>NC_054828.1:58868736-61268736 GCF_018345385.1 Vulpes lagopus
GGTCACAAAGATACTCTTTGTGTTAAATCCTAGAGGCTTTATTGTTTTACCTTTCACACTTAGATCTATAATTCACCTGGAAATAATGCCAATATTGTACTGTCTTAATGTTAAGTCTTGATATCTGGAATAAATCTTCCCAACTTGTTCTCCTTCAAGAGTGTTTTGGCTATTTCTGGCCTGTTTCTTTTCCACATAAATTTAGAATCAGCTTTTTAATTTCCACTTGAAAAAAAAAGCCACTGGGATTTTGAACTGGAATTGTACAGAGTCTGTAGATCAATTTGAGGAAAACTGACATCATTTCAATATTGAGTTTCTCAGTCCTTGACCATGATACACTCCTTCGTTTATTTAGATCTTCTTTATATTCTTTCAGTAATGTTTTCTAGTTTTCCATGTGGAGGTTTTTATGCTAATTTCTTATCTCAGGGTTCCTATGAACCTACATATGGTACAGGCTTGAAGTTTCAACTTCACAAGGTGCTATTTTTTCTTCCAAAAGAGGTTCTGGGTTATGGCAGGCTTATTCATGACTCCTCTGGTTCTTAGACAATGTGTTTCTGATCCTTTTTTTGATGGCCATGTGACAGTCCCAGCTACTCGCTCACGCCCTCCTGCACACTGAGGTCTCATCTCCTACTCCTGCCTGCATGGGAACCACAGGCCTGAGACACTTGGGCCTCTAACCAAGACAACCCCAATCTGGCTCTCCTTTCCCTCTATGTTGGTGGCAACTGTGGGTTTTCCTCTCCCTCTTTTGAGGTAGTTATGTATTTTAAATATTATTTTGATCAGAGTTGGTTAGGAATTTCTATTGTTTAGTGTGGGAGAGGGAGGCCTTGATTTTGGCTTAGAATCCCATGTTCCTGGAAATCAATGGCAATACTACTTGTAATTTTGAAAAAAGATCCGCTAATAGAAGAATAAATAAGAGAATGTTGTAGATCCAAATATAGAAAGTACGGAAAGATTGCTATGTCACAATACTAAATGAAAAATTTCACAATAATATGCATAGTTTAATTTATGTAAGGACAATACAAAGCAACTTTCCCTTTAAAATATTTAAAGCAATAGATTTAGAAATCCCCACACAAAACTGTTCATAGCGGTTACTCTTAACCACTATGAGTTGGGGTGGAGGGTAGATGGTAAAAGGAAACTTTCAAGGATTTTTTCATATCATTTTTTACCAGGTAATTTATTATTTGTTTACAAGCAAATAATAATGTAACTTACATTACTTCCACAATTTATCAGTCAAGCATGTTCCCCCTATCAGCTCAGACCCCAAGCCCTTGGCAGCCTTCAGAGCCTTGCTCTCTCCTCACCTGCTTGGCATCTGTGCTCCAGCCACCTGGCTGTAGCTCGGTCCCTTGAGAATGCCATTCTTCTCTCCACCTGAGGGTCTTAGTATTTCCCATTCTGTCTATAATCTTCTTACCCCACCTCTCTGATTAGTTAACTAAAACTCATCCTTTAAGGCCTCTCAGTTTTTACAACATATCGTCAGGGTAGCCTTCCCTGAACTTCAGACCAGGTATGTTCCCTGTTATATGCTCTTCTAATATCCGACATTTCTCTTTTTGCAACACTTCACACAACACTAATTAAATAATTTTGAAAGTAGTTGTATCATGCTGGAGAACTCCAGTAGAACATAAGCTTTGTTCTGTCAGGGACTAAGGTTATCTCATTTGCTGATTAATTCCCAGAACCTAGTAGAGCAACCTGACGTAATAAACAGTCACGGAATCAACAAGAAAGTGAATGAGACTTTGAATTGTGTGTCACTCCTGATTCCCCTAAGTCTCTTGGTGGAAACTTAGGGATATGAGGCTCCCATGTTGGGAAAAATTAATTCCTTTTCTGTTCCTGCTTAGGACTGCACAGATTTGTGCAACGTAGGCCATGTGACTCTGCAGTCCCTTATACTGTACTCATAGTGCGTGTTGAGAATACCATCTATTTTATGGATGTCTCATCTAGAATTCCCACTGCCTGTAAGTCTGCCCATGAAAAAAGGAGGAACCTAATAGACCTCTAGTGATTTCGGTAAGAAAGGTAATTATTTCCTGTGCTGAGTGTTGCCTGGGAGATAATCCCTCTATCCCCAGGAACCATTTCCTTTATGCTTGTTTCCAGGCTCCCACTATCCAACATCTTCAACTTCAGATGCAAGCTGGTCTTTTGCTGTCTCACTGGAGTTTCACCATTGGACAATTTCCTGTCCATGGATCCTCATGAGATTATGCTGAAATTTCATTCCCAATGTCATCAGGAGTGAAGCTAAATAAATTGAACTCTAGAGAATGTGCTTTAATGCATAAGAACACAGCTAAGTAATTGCTATACTGAACAAAAGAGGAAATTAGTCACTAGAAAACTCATGTTGTAGGATAACTCATTTCCAAGCAAGATCATAATGGGACTCACCTAAGCAGAATTAAACTTTTATGAAAAAATTTTTTAAAAGACCAATTCGGCCATCAGACTAAGAGAAACATTTCATTTCACTTAACTAAAAGGTCAGAACTTTTTGATGTCCCAGTTACATAGGCAGTATGTTATGCACATGCTCGTCAGAACATAATGGATGACTTCAGTTACATAAAAGTTCAACCATGTTGAAACTCCTGCTGCATGATCCCTAGAGGAAAAACCCTTTTTGCTACTCACTTTATAATCAGATGTTGCAGCTATCCACCGGATTCTTTTGAATGATTTCTAAAAAGGAGAGGCCATCAGTTCAGAGGAGCCATTTATTGCCAGTCAAAGGGCGATTAGCAAATGAACGTTACCCTGTAGGAAGCAGAGCCCTTCCATTCTCAGAGAAAAGAGATGATAATTGGACTTTACATATGTTTCCCTTTTTGAGATACAGACCACAGAGTTTGTTTATGACTATCTTTAGCATGAACAGGAAACTCGCGATGAAACTCAAACGGAGGGGCATAGAGTTAAAATGTCATAAAACTCATGAGAAATATGTTCCAAATGATCCAGTGGCTTGAAAAAGCCCATTTTAAAACATGAGAATGATGCAGCACAGTTATGTTTTCAGTAGCAGGGAGGGGAATTGCTGTGCCAACCATACTTCCTGGCCCTGTGACTGGCTGGCTGCTAGGTATTTGTCAGAAGAGCTGGGTGGGACCACAGCTGCAGGCTCTGGCTATGGAAAAAGTGTTGCTCTGTGAGAAACTTACGAGTTCCTATAAAGGTCAAACCAGGAATGCTGATCTTTAGCAACACCCTAACCCTACCCTAACCTCAGCACTAACTTTAAGAGGGGACTGACACTCTCTACTACTCTTATTTCCTCTATGGGTAATTGCTGCTCCAGGGGGTATCCCCATTGGTCAGAATAGGCCAGGTGACTGCTGTTGCAACAAAACATGCCTAAAATCAACCAAAAGCATTAGTTTAAGGATGACTGCTGGATGGTGAGAGAATGTTTTCTGAGGCAGGAAGAATGTTGCTCTTTCCCTTTGAACTGGGGATGGACTACAGCTGAGATGGTGGCTGCCCCATTCACCTGGCTTCTAGAATGAGGAGATGAGCTGCATGGCCCCAGCTGACCTGAAATGCAAATAAACTTTTGGGGTTATAAGACACTAAGATTTAGCAGCTGAATCTGGCTTAGCCTGACTAATACCGTATCTGCTACAGTTTTACAGATGAATAGACAAATGTTCATACAGGTTAAACAGAGGACTCTAGTCAAGGGTCAGGGAAACCACGCATGAGCTCTATGAACATGTCAGGCTGTTTTTCATTTGTCTCTGAAAGAACCATGGGGGACATCTATTTTTCCACCAACTACTGAGTCTTCAGTCTGATGAGGTCATTCTGATCCCTTGTGCCCCTGGGAATAAGCGTCGTCTTTTTCAAGGAGAGCAAAATCAACTTTTTTTTTCTTTTTGGTTTAGGATCATAGGTAGGATAACCAACCATCCTACTTTGCCCAGGACACTGGGACTATCAGTGACAAAATCAGGAAAGTCCCAGGCTAACTGGAATGAGTTGGTCATCCTAATTACTGAGGTGATTATCTCCTAGGAATATTCAATAATTATGTAACATAAGCTCCCATTACACCTTATAATTCTTTTCATCGTAATATTACATTATGTTGTAAATGATTTAGATTGCTCAGTGTCTGCCCACAAAACCCTGAACCTGAGACCAAGGACTGTTTCTTGTCCATTTTATAGTCCCAATACCTTGTATGGTGCTTGCCACTTCGAAAGATCACAGTAAATATTTGTTGCATGGATGAATGGATGCTATTTCTCTGTTGTTTTCCATTACAAAAGCTGGTGTGGTATGATTGACTTTTTCTCCTTTGAGGATCAATTCTGCCTGGAAACTAATTTAACTATAAAGAAAGGTAGAAATCTTCCTTGACTGCAGATACAAGCTGGCATAAAGTTTTAAGTTTAACCCACAGTGTAAAATTACATAAACCTAGCACTGAGTTTCAGCATAAACCAATTCCTTATTAGACTGACTGAATAATTGAATCTCCTTGTTTGGCATTTGTTTAAAGACAGAAGGTCATGGGACAAATGGTGGGTATTTGAGGCTGTGGAAACATATGTTATAAATTTGGTTTAGCTGTTTCTGGTAACTGGGATTATTGTGACTGAAGACCCAGGCCTCCCAAGTCTGCCCTCCGCCCTTGGGAATGCACAACAACATGCCCTCCAAAACCAGAGGCAGGAAGAAAATGTCCATGGGCACGTCTCACGGATGGACTGCACTCATGCCCAGTTAAGGACAGCAAACTGTGCTCTGAGAAACTTGCTCTGGAGAATTAGGTCCAGGCCTCATCCAGCTGGATATTTTCATAACAGGCCTGTGAGGTGTTCTGAGAAAGCATTTGGTAGTTCTTAACTCCACTTACAAACTAAATCCTCAGACATCTTTGTTTTCATTAATCACCCATAGTGAGTCTCTCCTAAGTGACTAAGCTTTTCTGAGAAGTGCTTTAAATTCTATAAAGAGGCCCTGTGGAGTGGTGGGAGGATCACTGAACTTGTGTTAAAAAGACTTAGAACAAATTCTATCCTTGGTTTCCTCATCTATAAAATGGGTTAATAATACCTACTTTTCTTATCTCCTAAGATAGCTTATGAGGTTAAAGGAGATTAAGTCAGTGAAAATAGTTTGACTAAAGTGCCGAATGAACATAAGATAATACGTATTTCCTACCTCTATCATTTACTGTTTCTTCTCATCCTATACAAAACCTACCTAAGCTTGCCTTCTGTTTTAGGACTTCTTTTCACTTATATGTTATAAGTGAATATGTTCCTTATCACAGGAAGAGAATAAGCATTTGCTGTGTGTTTTATGTGTTCATTGTCTTCATAATGGTACTTATAGCATAAGTACCATTATTTTTAATTGTACATACAAACTTTAGTTCATAGTAGTTCATGTCTCAGGTCATGCAGCTAGATCGTAGGTTTAAACTCAAGTGTCAGGATCCCTGGGTGGATCAGCGGTTGAGGACCTGCCTTCAGCCCAGGGCCTGATCCTGGAGACCTGGGATCGAGTCCCGCATCGGGCTCCAGGCATGGAGCCTGCTTCTCCCTCTGCCTGTGTCTCTGCCCTCCCCACCTCTCTCTCTGTGTCTCATAAATAAAATCTTTGAAAAAAAAAAAGTAAACTCAAGTGTCCCTATCTCATTGTCCGTGTGATATTTCTATCACATCATACTACCTTCCAAGTTTTAAAGAGTTTCCTTCTTTTGTTTCTTTTGTATCTTCAATTTCATATACAAGTTCACCTTGGGCTTGATCACAACATTATGGTCCTTAAAAAAATTTATTTATTTAAGAGAGAATGTAAGAGTGAGAGTGTAGGTGTGTGTGTGGGGAGGGGGTGGGGAGTCAGAGGGGGAGGGAGAAAGAAACTCAAGCAGACTCCACACTGAGTGTAGAGCCTGATATGGGGCTCGATCTCATGACCCTGAGATCATGTCCTGAGCCAAAATCAAGAGTCAGATGCTCAACCAACTGTGCTACCCAAGCACCCACAAGATTATGATTAAAATTTTGATCATATTTCCTCATCTTTTATCATTCCAGACTGAAATGTCCTGCTTATTCTGGCAGTACTCTCCATTTCCTGGACCTCTGTACTTGCTTTTATTTGGACGTTTCTTGAGTTAGAACAACTAAAGTTGCATGTATTATTGCAGGTGCAGGCCCTCCGGGGTTGGGGACCTGGGCAAGATAATGTTTCCAGATGTACTGCCAATATTGACCACGATACCCAGGTTATCATTAGCCATTTGGGCTGAAGTAGGGCAATTCCAGTGGAACACCTCCCAGCTATAACCAGAAACCATGTGGCCAGCCATCAGGAAATATAATGTTTTGAGGTCTCTAAAACTTTTTTTCATTTATTTATTCAACAAGTACTTAAAAACCATGAACCCCGTGCCAATCTCTGTTCTAGTTGCTGTGGGTAGGGTAGAGTATAAAACGTCCCAAGTTCCTGTTTCTATAGAGTATATTAAGTAATGTGGAGAGACAGTTGACAGAAAAATGTATAATGTGTTAGAGGTTTTTACAAAAGCTGTCTAACTGGCCTGCCTGTCTCCAGGAAGGCAGCAAGTACTATGTAAGAAAATAAAGCAGGGTGAGGGGAATAGGAAAAGACTGGGCAGGGGCTTGGCTTCTCTATGTAGGATGGTCAGGGACATCTGTGATAAGGTGAGATCTGAGCAGAAACTTGAAGTAAAGGTTATCTCTGAGAAGGACATTCCAGGCAGAGAGAATGGCAAGAGCAACTGTCATGGGGAAGCTACTTAGCACATGTGAGGTGTGCCAGTATAGTTGGAACTACGTGAGAGTAGAGGGGACTGGGGAGATGAGGTAAGAGATAAGGTCAGAGCTTCAAGATTAAGGAAGGGCAGGTCATGCACAGTCATGTAAGTTATGGTGAAGGACTTTGTGTTTTACTCCACGAGGTAGGAAGGTATGGGAATATTATGCACAAAGAACTGGCCTCATCAGACTTACCATTTTAAGAAACTCACTCTGACTGTGAGTCTGGTCTGCGGAGAATACACTGTGGGAAAGGAATGGCGGAGGCAAGGAGGCCAGTTAGACAGCTCGTGTAATAATCCAGGTGAGAGAAGATAGTGGCTTGGATGGTGGCTCAGGGCACTGGTGTAGTTAAGGGCAAAATGTCATTTTGTCCTGGATATAGACTGGATATAAGAGAAAGAGAAGAGTCACTGATGACTTCAAGGATTTCAGCTTGAGAAATTGTAAGAATTGGATGAATGGAGTCTTCTTTTATTGAGATGAAGAATACTCCGGGAAGCATGTTTTGTGTGTGTATGTGCATGTTTATGTGTGGTGGCAGAGAATTGGGAGTTCTATTTAGTGTATTTGAAGTTTGAGATACTTCCAAGTAAGGACTTCAAGTAGACAGCTAGATATGTGTTCACAGGAGAGGTTGGGGCTGGAGTTATAAGTTTGGGATCTTAAAAGCCCTGGGGCTAAATGAGCTCACCTGGGTAGATAGATAAATCGATAAGAAAGAGGTCAGAGCACTGAACCCTGGAGCACTCCAACATACCATTTAGAGCTGGAGAGACAGATGGAAGCAGTTAAGAGGAGCAGTCACTTAAAAGCTGTTTTGGTGGCTGTGTGGCAGCAGCTACTGTAAATACTGGGTTCACCTATTAGAGATCTGCTCCCAAAGTGGGAGACCACCGGGATATTTAGGACTGTATATGTGGCCACTACACAGGATCACTGAGAAAAAGCACACAAAGAAGACTCCTGGCTTATCATTAAAAAACCTGCAGGAGATTGGCAGGATGGAAAATTAGGTTGAATTAATTTAGATTAGGAAAAATTGAGTAGAAAGAAAAGAAATCATATATTCCTGGTAACATAAACATATCTATGACAGAAACAAGAAACTCTTTGATACTATGAGTATATAAATCATTCACATGTGCACTTGTAAATGCACAAGATTAAATGTATCAAACTGCATATTAACAAAATCATCTATACAATACATGGTAAATAAAGTTTGGGTTTGGAAACTTTTTTTCCCCCCTCTCTGATTGCAATTGGTGTTTAGTTTTTAGGTCACCCCATAGAAAACTTGTTTAACCCATGATGTATCTCAGAGGTAGATCTGTTTACTTTTCATCCATGTTAAAAGTTTTCAGTCACAATTCTGGATAGCAGCAACTACCTCATTTGATAGACAAAGCCATGTGTTTAAGAGGGGTGAGATAGTAATAGATTTTCAAAAAACATATTCTCCTTTTATTTCTCCCTGCACCTCCCCTGCCCCCAAATTTGGCTTATCCCTATCCCTAATTGGCCAGCCAGAGGTAGGGGAAAGGGAAGTAGAGCCAGAGAACAAAGAATTAAATTCTTGGTTAAATTTGAAAAGTCTTGATCTTTGTGTAAGAGAGATTTAAAAGAACAGTAGTAGAGATAAGGCTTCTCTTGACTGGGTCAAAGACTCAGAGCAGGAATTGGACAGGAAATGGGAGGCTGGGATAATGATGGGGTACTGAGAAGGGGTCCTTCCTTGCACCTCTACCCCATTATTTCCAAAGACATGAGTGGGGTAAAATGTAGTCAGCTTCTCCAAACGTCATATACTGAAGCCCTATCCTCTAAGTCCTAGAAGTAGCTCATTATTTCCTCTGGTTCAGTTTCAGGGGAGGGACTCTGGGACACGTCTGTCACCAATGAGACCACCAGGAATGTCCAGTTGGTGGACACAGTGGTGGTGGTGGGGCCTTGGTGAAGAAACACAGTGGCTTTGAGCCTTCTTCCCTGAGGGGCAGTGCCTTTAGGACAAATGCTTTTCTCTTCCCTTCCATGTGGCAGATTAGCAGGGTGGGCTGAGGCTACCCCTGTTTTGGAAGGGCACCTGCCTTTGGCTAGTCTAGTGGCTCAGTTTGGCCTCTTTTTTGGATGTCTTCATCTTCATCCTTTCATACATTTTCTTAAGGAGCCTCCTTTGTGCCCGTAAATGTAGTTTCATATCTGCTCCTTGTATTCCAACACTACCTCTACGATAGCACTGGCTTTACTGCACTATCTACTTGTCTATCTTACATACCAGGTTGGGAGCCTTTTGAAAACAAAGACCAGGTTGCAACTGTCTTTATAGTCTCTGATACCCAAGATGGACCCTGGGTCATGGTCAGCAAGCGATCAGATTGATTACATTACAAAGGAAAACACATTTATATACCCATTTCTATGGCCTGAGTGTTGCTGTGACTTGACCTAAGCAATAAGACACTTTCTGTTGAAAAGATGTTAAACAACAATGACTGTAACCACTGACAGCATGTCTTCTCATCTTCATTCTATTCCCTGCCCTTCAGATAACAGATTGAGGCCTATTTTCTCCGGAAAGCTGCTGCTGCTGATCCATCCTACAATCTGCCAGTCTCCTTTTTCTTAAGACATTTCCTGTTATCGGTTTGTAGCCATAAATACACATTCCTAGATTTTATAGTGAGTCTTGTTTCTTGCCACATTGCTTTCTTAGAAATCACATCTTCCATAAAATGGAACATTTTCTCCCTTAGCGCTGATGTTGCAACTCAGGGCTGACCAAGGACTCGGTGTCACATAAGATATAGTCATGATCGATCACATGTCAAAAAGACAAAGCTACAATCACAATCCTCTCAAATAATTTAGCATAGTAAACATCAAGCTTGAGGCCCATAAAGTAGTCATAAACACACATTGATGATACAAGGATACCTAGAATTACGTTAAATCAGAAAATTCAACCCTATCCTATCACAAAGTTTTTCCTAAAATTAATATCCACATTTTTCAAATGAATATTTTCAACACATTAATGAAAAAGTTTGTTCCACTTTCACATTATAAATGGAATAGTGGAGGATTATTTTGACAGTGTAGATCTTTTTTTTTTTATTAAAGATTTTATTTATTTATTCATGAAATGACACACACACACAGAGAGGCAAAGGGAGAAGCAGGCTCCATGCTGGGAGCCTGATGAGGGACTAGATCCCAGGTCTCCAGGATCACACCCTGGGCCAAAGGCAGGCACCAAACCGCTGAGCCACCCAGGGATCCCAGTGTAGACCTCTTGTAAAAGTCCAAGCAAGTTGAAAGTGTAACTTCATAAGGCTTCATAGGCTTCCATAACTTGGAAATGCTCTTCATAAGTTGTCTTCTCCAAAGCAGAGCTTCTACGTAATTCAGTTGATCCTGTATTTGCACCCAAATTGCTAGGCTCAAGAAATGTTTCCTGTAGTTTATGACAATAGTGGTGTTTCTTTTCTCCTCTGAGAACCTGACCCAATCTCTCTAACCTTCCTCCTCTCCTTTCCTTTTTTCTTATTGAAAGCTAAAGGCAGAGTTGCTTGGTAGAAGACCAAAGCAGAGCAAGAGAGACACAAAATGGCCTTAAATCACTCAAACTCCACTTCCTTCTATAAATTATTCCTCTTTGATTTAATTTTTATTGTCAAAGCAATAAAACAACTGCTGATTGTGAGCAAACTTAAAAACAAAAAAAGGTTCAAAACACCAATGATGTGATTGCTAAGAGGTCTGGCTTACTTAAAATTCAACAAAACAATTCAGTCCACATTTATTGATGGCCCACTATGTGCCAGGCCTGATGTATATGCTCAGGAGATGCTGAGACAAAGGTGATAGATTGGCCTTCTGGGAGCCTGGGGGAGGTATAGGTATTAAGAAAATAGCATTTAAGGAGTGCCAGGGTGGCTCAGTCAGTCAAGCAACCAACTCTTGGTTTGGTTCAGGTCATGATCTCAAGGTGGTGAGATCCAGCTCCACATCAGCTCCATGCTCAGTATGGAGTCTGCTTAAGTTTCTTTCTCCCTCTCCCTCTGCCCTGCCCCCTTTCCCCTGCCACTGTCAAATAAATAAATCTTGAGAGAGAGAGAGAGAGAGAGAGAGAGAGAAAACAACATTTAAGCCTAGTCTTGGGAACTTCCTATAGGGTAGTAGCAGACTAGGGTGATCCTCTGTGGGATATTTTGACCATGGAATTTGTGGGTTTTGTGATTGATATTGATTTACAATCATGTCTGGTAAGAGGAAAGACATTTAGAAACTATTTAATAAGAAGCTTCTGTGTTTTCTAATTTTTTTTTTTTTTTTAAGAGAGAGAGGGTGGAGGGGCAGAGAGAGAGAGAATCTCAAGAATTTCCATGCTGGGCATGGAGCCCCATTCAGGGCTTGATGTCACCACCTTGAGATCAAGACCTGAGCCAAAATCAAGTCTGACACTTAACCGACTGAGCCAGCCAGGCGCCTCACTTCTCTGTTTTCTAGTGAGATTTGAGTATTAAAGTTTGCTTTGTGTTTAATCAAGAAAAATCTCATTATCCCATTGATAACAAATAGGATTATCACAATGTTTGGTAAAGGCTGATATTATAGGCAATGGGGAATCCAATTAAGGCAATACAAGGTTGAGACAATGATGTTGAGGAAATAATCTCTTTAGCCTTGAAATTGTGGAATATACCAAGTAATCATTCAAAGAGGAACCAAACTAGATGGCCTATCCTGGCTTTATATAGTTTAGCTATTATTGCTCTCAGAATTTTTATGAGTTTTTTTTGGGGGACAGCAAGTTCCAGACATCCATAAAAATAATACATGTCCATGTGCATGGTAGTGTCTGGGAGAAACAAGTAGCATCAGGGATAAGATTATTTCCAAATGATCTATCAAAAGCAAGCCATGCAAGTAAAGAATTAATGAATGCAATTCAGATGTTGACAATCAGACCTAATTTTGTGTATCTGAAAAGTTGTTGCTGTGTGGGTCATTTATTCACCTTTTGACTTATAAATAATTCTCGAGTGGCTTTTGATCTTTCTGATTATGGATAAATGCCATCAGAAACAAGACCCCAGAGGCTTTCTTGTTCTCAGAGGTTACATAGTCTGTATTTGGAACCATGGCTCTGAGCTTGTTTTTTATATATTTTGCATAGAATGCAGTTCTAAAAATAGCATGTGACCTCAGTGGAAAATTAAGCGAAACCGTGAATTGTCTCTGTAAGCATAATAATGCTCTAGAAGTAAAAATATGTGCAATGATCAAGAGGGAGACCTGAGAGCTACCACCCCTCAAGTCTCCATTGTCAAGCAAGAAGCCTTCAACAGGACCATTCAAGAGAAACACAGAAGTGCCATGGGGTTTGAGGGCAAAGGGATAGGCACTGGTCCTGGGCCTGACCGCACTGAAGGCAAGGGACTAGGGCTAGAGCCACTTGCCTACTGCCAGAACACAGAGAAACAGTCTTTATGAGGAATAAGCTGCACTTGCATTCACAATGATTGACAAAAGAGTGTGTAAAAGTTTCTTATCGACTGGACAGGGGAGTCATAGGAGCCTTTCCGGAATCCTGCTCAAGAAGATATGGAAGAGAGCAGTTACTCCAGAAGAAGTGTGACTCTGGGTGGTTGAAGGCAGAACAAGAGATCAGAAGCCAGAAGAGAGACATAGCCTGTGTCAGTTGGCTCTTCAGAGGGCTCCATGGGGGTATTGTGAGATTGCACAAAAGAGCCCCCTTCTTGGGAACAGTCAACTCTAAAACTCTTCAAGGCCACAGAACACTGCTGGTCTATCACAAGAGTACTGGATAGATAAGTCACCTCCTCCTGTTTACCCTTCTTTTTCTCCCTCCATCCCTGGGGGAGCCAGAGACAGTACTGGGAAGGCACAGAAGAGAGGAGCACAAGGCCAAGAGACACAGGAGAAGCCCATCATACCCCTTCTTCCCCACTGATTGTTGCCCAGCCAGGGGAGCTGAGAAGCTTTAACTGTGAATGAGGTTCGGATTATTGAGTTAAAATCAGACTGTTCTTCTGACTAGCAGAGATGGAGGGACTGTGCACCAGAGTGTTCAAAAGAGTTTACAGAATCTGCCTAAGATTTCATCTCCTTTCCATGTAGGGAAGACACAGGCCTCAGAACAGAGTCAGAGAACTGGCTGAGAGAAATAATAGAATCCTTTCTCTAACTCCAGTGTGGGACCTACTTGTTCAATGTACCAGTTATGCTTGTTTATTGATTTGTTTCCCTCTTTTTAAAAAATTTTTATTATTTTTTCTTATTGGAGTTCAATTTGCCAACATATAGCATAACACCCAGTGCTCATCCTGTCAACTGCCTGCCTTAGTGCCCGTCACCGAGTCACCCCAAGAGTTGTTGCCCTCTTTATACTGAGAGCTTCTTGGGGTTAGAGACCATATGCTATATTCATCTTTACAAATCTTGATGAGTCAGTATTGGACACATAGCAAATGTTTGTTGAATGAATAAATGAACAAATTAATTGATAAATGGGGGGTCATTTAGTGTAGTGATTCAGGGTCCAAACTTGGGCTTTGACATTTATTAGTTGTGAGTTCTTCAGCCAGTTACTTAATCTTACTATAACTTAACCAGTTATATAACCTTTTACTTCCCTTGTAAAGTGTTTTATTTAATTCTTTTTTAGGGAAAGAAGGGTGGAAGGAGAAAGAATCTTCTTTTTTTCTTTTTCTAAGATTTTATTTATTCATGAGAGACACACACACACAGAGAGAGAGAGAGAGAGAGAGAGGCAGAGACACAGGCAGAGGGAGAAGCAGGCTCCATGCCGGGAGCCCGATGTGGGACTTGATCCTGAGACTCCAGGATCATGCCCTGGGCCAAAGGCAGGCACTAAATTGCTGAGCCACCTAAGGATCCCCCTGGAAGGAGAGAGAATCTTAAACAGGCTCCACACCCAGTGCACAGAGCCTGACCTGAGGCTCGATCTCACGATCCTGAGGTCATGCCTTAAGTTGAAATCAAGAGTCAGAAGCTTAACTAGGCAGCCCTTAAAGTATTTTATTAAAGTACAAAATAGTACTTAGCTCACAGGATGTGAGGATTAGATGTGATATTATGCATATATAATGCTGAGCACAGTGGCTGGTATATAGTCAACGTTCAACAAATGAAAGCAACAATGACATCATTACTGTTGCTGTAGTTAGGGATGAAGTTGCATTAGTGTGCACAGACCACTCCTCCACGTCAGCTGGGCCTGGTGTCCTTGATTTTTTTTTTTTTTAAGATTTATTTATTTGAGAGAGAGAGAGAGAGAGAGAAAGCAAGAGCAGAAGGGGCAGAGGGAGAGGGAGAGAGAATCTCAAGCTGTCTGCTGAGTGCAGAGCCCCATGGATGCAGGGGTTGATCTCATGACCCTGAGATCAGACGTGAGCCAAAATCAAGAGTCTGACACTCAGCCGACTGCACCAACTAGGTACCTCAAGTGTCCTTGATTTTGATAGTATGTCCTTGACCCCAACTGGGCCTGCTAACTTTGATGCCTGAGTCTCCCTGTTTTACCTCCTTCTCTGCTAGGTTGGGGAGGGGCAGCAGTGCTGCTCCATTGCATAGAGGAGTCCTAGGTGGTGGACTCAGTGCTTTTTTTTTTTTTTTAATTGAAGTATAGTTGATATGCCATGTGCATTAGTTTCAGGTGTGTGACATAGTGATTCAACATGGACATTTAATTAAGCCTTCAGTTTGCAGCCTCCTCTAGAACTGAATCACCACTTTCAGAGGTATATGGAACTCTTCCTAAGTCTTTCTGGGATTCTGTAGCACACACCAGTTTACTTCTGAGCTTCTCCCAAAGCGGTTCTTGTTCCTTGGCTTTGCAAAGTCAGTTACCACGGACTGTACAGTTCATCATGCTTTTGCTTCTTCTTTGGCCTTGAATATTTATGCCTTAAATAAAATCCTTTTATCATCACATGGGCAGAAGGCAAGGGAGATTGAGAAAAATCTATAATAAATCTGAGTGCTCAATATGCCAGGTATAATTTGAAGTAGGTGTAACTTTTATAATAAGAAAAAATAATTGTGATTGCAAAAAAGAATTGAGGGGCGCCAGGATGGCCAAGTTAGTTAAATGTCTGATCCTTGATTTCAGCTCAGGTCATGATCTCAGGTTTGTGACATCAAACCCCGCATGGAGTTTCACACTCTGGGCATGGAGCTTGCTTAAGATTCTCTCTATCCCTCACCCTTTGGCCCTCACCCCGCCCCAGCTCGTGTGTTCAGGTGTGTGGATGTGTGTGTGAACTCTCTCTCTCTCTAAAAAAGAATTGAGTTGGAAATATACACTATATATGAGCATATTTTCTACATATAGTTAATAATACAAAGTAATTCATGCTATTTTGCAAAATAAACTATGTAGACAGTAAGTGCATTAGTATTTTGATAAAGTAGCAATTACTAGGGGTAAGGTTATCAAAGAAGGCTTCATGGCAGAGATGGCAATTTTCCTGAACTCTGAATAACGAGTAGAACTTGGATTTCTTAAGGGAGCAGGTCTCTATTTAGCTCATTTCTTTATTATGTGCAAAGCAGGATATTATCTAGGATAGTAGCCATTGCTTTGGCTTCTCAATATGCTTTTTCCTTTTTAATTCCTTCATTTTGATAAGAGATGAATTCTCACTTGGAGAGAAAGAAACCGGCACAACAGAGGAAAGCAGAGCCTGGAGACACAGAACTGATGATAAGACTTGAGCTCCATCCAGCTCCATCTAAAGCCAGAACGCCCCTGGACTTCCAAGTTGCAAGAGCTGATAAATTCCCTCCCACTTTTTTTTTCCTTAGGTTGATTTTAATTGGGTTTTAGTCACTTTCATCAGAAAGAGTCCCAGCTAATAAGACAGAGTAATGAGACAGTATTTAACTCTGCATTTTAGAAGAACATCACAATGGGTAGAGCTATACCTCAATTTATAGTCTATTGAAATTACAGCTTAAAGGTTGTTTCTCATTAAGCTTATTGGTGGTAGATAATTCTTATCCTTCGACTCAAGGCAGTGGGGAACAGACTGGTGTCTGCATTTTCCCTTTGGAGCTTGTTATTTTTCTCATAACAGATGAATTATTTGTAAGCAAAAATTAAAGGTAAAAATCAATTTCCATCATCTTTAAAAAAAAAATAGGGTGAACATGTCCCTAGAGTTATGAAAGCTGCAGAGTAATTCATCTATGGAGTGTTGCTGGAAAGCAGAGCCCACCAAGCCCCCGGAATTCAGGGTTAAAGGAAATGATAGTTATATGTTTATTGATTAGAAGTTTTGGCTGCAGCAGCCAGGGCAAAGATAGCAAATCTCTGCGTGATCTGGCAACTTACTTCATAATAATTAACTAATAACAGCTAATTAACACGTAAGTACACATGATAAGTCTACTATTGTTATGTATTACCACAAACCTGAATAAGTACTGCTGTTGTCATCATTCTCATTTTTTAGATAAGAAAAGTTGAGGCACAAAAGTATTTAGGCCAGAATAGGCATCCAGGCATCTGATGTGAGTAGGACCCCTTAACCATTGCACCACACTGCTACCTTATTAGTCACCCCACAGACACACTCGTTGCTGTAGCTGCAAGTCTCAGGTCTCCACTGACAAAGCAAAGAGTTTGGGGCAAGAGACAAAATTACTCGGATAATCAGGAAAAGGGAAAAGATCAATTTCTGCTGAAATGCATTCTTTCATTTGCTTTAATTGTGGTGAATTTTTCTTGTGAGGCTTTAAATATTTTTCCATGAATGGTTATTAGCATTAGTGATAAAGAATAAAGAGAAAGACAGATAATGATTTAATAATGCCTTCTTATTTGGAAGGCAATAATACTTGAAAACTGTGGTTCTCACCCTGGGTGCAATTTTGCCGCCCACAGGACATTTGGTAATGTCTGGAGACCTTTTTGGTTGTCGCAGCTGGGAGATGCTACTGGCTTTGAGTAGGAAGACATCAGGGATGCTGCTAACCATCCTACAACACACAGGTCAGCCTCCACAACAAATTGTCTCCAAATGTCATTAGTACTCAGGTTGAGAAACTCTACCTAAAACAACAAGAATTTGTTGACTATGCTTTTAATGAGTCATGCAGACATCACTTTTCCAAGCTCAGAAAAATTTGAAGACAGGAGACAATATATTATCTTGGCAAGCACAGGACATAAAAATAAGTTTATGGAAATGACACAGTTTACACTGGACATATGAATAGAATGATAATCCAAAGTTTCTCATTAGAAAGAAAACTTATCTTTCTTTGTGGTTTAGAGAAGTCCTGTGTGGTTTAGAGGGAACAGTTTCAAAACTGCCAGCTTTTAATTGTTGAAAAAAACTTTTCTTATGATAAGATAACTTAAATTCATCTGCAAATGGCCTTTGCTGACCTCCCATCATTCTTTGAGTATTTCTCAATGGCCAGGACTTTAGTAACTCCAGTCAGACATATTTGATTAAAAAAAAAAAAAAAAAAGAGCACCTAGGTGGCTTAGTTGGTTAAGCATCTGCCTTTGGCTCGGGTCTTGGGATTGAGCCCCTCATCTGGCTCTCTGCTCAGCAGGGATTCTGCTTCTCCTTCTCCCTCTGCCTGCAGCTCCCCCTGCTTATGCTTTCTCCCTCCCTCTCTCTCTCTGTCAAATAAATAAATAAGACCTTTAAAAAAAAGAAATTTTTATCTAAGTGGAAAAATAACATAATTTAGACTTATTAGTATAAAGACCAAAATACACTATTATACTTAGAAATCAGGAGACTCAGTACTTTTTATGAGGATCTTAGTCTCCTTAATTTGAGTATCTCAAAACTAATTATATTACGAAAATTGAATGCCACACACCAATTCACTTAGATTGTATTGATCGTGATGAGCTAATTACTTTAGATTTATGATCTGAATAATTTATTATTGTGCAACCCACCCCACATTAGTGGTTTTTGCAAAGTAGTACAGCAAAGCAATCTTTTGCCAACTTCTATTCATGTTTGAAGAAGAATTTCCTATACATATATCAAAATCTGTCACCACAGACCCCAGACATGTCAAGTTAAATAATGCACTGACAGAGACATAGAGAACATTTATAAAGGGAGGTTCCTTTCTTAATGGGAATGATTAAAGAAAGATGCATTGTTGCAGTTAAACAAAAGTCTTACCACTGTGACTCTGCCTTGAATGCTGTTCCCAGAAGGACCTCAAAGGTATTATTCACATAATCAACTACAGGCAGGACATATGCTTCCTTGGTTCTACTGGAGCCAAGTGGCTATTACAGTTGTAGGTGAGAACTAGGTGTAGTATTGAAAGAAGAGTGGGATGAAAAAGAGGGAGAAGTTTTCATTCCTTCCTTCCTTCATTCATTCATCTACTCAATATGTATTTTTCTTTCCACCTTTAGGAAGTATAATTGACAAAAAGTATATATATTTAAGGTGTATAAAGTGATGATTTGATATATGTATACTTTGTGAAATAATTCCCACAATTAAGCCAATTAACATATCCATCACTTCCCCATAATTATCATTTTTTCTTTTTTTATTTTGTGGTGCATTCAAAATATATTTATTGATCTTCTAATATGTGCCACACTCTGTGTTTGTGTTGGCAGCAGAAAGTGAGGAAGGGAGAATAGAAAAGAAAAGAGGACAGCTTGACAAAGGACCACCTGGCTTTTTCCTGGTCTCATAAAGTTTACAGGTTGTGTGTGCATGGGGGAATTATCTAATAAATAATTAGACAATTTATTATGCTGGCCATATATGAAACAACAACAGATATAAGGTATTATGAGAAAGAATGACTAGAAGAACTAATTTAACCTTTGGAGTCAGGAGAGGTAGCTGGTAGGTGTAGTCTTGCTCAGGGTAAAAAAAAAAAAAAACAAAACCAAAAAAAAAAAAAAAAAAGAAAGGCATGACTCATAGTTGATAAGCAGCACAATCCAGATATCAAATATTCCTTTTTTTAAAAAAAGATATCGAATATTCCTAATTAAGTGTGAGTTTCTAGACCTTTAAAAGACATGGAATCCTGCATGTGGTAATTTTCACTATTAAGCTAATAAAGCAAACCAGAATCAACAGGATATTAAAAAAGTTCTGATTGGCCTTAGCTACCTAATGGCTTTTGTGAAAAAGATGGTTTTAAGGAAGGGTGAGGCTGGTGAGTGGGTAAAGAAAATAGCAGGTCTAGGAGACAAGTTCAGAAGGCGTCAGGAGCAAGCAAGAGGTAAACAAATGGTGCGACAGGCTACGGAGCCAGTGAGGAAAACTGGCATCAAGTTCACAGGAAATGAAGCAGGCTCTAAGGCCGCAGGAAGTGGAGCCCTCGGTGAACCTCCAGCAGAGGAATCTGACCTGGACAGGAAGTGAAGGGCATCATCTGAGGAGCAGGAGGGGAAGACCGTTTTTTTGTGTTGGTCATAATGAGGAAAATAAGTATCAGTTACATAAACTTTGCTAACGTTCTGTCCTGTTTGGGGGTTTAGGCAGTTTCAAGCGTCTCTAACAAAATAATCTGGCCTTCTGGGAGGTATTTGTGAGGGACAAGAACAAAGAGAAGAAAGACCGGAGAGCGGGGAATTGCTGTGGGGATGTCTTGCTTTGGCTCCCTTCTGGATAACACAAGATATCTGTCTTGGGTCCAGATCAGGAGGAAATAGGACCCCTCCCATCTCCCTTCTCATGATGATGTGATCCATAGGTGACTCTTGGTTGAGGTAAATCTAATTTGTGTTATAATAAGACCAAAGTTTGAGGAGTGGGAAATAGTTAAGACGTTGTTTGTTGGAGATTATACGGATAATTTATTCTGTTTCGACTGAAGGAGGAAAAGGATAAAAGAAGCCAAAACCTCCACCAACTCCCCTAGTGTAAATGGGGGAAGGAAACACACTGACAAGCTACCACTGAGAATATATGTAAATATGATTTTTTTTTTTACCAGTCGTAAACAATGTGGTATGAGTAAAGACGGGAAGAAACAAAAATAACCAGCATTAAGTTAAAAGGGATAATTAGAGGAGCCAAAATAAGAGGTGAATGTTGCAGAGAATCTAGCTAACTTTAGAGACTAGAGATTCCTTCAAACATTTCTTTTCAAGGGACTGTGGGATTTTACATATTTTAAGATGTAACAAAATCCTAAATGTAAAGGTCTTAAATACACACAAACATTTTTTGCTTTTTTCTCTGAAGGGAGGAGACACTAAGAGATGTGTTCTTGGCTGTCATTTGGAGAATAGCTTCTAGTACATTTTATTTTCTGTTAAAAGCTCTGAAGAACAGTTGGCAAATAGAAATTGGTCCACAGAAATAACATAGCTTCCTGGAACTTAGGGGGGGAAGGAAATGGGTGGTTTCTTTAATTACTATAGTATTTGTGGGGTGTGTGTGTGTGTGTGTGTGTGTGTGTGTGTGTTATAACTAAAGATAGCTTTCTGGCTAATGTCCTCAGGAGGGAAGGTGAACCTGGAAGTTAATGAATTCAAAAGTGTATACAGTTGTGTTGAATTTGATAAGTAAGACAATAATGCTCTTTGTTTTTAATATCCTGGCTAGATCAGAAGGAGTGGATTGAAATTGGTTCTTTGATATTTAATCAGTTTAAATTAAAGGACATTATTATTTACATATGGAGAGCTAATGACTAACGTAGGCAAGAAAGCTTATTTACAACAAAGATGCGATTGGGGGTGGCAAGAGGAGTGTCAATAGGGCCTTAATTAATTGATTTGCTAATTATTCTTTTCTGCTGGGTGTTACAGAACTTTTACTAATGAGCAGCTGTAACAAGAATGCTGCAACAAGTTATCTGGACTTACTAGTAGTAGCAATAGCTACTTGGACATTTTAAGATATTTTTAAATCCTTTTTAAATCCTCTTTTATGCTGAAATTATGGACTTTATAAACTTGAAGAACTAAATGTATTCTTATATGTACCCTTATTTATCAGCTAGGTCTGAGCTTAAAAG
This sequence comes from Vulpes lagopus, assembly GCF_018345385.1. Classification (NCBI taxonomy): domain Eukaryota; kingdom Metazoa; phylum Chordata; class Mammalia; order Carnivora; family Canidae; genus Vulpes; species Vulpes lagopus. The sequence goes on from NC_054828.1 coordinate 58,889,610, forward strand.
GCATTTAGTGAAGTTTGAAATAAATTAGGTGACAGATTTGTATTTAAGTAAAAATTTAAAATCTATCTCAAAGCACTGCCAAGTATTTAATTTTTCTAAAGATAATGATTGGTAATAGATACATTTATGATCTTTGGTATAGAAGTTCAACTTTTCTGTAGGTTTACTTTTTTTTTTTTTTTTTTGCATTTCTTAGAAAGTCATGATACCAGAGAAATTCAGAAATCCCCAGGAGATTCTGTGCAAATGCAAACTTATGTTTTCTTCCACATGTTCACTTCTCATAACTCCTTGACCCAAACCCTTCACTTCATCTAGTTTGTGAGCCCTATACACATTTTTCCTAAGGCATGCTCACTCCTGACACCAAGTTTTGGCTTAGGCTGTGCCTCCTGCCTAGATGCTGTCTCTTATGTCTACACTGATTGGGAGTGGCGGTGAGGGGTAGGGGTGGCTAACATTTACTAAGCATGTATCATGCTGTAGGCACTCTATTGGCAATTTACACACATTGTTTAATAATGCCCCCATCTTACAGATGTAGGAACCAAGGCTTAGAGAATACCAGTGGCCTTGCCAGTAATAAGTGGTATAAAGTCAGAATATGAATCTAGGTCTTGTTGTTGTTGTTGTCATTTCTAGACTTAATCATAGAGTGCCTTGAATTGCTAAGGCCTGATTTCCCCAACCAGATGGTCAGCTGCTGGCAGGCAGGGACCTTATCTTTTAGACTGCACAGAGTAGATACTCAATAGTTATAGCCTTCTGTTGAATTGAAAAATAAAATGTAAAATGTCAAAGAATTTTATAAATAGATTAAACATTGGAAGAAAGAAAGAAGTCTCAGAAAACTAGTTTCTCAAAATCCCTACATGAATGCCACAAGACACTAGTTCTGTGTGAGCCAGGGCTACCTCCATGGGCATCTAGAAATGTGGGGGGGGCTTTTCTTAGGGTAACAGGATATTGTAGTTAGTGGGTGGAGGACAGGGATGTCAAACGTCCTACAGAACGAGAAAGTTCCATAAAACTGCCAGTCCTCACATGCTAATCGTGTTCCTGCTGAGCAGCAGCACCTGGCTTTGCAGCCCAGTGATGGAAAATGTGTGCCCAGAAGCTAGGTTGACTTCTGACCTAGCTTCACATCTTTCTAGCTGTGTAACTCCCATCATGTCAACTTTGTGCTTTCTACTCCTGACACACAGTTAGTGCCCAATAAAGTCAGTTATAATTCACTGCTTCCACAGAAGTAAGTGTCCCCAATGGCAAGAAATGATCTTTGAGGAGTCACAGAACTTACTAGACTACTAGTAACAATGTATGAATCAAGATGTATTCTAAAATGGTGCTTCTTGAACTTGACATGCTTACAAGTCTCCTGGAAATTTTGTTAAAACGCAGATTCTGATTCAGGGGTCTGGGGTGTGAATCTGCATATCTGACAGGCTCATGATGCTGGTACTGTTGTCTGTGGACCAGGGGTTGAGTGGTAAGATTTTCTAAAGTAACTTGGGGGAGTAGCTCACTTAAACAAACAATCAAGCATTTATTGCATGTTTATTGATATCTTAAGTTATAGAGATGGAGGTAATATAGGTTGGATATAAAGAGTATAGGATTTGATTTCTTCACAGAAGGAACTTCCATCTGTTTTGCCACTTGAGGGAGAGAGAGAACATTTTCCATGGATAACCAATGGAAAACTATATTTCTCGAGAGAAAAAGGCAGAGAAATACTTTCTACCTGTGTTTCCTCATTAAAAAATGGCATTTGGAGTATCCAAATAATTAAACAATTTTAGAGGAGATACTGTAACTAAACAAATGAAAGACTTGGCTGCTATTCTCAGATGCACGATGGAAGCCTTGCATATCTCAGGACTAACGTGAGCTGCGTGTTTGAGTTTTTCTGTGTGTGTATGTGTGCAAGCTGGCAAGTGTCCGAGGTCTTTGCTAGGCAACTGCTTTCTTAAATATCGATAGAGAAGGGGGATCTAAGAACCCCCTTATAGCCCCCAAAGATTAAAACTCTGAGTTAAGGGGCAGAAGTTCCTAAGGCACCCTTGACTAGGAACTTTGCATATTTTAGGCAGTGGAAGTTATTTGAATATAGTCATTGAGAGAAGAGACTACTCATTATCCACTTAAAATACTTCCCGGCTGCAGCATGCTGTTGTACCGAAGCCAAAGCAATTGGCTTTGCATTTGGCCAGCTGATTTAGCAAGAAATTTTGCAAATTATGCAGTCCTTACAGATGGTGCTGCTGGGTTTGTTAGAATGTTTTAAAACACTGACATACTTGACCATGAACTGAATTTCCAGCCTCTTAGAGCTACTCCAGCCAATTCTAGACTCTTTCCACAGGCAGCTGGAGACCAGGAACAGACCTTTCCTGCAACCTTATGATAAATGATTTCCTTTAAAAACCGCTCGTATAATAAAATAACTTCGTGGTAAGCTTGGCCAAAGGGAACTCCTGGAACTTTTCGGTATCCTTGCTTATCTCTGAATTGCTTGAGTAACATTTAAAAATGGTTCCTAATTGTCTTTCTGGTGCTCTGCCTGGAGGTCGAGGAGGAATATTTCTAGGAGGGATGATGTGTGCCCTGCCACTGTGAAGCAGAAATCCCCGAGAGACTGTGATGAGGGCCTATGCCTGAATGTGTAGAGAAAGAACAGCTGGAGGCTGTGGCTTTCTCCGGAAAGAGGTTTCTAAATTTGCCTCCAGAAGCTATTAGAAAGTTGAAGGTACTGTATCTCTTCGGAGACCCATTTCTTGCTCAGATCTTTGCAACAAGGACTTTGCCTGATCTTTGCCGTTAACTGCTTGCTTGTTTTCTTGGTTTCTATTTGAATCATCAGCTTTTATCAATCTTCCTCGATGCCCTTTTGGTTGTGCTTATTTTGGCTTTACGTAAGCAGCATCTCTGGATGCATGAATGAGGCAGATAAAATTCCCCAGGGTTACTGAACTGCCCTTCATTTATTTTTAGCACTGCAATGAATTTACCATAGCCCACAGCATAATTCAATCACTCTAAGCCAGAGAGCAAAATCTGAGGGTTTTATGCCTTTTTTTTTTTTTTTTACCTTTCCCAGAGGCACTTGGTATAGGCTAAGCTTAAAGGCACATTAATTCAATCACTGATTATTCAAGATAAATCATACCTAAGCTTCTATATTTATCAGATTGTCACTGTCAACTAGATGTTCAGCTCTCATTCTTAATTTTGTGTTGGAAGCTGCACAAAGCCTATTGTGTCCTCTGTGTGTGGCTCAGGCAATGCAGAAATGGCAAAAAAAAAAAAAAAAAAAAAAAAAAAAAAGAAAGAAAGGGCAACAAAAAAGTAACTAGTACCCTCTACGGAACTGATGACAGTCAATGAACATTGACTGTCAGTCTAAGGACCGTTCTTAAGAGAACAATGGCTTATAGCTTGAGCTGTTTGATCTTTGCAGCACTTCTATCCCTAGGAACCCTCCACTAAGGTGACAACAGTGTGTCTTATTTACCACCACAATTTCAGATAGGGCTTTAACCTTTTCTGAATAGATGAGCCAGAAGGAGGCATTCATTCGCTGATTGATTACTTCATTCGTTCAACAAACTTTCATTGATGAACACCTATATTCCAGCTTGGAACCCTGGAATGGGATTTCTCCAACTTTTGATAGAAATATATTCTTCCTACCCACCATTTTGGTGGTAAGAGCTCCTTTATACCTCCTCCACTTCTTGAAAACATGCTCCTCTAAGGTGATTAGCTCAATGCTCTCATTCAGGCTTACTCATTTGCTTTGCCTCTACAGGGTCAGCGCTACATCTCCTTGCAAAGTGACCCCTCCCACATGTGCATGGTGCTATTTCTGTCACTAATTTCCTTCATACAGGGCCAAACTGAAGGTTAAGGCAATAGTTGTCTTGTGATGTGACCTGTGATGGCTTTGTGATGTGTCCACTTGGCTAGGCTGAACTACATCCCCCAGAATTCCATTTCTAATATGTTCCTGGCTATGGTGAGCTACAGGAAGATTCTTTTTGTGAAAATTGGAGGCTGATAGCTTGGCAGCAGCTATTTTGTAGTATATACACCCCCACTCCTAATTCAATCAAGCACCAATCTAGGTGCTGCTGTGAAGGGATTTTGCAGATGTACTCAGTTGATTTTAAATTAACCAAAGGGATATTGTTCTGGATGATTTAATCAGTGGAAAGCCCCCCCCCCCAAGTTTTATTGAGATATAATTGACCTACAGCCCTGTATAAAGTTTAAGGTGCACACCATGATGGTTTGATTTACATTGTGAAATGATTACCACAGTGAGTTTAGTTAACATCCAACATCTCATATAGATACAGAAAATTAAAAAAAAATTTTTTTCTTGTGATGGGAACTCTTAGGATGTACTCTGTTAACAATTTTCAAATATATCATATAGCAGTATTAACCAAAGTCAACATGTTGTTCTTTGCATCCCCAGTACTATTTATCTTATACCTGGAAGTTTGTACCTTTGACCACCTTCATCCAAACCCCCTCACCCCCAAGGAAAGCTTTTAAGAAGAGGATTTAAACCCTCCAAGGTGTCAGAGAGTCCACACACGAGGAAGAAGGAAACTTGTAAAATCTTCTTCTACACTCTGGGGCAAAACTTAGTTGGTGTTGCTGATATGCTGATTTGCCTTGTTGGTGTGAAGCAGCAGCTGGGCCTGAAATTGATTTCCATTCCAGCTGGATCCTCATTCGATCTCACTGACTCTTGGGCCAAGTGTGTGTATTTGATTCCAGGACTGAAAGCTCTGGCTTCTGCAGGATAATCTCATCATCAGATTCATTCTTGTGAGGTCCCAACCTGCTTGTGATCTCTCTTTCCTGACTACCTGTCCTGTGGATGTTAGGCTTGCTTAGCCAACTCCTACAACTGTGTAAGGCAATTCCTTGTAATAACTAAATGGATAGATTAAAAAAAAAACCCTTATACTGGTTCTGCTTCTTTAGTCAAATTCTGACATGATATATGATAAGGAAGCAATTGTTTTCTTTAGATGTCATGAAGTTAGGCAGTTAGAAACATAAATGGCCACCAAACATTCATTCATTTATTCATAACTATGCTAGGGTTGGCAATTTAGCAATAAACAAGGTAGATTTGGACCCTACCCTGGGAAAGCAGATATTGAGCAATATTTACAAGGATAATAAGGTTAGCACGGAGCTGTTAGAAGAGATAACTCAGAGATCTGACCCACTTTGACATGTCAGAGAAGGGAATAAGGCCATGGAGAGAGAGTAAGAGAGCATGACAACAAATGAAAGGCATCCAAGCAGTTCTTTAGAGAGTTGTTCATGGTGGCAGGAGGGATGAGGCTGGAGCAGCAAGCCACAGAAGGACCTGCAAGCCAAGATAATGAAGTCTGACTTTCCCCGAGGGACAAACATTTCTATTTAAAAACCTCCATACTTTAAAAAAAAAAAGATTTTATTTATTTATTTGAGAGAGAAAGAAAGAGCGCATGAGCACAAGTCAGGGCAGGGCACAGAAGGAAAGGGAGAGGGAAAAGAAGACTCCCCGCTAAGCAGGGAGCCTGATATTCTCCATCCCAAGACCCTGACTGAGATCATGGCCTGAGCCAAAGGCAGACTCTTAATCACTGAGCCACCCACGTGCCCCTAAAAATCTTCATACTTTTGGAACCCTGTATTTCTTTTTTATTTTATGATATCATACAAAACATAGGTTTCATTCTAAGCCTTTAAAGATTCCATGGTGTTAATGTGCTTGCTCCTGCCTCTGCTTTTATTTCTTTAAATTTTTTTTTCTACAGTCCTCTTGTATAATCCATGATGCTCTTTTTATGATGCTATTGTCACACTGGCTATTGTCATACTATTTTTAACCCATTCTCCTTCTTTATGCTTTGAATTCTCATAGCACACCTGTTACTGGAAAAAGAAAACAAAATCTGAACTCTTTTTTTTTTAAAGATTTATTTATTTATTTATTTATTTATTTATTTATTTATTCAGAGAGAGCGAAAGAGAGGCAGAGACACAGGCAGAGAGAGAAGCAGGCAGAGAGAGAAGCAGGCTCCATGCAGGGAGCCCGACGTGGGACTCAATCCAGGTCTCCAGGATCACACCCCGGGCTGCAGGCGGCACTAAACCACTGCGCCACCAGGGCTGCCCAAAATCTGAACTCTTAATACTAATTTACCTGACAATTCCCTTGTCTCAATGTTTTTCTGTTCTATCAAGACTCGCAGCCAAGGTTTCTGGAGGGTTTGCAGTTCACCTGGCTTCATTATTTCCGGCTTGTGCCGACCTGAGGTACAGGGAGCTCAGCCCTTCCTTGGGCTATTAACCCTTCCTGCCTGCTAAGCACCCTGATACTCTAAGGATTTTCTTAATTAAGTAATTGAGCCACATACCATCCTTGAAAAGTGGGGCAGTAAATACTATCAGTTCCATGGCCTAGAGAGATAAGAAAGACTGCACTGGAGATGCTAGAGCTTATATGACAAAACCAATCACAAATTTAGTAGGTTAAGCATGAGCTTAAACTTAATTTTTGTTTTACTTTGTTCTTCTTCATTTTTCAAAATGCCCTCTTCAGGTCTCCCCTTTAGCTGCCTTTGGGGAAGCAACTAGGTAAAGAGGGGTGGAAAAAAAAACCAGACTGATTTGGGTTGAAAATCCGGTTCCATCAGAGCCTATTCCTTTATCTGTAAAAGGAGAATAATATTACCTACCTGTCAAATGACATGCATAAGGCCACTAGCTTAGTGCTAGGCACATAGATGGGACTTGGTAAATTAGGGGTATTAAGTACTATGATCTTAAATAAGGTGATCTATCTAGTGGCAGAAGAAGAGGATTTAACTATATAAGCAGTTTACTGAACAGTTTTTTTTTACCCTTTGTACACATGTTTATACAAGGAGTAAGAAGCATCATTTGCTTTAAGAGTAGCACCAGATCTCTCAAGGACCAAGTCACTAGTCATGATAGACGGTCAGGCTCGTGGATTGTGAGGACACTTACAGAACTTGCCCAGACTTGTTTAAAAGTGAATTGGAGGGGGATCCCTGGGTGGCTCAGCGGTTTAGCACCTGCCTTCAGCCCAGGGTGTGATCCTGGGGTCCCGGGATCGAGTCCCGCATCGGGCTTCCTGCATGGAGCCTGCTTCTCCCTCTGCCTGTGTCTCTGCCTCTCTCTCTCTTTGTCTCTCATGAATAAATAAATAAAATCTTAAAAAAAAAGTGAATTGGAGTTGGGGTGCCTAGGTGGCACAATTAGTTAAGCCTCTGACTCTTGGTTTTGGCTCAGGTCATGATCTCAGAGTCCTGGGAATGAACCTAGCGTTGGGCTCTGTGCTCAGTGGGGAGTCTGCTTGAAATTCTCTCTCCTTCTGCCCCTCCCCCTGCTTGTGCATGCTCCTGTGCTCTAAGTAAATAAATCTTAAAAAAAAAAAGTGAATTGGAGTTAACTAAATTTATTGTGGTAATTATTTCTCAACATATACATCTATCAAATCATGTTGTATATTTTTAATACAATATTATGTGCCAGTCATATTTTAATAAAACTGGAAAAAAAAAAAGGGAAACTATCCTCACTGGAAAAAAAGTGAATTGAGTGAAAAAGTTTTGGAAATGGATACTGGTGAGGGCTGTACAACACTGTGAGTGTAATTAATTCCACTGAATTGTACACATAAAAGTGGCTAAAATGCTAATTTTATGTTATGTATATTTTACCACAACAACAAAAAAATTGACCCTTCCTTGCACACCAAACAAAAAAAATAAAAGTGAATTGGAGAGAGGCCTGCTGGCTGTGTCTGAACAACTCCTCCTCCCATTCCCAAATGTAGGCTAGCTCAGTAATAACGTGACCCACTTAAGAATGAACAAACCATATAGGGATTACTGTTGTGAAATGCTTCTAGAATATGAGTGAGGAGGGTCCATACCTAAACTTGTCATCTTATAGATGAGGGTTTAGGGAGCCTGAAAGTGTGACTTGCTAAAGACTGCACACACAGCACCTCAATCCCCTGCGAGTTGACTGCTGCTACTGTGCTACGTCATGCTATCACAGGAGCCTCTAGAGCATTCAAGGCCTCTGGGTGCTCAAGTGGGGCCTTTTCCTTCCACCTTTCCTCCAGGTACCTGACCCTTGTCTCTGAGCATCCAGTGGTTCTGAGCTCCCAACCTGCAAAAGCCAGGACTAGGGCTGAGCAGTTGAGCAGGTATGGGCCATGAGTGATGTCTGATGGTTCCACAGCTTGTATCCTGCTCTCTGAACTTCAGCACCAGCCCTTAGACAGGTCACTCTCTTTCTCCTGCTAGGGCCTGTGAGTACGCCATTCCTTCTGCCATGAATACTCTTCTCCACTTTGATAATTCCTATTTATCTTTCAGGTTTCAGGTGAAACATGACTTTATCCAGAAAGCTTTCCTGTCCTCCCAGTCTATGTTAGCTCAGACCGTTGTGTGATTTTTTGGCAACCTACACTTCTTTTAACTCTTACCTCACTTATAATTACTTGTACTCTGTTTGAACTCCATGCATGAGGGCAGGGTCTTGGTCTTTCCTGTCCACCATTGTTTTCCAAGGACTTAGCACTGGGATGGCACATTGTGTTCATTAAAGAAACAAAAACCCTAAAAAGAAATCAAACCTGTCTTCTCACAACAGGGAGAATGAAGTTAATGATATACCTTTACTGCATTAACAGGAAAGAGTGGTCAAGAGAAGTAGGGCAGACACTGCCTTTAATCTAGAGACTGATCTGGGCACTGGACCAGTATCAATATCCAGTTGCTATTCCAAGGGAATGTACAAATGAGCAGGGTGGAGGGATTGGGTTTGATCCCCTACACCAGCATTGCATGCATGTGAGAACAAACAGTAAATCAGCAGCAGAGGGGATATAGGTTTGACACAAGGGAATGCTTGCTGGTATGATATTAAGGGTTGTTAAAAATGGGTCGGATTATAGAGGAGGAAGCCTTCCCTTGAGGCTTCAGAAAACAGGCCAGAGTTCCATTTCAGCTGGTTATTTTAGGCCTACCACAGGCAGCCAGGTAGACTTGACATCCTCTTAGGGTCCAATCGTTCCATTCCTCTGACCCCCTAAGAAAGCTCTGCACACAGTTGTTGCTAATAAACATGCAAGCAAGCACATACACAAATGGGAGATGCTTCTAGCTTGTCCTGTGGCTATAAATGTTGTTAGTTCCTTTTCTATTGAACATTCTGAATTCATCTTTTGTTTAGAAAATCACTTCAGTCTTTAAGCACAGCAAAGCTCATTCCATAAAGGACTGGTTCCATATTTCAAAGTGAGAACTGCAAGGCATACCAACTTAACTCTTGCATTGACACACACCTAAAAAAGGGTGGAGAATTCAAATGAGACAAGAGAATTAAAAAAATAACCTACTACTCTGACTAATTCCAAGCGTACAAAGAAAGCGATGTGGACATTGTTGCGTGTCCTACGCAGGGAGGAGGGACACATCTTCTCTTTCTCTGGTTTTAAAGTGAGAGAAGAGAATGGTCTTGAATATGCAAATGAATCTAATTTAATTAACTTTTATGACCACAGCTCCTTTGAGATAACCATGGGAGCCAATTAGATTCCATTAAAATTTAGTCATTTCCCTGAAGCTTCAATGAGACACCCTTGTCTTCTTGAAGGAAAAAAAAAAAAAACAAAAAACGAAAAAACCGTGAAAAGATCTAATCAGAGACCACAGAAAAGAGAGTTGTCTGCAGCAGCTCTGCTATCTGCTGTCGGGTCTGACCAGACGCAGCTTCCACAGTTCTTAGCTCCACTTCATCACCTCTTGCCTGGCGCGGCCAGCAGTGATGTGAAATCATTTCAGGTCAGTCATGGAACTGCTGACCCACAGTTTATTGTAAACTGAAGCTATGAAAGGTAAAGGGAATGATATTTCATACTTCGGGCCAAAACACAAGCCTCACGAGGGTAAAGAAGAATTGCCTTGACCTCAGGCCACGGATGAAGAGGAACTTATCCTATGTATTCCTTTGCTGCTCAGTTGTGTAATATTGTCCTTTTTCTTCCACCTGATTACAAATGTAACACATATTTAATGTAAAAAAAAAAACAAAGGAAAAAAAACAAAACGGTTAAAAGATGTTGCCCATATCTAACAAGAGTTTGGAAGGCTTTCTTCTGCAATTTTGTTCCCTTTTTTCTCCCTTACTAAGCACATTTTAGAGAACTTTGTGTGTTTGAGGACAGGAGGGGATGGAGTGGGGAGGCTGTAACGAGCCTTTGGAGTGGGGGTATCATATTCCAGTTCCTTCCTTTTCTTTTTAGTTTATATCCCATACCACTTACTTCTCTCTTCTCTAACACTATGCAATTAGATAGCTGCCAATGGTTTTTAGATCCTGGCCCTTAACCATTCTCCATGGGTAGGAAAAAGTATGGTGATTCTGTCAATTGTTTGAGCCTCCTTGAAAGTGTCTCGAGATGGGTTCAGCAAAATGGGCAATTGGGTTTCTGGAAGCTGTGTTGCCGACTAGTGCTAGAAACATTGAATGTCATGTAACTACAATGGGGCGATGAATTTTACCTCTTTACATAGGAGATATTTCTCCTTCTCCACACAGGCAAGTTATATCTAAAACAAATACATGCTAAGAGTAGATCACAGTGCCCAGCATTACATGATTACATAATTGTACACGCTGTTAACTGGAAGTAGAGTTAAAGTTGCTGTTGGAGGTTTTTTAATCAAGTAGATTTAAGAACTCACATTTTATGTTTAAATTAGATTTTTAAAATAATAAAGAACTTAAATTCTAACAAGTTACACAATTATAAAATAATTAGAAATAAAGATAATAATGTGGAAAACAGACACTTCTCCGGTTATAAGGGAAAGGAGAAATAAGAGCAAGAAAAATGAAAACCAACTCTTTTTTTTCCCACCAATGTTTCATCTGTTTTGTTTTCAAGACCTTTACCTTTACTAGGTCTCAAAATTATTCCCTGTGCCATGTCCTAGTTCAGAGTTGAATCATTTTGTTCTTGGACTATTATAACTAAAAGAGCTAGATCTATTGAGCACTTACTGTATGCCAGGCACTTCAGCTTATTTTAACCCTTATATTAATATTCTGAAGTTTATTGTACCAGATGGTGCAATCCCTAATATCCATTCTTCCCTCTTCTTGCTTGCTAAAAGAATCCTATTTTGCTTGAGGTGTCAGTGTATCCAACTGAATACTCACTTTCCCAGTCTCCATTACTGCTAAGGTGGCTCTGTGATCCAATTCAGGCCAATGAGATATAAGCATAAGTCTGCTTGGGGCTTCTGGGAAGCTTTGCTCTTTCTTGATAAAATGGGACACACATAGTTAAAGCTCTCAGCCTACTCCCTACTTTTTTCTGCTTTAGGTGTAAATGTGATAGCTGGAACTGCCTTTGGTATAAATGTGATGGAGCTGCAGTAGCCATCTTGGAAACATAATGTAATGAGCCAATATGCTAAGAAAGGAAAGACCCAGGTTTATTGTTCTTCCATCAGGTTCCTGGAGCACTTTATACCTATCTTTAGTGCAGCATTTATCACAGGAACCCACAAGCAGGGGTCATATACTACTCATTTAGAATGTGCACACCTATCTCAGTGTCTGGCACAAAGTAGGTGCTTAATAATTGCTTATTGAAATTTTATTTGGAATCTCACTTCCACTCTTTTTCTTTGATACAATATGCAGGAGATGAAATGAATAGTGAAATGCCCAGTAGACAATAAGAGGAAGGCAGTACAGAAACAAAAATCCACAAACTAGATAATTGGTTCTTGAATTACTGACCATTAACCTAAATAGTACTCACAGTAATTTCAAATTCCTCTCTTCCTCTCACTTCCAAGTGAACAGGAGCTGTTTTTATTGAGAACGAGCTTTTATCCTGATAGTAAGAATGAGTACTATCGCCATATTGTAGAGACTAAGAGTACTCGGGGTATGCATGAGCTTTATAGTTCATAGCAAAGCAGTGAAAATCAGTCCCAGGCCTACGGTGGACATGTAGGAGGATTTATTCTTCACTAATACTTGTTTGTGTTGTCTACAAACCTCCAGGGAAAAAGAGGAACTGATGGAGAGCAATACTCTCTATAAACTCTAGCAAATGAAATTAAACTACAAGATGTAATGAGATAGTCCTGGGGGACTGAGATGTATTTTTGTTGTTGGTGGGTAGACTATGGTAGGACACCATTAAATCCGATAAATTGTTATTAATTTTAATCCCGAAGGCTGAGATGGAGGGTAGATCAAATGATAATCATGGGGTACCCTTTCCCTGGTAGGCTTTCATTTGGTCTCCGACCCAGAAAATTTGTATCGGTCCTGGCTTGGTCCTTCTTGGCAATGTGATTTGAATTAGGTCATAACTTATCTCTGAACCATCTTTTAAGATGGGGCTACTAATAATACTTATTTCACAAGGTTGAATGAAATAAGCTATGTGAAAGGACCTTGTCAACTGGGGTAAAGTCTACCAATGGTAGTTGTGACTATTATTAGGCTGTTCTGCAGGCAGCGGTGATGGAGAGAGTGGGAGGGAGGAACAGAATGGAGAACCATACTTAAGCTGCTCTCAGGCCTGCTCCGACTGAAACCCCGGGTTTATACTATGACAGAAAAGCTAATAATAATGCCAAGTAAAGCAAAAGCACTTAAAAATTAGTCTGGGATAAGGTTGGGTTTGCCAGGGAGGGTTGGTCCTGACATCACACGCTTCAAACCTGTGGTTGGCAGTCCGTTTGTTGCTCTATTATTGCCTGCTTTGGAAAGGGCGAATCTAAATTGGAATTCTCTTTCCTCTGTTTAAGCTGTTTCTGCTGAGTTCCATAGCATTGATTATAGCTCTCACACCCTGCAACTGGCTGTTTCATTCTTGACTCACCTCCAGACTCATAAATATCCCTCAGAAAACAACGAGGTTTTAAAAGTTGCCTATCTCTTAACCTCGTGCCCTCATATGTCTCATGTAATGGCCATGCCAAAGCATCTTTCTTACGTTTTTGGCCCTTACCCATACAAGAGTAAAAACTTTGATAGACTTCCATCAGATCTCTCAAAAGAGAGGCAGACAAACATAGCAGGGTTTCTCTGCAGTTGTGTGACCTTGGGCGGTTTTTCAACTACAGAAAGAGGGATAATAATAACTAATGTGGAGCTATGATGAGCTCAAGCAATAACGTAAGGGAGATTACCTAGTACATGGCAAATACCCAATAAACATAATTTCCAATATTAATAATGATAGTAATAACAAAAACATCTTTCAGAACAAGATGACATATAAAATGAGTCCTGGAAAAGTTAATTTATACTTAATAGTCAAGGGGCTATCCATCAATATTTCCCATGGGCTGATTTAGGAAAAAAGTCCCTGCCCTAGGAGAGACAAATGTCAACACATTAAAATCTAAATAAAAGGGACACCTGGATGGCTCAGCGGTTGAACGTCTGTCTTTGGCTCAGGGCATGATCCCGGAATCTTGGGATCGAGTTCCACACTCAGCTTTCTGCATGGAGACTGCTTCCCCTCCCTCTGCCTATGTCTCTGCCTCTCTCTCTCTCTCTGTGTGTCTCTCGTGAATAAATAAATAAAAATCTTTAAAAAAAATCTAAATAACAATGCAATAGATGGAGGACATTTCACTACATTAAAAAAAAACATTAAACAAGATAATCCAAGATGGACTGAGGGTACCTATACTGTTTTTGTTTTTGTTTTTAGTTAAGTAGGTGCCTGGATATTATTCTATAATAAATTGAAAATGGCATTACTTGACTATATCATGACCCTGGAGTATGACAATCAGATTGCATCAGAAGCCACCAGCACCCTATGCGCCAGCTGGCTTTTAGACCAGGATACTTTAAACATAGAGTCAAGATCTCTTTAGGGCTGGCCAAATATATACAACTCCCACATCAGCCACTCATCAGTGTTAGACCTTATTCTTGGAGTTTCATTTTTTAGTTAAAGACTTGGATCCTTATTAAAATGGTAATATTCTTCCTATCATCAATCACTGACACATTTGTATCAGTGAGTTTGGGTCCTGTTTGAAGATGAAGCTGTGCTGGTGGAGAAGGCTCTTAGGGAAGCTGGGAGGAAAGTGGCCACTGCAGGGAAGGAAAGAGGGATGCTTGGAGGCTGGGATGGGGTGTGGGGAGGGGTGAGGAAGCCATCCTGACTGTCCTCTCTAGAGAAGTTGATTGGCCATCTTGTATTCTGAAGGCAGCTTTATCTTCTGTATCTCTTCTCCTGGCACTGTTCATACTTAACATAGATGGAACACGCTGATTTTCCCCCTTATTCTTCTATTCGTTCTAAGAGCCAGAAAGAACAGGCATTAAACTTATTAGCAAGGAAAGAAGGTATGAATGGTGAGAAACTGCACTTCCAGCTTATTTGTAAGACCTTACATTTTGATGTTGTGAATCGTCTCCAGGGCTTTTAAAATATTGAATAAAACAATAAAAAAGTAATAAAGAATTTTTAATAGCCTAAGGTGGATCATATAGTTCTTCTAGTGGGAAAATTATGATATAGTATTAAACCACTCTTCTTCATGAAGATTTTTTTTAAATGAAGCAGAAACTAACAAACACTGAATTGAGAAAGAAAGCTGTTGTTGAATAATATATGATATTGAGGTTGGCCGTTATGAATGGTTCAAAGACCTATAGATAAAGTAATATGAAGACTGACAGTAGATTTGCTATTAATTTTTAATCACAGTCTGAAATTATTTTGTGTATTTGTTTACTTGCTTACTATCAGTCTTCACACTAAAATGGAAACCCAGTGAAGGAAGACAAGCACCATTTCTAGTTTTTGCTATATCTCCTACCATCCATACATTAGCATGTATTCATGGAATGACAAATTTATAATGTAGCTTTATCCCCTGGTTCAAAATGACATTTTTTCTAAATTCACTTTATTATAAGTACTAAAACGAAGTATCTGAAGATTGTTTAAAAAACAAAACAAGGGGTGCCTGGGTGGCTGAGTCATTTAAATGTCTGTCTTTGGTTCAGGTCATAGATCATGGAGTCCTGGGACCAAGCTCCATGTCGGGCTTCCTGCTCAGTGGGTAGTCTGCTTCTCCCTCTCCCTCTGGCCCTCCTTCTGTTCATGCTCTTTCTCTTTCTCTCAAATAAATAAATAAAATCTTTACAACAAAACAAAACTCAATCCTGACCTGAAGTCATATATGATAATCATAAAAAATATTCTTCAATAGATACAGATTAGTATGGCTCTATATTTTTAACATCTGTCTTTTTAAAATAAATTATTCAGCATTATTAGATTACTTATAAATGACATCAATCAATTAGCACTGCAGGGCTAAGTCTTGAAGAATTAGTTTTAGAGGCTAGATTGGTAAAGCGTTAACTCTTCATATTCCCCAGAAAGGATTAAAGCAATTTGGACTCTCACCAGGATCCCTCTCTTCTTCCCCTATTGAAAATTTAATTAATGTGCACATTATTTGGGCTACCTGTTCCAACTCTGCTGGACATAGGCAGAGGTGGGAGTTTCAACAGGGCACCTGGAACTAAAGCACCCTCACCCCTTACCATTAGAAGAGTGAAGTCTAGCAGGGCCTGTATTTAAAGGCAATGAATCAAAGACTACCATGCTTACTACTAAAGACTGTTACATAGAAGTCCCTGTCAGGCATTTACAGATTGAAATGAATCTTTGTCAGTTTTGCTCTTCATGTGCTGGATGTATTTTATCTACATTTAGAGTATTAAGAATCACTGTTTGATCTGCTGTACAGTTGTCACACATTCATACTTTGGGTTTTCTGTACGCCTGTAAAAAATATGTTGTTTAAAGACATTAAAGGACAATGAGCATCCTGTATTGCCAAGACATTTGGTTCTACAGACACCTATTAAAACTTAGGAAAACAAAAGATTTACTAAAAAAAAACAGTCTCCAGATTAGGGCGACCAGCTTCTCAAGGACTTTCCTGGTTTTTTTTGTTTGTTTGTTTGATTTTTTTTTTTTTTTTTTTTACCAGAAAGGTTTTGAGATGTAATATCCTGCATCTCTAGTACCCTTTCAGTCCTGGGCAAATTGAGAAGGTTGATCACCTTATCCCTAACTGTGTTGTCGAGAGAACCTTATCAGGACTTTTGAAGCCAGAGCATGCAATTGATTTGGAGTCCAGTATTTCATTTTTTTGGAAAAAGATTTTTTAATTTAGTTTAGAGAGAGAGAGAGCAAGAGCGGGCATTAGTGAGCATGAGTTATGGGGGGAGGGACACGGGGAAATAATCTCAAGCAGACTCCCCAATGAGCACAGAGCCCAGTGCAGAACTCAGTCTCATGATACTGATATTGACCCTGAGATCGTGACCTGAGCCGAAATCAAGAGTCAGACACTTAACTGACTGAGCCACCTACCCAGGTGCCCTCAGTATTGCATTTTAAAGGATAATAAATCTCCACCATGGCAAAGAAACCTAAGTCAATAGGCAGTGAAAGTATACATGTTTTAAGGAATTGCCTTATGCAAAATTCTTTGAAGTGCTACTTTGTGGAACTACTTTGGGATTTAGACATTGGTGCCTCACTCCTTTTTGGTACAAGGAACACAAGGTCAAAGTATCCAGAAGCATTTGAAGTAGTTTAGACATCTGTGAAGAATTTCACCAGGCCAAACCAGGCTACACATGGGTTCAAGATCGATTCCATGGATAATGATAGTATCCATATCAAAGGTAGCAGTGATGCCACTGATAGAATGAATCATTATTGCAGAACAATCTTATATGAGAACCAGCTTTTCCCTCTGTGCAAATGGGATTGATAAATGCATTGGAAAATGCTCCTTTCATTCTGCTGTGCTGGAGACATAAAGGCTGAGGGAGGAAAGTGCTAGTAGCTATGATTGTCAGGGATTAAAGACTTTGTGTCTAGGGTTTGAGCATCCCACTCCTCTACTGTACATATTAATTCTTTGAACCTCTGAACTTGTCAATCTGCTTTCCTAATTGTTTTTTATTGATTTATTGTTTTTAACTGATTTCTGGAGAGTAGAGGCAGAATTGCATAGCAGAAAGAGCAAAGATTTAGAGTCCGATACATTAGATTTAAATCCTGGGTCAGCCCAGTACTAACTATAAAATGTAGGCAAGTCTCCTGACTTCTGCTGAATCTTAGTTTATCATCTGCAAGATAGGTTTAATGATTTTTCTCATGATTGTTATGAGGACTAAATGGAAAGGTATGTGTGAAAGTGCTTAGTTGGTACTGAAATTACAGTAAAAAGGATAAACGACATACTGTGATGTATAGACTGTTTGGGCCACCTCATGTCAAAGGTGGTCTGAAAAGGCTGCTGGTTTGATAAATGTTAGGCATAAGGTAGAAAAAGCACTTTAAATTAGGAATCCCAGAACACAGGATCTAGTCTGGCCTCCACTCTTAACTGCCCTTGGGCTTTGGTTTCCACTGAACTCAAGTGTGTAAGTTGTGTCAAATAATTCCTAGAATTCCTTAGGTTTCTAAAATTCCATGAATAGGTGAAGTCTGCAATATGTGAACCTGAGGTGTGTCTGTATTCTAGAGCAACTATTATGCTATGTATTATATTCTATTCACAGAAGACACCATCCCACATGTTTGCATTTTGCCACAGCTTGAAGAGTGGTCCTTGGCAGCCCTGTGTGTCATTCAGCATGACCTTATGCATTTTTTCCCCACTCTCCAGCCACAGCTGTTTGTACTAGGAGTGGAAATCTATTTCAGGGTGGGCCTGTTGGATTCTCTTGCTGGACATTTGGGATTAGAATACAGAAAATCTAATTAATAGTGATGCTGCACCTGCAAGGTCACCATGTAGGTACTTAGAGGCTGAGGGTGCCATTTTGTGGAAACCATTATAGATCATGTGAAAGCAAAGTGAAAGAAGGAAATCTGGGGTAGGTATGATGGAGAGAGAAGGGGAAGGGGAGAGGGAGGGAAAGATGGAGAAAGTAACTTCCTGGGTCATTCTCTGTTCTAGTCACCTGCAGGCCTTGTTCTTTTGATATTTGAGTTCTGTGAGATTTCTCTGTATTCTTTTTTTACCTAAAGCAGATTTAAATGGATTTTCTGTTCTTTATGTCCAATCATGCCCTAAGATGTATGGTAACACAGACTACAAAGTGGTAACTAGACTGGGAATCCCCCAATGGCAGGGATTGTGTCTTGTTTCCTTTTGAAGATTTTGTTTATTTATTTGAGAGAGAGAGTGTGAGTGAGCATGTGAGAGAGAACACAAGCAGGGAGGGGCAGAGGCAGAAGGAGAAGCAGACTCCCTCCTGAGCAGGGAGCCCAACATGGGGCTTGATCCCAGGACTCCAGGATTATGACCTGAGCTGAAGGCAGATGTTCAGCTAACCCAAGCCACTCAATACCCGAATAGATAAAATCTTTTTTAAAAATTCTAAAAAAAAATATCTATTGAGTTGAATGGCCCAGGATTGTGGCCACATACTGTGGAGATATAAAAAGAGATACAATCTGTAGTTGCTGTAAATAAGTAGCCTTGTAGTATAGTTGGGGACTACAAGAGGAAAACCCACAGTGATTTGCTATGGATTTCTTTCTTTCTTTCTTTCTTTCTTTCTTTCTTTCTTTCTTTCTTTCTTTCTTTCTTTCTTTCTTTTTCTTTCTTTCTTTCTTTCTTTCTTTCTTTCTTTCTTTCTTCTTTCTTTTTTATGGATTTCAACTATCTGGGAGAATGGAAGGTCAGCAAGGTGTAATATAATTAGAGAAGTTTTGTAAAGAACAGGAGGGTAGATTAATCCTTGAGAGCTGGGTGGGATTTGGCAAGGCAGAGATAGGTAGGGAGGAGGAGGAGAAAAGGCTAAGCAAAGGCATGGGGCAGTAATGACAATTTGAGTACATGCACTTACAATTACATGATTTACATAAAGAAATTTGAGACAGAATGTCCAAGTATGAAGGCAACAGACAGTTATGGCTAAGAATGCGACTCTGAAGTCGGACTTTGTGGATCAAATCCCAGCTCCACAGCCCGCTCCTATATGTAACTAGCTTTGTGATGTCAGCCAATTTACTTAACCTTTCTGTGCCTCAGTTTCCTCATCTGTAAAATTGAGGGTAATAATAGTAACCATCTCATAAAGGTGTTGTGAGAATTAAAGGGGATGCAGCTTGTAAAGTTCTCAGCAAGCACTTCATCAACGTCAGCGGCTACTGTCTGTTGTTGTAATAGATACCTGGTGGTAAGATCCAATTAAAAGACTACCCTATTAATATTGAATGACCAAATCAAATAGCAAATCTCTTAGCCATTTGGGAAGCCAGTTACTGTCTGAGTTGCTACTGAATTTGTGGAGTACTGATAGGGAGTGGTTTATGGTAGGAAAGAACACTGGAGATGCAGAACCCAGTGTAAGGCCTTGAGTGTGGGGTGGAGGAATTTGGACTTGGCTGGATAGCGACTTGGGCACAGTTGTTTTTCCTGAGCAGAGAAGTGAGGTGATGAAAGTGAGAGAAGCAGAGACAGGAATAGGAGGTCCAGTGAGGACCCATGAGGGGCTGTGGCAGTAAATCAGCTGTTGGACAAACAAGGCCAGGGATGGGGCTGGGCTGTGAGAAGGAAATGTGTAGGAAGTTGAGAGACTCTTCCAAGTCATGGCGTTTACTTCTCATCTGTTCTACTGCTGCCACTGTGGTCGAGGCCATCTCACCTCTCGTGTGGATTATTGAAACCTCCTCCAAACCTCTTTCTGCTTCTGGTCTGGCCTCCTGTGGTCTTACCTCAACACAATCACTCCTCGGCACACACTGTCCACTGTGTGGCCATCAACTCCCACTTTGCTCAGAGAACAGGCTGAACCCATCCCTGGGATCTACAAGGGATGTACTGCTGGCTTCCTGCTACCTCTGGCTTCATCCATTCTCAGTACTCCACATGCCCACCTGTTTCTCTGCTCCACAGAGCTGTCCACCTTGCCATTCCTCAAATACATCAGACCTGTTCCTGTCTCAGGAAACTTCCCTGTGCCTGTTCTTCCTCTAAACATCTGCAGAGCTAATTCCTTCATCTTCTTTAGGTCTCAGGCCAAATGTTACCTTCTTTGGCCACCTTTCTGAAAATAGCAGCTCTTCTTCACCTTGGCACTCCCCAGCCTCCTCATCTTGCTTGGCTTTTCCTTCCCTTATCACCACCTGACATGATTTCTTTATTTGCTTTGCTGTCTAATTTCTCTACTGGGATGTTAAGTTCTTTTGTTTTGAGGGCAGGTATTTTTATTGTCTTATTCAGGACTTAGAACAGTGCCTGGCATATAGCAGGTGCTAAATAAATGCGTGTTGAATGAGTGTATAAATAAAAAGCAATCAGATTTGTTGTGCTAGGCACAGTATTGGGGACCTCCTCAGAAGCTGCTTCATTTGCTTTTCGCAATGTCCTGTCAGAACATATTGTTCTCATTGTCTCACAAATGACAACATGAAGGCACAGAAATAGGATGTAACCAACGGCACAGAACTGGTAAGTGACACAGTCAGGAGTTGTGTCCATTCCTCCCACCTTGGCTCTTGCCATTGTCTTGTGCATTGTTAAGATGAGATAAGGGAGGAGAAGTCAGGAAGTCCAAAGCTTCTAGTTTTGAACAATGGAAAAGCAGCAGAACCACCAACAGAAATAGGAACGAGGTTGTTTTTAGTGAGGAGTGAAAATACATGGGATCAAGTAAATGTTCATAGGGAAATCTTCATATTAAGTAGAGTGACTGAAAATATATTGACTAAATCATAGATTGTCTGAAACCCTTCTGAGGGTGAAAGTAAGTAACTTCATAATTAAGTTGGAATGACAAGACATAAATTGGGACTGTCCCAGCAAAAGGGGACAAATGTTTACCCTGGACTTAGGGGACTGGAGAGTTGGTGAGAGGTCATGGCTAGAGATTTGGGTGTCTCCCTTCAAAAGGAATAAGGAGAAGCCATGTGGATGTGGGGTCTCACCATCAGGTCAAGGGAAGAAGAGGATGTCAAGGCCAACTTCAAGACCCTCCCAAAGACAACAGTTGGAGGAGAAAGAGGAGTCTGTGAAAGATAGAAAAGAACCAGAAGGGAAGAGAGGCACTGAGGTCAAGAGGAGCTGTGGACAGGAAGGAGGAGGAAGTGGGTGGAGGCTACATTTTGCAGGGCAACTTAAAAGTAGGTCAGCTGGAACTTGGCAACAAAAATGAGATTAGAGAATCACTTGCTTTTTGATTTTGTAACAATATCTTCATCTGTCTCAACAAAGTGCTAAAAGGCATTTAATCAAAGCAGATTAAAAGTAATTTTGATTTGAGGACTTTTTTTCTGCTATTGCCCTCATTATATTTTGAGATGCTATGGGATGCTTTGAAAGACTGGATCAGGAATGAGGGTTTGGTGTCCCAGCCTGGAGTTTTCTGGTGCCTCTGAATGGCCTGAGTCACTAAAAGTTCCTATATTTAGAGTGTCATTGACACAGATAAAACCTGGGCCCCAGTTGGAAGATACAAAAGCCAAAGGGGATACTTTTGTGCTTTCTTTAGGGTCAGGAAGATTAAAAATTGAGTTTCTAGGCTCCTATAGGTAATATTGTCTTAAATCTGTTATTCTTGGTAAAGTAGAAATTTTGATGAACTCATTATCAGTTTAAGCAGATGTTTTCCTACCCTAGCTTGTTACATCGGTGAAGGAAGGGTGTGTGTGTGTGTGTGTGTTTGTGTACGCACACATAAGCAGGGGTTGAGGGTTGTGGAGGTCAGCAAAACAAGCACAACCCTAGTTTATAATGTATTGAAATGACAGCATTGGCAAAAACGCTGGTGAAGAATATCTTAACAATAAAGTTGCTTAGTAACTGGTGGTCTGTCCTGTATTAGTTAGGAAGTGAGAGTTAGGTCACTAGTCTCAATATTTTTGTCTCTCCAGACGTGTCTGTCCACTGAGCTCTAGCCAAAGGGGTCTTTCCCAGGTAGAGAGTATGTGTGAATAGCTCATGGTTTGGAGTTCTCAGTTTATTAGACAGTAAAGGCGCATGACCGGGGGGGGCCCTGGGAACAGAACCTAGCCTTTGCACTCTCTGAAAGGCAGCATTAGCAGTTGTGTTGGGTAGCTGCATTAGGCAGAGGATACACAGCAGGCCTTCCTCATAGTTGCTTTTTATCATAGTGAAAGTTGTTACTGGGCTGAAATCACCCTGGCACACAACTCCTGGAAACCAAAAGGAATAACATCTCACAGGAATTCAAAAGGAAGAAAGTTGTTAACATTGAGCCAAAGCCTTCTGGCATGCGTCACAGAAATCAGATGTAGAGGGCTCCCCTGAGGGGGGAAATGTATGACTCCAGGCTACCCCTGCCCAAGATGCTGATATCAGTACCTCAGCACTGGTTTTCACAGAAGCAGTCCGTCTGTAGCGGGTTTTCATGCCAGATAGGATGCATGTGTGTAGACAAGACAGACTGAGTGGAATGGGGGAGCAGAGGTTGTTTTGGCACGCCACTCCCCTCTGCCCTTCTCAACCCCTCCTTCAACCATGGAGTCCCCTTACAGAGCTCCTTGCAAGATTTTACATGCAAAACGATCATTTATTAGAGACATATGGTACGTCAACTGTGTTTAATATTCCTCTTTTTCCCTTTTATCACCTTCTTCTCTCCTACTCTCCTTGTTCCCATCTGTTCTATTTCAGTGGCTTTTATTTCTCCTTCTCTTTTGCTATTCTTCTGTTCTCTTCCTGAGATATGAAACAGGGACAGAGAGAAGGAGAGAGGACAGGGAAGGAGGGTCACCTGTCCTCTGTAGATTTTAAATCTGAGACGTTTGTTGATCTAGGGGTTTCTTAGTATTGTTGGTGTTTGTTTTCATCTCGTAAGGTTGTTAGAAGGATTAAATGTGGGGTATTTAGCCCAGTGCTTGGCATACAGTAAGGTCTCAATAAACACTACTATTTATTGAGTATAATACAAATACAGTACTGATTAGTACTTAAAAGTTTGCCCTTGAAATAAATATCTTTAGACTTAGGGCATTCCATTTGGGTGGGGGTTTCTTCGTTTCTCTCAAGATGTTCCTTTTCTGAAATGCTTTCAGGGTGATTATATGTATATGTGAACACTTGTGCTCTTGTGCACATTCTCTCTCTGACACACACACACACACACGCACACACACCTGCAATCCACCCACACCCGCACACACCTACACCTGAATACATCCTTTTGAAGAAAGGGTACAACACAGAGAAATGCTAATGCTTCATCTTGGTCTAGTAAAAGGCTTTCAAAAACTTTTGACTGCTACAACTATTACTCACACATACATCTATATGTTAAAAAAACCAATTTTCAATAAACACTACTTGTCTTCACTACTTGCACTACTGTTTTCTGCTCCACTCCATTCTCTTTCATTAAAAAAATGTGGTTTGTCGCTTACTAAATTAATTTAATGACCCATAATGGGTGCCACCCGCAGTTAGGGAAATTGAGGTCTAGTAGATACCTGGGAGTTTGCTGGATCTCACCAGCTCTGTCCTTCCCCTGGGACTCCACCTCCACCCTGATTCTCCAGACTTGTCATATTCTCAGTTCTTCCAGTTACCTCTTGCTGTCTTCCCAGTAAAGAAATAGCAGATTAGAAATGCCTTTTTAAAAAAATCTTTTTTCCCCTTCCCTTCCTAAAGTTCCCTTTTCCCCCTCTCCCTCTGTCATCTCTCCCACCCTCTAACAAGAAATGGTTATTCTTTTTTTTTTTTAAGATTTTATTTATTTATTCACGAGAGACACAGAGAGAGGCAGAGACACAGGCAGAGGGAGAAGCAGGCTCCTCGCAGGGAAGCCCGATGCGGGACTCAATCCCAGGACTGGGATTGTGTCCTGAGCCAAAGGCAGATGCTCAACCACTGAGCCACTCAGGTGTCCCAGAAATTGTTATTCTTAACTGCTGCTTATTGGATAATGATGATGATGAAAGTAATGACAATGCTAGCAAGTCAGAAAGATTGATAGCTAATATTTCACACCTGCTTTGTGCCAGACATCCATCTAAGTGCTTTATAAATTTTAACTCATTTACTATTTGTAACCACCTCATATGGCAGATTACCCTATAATTACTTCAGAGAAAGGATTACTTGTTCTTTTCCTCCAACCTCTATTCAGAATCAGACTTTTATATTATAGAATCTTAAATACTTAATTAAAAAGAAATGATGATAGTATTATGGAACAAATGATTTGTTTTAATAAATCGTGATCTGGAAACAATAGCTAAAGAGGATGACCACAAAGCTAGAATCAGTAAACCGGAGGATTGGCATGTTGCTGTGCTTTGGCTGAAATTATTCTTGATATATTGCAAACTTGAGACAGAAACCATTATAAAAATTTAGTCCCATGGAAACATCCACCCAGAGAAAATTCCTATAGCATTTGTCATTTTAATGCTCTGTTCAGTAATTAATTTTTAAAAATTTAACAAGTAACAAATTTTCTCCGCTTACAAAAGTCCTATCATGTTTACAGTTACAATTCTGGAACATGCAGCCAAGTGTAAAAATGAAATTGAAAACGACCCTAAATCCCATCACCCAAAGACAACGGCTATTCACATTTTGGTGTAGTGCATGTTAGGTCTTCAGACATGTTCTGTTTGGCAAGAACACTGCTTTAAAATGTTTTTCATATAAAAATCTAGATTTCCAGCATCTCTTGAAAAACTAAAGCTCTGACCACACTGGGCCCACACTCTTGCAGGGCAACTGCTGAAGGTGCTGAGAAGCAGCTGCCCCTCCTAGTGGAGGAGAGCATACCTATTTCAGCTATCCCTGCCCCACACTCCCATTTTTCTTACCTTGGTCAATCTCATTTGTTATTCTTGTGCCCTGGAGAGGCATTTGAGTTTTCTTTTAGTTTAAAAACAATTCTTACCCAACATTTCAAGGCCAAAGCTGTACTTTTTATAGGTGATGGTGGTAGTAACAAAGGGTGAAGGTAGGTAGGGGGTGGCCTCTTGCTGGAGAAGGTGGGAGAGCATCTTGTGGTTTCTCCTTTTTGTCTCCTGGTTATGTATGAAATTCAAACAAATTCTACATCTACAGGATAAATTTCCTTTCATACCTCTCATATCTATTCTGCATCTTATTTATATACCTTTGGCCATATTGTTATGAACTGATAAAACTGACTTTATGATACTAAGAAAGTACCTCTTCTCTTTTTGCTTTTACACATCGCTTAAAGGCAAAGAGAGCCTGCTAAGCCCAAAATCACTTAAACCCTTGGGTTCCCTTTGGGTCTAGGTTTTTCTTTGCATTTGACCCAAACACAATGACATTGTAAACATTTTCTCACATCATTAAAATTATTCAGGAAAATAAATTTAGTGGCTGAACAATGTCCTATTATATGGGTATATCACATTTTCCTGAACTTTTCTAATGGATAAGGGCTCAGTGAGAGCCAGGTCCAGTGGGAAAACATATCCTTTATGGAGAAGAGAGGAGACAGGAGGCAGTGAGGACAGACTACCAATAAAGAGATTCTAGAATTGCTTACTTTAAGAGGCAGAAGTCTAAGATGAGCAGATAGTACAAAAAGTAGAGTTCCCAAATCAACAGGTTAGATGATAAATGTCTGTCATAAATCTGCAAGGGGGAAGGAAGCAGATGACCAAGGAATGAGGAAGCCAGGAATGTAAAGTAAAACTACACTAATCACTGAACAGGGGTGCAGTTATAATTTGCATTTTTTTGGTTTTGTTTTGTTTTTCTTTTTAAATGATTCCCATTCCTGCTAGTTCAATTTCAGGGAGTTGATGCAGGGTATACAATAATTTATCCATTTTCCTAAAGTTGACATTTAGGTGTTCCCAATTTTCCACTTTTATAAATAACGTTGTGATGAAGATCTCAGTACATAGAACTATGTATTTTGAGTCGTCACTTTAAGATAGATTTGTAACAATGGAGTATTTATTCTAAGAATTTTGGGATAAGGGCACCTGGCTGGCTCAGTAAGTGGAGTGTGTGACTCTTGATTTTGGGGTTGTAGGTTTGAACTCCACATTGGGTATAGAGATTACTTAAAATCTTGAAAGAGAAAAGATTATTGGGATATATTGGTAAAATGTTTCCATAAAGGTTGCTCACATTTATACTCCAATCAACAGTGTTTCATATTTTCTGCTTTGGCTTTTCCAAATTAACTTGGTCTACTCACATAAATCTTTTAGTGAAGAGCTGCCACTGGCATCTATACTCCATATCTGGAATTTTTCTAGGTCACTGGCTTTCAAATTTTTTTGACCATGACCCACAGTGAGAAGTAAATTTTACAAAGTAACTCAACACATACACAGGTATATGTGTGTATATATATATACCTGAAACACATGTTTTACTGAACATTTGCCCTTCCTCTATGTGATATACTCTGGTAAATCCTTTCTCTTCTAATTTAATTTTTAAAATAAGCTCATCATGACCAATGGGTCATAGGTCATTACTCTCACTTTGAAAAATATCACTGTAGGACAATTTCTGTTGCGCAACTTGACTTCCTAGAACTTTAGCCTCTCTCTTTTCTCTACTCATTTAGGCCCTAGACTTCCATTCTTCAACAATCCCTTTAAATTAATGAGCTGTTGTGGATTTGCTCCCTTGGATTTGACCATTCTAAGGCATGACTTCGGACTGCACCCCCTGTCTTGGGCACCCAGCTCCTATTGTATCCCATCCAGCTCCCTTGGGACCTGTCCTGGGCTGGCATGATCTCTTCATGGTCTCCTCTCAACAGAGATGGGACATTTGAGAGGGAATAAGAGTTCTTGTCACACTGTACACAGCACTGTACGTCATCACTAAAAAAGAAAGATCTTGCCTAGACCTCTCTAGCCCCAAATATTTACATGTGGACACTCATTACCTTTAGTTTCTGTAAATGTCACCTCCCCAGAGATATCCTTCCTGACTATGGCATCTCAAATAGAATCCTGGCCATTCTCTGTCCCTTCACCTTGCTCTGGATTTTCTTTATAGCTTTTATTTTTTTAAAAAGATTATTTATTTATTTATTCATGAAAGACAGAGAGATAGGCAGAGACACGGGAAGAGGGAAAAGCAGGCTCCCTCTGGGGAGCCTGATGCGGGACTTGATCCCAGGGCCACGGGATCACGACCTGAGCCAAAGGCAGATGCTCAACTGAGTCACCCAGGTGCCCCTCTTTTTAGCTTTTACTAAAGGTCTGGCTACATCTTGTTTGAAATCCTAGGATATATAAAAGGAAGGAGAGATTTAGAGGCCAAATCTAGTTCTACCCCCTAATTTTATAGTGAACAAATGCAAGCTCAGAGAGGTAAGAAAATATTTCATACTTATTTGTGGCAAAGCTGAACTAGAAACCAGATCCTTGGATACTTGTCAGTTCTTTACTGGCTTATGGCACTGTCCATGCTGTGGTCTTTATGATGAGATTATTGATAAGATAATTTTTGTCTTATAATAAGCTCTGGATGCCATTAAACTCAGTAGTAAATTGTAGTGTGAAAATGTTCCAATGTTTCTCACTAGAAGCATAAATTACTTAGTCCAAAGGGCTTTATCCTCAACAAACAGAATTTTCAGCACCAAGTTCCTTACTCCTTGGTCATCTGCTCCCCTGACCTTCCTTTAAAAGGTTTTATTTTACACTGAAGAAAACTGAGGCATAGAAAGGTAAGTAACATAGATACCATCCCAATTGAAACTAAACTACAGTATCATAGAGAAAGTGTTAAGAACAGAGATCTGGAAGACTGAGGTTGGTAGCCAGAAATTCCATATGGACAAAGACTTGAGTTTAAGGCACCAATAAGATACACAGTTTTTAAAATATTTATATATTTTTTAATTAAAAATATTTTATTTATTCATTCACGAGAGACACAGAGAAAAGGCAGAGACATGGGCAGAGGGAGAAGAAGGCTCCTCACAGGGAGCCTATTGCAGAACTCGATCCCGGAACTCTGGGATCATGCCCTGAGCCGAAGGCAGATGCTCAACCTCTGAGCCACCCAGGCATCCCAAGATACAGGGTTTAATGACAAATAGAATCAAAAGAAGGGGATAAGGCTTATGTCACAGGATTTGATGAAGGAGATAGAGGGTCTACATAGTAGCACAAATAGGATACAATTGTTAGTTCTGGGAAGAACCTTCCAGACTAGAAGGTAAGGTTGGCTGGACATCCAGTCCTCTGATGGCAATTTTGTGCCTGCAGCAGCTAAGTCTTTTGGGGAGTTTTAGAAGCTCTTCCATGTAGTACGTCTCTGTACCAAACACCTCCTACTTTCCCCAAATACAAAAATGTCAGTAGATTGGTAGAAATTTTTATTTTTTACTTTTGTCAGTCCTGAATCTATTCACTATCTCTTGGCAATAACATATATTTTTCTTTTGGGGAATGACTTCTATCTCACTGGTAGCATTCTGGTGGGAGCTGTTAACCAAGATACCCTGAGCACCGCTGGTCAATGGGAGGGAGTAAGACCTGAGTGAACCTAAATGAGTGTTCCTCTAGGAACCTGAGTTTTGATCAGTGTACAAAGAGATTGGAAATAGTTGGGGCTCACTTATTTCAGTGGCGACACTTTGTCTAGACTTTTGTAATATTCTTGCTTTAGAGGCCATGAAGTAGCCTTGTTTTTTGTCCTCTGCTGGGCCTGGTCTCCAGCCTTACCTTTGATTTTGTGAACTTTCCATATCTTTCTAGTAATTTTTCTTCTTCTTCCTTCTTCTTCCTCCTCCTCCTCCTCCTCTTCTTCTTCTTCTTCTTCTTCTCCAAATTTTTATTTATTTATGATAGCCACACACACACACACACACAGAGGCAGAGACAGAGGCAGAGGGAGAAGCAGGCTCCATGCACCGGGAACCCGACGTGGGATTCGATCCCGGGTCTCCAGGATCGCGCCCTGGGCCAAAGGCAGGCGCTAAACCGCTGCGCCACCCAGGGATCCCCCCTTTCTTCTTCTTCTTTTTCTTCTTCTTCTTCTTCTCCTTCTCCTTCTTCTTCTTTCCTCCTCCCCCTCCCCCTCCTTCTCCTCCTTCTCTTCCTCCTTCTCCTCCTTCCTCTTCCTCTTCCTCTTCCCTTCCCCTTCTTCTCCTTCTCCTTCTCCTTCTTCTTCTTCTTTGCTTAAGTTAGCCAGAGTAGATTTCTGACACTGACATCCAAGAACCTGAATTAGTGCAGTGGGCAGTCTGACCAGAGAATTCTAACCACCTCTTATTTTTTATTTTATTTTTATTATTTTTAGAAGTTTTTGTTTAAATTCCAGTTAGTTAACATACAGTGTAATATTACAGTTCAGGTATACAGTTTAGTGATTCAACACCTACATATGACACCTAGTGCACATCACAAGTATACTGCTTAATCCCCACCACTGGGGATCCCTCAACTGGCTCAGCAGTTGAGCACCTGCCTTTGGCCCAGGGCTTGGTTCTGGAGTCTTGGGATTGAGTCCCACGTCAGGCTCCCTGCATGGAGCCTGCTTCTCCCTCCGCCTGTGTCTCTGCCCCACCCCTCTCTCTCTCTCTGTCTCTCATGAATAAATAAATAAAATCTTAAAAAAAAAAATCCCCACCACCTATTTAACCCATTCCCCCCCACCACTTCCCCTCTGGTAACCATCAGTTTGTTCTCTGTAGTTGTGTCTGTTTCTTGGTTTGCCTTTCTCTTTTTCCTCCCTGTGATAATTTGTTTTGTTTCTTAAATTCCACATATGAGTGAAATCATATGCTATTTGTCTTTTTCTGACTGACTTATTTTACTTAGCATAATGCTCTCTAGCTCCAGCCATGTCGTTGCAAATGGCAAGATTTCATTCTTATTTATGGCTGAGTAATACCTGCAAGTCAATCAATGTGATATACCACATTAATAAAAGAAAGGGTAAAAGAAAAGAAAAGAAAAGAAAAGAAAAGAAAAGAAAAGAAAGGGTAGAAATCATATGATCCTTTCAATAGGTGTAGAAAAAGCATTTGACAAAGTACAACATCCATTCATGATAAAAAGCCCCAACAAAGTAGGGTTAGATGGAACGTACCTCAACATAATAAAGGTCATATACAAAAAAAAAACCCCACAGCTAATGTTATTCTCAATGGAGAAAACTGAGAGCTTTTCCTCTAGGGTCAGGAACAACAGAGATGTCCTCTCTGACCACTGTTATTTAACATAGTACTGGAAGTCCTAGCCACAGCAATCTGACAACAAAAAGAAACAAAGGCATCCAAATCGGCAAGGAAGAAGTAAAACTTTCCGTATTTGCAGAAGACTCTATACTCTATATAGAAAACCTGAAAGACTCCACCAAAAAATTGCTAGAACTTACATATGGATTCAATAAAGTTGCAGGATACAAAAGCAACATACAGAAATATGTTGCATTGCTATACACCAATCAAGCAGCAGAAACAGAAATCAAGGAATCAATCTCATTTACAATTGCACCAAAAACCATAATAGGGTACCTAGGAATAAACCTAACCGCAGAGGTAAGAGATCTGAAAACTATACAGTACTGATGAAAGAAACTGGAGATGACATTCCATGCTCATGGATTAGAAGAAAAATATTGATAAAATGTCTACACTACCCAAAGCAATGTACACATTTAATGCAATCCCTATCAAAATACCAATAACATTTTTCACAGAGCTAGAACAATCTTAATTTTATATGGAACCACAAAAGACCCTGAATAGCCAAACAAACCTTGAAACAGAAAAACCAACTGCCTCTTTCTACCAAAACTGTACTATGGGGCACATCAATAAACATTTGTTCATCTACAACCTGCCAGGTAATATGCAGGGGTTTTCATATGTGTTATCTAACTTGACCCTTATAATAATAACACAAGATAGAAATTATTTTTTTCCAATTTTAAAACTGTAGTAAAATACACACAATATCAAATTTACCGTTGTAACCATTTCTTAAGTGTACAGTTCAGTGGTTTTTAAGTACACTCATATTTTGTAACCATCGCCACCATCTATTCCAAAATTATAAAATTGTTTCTTCTTGCAAAACTGAAACTCTATACCCTTTAAACAATAACTCCTTATTATCCTGTCCCCCAGCTCCCAGGAACCAACATTCTACCTTTTGTCTTTATTATATTGACTACTCTAAGTACCTCATATAAGTGGAATCATATGGTATTTGTCTTCTTCTGACTGGCTTATTTAGCATAATGTTCTCAAAGCTCATCCATATTGTAAATATGTGTCAGAATTTCCCTCCTTTCTAAGGCTGGATAATATTCCATTGCACATATATACCACATTTTGCTTATCCATTAATCCATCATAGGCACTTGGGTTGCTTCTATGTTTTAATTATTATAAATAATGCTGTTGTAACCATGTGTATACATACACCTCTTAGAGATCTGTTTTCGATTCTTTCTTTTTAAGATTATTTATTTCTTTATTCATGAGAGAGAGAGAGAGAGGCAGAGATATAGAGCGCAGGGAGCCTGATGTGGGACTCAATCCGAGGACCCTGGGATCACAACCTGAGCCAAAGGCAGATGCTCAACCACTGAGCCACCCAGGCATCCCTGTTTTCAATTCTTTTCAGTATACACTCAGAAATTGAGTAGCTGGGTCATATGGTAATTTTGAAATTTTTGAGGAATTGCTATACTGTTTCCCACAGTGTTTGAACCATTTTATATTCCCACCAACAGTGCAGAAGAGTTCCAGTTTTCAATGTCCTGATCAATACTTGTATTCTGGTTTTGTAATAGTAGCCATCCTAATGGATATGAAGTGGCAGTTGTTATTTAATTTTAGATGCAAATACTGAGGGTATGTAAATTGCCCAAGGTCAGATGTTTTGTAAATAGCAGAGGTGGGATTTGAATCCATGTCCAGTGGCATTTCAATATATCTATTTGTCCTTTTTCCTCAACTATACTACTTTTGCTCGAAAACCAAAGGTATTCAATAGAGCTAAATTTGTCCTTTTATAAAATCTATCAGCTATTAGGAAGACTTAGGAGCCAAAAAAATTATTCTTAGTCAATATCATAGAAAGCATGTACCTGAACTATAATAGATTCCTGAAAGATTTATGTTGTTATAGTGCTTCATGATCATAGAGATTAACAATTCAACTTTCTCATCTTATAGATAAGAAAACAGAAGCCAGCTTTCCGTGTTGTCAAGTGTTACTGAAATTACTACTTGCCAATAGTCAGGTTTAGCTTCAAATCAATTTAGTTTAGTCACAAGACAGGTGGGACTGTGTAAATTTATAGAGCTCAATTAAAATCATAGAGCGAAAAGGGACCTCCAGGTCTCTTATATAATAATGTATCCAACTACCTCTATCACAGCCAGTTTAAACAGTATCAGCAGGATGTTTTTTACTTTATAGCCTACTAAGAAGGCAATTCAATAACTTTCATTGTGAAGCACTACAGCATCTTTTATACCTCTTTCTAGTAACATTTTTACATGTAAAACGTGGAGCACTTTATACATCTGTTTAAAAATCCAATATATTCTAGATTTAGAGGTGTTTAAAATTGTTATTTGAAAATTTGAAGGAATCTTAAAAGTAAACGGAAGTATTACTAGGCAACTGAAAGGGTTATAATAAGTAACCTCAAATACTATTTTCACAATTAGAAATAACAGCCCTAGGTTTCAAAAGTAAATAACTAGGGTGGAAGATGGTTGAGTGAAGGGAATATTTTCTCCAACCTGAGAAAAGAACAGTTGTAAGAGGTCTGCACAATAGCAACATGTTAGACTCATTTTAGAAGTTTCCACAGCTCAGGGCAGCCCGGGTGGCTCAGCGATTTAGCGCCTGCTTTCGGCCTGGGGTGTGATGTCGGGCTCCCTGCATGGAGCCTGCTTCTCCCTCTACCTGTGTCTCTGCCTCTCTCTCCCTCTCTCTGTGTCTCTCATGAATGAATGAATAAATAAATAAATAAAATATTAAAAAAAAAGTTTCCACAACTCAGTTCAACATAGCAAATGTTTACTGGAACCCTCTTTTATTTATGAGCTACTGAACAATGAGAATACAGAGACAGCCAGGTATAATTCCTGACTTCAAGAAATTTGCAAACTAGATAGATAACATAGGTATACAAATACCTCTAAAAGGTATCAAGTAAAAAGTGCTATCAGGTCCACAGAAATGCACTGTGTAGGTAGGGCAAGGCTCTACCTGGCTGGGGGAATCAGGAAAAGCTGGTGAGCTGTTTTGAAAGATGAGTATGATTTTGAGAGGCAGGGATAGGGGAAAGGTTATGTATGTATCCAGGAAGTATGGTATAAATAGAAGCCTACAGAAGAGTAATCTCTCTATATAAACTTTCTGTTTCAAGTCTTACACGTACATTAGGACCTGAACTCTCCTCTTTGGAATCTGCCCCTCTTCAGTTCTTATATGAAAGACTTGAAAGTTTTATATGAAAGATTTATATGCAAATATTTAAAATGGTTGTGTTTAAAGGATGAGATTATTGGTAAATTTATTCTCTTCCTTATGGTTTTTTTTATGTTTTTATTTTTTTCCTTTTTCCTTATGTTTTTAAAGATTTATTTATTTATTTTAGAGAAAGAGAAATATGTAGGGAAAGCACGTGCATAAGTGGGGGTTGGGCAGAGTTATCCCTCTGCCTTCCAGTGGGTTCTGTGGTGAGTGGAGAGCCTCACTCGGGACTTGATCTCATAACCACTGAGATCATGACCTGGGCTGGAACCAAGAGTCAGACACTCAACAAACTG
Organism: Vulpes lagopus; assembly: GCF_018345385.1. Lineage (NCBI taxonomy): Eukaryota > Metazoa > Chordata > Mammalia > Carnivora > Canidae > Vulpes > Vulpes lagopus. The sequence continues at coordinate 58,923,504 of NC_054828.1, forward strand.
AGCCAACCAGGCACCCCTCTCTTTCTTATAACTTTTTTTCCTTTGGAAATGTGATTATATAACAGAAAAATTATTTTCTTAAAAAGATACTGTACATACTTCCCAAAGCCAGTTCAGATTTTTGTTTCACATAACTATTCCTGACTAGTTAATAAATGTTAATGTGAACTCTTGATTAAAGATATGTATAAATGTGTGTGTATCATATAGGGGTTCTGTCCACTGTAAAAGCTTAGAAGCAAGAATACCTCAGTAGCAATGAGCACACCTAGTACACGATGTTGCACACGTATCATTTTCCACTAAATCAAGCCAAGGCTCTTTGAAGAAGATCTGGGGCAGAGGAATATAACTTAACCTAGGTGAGCCTAGGACATCCCATAGTTTCAGAAAGAAAGGACATCCTCCAAGACCCCTATTGAGGAGTCAGCTTGAAGGAGCACCCAATGACTAAATTTGAGCCAATGTGGGTATGAAGAAGAAAAAGTGAAGAGAGAAGAGAAGGGAAAAAAGAGAGAGAAGGAAAGAAGAAGGAGGAAGACAAGGAGGAGGAGGATGAAGATGGGGAGGGCAAGGAGGACAAAGAAGACAAGGAGAGGACAAAGAAAAAACGAGTATTAGCTGCCTTACTCTTTTGGTAGTGACTCTTGGACAGTTGGTATATAAAGGAAAGGAAGTAAACATTTATCCCATCTTTTCAGGAAGGACTGTAGTTTTTCCTTGGTTGAGGAAAGAAAGACTTCCTCCTTCCTGCAGAACACTAGATAATAAATGTTTTAGATTGAACTCTATGAAATTGTCGAATTGTCGATATCCAACTATTTTTAACCTGCAAAATTTCACCTGGTTCAACGAAATATGGAAAGAAAGAATAGAAAAATCAACGTTTTGCAACCTCCAGTGAAATAGAGTCAGACCAGAATCATCAATGGATGCTAAGACTATTACATGAAAAGTTGTAGGGGTAAAAGATCATTCCCCCATGCCAAAGAGTCTGCCCTTGGATTGGATTACTTGCTTATTTAAAAGTAAAAACATCCTTCTGCATCTCAGTGGGGAAAACTGGCTGTTAACACTTTAACCAAGTGGTATGCCCTAGCTTTACTAATGGTGAGATAAGTTAACACATTGTTTTTCCTGATGTGACACAATCTGAAATTCACTGCATGACCTATGAAGCATTCTAGGCAAAAACGTTTAAGCTGTGTGTTGGTTATTTTCCATTTGCCTTTCCAGTTGATGCCTTTCTTCCTTCTGCTCTCTGTCCCTGGAGATGCTGCTCTGCACAATGAATCAGCCAGTCTCCCTCCCATTTTAGCTTCTAATTAGATTTGGCCAATGGGAAGGTTCTGGGAGAAGTCTGAAGGAGGACAGAGAGAGATTTGGGGTATTTATTCCCTCCCATCTCACTCCCTCCATGGGCGCAATTTTAGTTGGCTCCTGTGGCAGGTCCCTCTTCCAAAGCTCCCCTCCCCTATTGCTACTTTAGGCCTGGGGTGGTAGTCTCCACGCGCTTCACCTGCCCTCCCGGGGCTGTTCCCTGTCTGCCCACTCGGCTGTAAATAGTTCCTTCACTTAACTCCCTTCAGTTAAACCCTTTGAGTGTGGCCATCTGCTTCTGGGGAGGACTTTGATTCCCTGTATATCTAATCAGGCCTTTATTTTAAAAAGACAACAAGGCTAGAAAAACAAGTTAAACAACACCTTGAGATAACAATCAGACATATCCAGAATTTGGCACTGTTTACAAGGCAGTTGGTCTGGTGTCTTCAGAGGTCAACATCATTTTTTAAAAAAGAAGGAAAAACCTGCCAGATTAAAATAAGCAAAGGAGACCTAACTACTGAATGTAACGTATGAACCCGGTTTGCAAAAACCAGCTATCCTATTTTAGGAGGAAAATTTTAATATTGACTAGATTTTAGGTGCTATTAGAAAATTTTTGTCAATATTCTTATATGTGATAAAGGCATTGTGGTTTTCAGCCACATGTCCTTTTTAAAAAGGAGCACACAGAAGGAGTTAGGGTGAAGTGTTATAATGGCTGTGACTTCCTTTCAAATGTATGGCAAAATATTTAGATAGCTAGATAATATAGCAGAATATTAACCATGGTTACATCTAACTGATGGAGATATGGTGTTCATTGTACCACTCTTTTATGTTTGAAAATTACATAATCAAATAGTGGAAAACATTAATAAGGAAAACAAAATTTCTAATCACTTGTTCAGAATGATTTCTCCTTTTTCCAAATGTCTGTAGCTTTTCTTTTCTTTTTTTAATTAATTAATTAATTAATTTATTTATTTATTCATGAGAGACACAGAGAGAGGCAGAGACACAGGCAGAGGGAGAAGCAGGCTCCATGCAGGGAGCCCGATGTGGGACTCGATCCTGGGACCCCGGGATCATGCCCTGAGCCAAAGGCAGGCGCTAAACCGCTGAGCCACCCAGGCGTCCCTGTAGCTTTTCTATAGTGCTCCTTTGCTTCCTGTATAAGCCTCTGCAACCCAATTGTCAGCTCTTTGAAGTTAAGGATTGAACTCTGAGCATCTTTTTAAAGTCTACAGAGGCTTGTATAAAAGTTTAATATATTGGGGATCCCTGGGTGGCGCAGCGGTTTGGCGCCTGCCTTTAGCCCAGGGCGCGATCCTGGAGACCCGGGATCGAATCCCACGTCGGGCTCCCGGTGCATGGAGCCTGCTTCTCCCTCTGCCTGTGTCTCTGCCTCTCTTTCTCTCTGTGACTATCATAAATAAATAAAAAATTAAAAAAAAAGAAAAAAAAAAGTTTAATATATTTAAGCCTAACTTGTTATGCAAAACATAGGCATATGTGGTCAGAAGTTTTTGATTTCTATTTTTATTAATGTAGAGGAAAAGGCACAAGAAGTTGGATGGGATGCAGAGAAGATCAATCCAGATACTTAAAATTAGCAGATAGCAGGCTTGATGAGGTCCTTTCCCAGGGGCAATGAAAGCCACAGGGAAGACAGACAGCATGGAATCTGATACTTCACAATGTCATTGAAAGTTTCGCAAACTTAGACAAGCTTTTGGAAGGACTGAGTTCCCCAAAAAAGAAAAAAAGATTTGGGTGAGTTCAAATTTATAGTCTACTCAAACCAGAGAGAAAACCAAGATTAGGTTAAGTCTGAATTGAGAAAAGTTAATTTTGAGTGAACTGCTTAACAAGATTTAACTCAGTTTAAATTGCATGTCAAAACTTAAAAATTAATGTAATTCTCTTCCTGGCTAGCATTTAATCTTTTTGAATATGAGTTTCTTTATAGAAAAAGCATTACTGAATGGAAACAGGACAATTCTTATTGATAGTGCTTGAACAAAACCAGATTTTTGGAACCACGTGGGTAAACTGTAGGCTTAGAACCTATGGAAAAATGATCCTTAGTGATGGCTGTTGTTTTTTTTCTTCTTCTAGTGAGGTAGTTTTGCACGCATCTCAGGCTGTCCTATACCACATGTCCTGTAAACCTGCTGGAACCTCCATGATGTGCCAAAGCAGAGAGATAAGCTCTCAATCAGCTAGATGGATAGATGGATGGTGTGTGTGTGTGTGTGTGTGTGTGACAAATCCTGCTGAAGACCCTCCCAAAGGCTATCTTGCACCTTATTTCTAGCTAAGAGAATACTGATTTTTCAGGTATCAGGTGCCCCAAAATGCTTCAGAGGGATTATCATAATCCTATCCATTTGCTAATCTTTGGTTGAAACATGGGCATGTGACACAATTGGGCCAAGGAGGCAGGAGTGGGGGATCTTCTGTGAGGCTTCTAGAAATCTGTTCCTCAAAAAAGATGTATCTGAGAAATAGACCCTTTCTGTCTCTAGATATTACTGTGTAAGGATGTGATGGTGTTAACCTGCTCTCCAAAAACAAAAAGCCCTGATTTGTAGTGTTTGCTTATTTCTATTTCTGTGGTGTAAATTCTCTCATAATGGCTGCTTTCAGGCTACCAATAGCTCAACACATGGCTGGCAAATTTAGCAACAGGCTCTCAGGAGCCAACTCGAGCTTACTGCTAACTATGTAGAGCTGCTCTAATCCATCTTGTAAAAGGAGTAGGCAACATGGTAGGGATGGTTGAGCAGAAAGAAACTCTAGGTCCTTAGTGACACCTTGAGCCATGGAGTTAACCAAGCCTAGAATCTTCCCATCCATTGACTTCTTGTTACATAATAAATGTTCCTATTGTTTGAAGCATGTTAAATTGGTATTTGGGTATGGAGAATCTAGGGTTGATCCACCTGGTACAGATGTCCATGGGGTCCCATTTAGTGGAAGGCAGGGAACACAGCAGGGGCAAAATTGAGCAATGGACCATGGAAACACTAATTCAATTGTTGGTCAGGAAGAGGGGACCTTGGGGGAGGGCCATCAGGTTGAAACAGTACTCTGGCTGGTTGCTGGGAGGAACAGGATGGCTGAGGGCCAGCTGGGCTGTCAATGCCCTTGCCAAGCAGGCTGAAGTTCAGGGCAATGCTCCAGCAAGAGCAGGCACTGGAGTGCTAGTCAGGAAGCTAGGCAGAAGCCCAGGCCTGGAAAGGGCTGTCCTGTCAGGTTCTGCACAGCACAATGCTTTGGGTTGGGGAGAAAGGGGCAAGCATAGAGAGAGGTAGTAGTGCAATTCCACACTTTGAGCTACTTGCTCATCAGAGGGGTGGGGAAACATCCAGCAAGGCAGAATCAGACTCTGACCAGCTGAGGGTGAAGGTTGGGGTTTTTCAGTCACTGCCATGAGTCAGGCTGAGAAATGCAGGAGGAACCAGAATGTTCTCCAAAGCTGCCTCAGCACATTTTTTTGGTGATGTTAAAGAAATGCTGCTGACATTCCTTCCTAGACCTTGAAAAGGGGCATCCCCATTCCACATATATTGTCATGATCTCTAGCGTCCTTGACTTATGTTTGGACTTATCCTTGTGCAGGGAGATTTGTTTGCCTGCCTGTGGCAGAAGCAATTTCATTCCTGTTGTGAAACACCCCTCACTTAAGTGCAGTGTCTCCTAGTATCCATGTGCTCCTTTCCTTTATTTCCTTTTCCCATCTGTCTAATGTATCCATGGGCCCATTCTCCCTCAGCTCAATCCCATTCATCTGAGGACTTTTATAACTGACTTGTGTGGAGGAAGCAGGTTCAGAAAGAATGAAAGCTGATGTGTCAACAGCATTCTCTAGAGATGTTCAGAACATTACTTTCCTCTCTGATTTAGCTGGAAAGCCAATGGGTAGGAAACTTGGCTTCCTTTGCACTTTGTTACTGCTGGAAGTCATGGTTAGTCATTTTAATTTTATTCAGTAGGGTGAGTTGTCTGACAATGTCATTATCTGGGAGTAATTAAAGATGGGATCCAACAGGACAGAAAATCTTCAAAAGTAAAGTTCTGCCAAGTTCATCATCCTTTCCTACCTGTTTAGTAAAGCTTGGCTTGTTTAAGGAGCTCCTCCCAGCTAATTGAGATGCTTCAGAGAGTGAATAAAAGGAATGCTTTTCTGCAATGTAAAACCTATCAGGAGCAAAGTCAAAAGACAATTAAAAAAGGGGAAATATTTGTAACTCATTTAATAGAGAAGAGCTGATTCTATATAAAAAGGTCTCACAAACCAGTAAAAGACCAAGAGCCCAACAAAAAATACAAAAATAGAAAGTCCATAGAAAAGGGAATATAAATGTTTCTTTAAGATATTAAAAGATAGCTAGCTTCATAATAAGAAACAGAAGTTCAATTTATATCAACACTCATTTTTCATGTAACAGATTGGCAATGATAAAATAAACAACATGCTGTGTTGGTAACAGTATGAGGAAACGGGTGCTCTCATAGGTGATTAGTAGGAAAATAAGTTGGTACAATCTAATGAAGGGTTATTTGTAAATACCTTTCAAAATTACATATATCTATATTCTTTGATGAGTCAAAGCCAGTTCTAGGAATTTATCCTGCAGATGTATTCATGCATGTAGGTAATAAGTTCACAAGGTTATACATTGTAGCATTGCTTTAATATCAGAAGGTTGAAAATAATCCAGACATCTATCAATAAGGGATTATTTAAGTAAATTATAGCATATCAGTATAATGGAATATGATATAGCCATAAAAATGAAGATACTCTTCATGTACATACATTGAAAGATCTATATTTTGTTAAAAGACAAAAATTAAAGTGCAGCAAACTGAAAAAAAGAGGAGAGAAAGAATACTTACACTAGATATGTATGTATTTGCTTGTGTGTATGTCATGTATACATGTCCAGGAGGATATGTAAGAAATTGATAATATGTAGTATGTTGGTGGAGAGAATTTGGGTCCCTGGGGGATTGGGTGGGAGAGAGAATTTTTCACTTTTTACTTTGTACCCCCTTTTGTTGTTTTTGGAAATGTACTACCAATCCAAATTAATAAATAAAAACATTTTAAATAAGAATGTGCTCTGACACAGATTAAATCTGAAATGATCTACATTTACCCAACCTGTACTATAACCTCCATCTCTCCTCTCAGCTTCTTTCATTATTGAATATAGTGGCCATCCATCCACCATTTAATGTATTTCCCTTGTTCCTCTAGGTACCATACATTTTCCTCTCTCTGTTCTGACTTCAGTTTGTCTCCTGATTTCTCCTGTTGTTATCAGCTAACAACCTTTCTGGCTATCATTATCTTTTTCTGTGTGCCATATGTTTTGGAGGGGGAATCTCCTCAATCCTTGCTTCAACACCTCCCCCTCTGGAGAACAGAAAATAAAGTTGTGGTTGGGAGTTACGGAGGAAGCTAGCTATCTTTGTGGGGAACCAGACCACTGACAGATCAGGGATTAGCAACCTATGCCATGTACATTGCTAAGGGTGGGTGATGTTATTATTTAAGAGATGAAATTGTAGAGAGGCATTACTATATGCATGGAAGAGAAAGAGAGTCCGCCCAGTGGAGAATGAAGTAGTAAAAATGGAAAGTTTGGGTTCAGATTCTGACTCTGCCTCTTACTGGATATGTGACTTTAGGCAAGTTTTCTCAGCCTTAGTTTTCTCCTTTATAAAATGGGTCCTATAATGGTTAACATGGTTAATAGTGCTTTTAGTCCACCAAAATCCATTCTTGTTTTCTTTTGTAGGAATAGACATGTATTAGCTGAGCGCATGACTACTAACATAATTCATATAATTATACAAATATGGCCTTACTGTTAAATATGGCCAGGGACTAATTCCCTGCCAGTGGAATGTGAGAAGTGTTGTGTGACACATTGGCTCTGGGACATGCTTTCCATGCTCTTTCCCTACAAGCTTGAATCCAGAGCACCCTAAGCTTGACCAGGGAGATGAGGACAAGAGTTATAGGAGTGACAGAGCAATGATATGGAAAGAACCCGGGTCTTTAAATGAACATGAGGAGCAGAGCTGCCTGCCTACCTGGAACACCTGCCCACTGTTATAAGAGAGATAAATGAACTTTGACTTCTTTAAGTCACTTATTATTGTTGGGTCTTTTTGTTATGACAGCCTAGCCCTTACCCTAATGAATTTATACTAGCTTACACTCTATGTCACAAGTAGTAGAACATTCAACTCAAACTAGGTAAATAAGTAGATGGTATATATTTGACTCCCACACAGTAGAAAATTTAAGAAGTAGAGGAAACTTTAGGGTTGTTTGGTTCAGTATTCAATGACATCATCAAATAATTGATTTCTTCCTATTCCTTTGCTCTGTCTTTTTTGGAGTCAACTTTACCCTATGGCTATGGAAATTCCAAGCTTCACCTTACCTCATCACACCTTCTAGGAGGAGGCAGAGAGAGAGAGAGAGAGAGAGAGAGAGAGTACACAAGTAAGAATCTTTTCAACATCCCCAGCAAACTTCTTACTGACCCATTTTGCTCACATGTCTTCTATGAACTGAGACCAGAGAATGGGCTTCAACAGACCAGCTTAAGCCCAATCCACTTGTCCCACTTATAGCAGCAGGGCAGGGCAGCTTCTCTAGAACATACGGATTATGTGGAGGAGGTGTGGGTACCTGAATAGAAATTGGAATGGTTATCAAGATAAGAAGGACTAGATGTTGAGGAAGTACCACCTTCTCCATCAAGGGACGTAAGGATTATTTTAAGGATTAAATTGAATGAGATAATATATACGAGGCCTTGTTAAATTGTGTAACATATCTGGCTCTGGAACATAAAATTCCTCCATGTTCTTTCCACTTCCTATAAGCTTGAACCCAGAATATTTATGCCTAGAACTTAGGAGATGGTCAATAATTGTGAATTACTCTTCTTTCCTAAATCTAGTTAGCTGTGCTGCAAAGTGGCAAGAGGCTAGAGAATACTCCCTCTTCAAGTATCTTGGGGCTGTGTATTTGGAGGACCAGTGAAACAGGACTGTAATGTGCTCAAAGAAACTGCCTCTCAGTTTCAAGTTATCTGTCACCATAGCAATTCTTGGTGGGAGTGACCCAATGCTGGCACCACCACCTCACACTCAGAGCAAATACCAGAAGGCTTGAAACCACCCTTTCAAAGGCTCCCTTCCACTGTTAGTCAGAGATGCTCACTGATCTGTCAATTTATAAAGACACAGGTTCAAGATTCCAGAAGGGGTAAATATTATACTAGTTTTACAGATGAGGCAACTGAGTCTGAGAGTGATGAAGTGACAGGACCAATGTCACACTTTTAGGAAGTGGCAGGTCAGGATTTGAGAGTCAAGTCTATTTAACCACCAAGGCAAGTCAGGCTACCATCTGATTCAGGTAGAAAAGAAGTGACCACTCAGGGTGTTGTACCCAGGTGGGCCAACTTCTAAGACAAGGATATGCTCAGTAGGGGTTCATGATAACTTTTCCATTTGCCTATGTATCCAGTGAACCCACAAACACTTTCTGAGCACCTCTCATGTAACAGGCACTGTGCTAGATATGGGAAAAAACAGTGAAGAAAACAGTTCCTGAAAGGTTTAAGAAACATCAGTGCAGCAGAGTAGCTTGTCAGACATCCCATTTATCCTCGGTTCAGTCCTGTTAGGGAAATTGCTTCTATTGCTTGCCCAATATTAAAGTTTTAAACATTACTGTTCTGTAGAAATGATCCACTTATGCTGCTTCCTGCTGGAGAATGCCATAAGTCCATAGTAACTGAAGATCATATAACCCAATGATTTTGTTTCAGAGGCAACTGCACAATGGTTTTGAAATGGTAATAATTGCCTATTGCTCTTGGGTTTATCTTATTGTCTGGCAATGCTTATGAAGACAGCGGGGTTTTAAGAGGCCATTCAATAAGAGTGACAGAAGGCACTATTTTATTTTTCTCTGAATGACTCTCCATGTGAGAGTCTAATTCAGAGCTCATAAAGGTCTGAAAGAACTTCTATGATAACTCAAAGTCTGTAAAGCTGAAAGGAGATGGAGTTATAGAACAATGTAGAAAACTAAAGGTATGGCTCCTTAATAAGTGTTGTTTGCTTTCAGAGATCCTGAATAAAATGGTTAAGCTGAGTAAGATCCACAATGAAAGTAGCCGCTGAGATGATGTTTTGCATCTTAATTTAAAGGAGCTATCACTCCCTTTTTTTGTAAGGCATTCTGCAAATAAGCATCCCAGTCTGAAAAAAGTTCTACATTTTGATCTGTCCACAGCAATGTCATTTGACGAAAGTTTCTTTTGAGACAGAGAATCCTCTGTGCTAAGTACCTACTAAGGAGCATATGTGTTACATATTTTGCTCATTTTTAATGCTCACCACAACCTTGTGAGTTGTTTTTCACCACCTCACAAAGCTCTTTCCCTTGCTCACTCATTGATTCATTCAACAAATATTTATTGAGTGCCTACTATGTGCCAGGCATGTTTTAGCTGTTGGGGATGTAGCAGTGCACAAAACCCGCAAATGTTCCTGACCCCATGGAGCTTTTATCTTAGTGGGTGGAAACAGAACTAAACAAACAAAACAACAAATATATTATATGCAAGGCTTTGGAGAACAGTGGTGGAAAAAGTAATGGGGGTAAAGAGGTGGCAAGGGTAGGAGGAACTTGTAGATTTATATGGGATGGTCATTGTATTAGTTACATTTGCTGAAAAACCAAATTACTCCAAATATTGTAGCTTAAAACAACATTTATTATCTTATAGTTTCTGTAGGTCAGGAACCTGGGTATGGCTTAGCTAGTGTCTCTTCTTCAAGGACTCTTAGGAGGTTGCGTTCAGTTTGTGGCTGGAACAATTGGCAAGATTCAGTTTGTTTCAGGCTGTTGTACTGAGGATCTCGGTATAGCCAGTCACCAGCAAGAAAGTTTCTTGCTGGCATGGCTGGAGGCCTCCCTCAGTCTCTGCCATGTGGGCCTCTCTATATGGTAGCTCACAATATGGCAGTTGGCCTCTCTCGGAGCATGTGTGCAAGAGAGTGAGAGACTGCGTAAGATGGAAGCCACAGGGCAGTCCCGGTGGCGCAGCGGGTTAGCGCCGCCTACAGCCTGGGGTCTGATCCTGGAGACCTGGGATGGGTCCCGCGTGGGGCTCCCTGCATGGAGCCTGCTTCTCCCTCTGCCTGTGTCTCTGCCTCTCTCTCTGTGTCTCTATGAATGAATAAATAAAATCTTAAAAAAAAAAAAAGATGGAAGCCACAGTCTTTCTGTAACCTAATCTCAACCCATCACACTGTCTAATCCTATTCACTAGAAGCAAGTCATTAAATCAAGTGTTGGGGATTATATAAAGGTATAAATCAGCAGGTGGGGATCCCTGCGGACATCTTAGAAATTGCCTACCACAGTTAGGGAGCCCTCTTTAATGAGATGACATTTGAGCAGAAACCTAAGGAAGTAAGATAGCAGGCGTGTGGCTGTCCAGGAGAAAAGTGTTGTAGGCAGAGGAAACAGCTAGTGCACAGGCTGAGGGGAAGGGAGTACGGCAAAAGATGAGGCTAGAGAGAAAGCAATGGATGAAATCATGTCATTTTATGTGGGTCATTATGAGGAATTTGGACTCTCCTTTGAGATGGGAAAGCTTCTGAGTAGAGGAGTGACAAGACTTGATTTATGTTTTAAAAGGCTCACTCAGGTTGCTGTGTGGAGAACACATAAGGAGAGCAGGAATGAGTAAAAGCAATAGGACCAGTTGGAAGGCTATGGTACTAATCCAGCTGAGCCATGATCATGACTTAGACCAGGATGATAGGATTAGACATGGCATGAAGTGATTGGACTTTGGATGTATTTCCTAGTAGAGCTGACAGGGTTTGCTGATGGTTTAGCTGTGGATTGTGAAGAAAGTGAGGAATCAGTAGTGACTCCAAGGTTTTCGGACTTAGCAACTCGAAGAATAGTTGTCCTTTATTAAGCTGAAAAATACTGATGGAGCATCAAGCTGTAGGAGGAGAAGTATAAGGGGTTTTGTACATGTTAATGTATGCCGATCAGACATCTAAGTGAAGATGCTGAGTTGGCATCTGGATATCTAAGTCTGGAGCTCTGGAGAGTGGAGTGGACTACAAATACGAATTTGGGAATTCCAAGCATTAACAGGCTATGTGAAAACGGAGTGGATGAAAATACTGAAGAAATGAGTATAGACTAAGAAAGACAAGGCCTGTGGATTGAAATCCTGGGGCCACTCCAGGTTTAGAAATTAGGAAAATAAGGTCAGCAAATGAGAGTGAAAGAGTACATAGGAAGGGAGAAGGAGAACCAAGAGAGATTAGTGCCCTAGGAACAGGTGAAGTGTTTCAAGGCGGAAAGTGATCAACTGTGTTAAATCCAGTCAATCGGTCAAGCAAGATGAGGACTAAATGAATCACAGATTTGGGAACATGGAGGTCACTGGTGGGATGGGAGGATGTCAAGACAGAAGTGGAGAAGGTGGAAACTGAGACCCTTATGAGAAATTGATGTCTTCCGACAATTAGTTTAGAACCACTTTGAAACAAGCTCACCTGTGGGGCTTATTACAAATAGAGTGCCCCACTCCAAGATCTCAGGGGTTGATACCCTGTGATCTTTATATTTAGTAAGTTCCAAAAGTGTTTTGAGGCACATTAAAATTTGAGAGTCAGTGTCTTGCTCTATGTACTTTATTTTATGTCTCATATGGTCACTATTAAAGGTATTTTAAGTAAGTTCCGTTTGTGGAACATTTTGTGGATGATCACTTGTCCCGGAGGCATTCCTATATTTCCCTTAGCCTTTTTATTTCCTGGAGTTTTTATGAAAACCTGGACAAAGAAATTCTATAACCCCAAAGAATAGCAAGTAAACAAATCTCCCTTCTGTAATGGCTCCCAGGAACCTCATAAAATTTGAAATTCTCAAAATCAGTATGAAAGGCTCTAGTAAAGGAAAGATAAAATTCTTACAGATTCAGAAAGAATTCAATATTTTGTGGATCACCAAATTGCTTAATTTACTGAGTTTCTCCACCGAGAAAGATGGAGGAACTGTTCTAGTTAGGTCTATTTGGAGGACTAGGGACCCTTGGGCTGCCTTTATCGCTAGAGCAAAGGCTGCAGTGTTGAGCGGCATCTGGATTGTTCTTTTTTGCCCTGAGACTTGGCCCTAGGACCAGATATGTTTCAGAAAGAACCATGCAGTATAGGAGGAACAGAGGCAGTAGCAGTTTAAACTTAAGTTTTCCTGCTGTGTGCTAAATAGAAGAAACCACTCAAAGGATTTGAGGTTGTGGCAGGAGGGAGTTCTAAATTGTTGATCCTTCTCTCCTCAATTGCCTTTTCTTAGCTTAGCTGTCCCCTCCTAGGGTCTGCAGACCTGTGCTTATGTCCCCTCCCTTTGGAATTACCACCCTTCTCACAAGGATTTTCTCCCTTGGTTCTTTCTCATGCCTTGTAAGCCCCTTAGAAACTTGACACCAATAGAGATTCTCACTGCTTAGGTATTTTGGCTTCAGAACAGAAGGGGATAAAGTAAAATCTAATCTTGTTAATGAAGGCTCCAATTCCAATCTTCCCTTTAGCGAGGGCTGTTACTGATTTCCTACCTAGTTTACTTAAGGAGCAAGAGAGCACTGACAACATTTTTCTTATTACAGCAACATGGCTAACAGAGGTATGTAGAAATTATATTCTAGTTACTTCTGTGTGTAAATATATGGCCAAGACAATTTAAAATGTGGGAGTGACTAATGACAAGCATTATGAAAACAGTGCTTACGAGTCGTGGGTATGTGTTTAAATAAGTTCCCGAAATGACTGAAATGGGTCAAACAATGGTATAATCAGACAAAAAGCACATAAATATAATAGAAATTTCAGCAGCACCTGTTAATCCAGAAGCTCCTGGACAAACATTAATGGTTGCCCATCAATCTAAAATCGTATCTGTGAAAGAAGTGGTGGGAGATTAAGACTAGAGAGGATTGCTAGTGAGCTTGCAAATGTTCTGTGAAGACAGAAGGACAAGCACCAACAAAATCCCAAGACTAGAAGATGGATAAAAACTAGACTTTCCCAAGGATGTCTTCACAAGAAAAAAACAGCAGTTTCCTGAGCAGAACAACATCAGCATCTTCTACGGGAGGACTGGCAGCAGCAGCATCCAGGCAAGGAATGGTACCATCTGGAGTGATAGTCACATGGGAATACATGTGCATCATTCATCAGGGTGAGTACATATTTAGATGGGAATCCTGCATTATCTGTAACTTGTGTCAACTTTGTCACTTCAATTTTGGGGCAATTCTCTTTTCCCATACTACTTGTGGTTCTCCTGTTGGGAGGATCTCCAGGAAGAGTTGTGGTCTTTGAGACTGATCTTATTAGTGTGTGATTTTACAACTGATGGCATTAGTGGATAGTCTTCAATATTAACTGCCTTTTTGCTTCACATATATGTACCCACGTGCCTCTTTAAGTAAAAATGCAAATCTATGTAAAACAATTTGTAAGTTAATATCACTTGGGTGCTTAAAAAAACCAAACAAGACTAGAGTAATGGTTTGAAATCTAGGCTGATCTCTTTGCCTGGTAATCACTCAGTGTGTTTTTATTAAATGGGATTATTAGTTTCTTTTAATAATGTATGTGGTTAAAAAAACATACAAAATTCTAACCTTCTCTTTCTTTGTGAATGGATTTGTCAAATGTTTCCCAAACATTCCCAAATGTACTTTCTCTTAAAAGATGCAGCAGTGACTAAACAGACAGTAATTGTTGCATAATTAATGCATAGCAAGTGGACACAGCAATTTCAGTTTGGAATTTCTGCTCCTTAATCCTTAACTGCATTGCCCTGTCATACTCCCACTACAACTCCCATCATACCCAAGAACCTCCCTTGACACTTGTAAATAGCACAGTGGACACAATTTAATTTGCTTTGGAGGGCAGTTCTTAAATGAACTGCAAAGGGGAAACACAGGCACTCTGCTAAATATATATATGTGCACGTGTGCAAACATACACATTTGCTTTCCTCAAACCTCATTCTGAAAGTCTTTTATTACCTGTACAGTTCAATACACCTTCTTGAACATTCTGCATCCTTATCTAACACCTGCTTCAATTTTCACTTAGTCTTTAGCAAGTGAAAGCAACCAATTCAAATAATATAAAGGGGATTTCTCCTTCCTTCCTTCCTTCCTTCCTTCCTTCCTTCCTTCCTTCCTTCCTTCCTTCCTTCTTTCCTTTCCTCCCTCCCTCCCTCCCTCCCTCCCTCCTTCCTTCCTTCCTTCCTTCCCTCCCTCCCTTCATCCCTCCTTCCTTTCTTCCTTTCATTCCTTCCTTCCTGCCTCTGATCCTTTTAGTAACACTAATGACCTATCTAACATCTGCTTTCTAAGTTACTGGTTCCATTCCTATTGTTAACTTCTCTTGTGTATCAACCAAACTCCAGTTTCCTTTGTTTGGTACAGACAAAATCACAGTGTAGGGATGTGATAATATGGAATGAATATCTGAAAGCAATACTTTTTGCTTCCCAGGAAGTGTCTCTTCATGTGGGCTTGCTGACAGCAAGAGGGAGGCTCCACTAGGGTATTATCAATCATCTTGCTCTTCTCAGGTGTGGCAGGCCTTCTTTTCTCGCTAAGTTATATCCCTGACTAATTTAGGGTGACCTTAAGGTGACCTAAGGTTGTCTCAATTTTATTTCTTCTTCTTCTTCTTCTTCTTCTTCTTCTTCTTCTTCTTCTTCTTCTTCTTCTTCTTCTTCTTCTTCTTCTTCTTCTTCTCCTTCTCCTTCTCCTTCTCCTTCTCCTTCTCCTTCTTCTCTTAACAGCTATTTAAAATTTTAAGTTACAAATAAAAGATCCAGTTTTGCTCTCCTTGTAACTAGCTGTAAAACCTTGGGCAACTCATACAACTCCTTGAATCCTCAGTTCTCTCAACTGTTAAGAGAACTAGATCCAATCAATTCTAATGTTGCTTCCAACACTGACGTTCTCTGAGTCAAGAGGCAAAATGGCTCAGGAGAAAGATCTGGACTGCCTGCCTCAGAGCTTGCCCTCACTCAGCAGTATAATAAGATAATTGACTGCTCAAAACACTTACCACTTATTGAGCACCTATATGTTTGCACTGTATCAGATATTCATGTATACAGTGTTTCATTTACTTTCCATAGCAACTCTAGGAGGTAGACATTATTATTACTACTAAACCTGTTTTATGATGAAGGTGCTAGGTCTCAGGAAGGTTAAGGAGCCCTTTCAAGATCATAGGGTAATTGGCATAGCTGGAGTTAATTGGCCATCAAGCACATTTGTAACCATTCTGCTACCCTATTTCCCAATTTACTTGCTGTTTGGAATTGCCTACCAATGTTCAAAAGCCAGCTTATGGATTCCACCTTGGAATCAGAAGGTCTGGGATCCAGTCTTGGCTCTCTTGTTTTTTGGGTCTTCAGCAAAATTGTGTAAATTCTTTGAGCCTCAGTTTGGTCATCATTAAATGAAGGAAATAATATCTACCTCAGCATCATAGTGGAAATGGAAAGATAATGATGCATGTCAGCAGTTGCCTAGCTCCCTACCTTGCTTCTCTGTAGAGTAACCATCACTTAACCACTGTCTGTAGGCTCAGCCCAGCCCAGGCTTCAGGACTAATCCTTCTTCCATGCAAAGACTGTAGAGATCTTTAGTTTAATACAGAAGAGGATTCAACATCAACCATAGTTCCTGCTGGTCCTGATGAAGTGGCTGCAATAAGTGGGCCTCTACCTTAACTGCAGAGGGTAGAGTTGTTCAATGGGCCCTGGGACCTACTGCCTATGTTTTAATCTCAGTTCTGCCCTTTCTAATGATCTTGGGCAAATGAGTTCCTCTTTCTGTGGTTCAGTTTTCTCATTTGTAAAATGAGAGGAGTAATAATAGTTATTATAGAGGGTTGTTGTGAAGACTTAGTAAATTTATCAATAAAAGTACATATAGCCAAATAGTGTTTGTTATTATTAAATGTACAGTACCTGCCAAATAGTGTTTGTTATTATTATTACAGAACTTAGCTGATCTATACTTTATATTATTATGCATAAATGACATCAATTATATACTTATATTATTATTGTCACTAATTAGGCCCCTGCCTTCTCAGGTAAATTTTCCCATCTCTCTGGGGCTGCAGCCCTCATTGCAATAATGCACTGGGGCAGGATTCCAGTCACTGGGCCCCTTACATGAGGTGAGACCTTGCAATCTGCTCAAGGTATTTTTGATATTGACTGCCCTCCTACATCTATTGTGTTCCCCAAGATGGTGCTCTGGTGGTGTGTGTGGTTCCTTGGTGGTGCAGGCTACTTTCCTAGACCACCTGTTCCCTGGAACCCATGTTCTCTTCTCTGCTGCACCTTTCCCCAGTGCTTGTGTCTTGGACTTCCTGACTAGGTCCTGTGTTTGTACAGTGTGTGTGTACCAAAGTTCTCACCTTAGATTGATACAATCTTATAAAATAACTTTGTAAAGCATCATGCACATAAAATGGGTATGAACCTCAGAACAGACTCAAATGGGCAAGAGTTATCACATTTCTCTACTATTTTTGGTTACAGCTTTGTTGATATATAATTCACATACCATATACTTCACTCACCTAACATATAAAATTAAGCATTTTTTCGTGTATTTATAGAGTTGTACAACTACCACTATAATCAAGTTTATTATTATTATTTTTTAGATTTTATTTATTCATGAGAGACAAAGAGAGGGGGGAGAGGGAAAGAGAGAGAGAGAGAGAGAGAGAGAGAGAGAGAGAGAGAAAAGAGGCAGAGACACAGGCCGAGGGAGAAGCAGGCTCCATGCAGTGAGCCTGATGTGGGACTCGATCCTGGGACTCCAGGATCATGCCCTGGGCTGAAGGCAGGCACTCGACCTCTGAGCCACCCGGGGGCCTTGTACAATCAATTTTAGAATATTTTAATTACTACCCTCTCCAAACCCTACTGTTTAGTAGTTACCTCTTCTTTACCTTAGCAACTACTGATCTACTTTTCATCTGTAGATTGCCTATTTTGGACATTTCCTATAAATGTAATCATACAAAATGTGGCCTTTTGTAACTGACTCTTTTCATTTAGCCTAATATTTTTAAGGTTCATCCATATCATAGCATCTATCAATACTTCATTCTTTTTATTGCCAAATAATATTCATGATTCTCTATTTTTAACTCAATAGCTAACTTTGACTCTCTCCTGGCATTCCAAAGGACTAGTGAGCAATTAAACTTATTCTCAGAGCTTCCTATTGGAGGCTATGCAAGGTTCCAAATTTTCAAGCAGAGTTGAGACATCTCAGATGCCCAGTAAGGCATCAACCACCTGGCCACATAGGTTACTGTTGAGATGCCATTGTCTCTCCCTCTGTAGTCCTTTTTTTTTTTTTTTTTTAAAGATTTTATTTATTTATTCATGAGAGAGAGAGAGAGAGAGAGAGAGAGCGAGAGAGAGAGAGAGAGAGAGAGAGAGAGACAGGGTGAGTGAGAGACATAGGCAGAGGGAGAAGCAGGCTCCATGCAGGAAGCCTGATGTGGGATTTGATTCCGGGTCTCCAGGAAGGCAGCACTAAACCGCTGAATCACCCGGGCTGCCCAACTTCTGTAGTCCTTTAAAGGGCTTCCTCACTGCCAACTTTGTGCCACCTTTGGAGTATGGGAGCTATTCCTGTGGTTGGGAGGTGTCTGGGCTAATGTTCTACCTCTTGGTAAACTGATGGCTAATCTCTCTGAGGTCCTGCTGTGTGTCTTTGGTCAGTGACAAGGAGTAAGTTAGGACACAGGGAACCCCGGACCTTGGTTTTTCCTCAAGCAGGAGAGACTTTCATTTTAGACAGGGGATATTCCTCCTAGGATTCAACTGAATTCTCCTTAATGCCCTCAGGCTTTTGAAAACAAAACTCAGGAATTCCAACCTCAAATTTTCACTGAAGCAAGGAAGCACAAAGCCTGGTACTCATATGAAGGGGAGTTCAGAGGGGCAAACAGAAGGAGAAACACAAGTTAATCTAAAGAAGTTATCTTGTAAGCTAGAAAAAGAAGAACAAAGCTCCAAACCAGTAAGAGGAAGGAAGTAATAAAGATTAGAACAGAAATAACTGACATAGACGCTAAAAAACCAATAGGGTAGACCAAATATAACCAGGAGCTGGTTCTTTGAAAAGATTAACAAAATTGATAAACCTTTAGCCAGACTCATTAAAAAAAAAAAAAGAGAGAGAGAGAGAGGAGATTTAAATAAAATCAGGAATGAAAGAGGAGAAATCACAACCAATAACACAGAAAAGGAGAAATCACAACCAATAACACAGAAATACAAAGAATTATAAGAATATTATGAAAAATTATATTTCAACAAATTGGACAACCTAGAAGAAATGGATAAATTCTCAGAAACTTATAACCTCCTAAAATTGAAAGAGGAAAAAAGTAGAACATTTGAACAGACCAATTTCTAGTGATGAAACTGAATTTGTAATGAAAAAAAAAAAAAAACAAAAAACTCCCAACAAACAAATGTCCAGGACCATATGGCTTCACAGGTGAATTTTACAAAACATTTAAAGAAGAGTTAATATTTATTCTTCTCAAACTATTCCAAAAAATAGAAGAGGAAGTAAAGATTCCAAATTCATCCTATGAGGCCAGTGCAACCCTAATACCAAAAGCAGATAAAGACACTACAAAATAAAGGAAACTTCAGGCCAATAGCTCTAATAAACATAGATGCAAAAATCCTCAACAAAATATTAGCAAACTGAATCCAACAACACATTAAAAAAATCATTCACCATGATCAAGTGGGATTTATTCCTGGGATACATGGATGATTCAGTATTTGCAAGCCAATCAACATGATATATTACATCAACAAGAGAAAAGGTAAACACCATATGATCATTTCAATAGACACAGAAGAAACATTTGACAAAGTACAACATCCATTCATGATAAAAACTCTCAGCAAAGTAGGTTTAGAGGGAACATAGCACAACATAGTAAAGGCCATATATAAAAAAAACTCATAGCTAACATACTCAATGGTAAAAAAACAGAGTTTTCCCCTTTAAAATCAGGAACAAGACAAGGTAGTCTACTCTTACCACTTTTATTCAACATAGTACTGGAAGTCCTAGCCACAGCAGTCTGATAAGAAAAAGAAAAGGCATCCAAACTGGTAAAAGAAGCAAAACTTTCACTTTTTGCAGATGGCATAATACCACGTATAGAAAACTCTAATTCTACCCAAAAAAAACCTATAACTGATAAATAAATTCAGTAAAGTTGCAGGATACAAAATCAATATATAGAAGTCTGTTGCATTTCTGTACACTAATAATAAAGTAGCAAAAACAGAAATTAAGAAAACCCCATTTATAATTGTACCAAAAATAAAAACATACCTAGAAATAAACTTAACTAAGGTTAAAGACCTGTACTCTGAAAATCATAAAATGTTGATGAAAGAAACTGAAGATGACACAAACAAATGGAAAAATATTCCATGCTCATGGATTAGAAGAACAAATACTCTTAAAATGCCCATACTACACAAAGCAATCTATAGATTTAATGCAATCTCTATCAAAATACCAACATCATTTTTTCACAGAACTCGAACAAATAATCCTAAAATTTTTCTGGAACCACAAAATACCCCAAATAACCAAAGCAATCTTGAAAAATAAGAACAAAACAGGAAGTACCATGATCCCAGGTTTCAAGGTATACTGCAAAGCTGTAGTAATCAAAATAGTATGGTACTGGCACAAAAGTAGACATGTACATCAACAGAACAGACTAGAAATTACTCCATAATTATATGTTCAATTAATTTTCAACAGAAGAGGCAAGTATATGCAATGGGGGAAAACAGTCTCTTCAACAAATGGTGCTGGGAACACTGGACAGCTATATTCAAAAGAATGAAACTGGACCAGTTTCTTATACTATACACAAAAAATAAACTCAAAATGGATTAAAGACCTGAAGCCATAAAATTCCTAGATGAAAACAAGCAGTAATCTCTTTGGCATTAGCCATAGAAACATTTTTCTAGGTATGTTTCCTTTGGCAAGGAAAAAGAAAGAAAATTAAACTATTGGGACTACACCCAAACAAAAAAGCTTTTGCTATACCCAAAAGCAAAAGCTTTTGCACAGTGAAGGAAACCATCAACAAAATAAAAAGACAACCATTGAGTGGGAGAAGATATTTACAAATGATATATCTGATAAGGGGTTAGTATCCAAAATACATAGAGAACTTATACAACTCAATACCAAAAAGTGAAATAATTCAATTAAAAAATGGGCAGAAGACATGAACAGATATATTTCTTTCTTTTTTTTTTGAACAGATATATTTCTAAAGAAGACACACAGTTGGACAATAGATACATGAAAAGATGCTCAACATCACTAATCATCAGGGAAATGAAAATCAAAACCACAATGAGATATTACCTCACAGCTGTCAGAATGGCTAAAATAAAAAACACAAGAAACTAGTATTTGCAAAAATGTGGAGAAAAAGGAACCCATGTGCACTGTTGGTGGGAATGCAAACTGGTGCAGCCACTGTGGAAAACAGTATGGAGGTTCCTCAAAAAATTAAAAAAGGAACTACCAGGGGCACCTGGGTGGCTCACTCAGTTAAGCATCTCCTTCAGCTCAGGTCATGATTCCAGGGCTCCCTGCTCAGTGAGGAGTCTGCTTTTCCCTCTGCTCCTCCATCCACTTGTGCCTGCTCTCTCTCTCTCTCTCCCTCTCTCAAATAAATAAATAAATAAAATCTTTAAAAAATAGAGTTACCATATGATCCAGTAATTCCACTACTGGGTATTTATCCAAAGAAACTGAAAACACTAATTAAAAAACATATATGCACATGCATGCTTATTGCAATAGTATTTACAGTAGTCAAGATATGGAAACAACCCTCATGTACATCAATAGATAAATGGGTAAAGAAAAAGTGTTTTATATATATATATATATATATATAATAGAATATTAGAAAAAAGAAAAAAGTGATATATAAAATGGAATATTAGAAAAAAAGAAAAAAGTGATATATATATATATAATGGAATATTAGAAAAAAGAATGGAATGGAATCTTGCCATTTGTAATAACAGAATGATCTAGAGGGTATAGTGCTAAGTGAAATAAGTCACAAAAAGACAAATGCCATATGATTTCACTCATATGTCGAATTTAAGAAACAAAACAAACAAAGGAAAAGAGACAAAAAAACCAGAGTCTTAACTATTTAGAACAAACTGGTGGTTACCAGACAGGAAGTGGGTCAGGGGATGGGTAAAATAGGTGAAGGGGAATAAGAGTACACTTACTGTGATGAACACTGAGTATAGCATTGTTGAATCATTATATTGTATACCTGAAGCTACTATAACACTGTATATACTTTTTTATAGGATTTATTTTTTTTAAGATTTTATTTATTTATTCATGAAAGACACACACACACACACACACACACACACACACACACACAGAGACACAGGCAGAGAGAGAAGCAGGTTCCATGCAGGGAGCCCAACGTGGGACTCATCCTGGGTCTCCAGAATCATGCCCTGGGCCAAAGGTGGCGCTAAACCACTGAGCCACCGGGGCTGCACCATTATATATTAATTATAATGAAATTTAAAAAATAATTTTAAAAGTTATCTTGTGTCAGAGTTCATTCTCATTGTTCACATCTCTGCACCTAGATACACCCCCACACATTGCAGCATTTTATCCCATGACGTCTTATCTTGTTCTCCAGTTCATTAATGGCTGGCTCTTTCTTATGTCACAAGCCTACCTGCCACTGCTCCCTCACAGCTTTTTAACTCTTATAAGCCATTGGTTACTTTAAGAACATGCTAGGTAGTAACCCAGGCTTTACTACTTGAATTTTTACTTTAACTATATAATGGAACTCTCTTTTGTGGTAGAATGAAAATGATCTCATCTGTGCTATTAGAAATGTATGATTTGCGTTTTTGTTATATATTTTTACCATACATTTTTTTTCTATTTCTTTTATGTAGTTCCTTAATGCATTTGTATTATGACTCTCTATTGTGCCAGGTTCTGGTCTTGGGATTCTTTTGCACTTTTAAAAATTATTGAAAATCCCAAAGAGCTTTTGTTTATTTGGGTTATATCTATGGATACTTACCACACTAGAAGGCAAAACTGAGACATTAAGAAAAATACTAGTTCATTTGAAGACAACAATAATAAACACATTATATGTAACATAAATAAAATCTTTAAAAAATTTTTTAAAGATTTTAAAATTTTATTTAGAGAAAGAGAGAGAGAGAGAGAGAGAGCTCATGTGGAAGGGGAGGGGTAAAAGGAGAGAGAGGGAGAGAATCCCAAGCTGATTCCACACCAAGCTCAGAGCCTGACTTGAGGCTCAATCCCACGACCCCAAGATCATGACTTGAGCTGAATCCAAGAGTCAGATGTTCAACTGACTGAGCCACTCAGGTGCCCCATAAATAACATCTTCTTATTAAAAATATTTATTTTTCTAAACAAAGAAAAGTAATGAGTATCATAGTATTCTTTGGCACTTTTTGCAAATCCTTTTAATGTCTGACTTAATAGAAGACAGCTGGATTCTTACATTGGCCTCTGCATTCAATGTGGTCTATGTTGTTTTTATTGATATATATGAAGAAAATCTAGCATCACAGAGATACATAGTTGGAAAAGGGAGGAATATCTTAATACCATTTTTGGATAGCTGTAGATTCTACCCCAAACCTCAACAAGAGACAGTTTCTTAAAGGTTATTTGTCAACAGATATTACCAGATATGTTCTTTGAAGCGACAGGCTCACTGTTCATTTTCAAGAAAATGTCTGCCAATATCTAAATCTGAACAAATTGGGGGATCCCTGGGTGGCACAGCGGTTTGGCGCCTGCCTTTGGCCCAGGGCGCGATCCTGGAGACTCGGGATCGAATCCCACATCAGGCTCCCGGTGCATGGAGCCTGCTTCTCCCTCTGCCTATGTCTCTGCCTCTCTCTCTTTCTCTCTCTGTGACTATCATAAATAAATAAAAATTAAAAAAAATTTAAATCTGAAGAAATTGTTATTTAAGGTAAAAATGATGTTTCATGAAAAGAAAAAACAGTTCAGCTTGCAACTCAAACAATAACACTTCCTAGTTTGTTACACATGCTATTACAGTTGTGTACTTCCTAGTTTATTACACAGAATATTACAAAGACCTACACTGAAGTATTGAGAATTAATGAAACTAACAATTTTTAATGCTTCACCAAGGATTTTCTTAAGTAAAACTGGCTTGCCTTTCTTTCTTTCTTTTTCTTTCTTTCTTTCTTTCTTTCTTTTTCTTTCTTTCTTTCTTCTTTCTTTCTTTCTTTCTTTCTTTCTTCTTTCTTTCTTTCTTTCTTTCTTCTTTCTTTCTTTCTCTCTTCTTTCTTTCTCTCTTTTTCTTTCTTTCTTTCTTTCTTTTTCTTTCTTTCTCTCTTCTCTTTCTTTCTTTCTCTCTCTCCCTCCCTCCTTTCTTTTTCTTTTTCTTTCTTTCTTTCTTTCTTTCTTTCTTTCTTTCTTTCTTCTTTCTTTCTTTCTCTCTCCCTCCCTCCTTTCTTCTTTCTTTCTTTCTTTCTTTCTTTCTTTCTTTCTTTCTTTCTTTCTTTTCTTTCCTTTCTTCTTTCCTTCCTTCCTTCCTTCCTTCCTTCCTCCCTTCCTTCCTTCCCTCCTGCATCCTCGCTCCCTTCCTTCCTTCCTTCCTTGTGAACTTGTGATAGTGAAGAATATGGTGACCATTAGATACAATTTGGTGCCACCATTATGGCTTGTACTAACACACTGGCAGTTTGGCCCACTGTTACTTTTGCACTACCAGTGTAAAAATCCACATAGTGAATAAGGCAAGTCATTCTTTAACATTATTGTAAGAGCAGTTTTGATCTCACATATTCCCTGAAGGAGTTTCTAGGACTTTGTGGACTTAGAGAAAGGGAAAAGCAGAGGAAATGAAAGGACCCAAGGGAAGAGAGTGGTCCTCACTTTCTGAGTGCTCCTTTCTGCTGCCTAGGACCATGTGTTCTCTATGTCCCCTGATTTGTCCCACCACCCATCAGCTTTCCTGCCCGCCTTTTGTATTGCCCATAATACGACAATGTCTTTGGGAGTTCCAGGATCGGAGCATTTTACTTGCTTTGTTACTGGCATCTGTAGTAAAGCTAGGAAGAGCAGTGGTATAAGCCTCTTCTCCCTTTCCTTCCAAAGAATTTCCTCATGAAAATACTGGTATATCCCAATAAAATCTCCAAATTGCTGAATAAACCATCTAGAAAGACAACTGACCAGAAATGTATGCCCCTTTCCTTGTGGTTTTGAAAACATCTGACCCTTAAAGAGGTGGTATTGATTACCTTGGACATTTTTCCTACACATTTTATTTTCACTGGATTGTAACTGAAGAATTTAGAAAAAAAAATCGCTGACTTTATATGCTGTCCATAGGAATGCTCTGTAGGTTAGCCTTTCCTTACTGCTACCACATGTAAATGGATCTGGAAGCTTTGAACTATGAGTCTATTGGGCTCCCTTCCAAAGTCTTGAGGGCTTGTTTTATTTAAAAACATGACACTTGGCAACTTATATCAAGGGTCTAATTCCTCCTTATAGTACTATAACTAGGTTAAAGAGTATGTGGTAAGCAAAACTATTTACCTGTGATAGAAGGTAATTAGCAGGATTATATCAGGCAAGTTCTGAGTCAAATATACTGAAGTTATCTTTTATTTAAATCTAAAATTGTTTTGCTCTTGGAGATTTTAGACAAGAAAACCATTTGTTCTCAGGACCATAAACTTTGGCATATTTCTAAAAGTTCAAGACTGTGTTATTGTGGTTTTTTAAAAAAATTCACCCATTTATTAAAAACAAAATTTATCAAGAAGCTACTCTGTGCCAAAAATTGCTCTAGACATGGAGGTGGAGCAATGAATAATACAGACATAATCCCTGCACTCATGAAGTTTATAGTCTAGATGAGAAGTTGAAAAATAAAGAGTAAACAACTAAATAAGCAAGATAATTTTGGAGAATGACAAACATATGAAGGGAATAACATGGAGTGTTGGGATAATAAATCACAGAGGAGATAAGGTGGTCAGAGAAGGCTTCCCTAGGTGAGGTGACATTTTGAGCTGAGACCCGAATAAGGAGAAAGAGTCAGTCAGGGGAAGAGCCAGGTGGAAGAGAACTTGAAGCAGAGGGAACAGCAATATAGAGGCCCTGAGGTAGGGATAAAATCCTGAGTTTTGGGGCACCTGGGTAGCTCAGTTGTTTAAGCGTCTGACTCTTGACTTTTGGCTCAGGTTATGATCTCAGGATTGTGAAATCAAGCCCCACATCGGGCTCCACGCTCAGTAGGGAGCATGCTTGAGAATCTCTCCCTCTCGCCCTCTGCCCCCTACACCTGTTCTCTCTCTTTCTCAAATAAATAAATAAATCTTACCAAAGCGAAAACCCTGAGTTTTTTAATAGGACTAAAAATTTGATCTTATTATTAGCAAATTTGCTGTTAAAATTAGAATAATGCATTAGTAATCTTAAATTAACTTTGACATTTTGACTAGAACTACCAGGGAACTGTTTGTCAGATGATCCTGGTTTAGTTTGGGGCTGAATAATGTTTTGTTTTTTTTAAATTTAATCACTACATATAATTTCACTTGGAAGTCTCAAAACTAAGTTCTTTATCTGACCTAATGCCTTTTCCTTTGTCTGCTTTGTATTTTTCTATCCTTTTGAAGTAAGTGGCACTATTATTCTTTTAGCTCAAGCCAGTACTCCAAGTCATTCTGTACAGCTGTCTCCCTCACTCCACTCCATTGTAAAACTCATAGATTTTACCTCCTGAATATTTCTTGAATCTGTTCATTTCCTCCATCCTAAATCATCATCATCTCACTCATGTTCTCCAGTAGTGCTCTTTTAAAATGCATCTCTGTATCTAGAGTGATTTTACTAACAAGCTAAACTATATAGTTCATTCTCTAATTAAAACCTGGCAAGGGCGCCTGGCTGGCTCAGTTGATTAAGTGTCTGACTCTTGATCTCAGCTCAGGTCTTGATGTCAGGGTTATGAGTTCTAGGCCCAGTGTGGAGCCTACTTAAAACAGTACCAACACTGACACCAACACCACCACCAACAAACCCTGGCAAAACCTCTCCCAGCAGTCTGTAAAAATGATACCCTACAATTAAATCAGTTTTTAAAATATAGGGCTAACATGAGATAAAGAGATTCCTTTATTGCAGGACTTCTCAGAGCCTTCCAAATGCTAATGTAAGGCATCATGAATCAGTCAAATGGGCCAAAAATGAGGATATTTTCAGACATAAGTCACAATGAAGCTATTGTTTTGAGAAACACCAAGAACATCTCATGGAATACCTCAATGAATAGTAGTACTTTATATAACTTGGCTTAGGGAATTTGGTTTACAGAAAGAAATATAGTCATGTTAACATGGTATATGAGACTTCCGATGACTTGGTCCTCACCTTCCTCATGAGCCTCATTTTCACCATTCCCTACCTTGAGCTTCATGTCTAATAAGAGCAAACCATATCCAGTTCATACAACATGCTCCCTGGCATTTTGCTCAAGTTCTTCCCTCTGGAACATTTCTTCGTCTGGCTAAGTCACTCATCTTTGAACTCTCAACTCAGGGATCTTTCTTGAATTCCAAGTTGAGATAAGTGCCTCTCTTATGAGTTCCACTTATCACAGTTGGAATAATCTGTTTATGTGTCTTCTTCCTCCTAGTTTACTGGGGGTTAAAGACTCAGGGACCACACTATGATGATGAGGATAATGACGATGATGGTAATGACAGCTAACCTTACTGTATTCAGTAGGTGCCAGGCTCTGTATATGAGGTATTTAATATTCACAAAACTCCCACGAGATAAGTATTATTAGTATCCTCATTTTGCAGATAAAGAAGCTAGGGGCTTAGAGGCTGAGGAACTTGCCTGAGGTTATTTAACCAGTGAATGATGAGAAGGGGTGTGAATTTAGACAGCCGGACTCCCAAGGCTGCACCTTTTGCAACTGTATCTATAACACCAGCATGGTTCCTGGTAGCAGACACTTGATAAATGCCTGGTAGTGGATACTTGATAAATGCTTGTTGATCTAACCTGTGTGCACTTGCGCACACGCATGTCCCCCACACTCCCCCCTGCCATAGAAACTACTAGCACCAAGGAAGTTGGCCATGTTATAGAAAAGTGTTAAATTCCATCTGTGACAGAACTGCCAATGGAAAGGGAGGTATGGAAGGGTCAGCCAGCGCATGTTCCAAATTACTCTCAGCTTGCTTGCCGTCTTAGACATATGTTCTGAGGGTGGCCAACCCCTGTTTTACATCTGTGTTAGTCTTTGCAGAATAAAGAGCAAATTAGCGTTTAATGGTGACTATTAATATTGTCACCTAATTGAATAATACCTAATAAATCTTTTCTTTTACAACCCAATGGGAATTTCTAGTTAGTGTGGAAAATATTTGATCTGAAAAATATTTTCATACACAAAGAATATATATGTACTTGTGAGAGATACTGAATATCTAATGAAATTTTGTTGAGTATTAACTGAACACTTATCCTCCTAGAACTGTTGGCAGTGGCTTTTGAGAGGTAAAGAATAAGTTTTATGATAGTTTCTGCACTTGAGAATTTTGCTATATTGCTTGACAGTAACTAAGTATCTTATAGTCGGCCTCTAAATTGGCATTTCTTTAATAAGAAAAAGTTCAAATATATTATTTTGTTGTACTCTTTGAGGATCAAAAGCCATCATGATATGATTATAATTTGAAATGTGAGTAAGAAGCGTGTGGGGTCATGATCTCTATAAGCCTATTCTTTACTACTTAATTAAGTTGTGCAGATGATAGAAACATTGAAAGCAGATTATTAGCTTATAAATGATAAAAAGAGACTGGTAACTCCCATACATATGTTTTATGATTTTGCTTAACGAGTCTATTACATGTAAGATCAAATTAGTTGCTTAGAACAAAGACCTGCATGACTTTCTCTCCCAAATTAAACTATAAATGGGAATGCTTACAAATGCCTGGACTTTTTTTTTTTTTTTTTGCTTAATATGTGCCATATCACTTTGGAGAAATTATTTAATTATGTTAGAATTCTTTCATTGTAAAGGAAAAGTTTTCCTATTCCCCATTCCATTTCTTTTGAGAATTAAGCACTCATTTATCCCCTTATACTTTACTGCAAGTTGTAACGTGGGGTTTACTGGAATTCTTACTGTGGACACATACTTTCTTCACACTCAGGGCTCTCCCTCAAGCACATGTGTTTTCATGAATGTCTGTTAATTTATCTGGGAAAGAGCTCTCTACACCATCAGCGTCAATAAATCCACTTGTTTCATTTTTCAGTCTTAGCTATTGTTGAGGTCATGTGCTAATGCCTGTATAAATGAAGGCTCCAGAAAATACTTGCTGCAGTGCTGTTTCCTTAACTTGTTTGAGACCATATCATGAGACAATAGACTGGGGGGGTGGCAGGGGGGCTCTGTGCTTACAGGGAGGAAAGAAATGAGTTTTGATTTTTTTCTTTAGCTAAGTGTTAGAAAACTTTAAAGCTTAAATTTGAATAATTGTTGCAGATGGGTTAAATAAAATCTATGAACTCAGCATTTTCTTCCTGTTTCTATTCATCAGTGAATAACAGAAGCCTTAAAAAAAAAAAAAAAAAAAGATGTTCTATAAAGTAAGAGACAAAATTTGGGTTTGGGTTATAAGTTAGTAGTTCCTATGTACCCTGCCGCAAATTATTTTTAGGCCCTGGGCCTCTGAACCCAAGGCAATCTGCTAGGCATCTTTAACATTTTATCACAAGTCAGTAATCTTCTCTCTTTGTCCTCCTATCTTATTGGCAAGTTTCTGTGGTGACCCAATTCTGTTTCCTGTTTAAACTGTATAAATGATTTCATTTAATTCAATATCTAGCTTTTGATACTATCTGCAGATATATAGCTGAAAATGATTCCATTCATTAGCTGATGCATTTTCCCTCTGCTAACCATATTTGGGTCATTTCATTGTTAACTTTGGCTGAGGAAGGAGAAGAAACTCTTTGAAACTCTTCTTACATGTGACTTCATGGGTCTCATATGGGGGTTAATTAGGGCAGAAGTGTGGCTTGCCTGACCCAAAACCCATTTCCAGGTCTCTCTACCCTTGCCTACCACTACAATGGAGAATGAAGAAGCTAAATATTCACTGTTCTAATCTCCCCTGCAGCAAGGAGCGGCCTTCTGACAGAATTCCGGCCAATGGAGCATATGTGGAATTCTGAAATGGAGGGTTTGGGAAAGGATCTTTCATTTCCTAATAAAAGAGGTCAGAAGCTGCTGGTACTATAACCTTCCGATTTCTTTTGGTCTTGACCCATAGTTATGACGTCTAAATCTACAAGTCATCCATCAATGACTTTTAGACAATAAACCAATGTAACTAAAAATGGTAGAGTAGAATTATGGAAGAAACCTTTGTTTTTATTATATTGTGGATGGGATCCCTGGGTGGCTCAGCGGTTTGGCCCCTCTGGACCAGAGCGTGATCCTGGGGTCCTGGGATCAAGTCCCGCATTGGGCTCCCTGCATAGGGCCTACTTCTCCCTCTGCCTATGTTTTTGCCTCTCTTTCTCTCTCTGTGTGTGTGTCTCTCATGAATAAATAAAATAAAATCTTTAATAAAATAAAATAAATATTATATCGTGGAGTCCCACATTATATAGAATTGCTTCCCTCTAGACATTGTATATGAAAAGCAAATCCCTACAGAGTAGTTTCAATAAATGGTTACAGATTCTTTGATACTTCTCCCATCAAAAGAAATGGCCTAATTCCCCTTCTTTCATATAGGCCAGCCTTAGTGAGTTGCTTCCAACAAAACAGAATGCAGTAGGAAGGATAGTATATGACTCCCCAGGCTAGGTCATAAAAGGTCATACAGTTACTGCTTTGTTATTCTTTGTCTCACGTGGGAGCCATGAGTTGATGTATCAGAAGTCAGTCTACACAAAAGCTGCCTTGCCAGAGAAACCATGTAGGAGACCACATAGAAACAGAGATGCTCTAGGACCCCCACTGTACCAGGCTCCAGCTCTCTCACTCTTCCCATCAAGGATGAACAAACATGTGAGTGAACCAGCCTTCAGATGATTCCAGGCCCCAGTCTTCAAGCTGCTCTAGCTGATGCCAAAGGAAGAGACAAGTTGCCCTCCACCAAGTCCTTCCCAAATTGCAGATTCAGGAGGAAAATAAATGTTATTTTAAGCCACTACATTTGGGGATGGTTTATTTCTGCAGCAATGGAAACTGGAACACCCTATTTTTTATACTACTGCTATTTGGATGTTCTGTTACTTGCAGCCAAAAGGATCTCTATCTGAAACAAAAGATTGAAAGAAATTGCTAAAATGACCCTTTTAAGTTATTATAAACACTGATTATCCATTCTTTTCCTCTCTTAGCCTGGCTATGGTAATAAAATTAACTATAATATTGATGTCATGATTTTCCATAAGTTGACTTAATTTAGTCACATAAAGATTTTATTTTTCAACAGGACTGAGCTAGTAGAAATGTGGAAAAGAAATTTTAATTCAGGACACCATATTGCTATTTTCCCACTCTTTTGGCATTTTGGTAACAACAAACAATGTCATAGCTGCCTTACTAGCAGGGAAAGCTGGTTTGAGTCCCCAACTTCATCAAGTCTCATCAGTGTTTGAGGCTGTTTTCTTAATGAAATGCTCCTAGCATTTGACAGCTTTGTTCCTTCATTGACATTTGAAGCTTTTTAAATAGATGAATACTTAATGTCATATTTAATAGGCCAGATTCCTTGAAGCAAAATCCCATCAGTTGGTGCCTACTTTTTAGAGAGTAGATGGTCACTAATTACTGTTAGAATTTATTTAAAAGGTTTAATATATGGTTTTAATCATAAACTCGTTTATAAACTCAGTAATATAGAAGAAACCAGGAAGATTGTTCTAGATTAATAGTCATATCCTTACATAGAAGCTGCACTATAAATTAAAAATCTTTTATTCCAGTAACATAATGCTATTTCTGTTGATGGAAATTCCTAATCAGCTTTGTAATATAGCTTGGGCTATTTTTTTTTATCCCACTGCACTGAAATTTTAAACCTAAAAGAACAAAATGTAACTACTGAAAGCTGGTTGCACAAAAGCCAATTTCATTTTTGTGTGTTTATTTACTCAATGTCCACATCCTTAAACTGTTGGCAAATTCACAGCCGGGTGGAGCAGCACATGTGTCATTGTGCTGATGCTCCAGGGCGGGATGGGTGTGGAGGGTAGGTTGGGGCGCAGAGGGGTCCTTGCATAGAGAAGTTACATAAGTGATATCATATGCGGAAGTAGCCTCTGGGGTTTAAAAATAACTGGACAGGGAGTGTCAGCCTTTCTTGGATCGGACTCCCTGATTTACTATCCTTAAGGGTCAGACCTATATTCCTGGGTGGGCTGAGGAGTCTGTTTAAATGCACTCAGTTCCTAATAGCAACCCTACATAATAGCTTAAAGAGCCTGGGAATGTTTTATTTGTCTCAAGGCAGCAAGGTGCTGCATGCAAAAGCTGAACTGACATCTCACTGAGAAGCCAAAACAGGACAGATGTTTCATGCAGTGCCTCAATGTGGTTGTTTCCAGCATGGTTTCCTTAAATGGACAGGAAACAGAAAAAAAAAAAAAAAAAAAAAAAGAAGACAATTGAGCTTCCATAGCAGTTCCAAAGCAGATTAAAACAAGCACTAATTTCCCATCCTGTCCTTCTTCTCCTTACCTATCTTTTCTAGGGAACTAAATTGTTGATGTGCGAGACAATGCCTTGTATTCATGCTACCTGATATTTTTATTTTTGTAATTTGTGAAATATAAGTTGTCAAAGCATATCTACCTTGGTGTCAGAGATTCCTTGGGGGCTAATATCATAATTTAATTGGCACTGAGTCCCCATCTAGCACCTGAGAAAATACTCACCCAGTCTATTTCTATTATATTCTGAGGAACACAAGCCACAGGGGCTGGGAATCCTCGGTTCAGCACAAGGCTCCCTAGCAAAAGTAGTCAAGGATTTTCTGGCACTGTCTTTTCTTAGAGTCCCTGTTGGCATGTATTAAGGTTATTATATCAGGATGTTTTACCAAAAGGGATAATAACTTACCCTGGGCTGATACTCAGCCAGTCCAAACCTCTGTAACATCAGGGCCTACGTCTACTCTGATTGGTCAGGGCCAGTCCTTGGCCTGTCCCATGCATCCCTAGAGTCCAGTTGCCCTGGATTCCCCCCGAATTCTCTACCTCCTTTGCCTACCCTGTTCCCTCTTTCCTCCATCATTCAGGCCCATAATCATTCTTTGACATCCAGCTGAAGGTCACCTCCTGTGTGGAATCCTCTGGCCTTTCCTCATAGCAGAGAGGGAGTGCAGATCTCCCCCAGCACTCTGCATACAGCACTTATTCCATGCTGAAATTGCTTTGTATTTCCATCTCCTCCACTAATGTGAGTTTACATTTCAGTCATCTTAGCAGATCCAACAATGCACATTGCCTGGCAGGAGACGTAGCAGCTCAGCCAATGTTTCCTGAATAAATGAACGGGCATGACCCTTGCAAAATGTTTTCCAAGAAAGAAAGCAAGGAGGTCCCCTGAGGCACTCAAAGTTCTTATTATTTTGTTATGTACAGGTTCATGTTTTGCTTTTTAAATTTAAAAATAATAATGCCTCAGATTTATGGTGCACTTGCTAGCTGCATAATCGTGTTAAAATCCAACAGCCATCTGAGGTAGAGGTTATTATTGCATAGGTTTACAGTTGAATAAATGGAAACTGAGGGAGGTTAACAAGCGTATCCATATTCATATAACTGGTAAGTGGGAGTCTGTTAGGTTTGAAAGCCTGCTCTCAGCCACCAGGCCTTCCACACAGCCTTTCTACCAAACATAAATTACAGTAGGAATACTTTCCTATATCGTTAAACTATTTTAATGCCTTTATTATATAAAGAATAAATTTTGACACACAACTATAGAACCTTGCTGCTCAAAGTGTGTTGCACTGACCAGGAGCACTTGCATCACCTGGGAATTTGTTAGAAATGTAGGATCTCAGGAACCCCAGATCTACTGAATCAAAGTCTGCATTTTAACCAGATTCTTCATGATATGTATGTAAATTAGAGTTTGAGAAGCACCAGTTTAGATCAAGAGTCAACAAAGAATAGTCATGGGCCAAACCTAGTCCAGTCCCTTTTTTTGTATGGCCCATGAGCTACGAATAGTTTTTACATTCTTAAATAGTTGAAAAATTTTTCAAAAGAAATTTGTGACATGTGAACATTATATAAAATTCACATTTCAGTGTCCATAGAAAAAGTTTAATTGAGCCCCGGTGGCTCAGCGGTTTAGCGCCGCCTTCAGCCTGGGGTGGGATCCTGGAGGCCTGGGATCGAGTCCCATGTCGGGCTCCCTGCATGGAGCCTGCTTCTCCCTCTACCTGTGCCTCTGCCTCTCTCTCTCTCTTTCTCTCTCTCTCTGTGTCTCTCGTGAATACATAAATAAAAAAATCTTTAAAAAAAAGAAAAAGTTTAATTGAAACACGTTCATTCGTTTCCTTACCATCTGTGGTTGCTTTTGAACTACAGTGGCTGGCAGGCTTGAGTAGTTACAAAAGACTGTATGGCCTACAGAGATATTTACTATCTGGTCCTTTACAGAAAAAGTTTGATGATCTCTTCCCAGCTCTGCCCTCCACCCGCAGCTACCAGCATAAAATGGGTGTGGGGGAAAATGCAGGTGACATTTGGGAGGATTAAGGAAGAAAGAGTGTCCCCAAAGAGATCTAGAGCTTAGTGGAGGCCAGGGTGCTCCAGGGACTGATGGAAGGGATTTGCCATGGGAAGTCCACAGGGAGAGGGAATGGGCTGAGCACGTGGTGTGGTAAGACAGGGGCAGTGAGGAAGAGGAAGCACAGAAGAAATCCTAAGAAACCCTAAACTTGGTGTGTACAGGGATGAGATTAACTAGTTCTTTGCACTTTTATCTTGAGACAGAATCAGCTGCAGGCTTAAAGAGCTTGTTACTTATGCAGACTCAGCCTCACCCGGAGAGAGCGCCTGATTCAGTGGGAATGTTTTAACAAGCATCCCAGATGATTCAAATGCTTTGAGAAATACTGCTTCAGTGAATGAAAGAACTCCGCAAGAAGTCAGCTTGAATAGATCATGCCTTTAAAAGTAATCACTTATATGGGTAAGAGGTTGCTTTCTGGATTTTGATGGTTGTGTAGGCCTTCAGGAAGGGGCAGTGGCATTAGAGAGGAACTGGTGGGCTCTGTCTGCTAATACCAATGAGCTGCTGGTGGGGGAATGCTGCAGGCATCTGGAAAACTCAAGGAAAGGCATTGCCTAAGAGAGGGCATCAAAGGAGTTGGGGACCGAGGCCAAGGGTTTTAGTCCAGAGGATACCACCGATGGCCACATAATGGCCAGAGAATAGAGATACCTGCCTCTCCGTAATGACAAGAGGATCTCAAGTGATACTTGACAGGCTCATGATCACCATAGGCAGGTGGCAGATCTAATATGTATTTGTGTTTTTTTCTGACCTTTGTTAAATTTGGCTTGTACCCCCCCACTTCTATGGTCTTTTATGATTGTCCACTCCAGCTCAGGGCCTACCACATCAAGGCCAAAGAAAAATGACCTTTATAAGTGGTCCCCTGGACACCTACTTGACTCAGTAATTACTTAACCAAGTATGTGTTACAGGAGGGACTTTGCATGGTGCTGTTGGGGCTGCTGAGATGAAGTCTGGCGTCTGTCATGGATAGTTTAACTGCTAGTAAAGGAAATGGACATACAAATCCTTACCTAATGGGGTGAAGAGAGGCCAAAGTCTTGGAGAACTTTATACGAAAAAGAAAAAAGATTACAAAGAGTTTGGACCTCTGGGTGGGAACTCTAGGTGTGCTTCATGGAGGGAGTAGGATTTGAGTTGGCCTTTGAGATGGATGTTTCTGTTTCTGGATGTGGCCTTCAAGATTTCCAGCTTGTTTAGGGGGCAAGGGGATTGGGGCCTCTCTGTACAAATAACTAACTTCAATCAGTGGTCTTGGAACTGACCGGAGGTTCCTGACCTGACTTCTAGTGCTGAGTAGGGGCCAAAATCCACCATCTGAAAAACCCTAAACCTCTACAGGGCAAAGCTTGCTACCAAATACAATTTGGGGGATGCCTGGGTGGCTCAGCGGTTGAGAGTCTGCCTTTGACTCAGGGTGTGATCCTGGGATCCGAGATCAAGTCCCACATCGGGTTCCTTGCAGGGAGCTTGCTTCTCCCTCTGCCTGTGTCTCTACCTCTCTCTCTCTCTCTCTCTGTCTCTCATGAATAAATAAATAAAACCTTAAAAAAATTGAAAAACAAAACAAAACCCAAAAAGCAAATACAATTTGGATTACAGCCCCAGAATTGAAATTTAGAAATAGTTCCTGGCAATATTGCTCTGTCTTCCCTCCCTCCCCTAAGATCTTCTGTCCTCCATAGCAGGGCTTCTAAACCAGACAGTCATGTATGAGAAGTAGTGGGGGCTAGGATGGAGGGTGCGTTCTTCCTTTGGGCTGGGACAGTTGCATCCTGAAGCGCAGTGTCCTAAGTGGCATACTACTGACTCCAGACCACTTTTCCCTCTGTTAATTCCCCCTTTCTCAGTGGCACAGGCAGGATTTTTCTGCCCTAATGCTCTCCTAAACCATGCTTAATCTGTTTGAATTTGGTCCATCTCACCTGCTAAATTAAGATATAGCCATGTTTGGGTCCATCTGGTGACCCCAGAGGGCCCCAGCTGAGGGATATTTGTGCTTGGGGCTTGGAGCTGAGAATTGTGTGGAGGAGGCACTGGGCTATTCCCCAGACGAGCCTGTGGGCTAAGTTTGCATTCAGTGGAGAGGAGACTGCAAGCAGAAGCCAAAAGCGCTGTTTGTTTTTTACATGGAACTCTGACACAAAGGGCCACAAGCAACATTGTTATGGGGTCCAGGTGAGCAAATGCTACCTAGGGTGCATGCAAACATTGCTAATCACTTCCAGAGCTAGTGCTTACAGAATCTTGAAGAATTATAATGTGCTCAGTTTGGGTCTTTCCCTTAGGTTAGATAAAAGGAACTTTTTTCCTGATTGAAAAGAGTGTGCTACCTCAGTAGTTGCATTTTGGGGTTCTCTGTAAGTTGCTTTCTGGACATGGAAGCAGAATTCTCATGAAGGGCTGGGGTGAGATGCTACTCCAAATGATTGCTTTATGGCAAGCATCACTGATGAAGGTGGGATGCAAGAATATAAGAAGCTTGTTTTGAACACACATGAGATGACCTTGGATTGAGATGCCCATGAGATTGCCCTAAACACAAGCATTTGAACAGATTGCTGAGGTCCCTCCTGAAATGGTAGGAGAACACATGAATAAGATGTGAATTATTATTGTTATTGTAACCTCATTTGTACCCACTGGCCGGGGAGGCTTAGAGAAATTTGTTTTGTTTGTAAATTTACGTGCATGCATATGAGATTGATACTGTTCCAGGAAAGAGTGTCACTCAACCCAGTTGCAAACACTGTAGCTACAGAGGCCTGTGAACAGGTGCCACACTTAGTACGAATATGGAACCTGCAATTATTTCTCAGTTTCCTAAGCCATTCTTGTCAATAAGTAGTAGTATGGCATAGGTACTTTCCCATCAAATGGGGTACATAGGTAAATTTTTGTTTGTAGACGATCTGCTTGCCCCCTCGAACTGGAACTTTGTCATTTTGTTCATTTGTGTATCCCCAGTACCTAGAACAGTGCCTGGTGTTAGTAGGTGCTCAGTATTTGTGGATGAATGGATACATAACTTA
Organism: Vulpes lagopus; assembly: GCF_018345385.1. Lineage (NCBI taxonomy): Eukaryota > Metazoa > Chordata > Mammalia > Carnivora > Canidae > Vulpes > Vulpes lagopus. The sequence goes on from NC_054828.1 coordinate 58,961,003, forward strand.
ACAAATGAAAACTTGGATTTTATGTTTGAGATGGAAACCATCTGTCTCTTTTCTCAGATGCTGTTACTTCTGTCAAATATACCTGAGTCCCTTGCCTATCGTCAATTCCACTTTCTCAGGGTAGAAACTGTGGGTGGTTCCCAGGGTATTATGGGTCAGCATGTGGTTGTGGATTCTTACACAAACACAGAGGCCCCGGGCTTAGCAGATAGTCCCAAAAGCTCAGAAGGACTTTCAGGCATAATACTATAAAGTTCCTCTTCCTTAAAACATCTTACTTTTTTCCCATTATGAAAATAACACATGCTCATTAAGTAAAGATTGGAAACAGTAGAAAAATCTGAAGGTCAAAACATTATCCATAATCCTTTTACTCAAAGACAAATCCATCCTTCTCTTTCTCCTGGATTACTGAAATAGCCTTTTAAACTTGACCCCCTTCCTTCCAGCCTAGCCACCTTCCAATCTAGTTGCAGGGCCAGGGAGAGATATTCCCAAAACACAGATCTTAAAACAATTCAAAGGCTTCCCATTGCCCTCAGTGTCCAAACCACTCAACAGGGTTGGCTCTGCTTATGTCTTCAGCTTCCTATTCCTCTGAGTCCCTATCATATGATGCTTGCGTCAAATGGAATTTCCTTCAATTCTTTGAATGAGCTGCACCCTCTCCTGCTGTCTCTGGTCTTTTTCACGAGCTGTTGACTTCTGCTTAAAACTCTCCACCTTTCTTGGTTCTATGCTTTATCTCTTTGTTTCCGTGCCTGTGTTTATCTTTTTCTCCCTCTGATTTGGAATTTAGATACTACTTTCCCCCCCTCAAGCTCCATTCTTGACTGTCCTTCCCCATTGCCCTACCAAATCTGAGTTTCAAGGTCTTCCTGTTTGCTTAAAAAAAAAAAAAAACCACATAGATTTCTTCTACCATATAGCTCACTGAACAGTATTTTAGCTCGTTTGGAAGGTCTCTCTTTATCCTCAGTGCAGAGCTCACTTCCTATTTCATGTTACACAGCTCAATCAATATTTGTGGAGGTGAATTTAAATTGAATCATTGTTTACATTTAGAAACATTTCCTCTTAACCTTTGCTTTAATCATATGGTGTTTTCCATTCTACACAGATGTAAATTTTATGTTAGAGACCATATCGTATAAACATTTTATTATTGTATTTTTTCCTAAACATTATAGGAAATATTTTCAATACTTACCCAGAAGACTTACCCAGTCTTCATAAACTTCATTTTTAATGACTGCATACTATTCCATCAAGTGAATATACTCTGGTTATCGTCTATTGTAGGACACTTAAGATTATTTTGCATGTTATAATTTGTTAATAATTAAAAAAAACCATCTCTGGATATTTTGGGGAATAAAACTTGTTCATATTTTGCATTATTTCCTTAAAACACCTAAAACAAAATTTTAAGATCTCTGGGCATTTGCATTTTTAATACATGTTGCCTAATTGCCTTTATAGTGTTATTTATCAATTTATATTGCCACCATTAACATACATGAGTGCTCATTTCATTCATCCTCAATAAAGTCACTTCTCACCAATTAAAAACTTTCAAAGAACATGTACCTCCCAAAGATAGCAGCACTAAGGACACAGGACCGACATTTGTCCCTCTTATCACTCCCTTCCAAGGGCAGTGTCTCAGTTCCATTTTAAGAGTTGAAACTTTCTCAACTCTCACCTCACTTGGCTGAGCAATCACTCTGAACATCTGTTTCTTCTTCTTAGGAGAGTGAGGTAGTTCTAAGTTTCTTCTTTTTATTCTATGTCAGACCCTTTAGATGTGAACCCAGGCCAACCTCTACTCCCATTTCCCAGTCCCATTTCCCATCAACATGCACATGCACATACACTCACCAATCAGTTAAAGTCCACTGTAGGGTAATATCCACTGAGACCACCTTCCCACTCAGCTTGTCTTTTTTTCTGGTGTCTGATTTCTTGGCTCTTCTCCATAATTCTTACCTTTTACCTGCTTTCCTTCCTCCCTCCATTTTTCAACATTTTTCTATTAAGCACCCACTAGGCATAGTACAAGTGCTGGGATGAATGGAAAATAAGGCAGCAAATCCTCCCTCTCACCTTCATGGAGTTTACATTCTAGTGGGTGTTCACATTCTAGATTAAAAACAAAAACAAACCCATATTGAAAAGTTACACATTGTGATGGGCATTATAAAGGGAACAAAGGCCAAGAGAGAGAATAAAGGATTTTAAAATAGAATCATACTCCCCCCCAACCCCATCTTCTCCCTTAACTCCTAACCATGCTTTGTTTTCTCCATAGCACTTACCACATCTGACAGAGTATGTATAATATTTCTTGGTTTGTTTGTTTATTGTCTGTGGCCACCAACTTGAATATAAGCCCCAGGAGAGCAGGGGCTTTGCAGTTCACTGCTGCACCTGGCCCGCTGCCGGTTCTCAGTATCTGCTGGATGACTTCATTAGTGGAAGGCTTTCTTGGGAGGTGTGCGTGAAACTGGGGTTTGAGGATGAGAAAGAGCTGTTTGGGAAGAGAGGTGGTGTCAGAGTACAGGCACAGGAAACAGCTGGTGTCAAGGCTCTGGGGCAAGAAAGAGGATTGGAGAGCAGCCCAGAGTGGCTAAGTCGGCATGAGCAAGGCAGGCTGCAATACCAAATGATAAGGTTTGCCAGGGAGGTAGGACCCCTATCATGCCAGGCCTTATAGGCCCTGTTTGGATTTCATTCTAAGGACAATGGGAAACCACTGAAAGCCTTGTCTTGGCATGATACCAGAATATGCTGCCCTGCTTTGGCAAAATATAACTACAATATTTGTGTGTGGGGTGGGTGGGGTAGGATGGGGTAATTCACATGGTGAACTCTTGTGCATGAATTTGTCCTCTGTGACCCATATTCTTCCTATTGGGTGTGGAGTATCAAATTCCTTTCAAGCCTATTGTTTTAGGATCCTATAATTATAAGGCAACAAATGTAACTATACTCCCCCCTGTTCCCTTATGTTTCTGTGTTTCACCAGGATAAGAAACTACACTCCTGAAGCAGGGTCCAGACCTGCCATTTTTAGGATGATGGTAGATCTGACACAGATTTGGGACCTGGGAGATCTTTTGTTTTTTATGATTTTATTTCATTTTATTTATTTGAGAGAGAGAGAGAGAACAAGTAGAGGAGGGGCAGAGGGAGAAGCAGTCTCCCCGCTGACCAGGGAGCCCAATGGGGCTAAATCCCAGGACCCTGGGATCATGACCTGAGCTGAAGGCTGACGCTTAAGCCACTGAGCCACCCAGGTGCCCCTGTTTGTTTGGTTGTTTGTTTTTTTATTTTTTATTTTTTATTTTTTTGGTTGTTTGTTTTTTTAATGTGAGGAGTGGAGTCATAGCTTTTCCTTGAACTCTACCATTTTGTCCAGCCTGGTTCATTTTCTCAGACCTGTTTGGGATCTAGATAAGAGTCTTGTGAGGATTCAAGCCCTGTAAGAGCAAGAGAGGCCCCTTTAACAAGGGAGAGCCCCAGAAAGCTGGGCCAGTGGAAAGGCCCACTGCTTCCCAGCCAGTCATATCTGGTGGCTGTCTTTTGGGGATACCTCCCTCCTGGCTTCTAACTCCTGCAGCTTTGGTGCTTATCCTTTAGCAACTCATCACAGCTTTTGGCTCATTCCAACTGGCACCTCTTCCTGTCACTCTCTTCCTGCAAACAACCTCCTTCTTGCCCATGTACTTGTCAGTTGGGTCTCCTTCGCCACCCCCTTTCCACTAAGAAATGCCAGCCATTCTGATCCAGCCTGCAGGCCTCCTCCAGAGAAGCCACTTTGTTAGCTGTCCCTGAGCGACCTATTTCTCTTTGCCCAATCCTAGGAGCCATGGGATAGATGGAGCTGGAGCTGGAAGGTGTGTAAGTAGCACAGAATAAAACAGTGTGACTGGACATTGGACAGCTGGCAGACTTAGGTCACTAACATGGGGCACATTAGGGATGCCATTTCCACTTTTCCTGGAGGGGAGAGAGAGATGGAGGCGTCCTTTTTGTTTTGTTTTTGATTGTGAGCAAATGGCCCTGCATAAATCCAATTATTGTAATTGAGTTAAATTTACAACAGATCCAGTCTGGCACATAGTTAACAGAACACCTAACTGTTACTGGGAGTTGCATGACACTTAGGCACACCCTGAAAGCAATTTACTGATTATTTTTTTTATTTAGTTAAACCATACTTTGTATTTCTCATCTCACTTGACTTCTCTAGTGTCTATAATTGGCATAGATGGTATTACCATGGTGGTACTATATTAATATCACAATAGCACATCATACTTTATGGCAATTATTATCCCATAGAGGAAATTAGACAGAGCCCACACATGTGATTAACAAGTGGAAGGGGTCAAATACTGTGTTTGATCCCAGTGTTCGTTCTGACTTTAGCCCACCGTCCTTTGAACAATATCATTTTGCATAATCACTTTTACCCAGCACACCTGAAAGTCAGGCTCTCATTTGCCAGCAGTAGGGGCAGTGGCCATTCTTGCAGCAAAGTGAAATAGAGCTTTGGATTCTGGAAGCCCATAGTCCTAGGGTGGAAGGGTGGATGTGTGTGGAATAATCTTTGAAGGAGGTGGGGCTGACAGCACAACCTAAGTGCTCTATAGTTCCCTACCTCCACTTGACCCTGGCACCTAAAAAAGGCAGAACCAGTCTATACCAGAAGCATTCTTATTGTGCTATCAGGAAGAGGAAATTCCTTGGCTAAAGGATGGCCCCTGCCATTTGTATATTGCTCAGATATGCAGCAGTTCATTTTAAAACTAAAGAGGCATAAAGGTGCGTAAAGAATAGAGAGGGTCTAGCCTCTGGGTACCTGATTGTGGGGAATTGGGGAGAATGCTGAAGGAGGGTGGAGAAAGGTGGAGCAGTTAATGGGAGATATGTGTGGGAGAAGGGAGCGGAAGGGGAGACTGAAGAGAAGATGAATCCCATTTGCCAATGATACCACTGGCAGGACCATGTTACAAAAGATTAATCTTCTCGCTGGTCTTTTCTATTTTAGAGTGCCATGCCTATTCCTTTGGGAATAGGAGTTTTCTCCACTTATTTCCTACCATGGAACTTCCATTAATTGGCTTGCCAAGGGCAGGGGTCACACTACCTCTGATGGCAATCAGAAGTGCTTAGTGGCTGATGGAGTAAGCTGCTTACTTCAGACAGATGGAACAGCAGTGGGAATTTGTACTCTATTTCATGGCAGTCATGTGAATGCTTTCTTTTTCTTGGTCATTGAACTCGCGTATGACTGTAGAGAAGGTGACAAGAAAGTGTGAAAAGATGCTAAAGCCATTTCAGCAATCTGTTCTTTGCAGGCTTTGGAGCCCTGAATAAAAAGCTACTTCAGAATAGGTCAAATGGAAGACTGGCCAGTCACGGTTGCTATGGTAACCAACAAACATGTTTGTTTTTCAGAGGCCCTGCCCCTGAAGAGGATGATGGCTATTGTTATGAAATTTGTGAACTTCATCTGTTTCACCACTATTTATTTTCAAAGTTGCTAATAGTAATGAATTACTCATTACCTACAAACAGGCCATCTTTGCTCAGGTTTGGTGCTAACCCTAGCCCCTATGTTCCTTTCTCATGTGGTCAGGGTCTGGTATGCAGTTCTGACCTCTCTCATAGCCTGCAGAGGCTCATGGGAACCATGGAAAAGCACACAGGAGTGTGGCAACGACGTGACCAGAGCCTGCTGTGTGACTCTCGCTACTGTGGCTCTCATTTCCATTTAAAGGGGGATAAAAATATCTTCCCTACCCACCAAATGGGGTTTTGCAAAGTTATATGACACTTTAGAAATACAACTGATTTGAAAATGTTTAGTGCATTATACTCACTTAAGAAAGAGTAGAATTAAAAAAAAAAAAGAGTAGAATTTAACTTCTCAATCTCCAGATAGGATGCTTATTACAGATGACTAATATGTTTCCCCTTAAGTATCAATCCTAAGTGAGTGATAGTCACTTCCTCTGTGTTGAGAAGGATTCTGAGGTTATATCTAAACTCAGCTGGCAATGATAGCAATCATTTAGTGATGTCTGCCACACATTGGGGCAGGAGGAGAAGTGGCTTCACAAGTGCTGTGTATTTGCCACCTTAGTTCAGGATGTTCCTCCATTGCTCCTAGAGTTGCATTTGGAGGTGGAGTATTCACTACTGCTCTGTAGCTTGTTTGGTCCTGGTCTGCCAGAACTGATTCATGGGAGATGAATTCCTAACATTTCAGGCTGAAACCTATAATGATTTTTGTTTTTTCAAAAAAAAAAAATTGATTTCTTGCTAGGAAAGTGAAACATGTTTGTTGTTGGAAGTTTGACAAATAACAGAGAAACAGACAAAAAATAAGAACAGCTCATAATCTCATCATTCCTGGATAACTTTAACATTTTGGAATGGATTTCTTGCCTTTTGATTTGATTTACTTATTTTTAAAAAATGATCACTGACTGCTGTGTGGAGAATGGATTATAGGCACATAATATGAGTGCAGAGAGACCCATTGAAAGGCTGTTACAGAAGTCTAGGGAAAAGATGGTGTCCTGGGCTGAGGGGTAAGTGGCAGAGATGGTGAAAGGTTGTTAGATTTGGCATATATTTTGAACATAGAAACAATGGGACTTGCTGATGGGTTGGATGTAAGGAAGGCAGGCATGAAAAGGATGCTGTCCAATCTCATTTCCAGTGAAATGATGATCCATTTACAGGGGTGGAAAATAACAAGGGAGAAGCAGATGTGTGTGTGTGTGTGTAGGGGAGATGCAGTGGTGGAAATCAAGAGTTTAGTTTTGGATATGAGAAGTTTGAGTGAAAATTTTATATCCTAGTGAAGATTTCGATATCCAATTGGGCCCAGGTAGTTAGATATATGGTGGGAGCCCTGGGGAGAGGATGGGACTAGGGATTCTAATCTGAGGATAATCTGATTGAGAGGATGGAAAAGAGACCTGTCTAGGAAGTTAAATAAGATGGACAGGAAATCTGAGACTGAGACCTGAGGCCCTCCAATATGTGTCCATTGGAAAGAGGAGGAGGAGTAGGACACGTGTAAGAGACTGAAGGAGTGGCAAGTGACTAGGAAGAAAATTAGAAGAGAGTACAGTGCTCAGTAGCCAAGGGCAGAGGGTAGCTCAAGAGAAAGGAGTGCTCCCTCTCTCATGCATATTTTTACATGGAATATGTACATTTTTACATAGAATATGTACATTTTAACATAAATATAGTGGCTTTTTCATTTATCATGAACACTTCCTCATGCCCTTAAAAAAAAAACCTCTGGGATCCCTGGGTGGCACAGCGGTTTAGTGCCTGCCTTTGGCACAGGGCGCGATCCTGGAGCCCTGGGATCGAATCCCACATCAGGCTCCCAGTGCATGGAGCCTGCTTCTCCCTCCGCCTATGTCTCTGCCTCTCTCTCTCTCTCTCTCTCTCTGTGTGACTATCATAAATAAATAAATAAATTAATTAATTAATTAATTAAAAAAAACAAACAAAACCTTCTACCTTCTAAAATATTAAAAGTACCTTCTACCTTCTAAAATATTAAAGTAGTCCATGCCTATGGATGTAACCTGCCAAAGAACATTCTTGTATGTACATCTTGTGTTTCCTTAGATTACATTTCTGAAATGGAATTACTGGTAGATATGAACATTTTTAAGGCTTTTGGTACATGTTGTCAAATTACCTTTTGGAAAGGTTATATCAAAGCTGTGCACTCTAGCAGCAGTCAAATGAAACCAAGTATTTGGCAACCACTGCTACCATGAAAAAATCTCTTGCTCTCTCTCCCTCACCTCCCCCCACCCCACATATATATAAAATACGATCTTGGCCCCCCCCCATTTGCATGACTTGATTAATGGAGGTCAAGTATGTTTCAGCATCAGGCTTTTTGAGTGCAATCTGAGTGGTGACAGTGTTGATCCCTGTACCCAAACCTCCATAGTGTGAAACTATGAGTATAAACATCACCCAAGTCAGCCATTCAAGGCAAGAGGGCTGGGGGATGGGGGAGAGGAACAAAGCTGGTTCTGAGCCAGGTGGAGTAGATCTTGTCAGGAGGAGTGTGGAGTTCCTGTGCTTCCCACAACTTGCAACGCCTCCTTCCCTCCGGGCCTGACTTCCGCTGGGCCCAGCCTGGGAAAGGGCGTGGCCACTGAGGGGCAGAAGTAACTCTCCTAAGAGCAGCAGTGAAAAGCCAGCTGGGAGAGGTTGTGGAAATCTCTGTTGCCAGTGAACAGCCCCAGTTGCTCAACTCAACAACAAGCGCGAGCCAGAGGGACACAGGCAAACTGCTGCACGGACGACGTCCCTTGCCGACTGTGTGGAGCTGAACACTGCAGTTGTGACAGGCCTTGGTCTCTGTGTGGAGACCTTAAGAATCCTCTACCGAGCCTTTCTGGGCATCACTCCAGCTGAGGCGGGAAGACCCTGTGTGTTGTGAAACTGCGGCGGGGCCTGGCATCTTTCTGTTGGTCTGCAGCATTGCAAAGGACTGTTGCACCACGCTGTTATACTACAGATGTGGAAATGGTAGATACCGAGCTGATAGAAATCTCAAGAACATGTGGGACATAAAGATAGGCAGAAAATGTGGATTGCAGCATTCTTGTATGTAATATTTCTCATTTCATAACCATGCCAATTAGAACAAGATATCTTAAAACAAAATGCAACCCAAAGGGGAAGAAAAGGCATCATACTCATCCTTTGCTTTCTGGATGGCACCAAAACTTATAGTATTTTCTAAGGCAGTCAAGAAAGAATTCCTGGGAGAATTACAATCATGTAAATTACCACAGGCCCCAAATCCAAAGTAAATCGTTCTGTGAGAAGTTAAAAATGAAAATGGGAAATTTTCAACAGACATAAGACTGATATCCAGTCTTTTCAGATATTTTTCTTTTTAAATTATAAAATAATACATTTTTGTTATGAATCACTTGAATAATGGAGAAAAGTATAAAATAAAGCTAGTCTTCTCTTGCTCCCTCAAACCTTGTTCTCATTCTCCAATGGTTTGGTATGTATTTCTCCAGAGCTTTGCTCATGCAATTACAAACATTTGCATAAGCGCATATAACGTGGCCTATGGATAGTATGTTTATCAAACTGCTAGCATATAGTAACTACTGACTAGTACTGAAAAATATGTACCCAAACATATCATTTCAACAACAAAAGATTATACTATACAAATTCTACAACTTGTTTTAAATTTTATTTAAATGCAGTTTCTCTTTGCCTTTTGGCAGGTAGTTTAGTTTGATCCGTGCTTTATTAAGAAAATTTTTTGAGCAAAAGACTACCAAATTCATCCAACTATTATTTGTTGTCTACCAACTAAGTATCAGGCACTATTCAAGGTGCTGGGAGTAAATGAAATGATAAAAATCCTTGCCCTCGTGGAACGGACATTTTAGTGGAGGGTGGTAGACAAATGAACAGGTATAAGACGTGGTATCAAAAAAAAAAAAAAAAAAAAAAAAGACGTGGTATCCCAGATGTTGCTAGCAGGGAAGTAAGAGCTTTGCAAAAATAGGAAAACCCTCAATGAAAAAGTGACATTTGCATGGAGATCTGGAGGGGGATGGGAGACTGCCATGTGGATGTCTCAGGGAAGGGTATCCCAGGGAGAAGGAAGAGAAAGTACAAGAGCCCTGAGGAAGAAGATGCTTGGCTCGCTCAGAAACAGAACAAGTGTGGCTGGCGAGTGGTGAGAGGAGGGAAAAGAGAGAAAGTAGCTGGAAAGGACTGCGTGGGTCTTGAAGGACATGTGAAGGCCTTAGGCTTTGACTCTGAGGGGGGACGGGATGTCACTGGGGATTTTGAGCAGAGGGCTTTCATGATGTGATGTAGTCTATAATATGATCCCTCCAGATGGTGTTGAGCGTAGAATCTGGGGGTGAGGGCCAAAATAGGGAGCCAGCTAGGAGGCTATTGTGACAATGCAGGACAGTGAGGATGAGCTTTGGGCCAGGGTGTTGGCAGTAGAGGTGGTGACACTGTGGACTCTAGATACATCTGTAACATAGAACAGGATTTGCTGATGGATCAGACGTGGGGTTAAGATAAACAGCGAAGTCAAGGATGACTTTATTAGGACAAAGCAATGCACAGAATGTACTAATGGGTCATTTTCTAATTATTTAGTACAAGAAATAAAAACAACATGAGAGTATAGATGACAAAGGAGACTGGAACATGGAGACTTGGTGTAGCATATGGACTTCCTTTCCTTTTCTTTTGTGCTATGCCCTATGTTTGTCTTATCCACACTAGCACTTTTTAATGTCTACGCTGAGAAATCCCCAATGGCAGAGGATAGTAAACTATTATGACCAGCTGTCTGGGCCAGCGCCCAAAGCTCGTGGTGTCTCCCACTACAAGCTAGGCATTGCATTAATGTCTTGTATTAAAAAAAATAATTGGGATCTCTGGGTGGCTTAGCGGTTTGGCGCCTGCCTTTGGCCCAGGGCACGATCCTGGAGTCCTGGGATCAAGTCCCACGTGGGGCTCCCGGCATGGAGCCTACTTCTCCCTCCTCCTGTGTCTCTGCCTCTCTCTCAATCTCTGTGTCTATCATGAATAAATAAATAAATAAATCTTTAAAAAAAAATAAAAAAATAATTATGTCAACATTGGAATCTACTCCAAAATATCTGTATATTTGTTTTAATATAGTCATTATTTATAACAAAGTAAAATTGCTGGTCTTGTATGGTCCATCTCCCTGACATACACCAAGAATCTCTAAGAAAACACACAAGGTTTTTTAAAAAAAAAAATTTATTTATTTATTTATTTATTTATTTATTTATTCATTCATTCATTCATTCATGATAGACATAGAGAGAGAGAGTGAGAGGTAGAGACACAGGCAGAGGGAGAAGCAGGCTCCATGCCGGGAGCCCGACATGGGACTCGATCCCCGGACTCCAGGATTGCGCCCTGGGCCAAAGGCAGGTGCTAAACCACTGAGCCACCCAGGGATCCTCCCCCCAACCTTTTTAAAGAGATTTATTTATTTTAGAGAGAGAGCAGGAGCAGGAGGGGCAGAGAGAAAGAGAGAAAGAGAGAGAGAATCCCAAATAGACACTGTGCTGAGTGCAGAGCCCAATGCAGGGCTTGATCTCATGATCCTGAGATTATGACCTGAGCCGAACCAAGATTCGGTTGCTCAACCTACTGCATCACCCAGGTACCCCAACATATAAGGTTTTAAGACACTCTAGGCCCATGCCACTCCCAGTGTATTCCCAGGGCTTTAGCCTCCCAAGAGCCCACTTATTTATAAACTGGCTGATTCCTGAAGCAGCTACATGCTCTCACAACCATGCTGTTTACCTGTGTTGAAGAGCAGGTGACAGGGTTGGGCTCTTAATGCTCTTCTCACCAGCTTGGGCTTTTCCATCTCTACCCCACAGTACAGGCCTTTCTTACAAATGGAAATACCCTTCCTTCCTCTTGCCTTAGGACATTCCACCTACCTTTGGCTTTTTAACCCACTGAAAACTTTCCTCAGATTTCAACCCCTATTCATGGTATCTAATGTTATCACTTCAAGTGATAGGTCATTCCAATTAATTCCTGGGGCATTTATATTCTATGGGGAAGTATAGTATATGTGGGGAAGAACAAAGCTTTAGAGTCAGCACAGCAGAGCCTTAGAATCAAATTTACTGAAGTTTTAATGCAAGTGCTGCCACTTCTTATCTGTGTGATGTTAGGCAACTTTCTTCATCTCTAGGTCTATAAAATGGAGTTAAAAGCAGGGCTGGCAGGATGATTAAGTAAAAAGCATATATGAAGCACCTAGTACAGTATATAGACATTTGATAAATGTTAGTTCTCTTTCCTCCTCTTCACCTCTTGATTTGTCACTTTTAATATTCTATCCTTTATGATTCTACTTTTGAAATTGTTAGATATAGTCTATCTCTTGAACTAGACAAGAAAATCTTATAGGTTAGAAACCACATTTTGTATTTCTTGACATGCACCAAAGCATCCATCATGGTGCCTGGAACATAGGAGATGATTAATAAATGTTTGTGGATAGACTGATTGATGGATTTCTTGACAAGGTTAAAGCTGAAGGACATACTGCTCTCTGGAATCAAGCACAGAGCAATGAGCTTCCAAAAGGAAAATGAGCCTCAGCATTCATGGAGGAAGGTCATTGCCCAGTGCCTGTGGGAGACATGCTGCTGATGGATGAGGAGGATGCTGGGCTACTCCACTATGTGGGTTGCAGACCCTGCTGGCCAGCTACAGAATGGTTACCCAGCCAGACAGTGAGATCCTGATAACCCCGCCACAACTAAATTCATTTAGCAAAGCATTTCAACAGGCTAGTCACTGGAGCACATAGATTGATAGATTGCACAGCTGTTATTGTGTGCTTACAAGGGAAATTAGGAGTAATTAATGGGCTGGGGATAAATAGCAATACTATATCACTATCCTATATCATAGTGGATGATTTAATTTTCTTTCTGAGTTAAGGGGGATGCACAAAGATAATTAAAATAGATGGATCAGAATTATAAACTACTAAATTTCTTGGTTTATATAAAAGTTTTAAATTTTAGGGGCACCTGGGTGGCTCAGTTGGTTGGTTAAACATCAGACTCTTGGTTTCAGCTCAGATCATGATCTCATGGGTCATGGGATTAATCCTTATGCCAGGCTCTACACTCAGTGAGGAGTTTGCTTAAAGATTTTCTCCTTCTGGGATCCCTGGGTGGCGCAGCGGTTTGGCACCTGCCTTTGGCCCAGGGCGCGATCCTGGAGACCCGGGATCGAATCCCACGTCGGGCTCCTGGTGCATGGAGCCTGCTTCTTCCTCTGCCTATGTCTCTGCCTCTCTCTCTCTCTCTGTGACTACCATAAATAAATAAAAATTAAGAAAAAAATATTTTTTCCTTCTGCCCTTACCCCTGTTCATGCTTGCTCTCCCTGTAAAATCAATCAATCAATCCTTTTAAAAAGTGTTAATTTTTAGTTTCTCTTTACATTTTGAAAAGATAGTGCACGTGCATGGTAACTCAGTACAAAATGATATAAAATGGTTGCTTTCCATAATCACTATTGTCTTGGGTGTTTGTTTTAGAGGTGATGTGTGCGTGGGGTAGGGTGGGGATGTAGCTAGAAGTAGTTTTTTTTTTTTAACTAAAAGTACTTTTAAGAATCTAAAAACTGGGGAAAGAATCCTAGAAGAGGGGTTCTCTGGGTGGCTCAGCGGCTTGGCGTCTGCCTTGGGCCCGCTGCGTGATCCTGGAGTCCCGGGATCGAGTCCCACATTGGGCTCCCTGAATGCAGCCTGCTTCTCCCTCTGCCTGTGTTTCTGCCTCTGTCTCTCATGAACAAATAAATAAAATCTTTAAAAAAAAATCCAAAAACTTCTTGCTGGTCTAATTTCCTAAATCTCTGTTGGCTAGCACAGTGGCTAGTCCGTTCAGTCCAAAATTCCTGGTCAACAATTATTTGTTGATTGATTAGGATCTATGTTAGTAGTTTTTTAAAATGATCTACATTAGCCTTGTATATCTTGTTGAATTAACAAAGGCATACAATATTTGACATGTCTAGAAAATAGAGCATCTTAATTAATTCAAATGTATTGGTATAGTAATTTAAAACCACTGATGCAGAAACTGCTGTTTAAATATTCTCCACTGACAGAGGAGCTCTTTGGAAATATGTACCACCTGAGTTTAAATAAGGATTGGCTAATAAGTAAAAAAGATTTAAAAAATATTTCAGAAAACATATGCAAATCAGTGTGATTATTAAAAGCTGCTACTTCAGGAGGCAGTATACTTTTATTGTGGTTTCCACCACTTCTATTATGGCTATTGCCTCTACTGCCAATATGACCATTTATTTAGTAAACAGTATGTACCAGTACCATGGAAGTATTTTACACATATTATCTCATTTAATCACATATAAGCATTATCAGGTAAGAAATATTATCATTTGCATTTTATAGATGAGGAAACTGAGGTACAGAATGATTTCATAACTTGCTTATATTCACAAAGCTAATGAAATAGTGGAATGGGTATGGGGGCCCACGCTGAAACCAGAACACATACTTTCAGTCAATACTTCAAAGTCATCTCATTTCAAAATAGAACATTCCTATTGATCATCTTTCCTTTTTGCCAGATTTAGCTCCACATGACTTTTGGTTCTATCATCAAGTGAAATCCATCTTCAAAAAGAATGATGTTTTGTTAGTACTGTGGCTTTTCAAAAGGTATGTGTCAGTTTCTAAAATCAATTCAAAAAGAGCAACTCCCCAAATGCTTTGTATCATCAAAATGAGTGATCAGCTTCCTAAGGTTCCCACTTTAAAGGGGTAGTACCCATTTGTGTGAATATCCATGGGAGTTTGCTTTAAAAAATCTGTCCTTATATTTATTGTCATATCTCACATAGTTAATTTACTTAAATAACAGGGAATTGGGGCAGTTTCCTATTAGTTATATGATCAGAAAATACTAAACTGCCTGTATTTCTTCATATTTCATCACTAGGGCTTTATGATCCAGATAGTCCTAGGCAGATCTGCAAATTATGCAAAGTGTGTCTTGCCACATCCCTTTCTTTCAGCACTTCCCTTTAATTATTTCTCCACTCTCCTCTCCTCACTCAAAAATGCCAAGAGTTCAGAGAGCCTCAGCAGCCAGATGTAGAGTCCTCAAGTTCAAGGTCCCACTCTGTTCCCTCCTCTCTGAGTGCTCTTTTCATGTGCTTCAAAACAGTCCCTCTCTTTAGCCTCCTGAACAAAATCCTGTTCTTACAGGATATTCAACAGCATGTAACTTTTAGGAAAAAAGACAGCAAGGTGTAAATGACTGATAGCTCTAGCTAAATATGGAGGTCCTGGCAGTAGCACTGCTATTTAGTAAAAGAAGCTTATTAGATCAAAAGGAGTATATTCATTTTGGGCTGAATACCATTCTTGTCCTTCTTCAACTATAATAGATCTCACATTAGGACCTTTCTTGTCCTCCTTCATCTAATGCTAATCCGACATCTGCAGCTGGACATTTTTCAGTGATGATTCCAGAGACCTATTTTTACTTTTGGAGTATTGTGAGGGCACTTATTTATTTTGGTTGGCTAAAGATGGGGTTATTGGTTACAGACCCTGATGGGGACCAGAGCGCGGGTGGGAGGGGAGTCTTCCAAGGAGACTTTCAGATGTGTCCATGAGAAATACATTGAATTTATTATTCTGGAGAGTAGTGTTATGGAGGTGATGATTGTGATGATTGTTTTGTTTTTTTTTTTTTTACCAGGAAGAAACTGAAAACCTTAAATGGTCTTCACCTTGTTGCTTCTAACAATGCTTTGGACTTAGAGGGTCTCTGGTTCAACTTTTCTGCCAGTTTCAAAGTGAAATAGTATTTGGGGCATGCCACCTAGTGGCAATAGCTTTTGGTTTATTGCTCATTTACCCTAGTAAACCTAAGGGTACCTAAGTACCCAAGACTCCTAGGCTTGAAAGCCACATTAGAGGCCATCTGAGTCATCTTTTAGGTTTTATGAAGGCAGGCAAGAATATCACCCTTTCATGGACCTGAGAGAGAAAAGATAGGCAGTTTGAAACCACAGAGCTCAGAAGGCCACAGACTCCCAGTTCTCTGGTGGAACTGGTATGTGGTGGCTTCCCTGGCTGGGACACAACCCTGTATCCCTACAGGCTTTTTGGTGGTCGCAGAAACAAATGCTTGGAAGAGGACAAGGCTCTTTCTGAGTCTTAGCCCTGACTTGACCCATGTCCTTTCTCTGATCTCTTTTCCTCCCTTGCCCTTCCCCTCCAAGCTCTTGGCTGCTTCCTTCTCTCTCAACGCTCCTGCTGCTTTTACTGCTTTTCTTCCATGGTCATGCTTTATGTACCTAAGAATATAATACTTTTTAAAAGTTGCCATAGTTTCCTTTTTAAATTTTAGTTTTACTTTTTCTTCCTAAAGGGAAAAGGGTTCATGCTTACTTCAGGACACTTGGAAAACAAGGAAACCACCTACATACCATCTCAGAGATAATCACTGTTAACATTTTGGTAAAAATTCTTACAGTTTCTTTGTGTGTGTTTCTAAAAACAAAACCCAAAAATGATAGAAATACTTCTTTTCACCTAGTAATATATAACAAGCATTGTCTCATGTTAATAAATGTTCTTTTACTACATGATTTTAGCAACTATATTATAGGATATACCAAAATTGTTAAATTTGAGGAAAGTGAGAAGGTAGGGAATATTTTAAATTCATAGTAATATTCAGTTCATACTTTATTGAGCATCTATTGTGTGTTATGCTCTTGTCCAAGGCAATTTTCATATTCATAATCACATTTAACCTTCACAAGATCCCTATAACCCCCTATGAAGTATTGATGACATTTTGTAGAAGAGGAAAATGAAGGTCTGAGAAGTTAAGTAGCTTGCCCAAGATCACACAATTTGTAAGGGGGCACACAGCAAGAAAACTTTGGTCTCTGGATCCACAGTCCCTCAGCTACTTCCTGAGGTCCTAACAGATATTGAGTGTGAACATAGTTTTTCTGAGCATTTCTCTTTCCCCTCATGATATTAATAGAGGTAACTGTCAAATGACTTTAGAGCCAAGGTAGAAAATGTAAAATAGGATATGAGAAAGTGACAGGAGAGCCACCTAGGGAGAGACCCCTAGGTTTTCAAAGCTCCAGGAATAATAATTGTTAAGTACTCTATATACATTATTTAATTTTATTCTCATAACTCTGTGAAGTACATTCTATTATCTTATTTTAATGTTAGGGAAGTGGTTGGTCCAAGGTCACCCTGCTGATAGGTTGCAGAGGCACAATTAGAATGCAGTTTGCAGTTTGTCCAACTCCAAAGCCTTCTCCGCTGCCCTACGAACTCCTTCATGTTAATTAGTTCTACTAAGAATTTTGGAATTATATGTCACCCCTGGTTTTAAAAGTGTGTTGAAGGGGATTATGTTTCAGATGAATGAAGGAGGAGAGAGAAGGAGACAGAAGACAAAAGTGAAACAAAGCCCAGAAAAAAATATTAAAAGCCTGAAAGAGTGTCAATTGCAATAAGGGGAAGATAGACAGACTAGCAATCTTCGATGCAAAAAGTTTGGAAAGCAATGCTGAGCTGTTGAAATAGTTGAAATTTCTGCTTTTTCTTGTTTTGTAAGCAAAGAAGAAACATATGAATAGTTGTTAGAAATGGTCTTTCCTCCATACAACAGTAGTACATTTTCCAAAAATAATTAGCTCAAAATTCATTACTTATAATGAAACAGTCTTTCACATAGATTATTTCTCAAGTGATGTATGGTGAAAGATTAACAGCAATACTACTTTTCAGGATTGTGTCCATTTGAACTGCTCCTGTTTTGGTTTCTTAATCTCCAAAATAACATGGATAATATTCTGTATGTCATAGGTATAAAAATTAGTGAATAAATACAAGAGCTTGGGGAGTGATTTAAAAGGAATATGTTAGTATATGCTATCATTAGTTATTATATCCTCATTGCTATTCTCTCATTGCTAAGTCATGATGCTCTGATGGTGATACCGTTAGGCATTGCCATGGAAACCAATGACATATGCCATCTTTTTTTCTGTGGCCTCTCTCCATCCTCTAGGCAGTTGTAGAGGCTGCTACAAAAATAAGATTAACTCCCTCTGCTTACCATCTTCAAATTCTGTCACTGGTTTGCAAATGTCTTCTCTACCAAACTTTCCCTTGAATGCATCCCCAACCCTCTACCTCCACTCTTCTTCTCTTGTATTATGCCTTACTCTTTCTCATGGGTGTGATTCTGGGCCGCATATCTACCTTGTTCTTCCTTTCCTCCTTGTAAGTGAGGACAATCGTTGTTGATTCAACAAGTTGTTCCTTATCACTATTAATGTCTGCTTGGAGAAGCCAAACCCAACTTAAAGCTATCAGTTTTGTTACTACTGCCAATTACTGATGTTCCAATTTCTGTGTGGGTTTTGCTTCAACTTTTAAGAAGTCACCATAGATACCCATCCATGGGGCATCAGACAGATATTATACCAGGCTGTCTCTATTAGTTAACATTTTATAAATGAGTTCAGTCAGACTTTTAAAAATCGTATATTCTTTGTTCTTTTGAGAGCGATTTGGCGCATGAAGACAAGCTATTATTACAACACTTAATCTGGAGCAATGAAGCATATGCATTCCCTAGTGAGTATTTTAGATGAATTTTTCCATGTTACCAAGTAGCTTTTAGTTATCAGACTAATAGGATGAGACCTGACCCTACAGTAGCAGAAAACAGTATCTTACTTTGAAGAGAACATTCAGAACCAATGCTCTTGCAACTTTCTGCCAGCAGTCATTTTTTTCAGTGACTGTACACCTTTTCCCCTCCCCTCCTTTTGAGTCACTTAAGATGAAAAACAGGAAAAGAAAGTAAGCGGGTTTAATAGTTTTCCCATCCTCCAAATAACCCCCTTTAAACCATTCTATTTACTTCAGTTTCTCTTTCCCAGCAGGAGGCTAAGCTTCTAAGCTCTGACATCTTGCTCAGAGTAGCTGTGAGTACACAGAAGTACTCCAACACTGTAGGAGCGGCTGGCTGTGCTGCTCTGACAGGGAGGAAGAACTGGGAGCTTGGCTGTGAAGTGGGTGCTCTTGAGGACACGTAACCCAGTATTCAAAATCTCCATACCTAGTCTGGCTCTAACTCCCATGAAAGTGGGCCTGTATATCTCACAAAGTTCTCATCAGCCCCGACTTCGGAGGGTCAGTAGGGGCCATCCGGCAGTACCTGAGGCACCATCCTTCACTTGGGTTGCCATTCTGGGGCTCGAAGTGAGAGCCCTGACTGAGTTGATGTTTGTCTCCAGCCTACTGCCCAATGCTCCTATGCACCTTTTCTCCCCTCTGCTAACAGATCTCACTTCTGGTTCTCATCCCAAATGCCAAGCTGAAGGCGGAACAAGTTGTTGCTTTGCTCTGTCATGCCCCAGCATTTGCAAGGGGCAGAGGACCAGATGCCAAGTAGGCTGAAGGCTCATTTAGTTCCTCTCCTTTTGCAGGCACAAAGGAACTAGAATGGATTGAATTTAAAGTAAAACTAAGCCAGAGGACAGTGAGTCATTTGCTTGGTGGCCTCTATGGGAATCTGCCCTTTTAGAGCAGAGGACAGGGGAGGGAGAGTGGCCCTTGTTCTTGCAGCATTTCTTACATTTCCTTTCCATCTTTCTCATTGGAATGAACCCTGCAACAATCTGTGCCAGGCACTGTAATTAGGGTGGTATAAAGTATTATATTACAAGGTTTCTTGACTCCTTTCTTCCATTGCATATAGACAATAACACTGTTATTATGTTACTATTACCTTTTTACAGTGATGAAAGGGAACTTGCATAATTATTTCATAGCTCTGCTCCTGAGCTCAGGGCTTATTAGATATTGAGACCTCAATAATGTTTGTTATTAAACTAGAATTTGACCAGTTCTAAGGAGTTAGTCTCCTCATCATGAGAACTTTGGACTGAGATCAAGGCAAGTATTTTCCTTAAAAGTATGGAGAGATGACACATCACTAGTCTCTAGCAGTTCTTTGGGGGCTACTTTTCTTTTTTTTTTTTTTAATTAATTTTTATTGGTGTTCAATTTACCAACATACAGAAAAACACCCAGTGCTCATCCCATCAAGTGTCCACCTCAGTGCCCGTCACCCATTCCCCTCCAACACCCGCCCTCCTCCCCTTCCACCACCCCTAGTTCGTTTCCCCGAGTTAGGAGTCTTTATGTTCTGTCTCCCTTCCTGATATTTCCCAACATTTCTTTTCCCTTCCTTTATATTCCCTTTCACTATTATTCATATTCCCCAAATGAATGAGAACATACACTGTTTGTCCTTCTCCGATTGACTTATTTCACTCAGCATAATACCCTCCAGTTCCATCCACGTTGAAGCAAATGGTGGGTATTTGTCGTTTCTAATTGCTGAGTAATATTCCATTGTATACATAAACCACATCTTCTTTATCCATTCATCTTTCAATGGACACCGAGGCTCCTTCCACAGTTTGGCTATTGTGGCCATTGCTGATAGAAACATCGGGGTGCAGGTGTCCCGACGTTTCATTGCATCTGAATCTTTGGGGTAAATCCCCAACAGTGCAATTGCTGGGTCGTAGGGCAGGTCTATTTTTAACTCTTTGAGGAACCTCCACACAGTTTTCCAGAGTGGCTGCACCAGTTCACATTCCCACCAACAGTGTAAGAGGGTTCCCTCTTCTCCGCATCCTCTCCAACATTTGTTGTTTCCTGCCTTGTTAATTTTCCCCATTCTCACTGGTGTGAGGTGGTATCTCATTGTGGTTTTGATTTGTATTTCCCTGATGGCAAGTGATGCAGAGCATTTTCTCATGTGCTTGTTGGCCATGTCCATGTCTTCCTCTGTGAGATTTCTCTTCATGTCTTTTGCCCATTTCATGATTGGATTGTTTGTTTCTTTGGTGTTGAGTTTAATAAGTTCTTTATAGATTTTGGAAACTAGCCCTTTATCTGATATGTCATTTGCAAATATCTTCTCCCATTCTGTAGGTTGTCTTTTAGTTTTGTTGACTGTATCCTTTGCTGTGCAAAAGCTTCTTATCTTGATGAAGTCCCAATAGTTCATTTTTGCTTTTGTTTCTTTTGCCTTTGTGGATGTATCTTGCAAGAAGTTACTGTGGCTGAGTTCAAAAAGGGTGTTGCCTGTGTTCTCCTCTAGGATTTTGATGGAATCTTGTCTCACATTTAGATCTCTCATCCATTTTGAGTTTATCTTTGTGTATGGTGAAAGAGAGTGGTCCAGTTTCATTCTTCTGCATGTGGATGTCCAATTTTCCCAGCACCATTTATTGAAGAGACTGTCTTTCTTCCAATGGATAGTCTTTCCTCCTTTATCGAATATTAGATGACCGTACATTTCACGGTCCACTTCTGGGTTCTCTATTCTGTTCCATTGATCTATGTGTCTGTTTTTGTGCCAGTACCACACTGTCTTGATGACCACAGCTTTGTAGTACAACCTGAAATCTGGCATTGTGATGGGGGCTACTTTTCTGTCTTTGATACCAAACAGGATTGTAGAGGACGAAAAAGTTTTTCTCGGCTCTCTCAGAGTCCCTGGCTGAGTCTGGAAATTAAACTGACAAAGACAGATTAACAGGAAAGAAGCACACAAATGTAATGAATGTAAGTTTTATGTGGTACGGAAGCCTTCATAAGGAAAGGAAGACCTGAAGAAACAGATCTATATATCTTTCTCTTGGGTTTGATGAAAAGTGGGCAGTTGTAGAGATATATGATAAGTTAAAGAGTATGAGGTAAGTGTATTAAACTAGGGGAAACTAGCAAGGCCTGCTCATTAGGACTCTTCTGGGCACCCTACATTTTTGGAGATAAGAATGCTCCTTTCCTCTGGGTAGAGGGAGGGCACTCTCACATTAAGGATTTTATGACCCATTTCAGGGGAAAGGAGTTGGGAGCAGGCGAGCTCAGAGTGACTGACCTTCCTGCTGTTGCCCTTTTCTCAAACTCCTCCAGGTTAAAATATTTAATATGCCAAGGTGCCATATTTTGGGGTAGCATGTTCTGAACTCCATTAGGGTCTGTCTTCCTTCTCTTTATTGCTACTTGAATATAAAGGAGCTACAAAAATCTCTTCCAATTACTCTGCAATATCAGGTTTAATTTAAGCACACCCTAACAGGTTGATAGGTATTAACTTGTAAAGAAGCTGTGTGGTCTGATATGTTGGCTTCAATCAGGGAAGATGGTTTCTTTACTGCAGCGCTTCCTTCTACTTTTAATATGCTAATATGCATACTGGAGATGTCCTAAAGGAGTTCATAAGTATTTCATCAATTCTAAGCAGTACTTTCCTCCCATATTTTATCATCTCTGAAGCTAGTATACTTCTTGGACAGTGGCATCTTACAGGAGCTGTTGGGAGGCAGCAGTTGAGACCTGCTCAGCTGAGGTCACTGCTGGGCACATGTGAACTTGGTCACAGCTGTTCCTATTGTCATCACATTAATTGAGTTAGATATCTTCTTAGAATGTATATGATGTTTAATTGCTCTTCAAAATGTCTTCAGAAAGATCACACCATAATCTGGCACTGAAATGAGAAGTTACTGTATATGCCAAGAGGTATGGAAACACAGCAATGGGGTGTATGTGCGATGTTAGAGTGGCAAAACTTCAGTACTGCAGGGTTTACAATCCCATATTTTCTTGCAAAGCAATAACCAAGTGCCTGATAGAACTTAAGATAGGAAGATACGCTGTAGTTGGTGTATTTTGTTACGACATAGATGCAAAAGGATTACCTGCCACATGCCAAGAAAGTAATAAAATTGAAATCTGAACTGCCAAGTCCCAGGAGAGCCTTGTTTCCTGCTTTTCCTTTCTTACTGGTACCTAATTGATAAGCTTTATAGATTTCATGAAACATATTACTGTGAAGTATTTCCAATCTTATTTGACCACAGATTCTTGTTTCCCCAGGAACATCTCTTGGAACTAGTGTTTGGTGGAATGTAATCAAAATAATATGTAGCACTTATGATCAGCTATTTACTATTTAAATATTTCATCTCTATTAACCAAATGAATCCTCACTACCATCTCATGATGGAGGTACTATTATTGTCTCTAGGCCACCATTAGCTGTATAGTAGAGTCAAGATTCAAATCCAGGTGGCTACAGAGCATGCATTCTTGACCACTAGGGCACCAAGTGTGGGAAACTACATTCTAGCCCCAGACTAGGGGGTTGAAGGGGTGCTGCAAATCCGACCCATGGTTAAAAAATGAATAAATATCATAATTCCCACTGATTCTTAAAATATTTAGCAGGAATCCTTGCAAGGAAAAAATTTCCTGCTTTTTGTTTATATTATGAATGCATCATTACCTTTTGTATATGTCTAAATGATTTGTACTCCCTCCAGGTTATAAAGATTAGGAGAAAAAGTCACTTTCAGTGGAAGACCGGATCGCTGCAGGTTTAACCTGAATAAAATACCAGACACAACTGGAATAAGTATCAGCCCCAATGTAGGCCATATCTGAATGCTCTGAAAGGACCCATCACTTCACAGGTTGCTGCTCCAGTGAAAGAGAAGCCGGTGCTTTTCCCCACAGAGTTGTGTGTATGTGTAGTGGGGGAGAGGACTTAAAAAAATTAGACCACTTTGTGCCACTTTCTCATCTTTTGACCAGCTACTATTTGTGAGATAAATTTCAGTGAACCAGATGGACTTGCTGATAGATGAACAGTCTGCTAGCTCAGCCCCTAGGGAAGAGGCAGGTGATAGAATGATTCCGGCAATAAAGTGAACCTGAGCACAAAAGGTGGCGTTATTGCTTGGCATTGCAATGCTGTTCAGGTCCCATCAGCTCAAATTTCCCAGACAGGTGATTGTGAGGACGATTCCGCCTACTCCAGCTCCTTAAGAGGATTTGAACTCTGTAATAGGCTTTTTCCACATGTGGGTTGCTTCCTGAGATTAGTTAGGCCTTCCTGAGATATGTGTGGCCTTATAAAAGCTGCAAATGAATACAACAGCTAGTACCTTATGTTAATTTAAGGAAATTATACTCTTCAGGAGACAAAATACTGTTTAGTTGCTATTTATCTGTGCCAGTTGGGTAAGAAAGGGAGATGATTCATAGCCCGGTCCGGTGGGACCAGTGAAAGGCTTGATTACACCTTGGTTCCAGGCTGTCTTGTGGAGCAAGTGCCTTGGCATTCGTGGGTTCCAGAAAGACGGTAATGATTACTTGTAGTTTGAGATTTAACTTGGATTCTTATGAGCAAGAACACACAGGTGTTTAATCAGCTATGGACAGGATCTTTTCTGTTAATCACCCAGGGGGGATAAAAGATGTGGATTCCACTTTAATATGTGAATTATAGCTCCAAAGAAATCAGATAGAGATGGCTATCTTATGGCAGCTGGCTAAATGGCAACTATCTAAATACAAAGGAGACATTACAATTCCCAGGGCTAAGAGAAAGTTAACAAAGGGAAAGTTCTAGTGCATTGAAAGAAGTCATCCTTGTATTCAATAGCTGCTCCACACATATATTATGGTACAAACCAATTGGTAATGAAATTTTGACAGGGTTCATTACACTAAGTTTATAAATCAAGCTTCTGGGCTTAAGCAACAGAGACACTCTTTGTTCTGGGAGGCTGCAAACTAGAAGGTACTTGATAAGAAAGTGCTAGAAAGAGTCCAGCTGTTAGCTATTATCATGTTTCTTTTGAACATACTATTCAAGGCATGTATAGTTACAAAGAGAGTATATGAGGAGATTAAAAACCATGGTTACATTAACCGTACACCTATCTCTGGGGAACTGCCCTCACTTTTCTTTCAATGTATGCTTCCTGCAGCTTCTCTGCTTCATCTGGCAGGCTGCCTTTGGAATCTGTACTGCCTCAAGTCACTTTCAGCAGTGTCGGAGGATAGAAGTCATTAAGACAGAATAGATGCTAGGGGCACAACAGCTAATGATCCACTTGAATGCTAGTCAAGAATATGTGTGGCAGGTGAAACATCTCCTGGGTTGTGAGAGGGAAAGCATAAATATTTTGCTGGAGGTAGAATGATATATAGATAGCTACTGTTTCAAAGTGATATTAATTATATTTAGTAAAATTAAATCTGAAGTCTTCCACCCATATGGAAATCATCTGAGCTTAGAAAAATATATTTGAATACCAATGAGGTGGTATAGAGTATTATATTACAAGGTTTCTTAATTTTCATTTTATTTTTCTAAACACCACTGTAAACAAAGATAACTATTTCAAGAACTTTTCAGCCAGGTTTGCAAAATCCTGTGTGGTAACCAGCGTAGAGCCTCTAAAGGGCCAGCCTCTCATTGGGCAGCGTTTTCTGAGGTAACAAGCCACACTTCTTCCTTTTCTAACAAAAAGACAAGAGGTACAAATTCTTACTTATGCAACAGGAAAATGACTGATTTGTTTAAGTCTTCAAATCACCACGTTAGTCTTCACTGTGGTCAAGCTACAGTCTTTCCTTCACCCATGGGAGATACTGAGTGTGGATGGGACAGCCCAGCTCTGGGGGATTTGCTTTCTGTGTTGGACTGCAGCCTCCTGGGCCAGCCATGGAGGGATGGCTCCAGGCTCTTCTAAAGAGTGAACAGCTGGAGTTCAGGTAGGTGATGACAAGCTGCTATTTGTGGGGGGAATACTTGATCGATTTTCAGTCACAAGTTAATTCATACAGCACTTCTTTATTTGTGCATATCCAAAACTGTCCCATGTGCCAGGTATAGAAGAGAAGCACATGACTTTCAGAGAAGACCATGTAACATGTGTCTCCTCCTAGGACACAGCAGTTGCCAATTTACATGGATGCTTATTTAATGTTAGGGGCTGATGGTTGTAGTTGGGTGGCCTGATTTATAATGGGAATGGGGGAAATGAGGGTGGGGCTGGATGTTTTTTCCAGCCTCTTCTGTGATTCATTGAGAATCAAAGAAATAAAGAGATGACAAATTTTATCTTAAAAAAAATACTATCTCTATTTATTCTTTCCCTCTTACAACCCAGAAATATAGTTACTTTGTGTCAGTGAAGTAAGGGTGAGTCTTAGGATTTCTTTTTTTTTTGATTCTTCAATGGAGGTTCTACAATATTGTTTTCCTAGATTATATTTTGCATTCCTTCACTTATCTGCATGTGTGAAGATTACTCTGGGTCAGTAATCAATCATGGTCAAGGTACTTAACTTCTGTGCTTCAGTTTCCTTCAGCTGTAAAATAGACATAATAGTTCTACTTTATAGAATTATTGTGAAGATTAAATGATTAATATATGTAAAAAGCCATAGATGAGTACTTGGCATATAGCACAGTGTATGTTATTATTATTATTTTATTATTATCATCATCATCATTATTTTTATATTCTCATCAAGGCTTCCAGGGTCTTTACCACTTACAGCTCTCCTAGGCTTGGGGTAGGGAAGGGATGAAGCAGGAACAATGAAGTTTAGGAAAGATTGTAACCTTTTAAAATATAATCTAATACATCCAAAAATGACATATATTTGGCACTTTATGGAAGAATATGCTACAATATGTAAATAGCATCAAATGTTGATTTCAGGCATGGGAGTAATCAAATGAATGAGATTTCATGCACCTCAGGGAGAAGGCTGAGATAGAGTTGGGCTAAAGAACAGGAAGGACTAGAAAGGTGGAGAAAAGTGAGGGTGGCATTCCAGATGAGAACAATGTGCATGAAAGGAGGGAGGCCAGAAAGCGCATGAGATGGGCTTCAGGCAGTGGGGAGACAGAGCTGGTAAGCAGGTGAAATAAGATTGCATAGAATGGAGCTGTATTATGGAAGTTCTAAAAAGTACTATGTACTTAGAGGATTCTTCATCTGTTAGAAAAGGAACAGCAACTCAAAGTTTCTGATTGAAGGAGAGAATAGATGGGGACTTAGAGAATATTTCCATGGTTTTGGGGTCAGAGGCTGAGTCCATGGAGACTAATGAGGAGGTTGCTGCTCTGCTTGTGTTAGTATGAGGAGATGGGAAATAAGCTGGGGCATCGCAGAGTGATGAAAAAAAAAAAGAAAAAGACTGAAGTCACACTTCAAGAAAAAAATTAGTAGGAAAGTTAGGAAGACCTATTTGCCAACTGACTGGATTAACAAAATTGAAATAGTGGGTAAATCAAAGATTATTACAAATGTTAAATATGCGGGTCTGAGAACTAGAGATATCACAGAAAAACTTGAGAACCAATTAGAGATGGAGAGAGGCAAAGGAAGAATTGGGGTTCTATAAATTGAGTTTGCAGTGATCGTGTGATCTCCAATAACGATGGCTTTTATTATTTACATTTTATTATTACATTTATTATTTACAATGTGCCAGGGACTATGTTTTATACATAAAGCTCACATAATCCTCATGGAAACTGAGTTAGGTACTATTATTATTGCCATTTTATAAAGTATGAGAGGCTAAATATAACTCCAAGTTTATATAGTTAAACTTAACCCCAAGCCATCGATTCCAGCACTTATGCCAGACCACTGCTTTGCTTAGATACTCTTAGGAAGTCAAACTCTGATACAAAGCGAAGACTGACATGAACAGTTGGGAGTCATCCACGCAGGGATGTTCATTGTAGTTATGGGAATGATGAGCTTTCTGAGGGAAAATCATGCAAATAGGAGAGCAGATGGCCAAAAATGAATCCTGGGGGAGGCCCCCATGAGACGTCAACCACACGGAATGGTACAGAGCCCTAGCGGGGGTTCACAGATCAGAGAACAGGCTGTAGGCTTGGCCTCAAAAGGACTGGTTTAGGGTCAGGACTGGAGAGGGTAATCAGGGTTAAGAAGAGAAAGCTTCATCAGAGACCTGAGGGGGAAGTGACCAAGTTTAGTCAGGGAAATGAGGGAAATGAAAGAACAGGATGGTCAAATGGAGGGTTTGTATTTCTTTTCTTCTTTTTCCAAAATAAGAGGGACCTATGCCTCAGGAAGCTAGAGGAAAGAGGGAGAATGCAATGTGGAAAATGCAAGGAATGCATGTGCGGAAGGAAAGATCCTGTAGGAGTCATAGAAGAGGAGAACCAATAGCTTTTATTTCAGCTGTGAGGGGAGGACTATTGGATTGTCATGTCTCAGGGTTGGAAATGGGCTTTAAAATCTGGTCACTTGTCTGGCCCTTGAGATAGATGCATTATATTGAGGAGGACAAACTTGAATACGCATTTTCCCCCTAAATTTATTTATTTAGGAAAGAATATGACATGTGACATCTACACTTGTATGCCTTGTAGGCATCTCAAAATTATTAAATCCAGCACAACCCCTCATTTCACCCTTGCACTGGTACAATTTGCATTTAACAGTTTCCCCCTTCCATCCTTCTAATTGTTGAGGCTAAAAACTTGAGCTTCATCCTTAACTTTTCTGTTTCTCTCACATATGACATCCTATTAATTCATCAGCAAGTCTTGTGTAATCTGTCTTTGAGATTTATCAATAATCTGATAATTTCTCCCTGTCTCCACTCATACTACCCAACTCTAAGCCACTCCTAACGTTTGTCTGGACTAGTGTGTTGCCTCTGCTCCCAGCCTCACCTCCTTACGGTCTACCTTCCTCAAAGAAGCAAGGGTGGTTCTTTAACAATACAATTGTATCATGACACTCTGATGTCCAGAAACCTGCAATGGATTTTTGTCTATCTCGGAATAAAATCCAAAGTCCTTGCCATGGCCCACAAGGTCATCACTTACCATTCCTCTCTAAGCTTCCATTGCTCCAGGTATGCTGGCATTCTTGAAGGAACCACGGATGTTTTTGTGCCACAGCCTTTGCATATGCTTTTCCTTATGCTTTGATTTATTCATTCAACAAGTGTTTCTTGAGTGCCTACTGTCAGCCAGGCACTATTCTAGACAGTTGGGATACATTAGTGAACACGGCGGACAAAGAACCTTGCTTTTACTGTGCTTCTATTTCCAGCAGGTCTGTGTCTTTGCTCCCTCTGCTCAACTTTCATGTGATCAGAGAGGCCTTCCCTGACCATCTGGCCTAAAATAGCAATCCCTTCCCACCATCTAATTATCTCATATTCCTTTATTCTGGTTTATTTTTCTTAATGACATCTATCACCATATGACATATGTAATTATTTCTTTGTCTATTACCTGTTTCTTTGAGTAGGATGCAAGCTACTTAGCAGGGACTTACATCCTTGGTTTTAGTCTTTGCTATAGTTTTAGAATAGGGCCTAGCACATGAAAGGTGTTTTCAGATATTTGCTGAATGATTAATACATATGATTGGTGAGTACTTTTATTTTAGAAACTCATCTTTTCAATTCTGGGAAGATTTTTTGAAAAAAAAATTTAATTTCTTTCTCTACATTTTTTTTTCATGTTTTCCCTTTTACAAACTCCTATTACAATGTCAGATTTTGGACCTCCTCAGTGACTGTTGATTTTTATTGTATTTTATTTCTTTTTATGGATTTTTTCTCTTTTTGATCTAACTTCCAGGAGGTGGCTTCAACTTTATTTTCTAACTCTTACACGGCATTTTAAGATGCTGCTATAATATTTTTAGTTGCTAAGAATTCTCTCACGTTATTTCATTGTTCCTATTATATTGGTATAATCATTTTACTTACAAGCTGGACTGAATAGGGTCATTAGACATCAACTTCATTCTTTCCTCTCTCCCTCTGTTAGATCCCATTCCTGGGTACAGTCTTGGTACCCAAACTTTTTCAGTTAACTCATAGAGAGGGGGGAAAAATCCCATGGTTACTTTTAGTCATAAGAACAGCCTCCAGTTGGTGGTTTTAAAAGTCCTCATGTAGGATAAAACTCGATCTGGTTCCTTTTTCCTTTCTGGCTGTCCCCACTCCTCCTCTCAAACAAAAACAAAAACAAAAAACAAAAAACAAAAAACAAAACAAAACAAAAAAAAACTGGCCCAGTTGGAGAGAGACACATACTTGACTTCTCTACTTCTTCATTTTTACCTTGTCCATCTACTTTTCCCTGTTTTGTAGGTACTGCTTCTGACCTCTCCAGGGTCAGCCTCAGAAGGAGAAGGGATTAATGAAAAGGACTTTTTGTGGCTTGTGCAGCCTGTAATCTGATGATTTCCTCTGAGGTGGCAGGTGCACAATTGCTGGCTTTTCCCCTTGAGGGATGTTTACATGGAGGTGTGCCCACTGAGGACCTCTGACTGCAGCTTCCCTGGTATGGGTGGGGCTATACATCAATAGCCACCATGATCCCACCATTAGCACCTGGACTTGTAACAATCCACCTGTGGGTCACATTTCTCCTCCAGGCAATACTCTTGGGTAGGAGCGAACATGACCCCAGGTTGGCTCCCTCCCATCTGTTCAACTTGGCCCATAAGCAAATCCAGACATTTTTGCCCTACTGTGGGCAGAAGTGTAGTTTGTTTCTAATGTACTCACTTCTTGTTACTCTGCCATTAAACCAGCAATTCTAGTTGTCATCTTTCACCATTGTGAGTCCCCAGGCAGGAATTAGATAATAGCCTTTCTGTTTCGCAAAGTCCAAGGAACATTTGTCAAACTCTCCAAATATTCCCTGGAACTTCTTTCCACTCGGCTTGAGGTAATGGAAAGCATATTCTTTCCTCTCTCCCAAAAGGAGAGTTCAAGGTATCATTGTGTAGTCACAGCATGTAGAAAGGTTGGGAGAATTAAGGGGTATAGGCATTATTAATTTTTCTCCAGCCAGAGGATGAAATGAGACTTCCCAATGATGTAGCTCTGTAAGCTGCCAAACCCCTAATACCTCAGCAGAAATGTCCCAGCTCAGCCCCAATAAAGACTTGCATCCCTGACACATCACTTTAGTTCTGAAATCTGTATGTCTTAACCATAGTGTTCTAGAATAGTCGAAACATATGCCTCTGGTCTTCACAGACACAGAAAATAGTATTAAATATTTTGACAGATAGTCAGTATTTATAGATTTTGAAGAGCCATTAAGTAAGAGTTGTTAAAAGTATGACCATGGGTATTAGACAGGCCTGGGTTTGAGCTTTAGCTCTGCCACCTATTAGCATGTGACCTCAGGCAAGTCGTTAAACATCTCAGAATTTTAACTGACAAAAAATGCTAACAGTAACACTTGTTTCCTAGATACTAGAGTTGTCTGTGTGCTGCATTGCCTGATGGTAACTTATATCACTCCTATCTAAGGCTGGGAACTACCAGACATGGCTGGAACTTCCCAAAATCTCCTTTCCTTTGTGCTTCCAGGTTGGAGTTTGTGACCTGTACAAGACTTGGAAGGCAGAAGTGAAGGGAGACCATTGTTTCTGGGATAATAGTTACTTAGGCTCATCAGGGCTTCACCGGACATAGAGGCTCACAGACCTCTCCATGAGCTCTCACGGAACTCCATGCCCCATCAGCTGAGTCTCTCCATCCACACTCTGTGACTTCAGACTGAACACATCAGTGACTCTCCACTTCTCTGGCTGCCACCTTCTAGACCTTTCCTCCTCCAGCTCCTCTCATATCTATGTAAGCTGTCATTTCTATACGAAGCCCCTTATTTCTATACCATTTACAGTGGCTCTGTTTTCCTAATGAGCTCATTCTGATACAGAATATACAGTCCTAAGACATGTAATGAGCACTCAATAAATACTAGACATAACAAGAATAATAATTAGAAAAGGTATTGTTCACAATAAATTGGAGACTAATTAGTTATGTAAAACTGTGTGAGTTCCACTGTTAGGAAGAGCAAAGATGAGGAGTCACACAAAATGGTTCAAAAGGAGACTATTTTAAACACCTAATGCCAGGAGCTGCTCCCATTTCTACAATGTTTTCAAATTCATGAAGTGTTTGCACACATTTTCCTGCATTTGGCTGAGATGAAGCATGTATTGGAAATGGACCGTTGCTTTCCTAACAATAAAAGCCCATGATCAAGAGAACGTCACAATTCAAATAAGAATGCAGCTT
Source organism: Vulpes lagopus (assembly GCF_018345385.1). NCBI lineage: Eukaryota > Metazoa > Chordata > Mammalia > Carnivora > Canidae > Vulpes > Vulpes lagopus. The sequence continues at coordinate 58,992,657 of NC_054828.1, forward strand.
ATATTGTAAACAGAACACTTATTTGAAACATGATTTGTTCCACAGAGCATTCTCTCATCAGAAGGGAATGGAGTAGCCCTCTGGCTTGTGTGCCCTCCAGTGTGTCCAGTGTGATGGGGGGAGCCTTGGATCACAAGGCAGAAATAGCAAAGCCTAATGGCTGTCCATATACCGGAAAGTTTAGCTTTCCAATCAATTTACTGAACATACACTCTAGGACATGTATACTTGTTATCTTGCTATATGACAATCAGGTATAAATGGCAGCAGCCAGTTTATAAATGACTGTAACTGGAATTAAATTTGGGGAGTCAATATTTTTTTCTTTTCCTGGTTCACTAGTATTGACAATTTTTTAAAACGTGAGCTTTATATACCTATAGGTAAAAAGGCAAGTCCTAGGCCACCTCCTCAGGTCCAGTTTATTTTTCTTTTGCTCCTTAGATAGGGGGTTCCTGTGTTCTCCAGCTCCAATTCCCACCCTTTGCCTGTGAAATTCATAAGCAGAATGTCCTGCTGGCTCCTGCACCTGGCTTTCCTAACCGTTTGCATGGCACCAGCACCACCAGAGTCTCTGGATGTACAAGGCTGTGGATGGGCTGACGTAAGAGCAAAGCCAACTGCAGCATGGTAGGGTGGAGGAGACAGCCCAGGGGAGGGAAAGGGCACTGCGGGAGTCGGGTCCAGCATCTCGCCTCTGGGAGTTCTGAACCAGAACTAAGGGTCCCAGTGCTGGCTGGTACCCTCCTTCACTCTTGAAGGTTTGGGGACTCACACTCTCATAGCTACGCTGAGACCAGCTCCTGATGGGAACAGAGATAATTCTGCCTTTGGCTTCAAATACATGGGTTTTTGTTTACTTAGTAGGAACATACCTATGGTGACGCACTTGTCCCTGTCCCACTTGAGGGGAGGATAGTTGCTGCTGCTACTGCCTGTGACCTCTACTGTTACCTCCCCTGCAGGGAACCACCTTCCCCAAGGCCATGCTCTTCCTAAGGCCCAGCACAGGATAAGTCTGACAGGCCCTTGTAGTTCTGGACCCCCCATGGGGTTAACTGAAGGTTAAGTCAGGCCTGCCTCAAAGTCTGACTTCTTCTACCCAGTCCTGCTCCCTTCCCTCCCTTAGGGTGTTGATCCTAAGGACCCCTCACTAATAAACATTCAGCACACTCAACTTCATCTCGAGGTCTGCTTCCCACAGAGCCCAGCCTGCAACAAACTCTGTTTTCCACATCACCAATATTTGGTGACGTCTCTATTTTGCAGTTATCTCCTCTGCCATTCTCTCCGACCTCGTCAATTTATACCTGTTTCATTCGTTTATTGTCTTTTTAATGGCTTTTTAAGTGGCAATAGAGATAAATGCATATGTATAACTCACCACTGTATTGGTCAGAGTTAAATAGCAGAGAACATATTTTATTCAGTTATTTAAAGCAGAGAGGGGATTTTCAGGGTGTTCAGTGTTGAGACGGATGGGTTGTAATTAGCCCCACATTTTCCTTCCTCCTTTACAAAGACCAGGTCTTTATAACTCCTCCCACCAAGGGATTGAGTCTGTTTCCCTACCTCTTGAATCTGGGCTGGCCTTTTGGCCTGATTTGGCCAATGGAATGTGGCAGAAGTCATAGTGTGCAATTTCTAAACTTAATCCTCAAGAGACCTTGCACACTTTGCTCTCCTTCTTGGTACTTTCATCTCCCATGAGAATAATCCAGGCTGGCCTATTGAAAGGTAAGGAGCAGCGAGAGTTGTCCTAGCTGAGGTCATCTTGAGACCGGCCAGCTTCCAGCTTCCCCAAAAGCTAAGCACAAATACCTGAACAAGCTCAGTGAGGTCAGCCAAGCTCAACCTAGACTACTAACACTGGCCAGCTGACCCACAGATTCATGAGCAATAATGTGGTTATTATTTTAAGCCACTGCATTTGGAGGTGTTTGTTATACAGCATTATTGTGGTAATAGATGAGTGACACGAAGTGGCTTGGGAATCCTTGGGAAGGCAGAAGAAGTCAATTCTAGGACCACATCACAGAATAGACCTACTAACACCAGGAAGTTGTAGAACCAGGAGATTCCTTGCTAAGTTACTAAACCACTGCTGTAAGCTTTGGCTCCCAAACTCTGTTACTCCTGCAGTAATCAGGGAGATGCTGATGGAGCTGCCGCACTCTCAGAACCATGCTACTGCTGCTCCTGCCATGATTTACACCATCACAACAGGTGCCCGGGCTTTGCCTTTCTTCCATCTAACTCCGTTTATGCTAGTGCTTCTCATCAGCAAAAGGTAAGTTATGCCTGACTTTCAGCTGTGAAGGGTCTAGTGGCAAAGGGCCTTGCAGCTTTCTGATTTCTGCAGTACATGAGGAGGAGGTTGGAATGGATTCGCAGTGTCAGCCTCAGTATCTGCCACCGCTTTGATTAACTTAAGCAAGCATGATTCCTTTTTTTTTTTTTAATTTTTATTTATTTATGATAGTCACAGAGAGAGAGAGAGAGAGAGGCAGAGACACAGGCAGAGGGAGAAGCAGGCTCCATGCACTGGGAGCCTGACGTGGGATTCGATCCAGGGATCCACCCAGGGATCCCACAAGCATGATTCCTAAAATTTATTCTGCAAGTTGTGCTCAGTGATATTGAAACCATTTCTTTAAACTCATATGTGTGATATTTTACAATTGGGTCTATCACTCTGTATAGGATCGAACAGTATTCAATCACCAGAAGTTGAGAAACTGAAGAATGAACAACATGGTACTGAAATTTGATGAACTCATTGTGCCAGCAAAACCCAAATGAATAAGTTTGTTTGTTTGTTTGTTTATTTATTTATAAAGATTCTATTTACTCATGAGAGACACAGAGAGAGGCAGAGACACAGACAGAGGGAGAAGCAGACCCCTTGCAGGGAGCTCGATATGGGATTCCATCCCGGGACCGGGATCACACCCTGAGCCAAAGACAGACACTCAACTGCTGAGCCACCCGGGTGTCCCCAAATGAATAAGTTTTAAAGAGAACCAACAAGTTTAAGTTGCTAAGGAGAGGATAACTGATTTATGTTTTGAAAAATTCTTAGTCCCTTATTGATATTTGATATAGCATTAGTAATAGAATAGCAATTTCAGAAGGAATAATAACAGACTTTGGTCTTGACCTGAAGTTCTTAAGGTGCTTATACACTATGTGATAAAAGAATATTTCAAAATTTATTTTGGTGTAGTGTAGAGATTTGGAAGGTTCTTAGGAAGACCGTGTCCTCTGATCTGACCTTAAGATACATCTGGTTTCAAGTGGCCAGAGAATTAATGCTTCCAAATCTACAGAGTTAGCAATTCTAGAAACACTGTGTTCCTGTGGATACTTTCACAAAGATGGTGATTTAAGACAATAATCACTGAAGAAAAGGGAAGGCAATTTTTTGATAACAGAATCATCAACAGTGAAGGCGTTGAAATGAAAAGAATTTTGTGCCTTCATATTTTGTTCCCTGTGTCTTGTTCAGCGGAGGCACAGCATGTTATTATGGTATGTGAGGCTTGCACTGGCTTATGCCTTACTAAGAATTACTTTATTCAGTTATGGCCTTGTATGGCTAGGAGTCCCTCAAACTCACAAGAAAGAAAAAAAAAAAGTACATGTTGTCAAGAGAACCTGGAGTCCCTCCAAAAGGTGCCCCATTGATTCAAAAGCCAGACACTTCTTTGTCAACAAAGGCATCCCATGGTGAAAAGTCTGGAGGATAAATTGCACTTGGCTCATTGGTGAGTCTTAATCACACACCCTGTTTATCTGATTCTTACTGACACTAATGTGAAGTTTCAGCAATTTTGCTTCTGAGACAGAATCCATTGATTTAATTTTGTCATTTTTCTTTTCAGTTGTGCAATCAGAAATTCATTCATGTGAGGAAAAAGCAGTTAAAACCTATGGAAAAAGGCCAAAGAAAACGGCTGTCAGACTGATCGCTTTTTGGCAGAGGCTGAGATCAAGATTTACCAAGGAAAGCCCACGTAAATATGACCCAAGAGGAAGCGACAGAGCTCAAGAGCACTGCTAAGCCTGGAAACTGGAATTTCAGTTACCTTGCAAGGTATTTGAGAAAAAATTACATGTATGCAAACCAAGGCGAATGTATCATTGTGTTGATGGAACAGTAGGTTCTAAAACAGCTTTACTCTGATTTCTGGAGCAACAAGAGGAAAAAAAAAAAGACAACAGAGAGCAAATAACTTACCTTTCTGGGACCCAGTCTTGGGCAAATGTTAGTTCTGGCCTAGATTCAGCTACCTAGGGCCGAACAAAAGAGAAAGTGAAAGGTCCTGTAGATCAGGTGTTTCCCAGGATGGAACTTAAAAGCAGCTGTCTTATCCTGTCTGCTCTTTAGTCCCCAGTCTTGGATCAGACTTTCTGGCACTGGATTTAAAAGCATCTTCAGAATACCCAAGTGCTCACATTTAGCCCCTTCCTTGAATCTTTCTTTCCATCATTTCCTGAGCTCTTTGTATATGTGTCAGTTCCCTGATTCGATTATAATCAGATTGGAAGGCAGGGGCTAGGTCCTACCCTTCTTGGTATCTTCTTTCCTCAAAGATAAGACAAAAGAACACCTTTTGTCTGCAGGTGTTCTGCTTATATGTAATACATCTTGTTTGTAACATAAAGATATGGTTAGAAGCACATACAGATTCAACACACAAACACAAATTTGAATACAGATTCCCCAATGTTTCAATTGCTGCCGAGGAAATGATGGGAGATTGTTGGATTTGTGAAGCGGGTGATTTCCTGTTTTTAATAGAATGAGTAGTGTATTTATATTTTGAGTGCAAAGGTTTTTTTTTTTTTTTTTAAGACTTTATTTATTTATTCATGAGAGACACAGAGAGAGGCAGAGGGAGAAGCAGTCTCCTGGTGGGGAACCTGATTCAGGACTTGATCTCAGGACCCCGGGATCACAACCTGAGCCAAAGGCAGACGCTAAACCACTGAGCCCCCCAGGCATCCCCAAAGGTTGTTTTTAAAGGATTTTGATATGTTTTTGTCTCTAAAAGAAGCAATAGGCTTATTGCAATATATGCAAATCAAAATGAATCTAGGAAGTGCCAGTGCAGTTATTTCATGAAGAGAAGAGCCATAACTACCAATTCCTTAAAGTTTTCACGTATTTATAAGTTGAATGAAATGTTACCTTCATAGCTGCTGCTAATGGAGTTAGACTTGTGAGTGACGAAACAAATACCTGTGAATGATGCATTATATACATCATTCTTTGTCTTTTATCCCAACCGATGGTATACCATACACACTCGTCTATAACTTTTTTTTTAACTCTATGTTAGCTCATAAAAACATGCTTCTTCTTTTTTAAGAGTGGGATGAGTGGAAGTTAATAAGTTATAGTCTCTTACTTCCAATCTTACCTTCTAGGCTCTGCAGATCCTTTGGATCCTGCTAACTCCGTTAGGTCTGCTAAGAGAGGACACTAGAGACCAGAATACTTGCTTTTGCTTGCTGTTTGCTCTCAGCAGCAACTTAATGACCTTTTGCTCCATGGTAGTAGTTGATTGGTCTCCAACTTTTCCTTTTCTCTCTTTTCTTTTCTTTCTTTTCTTTCTTTTCTTTCTTTCTTTCTTTCTTTCTTTCTTTCTTTCTTTCTTTCTTTCTTTCTTTCTTTCTTTCTTTCTTCTCTCTCTCTCTCTCTCCCTCCCTTCTTTTTTTTTTCTGTCATTCTCAGAGGCAGCCTCACTTTGTTCCCTAAGAAGCCCCAATACCAGCTAGGCTGTGACCCTTCTCAGAGGTCTCGCCAATTCCCTGAGGCTTCTAGGGAAAACTGTGTTCCAGTAACATCAACATTTTGCTCTGCTCTTCTAACCTCAGAGGTATGAGTTGCTCTCTGGAATTACTATCTTGTTTTCTCCTTTTAGCTTGTTGAAGTTCTCCAATAACTCATTAACCAACAGTTTATATTAAGCTATCTTTTTTGAAATGCCTCTGGTAGTTTGTTTTCCCAGCCAGACCCTGATGGATGTAATATTTGACACCTGAAGCGGGTCTGACCCAGCTGGATCTGCTGGGCTGGAAGTCCCAAGAAGCAGAGCAGCCTGCACTGTCAATTGGACCTGCTGCATAGCCTGTCCTTGTTCTGGGCACTGGAGGAACCATAATATCTTTAACTAGGATGTACATTTAAATTATTTCCAAGTTTTGTTGCTTTAAACAATACAGTAAACAATCTTAAATATTTTTCACACGTGGGCAAGTATATTTATAAGATAAAGTTGTAAACGAATTATAAAAATAATTGCTGGGTCGAAAGGATTACCAAATTGTCTTTCATAGAGATGGTACCAATTTAATCTCATGCATATTAAAGAGAAATCTATTTGCATGAGAAATAGAGAAATCAACAAAAGGAAGAGGGAGCCAGGTATGACACCCTTGTCCTAGTAAGAGGGCCTTGGCTAGTGGAAGAGAGAAGCATATCTAGAATAGAATGTCATAGAATAACACAGAATGAAACCTATCATTGAGGGTGACTTTCTGGCCCAGGATCCATGGAATTCCCTTTGGAGAGAAGAAAGGCTAAAAAACAAATGGAAAAGCCCTCTAAGACACTGTGATACTCAATAGAGGGTAACACAAAAATGCGAGAGGTGCCTTGTCACAGATCATAAGCAGGGTTGGGCAGTCCAAGGAGGCTTCATGCTATGCCCAGTGGAGACTTCAGGACTCAGCAAATGCGGCTGTGGTGACCAGCAGCAAGAGTGACACAGACAGATGTGTGGCTATTGGAATGAGGCAGTGTTGCCCAGCATACCATACGTGGTGGCTGTAGGCACATGAGACACCTCCTAGGGATGCCCCAAAACACCCGGGTGGAACGCTGTAGGTTCTGGGGCTGTTTCTGCAGTAGCAGAGAGTGTAAAAGCTGATAAAACACAGGCTATAGACTCTCGTTTACTAAGGTTGTCCCCTTTTTTCATTTTTATGTCTTTGCCTCATTAACTTGAGTGGGCTTTCATTTAAAAATAGCAAAGTAGGGACGCCTGGGTGGCTGAGCGGTTGAGTATGTGCTTTGGGCTCAGGTGGTGATCCTGGAGTCCCAGGATCGAGTCCCACATTGGGTCCCTTGCAGGGAGCCTGCTTCTGCCTCTGCCTGTGTCTCTGCCTCTCTCTCTCTGTGTCTCATGAATAAATAAATAAAATCTTAAAAAAAAAAAGTAAAGTACTCCTCTTCCTTGAGTCCTTATAACACATCTCAGCAAACCCAGGTTATGACTCAGTTATTTTTACCATCTGCTGTTCTTGTCATTCATTCCGTGCTCAGCAGAGCTCCACTGCAGTCATCATGGCCCTTGTTTAGCAGACAGGCTACATTCTGCATGCTTGCTTTTACTGATTTCACCTCAGTATTGTGTCATAACAAAGTTGTGCATACAACTAGGGCTGTGTTTTTCCTACTCTGTGAGATCCGGGCTGTTTCCCTGCAGAGGACCTTCGTTTTATGTTCCACAGTGTCCTGTTTGTGCCATTCTTAATTTACACGACAGAGATGCTGTCATCACCAATTAACATTTATCAAGGGCCCCCTGGATGCATGGCCACATAGGGGCTAATTTAATATTCTCTTTGTTTTCGGATATCAGGTGCCTCCTTCAAATGAATTTTTAAATATCTCCATGACAGTGAAGAAGAACAGAGACATCAATTAGGATCCAGGGAGATGAGTCTTTGCAGAAAAGGCTTCCTGGATAGCTATGACTATTTGGAAGTTTAAAAAACGGTATACTTTTCTTCGGTCAACAAATGACAAAAGTAAAGGCACTTGTCCTCGCGGTTCTTGGAAGAAGCCTGGCATCTGCCCTTTGATCATCCCGTTTTCCTCTATGTCAGTCCTTCTTATCATCAAGGTGGAGTCTCAGTATTTCTTCCGGAGGCTTCTTCTGATCATTTCTGCCCTCAAGGACAACTCTGTCCTCCAACTCCTGATGATCCTAACCTTTTTTTTTTTTTTAAAGATTTTATTTATTTATTCATGAGACACACACACACACACACACACACACACACAGAGGCGGAGACACAAGCAGAGGGAGAAGCAGGCTCCGTGCAGGGAGCCCTACCTGGGCCACGATCCCGTGACCTCGGGGTCACGACCTGGGCCGCAGGCGGTGCTAAACCGCTGAGCCACCCGGGCTGCCCGGTGGTACCTTACAACTAAAACTTTAGTAGAATGACACATTATACTATCATTGAATACAGAGGATGCTTCTCTGCAAGTGTCTTGGGCACCTGCCTGGACAATTCTGTCCTTCCCATCCTCAGCGTCGGAGCAAGTGCTCTGTCGATGGTAGAGAAGTACCTGCTGGCGACGGCAACAGTCCGTTCAAATCATATGCATATTATTTTTTAAGATGAGTGAGAGGAGCGACAACGCGGACTCTTCGGGAACCGGGACCTGGGAGCCTCATTCATGGTCCCTGACGTGCGAGCTCGGCGCGCCTCTCTCCTCGGCAGGCGGCGGGCGGCGGGCGGCGGGCGGTGGGCGGCGGGCGCGGGGCCGGGGGAGGCAAGAACGTCACCGGAAGTGAGCATTTTCTCTTGCAAGAGTCACAATAAATAAATAAATAAATAAATAAATAAATAAATAAATAAATTTTGGGGGGCCTGCCTAAGCAATATTTGTTTGCCCGACCCTTTTTGATGTGACAATACGTGGTGTAACATGCCTGTCAGCTGTTGGAACGGGTTCTCAGGAGAAGAGACCTGAACATTCTTTCATATCAGAAAAACAAACAAAAAAACCCCATCAAAACCTACATTCCGATTTCGTCACAGATGCGGAATTAAGGACACACCTTCACGTTTTACGACGTCACGAAGCCGGCCCAGCGAGGCGTGCGACACACGCAGCCCACCTGCAGGGGTGACCCTTGGTCACACAGGACGCGCCCAGAGCTCTCCTCAGGACGAAGCTCCCGCGGGGCCCCGCCCACCGCCCTTCCGGGAGCCTCATTGGCCAGCCTTCCGCCCGCCATTTCTGTTAGTCCCCCAATTTGCGGCGGGAGGCGGGCGTCTCCTTTCCGGGCACTGATTGGTCGGATCTTAATGACGTCAGGAAGGCCTCCGAGTCCCGATTGGCTCTTAGCTCTGGGGGTGGGCGGGGAAAGGCGGAGCGACGGGGCTCAAGGCGGCAGGCGCGGAGTGCGCCGGCGCGTAGTCGGGGACGCCAGGCCGAGGCTTTTGCTAGGGAACCTACTGTTGTCGCCCCGCCCCCTCGGGGCTTTCTGTCCCGTTAACTGTCGGAGTGGCGGGGGCTCCAGCACCGGGCGACATGCCGGTGCGCTTCAAGGTGAGGCCGTGGTCCCCGGGCCCGAAGGCTGCTGGGGGGGGGGGGGAGGGGGAGCTCCCGGGCCCCGCGGAGCCCGCCGGCCGCGGTCCTGCACGACGCCTGGCTCCCGGTCCGCGCACACACACTCCCGAGTTGCAGCGCGGAAGCGTTAGGCCGTGTTGAGAGAGACCGATTTTGCAGGGATTTTGCAGGGCGCGAGGCGGTGCAGGTGCAAGGCGAGCACTTTGCAATGAGATCTAAGGTGGCTTCATCTGGGGACACCTGTGGCCCGTCTCACGGCTTACCCTTGGCCGCCCCCCCGCCCCGTCCCTACCCTTTAAGACCTCAAACTGCCTGCGTCTTTAAAAGGGATAGAGACGTGGGACCTTGACAATGCGAAGATAGGGTGTAGGAAACTCACACTGTTCACCGTCGTGCCTGAGTTCCAGGTAGGTGGTCGCCGTCGGGGGGTCAGGCACCCGTCGCCCCAACAGCTGGCCACAGCTCTCCCGCAGATCCCCGTCCTATTCTATTTTAGGGGCCTCTATCCAGCATGATGGGAGGGGACTCTTGTCTGTCTTTGGTTGACTTTTACGGAATTTCAAAAGGCACGAGGCCCTCGTTGGTGTGTCCTCACTGAGAATTTAATCAGCTAGGACAATTATTGTGATGAGGATTTAGATGGTCACCTGTTATCAGACAAGAGCTCAGGCTTTGGAATCAGCCACCCAGCAAAGAAAAAAAAAAAAAAAGAAAGAAAGGTGGCCACTCAGAGCCTCAGGTGGTTGTGAGGATTAAAGGATCAGAATAGGTGCAACCTGCTTAGCATGGGGCTGGATAAACAGCAGCTGGTGACGGGGAGCTCGAGACTTTGAACTCCTTGTCGTGGTTCCGAGGTCCTTTTTTACCGATGCCTTCTTTAAAACAACAGCCATGAATTGCATCATGCTCAAAGTGTCTTTTGTATTACAGGGGCTGAGTGAATACCAGAGAAACTTTCTGTGGAAGAAGTCCTATTTGTCAGAGTCGTATAATCCCTCAGTGGGGAGGAGGTACCCATGGGCTGGACTTAGGTCCGATCAATTAGGTAAGTCGAACACACTTAGCAGTCATCATGGCTTAAGTAAACCTTGGGGTTACGTTTGCAGAATGATTAAAAATTGTGAAGCAAGGGGCGCCTGGGTGGCTCAGTGGTTGAACATCTGCCTTTGGCCCAGGGCGTGATCCCGGAGTTCTGAGATCGAGCCTGCATGGGGCTCCCTGCATGGAGCCTGCTTCTCCCTCTGCCTCTCTCTGTGTGTCTCATGAATAAATAAATAAAATATTAAAAAAAAAAAAAACTTGTGAAGCATCAGTTGGCCTGGTTGGCTTACTTCTTTGTTTAACAAATATTCATTGAGGGCTTACTATGGGTCAGGACTATTCCCAGCTTCTAGGGAGAGAGCCTAGAACCAGACAAAGACCCAAACTATAGGGAAAAAACAGTAACCAGGTAACAATAAATAAAGCGGGGGATTTCAGGTTGCTACAGGCTAGCCTAGAGATAACTTGGGGGAGGGCAGGATTGGAGGTAATACACTTTAGCTCTAATGGTCCAGAAGGGCCTTTCTGAGAAAGTGATATTTGAGCCGACAGGTGAAGGCTGAGAGCAGACAAAGCTGGGGACGTGTACTCTCAAGGTCTTGAGGAAGGGAGACTTACATTAAGTAACTTGCCCAGAGTTCAGAGCTAGTAAGTGGCAAAACCATAATTTGAAATCAAGTCTGTCTTGTGGAAAGCCCCCGAATTCAAAAGCTGTACTTTTATCATCCCATATATTTCCTTCTGGTATCCAGGGAAGTCAGAGCCCTGGGCCAACCAAGGTTTCCCAGAGGATGGTAAAGGAGAAAGACTGGTTTTATTCTCCCTCACTAGACTTCAAGATTTCTCAGAGCAAGGGCTCAGTCTTCCTGCCTAGTAGATGACACAGGGCCTTGACGCACTCCAGTGCTTGTTGAGACTACTGTTTGAATGAATGAGTAAGCGTTTGACTCCACATTAGCTATGTGACGTTGGCAAACAGGGACTGTTTTACCGAGTGGGGTATAGGAAGCCCATTGCACAGGATTGCTGGGAGAGATTAAATGAGATATTGCCTGTTAAGGGGCGGTGCATATATGCAGACGAGTGCTTGGGGCCCCACATATGAGAGTGCGTGAAGTATGACATATATGCCCCCCAAATGTTAGGTATTTGAAGCCAAGAAAAAGACTTAATGGGAAATAAGCATGATTTTCCCAAGCTTGGGAAATTAGTAAAAGGAGGAGAGTGTTTCCAGGATTAGGTTGGAGAACAAAGGGAAGAGTGGGCTAAGTGGGTGGCTCTGGGTTCCTCTGAAGCATCCGGATCCTTTGTCCAGAGCCCGACTGCAGACACGGGATGTCCCTGCTTTTTGGGCAAGATGGTACTCAGAATCCACCAAATGACCCAAAAGTCTACAAATTTGAGGCTCTATTAGATTAATCCAAAGTAAATCCTAAAGTAGAGATATTCTACTGATGGCCCGTTAGAACACTGGGGAATTGGTTAACCAGATCATTGTCCCCGTAACATTTTAACTTAGATAAGCTACATTTGAGGGTGTGTTGAAACAAGAGTGGGAGCAAAACCACTTTGGAGTATGGTATATTATGAAGGCAGGAACGGTCCAGGGGAGGTGTATTACTGGAGAATGTGAGGTTAAGGGGACGGGCAGAGTGAGAACTCCAGGGTGTTCAGAAAGGGAGGTGGGAGGCTAGTGAGGAATAACGCCGGTTTTACCAAGGACGAGCTGGACGTTCTGTTAACATAGTGTATTTTTTCCCTTTAGTGTATTTTTGCTGGTGCTGGGAGAGAAGGCCGGAGCGCTTGAGAATCTTCCCCTTTCATTGTGCTCTTCCACCAGAAGCCTCTCTGTGTGTTAAAGTCTAGGGCAATGGCCCTCAAACTTTTTTGCTTTCATATCCCTTAAAAGGGTTTGGAAAGTCTTTGCATCTTTTCACATTTTCAAGTTATTATTTAATTTTTTTAATCATAAGTGTAACAAATAGTTTCAAAGGATATGCTTTCTGGCATATTGAATATTGTGCATCTGTTTCACGTATGCTTTGTTAAAACTTTGGAGCTGCCAGTGTAGCTCATTGAATTTACGGTAAATGTTCATCATATAATTGGTAAAGTCAGTCCTCCTTGGCAAACTAATCAGGCTAATTAGAATTCCTTTCTGTGAGAAAAAAAGTCTGTGTTTTTCAATTGCTGTAAACGTGTTAACATGTGTTAACATCTAGTTGTTTCATGTGACAACCCTCTGACTCCTGAATTTTAATTCTAAGATAGGTAGGAAGGGGAAGGTGTGGACCTGGATAAAATAAAGCACTGTTCCTTTGTTATTTGTAATCTCGGCCTTCTTTGCTTGGCTGTCAGATATTCTCTGTCAGTAGTTACACGTGAATTGTCCCTTTGTTTGTCCTTCCCACCTAGGATAATTTTTTTATCCCGTGGGGCTGGCTGAGAGGTGTGTCTTCCTTTTGCGAAGTGGGAGAGGGACCGAAGACTACAGAAGGCAGGTGCAGCTCTCAGGCAGACCAGTGTTGGGAAATCATATAGAGTTAGGATCTGCAAAATGATTCCCTTAAGCAGCCCATTTCTGCTTATCCCCCAGAATGTCTCCATATGCCTCCAGACACATATGCACCCAATATGAAGACCACTAGTCTAGGGAAGCGTTGTAAGGGTGGGGACCCTGGTTCAATGGCCAAAACTCAGTGACAGAGGCTAAAGAACTGGGGGTTCTATGTCATTGCCAGATTTTCGGTTTACCTTGCTTCTCCTCCTTTCTAGTCTTACTCCTTCTTCCCCACCCTACACGGGCTTCTATTTAAAGAATGGCCCCAAACTAGGACAGTATCTTGGTGTTTGTCATTCCACAGAGCTCCTCTTACTTGGGTAGAAGGTTCAGTTTTTTGGACATTTGCTTGCCAGACAGAAATATAGAGAAATAGTATCTTAGCTCCTGTTAAAAGGGTTCATTCTCTTTAATTCCCAGGAAATCAGTGCAAACGTAGAACCAAGATCCAGCATAATGACATCTCATCCCTTCTCTTCTTGGTCTACTGTGCATAAGAGAGGCTTTGTGAAAAGTTCCAAATTTTGACAGTACCAGTGCCCATTGTTCTGTTAAGTAGCACAGGAAAGTAATTAGAAACGGAGGCAACATGTCCTGCTTGTCTTGCCAGGCCCGTCACGTTGTGATTCTAGTGACTTGTGTTAGGATAACTCGAACATTGTGACCCCGATTAAAAAAAAATTTATGTCAAACTTTTAGTATTTTTAAAAAGCAAAATTAAAGATTTTTATGTTGATAAACTTATCTTTTTTTTTATCCTGCCACTCAAAGGACCTTGTATCTCAACTGAATTTTCAATTCCATTTCTTCTCTCATAAGTATTATTATTATTATTTTTAAATGTTTTATTTATTTATTCATGAGAGACACAGAGAGGCAGAGGCACAGGGAGGAGAAGCAAGCTCCATGCAAGGAGCCCGATGCGGGACTCGATTCCGGCACTCCGGGATCATGCCCTGAGTGGAAGGCAGCCGCTTAACCAACTGAGCCCCCAGGCATCCCTTACAAGTGTTATTAAAAGTTGTCTTTGTAACTTTATACTTTGGTAGCTGCAATTTTTATATGCTGTATTTTGTAGGAATCACAAGAGAGCCAAGTTTTATTTCAAAAAGAAGAGTCCCTTATCATGACCCACAGATTTCAAAATCTCTTGAGTGGAATGGAGCGATCTCAGACAATGATATACTTATATCCCCAAAACCTGAAGCCCCAGAAACAGAATTGCAAGAGGCAGAACAAAAAGATGTTACCCAAGAAAGGGTTCTTGCACTAGAAGCTTCCAGGGTTCCCAAAAGAACCAGATCTCACTCTACAGACTCCAGAGCTGAAGGGGCTTCAGATATTGTGGAAAATAACGCGGATATAATAGCAAACCATATACCAGTTAAAGAAAATGAGGACCTGGAGCCTTCCACTAAGCTACATTCAGAAAATGTAGATAACGGGGTAGGTATACTCACGGTATTTCTTTTTTTTTTCTTTTTTCTTTCTTTTTTTTTTTTTTTAACTCACGGTATTTCTTTTCAAAAGCATAGAATCCTTTGTAAATTTCATCATCATTTCAGTAATACTACATTTCATGCTTAAAAATTTTCCATTGTTATCTAATGTCTTAGAGAATAGTTAAGAGGCTGTTGACTTTAGTTATTGGGAGTTCTGTTTTTAGTAGTTGCCATTTTGTACTGGTTATACTAAGATATCTCTTCATTGGATGGACAGCTTGCCTCTGGATTTCATTCATCATATATCAGCACCACAGTCCTAAGGGAGAGATCAAATTGAGACAGGAGAAGGAGAGTAGTAGGCCATTACCTCTGGTGGGGGTGGTGAGCTGACTTCTATGTGGGCCCTTTTCAATTTCTTATTGTGTAAACAAACAGAATCGCAATTGATTAAACGCAAAAGGAAGGGCAGTTCTGGCTGAATCTCAAAGATCTTGGAGTTCTGCTCTCTTATGTCACACCTGGCCCGCGGAACGTCCCTGCGAGCACATAAGCATAGGCTGCGGGGACCTGTGCAGGCGGCTCGCTGCCTCCTGCATCTTTCTCCAGTCCACTGCATCTTCCCCATTTCTTGTCTGCCAGAACCGCGGAGAGGCATTCAGAAGTGTTGGTGAAGAATCTGTGGCTTGTTGCGAAAACCAGGGGGCACAGTAGAATCAAGGAAGGTGACGTGTAAGTGGTGGGCAGGGGAAGGGGTGTCTCAGAAGCAAGGTGTGGATAAGGCAATCCGTTTCTTCGTAACAGATTTAGTTATGAATAACTGGTAGGAAGAGATTGAATGAAAGGTGCTATCTTTTCCTGGAACGCACAGAAATTAAGAAATAAAATTCCTTGTCAGTATTAAAGGAATTTTCAATAGTTTGACAATTTAAAAGGGAGATTACTTCTCAATTGAAAAAAGTTTGTGGTACAACGATGTGCACGTAGTTAACAATACTGTATACTTAAAATTTTGTTAAAAGGGTGGATTTCATGTTACATATTTTGTTTTGTTTTTTACTATAGTGAAAGAAAAAGTTTGAATAGAAACTTCTAATGACTCTGGGTGGGATTTTTCTTCCCTAACAGTTGGATAGAGTTCTTCGAAAGAAAGCAGGATTGACTGTTGTTCCTTCACGTGATATCTTGAGGAATTCTGAATATCAAAGGCAGTTTGTTTGGAAGACCCCTAAAGAAACTGCTCCAGTTTTTGCCGCCAATCAGGTAGGTTAATGGATGTAATACATTTTTTGGTATTCTGATCTAGTGATGCAGATTTACATGGAACTAAGAGCTAAGAGAAATTAGGTACTTAAGTAGGCCTGGAGGTAGGTTCTAGGAAAGTGAAAATGAGATTTTTTGCTAAAATCATTCTATTCTGATTTATAGTAGTGATAAGTGATATTGTCCTAGGCCACTCATGATCATTGTTGCCAAATCCATGACATCCACTAAATATGAGACAGGGTAATGAAACTTGATTCCTGGTAAGTTTCTGCATGCTGTGAGATTTTTTTGTTTAATAAAAAAATTATTAGATTGGTCTTATTCTAAGATATCGTGTTTGTTGACTAATATGTTGCATGTTTTCTGTCTTGCAAGAAAGGCATAACTGCTTTGTGTATTTTAATAAATACAAAATAAAAGCAGTGCAAGATACATAATCTTGTTTTTGTATCAAATGAGCAGTAATTGGAATTGTCAGTTTAACTACATTTGTAAAATTTGAAAGCTATGATGAGAACTAAATGTGATACTAGATTTCATTATACCCTTACCCAGTTTTTGGTACTGGACTACCATTAACTAATAAATGTTCTGTTGTTTTACTACTATTATCATCTAAACAGTTCTTAGGCTCTTAACTCTTACTTCTTAATCATACTTCTAGGCCCAGGTAAGGAAATACTTAATTTAGAATAGCTACAGAGGCCCGTGACAGCTTAGACTTTTCTTTCTCTTGATTTTGGCATTTTTCTTTATAAACCGCCCCCGCTCCCATACACCCTTATGTTCATTTGCTCTTCTATCTCAACATTCACTTACAAACATTATATACCCCTGAGCACTGAGAGGGCGGATTCCACAAGACAATAATATCAGTCATCTTACACTAAGATGATAATACCTGTGATCCTGTAAATCGTGGCAGCATTGGGCTTGCTTGTTATTCAATTTTCTAAAAAACTGAAATTTGTATAACATTTTAGAAACATAAAATAGCATGAGGTGATGTGTGTATCCTTTGTGAATCTAATAAATAGGAGCAGTACTTCTTTTGCTGGCTCACAAGTGTTCTTGAATAGTAAGTGTACCTACAAAATTACTTACTATTTGAAAATTGTAATTGTTCAGTTTTTGTAGAGCATTTCCCCTTTATCAGCTAAAGCTGATTCAAATCAAAGCTCCACTGATGGCTTTTACATATTTCAGGAGAAACATTGTGCTTCAGAAATGCTCTTTTATGGGCCCACGAGGATATTATGAGATAAATCACTAGCAGTACCTTCACTTAGTAGCTTTACTGCTTTCATCAGTGAGGGTTTCTAATATTTTTTGGGGGAAGCAAATGCTCTTTGTTGATTCAAAGCATATCCATTTTAGGGTCTGTAGTTTGAAGAACCATGTGACGGAAACTTTCAATGCTTGTTGATAGGGAACCTCTAAAGGAGCTATTTGGTCCTATTTTACCAAACACCTGTTTTCTGAAAGGATGTCTTATATTAATATGTACAGCGGTCTGAACAATTTTTGGCAGAAAAGTTTTGAGGTTATACTCAGGAAAAAGATATTCTGTTTGGATTTGGTCTGAATGAAGATGCACTATTCAGCATTGCTAAGCAATAATATATCTCATTTGCCCTCCATGTCTTTTCCTTTTGCTTTCTTTGTAATCAGTGGTGCAATAGAAACCATATTATAAAATATTAAGGATAAATGAAAATGTTTAAAACTAAAAAGATAATAATTACCTATTTTTTTCCCTTGCATTAAGCTAAGGATAAGCAAGTAAAGGACTGAAACTGAACAAATGAACATATCAGACATTCAAAATGTTAATCTTTCTCTTTTTGGAGGAAGAAAAAAAGTTGATGTCAAGGAAAAAAACCTGTAGAACTAACAGAATTGCTTTATAAAGTGAATGTCTTGTCCATATCATTAAAATATGCCTATTTTACTTATCCCTTTGCCATACTGCTGAGAGGGAGGGGTAGGAAACTGAGGAGAAAAGATATGGTTCATTTTTTTTTTGTTTAAATGTTATTTTTTATTATAGTAACTATTATTCAAAACAATGAGTGTAGAAAGTTGATTTTTGGATTTTTCCCCCTGCTTTATTGAGGTATAATTGACAAATAAAAATGATACAGTGTACATGTAATGTTCTAATATGTATGTACTTTGTGAAACACCATAATCAAGTTAATTAACACATTTTTCGCAGTTGCCTTTGTGTGTATGTGTGTGGTAGGATTTACCCTCTTAGCACATTTCAAGTATATAATATGGTAGTAGTAACTATGGTCACTATGTTGTACCTTAGATTTCCAGAACTCATTGTGCAAACTGGAGCTTTGTACCCTTTGACAAGTGTGTCTCCAATTCTCCTGCCCCCCTAGTCCCTGGTAACCACTATTCTCTGCGTCTGTGAGTTGCACTTGTTTAGATTTCACATAAGTGAGATCTACTGTATTTGTCTTTCTGTGTCTAGCTTATTTTACTTAGCATATGTTCTCCAGGTTCATTTTTTTTTTTTTCAAATGACAGGATTTCCTTCTTTTTTTAAGGCTGAATGATATTCCTCTAATTGTATGTATCATACTCTTTATCCATTCATCTGTTTGTGGGCACTTAGGTTGGTTCCATATCTTGACTGTTATGAATAATGCTGCAGTGAATGTGGGAATGCAGATATCTCTGAGATACTGATTTCATTTCCTTTGGGAACGTGCCCAGAAGTGGAATTGTTGGATCATATGGTAGTTCTATTTTTGATTTTTTGAGGAACCTTCATATTGTTTTCCATAATGACTGTACTAATTTACATTCCTACCAACAATGTACAAGGGTTCTCTTTTCTTCACGTCCTTGCTAACGCTTGTCATCTTTTGTATTTTTGATAATAGCTATTTGAACAGGTGTGAGCTGATAACTCATTGTGGTTTTGTACATTTCCCTGATGATGAGTGATATTGAGCACCATTTCATATACTTGTTGGCTATCTGTATGTCTTTTTTGGAAAAATGTCCATTCAATTCCTCTGCCTATTTTTTAATCGGATTGTTTGCTTTTCTACTGCGTTGTAGTTCTTTATTATTTTGGTTATTAGCCCCTTATCAGATATATGATTTGCAAATATTTTCTCCCATTCCATAGTTTGCCTTTTCATTTTGTTGGTGCTTTCTTTTTATTTTTTTATTTTCTTATTTTTAATTTTTAATTTATTTATTTATGATAGTCACACACACATACAGAGAGAGAGAGAGAGAGGCAGAGACACAGGCAGAGGGAGAAGCAGGTTCCATGCACCGGGAGCCCGACGTGGGACTCCATCCCAGGTCTCCATGATCGCTCCCTGGGCCAAAGGCAGGCACCAAACCGCTGCGCCACCCAGGGATCCCCATTGTTGGTGCTTTCTTTTGCTATACAAAAGCTTTTTAGTTTGATATAGTCCTACTTGTTTATTTTTGCTTTTGTTGCCTTTGCTTTTGGTGTCAAATCCAAAAAATCATTGCCAACACCAATGTCAAGGAGCTTACTGCTTATGTTTTCTTCTAGTTATAGTTTTAGGTCTTATATTTTGCATCTCTGACCCATTTTGGTCTGATTGATAAGGTCTAGTTTCATTTATCTGCATGTGACTGTCAAATTTTTTCAACGCCATTTATTGAAGCGGTTATACTTTCCCAATTTTTGTCTCTTTTGTTATAAATTAATTGACTATATATGCACAAGGTTATTTTTGGGCTTTCTATTCTGTTCCATTGTTATTTGTGTCTGTGTTTATGTCCCTTTGCCTATTTTTAAAAATTTTCAAGTTTTTTTTAAAAAAGATTTTATTCATTTCAGAGAGTGAGAGAAAGCCTGCACAGGAGGGAGGGCAGAGGGAGAGGGAGACAGAGAATCCTTGAGCAGACTGCCTGCTAAGTGCAGACTGTGATGTGGGGCTCAATCTTAGGACCCTAAGATCAGGGCCTGAGCTGAAATCAGGAGTCAGACACTTAACTGGGTGAGCCACCCAGGCTCCCCTCCTTTGCCCATTTTTGAAATCAGATTGTTTTCTGGTTACTGAATTGAGTTCCTTATATATTTTGAATATTAACCTATCAGATATAGTATTTGTAGATATTTTCTCCCATTCCATAGGTTGCCTCTTCACTCTGTTGATTGTTTTCCTTCCTATATGGCAGCTTTTTAGTTTGATGCAGTCCATTTTGTCTGTTTTTGCTTTTGTTGTCCTTTTGATGTATATGAAATGACATTATAAACAGTCATATAATTTTACTTTTTTGGTATCCTATAATTCAATTTTATATGTGAAATTCTTAAAGCAATCGAAAAACTAAGTTTTGTATATTTAGCCAACAAAAGAACTAAACTACAGTAATTTTTGTTTTAAGGTTTTCCACAATAAAAGCAAATTTGTTCCACAATTCAAAGGTAACTCAGTCATCCATGAAACTGAATACAGAAGAAATTTCAAAGGTTTATCTCCAGTGAAAGAACCAAAATTAAGAAATGATTTGAAAGATAACGGAAATTTTGAAGCAGTATCTCCTGAAAAGAAGGTATTCATCAACTCTTAACTTTAAACAAAATAAAATTATTTTAGACTCTACACATTTTCTTTTACTAAATACTACCCGAAATTTTTGGTTTTAGCTAGTTTATTCATTTGTTTGTTCACTAAGTGTCTCATGTTCATTAAGCACTTACTGGGAGCCAGGCACTGGGTAGGTACTGAGAACAATACAATGATAACCACGCTAAGCCCCATGCAGCTCTTGTGCTGGTGGGGAGACAAAGATGTAATTAAATAAATATAATACTGTGGCAAGTGCTTGGCAATACAGCAGGTAAGTCTACCATGTGTAATAGCAAATAATTGGCCTTACAGTAATTAATGTGAGCTATAAGGGTGACAGTAGAGATAGAAACACATACTTTAAATAATGGAAATCAAACACAAATATGCATATATACATGTATTTTTAAGTTTTTAATTAATTAATTAAATTCTAAGTAGGTTTCCACGCCCAACATGGAGCCTACTTAATTACTACAACACAATTAAATGTAAATTTGAATATCAAAGGCAAATGTAAAAGAATCGTTCAATAGGTAGTAACGGAGTTTATTTATTTAGATGTTTGTTAATTAAAAGTTTTTTTTTTTTTCCTAGGCAAGGATATAAAATTTCTTTGTTGTAAAATGAACCAAATCCTGAGCTATACTTCAAAAAACCAAAGTATACTAGTTTTAAAACTTGCTTGTCAATTCCTTGTGACTTCTAGGTTATCTTTAGTAGTTAAAACTACTTCCATAAACAGAATTGTAATACAGTGTCCAGTTATACTTTATAACATTTATGTTTTCACTTTAATGTATAACATTTTAAGCATAAAATGTTTAAATTATTTCCATTGTAGTGTGATAAAACAGACGATCCTTTAAGATTAGAAGCAGAGATGGAATCAAAAGAGTCAAGCCAGCCTAAAAAGAAGCTTACTCCTTGGAGACATCAAAGGCTTGGGTATGTATTTTAGAAGAAAAATATCATGGTTTTTAGATGATTAACATGCTGAAATATTTACTCTTATTTCATTTTTGTTAGGAAGGTGAATTCTGAATATAGGGCAAAATTTTTGAGCCCAGCCCAGTATTTATATAAAGCCGGGGCTTGGACCCATGTGAAGGAAAACATACCAGACCAGGTGAGTATACATAAGCTCAGTAAGCCCACATTTTCTTTGAGCCTGTATCCCAGTTTGATTTCACAGTGAGTTTCATTTAGTAATAGAGACAATAGTTTAAAGATATGTGATACAGTAGTAACACTGAAAGTATCTGGAACTTAAAGTTATGTGTTAGGATATAGTTTATGAGCATGTTTATTTTTTTATATCAAATAGTTCCTTTTTCAACTAGAGATTTTTATTATTAAAGTCTTTTAAGTTAAAAAGGTTTTTATAACCAAGGTTTCATTGTGTTAATCCAATTCAGTTTATAGAATTATAGCATTGTAGTCTTCTTAATAATATCCAGACCTCCACTCTCTCAGTTGAAGATTAATTTTCAAGATTAGTTTGTCTGACAGTGGAATCCACTGGCAGTGTGTAACTATTATGGTCTGTAAGCGTAAGGGAGGAGTGGCGTGGCCTGTATTGATAGAGGTTTGAGTTCTAGTATTGGGATACCCTGACATGTGGGAGAAATTCTGAGGATCCGAAAGAAAGGTTTGAGGGAAAGGGTAATCTTTGGGAAGCTTCTTACAGTCAGAAACAGTGGAGGGTTTTTTTGGGTTGTTGTGTAACTGTCATCTTTTAAACCACATCTTGATGGTTTCCCTGCCTTTTTCTGTGTGAATAAGCAAAAGTAAAACAATTTAGACTTTAGTAAAACATCCCATCCCCCTTCATTGTGAAGAGAGAGAGAATTTGGATGGGGAATGGATCTTTTTTTTTTTTTTTTTTTTTGGAATGGATCTTTTATTTAGCTCTGTACTTGAAGCCATAGCCAAAAGTTACATGTAATGAGCCTCTGGAGGAAGGCGTTAGTCCTTTGAGCTGCTGGCTCTTTGCCCTGGCAGCTCCCAGACCAATGTCCTGGTGAGATTCCTGTATTCCACATGTTGTTTCAGGAGGTTACCTGATTCCTTCCACTTGAGCATATAGCTCAGCAGCAGTACAGCAGAGTAAAGGGCCAATCTTGAAGCCGTCCCAAATATTGGTGGAGTCAAAATTCACCAAATAGTCACCCTGGTGAAATAAAGTTAAAAAGAAGAGCATCGGGAGCAAGCCTGATGAAGCAAAGGAGTAGTGTCAGTGAAACTCCTGACTGGTTTACAGCTATGCCAGACCTTGGTGAGGAGCTCTGAGCAGTCTTAAAGGGAATGAGGAAAAGCTGGGGGCAGAGGCAGCAGGGTACAGAGCATGGCCATAGAGAGCTAGTGAGGCCAATTATTCGGTGTTAGCCACTGACCCGTTAGATTTAGGGGCTTCCCTGGGTTGGGCTCACAAGAGGCTTCTTGTTTTGGAAAGAGACTTCATTAAATTAAGACAAGTTGATATTTAGACCTCAGTTCTAAAAATTTAGTGGACTAGAGGATTATGCCTGGAGTCATGATAAAATGATAGTCCTTATCCTGCCCTGATGGAAGAAAACATTTGTGTTGATGTTAATTTAAGATCTATCTTGACTTTTTTAGACTCAAAAAAAAAAATTCATTGCTAATGGTGGTTGTTAATGTTTAGTGCTATTGTTTGCCTTAACCTCTGCGGGCAAAATAATTCAAATAGTGAATTGGAGCTAGAAAAGAATAAGAAGTTTTAGCTAAATTTTATACTGATGCTGATAGCTGTTTCAGTTAACCAGGTCATAAATATTTAGGGTGGGCTGTATTTTACTTAAATCTTAGATTTTATTTTTAACTTGAAGACATTTACTTTTGTGGCTGCTTATGAAGTATCTACATATAGGGTACTCCCTTATTTCCCACTCCTAACATTTCATGAAGGAATATTATTCACGCTCTTCAAATGCACTTGGACATCAGTGATTTATAATTAGAATGTTAACTTTTTGAGTCCTGTTATAGTTTTCTAGTCCCTATATCATATTCATTTCCTCCTATGTTGTTTGAAATATTAAACTTTTTGAATCTATTTATTTATACTCTAGTGCCTGGGTATCTTATCCTAAGACCCAAGTACGTATTCATATAATATTAGGGTGGTTGATTTTATTTGTCCAGTGACTTATATTTGTTGTCTCCATTATATAACCACTGGCACTATTGCTTTTTAAAACGCTCACTTATAAGGTGGTTTTTATTTTTATTTTTTTATTTTATTTTTTTTTTAAGGTGGTTTGTAATACTAACTAGCATGTTGTGATTGTTTGGTCTCATCCTTAGAATAACTGCTGAACCTGTGTTAAATTTCTTTTTTCTTGATTGTTAGATAATTTTCTAATAATCCAAATGTTAGTTGAGATACTTTTTTTTCTAATGTATCTTCCACAAATAGGACTTTAAGATAAAGTCCCACATTTGAGAGACATACTGTAATTTGACAGATATTGTAAGGATGGCTATGCATAAAGATGACTCATTTTGAGGGGGATAACTTTTGGGGAAAAAATTTATTTTTTAATCTGTTTTTTAATCTGAATTTTCTGTATATAAATGTTAAACAACTTAGTTGAATTCTTATTTTGGACAAAGAAATTCAGAAATGAAAACATTCTACTGAAAGCATTTATATCCTATAATCTGATGGCATTACGTGGAAAGGAGGTGTGTGTTGTTTTAATTGCGTTTGAGTTCATATCCTTTTTAGTGGCTCTGCTTATTGGTTCTTGAGACTGAATTCATACCATTAGGTTTTTTTTTTTTTCTTTTTCTAGTAGAACAGCTTGCTTTAGGAAATACCAACTTTCTATTTTTTTCATCCTAGTTTAGGATCTAGAAGTCTAAAATCATATATTTGTAAACCACTATAACATTAACACTAGGATTATTAATAAAGATTGATGATAAGTTTAAAACATTGAGTTTTGAATGTCAGTAACAAATAGAATTGAATAAAGCTTTATAGAATTTCCATAGTATCTGTTTTTTTTTTAAAAAAAATATTGTTAACAAGTAAAACTGGATTACTGTTCACATGGAGGGGATATTTATCCTTCCTCTCATTCATCAGACAATAGGTCTTCCCACCTGGATGAAATACAGCCTTCTCTGCTGTTCCTTCCCAGTTCACCTTACACAGTCAGGCTGCATTTGAACCATTCCTTCAATTATTATGGCATAGACTATACAGTATTATGATAATTTATCAAGGAGGAGAAAGTTGGCCTCCTCTATCAGACTGTGAGCACACTGAGTGCTGCAGGGACTTCTTGCTTATCTTTGGCTACTAGCCATCCAGCTCAGGCCTAGCACTGAGTCCACACTCAGGACAGGTTGTGTGCTGCATTTTCCTTCACATTGTGTGGTTTATAGATTAATGGGGGAGAATGACAAGAGCAATTAATTCTAGTGGAATGAAATAAGTACTAATGAGGATATGCATGAAGGCCTTTGAGACTGGAGGAGGAAGCTGTGCTAAAGCTTGAAGATTTTATCATGTAGGTGATAATGCAGCTGTGAAACATTTGAAACGTGAGAAGGCTTAATAGAAATAAGATCTGGATTATATCAAGGCACTTTTATAACAAGACCTCTGTGCGTTCAAAACACCCTGGTGAGAGGGTACCTGGCTGGCTCTGCTGGTAGGGCATGCAACTCTTGATCTTGGAGTCCTGAGTTCAAGCCCCACATTGGGCGTGGAGCCTACTTAACAGCAGAGCACCCTGGTTAATGGACTCAAACTGTATATCTCAGTTCCATCTGTTAAATACAAAAACCATTACTGGTAATTTAAAGTTTAGGAGTTAACAGAAATGATAAATGAACATGGCTCAGTTTTTCTTGGCAGTGAAGAAAATATTTTGCATTATCCTTAAGGAATGTTTCAGGTTTGGTTTGTTAGGCCAGTAGGACTCTGCTCGGATTATATGGTTTCTTAGCCACCATGACAGGTACTGTCCTTTGCTTTCAGTAGTTCCCTGCAGATGTAACACTTTCATCCCTTTGCATTCAGGAGTGTCTCCTTAAGGAACTGAGGATGTGTTTCCCCAGTTGCTTTTGCAATGCCAAGTTTATTTGCTTTTTGCCTATAAGTGAAAGAAAATGTTAGCAGACAGCCTCTGCATATCATTTTAATGTTATTAGTCCATCTTTATGATAGGAAAAATTGAGTTTTTAAAGAATAAATACAGATGATTTGAAACAATTTTAAGCTGCAACTTAATTTTTTTGCGTTGTGTAATTGAATTTAGTGAAGCCAGCAGGTGGCAGTGTGACGTATAAAATTAAAGGGTTTCAGAGAGTATAAAAGGCTTAGTTCCAAATGAAAAAATGTTCTTTGCATATTAAGGAATTCAAATTACCTTATAGTTCATCAGAACGGTTTTTTGAATTGTCACTTTGCTGAATATATTACAATTGTTATTTTGTGGGATATTCTTTTATTTAATTTTTTTTTTAAAGTTGAGATTTTGCTGATGCCTAGGGAATGTCGAACAATTGAGAGAAGGCAGTCTCATGATTCTCTCACTGGGAGCTTCGATAGTAGTAGCAGCTAGGACAGAAAGGGTAGGGGTTTGTGGCATGTCACTACTCTTCCAGACGTGGGGAAGTGGGAATAATAATTAGGTTACCTGTTGTTGATAACATTTCAGCCATGTGGGAATGTGGCTGGGTTTCCAGGTATTAATAGGACATCTTGCTTAGTGAATTAAATATTACTAAAAATTATTTTTAAAATATTGATTGACAAGTTTGTTATATATTTAGAAGGAAGAATAATAAGGTATTTCATTGATTCCCATTAATGTTCCGTTATGACATTAACCTGTCATTAAGTTATGTTTCTATATTCCTCTCCTAGGCTTCTCTAAATGCCATGTGGTATGCGGAGGTTGGTCGCTTTTGAGTTTTTAAAAACTGTAATAATGCATAGAGTACTTGTGTAATTTCAGTCGAAATAAGAAGTAGGTGTCAATATTTTTCTTAACTGCTGCAAGTTCTTCCTGCCTGCTGGCCTGAAATAAAATAACTGCATTGCGCTTTAGCTTGACTGTTTTAATTTCTGCTCAAAATGTGCGTTGTCTGATGAATGTCTGTGGCTCCTTTTGCCTTCCCTTCTCCTTGGTCTCTGGCTGTATTTGTGCGTTATTGTTGATAAGCAGCGTGGTGATATTTGCAATCGAGCATTCAGAGTAACACACAGTGTCTCAACTCTCTTGTGTAGGTTAAAGAACTCCGAGAGAAGGCGGAGTTTTACAGGAAACGAGTTCAAGGAACACATTTTTCTCGGGACCATCTGAATCAGCTTCTGTCTGATAACAATCGCTGCTGGGACGTCTCCTCCACAACAAGCTCAGAAGGAACTATTAGTAGTAACATTAGAGCTCTAGATCTTGCTGGGTGAGCTATGTTCTTTGTGGACGGCAAAAAAGTCTGTTGTAGCTTAAGTAGGTCATGGAATCACAGGAAAATGACATGACCACTCAAAATTTGTCTTCTAGTCGGATGAGATTATTCATTATTTTAGTTTATTCTGAGACATAAAGCTTTGTGTAAATAATAATTAAATCTGGAAGACTAGACTTTATAATGTTACTTTTTTAAAATAATGTCTCTTAAGGGTAGAGAATAGGGATGATTATGCAGTAGATGGAAAGAACTTTAAAAGTAAGAAGAAAAGGCAGCAACAACAATGACAACTTAGAGAATATAAGCTAGTAGTACATCCTGTCACCATTCGTTAATGGATTTATGTGGCTAATATGACACTTAGGCCCTGATTCTATGGGAGAGTTCTCTGCTCTTTTGGGTTTTAAAGTGAACATTATTTAACTGTTTGTAAGAGAAATAGCACTTTGATTTGTAGCAAATTATATTTTGGTTGTTCTAGTATTTATTAATATCATCATAAAGCCTAATTGACCTATAAGTTCTAATTATGACATCTGATTTTAAAAATTCACCACAAAATCCATTCCTTAGGAATGTCTGAAAAAGATTACCTAAAGTGTAAAATTTGAATCAGTTTGCTTGATCCTCAAGTACACTTGAGTTTGTGCATAAACCCTAATTGACAAACAAATTAGACTATGTGGAGTCCTAATGTATGTGTGTAAATGCCAGTCCGGGGACACCCATGCGTGTTGTCAGCAGTGGTATGGGCATGCCTTGTGAGAGTAGGAGTGAGAGAAGATGCATATATTTTATTTTGGAGTATTTTCATAGAAAATCCAAATTGTAGCATTATTTTATTATACTGTCCTGTGAACTCTTAATTTGATTTCTTTCTTCAGTACCTGGGCAAGGTAATACTTGTGGGAAACATAGTAGTGAACATTGGAAGGGAATGATAGACTCATTAAAATTAGTATAAGCTCAAACTCAAGTTTGAAACTTTTTTATTATGTAGAGATCCTACAAGCCATAAGACTTTGCAGAAGTGTCCTCCTACAACACTGGAAGAAAAAAGGCCTGTTTTGGAAGAGCAGCCCCAGAAAAATACCACAGAGAAATTGGGCATGTCAGATGCTCCCACCCTACCTGTTAGAAGGCGCCTGGCGTGGGATGCGGAGAACACCAATGAGGGGATGCAGAAACAGCTGCGAGAGGAGGAGGGGGAGGAGGAGGAGAAAATGGAAAAGGACAAGCAGGTTCATTCGGGAGAGCTGGACAAGTTGGAAGTACATGAAAAATCTAAGGCAGACAAGATAAAAGAAGGGTGAGAGTTTTAAGTTAATCGGTATATGGAAGCATTATGCACATGGTTCATATTTTTTGTTTTGTCACTAAGTTCAGTGGCTTACACTCTTGGTTTTATGACTCAGAACAGATGTTACTTTAATGTCACAATGCAGGCATTTCTATCTGATGTTTAATTTGGTTCACGCAGGTATTTGAGTCACCAGTAATTGGTAGTTGAACACTTGAACACTGAGCTACTTGGGCGGCAGTAGTTATAGAATCATTTTAATTTATGTTCCATCAGTTCTCACCTGCCAGTTTTGTAAATGTGTCTGGGACCATGGCTTTCTTTATGATTTAAGGAAAATAGCTGATACTCTTCAATATCAAATGTTTTACCAAAAAGAAAGATAATGTTTGATGATATTAAAATAAGTGATTTCTGCAAATAGCTAATTCTTGTTGATATGTTGATATGTATGTTAATTGCTCTGGGAGGTGGTTCTCTATCACTGATAATGGTGCTTTTGGCTCATAATCTAAATCCCTTATCATTCAGTCATGGGTTTTGCACCTAATAGGAACCTTAGGCCCTGATTTAATGGAGGAATTCTATGTTCTGTGTTGCTGACTTGCAGTGATCTTCCCCTCTTTTCTAGTATTCAGTCACTTTCAATTGCATGTGGATTTGTTATTTTTTTCAGAAACAAAATGGCCTTATCTTATAAATTATGTATTTTATTATTGCACAATAATGACAAAATATTTTAAATTCTATTTTCTGGAGAAAATGCTTCATAGTAGACTGTATTTACAGGTCAGATTCTTCTTCTGTATCTTCTGGAAAAGAAGGCAGGCTTCCTACTCCAAAGCTGAGAGAACTTGGTGGAATCCAAAGGACTCATCATGATCTCACCACTCCAGCTGTTGGTAAGGGGCAAACACTGTAGTTCTTATTTTACGTACTTTTTCTACATGAGAATTTGGTTTGAGACTTGTTGTCTTCTGTATTTTTCTTTCTTTCTTTTTTTTTTTTTTAAAGATTTTATTTATTGATTCATGATAGACACAGAGAGAGAGAGACAGAGGCAGAGGGAGAAGCAGGCTCCCTGGAGGGAGCTTGACGTGGGACTTGATCCTGGGTCTCCAGGATCTGGCACTGGGCTGAAGGCAGCGCCAAACCGCTAGGCCATCAGGGCTGCCCAATCTTCTGTATTTTTCTAGGTGGTGCTGTTTTAGTGTCTCCCTCTAAAGTGAGGCCTTCCGTCCCCGAACCGAGGAAAAGAATGTCTTCTCAGGATGTCGTAGAATCTGCAAAGAATGATTTTAGGAAGGTAAGTACTTATATTTTGGGAGAAAAGCATCTTTTTAGGACATGATTGTTTTAGTTGCATGGAATGAAATGATAGATTCAGATTTTAGAAAATTCTGTGTATCATGTGGAGATGATGTTATTAACCTGTTTTTAGTAAGGCAAAGGCATTAAATTGTTTATTTCTGGCAGTGACATTCTATTTCTGCTGATAACACTTTTTTTTAAAGATTTTATTTATTTATTTAAAAGAGCACAAGCAGAGGGAGAGGGACAAGCAGGCTCCCTGCTGAGCAGGGATCCCGAGACATGAGGCTTGATCCCAGGTCTCTGAGATTATGAACTGAGCTGAAAGCAGACACTTAACTGAGTCACCCAGGTTCCTCTCTGCTGATACACTTTTAAGTCTTATCAATACTAACTCAACAGGAGGAGAGAGAAGAAAAGTAATAGTTTTTATTGAGCATCTACTGTGTTGCAGTTGTATTCCAGCTGTGTTCCAGGCACTGTTTTAGGACTGGAGATATAGCCATGAAAGAAGCAGGTAAAAATTCTGGCCCTTTTTGAGCTTCTGTTCTAGTGAAGAAGAGAGACAATAAACAGGATAAGTAGATACAATACATAGTGTTCTAGATAGTGATAAGTACTAAGAAAAATAAAGCAAGGGAAGTGAATAGGAAGTTCTTGCTGAGAGGGTTGCATTTGAGCAGAATCTGAAGTGGGCGAGAGATTAACCCACATGCTTATGTAGGAAGGCATTCTGGGCAAAAGGAATAGAAAGTGCAAAGTCCCTGAGGCGATCAGGTATCTGATTCCTTGAGGACCAGGCAGAAAGTGAGTGTGGCTGGAGCAGAGAGCGAGAGAAGGGAGAGCAAGAAAAGGCAATGAGTTTGGAGGCATAGTGGGGAACTAAACTGCATAGGGCCTTATTGGGTGTAACAAAGACTTTGAATTTTATTTTGAATGAAATGGGAAGCCTTTGGAGGGGCAAGGAGTGATGTGATTTGACTCAGGTTTTCCCATGGTTACTCTGCCTGCTGTGTTGGGGAAAGACAGTAGGGTTGCAAGAGCAGGGGCATGAAACTAGATAGGAGTCCATTACAATATCCAGGCAAGAAGTGGTGGTGGTTTGGTTCATAGTGGTAGCAGTGGAGGTGATGCGATGAAGTCTGATTCCGGATATGCATTGAAGGCGTAGCTGCCGAGAGTTGCTAATGGTTAAGATACAGAATGGAAGAAAGACAAGAATCAAGGACAACTCAAGATTTTTGGCCTGTACAGTAAGGATGGAGTTGCCATTGAACTGAGATGGGGAGGAGAGTATAAGGAAAAGGTTTGTAGGGGGAAACAGAGAGTTCTATTTTGAACACATTGCATTTGAGAAGCTTATTAGATGTACAAGTAGACATGTTGAATAGGAGTTGCCTTTCTGAGTTTGGAGTATGGGAGGAGAGGTTGGGCTGCAGATACAGATTTGCATCTCTTTACCATATAGATGGCACAGGTATGTGAGGTCTTGAGACTAGGGGAGATCATCAGGGGAGTGGGGAGAGAGAGAGAAGAGTATGGATAGGCAGGTGTCAAACCCCGTTTTTTGATACAGGGTAGTTGAGGTGTGACCAACAAAGAGGCTAAGGAGGAATAGCCAGCGAGGTGGTGGGAAATAGGAGACTGGTACCTTGGAGGTGTCAGTGCTACTGATGGATCAGAAAGGTATGAGAACTGATGATTGGATTTGGCAACAGGGATGTCATCAGTGACCTTGACAAAGGGCAGTTTTGGTGGTGGGGAGGGACAAAAGCCTAAGTGCAAGTGAGTTCAAGAGAAATGAGAGGAATCGGAGGTAGTCATCACAGACAACTTTTTTTTTAGACCTGAGATTTGTTTTCTAGCTCTTTTTTTTTTTTTTTAAAGATTTTATTTATTTATTCATGAGAGACAGAGAGAGAGAGAGAGGCAGAGACACAGGCAGAGGGAGAAGCAGGCTCCATGCAGGGAGCCCTACGTGGGACTCTGGGACTCGATCCCTGGTCTCTAGGATCAAGCCCTGGGCTAAAGGCGGTGCTAAACCGCTGAGCCCCCCCCCCCCCCCCCCCCCCCCCCCCCCCCCCCGCCCCGGGCTGCCCATAGACAATTCTTTTAAGAGTCTTTTCCATGAAGGGGAGTGGAGTAACAGATGGTAGTCGGGAGTAAGGTTAAGATGAAGGAAAGGAGATAACAGCACATTTATATGTTGACAAGAACAGCTTTTTAAAGATTTTTTTTAAATATTATGATTTATTTGAGAGAGAGAGGGAGCAGAAGTAGTGGGGAGGGGCAGAAAGTCAGAAGCAGACTTCCCTCTGAGCAGGGAGCCTGATGCGAGGCTCAATCCCAGGACCCTGAGATCATGACCTGAGCTGAAGGCAGACACTTAACCCACTGATCCACCCAGGAGCCCCAACAAGAACAGTTTTAAAGGCAGAGAAAGATGATGCAGCCCCTTTGCACCTGTGCACTGAGTGCCAAGCACCCCTCGAGATGTTGCGTAGGATGCGGGAGAGGTACGAGTGGAATTGTTGATTTTAGGCACTCTGACAATTCCTCCCTTGTTACAGAGAACGCAGAATATGTGAGCACTGCAGATAAAATAGGGAGATGTGATGATGGGGGCTTTGGGAAAGTGTCTGGATTGTTTCTTGGTAACACATGAAGAAAGACCCTTGCTGAGAAGAAGGCTGGGGAAGAAAAGGTTGGAGGTTTGAGTAAAGAGAAGAAGGCAGGGAGTAGTCTTTTTCCGAGAGTGGGAGAGGGAGCGGGCCAGGGAAATGTGAGATAATGCAGGGCAGCCTGAAAGGCCCATTTAAGGCTAGTGGTCACAGATTTGATGTAAGACCAGTCAGGATGAGTTGTGTGTTTTCCTCCAGACATGTTTGGCTGCAGAGGTTCAGGGTAAGTAGAGAGTTGGATTTAATGGGGGTCCGTGTTTTGTTAAGGGAGTAAGAGGAAATGAGAAAGGGGGTCAGGGAGTTAAGATATAAGCAGGAAGTGATTATGAGGATTGGCCGTGGAAGTTGAGTTTGTTAGGGCAGAAAAATAGGACTTGGGAAGGGAAGGCACAGTGCAGAGGTGACAGGATCATCGGAAGGTCTTGGCAGACTTAAGGACTTGTTGAAATTAGGGTAGCTGTGGCGATTAGTTTTATTTTTTTATTTTTATTTTTATTTTTTTTAAATTTTTTTTTTTTAAATTTTTTTTATTTATTTATGATAGTCACAGAGAGAGAGAGAGGCAGAGACACAGGCGGAGGGAGAAGCAGGCTCCATGCACCGGGAGCCCGACGTGGGATTCGATCCCGGGTCTCCAGGATCGCGCCCTGGGCCAAAGGCAGGCGCCAAACCGCTGCGCCACCCAGGGATCCCCGGCGATTAGTTTTAAAGGCAGGAGGTGGTGGTCAGAAATTAGAATTATGGAGAGGTAGTAGTTAGCAGTAATGGTAATCCCTGCCCTCATGGAGCTTACTATTTCATTTTGAGAAATAGATAATTTTTTAAAAAGATAATTTCAGGTAGTAGCAAGTGCTGTAAATTAAAAAAAAATCACAAAGGACCTCGAAGGTGTGGGTGAGGTTGCTTTACGTTGGGCCATGAGTAGGGGCACCTCTGAAGAGATGACATTTTAGCTAAGACCTCACTCATGAGGGATGTGCCCAGGCAGAGATTAGGGGAGACTGTTTTCCAGTTTGAAAGAACAATAAGTACAAATGTGCAGCAGTGGGAGTTTTAAAGAGTGAGAAGACCAGTGTGACTGAGGCCTGGAGAGGGAAGAGGGGAGAGTAGGAAATGAGCTTTGGAAGGGAGGTTGGGTAAGGAGTGAGGATGTTGTTCTGAGGCACTTGGAAGCCCTGGGAGGGTTTAAAGCCACACAGCAAACGTGATCTGGTCTTCATGATAAAACCACTGGCTGTTCAGTGGAGAATGGGCTATGTGGGGTGGGGCTGGGGCAGTGAGGCCAGTGAGAAGGCCTTGGGGTCACACGCAGATCACCAAGGCCATTAAGTTAAACCTGGGAATGCTACGTGTTACAAAATATTCTAGAGATTTCATTCAGGCCTTTTTTTTTTTTTTTTTTTTTTTTAGCAATAGTGAAGCCAATATGGCAGATCTCAAATTCTGTGTGTGTGTGTGTGTGTGTGTGTGTGTGTGTGTATATAAAAAGAAAAAAAGAACATTCTCCTAAGTGATACCTATAATTAAAAAGGGAAGCAAGAGGAAGATGTGTGGTTTTATTTTGGATCTTGATTTAAAAAAGAAATGTTTTGCTGGGTAAGATCCCAAGCCTTCTCCGCTTTGAATCAAGTAAGTTCTCCAATTGCAAAAAATGATACCTAAGTTCAGAAAGCAGTGTTTTGAATATGGCACTGATAAACCCAAAATCAATGAGAAGGGCTACATTGATAAGCAATAATTAGGAAAATTTGGAACTGTGTTTGATTTCAGTGGTTTGTATTCTCACTAATAAGTAAATTATATGACTTTTAGGAAAGTGATACATTGTCACTGTGGAAAATAGAAATACTGACCAACTTAACAAAATATATGATGTCCCCTCTACTCTTCGGGGGCAGCCACTATTGAATGTTTGAGTTCTTTGGGTTTACAGTGTGTTTATGTGTTGTGCTGCAGATAAGGTTTCACAATCTATTTTTTTTCTCACTTGGCAATGCATTGTGAACATATTCACATATCATTAAATATCACTTACAACTAAATTTTAATAGTGACGTGATATGCAACCTATAGTTACACCGGCTGTTTATTATTGAAACCAGTTTTTAAAAACTAGATGCCCACTGTTATTTCTTAATTTTTCTATTTTGAAAAAATACTGTAAAGAAATCCTCCTTCAGCTACTTTTTTATTCCTAATAATACCTTTTTGTGTGTAAATATTCTCCCAAGTATTACTGTATGATGAAAGAACACAAAGTTTTAAGCTTTTGCTGTTTCACCAGCTCCCTGGGAAGATTGTGCTCCCAACAGCCCTCTAGCAGAGTGCCAATTTTTTCCACATCCTCGTCAATGCTGGGTATTATAGCATGGCTTTTAAAAAAAAAATTAATCTTTTAATCTGGAAAGTGAAAAATTAGTTCCTTGGTGCTTTTATTTTGAAATTATTTGATTACTAATAGGGTAGGATATTTCTGCTCTTTGTCCTTTTTTCCTCAAATTTGTGATTTAAAAATTTTTTTAATGTTTGTATATTTTTATACAGCTAAATATGTCTACCAATAGTGGTTGTAGGATTATAAAATCTTCCTCACATGGAGGTTATATAGATTTTCCCCATACTTTCTCCTAATGCTTTTACAATTATTATTATTATTATTATTATTATTATTATTATTATTATTTACGATTATATTTTGAGTGTTTAAAGGTTTGGTTTTATATATATATGGACATATATATATATGTATCTTTTTTTCCTGTCACTTAGAAAGAAAGTCGCGCCATATCCCTCCTGACTTCTCCAGCTGCTGGTATAAAAACAATTGATCCCCTGCCTTTGAGGGAAGATTCTGAAGCCAATCATATCCCCAAACGTGCTGAGGTAACTCTTCCAGTTTCAAAAATTCCAGAATATTCAACAAATACTCCTGGGCAGTCTCCTTCTCCACCCTGTGCTCCATCCTACTGGCATCCCTCTCGTCGAATTCAGGGCTCTCTGAGAGATCCAGAATTTCAGCATAATGGTAATTATTTTGGTTTTAATTTTTTGTCTTTTAAAATGAAAGTTCTACTGATGGATGCAAAGGCTTAAGCATGTGCTATATGTTAATAAGTTAGGTTACCTAGTTTTTCAGTTAATATAGCAGATGTCTTTAAATGGAAAAAGTCTCCTCTCCTCTCTGGAGCCCTCAGCTGTGCCATAACCCCAGTTCACAACCCCCTAGGTGCCAGTCATGCCCCGTTCCCAGGTGCGATGTCTAAAAATGTCTTCAGATCTTGCTAAATGCTGCCTACATGGAGAATTCAAGGTCATAAGTTATTTTCCTGTCATTTTGTTAAGCTTTGGTCTACTCTTTTCTAGCTTCTACTTTTACTGTTGGAAGTCGTATGCTCTTCTCATTTTTGATCATTGTGTGTGGCTTCTTCCCTTTGGGGATCTCCTCTTCACACTCAGCACTCTGAGCTTTTACAGCGGGTCTCTCCATTTTGCTAGTACTCAGTGAACTTTTTCAGGTGGGGAGCTTGCTTCCTCAGCTCCCTCAAATTGTTGAGTCAGTAATTCCTTCCTCTCCATTTTTTGTTTCCTCCTTGTCTGTCACTCCTTGTTATTCTGATGTTGGACATGATCTTATTTTCTCATCTTACCTTTCCTATTTTCCATCTCTGTCTTTTAAGGGTTACTTATTTTTATTTCCTCCTGAGTTTTAAAAAAAAATTGTGCTATATTTTTTAATTTAAGAATTTTTTTTTTAACACTGATTACTCCAAAAAAAAAAAAAAAAAACCACTGATTACTCCTTTTATACAGCATCATGTTCTTCTTTTATGGATGTCATGTTCTATCTCTTTGAAGAGAGAAATGATATATGTAATTTCCCCTGTTTGTAATATGGTGCCTTGCCCTCTGTTGAACTTGAGTCCTTTAGTCACAGTAGTACTGATAACTTTTTGGAGATGAAACCTCTATTCCACTTTTGGGAGGAAGGGTGGTTAGCCAGCTGTGTAGATTTAAAGGATTTGGCAGACTGTTGTATTAAAGCAGTTTCCTGGCTCAGCCTTACTTTCACTCCAATTTTCAGGGGTACTTGATACTCCTAAACCTGAGCCAGGAGATGAGAACAAATTGGTTGCTTCTTGGTTTCCTACCTCTGCTGGTTTAGGATTCAGCGTAGGTATGACAATATGCACTCAGTGCTTTTCTGTTTGCTTTCCAGTTACCAAAATTTTGTTGTTGTCTCATTGTCTCATTTTCTCTGTTCTGTGGGTTTATGTCATGTTTGTAAATGTGTGTAGTCCATCTACCATCTCTAAACAGAAGTCCACAGCATTTCTTGAGGTACCTGTGGGGCACAGTCAGTTAAGTGTCTGACCCGGCCTCAGCTCAGGTCGGAATCTCAAGGTCATGAGATTGAGCCCCACAGAGCCTACTTAAGACTTTCTCCCTCTTTCTCTGCCTCTCCACCCTTCTCCCCAATAAATAAATAAATCTTTAAAAACAGAAGCCTACTGCATTTCTTTAAAGTTAGAATAGATCAATATTGTCACTGTAAAGAATTCTAGAAGTTTTGTTGTTTATTTACATATTTGCTTAGCACATTGTAAATTAGTGAATGGCCTGTTGATAATTTCTATTAAAAATATAAAGTCACTAAAATTTTTGATAGTCTACTTTCACTAAGGTTTTCCTATAAATAAGATATACTGTTAAGTGGCTTTGAAGGTAATTTTTCTACCTTTTTTTTTTAAGTGGGAAAAGCAAAGATGAACAAGTTCCAGTTGCCTCAGCATGAAGTCTTTAATGATGAAGGTATTTCAGTAGTGAAGTAACATATGATCAAAGTATGAAGTTTTGTTATATGGTAGTTTATAGTAGTGTTATGATCTTAACATTGGGTTAGCACTTTATAGTTTACAAAGCACCTCCACAGATACTAGTTCATTAGATCTGTGAAACCCTGAGAGGAGTGTGAAGTTATCTCCATTTACAAATGAGTAAACTGGGACCTAAAATCAGTAAACTGGGACCTAAAATCTTCAATTTTTTTTTTTTAGGGCAAACAGATGATAAGAGATTATGCCTAGCAATTATACTTGAGGTCAATACTCTGTCTTTCCAACCTGGCTAGCTGGGGGCTCAGGAGTTTGGTCTAGCATATCTATTATTTTTTTCAAGTGTTTATTATCAATTTTCAATTCTCAAAAAAATATGATTAGGGAAAATGGACTTTTTTTTTCTTGTGTAGCAGTCATTCTGACAAATTCATTTGCTTTTAATAGTGGCAGGAGGAATTTTGAATTCCTGGTGTGAACAATCAAAATTATTAATTTAACTCATCCTAAAATATATGATCTGAATTTATAGATTTTTGGATTTGAAAGTAAATTTGAATTAATACTTTATGTATTATAAGTTCATGTGTATTAAAGATTTTCTTTCCTCTTAGCAAACTTAGGACTTTTTTCAGAATTCAATGAGCTAGAAATCAAGTTATTGTTTTTGAAATGCAGACATTTGGACACTAAATCCAATTGTATTTTCTTCTTAATAGAAAAACATTGTTGGGATCCCTGGGTGGCGCAGCGGTTTGGCGCCTGCCTTTGGCCCAGGGCGCGATCCTGGAGACCCGGGATCGAATCCCACATCAGGCTCCCGGCGCATGGAGCCTGCTTCTCCCTCTGCCTGTGTCTCTGCCTCTCTCTCTTTCTCTCTGTATGACTATCATAAATAAATAAAATTAAAAAAAAAAAATAGAAAAACATTGTTTACAAATAAACATAATAGATTTGCTTGCTCAGAATGAGGAATTTCTGTAATAATTAAGGGTAGCATGTTAAAGTCAAACATTATTTCTACCTTAAGTAAGATTATTTTGGAAATGTAAGTTTTATGTTAAGGTAGAGCATTTTGTTTTTAAAATGCTTAAGCTTTTTGCTTAGAACAGCTGTACTTTTTAAAGTAGGACGAGACAGTATGATGATGAATTGTTTCCAAGTAATGCTGAAATCATAGGCCATGTGTTTATTAGGTAACGATATTGTGGGATTTCAGGCAGGAAACAGAATGCTCATTTAACATTAAAATGTTTGATTTCTAAATATGGTAATTTTTATGAACTCACCTGAAAATGTCAATATCTTCTATTTTTATAATTTTATTATTTTTTTCTGACCAGTGAATATTGACATTACAAAACTTGATGCTTTTAATTTTCTGTTAATGTTATAAAACAGTATTTTTATTAGCAATATTTTCTGCACTGATTATATTTTTTTCATTGCAGATGAGGACAGATTATCTGAGATTTCTGCTCGTTCTGCAGCTTCTAGTCTCCGGGCTTTTCAAACTCTGGCACGAGCTCAGAAAAGGAAGGAGAATTTCTGGGGCAAAACATAATTAAACATATATGTAGTTGGGTTGCATAACAATCTAGGGAACCATTGGCATAATTTTTCTTTATTGCTTTACTATGTTGAAACTTTTTTAAGTGTTTGGATTTTTTCCCCAACATTTCCTACTTAAAAAGAATTGGTCGACTTTTCAATAGCCAATTCAGTTTAGTTGGAAAATTTTAACACAGGCTCATAGAAATTCAACTTACAGAATTCTTTTGACACCCACCCCAAAGTACAAAGACGTAGATTTCTTCACATGTTGTAAGTCTTGTATCAAGCATAGCTGGTAGAATTATGAATTTTACCTATCCACAGAATATTCTGAAAAATGAACAAAAGTAAAGTGAAAATTAAGATCCAGGTGTGAAGTATGTATTCCTTGAAGATTGGTTATGTGTATCCTTATAATTTGTATATGTCATAAGATGAATTTGTCATTCGTGTGACATTTGCTGTAGTCTTTATTTTAGGACCTTCTGTATGTGGTTGCAGTGTTAAGACAATTGTACTTTAAATTGAACATATGAGCTGTATATATTTTTCTTATTTATGTAACAAAGTCTGCTGAGAGAATATGTATATTTTTGACCTTTGTGTGTATTCTATTTGTATAAGGACTTTGGCTTACATTTGAATAATGTCTCAATTTTGAAAAAATATTTGTATAATGGAGAGTTAAAACTTTGTAGACATTTTGAATAAAAATTGATCAAGTATTTCAATTCTGTTTGTTTGAAGTCTTTGGCTTGTCCTCCAGAAAGTCACTACATGGAATAATTATCTTTTAGAAACATTTTGCTCATAGTGGGATAACTAAATGTTCTACTTCTTTTGCAATGAAATTTAAGTCCATAATAATTTTGTATGAATATAAGAAAAATACAGTATTTCCAAGGTAGACTCATTTTCAAAAATTTAACACATACTTTTTGATTGTTCTTCACTTGTAGAACATGTTTTGTTTTCTTACTCTTCACTTTGTAGATCATAAACCTAATTTTCTAAAAAATGTAAATTTCATAAATATTACATGTGATGTTTACGAGAATACACAGAGGGTACTGAAGATAAAATATACAAAATATTCATGACTGTTGGTTAGAAAATAAAAGTCTTTTAAAGTGCTCAATTTGATCAAAAGTGCTTTTGCAAAGTGCTTTTGTTGATTCACAGTAAGTTTAAGGTCTTATGAGGTCTTAAATAAGTGGGCATACAAATATTTGCTTACTTATATCTCACTTTAAAATAGTTGATAAAGTTATTAAGGCTCTAAAGGTGGAAATAAAAGTTAGAAATTAGTGTGTAATTAGAATTTAGAACATAAAATCATTTGGCTTCCATACACCTATGTGTACTGAGGCATATTCTCTGTAAACTAAATTTGGAATTTATCTCTAGAAGCTTAGAGGTATCATTTTCTTCCTCCAAAGTTGGTTAGTTGGTTAGGATAGAGTTTGCAATGACTGGCCACTGATGTATAGTAAAGAAAGGAATTCTAGCTAGCTTCCAGGAATTGTGTGTAATAGTCTATGTTACCTAAGCTGCAGACTGTAAAATACGGGTACACCTGTTGGAATAAGTCACACCACACGAACTTGCTCTTGCTCTGTCGGGTGTTAGATGGATTTGGGTATGGGTTATGGTTCTTACAAAGCTGAGGTTATCCCCAGTCTCTGGGTGACAATTTAGCTTTGTAGTATCCTACTGACTGCCTCTTAAAAGCCCTACTCAGTGGCCCTGGCAAGAAAATAGTGTTGAGAGATTAGTACTTGTACTGAAAGCAGCTCAAAGGGCATGCATTTGAGTAGAAGGTACACATCTGTGAAACCACTCTACAACCAAGATATGTTATTACAGTTCCATCATCCTAAGTTTCAGTTTTCTTTGCAGTTCAATCCTCCCCTCCACCCCCGATCCCAAGGCCAACACTAATATGCAGTCAGTATAGTTTGCAAGAATTTTGTATAAATGGAACCATCTTTTATACTGCTTTCACTCAGCGTGTTTTTGGAAGTCCTCTGTTTTGATGTATATGTTCCTTTTTAATCTATTCACCCACTGGTAGACTTGGATTGTTGGCAGTTTGGGGCTGTAATGAATAAAGTTGCTATTAATGTTTGCAAGTTTTTGTGTGGATATATGCTTTCATTTCTCTGGAAAATAGATAATTCAGTATTCATCTTTATAGCTTCTACTTTGAGTATACATGCAAATCAATGTTTTAAACTGGTGGTTTGATCTTTTTGTCAAAGTCAATATCTCACAAGCTAGACCAGGGAGCAAAAAACAGAATCACAGTGGAGAGTTCTTCCAAACTGCACACATCTCTGCTTCTGTTCTTTCTCCCGTCTTCACCACAGATGCTAAGATTCTCATGTGTCCCTGATTGAGAACCCAGATAAAAATGCATACATATGCATATATGGTAGGCTTTGCATGTTCGTTTCTGCTATCGATCTCATTGGGAGTTTGAACTCCATGGTAAGTACTCTTGAATGCTGATTTTGAGGGTTAAGGATAAAGAACATGATAAATATGCTTAGTACATGGTAGGAAATGTTACCATGAGATTTAAGTATAAATATCTTCATTTTACAGATAGGAAAATGCTCTTAAACTAAATGACTGGACCCAAATCTCATAGCTGGTGAATTAAATCTATATCTTTTTACTCAAAATCTACCTGTGCTGCCCACACTAGAAAGTTTATACTAAAATTTTGAGTCCGTACTGTAATCACTTGTCTCTCTCTGATTTGTTAGGGAGTTTCTTTTTTAACTTTTCTGTCTTAGAAGATAAGTGTCTATAGTTGGGAAAAGGGTCTGTGGGCATTGAATTGTACAAATGGATTGTGAGTCAATGAAAAGTGAGTCAGTATTACAAAGAAGCTTGCACTTAAATAGAGCATCTTTCAGGATGCTGAAAGATGGGGATTATTTACCTTTGCTGTAGTTGTCAACACCCCCAAGATAGTTATCCTGACTTCTAGAAGTTTGCCACACGAGCAAATAAAGTGCAAAGTGATCCTAGAATCATTGACATTTGGTTTTGGAATATGTTTCTCGTACTTTTACGTGAGGCAGTATTAGTCATGTTAGCGTGTGCAGGGCCAGTTTTGTCAAACTGCCGTCAACCCTCACTTTCCCAAGATGAGTCAGCTGTGCAAAGGCTACTCCAGACAGAAGAACCGTCTCTCTCATTGGACTAGTTAGGGTTGTGCTCGGCAGCCTGGTCATGTGAGAAGCCAGTCTGCCCCTCCAGCATAACTGTGGATTAAAAAAAGGCTGGGGGTATCTTCAGCTGTTCCAGTAGACTTCATGGTAATGTTAATGCTGAACTTGCACTCTGATTTGACCGTGCAGGTCTTTCTCCTTGGGTGAGTAGAGACATAGGAAGACTCAACCATTTTTCTTCCTCTCAGGTTGAGAGCCAAGCTTCCTATAACCCTATTTCATATTTCATTCTTACCTCCCCTCCCCGAGTCTGCAAGGCCCAGGGAGGATAACAGCCTCGCGCAAGCAGAGGACGCCCCCGCCCCATAGCACTACCCCTGCTATATGCTGCATAAGAGAGAGTAGTCATCCCAAAGATGGCCTCCACTTTTCTTCTCTTCATTGCTCCATCCACTCGTCTCATCCACTACTATGCTCCAGCCCCATATCAGAGTGTGTCCTTGGAAGAGGAAGAGATGAAATATGGGAGGGCACTCACTGAGTTGCCTTCGGAAGAGCATGAAGCCAACAGGTAGAGTGATGTGTGTGTGGGGCAGGTTATGACCAATTTGAATCACATAATCATAATGGGCAATCTAGATAATGTTGGGAGATTGTTCAGTTTTACTCTATTATTCTACACCCACTAGTATGTTGGAGCTGGCTTCTGGCCAATTGTTAAAAGTTCAGAAATGTTGTGAGCAGGTTGTCAAACCCTCAGTGGTTTGAAATTGGCCATGGTGGGAGTATTTGTACTATGGAAATCAGCCAGTGTTACAAATCAGGGCTTTCTCCCCACTTACCCACCAGAGACGGTCTCAAGCCCAGCACTGTGACCACTACACTGTGGTCATTGATTCTCTTCCTATATCTTTTGCCTGATAGAAAACAATCCACTTCAGAAAGGAGAAGAGGCAACCCAAGGGAAGCTGCTTTAAACCATTCCCATCTAAGGAAGTTTATAAAGCCAAATACCACGATTTCACTCATATGTGGAATTCAAGAAACAAAATAAATGAACAAACAGAAAAAAAAAAAAGAGATAAACCAACACTTCCCCTCCCCCAGTGACTCTTAAATACAGAGAACAAGCCGGTGGTTGTAGTTGCCAGAGGGGAGGTGGCAGAAGGATGGGTGAAGGAGACGGGGATTAAGAGTATGCTTATTGGGATGAGTACTGAGAAATGTATAGAATTGTTAGATCATTATATTGTATACCTGAAACTAATATGACACTGTATGCTAATTATACTTGAATTTAAAAAATAAAAATACTTTGACTTAGTTTCGTTTCTTGGCTGAAGTCCACCTAGAAAATACAAATAAGCTACAAATCGCAGATGATAGATCGTAGAGGGAGACTATCCATGATCCATCCTTGGTACTACCTAGAAAGAGGGCCTGGGAGTCTGTGTGTATAACCTTCCAAGTGATTCTGATATTCAGGTATTTTAAGAGCTGGTGGCTTAGGAGTTATGGTAACCTATGATCAAATTCCAACTCTCCCTTGAGCAAGCTGGTTAAACTTCTTCGACTCTGTGTTCCTCATCTGTAAGAATTAAGATTACATGGCTTAAGGTCTCTAAAGGTGTTTCATATCCTCTATTCAGAAGTTCAAGATGTTCTGTTGTCTTGATGGCAAATTTTCATTAAAATAATGAGGGTAGGGAGTGGTAAGCATGTTTTAGAGAGGCTAGGTTCAAATCTAGAATGCAGGAGGCAGTGTATCCTGAAATTGTGGCTTCTGGCATCAAAGCCCTATCTGTGATGACCTACATTCAGCTCACACAGAGCCAGTTTGGGGCAGGGGTGCTGAAATGATTTATCTATTTCCGTTATGTGGTAAAGCAAAAAAGACTGACTACAGTCTTGTGACTCAGCAACTCTAGAGGGTGGAATCAATTACCTGAGATGTGCAAACCGTATTAGTGTAACCATGAATTGGAGATATTATCAGATATGAGTCAGGCAATGCAGAGGTAAAGGACCCACCATAATTACCGATGAAAGGAAAGATAGGCAAGGCTGGTCTCTAAATGAATATACCAGGCCAATATCAAAGATTTCCTATGTTTGCTACAAGTTATTTTTTATTTAGAGATTGATGATATGAAACTCAAGGTTTTGTAGTTTCAAGAAGAAAATATGAACTACCTAGATGCCACACATAATGGGAAAATGTAGGAGCTTTCCGCTTTTAAATTCAATTACCATCAGAGTTTGGGCATGTCACTCAGGAAGATTTTGCCCACAATGAGTACCTAAGCATTTGATGTTCCTGGTAAAAAATTAGTGAAGTCAAAACAATTAATATTCTAGACAAATCAAAGAGAATGAAAAATAGATTTGTATAACACTAGCTCTTTGGCTCCATAAAGAACCAATAACATTATAAAGTATGACTT
The DNA here is from genome assembly GCF_018345385.1 of Vulpes lagopus. Classification (NCBI taxonomy): domain Eukaryota; kingdom Metazoa; phylum Chordata; class Mammalia; order Carnivora; family Canidae; genus Vulpes; species Vulpes lagopus. Next base: position 59,036,685 of record NC_054828.1, read on the forward strand.
GTAATTTTGGAAGATGAAACATCTAAAGTGCTTTCCAAATGAGCATAACCTGGCGTTACCAACACCCAAGCCTGATCATTTAAGTTGATTACTACATAAAGCGTAGCTGCCAAGACTGTAAAAACATCATGGATCAATGATCTAAGAACTTGTCACTTTCTTTTGTCATTCACAATCAAAATGTGGGGACCAAGATAAGACATTTCATTCAGATTTGTTTTTATAATTTGAAGAAATATAAAAATACAGAGTACGAGAGACTGATATTCAATATATAGAGTTCTTTAGTCACTATTTAAATAATAACATAATAAAAAATAAAATGTAGAAGCTGAATACTTTTGATTGGAGAAGCTTCTAGAAAAATATCTGATAACACTCCCTATTTTACAAATTCAAATTCAGTGAATATGTTCATTCATTCATTCAAATGGATGCAAAAATTACACAGATTAAATCACATTAATCTTAGTGTCTCTTTAGGTAATAATCCACTTAAACATGTCATAATTGCAATTTACAAAATCATCTACTAGACATTTGGCTATTTGGTTTTTGTTAATTCCATATAAGGAGAAAGATAACTTTCTACTCATGCTTTATGGATTTTTGAATTTTCAAATTTATGGACAACTAACTTCCACTTTCTTCTCTCTTAAGGGCAGCATAGGCAGCCAGCAAATCTTCCTTTTTCCTGTGACAGATTAAACTCTATCCTAGTTGCTAATAGCAAAAAAAAAAAAAAAAAGAAAAGAAAAGAAAAGAAAAGAAAAGAAAAGAAATCCATCTAAGTTATAGTAAACTATGGTATGTGCTGTTCGTGTGTGTGCAAGATATGTGTTTGAGTGTGCATTAATGATAACACCAACAAACTGCCATGTGTCACTGCCCATATTCACAGAGCAAAATAAAAATATAACAAATCTTGTATGGTTTTCCCTCTGCCAAACCAATCTGCTTTAAAGAATATTTGCCCTGTTTTTGCCTTCTGATTTTCCATGGGTCTAACCCATTGATTCTAGAGAATGCATCTTTTCCTTGGCTTCTGCAAGACATCTCATATCCAGACATGGCAACGATACATGGTTCAATGTGTTGGAGCATGTTAACATATTTTTCTCTGGGTGAATGAATCAATCTCCACAAGTCTTCCTACAATAGATTGTCTTTCTTTTCTTTTTTTTAAAAAAGATTATTTATTTATTTGAGAGACAGCACAAGCAGGGTGAGGGGCAGAAGGAGAAGCAGACTCCCCACAGAGCAGGAAGCCCAATGTGGGGCTCAATCCCTGGACCCTGGGATCATGACCTGAGCCGAAGGCAGACGCTTAACAGACTGAGCCACCCAGGCATCCCTAGGTTTTCTTTAACAATCTTGAGACAACAAGGAAGCTGGAAAAAAAAAAAACCCCACCTGTCAATGTTCATTTTAAACAGAGCTTTCACTCTTGGGTCAGACAAAAGATGTTTGAATCTTGGTTCTACCTCTTGCTAGTTGTGTGATTTTGGGTCAGTTACCTAATTTCTCTGAGGTCTAGTTGATTAGTATGTTAAACACTTACCATAAACAGTGGTAATAATAATAATAGGGAGAATAATAAGTGGTCTCAAATGGTTCTTTGTGAAAATAAAACAATTTCATACATGTGGAGTAGCTTAATGCTGGCACAGAGTTGGAGTTCAATAATTATAACTATGATTGTTATTTTCTATCTTATTTCCTAAAATTGCTCTATTTTAAAGAAGATGGGAGACACTGGAGGAAGGAAAATAATTTTAGCTTAGTATTTTAAAAAATATTCACTTGTGAGGCAGGAAGTTGGGGCAGTGGCCTAAGGGCCAGGAGGGCCAAGCCTAACAGGTGTGCTCCCCTGCACTGGCAGCTTTGGCCTAGACCTCCAGCATGCTCCCCACTGATGGCATTTTACTGCCCACCTGAATGGGACTTGAAAGAAAAGTTAGAAAAAAAGAGAAAAGAGGATGCTTTTCATATTGAACACTCAATGACAGCCGTGCATCCACCCTGGAGATTGATCACAGAAGCATCCAGTAAAGGGCTGTGGAGCTTAGCACAGCTGGGAGCACTCTGGGAGCCTGCAGCTCCGCACTGAAGGTTGAAGAACCTCCCATCAGCCACCACATGAAGGATGCTGGGGGGAGAAGGGAAGTGAACATCAGCGGCATCAATGCCCTGGCTTGTTGTGGAAGTGACAGGAAAGGCCCCAGAAGAGCAGGTGCTGTGGCTGGGAATCAACAGCGCTGCATTGAAGGCGTGGTTGGCGGGGACAGGGCGCCCACTGTGTCCACAGCAGCAGCAGCAGCAGCACTGTGTCCTTTGGTCCTGTCGTTCTGATTCCTCGCAGTCAAGTCCTCAAAGTCTAAGTACTGCCCCATGATGGCCTGCCTTGTAAAAATGTGCAAGTATTTCTCTAGGGTGTTCTCTGAGTGCACCAGGGCGGCCCTGACAAAGCACCGAAGCCTGGGTGGCTGGAAGAGCAGAAATTTCCTCTCGGACGTGGAGGCTGGAGGGCTGGGATTAAGGTAGTGGCACAGCTGGTTTCTTCTGAGGCTTCTGTCCTTGACTTGGGACTTTCTTCCCCGTGTCTTCGCGTGATCTTCCCTACGTGTCCCAACCACTTCTTGTAAGGCCACCAGTCATACTGAATTAGGGCCCAACCAGATGGTCTCATCTTACCTTAATTACCTCGTTGAAGACCCTTGCTCCAAATATGATCACTTTCTGACCTACTGAGTGGTTAAAACTTCATATGAATTTGGGGGCAGGAGGCAGACACCATTCAGCCTATAACAGGTACATATGAAAAATATGAAATTGTTGGGTTACAGAGTATGTGTATTTTAAATTTTAATAAATTGGCTGGATTGTCATCCTAAAAATGTGAATTTTCATTATAGACTATGATAAATGAAACTGTGTTTCTCGTACACCCGAGCTTGTGGCCTGAACAACCGCTGAAACACATGCCACACCTTTGTCACCCAGAGAATAATCCTTGGCAGGCAGTGCTGGAGGGGGTTTGGGAGGTGAGAGGGAGTGAATGCTTTATAATGTAAGAAGCTATTACTTCTGTATAGTAAATATAGATCCATCCTACCCCCATCCCACAATTTGGCTTTTTTTTTTTTTGCTAGACTGTTTTTCTCTCCCAGTGGAACACTAGAGCACATGTTGAAGGTGGTCACTGAATAGTGAAATACAAAGTCGAGCTTTAGGATTTTGTTTTCGTAAGATAAAAATTGGTTGAGTTTGGAGTCATGGGATCCCTGGGTGGCTTGGAGGTTTAGTGCCTGCCTTTGACCCAGGGTTTGATCCTGGAGTCCCGGGATCGAGTCCCATGTCGGGCTACCTGCAGGGAGCCTGCTTCTCCCTCTACCTGTGTCTCTGCCTCTCTCTCTCTGTCTCTCATGAATAAATAAATAAAATCTTAAAAAAAAATTCGTTGAGTTTGGAGTCAAGCAAAGCCGGTGTTTCTGGCCAGCAGGAGACCCAAAGTGGCCAGACTAGGGCTGGAAATGGGAAAGAGATGGATTAGAAGTCGGTGGGCTATGGGGGAGAGGTCCTTCTCTGTTGGACCCTGGGCCCAGGATGGAGCCCTGGGCTGATTGGATGAGTGAGGAGTACAGGCATTTAAGTTCAGGTGAGGCAATGGTGTGCTGAAGCTGCTTGCACCTGCTTGTGGGAACCAATCCTGGCATCTAGTCCCAACTCCACCTTCAGTGTTCTCACACTGGGTGCTTGAAACTGGCCACAGTGAGACTCGTTACAACACAGAAATTGGTGACTGAGACAAATCAAGATGTTTCCCTTGGAGGTCAGCTTTATAGACATTTTCTGGCACATCACTGCTTTGGGAACTATTTGAGGATAAAGGTGACCTCTGCCTCACTTCCTGGGTAAAGTCTAGGGAGGTAGCAAATCTTTGGAAATCCATCCATGGCTAACCTACATCTGGCAAAAGGTACAAATGATTGTTGCTGAGTGACCTGTGGCTCATCTTAGCAGAAAGGTTGTAAGACAGTATCCCACAATTTTCCATGGCCACAGATGGGCATGGAAAACACTCAAATTTGTCCTGTACTTTTGTTTTGTTTTGGTTTTGTTTTACAGAGAAAGAGAGAGACAGAGAGCATCAGAGTGGGGGGAGGGCTAGAGGGAGGGGTGAAGTAGACTCTTTGATGAGCAGGGAGCCTAATGTGGGGCTCAATCTTGGACCCTCTGATCATGACCTGAGTCAAAGTCAGACACTCCAGCATCTGAGCTGCCCAGGTACTTCAACACAGAGAATCTTAAGCAGGCTCCATACTCAGCAGGGAGCCTAACTTGGGGCTTGATCTCACAACCCTGAGATCACGACCTGAGCCAAAATCAAGAGTTGGACATTTAACTGACTGTGCCATCGAGGCACTTCTGTCCTGTACTTTTGAGAAGAGCTCAGAAATAATTGAAATGGAGCTGTAACTGTGGCTTTGATGATCAACAATCAGGCAGGAAGATGCACATCTCAGCATATGAGAGGTAGACAGGTGACAGTGGAGAACTAGTTTCTTTCCTGCCCCCATTGGTGGACGAGAAGGTGGAGATGCCCCCCGATGTGATAGAGAAGCGAGAGGGATTCTTGATTGCAATTATCTGAACTCCATTCTACCACCCACCTGAATGAGACTTGATAGAAAATTAAGTCTCATTATAGATAAAAATAAATGAAATTGTTTTTTTGCCTACCTGACCTTGTAGCCTGGACTGTATACTCACTACGCAAACTCTTAAGAAAGTTGTCATTCCATCTGGGGTATTTCTGCATGAACTAGTTGAGAACCACTTCTCCAAGCTTTTTCATTATAAAAGTTGTAAACTTTTTTTTTTTTTTTTTTTTAAGATTTACTTATTTATTTGAGAGTGAGACAGAGAGAGCATGAGCAGAGGGAGGAGGTGCAGAAGGAGAGGGAGAAACCGATTCTCTACTGAGCAGGGAGCCTGACCTGGGGCTCTGTCCCAGGACCTCGGGATCATGACTTGAGCCGAAGGCAGACACTTAACCAACTGAGCCACCCAGGCGCCCCTAAAAATTTTATTTATTTATTTTTATTTTTTTAAAATATGGAATGCTTCACGAATTTGCGTGTCATCCTTGCGCAGGGGCCATGCTAATCTTCTCTGTATCATTCCAATTTTAGTGTATGTGCTACTGAAGCGAGCACCCCCTAAAAGTTTTAAACATTTGATAAGTAAAAGCAAGACAGCATTAACCAACTTGTGATAAGTTTTGGAACAAGCATCTCATTGAGAGGCTCAGTGGCTAATCATAGAAGTCGTGTGGTTAGACTTTCTGGGTTCAGATCTTGGCTTTGACATGTTGATGTCGTCTCTCAGACAAGTTGCTGAATTTCTCTAAGCCTGTGTTTAGTTCCTCCTACAAGGATGAGATGAGTAGGTCCACTCAGGATTCTTACCTAGTGCTTTGCACACAGCGAACACTTAGTAAACTCTAGTTATGATTAGAAGGGAAATAACAGTGATTGATGAATTTTATGTGGCTTGTGCTTTGGCTACATGATTTAATTCATGTTTCTAAATCTAAGATGAGTAGTGGCTCATCTTATGAACATTGTTTCCCTTCTGCCAGTATGAAAATGAGGCTAAGTTAAATTGGAATCTAAACGCAGATCTTCTAACTCAACAAAACACATACAATCCTGTCCACTGGCATGGAGAAAGGACAAGGGGCACCTACAGCCTCCTCTCAAATCAGTGACAATTTGATAGGCAGACAGCAGAGTTAAATGGACGGCAGGAGATTCTGACTTTAAAATCATGAGAGGCTACACAAAACCTTTCTGACTTTTGAAATAGCAGTCAAAAACTAAAAGATTTTCATTAGAGAAGAAAACAAAAGTTTATTCTAAACAGGCAAAGATAGCAGTTCAGCCATTTTAGTTTAAGAAAGGTGTTATGGTGGACCTAGGTGTTTATTTTTATTTAAAACAAATATCTTAATAACTTATTCTACATTGCATACCATTTTGCTTTTACTAATTAATTCGAGCTTGATAAAATAATTATACTAGGTATTTAAGATTGTTATATTTTAGCCATGGTGAGGAAAGCCCAGCTGGTTGTCAAGGCTGAGGCACCACTGTTCATCCGGTGGCAGCTACATAAATGCCAAAAGGAAACACCCAGTCTAAGGAACTTGCCCTTAAAAGTACAATCCATAACATCATGTGGGAGATTGGGTTGCAATGGGGAAAGTGCCACTTGCTTCTCTGAGTCAGCTAGGTTTAAATAAAAACAACAACAACAAAACAACAACAACAAAAACAAAAAGAAAAACCCTCTAAATGATGGGATTGAACCCTAAGAAATTACCACGTCTGCAGGTTGCAAATCATCAAATATTAACAATTCACATGGTTCAAACTATCAATTAAATTACATCTTTGATTCCATGGGGCGTCTGCATGGCTCAGTCAGTTGAGCATATGACTTTTGATTTTGGCTCTGGCCATTATCTCAGGGTCATGAAATCAAGCCCCATGTCAGACTCCCCCGTTCAGCTCAGAGTCTGCTTGAGAGTCTCTCTCTCCCTCTCCCTCTGCCCGCTACCCTCCCCATTTGTGCATGTGCTTTCTCTTTCTCTCTCAAATAAATAAATATAATCTTTCAAAATAAATACATTAATTAAATCTTTGGTTCCTGATTAACTTTTCCTTTTTTCCTAAGCAGGATTGGATAATAATCACACAATAGGAGGAGGCTTTGTTATCTTAAGCACTTATACTCATTGAGCTCTTATGATGCTCCTGTTTTAGTCTAAATGTTTTATATGTATTAATTTATTTAGTACCACAATAACCACAATAATTCTGTGGAATAAGAATTATCATTACTTCCATTTGAAAGATCTATCAAGTTGCATATGGCAGCTTTAAGCATTGTATAAACAAATGCTGTACTGAATGATCTCATTCCCATGAGCACCAGCCTCTTAGAGCTTGCAGTGTCACAGAAGGTAACACATAAATGCCCCTGCATGGATGTGGCAGTGCAATGACTTCTCTGAGTAGTGGCTCAGCTCTTAGTCACCAAGGATGGCATACTGAATCTTCTCACAGGGCATACGTATTTCTGTTACCATGAAAATTGTGAGCAACAGCTCAAGCTAAATTGCTCATATCTGTCAGAGTGGTTATTATTAAAAGACAAGAGATGACATGTGTGGGTGAGGATGTGGAGAGAAGGGAACCCTTGCACACTGTTTCTGGGAATGTAAATTGGTGCAACCACTATGGAAAGAAGTATGGAGTTTGCTCCCCAAAATTAAAATAGAACTACCATATAACCCAGCAATCCCACTTCTGGGCATATATTTCAAGATGAAAACACTCTCACAAAGAGGTTCTGCAAACCCATGTTCACTGCAGCTTTGTTGACAAAAGCCAAGACCTGGAAATGACCTAAGTGTTCATCAACAGATGAATGGATAAGAAAATATAGCATATGTATACAGTGGAATACAAGTGGGCCACAAAAAACAATGCAATCTAGTCATCTGCAACGACATGGATGGACCCGAGGGCATTAAGATAAATGAAGTGAGTCAGATGGAGAAAAACAAACAACCGTGTATAATCTCAGTTTTGTATGGAATCTAAAAAGGCCAAACACATAGGAAGTAGAATGGTGGCCAGGGGCTGGCAGTGGGGGAGACAGGGAGATGTTAGGCAAAGGGTACAAACTTCCAGCTGTAAAATGAATAAGTTCTGGGAATTTAGTGACTATAGTTGCCAATACTTTTATACTTTTATATATTTGAAAATTGCTAAGAGAGTAGATCTTAACTGTTATCACTCCAAAAATTGGTAATTATATGAGGAGATAGAGGTGCTGACTCACCTTATTGTTGAAGTATTTCGCAACATATACGTGTATCAAGTCATCACATGGTACACCTTAAATTTACATATGTTATAGTCAATAGTATCTTAGTGAAACTGGAGGGGAAAAGCCAAACTTCTCTTTGCACCCCGTATTGGAAAGGTTTGCTGAAGCCAAATGATTTAACTGCTTTTAAGGATTTGCTGACTTCCATCAAAGATGTCCAAAGTTGAGGACATCTTTGAGATGTTGAGATTTTCAGAGTTGAGATTTTCTCCCATATGGGGTAAGTTGCTAGAAGTGGCTTCTTTCCTGCTGTAAAGGGGTAGCAGCCCTCTGTACCCAGAACATAAAGAGTGGGTTCATTTGGAAGACTTGCCACACACACACACTCATACCTTTACACCCTTGGCCCCAGTAGGAGCTGTACAAATGAGGGCCTTACTCTCTTAGATTTAAAGGAGTTGAAATGAAAAATAAAATGATGGAAGTAGTGAAAATATTTGGTGTCCCTCCTTCGAAACTGCACTAACTCTGCATGACACGTTGCCTAATGAGATACAGAAATGAAGTAACTTGGCCGTGTTCACATCCTGTATAAATGCTATACTTGGGGCTTAATGCAAACCCAACTGATTTTGGAGATCTAGGTCTTCAGCACCATGGTATATTGATTTTCAGAAAATGTAACTAATAAACTGCTGGACTGAATCTACAAGCCGCATCCTTTGACCATGGAGTCCTGCTTTGTTCACCTTTCTTGTCTCCTCAAAATAGCCTCGAGTCTCTCTTTCAGGTGAGGGACTTCAGTGGCTGTTTCATCCTCCTCAGTTTCCATAATTTGCTATAATGGTTCATAGAACCCAGGGAAACACTTTGCTTATTATTATGGTTTATTACAAAGAATATAAATGAACATTCAGATAAAAGAGTACAATTTGGAAGAGTCCAGAGCACAGAAGTTTCTGTCCCCATGGAGTTTAGGGTATGTCGTTCTCCCAGCACATGGACACATTCACCGACCTGGAGGTTCTCTAAACCCCTGTGTTTAGAGTTTTTATGGAGGCTCTATTTCAGAGGCATGATCAAACAAGTGTTGGGTCGTTAGTGATTTTCCCAATCTCCAACCTCTCTCCCCTCCCTGAAGGTCTGGGGGATGGGGTTGAAAGTTTCAATCCTCTAGTCCTCCCTTGGTCTGGTTTCTGGGTCCCCAGCACCCATCCTGGAGCTACCAGGGGACTCAGCAGGAGTCAATGCATTAGCATTCAAAAAGACACTCCTCACTCTGGAGAGTCCAAGGGGTTTAGAAGCTGTCCTGTCAAGAATCAGGGACAAAAACAAAATAATATAAGAAAAGATGATCCTATCACCCTTATGACTCAGGAAATCACAAGGGTGTTATGAAATCTGTGCCAGGGACGAGGGACCAAATATATGTTTCTTATTATATCACAATATTACACCTGGTAATCTTCCTTAACAGGTGGGGATGATCTATTTTCTCTCTTTTTCTCATTAAGTGCATTTTTATTCTTCACTGAAATATATTTGACGTGTAATGTGTATATTTAAGAAGTACAACATATTGATCTGATACATCTCTATATTGTAATACAGTTGCCATGCTATCAATAATTAGCATCTCTCTCACCACATAATCATTTCTTCTTAGTAGTTGAAATAGTTAAGATCTAGTCCATTAGCAAGTTATGATTATAATCCAGGACTGCTGTCTATATTTTCACTTTACTGGGCATTAGATCTCTAGGACTTATTTACTACTCACTACTCCTTGCATTTGCATAGTATTCCATCATGCGGCTATCCTCTATCTAATTAGTCCCCACTAATGGGCATTTAGGGCATCTAATTAGTCCCCACTAATGGGCATTTAGGGCATTAAGATAATCGTGACAAATATTAAAATTTTTGAAATCTTGTAATTACAAACAACGTTGCAATGGATAAACATGTATAAATGACTTTTTTTCCTCCCACGTAGCTCTATGTGCAGGATAAATTCCCAGAAGAGGGACTGGTAGGCTTAAGGGTAAATGCATTTTTGATGCTTATTGTCAAATTGCCCTTTATAGGACTCTCCCACCAGCCTTATATAAAAGCCTCTTTCTCCACCGCCCTGCTGATAGAGTGCTTTATCACACTTGGATTTTTGCCAATCTGATAGGCGAGAAATGGTTTCCTAATGCAGTTCTGATTTACAGTTGTTTTTTTTTTTATGACTAAGGTTGAGATCTTTTCATATGTTTAAGGGCACTTATGTTTCCTTTCTGTGAAACATACAGCGTGGGGAGATTATGTTGCTTGAGATATAAGTGACAAATATCTTTCCCAGTTTGTCCCTTATCTTTTGACTTCACTCTCGATGTATCGTTATTGTCATCATTACTATTGCTATTATTTTGCCATTTAGAGGGCTTTTGTTACAGGGTTTGAGGGCATCATTATTCTCTCTGATAACCCCTGGATTTGGAGCCACACTTAGTCTTTCTTACTCTGATACTACAAACGGATTCCCCTTTTTTTCTCATCATAGTTTTATAGTTTCTTCTGTTTTTCCACCCACGTTTAAAATTCTATTTGGTGATATTCTGATGAATGTTATTTTATGCACCTAGCTTTGTGTTTTTTGAATATTACTACCCAACTGTCCCAGCACATTTTAATAAATGGTCCATTTTTACTCGAGATGCTACCTTTGTCATATACCAAATCCTTGTAGGCATTTGGTCTTAATTCTGACTTATTGTTCTTTTCCATTGGTCCATTTGTCTATTTGCCTAGTAGTACCACACTGCCTTTTTTTTTTTTTTTAAAGATTTTATTTACTTATTCATGATAGACACACAGAGAGGCAGAGAGACACAGGCAGAGGGAGAAGCAGGCTCCTCATGGTGAACCCAATGCGGGACTCGATCTCCGGGCTCCGGGATCACGCCCTGGGCCCAAGGCAGACGCTCAACTGCTGAGCCCCCCAGGTGCTCCAATACTACACTGCTTTTATTATTAAGGCTTTATAGCACATTTTAATGATTTATAATATTTCCTTTAAGGAAATATTCCCTTTAGGGAAGAGAGGGCGTCCTTCTCTTAGTGCCCTAAAGGGGAAGGAAGTTTTTCCTGCCGATTATACCGTGTGTATAAGTCTAGCCTTCTTACACATCCATAGAGACTAGTACCAGCGTGCCTCCATCACTTATCTCCCTGCAAGGGCAGCAGCAGGAGGCAGGTGCCTGGAGTGGATGACGAAGGATGCTGTTTCCTCCCCCACTGTTTGTGGGGATGGGGGTAGAGGGGCATGAAGAGTGTGTGGGGTTGGGGGTGAGTGGGGAGTTGATTTGCTGCTCTACTTGGATGTTTGAAACAATTCCAGAAAAGGAACCTCCCTGGAGGAGCACCAAGAAGCTAACCCCAGATGCCCCAGGCCTACTGGCAAGGGATTTGTATGGAGCACCTCTGTCCCAGCAATGACCACAGGAGTCACTACCGAACGGTATCCAAGTTGAAAGTCTTATGCTGGATGCCTGTCTCTCTCGGAGCTTCAAACTTTTTGCTCACAGACTTTTCAAAAGATCCTATTACTTTACAACCTGGGAAAGAAAAGAGAGTGCCTCCCTGAGCTTTGGCTAACAGGCCCCCTAAAACACTCTCTCGTCCACCACATCCTCAGAAAGCAGAATCACCTCTTGGGAGACTCTCCAGCATCATCCTCAGTCAGGATGCATGGACATCCAGCATTTCCCACTTCCAAACAACCCTATCCGGCGGTGTTTACTTAAGAGAAGGTGTCCGTGTACATAAAATAAATCTGTGCAGTTCCCTAAGGTGTGTGCGCTGTGAGGATCGCCTTTTTCTTTCTGCCACCACGATGATAGCTTATGAGGAGTCTGCTGCCGTGCTTTACTTTGCATGCACCACAGCATTGGCTCCTCCAGCGGCCTCTGGGAGGTTAGAGCCACGGGCTTGGTAATTTGCAGGCCGTGCAGAAGCAGGAGCGCTGGAGCTGTTTGTGCGTGCGTGTGTGAGTGTGAACCGAGCCAGATGTGGGAGTGGACAGGAAACCCTCTGTGCTCGATACTGCAAACCTCTGAGTCATTTTCTTTCTCAGTAGGCGCCCATGTTATTAATTCCTAGATTATCTGTGGTTTGTTTTTGACATACCTTGGCCCCCTTGCCATAGCAGGAATGCCTCCCTGTGTCTTCCACCACCTTCTCTTTCTCCCACTTTGGGTGGTAAGTCTAGCATCTCCCATGCTCCTCTAGTTCCCTCTGGGGTTTGGAGAAAACTCCAGGCACTGTTCCAGGCGTGGCAGGCGTCCTGGCCCAACTTGCTTTCTATGTTGCTCCAAGGTCCCTGAGCCCCCTATTAGCCAACATTGTCCGGTGCCAATAGCAGCGATTCTCCTCCTGGGTGTTAAAAGTACTTCTTTTATTTTTCTCTTGACAAAAGGAATGGATACCCTTGGATAAAACCCAAACACTGCAGAAATATGTCCGGTGAAGGCCCCTTGTAATCCCACCCTCCAGAGAAAACCATTTTAGCAGTTCTATACTCCCCATTTTTTATAAAGGGGGTCACTGGCGACGTTGTCCTGATTTTACAGAAGTGGAGTTTTACAAAATGCTATACACAAACCATTTTGCAGTTTGCTTTCTTCAGCCTCTCCATATGCTAAGATCCTTGTAATAATGAGGCCAAATACTTTTGCTCCCTCTCATTTCCATTCTCCTATTTTTGGCTCCACGGTCTGCCAAAAAAAAAAAAAAAAAGTACACTGAAACAAGATGAGACAGTCTTGGGTTTGCAGCTATAATTCTGCCCTTAGCCAGTGGGGGTAAGTCTTATGGGTAAGTGGGTGAGTCTTTTGGCCTCTTTGGCCTCAGTTTTCTTCTTTGTAAAGTCAGAGGGCAGGCCACACGATCCCAAGGTACCCCCCAGCTCCAGCAGACAGGCCTACTGGGATGGGATCTGTATGGAGCTCCTCTGTCCCAGCAATGAGCACAGGAGGAGACGGCTCCCACCCTCGTGGAGCATCTGTTTCAACAGCAGGTGGATGAAGGTTCTCTCCTCTCATGAGCAGGACCAAGTTTTGTCTCCCTTCTCTCTGTGTCCCCCAATCATTCCCCAGCTCATAGCAACCAAATCCTTGCCTCACCTGGCCTGGTGTCAGGGCTCTAACTACCCTCCATTCACAGCGTCTAAGGGACTCAGTCTTCATGTTCCTTGAACACTGTGTGGAATGTGATGCTATTACTTGTTTCCTTCTTTAACCAGTGCAGCGCTGATTTCCTTCCAGAATGACTGTTTCTTCTTCTGGATGTGTGGACAGTTGATCCTCATCTTTTGCAGATTCAGTATTTGCAAATTACCTGACTCTAAACTTATTTGTAGCCTCGAAAAATTCTTACAAATCGTATTGTAAGAATCTTTGACTTCTATCAGTCAGTAATAATTTCAGGTATTGTGCTTTGAAGACTTCATCCTTGTAGTCCTTTCCTCAGGGACACCATTGCAACAAACTAGAGTCATTACAACTGAAAAACCTGAAGGTATTCTCAACTACAGTTTCCTTGATTCTTTTCCATCTTTTAACAGTTTGAGAGGTTGCCTCCCCCAGGGCTAGATCCATTAGGTACAAAAAGCCAAATCAATTCCAAAATATCACATATTTGTAACAAACACTTTCTCGTAAGGGAGGCATTTAGGATATGTCACATCTCAAATATTTTGCACAACTATAAAAGGGATTCATTTCACTGGGAAAAAAAAATTGTCAGTGGGTTGGTTGTAGCAAGTCATTTCCCAACGGTGAGACTACTTCACCTATAGTGGAACCCTGGGGGTGGGCCCGTCTCCACAGTGAAGGGGAAGGGAGCTGGGTCATGGCAATTTGGGCCACACTCTGAGTCAGAAAGGACCACAGAGGGATGGAGTTCAAATGCCACAGCTGATGCAAGAGCTGTTCTGCAGCATCCAGGTTGTGATGTGACCCGTTTAAAACTCTTTGATAGCTTCCCATGTTTCTAGGGCAAAGTCCAAACTCCTTGACGTGGTGACATGGCCTGGGAAGTCTTCCACAGCCTGACCTCTGCTGATCTCTTCAGTTTTTGTTTCATTTCTTCAGTCCTTTGTCAACCTGTTTGTCCTGTATTTATTGAGCGCTTACTGTGTTCCAGGCACTGATTCAAGAATTCAATAGTAAATAAAACAGAGAAACTTCCCTTAGAGGTTATATCCCAGAGGTAGAAGACAGGTCATCATCAAATAAATAAAATGTGTTATGTCGGGTGGTGATGAATGCTGTGGAGGAAAGATAGCGTGGAAGATGTAGTGATTTTAAATATTTCCACACCTCCTTTGATACACCTCCCTCCAGGAGTTTGAGTCCAACTGCCTTTTCCCCCTGTGTAGGTTGGACTTCATGGCTCATTTCAAATGAATAGAGTAAGTCAGAAGTGATGGTATGTGACCTTGGAGACTAGGTCTTGAAATGCACTGTGACCCCCCCTCCCCTGTCTTAGATCTCACACTCTGGGGGATGTTAGAGACCGTATCATGAGCAGTCCTCTGGAGAACCCTGTGTAAGGACACGAGGCCTCTGACAGCTGCCATGTGAGTGAGCCTTCTTAGAACTGGATCCTCTGGGCCCCGTCAAGCCTTCCTATGAATGCAGTCCTGGCCATGTTGACTACAACACCATGAGTGACCCAGAGCCAAACACTTAGAAATTATACTAGATAATAAATCTTTGTTGTTTTAAGCTGCTACATTTTGGGGGCAATTTGTTACATAGCAATTGGTGACCAATACAAAAAGAAAATAGTGAATAGATATATTAGGGAGGGTTGGCAATTGCCAAGGTGGCCTCACTGAGAGGGTTGTCGTAACAAACACCTGAAGGCCACAGCTCCGCTGCCGAGTAACTGGCACATAAGCCCTCTGAGGCTGTTTGCTCATCTGCAACATGCTCCTCTTGGAGGAGTATGGTGAGGATCATCAATGGGCTACGTAAACCACCCACCAGGGCAAGTTCTAAGTAAGCAATGCTAAATTCTAGTGATGGGAGTTTGTTCTCTTACAAAACAGTCCATTCCACCCATTATGGAACAGTTCCCTTTAGGAGAAAACTCTTGGTTTGAAACTGGTTTGAGGTCTGGGCATCCAAGGGAGGGCCTGTGTTTTTGGCTGACCCTCTGCTGGCCTAGAAGGCTGTCACTCCAAAGTGATGCTATTGTAGAGCATTCTGATTCCTTTTATAACCGTCTCTCAGAGCAGCATTGTGAACAGGCACTGATAACTTTTTAGCTTCATTTGGAACGCTAAAGGGCAAATTTCTATTTTCAAATAGAAACCAGAAAAAAAAGGAGATGGCAAGATTTCTAAACACAGAGGACGTGTGTCTTACTCTGACCTGAATCTCTGTTACACTTAATATCAATGCTTCCTGATTGCTTTTCCTTTGCATTTGTCTCACTAATTCAATTATAATGTGAGGAACTTTCCCTATGTTTCTTCCCTCCTGAATAACGAGGACTAGTAGAGGACTGGGCACACAGTAGTCACTCAGCTTTTGTGAGAGACTGACTCTTGGGGACAAGTGGCTTTTGGTTAAGTCCTTAGGAAAGCTCCTTTGTGGATCGATTAGGACTTCAGGATGGAACTTCCGCCAGAATGCCAGTATTTTTTATTTATTTTGATGAAGGAAACTCTTGCCATTTTGACTATGGTTTTGCCAATTCACGAAACAAATGACCTAGCAACACAGTGTGACAAAGGTAGATATCTAGGAAAGTGGATTATCTCAAAAGATCAAGGTAGAGTTTTGGTTGTATCTGTGGGTACAAAAAAAAAAAAAATGAAAGAAGGAAGCATTTGTGGCTCTTGAGGTAAAGTGATGCTAGCTTCCAGTTCTTTCCCCCAATCCTCTTCATTTTGTAAGTCATTGTCGAGAATATTAAACCACCAGGGTAATATAGGGGAATCCCATTGGCAAACATGATTTGAGAAAATGTCCTCAGAGAGGTTTCTAGGAAAAGTTTTCTGGACATCCTTGAGGGAGTTCATTAATGGCTACCCAGTAGTAAATATGCTATAGGTCCCTGAAGTCAACTCGGTGTCAAATAACACATACATTCAGGGATTCTGTGCAAAAATATCAAAACACTCTACTTTTTCTCAACTACAGTGAATGCAATCAACCACAAACGTTTCTAAAGAGGTCACAGAAATTTTAATGTTAGGAAAAAGTCAGAGGGTCAGGAGTAGGTAAGGCCTAACCCAACATATATGAAAGAGGCACAGAAAGTTACAAAAAGACATCCAAATTTTTCCACTACGAGTCTGCCATTTCCCCCAAGTTTCCCATTAGTCATTCCTGAAGCTAAGATGTAGAATCCTGCAAAAATGCCTATCTGCATTTAGAATGTCTTATTTATATCTAGATATGTGTTAGTTGGTCATTATAGTCTCAGTTACCTGGTGCCACTTTGGGTAGTAGCAACAGCGGGTAGGTAAATTTTTTATAAGACTGAGGGCAGGATGGAGCTCCCGGAGTATGGGGGTGATTCCAGTGAGGTTGTGCCTCTATGGAGGAGACATTGGAGACTCTGAATTGCATGGAAGTCAACGTAAGTATGACCAGTGCTAGCAGAGCAAGAGGAGGAAAGCAGAGCTAGTAAAGATGGGTGTGGTTGTCACTGTGGTTTTTCAGCTAGAGTGCCCTCAGGGTAGCCCTGCCACTGGTGCGGAGAGAGCAGATCAGTGGTGAACTTGGGTATTCATTGCCGTTGGGTCACTCTGGGCGCACACATGCCTGCTGGTGGTAGGAAGAACTGGACAACTCTTGTGAGACACAGAGACATAATCCTTCCCAATCTGACCTTCCTCGAGGGGGTCTCCCAGCCCTGAACATAGGTCAAAGGACAGGCCATCAAGAGGCTGGCTTGGTCATATGAGTACAAGCTGTATCCTTTAGGAAATGAAGAAGTGTGCAGTTTGCTCCTCCTCTCCCCTTGGGGCTAAATGGTACTCTTCTTCCTGGCCATCCTCTCTCAATCTCAATCTCTGCTCCAAATGTAAAGAGGGAAGTTTCCTGTAAAAGACCTTCATGTTCAGTCACATAATTTATTAGAAACTCTGTAGAGTAGCCACAGTCTCATATTCCTGTTTTTCTTTCTTTTTTTCATTTTAGTCCAGGCTATACACAAGTGAGCAGAGAAAACCCTGGAAATTCTTGCCTCAATTAGGGAAAAATGTGAACTGGGCCACAACAGAAAAGGTTTAATTGATTTTGAGGAATAATGAATGACATTAAGAAAAGTTTCATTAAGATATAAATACATATAGAAAATGAATGTATCATAAATGCACAGCTCAATATGTTTTCACCAGATAAACACACCTATATAATCAGGCAGATAAAGAAATGAATTACAAGCACCCCAGAAATCTTCTTTTTTCCTATTTCAGCATCTGATCACCCCCGGAAGTGGTTACTCTTCTGACCTCTAACTTGATAGACCAGTTTTGTCTGTTTCTGAACTTTATATGAAAGGAATTATATAGGTTTTATTTTTCTGTATTTGGCTTCTTTTGCTCAGCGTTTGTTTATGTTAATCCCTGTATTTATGTGTAGCAATATCATGTATATTATCATTGCTGTGTAGTATTCTGGTATATAACATACTGTATTTATCTATTCTAATGGTTTTTGACTTAGGCTATTGTGAAGAATGCTGCAATGTTTTCTCTCAAAACTGAGCCCACTTCAGATTAACCCTAAAGCTGCTACAACACAATTAGTATATTACCTAGTGCTGTATTTCTTTAAAGTGTTAAACATGAGTCCAAGAACCCCATGTGACAACATAGTCAAACAGTAATAAAAAAGGTATTTATTAAACAGAACAAAATATTATTAGCCTAGTTGATTCGGTTCTATGAATTTGGAAGTGGTAAAAATCTTATACTGCTTTTAAAACATGCTGCATTTTAGATTTGCCATTGATTCAGAGGGCCGTCTTTTCCACCTAACCTAAATTATTGATGTTTCACCTTACTCATAGCACACACATGGCATTTGAATTAGGGCAGTGACAGAGAAAAAGGGAAAAAGCCATTTTCTCAGGATGATGTTTATGATATTTTAAAACCAAATCACCTCAGGATTAGAACTGTTTGGTCACATGTATTTTAAAAAGTTCACTAGGGTAGTGAGAAGGTAGAAAATACTGAGTTTTCTTGGCCCACAATTTTCCCTCAGAGACTAAGAGGGTCTGGTAAATCTGCACCAAGACACACAGTTTTGAATAGGAATTTTTAAAAGTTATGTCTTAAAATACTAGTTAACCTGTGGGAATGATTGTGAGAAACAGTAATAATTCTAAAATTGATTAGAGAATTAGAATAAAAGATTCACTGAAATTAGTTAATGAACTATGACTTTGAATATCTGGTGTGATGAGCAAGTGTGAATTACGATTTTTTTAGAACTTATTTACTAGTCAAAATTTAAAAAATGAAATGAAACCACTCAGAGAGACCTATGGATTTTTAAAAATATATGACAGTAGAGGGCAGACATTAGGGAGCCAAAGCCAAATTCTGTTTGTACCTACTAGTGTAGTGAGGCATTTGAATAAATGTTGTTTTCTTCTTTCACTGAAATTGATTTCAGTACTTGGTTTTACTAGAGAGGAAAATAAGCTCATTTATATTACAACACATTCCTGTGGCCTTTGTCTTCCTCTTGAAGATGAGATGAAGACTAGAGTCACAAGATTTAGTCCTCAGGAAGGAGAGAAAGGTGGCTATGGTTGACAAGTGTCTTTGTGGGCAAGGTGTCAACAGGGTGAGTTGGCACGAAGAAAGTTGGCCCGGGTGTTTTTCAGGATCAGCTTTGAGCATAACAGGGAAGTAAAATATCTCTAACTCTCTATTCTGCTGACCCTAACCCCCCCCCCCAAAAAAAAAAAGAAAGAAAGAAAAAAAATGTGCTCTTCATTTTCCCAGGAGATGGATATCCCAATAATCCCAACTTGGTACTTATTCACACCAAGGTGAAAGTGATTAATAACAATTTAATATCTTACTTTGCCTATAAAGTGACTAAGAATTAAAAATAATATACAAGGGGCCCCTGGGTGGCTCAGTGGTTAAGCGTCTACCCCTGGGTTAAGCGTCTACCATTGGTTCAGGTCATGATCCCAGGGTCTTGGGATGAAGCCCCGGGTTGGACTCCCTGCTCAGTAGGACTGCTTGTGTCCCCTCCTCTCTCAAATAAAGAAAATCTTAAAAAAGTACACAAGACTCAATGAAGAAAATTTTGAAAAACACTGTCAATGGATATAATAAAAGATCTTAAGTAGTAGAGAGAAGGCAAATTCTCTTAGATGGAATGAGTTCATTTTATAAAGATGTTAATTCTTTGTAAATTAAGTCATAGCCCAAAGTCTCTCCTGCATTTTTTACAGGAACTTGACACATTTCTTATAAAATTTATGTAAAAAATATATGAAAGGTCTATAAATAGCTAGGACAGCCTTGAAAAAGAGCAAAGAGGGCAGACTTTCTTGTTCAGATATAAAGATATTTCTCAATAATAAGAATATTATGGAACTGGCTCAAGAACAAAAAGAAAAATAAACCAATGGAACAAAACAGAGAGTCCAGATGTAGCTATTTATACATGGAAATTCACATATAATAAAGGACTCACTGTTTAGTAACTGTGTTAGGAAAATGGGCTTGTTATGCAGAGGAAAATAAACTGGATTCCCAACTCTTCATCATATACAAAAAACCATTAAGGACCTTATTGTAAAAGGTAAAAACCATAAATAGAGGAAAAGTTAGAAGAGTATCTCCATGATCTAGAAATGGGAAGAGTCTTTAAACAAAGTCTTGAACAGTGCAAACCTTATGACAAAAAATAATGTCTTAGATGTCATCCAAATTAAGTTTCTGTTCAACAAAACACAGTTAGTAGGATGCAAGTTGAGAGGAGAGTTTGTTATGCCTGCAAGCAAAAGGAGAAATAATACATAAAATATACAGGAAACTCTTATGAATCCACAACAACAACAAAAGACCCAAGCCCACTAAAACAATGGACAATTGATGTAGACCATCAATTCACAGAAAGGGGAAAACTCAAGAGGCTCCAAGTGTATGAAAAAAAAAAATCAAATCACAACCGTAAGAAGATAGTATTTTGAATCTCCAAAGCTGGCAAAGTCTGAGCAGGAGAGTGTGGGTGGAGATGTAAGGAAACAAACCTTTATTCAATGATTTGAGAGAGTAATCGATGCTGTCTTTTTGGAGAGCAGTTTGGTAGAATCTAGTAAAAGCCGGTAAACTTACCTTTAAGACCCGGTATATCTACTTCTGGGATAATTACTATAAAGATATTCTCAAAAATACACCATTACATGACTTGGGTGAGGCGCTTAGTGCTGCAGGGTCTGTAGAGTACAACTGGAGATGGATTAGGTGCCCACTGAAGGAGGAGCAAAAAGGTAAAGTATGGATACCCACTATGGAACGGCATGTTAGGAAAAGAATCTACTTGTAGCGACGTGGGCAGAGTCCAAGGCCACTGTGCTGAATGAAAGATTAAGAAAGAGAGCCATTGGGATCCCTGGGTGGCTCAGTGGTTTGGTGCCTGCCTTCGGCTCAGGGCGTGATCCTGGAGTCCCAGGATCGAGTCCCTCGTCGGGCTTGGAGCCTGCTTCTCCCTCTGCCTGTGTCTCTGCCTCTCTCTCTCTCTCTCTCTCTCTCTCATGAATAAATAAATAAAATCTTTAAAAATATAAAAAGAAAGAGAGCCATTCCTGTAAAATAAAAACGTGTCCACAAGCTCAACAACATTTTATGTTTTACAAGGATTCAGAAATGTATATAAATATATTAGAGCCTATGGCAGGTGGTGGTGTGTGACGCAGAGGGAAGGAGGGTAAGGAGAGTGAGGCCTTGGTCTCTGTCTCTGTCTCTGTCTCTGTCTCTCTCTCTCTCTCTCACACACACACACACACACACACACACGGGGGCAGGTGCAGGGGTGGGAAGGGAAGGACACCTGCAGAGAACAACGATCATGTGTATTGTACTGGGGGTATGATGACTACAAAGCTTTCTACCTGAGTTACCCAAAGTTCTCTTTCTCCTGGAGAGACGTATACTGCCAAAGAATGAGTTATGGGTTTCTGAACATCAGACAAAAAAATTGAGAAATAGTTTCATCATGCAGTCAATGAATATTTATTAATCGCCTATTGCATGCCAAGCGCTCTCCCGGGTGCTGGGGACAGTACAGTGCATGAGACAGAGGACCTGCCTTCTGGTTAGGGATTCTGGTTTAGCCCTTCCTGGCATCAGGCTGGGAAAACTGCCACTTAAAATTTTAGATCTACCATGGGTACAGTCTGTCTGGGGCCTGGGAACATGAGGCCAGGGGGGTGTTCATCTGGGGTGGCCGCTGGAAGACATTTGACAGTTTACAAGTCAACAACGGAAGAGAAGACCTCTCATGATCTGAAGTTATTTAGCGCCGGTATGGCTCCAGCTGTTTCTTCCTGGGAGCAGTTTTATGCTGTATCCCCAGCTCTCTTAATAACAAATATTTTTGAGACTTCCTGTATCACTGTTCAGAAATCCTAGTGCATTTTTTCACTTTAGTGGGTTTTGGTCAAGCTCATGGAAGCCTAAGATCTTGGCTTCATTAACACTATGTTTTTGATGGTTGCCCAGCAGGGCTGTATAATGACTCAGAGACGTGTTGCTGCTGCTGAAGACTGGTTTGCAATTTTCTGACATTCGATGTTTGTTTCACAGCTGTTTATTCCCTAATCAGGAATAATAATAATGAGGCTGGCAAGCAAGACTGCACCAAACCTTCAAATTACAAGTACTGTAAAGGCAGCCCCAATTCACCTCCATGCATGTTCCCAAAGATGCTTAGTGAGTTATTTAAATTCATAGAACTATATATCAATTCCCTTGACATCCTTTTTGTTGATTTCTTTTTAGGTGTCTGGTGCTGTGCTAAGTGTTGGAGATGCAAAGATAAACAAGATGAAGACTCTTCCCTGGGAAGCATATAATTTGATCATGTCAAAACTTATTTTCCATGGGAAAACAATTATGTATGCTTGTCCTGTTCCCAGGCAAACCAACAAGTCTACTGAATCCACAGTATAAGCATAAACCTAGTGCTGATATAATTATACAGAGTTTTGGACAAAAGTGGCCATGTCTCATATAATAGAAAATTGAAAGAAAAAGAGTCTCTCATCTTGGGCTCATGAACACCCTTAAGCAAATGTTTGGAAGGAGTCTAACTGTTACTTACTCGTCCAAATCTCACCCTTTGCATCTGTTTCCTAAGGCACCTTCCCAAATGCTCAGTGTCCTCGTGCTGCTCTATTCCTCCACGGTGGCCTTCACTTGGGTCTTGCCATCTCACCAATGCTCAAGATTCTATAATTATTCATTTTCCTTCTTCTAGTTCTTCAACACTCTTGATCTTGACTAGTTGTGGGAGAAAAATCTGATCAAACCTACGTGCACACTCCTTCCCCTAGCAATAGATCATGGCACTTGCTCCCCTGTCATCCGTCTCTTGGGAGGTTTCCCAGTCTAGTTTTTAGGTGTTATTTAGAATTTGATCCATTTTTAATAACTCAAAATCAAGATATAACCACTATATTGCCAGGTTCTCTTCCTTAGGCATCCATATACATGATAAAAGTTGTTAGAAAGATTTTTTGGAAATATTATTTCGAGACTTAACTTGTGTGTTACTTAACTTGAATGAGCACAGGTAAGATTTCAAGATGAGCTACTATATCTACTATATGCTTAAAACACTTGTATGTTAAGAAAGGTAGCGATTAGATTGCTAAGCATTAGTATTTCCAAATTTAAATTGATACTGATTATAATTTAATAAATTTTTTTTTAAGTAACCTCTACACCCAAAGTGGGACTCAGCCTTATGATGCCAGGAATTAAGAGTCACATGCTCCTCTGACTGAGCCAGCCAGGTATCCTTCAAAAAAAAAAATTTAAGATATATTTGCATCCACCATAATTATTAAGATCACTTTAAAAAGTCACAGAATGGGATAAAATGAGTGCTTAGGTTAGCCAACACTGTTATTTTAAAAATGTAAGTCTTCCTCAGGATTAAAAATATATGTGTATATTTTTATGTACATTAAATGTACATAAAAGTGTATTAAAAATATATAAGGTTATTTTTAAAAGTGGAATTATCTCCAAGCTATTATCACTATTTATTTTAAGACAGAGGATATAGGACACGAGTCCTTTATTTCTGATCACCTTTAATGAGATAAGAATCTATGAAGCTGGAAGGAAAATGAGCCCATGACCAAACTGTTTACTCAGCTACTACAGAAGATGAAAAAATATTATGCCGAATCTGGAATCCACGAAGACAAAGCAATTGCTTTCTTTGAAAAATAAGTAGGGTTTAGAAAATTTCTGGGATTTATCTGTGAAAACACCTTTGGGGCCCTAATAGTGACGTTTTAGGGAAACACTCGCATTTCAAGGTGGGAAAAATAGGAGGTGGCGTTTTGTGGGCTCCTGTGGTGGTTAGGTAGTTCTCAGAAGACAGTACTGGAAATTAGATAATTGCTGATGTCATTTTTTACAAAAAAAAAAAGTATATTCTGGGGGCTATAAAAGCAGCAACTTTTGCTTTCCCCTCACAAGCAGAATCATCGAAACAGGCAAGTGTTTCAGCAAACTTGGTGTGATGGGTTCGTTTGACGTGATACTTCTTGATACCTAATTGTTTGCCTTTATGCTTTTGCTTCTTGTTCTCTTGATACCAGGTTTCTTTTCTAGTCGCCATTAGTTCCAGTTAGAGCTGTCTGCGATGGCTGCCCTGCAGAAATCTGTGAGCTCTACCCTTATGGGAACTCTGGCCGCCAGCTGCCTCCTTCTCATTGCCCTGTGGGTGCAGGGAGGGGCAGCGCTGCCCATCAGCTCTCACTGCAGACTTGACAAGTCCAACTTCCAGCAGCCCTATATCACCAACCGCACCTTCATGCTGGCTAAGGAGGTACTCATCTCGGTCTCTCTCTGTCTTTCATATCTTCTCTCCTTGGAACCTGATAGTTCCTAAAACGTTTTCCAGAACACTACTAAGATCTGTAAGAATGCATCGTCTCTCCTCACTGGTAGACCAGAGATTATTTTCTATGTCTCCTTAGAGACTCTTTGGAGATTGGGCTTTACCAGAAGACCCTCCATGTTGGCCTTGATGATATATGTTCGTTGAATTTTACTCCCCAAAGGCCATTTATTAGCCCTCCTGACTGTGTTTCTCCTTACTCCTGTGTGCATTATTTTAAACTCATGCACACATCTGAATTCTTGAGTCTTCATGGGGCTGCTCTGGGGAAAGTGGATAGAGTGCATCTCTACTCACAGACTTTTCATCACAGATGAAAAGGCACTTAGTCTTTTCTTCTTTTCCAGGCTAGTTTGGCAGATAACAACACAGATGTTCGTCTCATTGGGGAGAAACTGTTCCACGGAGTCAATGTAAGCCATAGTCATGATGAGCGGGGCAGTGTGTCATCCCTGGTTGTTTGGATGGTGGTGATGATGCTTTGGGTCTTCTGGATGCCCCTCAACATTGACTCCTGCTGTTTCACTTTTGGCTGCAGATGGGAGAGCGCTGCTATCTGATGAAGGAGGTGCTGAACTTTACCCTTGAAGAAGTGCTGCTCCCCCAATCCGATAGGTTTCAGCCCTATATGCAGGAGGTGGTGCCCTTCCTGGCCAGGCTCAGCAACAAGCTAAGCCAATGTGTGAGTTTTTGTCTCCGCCTAACTCTACCCTCTCCTACTTGACTGTCTTGCCTTGCTTCTTTCCTTTAGAGCTCTTCTCTGCAAACCCTCACTGCCCCTTCCCACGCTGGCAGCAAGAGGTGCCTCAGCAACACCACCGTGAGAATCATTTGGAATCACAGAATGTTTGTTTTTGCTTTAATTGAATCATATTTTGAACATATGATGACGAAGAGTGTCTGAAAGACAAGAGCAGAGAAGGCTTTTTTGTCCTTGGGAAAAAGCATCTCAAGTTATGTGAGACGAGAAAGGTGTTAAGACCTGTAGGGAAAAAATGCCTAGATGTGGGAATGGGTCCCTGGAGTATAGATGGAACAGGTGGGAAGAAGAGAGGCTAATGGGAAGATTTAATGTTCAGAGCTGGGTGGGCAAAGATGGTTGCCCTTTGGATGTCATGAGAAGGGACAAAAGTCAGAGGTGTGTGACCTTGATGGCTCTGAATATTTAAAATTATGAAAAGACTGCAGTGGAGTGGGCAGAGTGAAGGGACCTAGTAGTATTTATTGAGGAGGGCCTACTGTTCACACAAGACATTTTATGTCCGTTTCTTGTTCTGAGCATGCATTTTTTGGGGGGGTAGAGTTAGGGTTTTATTCTTCACAGAATTTGCATAAACCACTCTACTCTTCCCACAAACGTAAACCTCAGTAGGATTTCTCAAGGGTGAAGAGAGGTCCTATGTAAGGGAAATGACTGGATTTTGGTGTCCAAGGGAATTCAAGAGCTTTGAAAATCTAGGTCACTGGTGAAATCTAGGTCATTGTGGGCAAAATTGCTAAGAACTTTAACTCCAGGTGCATTTGTAACACACCTCAGTTAGGGATGCTGAGGTTCATAAAGCTTCAGCACAACAGTGTTAAAATAAGTGCTCTGGTTTTCATTTTGTAGCATATTGAGAACGATGACCAGCATATCCAGAGAAATGTGCAAAAGCTGAAGGACACAGTGCAAAAGGTACTACTAATAACTATTAACTCTAACCCATTAAATAGGAGAGACAAATATTGTTTTTCTTTCCTACCCTTTCTTTTTTTCCCCCACATGTAATTTTTTTGCTTTATTTGCCTACATCAGGTTGATTATATATATATTTATTTGTATATAATATTTATTTTATATTTATATTATATATATTTATTATATATATTTATAGATAAATTTTAAAATTTTGCAAATCATAGAATTCTAGAATTGACTGGGAAGTAAGATTATCTAATCTCTTCACCCCATGTTCTGGGCATGACTAGCAGTAGAGCCAGGGCTAGAATGCAGGTCTCTTGAATCCCCTCCAGCACTCTTTCTAGCAGCAATTTGTGTTAGTTTTAGTGTTAATTCTTTAGGAAATTTGAAATTCCTACTGATTCACGTAATCCAAACAAGTACTTGTTCAAAAACAGGAAAGTACTTGGGGACAAATTTATTTGAGGTGATTTTTGAAGCCATTGATTCGATGATTTAAAACTTGGAGAAATAAACCCAGAACAACCATAACAAAAGAGTTGCACATATATGATGTAAATTTCTAGAATTATTGATACTTATATTTAATTATCATAATATAATACCTAGAAATTATTGATTTTAATTTACAAGCAAGAATGAGCAACCCCCAATTTCTTTTATGCAGTTCCAAAAGGAATGGATTTATTAGAGTGAATGGAAGTCTGAACTGGAAATACTCTTCTCTTCCTCTCTCTTTTCCCTTTCCTTTCTGGTCTCCTTCTTCACTCAACAAATCCCCAGTGAGCATCTATCTGGTTAGGCTAGTGTGCATTTGTACAGAGAATGATACTGTCACGTGGCCTATTTGGGGAAAAGAACAATAGTAGAAGGCTCAGACTGGCAATTGTGACTCATTCAAAAACCAGAGGAATGATTACTAGCAGCGAAAGTGATGCTCTTGCAAGCAGGTAACAAACCTCAGAAACATGAAGGTTCTAGCTGTTGGAATTTTTAATAACAGGTGTAACCTTAATCATCCCCTTCTTTCCACCTTGATGTTTCTTTTAAAAATTATTTCTTGCTGATCATGATTTAATGAATCTAACCATTTCTTTGATAATCGAAGGCTTTGTAGTCTTTCATGGTGAAGACCAATTCTCTTGCCATATATCTATTACCTAGAGGTAGAGGGCTGAATGTTAGCATGCCATTGCCAAGAAGCTCTTTGCACTTCTGGCTTGAAAAATTCCCGATGTCAGCTTACTTTGTTGGCTTTAGAAAAATGAAGTGTGAGAGAGAAACATCTGATGGTGATCCATGTAGGGGAATAGAATTTAAAACTTTTAACTCATTTTGAAAAAATTGACTTTAACATTTGCAGTAGAGTGTCATGTAGAAGAGTGATTATGTATTTATTTATTTTTTTAAGGCCTGTAGCTCCAGAAAGCATAGGTGAGAGAAGAATGATACTCAGAGGAAGCTCAACCTGAGAGAAAGCTGGTCAGCACCAGCTGAAATGGGAGGGTGGTCTTGGAGGTGTTAATTCCCCGCCACTGGAGGTAGAAGCAGAGAGTTGGTTGTGGTAGAATGGAGGAGACACAGTATATCAGGAGACTTCCAAAGTTCTTTATAGCCTTGGGAGTCTTTGAGATATAAGAAGTAGCACCTGACATGATGTCAAAGGAAGTACGAAAGGTGGAATGATGGCAGACAACAGGAAGAGAAAGGGGAGCAAAGCATAGAGGACAGTCATGGCTTACTACTTTCCTTGAAATAAGTTGAGCAAATTTAATAGATTAGATGAATTTCAGAGGAGGATGCTTTGGCCTCGAATCTGACTTCTGTCTCCTATGGAGTTTGGAAGCCTCATTTGCATGCTATTTGGAAGAGGAAAGAAGCGGTATTATATTGTGTATCTGGCTTTCTACTAATTAAAGCAACTGGATGGGACTAATTTGTCATTCCCCCCACAAAAGTGAAAACCTGTATTTTCCCCTCTTTGTTAAGGAGTTGAGAACAGAAAAAACCACCCCCCGTGTGTACTGGTAAATGTGTAGTTTTGATTCGAAGTTGTGTGAGCTGAGCTGTTATAATTAGTTGGCCATAGCCTATCGTGAGGGTATGAGGCAAGGCCGGGCGTGATGGGGGGTATTGGGTCCTGCAGATGCCTGCACAGCTTCTCTCTGCTTCTCTGGTGAGGAAGTGGCTTTCGGCAGCTTCATCAGTGTAGATACAACTGAGACTGGTGCCTGTTGGTGCCCTTTCATTTCAGTTGGGTCTATGGCAAATCACACTATATTCTTGTGGAAAGATCACTATTAGTAATATTTTACAAAGGCAAAAACCTGGTTTATGTCTCTAGCAACCTAACCATCTTTTTCTAATTTGTTCCTCCTAAAAGAAAGCCTGGTATAAATGCTCAAATACTCATACATTCTTATTTTTACAGCTTGGAGAGAATGGAGAGATCAAAGCAATTGGAGAACTGGATCTGCTCTTTATGGCCCTGAGAAATGCCTGCGTTTGACCAGAGCAAAGCTGGAAAATGGATAACCAACCCTTTTTGCCTGTTAGAAATAACAAGACCCCCTAAAAGGTTTTCTTTTATCAAAAGGAAAATGGGAAGCCAAACTTTACAATCATGGGTGGATTCTAAAGAAACCCCTGCTTAGCTTAAAAAAGAGAACAATGCCACCTGTGTCCAGAAGACCAGAAGGTAGACCTTCCAAGCTTAATGAGAATGACTGATAAAATGTTATTGTAGTTGGTGTTTTATATGCAGAAATTTATTTTTAAAAGCAATTGTCTATTCCCATAAACCATATTACTTCCCATTTCCTAAATAACCTCATTTCCAAAACCAATAATTTATATTTATGAATTTATTTATTATTGTAAGTACACATTTTATTTATGTCATTTTAATATATAGATTTATTTATAGAAGCGTTATGGTATTGCTACTTAAGTATAAAGTCAGTATTTATATTTATGACAATAATTATGGAGCTATGTTTATTTGACCTCAATAAATACTTTGATACCCTACATCTTGTGGCTTTGTGATTTGTTTCCCTTTACTATCATCATCATCATTACCATCATCACCATCACCATCATCATCATCATCATCATCATGTAATCATTCCTATTTGCTTATTGTATACTACTCTAGCTCTAGCTTGAATCTATTAAGGAGGGCATTCTTCAGTTTTCCTGCAAGTCAGGAAATACAGTAAAGGGGAAGAGGACTGAGTTTGGGGGAGTCTTTGAAATTTGTGCAGAGAAGGGAAAAGCAATAGAGATAGATGGACTAGTTCTATCTAGAAGAATGGACAGGAGACACCAGCACTGAGGAATGTGTAGGTCTTTCCACAGAAAGTGAAAGTCAGTGGTTAGGAGAGGTCAGTGGGTCAGTGGTCAACTGTTTACGGTGTTTCATTCTCTGAAAAGTCAGGAACCCCAGGTTTATTGTACAGGTCATGCGCCAATTGGTTGTCAAGTTCCTGCAGGATTAGGCCAAGCCTAGTGGTGACAGGTGAGCGCATATGTAAATTTTAGATTCGCTCTTGGGTAAAGTGGAGCTAATACTTTTGGGTATGGGTTCCAAATGCTGAGAGGCACCAAAGCTAAGCTTCATAGATAATAGAAATATAATTGTTTCTGGGATAAGCTGGGGTTTAGGATTCTTTCTTCTCTTCTTCCAAAAGAATCTCAGTGTAAAACTTAGCGAAATTTGGGATTGTAATTATTTTTGACCAATCTTCTAGAAATTGAGCCATAAATGGAATATCCTCAGAATTGGATTCATGAATGCTTCCATCTAGGCCAAGGAGTCTAAAATGAAGAGATTTTAAAAATTCTGGATCCTAATGAACGCAAAGTATAAAGTATCAGGATCTTCTTCAATTCTGAAGGGCAGTGCTGGCAAATTTTGCAGCCATGGGAGATAGTCCAAATTC
Source organism: Vulpes lagopus (assembly GCF_018345385.1). NCBI lineage: Eukaryota > Metazoa > Chordata > Mammalia > Carnivora > Canidae > Vulpes > Vulpes lagopus. The sequence continues at coordinate 59,066,387 of NC_054828.1, forward strand.
CTCACAGGGAGGGAGTCTTTACAGAATCATTGGTACCCGCTATAGCAATTCCTTGCAGCAGTGGCAGAGGGCAGCATTGGCTGGCACTATTAACACTACTCTTACTCTTGGCCTTGGCAGAGGCCTCCGGTATCTCCTCCCCCAGTAGCAGATGGCAACACCCAGGTGTTCATGAAGACTAATCCGTGAGGTTGCATGAGACATAGGCCCCCAGAGACACCAACCAGCATTTAGGACTGAGGAAAAGCCACTGGAGTGTTTTGAGTGTGGGAAAAACTGGCTATGATTCCTGTTCTAAAAAGATCACTTTGGGGTTGGGTGGAGAGTAAGTCTAGGAGGGGTGAGACTAGAGGCAAGTCCAGCACCACAGTTTAGGGAGGAGGTGATGATTGCACTGGAGTGGGTGGGAGTGGAGCCAGAGAAAACTGATGTGTGACTATTTCTGTGACACTTGGTTTGGGTTGCCTGGGAAATAAGGGCCACACATAGGTCAGATTCACTAAGAGAAAAAGTGATCTGCTAGTTTTTCTTTGGTTCTTCATTTATATTAGATTCTTCCCTAGCATGCAGTGCTTCATATGAGTAAGGACAGACAGATGATTTTTGTTCTAAAAAGAGGTCAGGATTTTAAGATTTGAGTCAAGATATGTATCAGATGAGAAATAGTGATACCAAGAGTTGAAATCTGAGGTCCTATCATCTCGCAGGCAACCACAGCTATAGTGACTTTATCTTTAAAATATACTTTCAAGGCGCTTGAGTGGCTCAGTCAGTTAAGCATCTGATCTTGATTTCAGCTCAGGTTTACGATCTCAGTTGTGAGATTGAGCCCTACATCAGGCTACATGCTGGGCATGAAGCCCGCTTACGATTCTTTCTCTCCCTCTGCTTCTCCTCCCCCTCTGCTTGTTCTTTCTCAATAATAATAATAATAATAATAATAATAATAATTTACACACATATACATATATACTTTCAAGGACTGTTTATTGTTTAAAAAAAAAGATGCAGAGGACTGGGACGATGGATCCTAATCACCAAGAGAAAATCCTATCGCTGCTACATCATGAGGGCTGGGTAGACTGTAACTGGACTACGGGCATGGACTGAATTGTCTTGTCTATTCACTCAATAGTCTTGTCCATGGAGAACTGCATAAATTGAAAAAGACAGGATCATCAAGAACTCCATTTCTATAGGAATGAGGGTGTAGGTCACTTGACCAGGTGAAGGACCCTGTCCAATGAGGTGTAGGCAGAGGGAATAGGGAAAATGGAATGAGTGGTGGAAGGAGGAGTTCCTAATTATTAATTTAGGTCATGTGAGCAGCTATAAAAATAGGAACTATAGCAGATAAGGTTTCTATTAATGAGTTATTTGTCTTTTTTCTCCTTTTCCCTTCCCTCCACCTTTGTTTTTAAAGGAAATTTTTATTTTTTAATTTTATTTTAAGATTTATTGATTTATTTTTTAATTTTTTAAAAATTTTCTATTTATTCAGAGGCAGAGAGAGAGAGAGGCAGGCAGAGAGGCAGAGACACAGGCAGAGGGAGAAGCAGATTCCACCCAGGGAGCCCGATGTGGAACTTGTTCCCAGGTCTCCAGGATCACACCACAGGTTGCAGGCGGTGCTAAAGCACTGCGCCACCAGGGCTGCCCCTTCCCTCCACCTTTTATAGGAAGATCATTTGTAGAGGTTATTCTAGTTTTCAGGTGGGAATATGATCGCATTGATATTATTCTGTAATGATATACTAGTTGATGAGATTCTAAGTGTTACCTGTGTTGGAGACACAGGAGACATTTTTCACCTGAACAAATCCAAGAGTGGATGTTGAAGACAAAAGGGATGGCTTGTGCCATCTGGCCCTCCAGATCCATCCTCTGTTCTTTTCCACTCTAGTTGGTGCCCAGAGAGTCTGATATATATGAAATGCCTCATATATGTATTTATTCTCTGTCTTTCGATTGTATTTGGCAAGTGGGAAAAGTTAGCAGGAGATTGAAGGAAGTGAATAAGGTCAGAATACTTATTCCTCTGGAAGCTTCTTGCCAGATTGCTTTTCAGGTTGGTGTTATAGTTCTACCAAAAGCCTCAGCTCCTCGCAGACGGCCCTCTTCCATATAGTTTTCTTTCCTGGTTTTAGAAATTGTTCTCAGCACTGTTTCCTCATTGGCTTCCAGCTATTGTTAGCTTCAGGGCATTGCACTGCTTCATGGGGTCCCTTAAACTCTACATCTTAAAAAAAAAAATCAATCTCTTATTAAGCTCTTCTCTGTTACCCAGTTTGAGTGTATCATATGTTTTCTGCTGGGATTCTGATCTATATATTCTCTTTCTCTCTTGACTCTCTCCACAACGCCCACATAGCAGCAGGATGAAGTCTGTTAATTTAGATATCTTTTTTTTAATTTTTATTTATTTATGATAGTCACAGAGAGAGAAAGAGAGGCAGAGATACAGGCAGAGGGAGAAGCAGGCTCCATGCACCGGGAGCCCAATGTGGGATTCGATCCCGCTCCAGGATCGTGCCCTGGGCCAAAGGCAGGTGCCAAACCTCTGCGCCACCCAGGGATCCCTAGATATCTTTTATGCACAATAAAGAAGTCAGTTTTTGGCATATCTGAGTCATGTGTAAAATTTGACCCTGAAGTAAAGCAAAATCAGAAACAATAGAATTTTGGTTTCTAAAATCAAGCATTTTCTTTAATTAAAAAATCCAACAGATTTCTCTACGGGGGAGTAGTGGCATTTAGGTCAACATGCAGGGACTAATGCGCTCTCTTCTTCCCTCTGGCCCAAGAATGCTCTTGGTCCCTTGGAGGCTCTCTTCTCTACCCTGTTGCTTTCATGCAGGACAAACAAGGGGATCTTTAAGTCGGGCTATGACACCAGCTAGAGGATGGGAGAATTATTACACTTGAATAATTTTGACTGCTCCCAGCCTTGTGTTTTGGTTGCCTCTCTTGTGTGTGGCCCTTCTTTCTCCTCTTCTCTTGCTTCAATACATTCAGGATGACCCTACATGCTTCTTTTAGTCACGGTCTCTCCTTATTTCTATGGGGTTTAACTGTCTGGGTCATTCTCTGCATTCCGTATCTCACTTTAGCAATACGTGTGCAGAAGAACCTCAATAGCATCTAGAAATTGATCTGTCGTGCCCTTACCGGTGGGTGCTGTTTCTCTGTGAAAACTGCATGCTGCGGGATGCCCTATCGAGCTCTTGTTTCATCTATGATATTTTCCACTTGCAATAACTGCAGGGGCTGTTTTTAGGCACACTGGTTGCCTGGGAACTTTATGATTCCTACGTTGCTGCTTGACTCAATAACATCTTTAGAAATTTCAATTCAATCCAGGTCAGTAAGCAACCATTTAGATCATAGAGTAGCAAGATGCTGCACTAGGGGCTATGAAAGTAGAAGGTTTAGCTATAATTTGGATGCTGTCCTCAAGAAGCTGGTAGCCTCATGAGGAAGATGATGAGCAAACAACTGTCCGGGCACCAGTGGACTGAAATGTGCTTATGGGAGAGGCACCAACAAGGTGACAGTTGTCACTGTTGATGTCACCAGAGTTGCATTTGAGCAGATTTTTTTGAAGGATAAGAAAAATTTCAGCAGGTTCAAATGTGGTCTCCTCTGTGAAACTTCCCCTTCACAACCTAGCATAGTTAATTGCTCCATCTTCAGGAGCCTCAAGGCATAAATGTATAACTCTATTTTAGCATTTATCATGCTGCATATTAATTATTTGTTATGTGTCTATTTTAGGAGCTTCTCAAGTATAGAAAATATTGTTTGTCTTTGTGTTTTAGGACCTAAAAATGCCTGGCACCTAACAGGGGCTTGGTAAATATTTGGTGGATAGATGCATAAAAAACTGAACAGCAGGGTAGCCCCAGTGGTTCAGCGGTTTAGCGCTGCCTTCAGCCCAGGGCGTGATCCTGGAGACCTGGGATCGAGTCCCACGTCGGGCTCCCTGCATGGAGCCTTCTTCTCCCTCTGCCAGTGTCTCTGCCTCTCTCTCTCTCTCTCTCTCTCTCTCTCTCTGTCTCTCATGAATAAATAAATAAAATCTTAAAAAAAAAACTGAACAGCATTCTGGGCCTAAGGATTTGGATAAGCAAAGGGTTAGAGACCAGAAAGGGGACAGAGTCATCAGGGGAAAGCCAGAGGCCCAGTGTGGCTGGAGCACAGGGTATGATGACCAGAAATGGTAACAGTAATTCTACACGAGGTCCTACTTCTAGTCTCTGGAAACCCAGCTCTCAATCGGACTCATGAAAAGGGAACTTTGTGAATTAATAGGATTTTGGCTCACTCCATGCCTTGGCCCCTAACCTAATATGAGCTGATAAGACAACTGCCTCAACACTCTGTACTCTAACTTTGTCCTTTTTGAGTTTGGGCAGCTGGCATCCGCTAACACTTCCCACCACCAAATGCCTCATAAGAATTATGGGAAATGTGATATTGCTGATGGTATGGAGTAAAATCCATTCAAAAGCTAAATCCAAACGAATTCAATAGTTTCTGACACAGCCAGACAAGAGATGTCACCTCCTGGAGAACATCCACAATGTAGGAGACTCACCCATGGCCTACCTGGCCCTCTCTGTTGATAACCTCTGACAAGCAAAAGCTGCTGGAGAACACCTAATTTAAAGCCATGATAGTATTATCTGAGTTCTCCATCCATGGTTTTGTCAAAGTCTCCACACTTTTGTCTCCAGAGGGTGGTTCTAATGGACTAGGGCATGTCCCTAGAGCATGTGTAATCTGCTCTTCACTGTCTCCACAGTCTTTGAACTGCATGTTCCTCATTCTTAAAATAAGGAGAGTGACACCTACCCTCATGTAAGAATGAAATCACTCCATCATGGCTGGTTGGAAGTAGAATTTTCTGAGTTGAATTTAAAATATATATATATATTATTCTTTTAAAACACAATATATATGCAATATATAAAGAATAAATGAACACACTGATTCAGAGCAGAACCTTGGAAGACATTAGCCCCAAAGCAAGTTTATGGGAAGGATAAGAGACCTCTTACTAAGAGACCTCTTACTAGCTGATTCTTGCCATCAGAGAATACTTGCAAAACAAACAACACACATGTGTTTAACTGCAGAAAAGTGAAGAGCTGTTATGTAGAAAGTAATGAGAAAAGATACAAGAACAAAAAGGAGGAGCCAGCATCACTGAACACAGAGCTGCAGGAGAGGTTCCCTTCAAGCCCAGCCGGTCAGTTGGTCTGATCTGTCTAAACACTTCTGGTTGGGTTTGAAATGCAGAAGAAAGACAGGAAACAGTACAGAAAGCAGCGGAGGAGATGCCCACTGTGGGCTCTGCAGACCTTCCAGGCAACATTAGATGATAGAGAGCTGCTTGTGGCTGCCCAGCAGAGCTCAGAAGTGGGTCAAGAAGAAACACTTGAGAGGCCCTGCTTAGCAGAGTTTATTGTGTCAGCACCCAAATTTCTTCCTCTGATCCCTGACCACCCTTTGGTCTTTCCTTCCCTCTTAGGGCATTGGGTGGCGATTGTGTTGGGGTGTATCCAGTAATCCAACACTATTTATTGAACACATACTGTGTGCCAGTCACTGTTTAGAACAGGTGTAATAGCGTTAAACAAGCAGACAAAAATCCCTGCCCTGATAGAATATAGATTTTAGTGAAGGGAGACAGTAAACAGAATACATAAGTAAAATATATCATGAGTTAGATAATGATAAGGGCTTCAAAAAAAAAGGGGGGGGAATGGAGTGGGGTTAACTCTATTACGGTTGTGTTTTACTTTGCTAAGTGCTGCCATAAGAAAGCACCGAGGCTGGGGGGCTTCAACAACAGAGATTTATTTTTCTCCTAGTCCTGGAGGCTGAGAGCCTGACACCAAGGTGTCAGGAGGGCTGGTTTTTCCTCAGGCCTTCCTTCTCAGCTTGCAGCTGGCCACCTTCCCTCTGTGGATGTCTGTGTCTTAATCGCCCTCTTCTTAGGAACACACCAGTTGTATTGGACCGGGGCCTACCCAGAGGACTTCACTTTAACTAGAGTACATCTTTGAAGACCCTTTCTCCAGATGCAGTCACATTCTAGCATAGTGGGGGTTAGGATTTCAACATAGGAGGGTTTTTTTTTGGCGGGGGGAGGGGCAACATTCAGCCCAGATATCCTGGGAAAGCCTTGCTGATAAAATGATATTTGAGCAAAGTTTTGAAAGATTGGAAAGAACTGGCCATGCAGATGTCTGGGGGAAAAGCATCTTGGGCAGAGGGAACAGCAAGTACGAAGACCCTGAGACAAGGGTGTGCCTGGTGAGTCGAAAGAGCAGCAAGGAGTTGTTGCGGCCAGATGAGGAGAGCAAGCGGACAGCAAGAGGAGAAGAGGCCAGAGAGGCGAGGGGACTGGCGAGGTCAGGCAGCCCCTTAGGCCATTGAAAGGACTTCGGCTTTTACCCTGAATGTGAGGGGGAGTCCTTAAGGGGGAAATCGTGTTGCTAAGTCTGCAAGTTCACGTTCAAATGCAGTGCTCCGTCTGAGCGAAGTCTAGCAGGTGTTTGTGCGCAGTGCCGCAGGCCCCCAGAGCTGAAGGCACAGACCAATGGTTAGTCCATTTTCATGGAAAAGGTACATCTATTTTCTAGGCCTCTCACAATCATGATTTCTGAATTCTGTCTCCATTCTTGCTATTATTACTGCAAACCTTATTTTCAATGCACTTAGAAAATGAGGTGGGGAGGCTATATTTTTATGTGATTTCACAAAACTTTGGAGGATGACTCCACTGTGCCTCCTATCTCTCCTTGCTGAGCTCAGGGAAGGGGACAGCAGCAGAGGTCCGCTTTCTGTCACCCATTGTGGTTATTATATTCTTTTTATTTTTTTATTTTTTAAATCATGGTTAGGGTATCATAGTCTTTGCAGTATTTATGGATGATGTGCCTTTCATTGCCAGAGAATGAATGGCCAGTACGTCTGATACCAGTGTGTCAAACCTGCAAATGCAAAGTTAGCCCCAAACCTACAGAGCTACAAAGAAGATTGATACTAAAAAAATAGCTATTGGAATGTATAGTAATTTTTTAATAGTAGGTTTATTTTTATGCTTCTCATCAGAAGACCTTGGGGTCCTACATAAATCCCATGTACTTATAAGCCCGGAGGCAAAGTGGTCCAGTGGAAATACCATTAGTTTGTGTTTTGAAGGCATGGATCAAGCCTAGGTTTGCTCCTTCCTGGCTCTGTGTCTTCGAGGAAGTCATTTTACCTCTTTCCATCTCAGTTCTCCGACCTGCAAACTGGAAAAAAAAAAAAAAATCTTCACTTTTTATAGAGTGTTGGGAAGAACAAGTAAAGGAATATGAAGTTAGATATTTTTATCAAGTATATGCAAGGCCTGTAAAATACCACAAACAATTGTTTTACTCTTCTTTACGTTCTTTTCTTCTTGTTCCTTTTCCCTTAGGTCACGGTCCCATCTCTTGTTGTCTGTAGTGTCCGTCACAACCTTGGACATTCCTTGTGTCCTGTTCTTCAGTGTGGTGGGAGGCTGCACAGGGAGTGGGAAGCACGTGGGTTTGGGGGATTCCTGAATGTGAAGGGAATCTCCTGCTTCTTTGATCGAAGGGTCCCTTGGGCATGTGATTAAACTTCCTCGTGTTCTGTAAAATGGAACAATACCAGATGCTCTAAAACTACCTACGTTCTCAAATATAATGAGAAGTATTTAGCTGTTGCCTATATTTCAGGATATGAAAGTGTTCGCCTCCCAATCAGCCTGTGGAATATTAAGTTGTCAGCACAACAGTCAAGGTCTCTCTTAATTCCATGAATCTAGGATCAGCAGGAAAGTGAGTAGCCAGGGCTTGATTTCACCTCTTTTTTTTTTTTTTTAAGATTTTATTTATTCATCCATGACAGACACAGAGAGAGAGAGGCAGAGACAGAGGAGAGCGAGAAGCAGGTTCTATGCAGGGAGCCCCACGCGGGACTTGTTCCCCGCACCGTGGGATCACGCCCTGAGCCACAGGTAGACGCCCAACCATTGAGCCACCCGGGTGTCCCATGATTTCACCTCTCAAGAAAGCATTCAAATGGATCTAAATACATTTTAAAAATTGGATGAGGTAGGATTCTCTTCCTCTTAAAAATGTTTTTCTAGAGCTACTAGTATGTTGGCGTTTGCAATATAGTTAAAAAATAATTCTCTTCTGGATTGAACAAGAGAGGAAGGACCATGACTTCAGATAAGGCTTGGTGTAGCTATGACTCAGTGGAAGCTTCTTTTCCTCTTGCTGCATCAGCGACTAGGCTCTCCTTGCTTCTCTTTTTCTCCTTCTCCTTCTTTCCTTCCTCTCCCTCCTCTCCTCTCCCTCCTCTCCTCTCCTCTCCTCTCCTCTCCTCTCCTCTCCTCTCCTCTCCTCTCCTCTCCTCTCCTCTCCTTCCCTTCCCTTCCCTTCCCTTTCCTTTCTTTCCTTTCCTTTTCTTTCCTTTCCTTTCTCTTTTCTTTTATTGAGGTGAAAGTCAAATTATATAAAATTAACCACTTGAAAACAACCAGTTCATTGGCATTGAGTACATTCATAATGTTGTGCAATCACTGCTTCTATCAGGCTCCAAAATATTTTCAACACTCCCCATGGGAACCCAGCAGTTACTCCCTCTTCCTCATCTCTCAGCCCTGGCAACCATCAAGCTGTTTTCTGTCTCCATCTACTTACCCATCCTCGATATCTCATAGAAGCGAAATCACACAATATGCGACCCTTTGTGTTCAGGGTCTTTTATGTAGCATATTATTTTCAAGTTTATCCATTCTGTAGCATGTCAGTGCGTTATTCCTTCCTATGACTAACATTCCATTGTATGGACATATTACACCTGGTTTATCCATCCATTCATTCATGGATATTTGGGTCCTGTTTTCTTTTCAAAGAACCTAAGTCTGATGATATAGCTCCTTTGCGCAAATCTCCCAAATGGCCAAGAGTGGAAGCTGAAGTCCCAGTAATAGCTTTAAAGGCTGTGACTTGCGTCCACATTTCCTCTTTGATGTCACATTTTCCTCCCTCCTCACTTGCTCTCGTTTGATCACACAGGCCTCCCAGCTGTACTGAACACACTAAGCAGGCGCCTTCCCTAAGGTCTTTGCATTGACTGTGACTTTTGACTGAATAGGTATCCCCATGACTTACTTACTCCTTTACTTCATTCTACTGTTGTTTAAATGTTACCTTTCCACAGAGCCTTCTGTGATCATCCTGCTAACAACCCATCCCCATCTGAGCACCAACATCCCCCTTATTCTCTTCTATTTTCTCTAAAGCAACTATGATTCTCCAATGGTATATAACTCATTTATAACTTACATAAGTTGTACTCATCATGTTTACCTAGTTTCTGTCCTCTCCCTCCTTCACTACCACTAGAATATGACATGAAGTCAGTGATTTTTTTGTTTTGTTTATTGGTGTACCCTAAGCCCCGGTAAGCCTGGGAGACAATAAGCACTCAGAAAATATTTGGTGACTGAATGAATTAACGATGCAGGGGGAAAACATATAGAGTACAAGCCACCTAGCACAGGGCAGGGAACACAGGCTGAGATTATCAGGATTTTTGTGCACTTTTCTTCTTCATACTTGTTTCATGAGTCCAGTTCCTATATCTCCTTTCTTCCCCATCCAGACCATTTGCAGTCCTCTTCATTCCTTCTTCTTCTTTTTTTTAAAGATTTTATTTATTTATTCATGAGAGACACAGACAGAGAGAGAGGCAGAGACACAGGCAGAGGAAGAAGCAGGCTCCATGCAGGGAGCCCGACGTGGGACTCAATCCCAGGTCTCCAGGATCTGGCCCTGGGCTGAAGGTGGCGCTAAACCACTGAGCAACCTGAGCTGCCCCTCTTCATTCCTTCTTAACCTGTTCTCACCCATCCCTATGATGATGTAAACATGAGACAAACATGTTTCTTGAGTGGAATTGTCTGACAGAGAGGGGCAATTTTGAGTCTATGTTAGCCATGCCCTGGGAAATAAATTATGCATACAACAGCTAGATGAGCTTTCTCAAACCCCAGGAGTTGTATTTATTAAGTAAAGCTTATTAAAAGGCTGCATTTGCATTGAGGACACGAGGGCATCATTGAGAAAATATTTTGAATCATTAAATAACATTTTATTTTCTGGGGGATATAAAAATGACCTTTTTATTATTTATTTTTATTTAAATTCAACTAATTAACATCTAGTGTATTATCAGTTTCAGAGGTAGAGTTCAGTGATTCATCAGTCTCTGCTTTCTTAATATTTAGCACTGGGTTGTTGCCTCGCAAGATAATATGTAATTTTGGTCATTCTTCCAAAGATAGATATTTGCTTCTTTAATAGCAGATTTGCATCCCACTGCTGTTCTGTGCCTGTGAACACATTAACTTTTATTTCATTGCTGAATCACAGTGAAATCTTTCTAAAATGTTTGAACAGCAGTTAGACTCACACATGTAGTAACAGCCCTGCACACAGTTCCAAGTAGGGACAAGATTGGAAGGGACTACTGTCCCAGGGCCTAACTTGGGGATGTAATTATAAGACTTTATGGATCACAAAACAGTTGGTGATTTCAGAGATATTAAAATGTGTGTGGGGAGTTACCAAACTACAGATGTCTCTTAGAGTCAATGAAGTAGTTTAGCAATTAGGAATTTAGGAATTTAGGAATCCCAACTGAGTTTTCTTTTTTAACTCCTACAGAAGAGCACAAAGTTGCATCACAGAGATCTCCAAGTGAGCTGTAATTCTCTGCATGAGACTCATTTTGCTCATTGGATATGCCTGACCATCAGAGACAGCAGCTAGCATCCTTTTGGACATGTGGGGGTGAAACTGAATTTTAAGGGAAATGGCTGCCTTGGCGGCATTTGGGAACTCGGGTAGCCAAGTGCGCTTTAGGCAGATCAATTGTTTTAATGTTCTCCTGGACGTTATGTAGGAGTGGCAGCCCATAAAATATCCACTTAACATCTTAGTCTGCTTTCTGGATGGGTGTGGGGTAAACTGAATTCCTCATGCCCGCATGCTTTTCAAAATATTGTCAGATGATTGAACATCTCTCAGTTTTCTCACTTCCTTCAACCATTTCTCCAACCTCTGAAAACTTGTGATAAACTTTAACATTATTCAGAGTATTGCACATGCATTTTGCTATGGTCTGAATGTTCGTAACTCCCCCTCCTCAGATTCATATGTTGAAACCTAAACCCCAAGGTGATGGTCTTAGGTGGGGCCTTTGAGAGATGTTTAGGTCATGAGAGCAGAGTCCTCATGAATGGGATTGTTGCCTTTATAAAGGAGGATCCAGAGAGATCCCTTCTGCCACACAAGGACACAGTGAGAGGTTGGCTGTCTACAACCCAGAAGAGTATCTTCACCAGATAGTGACCAAACTGACATGTGGATCTTAGATTTCCTAACCTTCAGACCTGTGAGAAATAAATTGCTATTGCTTCTAAGCTATCCAGTCAGTCGTATTTTGATATAGTGCCTGGACAGACTGAGACACATTTGTTATTTGAAAAATAATAATGCAATAGTAACTATTTCCAGAGTGCATCTGTAGCTGCCATTGTGCCAAGCATTTTACTTATATTACCCTATTTGTTGCTCATAAGAGCCCTATGATTATTGTACTGTTTAATGATGACAAAAACTGAAGCTCAGAGAGGATTAGTAACTTTCCCATGGCTATACAACTAGCAGCGTAGTGAGATCTGAGTTTCAAAACCAAATTTCCTTGTAATTAATAGCCATTTTTATAAAGTTCTGTATAAGGGACTTGTGAAAGTGATATAATAAAAATACATCCAGATGAGCAGAGACTTTGTTTCAAACTGGTTCCCCAAGGACATTATGTACTTTTCTAATGGTTCTTCTGTTATTTGGGACACTTTGGGAACCCTCTTTTGGAATTGCCTTTTGGACCTGTATTTTAAATATCTTTTACATTAATTCATCTTTTGAGGTCAGACTGTATGAAGGGCCCTAATGAGGCAAACCTGTCAACTAAGGTGTAGGATGATTATGATCAATAGGGTGATATAGTTTTCAGTCATAAGGAAATGACTAGTTTTCTTGAGTTAGTTGTAAACCAAAGCAGAAGCACCCTTGGGACATGTATGATCTTCCTGGGTCATGACAGTTTGAGAGACAGAAGACATTTATGTAAATGCAACTAGCAGGAGTTAAAAAATAGAACACACGTTGACTTCATTTATCAATATCAGCAATTTGAGTCACACTTATGTTTTGTTGGTATACACCAGGGACCTCATATTAGCTGCCCAAGGCAGTGTACAGCTCCTGGAGGTATTTTGTGTGGTCCTTTCAGAGCACCCACACAGTGTGTTAATAGGCTATACAATTAGGCAGATTTTAGACTTGGTGGCAAAATAAGCAATTTAGATTCAATTGTCCTATATCCACCCACCCAGGGTGTTCATCTTAATCTCCCACCCTCTGAAGGCATTTGGGCTTTTGACCCCTAGTGTTCACATTCTTTTGTCCAAAGGAATTTGGAATAATCGGCATTACTCAGCTCAAAAACAAAAACAAAAAACCAAAACCCAACAACCTTCAGGTACTTCACGTCTCAGTTCAAACTTAAAGCTTAAGCTACTCCCAGCTAAAAATAATTCCTCCTTTTTCCTGAATTTTTATAAAATTTCAGGAACTCCCCTTTGCACTCCCAACCAGCTGTCTTCTGCTGCAGCTCTTTGTGGAATAGCTCTCCTCTCGCTTCAGAGGGTGTGTCTTTATCAGCAGAGGTGGTCCTGTGGAGATGAGTCTCCGGCTCTTTCAGATCTACTCACTTTATGAAAAAGCAAAAAATATTACCAGTGTTTGGAACTTTCACTCATACTCTCTCCTTGCCCCTTTGCTAGCCTGGTTGTCTTGATGTAGACGCTAGTCCTGGATTTTGATGCCTCTTATTGACTCTGCCTAGCTCTGAGGAATCGCTTGCTCATGAGCAGACTCCTAGTATTGCTTCACCCAGGTACTACGTTGACCCTCTGTGTGCTAGGCTTTGGTGTGCCTGCCTCTGCTTCTCATTATATGATTCTGGGCTACGTCCACTTCTTGGGGCTGCTTCTTCAAACGAACCACACCCACCATAAGAAGAACTGGGGCAGAACTGAGGACAGGACTCCATGAGCATATTCATAGCCCCTTAGTTTCTAGCACTGGTCTTTGTCTAGGCAGATTCTTGACAGAAATTTGTTGACAGGATAAATTAAAACACAACACAGTTACAGTAGCATTTCATGATGTGGAAAGGGAAGTATTTATTCAACTAATATTGGATATGCTTTTTTAGATGAGGAGCCAGGGTAGGTGCTGAGGATTCATGAAAAGTTGGGGTCTCTTTCCTCAAGAAATGTGCACGCGACTCAAAGTCTAGAGCTAAAGGGGGAGTCTGGGCGGTCCTTTTGGACAGAGATGATAGAGAATCTACTAAACTGTGGGCCTTAATCCCAAGTCCTATGCCAAACAAATCTTGAATATGTTACGGGAGTTATAATTTCTGAACTGGGAAGAATCTTGAGAAAAATTGCAAAAGTCTTCCCTTGGGTCTTGTGCTGGCTGAAGAATGATGGCCCATGAGGGAGAGCCAGGTGAAGGGCTTGGCAAGGGAGAAGTGTAAAACCCGTATGAGATCATGAGCAGGTTTCCCAGGGCTGTCCATTCTACCTTTGGTTAATTTGTGGGGTGGATATTGGTTAGAAAAGAGATTTTTTTTTTCCATATGGGAATTTAGAAACAGTCACACAGCGTCCTGGAGATTAGTCTCTTTTACTGGGTTGGCATGAGTTTTAAAATAAGGAATCTGTTGTGGTATGCAACTGAAGTTCTGACTCTTTGAATACGGGGCCCCAACTTTACCAGTAAGCTGGAGCTTTTTCTTAATGTCACAGACGGTGTGGTCAAAGCTGTTTTGGTTATGAAACAAACTCTAAAAAAATAGAACAACCAAAGTCATCTTCCTCTATATAAACTGTAAGTTATCTATCACAGCATCTCGTTGGAGAGGTGGCCTTGAGAGCTCAAGTAAGTAGGTTATCCGATCATCTAACCAGCACAAGAGGCTCTCTGGCTGCCACCAGTGACACGAGCCCAGAGTGGGGTGGAGGGAAATGCAGGTGAACTGCATTTTGAGGTCTGGGGTGCTGTTTGCCACTCTGTCTCTTGCCATTGCCAAGCACAAGCAGTCTTCCTCTGCAAAAGGTTGCTACCCAAGGGGGACACTGTCCCAAGCCGTTGACACACTATACGTCAGGGCAGCGTGGCTCAAGGCAACAATTCCAGTAAGTATCAGGCACTCTGCTTCAAATGATGGTTTAAAGGACATGTGTACTTCTGGGTGAAACTTCTCTCTCTTTGTTTTATTGTAGGAAGACCGCATAAAAAATGTACGATTGTTAAGAAAGAAAACAAAAAACCTATTTATGGTAAGCCAGAGGGTTTTTTAAAATCTCTTTTTTCATGTTTTCTACTTGTTTGATGCTTTCTCCCCCGCATTTTAGTTCTTCCAGATGGCCGTCGAGTAATAATCAGGCGGGTGGTTCCAGTGACATTTCACAAAAGCTTTTCAGGCTTTATCTTATGCAATTTCTTGTGTGTCACTTACAGAAAAACTGCAGATTCCAAGAGCAGCTTCTGTCCTTCTTCATGGAAGATGTTTTTGGTCAACTCCAGTTAAAGGTCTGCAGGGAAATACGTTTTGTGGAAGAGCTTCATAGCCTCAGGCAGCAGCTGAGCCGTTGTGTAAGTACGCCCAGCAAATACGGTGACTTTGAGCCCAGAAACCTACCTAGAAACCAGCATGTGGGAATCTTTCTCCATATCGAAGGGTGAGGAAAAGGCTTTCGAACTGTTGGCTTGTGGTCCAAATGGAGAGTTTATCATCAGTGAACCAGCACTGAACAAGCATTAGAACTCATAAAGCCACTATGCTTATTATTTCTTACAGAACAGCACCTAAGACATACTGAAGATCTAAAATAACATGGAACGATACTCAATGTTCATTTAGCTCCTTATCATTCCCTCTATATATGATTCCCAAGCCATCTGTTCTATTATTTATTAAATAATAAATAATAAATTAAATAAAAATAATAAATAATAAAATTAAATATTGCCTAATATTTCTCAAGGCAATATTTCTCAAGCTTGCCAAACATTATTCTAGTCTGTCTTTTTTTTTTCTCTCTCTCTCCTTCTCTCTTTCTTCCCCATATTGAAGAGGAGGGCTTTTAGATTACTTTTATCTCAGCTATTTATCCAATTTTTTAGTAGTTACGTCCTTTTTAAGGCATAGTCTTAGTCAAAGCTTTAAAAAGGGTGCTATGTCTTCTTTGGTACTTAAATTATGTGATGCTGGAGTACGGTCATGGTCACAGGAGCAATGGGGAATTAATCAGGAAGGTAAAAGTGACCACATTTCTCTATAAACGTCCACAGTCATAGAGACCAGTGCAGAAAAATGACACAAAAACCCCCCGAATCATTAGGCCAGGATGCCTGCAGTATTAGTTGACTTGCCTCTGTGGGGAATGGCAAATCTTTTCTGTGATCCTGTTTGGGTTCCAAGTACACCTTCTCAGCCTCTTGTGATTGTACCTTGCAGAGGTGCAAAGGCAGAGGGAGCAGTGACGACGCCGCCAGTCCTTGGGTTGCCAGATGGGAACGAGCTCTGTACTCTGGGGTATTATGGTCATTGAGACTTAAACGCTGAGCAGTTGGAGGTTGATTTTTATTTAAGAGCTCAGATGTCTTTTCCTTGTGGTCCATAAAAGGGGCCAGGATCTCAAGTTGTGGACCATAGCACAGAGGCATTTTATGTGGGTGAGCTGGTCAGCCAGGTGAAAAATTTCAGTGCATTTGCCTTCTCCTTTTCTTTGGTTAGTTTGCATTTATGTCCTTATTTGAGTTGGGTTGTATGGTGGTTCATAAACCCTCGCATTCCATTCAAATAAGCACAATGATAAGAATTACAAACTGGTATCTCTGTAGAAGGAGAGAGAATGCTCTGAGCAGTTCCCTTGTCTAAACCAGGGGAAAGAAACTCACTTCTCTCTGGCTTTTTCTCTACTTGACCTCTGTGTTCATCTTATTAAGACAGTGAGATAGTATAAACAGTCTCTTAAATTTAGCAGAATCATCATACAATTTTACATTTCATTCCCCTCCCCCTCCACACCTGGTTAAATATTATTATCCCCAGTAAGAGCATTTTCACTGCTGAAAAATTTGAAAAGGAGGAGACTATGTCTTGAAGGACTCGGGGAAATAATGAACAGTAGGCAGTCACCAAAGGCTAGAGCAAGGCTAAAGGAAGAAGGGGGTTGCTCCCATTTCAGGGTCTGGTGACAGGGGTCCTTTTCGGCCTGGTTTTGTTTGTTTGTTTTTGTTGGTTTGCCAGAGAGAGAGAAAGTACAAAGCAGAGGGGAGGGGCAGAGGCCGAGGGAGAAGCAGACTACCCGCTGAACAGGAAGCACCAACGGGGCCTGGATCCCAGCACCCAGGATCTGAGCTGGATAAAGACACAAGCTTTAATGGGCTGAGCCACCCAGGCGCCCCTGTCGTGTGTTTTGTTTAGTGTTGACCTGGTTCCCCTGTGTAGGTGCTGTTCATTGCATTAGCCATCCGATTAGATTTAAAGTTATTTCAAATGAAGTTGTTAAGGACGATGAGGCACTAGAACAAATCCTGGCCTGATACTGTGCAGTGTGTCTGGACACCCGAGGCCCTAGAGCCGTGTCTGTCTCCCCCATCAGTTGGGTTTCCTCCGCTCACATAGCTGGAGAACACACAATGACAGCTGTAACCAAAACCAAGCAGTGTTCTAGACGAAACACTTAGAAGACATACAACCAGCTAGGGCCTCTGGTTTGCCTTGATTTGGTTTTGGAGGGTTGGGTTTTTTTTTTTTTAATTTTATTTTTGATTTTAATTTTTTTCCTGAAGAGCCCTGTCATTAAAGACACTGCCAATAGAGACACTTGTTTCAGGGACATGGGCCACCCAGCCCAAGGGGCGGTGCCCAAGGGCGCAGAGGGGCAGCTCTCCAGCGGGTCTGGTGGCTGGCACCCCCTAGTGGCCGCATCCCAGCACACACCCAGCGTACCTCCCCAAATGCCAGCTCCTTCAGGGCTCCCCTTCTTACCTTCTTCTCCCCAAAGCTAACCATTGCTAGCTCCAGTTAGTGTGTCTCATAAACTGTAGAATTTATGCCCTGGGGTATAGCAACCACTACTGTGAAGACTCAAAAAAAAAAAATCAGAGGATTAGCCTGAGCTTTGGAAAGCCTTCTCAGACACACGCTTTAGGGAAATCAGTGCTGGGCTCGCATTTGATCTTTTGGCCAATCATAATTGCGTATTTTTGATAACAGAAGCTGGTACCTGTTTAATGTAAATTTACCGAGCACCTGCTCTAGTCAGTGAATGATTTCTTCTTACGAATATATCCTTCTCCCGAATAAGAAGGGAAGTGAAATACGCAACACTGAACTCTCCTGAAGATGGTGTTGTCAACACAAATAAATGGAAACCCAATCAACTGAAACTAAGTGGTTAAAAGAAACAAGTCAGTTTTGTAAATTGGCTTTTTTTTTTTTTAATTTTTCCAAACAGGCTCGCAGCAGGGTGGCCTGCTTCTATATTTTCCTGGGTGAGACAGGCCAGTGTGGTTTGGTCCCTGCTTCTCTGGAGCTTGTACTCTTACTGGCAAAGAGATGTAACCTGAGAAGGCCAAGGAATCATGAAATGTGACATGTGTGATGCCCAATTTCCTGTGTGACGAAGTCACTGTAGAAGCACCAGGAAGGAAGTAGTTAATTCTATCTGCCTTGGGGTGTGGAGGGCATGATGTGTTATTGAAGGAGACCATGGCTGAGTTTAATTTCCCAAGGAGTAAGGGGTAGCAATGGCAGGGGAGAAGCTTGATCAAGGCTTGGTGGCATGAAACCACACACCATATTCAGGAAAATCTAGTGTGAATGGGAATTGGCTTGGGGAATGTGAAGAGGAGGCTGGGTGGTTAAATTTTAACCAGGAGATGCTGGTAAGGGCCTGGTCAAGCAAGGCATGATACCAGTGGCCAAGGATAAAGACTGTATCCTGAAAAGCATGCAAAGCCATCGAAGGGCATGGCGTGATCAAGAACTCTGTTTCAGAAAGACCTCTTTGGTGAGGGGTGGAGGGGTGCAGGTGGGGGGTTAGGCTCGAGGGAGAAAAATCAATGGGAAGAGCATTGCAGTAATGTGCCTGGAGTACAGTGCTGGGGCCCTAGTGTCGCAGGGAAGGGCAAGAAGAGTCTGCAGAAGACAGTGGAGTCGGCGATGAGCCTAAGGTTCTTACTTGGGGGTTGGGGGTAGGGGTTCATGAACAGTGTAGAAGGAAGAAGCTTGGAGGAAGGTCGATATGTTGCTTTAGACCTGCCGGAAGTTTCATGAGTCCCATGCATCAGTGTAATCATGAGTAGTATGTACATTTTCCATATATATTTTGTGTATGTTTAGTATTTATGATGTATCTGTTAACAGATTTACTGAGATACAGTTGATACACAGGTAACTGAACATTTAAAATATATAATTTGGTAGTTTTGACGTACGTGCACACTTCTGGAGCCATCTCCACAGTTAAGGTAAGGAGCCTATCCATCACCTCCAAAAGTTTCTTTGTGTCCCTTTGGGATGCCCTCCCTCTCTGGCCCTGCCTCCAGGGAACCACGATCAGCCTTTTGTCACCATAGAGTTGTTTGCATATCCTAGACTTTAATGGAAAGGGTGTATGTGTCATACTCTTTTGTGTCTGTTTTTTTCTTCCCCACATAATTATTTTGAGATTCACCCATGTTATCGAGTGTACCAATAATTTATGCCTTTTTCTTGCCCAGTAGTATTCTACTGTAATGATCTACTACAATTTCTGTATCTATTCACCTATTGCTGGTTATTTTCTTCCCCCCGTTTTTGGCTGTTACAAATAAAGCTGTTATGAATACTCACGTACAAGTCTTTGGACAGCTGTTTTCGTTTCTCTCTGGTAAATACCTAGGAATGGAATAGTTGGATTGTAGGTTAGGCATATGTTTTGTAAAAGATGGCCAAATTGTCTTTTTTTTGTTTTTTGTTTTTTTAAATTTTTATTCATTTATGATAGTCACAGAGAGAGAGGCAGAGACACAGGCAGAGGGAGAAGCAGGCTCCGTGCACCCGGAGCCTGACGTGGGATTCGATCCCGGGTCTCCAGGATCGCGCCCTGGGCCAAAGGCAGGCGCCAAACCGCTGCGCCACCCAGGGATCCCCCAAATTGTTTTCAAAAGCAGTTGTGCCATTTTACGTGTTCACCAATAGTGTGTGACGGTTTGTTACTCAGTATCCTTGCCATCACTTGGGAAGGTCAATATTACGCCAGCCAGTGCAGTTGGAGGGTAGTGGTATCGCCTTGTGCTTTCAACGTGCATTTCCTCATTACTGAAATTGAGTATCTCTTAATTTGCCTGTTTACCATCAAAGTATCTTTATTTGTTTGTTTGTTTGTTTGTTTATTTATTTATTCATGAGAGACACAGAGAAAGAGAGAGGCAGAAACACAGGCAGAGGGAGAAGCAGGTTCCCTGCAGGGAGCCCGATGTGGGACTCGATCCCAGGACTTCAGGATCATGCTCTGAGCCAAAGGCTCAACCACTGAGCCACCCGGATGTCCCCAAAGTATCTTCCTTGACAAAGTGTCTGTTTGGATATTTTGCCTTTTAAAAAGAATTAAGTTGGTTATTTTCTTACTGAGTTTTGATTATGTGTGTTTTAAAATATATTCTGCATGCAAATCCTTTTCAGATATATAATTTGCAAATATTTTCCTCTGGTCTATGTCATCTTCCCATCATTTCAATAGTGTCTTTTGCAGAGAAGATGTTTTATGTTTTTCTTAAATATTTTATTTTTATTTATTTGAGAGAGAGCAAGAGAGTGAGTGAGCGAGCAAACACAATCGGGGTGGGGGGCAGAGAGGGAGGGAGAAGTAGGGAGCTCAGTATGGGGCTTGGTCTCAGAACCAGGGATCTTGACCAGAGCCAAAGGCAAATCTTAACCAACTGAGCCAACTAGGTGCCCAACAGTTAACATTTTGGTGATATCCAATTTATCAATTTTTCTTCAACGAGTCATACTTTTTTGTGCCATATTTAAGAAATCTTTATTTAACACAAGGTCACAAAGAATTTTTACTGTGTTTTCATCTAGAATTTTTTCTAGTTTTAGGTTTCATATTTAGGTCAATGCCTTTTTGCATCTATTGATGTGATCATGTGATTTTTATTTTTAGACAATTGATAAAAATTAAATTGATTGATTTTCAAAGTGAAACCAACTTTGCACTTCTGGGGTGTACTCTGTCTGGTAATAATGTGTTATCTCTGTCTTGTATTGTTAAGTTCAACTTGCTAAAATTTTGTTAATAGTTTTTGCATCTACATTTATGAGGATGTTAGTCTTTTAATAGTTTTCTACTATTAGTACTAAACTACTACTTCTAATAGTAGTTTTCTTGACTTGTGATACTTTTGTCTCATTTTGAAATAGTATCATGTTGGTCTCATTGAGTAAGTTGGAAAATATTCTTTCCTCTTCAATTTTCTGGAAGGATTTGCATAGAATTAGTCCTTTGAAGCCATTTTTTTTTTTTTAAAGCAATTGGTCCAGTGAAGTCATTTTTGCCTAGAGTTTTCTTTATGGGAAGATTTTAAGCTAAATATTCTATTTTTTAATAGATGCAAGGCCATTCAAGTTATTGATTTCTCCTTGAGTGAGCATTGATAGCTTGTGTTTTTCAATGATGTTATTCATTTCATCAAATCTACCAAATCTTAGTCATCATATTATTTATGCTATTTCCTTAATATCTTTTAAATATTTTATATAGTATAGGATGATGTCACTTGTCTCATTCTGAATATTGGTATTTTTTGTCTTCACCCGTTTTTTCTGAAATTTTATTGAAATTAATCAATTTTACTGATTTTTCAAAGAACCGGTTTTTAGGTTGATTTTCTTTATTATTTTCTGTTTGATTTCACTGATTTCCATTCTGAACTTTATTATTTCCTTTTTTGGGTTTAATCTACTCTTTTTTTTTTACAGTTTTTTTTTTTTAAGGTGAAAGCTTGGGTCACTAACTCAAGATCTTTCAGTGTTTTCTTAAGGTGGAAGCTGAGGTTATTAGCTTGAGGTTTTTTTATCTTTTCAGTGTAGGAGTTCAGTGTTATAAATATCCCTTTTGATACAACTTTAGCGACATCCCACAATCTTTGATGTGTTGTGCTTTATTTTCACTCACTTTGAAATACTTTTTAATTTCCGTTTTGATTCCTTCTTTGATCATTGGTTATTTCATAGGGTGTCATTCAGTGTTAGTGTCTCTGGAGATTGTTCCAGATGCCTTTTTGATTTTGATTTCTAATTTGATTTTATTTTGGTCAGAGAGCATCCTTTATATGACTCAAATCTCCTTATATTTGTTGAGCTATGTTCTATGGCCCAGAATTCGGTTAATTTTGGTAAATGTCCTTTCTTTGTGTATTTGAAAAGAACAAATGTCTTGCTGTTGGGTGAGGTGTTCTAGAAATATCAGCTGGATCCATTAGTGGCTACTGCTCTTCAATTTTTCTATATCTTTGTTGATTTTCTTTCTACTTATTTTATCAATTATTGACATCTCTGACATGAATTGTGGCTTCTTCTGTTTCTCCTTGAACTTCTATCAGTATCCCTGGTAGAAGTTCCTGTATTTTGAAGTTCTGCTATTAGGTGCATAAATTTTTGTGATTGCAATGTTATCTTCATGAATTGACCCCTAATTTTATAAAAAGTATGCTATTGTCATTGATAACACTCTGTTCTGAAACCCACTTTTTCTGATACAAATAGAACCATTTCAGCTTTCTTTTAATTAGTATTAGCATGATATATTTTTCTTTGTCCTTTTACACTTAACTTATTTGTGCCTTTTAGTTAAAGTGGATTTCTTATAGGCAGCACACATTTAGGCTGTGTGTATATTTATCTACTCTTTTTATTTGTAGGTTTAGACCATTTACTTTTAAGTGATTGGGTTTTTATTTATTTTATTTTATTTTTTATTTTTTTGTGATTGGGTTTTTAAATGGTTGGAGTTAAATCTACCACCCTACTTGTCTTCTATTTACCCAGCCTGTTCTTTGCTCCATTTTCCTCTCTTTCTGACTTCTTTTTTGTTGATTAAAAAAAAGATTATATTTTAGGCATTTTATTAACTTATTAGTTATAACTCTCTGTGTTTTGCCATTTTTGAGACTCTTCATTCTTTTGTGTAGAACCAGGTTTCTCTCTGGTGTCATCTTCCTTTTCTTTGAAGGATTTCCTTTAACATATATTGTAGTACAGTTCTATTGAGGATGAATTTTCAGATTTTGTTTTTCTTTTCTATTCTTTTTATAGTTTACTTGTGAAAGATATTGGATCATTTGCCTTACAAAGTTTCTCATAGTCTGTATTTTGATTATTGAATTTTTGTAGAGTCATTTAATATTTTTTCTTTATTTTTCTATACACTGGTAATTACACATAGATACTTGATCAGATTCAGGCTTGATGTTTGGGCTGAATCAATTCATATGTAGTGTTGTGTATTTTTCATCAGAGGTATATGTATATGGTGCCTATGTTTATCATTTAGCAGTCATTAATTATTGTCTAGATCTATGTAATCCTAAGGCATTGCAAAATGGTACTTTAAAAATATTATTATACCTTCTTTATTTATAAGTGGGGGTATTCCATAAACAGAACTTACCCCTTTCTACTTGGCTGTCCTGAGAAATTTATCATATAAGAAAGACAGAACAAGTAGTTAATTCTTCTTCCTTATTTACCGGTTTTCAATATAAGGATTACTTTTTAAACAGTCTTCCAAGGTGATCAATGAGTTGTTATTTTGCCCTATTGTTATTATTAACTCATGGGTTTAAATTAGTTTTCATTTTTGAGGAATATTTATGATTTCTACAAGCTTCCATCCTTTTGGGATTCTTTGTAAATCCACTAAGACTGGCATCCTATTGAGCCACTCCTAAGAAACAGCACCCAATAATAATTCTCATGGTAGACCATTCAATGTGGAATTCCAATACCACTGTATTTGAGAGTCATCTCTTTGTTTTTGGTAACATTCTAGGCATTGTGCAGCACCTAATAAAATACTATATTTTTAAATAATCTGATTTAGGTAATTCAGATGGTATAATTGTTCAAAGGAAATAAATTATGGTTAATGGAAACACTTTTATTTTTATAATCTTTGCCAGCCATATAATTTGGCTAAATGGCATTTGGATAGTTGACTTATGTAAATATAAAAAAAATGCAGGCAGCCCCGGTGGCTCAGCAGTTTAGCACCTCCTTCAGCCCAGGGCATGATCCTGGAGACTGGGGATCAAGTCCCACGTCAGGCTCCCTGCATGGAGCCTGCTTCTCCCTCTGCCTGTGTCTCTGCCTCCCTCTCTCTCTATGTCTCTTATGCATAAATAAATAAAATAATTTGCCTAATTGCTAGTGATCAAAGTTGAAACTGAAAAAAATCCATTTATTTTTAAGATGTCATGATCTACTTTAATTAACATTTTGAAAGCCTGAATAGTAATGGTAATTAGATATATTTCTTTATATTTATTGTATATACTTAATTTTCAAGTCTGGTAAGTCTTGGCAAATACAGTATTTGTGTCTCAAATTCTTGTAGTGTGTTTAATAAGTAATTTGTATCATCAGTTGCAACTAACTTATCAACTTATGAAGCATTGCCAATTATTTATCCTGGTAAATTTTTTTAAAATTGCAATTGCCTGAACTGGTAAAACCAGAAGTAGGAAGTGAGACCAACCCTGTGTTGTTCTCTCATGAAGTTGCAAACTCCAAAACCTGTCTTCAACAATACCAATAATCTCATCTTGTGGTTGTTGGAAGAATTAAATGAGATAATATAACAGAGTGCCTAGCATATA
This sequence comes from Vulpes lagopus, assembly GCF_018345385.1. Classification (NCBI taxonomy): domain Eukaryota; kingdom Metazoa; phylum Chordata; class Mammalia; order Carnivora; family Canidae; genus Vulpes; species Vulpes lagopus. The sequence continues at coordinate 59,090,494 of NC_054828.1, forward strand.
GTAGTTCTATAAAATTTTTAGTGTCTTTTCTTATTGCTTTCATTGCACAGAACACTAATTTTCTTCCTATTACATTTTCTCAACAATTTCCAAAGGAGTGGTTCACTCAACCAACAAATTCCTTTTCAGTGACTATGCTAGTGTTAACTTGTATAATGTGTATAGTTTATAGAAGTTCTTTAAAGAGACCAGTTTTGAGTTTTTGGTTTAGATAAAAAATATATTTTCTAATGATATTATAGAATCTGTTGACAAATCACTCCTTGGTTAGTGATACATAACTTCTCTATCAAAATTATGGGGCACAGCTCTAGCCTTCCATGCGCTAAGTTACATGGACTGACTCTTTTTATTGACATATAATTGATGTATAACATTCTATTAGTTTCATATGTGCAACATAATGATTTGGTATTTGTATCAATTGTGAAATGATCACCATAAAAAGTCCAGTTAACGTTCATGCATGGACTCATTCTGATAAACAGTTACACTGAAAATTTTTAAAAATCTGCAGTAAAGTTATCCTACCCTAGTATCTGTTTGTACTTAAGGCATTTGGAAACTCTAGTTTTTTCTATGACTAGAACATGGAGAAATGTTGAATAAGGGTCTAGGATTATTGTAGCATATGTAATGAAGTTATTATATACACTAATACATGTCAGTTGATTCCGTTAGTTATGGAGACTATAGAGATAGGACAATATCCTGTAAACTCTTCTGATCTATATTTGTTTGGGATTGGCTACCTGTCATTTGTTTTTTAAAATTGAATGTCTGATTATGAATTTGGCTAATAGTTTAGTCATTTTCTCTCCTTTCATGCAAACTCTTTGTTTTTTTTTTTTAAAGATTTTATTTATTTATTTATTTATGAGAGACACACACACACACACACACACAGAGAGAGAGAGAGAGAGAGAGAGAGGCGAGACACAGGAAGAGGGAGAAGCAGGCTCAATGTGGGGAGCCTAATGCGGGACTTGATCCCAGGACCCCAGGATCACGACCTGAGCCGAAGGCAGATGCTCGACCACTGAGCAACCCAGGTGTCCTCATGCAAGCTCTTTGGACACAAATTTAATTATGCTTTCTTATGCTAATTAAAAATTTCCTTTCTAGGTTTCCTATAAACTTTTCTGGTCTCAGTAGTGTTGTATTGATGTCTTAGAGCCCATACTTTTGCCGAACTGACATTTAGTTTTTTTAAAACGAGCTACACTGATATACTTTCCTCAACTGTTATTTTAAATGCATCTGAAATAGTATTTATAAGACCTCACATACTGCAGTCAATTAAGCTGACTGTGCTCTTTCTCCACGGGGGTTAGGCAAGTATTGATTCTCTCGATGAAGTTCTCTTTCATCCAATTGCAAGATTTGACCAACTATTTTTGTATTAGACAGTTTCAGGTTAGAAGGAATTAGCATCTAATCAAACTCTTTATTTATAAAATCATGGGCAGACTTCTCTGAATTCTTCCTATAGCCACTACCTTCACTGGTCCTAGACTTGGTTATTTCTAAAATTTCCTTTTGTAGCTCCAGTCTAAAACACAAAATGAACAAAGAAGCACATGTGCACGCACACCAATCACGAGATTTCTTCTGTATATTATCACATCACCCATTTTTTAGTTGAAATCTGCCTCTGTCTCTCTGCCAATCAGCCTTTAGCCCTTTAAAGCCATTTCCAGCATTTCCCTGCTGCCATGCAGAGCAGAGATCTTTGAACTAATCTCTCTTTGGAACTGGATTTTGAATGTTTTCAACAAAAGCCTGGCTCAGTTGCAATATCTTTTCCAAGTTATGCTGTTTTTTTTTTCCTTCACAATAATAGAGTGGTTTTAAGTACAGACTCCAGAGTCTGAATATTTGGGTTCGGGTCTCAGCATTTCCAAGTACCATGATTATTACCTTCCATGCTTCAGTTTCCTAACCTGTGAAATGAGGGTAACAATAGCTTGTACCTTATAGGATTGTTGGGAGGACTGAGTGCGATTCATATAATTGAAGCCTTCAGATTAGTGCCTGCTACATAATGCTAGCCTGATACCTGTTGACTGTTCCTATTTTCCACCAACAATCTTCTGAGTATTTTTTCTCATCACTAGAAAGGGAATTGGGATAAAGAAGAGAGCTCCTGGACTGCCGGATTTTTACCTTCTAATATCGATCTCATATTTCGTTGGGAATTCTCTCTACAACTCTTATTTACTAACTCCTTTTGTTCATCATCATGTTCTCAATGTCTAGCACTAAAGCCTTACACACAGTAGGCACTTCATCAACGTTTGCTTAATAAATGAATGGATTTTTTTCTGACTGTACTCTCTGACATTGGCCATCTCTATCCTGGACCTGTAACTCATTGTTTTGGCCTCATTGGATCTGGTCTGGGTGGCAATGTCCTCTTCTGATCACAGGGAAGTCCAATGCCATGCTTGCGAATCCTGCAAACTATACTTTACCAGAATGTTCTGTGTCTGCATGTCTTCTGTGCTTAATCAGGGAAGCCCCCTTTCAAAAGAAGGATCTCTTGCTTCCTACGCAGGGTCTGACCTGAAAGCAGAGTCCCCAGTTTGGCAGTCATGACACCCTCACCACCTTTACGCCCTGGAACAGCTTTCAGAATATAACTGTCAAGTCATTTCAGTTATCTTCTCTAAATAAAGGAGCCTGCATGCTCCCCATGTTCCCCACACTCCTCCTCTTTGTGTTCTGGCCTCAAGGGACCTGCTGGTTGACATTGGCCATGTTTTGATAAATCTTGTCATTTAGCTGCTTCCATTTCCTGAGTTTTAATTGTTATTTTTGTTGATGTGCCCAGCACTCTTTTATCACTAGGGTAGGAGCTCTTGTGACACCTTCAGCAAGTGACTTAACCACTTGGGCTTTGGCTTGCTTTTCTGCAAATCAAGAATTGGCCTATACGATCTCCTTGGTCTGTTCCAACACTAAAGTTCTATGAGTAAAAACTAAAGAGATAAATTAGGTATTTTCACCTTTTTTTAAACATTTTTTTTTTCTACTAAAGCCTATGGAAATGTGTGGGTGAATAGAGGACAAAGTTAATGTCCTCCCACTTGGTTTTCAAGCGATTTCTGTGGTCAGATAAGGACTGGAAATTCACCTCCACAAAGGAGACTGGCGGTTTCTCCTGGCCTGGATACTAGACATCTTAAAACGTCAACCTGCTCTTTCTCCTTTTGGAGAAACTAGTATTTTCTGGCCCTTTCTCCTGGCAGTCAACAACTGGATATTGTACTATGCAATGCACATAGCAGACAGGGTGATTTTTCAAAAAGAGAATTCTTTTCTTGTCAGTTCCTACATCTTCCATGCTTCCTACATCTCCCAGCTTGGATTGCTCTAGCTATGTTGCCTTCGTTTTAGTTTCTGGGAAACACTAAGTCTTTCTGCCCCAGGGCCTTTGCACGCCTTCCTCTCTGCCTGAGTTATTCTCTCCTGGGCATGCTCCCAGCATTCTCTTTCCTATCTTCACTAGCTCCTTCTCATTTTTCAGATCTCAGTTTAAATGTCGTTCTTCAAAAGAGAGCCTTCTGTGACCACCCAGTTGAAAATAGGTCATTCCTGTAAATTCCTATCATAGACCCTAGGCGTTTCCAAAACACAGATTTAATTGTAGTTTGTAATTTGTAACTCTTTGTTTGTTTTTAAATCGATTGCCTGCTTCTGTCATGAGACTATAAGCTCTGTGATGACAGAAACCAACTATTATTTACCTGCCATTGCACACTTATGTCCAGGACATTATAGCTGCTCAGTAAATGCTTATCGAATTGATAGAAAAAAACTATCAGAGCCTCTCCAATAATGTAACCTGTGTTTTCTGTTGATTTATTAGATTTCCTGTGCTTCCTCAGCTAGAGAGATGAAAACGATTACCAGGATGAAAAGCACGTTTTATGGGGTAAGGATTTCAAGTCATTGTCTTTGAGTACTCTGTTTCTTAAAATGTGAAAAATTTCTGCTTTTATCTCTCTGCTTTATCTGCAGCTTGGAAACAAAGGAATCTACAAAGCCATCAGTGAACTGAATATTCTTCTTTCCTGGATTAAACAATTCCTGGAAAGCATTAAGTAATGCAAGGAGCCAAATGCATGGATCTGATTGCTCTTTTAGAATATAATGCGAACCACTAGAAATGCATTTGTAAGAGTGTATTTCTTTAAAAAAGTTTTTGTACAACGTAGATGATGCAGAACAGACTATGGGAATTTAACATAATAAAGTTTTGGAGATATGTCAGTTGTCATGAGTATGTACATTTTCTTTATTTTCAAGGAATTCTTTCATCCTGAGTGTGTTTTATTACTCCCAAGTACATTGTATAAAGTTAATTTAAAGCTGTATAATCAGAATTAACTCATATAATATTTGTGGAGGAAAAGTGACAGCTTTTAGGATACAGTATAGTGTTATTGAGAGTTACATAGATGCTGTGTATATGATTATTATCTACTTAAGGTTTGATGATTATTAATTATGCCTGGTATGAACTTAGCTCCTAACAGATTTTCAGTGTTTTTTTTTTTTTAAGATTTTCTTTTTTTATTCATGAGAGACACACACAGAGAGGCAGGCAGAGGGAGAAGTAGGCTCCCTGTGGGGAGCCCGATGTGGGACTCAATCCCGGGACCCAAACCAAAGGCAGACACTCAACTGCTGAGCCACCCCGGTGCCCACAAATTTTTAGTTTAATTAAATAAACTGTTTCTTTCCCCTGGATGTCCTTTCTACGACAGCCTGCTAGAATTTCATCGTACAATGGGTGACAACCAGACTCGATCACACAGGACAGACATGTAAGCTAACTGGACTGGTTTACCAGGAATGCCCTTGACAGATAACCCAAGCCACAAGTTCCCAAGCTGAGATGGTGCTGGAGCTTGATAATGCTCCTTCCGGGTGCTGCAGTTAGGAAAAGTCCATAGAGGCCAAATTAAAGCCTCGATGCAGCTCAGACTACCCCCCCTCCAAGAAACCATCAGTGTTTAGAAGGCTTCCTTGCCCAGCTAGCCCTTCTGTTAAATAAGTAACAAGGCCTGACCTTTGTTTTTGCGTTACCTGGACCTGGCTTCTCAGGTGCAGGGTGCAAGGCATGGGTGGTTGCAGAGAGCAGGTTATGTGACGGCCAGTTGGCTTCCGCAAAGAATTCCTCGGGTCCCTGTGGCACTCGGGGAGCACCATGATTTGGTGTTCTGTGATCTGAATAGGCGGGGCTTCCTCCAAGCCTGTGTGGATTTTGTGCCTCTTCCTACTGCTTTCCCACCACCCCGTTCCTCTTTTCAATCACATGGTGACTATTCTTTTCACTGGAGACTACCCTGTCTTGGATTATCTCATATTCCAAAATTACTTCTTTGTTTCCTGCACCTTGTCCTCTCTGCCTTCCCCACCAACACCCTGTGGTCCCACCTTTTATCTGTCTTGGTGACCCTGTTATTAGACAGATCCACAGGGAGGGAAAGGTGTGGAGAGCAGAGAGGAATGGCGAGGGGGAGACTGGAAGACTCTGTGTTCATCTGGCGCTGTTGACCTGGGCTTCCCAGGGCAGCTCCCAGGCCAGCAGTGATGGGAAGCCTACTTTGTTTGTTTGTTTATTTATTTCTGTTGAAGTAGAGTTGACACCCAATGTTACACTCGTTTCAGGTGATTGGACAAGCCTGCATGCTATGCTGTGCTCATCAGAGTGTAGCCGCCATCCGTGTCACCACACAGTGCTAATAGAACACCGTTGACTCTACTCTCCATGCTGTGCCTTTCATTCTTGTGACTTCCTCATTCCATAACTGGAAGCCCATATCTCCATCTCCCCTTCACCCATTTTGCCCAGCCCCCCAGCCCTTCGCCTCTGGCAACCATCAGGTTGTTCTCTGTATTTAGTTATAGTTCTGTTTTGGGCACCCTACTTTCTTTCTTTCGTCTTTTTCTTTCTTTCTTTCTTTCTTTCTTTCTTTCTTTCTTTCTTTCTTTCTTTCTTTCTTTCTTTTCTTTCTTTCTTTCTTCTTTCTTTCTTCTTTTTAAAGATTAATTTGTTTATTTCACACTCAGAGCAAGAGCAAGAGGGTGTGAACACACATGAGAATGCGGGGAGGGGCAGAGGGGGAGAGAGAGTCTCAAGGACATTCCTCACTGAGCATGGAGCCCGACCTAGGGCTTGATCTCACAACCCTGAGATCATGCCCTGAGTCAAAATCAAGAGTTAGATGCTTAGCTGACTGAGCCACCTGGGTGCTCCTGTGGATCCTACTTTCTTGAGGAACATTTGAAAGAACCAAGATCCTGGGGATCAAGAATACACCCTGGCTTTGCCATGGACTTGAGAGGAGGTGATATACCCATGGGTTCTCGTTGTCCCACTTTTAGGGCACCGTGTCTTCTAGAAAAGCCTTCACGGCTCAGTTTGACTGTGCTGCACTTCCACAGAGCCCTGGTATCAGTCTTGGTTGCAAACCATTCCTAAGCCGTTGCATTACTTCGGGACCTCAGACATTGGAGGGGCTGTGAAATAGTCACTTGCTGGTCAGCAAACTCTAGGTCCTTAGGGTTAAATTTCACTTGTGCCCCTCTATATTTTTTGGTGAATGAATTCAATGTTTTTGTTTATTTCCCCAAATCTTTGGTTTGCCCAGAACTGTCAAAAGGCTGCTAAACTCGGTCAGAAGCGCTCTGGAGATGAGAAGGTCATCACCTAGTAAGAAACCAATATCCATATGTTAGTGCCTATTCCCAAACAAACTTTGTTCAAATGCCAAGGAAAAAGCATGATTTTAGTGTGTTTGAGTAAAGACTGGCATATTGAAAAGGCAGCTAAGAAGAGAGAAGCTGGTGTCCTTATGCATAACGAGAAAAAGTATGTGGTGGGGTCACTGGGCTCTGTATGAAGCCTTCTCTTCAGTTTACACAGGTCTTACTCTGGATTTTATCAGAATTAGAGATGGTTACATTTTGGGAAATGGACACATAGCTCCAAACACCCACAAGATGCTCTGTGAACCCTAAAGCCATTGAGAATTTATAAGTGAAATTTCTTCTGCTAGATTTTTCCTGGATCATACCTTGGAGACTAAATTTCCTATGAAAATGTGAACGTTGGCTTATGATTAGAGCTAAAGGAGTTGCATCTGCCTTTAGCACAGAGTAGGAGAGAAGGAGCCTGAATACCAGGGAGCAGCACGGAATGGCAGGTAGGGCCCTCAGTACGGTTAAGAGATCTGACTAGGCCCAACTTTAGGCCTCTGCCCACATCATCAGAGGGTCACCCATACGAAGTATCAACCCCCTCCCAAGCCATCGCCTCAGCCCTCATCACTGCTCTACACCACTTCTCTCCCACTGACACGCTTGTATTGACTTGTTTATCGGCTGACTCCACCATATCAGAACAGAGGCTCTGTGGGGCAGGATGTTGTCTGTTTTGCTTCCTGGAGGATTCCCAAGCACCTAGAATAGGACCCCAATATGGGACACTACCTAAGCATGTGGTAAATGTATGGGCCCAGGAGAGAATGGATTGAGGCCTTGGTCCTGCTGTCGTTAGGATGTGTGGCCAAAGTCGGGTCACTTCACCTCTTGGGCCTCCATTTCTGGATTGGTCCTAATCGAAATGAACTACCACAGGCAATCTGTACAGATACCTGCCTAACGGGGGACTGAGATGGTCCCTTCCTCCAGCTACCCTGCCTGCCCCCTCTGGGTCTCTCACACCCTCTTCTCTTCCCACCTACCTCCAGGACCCCGAAGTCCTAGAGCCCCAGTTGGCCTGGTTAATTTCTTCTGATCTTTCCAGATCTCATCAAACATTACTCGGCTGCTACTGGTTTCATACGTGCTTTACATCTTTCCAGAACCTACCATAGCCATAACTCTTCTGTGCATCTGTTTCTTTCAGTAGACCCTCTCTGGTTCACTGAAGTTCTACCCAGACCGTGACTCATTAGTAGTAAGTGCCTGATAAATGTTTGTGGCGTGAATTTTCAGTAAGTAAAATACTGAATTGAATGAGATAGTCTCCACGGTGTCTTCTGACTCTGGCATATCTCCTGCCGTAATTTTTACTGGTTGGTGTGAATCTTGAGGGATGTAACACTACAGCGCTTCTCCACTTGAGTCCCTTCAGAGTACCTGTGCTATTATTTGCAGACCAATGGATTTAAATCAACTTACTCTTTTACTTGCCCCCTGTAAAATGGGTAACTGTAAATAAATACTCTTAAGTAAGTTGCTAAACTTAAACAGATACAGTTTTTTAGAGATTTTATTTATTTGAGAGAAAGAGAGAGAGAGAGAGAGAGAGAGAGAGAGAGAGCATGGATGCTCATGCAAGGGGAGAGGGAGGAGGAGGGCAGAGGGAGAAGCAGGGAGCCCCACTCAAGGCTCAACCCCAGGACCCTGGATCAGGACCCAAGGCCAAGGCAGACGCCTAACCTACCAGACCACCCAGAGGCCCCTTCATAAGACAGACACATTGTTCCCTAAGCTACGTTCATTTGCATACCGTGTAGAATCATCTTGCAAACCCTGGTCGGAACGGGTCTTACACATTGGGAAACACTGCATTATAATGAATTTCCACTGTCTCATTCTGGTCCGACTTAGCAATTAGAACTCGATCATTGGAACCTGCCCACAGATACCAGCGTAGAAAACAAGTCAAGCCATGATGCTCAGGTTTCAAACTGGTTTCAGAGTTCCTGTCATTGTTTCCAGAGCTGGAGGGACGAAAGTCACTCCCCCAGTCAGTCATTCCACGGCGCCTACGACTGAGGCTCTGGACCGGGACCGCAGCCTGGGCCGCAGCTTTCCCTCTGTGGCCTTGGGAGGGCAGCGCCTGCCCTGGGGGCAAAGCTGAGGCCCCGGGTCACTGCCCTTCCTCCCGGGAAGCTTCTGGAGAGGTCAGATGTGTGTGGAGCTGTAGGAACGAAAAGTGAAAGCTCAGTCAGGCTGAGTAGAACATCCCCAGAGCAGCCTGGAGCTGTGCTGTGAGGTTACTGCACCTCAGCAGGTGTCCTGGGCTGGGAGTCTTTGACCTGGGCCGGGGGTCACTGAACCCAAATGAAAAGCAATCAGTTCTAGAAAGGTTGGTGGAACGAACACCATCTGCTTGTCTCATGGTCATGGCTGAGGTAACAATGATAGGGAAAACTCAGTTCCTCTGGCAAGTCAGGATCTGGGAAGGGAGAGGAGCCCACGGTGAGGTGCCAGCAAAATGGAGACACATACAAAGTGCAGAGGGCTGGAGGCAGGACGCATTGCCCTGAGGAGGTGAAGCCTGAGGTGATTTACCCTGTGGGACTCCCTCTTCCAGCAGGCCTTCCCTGCCTGAGTCCCTCGTCCAGGCCCCCACTTCCAGGCTGCACCCCTCGCACCCCATTCTTGCAGAATAGCAGTTGGCACCTCAGACTGTAATGTTTTGTTTCCCTGCTTCTCACTCTTTCGAAGGCACAGACTGAGTTTTATTCAGCAGTGAGTCCTCCCTACTTGACATGGGGCTTGTCATGGAACAGGCGTTCAGGAAGTGTTTTTGGAATGAAATATTGAGGGAAAACCACAAGGACAGTGAGCCTGCAGAGAGGAAATGGATCCAGGAGCTATTTAGGAGATAAAATGGACAGAACATGGACGTCAACAGGCTGGGGGGGTGGTGGGGAATCCGTATTGAGGAAGTCGTCTAGGATGACTCTCGGGTTTTATTTATTTCTACAGATTTGTAGAAAATGGCGACTCAGAAAAACGCATCGTAATGAGCCTCTGGCATTGCTTTTTGGCTAAATGCAGAAATGCCTTGAGATTTGGAATTCATAGAGCATAGACTCTCATAATTTGAAAGGACCAATTAGACCACATTGTCTGATTTTGCATCTTTTACCAGAACTTTCTTTATAACACTGTTCTCATGTAGCATGTGCTTGAGTACTTGCATTTAAGGTGGACAAAATACTGGCTGGAAAAATATCTCTATCTCTAAATAATCCTGCCTGTTAGAAATTTGTTTAGATTGGTCTGAAATCCTCTTGAAACTTGTCATCTATTTTCCTAGTTGTTTGAGGTTTCGAGTATTTCTGTCCCATCTTGCATGGGACAGGTGGATTATTTAGGAGGCGTGCTGGGGAAGAGGAGGCTCTCTGCCCCTTCCTCTTAAAGGTTCAGGCTGGACATCACCTGTACCCTGCGTGTGCACAGACCTGGGCCAGAACTTACAGGGTCACATCCAGGTCCAAGGGAGGTAGAAAATACCATTTGCATTTGGGGCAGCCATGCAGCCAGCAAAATCATAGGTTTTTATCCTGTGAGAGTAAGGGGGGAAATGGACATTAGGTGACACACCCAGTTACGAAATACTTGCAAACAGCAATCATTTCCTCTTGTTTCCACTTCAGCTTCCTCATCTCTTCCCAGGTAACCTCTTTTCCAGGCATCATGGCTTCACATTTCCCCACCTGTTTTCCAGTGGCAGGGTTTTGGGTGCTTTCAAAACCTGGGACTTATTCTCTTCCAAATGCATTCCCAACTGTTCTTAATGAATCCCTGTTGGGTTCTTGGGCCATGTTTTCTCACAATCATTCTCTCCCTTTTCTTTTTTATATTTTGTAATGGTTTTTAAAAATTATAAAAATAATATATGTTTGTTGTAGAATTGAAATAGCATCTAGCCAGACATATAAAGAAATTCATCCCCTCTCTCTGCCTTGGTACCTGCACCTTCCCAGTGAGCGAATGATGGTGGTTTGCTAGCTTTTGCCATTGTTTTTCTATTTTGTCAACAACAAAATATATATATACACATATCTTTCATTTTTTTTAGAATTACAGATGGTTTCACATTGTTTATTGCACCCTTCAACTTTTTTCACTCAACACATCAAGGACACACACACAAGCTTTGGAAAGAAATTCATTTTAATAGCTATAAAATATTCCATAGAGTGAGTCTAGCATAATTTATTCAACCATTCCAGTTTGCTATTTTGGTTTTTATTTCATACATGAGCATTCATATAATGAATAATGAGCATTCATATCCTATGCTTTTGTTTTTACAGGAATGCTTTCCAGAAGCAGGATTGCAAGATCACAAGATATGCTAGATATTGCCAAATTATTTCTTATAATTCTTATATTGCTCATTTCCCCCCACATTCTAGCACTGGATATTATCAGTATTTTTCCATTTTTGCTAGTCTGATGGTTGAAAATAGCATCACGTTGTTACAGCTTGTATTTCCCTGACAACTTGTCAGATTGATCATTTTTTAATATGTATCCTCCATTTACATTTTTCTTTTTTCTGAGATATATACCCCCAAATGTCCTATGGTTTATTTACTTAATGATAAGTTTGAAATCTCACCCAAGTCTAACTACAAATGGTATATTGTAATTGGTTTTAACATTTCAAATAGTTTAATAGAGAGAAGATGCCTGGGATAATACATTGTGCTTTCTCTTTACTCATATAAGGTCCACTCTGCTCAGTAAGAGGTTGCTGTGCAGTGGCTTCTCCTCATACCCCCAGGTGAGATTGGGGAGGTGCTGTACCCCAGCTCTTTGCTGCTCTGGGTGTTTGAGGGAGAGCAAGAAGCCCAGCTATAAACTCAGGTGTTTGCATCTGCTGTGGGAAGTAGAGATGGGGACTGAGAATCCTTTAAGGAGAAGAACACTCCTCTTGCCTATTCTGCTCCAATCCAAAGCTTCCTCCAACTCTTTCTGCTCCTTGCTCTTCAAAATTAGACAACCCATAATCCCAGGCGATTTAGGATGGATCAAGCTTGTCCCATTTTCTCAAGAGTGAACTCTGATGCACTCCCAGCAGCCTTTGAGGACCAGGGATGGTGTAGTGGTGTCCTCTGGAACCTCACTCCTCCCCTTGCATTGAATGTCTTCATGCATCATTGGATTTAAGCTTTTCACTAATTGGAAAAATTCTTCATAAATAAAGGTAGCTTTCACAGAAAAAAGCGTCTAAGGGAAGTGGCCCTCCTCACCTCCTACCATGACACTCCGCATCCTTTCCCCCCCTCTCCATAGCATGTATCACTTTTAACATACTCTACAAATAACTTCCATATTATTTTTATTTAGTGTCACTTGCTCTCTCAACTAGAATTTCAATTTCACGACAGGAGAGATTTTTGTATGATTCTTTTGCAATTGTGTCTCCAGTAGTTAACCAGTGCCTTGTCCAAGTAGGTGCTCAATAAACTGCTGTTGAATGAATAAAGGAGTGAGTGAATGGTGTATTCAGAGATAAAGAGAAAGAGCCAAAGGAGCCCTGTTGCCAAAAATGCTGAAAATCCTAACCATGGCTGTGTCCTAACCTTACCCTCTATGAGAAGATAGAAACTCCAGCAAGAGAGCGGGTGAAACAGCTTCCCGAGCATGTGGTTGCATTTCTTTTAAACAGAACTGTTCTCAGAGCAGTTGATCTGAATGAGGCTCTGGTGATTTTCTATTTTCCATTTACCCATATCATTTATAATTGAGTCCTGCCCAGTGTAGATCGAGCTTAGAGTAACTTAAACTGAGAAGGTAGATTTGCGGCTTAGATACGGACAGCTACGAGTGACAGCAGCCTTTGCATGGTGAGATAATCTCTTGACTCTTCGGTACCGGTGAGAAAGCATTCTCTTCATAGAAACCAGGTTCCTGTAGCACTTTCTAGCCATGGCGATTTTGAAATTCTGGTGAGAATGTCATGCAAAGTATAAGCTAGAGTGGATGGTGGAGTGCTAGCTTTTCATCCATATATCATGCCTCCCTAGTCACAGCGACAGGTACAGACCTCTGGAATAAGCCCATGATCCATGAAGGTCCAGTCAGAGTGAATTTCAGGATTCTCTGCTTGGGGGGAGAATTTTTTTCCTCCTCCTCCTCCTCCTCCTCTTCCTCCTCCTCCTCCTCTTCCTCCTCTTCTTCTTCTTCTTCTTCTTTTTTTTTTTTTTTTTTTTTAGTCTTTCTCTTCTTGATGAGCCTTAACCTTGACAGGATATAGGCTGAACTATTGCAGTCAAGTTGCCACCATGAGGACAGAGCCTGGCTGAGAATCAAGCCAACACTCCAATCACCTACATTATGGAAATCCACATTCCCCTGGGGTTCTTTCTACCTCACTTGGATCCTGCTTCTCAGGCCCTCAAGTGAGTTTCTATCTGAAAATGACAAACTGGAGGACCCCAGGCCTTGGTTTTGGGGCCTCGTCTAATCCTTGTTGGAGATTGCTATGAGATACAGCCAATGGCTTGAGATACTGTCTGTGTGCTGATGACCCCAGCGATGTCTCCAGGCTGACCTGTCCCCTGAAAGACCGTGCTCACACATCCAGCTGTGTACTTGACATTTCCATGCAAGGCAGCTCAAAGAGAATGTCAAAAGCAAAAATTGTGTTTCCTCTTCTAATATCAGTTCTTCCTTTGGTCTTTGGCTACTTGGAAATATCAGACAGAAGGACATCATGGTTGGGCACACAGACCCCGGAGCCAATAGAGCCTGCATTCAAATATTGGCTGAAGTTTAAAAGCTGAATAAGCTTAATCTATCTATCCCTCCCTTCCTTCATCCGTACCATACGAGTGATGGAAGTAGTATATATTTTTATTTAGTGTTGCTTGTGAGGATTACAGGAAATAATATATGTAATGCAGTTAGAGCCATGACTGGCACATAAAAACTATAAAGCATGAGTTATTGTTATTATTATTATATGATAAATCATCACCTGATCAATTACTAAAGCCAACAATCTGGGGTTATCCTTGACTTCTCTTTCCTCATACCCCAAACCAAATTTATCAGCATGTCCTTTTAGTTCTACCTTCCTAACGTACTCCAAACCCCCCATTAGTATACCGTGGCCTAGATGTCACTGGCATGTCCACAAAAGCCCCCCAACTGACTGGTCTCATTGTCTCCACTCACCTCCTGCCCCCAAATCCAGCGTTGTTACAGCTTTCAGAGAGAACTTAAAAAGCGTAAGCCGAAGCGTATACCTTCCTGTGTGGTAGCTTTCAGTGGCTTCCCTAGCACAAGAACAAACTATATTATCTGGCCTTGAAGGTCCTGCACAAATTGTCTGGCCTTTCTCACTGACCTCATCTCTTGGCTGACCTGCCTGTTTCTGAAACATTCAAGGTCACTGTCTGGGGTCCTTCTTCTTGCTACCTCCTCTCCCTGAAGCACCCTCCTCCAGGTGTCTGCACAGCTGGCTCCTTTCATTCAGGTCTCAGCTCAAGTGTCCCTTCTGTCCAGATTCGATCCTGAATATCTCCACAAGAACTGAGGTCTTATCCAGATGGTTTAGGACTCTACCTACCTATTGATTGTTGGCCTCTATCTTATTTTTACTCTCATCCCTGGCCTAGTTAGATTCCTCCTTTGGATTCTTCTTGCTGCCATGATACTTGCAAAATACTTATGCTGTGCCACTGAACACACCATATTGTGACTTTTGACTCCCTTGTCCAGCTCTCTTATCCCGCCAAGAGCTCAGGATTATAAACAACAACAAAAAACAAAAACCCAAACAAAATAAAAAAGAGTAGGGACTATGCCTCATTAGTCTTTGTATTGTTAACATCTAATGAGAGCATAGAGCATAGGAGGGGCTCAAAAAGTTATAGGTATGAATGAATGAAGCATTATTAATTACATGGGGCAAAGATTTTGACAAGTTCATCAGACTTAAAAGAGACATGATCTGTTCTCTGAGGTTAAAAGTAATAATCCTCACAATAAAAGATGTTTTTGGGAAAATGGTTCTTGCTGTTAAACTCGTCACTTTGTGGCAGAAGAGTTCACTGGAGAACATAGGGACATGACATAGGTTTGCTTTATCTATATTTTTTGAGTAGATGGTTGATCTTTTAGATAGCTGTCTACTTTCTTTAGTCATTTATGCTTCTCCACTCAGCAATGTCCAAAGGTGTAGTAATTGAAGAATGTTTTAATAGTTTCAGAACATTTTTTTTGAAGTCTGGGTTCAGTCTGGAAAAGATCATCACTTATTTTTAGCAGTTTCTGTTCTTAAAGCATGAAACAGGTCTGTTTCTGTTGGTACCGAATTTATTTTATGGCTTCTCTACTTTCCCTACAACAATGCTTTCTAAATTCTGACACACTGGGTGATCTTCAGAAGCGTACCGTGTGTGGCCACCTGGTTAGATGCATGGTCTACTATGAGGCTCTCTGCTGATTGATCTGCAGCTGGGTGATGATACAGATGTATAGCACCATGGAACATGGTGACTTACAGAGCACTCTGAGCACAGTATCTTGTTATCCTGAAATTACCGCATGGGACAGCAGGAGCATTTTCCAAATTGTTAGCCTGAAGTTCAGAGTTCATCATCAGGCCCTGTCTTCTCACCAGTCCTAATGCTAAGTTCAGCATGCAGCAGTTGTGTATTGTTGAATAAGCAACTGAATGAGTTTACAAATCCATCACCCACCATTCCTTGACATGTATGCTTCCCTTGAGATTGGTCCATTTTTCAAAAAAGCCCCTCCCCCCACAATATAAGATCAGCTTTTTCTGCTTTTAGGATCTCATATATGCTATTTTGTCCACCTGCTATCTCCTCTTGACCCTTCCATTTGTAGCCGAATTCTATGTTTTCTTCATGATCCTTTCCGATCTATAAAATCTCCTGCAGCTACATTAGCCCACAGTGGTTATTCTCTACCAGTTAACTTTCTGATGTTATCAATGATTGGCTATAAATATATCTTGAACTTTCATATGTACCTGGCTTTATTGATATAATTTCCAATTCTGCTGACTTATTCTAATATCACTTTCTGAGCGTTTACATAAATATGGCTATGTTGCTTTTTTAAAAAATTCCAACACTGATTTGTTTTACTTGTTATATGTCAGGCTCTGTTTTACAAGTTAAACAGGTGAAAATACTGTTCTAGTTGGGGAATACAAACAATAAACAAATAGAGAAGTAAATATAGAGGCAACCTATAGAATGGGAGAAGATATTTGCAAAGAACATACATGTTAGGGGTTAATATCTAAAATATATAAAGAATTCGCACAACTCAGTAGCAAAAAAACAATACAATTTAAAAATTGGCAAAGAAGTTGAATAGATATTTTTCCAAAGAAGATACACAAATGCCTAATTAGTACATGAAAAGGTACTCAACATCAGCAATCATCAGGAAAATGCAAATCCACAATGCAATCAGATATCACCTCACACCTTTGAGGATGGCTATTGTCAAAAAAACAAAAGATCACAAGTGCTGGGGAGGATGTGGAGAAATTGGAAGCTTTGTATTCTGTTGGTGGGAATGCAAAATGTGCAGCTTCTGTGGAAACAGTATGGAATCTCCTCAGAAAACTGTAGATCAGACTACTATATGATGTAGTAATCCCATTTCTGTGTATATATCCAAAGGAACTTAAATCAGGATCTCAAAGCGATAACACTTCTAAGTTCATTGCTGCATGTTCACAATAGCCAGGATATGGAAACAATCTAAATATCCATTAGTGAACATAAATGAATGGACAAAGAATGGATGATGAATGGATAAAGAAAATGTGGTGTATACATACAATGGAACACCATTCAACCATGAGATAGAAAAAACCTTGCCATATGCAACAACTGGATGAATTTGGAGGACACTATGATAAGAAAAATAAACCAGTCATAGAAGGACAAATACTGCATGATTTCACTTACATGAGATATCTAAAATTGTCAAAAATTTTTTTTAAATTGTCAAATTTATAGTAGCAGGAAATAGAATGGTGGTTGCTAGGGGCTGAAGGAAGGAGGAAAATGAGGAGTTGCTGTCTTGTGTGTATAAAGTTTCAGTTATACAAGATGAATAAATTCTAGAAATCTGACGTATGACCTTGTGCCTACAGTTTATAATACTGTACTGTACACTTAAAAATTTGTTGAGGGTAAATCTCATGTTAAATATTCTTGCTGCAAAAAAAGTACGTATAGAGTATGTCGGATGATGACAACTGTTAAGAACAGTAAAGGTGGGAAGGGGATCAGGGACAGAAGCAGGGTGGGAGGTTGGTTCTTTTTAAAAGGTACAGTCAGGAAAAGGCTCATTGATGAGCTACCATTTTTGCATGGATTTGAAGGATCCTCCCAATGAGTGAGAAGTAGACAGCAAAGGTATTACCGATTTTGTGTTTTTGTGGATTTAGAAATGGAGGCTGGAATATTTCAACAAGATCATGTGTTATTATGAAATAGACTAAAACTATAACTTACAAGACCTCACATTTCTCTAAGCTGCCTTTTGTACCTTAGTTATTCTCAGGTCAATATGTCAGTTATCTGATGAATTGTAATAAACAACAGAAGTGATTTCTTAACTGGAAAACTATGTTGTCTTGATTGACCAAACTATTTTTCTATTTGTGTAGTGAATGTGTTTTCTAAATCAAAAATTGGGAAACAAACTGAAAAGTTCTAAAAATGCTTACAGGGACAATGGGAACAAGTAACTGAAGTTGAGGCCAAATCAAGAATTTGGGGCCACCATAATTGTACAGATCACAAAGCTGTTCCTTGCTACAAAAAAAAAAAAAGAGCAAATTAGACGCCAGTATTTCTCAATCTATTTCATGGAATATTAGCATTTATTCAACATATTAATGTATGCTTTTTTAACTTACAAAAGCGTTTTTTTATTTACAAGTTTGGGAAAATGATGCAAACTGTGTATTTCCTCTCTGGGGGTTAGATCTTACAATGGAATATTAAAGGCTTGGAGGGTTTCTACATTAAAACGACTCCTTAACTTTGTTTCATCTGTTTCCAGAAGTTGTTTGACCCAAGAATATGTTCATTTTATCAATCAGTAACACTTTGTATCTTTGTTTCATAGAAAATAATTTGAGGAACACTGATCCACACAAAATGATAATCTTGAGATGAAGCAGAGCTAGAAAAGATTTAGTACTTCTGATCTAACTCTAGATGTCACTCAAGGAAAACAAGAAAAGGATTAAAACTGATTTGCTTTGTTTCTTAAGTAAGATATAGAAGCCAATTTGTTTTTCCTTTACATTAGGAAAAGAGTATGCAGTTCTCACTTCAAACTCTTTCTCTGGATCTCTTTCCTCAACATATGATTCTGCAGAAAGCTCTCTTCTTACAAAAAGAAACTTGCCCCATTCTCACTGTCAACCTCAAGCCACAGCTCTATCATTCTTTTTCCATTGATAGCTAACTTTCCTTCAAGAGGACAGTCTATGGCTGTCCTCTGCTTCAATAGCCATTCACTACACACACTTCTACAAACATCCATCCATCTGTCCGTCCATCCATCCATCCATCCATCCATCTATCCATCCATTGGTCCATACAACAAATAGTTATCTGTGCCAGACACAGTTCTAGGCACAAACAACAAAAAAGTCTCTAACATCATGGGGTTTATACTCTTTTAATGGGAAATAGCAAATAAACACAAGTATATAATAAGTTGAATGATGATACCCACAGAGTAAAAATAAAGCAAGGTAAGGGTGGTGAGTGGGGAAGGATGAAGATAAATGCTGGTCAATGTCTTTGCTACAGTGAATAGTCCCATCAACACAGAACCAGTGGAATTAACCGGCTATGGAGATTCATTCAGAGTCCAATCATATTGAAGTTCATAAATTTTTAATCAGTAATCAAAAGAAGGAATATTATCCCTTCCTGAAGTGAATGATCAAGATTGTAAAACCAGTTACTATTGTAGTCATCTTGTTACCATGAAGATATTTAGCCTAAGAATGCAGCCAATAAGAGGAAGCCAAAATTTAGAGAATCACAAAGAAATGCAGCTGGCTTCTAAATTAAATGATGCCCCAAACCTGCCTTATGTTTTAGTCGAGTGTTATAATTAATCCCCTCCATTGTTTCAGGCCAGTTTGAATAGAATAGTTTGTTACTTGCAACCAAAATCTTCCTGACTCTACAGTTTAGATTTCAAGTCTCACAGACATGGGATCTGTGGGCCTGGATACAATTTTGGGAATTCAAAGTTATTCTTAGAGATTCCTTTGTCATCCCTATTTCCATATCACTTCCCTCTCTTTGGACAGTGATGATGTTCCATCAATGCCCAGGTGCCAGTTTCTAAGGCCCTCTGGCTGCTTACAACTATTATCAGCTTAGGGGCTGTGACCCAGGTAGCCGTGGAGCCTGGGCTACATATGTCCCAGGAGACAACTTTGGAAGTCTCAGTGGGCTATCAGGGCTAGCTGTGGGGCCACAGCAGCATACTTGGGTAAGCTGTTGCTGAAAGCACATATCATCTTCGTAGCACTCCAAAATCCTCAGGGGCAGTGAATGATCTGGCAGCCAGGCACTGCTTCTTACAAGCACCATCTGCTATCCACACTAGATCTTGGCTAGCCTTTTCCCTGATGGGATAGCCAGGGAGAACTTTTCAAAGTGCACATACTATCATGACATCCACCTCCCTTACCCTTTAGAGGTTTGGGGAATCATTTAATTAAAGCCTTCAATGGCTTTTCCTTGCTTCTGTTATAATAAGAAAGCTCTATAAAATGGTCTCCAGGAGGGCTGGCATTAAGCTGAGGCCAGTGGAACATCTGGTATGTAAATTTGAAGGAAGAACTCACTTTCAGCATTGTGCAAATGGTACTTGCCCGATCCCGAGCATGAGTATCTTTTTACATTTTACACCCCATCCCCTCAGTCTGGCCCTGGCTTCCAGGGTATTGTGTGTTCTCATTCAACTCCATCTTGCAACACTGTTCCCTGAAATGTTCTTGCTCTTAGTCCCTTAGAGTCTCTATTCCCTTTTGTCAGGAACATTTGTGAAGGTCAGAGCTGAAACACAGAACTTTTGCGTCAGCCTGTCAGAATGGAGAGTGGCTTGGAAACTACTGGCATATACCTATTAATGTGTGCAAGCATTAGCCCTGGGAGCTTTCACATTCTATTCTCTTTCTGTGAAACACATTTATTTCTCCTTTAAATTTCTATTTTTTAATTTTTATTTTAAACATTTAAAAAAATTTATTTATTAATGAGAGATACAGAGAGAGAGGGGGAAGGCAGAGACACAGGCAGAGGGAGAAGCAGGCTTTGTGCAGGGAGCCCGATGTGGGACTCGATCCCGGGTCTCCAGGATCAGGCCCTGGGCTGAAGATGGAGCTAAACCGCTGAGCCACCAGGGCTGCCTGGCCAGGTGCTACTTTAAACACGTTATAAATATCAACCTATATAATCAACCTAATAATACCATTATTTTACCCATTTTACAGATGAAGAAACTGAAGCACAGAGTATAAGTAGAGTACACAAGGTCACAGAGTAGCTGGCCAGCAACGATTATTAGCATCTTGGATTCTAGCTTCAGGTTCATGCTCTTCACCGGCCCACTGAGCCTTAGCAACCTCTCACTCTGATCAGAAAAGAGTAGATCAGAATATTAAGTTTCTAGACAAGGCCTTTGTTCTTTAAGAAGCTGTGTCACTAGAAAGGCCAAAACAGAAACATAATGAATGAAAAGGGAAATTAATGTAATTTCACAAATAACTAAGTAATTTTTATGGTTCTCGGGACTTTGAATGCAACATTTCTTACACCTAATCTTGTATTTTGTTAATATCTTAGCCGGATAGAAGGCGACCCATGGATTACACCTCTGTGTCCTCAAATACAAGACCTAAGAAATACAGATAATCCAAAAGAAGAACTTCTCTTTCTTTTTGGAATGGTAGCAATAAACAAAGGTATAACTGCAGAAAACTTTCCAAATGTATATGAAGGACCTGAATTTGTAAATAAATATGGTCCAGTCAAAATAGAGGTAGTTAACTGATCTGAGGTTGATGACCAATTTTGTAAATACCAAGATAGGCAATGTCATAAAGAATAATCAATGGGTCTTATTGCATCAAATTTAAAGAATTGTACTAAAAAACCTCCTTTTAGCAAATTTAAAAGATAAGAACCATATTGGAAAAAGATTCTTTTATAAATCATGACAAAGATTTAATATCTTTAATACACAAAAATGTCTTCTCAACCAGTATGTATAAACAGTGGAATATATAAATGACATGAGCCTAAAAGGATTTTCTATTCAAAAAATAGCACGTAGGGATGTGTATCAGTTTTTTTTATGGTCACAAAATCCTGTGTAACAAACATCCACCAAATCCCACCATCATACATAAACACTCATTTGGATCTTAAGTCTACAAGCCATTTGGGGTCCACTGACCAAGGTTTGACTTATCTAGATGGTATTTTTGATGTTGGCTTGGCTCTGCTTTCAGTATCTGTCTCTTTATCTGAGGATCTAAGAAGGCGAATATAAAAATGTGAGGTCTCTTAAGATCTAAGCTGTTGAGGTTCAGGCTCAGAACTGCCAAATGGCGTGTCCTTTTTATGTGATTGACCACTGCAAGTCAAGTCCAAAGACAAGTAGCAGGGCAATATTTCTGTCCTTTTTAGTGGGAAGAATGTTAAAATCCCACGACAAAGGGTGTTGATGAAAGGATGAAGAATTGGGGCCAATAACATTAATTACAATAAGAAATAACAGTTTGGAAGCTGCTTCTAAGAAGTAAGCTGTGAACAAGGAGTAGGCATCAATGACTTGCCTTCATTTGCAAGGGCTGCAGAGCACATTCTGGAGGAGAGTACTGGAGGGCGGGGATGGTGTGGGTGGCCTGCATTCTGAGGGGTAGTCACATTTGACAGGGATACGAAGTATCAATTCACTATAGGGTTTTAAAGAGAACTTTAATGCAACATTGCTTTGAAGTTATTGGAACATTAGTGAGATCTTGTCTTAAGGCCACCAAAATAAATTCTTGATTAGGTGAATCTTGGATAGGATGGGTTAATTTTCCAGACCCTTCTCTCATGTGAAAATAAGAGTAACTCCCAAAGGAAATAGGATGCAAGCATCTCTTAACAGAGTTTTATAATCTGCAGTAGTTATACTTGGATTAATAGGGGAATTTTCATTGACTGGGCCCTGGTTAATCACACCATGAGCTACTGGCATTGCTGAAACCTTCCTTCATGGAGCAAATAACAATGACAAGTTCACCAATGTAGAGGACAGAGGGAACAATCTCACTGAGCTTTGATTTTTGAAGTTCCATGTGAGGACTGTCTTGTGATAATGCTGTGTAACAATGCCCAAATCTCAGTGTCTTAAAACAGTGCCTTGTTCGTAGGCCTCTGAGTCAGTTACCAGCTGCTGCTCTGGTTTCAGATACACTCCACACATCATTTCATCGTGCAACCAACAGGCATGTCCTTCTAACGGTGGGTGATGGAAGCACAAGAAGCCGAGCCCAATAAATCACGGAAGTATATTTTTAAGCTTCTGTTTGCATAATGTCTGTTAAAGTTCTATTGGACAAATTTAGTTATATGGCCAACATCACTACGGCAGAAAAATAAATTCCACCCAATCTGGTCATCGTGATACAGCAAAGAGGCAAAGATTAATGATTCTAATGTAATGACAAAGTGAAGAATTGATGTAATAATCTACTCTACTGTAAGGGCTTTACTGAGCTGCTGGAGTTTATATCCACTCACCCTCATCTGATGAGACTAGCCCATGATGTGTAATCCCTTGGTGGCTTGGCTGATAGTTCTTACTTTGATTCGTTGTGCCAGCACCATCTGTGAACCTTGCTATGATTGTCCTGTCTGCCACCAATGTGCCAGAGTTGTCCAGCCAGTTGTGACCTTGGGGAAGGCATTGCCCACGAAGCCAGAGGACCATTGTCTTACCGAGACTGTAACTCTGCCCTTACCCTCAAGACAGGGATTCAGGTTCCAGGTGATAAGATATTCTCAATTTTAGAACAGAGACCAGTTTTGGGGAAATGAATCAATAAGAAGTTGTGGCCCACAAAGCCTTAATTTTTACCCAGTATTATTTGTGAGGATAAAAATCACAGGAATTATTGCCATGGTAATGTGTTGGTACTTTCTCTTGTAGTTTCCTCTCCTGATACAGCAACTTACTTGAGGAGAGCAGGTGTCCATGAATCTTAATCTCTT
Organism: Vulpes lagopus; assembly: GCF_018345385.1. Lineage (NCBI taxonomy): Eukaryota > Metazoa > Chordata > Mammalia > Carnivora > Canidae > Vulpes > Vulpes lagopus. Next base: position 59,113,560 of record NC_054828.1, read on the forward strand.
AGAGACCTGCAGTTTCACTCATCTCTAAGAGGAGTAGAGATTTGGGGGAGGGAGAAGTGATGTGGAGTCAGCTGTGCTCTGCCTTCTGTAGCATCTTTTGAAGTGGTGAAGTGATGAGTTAGTATTTATATATTTAGAAATATTAGATACCATCTGCTGCCAATGATGACGCTGGTGTCCTGGAAATTCTGGATTTCTCTAGACAGTGATCATCTCTGAGCCGACTAAGGGGGATATCTTTGAATGTTCTGAGGTTGTGCTACTACATCATTTCTATCCAGGGAATCTGGGTCATAACCCCACTTCTGACTGTCCAGATTTTTATTTTATTTTATTTTTTATTTTTAAATTTATTTTTAATTTTTTTATTGGAGTTCAATTTGCCAACATATAGCATAACACCCAGTGCTCATCCCGCCAAGTGCCACCTCAGTGCCCATCACCCCATCACCCCAACCCCCTGCCCACTTCCCCTTCCATTACCCTTTGTTCATTTCCCAGAGTTAGGTGTCTCTCATGTTTTGTCACCCTCACTGATATTTTCACTCATTTTCTCTCTTTTCCCTTTGTTCCATTTCACTAATTTTTATATTCCCCAAATGAATGAGACCATATGTTTGTCCTTCTCCGATTGACTTATTTCACAAAGCATAATACCCTCCAGTTACATCCACGTCAAAGCAAATGGTGGGTATTTGTCGTTTCTAATGGCTGAGGAATATTCCATTGGGTACATAGACCACAGCTTCTTTATCCATTCATCTTTCGATGGACACCGAGGCTCCTTCCACAGTTTGGCTATTGTGCTGTCCAGATTTTTAGTTTGAAGAGGTACTCAATTGATTGGCTACCTCAAGGTCTCTGATATTGGTTCTTTTCCCTAGTTGTCTGTTCATTTTCAATGCACTATTTGTTTATGCAGCATATATTTATTGAGTGCTTATCACATGCTAGGTATTATTTTAATACTGGGGAACAGCCATGAAAAGAGACAGTACCCCCTACCTCAGGTGCTTACAATCTACTGGAGAAGCAAAAAACAAACAAGCAAGCAAACAAACAGCAACAACAACTAGACAAATAATTTCAGAATGTGGTAAGTTCTGTGAAGGAATTACCAGGGTAGTATGATACCCATAACTGGCTGAGGTGGGTGGGTACACAGGGGGTTATTTTAGAAAGGGTGCTCAGGGCAGATTCCTGAAACAAAACAACATTGATATTCCAGCTGAGACTTGCAGGATCAAAGTTGAGACAGCCATCTGAGTTGCTGAGCAGAGGGAGCAGAGGGACCCTAGGCAGAGGAAACAGCAAGTGCAAGGACTTTGAAGAGGGAAAGGTTGTGGAGTGTTCAAGAAGCAGAAAAGGGGTGAGGGCAGCCGGTACATAATAAATGAGAATGGGACAAACGGGGCTGGAGGAGCATGCAGGAATCAGATCATGGAGAACTGGGAGGATCGGCTGAGGACTTCACATTTTTTTTGCAGAGTAAAAGACATCTCTGAATGGTTTTCTTTCTATGAATATTTTCATCTCTTTACTATAATATTTTGAAACTTGCAAAAAAGGGAGAGACTATTATAAAAATATTTAAAAGAAAACAGACAAACTTTAATATACTTAGCATTCAGCTTTAAAAAGCTTCAACATCTGGCTCTTGGTTTATCTGTATTTCCCACTTTCCACCTCAGATTATTTTATTTTATCTTATTATTTTATTTTGTTTTTTATTTTGTTTTATTTTATTTTATTTTATTTTATTTTATTTTATTTATGAGAGACACACAGAGAGAGGCAGAGACACAGGCAGAGGGAGAAGCAGGCTCCATGCACTGGGAGCCCAATGTGGGATTCGATCCTGGGTCTCCAGGATCGCACCCTGGGCCAAAGGCAGGGGCCAAACCACTGCGCCACCCAGGGATCCCCCCACCTCAGATTATTTTAAAGGAAATTCCAGATATCATAGTTTTTATCTGAAAATATTTCAATCTGCCTAAGAAATAAGGACTCCTAAAAAAAAACTGGAATATCACTATTCTATAAAAAATTGTCATCAATTTATTAATATAATAAAAATTGAAAATCTCATCAATGTCTTTTTTATAGTTGGCTTGTTTGAATCAGAATCTTAAACACATGGTTAGATATATTTCCTAGATCTATAATGGTACCCACATGCTTCTCTTTCTCTTTCTCTCTCTCAACATCTATTTTTTGAAGAAACCAGATCATTTGTCCTATAGAATTTTTCACTTTTGCCCTTTGCTGCTGGCATCCCCATGGTGACGTTTAACTGCCTACCTTCCCCAGGATTTCCTGTAAACTGGTAATTAGATGTGGGGGCATAACCAGATTCAGTTTCAAGTTTTTGGCAAAAATACTTGATGGTGGTGCCTATTGCATCATTCAGAAAGCACATAATGCCTTATTGTTTCTCTTTCTTGATGTTAAGTTAGATCAGTGGTTTCAGGTGTTGTCAGCCAGATAAAATCGTTATGATCAGAAGAGTGGAAAGCCATGATTTATACTGTAGAGATCACTCTGGCTACTAAGAGGCAAAATGACTGTGGACAGGGATGGTAACACGAATATTTAACAACCTGTTTGACATGGGTTTTGATCAGCCACAGTGGCCTACAGACATCCCCTCAGCCTTCCTTGTAGGCGCGGAAGCTTGGGAAGCAATAGGAAAGCATTTGCAGTGGTGCAGGTGAGAGATGGTGGCAATATGGCCTAAAAAGGAGGCAGCGGAGATGGACTGAAGGCTGGATTCAGGGAGCTCCGGAAGGATCTAGGGGTGCCTGATGTGCGGGCAGTCATTTCTTCCTAGCAACTGTGTACTCAAGGGACTCCTAATTTGAGCCCCACGTGACTTATTGTTACTGTGTTTGTCATCCCTGACCCAGAGCAAAGCCTCATCCTAGAAACAAAAATGTTCATCCTCATGGTGTTTTTGAGATAGATACCAAGTGGGTAGAAGAACAGAAGAATCAGCATACCATTAATGGAGAGAAAAAAAATCGATTGGATTTCTCTTCAAAGAAAAAGAAAAACATTTAAGAAAGCAACATATTAATATGATAGGTGCTGTGTTGAGGAGATTAAAGGGAGAAAACTTAATAAATATATAGAAACTCACTTTAGTGTTTGCTCATTTGTATTATTGAGGCAAAGTAAATATCATAAGTGTAAAATTCACTGATGACAAGTCTCAGGTTGCTGCTTCCTGCTTAGCTCATCTCCTAATGAAAAAATGGTGTGTGTCACCATAGTGACTTTAACCACAAGTGAAGAACTAAGTTCTATTTCCTAGACAAAAGTCGAAGAGCCAATGTTATTCACTTTTTTTTTCTGTTCATGTGTAACATCTTGGGAATGGCCAATGACACTTTCCTACTGAGAAAGAAAATTTTCACGGTAGTGGTAACCACAGGTTCGGATGATTCCTCACATTACTACATTAGTAATATCTTTTGTTCTACACTCCACACAAGGGAAAAAAGTGCGGAGAGCAAAACCACAACCTCAGCTGTCGGTGGAAATGATAGTTAATGGCATCTTGCCGCTGCATCAGAGGGCCAATTCCTGGTAGAGAAGATTCTCTTGAATGAAGTTTCCAAATCAATGGATAAGAGTGAGCTGTGGCAAAAGTGAAGTGATCCAATTGCTTATCACACTTTAAATATAGATTGATTTTGGGGGGAGTATCATAAATCTGCTTATAAATAAGCATGTACGTATAAATTATAGAAATAAACATATATGTGAATCCTAAATAACTCAGTAAAGTCCTAGGTGTGGGATCAATTGTGCTTCCAAAAATTATTTCAAATATTTCCTTTTTTTTTTCCTTTTTTTTTGGTGGGGCATTTTGTTCTTATACATTTATATATTGTCCAAGTTTTCCTGGGAACACAGCAAGTTTGCCCCCAGTATGGAGAAGCACACTTGTCTTTGTGGCAGGTGGCTCTCAGGGTGGACACATCACCAGCGTCGGACCTGGTGTGACCTGGCCAAGAACACATAACTCAGTCACATCTGGGGTGTGAACAAGTTATGGCAGAAACAATTTTGGGCCTCAACATATCAATTTTGAAATCTAAAAGCCTGTATTGGAGAGTTTAGTTCATGTCCTTAGGCGGCCTCTCTTTCTAAGGAGGCCTTCCTCCTAGGACTTCATCTGTAGGTATTAATGAGATGTGACATCCTCTTCTCCAGGTAGTCCAGAAGGAGCCAAGAGCTCCTGCTCCTCTGGGAAATAAGACCATGGTTTCCTCAACTTCCATATAACCGTTGGCAAGAATGAAGAGGGGACCTATATCTCTGTGTTCTTGGTATGATCCTCAATGTTGCCAGCCTCTCTGCCCCTCAGGCTGTGAGACCACCAGGGATAATCACCTGGTGCTCTTTATCACTGTGTAAGACTGATGCACAGGAAGCCAGGACTCCCAGGTCACCTGTCACCCTCAGAATTTCATGTCCATACTGGCTCTTACTTCCTCCTCTCCGACCTCATCTCCCAACTTTTGACCCTTCTAGTGCGTCCTCTGAACTCACTGCTAGTTGCCAGAAAAATCCCTTGTATCTTTAACCGTGTCCCTGAACTTCACCTTCTTCTGTAACTGACCTGACTCTCCCCTGGTGACCTGGCTTCCTTGCAGCCTTCTCTAGATATGGCTGTTTTCTCTCCTTCTCTTCTCAGACCCTGAGGCATGGAGGTGAAGGGGGCTTAGGTGCCCTTTTGGATTTATAAGCCCCCAGGGTTTCTGTAAAGGGAAGTTTGAAGAACCTGCAAGAAGGAAATGCATCCACACCATTTTCCCTAAAACTTATTAGCTTCTTCTAAGTATCAGATCATCAGACTGTCACCCACTAGTCCTCTGGTGCTCATCATATACCGATCTTTCAGTCACTCTTCCTCATTCTAGAAATATTCTCCCTACAGGTTCATTGTCATTCTGTCCAGCAGCCCTCCTAACACAAACTTCAATGTTCATATAGATGGTACTTAAACATGCTGGTCTCTCAATTCTATGAACCCCCTCCTACCTAGATGTTACCTTTGATCCTACCTTAGCCAAGTGTTTCTCATGGGCAGACCCCACATTATAAAATAACAATGGAGCCCCCACTCCCACATTATCTAAATTGTATAAATCCTACTCTATGACTTCCCACTCTAGCAATTACTCAACTTCAATGAGATTGAAAACCCATTAATACTAGCATCTTTTCATTGTCCTTCACCTCCTTTATTTCTTTACTTCTCTCATATTTCTTCCGTCATTTGCTCGTCTCTTCTTACATCATATTATCCTGGCAAAAACCTCAGATTATAGGGGAAATATTTATATAGAACTTGCATCAGAAACTAAAGTTTTCAATAATAATATGCCATTATTATATTTGCCAATAATGCCATTATTATTATTATTATAATCACCATCAGCAGCAGCAGCAACATCTTAGCTCACTCTGTGCCCGGCAGAGCTCTAAATGCTTTAAAACCATCAACATGTTTGTTCTTCATAATAACTCACCTAATGAGATAGGTTCTATTAACTTGCCTATTTTAAAATTGAAGAAAGGAAGGTCCTGAGAGGCTAAGTAACTTACCCAAAGTCACATAACGAATGAGTAGTGGAATTAGGACCTAAACCACTGTTCACTGGCTCTACTGTCTGGGCTCCTAACTCCTATCCCATACTGCCTCCCAATTTGGGATTCACTCAGTAAAAAATATAAATCAAGTCAAAACCAAAAAAGAAAAGAAAAAGTAGATGTGTTTATGTAAGAATGTTAAGTGCTATCCATGTAGGGAACCAGCACTCCAAGTACTTCTAGCAGATTCCCTGAAGGTGGCTTTCTGGAGTTACCTTTATGTGTAGCCAGCATGAAATGCTCTACAAACTCATTGTGCAGCTCTTAGGATGATTTTTCTACTTCTCTATTTCCCTCCAATTATAGGGATGGGTTTTTTTCCCCCTACACTTGTTAAAATTGCTCCATGAATATGACACTTCTGTTCTCTCTCTGCCCTCTCACTCATTGTGCCCTGGGGGCTGGAGTGTCTCATCTGACTTGGGAGGACAAACAGAGCAAATATATCCCAAATTCTTTCTCTTCTCTCTTCTTTTCCTCCTGGGAGTGAACTCCTGTGGGGAACACAAGTTCTGTTCTGCTCTCCCAGGAGCTTGGAGGTGGTGTTCATCCTGCATAGCAATGCTGGCTGGCTGAGTCTCTAGCTCTGAGGTTTAATTTTAGGATTTCCACTTACCTAGAGGTTCTAGCCACATTCACTATTATTGGCTCAATCAGCAAAAAGGTAATGTTTGGCTTTTCCATTTGTTCCCTCTTTTGTCATATATATTTAAAAGATTCATTTATACATTTTAGAGCAAGAGTAAGAGAGAGAGCAGAGAGGGGCAGAGGGAGAGAAAAATTCTAAGCAAACTCCCTGCTGAGCACTGAGCCGAGGACGGGGTAGGATGGAGGGATTGATCTTACCACCCTGAGATCACAACCTGAGCCAAAGCCAAGAGTCAGATGCTTAACTGACTGCACTACCAGGGGCCCCACTTTTGTTTAATTTTTTAAGTGGCAGAGAACTAGGAGAAAAAGAGAGATGCTACTTATTGGGTGTTAGTGGACTCCAAAATTCACTCACCTTATAGCCAAAATATAGCATTTCCTTCTTACAGGTTCTTCAAACTTCCCTTTACTAGATCCCTGGGGGCTTATAAATCCAAAAAAGTAGTTGCACAATAAAGTGGCTCTGAATGACCATTTCTTCTACTGCTGCTTGGTATCACTGATGAAGAGCGACCCTATGCTGCATGAAGGCAAGGCCACTGAAGCAGTCTAAGACAGGTGATTTCAGTCTCCCTGTGATGAGCTACCCAAGCTGTCCCAACTTCAGTTCCCAACCTTGCTGCTCTTAAAGTTCTGTTCTTTCAGTCTCCACACCAGGCCATCTCCCAGGTTCCCCCCTGGCTCAAGAGCATTTCCTCAGAACTGATTCCAGCATCTGTGCCTTCAGGCACAGAATCACCCTCCTCTGCCATGAGATCCATTTCAGGGCTATGGAAGCTTTTCCTTATTAAATTATCAAAATGCAAAGATCTGCTATTTGCTTAATTTTTGTCATTCTGTGTTATGGTGATATTTGCCCTATGCTGATTCTCTGTGACTGCTTGATCATCTACAAAATGGGATAAAAATAGTACCTACTTCACAGGATTGTTAGAAGATTAATGATTTAGTATATGCAACAGGTATATATGTGACAATATCATTACAATTTCTTTTTAGAGAAGAGAGGATGTTCCTACTACTTTATAAGTAATTGGCAGGGGACTGTAATTGACCATAATTGGCCATCCTCTTGGGGAACTGAATAGAGATGATGCCAGCACCAAGGAGGGAAAATACAGGAGAGGAGGATTTGGGAGGATACTATGTTTGAGGTGATTGACTGGAAGACAACTTCAGTAAGCTCAGGTGAGTGTATGTTCCCTGCTCACAGCTGCCCCCTTTCATGGAGATCCACCAGGCATCTGGCAGCCATGTTATTTATTTATTTATTTATTTATTTATTTATTTATTTATTTATTTTTTCCAGGTGTAACAGTCAGGAAAACAGAAGCCACTTTAGATATTTCACATACACAGGATTTTAAGGAAGGGAATTAGAGTTTGATTCAATCAATGTTTTTGGGAACTATGGTCAGGCAAGCTGCCACTGACAATGTCAGCCTATAGTACTGAGCTGTGTGGTTTTTAAGACCAATCTTGAAGGAGCTATGAATCATAAGAACCTTGAGAGGCTTCTATGGATCACATCAGTCTGTGGAAGTGATGTAGGAAATTCTCAGGAAGCTTGCCCAGAAGCTATTTTGAACCTCTTATCTGTCCATGTGCCTGCCTCTAGAGAATAATGGCCAACCCTCTCTTCTACCTTTTGAATCTTGTGCATGTGCCTTAATTGGTCCACTCTAACCAGGGAATATATGTAGAACAGGATTCTGGGAAATGTAGTTTCTGGCTTTAATGCATCACAGAGGAGTGAGACTTTAGAATGCATACGGGTTCTGCAAGGCTGATGGCAGGTGATGTCCCTACTATTTTATAAAAGCTAATTGGTAAAGGACTATAATTGACTGTAATTGGCTGTCCTCTTGGGGGACTGAATAGAGATGATGCCAACATCATTGAAGAGAACACAGAGGAGGCTTGGATGGATCACTTAATTACTTTGGAAATCCTGATTTATGATTTGGGGTCTCTGCCTCTGGCTGGAACCACAGGACAAGTAAAAACTCCAGAGCTGCGAGGTGGCCACCATTTGTCCTGTGAGGAGAGAAGCAGACAAACATGCATTTTTGTGGAAGAGAAAGAATGATTCAAATGTGCACAGAAAAGCGGAGATGAAAACTCATATAGCCTATGGTCAGAGAAAGCAAGAATGAGTTAACAGGTCTCTTGAACTATGGTTGAACTTTCAGCCTTGGATTCTCTTTGCAAAACCTGGGTCCTTAGAATAAATTTTTATTTATTTATTTATTTATTTATTTATTTATTTATTTGATTTATTTATTCATGTAGGAGAGAGAGAGAGAGAGAGAGAGAGAGAGAGAGAGGCAGAAACACAAGCAGGCTCCATGTAGGGAGCCTGATCTGGGACTCGATCCCGGGACTCCAGGATCAGGCCCTGGACTGAAGGCGGTGCTAAACCCCTAAGCCACCTGGGCTGCCCAATTATCTTTTAAAAAATATTTAATTTAAATTTAATTTTGTTGCTTAAATTTGCTCAAGATGGTCTTCTAATCCTTCTAAATAAAAGACGTAAGCAAGAGAGCATCCTATCAGTGGTGTCCACATGGAAGTAGGATGGGTAGATCAGAGGTTTAGGAGAGAGTTTTCTGCTGGGGGTAGATTGAGGAGCCCTGGGGCATACAGAACTAGCAAAACTGTAAGAATAGAGGAGCTCAGACAATGGCTTCTTTAGTCAAAGGTAATTGACAATGTGGATATCAAGAGACTTGTAAATGGATCTTTAAAATATTTTAGTGCTGGTACAGAAAAAAAGATAGTCTGTTCCATAAATAAATGAATGGAAGTGTAGTGTGAGATAAAGTTGGAAGGATAGATATTATACAAGTATATGAATAAATAGATTTTACTTAACAAATACTAAGACTAAAGTGTGTTTACCTGCGAGAGTGCTTTTCAAGCCTTGATTTTTGGCATGCTCTTGATAATGAAAAAGTCTAATTTATTTTTTGTTCTGAGAATGCTGTGCATTTTTATGGTACTAGGTTATAAAACTTAAAAATTAACAATTAAATTTTAGTATGTACTATCTTGAAAGCAATATTTTATGTGTTTTTTATCTTAGGAAGTAGATACATTCCTATGTTCAAAAAAACAGAAATTTCAAGGCTCTAATAGCCTATTTTGTCCACATGCTGATGCTGAAATAGATCCTGAGTTAACAGGATATAAGTACCTAAGTTTAAAATAGCCACTTGTTCTGAGGTAATTTGTAAATTGAATGTATGTGATGGACACCAATTATTTGTTTGTCCGTCATCTTTCCTTATCCTATAGAACCTGGCTTATGTTGTATACATGACCCATTGAGGATCACCATTTTTTAAAAAAGATTAATTTATTTGAGAGAGAATGAGAGTGCTCACTAGTGTGTATGAGCCAGGGAGAAAGGCAGAGAGAGAGAGAGAGAGGGAGAATCTCAAGCAGAGTCCCCACTGAGCGTGGAGCCAAAGAGCAGCCATCCCAGGACCCTGGGGTCATGACCTGAGCTGAAATCAAGAGCCAGATGTTTAACTGACTGAGCCACCCACATGCCCTAAGGATCATCATACTTTTATATGACTCTATAGTTAATTAATTGTTTCTGGAGTGAGTACTTGACTCAGGTTTTCTCTTGGATTTTTCTGGATGACTGTGGAGCCTCCTAATTGGTCTCTCTGTTTCTACTCTTACTTCACTAGAGCCTAATTTCCTGATTATGTTAAAACATATGTCATATCATTTTACTCTTTTGCTCAAAACCCAACACAGACTATCCTATTACCCCTAGAATAAAATCCAAAATTTTTTCTCTAGCTACATGCTGTGACCCCTGGCTATTTCCCTTCATGTCCAGCCACCTCACCTTTCATGCTATAACTCAACTCTGGTTAAAAAGGTTTGTCCTCAGCCCTGGAGGGCATTATGTCAGTGAAATAACCCAGACACAGAAAGACCAGTACTGCATGATCTCACCTATATGTGGAATAATACATTTTTAAAAAGACAAACTCCTAACGACAGAGAGTAGACTGGTGGTTAACTAAAATTGGAGTATGAGGAGGAAGGGGATAGAGAGAGAGAGAGAAAAAAAAAAAGGAAAGTAGAAGTTTGGTTGCCAAGAGCTGATCCATATCAGGTTATGGGTAGTTATCATTTTATGGGTACAAATTTTAGTTTTGCAAGATGAAGAGTTCTGGAGGTGGATAGTGGTGTTGTTTTCACAACACCATTGGTTGTACTCAAAGCTGCTGTTAAGCATTTACACTAAAAATGCTTAGGATAGTAAATTTTATGTCATGTATATTTTACCATTACAAAAAAACATAAGACAGCACTATCTCCTTCTCCTACTTTAGTTTTTCAAACAATAATCCCCACCTGACATTATATTGCACAGCTATGTGTTTACGTATTGTCGATCTCCTCCACTAGAATACAAGATCCATGGGGACAGGGGTTTAGTTTCTTTTCTTCTTATTGCTCATCCCCAGTGCCTAGAATGATTAGACATCAATGAGTATTCGATGAATTGGTTTCAATGTTTCAAAGTGGAATTAAAAGAGAAAGTCTATTTTAGGGGACAAAATTCTGTGAAATATGAAGCTTTGGAGGAATGTCTTGACATCCAGGTTTCCCTCCAAGTGAAGGAAGGAAACTGCCACTATTACCCAAAAATAAAGGATATAATGGGATCCCTGGGTGGCGCAGCGGTTTGGCGCCTGCCTTTGGCCCAGGGCGCGATCCTGGAGACCCGGGATCGAATCCCACATCGGGCTCCCAGTGCATGGAGCCTGCTTCTCCCTCTGCCTGTGTCTCTGCCTCTCTCTTTCTCTCTGTGTGACTATCATAAATAAAAAAAAAAATAAATGATATAATGGAAATAGAAAAATACTATTAGGGAATAAATTGAAGGAGTGTTAAGAGAATTTGCCATTTTAGATGTGGCCAGTGCCTTGCCCGTGTCTTCTCAGGAGGCTCCCTTCCCACCCTAGCCCACTGCAATGAACCATAACAAGTTACTCCTGAGGGCTTCTTTGGAAGTGCCAGGAGGGCAATGTTCCTGGGTAAGAGGAAGAGAGTTGGAAAATAAATACTCATGCTTCATTGCCTGTTGGGTAGGACAACTTCAAGGTGTGTTCTATGCCTTCACCCAGAGGTCTTTTTGGGGGTTGAGTCCCAGTCATCCACAGTGGCTCCTGTTTGTAAACCCCCTCCCTCCATGGACTTCCTCCCACTTCTGGGTCATGCAGATGCTCCCTGCCCATTGCTTCAGGCATTAGCACCCAAATGACCTTGGCTCAGCTCTGTCTCTGGTGTCACTCAACTTAATATAGTCTTCATATATTAAAAATTCCCATTGAACATGAACAAATAAATTAAAAATGAAGAAATGTAAAAATACAACTTATTGTAAATCAGTTTACAACTGAAAAAACATGAAACTAAAATAAAAATAGTGAACACACATCATTCTTACTATATGCCCAACATTGTTCCAAGAGCTTCATGTGTAGCTTTCTGATTTTCACAGAAACCCTGTGAGGTAGATGCTATTATTATCAGCTAAATTCAGAGAAATTAAAGAACTTCCCCACATTTACAGTAGCTGGTAAAAGATGGAGCCAGGATTCACATGTAGTCCTGCTTCTATGTCTGTCCTGTTAGCCATGATACTATATTGAAGAGATAATTTTTAAGAATAAATGTTCATGGACAGCCCGAGTGGCTCAGCGGTTTAGCACCGACTTCGGCCCAGGGTGTGATTCTGGAGTCCCAGGATCGAGTCCTGCGTTGGGTTCCCTGCATGGGGCCTGCTTCTCCCTCTGCTTGTGTCTCTGCCCGTCAATCTCTATCTCTCTGTATCTCTCATGAATAAAAAATAAAATAAAATAAAATAAAAGGTCATGAATGCCATGCTATTATGCAAGTATTATGTACAATTAAATTGCCTATATATAGGATATATATATGTATATATATAATATTGAAAACTAATGACATTTAAGATCACTATAATCTCAAGGAAGAGAGGGTCCTCGTATACGTAGGAGAAGTTATGACATGAACACTTTCCTTATGTCCCATGCAAGTTAATCAGTTGTTCATAAGAGTGGTTTGTCATAAGCATGTAAGCAGCCCCTGAGGTTGGGGTGATATAGCTCTTAGGAAACAGTGAGCAAGCATAGTATAAAGCTACAACTCAGCGTGTATGATGAGGTATCACCCTATTACCTAGATGGCCTTGGCACTAAACTGCAGCTAAAAAATCGAGATGGCTTCAGGCTTGCAGTCCTGACTAAGTGACCTTGCCGACTCTGTCCTCCAGGCTTGATGGTCAAGACCCACTGGACACTCATGCAGGGCACAGAGGGGTCACTGACATAGGCAAGGAGACTAAGATACAGAGTAGACCTCCTGGGACCTTAACATCTGGTGAATGAGGCAGGGATATAAGGATAAATTGACATCTTTTGTTCTTTTTTTATGAGAAAAGCTTCAGGTGACCTTATCCAGAGCGTTCAGCTTCATCTGGATTGACACATGTTTGCACAGTGTCTCTTCCTTGCCTGAGCCGTTGCAGCTGTGGCAGCCGGTGTGACTACCTCAGAAGAGGGAAGATGCAAAACAAACTCTTGAAGCCCTGGGAGCTCTGCAGGTGTTTTGCTTAACGTTCTTCAAATGAGAGGAAGTCAAACAGCCTCCTGCCTCAGTGACAGAGAACGCTGCCCTGCCACACTGTCGCCTTTGCCCTCTTGCAGAGGTTGAAGTGTCTATGAGTGGGCCAGACGCTGTGCTAGAGGGAGAGGAAGTCGAGGGGGATGAGAGCAATTTCCTTCTTTCTTGGGTGACCCACAGGAAACAGAGGGGAAGTCAGGTCGAAATGGCTTGACACCTCTGTCCTGGGAAATCCTATCAGGTGACTGAAAAGAAAACTTAACTCGCCAAGTCACTGCTCTTCACCAAGAGATGGAAGGCACCTTGGGGGAAACCCCCGACCACAGGTCTGTAGAACCGAGGGAGGCTGGCATTGCCGACAATAAGACTAGAAAAGTACTTCTTCATGTTCACCCTGGAGTGACACATATTTCCATCTTGAGTCTTTTCACTTTCCTAATGGAAGTATAGACTGAATGTGATATGTCGTTTAGATTTCCCCTCTTGTGACTGGTTTGGCTGGGTTTTTTGTTTTTCATTTTACGAAGAGGACAATCGGAGAGAATGCAGTGTGTGTGTGTGTGTGTGTGTGTGTGTGTGTGTGTGTATTTTAAAGGTTTCCTAATGAAAGCACAAATGCAACCAGCATACCAGTCATGATCAATGACTCTAATTAGCAAATGATGTCTCTAATTTTCAAGAAGGGCAAATCATATATCATTCAGTTTGAGGATGCTGAACCTTAATTATAGACATTGACAAATGCTTAGAGCTGTCTGGAGCAATAAATCTGCTATAATTAGAAAAGAAGCAAGATTATCTGAAGAAGAAAAAGGATGAGGACTTCATTTCATTGATGTTTCTTTTCGAAATGAAAAGAATGGACAGAACCTTTAAATGTTAGTCACCTCGGATCCTTTGTGGAACTAGGGAAACTAAAGTTAAAATGAGCAAGCAAACAAGTAAACAAAATATAGGAAGAAAACAAGAAAAATATAGGAAGTAAAGGTGCAAAATTTAAAAATTCAGTGAGTAGCAAATGAACACAATGGCCTTAGAGACTTTTCTGATTGGAAAAGTCTTGGGGTGCCTGGGTGGCTCAGTAGGTTGGGTGTCCAACTCTTGATTTTGGTTCAGGTGATGAGATCAAGCCCCAATTCAGGCTCTGCAGTCAGCAAAGGGTTTGCTTGAGCTCCTCTCTCTCCTTTTCCCTCTGTCCCTCCCTCTGCTTGCTCTATCTCTCTAAATAAAAAAATTTTTTAAAATCTTTTAAAATAAACAAAGAAAAAGTCTTAAGAAGGTGATCCTCAGAGGGAAGTATATGCACAAACATACTTCAATGTGAACAGTAAATAGGAAGTCAGGTTTAGGAGCAATATAAGTCTGAGCACACAGTGACAGTATTTGCTTTAAAGCCTTTAAAATGCATTTAAAATTTCATTTTAAAATATGAAATACACCTATGTGTTTATTTAGGTGAAAGCTGGGGTCAAGGTATGGGGCTTCAGGAGCTGTATTAGTCAAAGTAATTTGAATGCCTCCAAAATGTATTAATGGCCAAAACCTAATAGAAGTTTTTTCTTTGTCATGTAATGTCCAAAATGAACATATCAGGGAAGCAGGTATCTTTCCTCTCAGGAGCACCAGGATCCTTTCATTCTGTGGTTCCGCCACCTTCAAGACTTATACTGGGAGGTCACCGTGCGTATTTGTCTCAAGGGTGGAAACAGAGAAGGAACAAAGAAGAATGCACTTAGAGGGTGGCAAACACCACTTCCACTCACACTCCAGGGGCTAGAACTCAGCTCTGTGTCTACACACTATGGCCAAGAAAGCTGGGAAATCTGAGCTCTGTGTCAGGAAGGAAAAAAATAGGCTTGGTGAACATCAGGTCAGTCTCTGACCCCAAAGTCTTCCCAAATGGAATGTACACAAGCTGATTCAGTAGTGAGCCATTACTACAGTGATGAACCTCTTTGTTCTGTTCATGTGTTAAAAGGTCCAGGGATTGTCCTACAATGTTAAAAAGAAAGACATTTCAAAATTCCACTGAAGGTTATGCCATTCCATGAGGTCCTCTGAAAGTTCCTAGAGAGGTCATCCTTCCTCTTGTGGCAACCAAACATCTCTCCCCTTCCTAATGGCACTCTTGTTTCCCTTTGGAGAGTCTGGTCACCCTCCATAGGTGTAGTCAGGCTGGCAAGTCTGGGTTTCCTATACTCTCATGAAACCCAAAGGGGTACCTGGAAAATCACTCTATCAGATTTTCTCCCTTCTCATCACTGTAGGATTGACTGTCAAGGGGCAGCCAACTGACCCAAGATGAGCCAATGGGTCCCACTTCTCCGGGGCTAAGGTTTGAAATGAAGATAGGAACAAAAGCTTTGGAGTTTCCTGATTCATTCCTTCATGGTGCCCTGAAGAGGGTGGAGTAGTTTCTGGGGCTGAAACGTGGGCTTGCGAGGTAGAGTTTACCTGTTTTACACGTGGTTCCTCAGCTTTGTTGTCTACCCGTGAGCTCCTCCATGTACCTTCAATAAATGAGATATTTTAAGTAAAATTAGTCAGATTTGTTTTTTAATAGGTGTGAACAAAGATCCCTGAATGATATAATATTGACTGTGTCACATTTTCAGGACCACCTGAGGGGGCAGCAGGCATCCTGTGATGGAGTGATGGCTTGTTTGTAGCAGAGTGGTTAACTGCAAAGCAGAGGATTCAGCTGCCCTTAGCTTTGTCCCTTAGTAGCTCGGCAACCTTGGATGAGTTGGTTAGCTTCTCTAAAAGCCTCACTTTTGTCCTCTGTAGAATGAAAATAAATCAGTCTTTCTTAGATGATTGTCTTAATCAAGTGAGATGATGCACATAACGTACTTACCTTGGGTAGCCATTACTTACTGAGGTGCCATTATTTTAACTGGCAGAAATATTTCTCAACACAAACTCTCCTCTCTTCGTTTAATTTCCCTGAAGCAAAATACAGATGTACTGAGATTTTTTGCCCTTTGCTGTCTTCACACTGAGGTTAGAAGCCTTCAATTTACATATTGTTTTGACTTACAATGGCCTCAGCTAATTTGAGAAATATTATAACATGTACGTGAGGCTCACCCCAAGTAACCACAACAAAGTAGCAGTAATGACTACATATATCACTTAAACAATATTTTAAAAATATTCTCTGGTTTTATCAAAGTAATACACGTAGAGGCATTGCTGTCTTAACACATCCTATTTTGAAAACTTCGTGTCCTGCAAAATCTCTACAAATAACAGGGCTTATGGGGACAAGTAGGTTTGGGACAGGCGATTTAATACCTCCCCAGCTTTACAATCAGAGTATTAACAAAAACAACAAAAATTCTAACCAAAACACAAAGATCGTTAAATCTCTAGAGAAGCTTCCACCTATCATCACAGTGAATCAGTTCTTGGTAGCCATAAACTCTGGCTTTTGAGATGTAGGAGCTGAGGACCTTTTGATAGAGAGCACTTTTATCCCAAGCAAAATCCATTTGGGGTGCAGCCATTTTAATTCATCCACTGTTAGTAAATAGGAGGAAATATCTTTTCAGTTTCCCCACCTGTCCTTGCCGCTTCCCAGAGAATGGAAAGTTAACAGTTCTTGAATCCGTGGGACCAATCACCCCCTGCCCTAACATAAAACACTTGTGTAACTTTTTAACTTTTTTCCTTAAGATCTTCATATCACAAAGGCTTTCTTGTAATGGTGAGAAAAGTTGTACTTAATTGCCTTTTCCCTTAAAACTGGGAAAAAACCCAAGATGAACCAAAGTGAATTTCACATTTTATCAACATTATTTCTTACTTACCAATTGGGTATGAGGCAATCACGTATATGATTATATATGTTATTTTTACATTTTATATATGATTGTATTATATTATACATCTTATATATGATAGATAATGTTATAGCAGAATGAGCTGTGTAAAAAGAAAATAAACCAACCAAACAAGTAGTGTTAACCCAGTAATGGATTAATCTTGTCCAAAGAGAGAGGTGGCTTTTGCTTTCAACGGCTGGGTGGTAACCTCTAAGTCCTGCTTGATGAGTATCATTGTTTATCTGGGGCCATGTCCAACAGTCTATGCTAAAAATATGATTTGTGTTGGGGGGCTTGGGCCACAAAGTATCACCTTTGACCTCTGGAAGGGCTGGGATGGAAGGTCAGTCATGCAGGCAGTCAACTATGTCTATAAATGCCCCAATGTAAGTGTTGACACAAAGGCTTGAGTGTCTTCCCTGGTTGACAAAACTCCATGCATAGTGTCACATATCATTACCAGGAAGAGTGTGTACTCATCATGCCTCCACTGGGAGAAGACAAATGGCAGCTCTGAGCAGGGAACTATCCTGGACCCTGTCCTATGTGCCTCTTCCCTCTGCTGGTTTTAATCTGTATTAAAAATTTCCTTTTAATAAAACATAGCCTTTTGCATAATAAACCATGAATACAATGCCTCTTCTGTGCTCTGTGAGTCCTTTTAGCAAACTGTTGAACCTGAGGCTGGTCTTGGGGACTCCAAAACCTAGCAACGGCTATAAAGCTTATAACAAAGTTTAAATTCATTTCCGAAATGCACTTCTCTAAGGTAATAAGTTTCAGTTCATTTAGCTCCGTTCTTAGATCAATTTCTACTATATCACTAAACATATTTTACATTGAATTTTCCCCATTTTTAGATGCATCAATATACTTCCTTCTATAGAAAACTATGATTGACTTATTTTGCGTATATTTAGCCTCCCCTCTCCCCTATCTTTCCTTCAGAGCTATTTTACATTTTTTTGGAGTTAAGTTTGATTACTATGATTAGTTAAATATTGTTCACAATATTTGTTGTACGTTTTTGTATCTGTTTCTTGTATGATATTGGTTTTTCTTAGGGTTAATAATTGGTGTTATTGGGTTGGTTTTCTCAGCTTTCCACATGCCTCTCACTAATTCACCATCTTCCAGCCCCGATCTCTGACAGGAATCAAATTTTTCTATAGTATAGGCAAACTATAATACATTAATTACTTTTTAAAAAAGATTTTTATTTGTTTACTTGAGAGAGATTGAGAAAACACACGAGAGAGCACAAGCAGGGGGAGCAGCAGAGAGAGAGGGAGAAGCAGGCTCTCCGCTGATCAGGGAGCCTGACATGGGGCTTGATTCCAGGACCCTGAGATCATGAACTGAGCTGAAAGCAGACACTTATCCAACTGAGTCACCCAGGTGCCCCTTAATTACTTTTTTCTTGGATGACATCCTCTCGTTCTCTTTGGTCCTTTAGTTCAGACCAGTGTTGGTTGCTCTGTAGGCCTGCTGCACGACTATCTTCTTGGGACTACCTTTGTAACTTGCTGGAAAATCTCCAATCTCCTGTGTTGGATTCTCTGTTTCTTGGATCTCAACTCTTCTTCCTTGATTGATTTTTCATTTTGGTTAAACGTTTTCTCAACTTTCTCAAAACCCTTCATGAGAAAGGGTATATGGGAAATAAAGCTATGAGAGCTTAAATGAATTAAAAAATGTCCTCATCCTAATAGTTGATCAATAGTTTGGCTGAGTATGAAATTCTACTCTGGACATTACTTATTCAGATTTAATCAGATATTTAAAGGTAAAGCTCCATCAACCTTTAGCTTCCAAAATTGCTATTGAGAAATTAGATGACATTCTATTTCCTCATCCTTTGTATGTGACCTGCTTTTCTTTCTTGAACTTTGAGGATCTTCTCTATATCCAAGATTCTCTGAAATCTAATAATGTAGCCTGGAGTCTATCTGTTTTTATCCACTTTGCTGGGAATTCATTAGGCTTTTCATTTTGGAAGCTAATGTTTTTTAGCTTGGAAAATTTTCTTAAATAATGTCCTTCACAATTTTCTTCCTTTAGTGTTTTCCTGTCTCTTTCTGGAGCTCCTATTACTTAGGTGTTGAACTTCCCGAATCAGCTCTTTAGTTTTCCTAATTTTCTTTGTATTTTTCCAGTTCTCAGTCATTTTGCTCTTTCTTGAGGAATTCTTCAACTTTATCTTATAGCCGTTCTATTGCTTTTTAAACTTCTGTTGCAATAGTTTTAAATTCTAAGAGGTCATTGTTCTCTAACTGTTATTTCACGAATCTTCTCTTACTTTTTGATATTTTCTCTTCATTTTTTAAAAACTCAGCTTTGTCTCTTTTTCCTCTGAGTTTATTGTTTTTTTTTTTTTTTCTTTTTGGAACTTTGTCTTGACCCTACAGGGTTTTCCGAAGTGCTTTGTGGTCGTATATGTTTTTGTGCTTAATAAGAAGGTCCCAATTATTGGAATGGGTACCTTATATGCGTAGCTAGAGCTTCCTGACTTATAAGCATCCTAGCAGGGTGATACTTGAAACTGTTATGTTTTTCATTAGGGGAAACCCTAGCTGTCAGTATGTCTTTTCCTTTGGGCTAGACAGTTTTCTTAAAGACAAATCTTTAGTTATTTGCCTGGCAGTTATAAGCTTGACAGTAAGCATTTTGGAAGCCTAACAGTCTTACTGTTCAGTATAATGGTTTTCATTTAAATCTTAATCTTATCAAGACAATTCACTTCCTTCTCAGCTGTGCTAGATATCTAGGACCCTTCTGGAAAGTAAATGTTTAGTTTTCAAGCAAGATGTGGCAGGGGTAGTGGCTTGACTGAGTGGGCTAGGAGGGATCTAAGTACATCTGACATATATTTCAACCAGTTGTCCTGTTTTCAATCCCACTCTGAGCTTCCTGTTTCAAAGGTTGTTGACAGACCAATTCTTGAATCTTCTGCACTTTTAACAATGTGAAGTGATTCTCATCTTGTTCAATTCCTCTACTCAGTTACTTGCCACACTGGAGAAATCCAAAGTTGAAGTTTGTTATCAAGTGCTCAACCTCTTTCCAGCTTTTATAACTTTATTGACATTTCTCATCTGCTGGTATCTAGTTCTTCCTGTCTTTGAGACTTTATAGACTGTTTATTGCATTATTATTATTATGTTATTGGCATTCTGAAAGAAAGTAGAAATAGCATATGTATTTGATCTTCCATGTTTCATCTCCATAAAACATATGATCTCCACCATCACTGTAGCAAGGGAAGAGAGAACTAGAAGTCTTCCCAGGGGTTCAGCCTTCAGCCCAGAAATAACACACATTACTTAGACTTAAGTTTCCTGGCTGGCCAGGAAAAGTTACAAGATCCCATTTAACTGGAAGAGGCTGTGAAGTGTCCTGTGTGTCAGGAAGAAGACTAGATTTGGGTATTGGAAGATGGTAGTAAGGTTGACCAACATTTATCCAGCTCTTACTATACGTCAGGCATTACACTACTACACATATTAACCTAATTTATACTCATGATATCATTCAAGACAGTTACAATTTATATCACCTTTTTATATATGAGGAAACTGAAGCACAGAGATTAAGTAACTCGTTTCAAGTTAATAGATAGTGAGGAGCAAAGTTATGACTGAACCCAAAAGCCTGACTCCAGAGCCTTTGGATTTAAACACTGCATTATTTTTTCTCATATTTAATTAATCCACATTAGTTTGTTGAGGAATAATTTTATGCCAGACACTGTGATAAGTATATAGAAAAAATATGAAAGAATCTGCATCAAAATGTTAACAGCATTTACTTATGGATAGTAAAATCATAGATGATTTTTTTTCTTGTGCTCTCCTGGATTGTCTCGGTTTTTACTTAAAAGATCCCATTAATTTTATAAGCCATGAAAAAGTATCCATTTAAAAACTTATAGATGGAAATTTGGTTCAGGTACTTCATGAATTGGTTCAAGGATTAAGGGCACAGTAATAATAACTTTTCAAACTCTGGCTTAAAATACTTATTATTTATTGAATGGCTATAGATTCAGAATTCCTCCTCCACATAGCCTGAGGAAAATCTAAATCTACTGTTCGGAACTTTTATGATGGCAGAGAGGTTTATCTCTTTTGGAAAAATGCACATGCTTTCAAAGCTTAGTGCCATTTTAGGGACCACCTGGAGGACAACTCACTTTGTGGGATTATTGGGAAAAGAAGCACATGGCCTTTAGGATTAACTACAAACTGTGAAGTGTTATTCCTTATCTGACCTTACAAATTCTATGTATCTTTCAAATCTTAGTTCAAATTCAAAGCTTAAATTCAGAACATGTGTTACTAATGAACTTCCTCAACTTTTCCATCATTCAGACAATTATTTCTCTTTGAATCCCTAAGTCTGTTGGAGCTTATACCTCACGTATCTTAGTTCTTAGTAGTCTTAACAAAAGTAGTTCTTTGTTAAATCATAGTCATAGAAAAATAGAATGTTAGAAATGGAAGAAAACATGGTTCATTGGGTCCAACTCTTCTTCCAAAGATGATATAACTGACAAGTAAGGCATAAGTAAAGTCTTTGCTTAAAATTCCACCTCATACTAGTAGCATATCTAGAATTTGCTAGACCAGAATTTGAGACTCCTTCCTATTAGGCCAAAGATCTTTCCCCTGTAT
This sequence comes from Vulpes lagopus, assembly GCF_018345385.1. Classification (NCBI taxonomy): domain Eukaryota; kingdom Metazoa; phylum Chordata; class Mammalia; order Carnivora; family Canidae; genus Vulpes; species Vulpes lagopus. The sequence goes on from NC_054828.1 coordinate 59,135,050, forward strand.
TGCTTCATGTGTTGTAATGATTTTCTCTACTACTAATGTTCTTGGAGGAAGAGATAGGAAATGTGTTTTACTTCTTTGTAATTTGAAAGAATTCATCTATCAAATCTAGGTAAGAGGCATAGCAACAAGCAAACCTTAGTTCCAAGAAGGGAAATAGATAATGAAACATTAATGAATTGGCATTAATTGTGTAGATTTGTAGATTAATTGTGTAGATTTGTAGACCTGTGTAGATTTCAGTGAAGAGGATTCAGAGGTCATGCTTAAACCTTGACATAGAAAAGAATTCCATGACCAACTAATGATATCGGCCATAGATACAGGTAGAGAGGATGCAGTGCATATGTCAGCCATGGCATAATAACCCGTCTTCTTGTACTGTATGAACCCCTCAGGAAGGAGGCACATGGAGAAAAGAAGGATATGGATACATACTCAGTATCCAGGATGGAGGAATCAATCTTAGTTACCAATGGAGTGACATATGCTCCTGCTAGATTTTCTCATTGTTAACTTCTTTGTAACCCCTAGGCATATAGTAGGTGTTCAATAAGAACTTACTAATTGATTGAAATTAGGATATAAACAAATATTTTCACAGCAGAGTTGTCCCATCTTTCTTTGATTTCCCTGTGCCAGTCATGGTTTTTGGCACTTAATAGGTGCTTTAAAATTCCTGATGTAATAACAACATGACCTTCTAAGTATGGCCTTAATCTCTAGGTTATCAATGTAAAATCCCAACCGACTTAAAATTGAGAATATTGTGAGCCAATGTCTCTATTACGTTAGCGTCTTCTATATTCAAAGTTGCCTAGACACCATGAAAGAAAAAGGGGGATTCAGAAAACTCTAACATATGGGATTTTATGAGTCAAATTGCGGGGAAAATCTGACTCCGCATGGACTTCCATTCTGTATGTCTTTCTTCTTCCGTAGGTTCACTTTGCGTGATGTCAGGAGTTCCAGGAGCCAAAATAGTGTGGGGGCATAGATCCAATATTGACTCATACTCGGTGGAAGAAATCTACACCAAAGTCTGGATGAAATAATTTGGTTGTAGGTGCTAGGGATATGTCTGCTGATCACAGAGGAAAAAGGGTAACCAAAGTGTAAGTTTTGTCTTACGATTACCTACTCAGTTAAGAATGAGGATAGCATGAGATATGATCAAAAATTTTGCTGACGCCTAATGCATAATCACAGCCAGTTTTCAGAAAGAAAGTCTAGCTGAAAAGAAAAAAGAAAGTTTTCAGCCCCTTCGTTTTAGTAATATGGTCACACTTGGGCTCCTGGTGGGTTTGTAAAACTTTTAAAGGGTATCTTGGTGGTGAATTATTCTGCAGTCTCAGTGTTGGCTGAACCAAGGAGGTGTGAAACCTCTAGTTTGCATGTGTAACATAAGGTGTTTTACAGGCAGAAAAGAGAGAAAAATGTCTTCTTTGGTAAAGTTGACAAGACAGGAAAAGATCACAAAAGGAAATACTATTGTAGTGACAACATTCTGAACCAAAGAATCATATGTTGAAAGATGAACATCTAATAGAATGTGATTCAATTCTAGCCTGAGATACAGGACCAGTAACATAATTTGTAGAAACCAGTGTGAAATGAAAATGTAGCCCCTTGGTAAAAAATTATTAGGAATTTAAAAAGTAACGAAAGAGCATTTAAATTAAAGGTAGGCTGTTCCAAGTTCAGGATCTTGATAGATTGTGTTTCATGTCCACGAAACTGGGCCTGATGGGATGTCTGATAATTTTATTTGATTTATTTTTTTAAAGATTTTATTTACTTATTTGAGAGAGAGGATGAGAGCGTGAGTGGGATGGAGGGGAGAGGAGCAGAGGAGAGGGAGAAGCAGGCTCCCCATTGAGAGGGGAGCCCGATCTGGGGCTGGATCCCAGAACCTTGAGATCATGACCCGAGGCAAGGGCAGATACTTAACCAACTGAGCCACCCAGGTCCCCTAACTGAGAATCTTAAAACTTTTATTGACAGTCTTACTACTTTTTAAGAAATTAAAGAATGACTATTATCTCACATATTCATTCTATGGGGAAAAAAAATCCCAGAAACCAAAGACTGATAGGATACAATTATTTGAATCACATATCTAACACAGTTATAGACATGACATATACAATAATCTTAATGGATATTGATTGATTGGAACAGGTAGGTTAAGGAAAAGATCTTGGTTCTAGACTTGGCTCTACTTATCCAGTTGAATGAATTTTTTTTTTTTTCAGTTGAATGAATGTAAGCACATCGCTTTGTTTTTCTAGGTCTTGATTTATAAATCTAAAAAGTAAGGGAATAGACCATAGATAATCTCCCCTAATTCCATAATTCTGTACTGTGCTTGGTCATGTCATCAAATTATTAGAGCTTAGATTTTAGTCATGTAGTTATTAATCCTAAACATCTGGCCATATTGTAAACATATTAGTCATAATATATCTATAATTTTGAAGAGGCATACCCAATTTACAAATACTCAGATAATGTATAATTCCCAATTATGGACCCTACTGTTCTTAACTCCTAACCCCATATTTCAGTGGATAAATCAAGGGATGGGCAAGACCAATCTTTATTTTTTTAAAATTTGTTTTCAGCATATTAATCTTTTATTTTATTTTATTTGTAAATTTATTTTTTATCGGTGTTCAATTTGCCAACATATAGAATAACACCCAGTGCTCATCCCATCAAGTGCCCCCCTCAGTGCCCATCACCCAGTCATCCCCACCCCCCGCCTACCTCCCCTTCCCCAAGACCAATCTTTATTCCTTTTCAGAAAGTTGGGAATATTCCTAAAAGCTTGGCTGTTGGTTTCCTAGATGGTGGTGAGTGTCTGCAGTGTTTCAAGGTTCTGAGGAGTCTTTCTTGCCACTATGGCACTGTGTGAGCACAATATCAGGGCTGCATTTTTTTTCTTGAGGAGAACTACAGTAGAGCTTTGTGATCAGCACTGTAATTTCCACACTTTTCACTTGTTTAACATGAGGCTTTTGTCCCACATATAGGTTCTGATCTTGTTTATTCTTTGGGAAGATAGCCCCTCAAAGAGTTTTCTGGCCCTTTATACATAAAATAATAGATGAGATTGTCCCAGTAAGCAGGAATTGGCTAAAGAAGCATAGTCTCATGTTTCCAACATTGACCATAAGTCCCATTTAATTAAAAACCAGTTTCCTACAGATTAGGTCAGCATTATGTTTAGAACTTGAGGGAAAAGAACTTAGAGTAGACCTTCAAGGAAGCATTCAGATTCACATTTATTGAGAGCTGTCTATGGGTACATCTCCATGTTAAGGTGCTTTTACAGAACAAAAGGTTACAGAAGCAATACAACAATTTTTGGTTTTAAGGAACTTGATCTAATAAGGGAGGTAATACCTGAGTAACTCTGAGAACGAAGAGCCAGGGCTCTTAAAAAAAGTATGAAGCAAGTGTGAGGCCTGAATGGAGGATATGAAGTTAATTTTAATAAGGAAAATTTGGGAGAACTTATGGAGATAATGGTTTTTAGACTGGGCTTGGATAGACGGGTACCACTCTGGGGGGGCAGATAAAGGGGAAGGGAATCAAGGCCTAAGAAATAGCGTAAACCAAAGTTTAGAGTGTATTCTTTTTAGGAATGACTGGTCATCTAACCTGCCTAAATAACAATAGATAATTTTCATTGGGTGCTTACTGCATGCCAGACAAAATTCTTAGCACTTCATATATATCATGAGATTTAACTTTTAGCTAAAGTCTGGAAGCAGATACTAGTATCAGTCCCATTTTAAAGATAGGGAAACTGAATCATAGGAGAGTTAGGATGCTTCCTCAGAATCACATAGCTAGATAGTAATGGAGCCAGGATTCAAGTCTGTATCCATAACAAAATATTCCAGTGTATACAGAGCGCAGGATGAAGTGCAAGGTGGGCTGGAACCAAAGAGTAGAGGGCCCTTCTGTACCATCCTGAAGTGTTTTACTTCATAAATGAATTAATGAAGGAGAAAGAATCCTACTTTTTCTCTTTCTTTCTTTCTTTCTTTCTTCTTTCTTTCTTTCTTTTTGTATGTGGAAGGAAAAGAAATAAAAAAGAAAAGAAAAACTTCTCCATTTTTAATGGCCATTCGGAACAATTGATCATCTGAGCTTCGCTGTTCAATGTGATAGCCTCTAGCCACATGTGGCTATTGAGCATTTGAAATATGACTAGTCCAAATTAAGGTGTGCTGTAGGTATAAAATGCATGCTGGATTTCTAGGATTCAGTATGACAAAGAAAGGTAAAATTATCTTATTAGTAATTTTGTGTGTTGATACATATTAAAATATTTTGGATATAGTAGTTTAAACGCAATATGTTCTTAAAATTATTTTTACTTGTTTCTTTTTACTTTTCTTCTTCTTTTTTAATCTGTTTAGCTTACATTGTATTTCTATTAGGCAGTGTTGGTCCAGGGCAATGCAAAGTTGTGGTAGATATTTTACTGACCAACTTTGATGAAGGACTTCCTTACCACCTTGGTCTTTTAACCACATTCTTTCCTTGCTTTCTGATCATTTGCAAGAAAAATCTTAAAAGGCATCCCCTTCTTGAAGGTTTGAGTTCCCTTAGAATTTCCTTTTTTACTTACTTCTGACCACAAACAAATTATCAATGTGCTCTATGGATGAGGACTCAACAATTTACAAAGGCAAAGGATGGAGGTGCAAAAAAAAATGTTTCCAATCCCTGAATGGTGTGAAGTAAAAGTGCTTTCAAAGGATCCCACAAGAATGGCACAGAGGGGCATAATGGGTCTGTCTCATCGTCAAAAGACCCAAGGAGTTGAAAGGAAACTCTAAGTACAACACCAAAATGCCACAAAACCATAGTTATTAATACAAACTAGCATCTCTGCCTATCTGTCACCATCTCAGCTAAAAAAAACTTGTGAAAATACGTAATCCTGAGGACTTCAACTAGGTATAAATACCAGCAGCAAAAGGAGATGCAGTACATTTTTCTGATTGTCTACAGGTTGGCTATTAGAAAAGAAAGATCAGCTGAGTCCTTTGGACCTGATCAACTTCATCCAGGAGCTACCGACTTCAACTACTTCGGCCTAACTCTCTGAAACGATGAATTATACAAGCTATATCTTAGCTTTTCAGCTTTGCGTGATTTTGTGTTCTTCTGGCTGTAACTGTCAGGCCATGTTTTTTAAAGAAATAGAAAACCTAAAGGAATATTTTGTAAGTATGATCTTTTAATAACATTTTCTGTGGTTGAAATGACTGAACGTTGACATAGAGTGGTCTCTCTGATACGTTGCCATCTCTAGGCCATAGTCATCTTGAGAAGACTTGTTGTTATTTTGACTATTTACCAGATGCGTTCTTTTTAAACTAAATGATCTGGATATTGCTTTTACTCTCTGCTCAACTTGCTATAGAGACTTAGGGGGCATTCACGAATCTTCTAAAAGATGGGAACAGTATGGGTATAGATGTTGATAATTTTGTGGTGAGAATCCATTCAACTGTGAATCCATAACTGTAGTTATGCATAGTGAAACAATGATTACCTATTAATTTCTGATTTCTTGGAATACTAGGGTGGTGCTAAATAAAAGGTCAGGATAGGCATTAGATGTGGCAATCTGGAATAATCAATTAAGAATGTGAGATTCTTCAAGTTTTAGCTTAAAAAATTATATATTTTTCCAAAAAGTAGTTTTAAAGTTCTAATGCCCCATCTACATTATCTATGAATTACTCTTGAACTCAGTTACTTGCTGAGATTTCATAAAAGTTAAAATCTGGCTTATATAAAAATTTTTGTCTGTTTTGTTTTATGAGCTTTTAAAATGTTATTATTTATGGTGAATTAAAATCATTTTTGCATTTAAATATTTTATCATTTATCCAAAATGTAGCTATTATAATTGGAGCTGTTATTTTCAAGCATTCACAAGCTATTGTATTTTCACATCATCAAGCCACACTCACACTCGCACGCACACACATTTGGAGCTATCTTTTAAGGCTGATAAAATACGTATAGGAGGGCATGAGTAGATGTTATGGAGGCGAGGACCATAAGGGGGCAGTATTTTATAGTGAGATGATTTTGTTGATTTTTTTTTTTTAACTAGGCTTGAAAATACTTCCTTTTCCTTACTATCATTATTTGGGAAGTATCACCAGCCTTGTTGAGTTCATTTGTGATATTGCAGCTTAAAGGATACACTATAAAGCTAAAATAGCATGTTGGTCTTTAGTTATATCCAACATAACAGTTTAACTAAATAGGGTTGAAAAGAACATCAGCCAATATTGTCAGCCATGAAACTTGAAGTACATTTTTAGGGAAATTAATGGACTAATTGTAAGCCATTTTTCTTTCTTTCTTTCTTTTTTAGAACGCAAGTAATCCAGATGTATCGGATGGTGGGTCTCTTTTCGTAGATATTTTGAAGAAATGGAGAGAGGTAAGCTGAATATTTCCATTTAGCTGATTTTCTTGTTGCTTATTCTCTGATGCATGAATTTGCAGCAACCTCTCTTTGTGCTCTTTTCTTCCAAGGAGAGTGACAAAACAATCATTCAGAGCCAAATTGTCTCTTTCTACTTGAAACTGTTTGACAACTTTAAAGATAACCAGATCATTCAAAGGAGCATGGATACCATCAAGGAAGACATGCTTGGCAAGTTCTTAAATAGCAGCACCAGTAAGAGGGAGGACTTCCTTAAGCTGATTCAAATTCCTGTGAGTTGGTCTTAATTCTTTCTTTAGTTTCATTGTAGAGGCTCTTTCAAAATATTGAATTTCCAGAAAGTAGATCAAGCTACTGGGTACAGTTGTTAAAACTCTTAAACGAATCCATGGCCAAAACTCCTTAGTAATTCCATTTGTGCTTTTGGGTGATTTTGCCAAGTATGGAAATCATTTTATTTTGTGATTTGGGGAAATGCTGGCATTGTGTCTACTGTACAGGGACAGGTGAATGGATACATCGAGTGAGGAGGTAGTAGTCAAGGAGCCGAGGGGAGTATTGAGAAGCACTTCTCTCATTGTTCCTGGTTTGTGTGGTGGAAATTCTGCTTCAGATGGAAAGAACAGGGGTGTTGGGAATGGAGAGGATTTGTGCCTTCCTCCCAGCTTGTCTACTAAGGAATCTGGTGACTTCAGATGAATCACAGGCTTGGCCATGGCTCAGTTTCCTCATCCTGAAAGGAACCTTTGGGGTTCACTCTAATTTCTATAATATCCTTTGCTCTAAAACCGTACAATGCCATGGATAGAAAAAGAGAAAGAGATAGCAAAAAACTCTGGCCTTTGAAAAGGCACTAGGTGCATTCTCTTTCTAGACTCTGGTCAATCTCTCAGATGGTACAGCCCAAGTGGCAGCAAGAGTGTTTTCAGAGAAAAAAATAGAATTTATACCTTATGAAGAAATTGTTCTCTCAGCTTTTGGATACTAAACTATCCTAGCTGAAGAAATCCTTAGGTTCTCAAGCGTTATCTCATGAAACTGCCTAGAGCTGTTAAAGTTATGGCTTCCAGAAGCTGAAAGACCTTTGAAGCATAAAGATAAATCACATTTTCCAAAATTTTATCTAGGAGACAAAGGCCTCTAGATTCCTTTGGGTTTGGTTGTGATGTACAAGATTTGAATGAGAAAGGGCAGGGTCCTGGAATGACTTGGTCCTCTCAGGTTTGGTGGCAGAAGTCACTCTTCCTGGACTTGTCTCTCATCCCTTTCAGATGAAATAAATGCGTGTTCTTCATGATTTCTCTAGCCCCGAGTATATTAAATGGTACAAAAGTGGCCCTAGGCACATCTCTTAGTTTCCTGGTGATACTTGGAACACTGGAAAGTAAAGTTTATCACTGGCAAAACCACAGATGGTAGAAACTTTTTCCTACTCTGCTTTAGCTGTGTCTTGAAAAAGACCTCTGGGTCTCATCCTTTTGGAAGCTCCAAGCCTCCTGCTTCACAATGTGGTTTTCAGTAGGCTCTCAACCATTGTCTCCTTTGGCTCAATTGCTAATATTTAAGAATGTTATGCTTTTTAATAATCTGTCCTGAAGCCTAGAATCCCTCTAGTCATTCTCAGAAGTATAGCAAGGTGGCCGCAAGGTGGCCGCCGCAGTGTTTCCAATATTAGAAAGAAACAATGGCAGAACCAAGATGAAAGTAAATGGTCCCCATTTCATTAAAAGTGAATTGACCTACATGGTCCTGTGGTTAGAGTGAGGAAATAGTTCAGTTTGCCAGGATAGAAAGATGCAGGGAAATTTGCTGTAATTCATAATTTTAAAAGTTTATGTCAGTAATTGATTATTGGCATATAAATATGATTAATGTTTATTTTTAATACCATTGTGGAAATGATGAAACTGACCAAATTTGAGGGAAATGAAAAATTACAGTATTCATCTGTCTTAGACTTGGTGTTTACAAAGTACTGAACCTCTGTTGGTGGTTCTCAAACTTTGGTGAGTAACAGAATTGCCTGGGGAGCTTAGTGACCACACAACTGCCTGGGTCTTCTCTGACTTCATGCCTCTGGGTCTCTGAGTTCTTCATTAGGTCTCCAGGTTATTGTGCAACACACCAAAGGTGAGAATAGTTGACCTATAGTCAATGATTATATAGTATATAATCGTTGAGAGAGGTTAAGTGACTGGTTCAAAGTCAGAGTTATTTCACACACAGGATTCAAACCCCTATTTTTTGCCACTCCACTTCAAGGCTCTTTTTATAGTTTTGGTAAGTCTGGCAGTAAATTTAAGGATATTTTATGTACCCCATCGTATTACAGCATGACTAGCAATTTAATTATAATTTTAGTCTTAATACGTGAAGCAACCACCATTGTATATTAGGATAATATATTGCCAATGAAAATCATTTGTTTTGAAGGAATACTTCCATTTTCATGATATTAACAGCATAATATCCTGGTGGCTTGTGTGCCTGGCATTAATTTTGCTGCTTTCTTTCTCAATAGGTGAACGATCTGCAGGTCCAGCGCAAGGCGATAAATGAACTCATCAAAGTGATGAATGATCTCTCACCAAGATCCAACCTAAGGAAGCGGAAAAGGAGTCAGAATCTGTTTCGAGGCCGCAGAGCATCGAAATAACGGTCATCCTGCCTGCAATATTTGAATTTTTAAATCTAAATCTATTTATTAATATTTAATATTTTACATTATTTATATGAAGAATATATTTTTAGACTCATCAATCAAAGTATTTATAATAGCAACTTTTATGTAATGAAAATGACTATTAATATATGTATTATTTATAATTCCTGTATCCTGTGGCTATTTCATTCAACCCCTTCTCGCCACTCCCCCCCACCCGAACCCCTTCCTTTTTTTTTTTTCCTGACCGACTAGGCAAGACTGTGATTTCAAGGCTTAATCTCAGGGACCAAGTAGGCAGCCAACTTAAGTAAGATCCTGTGGGTTGTGCATTTATTTCACTTGATACAATGAGCACTTATAAATGAAACGATGCATTCCAGTTGCTGCCTACTTGGGAACATGTCTGCATGATGAGCCACTGCTCTACAGGCATGTCAGATGCCACTTGAATGTGTCAGGTGATATGACTTGTGTCCTGATTAAGCACATAGCATTTCTTCTCATGCCTGGTGCTTCAGAATACCACTGACAATTATGACTGTACCCAATGGAAAACAATTAATTTGTTTAGTTCATCAATATTTAATATATATGAATAAAGTATAATTTCATAATGATTCATGCTGTGTCAAACTTTTTCTGGGGTAAATGAACTATATACTCTAATGAGTTAGTAGGAAGAAAGGCATTTTTTAGCTGTGGAAATCTTAGAATTGAATGAAGTCCCAAATGTGGTATTTCTCTCCACTGGCAGTTTGTTGGCTCCCACTGCTTCATCTGACAGCTGTTTGAACAATATTTCCAAAATATAAATTTAATTACGTTACCATTTACTTCAGTGAGTCTGCCATGGAAAGTAGTCCAAATTATTTAGCTTGGCACACAGAGATTTATGTCTACCACTTGCTCAACTCCATATTTCTTTACCTAGGAATCCCCTATCTCCTCTGTCTACCTTGGGCAAGCACCACTGTATATGGAATAGTGAGTGTGAGCTCTAAGGAGAGAGGCCTAGGTCAGAATCTTGGTCCCACCATTATAGGTAGTATAACTTTTAATGAATTCCAAGCTCCAGTTTACTCATGTGATAAAGAATAATGGTGCCTTCCTCATAATATATGGTGCAAGTTCATCCTTTTGCTCAAGAAATATTTATTGGAACAACTACTATGTGCCTGATCATGTTCTAGGCACTTGATATACCATCATGAATAAAAGAGACAAAAATCCCTTCGGCCCTTGGAAAATTTAAAATTTTAGTAAGAGGAAGACAGATAATAAACCAAATAAAATGTTGGTAAATTTCATGGTATGTTAGAAGGTGTTACGTGCTATGCAAAAAAAAGTCAAGCAAGATGGGAGAACTGGGAAAACTGTGAGTAAGAACAAGTGAGTGGGCTAGATGTTTAAATGGGGTGATTATAGTCTACTTTATTGAAGAGATGACATTTGAGGAAGCACTTATAAGAGGTAAGGGAGATAGACATTTGGATTCCAGGCAAGGGGAACATCCTTGCAAAGCCTCTAATGTGGAGATTTGCCTCGCATGGTAAAAGAAAAGCCAGCAGACCAGTGTATCGGAGCAGAATAAGTCAAGAATAACTTTTTTTTTCAACTAAAAAAATGAAGCTGTTATCAACTGAGATGGGGAAATGAGTGAGCAGGTTTGGGGAGGAAAGCCAGAAGTTCACTTTTGAATATAAAGTTTAAGGTGTCCATTAGAATTCTAAGTGGAGGTACTGAGAAGGCAACTGGCTAGAGCAGTCTGGAGTTGGGCGAGAACTCTGGACAATTGACATGAATTTGGGAGTGGAGGCATACAGACCTAATACCATCTGGACTTCTGCAAGTCATGAGTTTACAGAGTAAAGAGAAAGAGTGCAAGGACTGAGTCTCTGAGCATGCCATCAGTAGGAGGCTAAGGAGAGCCCTGTTAAGGAGACTGAAAAGAAATGACCAGTGAAATAAGAGGACAACCTAAAAAGTGAGACATTCGGAAAGCCAAATGAAGAAAGTGTTTCAGGAATAAACTTTAGCAAGTGCAGAGAGGTCTATTCAGATGAGGACTGAGGACTGACCCCTGGATTCAGCAACACAGAGGCCACTGTTGATCTTTGACAAGAGCAGTTCTGATGTAGGGTGAGGTCAAAAGCCTGATTGCAAGGGGATTAAGAGACATTAGAATTGACAAACATGAATAACTCTTCTTAGGAGGTTTGCTGCAAAGGAGAGCAAAGGAAAGTGTAGCTGTCAAGATAAGAGCGATCAAAAGAAGTCTTAAATTTTTTGGTTGTTGTTCTTGATGGGAGAAGAAACTGCATGTCTATGCATTGATGGAAATGGTCTAAGGAAAAAATAATAGATGATATAGGACAGAGAGGAGAACTGCAGAACTGGTTCCAGAAGAACTGCAGAGTGGTTCCAGGACTAAGTAAGAGAGGTCAACTGAGGACACAGGAGGCACTGGCTTTATGCAGGTGCATAGAAAGTTTATTGTTATTATAGGTGAGAAGGTAGATTATGCAGATTCTGATGTTGGCAGGTGGCTAAATGTGATGGTGAGAAGTTTTAGAAATTTTAGTTAGTTGTTTAAAGTTTTCTCAGTGAAAAAGGGGACTAGAGTTCATAGAAGAAGTATTGGGGGCTTGGGAGGAGCAGAAGAATGAACAGATCAAGGGAGTGCAACATGGATTGCCAGGTAGCTTTAATGGCCTGTTGGAGGTCCACAGTTCATGAAGTTAAGGGACATCAATTGGTGTAATTGAGGTTTTTCTTCACCTATATAGAACTGTGGGTGAAGATGCACAATAGACAGAGAGTTCCATCCAGCATACTTAATTTAGCCAAGGAAGTAGCACAGAGAAAGAGAAGACAAGGAGGTCATGGGATAGTAAATTGGTGGTAAACCGAGCTGGTTAAAGCGGGGAAGGAATATATCCACATTGCTGATGGAGGGTGAAGAAACAATTAAAAAGAAATGATATCTGCTCTACCTCCAGGCCCCAAAAGATGAGAGAGAGAAAACCAGCCATCATTTAAAGGGGATTATAGGGAAGCACTGTCCTTAGGGCGACTCAGTTTATCTTTTGAGCATGAGACAGTTGAGGTGTGATGGATTTAAAGTTGGTGCTAGACTGTGAATTCTAGAAGTGAGTAGGGATAGGAGAGGAAGTCATAAAAGAGAATGTACATAAGGATGTGTTGTGAGTCTTAGACTTCTTATGATTACTGACATAAACAAGAATAATGGATATAATGAGATGAGTTTCCTTGTTTTGGTGGTAAGCTTGTGAGCATCAAGGACAGAAAGGGGTAGGTGCCTGCGCTTCCTTCTCAACTATTTCACTTAACTTTTCACAACAGTAGGAAATAGTAACTAGTTAAGTGAAGTAGTTCATGTAAAGGGCTCAGTTTAATCCTCGACAATAATCAGTGGTCATTATTTTGATTATTGGGTAGCCAAGTAACAGTGGATGAGACTTGATTCCCAAATTTTCAATCTTGATGAGGCAAGATTGAAAATAAATTGGTCTGCTCTTGGCACAGCTGCAACTGATATGAACTGCTGTTGGTGTCTCCACTCATTAGTACTTAAGATTGATCAATGCAAAATGTATGATATCTACAGATGGAGAATGCTGTGAAATTATCTTGTTTGGACCATAGAAGCAGGCCATACCTCTGTGGAAAGGGAGAAATTCCAACCATCCATTTTCTTGAGAAGTGATGAATCATGAAATGGGAAATGAAGCCCCAGGAGGTGGGCCATGGTTTAGGGCACCATAAGCCATCCCCCTCTCTGAGGTTGGTGTTAGTTTGATACAGGCTTTGAGATTATATTAGGTGATGTGATGGAGGCTGGGAATGAGACAAAGAAGATGCTGGAAGAGAACTTGAGTTGGCCTACAGAGTGGTTTTAAACTATTCTCTATATGGTATGTTTCTTCCATTATGTGTATACCTAGTCTAAGAAGTACTATGGGGTTTCAAGAAGGGAGAGCCTGTGCTTTAGACTAATGTTTGTGCCAGTAGGGGCAGTCATCTCCTTTAGCTCATGAGCAGCAGGGGCAGTTGTCAAGACCTGAAATGGGGGAACCCTCTTGTACAAAGTCCCATCCTTAGTGACTCCCTGAAATAGCTAGTATACTTTTTCTTCCTCTTCTCCTCACTCTTCCTACCTCTTCCCATCCTGAACAATATAATCCTAAAGCAATTAGGTGCATCGGAGTAAAGCAGGCATCTACCGTTGTCTACTACGGGAAATCAAATTCCAAGTAAGATAAGAAGGGTGTACATGCAGAGAAAAAAATCTGGTGTGGGTGAGATTAGAGACTAAGAAGAATATGGATAATGTTCAAGGGATAAGAAGTATGTCAGTTTTCTGTTGCTGTCGTGATAAATGATAATAAACTTAGTTGCTTAAAATAATGCACATTTGTTGTCTTATTATTTTGGATTGCTCAGCTAGTGGCCTCCTCTTCCTCCTTCAAAGCCAGCAGCTTAGCATTTTCTAATCTCTAGCTCTTTCTTATTCTGACACTCTACCTCCCTCTTTTAATGGCCTTTGTGATGACATTTGGACCACTTAGATAATTCAGGATAATGTCTCCATCTCAAGATTTTTGCTTTATCCTATCTGAAAATGTCCTTTTGCTATATAAATAACATTCAAAAATTCCAGGAATTAGGACATAAACATCTTTGCGTGTGTGTGCAGGGGATGGTGGTGGTGGTGGTGGTGGTTATTCAGCCTACAAAGGGAGGCAACACAAACTATAGCACAGTGAGCATCATTAATAATGGGATAAGTTGAAAGGTGTTGCTACATGATAGGATGCAATGAAAGGAACACAGCATATCTTCTGTGGTATCTCTGTGAAATATGTATAACCTATTCTAATCATGAGAAAACAGGGCAGCCCGGGTGGCTCAGCGGTTTAGCGCTGTCTTTGGCCCAGGTTGTGATCCTGGAGACCCGAGATTGAGTCCCACATCAAGCACCCTGCATGGAGCCTGCTTCTCCCTCTGCCTGTGTCCCTGCCTCTCTCTCTCTCTCTCTCTCTCTCTGTGTGTGTCTCTCATGAATAAATAAATAAAATCTTTAAAAAATAAAACATTATACAACACAAATTGAGGAATATTCTACAAAATAACTGGCTGGAAATCTTCCAAGTATCAAGGTTATGTAAATTAACAGTATAGGGAGGACCAAGAAACAGTTTTCTGTTGAAATGGATTATACAGATATGACAGCTAAATGCAATGCACATTCTAGACTAGATCTGTTAGCTATAAAAAGCATTTTTAGAACAACTGGTGAAGCTTGAATGAGGTCTGAGGATGAGACGGTGGTAATACATCATTTTAAACTTCCTGCTTTGGATGGTTGCATCATGGTTATGTAGGAAATGTCTTTGTATGGGTAACGTACACTAAAGTATTCAAAGGTGATAAGGCATCATCAGGTGAGGAACTTACACTGACGTGATTTAGGGAACAGAAAGCTTTTCTAACTCTTCTGTTAGTTGGTGATTGTTTCAAAACAAAAAATATGAAAAAAAACCCCAGTGAGATTATTTCAGAGCCACAAGCTGAAAATTCTTGAGTTACTCTGTTACAAGCATACTAGAAAACTTAGAATTCCCAGGTATACATGTGACAAATTGAATTTTCCAAAGATGACCACACCAATACTCCACCCCCATGCTATTTGTAGAAGGGCACTGACATTTTTCCCACTGAGAGGTGAGGTATATGTGTCTCTCCTAAGTACTGGGGCATGAACTTGTTGGAGTGGAGTGGAGTGGAGTGTATGGAGGGGAGTGTATGGAAGTGATGTTCTATGACTTCTATGTCTAGAATGTAACTTTCCCTTGGCTTCTCCCCCCACCGTCCCATGAGACGTTTGCCCATTTGCCCTGGGAACCAACCATCATGCTGAGAAATTCAGGCTGCATGGGGAAGCCATGTGAAGACGTTCCAGCCACCAGTCCCAGTGAGGCTTCTAGTTAGCACCATCATCAACACCAGACATATGTGTGAATAAGCCTTCAAAAGATTCTAGCTCTAAACATTTGAATTTTCTAGCCGAGTCCTCAGGCACCAAGATGTTTGTGATTAAAAAAAAAAAAAAAAACAACGGTCATGGCAGACTTCCAGTTTCAGTCTGACATATAAAGAGCTTGGAAATTATTACTCCAGTCCTTAGAATAAGAAAAAGCTGGGCAATTGAAAAATCTATGACTTTTCTTGGGCCCATCAGAGAACTGAATTTGTAGGATAAACTGCTGCCACAAAATCAGGAGGGAAAGGCAAATCCTGAGAGCCACAGCCAATATCTGCTTATAGAAGGCAGAAAACACTGGAACCATCAATTGGTGACAACACTTAAATAATCATTTTGACAAATCATTAGAGGCAGAGTGTTAGACTAAATGAGAGAGTAACTCCTGACGACTGATGTTTTAAAGACCCCTGCCTCCACTTTCATGGGTTCCTATGAACCTCCTCAGATTCTCATGGTGGAGCTCTGAGAAAGATTTTCTGTGGCTCCAGCAGGGAGAAGGGAAAGAGAAATCCTAGTCACATGTGTCCAGAAACAACGGCCTTCTCTCTAGGGGAAAAGACCTTACTAGAATCTTATAAGAGAGCCACGGAGGATGCTCCTCTGGCTCCAGTTTCCTCTGGTCTTCCTGTCTCACTGAAAGCTGTGTAAGAAGAAGCACATGTGAGGATCACAGTCCTAAGACACAGGCCCACTAAAACACTGAGATTTAATGGGAAGATCACAGAACACCCTCCCATTTCCCCATACCTCACTGCATACTTTTTAAGGCTCTGGTAATATTAATGGATCACAATTAAAGAGCTTGTATGACACAGACTCACTCTGAGAAATGGTACTTAGGGAAACACTAAAGAAAGACAAAAGCAAAAACATTAGAGGCATTCAAAACCTTTGGCATGCCAAAAGGAAGGCAAAAAACACAAGTTGAAGAGATAAAGCAAGCGTCAGAACCGGACTCAGATATGAGGTATGACACAGATCTCGAAATTATCGGGCAGGACATTTAAAACAACTACAATTAATATGTTAAGAACTCTAGTGGATGAAGTAGACAATATGCAAGAACAGATTGGTAATGTCAGCAAAGAAATGAAAATTCTAAGAAAGAATCAAAAGGAAATGCTATAAATAAAAAGCATAGAAACAAAAATGAAGAAAGCCTTTGATGGGCTCATTACTAGATTCAACACAGCCAAAGAAAGAATCAGTGAGCTTGGAGATGAGTAAATAGAAACATCCCAGCCCAAAATGCAAAGAGAACAAAAAAAAAAAAAAAAAAAAAAAGGAAAAAAAGTCACTCCAGAATGAAACATCTAAGAACTGGGGGACAATTTCAAAAGATGTGACAAAATTGCAGATCTTCAAGAGCATCAAGCAAATTCTCATAAAACTATATATGGGAATATCATATTTAAACTGCAGAAAAATAAAGACAAATAGAAAATCTTTTTTTTTTTTTTTTTGAGAGAAGGAAAGAGAGAGCACATGAGTGGAGAGGGAGAGGCATAGAGAGAGAGAAATAATCTTAAGTAGGCTCCACACCCAGTGCAGAGCCTAATGCAAGGCTCAATCTCTCATGACCCTGAAATCATGACATGAGCTGAAGCCAAGAGTTGGACACTCAACCAACTGAGCCACCCAGGTGCCCTGACAAATAGACAATCTTGAAAGAGGCAAAGGAAAATAAAAACTCCTTACCTGTGGAAGAACAAAGGTAAGAATTACAATAGACTTCTTGTTGGAAATCATGTGTATTAGTTTTCCATTCCTGCTGTAACAAGTTATCACAAATTAACTTGCTTAAAACAACACAAATTTATTATTTTATAGTTCTGGAGAGCAGATGTCCAAAAACAGTTTTAGAGAGCTAGTATCAAGGTGTTGGCAGGGCTGTGTTTGTTCTGGAGGCTCTAGGAGAGAATCTATTTCTTTGCCTTTTTTTTTTTTTTTTTTTTTTTTAACATTCTAGAGGGTGTCTGCATTGCTTGGCTCATGGCCCCTTTCCTTCATCTTCACAGTCAGAAACATAAGGCTGAAGCCATCTCTCTAGTTCTGCTTCTGCATCCTTTTTCTACTTATAAGAACTGTTGTGATTACAATGAGCCACCCAATAATCCAGGGTAATCTCTCCATTTAAAAATCAAATGATTACTAACCTTAATTTTATCAGCAACCTTAATTCTTGTCTCCCATTGTATCTAACAAATTCACTGAAGAAGACAAAAGGTATGCGGATGAGAAAAATGAAGATCTCACAGATGACATGATTGTCTATGCAGAAAATCTCAAGGAATTGACAAAAAACTCTTGGAACTAAGAAGTGAGTATAAAAAGGTTGCAAAATACAAGGTTAACATATATAAGTTGATTACTGTCCTATATTCCAGATATAATCAACTGATCTTTGACAATGAAGTAAAAGCACTTCAATGGCGAAAGGATAGACTTTTCAACAGTCAGTGCTGGACAATTGAATGTCCACATGCAAAACCAAAAATTATCCTAGACAAAAATCATGGCATCAATACCCATAAAATGAAAGAATTAAAGAAATTTTGGATCCAATATAAAAGACTTGTTATTTTTTATATCCTTTGCATTGCTGTTGTCTATTAATTATGCAATTCTTTCTGGGATACTAGAAGACTTACACTTGTGCATCCTTTGGTATTCCTTTGGAGGGAGACAGGTATCTGATGCTGATAAGATGTATCAACTGGACTGATGCTGCCTTGGAAGCCAATTTCTGAGGGACAAGATTGTAATTTCTACCTTGTTTGAAATGACAATATGTAATATGGTCTATTGAAACTAGCAAAAGGAAAAATGACTAAACTCTTATTTATGAGAAAGGAGAAATAAACAATTAAGTTGGAAAGAACATGGAATCATTATCTTTTTTTAAAGGGTCATTCCTGGGCAGCTGGGTGGCTCAGTGGTTGGGCATCTGCCTTTGGCTCAGGTTGTGATCCCGAGTCCCACATCGGGCTCCCCCAGGGATCCTCCTTCCCCCTCTGCCTGTGCCCCTGCCTCTCTCTCTGTGTCTCTCAAGAATAAATAAATAAAATCTTAAAAAAAAAAAGGTCATTCCTTGAGATCACTCTGTTCTACCCTGAGTGTTCATGTAAAACAATTCATTAGGCACCTCTAGTACTTAGATTTTGGTCTTCTTTACTGAAATACAATGGCTACTAAAGAAATATTGATACCATATTTGGAATGGAAAAATTCAAATTGAGCTCAGGGTATTTTGTAGGCTGTTTGTTGTCTAACATTTTGTTGATATTACTATCATTGTTGTAACGGCTATGCAAGTTGATTTTATGCTACCTTATTTATTGAGTACTTGGTATATGCTAGGCTCTACGCTATACCCTTTATTATTACTGAAACTCTTGACTCCTCCAAAAAAAAGTACCTTTTGATTAACCAAACTAAGTTTATTAGACCTTCTGCATAATGGAAAGAAACCTTGAAAAAGTCTTACTAATGTTGCAGAAAGGGAAGGTCAATGATAGATATTAATAGGGCTTAAGGAGTGTGGGCTCAAGTGGTTTGAGAAGAGTCTTTCAGTGAAAGGGGATAGAGTTCGGGGAATTTTGTGTTATAATAGTTTAGGTCTGGTGGAAATAGTGAAGCAAGTTTCCACTAAATAACAAAAATTTACCCAAGTAAAATTTAAAGAGCTAATTGACTTTATTAATCAAGTCATGAATTGGGCAACATCTAATCTAGCAAGTAGAGGGGAGCTCCAAAGGGCTGTAGAAAGGTTTTTGAAGGCAAGACAAGGGAATCATAAGTAGAGAAAAAAGATTATTTCAAGTGAGATCACCACTGTTTGAAGAGAAACGGTAGTAGGTAGATTATCTTCCTACTAATAGAATAAGATTATTTTATCTTCCTTTGGAGGATGAAGAGGTCCCATGTGACATATTACTTTATTGGTGCTGACCAAATAATTCCTGACTGACCAGTGAAGAGTACATTTTTAGGGAGTTGGAATTAAAGTTAGGTTAAGTATTAAATCCCAGTTTACTGACTTGAGGCCTTACCCTAAATGATGCCATTTGAACCTGTAGTTTTCTTTAATAGTTCTTGAAGGAAGTCTTCATATGTAAGCAGTTATTTGATTATCTGTTTACTCAAGTGAGCAATCTTTTCCTGAGAAGGTTGTTTGTCCTAAGTTGATTTTTGATAATTTCCTAAAGCAAACAATGAAATTATTTACTGGTTTATAACCTTATTTTCCTAGAAAAGAATTCCCTGGAACAAATTGTTAAATCACTTGACCCAGGTGGTTTCAGGTCTCATTCCCGCTAGTTAAGCTATGTGGCTTCAAATGCTCTCAGTTCTCACTATGACATAGACATCATGGGTATCCTATGATCTTTCACTCTGTATTGATGTGTGGGGTCTATTTCTGACATATTCTAACACAGACATAGAGCTTAGCTCCTCAAAATAACACAAATGCATTAATATTTATTAATTCAGGATACATTCTAAAGGTTTCATAGGGCATTCTAGAGCAAGAAAAACTATCACATATTTAGAAGATTTCCGTTTTCCAGTTTTTCCTTAACTGCATTACTGCAGGGCATTAAGGATTTTCCTCTTTCCTCTATGCAGAACCAGTTTCTTTACCAACCAATAGTTCCTTGCAGGAACTTTCAGTTCCTCACTCTTATTATAGAGAGTTTTTTTTCTCTTTCTTAAAGTTTGACTGGCATGGAATCCTTTCCCTGGGGCTCAGCTTCCAGTCTAAGGCTTATCAATCATAAGCAAAATCAGATTTCCCCATAAAAGAGTCATTGTACCAACTTACTAAAAAGAGTATGGTTTTCCTTTTTAGTTTTACTACCTTTTTAGAATTTTTTAAAAAGATTTTTTAAATTTATTCATTAGAGACAGAGTGGGGGGAGCAGGCAGAGACAGAGGCAGAGGGAGAAGCAGGCTCCATGCAGGGAGCCCAACGTGGGACTCGATCCCCGGACTCCAGGATCGCTCTGGGCGGAAGGCAGGCGCTAAACCGCTGAGCCACCCAAGGATCCCCTTAGAATTTTTTTTTTAATATTTTATTTATTCACTTGAGACAGGCATTGAGAGAGAACATGAGGGGAGAGGGAGAGGGAGAAGCAGGCTCCCCGCTGAGCAGGGAGCAGGACATGGGGTTGGATCCCAGAACCCCAGGATCGTGACTGAGCTGAAGGTAGAGGCTCAACCATCTGAGCCACCCAAGCGCCCCCCACCCCTTAGAATTTTTGATGATAATTTTGGGTGCTAGACATCATCAGTAATTACTCTGAATGGATAGCTGATTGAAAGAATTGAAGAGAATTGAGGTAATCTCGGCTTATCTGTAATGTAATTGGCATCTGAAGGCTCATAAAGAAGGAAAAAATAACTTCTTTTTTTACTCTTCTAAATTGTTGACTCCTGTTCCTTTTTTAAAAAAAGACAGATCAACAAGAGAAAAGCATATTGTTCTGGTTCTAGATGGCCTAGGAAGAACTTGAACTCACCCCAACCACAGAACACATCAAATTATTCCTATTAACAGAATAATGCTTCCTGAAGAAGAACTGAGTGCTGACTGAACAGCTACTGAACAACCAAAGAGAGAAAGAATAGCAAGAGAGCTGGAAACACTAACGAAGGGAACAGGCAGCAGTGGGAAGGGGTAGTGCTGAGGTACTGGGAGCAGATCTGTTAGTCCTTGGACACACACACACACACACACAAAACTAACATAGAAAACAGGTTTTAAAACAACTGGTTTAAAAACAACTAACATAGAAAAGTGTCGCGCGCTGGGGGCGACAACCGTCCAGGGATGAGGGTAAGGGAATGAGGAAAAGAAAAGAGACATAAACAGAGTGGGGGCAGGAGGGACATATGGCCGGATTCAGCCACAATGCCAACTTTATTTGTATTATTCACTCTTTTATAAAGCAGGGTTGTTTAACAAGCAGGATATTTTAAGCTTAGTTCTCCAGACATGTCCTTTCACAGTAGACAGCAACAGTATGCGCCCTTGAATAGATAGCAATAGTATGCGTCCTTGAGCCACAAGCCTTCAACAACAAGGGTGAGACAGGTGGGCCACGGTTGGAAGAGTCAACAGAGAGCCATTGCTCGATCCGTTAACCCCTTCCTGGCACGCGGCTCCCAACAGAAAAGAGACAACCTTAGGACTCTGTCAAGTGGTGGAGGAGCTGTGGGAAAGCTCTCCTGGTCAGAGGGACTGGAGACTGATATGGTTTCTGTCCTCACCCCACCTCAAAAGCCTAGACCAGAGCAGAGTCTGGATAATGTAACAAGTGGGTCCAGTTGTCTCAGTGAGCTTGATATTTTGGCCAGGTGGGAGTCCTCAAGCCCACACCAGCTCCAGTGACACTAAAGTTCATCAATATAAAATTGACAAACCCTTAGCTGGACTCATCAAGAAAAAAAAAAAAAGAGAAAGGACCCAAATAACGAAAACCAGAAATAAGAGAGGAGCAGTAACAACTGACACCACAGAAATACAAAGAATTATAAGAGAATATAATGAAAAATTATGTGCCAACAAACCAGACAACCTAGTAGTAATAAATAAATTCCTAAAAACATATAATCTTCCAAATCTGAACCAGAAAGAAATAGAAAATCCGACCAAACTGATTACAAGTAATGATATTGAATGGATAATCAAAAAACAAAAAACCAACAAACAAAACCAACGAACCAAACAACAACAAACAATACAAACAAAAAACCAAAAAAACCAAAAACCCAAATAAATGTTCAGGAAAAGATAAATTCTCACGTGAATTTTACCAGGCTTTTAAAGAAGAGTTAAAACTATCAACAAAACAAAGACAGCCCACTGAATGGAAGAAGATATTTGCAAAGGCCATACTGATAAAGGGTTACTATCCAAAATACATAAAGATCTTATAAAAACTCAACACTCAAAAACCAAATAATCCAATTTAAAAATGGGCAGAAGGCATGAACAGACATTTCTCCAAAGAAGACACACAGATAGCCAACAGATACATTAAAAGATGCTCGATATCACTTTTCAACAGGGAAATGTAAATCATAACTACAATGAAATATTATCTCACACTTGATAGAATGGCTAAGATAAAAAACACAGGAAATAAGTGTTGGTGAGGATATGGGGAAAAAGGAAGGAATCCTTGTGCACTGTTGGTGGGAAGGTAAGTTGGTATGGCCACTATGGGAAGCAGTATGGAGTTTCTTCAAAAAATTTAAAATAGAAATACTATATGATCCAATAATCCCACTATTGGGTATTTACTCAGAGACAATGAAACACTAATTAAAGATATATACAACTAAAAAAAAAGATATATACACTTTTATGTTCACTGTAGCATTATTCACAATAGCCAAAACATGGGAGCAAGTCCAGTTACCATGAATAGGTAAATGTACAAAGAAAATGTGATATATATACACAATGGAATATTACACTGTCATAAAAGGGATGAGATTGTGCCATCTGAGACAGATAGATAGAGCTAGAGTGTATTATGTTAATAATACAGACTGAGAAAGACATATACCATAGGACTCTACTCTGTCAATAAGTCAGACTGAGAAAGACATATACCATAGGACTCTACTCATAAATGAAATCTAAAAAAAAAAAAATGAATAAAAATCTCAAAAATGGAATCAGAACTACAAATACAGAGAACAAATTGATGATTGCCAGAAGTGGGCATGGGGGGCAAAATGGGTGAAGGGGAGAGAACATACAGGCCTCCAGTCATGGAATGAGTAAGTCAGGTAAATAAAACAAGTGCATAAAGACAGAAATAAATTGCATTTTTTTTATTTTTAAGATTTTATTTATTTATTCACGAGAGACACAGAGAGAGAGGCAGAGACATAGGCAGAGGGAGAAGCAGGCTCCCTCTGGAGAGGCTGATGCGGGACTCAATCCCAGAATCCTGAGTTCACACCCTGAGCTAAAGGCAGATGCTCAACCACTGTGCTACCCAGGCATCCCTCAGTTTCATTTCTATACACCAACAATGAGATAGAAGAAAGAGAAATTAAGGAATCGGTCTCGTTTACAATTGCATAAAAAACCATAAGATACCTAGGAATCAAGCTAACCAAAGAAGTAAAAGATCTGTACTCTGAAAACTCCAGAACGTTTATGAAAGAAGTTGAGGAAGGCACAAAGAAATGGAAAAACATTCTATGTTCATGGAAGAACAAATATTGTTAAAATGTCTATGCTACCCAGAGCAAGCTACACATTCAGTGCAATCCCTATCAAAATACCGTCGACATTTTTCACAGAACTGGAACAAATAATCCTAAAATTTATATGGAACCTAGAAAGACCCCAAGTAGCCAAAGGAATATTGAGAAAGAAAACCAAAGATAGTGGCATCACAATTCTAGATTTCAAACTATATTACAAAGCTGCAATCATCAAGACAGTATGGTATTGGCACAAAAGCAGACATAGATCAATAGAACAGAATAGAAAACCTAGAAATGGAACCTCAACTTTATGGTCAACTAATCTTTGACAAAACAGGAAAGAATATCCAATGGAAAAAAGACAATGTCTTCAATAAATGGTGTTGGGAAAATTGGACAGCCACATGCAGAAGAATGAAACTAGACCATTTTTCTTTCTTTCTTTCTTTCTTTCTTTCTTTCTTTCTTTCTTTCTTTCTTTCTTTCTTTCTTTCTTCTTTCTTTCTATTTTTTTAGACCATTTTCTTACAGCAGACACAAAGATATTTTTTTTATTTTTTATTTATGATAGTCACAGAGAGAGAGAGAGAGAGGCAGAGACACAGGCTGAGGAAGAAGCAGGCTCCATGCACCGGGAGCCTGATGTGGGATTCGATCCCGGGTCTCCAGGATCACGCCCTGGGCCAAAGGCAGGCGCCAAACCGTCGCGCCACCCAGGGATCCCCAGACACAAAGATAAACTCAAAATGGATGAAAAACCTAAATGTGAGACAGGAATCCATCAAAATCCTAGAGGACAACAGAGGCAGCAACCTCTTTGACCTTGGCTGCAGTAACTTCTTGCTAGACATGTCTCCAAAGGCAAGGGAAACAAAGGCAAAAATGAACTATTGAGACTTCACCAAGATAAAAAGCTTTGGGCAGCCCGGGTGGCTCAGTGGTTTAGCGCCACCTCCAGCCCAGGGCCTGATCTTGGAGACCCAGGATCTTATCAGATAAAGGGCTAGTATCCAAGATCTATAAAGAACTTACCAAATTCAACACCCGCCCCCTCAAAATAATCAGTCAAGAAATGGGTAGAAGACATGAACAGATATTTCTCCAAAGAAGACATACAAACGGCCTACAGACACATGAAAAAATGCTCCACATCACTTGGCATCAGGGAAACATAAATCAAAACCACAATGAGATCCCACCTCACACCTGTCAGAATGGCTAAAATTAACAAGTCAGGAAACAACAGATGCTGGCTATGATGCAGAGAAAGGGGAACCCTTGTACACTGTTGGGGAGAATGCAAACAGGTGCAGCCACTCTGGAGAACAGTGTGGAGGTTCCTCAAGAAGCTAGAAATAGAGCTGCCCTATGACTCAGCAATTGCATTACATTACCAGGTATTTACCCAAAGGACACAAACATTGTGATCCAAAGGGGCACCTGCACCCCAGTGTTTATAGCAGCGATGTCCACAAGAGCCAGACTATGGAAAGAGCCCAGATGTCCATGGACAGATGAATAAAGAAGATGTGGTATGTATATATATACAATGGCATATCACTCAATGGAATATAATAAAAAAGATAAAATCTTACCATTTACATCTACATGGATGGAACTGGAGGGTGTTATGCTAAGTGAAATAAGTCAATCAGAGAAAGAATTATCACATGGTTTCACTTCTATGTGGAATTTAAGAAACAAAGCAGAGGATCATAGGGGAAGGGAGGGCAAAATAAAAGAAGATGAAATTAGAGAGGGAGACAAACCATAAGAGACTCATAACTATAGGAGATGAACTGAGGGTTGGAAGAGGGGAGGAGGGCAGGGGAATGAGGTAACTGGGTGATGGGCATTAAGGAGGGCAGGTGCTGTAATGAGCAATGGGTGTTCTACACAACTGATCAATCACTGAACTCTACATTAGAAACTAATGATACAGTATATATTAACTAATTGATTTTAAATGACATAAGTTAAAAAGAAGTACATAAGGAATACAGTCAATGATATTGTAATAGTGATGTAATGGGACAGTTGGCAGCTATACTTGTGGTGGAACAAAACCTGATGTAGCAACTTGTCAAATCACTAAATTGTACACCTGAAACTAATGCAACATCATGTGTCAACTGTACTCAGTTTTAAAAAAATTAAAAATCGGGCAGCCCCAGTAGCTCAGTGGTTTAGTGCCACCTTCAGCCCAGGGCGTGATCCTGGACACCTGGGATCAAGTCCCACGTTGGGCTCCCCGCACGGAGCCTGCTTCTCCCTCTGCTTATGTCTCTGCCTCTCTCTCTCTGTGTCCCTGATGAATAAATAAATAAAATATTTTTAAAAAACTAAAAATGTAAAAAAGAGAAAGTATAGAAATTTCCCAAATTCTGTATAAATTTCTCAAATTCCTTCGGCTTGAAATATTCAATACATGGAGGAGCCATATTTTGGGATGGCATATCCTGAACCCTGTCATGCTCATAAGATAAAAGACAATGGTAAGAATTTCTTATCCTGCTATCTTTACCTAGAATAAGAATCTGGCAGCCTCATGACAAGGCTTCTTTAGGCATATTGTGATAAAGGTGAAAGTGACATCAGCATCTGAGGGGCAGATGTAAAGTCATTATTAGAGAACCATTATCAGAGAACCAGGGGCATCCTGGGTATGGCCACCCCCTGGGATGTGTAATAGGCTGGCATAAAATAATATCAATAAGCAACTACTGACTGTGTACTGTAGTTGAGAGCCTTTGTGCAGGATTCCATTAGATCTAGATTTCATCAGGTATGAAACTTTAGGAATGTTATTTATAGTATTCAAGATTCATTTCTTTCATTTGTCAAATGGGGATTATAAGGCCCTTGTGAGGATTACATTTTAAAAACTGAATGTAATGTGCCTAGAAGAGAGACGATGCCGTGTCTATAGTATATATTATTATTATTGCTACTTCTGTTGACTATTAGTGAATCATTGTTATCAGCTTTCCCAGGGTAACGGGTTCTCTCTAGTTTTCCTTGATCTGAAGAGATTTTTACTTCTAGAAGAAGAAGAAAAAAGAAAGAAAGCAAGTAGTCAAAGAAAGCAATCAGAAGCTGTTGACTTTGTTTTAGTTGTGTTCTCACTGGCATCATGTATTATCACTTAGGCTGATATGTAAGTTTTGTCAGGCCTCATGTCTGAGTGTCGTCAGGGAGGAGTGGGACTGGGGTATACAAGGCTTGTTAAAGCTGACTTTGCTTCAGAGACTTGGGTGCAGAACATTGTGGAAGTCAGCGAGAGGCTGTGACATGGTGGTTTGAGGGAAAGTGAGGGGGGTCTATATCGTAATTCAAACCTAGAGGCAGATGTAGTGAGTGTGATTTTTATTTTTATTTTTATTTATTTATTTTTTAAATTAATTTTTATTGGTGTTCAATTTACCAACATACAGAAAAACACCCAGTGCTCATCCCGTCAAGTGTCCACCTCAGTGCCCGTCACCCATTCACCTCCAACAACCGCCCTCCTCCCCTTCCACCACCCCTAGTTCGTTTCCCAGAGTTAGGAGTCTTTATGTTCTGTCTCCCTTCCTGATATTTCCCAACATTTCTTTTCCCTTCCTTTATATTCCCTTTCACTATTATTTATATTCCCCAAATGAATGAGAACATACACTGTTTGTCCTTCTCCGATTGACTTATTTCACTCAGCATAATACCCTCCAGTTCCATCCACGTTGAAGCAAATGGTGGGTATTTGTCGTTTCCAATGGCTGAGTAATATTCCATTGTATACATAGACCACATCTTCTTTATCCATTCATCTTTCGATGGACACTGAGATTCCTTCCACAGTTTGGCTATTGTGGACATTGCTGATAGAAACATCGGGGTGCAGGTGTCCCGGTGTTTCATTGCATCTGAATCTTTGGGGTAAATCCCCAACAATGCAATTGCTGGGTCGTAGGGCAGGTCTATTTTTAACTCTTTGAGGCACCTCCACACAGTTTTCCAGAGTGGCTGCACCAGTTCACATTCCCACCAACAGTGTAAGAGGGTTCCCTTTTCTCCGCATCCTCTCCAACATTTGTGGTTTCCTGCCTTGTTAATTTTCCCCATTCTCACTGGTGTAAGGTGGTATCTCATTGTGGTTTTGATTTGTATTTCCCTGATGGCAAGTGATGCAGAGCATTTTCTCATGTGCATGTTGGCCATGTCCATGTCTTCCTCTGTGAAATTTCTCTTCATGTCTTTTGCCCATTTCATGATTGGATTGTTTGCTTCTTTGGTGTTGAGTTTAATAAGTTCCTTATAGATTTTGGAAACTAGCCCTTTATCTGATATGTCATTTGCAAATATCTTCTCCCATACTGTAGGTTGTCTTTTAGTTTTGTTGACTGTATCCTTTGCTGTGCAAAAGCTTCTTATCTTGATGAAGTCCCAATAGTTCATTTTTGCTTTTGTTTCTTTTGCCTTTGAGGATGTATCTTGCAAGAAGTTACTGTGGCCAAGCTCAAAAAGGGTGTTGCCTGTGTTCTCTTCTATGATTTTGATGGACTCTTGTCTCACATTTAGATCTCTCATCCATTTTGAGTTTATCTTTGTGTATGGTGAAAGAGAGTGGTCCAGTTTCATTCTTCTGCATGTGGATGTCCAATTTTCCCAGCACCATTTATTGAAGAGACTGTCTTTCTTCCAATGGATAGTCTTTCCTCCTTTATCGAATATTAGATGACCATACATTTCAGGGTCCACTTCTGGGTTCTCTATTCTGTTCCATTGATCTATGTGTCTGTTTTTGTGCCAGTACCACACTGTCTTGATGACCACAGCTTTGTAGTACAACCTGAAATCTGGCATTGTGATGCCCCCAGCTATGGTTTTCTTTTTTAAAATTCCCCTGGCTATTCAAGGTCTTTTCTGATTCCACACAAATCTTAAAATAATTTGTTTTAGCTCTCTGAAGAAAGTCCATGGTATTTTGATAGGGATTGCATTAAACGTGTAAATTGCCCTGGGTAACATTGACATTTTTACAATATTAATTCTGCCAATCCATGAGCATGGAATATTTTTCCATCTCTTTGTGTCTTCCTCAATTTCTTTCAGAAGTGTTCTATAGTTTTTAGGGTATAGATCTTTTACCTCTTTGGTACAGCTGTACGCCAATAAATTAGGAAATCTAGAAGAAATGGACGCATTCCTGGAAAGCCACAAACTACCAAAACTGAAGCAGGAAGAAATAGAAAACCTGAACAGGCCAATAACCAGGGAGGAAATTGAAGCAGTCATCAAAAACCTCCCAAGACACAAGAGTCCAGGGCCAGATGGCTTCCCAGGGGAATTCTATCAAACGTTTAAAGAAGAAATCATACCTATTCTACTAAAGCTGTTTGGAAAGATAGAAAGAGATGGAGTACTTCCAAATTCGTTCTATGAGGCCAGCATCACCTTAATTCCGAAACCAGACAAAGACCCCACCAAAAAGGAGAATTACAGACCAATATCCCTGATGAACATGGATGCAAAAATTCTCAACAAGATACTAGCCAATAGGATCCAACAACACATTAAGAAAATTATTCACCATGACCAAGTAGGATTTATCCCCTGGGACACAAGGCTGGTTCAACACTCGTAAAACCATCAATGTGATTCATCATATCAGCAAGAGAAAAACCAAGAACCATATGATCCTCTCATTAGATGCAGAGAAAGCATTTGACAAAATACAGCATCCATTCCTGATTAAAACCCTTCAGAGTGTTGGGATAGAGGGAACTTTCCTCGACATCTTAAAAGCCATTTACGAAAAGCCCACAGCAAATATCATTCTCAATGGGGAAGCACTGGGAGCCTTTCCCCTAAGATCAGGAACAAGACAGGGATGTCCACTCTCACCACTGCTGTTCAACATAGTTCTGGAAGTCCTCGCCTCAGCAATCAGACAACAAAAAGACATTAAAGGCATTCAAATTGGCAAAGAAGAAGTCAAACTCTCCCTCTTCGCCGATGACATGATACTCTACATAGAAAACCCAAAAGCCTCCACCCCAAGATTGCTAGAACTCATACAGCAATTTGGTAGCGTGGCAGGATACAAAATCAATGCCCAGAAATCAATGGCATTTCTATACACTAACAATGAGACTGAAGAAAGAGAAATTAAGGAGTCAATCCCATTTACAATTGCACCCAAAAGCATAAGATACCTAGGAATAAACCTAACCAAAGAGGTGAGTGTGATTTTTAGAGATCTGTCTGTAAAGGGCTGGGCCCCTGACGGTTGACCTGGGTCTCCATGGTAGCATCTAGTCCTGAGCAGGGAGGCTGGCACAAGGGTGAGAGGATGAGATGCTGACCTGAATATCTATCTGGTCAAGCGCACTGCAACAATTCAGGAAGACGAAGGGGGGCAGGGTGTCTTGGGCTTGGGAGTTTGAAAGAGTGTCAGAGCTTTTCCATTGCATCAGATTCCCGCTAAGGTCCTGTGGCTGTAAAAATAACAAGACGATTATGTCCTGCCTGTATCAGTATTGGCTCAGGCCCCAGGGTATGCATGGGCTGAGACTGAACATACTGGAAGCAGGGAAAGGCCAAGATAGGGGACTGACAGTGCTCTTTAGATGGAAAAAAAAAAAAAAAACATGAACTGTAAAGACAAGTATATGAAATCAGTAGCCATACTGGGATAAAAACTCTATATGATTGAGGTTATGACTCTTCTCGGAACACTCAATTTTCAGAAATACCAAGTATTTTTGAAGATCTGGCGCCATCAGGTATCAGCTGTGTGACCCTAACTCAAAAGATATCGGAGAATCAAATGATGTAATGTTTGTGACTGTCAAGTACAAAGTTCTCTATAAAAATGAGGTAGTGGGATGCTAACACAATTCCTGGAAGGAGCCCTGTAATATTTTGGGGGCTAAGACTCATGAACTATAGGAGATGAGGAAATATAGCAGGTTTTTAAAGTTTTTTGTTTCTTTGAGACTGAAACAATCAATCAAAGTCTAATTCTTTAAAACTTGTCAGCTCTTACTGATAAAAGTTGCCTTTAAAAAGGTTTTGTGTTTCATATTACAAGAATGTATTGTATAATTGTTTTGAATCTTTAACTTGATTGTTTTCTCTGTATTTGTCTGACCTCAAATGTTCCCTCCCGTTGAAAAAGACCATTCTGTGCTTCTTGTCACAGAGATGTGATGTAACCATGGAAAAATGGAGAAAAACCAGTGTCTACTTGAGTTTCAAAAGCCTAGGATGTTAAAAAGTTAAAAAAAGAAAAAACATTTATGATGTAGGCAAACAACTCTATAGAGAAAACATCATGAATTAGAAGAACAAGGCTTACCCCATCCCTGAGACCAACCAAGGACTGCCTGAGCTGGAAGGAGAAGGGAAAACTAGAAATAAAATGGTGGTGGAAAAGTGGTGAACTCTGGGATAACTAAGAACCTGAGAAAATCATTGGACCAGAACACCTTTTACCTACAGGTCAGCCAATTTCTATTTGAGCAGAGTAACCATACATCACCTAGAATCAAACAAATAACAGTTTTCAGAGGGATGTTGTTCTTGATTTTCACAAAGGATTCTGGGAAGCCCACTCTATTTCATTCTAGAAAAATCTGTTGATGTCTCATAAACCCTAGCATATGATTTCATTTCATATCTAAACAAATATGGTTGACATTCTTCTTATTCCTTGTCACTGGAGCAGTTAAAGAATAGTACAATATGCGAGCGTGTAAGAATAGGAGTAATGTATTTGCTCTTTGACCCTGGGAAAAATAACGATTAATGGAAACAAATTTCTCTATGTCCATATAATTTACACATATTGCTACGGATGCATCAAGACATTTATTAGTCTAGATAGAAAAATTAAAGGATAACAAACAACAGCAGAATTATGGATAGAAATATGCTCATTCTTATGCTTGGAGAGGTTTTCATGGGCTGGAGTATGTTTTTGGTAGAATTCAAAGCAATGTTTATAAATCTGTCTCTTATCATCCATCCTGCTTGGGGACACCCACTAGCAGATACACACACTTACCATTATTATTTGCACATCATTAGCATTAAGAAGGTGAGCTTGTTGACTTCAGGAAGCACTAGTTATTAGCATATTAACTGGGGCCTGGACTGCCTGGGCATGCAAACCTATTACTTCTGAGTCTTTACAAATGGTGCTCAGGTGTTCTGAGGATTTTGTGTAGACGGCTGGAAATCTTTCTAAAACTTAAGGCATCTATCTATTGGTGAGCTAATAGAGACCTAGCACCTAATGATCTATAATTTAGGCCTTCAAGTGCAGCAAAAATGAGCCAATATAATATTATGGAAACATTTTTTTAATGTTAAATAAATAAAGAGGAGCAGGTTGTGTGATCGTGTGGGTGGTCCTACTTTATCTCAGTTTGGTGAGGTAAGAGTTGTCTTTTGCTTTGAAGAGCAGATGACAAAAGAAGCCTCAGCAGAACAGACTTCAAACATGGGGAAGTGAAGTAAGCTGACTCAAGGGAAAAGCAAACTCGTTTGTCTCTAAGGTGAGTGTCCAATCAAGTTTGCACCTCATGAGAGGGGTAAATAGAGGACAAATCAATTCAATGGGAGACTTTCACTAATTGCTAATATAGCAATTGCCCAGTGCAGTTTAGTTACAATGTTTAGTCATTAAAATTACGTGAGAAAGCAGATTCCATTCTTATTTCTCTTTCTTAAGCTTATGTAGTTTTTACATCATTGATACTTGACCATAGGGGGGTCATTAAACACCTTGATGCTGTGCTGCTTCCAAAAGCCCAGGAAAGGAGAAAATTCTTCCATTGGAATCCATTCAAAGACTGCAATATTTCCTGTTTAAACCAAATAGAGCTTAGTATTTGTCCTAATATATATCCTCTTAGGAAAACTATTTACCTTCAGGCCTATTACTTATTTGTTTACTATTATTACTTACATCCTACCGTTTGCCAAGAACAGAAAGCCTATTAAGCATAGCCTACTATTCACATATACCTGCAGTAAAGAAAATAGAAATGATTTATTTTGGTGGAGGAAAAATAAAGAATCATTTGTATCTCATGAGATTTTACCTCGTGACTTAAAAAGAAGCGGGAAGTGGAAACAATGTTCCTAGAGCATCATAAAGGTGTCCTCAGTGTATCCCAATAGGATAATGGCTCAACTATCTTCACACAATATGAGCTTTACATGAACTTTCAAGGGATTTTCTCAGATTTTATAAATGTTTTTCATTCCGTTTGAAAATAGCACAAGTAATTAATCTTTGAGCCTTTCTAGGAGCCTATGGGTGTCCAGAATGATTGCTCACTACCTTACGTGGTAAGTTATCTTTGATGTTGTAGCGAAGGTCTCTAGAGAGGGTCTTTATGTGCCTCCTAGGGATGTGAGCAGGCCAAAGGAATTGAAAGAGAAGTACTGTCTGAATATATTGAAACAGGATAATTAATTCTAGAGGTAGAGAGTAACAAGCAATTAGGAAGGATAAAGTCTGATAAAGTTTGTCAGATGGGGATTAAAGTAGTGTCTATGGGATCACTGTGCAAATTAGGGAAGATAATGTATGTAAGTTGCATGGGAAATTGGGCAATTCTTCATTGCACAGAACTGTTCCATGCATTGCAAGACTTCTAACATCCTTGGCTTCTTCACCTGTGGAACGCCAGTAAAACTTCTAGAATCACTGTGACAGTCAAAGTTACCCCTGTACATCTCCAAAGTTACCTTGGCAGGGGTAGGTTGGTACTAGTCATTTAGCCCTAGGAGCACTGAACTAATTGAATTTTAGAGAGCCTTCTAGATCTGTACACGTGTGAAGCCGTAACTTTGCAGCTTTGTGTTTCTTTTGTTTCTAATCATGGTATATAATTAATCTCCCAATAGGTTGGATGACATCATTTCAAATATTTTCCCTTCAGTTTTTTTTATTCACTGACAGTACTTTGCACCAAGTAATATACAGTGAAGGTACAAGACATTGAAAACGTTAGAGGAATAGGAATCGTGATCACAAGTAACTCTTCTTGGGTGAGCTGAGGGACACCAGAAATCTTGGGTAACTGAGTCTTAGCTATTTTTGTTTTTGTCATTCAGTCAAGGCACTATGACCCAAGTAGAAAATGCTGCATAATTGGAAAATGACATGCTGGAAACTCTGGTTCAGGAGTTAGGAAATCCCCACTGTCAATTTCTTTAGGCTACCACACTGGGGTTGAAGTGGGCATACTGAAGGGGCCAGACCCCAGAACCCAATGAGTCTGCAAGTGTGCCCAGGTATTATGACAACAGGACAATATGACCCTCATCAATTTATGAAGTAACATCTGGGAAGATGGCTTATCAAAATATAGTTAAAGGCAATGACTGTTTCCCTCAGTGTGTTTTCTGCTTAATTTTAATTCCTGACTCACAACCACTGTGGATGAATCAGAAAAGCAGAACAGGTACAGAGAGGTGGCAACACAAAGGAATCATACCATGAACAACTGTAATCTCCCAAAATGTCCATACAACTTTCAAACAGTGGTCGCAACACCTGGTACTTGGCATTTTTCCAAGGACTTCAAGTTATTACATTTTTAACCAGTGTGTATATCCAAAAGTGATAAACTGTCTCATGTAGTTCTGGTTTAACTTCTGTCTCAGCTTTTACAGTTGAGTCTGTGGCTGCTGCTCCAGGGTTGCTGTTTCTTGCCCATTTCCCAGGAGCTCACATTGCAGGGCACAGAAAAAGCCAGACAATTTGTTATTGACCCATCACTACCATTTCCGTGATGGGATAGGGACCCAGAGTCCTTCTAGAATTGGCAAGAGGACACAAGAGGCATGAGGAGCAGCTTCAGGACGCAGACAAGGAAAAGGTAGCTTCCTGGGTCTCCATTTCTGAAATGAAAAGACCCTGAGTTGGGAAACAAGGCTCTACTTTTATGAGATTTTTTTTTCCTGCCAAATATCTTAAAGGTCACATAGCTATTAGTATAAGAATGTTTTTAACCACACAAGTTTCAGTAAAATCAAAATCAAGCGCTATGAAGGAAACCAGGGTTTTTTGCTCTTTGTTTTTTGAAGACCAGGTTAGCAAATGAGGAAAAGTGCAGCCTAGGAGGCTGAATGGCTTGAGGTTCTGAATGGCATGACAGTGCCAGGGAAACCACAGACTGGGGTTTCTACCCTAAAATGTGGAAACATATTTATTTTCATCTTTTTCCTATCTTGAAGACTAGACCAGGACATTGGTGTCAAAAACTAATTTTCATACCGCTCAGCAAACCAGTAACACCTCCAAAACAGTAAAACATGAAGGGACTTGCTCCTGGCAATGCAGGGACTTCAGGTGTGGCTGGAGGAAGAGCAGTTTCCTGATTCTGCTGACAAGGAGGGCTACATGTTTGCTTTCTGCTCCTCATTAGAGACCGTCAGTGGGAAAGAGGTAGTCTTTGAAGAGATGACAGGAAACGGCTTCTCAGAAGTGAAATGAGAGGCCGTATTTAGATTTATTAGATGGGAGTGGTAGGGGAGACAGGAAGGCAGTCTGGTAGAAGATTCGAGACTAAATGTAGGAGGGCTAGAGGCCCTTCTCTGGATGGCATAAGGCAGGGCCAAGACAACGCCACTGGGTGAAATGGATTGCTCTCAGGTCTGGAAAGACTGCAGTTCAGGGGAGCAAGTGCGACTGTGCAGAGTCTGCAAAATGAGATGCTAGGAGGACATCCCACTCCCCCACCTCCTTATTGATTTGGGAGAGCGGAGAAGAGAATGCAAGTCACTAGAACTTTTGAGCACAGTGCCTGACACAAAATAAGCCCTCATGACTGAAAGTCACAATTTTATCATTACCATTTTTCATTTTAGTGGAGTGTTTTATTCCCGGCCTGCTGGTAGGCACACAGGAGCTTTTTCATTAACACTTGTTGGCTGGGTGATTAATTGGAGTAATCGAGGAGGTAATAACGGTAGCAAACATTTACTCTGTGTTTACTATTTGAGCATGTGGGCCAGAAATGGTGCCAACCTCTTCACAGGTAGCTCTTCACATGTAGCTCTGAGAGGGGTATTATTACTGTTCCCTTTTTGCAGATGAGGAAACTGAGGCCCAAGACCCCTCAGCTGGGAAGTAGCAGAGCCAAGGCTCAACCACTGGGAGCCTGGATCCAGAAATCACACTCTCCACTAGGACACACCGCAGGAGAAAAAGGGAAATTAGCCAGGAGCTAGAAGATTCTGGCACTGGCACTGGCCTGTGTCTGGGCAGCAAATCCTGGAAACACACTTAACGAAGATGAAGTGGGTCTCCTTGCATCGCAAAGAAGCCCTTAGCCCTTAGCCCAGACAGCAGCTGTGGGCAGAGACGGTTTACAAGGCCAGAGTCAGGAAAGTAGGGCCTGTAACTATTTATTCTGCTGTGATATGACCTTTGCATAACCCGCCCCATCTGCCCCTGCACTCCTGGGGCCTGCAGCTCCTTGGCACAGCCTCTAACGTGACGAGGGGAAGCCGCGTGGACAGGTATTGCGGGAACCCCAGCAGCAGGAGGGTATTGATGCAATCCAAGCAGAGGAATAGGAATCATACACACAAGTAAGTCTTCTTGGGGGAGTTGAGGGACAGCAGAAACCTTGGGTAATTGAGTCTTAAGGGTCTTAAGCAGGGCTTCATGGGCTTGGACTCAGAAGAATGGTAAAACTAGGGGGGCAGGGAAGAAAACGCCTTGGGGAGCAGGAAACATGTATTCTGTGCCCACTCACTTTCTCTTTGTGAGTCTCCTTCCTGACACCTTGGCCTGTTCTGGACCTCAAAGCCCTTTGTTTATCAAGGGTTCCTCAGTTCCAGGTTTCACTTGGACCTGCTCTCCTCCATCTATAAGACCTCATATCTAGCGTGCAGCCTTTTTGTTTCCCCTATCACACCTTTTACTGGTTCTATAATGCTCCCACCTGATGACCGGGTGGGAAGAAGTCGGAGAGGCCCCCTTTTTCTTTGCCCTAAGGAGCTAGATTAAATGCAGGTCTTTGAGTGTCTTAGTCTAAGGATGTTAATGTTTTCAAGGAATATTCCTGAGTGTCAATGACATTCTAAAATAATAAAATTCTAAGGGAGGAGCTTCAGGGCCTGTAGCTTCAGGGAGTGGGGGCATTTTTACACATCCCATTATATACAAGGCACCAGTCACAGAATCAGTCTGCTTATGTGTAAAGCTGCACACTCTCTACGGGAAGCATTTTAAATGAGATGCACGGTCTATGATGCATTGGATTTTATGCTATCTGTGCTACTCTGTATTTTATCTCCTAAACAAATTATCAGGTTTTGTGGGACAAGGAACAACTCTCATACATTTCTTGTACTGTATAAGGAAGATATTCAACAAATGTCCCTTTGTGTAACAAACAGGATTAAGGTAAACACTGTAGGAGGATTCATTTTAGGAAAAGACAATCTTAAGAGGCCTATAGTCCAGGGCAGTTCCACCACCAAGATATAACCCTTTATGAACTCCACAGTTGAATTCAATCAAATCCAAATACTGCCACTATACCCTACAACTAGATTTAGGCCCCTAAAAAATTAACTAGGTTTTCATCTATTCAACAAAGTTTACCGAGCACTTCCATAACCAAGCACTGTTACATGCATTGGGTTATTGATGCTTGTGAGAGGTCATTCCTGCCCTGAAGGTACTCCCAATTTAATGGAAAAGCAGACAAGCAAATGTACAAATGTAACGTTCCTACAAAGTGACAGATAGTTCGAGTGTCACGGACAGAGTAACATTGCTCTAGGAGAGCTGCATTTTATTTTATCTTATTTTTTTAGAGCCGCATTTTAATAGTAGCCTCTTTAATTCACAAATCATTGAGATCTCACAGTGTCTGCAAACCTTTTTTTTCTCCTAAGGAATCTTTTCCTTCCCTCTCACTAGAAGACAGGGTGGTGCTGATAAGACCCTGTATGACTCAGTTTCTGGTAAAATATGACAAAGATCTGTCAGAATGACAGAGATGCCATATGATAAAAATAGTTATTCAAGTTTTCTTTTATGAAATAATGGACCTCATATTTCTTCCCTAAGCAATTCTTTCTTGTAAAATAGTCATTTATCACTAACTTTCTCTTCCTATTATAGTTCTTGAAAAAAAAAAAAGGTTTGATGTTAATCAAAGTATTATCTCTTCAGCACATACCTTAGGGTGGCACAGTTGGTTAAGTGTCCAACCCTCGGTTTCTGCTCACGTCCCAGACTCAGGGTTGTGAGATCAAGCCCCACATTGGCCTCTGGGTGAAGTCTGCTTGAGATTCTTTCCTCCTCTTCATTGTCCCTCCAGCTCTTGCTCTCTCTCTCAAATAAATAAATGAATCTTAAAAAAAAAAAAAAAGAACACTCTTAAATTCAATTTCTGCCACCA
The DNA here is from genome assembly GCF_018345385.1 of Vulpes lagopus. Taxonomy (NCBI): domain Eukaryota; kingdom Metazoa; phylum Chordata; class Mammalia; order Carnivora; family Canidae; genus Vulpes; species Vulpes lagopus. Next base: position 59,172,921 of record NC_054828.1, read on the forward strand.
TAATCCTGCAACTGGATTTCAACTTCTCTGGAAATAAACTAGTTTTATGTATTCAACAAAAATTTCTAGAGCACCTACATAACCAACCATTGCCATATGCACTGGTGATATGGATACTTCTAAAAGACCATCTGTGCCCTGAAAGAACTCCTAATCTAATCTAACGTAAAAGCAGACAAGCAACATAATTGCAAGATCACAGTAAGGTCTGATGGAGATGCCCGTGGAAGATGTGCCACTGGAAGAGCTAATGAGGTGAGACAGAAGAGGAATAACCTTCCAGTTGCAGGACTATAGATTTTGTCTCCTCTCTTCCTGAAATTTGGCACATCCCAAATTCAGGATAACGAAAGGGCATTTTTATAGCAATTCAAGGTGAGGATAGAGATGGAGATTCTTGTAGTATGATAACTTTCAAGAGCGCACATCAAAGAGGAAGTGGTTATAGGCTGAATGCTTGTGTCCCTCCAAAACTCATATGTTGAAATCCTAACCTGCAGTGTTGATGGTATTTGGAGGGAGGGCCATTGGGTGGTAATTAGGTTATAAGTTTAGAGCCCTTATGACTGGATCCGAGCCCTCATAAAAAAGACCTCTGAGAGGCCCCTCACACCTTCCGACATGTGAGAGTATAGCAAAAGGACGGTTCTCTATGAAACAGGAAGCAGGTTCTCACCAGACACTGAATCTGATGGTGCTTGATCTTGGTTTTCCCGGCCTCCAGAACTGTGAGAAAGAAACTTGTGTTGTTCATATACCACCCAGTCTATGTAGTTTGCTACAGTCGTCCAAACAGACTAAGACAGACATCTATTTTGGCAGTGGGAGAAGTCTGTAGTACAGAAGCTCCTTCAATGACTTTCCCCATCCCCTCTTTGGAAAGGAAGGGAGGGAAATGAATACTAGGGAGAGCTCAGAGAAGAGAAGAGAGTGTTCAAAACAAGCGAAGGATAGACTTCATGAGGGGCAGCCGAGTAAGGTGGCTTTAAAAGCTGAGATTGAAGAATCCCACCTTGTTAAATTTTGGAGGACTCTAGATTGGCAGTTAATGACTCAATAGAAGTTTTGCTTTTTTTTTTTTTTTTTTTTTTTTACACTTCATGTGGTGGGTTTTTTTTTTTTTTTTTTTTCATGTGGTGGGTGTTTAATAACAAAGTATTACATCTCCATTCTGCTGTGGCTGGGGTTATGCAGCCAGATAGAGCAGCATGTACACAGGTAAAAAGGAAAGAGAAAAATGATGCTTTTCTGGCTTCTCAGTACATCCTTAACCCTCAAACTCTAATCCCTGAAAGCTTCAGGGAACTGCTCCCCTCTGCTTTCTTTCTTACCCTGTGCCCCATCCTTCCCCACCTCCTGAAAGCCTTTCTCTGCGCCCTATGGACCCTGAAGTGAACCATCAAAAACATCCCCCGTATCTTCAGCCTCTTTTATGAGTGTTTCTTGCTTTCTACCTGAAACCTGCCTTCCGGCTGAAAAATATCTCTTCTGTGAAACTGTCTCAAAAGTGACTGTTTTCTCTCTCACAGCCCTCGTACCTCTGAGCCTGGAGGAGGGGTTGGTAGGGATCCTCTTTATTTCTCACTGCCTCATTTCCTTAACGTCCCCTCTTCTGATGTTCTTGTCTGTCGTGCCACCACAGTCACTTACTCCCATGGTCATAACTTTGACCTTGTCCTTGCAAGCAACTGGAACGTTTTCCTAATTTCAAGGTCTAACATTCTGTTTTCTGACCATTGTGTCTTTTGTGTTGATGACTTTAGATTTATTTCTCTAGGTTCATATTTCTTATGAGTCCTAGATTCAAAAGTTGATGGCTTACTTCATTTCTCCACGTAGATGTCTAACAGACATTTCAGATTTGCTATGTTCAAAATGGAATCCTTGAACCCAAACTCACCCCACCTACACCATCTTTTACTTTTTGTATTAGCCTCATTTTAGCAAGTAACACCATTCTCTGTTCATCTATATGCAAATCTAGCCATCATTCTCAATGCTTCCTTTTTACTAAATACCATTATCCTGTTCATTAACAAGTCTGGCTCTTTCTACTCACAAAATGCATTGTTAGTCTGTCCACTTCTTTCTGTCTTCATGACTACCCTCCAGTCAAGCCACCATCATCTTTTCCCTGGACCATGACCCCAGTTGTCTGTGCTTCCACACCCACTCCCTTCCTACCCAGTCGCTGTATCACAAGTCATTTTTAAAAATATATAGCAGCCTGAGGGACCTTTGTAGATCAGATCAGATCTTGTCACTCCCCCGGTCTAACACTTAGATTTCTGTTGCAGTTAAAGTCCAAATTCTTTACCATGGCTTACAGCAGTCTTCAAACTTCCGACCTTCTTTTTGTCTCAATGGTGTCATCTGCTATTCTCCTCTCTTCTGTTCACTGTACCCCAGATTCTTGCACATCACCCCTTCCTACAGCATGAAATCTGTGTTTGATTTTGATATTTCTCTGTCCGGAAATCTTGTCCTTCTGTCTGTTCCAAAGATGATTTCTTGCTATCCTTTAGATCTTATTTTATACATCAGCCTTTCGAATTTGCCCTCCTAGATCACACTCCCTAAAAACAAGCCATTCAAAGTACTCTCCTTTACTTTCATTTATTTATTTCCTTCATGGCATGTCTCATTTCTCTGGTTGATTATTAAACCACATTGCTATGTTGTGACTTTGTCTTCCATCTGAAGTGCAGCCTCATGATTTTATGGACCCTGTTGTCTGCCTGTTATATTTGCTCAATCTAATAGATTACTTAATAGGACTCTTGGGACAATCCGCTCCAGATCCTGTTTTAAAGATATCAAAGTCTAAGTCTCTGCTGAGCTTCTTCATTTTAGTATTGGTACATACAAATCTCTCAGTTTCTCTTTTATATTCTGAATGTTGTTGTGGAGTTATTAGCAATCTTCATTTTGAACTCTTGCCAGTTAAAATCATATCGTTCTCTTTTTCCTGCAGTTAAGAAGTAGTTTAGGCTACTTGACAATGGGATGGGTTCTGTTTTATATGTGTGTGCTCTTTCTTCTACTGAAAATTCATAATGTGAGATCATACTTTTGTGAGTTATCTGATACCATTATCCTAATTCAGTTTCATTGGTACATTTGGAAGATAGTGGAAAGATATTTGGGCTTTTGGTTCTGACCAACCTCCACATTTACCATCTTGCCCTTTCAGAACAAGAGTGAATACATTCATGACCACACTGATAAGGTGTTGAAAAGACATGGTGAAAGACATCAGAAAATGTGAGCATCTGACATATTTCTGATGATAAGAGGTAAATAGAATCGCAATGAGATAAGAAAGAGCTAAGTGGACACAGCCCAGAACACGTGAAAGGCCACAGTGCAGGTGGTAGACGTTCACCCCCAGCACATACAAAGAACAGGAATGTGAAGTAGATCAAAAATCAAAAAATATAATTGGAAGCTCTGAAGGGCATATAGCATATATCAGCCTTCATCCATCATGGATGCAGTGAGAGGGTTTATCACCTTGTTGAATTTGGGGAATACTCTTTCAAATAGTCTCATGTGAGAGGATATGGTATGCTGGTATGAGGATGGCATGTGAAGTTGGTGGAGCATTCAGGCCGGCTCTCAGACTATGCACCTAAATTAAAGGCAGTCGGGGGATACTCCTGGCCCCACACAAAGCACTTGGAATTGGAAAATTCTAGGGAATAGATGGCTGAGTAGATAACGTGTTGGGGTCTAGAGAGGAACCCATGCCAGCCACTTACAGTATTCAACCTGACCCCTCAACTGTAAATTTGAAAATGCGCAAAGAAGTGCCCGTTATTTCAGGAAATCAGGAGTACAAATAAAGACCAAGGTGATCAAACAGAAGAGCTGACTCCAGGGACCAGAAAATAACTTTATACATTTTCAATGAGTGCCCTCAGAACAATCCGAGAAGGTACCATATTTGTAAAATTTTCAAAGATTACAAAATTGTACTTATAAAATTTAATAAATTTAAAAGCTAAAATTAAAAATAACATCAAAGAAATGCCAGAAGAAAACTTCAAGGAAATCTCTTATGACATAAAACAAAATGATGAAGAAGATGGGAAAGATGAAACAAAGTTAAAAAAAACTTGAAGGGCAATCTGGGAAGTCCAACATAAATTTAATAGCACTTTCAGAAGAGTCAAGAAAGAAATTAGAGAGAAAGCCATCATCAGAGGGACAATATAAGACAGTTGCCTATATCTGATCAATAATATGGCTTTGCATTAAAATAACCCACTGAGTTGCCAGCATTTTGAATTTTAGGAATTCTACATGCAGACACACATGAAATTCCAGGAAACATGAGATAAAAGACAGGTTGCATGATCTTCCAGAGGTTTCAAGAAAAAAAAATAAAAACCACTACAGCACTACAGAGGAATGAGAATCAGAGTGGCACCAGACTGCTCACCAACTACCAGACATGAAGTTCTGAAAAATAATTTTTAAGTATAGAATTGTATGCCTAGTCAAACAATAAATGCGATGTGGAGACAGAGTAGTGATATTCTGGAAGATGCCAGATTTCAGAAAATTTACTCTCTACACATCTTTTCTGAAGAACATTATTTGAGACAGACTCTGGCAAAGCAAAACAGAAATCTGGGGAAAAGGTAGCCATGGGATCCAATAAACTGGGGATTTAATCAAGAATACCAAGAAAAAAAAAATCCAGTATCACAGTTGTAAAGCAAGCTAGAGACAAATTAGTCCATATATGAACAGAAAGTCCTAGGCTATGAGAGAATGCTTGGGAAAGAAAGTCAATTTTCAATAACAATAACATTAAGAAACTAGAGTAAAAAGAAAGATCATCTCATTGTCAACACAAATCAAAATGTAATATGAAAAAAAATCATATGAAGAAAATCAAACGAAGTAACCATAGAGCTGAAAGAAGTGAGAACCAATTTGTGCTTGATTCATCAAGCAGCTCATTATTAGTGATACAGAGTTACATCTCTCTTTGGGTTCAACCCCATTATTTGTTGATGAATAGTTGACTATAATACAATAACTAATTTTATTTATTTATTCATTCATTCATTTATTTATTCATGAAAGACACAGACACACAGAGAGAAACAGACACAGGCAGAGGGAGAAGCAGGCTCCATGCAGGGAGCCCGACGAGGGACTCGATCCTGGGACCTCTGGGTCGTGCCTTGGGCTGAAGGCAGATGCTCAACCCTGAGCCACCTGGGCTGCCCAACAATAACTATAATATTTTGAACATGAATTGGAACCAATCTGTGGACAAACCTCTGAAAAACTCACTTCTTGTATATAACACATTGTACACATTACAATCTGCGGCCATTAGGAAGCAGAATTGTAGGTAACAGGTTGGATAGCGATGTGAAGCAAGGCAAGTAAATGATCTTATTTTACAAATGCGAGTCAAAAGATGGATCGAGGGCAGCCCGGGTGGCTAGGCGATTTAGCGCCGCCTTCAGCCCAGGGTGTGATCCTGGAGACCCAGGATAGAGTCCCATGTTAGGCTCCCTGCAGGGAGCCTGCTTCTCCCTTTACCTGTGTCTCTGCTTCTCTATGTGTGTCTCTCATGAATAAATAAAATGTCAAAAAAACAAAAAGATGGATCAATAAATATCTATATTGTCAAAAACAGGAATATGACTGTTAAAGAAGTAAAAACAAGCATCACTAGGAAAAACCAGTAGGGGGAAGGAAGGTAGGTAAAGGTCTTTATCTATACTCCCAAAAAGGGAGTCCAAACTCCTATTTAAAGTTGGCCAATCCATGAGATAACTCAAAATAACAAGCACTTGCTTAGAATTATTTAAAAAAACAAACAAAACAACTAAAACCCAACAATAATGAAAACCATTGTCTTGGGGGAGTGAAACCAGGTAGAAACCAGAGGGACAAGGGAGACCTGAGCTTTCCACTTTGCATCTCCAGGGCCTGTCAGAACTTCTGCTTCCCTATGAACCTATTAAGACCCATTATAAGTTACACGAGGCAATCGTTTCGCAAATGAGTTTTTTTTTTTTTAAGATTTTATTTATTCATTCATCAGAGAGAGAGAGACAGACACAGGCAGAGGGAGAAGCAGGCTCCCAGCAGAGACCCCAGCGCGGACCCCATCCGGGGTCTCCAGGATCACGCCCTGGGCCAGAGGCGGCGCTAAACCGCTGAGCCACCCGGGCTGCCCGAGGCAATCGTTTCGGAGCAAAGGAGCGAGTTTAAGGGCAATACACTACATCAGAAAGAAATTCCAGAACATTCCTCTAAGTCAACACAGCGCGTATTCATTCAACACAGGTATTCATTTATCCAACACCAGCGTGGTGGCGGCGGTGGTGGCGGTGGCGGTGGTGGTGGGACAATGTTAGCCTGGCCGACGCGTCATCCCACTGCTGCGCGCGCAGCATCCGCTCCGGCCGCGGGGCTCCGCACCGGATGTGGGTGACGGAGTGGGAAGCCCGGCGCGCGCACCGCCTGGCGCAGCCCAGCCAGGCCCAGCCCAGCCCGCCGCCATCTTGAGCGCGGGCGGCCGGGGTCACGTGACCCTCGCCACGAGGCCGCGGCGGTTCCCGACTCCCGCTCCCTAACGTCGCCTCCTGCTTTTCAGAGGTGAGGTCCTCGCTGTTTCCCTCGGTGCGTCTTCCTCCCAGGCCTCACGTCGAGGGAGTGGCATTGCTGCGTTCATGAGGGTGGGGAGTCTTTCTCGTGGTGCCGTGGTTTCGTCTACCTCTGCCTGTCCTCCTCCACAGGTACTGTTGTCTCTGGAGTGTCTGTCAGCTGAGGTGTCTTTGGTGTCAGGTATATCGAATTATAGAAAAATCTGTATTTCGGGGATCCCTCGGTGCCACCTTCGGCCCAGGTCGTGACCCTGGAGTCGCGGGATCGAGTCCCACCTCAAGCTCCTGACATGGATCCTGCTTCTCCCTCTGCCTGTGTCTCTGCCTCTCTCTGTGTCTCTGTGTAAAATGTTTAAAAAAAAAGAAAAAAGAAAGAAAAAAATCTGTATTTCTTTGTAGACCTTTTTTTTATCACGAAAACTTTCGAACGTGGACGGAAGTAGACACGTGGCACGCGTGGGCACGCGCTCGATCACCTCGACCAGGATCGACGCCACTTCATGGATTTCACTCTTTTATTTTCCCTCTCGTCGCCTTTTGGTGTGAGTCCCAACGACTCATTTTAGGTGTAAATATGTGTCTCCAATAGCTGAGGGGTCCTTCCGGAACAGCCATGATTCCCATACGGGAAGGTGAGACTACTTTTCCAACAAGCCAGTCGACACCCATGCATGGGATCTACGTGTAAATAGACATGCGTGTATGTTTGACCTCACTTCAAATAAGATGATCATTGTCCGAGTATTGGGAGGCAGGTGATGTGTGAACGGACGCCTCAGGTCGTGACTCCTGTTTCGCTTCTAAATTTGAGCTCATTCACTGGGTGTTTCTCTGTATGTTGGTAAATTGAACACTAATAAAAATTAATTAAAAAAAAATAAATTTGAGCTCATTGGGGCGCCTGGGAGGCCCAGGGGATGAGCGCCTGCCTTGGGCCCAGGGCGTGACCCTGGGGTCGCGGGATCGAGTCCCATACCGGGGGACTCGGTGTGTCTGCCTCTCTCTCTCTCTCTCTCTCTGTCTCTCATGAATAAATAAATAAAATCTTAAAAAAAAAAAAGTAAATAAATAAATTTGAGCTCGTTTCTGCTGAGTCCAGCTCAGAAGGGGAGCTTCTCCAAAGACAGCGGCTCAGGCCCACGGCGGCTCCAAGGCCCCGAGTGCAGGGGGATCCTGGGACTGCGGTGAGCCTTCCCGGAGACGGATTTCTGTGCCACGTAAAAAGCATCCTCGCCGCTCTCACGTCTGTAAGAAACAGAGTTTTCGAGGTTTCCTTTTCTGCTCACACTGCCTCATTGTTGTTACCGTTTTCTCAATCCAAAATAAGGTAATAAAAAAAGAAAAAGACAAAACACCAGCCAGAGGTGATTCCCAACATTCCCTTATTCTCCCCCTTAGCACTTCAACACCCCGATGGTCTGTTGGTGGGAATGGTTTTACTTTGGCTCCAGTTTGAAATAAGCAAAATACATGTAAATATATTTTCTCTCTCTCGTGTGCACATCTTATCTTTTTTTAAAAAAATTTATTCATGAGAGACACAGGCAGAGGGAGAAGCAGGCACCATGCAGGGAGCCTGACGTGGGACTCGATCCCGGGACTCCAGGATCACGCCCTGGGCCAAAGGCGGTGCTAAACTGCTGAGCCACCCAGGCTGCCCTTCCAGTAGTTTTAATTTGCATTTTTATTGTGTGACTGAGCTTGTTGTTGTGGTCATGTTAATGCTATTTTCATTATTTTTCTGGGAACCATCTGACTTTATCTTTTGTCTATTTTTTTTTTAGAGATTTTATTTATTTATTCATGAAAGACAAGAGAGAGAGGCAGAGACACAGGCAGAGGGAGAAGCAGGCTCTATGCAGGGAGCCCGACGTGGGACTCCATCCCAGGTCTCCAGGATCACGCCCTGGGCGGAAGGCAGGCGCCAAATCGCTGAGCCACCCAGGGATCCCCAGCTTAAAACTTTTAAACGTCGTCAGTATTGGTTTTTCTTCGTGTTAAAACTACAATCATGCAGTAGTTTTGTGATTTACTTTAGCTTCTGTCAGTGAATTTTGTCTCTGGTAGTTATTAGTGTGATGTTCTAATGATGCTTAATTTCCCTTATTCCTTCCATATGTATGAATTCTTTATTAATTAAAATTCTTTTCTACAGAAGAGTCGTTTTGTCTCCACCATTTATTTACTAATTTAGTTGTATTTCAGTATAGACTCATGGATACTTATTTTATTGTTTGGCTTATGATCCTATAGTATCATCATTTATTTTGCTATTGTTGCTCTAACTTTGGCCATTAGGAGCTATTTCAGGTTGTCTCCTGTCGTGCCCTTTTAATATGTTTTGTTGTTGTTGTTTTTGTTTTGCTTGGTTTTGTTTTACCATTTCCTTATTTTCTGGCAACCCAGATGCTTTAGTATCATTTACGTTTTTTTCTGCCCCAGCACTGGAGTCAGCCAGGGCAGGGCTACATCCCTTTTCTAGGAGAATGATATTTAGAACCCGCGGTCTGGTTGCTGGTAGGCCAAGTATCACTGTTTTTAGTTTCTTTTAATGAATGGAAGTAGCAAATATAAGTAGGGATGCTTACTTATGCATGCACGTAGGTATATGTTTCTGTTTCTTTCTATCTGTATACATATAAAAAATAATACTGTTAGTCATAATGTAGCCTTGACACTTCTTTTTTCTCCAACAGTAAGAAATCTTCCTTCCATTATCTGCAATGTGTTTGTATTTTTATTCACCTAATATACAAGTAGTTTTAGAATTGCAAGTCTATACCCTTGGAAGGAACAAATTTATCAGAGTACAATCTTTAAATTCTTTTTGTTTCGAGTGTTAAGAGTATCTAGCAGAACAGTGTTATCCAAAGTTACTTCCATCAGCTCCTTTTTACTCCATCCTCCTTCTGTGTGGTTATCTTAATCATTTGTAATATTCACAGTCTGCATTGCATCTTTCCCACCTCCTCACTGATTGGTTTTAGTTTATGGAATGTAGAATTTACTCAGTGATGTACAGTTCAATGGATATTTGCCAAATGCTTAGAGTTCTATATCCTTTACCACATTTGCATTCTGTTCCATTAGTGTCCCAGTTCCCTGTGCTGTTCCTTTGTGGTCGTCCCCTCCTCTGGTGAATCAGTGCCCAGTGGCCACTTATTTGTTTCCCATCCCTGTAGTTCCAGAGCATTATACAAATGGAATTATATGTAGCCTTTTCATACTGGCTTCTTTCACTTAGCAAAATGCATTTAAGATTTATTTATGTCATTATGAATAGTTCATTGCTTTTTATTGCTAAATGGCATTTCACTGAATGCACGTACCACAGTCTATCCATTTACAATAAAAAACATCTGAGGGGGATCCCTGGTGGCTCAGTGGTTTAGAGCCTGCCTTCGGCTCGGAGTGTGGTCCTGGAGACCCAGGATCGAGTGCCGTGTCGGGCTCCCTGCATGGAGCCTGCTTCTCCCTCTGCCTGTGTCTCTGCCTCTCTCTCTCTGTGTCTCTTGTGACTAAATAAATAAAATCTTAAAAAAAAAATCTGGGTTATTTCCAATTTTGGGGGCTTATGAATAAAGCTGTTATAGATATATATGTACATGCAGCTTTTGTGGGAACACAAGTTTTCATTTTTCCTAAGTAGATACCTAAAAGTGGATTGTTGGATGATAGGATCGGTGTGTATTTAAATTTTTTTTTAAAGATTTTATATCAGCTTGCGAGAGAGTGTGTACATGAGCCAAGGGAGGAGCAGAGGGAGAGGGAGAAGCAGACTCCTTGCCGAGCAGGGAGCTGCTCAATCCTAGGATCCTGAGATTATGTCCTAAGCAGAAGACAGACACTTAACTGACTGAACCACCCAGATACCCTGCTGTGTGTTTACATTTGTAAGAAACTGGCTGTACTTTGCATTCTCATGAGCAATGTATAACAGTTTCAGATTATACCATTTTGTCTTTTCTGTGGGTACCCATTGGTCTTCATGGAGAAAGAACCTTCCAGAGGGCACACAGTTATTCACCTTCTGGGACTCCCACAGGCTTCACACTGTTCCACTACTCCTCATTTGACCTTCACCAATTTGTCAGTTATTTTGCTTCAACTCTTCTTCCATTTGAGAAAAAGTATATAAAAAATGAACACAAGAATGAAAGAGCAAGTGGACTAAGTGGACTAACAAACATCCAATTAAAAGTAGTGATTATTTCTGCTGGGAAGGAAGAAGTACCAGTGGAGATGGAAATGCAGAAAGCTTCATTGTATTGATAATGTTCCTTGACCTGGGTAATGGTATAGTTATTATATTATCCTTAATACCCTCAGGCATGTTTAAAATCACATGAATTTAAATAATAAATACAACAAAACAAAACTATATTTATAAACCCTAGGCAGAAGCCAATTTAAAAAGTAGGTTCATGGGCTGTTTTTCTTATGTACGCCTGTATTGCTTTAATTTAAACATTCACATATTATTTTTTTTTACTCAGAAAACACAAATATGTTTTTTAAAACGTACAAACACTAGACTTATTTTTGTAACCCCGGGGCATCCCAAGTTTCACACATTTCAGTGACTTCGTTGATATGAGGTGTCATAAAAAGCCTCCCTTGTTTATAAAAAGATCAGGGGAAATGAATTATCACTGTGATAAAGGGTTGAAATTGGGGCAGACTTTGGGCTAGACTGATGTGAAAATTTTCCAGAATGTCACACATCTTGGGTTTATTTGAATTGTCCCCTCTGTGAAAGCAACATGTTTTGGAATCAGAGATACCACAAAGAAAAATCTGGTCTTCCTTTCTCACTGCATGAAGTAAATTTTTCTTAACTTCCATTTCCTTAGCTTTTAAGTGGTAATAATAAAAACTCCCCTGTTCAATTATTTTGAAGTTTATGGATATCTGATATATGACCCAGTTGTGCCCTTTGCTCACAGAGTTCCAACTATAGCTGCCTTCTCTTTCTTTCTCCAACTGGCCCTGCTATTTATGCCCAAGACCTTGATACAGTTTCCTTGGCATGCAGTGCTCTTTCTCCTGGTCCTCCCGTGGCTGCCTCCTTCTTACCATTCAGGTCTCAGTTTACATAGCATTCCCTTAGAGAGACCTTGCCTGACTTTCCAGTGTAAAGTAGCTTCTTGTCACTCTTGTTACACTCTGCATAGCACTTACTACTATGATATTTCCTCATTTACTGAGTTCTTCATCATCTATCATCCACCCTATCCCAGCTCGACCATCTTGCATTCAGAAGAACACCTACCACCAAATGAAGGGTCAGTGTATATTTGTGGAAAGAAAGAATGAATAAATAATGGTCATTCTTTTATTGAGAAGTTCTTAATATTAGATAGTTCCTACTAGATGCCTTAAGATCAAGGAATAGAAATTATTCCTTATTCTTTCCTTATCTGCATTAGTCCTACATTCTTTAAAAAAATTTTGATCACGGTTTTTTTTTTTTCTAAAGTACTATATAGAAAATAGAGCTATTTTCAGGAGAAGAGACTTTGAATGATGTAGTTGGAGGCTGGCAACCTAAGAGATGATCTTTCTAGGCCCAATGGGATAAGCCCATAAGAGAAGCCCGATAAAAGAAGCCTCCTCTCTCATATAAATCAAAAGGGAGGGGAGGAAGAGGTAAATAGAGAACAAGTTAAGGAACAGAATTTTTATTATTGATTCAATATGGTAGGTAAGAGATTGGGAGAATCTGAAAATCTTGAGGATTCTGATTTGGGCCACTGGGTGGATGGTGGTGCTCTTTGGTAAGATAAGGGTACAGGGACAGGAAGAAAAGGAGAACTAAGGGCTGGAGAAGTAGGAAGAACCTGGTTGGCTCTCCAGGGTGCGGGGATATATCAAGTGCTCAGGGTCTGGCCTGGACTGCTAGATAGGAGGTTTCTTATCCTCCTGAGGTTGTGGGAATAGCTGAGGTCACTAGGTGGTATGTGTAGAGAACAGGGTCAAGGACCGAGGCTTCAGTTACAGGTAGCACTGAAGGACAGAAAGGAGGGGGCTAACAGGTGGCCAGGGTGTCAGGAGGAAGGATGGAACAGCCTCAGAGAAGCCAGAGGAAGAGAGGCGTGGTCAGCGATGTCAAATACCGAAAGGGGGAGGGTTTTAAGACTGGAAACAAGTCCACTGATTTGCCAATTTGTGGTCACTGGTGACTTGGCAGTCACCATTTGAGAGGTTGGGGCGGAGGTGGTGCAGAATTCAGAGAGTAGTAGGCTGAACGGGAAGTGAGGAAGAAGAGACAGATCTAGTTTGTCTGGTCCTTAAGCAGGGAACCCGGTGCCGCGGTGGTAGTGCTGGGACGGTGCCTGCCGCGTTTTGGCAAGCACGTTACTTACACTGATGGCTCATTTTAAGCATGATCAACTAGGATCTCTTGCTCTCTGTCTTTCTAAACATAGGTAAGCCAGTGTCTTTCTGTGTAGAATCATTTTTTTTTTTTGAAAACCTCAACAGAGATCGTTAACATCCCAAAAGTGCCTTGTTAGTTTAAGTCACATTTTCTGAACTCATTCTGAAACCTGATTTCATCACTCTTGGCTGCATAGTCTTGCTTCACCCCTGCTTCCTGAGCTTCCCAGACTCCTCCTAAGGAACTGGAGATAAGGTGCTCCTGTTACTGTAACCTTTGTGCATGGAAAACAGAGTGAGCTCAGTTTTATTAAGGAAAACAAAATGAAACATTTTCACAAGTGTTAGGTTTAGTTACTGATGGAGAAAAATAGACGGAGGAGTAGAGAGAGACTTTTTTTTTTAGAGACTTTATATATAGCTCAGCCAATCGCGTGAAGTTAGGGTGCTGAATGTTGGTGGGACCTGGAGGCAGAACGTGGGCAGCAGGTGCTTCCTCCCGGCCGCCCCGGCGAAAGGTTCCTAAGCCACTCTTGCCTTTTTGCGGATGGAGGCTCCGTGTCTGCACCTGAAGAACCCTGAACCCGGAGCTGGGGAGGTGTGGGCCTGTGTCCCCACGCCCCCTGGCCTCTGTGGCATGTGGCCCAGTGCATGTGAGCAGTTTGTTTGGGAACCTGCGGCCTGTGGACATCCGATGAATGGCTTGGGTGTATGCTGACTCATTTAAGAACAACTGATTTAGAGAGCTGCTGGGGTGTGGGTGTTAGTGTACTGTGGTTGATTTTCCAGCATGCTACTAAAAAAGCAGTAGAAGGAAGCGGCAAGTGATGAAGTGGAAGCACAGTTTTGGTACCGTTCAGAGTCCTACCTAGTAGTGCCTTCCTTTCCTTTGGGATGCCCCAGTAGGTAGCACCTGAATTCCGGCAACATTTTAGAAATACTGATATATAAATAGTAAAAATTTCGGGTACTTACCAGGTGCCAGGCATGTCTCTAGATGTTTCCTGTATGTTAAATTGACTCCTTATCATCACCCCCTGAGGCAGATCTAATTGTCAGGTCCATTTTGTGGTCAGAGCAGCTGTGGCTGGGAATAAGAACCGTCCTGAGGATACTAGGGCCTCCATGGTGGAGCATGAGATTGAAACCCAGGTCTGATTTAAGTTTAGGTTCTAGGGGATGCCTGATGGCTCAACGGTTTGGCGCCTGCCTTCGGCCCAGGGTGTGATCCTGGAGAACTGGGATCGAGTCCCACATCGGGCTCCCTGCATGAAGCCTGCTTCTTCCTCTGCCTGTATCTCTGCCTCTCTCTCTCTCTGTGTGTCTGTCATGAATAAATAAATAAAATCTTTAAAAAATTAAGTTTAGGTTCTTAATTATGAAGTGCTAATGAAAGGTTAGTTTCCTTTAAACAGAAACTAGTGGGCTGTGCTTAATATTCTGCAAGTGTGAGTTCTGCATCTCTTCCAGGATATCTGTACATACATATACACAAAATAGAAGATGAGTATTTGTCCATTTACTCTGAAAATGTGCACTAAATTGTGATTAAATTAGGCACGTGAAGAAGGGACTATAATCTTTTTACATGTGCTGAATAGATGAGTCCTTTTCATTTCTTCAGGTGGTTAATTCCTGCTCAAAGATGTTCTGAAGGTGACCTCTTGCTCTGGAAGGAGAAGCAGGTGGGCTGCCTTGGGTAGGACTGGGCCCTGCCTCTGGGGAGGCCCAGATTCCTTAAGACAGAGACTATCAGAGAATCCTGGCTCCATAGAGAAAATAGTTAGCAAGGAGAGACAGCTGAGGGTGAGGGAATTACTCCAGTGGCATAATTTAGTATTTCAGACATGACACTTAATTGTCTGTGAAGTCTTTTGCTGATTCTGTCTCAGAGTTATGGGAATCTTTTTTCCATGGGCCTATTGCCCTTGTGCATTCTGAGGTGGGAGAGCAGTTAGGGGCAGAGGGTTTGCACCCACATGTCTGAGGCTTCATCAGTATGACTCTAAAATAGAGACATCTGAAAAAAAATAAAATAAAATAGAGACATCTTTTTAATTAAAAATTTTTAACTGCTTAAATTATTAAAGTGTGGAGGGCCAAGAACTTCTTTTTGGACCAAATGTTAGATATTAGCGCCCCCTGCCTAAACTGTTCTCCGACTACACTGAGCACTCCCCATGACACTTGCTCCCCACCTCCCTCCTCTAGGTCCCTGGTTTTCCCCTCTGCAATCACCAACACGTGGGGCTGGGCTGCTCTGGTCACCCTGTCATCTCTTGGGGACCATCCTCACACTCTCCCCTTGATCCCTGTGCTCCCATTTGCCAGTGTGTATGAACTCTAGGGCAGGCCCTTCCATAATTCCCTGTAATAAAACTGAGACCAAACACATAAGTAGTAAAATTTAAATAACCACTCTTGTACTTGTGGCTTTTCTTAGAGCCCTCAAAATTGCTTAGCTTCCAGTTGGCCACCACCTAACACATAGACCAGTTCCTCCCCATCACCCCATCTATAGGAAGGTCCCAAGCAATGGAAACCCTGCAAAATTCCCCTAGGCCTCAGAGACAGGAAGCAGACTTTCCCACATTCTGTGTGAAGCCACCATGTTGACTATACTCTCTGTACTGGAGTTAACGTCTGTCCATAGTGAGTATCCAACTGGGAGTATCCGTTTCCTTAAAGGAAAAACCTACCCCTTTGGTGTAGGTTTAACCGTCAGCTCCCCCAAATCATCAGAACACCTAAATCACACATTAGTGCCTCTCAGCTTCTGGGCTTTCCTTAAATAAAGTTTCATTTGGATTCTGTACACTATCCTGGGTCACAGGGTCCCATACCCCACCAGTGTCCTTTCCACAGTCTTTCCTTCAGCAGGACAGAAGGGAGATTCAAGTGCACACTTCTTCCTAACATCCTAGCTCTTTACAAAGAGCTGTGGGATCTGACACATCCCACTCTGCACGGAGGCCCAAATAGGATATAGGTTTAATAGGGCAGACAGAGGAGTGCCAGGGTGGCTCAGTGGTTGAGCATCTGCCTTTGGCTCAGGGTGTGATCCCAGGGTTCTGGGATTGAGTCTTACACTGAGCTCCCCGCAGGGAGCCTGCTTCTCCCCCTGCCTGTGTCTCTGCTTCTCCGTGTCTTTCATGAATAAATAAATAAAATCTTTAAAAAAGGTGGGGGGGGGGGCAGATAGCATGGTTACCTAGGAGGAAACACTTCTTTCTCTGAAACATAATTTGCAGGACTAAAGATTTGTTAAGACACTTCCAGGTGACATTATATGGTACACAGTGTCCCGTTTTGAATAATGACCAGCACTCAGAAGTACTCAGTAAATATGGAGTGAGTAAAGGTAGCGTTGACATTAGGGATGTTTCACTGCATTTGGGTCTTCCCCAAGCAAGGTTGGTGGATGTGTGCTTCCTATCTGCGTAACAGCAGAACCTCCCTCAAGTATTTCTTTTTTCTTATTCTTTTCCCAGAACAAGGGGACTGTCTGACACAAAGATGAATTAAAATTTCTAGAAGACAGTAGTTTGCTAATTTTAAAATGGTTCTTTCCCTCATTTACTTCAGAATCAGCATTTACTACTATTTTTGTTATTTTAATGTAGTTAAAGTAGAAAGAATAGCAGAGAAGGGATTGTTTGACCTGGATTTGGATCCTGGCTCTGGGGCAACCTGGGTGGCTCAGGGGTTTAGCGCTGCCTTCAGCCCAGGGTGTGATCCTGGAGACCCTGGATCGAGTCCCACCCCGGATCGAGTCCCACGTCAGGCTCCCTGCGTGGAGCCTGCTTCTCCCTCTGCCTGTGTCTCTGCCTCTGTCTCTCTTTCATGAATAAATGAATAAAATCTTAAAAAAAAAAAAAAAAAAGGATCCTGGCTCTGTCCTTCATTAGCTTGTGTGATACAGGACAAATTATAACCTACCCGAAGTTCATTTTCAGCCCCTTCATTTTAAAATGGGAATATCATGAAAACTAAATAATAATAATATGTTATTTGGAAGAATAAAATGCTATACACATGTAAAGTAAAGTTTTGTTGTTATTGTTGTAATTATTCAAGCTTTCACTCATTTCAGGGCTTCCAACATTATATTTTGAGACAGGTTGCTCCAGGAAGAATGTAATGGAAAGCTAAAAGTTTCTGTTTCCTCTTTTTAGCTTCCATGCCTTATTATTCTTTATCCTGAAGACATTAGCAAAGCTAGTAGATACTCCTTTTCCTCAGTTGAACAACTATTTTTTGAGCAGTTACTATAGACTAGATGCTGATCTAGGTGTTGGGGGAAAATGTGAAGATTATAAATTGTTCCTGACCTTGTGGCATTATAATCTGTCTGGGAATGCAGATTTTGACCATGTAATTCCATAATTAAGTGCAATTAAGACTGGTGTTCCGAAAAAAAGAATTGAGATAAGTGTCTTCAGGTGGCTCGTCCAACCAGGCATCTGCTGCGGTGGCTCTACCTCATTTCTGGCCTTGCCAGTGCCTTCTGTAGCATTGCTTGGGATTCTTCGGACACATCAGCTCCTTCACATTCTTCAGTCACATCAGAGGCTCTCAGGAACTCCTCCCAGGGCCAGTTAGCCCTGATGGAGTTTATCTCCATTTAAAAGGGTTTCTGGGTTCTTTGGAGCTATGGGTTTTCTATGCTCCTCAAGGTAAACTTATTTCTGGACCTTCCAGCAGCAGCTATGTGCCTGCAAAAAGTTTTAAGGAACTTGCTTAAAGCCCTTTTCATCTGCACCAAGGATGTCTGCCAGTGCAACCCTCTATGGTGTCTTGGGATAGGGATTAGGTTCTCAACCTCTTTCTCTGCTCAAGGTGAGCCACCAGACTCCCAGAGGTCAGGAGTATAGAGCCTAGGGCTTACGTCTCAAACTATAATATGACCCAAGGTTATGACATGTTCTGTTGACTGACATGTGGAAATGTATTCATGCCAGTTAGAGATGATGTGAGTTTATTGAAAAGAGTACTGGAGTCAGCAGACTGATCTTATTTATTATCATTCAGCTCTGTGATCTGGAGCAAGACTTCAGTTCTGTGGTTCTCAAGTGTGACACCTGTAAAATGAATATACTCATCACTTAAATGAGGTTTATTAAATTGTATGGAACTGAACTCGACATTTATGTAGACATATTTTTTTGTCATCTAAATTATTTTGACCTTGGATTTTTTTTATCCTTAGAATGTATATTACTTGGTGACTGAAAGAACAAAATGACATGTGCATGTTACAGATTGAATATTTATGTCCCCCTCCCCCCAAACTCGTATGTTGAAGCTCTTACCCCCAGTGTAATGGTATTTGAAGATGAGGTCTTTGGGAGATAATTAGGGTTGGATGAGGTCATGAGGATAGGACCCTGGTCTCATGGGATTATTGCTCTTATAAGAAGAAATACCAGGGATCTATCTCTCTGTCTCTGTGCACGCACAAAAAAGAGGTCATGTGAGCACATGGAAAGATGGCCACCACTTACAAATAAAGAGAAGAGGCCTCAGAATGAAGCCAACCTTGCTAGCACCTTGATGTTGGACTCCCTAGCCTTCAGAGCTTGAGAAATAAATTTCTGTTGTTTAAGCCTTCCAGGGCTGTGACAGTAACCCAAGTGGACAATACAGTGCATAACAACATCTTCAAACATTGATTATAAAATAACCAGACGATCATAAAATTGTCTGAGTTTTTCTCCTCCAAACTTACGCAAAATCATGATAGAGCCATAAATATCTTTCAAATACTCTGATCCTGCTTTCTCTTCCAAGAATTCACAGTGACATCAACCTCCGGGGTGGAAATGCTGCATTCTGCTGAATAGAATCTAATTAATAAAATGATAACGTAATCAGCAATGCATTTTGTAGGCTTTACCACTGGAATTTTTTTTCAGTCTTCTGCTTTCCACTTTTTAAATCATGGCGGGGGGGGGGGGATCATGAATGCCATTCACAAGCAAAATTTCATTTTGCTTCATTTTAAAATGTCAGCAAAGAAAAAAAATTGCCCTTTGATCTCCTGCATTCTTTTCTCTTTCTTTGGTCTAGTAAGTTTCATTTTAGCAAGGGAGAAGCAATAGGAGAGAAGATGTCTGTGATAAAACTTTGGAGCTCCAGAAAGTGATGAAAAAGACTATGAATCCAACTGCATGGGCTTCTCCAGTTAGACCAGAGGTAAAATGATGTGCTCTGAGTTTGTTGCATAAAAAAACAGTTTTCTACTTTACATTGAATATTTGTTGGGAATGTATTTAAAATAATTCGTGTAAACTATTGTTTTTTACTAATGGATGGCTGGGCTATTCAGAGAGAAAGATGGATGAAAACATAAATGTGTAGATGCTGGTGATACATAATACATTGTTTATTTTCCTACTGCATGATTTGCATTTTCTTCAGTTTTGAGTTTGACTTTATACAGAATTCTTTTCCTTTTCTACGTTTTGATTTGTAATGTAACTATCAACTGTCTATTAACAAAGGAAATTTTTTCTCAGTTTTTAAAAACTTTTTCTGTTTTATTTTGAGCTTTTCATTGCCTGGATTTTTTTGTTTATCAAGGAAGAAAATGAGAACTTTAAGTCCTTACTGCTGATAAGAGTTCATTTTTGGATATGTAAGTTAGTTAAATGGCTCTTGGTGGGAGCTAGCTTATTTCAGATAACCATAGATTCTAAAATTGTACTTGATATTTTTATAGACATAGCTGTTTTCTCCCCAAGAATTGAATATTAAACTGCAAGCATAATTCCAGTCTTATATCAGGTGATCAAGTACAAAGAACTGTTCAGCACTTACTTTCTGAGTCAAACAAACAGCAGAAAACCACCTACTCATTCTAATTTATCACAGTTCTTACTGCTGTATTGTAGTAACAATACCTTATCACGCCTTATACCTTATTTATATATTCTATATACAAATCTAAAGTTATAGATTTGGGGGTAGTTTTCAGTGTAGAAACATCCTTCCAAGAGCTCTGGACAGATCAGCCCATTTATAATGTAGCAGTTATGTTTAACAAAGGAAATATTTTCTCACTCTTTTTGTGAGACTTTGATAGATGTTTTGGCCCAAATTAGCATCTAACTTCTTTTTTATATGACCTAAATTCTCTCTCTCTCTCGTATTTGTTTAGTTTCTTCTAATTACACCTCTACATGTCATATCTCAACAAATACATGAGCACCACACTGATTTGATCTCTGATTTGCCAGAACAGAGAGATTGCATTTATCAAAGGAAGATCAACTCAAACTTTGACTTTCTGGTTGTCGTGTAGCTGTTGAAAAGATTTCATATCCTTACAATTCCAGTATTTTCCCTTTCACTCCCATTCACTTGACTTGATTTTTCCTCTATTCTCCACCTTCTTTTTCATCAACTTTCTCCTCTCCTTTAGTTGCCTCTTTGCATCAGAAACAATCAGTAAAGAAATGTCTACACCCTTCCCTGAGATGGGATCCTTGAAGTGAAGGCTGAGTTAGCTTCTGAAGCCAGCTGAAACTATTCATCCTCATTTTGATCTGGAAAATGAGGAAGCTTTGGACTCTGGATGGAGCTGGCATTCAGAGCAGACATTTAATAAATATTCATATGGCAGTATATAATCAATACTATATGCCAGGTATACAGTAGAAACTAAACGAATTCTCTTATCCTGTGTTCTGATGAGGCAGTCAGATAATAGACAGGTGTGTAAATGTGTACCATAATGGGAGGTAGTGATGAAAGCTGCGAGGAACAGTTAGGTAGGATCAGTTTTTGGAGAGGCAGTCTCCCTGAGGAGGCTGAATGAACTCGAAGGAATCATTCGAATATGTGGGGGAGGAGTGTTTTGAATAAGAACAGCAAACAGGTCTCTGATAAGGGTGAGCCAGGGGTGTTTGAGAACCAGCTCTGAGGCCAGGGTTGGAGGGGGAAGGGGAGACACTAGCTGAGAAAATAAGCAGATTTAGAAAAATGAAAATGAGAAACATTATGTATTACAACATAAGAAGTCATTTGGGACAAAATAAACAAGAAAGCTGTTGGCTATTCAAAAAGGGAAGTATCCTGTAGCCTGGGCATCAGTGAGGAAGGCTTCCTGGCAGATGATGGCCTTGAGCTGTTCTCCTTCATTCATTTGCTCCTTTTGTATTTGTTGAGTGTCATATAGGTGCCAGACTCTGTGGTAGGTAGTAGTGATACAATGATGAGCGAAACGGACCAAACACTATGTCAGAGAGAGAGGAAAAGCAAAGAATTCCAGGAGTAAATATGTAATTACAGACTGTGAAGAATGCTGCACAAGTACAATGTAGCACATGTATGGGAAGAATCTAAGACCTAATGTAGCTTGGAGTGTGGTGGGTCATTGGGGAAAGTGATGCTCAGAAAGTGACCACATGACTGGGACCTGGCCAAGCAGGGGGTGTGGTGGGTCATTGGGGAAAGTGATGCTCAGAAAGTGACCACATGACTGGGACCTGGCCAAGCAGGGGGTGTGGTGGGTCATTGGGGAAAGTGATGCTCAGAAAGTGACCACATGACTGGGACCTGGCCAAGCAGGGGGGTGTAAGAGCCACCTGGATAGAAGCAGCAGACAGTGGGGAGGCCCAGGTGAAATGAGTCAGACCTGTTCAGAAAACTGAAATGGCTACTACTGCATGGCTGAGCACAGCAAGAGCAGGTGGGGTTGGGTTTCCCCAAATGGAGCTGTACCAGATTGTGTGGGGTTTGGGATTTTAAATTTTGTCTTAAAAACAGTGGGAAGCAATGAAAGTAAGGGAATGTCATAATCAGATTGATGGTTTGAGATGCTTATGTTCCAAGCTGTATAGAAAAAGCTATTGAAAGAGATCAAAAGAGGAAGTGGAGAACTAGTTGAGAGGTCATTGCAAGAGTCCAAGTTAGGATGATGCTGGCTTAGCCTAAAGTGATGACAGTGGAGATCAAGAGGAAGAGGAGGTATATTTTTGAACTACTTTCATAAGGGAAATCTCAGGTAACATGCATAATTTTCATTTATGTGGTGAAAAAATTAGAAATACAAAAAACCCAAAAGCCCCAAGTTTTATGCACTCTAATATTCTAATAATGAAATGTATTTTAGCCAGCAACCCAGGCATTGTCACTGCAGATTTTGCATGTCAGCAATAATTGTTTTATTTTTGCAAAGTCTTTGGGAGTTTGATTTGCTGATTTCATGCAAATTGCAAGGTAGCAGTACACTTAGTTCTTCAATAAGTAGAACTCCTGCCACGTGCTAAGAACAGTTATAAGTGCTGGGAACACAGTGGTAAGTGAATAGGTCAGATCTGTTTTTTTGAAGAGCTTGTATTCTGATAAAACTGACTTTTCTGTATATAAAGAAAATAAGAGTGGTATATTTCTTAAATACCTCAGTTTGATATAGGAAGGCATAAAATTATTTCTGAATTCCTATGAGAAGGACTCCAAACTTCTGTTAAAAAAATTAAAAGGTAAATAAATTAACATGCAGATTAATTACTGGGAAAGTATTTTCCACCAAACTAACGAAGAAACAATGTTGTTACCCTAGAAAAAGATCTTGCATAAATTATTAAATAAAATAGAATCTCCCAGCAGAAAAGCTGACTAAAGACAAAAAAAAAGTTAAAAAAATAATACAAATAGCTTCCAAATAGAAAAAAAATTGACACTAGTAGTAATAAAGGAAATGCAAGTTAAATCAACCAGGTTTCTTCTTTAACACTAGCAAAGATTTTTCCTTTTTGAATCATGATACTAAGTGGTAGATGGGAATGGCTGAACTAGTGTAATTTGGTGTAGCTTTTCTGGAAAGCAGTTTGGCAATATGCATAGTATGCTTAAAGTGTCAAATCCTTTTTCTTAATTCTACTTTTTATATAACAAATTAGTAAAACAATATAGACAAAGATTTCTATAAATATAACTGGGTAAAGCATTCAAGATAGAGCAGATCTTGAGCTTGGGAGGTCAGAAAATTATTAGCTTTGTGACCTGAATTGTAATTAGGTTTTTCTTCAGAGCTTCTGGAGATTTTATTTTGATCAGCTGTGAATGGGTTGAACAGCCTCAGGAAAGAGCTACACCATCCACATTGGAATCTCTATTTCTTGGTTGGGTGAAGATGTTACACTGATTTAGTCTCACAATAGGACTGTAGAACTTAGGGCTTCCTTACTCTCCTGCCTTCAAAGAGCTGCACCAAGCTTCTTTGAGTCAGTGATTGAGTCAGAGCCTAAACATACCTGCCAGAAGCTCTCTGCTGCCATCTCCAGTCCTTTCCTCTCTCTCAGTGCTACCTTCCACCTCCATTCCAGATTTTAGAACCCCAACACATGCACACACACACACACACACACACACGCACACATGCACAGACCCACACACGCACACAAGGGGACATGGTGGTAGATATAAAACAGTGGATTGGGAATCAGTAATAATTGGCAATGCTCGATAGTGTGTATGTCAGGTGCTGTGTATACTATGTATATTATATAATACATATTTACACATCTATATATATTAACCCAATCCTAACAGTAACAAAATAGTATCATGTCGTAGATGCTATTATGATCCCCATTTTACAGATGAGGAAACTGAGGCACAGTAACTTCATCAAAGTCATATAGCTAGTGTGTGATAGAGCTGGAATTTTTAGGTAGCAATCTGGGTTCAGAGTCCTGCTTCTTAAAGCACCGTATCATTCTGCCTCTTTAACCAAGTGTTCATGTCCTGACTCTCCCACTTAACTAGCTAGCAATTAAGAAACACACTAAACATCTCAGAGCCCGATTACCTCCTGGGAAAAGGGTAGTAGTACCAGCTGCACCAATGTATTGCAATGATGGAGTGAGATGAGGTATATGAAGTTCCTGACATGTAATAAGTATTCAAGTACTTAGGACATTATTATTCATAAGTGCTTTATAATTTTATGTAATTTTGTACATTGCCTTTGCCTTAATATTTACCACATGAAAGTGGATTGCAAAGATAAAACTGTACCTTCCTGAAACATTTTTGGGCTCATTTCTTGTGTCACAACATTTGATGGTAACATAGCTTACCAGAGAGTTCTGATCCCCACCTCTTCATCAAGTCGTCCAGACCATTTGTATGACTTGGACACCTATGACTGTAGACCAGATCTGTGCCAGCTGTGGAGTCCACAGCAGTGAGTTTGACAGAAACTGTTGGCAGTTCCCTTTTGCAATGGTGAAGTGGCAGCTAGTTTGGGTACAGAGGAATTCACAAGTATGTTCTACACTGTGGTCTCTAGATGCAGAATTTAGAAGTGGGCTTGCCTATATGTCTGATCCCATGAGCTGGTTTCTAAGGAGTGGCTGTGGTACAGAGTTTTATGTCAGTCACAAGAATGCAGCTATAAGCACATCTTAATTTACTTTCTCACTTACGTGGTCACCGTTTGCTCATTTTGATCCTGCAGAGTAAGGGTTCTAAGAAAAAGAGAATAGTTTCCTTATATACCCCCAGAGTAGAAGTGGAAATGAAAACGTCTTTTCTGAGTAAGTCTATCTGTACAGTGTTTAACAAGTTTCTGTTTCTTCATGCAAAATATACATTTGCTTGTTTTCTTTAATTTCCTTCTTTTCTTTTAAAGGTATACATTAACTGTATTTAACCCCTTCCCCTAATCTCCCACTTCTTGTGTTTTATAGCTGTGCAGATCTGAGATACTTGGAACCAGCTGCACATCTGGCTCTATTGTTGGCTGAGATTTTGAAACAGTTACGTACCTCTGTGAGCCTTATCTATACATTGCAAATAATAATACCTAGCACATGGGCTTGGGAAAAGGATTAATGGGTATGTGTAATGCATTTTGCAAAATGATTAATTTTTAATAGGTAATTTACAGGGCTAGGGAGCATAGCAATTTATAAAAGAGGGAACATATGTAGGGATGAAAAACAAGAGACCAGAACAAAGGAAAGGAGGAGAAAGTATAGGAACTTACAAAATACTAAATAGGTAAAAGAAAAACAGATATTATTGTGGAAAAAAGATAGAAGTTCAGAGTTCAAAATAAGATTTTGTCATTTGCCATGCACCGCATAGTCAGAAGTAGAAACTAGATTACTACCACACCTGAGACCAAAATTACAGGCTTTTTTTTTACATACCTCAGATATCTCAGGTATTTCCTCTTTCCAGGAATCTTGCCTTGATGTCATCATGGGGGGAAAACCCTTAAGAGAGTCAAGTAGAAGAGTAGAGAGAGACCTTTGATACTTACCAGGAGATGAGAAGCTAGACATGTTAGTCCGTTTTAGAAGGCCATTTCAGTGGAGTTTTGAAAGGGGTTATAGTGTTTTGTCCAGGAAGGATCTATCTTTGTTAGGAACTAATTTGCTTTCATTAATTATTATTGTATAGTATTATATTATTATGAAGGGTATATTTCTTCATCGTAATGAAATAGATGGGTATGTACTACTTTATGGAAGTACTGAAGAAAAAAAAAAGGAGACAGTATCCACTGTATCCAGCATGTATTCATTGGGTACCTGTTTAGATATTGTGGATACACAGATGCACATATGGCTCTTGACATGGGAAACTGTTCATTTAATTTAATAATTAAATTATTAATTAAATAATTAAAATTAGAATGGGTTCTAATCACCCATTCTCAAATTTGATGGCTTAAAACAATAGCAACTATTTATCTTTTTAAATAATCCTATAGGTGACCTGGTGGTTCTTCTGATCTTTGTTGATGTCTCTTGTGGTTATAGTGAAATGATGGCTGTGACTGGAGCCATCCAGAGGCTTACTTGGGATGCTAGGATAAGTGGGCTTTTCTCTTTTTCTATATAATCTCAAGGCTTCTTCTTCACATGGACCTGTTCAAATGTCCGTCTATCAGGTAACTGATCTTAATATGAGGTGGCAAAAATCAGTGTTCAAGGGGTGGGTGTAGAAGCCTCTAGTCCTCTTCGAAATTAAGTCCAGCATTGACACAAAATCTTTTCCATTGCATTCTATTTGTTACTGTGAAACAAAAGCAGAGGCATATTGGGTAATTGACTCTCCCACCAAACAAAAATCTTCCACTAATTTGTAACATTTGCTGACTTTTCTAGTGTAAATAATTCCACCTTCACTGATTTCAAGCCAAGGTAACACCATTGAACACAAAATTGGGAAGAAATGAGCACAGTTGATTCCTGAGAGCTCACACAAGCTGGCTATGGCATATCACTGGTATATGTCAACCAAGGCTCATTGTGAGAGGGAACTACACAAAGATAGGAACACCAGAATTTGAGGTTCATTGAGAGCCATGTTGGAATACTACCATAGAAGCAAGTAGTCTAATGGGAAGGATGATTCATAAATAGATCATTATATTATTAGCGTTCAGAGAAGGATATGGTAAAAGAGCATATTAAATGTACAGTTAGGAACACAGAGAAAATGAGTGACTGTGCCAGGGCATGTCAGTGAAAATCCATTTACAGTAAAGATGATGATTAAGCTGAATCTTGAAGAATAAGTAGGAGGGAGTTCACCAGGCAAAAAATGAGAAGACATTCAGTTAAAAGGGACAACATCTATAAGTCCAAGAATTGATACAGTAAAATTACTTAGTAAATGGCAAAATGTATATTTTTTTCTCATGTGATTGTAGTGAGTACATCTTGGCTACTGAAGTATTCTGTACCATTGTTCATATTCACCAACCCCTAACATTTTGGTGTCTAAATTATGTCTCCTCCCAAACTTTCATACATACAAGTTGCACAAAATTCTTTGTCAGACCATGTGGGTCAAGTTTTGAAAAGAAATTTGGTTCCTATCAGAAGTTTCCCTAGAGGGCAAAACCAGAAAGGCTAAAAATGTCTTCCTGGAATTTATCCTGTAGGAAATGAGAATCCCTCAATTTCCAAATAGTTTTTTAAATGTATTTTCTATGGCTGCTGTAAGAAATCTTGATATACATTTTTAAAAAGATTTTATTTTTAAGTAACGTCTGCACCTGATGTAGCAGGATATACATTTTGCCATTTACTAAGTAATTTTACTGTATCAATTCTTGGACTTATAGATGTTGTCCCTTTTAACTGAATGTCTTCTCATTTTTTGCCTGGTGAACTCCCTCCTACTTATTCTTACAACCCCTAGATCAAGTTGTATATCTATCAACTGAGCCATCCAGTCACTCCTAAAAATCTTGGTATTATTGGGATGCCTGAGTGGCTCTGTCAGTTAAGCGCCTAACTCAGGGTGTGATCTTATGGGTTGTGAGATCCAGCCCTGCTTTGGGCTCCATGCTGAGAATGGAGCTTGCTTGAGATTCTCTGTCTCCCTCTGCCCCTCCCCTTGCTCATGCATAAGTGTTTCCTCTCAAATAAATCTTAAAATATAAAAAAATATTTTAATGGCTTAAGATAAAACAAATCTTTTATCTCACAGTTATGGAAGTCAGAAGTACAAAATCAGTCTCACTAGGCTAAAATCAAAGTGTCAGCAGGGCTGCATTTCCTTTGGAAGTTCTAGGGAAGAATCTGTCTTCTTGCTCTTTTCAGCTTCCGGAGTCCGCCTGTATTCCTTGGTTCATGACCATTATTTACATCACTCTAACCTTTTGGTTCTATCACATCTCACACTACACACTTGGACCTTTTCACCTCCTTCTTATTGGGACTCTTGTGATTACATTGTGTGCTTGCAGATAATACAGGATAATCTCCCCATCTCACCATCTTTAACTCAGTCACATCTGTAAAGTCTCTTTTTCCTTATAAGGTAACATTTAAGGGGAGGGGGGGTTCTAAGGGACTGAGTTGGTTAAATGTCTGACTCTTGATTTTGCCTCAGGTCATGATCTCACGTTTGTGAGATCTAGCCCCATGTCTGGCTCTGCTCTGAGCATGGAGCCTGTTTAGGATTCTCTCTCCTTCTCCCTCTACCCTTCCCCCACCCCTCATGTGCACACTCTTTCTCAAAACAAAACAAACAACAACAACAACGACAACAAAACAAAGCCCAAAAAACATTTACGGGCATTAGGGATTAGAATGTGGACAACTTTGGGGATGCCATTATTCAACCTACTACACACAGTAATATTTATGTTTTAGAAGTATCACTTCTGATCACATGCAGAGTTGATTTAAGCGTGACATAGAAGTTCAGGAAAATAAACGATGGGCTTTTGCAGTAGTGCAGATAAAGCCTTGAGGCAAAATGTGTCATTGGGGAGAGAAAGAGGCATACAAAATTCCCATATGGACTAGGGAGTAAAAGAGAGAGAGAAAAAAAATAAGTTTTGGCTTCTAATATGGACTAGGGAGTAAAAGAGAGAGAAAAAAAACCTCCAGTTTTTGGCTTCTAATAGAGGATTATTATATAATTAAACTATAGAGAATGTATGAGAAATTGATCCAGGGGACAATTAATTTAGTTTGATCCTTGTTTGAGTAGCTCTTGGAACATTATGGCAGTGAGGCCAGAGACCATTGGAAATTTTCCGTGAGAAAGAAGTCATCCTTGGAGAACATGTTGATTAGGAAGAGGTGTTTAAGAATAGAATTCTAGATAAATAATAAATAATAGGGGGTGGGATGTACAGCATGGGGAATACAGTCAGTAATATATTAACTTTGGCTATGGATGATAACTATACTTATTGTGGTGATCAGTTCATAATGTATATAAATGTAGAATCACTATGTTGTGCATATGAAACTAACAGGATATTGTATGTCAATTATTCCTCAATAAATTTTTTTTTTCAGAAAAAAAAGAACCCTAGAGACTCTAACATCTGAGAAGAATGGACAGCTAAGGAGGCAGAGAAGGGAAGAATGAGAGGTGTCATTGAAGGGAAGAGATGAGAAGATGTCAAGAAGGAAGGATGGTGTCAGGTATTTCTACAGACATGAGATAAGGCCTGAAATCTACTGGACTATGAAAGTGAATAGAAGATAATGTTAGATTTTATTAAGAACAATTTTAGAGGACTTGTGAAGGCTGATACCGATGAAGAGTTGAGAGTGGGTCGGTAGTCAGAAAGTAGAGAAAAGGAATGCAAACTATTATTTCTTGAAGTGTGGCCATAAATAGAATGGAAGAGATTATACAGTCAATAGAGAGAGAAGCCTGTTTCCCTTCAAAATGACTATAACTCACACTTTATAATTCAAGGGAAAGAGTCATTGGAAAAGAAGACAGTGAAGATAAAGGTATAGGAGGTTACGGAGAAATACCAAGTAGAGGAGGAGATGGGTCAAGTGCACATATTTAAGGGTTTGCTCCATGGACAGCAGTGGAGAAGGAGGTGCGTACATGATCAGTAAGCACATACATAGATATATTTAAGGGTGATATGACAAAGATAAGGAAGCTAAAGCTTCCAGGCTGCATGTCTTCTATGATATAGATGGCATTAGCATCTCCTCCAACCCAAG
Organism: Vulpes lagopus; assembly: GCF_018345385.1. Classification (NCBI taxonomy): domain Eukaryota; kingdom Metazoa; phylum Chordata; class Mammalia; order Carnivora; family Canidae; genus Vulpes; species Vulpes lagopus. Next base: position 59,202,394 of record NC_054828.1, read on the forward strand.
AATTCAAACCTGAGCTCATAAGCTGTGCCACGGATAAGTGTGCATGGGTTTGGATTCCAGCCCATCACTTCCCAATTGGGTGACTTCAGGTGAGTTTCTTAACTTCTCTCAATTTCAGCTTTCTTATCTGCAAATTTTGGATGCTAAGGTTTTACCCCAATCAGACCTATGAGATCAAATAAGATAATCTATGTAATGTGCTTAAATAAATGTTAGGCATTATTATTATTGGCATAAACATGAGTTCCTTGTTCCTTCCACTTTCAATAAACATTTTTTAAACGTCTACTTATTTCTTTAGCATTTTAAGATTGCTTCCAATAAAAAGTATTTTAAAGTTTTATATATACCAGTGTGCTCTGATCTTCAACTACAATATAATCTAAAGAATTTAATTCATAAATATCAGTTTGGCTCAACAAGCAAGGGTGATAGGCTCATGGAAATACCATAATATTTCAAGATTAACAAAATCCTGTCATAAATCCCTATCTGAGAGAACACTTGATATAATGTTTATACTTGGAACACCAGTAGGAAGTTTTATAAATTTCCTTGTACAAGACTTTTAGTCTGTCCTTTCTAAGGTTGGGCAGCACCAAGGCTGTCTGTGACTTTGAGGGAGGGAGCTGGGATCATAAGTAAAAAAACCTCTATGTATCATTTTAGCAGATTGGCTAGCCTCACGTGCATACTGAGTTTCTACCAGTGCTGATCTCATTGAGTCTAGGCATAAAACATGGTTTGATTTCTCTCTAGAAATTTTATTCCACAAGTGACCTTGAAAAATGATAACATTTGTATCACCTGTGAGAGTGATAGAAAAAAGGAAAAACACGGAGGTGGAGAGAGAAACAAAAAGAAATAAAGAAGGTGAGGAGAAGGTAAGAAAAAGAGACACATAGATCAATGGAACAGATTAGAGAACCCAGAAGTGGACCCTGAACTTTATGGTCAACTAATATTCGATAAAGGAGGAAAGACTATTCACTGGAAGAAAGACAGTCTCTTCAATAAATGGTGCTGGGAAAATTGGACATCCACATGCAGAAGAATGAAACTAGACCACTCTCTTTCACCAGACACAAAGATAAACTCAAAATGGATGAAAGATCTAAATGTGAGACAAGATTCCATCAAAATCCTAGAGGAGAACACAGGCAACACCCTTTTTGAACTCAGCCACAGTAACTTCTTGCAAGATACATCCATGAAGGCAAGAGAAACAAAAGCAAAAATGAACTATTGGGACTTCATCAAGATAAGAAGCTTTTGCACAGCAAAGGATACAGTCAACAAAACTAAAAGACAACCTACAGAATGGGAGAAGATATTTGCAAATGATGTATCAGATAAAGGGCTAGTTTCCAAGATCTATAAAGAACTTTTAAAACTCAACACCAAAGAAACAAACAATCCAATCATGAACTGGGCAAAAGACAGGAAGAGAAATCTCGTAGAGGAAGACATAGACATGGCCAACATGCACATGAGAAAATACTCTGCATCACTTGCCATCAGGGAAATACAAATCAAAACCACAATGAGATCCCACCTTACACCAGTGATAATGGGGAAAATTAACAAGGCAGGAAACCACAAATGTTGGAGAGGATGCGGAGAAAAGGGAACCCTCTTACACTGTTGGTGGGAATGTGAACTGGTGCAGCCACTCTGGAAAACTGTGTGGAGGTTCCTCAAAGAGTTAAAAATAGACCTGCCCTATGACCCAGCAATTGCACTGTTGGGGATTTACCCCAAAGATTCAGATGCAATGAAACGTCGGGACACCTGCACCCCGATGTTTCTAGCAGCAATGTCCAAAATAGCCAAACTGTGGAAGGAATCTCAGTGTCCATCGAAAGATGAATGGATAAAGAAGATGTGGTCTATGTATACAATGGAATATTACTCAGCCATTGGAAACGACAAATACCCACCATTTGCTTCAACGTGGATGGAACTGGAGGGTATTATGCTGAGTGAAGTAAGTCAATCGGAGAAGGACAAACAGTGTATGTTCTCATTCATTTGGGGAATATAAATAATAGTGAAAGGGAATATAAGGGAAGGGAGAAGAAATGTGTGGGAAATATCAGAAAGGGAGACAGAACATAAAGACTCCTAACTCTGGGAAACGAACTAGGGGTGGTGGAAGGGGAGGAGGGCGGGCGGTGAGAGGCACTTGACGGGTGTTATTCTGTATGTTGGTAAATTGAACACCAATAAAAAATGAATTTATTAAAAACTTTTTTCCTTAAAAAAATAAAATAAAAATATAACATCTAAAAATGAAAAAAAAAGAAAAAGAGTTTATGCCTTCTTTTCTCTCATACTGTTAAAAATACCTATACTTTTCCTTTTCTCAATCCAGAAAATGAACTTTCAGGCTAAGATAGCAGCTCTTACGTTCTAATCATCAATTGTGTGTGAATAGTAGATGAGAAGTTGCCCATAGTAACCAAAACTGTAATTCTTATGGAAGGGAGATAGGAGAACTTTGTATCAGGAGTTTGAGTGGAAAGTGTATTAGGGACATAATAGCCAGAGGTTACACAGACCATGATGTTAGTCTCTGAATCCTGAGCAGTGCTCTTAGCCACTCCACTGCAGGGGCCCCCATCCAAAAGTTATTTTTTAATAATAATGGGCTGAGAACAGATAGAATAACAGTGCAGTTATTTCTCTCATTGAGATTGGACCACAATGAAGTGACCACAGTTTGATCAATATGTGGAGTCGTGGAGTAGAACCATTCTTTCCTAGACCCATTGATGTTTAGAACTGTAGTGTTATAAAAATAATAATAATGATCACTTTTTTGTGGTATATTATTTAATGTGCTGCAGAATATTTTCCAACATTCACTATTTATTTTTGCCTAATAGCCATAAGTAATATTGCTTCTAGTTTTTTTTGTTTTTGTTTTTGTTTTTGTCTATAGGAGTTTTGTTAGATTTGGCTTCACTTTGCTGATTTTTACAGAAATAATTTAGAAGCTTTTCTTCCTTCTCTGTGCTCTGGCATAGTTTAATTAGTATTCTAGTTACTTTTTCTTAAAATTATGATAGGATTTACCTGTAAAACTATATGTTCCCAGTGTCTAACCATTATTTCTTTGAATAAGCTTTCAGCCCCTTTCTCTCTCTTTTCCTTTTGGGATGTGTAATCGGACATGAACCTGGAGAACTTCCAGGGGTCAGACCACTGTGAATCTGTGACGGACCACTGGAAGATTTTGGGTAAATTCCAGACAAGATCAAGTGAGTGAATGAACACTCACAGCCAAGCTGATGGAGTGCGGGGTGAAGGGTATGACTGGAAACAAGTCAACTAATTAGAACTCCATCATAATATCTCAGTCAGAAATAATGAGGGCTTGTATTAAGCTCTGACAGCACAGATGGAGAGAGAAGGATACTTAACATGTACAAATGATTATGGGCTGATAGGCATAGAATTTGGGTGGAGAAAAGGACTCCATACAGTAACTCCTGGTTCATGACTGCAACACTTATCTGGACTGAACTGGACGCTGGACTGTGGTGCTATTGATTTGAATTTGGGACCTAAGAGGAGGATCAAGTTTGAAGGAGAATATGATGAATTCCATTGTGAACATGATGAATAGTAAGTGCCTGTGAGATGCCCTGTTATGGCAGAAAGGCTGGAAGGCTGGAAGAAAGCTGGGAATCGGGACACCTGGGTGGCTCAGTCAGTTAAGTGTCTGACTCTTGATTTAAGCTCAGGTCATGATCTCAGAGTTGTGAGATAGAGCCCTACTTCAGGCTACTCACTAGGCATGGAGCCTACTTAAGGTTCTCTCTCTCCCTCTGCCTCCCCACCCCCCAAAATAAATACAGCAAGCTGGAACTCTTTTGTGTATGGGGTAGTGGCCAAAGTCATGGAGTGGAATGAAGCTACCAAGGGAAAGTATACAGCTGCATTGTCCAATATGGGAGCCACTAGTCACATGTGATTATTTAAATTTGATCTTGAATTAGTTCAAACTAAATAAAATTAAAAATTCAGCTTCTCAGTTGTACTAGCCATGCTTCAAGTGTTCAAAGACTGCCTGTGGCTTGTGGCTACTGTATTAGACACACATAGACTATAGAAAGTTTAGTCTTCAGAGAAAGTCCCATTGGGCAGCTCTGGTATACAGAGTGAAAAGAGCAGAGATGTGAAATGTATCAGCACCCTGGTATTACTGTGTGGTCACTGAAAGAGCTCAACAAAAAGAGGCTGAGGAGGTGCCTCCATCCACTGAGGGCTTTCTAATGGGCTGGGCTCTGCCTGCTTTCATAGGCTATCTCTGATCTCTAAACAGCCCTTTCATAGTGGTAATACTAATTATTTTTTATTAAGACTTGTTAAGGTCTATTTTCCCAAGACCCCAAGCTAGGAGGTGGAAGGACTGGATTTGTAACCCAGATAATACTCCAAATCCAATGATTTTTCAGTTGCTCCAGCTTACCTAGCCTAGGAAAACACAGAGACAATGGTGCTGAGAAAAAGAGAAGAAGGAAATTTCGTGAATGTGAACATGGTACCATGGGTTCAACTAAAGGTTAGGTCAGAAAATTATGAGTAGGTGATTTATTGAATTGGGCAACTAGAAGGTCATCACAGATTTTGTTGAGAAAATTTCAGTGTAGTATAGGGGTTGAAGCCCTACCGGAATGTGCTGAGGATAGCTGTACCCATGTAGAGCATAGGCCAGTTTAGCCTGTCCTTTTAAGAAGTTAGATTTGGAGATTTTTCTTGATACAAAAGATGGTTTACTGAAAAGATATTTCAAGTTTTTAAAAATTACATATTCCCTAAGATGACATCTCCCATCTTTGGAATAGTCAGAAGAGACTAAATCTTATGATACACTCCTTATTGCTTAGTTTCCAACTCCTAACCTTGGTCGGGTCACTAAACTCTTTCGTTTTGTTTTTTTTTTCCCCCAATCTGTGAATGAATTTGGAAATATGTACCTTGGTTACCTAATAGGAATGTTTGCACATCAAATGAAGCAATATATTTGATAGTGAACTGTGAAGTGACGTAATATAATACACTATTCCCAACCTATCAGGCAAAAGTAATATTTAAACTCCACAGATTTATCCACAAAATTTCATGCATCTAGTGGGTGTTTTCATTTAAAGTTATTAGCTCTATATCTCTGGAGAAGAATAGAGAAGTGGATGAACATGTGTTAAATTTCTCCCACCCAGTCTTCCAGCTTGACACTTGATTTTTGAAACCAAGAACCCTGGGTTCCTGTGGCCAGTTCTGATTTAATCTTTATGCCCTGACTAACTCCATCAAAACTGAAAGAGAAGAGATATTCCCCCCACCCTAAGATCTTTAAAAGAAAAGAAAAATGATTCAAACTTTCTAAGAAAACTCAGAGTATCAGGAATTAATTGTTTTGTTAACCAGATGAATACTTATATCTAGAACCTGATAAGTTTGTGGAAAAACTTAACTTGGTTCCCAAAAGAAGCAAATCCTAGTGATTACCTTAACTGGGAGCTCCTCAAATTCTCTTTGTTTTGAGCTATGCCTATGACTGGAGGTCAGAATGTTACTAGGAACCATTGTGGTTCGATTAAAGTGCATATAAGCACCAGAGGATGTATATTTGTCACTAGACCCTGGAAAACCTAAAGGGTGTTCTCATGCCTCTCTGGACCTGGATTCAGCAGCCCAAAGTATTTTCTGCCCAACAAAAATAGTTCTAGGTTCCTTAATTCCCAGGGTTTAAACACTAAAGCCCCACCACATCTATCCCAGCTATGTCTTAAGTAACTACAAGGAGAATCCTTAATATTTTTGGTCAGAATAAATCAGGAAAGGAGTGTAAATTATTTGTCAATAAAGTATTTCTTAGTATCCTCTGGAACTTTTCTAATTAGCCTCAAGGCTTATTGAATGCACAAGAAGTTACTGGAAATGTCAGTTATTAAATAGACTTTTTACCGTAATTGAATGTTAGTGTCACACAGTTCAGACCACAGGCCCGGGCAGCCCGGAGAAAGGGTTGCTCATAGCAAACTGTGCACTGACAGGAAGCAAACTTCTCAGTGGGTCCCACCACAGTGCTTTGGCTTTAACTTGCAGGAGGGAAAAATTATCAGCCACCACCCTGGCTATTGTCACTAAATGGCTGTCATTGAAATAATACAGAGGTCAGGTAAACTATGAAGAAAACCAAAGTTCTGGTGGGATTTTTAAACTCTCTCTCCTTTTTTTTTCTTTCTTGAGGTTATCATGTTACTGATAAATGGTCAAAGTAAGGTACAGAGGAAAATCCCTAACCTCTGTGTTGGGGTTAGACCGTTGACTTTGACTCTGCTTACTGATATTTTAGCAAGAATGTTATGAAACTTATCTGTTTTTCAAATGTAAGTGTTGTTTAAAATTGAGATAAAACTGTCATATAACATTATATAATTTCAAGTGTATAACATAATTTGGTATCTGTGTGCATTATAAAATAGTCATTACCAAAAGTCTGGTTACCATCCACTGCCATATAATTGAGCCTCTTCACCCATTTTGCCCACTCCTCACCAATCTGCTTCCCCTCTGGTAACCATCAACCTGTTTTCTGTGTCCGTGAGCTTGTTTCTGTTATTGTATTATTTGTTTGTTTAGATTCCACATATAAGTGAGAATATGCAATATTTGTCTTTCTCCATCTGACTTATTTTACTTAGCATAATATACTCAAGGTCCATTCATGTCACAAATGGCAAGATTTCTTTCTTTTTAAAGAATGAATAGTATTTCATTGCAAATATATATATATATATATCAGATCCTCTTTATCCATTCATCTGTTCAGGGACATTTAGGTTGTTTTCATATCTTGGCTATTGTAAACCATGCTGCAATAAATGTAGGGCTTGCATATACCATTTGGAATTAATATTTATGCATTCTTCAGATAAATACCCAGAAGTGGAATAGTTGGATCATATGGTAGATCTGTGTGAGGAATCTGAATACTGTTTTCCATAGAGGCTGCACCAATTGACATTCCCATCAACAGTGTGTGAGGGTTCTCTTTTCTCCACAATCTCTCCAACACTTGTTAGTTCTTGTCTTTTTGATTATAGCCATTCTAACGGGTATGAGGTGATATCTCATTATGGTTTAGATTTGCACTTCCCTGATAATTAGTGAAGATGAATGTCTTCTCATTTGCCTGTTGGCCATCTGTATGTCTTCTTTAAAGATATCTCTATTCAGATCTTCTGCCTATTTTTTAATTGTTTATTGTTTATTTTTTAAAATTTTTTAATTGCATAAGTTCTTTATATATTCAGGATATTAACTACTTACCAGATATATGATTTGGAAATATCTTCTCTCATTTAGTAGGTTCCATCTTCGTTTTTGCTTATGGTTGCCATCACTGCGCAGAAACTTTCTAGTTTGATGAGCTCTGTTTGTTTTTGTTTTCCTTGCCTTTGGAGTCAGATTCACAAACACCTCACTAAGACCAATGTCAAGGAGGTTATTGCCCATGTTTCCTTGTAGGAAATTTATAATTTCAGATCTTACATTCAGATCTTGAGTTAATTTTTGTGTTTGGTGTAAAATAGTGGTCTTGTTGCACGTGGCTGACCTGTTGCCCCAGCACTATTCATACGTGGTTTTAAGTTATCAACTAATGACCCAGAATCCATTTCTGGTTGAGTTTGTCTGCTGAATTCCAGACAAATAGGAGAAATTATCACCATCTATACCCAAGATAGAATGCCATCATTGTATAATACTGATGCAATTCTTGATCAGCTACTTTTCGTCCCTAGTCCTAGTGGTGAGATTGATTTATAAAGTGATGCTTAATTAGCCCTTGTGACATTGGGGTTTCTTCCCTTCTGTTTAGGGCTCATCCTCTTCTGTGTGCCCTTAGTTCCATCTCTGGCCTCCTCAGGAGTCTCTACAGATCATTCCTCTGATCCTCCATTGTGCTCAGTGTCCTCTTAAACAATCTTAAGCAATAGAGAGAAAAAGCAAATGAACAAATATCCGCCTACAAGTTTTCACTTACCCTGTTAATAGTATCTGTCTTAAATGTCAAAACCAGTGACATCATCATTATCTATTAAAAGAATGTTTTTACTTTGCTAAGCAGACCCTGTATCCACTGTACTAGTGTATCCCTGTATCAGAGATGAGCCCTGCATACTTTCATAGTCTTTGAGTAATGAGTTTACTTGACCTCATGGTAAGTGAGCCCAGAGGGCACACTGAAGCTTCTTCCTTGATCCTAGTCTGCCTTGCCTCCCTGCCACATGGCTCAAGGTCCCTTCTATGACTGTGATCCACTATAAAGCCCATAGGGACCAGAACTCCAGGAGCTTGATTAGCTCTTACAAGTCCTCTTTCCTTAGGATTCAAATTTTGTATCTGGTGGGAATTCCTATTACAAATGGACGGATTTCCTAGGGCATACCATTGTCAGACTGACTATCACATGTCACACATAATTTCACATGATGTGTCATATCATATAACATCAAAATAGGGAGTTTACTACTATGTGGCTAAAGTTATTATTAAAAAGAAAATAGTGTTGGGGCTTCACTAATCATTTTTTTTTCATAGTCAAATGCTAAGCAAGAGAATAACAAACTTTAGTATTTACAGAAGCTGCATGCAGTCTTTTGTCTACCCTTGCTAGGATTGTTTGATCTCAATGGCTAACTTCTTGTCACTTTAAAGAAAGATGGTACACCGATTTCCTTTTTTGGGAGCCCTACTCTGAACCCAGCCCTTTTTGGAAGGGATTTTGGCAACCTGGCTGGCCATTAGCAGCCCTCAACACTGGATAAAGCACTCAAGAAGGTCCTAGAACAGCAATATCACCACTTACCTGGCTCTTAGCATTATGATTGTCAGGTGATTCCTGCATTCTGGTGACCAATGGGTTACTCCTGGCTTCCTTTACATGTTGAAATCAGCTTGGACTGCATCTGCATTTGTCATGTGTGTGCTTTTGTAATTATGATTTGAGATGCTAGTTGCCTGTATATCAGGAGTTATTTATAAGCTAGCTTGGTCTCCAAACCCTAGGCCTACAAATTTCTAGTTTCCTCTCTTCACCACTAGCCCAGTATGGGGGACACAACATCTAGAGTATGACCATTTCCTCTTCCAGATTCTGCTCTAAGTTTAAAAATGTATGGAAAGAAAAAAAAGCAGAAAGACACTTAATTTAGTTTAATATAGGTATGATGATGGTTATTTACTTAGAGAAGACATGCTATTATCTGTTAATTTTTAATTAGTCAATAAAAACATTAACACAATAATAGCAATTCTAGTAAGTTACAAGTGCCACATAACTTCCATTCACTGTCTCTTTTATTGTTTACAATGTCCTATGCTGTGAGTATCCATACTTTCCTTGTTTTATAGAATAGGACCCCAAGAACTAAATCACTCTAAGCCATAAGTTAGTAAGTAATGGAGTCAAGGCTTGATTCTAATTTTATTTATATTATGTAAATGGGCTCTTCATTCCTACACTAATTCCACCATAAGTAAACAAATGATGTAGAGTCCTAGCAAGTTGTGATGATGGCTGGGTTAACAGAGCCAGTTAAATCCCAGCCTGTGAAGTTTGCATCTGATCCTATAGGCAATAGGTAGTTACCACAGATTTTTGAGCCTCGTGTTTAATGCGGTAAAACTCACTTTATAGTTGTTGGATATTGATGGCCAGGAAAGATAAAGATGAGTAAGAGGTATGAAGACCATTAAAAAGATCCATAAAGTCTATATGAGAAAATTATAAACTTTTTTTTTAAGATTTTATTTATTCATGAGAGATACAGAGAGAGAGAGAGAGAAAGAGAGAGAGAGGCAGAGACGCAGGCAGAGGGAGAAGCAGGCTCCATGCAGGCTGCCCAACGTGGGACTTGATCCTGGTTCTCCAGGATCACACCCTGGGCTGAAGGCAGTGCTAGACCGCTGAGCCACCCAGGCTGCCCAAATTATAAACTTTCATATTGAAAAATATTAGACCTAAATAAATGGAGATATTATATACTGTGTTTTTAAACATTTATAGATAAGAAGACTCACCATTTTAGAGATACCAATCTTTTCCAAATTAATGTATAGAATCAATAAAATATTAATTGAAATCTCACAGATTTTTTTCCTAATGGACCTTGACAAATAGATTCTAAAATGAACAACATGGAAAATTAGGGCCAAGAAAAATCACAACACTGCTGAAGAACAACAACGAGGTGGGCTATAAGAGTTCATATCTTATATAATAATTAAGACAGTGTAGGATTTGTGTATGCTAAAACAAAAAGACCAATGCCAGTGAAGAGAGGCCAGCCACAAATCCAGCAATATATGGAAACTTGGTATTACAGAGTTGGCATTTCAGATTATTGGGGAGAGATAGAGTTGCTTAAGAAATGGTGCTGGGACTATTGCTTACAAAATAAGTTGGATTCCTAGCTCACACTATACATAATGTTTTTTCTTGTATGAATTAAGGGCTTAAGTATGAAAAATTGATTTAAAATGTTAGGAGAAACTTTTATCACTGTGTGATATGGGAGAATTCTTAAAATCTTAAATTTCTAAAATAAAAACATGAAATATTAAGGATGAGAATGATATGTGTAACTACATTAAAATTAAGAACTGTTCATCAGAGAGTCTATAAGAAAGTAAAAGGATAGACTATAACAGGGGAGCAGCTGCTAACCACAGTATTACCAACAATACATTAGTATCTCAAATGTATAAAGCACTAAAATTGATAAGGAAATAACTACTCATTTAGTAAATTAACACAATAAAAAAGTAAGTATTTGACATAAGTGGTGAATAAGCCTATGAAAAAAGAGGGTGCTTAACCTCATCAGTAATCTGAAAAGGCAAGTTAGAAGTATAATTAAATACCATTTCACATCTAATTTGACAAAATTGAAGAGGTCTGATGATACTCTTAGAATGTTTATTAATACTTTATTGGAGGAAGCAACATAATGACTTTGAAAAGCAGTTCAGCATCGTTTTATAAAGCATTCATATTCTGTGGCCCAGGACTAAATACTCATAGGCATACATCTTAGAGAAGTGCTTTGTATGTTTTAATATTCATAATATTCATACAAATCATCTGGTAATCTTGATAAAATACATATTTGCATTCAGAATTCAAGAAAAGATTAAGTTTTAAAAATACATAATTAGACATTTTAGAGAAACTGCAAAACATTAATTCATTCCTTGGACAAATACTTACTGAGTTGGATACTTACCATGTGCCAGACAATTTTATAGTATTAAGGATACAATAACCAAAAGATAGAAAAGCAAAACCCTCCCTGCATGGATCTTATATTCTGGTGTTTGTGTGGTAGGGGAGGGCATTAGACACAAATTAAATAAAAGGTATAGTATGTCTGATGGTGATAAATGCTATGTAAAACTCTAAGCAGAGAAGGGAGGTAGAGAATGCTGGAGGGGTAGTCATTGTTATCTTAAGTTTAGTTGTCAGGTGAAGTGGCCCTGAGAGCCTGAAAATTGAGCAAAGGCCTGGAAGAGGTGAGTGAGTCATTTGATTTAACTGAGAGACAAATGCATGTGCAGAGTCCCCAAGGCATAAATATGGTTAGTGTGCTGAAGGGATAGCAAGAAAGTGTGGTTAGATCCAAATGATTAAGAGGAAGAGAGATAAAGATAAAATCAGAGAGGTAGAGGGGGCCAGATCATGTAAGTGTTGTGTAGACCATTGAAATGACTTTGCTTTTACTCAGAGACAAACGAAAAGCCATTGAAGGCTTTTAAGTAGATATGTGATATTATCTGATTCAGAGATAACAGGGTAACAACATTCTTCTTGTTACTATGTTAAAAATAGATGAATTGGAGGAAGGCCAAGTATAAAAGCAGGGAGAACATCTAGGAATCTATTGTGATGATCCAAGCAAAACATGGTGGTTGCTTGGAGCAGTGTGGGTGGCAAGAAGGGATGGAATTTTGTATAAATTTTGAATGTAGAGGGCATCCCTGAGTGGCTCAGCGGTTTAGTGCCTGACTTCGGTGCAGGGTGTGACCCTGGAGACCCGGGATTGAGTCCCATGTTGGGCTCCCTGCAAGGAGCCTACTTCTCTCTCTGCCTGTGTCTCTGCCTCTCTCTCTCTCTGTGTCTCTCATGAATAAATAAATAAAATCTTAAGAAAGGACAGCTTTAAAAAAAAATTCTTTTTGAATGTAGAGCTGATGGAATTTCTGAAGAACTGAATGAGGAGTCTAAGGAAAATGATTACTTTTTTTCTTAAGATAATGGAAAAGTAGTGTTGTCATTTAGTGAGATAGGGAACACTGCTGAAGAACATGTTTGGGGAAAGGAGTGAAATCCATGTGCTCAGATTTAGGCATTTTTATGTTTGAGATGTTTCAAGAGGAGGTGTTCATTAGACAGTTGGGTATGCCATTGTGGAGCTAGAGAGGAGTCTCAATTGGAGATAAGATTTTGGGGTCATCATAAGTGGTATTTATAGACATGAGACTGGCTGAAATATCCATAAAAGGGGGTGACAGGAGAAGGGGCCTGAGCATTCCAGTGTTTAATGTAAATATCTTAAAGGCAAATAGAAAAGACAAGTCACCTACAAATGATCAACAATTGGACTTACAGATGACTTTTCAAGAGCAACAATGGAAGCCAGGAGAAATGGAGTAATATCTTTAAGGTGATGCAAGAAAGAAAGCAAAATTATAGTTTTATACTAAAAGTGAAAAAGAAAAGCCGAGAGAGTTTACCACCAATATACCACTCTTAAGTAAATATATAAAGGATGCATTTCAGGATGTAAGAAAGTGTTTCTTAGAAAGAACGTCTGAAATGAAGAACAATACAATGGATGGGGAATGAAGAAAGACCCCAGTGTGGCTGGCATATGTCTTAACAATGATATTGTAGACACTAACCCATTTGGATGAAATTGGAAATTGTTTACCAGGTATATCAGAATTGCTCATTCCCAGAGGCTAAGCTGCTGAGAATGTAGATTTCTTTCTCTTTTTTTTTTTTTTTTAAAGATTTTATTTATTTGACAGAGAGAGAGAGCCAGAGAGCACAAGTGAGGGGAATGGCAGAGGGAGAGGGAGAAGCAGGCTCCCTGTTGAGGAGGGAGCCCCAACATGGGGCTTGATCTCAGGACCCTGAATCATGACCTGAGCTGAAGTCAGGTGCTTAACTGATGAGCCATGTAGGCACCCCAAGAATGTAGAATTCTATGATCTTGAAATTAATCCTCTCTTGCTGTCTATCTTCAGCATGATTAGCAACATGTTTATGCTGCTTCTAGGTGTTATTACTCGTTAGCATTACTTAGAAAAGCAAATATAATTTACAGATTTTTTTTCTTAATTGATGGGAAATTTAAAACTAAAATTTTTATGTAAAAATGTTAATAACTTAAGCTGTCTTCAAATCACTTGCCTGCAGGGAAGGCATTTCATGTGGTAAACTTCATGCCTATTCCAAGAGGGAATTTGGAAAATTCCTATAAAGCAATAAATAAGAAAAGGCAAGTAAAGACCCATACATACATATCTACATGGGTTAGATAATTACCATTTTAGGAATGCAGTGTTTTGGGTAATCACTTAAAGACCATAAATGCCATAGTAAGGACTTGAAAAAAATTGCTGATAAATAATTATATTAACGTTTTTATCGAAAGAAAAAAGTACCAAAGAAATTCCCTTACATTGACTAGATGAGAAAAGGAAAACCATCTAATCAATATTAAATAAGTATTTGTTAAACTTCAATACTGATCAAATTTTTCTAAGTAAAAACTCCGTAGCAACTAGAAACAGAAGAAAATTCTTAGAGAATACACTAAAATCCTACAATTAGCATAAGCTTAAGGACACCACCTTCAACTCATTTCTGTTATAGTGAGAACAATGTCAAGATACCAGGCATCATAGTTACTGGTTGATAGTGTACTGGAGGACCTATGCAATCTAATACAAGGTAAAAATAGATAAGGGACAAAATTGTTACAAGGAAAGATACAAGACATTATTATTTATATAATATGTTTGATAGTCTATATAGAAACTCCTAGGGAACCAGTGAAAACATTACTAGAATAAACTGGAGAGATTAAGAAGGGGTATGAATCAACATATAAAAATTCCAGCAATGACCAATTAAAAATGTATTAGAAAAAGTATTTGCAGTTACAGAAAAAATATATCTAGGAATAACCCCAATAAAGAATATATATTTATGGAAAAACTAATAAAATTACTGAAGAAGACCTGTTTTTTTATTAAACATAAAAAACATACACAGTGTCAGTGTGTGGGAAAAGATATCACTTCTACCCCAACTACATTGTGAGTTCAAGAAAATCACAAAATCCTAAAAGAAATGTCATAAGCGAATTCTAAAATTAATATGGAAATATAAATGAACAAAAAAAAGGACATCATTTTTTTGGTTCCCACCAGGAATCAAAATACATAGCAAATCTGTGGTAGTAGAAATAGTATGATATTCAAGTAGGAAAAAAAACCCCAAAATATCAATAGAATAGGATTGAGAGTCTAGTAATGAGCCTGTGTATATAAAGGACAATTAACTATCCATTTTAGAAAATACAATGAGGCAGCCCAGGGGCCTCAGTGGTTTAGCACCGCCTTCAGCCCAGGGCGTGATCCTGGAGACCCGGGATCGAATCCCACATCGGGCTCCCTGCAAGGAGCCTGCTTCTCCCTCTGCCTGTCTCTGTGTCTCTCATGAATAAATAAATAAAATCTTAAAAAAAAAAGAAAATTCAATAATTTCATTGACATAATTTCATATCAATACCTAATACCATTCATTAAAAAAATTCAGGTGAATTAAATAATGCTGAAAATTATAAAATATTAGAAGAAAATCTAGGAGGATGTGTTTTTGTCTTTGTGGTACAGTGATCCTCTTAAAATAAGTATATTAATGAGTCAAGAATAAAATATAATTTTTAGTACATTAGCAAACTTCTAAATAATACAAAAGACCATATCAAAAAGTCCATAAAAAACTGTGATAAGTAGGAAGAAGTATTTTCAACATACCATAGACAAATGAAAAATACTCAGAATTTATGAAGAGCCAATGGTCATCTATAAGGAAAGGACAATCTAAATGAAAGAATATGAAAATAATTCACAGAGGAGGAGTTGCAAGTGGAGTATAAACATAGATGACTCTGATGACTGACTATGTCTATGATGACATAGATGACTCTACTACTGGTGATCAAGGAAATGCAACTGATAACATTCACTTACCACATTGAAACGTTTTTGAAGTTTTTGCTAAGTTAATCTTTTTTTATCACAATGTAATATAATGCAGTTGAAAGATAACAATAAATCTATGCATATTGATACAACAACCTTTGAGGAAAACTGTTGCTTCAGAAAACTAATGATATTATCTTGACGTTATGTAAAAGTTACTCTCATACGCACATATGGGTATATAGACATACACTATTTTAGTTGTAGAAGCCGAGGCTGAAATGATTCTTCTTCAAGCA
The DNA here is from genome assembly GCF_018345385.1 of Vulpes lagopus. Taxonomy (NCBI): domain Eukaryota; kingdom Metazoa; phylum Chordata; class Mammalia; order Carnivora; family Canidae; genus Vulpes; species Vulpes lagopus. The sequence goes on from NC_054828.1 coordinate 59,217,987, forward strand.
ACTCATGGAGCAAATGCTCCCAGGAGTGAACGATGCAGGTTAGGACACGGGGAGGTGACTGTGGTCCTGTGTGGAGACCACTGTGTGATTCTGCAGGGATGCTCTGGAGCACTGATTGCACCAAAGTGGGTCCTACCTTCAGGCCGCTTACATCCTCGTGTCTGTCCATTATTGAGTAAATGTGACGTGCCTCCATCTGCAAGGGATACGGGGAGTAGTCACAGCATCGGTTGGCTACGGGCAATTCTCCAGAGAAAAGGGAGGCTGAATTCCTATTAGTCAGCTCTGGCAACAGCAGAAAAGGGGACCTGGGTGGGGCAGCAACTACCTCTACCACACATGCACACGTATACACATACACACCTACACGAGTGCAAATACACACACAAGCAAGAGACTCAAGGAATTCACACAAAACTGGTGAAATGGTGACTTCTAGTGACAGGCTTGGGGTTGAGGGGTGTTACCAAGGTGGGCTTTAGTTTTATATTTGTTTTTTAAATAATTACAATATGTTATATTATGCAATTAGAAAATAAGCTTTTTAAAAAGAAGCATTTTACTTTCTCACATAGGAAGGACTTCATTATCCCACTCTTTCAAGCCTTCCTTACTTTTTTATACTTAGTACAAATAGAGTTTATTTGAGGGAACCACATTAAAATTCCAGTGAACTTTTTAATACTGTATTTCATAAGTCAAGATAATTACAGAACTAGTTTTGCTTAGGCAGATGTCATTTCAGTTTTCTATTTATTTAAAGATTTTATTTATTCGTGAGAGGCAGAGAGAGAGAGAGAGAGAGAGAGGCAGAGACACAGAGGGAGAAGCAGGCTCCATGCAGGGAGCCCGATGTGGGACTCGATCCCAGGACCCCGGGATCATGCCCTGAGCCGGAGGCAGGCACTAAACCGCTGAGCTCCCCAGGGATCCCCTCAGTTTTCTATTTAAAATAATGTGATTATTCAAGACCAATTATGAACTGTGAGCAACATATGCATATGTTTAATGAAACAGAAATCCAATGAATATACAATTTCATTCTTCTCATACTTAGTGACTTTGATCAGAGTTTCTGATGTTGAATGCCTTGATGAAGATAGCAAACAGCCACCTATTAATCAGTGTCCTTTTCTGTTAAAAGGAGTAGGAAATCGGATACTCGTACTCTACCTTTTAATGTAGATGTTGTGAAAACTCATTGCCTTGGCCTCTTATTTAACTTGTTTATCTATTAATAACGGAAACGAGAAGAGACTTCAGCCTTTAAACAGGTCCCTCATGCTTCTCTACTTAACCGTTAGGTGAGATCTCATCCAGTCCCCTGGTTTTAGGTACCCTGGTTGGACTGAACATACAACTTCACTTTGACCTTTTTCAAGAATTCTGTATTCAGTACGCCTAGGTGGCTCAGCAGTTGAGTGTCTGCCTTTGGCTTAGGGCGTGACCCCGGGGTTCCGGGATCGAGTCCCACATCAGGGTCCCTGCATGGAGCCTGCTTCTCCCTCTGCCTGTGTCTCTGCATCTCTATCTCTCTGTGTCTCTCATGAATAAATAAATAAAATCTTAAAAAAAAAAATCCTGTACTCAACTGCTTGGTTGAACTTTCATCCTGGACATCTTCAGTTAGCATCTCACTAACTAAAGGAAACTCTAGATTCCCCCTCCAGCCTCACTTCCTACACTCCTGTTCCTCATCCATCAGTAAAAGACATTGTCATTTATTCATTTGCTTAAGCCACAAATTTGAGTAATCCTTGATTTCCTTCTTTCATCACTCCCTCACGCCTGATGCATCAGAAAATCATCTTGATGATACCCTTAAAACTTCTCAATCTGTATTTCTCCATCTCTGTTAATGCTGCCTTTGTCCAAGGAACATAATCTTCTAGACTATACCCATGTATACCCATGTCGTATTCCATTATTACAATAACCTACTCTCCCTGTTTCATTTTTTGCTTTCCCTCACACACAATAGCTAGAGCATTTAAAAAATGTAAATCAGCACTCCAGCCATTGAAGATGCTGAAAGGAAAGAAGGCTGAGGGGAAGAATGTTGCCCTGACCTCTCTACTACCTAGAATTTAAGTAAAAAAATGGAAATAAAATAGAAGCACCTCCTGTGATTCCTCCAGTTCGCCCAGGCCTTGGACTGTCAAAGAGCTACTCAGCCGCTTAAGCGGACTCACAGATACAGACCAAGAAGAAGAAGCAGAGGTTGTTGGCCCAGGCTGAGTACTAAACTGCTGGCAAAGAGAATAGAATGTCTCTCCCAAAGAGGCCGCCTGTCCTTTGGGCTCGGGATAGTACTGTCACAACCATGTTAGGATGGTGGAAACCCAAAAGGCTCAGCTGGTAGGGACTGCACATGCTGTGGATCCCACTGAGCTGGTGTCTGCCTCCTTCCCTTGTGTCCTAAGATGGGGATTCCTTCCTGCATTATCGAGGGAAAGACCAGGCTGGGGCATGTAGTCCACCTGCACCACTGTTGCCTTTACACAGGCTAACTCAGAGGAAAAGGGAGCGCTGCAGAAGCAGGTGGAAGCTATCAGAACTTCAATTGTAATCATTGATTACAATGACAGATGTGGTGAGATCTGCTGTCACTGGGGAGGCAATGTCCAGGGTCCAAAGTCCGTGGCTCATGTTGCCAAGTTGGAAAAGGCAAAGGCTAAAGAACTGGCTATCAGACTGGGCGAGGTATGTGCTGTTGTGTATTTTCTGTACATAAAAATAGTAAGTTCTCTTTAAAAAAATAAATCAGATCATGTAATTTTCTTGGGTAAAACCTTGTGCTGCATCTAAGAATAAAATCCACATGTCTGTGTTCCCAAGCCCTGAAAAGTCTTCCCTGCTGTTCTCTCACCTCCTCTCTTATCACATCCTCCTCTCTCAGTTTGCCCAGCCTCTGCTAGTTCCTTTGTACATGCCCAGCTCACCAGATCCCCATCTAGATGTCACCTCCTCATAGAGGTCTTGACCACCCAGTTCAGTGTAACCACTCAGTTCCTCTTTCACATGACTCTCATATTTGTCACCGCTGGTCTTTTTCTTGTTTATTCTCTCATCTCATTCAGATTTCAGCCCTACAAGAGTAGAGACTTCATACAGACCATAGCCTGTGTGTGCAATGGATCCTGACAGTCGGCACCCAATGCACATTAGTTAAATAAATGGATGAATAAATGCTTGCAAGCACGGCCACTTCTGGAATTGTGGGGGATCCGTGACAGCTGTAACAGTGGTCCCTGTCATGTATGGAGCTTCCAGTCGGCTTGGGGGCCCAAACAGTAGAGGCCTGCATGAGTAAGCAGTAAGCTGTGAGGTATTGACCATAAGTGAGACAGGTTCAGAGAAGAGTGTGAGAAATGCAAGAGACCTAAGCTTGGGACCTCTGTTCCAGTATTTGCTTACTGCTCCAGTATGCAAATCATTTAACTGAATGTATAGAATTTCCATTCCCATCAGTGTGGTTATAGCAGGAGTTGAATGGTTCTAAAACTGTCCAGTGACAGTTTGACAGGTAAACAGCCTGTCCGGACAACTTTTTCCAGGGCCTTCTCATTCGAGTCGGCTTTCAATAGAAATATTTTGAGTAGGTTTAACACCTTATTCAGACTGGTTAAGTAAGCAAACTTCTGCTCTTGCTAAACAAGATCCAGGGTTGGGATGACCTTAAAGATTTTTCATAGTAATTCTTAGGCAGTAGGGTAAGAGGCACAGTAAAACCCTGATGGCATTGGCATACCAAAGAACACTTGGCTATTTCTGGTTTTTCATTTAAAATTAGCTTTTGAGGGGCCTTAGCCTAATTCTTCTTAGAACCTCTTATTCTTCATTTATTTAACAGGCTACTAGAACTAAATCCTTAGTGGTAGGTTGGCCATTTAATACTCTTGCCATTGGTCTACATGGAACTTGCACTCATGTCCTTGGGAGTTCTGGGTTCACACAGTAGAGATAACAGTGAACGTAATTAAATGCAGACTCCTAAAGGCTAAAAATAACTGTCTTAATTTTATAGGTTTCTGTTGCCAAAAAAAGGAAATAAGGTATAAAGAGTTTCCCTACGAGAAAAAGTGAGCAAGGAAGACACTGGAAGGGGAAGTTCAGTGTTTCTTGATTTTTTTTTTTTCTTTTCCTCTGGAGCAATCCTAACATAGCGGAGGCTTCAAGAATTTACTGCCTTTGCTTTTCAAATAAATGACTTGGGTGTGAAAAGCAGCACATCCGCCCTGTGGTTGAGCTTGTTTTTTTTTTTGTCTTTCTGTGAGTGGCTTAGCTCTGAAATTCTCTGTAGTGGTGGGCTGGTGGCACTCCCCTGGCCTCTCTTGGAGATCACTCTCTAGTTCAGTTACTTTCAGTTTACTGGCAGACCCCCGGATGGCCCGAGGACAATCTGCTGGTCTCATTTTCTGACTTCAGACTGAAGTGATCATGTCTTTGAAAGTAGGAATCTAGATTTAGGGAAGCATACCATGCACTATTCTATTGGGGAAGCGAGATCCCAGCTTATTGCATTTATAACTTATTACACTGAAACCTCCAATAAACCAAACCCAAATTTTTAATTAACCAGTGTACCCCCACCCCCTTGTTTTCCCCAATTCGACTTTTAGGGAAAAAAGACAGAATAACAACTGTTTGAGGAATGTATTTATTTACTTTTAAAGTTTTCTATTATGATATGTTAGCTGTTCAATATAATCGTTAAGTAAAAAATATATATATATGACTCCAAACTTAGTTCCTTTTATTTGTAATAAAGTGGTATTCTTAGCTATTTCCTCCCATCCTTCAAGGTTCTACATATGGAACATACACCCAAGGATCATACTTGGATAAAAGTCAAAGTGTTACTTTATTAACAAAAGCCCTGTACTGCCTAAAGTGGGGTAGCTTCTCATAAACAAGTGAGGTCCTCAAAAACTGGTGCTTAATATATACCTACTTTCCTACAAATTGATGAAAATAGGCCTGCAGTGCAAACTCCCCGACTAGAAGAAGTGAAAAGATGGCATCCTCTTCCCATTTCTACTCCTAATCAGGGAAGGCCCTGATCAGATAGGCAGAAACTTGAGGAGGACTCCCTGCCTCTGGGCAGAAAGAAGGCCTCCACGAGATGGACAGTGACCTTACTTCTCCAGGAGAATATGCAGCAATAAATATTAGCTCCCGCTGATTAGGGCAGGGAAGGCGAGATTCTGGGGGGTGGCAGTGAGAGGTCTTACACATAAAACTTCACCAGGCGCAGGAGGAAGAGTCAGGTCACTATGTGAAGGCACAAGTCGTGCCCTCCATCACTGCACTGTAAAGTGTGGAGGGTTCCATTCACAGAGAATATGATGCCACTTGGTCCCTGAGGGTTGTATAGCAACAAACCTATATAAGAAGCAAGTCGTTTTACCTTGGGAAAGTCATTTAATCTCAATTAGCCTTAATTTCTTTGATTGAAGGTTATTGTTTTTCTACCCAGCTGTCATTTTCCCCTACTTCCTTAGCGATAGATCTGTATGCTGATGAGGCTAGATTTGTGTCCAGATTAAGAAAAAAAAAATTCAAAATACATTTCCTAGCTTTCCTTGCAGATTAGAGTGGCCAATGGGAAGTCTCTAAATGAACGTAGCTCAGAAGGAGACAGACCCTTCTTCTTCTTCCTACCCTGAGCAATCTCATGATAACCGGAACTCCTGAGACCTAAGGTTGCCGTGAGGTCACCTTGAGGATGGAAACTCACTGTAAATGATGAAGCAGAAAAAAAAGAGCCTGGGTTCCTGGTACCAGTGGAGCCACCAGTTCAGCCTTGCCTTTGCAGGCTTCTATTTACTTGAGATAAAAATACTATCCTATTTTGATTAAGCTATTGTTGGTTGATTTTTCTCTTACATATGTCTGACCTAATCATAATTGATAGGTACAGAGGAATAAGAGAGAAAATATCTGGAAACATTTTGTGAACAATAAAATACCCCATTAATAGCCTTCTGAGAAGCTAGGCTCAAGCACTGTTTGTTGCTTTGGGGGGCAAATGACCTGTGCTCTGGGTCATTCTCTTCCTGCCCCATTTGGTTTGGGATGGTCATTCCCTGAAAACAGCTCTGCCCAACCGGGTAGTGTTTTCTGCACCTACAGCAGAGTCTGCTGCGAGCAGGAGCTGAGAGAGAGCCAAGTATAGGAGTAGACAGGTCCTGTGAGCTGTGGATTCCTTCCGGAGAGTTCCCTGGAGTTAAGAGTCAAAGCTAGAGTAGCTGACAGGAAGGGTTCTGAAGCTGTGCTGATGAGACTAGAGCTATAAATAAAAAACTTCTGTGCATGACCTAGAGGATCTTTAGACATTTGGATATAATAGGTCAGTCATTTGATAGGTGGCGTGTGAAAATAATCCCAGGTGAGCAAAGGATAAATGCTGGTCTCTTCCTGCAGATGCCAGGGAAGCCTCATTCATCCTTGGTTCTAGAGGCTGGCCAAGAAGTCCATCTGCCCCGTAACAAAAGAAAGAGGATATATTCGTGTAGTAGAATGTTGGTCCCCAAAATAGTGCTGAGGACAGGAGGTCGGGGTGCCCTGGAGATAGTTACAGGAATCTTTTCTGGCATATCCTCAACAAGCTGACATCTAACCTGTCTATGTGTCACCAGAAGCTAAGAGGTTGAGGCAGTAGCAGAATTTACTAGCCCTTTAGAGAGACCACTCTGCTTTTGCATTTCTTCCCTCTTGGCAAAACGTTTCTCTTTATAGTCAGCCCCAAAGAGCTTCTCTGCAGCCTCTACTCTTGGGATTCAGATCTGATTTTGAAGGCAACAAGGAAAGTCTAGTCCTGCCCATCTGCGAGCTTACCCTTAAAATATCCGCAGACAGCTCTCGTGTCTTCCTCCAAGTCTTCTCTTAAGGAAATGTCAAGTAAAGAAAAGAAAAATATAAAAATGCAAAACCTGGATTCTAAAATCAGTCTGAGGATAAAATACAAGCTTTATCTTCCTAATGGCTGTGTGACTTAGTTTATCTAACTTTTCTGTGCCTATTCTGTTATCTTAAAATGGAAGTAATGATTTCCAACTCCTGGAATTATAAGAATGATGATATTGAAAATAGTAGCTAACCTAATGGCTACAGACTGTAGGTGAGGCATATATATTGTTTCACTTACTGCTAACAAGAGCTCCATAAAGTGGGGACCATTGTTAACCCTACTTTTCTCATGAAGAAATTTAGACCGAGAGGTTTAGCAAGTTACTGATGGCCACACAGCTGCACTTAACCACTAAGCCATATAGCCTTCCTGTAAGATTGAGTCCCCATCAAAGGCCAGTCAGGACTGATCCCACTAAGTTTCAGAGGTCAGATGAAATGAGGTGCTCTAGGGAGGTAAAGACCTAGAAAATTAATGAGCTACTATCCGTGCCTACTACAGAGCTGGCACATTAATACGTGTGACTTCATCTTGCCTTTCTTTTCCTCTAGTTTAAGAAGCCACAGTTCTTCTGGGTCAGCTTAAAGGGTGAGTACAAATTTCAGTTATTTCAGTTACATTAGGGGGGAGAATTAGGAAGATATTTCTTCCCTCAAGGCATCATAATTACTCCTAATTAACTCCAGCTAACTTTATGAAGATCCAGTTAACGTGCCAGGCTCTGTTCTACATGTTGTTTGCATATATTAACTAGTTTGCTCTTCACCCCAACCCTAGGAAGTATTATTATTCTTGCTTGCCACAGGTCCAGGAGGCACATCAACTTTTCCATCTTTGTGAGACGACTCTTCACTCGGCCCCCAGAGGTTCTTCACCTGCCCCTCAGCCCCTTCTCACCAGGCTGTGAAGGGGGATATAGTTGCTCCAGTAAAAATCTCTCTTCATTTTAAGGATTTACTCTAATCACAATAGTGAGAAGTTGGAGAATAATAGACACAATACGGGTCAATTAAAAAGCTTATGAATAACAGACACCTCCAGGTATGTGCCCTGGGGTAATAAAGTCTGAGAGTATAACAGAAGCCTTATTGGACTCTGCTCCTTGATTTGATTCTGGAGGGAGAAGGTTTCTAAAATGTCCAGTTAAGGCTGTGTTCACGGAGTTTTCAGGGCCAACAGAAGCCGAATCCCAGCTGCCCCCCTGTCTCAAAATGTGACTTTCATTTCTGGAAACCTCTAAATACTCATTTCAGTGAGGGCCCTTTTCATAGAGTAATGGTCTTCTTTGGGTATTTCCTTACAATAAGATAGTTTTTGTTTTATTTATTTTTGGGGGGCTACCCAGCAACCCAGTCAATTAACATTTATATAATGCTGTTTCTTCACAACAAAAATTTTGATGTCTAAAATATCAACTTGCAAATGAGAGTTTGGAACTCAAATTTTGAAGTCATGGCATTTATGTATTGACTCACTTTGGACGTTAAATTTCTGGGTAGAATAATACGTATTTTCAGTTCATGTATTATGTGCATACCATTAATTTATTCTCTTTATTTTATAAAATAATCCAGTACATTTGGATAAGACCTCATCCTGTAAAGATGACAATTTTTCATCAAGTTAATAGCTTTAACATCAAACAAAATTTTTAACCATTCTTTTCAGAACTAGACCAAATGGTTTTTAAATTGCATTGGAAATTAGCAAGAAAAACATCAAGGCATATTTCAGAGACAATGAAAAATAATGGGAAAGACCAATCCTAACAGTAGATTATGTTATAATAATAGTTAAACAGTATATCAGTGCTAAAATTTTCTGTTGAGTGAATGTAGTAGAAATTCTAATCAATTTAATTTTTAATAGTAGATGTGTGCTCAAGTTTATAGAAAACTTTATTAAATGTTCTAATAAGTAGATAGCAATATGAAGAAAAATTAAGTTTAGAGGTATATGCCAAAATGCAACATAGGAGAGTAAAACATTAAATTTTTTTTAAAGAGAGTAATTCCCAGATATGTCAAAGAGATAGATGCTTTTGAGAGAATTAAAGCAATAGAAGAAATCATAGAGAAAAAGATGGACAATTTTGATTAAGTAAAATTGTGTATAAAATTCAAACTAACAACAACAAAAAAGAATTTGCTAAAATGGAAAAATGGCAGTAGATAATGGGAAGGAAGAAGGTCCAGGAGGGGTGGGTAAAGCAGGGGCTTTAACGTCAGACCATTGGGTCCATATCCTGCCTTTACTCCATGTGTAAACATGTTCAAGGTATTTAATTCATCGGTGTCTCAGTTTCTTCTTCTTGAGGCTAATAGTATCCGGCTTGTAGCAATGTTGGAGATGTGGATGCATGAGTGCATAAGAACAGACACTTGGAGCAGTGTTAGACTTGTAGTGACTGGTTAGTAATTGACAGCGATACCTGTCATGATCTATGATAGTGTTCTTAGGGCAATTGCCTTCCGGGGACATTTGGCGATTTCTGGAGACATTTTTGAGTGTCACAAAGTGCTACTGTCATCTAGTTGATAGAGACCTACTCAGCATCCTATAATTACAGGACAGATCTATAGAAATAATTGTCCCAAGATATCAATAGGGCTATGCATGAGAAACTTTGCTCTGTGGTGTGTGCAGAGCTCCCACAACTAAAGAACTGCAGTCATATTCCAATAGATACATGGAAAAAAGGGCATCAACAGTCCCCTCAAAAAGAAGTCTAGAAAATAAATATTTGGGAAGGTATTCAAATCTGCCAGTAATTAAAATGATTAACTCAGCTGATGAAGAATTTTATGAAAATTTCAAGAGTTCATATTAAAATTCAAAGTCAGGGATTTACCAGGGGAATGGGTATACTCATACTCTGGTGGTGGCTCTGCAAATTACTATCCATCCTTGGGAAATAATGTGGAAGAGAGCTATGAAAATGTGCATGACTTTTAATCCTTTGATAGCCTTTCTAAAGATTCATTCTAAATTAAGTATTCAAAAAATGACTTGTATGGGCCAATATCTTAATGCATACTGTGATATTTCTTACATTAGCAAAAACCTAAGAGCAATGTAAATGAACACAAAAGGGAAACAGTTAAGCAAATTATACCTTATAATGAAATGGACTACTTAATCACCACTGAATTTATGATCAAATAAAAAATACAACTCTGCAGAAAATGTAATGTTCAAAGTAATGTTAAATGAAAATGAGCAAAACATTTTATTTATTCTATAATTACAATTTTATGAAATGAATACACATAAATACGAAACAAAATGTGTTCCATGATATTGGGTTGAATGAATTAAAACCAAAAAGAAATAGAATCGTGATGTTATAAGGGTGGTGGTATATATGCAGTTTTTCTTTTATTTTTTTTCCCTGATGCCATTTATTTATTTATTTATTTATTTATTTATTTATTTTTTAATAAATTAATTTTTTATTGGTGTTCAATTTACCAACATACAGAATAACACCCAGTGCTCATCCCGTCAAGTGTCCCCCTCAGTGCCCATCACCCATTCACCCCCACCCCCCCACTCCTCCCCTTCCACCACCCCTAGTTCGTTTCCCAGAGTTAGGAGTCTTTATGTTCTGTCTCCCTTTCTGATATTTCCCACACATTTCTTCTCCCTTCCCTTATATTCCCTTTCACTATTATTTATATTCCCCAAATGAATGAGAACATACACTGTTTGTCCTTCTCCGATTGACTTACTTCACTCAGCATAATACCCTCCAGTTCCATCCACGTTGAAGCAAATGGTGGGTATTTGTCGTTTCCAATGGCTGAGTAATATTCCATTGTATACATAAACCACATCTTCTTTATCCATTCATCTTTCGATGGACACCGAGGCTCCTTCCACAGTTTGGCTATTGTGGACATTGCTGATAGAAACATCGGGGTGCAGGTGTCCCGGCGTTTCATTGCATCTGAATATTTGGGGTAAATCCCCAGCAGTGCAATTGCTGGGTCGTAGGGCAGGTCTATTTTTAAGTCTTTGAGGAACCTCCACACAGTTTTCCAGAGTGGCTGCACCAGTTCACATTCCCACCAACAGTGTAAGAGGGTTCCCTTTTCTCCGCATCCTCTCCAACATTTGTTGTTTCCTGCCTGGTTAATTTTCCCCATTCTCACTGGTGTGAGGTGGTATCTCATTGTGGTTTTGATTTGTATTTGCAGTTTTTTCTTTTAAATTTAATATTTTTTATGTGGTTTGAAAGTTGTTTAAACAAATAGAAAAAGCAAGCAAAAACTCACCAGGCATGCCTGCATTTTGTGATTTAAAGTTAAGTTAGAGGACAGAGGTGCAAATGGATGATGATCTTCACACACCCACAGTTCTATGGCCAGTGAATTCAGCCGCCTGTGGTATTTCTAAGTACACAAATATCTGAGTTTCTGCTCAGTTGGTGGCCCCTACAAACTTTGCATTCAGCTTGGGGCAGGGTCATTTTCAAGATGCTTTTTTTTTTTTTTTTACCATTTCAATTGAAGTCTGCCCGGGATCCTGAAGTAAATGATGTGAACAAACTCATCAGACTTACTACACACGTTTTTAAGGATTAACAATAAGACAGTAATGTGTTTGTGACTGTAAGAAGTTGGTCATGGGGAAAATTCTTTTTTCTTAGGGAGTTTTGAATAATGGTTCTTGGGAGAAAAAAAATAATTCATAGGTTAAATTTTTTTTTATTGCTTACTTTTTATATATACAAGCAAGGTTTTTGACAGCAGTTTTCTTCTTTAATTTTAAAAAGATATCATGGTTTATTTATATATTTACAGATTTTCTAAGATTTTACCATTGGGCAAAACAGTGTATGGATAAGGAAAAAGGCACAAAATCACTTCGGAATTGGTTCTGAGAATCTGTAGGAAGGAGAAAGTGCTACTGATGGTGTGTTTTGCTTCAAGATGGCTGATCAGTGTGAAATATCAGGCCACGTCATCATCTTCCTATCATTTTTTTTCTATAGATTTTTCCTGGGTGCAATGACCCACTGGTTACTAGAAACAAACTACAGAAACACTTTCTTTTCTCCCATAGGGAGAGAGAGAGAGAGAGAGTGAACTTTGACCAAAAATTTAGCTCTAGCTTCCCCAGTAGTTTTTAGTAATCTTAAATCATTTAATTCTTTTGGCCTTTGGATTTCCTAATTATAAAATAGGAATAAAATGTCTTTGTCTGCACTTCTGACCCCACCAAGATTTCAAGTCACAGGGGATAAAGTGTTTTTTTTTTTTTTTTTCCTAGAAATGAGCTTCTGGCAATTGGAGAGCCATTTGTGAGGAAAAAATTGAATCCATGTCTCACTCTTATACACCAAATAAAACACTGAAAATCATTGAAAATCAACATTGAGGGGGATCCCTGGGTGGCTCAGCGGTTTAGCCACTTGCCTTCAGCCCAGGGCGTGATCCTGGAGTTCCTGGGATCGAGTCCCACATCGGGCTCCCTGCATGGAACCTGCTTCTCCCTCTGCCTGTGTCTCTGCTTCTCTCTCTCTCTCTCTCTCTCATGAATAAATAAATAAAATCTTAAAACAAAACAAAACAAAAAGAAAATCAACATTGAAATATGTGAAATGAAACTGCAAGTTACCAGAAGTTAGAATATTTTTATAATTTGGGAGTGGCTGTTAGGTTTTTAATATTTCTCTTTATTAATTTAAGCCTGAATGTACATATGACATGTTCTGGGTAAAAGAGAGGTTTCTTACACTTACCTTGCAGTAATGACAAGTGAGAAAGCTCACTTGTCCCAGCCCTTATCCTTGGGGTAATGTGATGAAAACCAGGATAATATGAATAAATAAATAAATAAATAAATAAAATGAATAAATAAATAAATGTATTTTTATTTTTTTTTTTATTTTTTTTTTTTATTTTTTTTTTTTTAATTTTTATTTATTTATGATAGTCACAGAGAGAGAGAGAGAGGCAGAGACACAGGCGGAGGGAGAAGCAGGCTCCATGCACCGGGAGCCCGATGTGGGATTCGATCCCGGGTCTCCAGGATCGCGCCCTGGGCCAAAGGCAGGCGCCAAACCGCTGCGCCACCCAGGGATCCCTAAATAAATGTATTTTTAAAATTAATTTATAAATAAATAAAATCTTTTTAAAAATATATAAAAATAAAAATTGTGCAAAGGGGGCAGATTTTCTTCACAGAAGAATTAAAGTTCATCTATATGCTTATACTCCTTAATAATCAAGTAGGTTAAAAAATAAGTAGGTACAAGTAAAACCATATGTGATATCATCGTCCACTGAAGAATTAGCAAAATGAAAAAAACAAAACACCCAGCAATGCCTAGAGCTAGCAAGGTAGTGGTGAAGATCCCTTTTCAAACTAGATTGGAGTGTGATGCTTCTCCAGGATACTTTGGCGTTATGCATTCTGGGAGGCAGAATGATAAACTCACAAATGTCCACATCCTAATGTCCAGTACCTATAAATATGCTGTTACAGGGCAAAAGGGGATTGTGGTTGCAGATGGAGTTGAGGTTTCTAGTCAGCTGACCTTCCAATAAAGGGATGATTCTGGAGTACCCAGGGGGGCACATGTCATCACAGGGTCCTTAAAAGTAGAAGAAGGAGTTGGAAGAAGAGGAAGGTTTTATCTGTGTTGCTTGTTCTGAAGATGGAGGAAAGAGGTCTCCAGGAACTGGAAAAGGTGAGAAAACAGACTCTTGCCCTGATCCTCCGTAAAGAGACATGATGTCGCCGACACAGTGATGTTATCCCAGAGAGACCTGTGCCAGGCTTTCCAGCTTGTAGAATGATAAGGTCATACACATTTGTATTGGTTTAAGCCACTAAACTCATGGTGGTTTGTTCTAGCAGTGATAGGACGCTTGCACAGCTAGACTTTGGGAGGCCTTTAAAGAGTGTGTGGGCTGAGAGCTGGCCATGAGCCACCATTTAAAGTCTCTCTTTAGCATCCATCTGGAAAACCCAAGTCCTCTAAAATCCTATTCTCCCGTGCTTCACTCCTTCACCAGCATAGCTGGACATTGCTGAAGAAAAGCCTGCAACTGCACTGGCTGGGCTCACTTTATGCCTGGGATCATAAAATTGCAAAAGGCATCTGAGGGCCGCCTGGCAGCCATACTGCATTTGTCTAGTCCATTATTTCCCCAGTCTCTCAGGTAGCCAGGTGCTTTTTGCCCTCTCTCCAGTTACCTCCAACAGCTCCTCCTTGGGCCTCACTCTCAACCATGAACTTGCTTGCTTTTCACTGGGGAAGCTGAATTATTGGAAGTGACCCCCCCCCCGACTCCCACACCCCATCTTCCCACCATCTGCCTCTGTGCTCATATACCCCACCCCGTGCGCTGAACCCTTTTCTGTCTTGCTCACTCAGGGATCTGCTCTAGTCCTTGTCCCATCCTGCTCCTTTATCCACAACCTTTTTCTTTAATAATGACTTATTCTTGCTAGCAAATACATATATTTTCACCATCTTAAAAAAGTCTTAACCCTGCTTCTTTGTTCAGCTGTATCCCTAATTTTTGTTCACCTTGAGAATGAAACATGGCAAAGGAGTTAGCTATACTGACTGTCCCAAGTCTTCTCATGAACCTGTTGAACCTCTCTTGAACCTGTTCTAATCAGGCCTTTCTCCCCACTGTACTACACCACAAGGGTCACTAATAAGTGCCAGGTTCTTCACATTCAATGGTCCTCTCTCCACCCTCGTCCTATCAGCAGCATTTAACATAATTTCATCATTCCTTGCTTCTTGAATTTTCTTCACTGCCTTAGAAAGCATTATTCCCTGGTTTTCTTCCTACCTCAGTGACCACCACTGACTCTTTTGCTTGGTCCTCTGTATTTCCCCAATCTCTGAGTCTCCATATATTTGAATCCTTTCATGAATTAAAACTGCATGGGAGTCTAAATTGAATCTCAAATTAACATGTTCAAAACAGATCTATTCTAATTTGCTTCTCTCCTGGTCTTCCCCATTTGCTTGGGGAAAGATTTGACTCTTACATGCCACGTGCAGTTCCTTAACAGATCCTGAAAGCTCTAATTTCAAAATATGCACGGAAGCTGCCCAAGCTCTTCCTCTCTAAAGCCTTTTAACTCTTCATGGCTACTTTCCTAGTGCCTAGAAAAGAGCCAGCTACATAGTAGATACTAAAAACGATTTATTGAATGAATAAATAAGTTAAATGAGCCCTATGTTAGGAATATAAGGATATTATCAGGTATATTATCAGGTAAAATGTGTGAGAATGTTCATAGTAGTTTAAAGTATTCACTGAGCATTATTTATAGTAATTAAAAATTGTAAGCCTTTTATATGTCCATTAATGGAATTTGATTAAGTGAAAGATGATGAACATCTGTGATTTCGTCTGCTCAGTAGCTCTGTTCTCAGAGGACCTGCCTTTGTTCATCCAAATGGCTGCTATGGGAGATGCCATATTCTAGTAGCTAATTGACACAGGGGTGGATGGAAATTAAATAATGAGCATCTTCCCCAAGATTGAACATTGTGCCCTGAAAATTATAGTCGGTATAGTTGGAGCAATGTTTCTTGCTGTGTGGAGAAATCCATGCTAGAGTGAAAGAGCATGAAGTAGACCCAAGAAAGAAAATGGAGCAGGAGATCAGAAGTCTCAATGCTATTGGGGTCCCTGGTTCTAGTTTTTCCTGAAGTTCCATTGCATCCTTGCTCTTTACTCAATGCTCTTTACTCAATTATTCAACCTTTCCTTAGTTCCCATAATCTGATTAGCTTCCTCTTTTGTTCAAGTCTAATTGTATTTGGGTTTTGTCACTTGAAACCAAAAGCACAACATAGTACAATGTAGGTATTGGAAAGGATGATGCATAGCGATATTCACGGATGTAGGAAATACTCCATGATAAAATAGAAAGCAAGTTGTAAATAAAGATGACCCTATTAATAAAAGAGTATATATTTTCAGATACAAATATGCATTTAGAATTGAAGGGAAGGATGTATGTATGCTAAACTATAGTTATCTTTGGGTGGTGAGATTTCTGAGGACTCCTGTTTTTTTTTTTTTTAATGACTTCTGTAGTTTTAAAACTTTTCTACAGTGAACATGATAATGGCCATAGATCTTTTACATACAAAAAATAAGCAACACTTCCTCTTAATTTATTAGCCCGGTATTTTCACTCAAAATATATGAGTAGGAGAGAAAATGGGGATATCATGCAAAAATTTTTCTGGGACTTGACCCATTTACCCTCTTGAATGTTTTATTTAGTTGATACCCATCACACCCCTCCCCCAGCACCACCACCAATTTACTAATGAAAAACTCAGTTGA
This sequence comes from Vulpes lagopus, assembly GCF_018345385.1. Lineage (NCBI taxonomy): Eukaryota > Metazoa > Chordata > Mammalia > Carnivora > Canidae > Vulpes > Vulpes lagopus. The sequence goes on from NC_054828.1 coordinate 59,234,235, forward strand.
AAATGCAATTAGAACATATATCTTCTGTGACACCTGGGTGGCTCAGTAGTTGAGCCTTTGGCTCAGGATGTGATCCCCAGGGTCCTGGGATAGAGTCCCACACTGGGCTCCCCACAGGGAGCCTGCTTCTCCCTCTGCCTGTCTCTGCCTCTCATGAATGAACAAATATTAAAAAAGAAAACATATATCCTCTGAAATGTTCTACTTTTTTACTCATTTAATTTTGGGATGGAAGTCTACATATAATTCAAGAGATGATTATTGTTTTTTAATGTTTCATGTTGGGTATCAAGTGCAGGAAAAATCAGTGAACAGTTATTCATTGAGCATCTACAATGTGAGAGGTCATGCTAGTTTTGTAGGGAATTTAAAGAAGTGTAGTTTTGCCCTCAAGAAGCTTAAAGACCACATGGGTTATAATACAGAAATACTTAAAAATACAACTACCCATGCCAACCAGTGAGTGCCAAATAACCTGTAAATATCAGGCCTTCAGAAGTGGGGACATGGCAGTTCTGGGCAGGAATGGTCAGAAAAGCTTTACAGAAGTTAGATTCAAGCAGGACATAGACAAAAGAAAGGACATTCCAAGTTGACATATGTGAGTGTGTGGGTGTGTAGGGAGCACTTTGAGTGAGCACAAATAAGCATGTGTCAATAGAACATTTTGGGGAGGCAGAGAGTAGACCAAACGGAGTGAAGGGATTTTGCATAGTTTGGGGTCAGATTGTAGAAGGCCTTTTATGGCTGTATATGTGTGTATACACACACACACACACACACACACACACACACACACGTATATGTGTTCTAGGTAATATATATATAAATGTATATATATTTAATTTTAGCTGTTCAGAATTACAGACAATTGAGTTCACATGCCAACTCAGTTAGTGGCTATCTGGAATGCTTTGACAGGGATTGTGAGGCAGTTCTTGGAAAAAAACACTGTCATTGATGAATGGTGTCTGTCCTGGATGTGAGAAGTAAAAGTAGCAAGTGAGATATATTGGACCCCACTGAAGACTGTGGGAAGCCAACACTTGACTTTCTTTTATTCCCATTTTGCTCAATTCTTTAATGTTGATACATGCTCAGAGAGTGAACTTTTGATTCCCATGTGGGTTTGCTGGCGCAGATATAAATATGAAGCTAGATTTTTTTGTATTAAGTTTCTAAGGTACATTCATATTCTATGTAGCTGCAGTTCATTTTCACAGTTGCATGATCAGTTGCTAAATCAGTGAATCAGCCCTTCCGAACAAAAAGTCTTATAGAAAGTCAATAACTTGACTACCTATGTAATTTGACTACAGCTATAGGATATGCTAATCATGCTAGATGAGTATGTTCAGTTATGTGAGTTTTTAAAAAATTATAAACATGTATATTGATTGACATTTTGACGTCTTCCTCTGGTTCACGTGTGTTTTAGTGAGCATGAGTAAATCTCCTGTGACTAGTCAAGACAGGTCTCCAATGCCTGGAAGTGAAAGGTCAGATCCAGCCAGCCTTCCCTGGGAGGACATAGAATCTTCGCAATTTCCAGAAGGTTGTCTGTTCCTACTGATTTTAATGAACTACTCTGGCTTTATTGGTCACCCTTTAAATATTTTTATTATGCAATGTTTGGCATATACAAAAGAATGCAGTAATATAAAAAAATAACCCCCCATGACCCTTCTTTCCAACTAAAAAAATAACAGATTAATGCATTACTTATATCATGTGCTTTTCTTCTCCTGCCTCTCCCCAAGAGGCAACTATTTCCCTGTAAGTTGTGGTTATCATTCTATTGATAATTTTAGCACACATACATATATAACAACAGTGTAGTTCTGCTTGTTTTGAGCTGTATTAAAATGGCGTCCTACTGTTTGTCACCTTTTGGAACCTGCTTTTCTCATATATTACCTTTTTAAGATACTGTCATGTTGTCCATCTAGCTCCAGTGTATTTTGACCATTGTATGATACATCCTTTTGTGACTATTCCATTTTTTTATTCTATTGAGGTTTTTTGTTTTTGTTTTTTTACATTACAAAAACACTCTCACAGGAGCATTTTCTGTTGTGTCTTCTCTCCTGTACCCTGTGTAAGAGTTCTCCAGGGTATACATCTGAGAGTGGAAATTCTGGGTCATAGAGTATGTGGATATTCACTTTTTATGAGATAATGCAAAATTGTTCTACAAAGTGGGTTGTCCCATTTTATAGTCCCACCACTGTTTATAAAACTTTGTCTTCCTTAAGGTTTTAGGGCAAGGATTAAATTGGAAGTTGAATAAGAAAGCTATTGAAATAGTCCAAATTTGAATTGATTCCAATTTAGAGGTTAAGCAATGGGCCTGGTTGACCAATTATTTTGGTCATTGTATTTGGTTATTAAGGTGGGAAAAAAACAATAAAAATAATTCCAGCATCATTCGCTTGGGACAGAATTCATTATTCAAACAGTAAAAATATATTGGGAACCAAGTACATGTCAGGTGATAGGTTAAGCAACAGGAACATAAAGATGCAATACAGACCCCGTTTCTTCAATTAAGAGAGAAATATCAAGTTATATCAGTTACAGTATAGAGTCATTACCATGATTATGAGAATTAGAACAAAGGGATCTTAGAAGTGCAGAGAAGGATCACCTAATCCAGTCTGGTGGGAGTCTTCTGGAAGAGGGGATCTCTGAGCATCTCAATTTTGAGAAGCAGGAATTCTAGAAAGTCTTTGGGCCAAGCACAACAGAAAAGGTCTTTGTGAGCTGAGAGTACAAATTACGGAAAGGCAGGGACGAGCCTGTTGCTGCATTTGAGACACTGCAATTCTTTCTTTGTGGCCAATGCTTGGTTGGTGTATAGGGGAACTTCTACTCATCTTACAGAAAGATTGTAGTGGTAGGCAGGAGCCAAATCACGGTGTGTGCTAAGGAGTTTGGACTTTATGATAAGGCAGTGCGAAGCCTTCAGATTTCTAGCCTTGTACTTGTACCCAGCTCCCCAGGGATTTGGCCCATCCTCTACTTTTGACTGTGGCACATCAGCTTACACTTGTGATGATATCATCTAGTTCCTTCTACTGAAGGGATCCTATAAGAGCCTTCCTGGGTGAGGCAATAAGGTCTTTATACTTCCAGTAGCTTAGTACCCCTGGCCTTAGCTACTTCCCTGTCTGGTTTCCAACCCACTTCCCTAACCAGATCATCTGTGTGCTCCCTGAGCCTGCCTGCATTATGACTCAATGACCATACAATTCCTCATCCAAATTAGGCCTCTGTGGAGAGTGAAACAAGGAGCTGTTGGTAGTTATTCTGGGCAATAGGATAAACAAGGATTCTTTCTGGGGAAAGTGGTGACCTATTGTCACCCCAGATTCATCTATAATGCTTTATCTTGTTCTTGTGTGTTTGTGTTCTACAAGCAATTTACCAAGCTTCTGATCCCCCAGCTCTGTCTTAATGGCTACATTTTGTGCATTTCCTCAGTTGAGCAAACTTCCTCATTTAGACTCTTCTATTCTTTTTGGATTTGCATTAGATCTTCTTAATGTAATGTCTTTGAAAGTGTCTGGAATCTGTTATCACCTGGTCCTGGCTGTCAGACTGAGAGACCAAGGCAGTGAGAATGCCAAACCTGGATGGTGAGTGTGTTCCTGAGAGTGTAAATGCCCTCACAAAAGTGGGTAATGTTTTTGTATAACTTAACTGTATCACCCCTGTAGGGTCCAGGGCTCCCTACCTGTTACTTCAGACACCTGATCTCATAACCAAGTTAGGTTATTATATCCATTTGGATGCTAACAGAGGTTAAGCAGCTTTCCAAAAACCCCATAGCTAGCAAGGGTATGAGCCCCAAATTTCTCCCGTGCTTATTCCTTTGCATTCTAATACACACAGGGATGTATTTTAAAAAGGCAGTTAAGGTGATGTAAGTGCATCCAATCCAGCAGGCAAAGACTGAATCAGGAGAATGTGGTGCCAAGAGATGCCTGGGGCTCTGAGAAATGTCAGAAGTCCTCGCAGTAGAGTGGATGGAAGGGCATGGATGACTCTTGAAGATCCAGGCAGAGAGGAATCCTGGTTAACTTAAGTTACTCTCCCACAAGGCTGAGTTTACAACAGAAATTAATGAACAAGTTGACTAAGGTTTAAGGCAACTTACCTTGAACGTGCATAATGTACCAGGAATAAGACACAGCTGACTAAAAAGGTGTGCAACCAGAATTTCTCCAGGCTTCCTTATTAGATTGCATCAGAAAAGATACTAATTGTGTAATATTCAAATCCCTCTGGTTAATTGTTCCCAGTTTCTGAACCAAGACCTGAAGTCCCTGCTAAGTTTCCTCCCCACCAGCCTTCTGGGAGCCATCGGAGAATGTGTTCAAAGATAAGTGTGCTCACCTGGGACCTCCGGCCTTTCTGGCATGCACCTGCCAAGTCCTCTCAGGGGATTCTCCGTGGTCTCCTGGCTGGCACAGACTCAGCGGGCCTCCCTGTCGGGCACCATCACTGAGTCCTACAGATTGACCTCAAAGTGGGCACAGAGATCTACAAGTGCCCTCAGTGAGCTCCAAATCCCACTTCAACCGAGGCAGTCCTCTTTTATCCAGTTCATAAGGGGTCTCTTTCTGTGTTGACTTCACTAAAGAATTTGAACTTCTAACAGGTGTTTGAAGACCATTTCCTCAGAGCCTCCCTGTTGCCAGGACTCTGCTGCATTCCAGGGAAAAGTGGGCAAGGGCTCATTTTCCTGCTCAGCGTAGAACTTTGTTACGTGGGGAACAAAGTCCTGCTGTTCAGACCCTAAATGCCACAAAATTGCTTATTAAGATAATTTCTGCCATTTGGGCTTTCAGTGCCTTTCTCCAGAGATGTCAGACCCGATCTGTGGGGCAGGCTGGGAATAAACAGGCTGCTTGTCTCTGTCAGAGTCCTCAGTTGTTACTAATTGAAATGTTCTGTGAGCAGAAAGGGAGTTTATTGAAGAATATAAGATTTCCCAGAAGGCCAGCAACCAAGCTGGGAGGCCCGGGACAGGACCAATGCCCAGAATCACCCTGAAGAACTGCTTTGGTAGAAGGAGCACTGTTGCTCCTGCCAGGCACACACATGTTGCTGGTGCTGGGTCTTGGCTGGTGCACGACCTTGGCCACCCCTCCTTCTGTAAACTGATTTACCTGCAGCCATTCTCACCCGAATGGACCCTAGGTGGCACTTGTTTCTCTGCCAACACCTGCTTCTGGGTCACACCCTTGCTCGGGTGTGTGTAGTTGTCAGGGCCTGTGTTCCAGTGTGTTCTAGCTGCAGCGGAGGTGGGTGGTTCTCCAAATGGGGGAAGCATGTCCAGTTGCACTGAAAAGCTCAAAAACAGTGGGCCTCAGTGGAGCTCCCAGCGAACAGCCAGCAGCCAGCCTCCACCTGCTGGCTGTGTGAGTGGGCCATTTGGAGACATTTGATGGGATGAGCACTGGGTGTTATGCTATATGTTGGCAAATTGAACTCCAATAAAAAAAAAAAAAAAGGAAGTGTGTTTGCACAGGACTGCCTGGATCCTTCTCATTACGAGGCTGGCCCCAGTGACTGCTTTTATCTCTACTGAGATCTTTATTAGCCAGAACAAACAGCAGGCTATCCATGACCCTGAGCTCAGCCTCTGCTTGCGTGGCTCAGAGAAGGCTTCTCCCTGGGTTTTTCTAGCCAGATGGTCCAGTTACCTTGCTAACTAAGGTGCATCTGGCACTTGGCGCTTCCAACTTCTGTTCTTTTTCCTCTGCTGCCCTCTAGGGGACCCATTTAGGTCCTTCACGTGCCAGGCAAAAATCTCCCTGACTGGTGGGAACTATTCCTGACATCTCACATACACCTTCTCCTCTATTCCTGACGACTTTCTGAGGTGGGTGTTACTTTCAGTTTCCTACGAAAGCAGAAACGTAAGAATCCAGTAACTGGGCCCAACGCTGGCGTTTGAACCAAGGCCGTCTCCTGGCGTGGCAAAGTAGATCTGTCCAGGCATCTACGTGACACTTGTTTATCCCCATAAACTTTGCTTTGCAAGGTGGGTGTTTACCTCTGTTTTGGATTATGGCACAGGAGGCCTTAGTGGTTTCCCTGTTGTTAGTCTTTTCCCCACCTAATAATCTATTCTCCAGACAGGAGCTTGGAGGATCTTTTAAAAAATGACGTTACTCTTTAACTCATGCATTCATTTCCTTTTACTTCCTTTCTATACAGGAAAAATAGAAGCATCTGTCTTACCAAAGGGGCAGATTAGCCAACCAAGCAAATGGGGTTCAAATCTGCTAACACCCCAAAAACCACAATCTAAAATGGAGTCTATTGATGTGTGGTTATAACAATGCACATGGTTTATTTCTGAGTAATTTTAGCATCTATCTTGTTCACCATCACACTTATCCTACAAGGAAGAGAGCACACCTCCTCTCTTTTATGAGACAATGTTAGCAGGGCTCTGGCTTAGACAGAGCAGCACGATCCGTGTGGTACAGAGTTGGCCCTGTTACTTAGAATAGACCTGTGACTCCTGACACCTAAAGGGTTTTCAAAACTTGAATGAGGTGTGTACAGGAGAGCCCTTTAAGTATGATCTGAGATAGCAGGTTACTATGTAAAAACAGATAAAGCTGCTCAAGTGGAACAGGGGGCAGTAAACTGTAGGGGGTATGTGTTTGGGCCATTTGCAAAGACTTTGGAAGCATAACAGAGAAACTTCTTGAGCTGAGCTTCAGAAACTCCTGGAAAGCATGTGTGGTAAAGAGCCATTATCAGCAATAGGGGTGGAGATCCAGAAGTTGCCAACCCCAAACCCATAGTCAATATTTGTACTCTTTCAGTGTCTCAGTTCCTTTCTCTCTCTCTCCAGGCATCCTAGTTTTCCATGGCACAGGAACGAGAAAGAGAAACGTTGACATTCATACAGTCACCCTTCTGACCTCACCTCAGAACTGTGGCACCTCCCGGCCAAGACTTCCAGCTTTGTTCCTCCCATTTTCCACTTCATGTTGAGCACGAAGAGACTTGACTGAGACTTAAACTCCCTTGCCTGGTGGGTGGGAATGGTGAGAGGGGATGCAATAGGGATGTGGCTTATCATGTTTGTGCTCTAGAGGGGGGTCGTTTTCTGGGATCAGAGCTGCACACCTGCTGACTTGTCAGCTGATATGTAAAAAGTAAAGAGCCATTACAAGAGGCAGCAAGATACTCAGGGTTCTTAGACAAAAATACCATTTCTCAAGCCCCTGTCTTTCCAGTCCAGTTGCTGAGAGCAAAATCACCATTTTCAACTTCAGTGTGAATTTAGATCACCGGGGGAGATGATCCTTAGATGGAGATTCCCTTATGGTTAAGGAGATTTTCTTCTGCTTGTTTTCGTTGTTTTAAGAAGCAAGCAGGTCTGATGCAAGCAACACTGGCCTATGAGTTTAGCAGGGAAATTGAAATTAAGTAGTATTAACATTATTTCCCATATTATTCTTTTAATGTGGGTCATTTGGATTCTTCCCAAGTTTTGTTTGGCTTTGCTTTCTGAAGCAAACAAACAAAACAAGAGACCTGCAGGAAAAAAAAATTGCTATGGTCACATTGGCCCTGAGGATTGAACGATTTCTAGATCCATCTAGCCTGACAGACATAGTAATTTATTCTTGTTCTTTTGTGCATTCACCTGCCATGCCACGTCTCCCTCTTCATTTTCAACTAGGAGCTTTAAAAACCTGTAGTTGTAAATCTCCTATCGTGTAGACCAATGCCATGGCTCATTCCTGCCTCTGCCTTCCAGCATTGGAAGAAAAGTGATTATCTTTGTGACAATAGGATTACTCCCACCTCTGACATCCCTGCTCCGTGGTGACATCGGTAGGGAAATAACTTGAAAGGGACAAAAATACACATGTTCTGATTAAAGGCATAGCAGGCATGTACTGAAGGTCTCAGAAAATTTGAAATGTTGAATCAGCTGAAGACAAGATCTTACGAATGTAGTATCATGAGGAATTTTCGAAAGTCTTAACAAAACAATTATTTTCAGTGTTTCACTACATTTATGAATCTGTAGCTCACCAATGGAAAATATGATGCTGTGAGAGGCAGCTCTGAGCGCTACCTGGAATAGAGTATTGGGTTATCTCAAAAGACACTTGTCCTGTAACTCATAAATGTACTTCCCAGCTATTACACATCACTGTTATAGACCATAGGGCTTCTAGACACTGAGTGTGATTTAAAGGCAATCCTTCAAGGGGTCATTGAGGCTTAGGAAGTTCGAATGGTAGGACCAAACTGGGTAGCTTTATACAGAGCTTAGATTTAGTTGTCAACATTAATAGGCAGATCCTTTCATCAATGTCAGACAACCAGTGGATTGTAACACACCACGGTCCAAACTTTGAAAATTTTACTTTGTGCTCACTTAAGTTTTCTTCCACCCGGTCAAGCATGACATTGTTTTCCATTCTTGCTGTTCTTAGTCAAATGAAGGCTTGCCTCATGGCTTGAAGATTGACCCAGAAAGATCTAAACCACTCCGTTTAGCATCAGATTTCCAGGCATGTTTATGAATCTGACCCACTCAGTTGGAAGAGGAGCTAGAAATGTTATCAGCATTCAGGTCAACATGCTCACTACAGGGACAAAAATTCAAGCTCTGTGGAAGGCACAAATAATTGAGACTCCAAACCCAAGGTGGGAGAAATTAAATTCCTACTTGGATCGTGGAGTTCTCAGACATGCATTAATTTGAAAAATATTTAGTATGTTCTTTGTGTCAGAGATTAGAAATGAGTAAGATTAATTTTGAAGCTTTAGAACACTGACTTTATAACATCGATTGAAAAATCTACATCTTGTGTCCTCATGTACAACTTTTCTCTAAATGGGTAAATTTGTAGAAAGTTAGAATAAATGGCCCCAGAGTGGGAGAGCCAGATACCTCCCTCTTAAAGGCAGCCTTTGGTGGTTTCTTTGGGGAAACTATTTAAGCAGTTGATTTCTGTTCTCTCTGGGATCTATCTGCCTCTTTGCTGACTCTGGCTCAGTGGGCCAATCTTAATGTATCAATTCATACAATTGGAATAATAGCACCTACTTTGTAGAGTCATTGTGAGGATTAGAACTTGTCAGGTGTGATAAATGGAAATATGACCAGAATCCCAGATGCCCTTTGTCTTAAGTTGGGTTCTCTAGAAGCAGAGCCAGAGACAGATTCAAGCCAAGTGACTTACTGAGAGAGCGCTCTTTAGGAAAAACCTGAGAAAGGGAGGTGACACTGGTATAGTCAAATTGCTCATCAAGGATATAGTCACAGGTAAATTCTGTTGTTGAACTGAACAATGAGGGACTCTGAGGCATAAATGTACAGCAGAATTACCATGATTTGAGGCAGACTGGCTCTTCATATTCCATACAGTCAGACATTGGCTGAAGCGGAGCAGTGGAGGCAGGTGGTGGTTGTGTTGGTGGTAGGGTAACTTCCCAGGCATATGCAAGTATGGGAAATAAGAGGACTTCTATCAGCCGAGGGCCATGTACTTTTAACCTCTGCTCCTCAAATGGAAATTTCTTAGGACTGTGTCCCTGAGGACCCCATTCAGTCCTTAGTACTTCCTCCTCTGGTATCCAAATAGAAGGTATCTTTGAGCCCGCCTTGGAGTATTCTGTGTGAAACAAACACTGTGCTTTAAGGTTCTTGCACGGTGCTAGGCAGATAGGGGATCTAGAGATGCCAACTTTTCTTTTATGCTCTTTTTGTCCCTAGAACTGTCTTTCATTTTAGATACTCACTGCTAAAGTATCCTCCTTCCAAGTCATGCCGGAGGTGAAAAAAAAAAAAATAGAAGAGACTATCATCAAGGCAATGGCACATGGTACATGTTAAATAAGTGTTGGGTACATTCCCTTCCTTCCCTTTAATTAGCCTTGTCTCATGATCATTTATGTGATTTGAACTTTCGTAAGGTACAGCAGAAGTTGTGTAGTTGTTCAGTTCTCATGGACATTATCAATCACCATAAAGACTAAGATCCAAATGGATTTGGAGTTATAACCATTTGGGGGGAATGTATTTGCAGAAAATAGCCAAATTTTATCTTTTTAAAAACCTTTCCTTTATCTCTGATTCTTTAAAACACATGACACTATCACCCAGTTTGGTACTTAAGTATCTAAAAAATTTTCTTTATTTTTTTAAAACAGTCTTAAGGGTAACTTTGTATTGTATCCCTTGACCATCCAATGCCTTCTCCCTAGTCCTTAGTTAACTGTCAGAAGCAAAGAAAGTGCTTAATTAATACTTGTTATCTTGATCAAGTAGATTAGTGGGCAAATTAAGACATCCATTGAAAATAATCCCTTAGAAAAGAAACCACATGAGGAATTCCTTCTAAAATTTTGTGCCAGAAATTTAGCAATAACTAGTAATATTTTAAATGCTCACGTCTTTTTGCCTAATGATTATGCTTCTATGACTGTATCCTTAAAAAGATGGAACCAATCCCTATGTCCATTAAAATAATTAAATCATCACATTCAAAAGCCATTAAGCAAGAATGAGATAAATGTATGTACTGATGACAAAAGTCCAAGGTGCAAGTAAAAGAAACAGTTACATATATATTTTTATGTATACATATATATGATATATATAGAAAATTTTTGTATTGAGCTGTGAGGTAGAGATTAAAAAATTAAACTTTGTTTTCTTTTAGCTGGGTCAGCAATCCAGCAGTCTATTTGTTAAATAGATGAAATTTTCCCAACTAAATTGAAAATACTAATTTTGCCATATATTGCCTTATATCTAAGTTAGCATAGATAACTGGATCTTTTTCTGGATGCTATTGGTTTGTCTTTTCAGTGATATCACCGTAACCTGGTCACAGTACCTTTTTAGATTATCTTAATAGTTATGTAGCAAGTGTCCCACCCTGTCTGGTTCAATTTTCTTCTTTATAAAAACTTATGGGTAATCTTCCTCACCTACTTTTGTATTAACTTACAACTTTTATCTGGTTTTTAAAAAGCTAAAATATTTTAGTGGGATTGAAATTGCATTAAGATGAATTTGGAAAGAATTGATAACTTTATAAAAATGTCTTTCCGTTCATTGTCCCTCAGTATAATCTAACAGGTTTCTTATTTGGGGAAGGGGGGAATAGGCTATTTCTCCTTTTATTTTCTGACTAGTTAATGCCACTATAAAGAAAAGGTATTGATTTTCATTTATTTTACATCAAGTCACTTAAACTTGTATTCTGATTTTTTTTTTAAGTATTGATTCTTCTTCAGCTTTTTGGAAAAATGTTTGTGGTTTCTTTTAACCCTGTCAGATACAGAAAGGATACAGTAAATGAAAAACCTTCCTACAATCAAGTTCAAATTAGTTTCACTCTTATTCTTTATTAATCACCATTCCTAAAGCACCTTTCCACCCTCTGAGGGAAGAAGAGAGGAAAGCAACATATAAGCACTGTGTGATCAGGTCCTCCTGCCCTCACTCTGTCTAGGACAGGGTGACCACCAAACTCCTGAACTGGAAACTCCCATGGTCAGTGGAGGAAAAATCCAGCAGCTGATACATGAGGACCCACAGTCTGCAAGTTCCCTGTGTATCCTATCAGGTGGATAGAAGCCAAGGAAGGTAGGTTCATTTCAATTTTATAGGACTGATTTGCCTGGTCAGATTTGGTACCCAGAGGCTAGCCTCAACCATCCCCATTCTCCTTTCTCCTGGGTTAAAAAATGAGGATTATAGTGGCCTGGTCCTGATGATGGTTCTACATTTTACAAAACAGCTTCACAAGATAATAGTTTCTAAATAGGTCTTGCAGAAAGAGAAATGTAAATTTATTCACTGTAGCTGGTTCAACAATTTTATGAACTAATTTTGAAAGAAGGGCCTTGACTTTCTTACATGTTTTATACAAGGTAGAAGGACAAGGGGGAAACTCAGTAAATGGTTTCTGGCTCGAGGAATGAATGAGCATGTGGAGATTTCTGTGATCCTTCATGACACTTCTCTCCCTCTAACCTCTGTGTTGAACTTCTTGGCCCTTTGTCCCATCAGCACATTGTAGTTCCCATCTATTGTTCTATTCATTCATCACACGGATTTCGGTGAGCTGTCAAGAATCACCCTCACGACACACCTCTACAACTGCTACTAGCACCACCAACAAATAGTGTTGAGGTGGAGTGATTTTATAAGTATTTAAAACTATATTGAAATAAACTCAGATGCTTCCATCAACGTTGGGGTTTTTTTTGTTTTGTTTTGTTTTAAGAAAAGAGAAATAGGTGATAAAATTTTTGAAGCACTTACACAAATGAGCCCTCTCTAGGCAAAGTTCCTAGTGATTCAGTCACACTGTTCACAGCCTGGGACTCTAGCATATATCTCTGCTGGATACACAAGTTTTAGTTATTTGTATGTTGTTTTCTAAAAGTAAATAAATAAATAAATTTTAAAAATTCTGGCTTTGACTCATAATGGCTCTATAGAAACACTTACTCTGTTATTAAACACTTGGAACAGATAGACTACTGGTATTTCTCTACTGTGCTGCCTCAGCATATGCAGGCAGATGAAATCACCCTTCCTTACTGAGAGACCTGTTGCTGTCCAGTAGACAGTGGGAATTCTGAATGTATAGGATTATGTTTTAGCAATTTGGATAAGATCTTTTTCTTAATTATTATAGACATGTGCTACTTTTTATTTTTTATTATAAAAGTAATAAGACATTTTTAAAAAATCAAGAAGATAAAAGTAGTGACAGTGCCCTTACGAAGCATCAGGATTCTCCACTGTACCATCTCTGCATCTGTCTTAAATATGATTAGTTACAAAAAATACTATTGAATAATATCAGCAAAACAGTGATATCTGTGCTGTTTTATTTTGTTGCTATTATGAATGATGAATATAAGTTGTATACATTTATTGATTAGTTATAATTAAATAATATAATTGTTTTCAATTTCCCTTTCATTTTTACTTAATTTTGCATTTATTTGTATCTCCCTCCCCCTTTTACTTCTGTGGAGTTTTTGGTCAAGTAATATTAGCTCCTGATACATTTACATTTATTTGTATCTCCCTCCTCCCTTTACTTCTGTGGAGTTTTTGGTCCAGTAATATAAGCTCCTGATACAGTAAGATATTAATGTTTTAATATTTTTCAGCAGACGTTCCCATAATTTGATCCTAATCTCGTGATTTTTCTGTTTCTGTATTGAAGTTTTATACTTTCATATAGTGTGATCTTTCATTTTTCCCCTTACGTCTTTAATCATTTCTAAACTTAGTAAATCCTTTTTTGCTTCCAGACATTTGATATTCATTTTACTTTTTTCCAACTAATTTCTGTTGTTTGATTTTTCATGTTTACTTAATTTATCTAAAATTTGTTGTGGTGTGTGAGATGAAATGAGGTTCTAAACAGATTTTTCCCCCCAAATTGCTAACTGATCACTCAGACAGCACTATTGACTAAAGCTTCACTTGCTCATTGGTTAATGGTGTCTCCTTTATCAAATACCATGGTGCTATATATAATAGGTTCTAGTTCGGAGCCATACATTCTGCTTACACTTAACCCAGTAATGCATATTTATTTCAGAGGCTATACTACATATTGTAATAAGTTATATCTGACAAGATTAGTCCAATCTTAGTTTTTGTACTAGTTTTATTATCTCATTTCTATTACTTTCCAGATTTATTTTAGTATAATTTAGTTGTGTGTGTGTGCATGTATTATCGGAATTTTGACAGAAATTATTTAGAATATGCAGATTTATTTTGGAAGGGCTAGTATCTTTATAATAGTCAAAGAAGAAAAGTTTTAATCTTTCAGACTCAACAAATAACCATAATCTATGTTAGTACTTATCAGAGTATAATGAAAGGTTTAGAAATGGAAAATGCAAGCAGGTTGATTACTATGGTAAGTAATTGGTTAGCACAACCACGTGGACACTTTGGTTGGGCTCCATAGCAAGATCTTATTTTGTCATTATTAGTATTATCATCACTATCATGATTTCATAATAAGCATAAAATGAACACATCATTTTCAGCCACAGCCACAAGGTCTACAGGTTACAATTAATTACTGGTTAGGTGCTAGATACTGAGGGAACCAAAAGGTAGAAGACCTCTTCAAGGTGGCAGAAGGCTTACTGTGATCTTAAATACCTCCAGGCTTTGTCCCTTCTGTTGCTCTTTCTGTTTCTCCCTTTCATAAAATCTTTCCAATCCATCAAGATCCAGGTCATTAGGTAACTCTATGTAGGTCTTCTAAGACCCTGGCAGTTAGTCACTTCCTTCTCTTTAACCTTAAGCTACTCGTTTATATTTCTCTGATCAGCTTGTCTCTTTGAGTTGTAGCTACTTGCATACTCTTCTGTCCTTCACTAAACCGAAGTCCATGAGTGCAGGAACCTTTGCTTTTCATCATTATAAACGGAGTGCTAACTCTTGAGGATGGACTTCAATGTGTGTTTATTGAGTGAGTATATAAATGAATAAAAGAAAAACATTTGTCGGAGAAATATTGAAATAAAGATTTCTCAGAAATTTTTGATAAGTTTCAAACATTCCAAGCCATTTAATAGAACTTGGTGAAACTCAAATATTAAAAACGGTTGTGTGTCTATGTATGTGTCTTGTAGGCAGAATTTCCTCCTGAGATTTCAATATGACATATGTGGGTTAGTTGGCTCATCACTTTTGTTTTCCAAATAATTCTTAGCTTTAGAAAACATCGCTATAAAGCACACAGCAGCCAATAGGTAAACTTTGTGAGCTGGACCGAAATGTCATCGCCAAGCTGGACTTCCCCAGGTGGAAGGCCCATGTGCTAAATAGAAACTGCAGTGTCTACCTGTGAAAAACATTTATGTGTCAGCAGAATTGACTTTATATGTGAATGGGGTTGGTAATTCTCTACAGGGTACTTATTTTCCTCCCAAAAAATCATCCCTGTCCACCCACCAAGGAGCCAGATACTCTTGTCATTGCATTGTCTTTTAAGAGTGTTAAATTAAATCATTATGTTGTAGAGCACTAAATTAGGCATGTATTGGATTATATACATTTTTTAACCACTTGGTACAAATGACCCTCCCACCCTCAAACCTATTCCAGATTCTTTGTAAAAGAAACTGTTGCATATTCCATATTCACAACCTTACCCATGAACACAATCCTGGTTCCAACTTCTCCTCGACATGAGCTTGTTACCCACTGGTGCTTCAGGTCTTGAACTTGATCTTTGGTTCCATTTACCTGGTCTTAGCCTTGGCTCTATTTTCTCAGTCTTTCTGGTTCTCTCCTTCCTGAAAGGTTTAAATTATCTCAGGCCATTGTAGATAAATATCATATCTAGTATCTTTAGGCCCTGGGAGCTTTTGTGCCTAGTAGTAGATGGAGCTTCTTTTAGATTATTCTGGCACAAGTAGGAATTAAATCCTACAAGGGGTCTCTGATCATCAGTCAGAGGAACAATGACTGTAGGTAGGTGGTTTAAGGGAGACCAGCTCTTTGGAATAATGTTAAATATTGTGTATTTCTGGCATCACAAGCCAAGACCAAGCACCTCACTTTAAAAAAATGCCAATTTATTCTAGGGTCCTATCAGTAAGCATGACGTTTTGTTTTGATTAACTCCATTGTACTTCAGTACACATCCAAGCAGCATTCCCCACATTTTTCTGAGAGCCCTCCCTGCCAAAGTGTATTTTATCAAAAGACTTATTTGTAAGAGGCCTGTGTAGAGTATCTTATCAGAAATGGCACACTAAGAAAATGACTCTTATTGCAATACTGATTATTAATATTGACTTGTTTATAATTTACAAAATACTTTGCTTTCCATATTATTATTTGGTCTCCCTGATTCTTACCTTATTTTATTAAAATATGTTCTCGACAAAATAGACTGTTAAAACACAGTCAATGATGGTGTATCACTCTTCTGCTCAAAACCCTGCGATGGCCTCTTCTCTCATTGGAATTGAAAATTCACCAGTGAGTTTTCTTTGTGGAAAGGATTTTCATTCAACTTCTTTAACAGATTGCAGTTTAAAAGTAGATTTAATTTCTTAATAGATACAGGAATATTCAAAATCTACCTCTTCCCTTCAGAACGAGCTATGGTAGCTCATGCTATTCAGCACCTTTTTGCATTTTATTAAAGTTGTTGAGTGTATTGGCATAAAGTTATTAATAATCTTTCTTTCTTTCAAGTGTGTGGATGTGTAAGCAGGAGAGGGAAGAGAGAGAGGAAGAGAGGCCATCTTAAGCGGGCTTCACGGCCAGTGAGGAGCCCGATGCTGGACTCCATCTCACGACCCTGAGATCATGACCTGAGCTGAAAGCAAGAGTCAGACACTTAACTGCCTGAGCCACCCAGGCACCCTTATTTTTCTCTTAATATTAGTAGAATTTGTATTGTCACTTCTCTTATTCCTGATGTTGGTAGTTTGTATCTGTACTCTTTTTATTATCTTTCTTATGAGGGGTTTATCAGTTTTATTGATTTTTCTCAAGAGCCATTTTTTTATTATTGATTTTTCTCTATTTTTCTGTTTTCTCTTTCATTACTTTTTGCTCCGATCTTTTTTTTTTTTTTTAAATTTTTATTTATTTATGATAGTCACAGAGAGATAGAGAGAGAGGCAGAGACACAGGCAGAGGGAGAAGCAGGCTCCATGCACCGGGAGCCCGATGTGGGATTCGATCCCGGATCTCCAGGATCGCGCCCTGGGCCAAAGGCAGGCGCCAAATCGCTGCGCCACCCAGGGATCCCTTTGCTCCGATCTTTATCATTTACTTTCTTCTCCTTGTCTTGGGTTTTATTTGCTCTTTGTTTTCCAGTTTCTTAAGATAGAAGCTGAAATTGTTAATTTCAAAACTTTGTTCTTCTCTGATATACATATTTTAGTTCTCTAAACTTAACTGCATCTTACAAATTTTGGTATTTTGTATTTTCAGTTTCATTCCATTTAAAATACTTTCTAAATTCCATTTTGATTTCTTCTTTGATTTATGGGTTGTTTAGAAGTATTAGTTTTCAAATACTTAGGGATTATCCACAGATACTTTCTGTTATTTATCTTTATTAAATTTATTTATTCCCATTATGGTCTAAGAGTATACTTTGTACAATTTGAATCCTTTTAAATTTACTGAGACTTATTTTTATGACCCAGAATATCAGAATATGGCCTTACACACTATAGACGTGCTTTTGCCTCAGGGCCTTTGTACTTGTAACCTCTCACGGAAATGTTCTTCCCCCAGATAGCCACATGGCTTGTTCCCTCAACCCCTCTGAGTCTCTGTTCACATGTCATCGTCTCCATGAGGCTTTGTCTGACTACGAAATACAAGATGTTCATATGAACCAGATACTCTTCACCATCTTTTGTTGATTTAGTTCTCTCAATTGTACTTAGTATGTGTTTCTGTATTTAGTTAAGCGTCTTTAATATAGCATGAGTTCCACGAAGGCTGGAATCATCACTAATGTGTTCCCAGCACATGGGTGCCAAGAACATAGTAATCACTTTATAAATATTAACTTAATTTGATTAAAAATATAAACCTGTAAGATAGGTAGGGCTGATTTTATTGCCACCATTTTATCAACATAGTAACCAACTAGTAAAATCAAGACTTTTTATGCACTCTGATTTATATAGTAATTCCTGCCACTTGATTGCTTTGTAGCCATTTTGTGTCTGGTACCTTGCTGGAGACCAAGGATTCCAAAATAAACAGGCACAACTCTGGCCTTTGAAATTTGTTAAGAGCAGTTGAGAGTAACTAGAAGTGCACCTGAAAGGGCCTTATACACCATGCAGGATACTTGGATTTTACCCAGAAAGCAATAAGAAGTCACTGGAGGGCTTAAGAAAGGAAGTGGCATGACAAAATTTTCAAAGTAGAAAGATTTAAATTGCATAGATTATTATTGCTGAACTAATATTTGCTGAGTGTTCATTTTATGTCTAAGACTCTTCTCAGTGCTGGTGGTATAGCAGAGAACAAGAATCCATCATGAAGCTAGTCTAAGAGAAAAGACTAATAATAAAAAAATAAATAAAAATACAATATAGTTTCAGACTGTTGTAAATGCTTTGAAGAGAAGTAAAAGAGGGTAAGGGAGTCATTAGGATGGAGGTGGGTGTATTTTAAATAAGAAGGTCAGGGAAGATTTTATGAAGGAAGTCATATTTGAGCAGAGACATACATAAAATAAAAAGAGGGAAGACAGTTCTACAGAGTTCCAAGCAGAAGGACTAGTACCACTGTGGATGTTGGTTGTGACACAGAATTGAGCTTTGCCTGGTTTAAGAAAATCAAGGAAGCCACAATGACTGGAGTTAAGTGAATGACAAGGGCATGGTGATCTGCAATAAGGACAGAGAGGTTAGCAGGGGGTGACGATGGTGGGTCATAGTTGGGTTTTGTTCTAAGTATAATGAGAAGCCATTTGGGTGTGTTGAAATCAGGGGGGTAATGATATATAACTTACTTTTAAACCTACTTCTGGTGGATATATGGAAGACAGACTGTAGCAGAGCAAGAAAGGAAGCAATAAAACCAGTTAGAAGACTGTTGCAGTAAAGCAGGCATAAAATGATGGTTGAACCTGACAGTTTGTAGTGGAAGTGGTGGGATGTGGAATTGGTAGAGTTGCCATAACTTGTTAATGAGCTGGATGTAGGGTATGAGGGGAGGAGATATCCTACATGATTCTTTAGGTTTTGGCCAAAGCAACTGGTCAATGGTGGTGCCACTTCCTGAAATGGAAAGCCCTGTGGAAGGATCAGTCATGGGCTGAGTTGTGTCTTTCCTCAACCCCACTTCCTGTGTTGAAACCCAAATCCCAATTTGACTGCGTTTGGAGACAGGGGCTTGAAGGAGGAAGTTAAGGTTAAATTAAGTCAAAAAAGTGGGGCTGGGATACCTGAGTGGCTCAGCGGTTAAGCGCCTGCCTTCGGCCCAGGGCGTGATCCTGAAGTCCCAGGTTGGAGTCCCACATCAGGCTTCTTGTGTGGAGCCTGCTTCTCTCCCTGTGTGTGTCTGTCATGAATAAATAAATAAAATCTTAAAAAAATAAAAATAAGGCTGTAATCCAACAGGCCTTGTGTCCTTATAAGGGGAGGAAGATGAAGGATGTGTGTACATAGAGAAAAAGGTGTGTAAGACAACAGCAAGAAGGTGGTCACTTAAAAGCCAAGAAGGATCTCAGGAGAAACCAACCATACTGGCACCTTGATCTTAGACTGCTAGTCTCCAGAACTGTGAGAAAACAAATTTCTGTTGTTTAAGCCTCCCAGCCTGTGGTATCTCACTGTGGCAGCAACGGTACTCTAGAAAACCTAGCAAACAGTACAGAAATGAGGAAGATAGTGGGGGGAAAAAATCAAATTCTCTACTAGATATGTTGAGTTTGAAATGTCTATTAGACTTCCAAGCAGAGAAGCTGAAGAGGCAGTTGGATATATAAGCTCAGGGGAGAGATGGAAGCTGGAGATATAACAGAAAGGTATTAGCACAAACATATTTATTATAGGAAGAACACATTCCCCAGTGTCTATGTTCCTATGAGGAGCCTCCATCAGTGTTACAGTCCTGACTTCTCACTGTTTTCGGAGTCCCTCTTCCCCAGGAGGAGGGTTGACATAACTGATTGGTGAGTTTGGGAGAAAGAACCAAGTTTCACTAATTTTATTGTATCTGTTTTGGATGTCTGCCTTCAGAGAATATACATTTTCTAATCTTCCATGCTGTGAGTTTTTCAAGATGTAGTTTGCACTGGGAGAGGCCTGTGGTTATCCAAATGTTCCTATGACTGAGTGAGATAGCAAAATATTAGCAAGTCTAGTTACCCTGTGACTCAGGGGAAAAATAGTTCTATGGAGTTCCAGGCAGAAGGACAAGGACTACCATATGCAATGGTTGTTAACACAGAATTGATCTTTCTTTTCCTTTATGTTTTGCAATATAAAATATTTCAAAAACTAATAACAGAGGTGAAATTTTGATCTTTCTTCGACTCTATCTCTACCCTGAAATTGATTGTGAACTTGAAGGTTCACTAGATAAGGTCACTTATCTGATAGATACCAATAGAGAAAATCATAGGGCCAAACACAGAAACTTGGGGGTCTTCCAGAGTAAGATAGTGGGAGAGGAATCATTAAAGGAGATTAAGAAGTTAAGCTAGAAGAAACTAGGAGAGTCCTCTCACACTCTCTCCTCTTGCTTTCACTGGAAACCAAGTGAAGAAAATATTTAAAGAAGGAAGGGACAGTCCTCTGTTTCAAAAGCTGTTGGTTTGTTGATCTAAATGAGGGTTTATGAAATTGGTGGTATGATCATCTCCTGTCTTTCTGGTTAATTTTGTGAAAAGAAGAGAAAAGCTGTGACTCTAGCTGCCTTCACTGGAAACGATGTAAGCAGAGCCTCCTCTATTCAATCACTTAGTTAAACAGCTCCCTCGAGAAGGGTGACCAGTTGTTCTGGTTTGCACACTAGGGAACCAGCAGTTTCCTGAGATGTTGGATTTCCAGTGCTAAAATAGGACAAGTCTGGGGCTAACTGGAATGAGTTGGTTACCCTGTCTTCAAGTAATACCTCCTGCAAACACACAGTTACACATATAATCATACCACTGTGGCTCATTATCTTGCACCTCTCAAGGTAGGCTACCCCTCTGAATGTATATTCTTAGTAGTGATGTAGACATGGATTGGTGGAAAAAAAAAAGGAAAAGGGAGAATGGCTCACCCATCCAATCACAGGTAAGGATGCGAACAACAAGACCATTTGCATTTGTGTAAGATCAAGGCCATGGTCTCTTGGTGGAAGGTGATGATGGTAAGGAGATGGATAAGAGAGCATGATTCCATACAGTGTGGTTTCTTCTCAAAAATGGGGGAGGTTTCTTTGGGCATGTAAGTAAATGGTAATCCCTTATCAAAGTAGGGAATATGAAGAATATGGGGTTTGTGAGAGAAGAGTGATTTTTGTTTTGAACATGTAAAGCTTGGAGTGCCTGGGGGCCACTAGAAAGTGTAGTGCAGCACAGTGTAGATCTTAAGAGCATTGAGTTGGGCCTTCCTACCTGGATTCAAATCTTAGCTCCTTACCTGTAATTAGCTCTGTGTGACTTTGAGGAGACTTAACCTACTGGCCCTCAGCTTTCTCATATATAAAATGAACAGGATAATGATGGCTGTGCCTGGTAATGTGATGGTGAAGAACAGTTTCTGATACATACTATATGATAGCTACTCTTCATAGACTGGAGGATCTGAATCTATGGGAATAGGGCTAATTAAAAAAAACTGAGCTGGCAATACAGAAACCCGGACACTGGGAAATGAAATGCCCAAAAGAGTATATTAACAGGGCAGGTGGGAGATTGAAGTGTGTGTGTGTGTGTGTGTGTGTGTGTGTGTTGTGTGTAGGGGGAGTAATAGTGGGAGGGTAGTTAGACAATATACAAAACTTTAATGGTGATTGTTTAAAAGATAAAAAGATAGTATGCTGTATCATGGTAATATAAGAGGTATTTGTTTCTTGTCTCAATTTTCATTTCGAGTTTTTATCAATTAACCATTCCTTCATAGCAAACGTTGCCAAAACTTATTTTTTCTGCCCATAAATTGCTGTGTTCTAGAAGTTTGGGCAGGGCTCAGTGGGGTGACAATTTTGCTGGTCTGCCTGGGGTCACTGATCTGGCTGCAGACATCTAGCAGCACAAGTGAGGCTGGAAGGCCTCCTTCCCATGCCTTGAGGTTGGGTTTACCTGCTGGCTGGGATTGGTGTCTTCTCATGGAGGCTGGCCCAGGATTCCTTACGTGGTGCTCTTAGGGCAGCAAGGGCCTGAGAGCAAAAGCTGAAAGGCCTTTTAAAGCCTGAAGTCATCTGATGCCCCTTCTGTTTAAGTGAAGTTGTGGGGCTGGCATATAGTCTAGGGGAGGGGAAATAGCCTCTGTGTCTTGATGGGAGTGGTGACAAGATTACATCACAAAGGGGCAGGTGCATAAGAATTGGAAGAATTGTTGTAGCCATCTTTGAAGACTGTCAATGATCTGGTGTGAGATTTTTCATGTCATTACCGAAGGCCTACTGGAGGACGTCAGATGCATAACATTCTTCCGACCCCCAGTCATGCCCAGAATAAGCCTTGCACATGATACATTATGTGATGGGTATGGGAAGGGTAAGAATGAGTTAAAGGTCCAGTTTGTTCCAGGTTTGTAGTCTGATGTGATATTACCTATTGTGAAACTCTCCTTTCATGACAATATGGGTAGCTGGCCAAGTGGACAGCAAGTGATCATAGGAATAGAACTAAAGAAGAGAATATTCTGAGAGTTGGAGAGAAGCCAATATAATATATCTTCAATATTGGAGAAATCAAAGTGGAAACCAACGAGTAGACCCCATAGAAACACAAAGTCTAAAAGAACCAGGACAGAATGGAGACAGTACCAATAGCACTCACAGCTCAGCCCTACTTTCCAGCGGGGTTTACTGTGTGGGCTAATAGGGCCCAAAGGCAGACGAGTACTTACTGCAGTGGTTGACAGGGGCACTTGGTACCAAAGAACAAAGCCAGACTGCTGCTGTTCTCTGCTTTGGAATCTTCTGGGGTCATTGAAGTCATTACTCCTCCCTCTTCTCACTGGCCAATCACAGTTATCAGCTAACTAGAAAGTAAGAGGTCACTGTTTCAGTAAGGAATGGATATGTTTTCTTTTGGGATGCTGCTTTTTTGCCCACTAACACTGTCTCTAATTGATTCACATTTATCTTTAGATCCCAGTAAGTGGCAGCACATGAGGATAGAGGCATCGCCGTGGAGGCAGAGCTCTGAGGAATCATGTTGCCTTTAGTTTTGATGTCAAAGATGACCCTGTATCAGGATGGGCCACAAAATCCTGCATAGAAAGATCATTTCCCACGTTTAAAAAAAGCCAGCCCTTACTTGATCCTCCCGTCTTATCTGTAGTTCCTAGCTAGGACCTCTGATTTTCATTTTTTTTCCTGTTTTCCTTTTTGAATTTGAATTAAAAAAAATATTGTAGGGTACGTTGGAGCACAGTTCTGGTGTCTGACTGCCTGAGATCATACATTTACTGGCTATGGGAGTGCGATAAAGATAATTAACCTTCTCATGCCTCAGGTTTTTCGGGTGTAAATTGGGGGCAGTGACAGTATCTACTTCAGGTACTTGTGATGATTAAGTGAGTTAATACATGAACAGCTCCAGCAACAATGCTGAGCACATGGTTAGCGTTCAACAGGTCTTAGCTATTGTTGCGAATATTGTTCTCTTGTTTGTTTTTACATTCCATGCAAGCCATGATGATAAAATTACTGAAAGCTACCCAAATACTCCCATATTAAAAATGTTTGCAGTTAAATTGATAAAATAAAGTATGCATACATAAAATATTTAAAGAAGGGTTAAAAGGCCATGTTTGAGAAAAAACATTTAGACTAATTACCCACACAAGTAGTGAGGATGATGAATTTGGGGAAAGACATTTAATAGGGAGCCTATCGCTTAAAAAGGGGAGGACCTTGAAGAAATAGTATTTAGTTTGGGATTTTGTGGGAGGACGACTGGCCAGTGTGGACAACCGCATTCGGTGGCCCAGCACCCATCCCCGCATGCCCTTTTCTGCTACTCTCACTCTCACTTGACTCTTCTGAAACATTCTTTCAGTCTACTTTTGTTGGGTGTGTGGGTCAAAAGTTCAGGAACCTGTCGCTCTGACATAGTACCAGGTTGCTCATGTCGAGTTGCAGTTTTCATCGTGATTTCAGAAGTCGAGTTTTCCACAGCACTCTATCAGCTTCTCTTCAAGGCATATGAAAGCTGATTTCAAAGAAAACATTGGCCCTACTTGGTGAAAAATAAAGCACTTCTTGAGCTTTGAACATTTTGTTTACTTCTTTGCTTACTTCACATACTCTGTCCAGGTTCCGTTCTCCTGTGGAAATATGTGCGTAATGGCATGACAATGGCATGTCTTCGCACATCTGCAATTTTATGTGGTAGTTTCTAACAACTACAATTTTTTGGTTTGATCTTCCTTAGTGGCTGTAATGGTGTATTTCTATTTTTAGTCCAGGGGCAAATAACTTTTGGCCCTTCTCTTTTAAAGATTTTACTGTATTGATGTATTTTGGTGTGTATCTTGATTATGTTGGTGAAAAAGAAAACCAAATGTTCCCCTATACTCTCTCCCTCAAAATCGGTCTCCCTGAATATCTAGGCTCTTCACTTTAATCCACACACAGAACAGCACACAAATTGTCTCGCACTAAAGCACAGGTCCCAGGATGTCCTTTCCTTTTAAATGTGACATTCAAGGCCTGCAAAGCTTCTTCCTAGACCGCTTCCCACGCCTCCTTCAGTTGTTCAGAGCCCGCTCCCCTTTAACTAACCCTGTGTGAAGGGAGTTCTCACGCCTCGGTGCCTTTGATCATGCAAATTCCTCTCTTGACATTGGCCTTTCCTCTTCTCTTTCTGGAAATGTTCTGATCATGCTTCAAGGACTTTTCTCAGTGCTCCCCTACCCCCCCCCCCCCCCCCGCCCCCAGCCAATTAATTGTTCTCCTCTGGGCTCATCAAACTTTTGACTTGTACCCCCTGCTGGTTGTTACCTGTTGGTGGGCTTCTGTCAGTAAAAGCCACAGTTCATTTACACATAGTGAGACAGCCCCTGGCTTCAGGGGCTCACTGCCTTTTGAACCAATTTGAGTTTGGGGAAACTCGAATTTTAAGGCCTCCAATCTGTCCATTCCAGCCATTACATTTGGTGTCCATAGGCTCTCTAGATGCTGAATTTTATTAGAATTTTATTAGAATTTTATTAGAATTTACCTAAAATTCTGATACATTATAAACCAGGTAGAAATGAAAGGCACTTGACCTAGTATGGGTGCCCCTTTGGTGTCTAGGGTTCTACTTACCTTGTCTTAGGCCTCACTGAGGTTGGCTCATAGGACCAACTTTTACAGACGAGGAAACTCAGATTCTGAGAGTCAGATGATGTGTGGCCTGAGGCACATGAGGGCAGGTGAAGACAGTGGATATAGGCCTAGGTATCTGGAGCCAGACTCCATGGGTTTAGAGCTACACTGCCTGGGTTTGAATCTTTGGCTCTGCTGTTAACCAGCTTGTACCTGTTAACTGAACCTTTCTGTGCCTCAGTTTCCTTCACTGGAAAATATGATAGTAGTGTCTTCCTCGTGGGTTTTATTTTTCTTAAGATTAAGTCACTGTATATAAAGCACAGAACACCGTGTGTGATGTGGTAAACACATTCAAGTGTCAGTATTAGTCTTAGTATTAACCACTCTACCGAGCACAAAACTAAAAAGTGAATGATTCAGGATTTGGACACAGGTCTGTTTGGCTCCCAGAACTGGCGGCTCATACATGTCAAACTGCCTCCTCCTTTGCCCATTTGCCTTGAGACTGCAAGGTAGAGTGAAACACTCTTTCATCTTTTCCCTTAGGAATTCAAACCCTCCATCAAATTATTGTGGTTTGAAAGGCATGACTAGTACCTCCCGCAGGCTTTCTGGAGATGGAAGGCTTTAGCAAACTTAGCATGAGAGAAACCAGATTCTGAAATTGTTTTGGTTTAAAATGCACAACCAGTATGTCACACCTACTCTCTGGGGCGTGAAGACTCCAGAAGCATTAATGTGAAAGAGCCCAAGCTGTTCTTCCCAACAAGAGCATGGCAAAAACTGCAGATCCTACTCTGAAGGTTGTTCCAGGGTTGTTCACTACTGTACTAATGTTGCTATCTGCCCACTGATGTGTGGATTGTCTACACCAGACCACCTGGGAAGAAAGGACTCAAAGGCCCCTGAGTGCACCTGTTCTGGCGCATACAGTAGCAGCTCGCTCTACCTTCTTTTCCTCATTAAGGGGTGAAGGAAAGTTTTGTCAAGTTGTAGGAGTGTGTCTTCCTCCTCACTCCCCTTCCCCTTTCTTCTGTTCCACAGAAAGGCATGGGCCCCACATAGCTCAGGAAGAACAAAGTGGAGGTGAGAGGTAGATAAGAAAGGTGTTATGTTTGGCATGACTGGTTTAAGCTCAAGATTGGGCCTAAATAGACACTTAGGGTGAATTTTTTTATATCCTTTGGGTGTAACTTGCTGTATCTGCATCCATATGATACCATACAATTAAATAAGAGACTTGGTTTGTGAGATGCATTTCCTAAGACTATCCTGCTTTTTTTTTTTATCCTGCTTTTAATTTAGCTAAAATCATTTAAATCCAGCTAACTCATTCTGGGCTTAAAGCCATGACATCAGACTAATTTCTATGGTTATTAATGTGTGTAAGCTAAGGCCAGCTACTTCCAGGAGTCCTAAGTCTTATTCAGAAGACAAAAAAGTATAACTCTAACATGTGTGTTAAGGTCTACGATCGTGCAAGCAGGAGAAATGGCCTAGATGATCAGCTGGGGTCAGGGGTGATAGGAGGAGGAGTCAAGGGAAACTATCCATTAGGGAGGGATATAGGAAATCATCACATGGAAAAAGAGGTGAATCCATCAAGCAAAGGGCAGGGCAATACATACCTGATTTATTCAACCAATTTAAAAATGGTCGCTCCAAAGTGTTGCAAATGTTTTATAGGATAAGCACTTTTATGACACCTTTGAGGCAGGTTCTATTATTATTTTCATTTTATATGTGAAGAAACCAGCTTTCCCAGCAATATAGCTGGGGAGTGACAAGACTCGAACAAGACAAACCACCTCCAAAGAAAGATATGATTGTGAACCATTACACCTGACTGCCATTCTCTATAGGGCTTCTCTGGGTTGCCTCCTCTCAACAAGGGCTAGCCGTCAGAACCACATGGGAGATTTCTACAAAAGTACAGATCCTGGTGCTTCCCCCAGGGGGTGATTTCATGCCTCTTCTCGGTAAATCATTGGCTCTAAGATTCTGACAGTTGCTCAACCTTGAGCTTCAGAAGAGTGCATGGCGCCTCTTCCTTTTTTATTTTCCACATTCAATCCAGCATCAGATTTTCTGAATTTCCACTGAAAATCTATCTTAAATTCTCCCATTTGTGTGTCTATCTCCACTCTCAGCACCCAAATCCACGCTGTCCAAACCAACTGTTCTTTCATCTTCTCTTCTGTCCCCTATCTAACCCATCCACATAATAGCCTCAGTGATTATATCCTCCTCTGGCTCAAAGTCTTTCAATGGCCTCCAGTTGCCCTGGGGATTCAGCTCACGCCTTCATGATGGTTTACAGGGTGAGCCCATCCCTGTTCGCCTGGTTTACCTCATATTGCCCTTCTTGTCCAGCCACATGGATGTTCTTTTACTTCCTCAGGGTCTTCCCACATGCTGCTGTTCCTTCTGTGAGAATATTTATTTATTTATTTAAATTTTTTTTTTTTTTTTTTTTTAGAAAGAGCATTCAGGAGGGAGGGGCAGAAGGAATGAGAGAAAGAGAATTTTAAGCAGGGTCCCCACCCAGCATGAAGCCAAACATGGGACTCCATTTAGGACCCTAAGATCATGACCTAAGCCTAAATCAAGAGTCAGATACTTAATAGACTGAGCCATCCAGAGCCCTGAGCACTATTATTTTCATACTAGGCTCCTTCTCAGGTTTCAGACCTTCCCTGACCCTCTTTGACAAAATATCCCTTCTGTCATTTTCTTTTAGGACAAGCTGTACTTTTATAGCACCATAGGATTACTTATTGAAGTCAGTGTTTCCAGCACAGGCTTGAAGGGTCTATGAGGGTAGATATGGCACCTGTTATATTCATCGTCGTATACTTTCTACTTGACCCAGTGTCTGGCCCAGAACAGATGTATAGTACAATTTTAATAAATAAATAATGGACAAAATGAATTCAAAGATGCATGAGATTGGAAAAGAGGTCACTGCATTTAGCAAGGGAAGCCACTGGTAATATTTACTTGGCTCATTTCAGTTAAGAGATGGGGAAGAAATCAAAACTAATGAATCCTGAAGTTGAATGAGGAAGCAGAAAATAAATCAAGTTAATGTTATGTGGAGGAAAAATAATTACCATGTTCTAAACCTTAAACTTGACAGGAAGCATTTGTTCATCATCATCATCATTTAACCCCTCCCTCCCACTTTTTAAAAGATTTTGCTTATTTGAGAGAGAGAGAGAGACCGATCAAGAATACAAGCAGGGGTGTGTGTGGTTGGGGCAGAGGGAGAAGGTGAAACAGACTCCCCGCTGAGCAGGGAGCCTGTCACAGAGCTTGATCCCAGGACCCTGGGATCATGACCTGAGCCAAAGACACCCGCTTAACCGACTGAGCCACCCAGGCCCCCCTGATTGCAGTAACTTTATGAACTTCTACTATCTCCATGTTTTGAACGAGGTAAAAAAAAAAAAAATCTCAGAAAGGTTAAGCAATATGCCCAAGGTCACATATCTAGAACAGAGCAAAACCAGGACCAGGCCTAATTTCAGAGTCTGTGCTCCTGACCAACAAACCAATTGCTCTTGAGTGTGCAGGACAATCATGGCAGTGGGTGGCTTATTAAAAACCACTGTCATCAAGAAATTCTGCTACTATCAAGAGAGTGAAATTAAGCAGGTCTCAGGGATGACTCTAGGAACAAACATTTTGAGTGATTCTAAAGCAGGTTGATGTGGGGATCCTACTCTGTAGAGCATCACTCTGTGCTATGCTTCATAAGAGTAGATTTTAGGTCACTTGCAGCTTCTGATCTAAGTTCTAGGATCTCTAAGACTTCATCTTTATACTGGTAAAAATGTTTTTGGGGGCACCTGGGTGGCACAGTCAGTTGAGTGACCAACTCTTGATTTTGGCTCATGTCCTGATCTCAAGGTTGTGAGATCGAGCCCTATATTGGGTTCCATGCTCAGCAGGGAGTCTGCTTGAGATTCTCTCTCCTTCTCCCTCTGCCCCTCCCACATGTGCTCACTGTCAATCAATCACTCCCTCTCTAAAATAAATAAATCTTAAAATGTTTTCTCACAAGCTTTAGTGGTTAAATGAGCTGCCTTGTAGAATACTAGCATATAGTAGGTGCATAATAAATGTTGGCCCTCTCCTCTCTCTCAGACTTTTCTTTCAGGAACTTTTACTAGTTTAGGAATGAAAGAAATAGGCATAATTTGAAGTTGTACTAATTTTTGGGAAAGTTTTATCCTCCTCCCCCCTACTCACTGGTATCTCCATTTTATAGATAGAGATAGAGAAATGGATGACTCCCTGACTATATTTATGAAGAGTTATGGAGAGTTAACAAACCGTGCCCAAAGTCACAGCAGGTAAATGGCAGCCTTCTTAATGTCTGTCCAATTCTGGTGAAGAAATTAGATTTGGAGAGAAT
Source organism: Vulpes lagopus (assembly GCF_018345385.1). Lineage (NCBI taxonomy): Eukaryota > Metazoa > Chordata > Mammalia > Carnivora > Canidae > Vulpes > Vulpes lagopus. The sequence goes on from NC_054828.1 coordinate 59,263,676, forward strand.
CTGCAGTAATTGTTTATTGAATTGAATTTCAAATTTAGTTATTCTTTCTATCGCTTTTCTCTTAGAACATAATCTTCCCTTTTTCCTTTATTTGTTGACTATTGTCTTCCACTCTTTTTTTTTTTTTTAAGTTTGTGTCTTTGTGTTTTTGATATAAACATCAAATTCTTTTTAGGAGACCACATAGTACTGAAATAAAATAAGTCAGTCAGTGTGTCAGGTAATAGGTGGACCATAAGCACAGTTAAGGAGGATTGTGGTGTGGTTACTTAGAAATCGTTAATGAAGCTACAGTAACTCTAGAGCCTTCAAAGTCACATGGGCAAGAATAAGGTGAAACCTTTGCTCAAAAGTGTGGAATGACTTGCTCCTGGCTCTTTGCCTCGTGCTGGGTAAGGTCAGTAAGGACCCTGGGACCTTGTCTTGTGCCTTTTCCACTCAAATCTTACATCAGTTCTATGCCTCGGCTTTTCTTCAGTTTTTCTCTGGCTGTGCTTTTATCATGCAGAAGCTTGTGACCCCACATCTCTCCTTCTGTGGCTTTGCTTTTAGCATGAACACATAAGCCAGACTGAGTTGGTGCCTCTGCCTGCAAGTCAGCTAAAAGCTTTAGGTCTGTCTGGCTTACCTTAGATAAGACCTCAGTAAGAGACCAGGATTTTTTTTTCATTTGATGTTTTGATCTCTTAGTTCTTTTATTGGTGTTTTTGCTTTTAAGATTCATTTTGTTTGTTCTGACATTTTTTGTATTTGGCCTCAGTGCCTGGGTTTTTAGCCACCCTTTATCTCAAAAATCTGTGTGGTGCATCAGAAATATGTTCGTTCCTCTTGCTCTCTCTCTCTCTCTCTCTTTTTAGCATGAATGGCAATTAATCTACTACCTGGAAATAGACTCCACTCTATTTTCCAAATTTACCATAATTTAGCGTGTGAGTCAGGGTTCTCCAGAAAAACAGAGCCAATGGGATATATAGATACAGAAATTAGATACAGATTCATTTTAAGAAATTGGATCATGTGCTTGTGGAGGCTTTGGGAGTTGAAAATCTGAGGGGGAAGGTTGACAAACTGAAGACTTGGAGGGGAAAGGTTGCAGCCAGGGTGCAAAGGAGCCTGCTGGCAAGCCAGGAAGAACCAGTACTGAAGACAGAATCTAAAAGGCATTCTCCTGGCAGTTTGTTCTTGCCTTTTGTCCTATCAACTGATTGGATGAGGCCCACCTACATTATGGAGGCCAATCTGTTTTACTAGAAGTCTACTGATTTAAATGTAAATCTCTTCCACACATCCTCACAAAAACATCCAGAATTATGTTTTTGACTAAATACTTGGGTACTGTGTGGCCAGCCAAGTCCATACATCAAATCAATCAACTTGCTTATTGTTTTTCAAATTGGAGTCAACAAACCCTATCACAGATACTAATAGATTGGCATGAAAATTAAAGGCGTTCAGTGGTTAAATAGACTTGTGACATGTCGCCCACTGACCTTCCTCTTGGAGGACGTGTCGCCTACTGTGACCTCCATCTTGGAGGACGTGTCGCCTACTGTGACCTCTGTCTTGGAGGAAATGTCACATACTGTAACTTCCCTCTTGGAGGCCATGTCTCCTACTGTAACCTCCCTCTTGGAGTGTCCTATTGCACTTTCAACTGTTAAAGACTTTGGGGATTCCTGAGGTCAAGAACATGACTTACTTTCTGTAACTACTGCCCAAGGAAAGCTGGACAGCCCTAACTCTGTGGTACTTTACTTGGCAGCTGCCACCTTCGCCAACACATTTGAAGGACGTTGTCTCCCTAAAAGTCCAGACTTTGAACCCTGGTGCTCAGAACTAAATTGCACAGAAATATTTGTCTAGGTGTTAAAAATATCTGCTACTAACTAGTCCAGTAAAAGAGGACAACCATTTTATGTTCTGCTGTCCATGGGCTTTCCAGTAAATCCCAGGCAAATGCTTACTATGTCTGTGCTGTGGTGAGGCTGAGCTGTCAGGAGCAGCACCTGTTTGTTCCAGTTCTACAGTCGTTTTCTCCTTTGATAGCACCTTTCCGTTTTGTTTGCACTCTTCTGTCCCATGCCATTTCACCTCCCTCTTTTGCCACTGCATGTTTCTGCTTTACACCTGAGGGAGCTCTAACCCAGATGAGCTCAAAAAAAGCAGAACTTCCATCGTTTTTATTTATGTGTGCTGTTTTCCTTCTGTACTTGGTGGCAAAGTCTTTTATATCCTGTACTGCATGCCAGTAATTGTCTTTCCCTAATTAAATCACCCACATGCTGGAATTGTATTGTGCACATGAAATGATAATAATAGGTATTGTTAGTGATGTATAAACATATCATGCTTGAGTTTGATGGGGTTTGTAGAAGTTACACCAACTTAGGGAATCTAGACTTTCTACCTCCTCAAACCATGGGCCTAGGTTAGGTCCATGGCTTTGAGATGACTCACCTTGAAATACTTTCTGGAGGAAGCTAGTTGCACATGTTCTTCTCGTTCCTTCCCTTTCCTTTATTTTAGGGAGAAGTGGAAGCAGCATTTCCTTGGTTTAGCATAGCCTCTTCTACCCCAAATAATCTTTTCTGTTGAGATGGATACATCTACATATACACCTTTCCTCTACCTGTCCAATGGCTGTCATGTACTGAACTCAAGGTGGACCCCTCTGAATGTAGAGCTCCTTGATGTCTGTCTTGTGAATAACCCTCTATCCCAGCTCTGTCCATTGGCCTGGATGCTTCATTATGCATTGAGGATAAGTCACTCAGCCCTGTGGTTCCTGCTGGCTCCCATCTGTACACCATAGCAGCCCGCTCCTGTGATCAGACCCTTTGCAAACTACTTGGAACTCTTCTATCTCAGAAATTTAAAATCCCTCTCACTTATTATAGATTGTTTTTCTTGTATTTATTTTTCTCTTAAGAAGGTAGATACTCCTAAGTGGTTTAAAACCTCAAGCTGTTCCCAGAGGATCATTACTAGTCTTTCATTCTCCCTAATTCCAACCTTCTCCAGAGTAGGTGAAGAACCATTGAAGACTTACAGTGGAGACATTGGAATGAAAATCCTCTATGTGGTGAAAACCATCACTGACAGCAGGCTAAGAAGACCAGACTCATGCCTTCTCTTGCTCTGCCTCATTTCTGTCCCCAGGCTAGAAAGGGGATGGTATAGTTGCAGCTGTTTAGATGATGAGAAGTTAAATAATACATAATAGAAGGGGAAAGTCTCCTGAGGGGTGAAGAGATCCTTTGGGGAACTGGGTTGGGCCAGATCTAGGGCTGGTGCTGGCTGGTGCCAGGGCTAAGACAGAGCAGGACACCCCAATACCAGAGCTTGAGAATATGGCACTAAAGGAGGAAGTAGAGGGCTTGTGGCTTGTTAGGTTTTTGGATCAGGACTTTCAGGGAGAGCTAGAGGCAAAGTATGTTTCCTTCTGGGTCATTCCATATAGCTCACTAGTTGAACAAAAGGCAAGGATTCAAGACTTGATGTCCAACCCTAGAATTGAGAGTATGTTAACTTTGGGAGATTCTGGGGGGCAATATAGCATGTATTATGGTGTGGAGTCTGGAGCCAGACAGTCCTGTGTGACTCTGGGTAAAGCTCTTTGCCTCTCCTGGCCTCAGTTCCCTCCTTTGTAATATTGGAAGACTGAAGATGTGTCAAGTGCCTTGGCCATTGTCACTCTGCATTCTTTTTATTCTCTTATGGTGATGATGAATCCAAAGCAAATAGGTGATATATGCTAAATGAGTCAAGCAAAGTTATTTGATTGAGAAGACTGAAACAGACACAGAAAAGTGTGTGTGTGTTTGAGTGTGTTTGTGTGTGTGTTTAAACAAACATTGGCATACGACATCTAACATTTCCAAAAATACCAACTTCTCTCACCCCTTTAGTGGTCATGCAAACTGCTTTGGGTCCCAGGTAGAGGTAATTGCCAGAAGACATGGCCAGAGTTGAAGCTCAAAGCCTCGTATGCCAGCTGTTCCCAGGATAGTCACTGTAGCTAGGGTCAGAAAAGAGAAGTCTGGGAAGTCTGAGGAGGTGTCAAGCTTTCTCTGAGAGGTAAATAGGTGGCAGTGGATTTAACCCTCTGTGATTAGGGGATGAAAGCCATGGAGGTATGGGACAGCGTTGTCAAACCCACCATTCCAGGAGTATCAGCAAGAGAGCCTCACCCAGGCCCTCTATAAATCCATCTGTCCATCCTGGCAGGAGGCTGATACCAGCTTTCCTTGTTACTTCAAAAACATCACATCTTTAGTTAATGTGACTTAAGACACTTGGCATGAAGAGTAAAACCAATTAGAAAGAAATAAAAAGCAAAACAGCCTGGAAACCACAATCTAGCGACTGGGGCTCAGGAGGCAGAAAAGAAATGTCAGAGTAGGATGTGCTACATTTCCACACTTCACTGCTGAAAGCAGGAGGCTGGCTTTTTTTTTTTCTTTTCTGATAAGTGAACACTCCCACATAAAGGAGCATCGGACCTTTCCAAACTCAAAACAGATCACTTGTTCTAACATTCCAGAATAGCTAAAGGAGGCCTGTGACCCAAACAGGAAACAGGAAAGCAACGGCTCACCCTTGCATTGGAATCTGGTGTGTAATCCGTGTCTATGGTTCAGAACACCTCTTGCCTTGTAGACTGAGCAAGGGGTGTGGCCAGCAGGGCCGGGGTGAATCTTGGCTACCACAAGGTTGGGCCAAGTCCGATCCTCTCACTTCAGCCTCTGATAGTGGGCTGTGGTGGAAGGAACCACAGCCACCGGGTGTCAGCTTGCTGTGGTCGGCCTGTCCCTTTGACACCAGCACTCCTAGTCGAGTTCGCCTTCCTCTCCACTTCAGTCTGTCTACTCCTTCAGTGGGAAGTAAACAATAGAGATTATTATTGAGGAAACTCAAGGCTCTAAAGCTACGGCCAGGATACTAAGGACACTAAATGTAAAGGGCTAATATTTGGGACTTGTCAGTGGAATGTCATCTCAGTATCTGTCCCATGATGCCTCTTTAAATCCATATCTTGACACATGGGGTCCGTGGGGAGGCAGCTCCCTCTGCATTTAGTGTCTGCAGTTACTGGGGAGGAATTACAGGGTATATGTGGCAGTGAGAAATGGCAACCTTAGATTCTGAGAGAGACCGCAAGAGAAAGACTGCATTTATAGTGGTGGTTAGACACTTTAAATTCTTAGTAACCAATTGTCAAATAATCGAACCACAACCCACATTTTGATTAAACTAGGTCAAATTTAAGTTTGTGTTGCTTGACTTTTGGTAAAGTGGGCTGATGTGGCAAAGCATCACCACAGAAGTGCTGCTCAAGTGAGCACACAGTGTGACTATGGTATTTATTGTAAATGTGCCTCTAGTCATAACAGTTTCTGTTGTTACTGTACTTCAGGAAGCAAGTAAAGGAACTGGGTTGATGTCATCTGGAAACCTGAAGGCTCCAAGGACTATTCCGAAATTGATTGAGCTGCTTTACTTTCCTTTGTCTCAATTTCTTTGTCTAAAAATGTGGGCATGATATTAAGAACATACCTCCCAGGGATGGTATAAGGATTAAATGAGATAAAACATTTAACACTTGACAGAGAACCAGGCGCATGGTAAGAACCCAAATCAACGGTGGCTGTTGTCTGAGCCTGGGAAAGTGTTACCATCCCTACTTTGCAGAGGTGGGAGCGGAAGCTGAAATGCTCCAGGAATTTCCTGAGGGCACCAGGGTAAGAAATGATGCTGTGAGGCTTGGTGCATGGACGGTACCCCAGGTGTCCTTCCTCCCTCTTCCCTAATGTATATGTGGTCCAGCCAAGGTCAGCACTCAGAAGCAGAGAAACCTACTGAAGTGAGAACATTGCCTGACATATTGTGAGTGAAGCACATGGGATGGGGGGCGCAGGTTTGGATAGGGTTTTCAGGTCAGCAGGAAGTTCATCAAACTAGAACAAGGCCTAAGGGGTAGAACCAAGCAGGCAGACAAAGGGGATGTGTTCTGAGATGCTTCTTAGAGAGGACGGCACAAAAAAAGTGTGTGATTGTGCAAAAGGGGGACAGGGAGTGGGATTTGAAGTCAGGGAAGTTGGAATATGATGGAGAAACCAAGAAGATGAGGCATGCAGGGCTATATTTTGCTTTTAGTTGTTTTGATTAAGGATGTATTCCCCAAACTGGAATCTGAAGACTAGAAGACTTGGTTTCTGGTTATATTCTTGGGGCCTAGTGAAAATTAGTTTTCTGTAAACAATGTCTGTGCATAACTCAACCTTGAGAAATGCTGTACAAGGGTTGTTCCCTCCTCTCTGTGTTGAGGCAGCATCCTCCCCGTAATCCAGACTTCAGGACCACTCTATAAATTAATCCTTTCAATTATACAGAATTCAGCTTATCAGTGATAGGGTCACTTGCTTCAGATGATAAGCAGTGCATAGCCCAGGTCCAGTTCCAGACTGGTGTTCATGGAGTTCCTTAGGTTTAAATGTGGCAAAAGTTAAATCTAAAAATATCTCAAACAACCTGAATCATAATACGTGATAACCAGATTATTGTGAATCTCAGCCCTAGAGCTACACTACCAACATTTTTCAGTTCCTTAATATTTTAAGATTGCTTTCATTTCATTTTTATTTTTTTAAAAGATTTTATTTATTTATTTATTCATGAGAGACACAGAGGGAGAGGCAGAGACACAGGCAGAGGAAGAAGCAGGCTCCCTGCAGGGGGCCCAATGAGGGACTCTATCCCAGGACCCTGGGATCATGACCTGAGGCAAAGGCAGATGCTTAACTACTGAGCCACCCAGGCATCCCTCATTTTATTTTTATTTTTTTTCCTCATTTTATTTTTAAATTAGAAGAGTTTTCTCTCTGTGAGCTTCAAATATTCTAATACTGAAACCCCTAATTCTTAGCTCAAACTACATCCCATATTGCTTCTGCATTGCATCTCTATACATTGGATAAAATTATGATAAAGCCCTTGGGACTGGGGAAGCCTCCAGATGGACGAAGATTCAGATCTCTGAATGACTGCATGGGAGGTGCTTCCTAACGTGAACACCTGCACAGGAACTTTTATAAGAGCAAGAAATGAATTTCTATTCTGTGAAGATTCTCACTTTTAAAACTTTCTCAGTCCAGTAATTCAGCTGGAATAATATATTCTGATGTAGTGCATTTGATTTCTTAGCTCAAATAGTAGAGCCTCTTGCTTCTTTGTTTTCCCAAACCAACAGTACAGTTAGAATGAAATATTTGTACCTATTGAATAAATGTCAATCATTATTCAAATGAGTTTAGGCATTTTATCTCATTTCAATATCATAAGAATCTTAAACTGTAGGATTTTCAAATCCTCATTTAAAAGATGAAGAACTGATAAGATTAAGGCACAGAGAAGGGAAATATTTCGCTAAGATCAGACAACTGTCAAGTGGCTAAGTTTAGAAACTAGATTTTTTCTTTTTTCTTTTCTTTTTTTTTTTTTAAGAGAGAGAGCGGAGTGGTGCCTGGCTCAGTCAGTTAAGTGCCTGCCTTTGGCTCAGGTCATGATCTCAGGGTCCTGGAATTGAGCCCAGGTAGGACTCTCTGCTCAGTGGGGAGTCTCCTTCTCCTCTCTCTCCCCCTCCTCTCTCCTTATGCGTGCATGCTCTCTCTCTCTCTCTCAAATAAATAAAATATTTTTAAAAAATTCATGTGAGGGTGGGGAGATGGGGGCAGAGGGAGAGAGGGAATCTTAAGCAGGCCCCCTGCTGAGCATGGAGCCTGACAAGGGGCTCAATCGCAGGACCCTGAGATCATGACCTGAACTGAAATCAAGAGTCTGATGCTTTAAGGACTAACCCACCCAGGCTCCTGGAAACTAGATTATCTTGACTCAGAAGTTATGTTTTCTCCTGTAGATTTTCAACCATGTGCCAGTTACACATCCGGACCGCATGTTGTTTATGGCAGAGACTGCTTCCTGTTCACTGAAATCCACTTTGTCCAACTGGCACAAGAGCCACACTGTGTTTCCCTTTCTCCTTTGCAGTTACGTATAGCCATGTGACTGAGTGGTCCTTAATAAAATGAGAGCAAAGGGAAAATTCATTCTACTTTTCAGTCTGGTCCATTACAACTTCCCACATGTGCTCTTCTATGTTATTTCTCCTCTGTCAGGTGGAAGCAAATAGCAATGAAACCATAGGATATAGAGTCGCCTACAAGATGGAAAGAGTCTTGGTTACTGAGTGATTGCATGGAAAGGAATTTCCCTGTGACCTCACTTTAAACCATCTGTGAGCAAGAAATTAATTTCTATTGTGTTAATCTGCTGACACTTTTGATGTTTTCTTTAAAATAAATCAATTTAACCCAGGGAATTCAAGATATATCTTCTCATGATCATGATTTCAAGTAATCTATTTCTTCCCTCCCTCCCTCCCTCCCCCTCCCTCTCTCCCTCCCTTCCATCTACCTACCTACCTTTCATTCTACCTAGCGTAGCTAAATAGCTTTCCCCAAAGTATTTTTGTTCAATTATATTGTATAGATGTGGAATATTTGCATTGTATAATTCCTTGGAAATAACATACAGCAATTATAACACAAGAATTTAGCAGCTGTTCATGTGTTTTAGTGATTACTTTGGAACTGTGACTGATTTCCAAATCTTAGGAGAGCATAAAGAGCTCCAGATATAGTAAGCCACCCCACACACCTATTTTTGTAGTTTAAAATTGAGATCATGTTTTCTTCTGTTATCCTTTATTTAACTTTTTTCTGACTGAAATTGACTATGGAAACTCAACACAGTGATAAGTTTGATCTTTTTATCAGGATGCCTTGAATATTTTTAATAGGGTGATACTCTTATTTATTAAGGGGGGTATATGAAGAAAGCCTTTGATATATCTTGATCCATTGATAATTAGTAGAGAAGCATCATGTAAAGATAGATAACTTTTTATAGTGTGCTTACTGTGTGCCAGGTGCCCTTGTAGGGACTTTGCATAAATTAAATCCTTTAATCCTCAAAATGGTTGTATGAGGTTAAGCCTTATCTTTATCCTTCTTTCATAATGAGGACATCAAGGCATGGAGGCATGGAGATACCCAAATTACATAGCAAGTACGTGGTAGTATTGGAATGTGAACCCATGTAGCCTTTAATCATAACCACGCTGCCTATTTTAATAGGTAAGTATTGATTCTGTATGATTTCCCTTACCATTCTAAAGGCATATTAGTTTTCTATTGTTTTATAAAAAATTTCCAGAAATTTTGGAACTTAAAACACTATATACTTATATCTCACAGTTTCCATGGGTCAGGCTTCCAGACTTAGCTTAGGTGGGTCTTTGTTTAGGATATCACAGATCTCATCTGAGTTTCAAATTCCTTTTCCCAGCTCACATAATTATTGGTGGAATTTATTTCCGTGTAGCTGTAGAACTTATTACAGCAGCTTGCTTCTTCAAAGCCAGGAAGAGAATCTCTTTGTGACCTCCTTAAAGTCTAAAATCTTTTTAAAGGGCTTCCAACTGATTAAGTCAGGTTTAGTCAGGATAACCTCCTTTTTGATGAATTTGTCAACTAATTTGGGATCTTAATTATACCTGCAAAATACTTCGATTCTTGACATGTAAGGTAACCTAATCAAATATGTAACTGAATCATGCATGTAAATCAGGGGCATTGATCATGGGGCCATTTTAGGATTCTCTTTACCACAGTGGTGCAATGTCTGATCCCTTCTTCTGTGGGTGAAGGAGATGGATAAGCACTATCATACAATGAGATTATATGTTCATTAGAACTGACTTATCAGGGATCCCTGGGTGGCTCAGTGGTTTAGCGCCTGCCTTCAGCCCAGGGCGTGATCCTGGAGTCCCGGGATCGAGTCCCACATCGGGCTCCCTGCACGAAGCCTGCTTCTCCCTCCTCCTGTGTCTCTGCCTCTCTCTCTCTCTCTCTGTATCTCTCATGAATAAATAATTAAAATCTTTAAGAAAAAAAAAAGAACTGACTTACCAACTTCAGTTTATAAGAACATCAGAAGTTTGTTAAAAGTTCTTTACATAAAATTTTCCTTCTTTAATCCCCTTCTAGAAGAACTCTATTCACACTGAAGGAAGGTTGATGGTATACATAAATAAGTTTTTTGAGTTTATTATTAATTTCTTTTGACTAATTTTCCAGGGAATTTCTTAAAACCACCTAGTTACTTTTGTACTAGGATCACCCACTGGATAAAAATGAAACTACATAGTGTGGCAAAGTAAGATCTTTCTTACTAACCAAACATACCACATTGCCATCAACTCTTCTCACTGCCATCTCCTCCCATCATTCCACTCCCAAGTCCTTTTTGTGCCTCTGGATCTCCACACATGATGCACCTGCATAAATGCTCAGTTTTATCTGGGGTACTTTTTATATCTTATTCCCACTCCATCCTCTACTACCTGTCAGCTGGTAGATTCTCTGATTCTTCAAGACCTGGCTCAGATGTTATTTCTTCTATAAAGCTTTTCCCAATTTCCAAGCTGAAAGATAAGAGTAAAAGCTGCAGAAAAAGGATTTGAGTTCTAGGTTCAGCTGGAGGGTAGAAATGAGGGATAATACTGATATGAGCCCCTTTTGAAGGGTCCTGTCTCAATCTGGATTTAATTATGTTGTAGAGAAGAAAAATATTTAGGAGAAAATAAAATGGATTTAGGAAATCAAAGCTAAACTAAAAATAAACATGTGGATTCTTAGTATGTTCTCTCACTAAAGAGGTTGAGAAATAAAATGTCAAATGTGCTCTCTAGTGTCTGGAACTTCATTCTTTTCTAACTCTCCACTAAAATGAACCTGAGCTCCTTAAAGATTAGGGGGATCTTTTTCCTCTTGTCTGAATGCAGAGCTGCTTTAAAAATACCTGGAGTAATGCTGACAATGGTCAGCTTTGAGGGATTTCCACTATCCATCTCAAAACCACTTCAGCATAAAAAAATAATTATTCATAAACAAATTGAGTTCTTGATTCGACAAATCTGTGATGATAACTAAATGGGAAAAGATGAAATTCAAAAAAGAACTTTGTGATGCGAAGAAGGTTAAACATAATAGGAATGCTTAATTTGTATTAATTTTAAGAGAAAGGTGGTGTTGACATATGTGAGTGTTCTGTTTCTTTTATTGGTTATATGGCCCTTTATTAAACATAGATACATATTTTTCCTGTATGTAGGTAAGGTGAAGAGAATTATGAGTAATTCCAGGAGTTCTGAAAAAGTAAGAAGCATACCAAGACTAAGAAAGATTGTGACCAGCTGTGTCGGAATACATGTGTAGAAATTGAGGGTTGAAAGAAGATAGATTCACCACATTACCCAGAGTAAGCTCAATCTCTCATCTTCTCAGAAACAAAACCTCTCAGATGATTGGTCTAATTATCAAGAGGTGTTGATGAGGCATCATAAGTTGATCATAATGCTAACAAATCATGCCAAAATTGTTTATAATACTGAAAGGACAACAGTATGTCTTGCCAGTCATACTTTAAGAACGTATCATTTCAGGAAAACATGACAGGTTGCCAGAAATGAAAACTGATCTTGAAAATACCCACTGACATGATAAGTGCCCTGTGACTCTAGAAAGAGGAAGAAGGCAGGCAGGGAGGGCAAACATGGCCACTGGATTAAGTCTGAATCACTCTGGAAATGTCACTCAGGGCTCAGGTCCTGACTAAGGATCATAACATGCAAACTGCAACGTTTGCTGGTCAGAGGCAATATTTCTTCCCCTGTTGGTTAAAGGTTTCTTTAACACTGGAAGATATAAACTAATTGAGAGATATGAATAAGTGAGTCAGTTTTTAATATGCTAAATGAGGGTACAACAATAGCTACTTTAATCATTGTAATAATTTGTGTTCTTTTTCTATTAATCTACTTGTCTGCTCCTAACGTACAATATTATTTATTTATATATATGTGCACTTTAAGTATATTGCTTATTATCTGCCTCCCTTTTTCTCACCTTTTTCTGTTCTTGTCAAATATGAGGGCAAAGGTCATAGTCCTCTTTTTAAACTTCTATATTGATAGATGTTTGACATACAAAAAACCGTAGGTGTTTAGTATATACAACTTGATGTACTTGGAGATAAGTACACACCAATGAAACCATGGCCACAATTGATGCCATAAACTCCTATATCATCTCCAAAAGTTTCCCCCTGCCTCCTATGTTTTGTTGTGAGTTTTGGGGTCTTTTTTGACCACTGATACATCCAAGAACCCGACACAATGCTTGTCACATAGTAGATGCTCAGAAAATACTTATTGAATGAATAAGTAATTGTCTCTTAAAGGCTTCTGTGTTTGTAAATTGTGTTTTTAAGGTTTTTGAATCATTTAAGAAAAGACAACACATTAGACTTGTAACTATATTGGAGTTTTAACAGCCTCTTGCTGTTTGAGCCTAACACAGATTGAAGGACATTTCCAAAGAGAGGGAGGATACGAGTGGAGAATGATTCCATGTGCACATGTGTGTGCATCGCATGCTATTTTATGGCTAATCTGGCAGGATTATATGCTAGCCTAGACTTTCTGAGAGGGCAAACCTTCTATTAAATAGACGTCTATACAATTCCACTTTCTAGAGATTTTATCCAGAAAGATTTCAAGAGAGCTCCTCATCCTGGGAGTTGGGTCCAGGTATTATTTTCTCCATTTTTTGGCTGAGGAAACTGAAATTTATACACAAGTTCGGTGTGTCAGAAAATGTTTTTGGGATCTTTCCAGCTACATTTTTCTTCATGAATGAATTATCTTGTCTCTCTGCAGCCTGTCTACTGCTATGACTTTAGAAAAAGAGACAAATACCATCTCAGAAAGGACATAAAAAGAGAGGGTATGCAAAGAAATTATAAAAAGAAGTTCCTTACAGGTAATGGGATGTTTTCCCTTCCATGCTGTGGAGTGCTGAGGAAGAAAGGAAGGAGAATCAGGGATGTAGTTTTTTCAGTATATGCAACTTTCTTAGAAAGTTCAAAGAAGAGTCCAATTTCTCCCTCATCACTGCTTGAAACTGGAGGAAAGAGCCTTGCAGACATGTGAAGTGATGGAGTAATTGTGGCATTGGCAAATGACTAGATGGATGAGACATAACTGACTGCTGGGGATTCTGGAAGGTCCCTTAGGCCTCAATGAGTAGATGTGTTGGTGCTTAGAAGACCAGAGAATTGGCAGAGAGAGGCCTGAGAATGCACGATCTGCTGCAGTGTGAGAAGACACACCAGAGGCAAATAGGGCCAGAGTATGTGCCAGCAAAACGTTCCAAACGCCAGTGTGGACCCTGTGACACATCAGCTGGGAGGGGACCAGACCATTCACTGGGAATCAGGAGAGCCCTATCATGCCTTGACCTTGCTGCCATGTGAGTATATCAGCCCCATCCTCCCCATCGTTGGAAGGAGCAAAGGAAGAAAGAGAAATGTGGAAAGATTTGACATGTATCCAAAAGAAAATGCATCATAGAAAAATCCATTTAAAAGAGAAGAGACAATAATACCTAATTTTGGTAAGTTTGAAAGAGTGTTTTCCATCCCCTGGTACCCAGTGAAGTGAATGTTTATGAGGAAGAGTAAATCTATGATATCTAATAAATAAGCCATATATTCTTCATATATCTAGGTAGTGTTTGGAGTTTCCATCCCTGCTACCTGAGGAACATATTGAAGCCTACCCAGGTGTGCGGAGTATAATCTCAGTTTCAACCTGGATCCTTAGGACAAGGTTCTCTCCAGTATACTCTAACATCCCATTCTCAGATGTCAGCAAAATCTGGCTGCCCTATAAACAGTCACTATATATAAACTAACTTAGCCTTGGGTATTCCCTAAATCAGTATAATTCTATGAGCATTGGAGCAAAGGAGGCATTCAAGTTTGATAAACGAGAACTCCATCTGACCTAAGTCCAGGAAGGGAAGAATCCCCGAGGGGCCCATGGGCCCACGAAGGAGGGGCTGGGGATGGGAAAGTGAACTCTGTTGAGCTCATGGTATCGTCTCTTTCTCTGTACCCTTTCCAATATGGACTCACAGAGGTTGGTCAGATGCTCAAAGCAAAAGAATAGGATCAATTTCCACGGGCTTCACACTGAGCAGGTCCTGGGTGGGCCAAACTGTGATGAAGGCAAGTTTGCTTCTGAAACCCACTCAACTTCATTAAAAAAAGAATTTGGTTCCCAAAGGTATCAAACCAGAACTGTCAGAATTGGCAGATTCAAAAGATGGTTTTCATATATTAATTAGAGCTAGGGCTCAGCAACACTCCCATCTAAAGAGGAACACTAAATCTTATAATAAAAGACCGATTAAAAAGCCAAAGACGGTAAAGTAGAAATGAATAATGAGCTACATTAGCAAAAAACAGACTTCAATAAATTTTAGGCAGTGCAGAACATTTATGTAATTATATCTGGGACCATTCTGAGAACATAAAAAAGGAAACATTGCAATTAACTCAAACATGATAGAATAATATAAAGCATTCCAAATTATGCCCAACCATCCTTCTAGACCCTTAGCCTTTATATCGCAAATACTTAACATAGTTTTTGGCTAAACTGTCAAAATTAGCTCTTTAGTTTGCTTTTACCTGTTTAGAGAGATTTGGAAGCATCATGGGGGGAAAATGTGGTGGACTGGTATTTCCAGCTGTACAGATGCAGTACTAGTCATGACCGTCCTCAAACCAACATGGACTGTTTTTGATTATAGAAATATCCGACTGATTCCAACTAACATGTACAGTTTTCCTCAGAAATGCTTGTCTGTGAAATGAGCACAAGAGATTTTTATGCAACGTGGAGGAAATGACCCCAGAATAATGAGTGGGTGAGGCGCCATCTCATGCAGAGACCAGTTGGATTCAAGTTCAAGCCTAAGATCAATCACCTGCCCATTCAAACTGTTTCAGTACAACTATTGGCAGAATTGAAGTAAGTTTTAAAACCATTAAAAACAGTAATTCATCACCTTTCCCGTGTTTATACCAATCAAAGAAAAAAATGGGGGAGTTAGGGCTTAGGTGGGAAAGGAAATAGAAATAAAAGAAGCAGGGAGATAGAGCCATGATGGTGGAGGGACAGGGAAATTTAAATTATTTTACTCCAAGTAATTTCTAACTTCAAGTTCAAAATACCATACACGTGTAAGGAGACCTCATCAACCCAACATCAGCAGGATGAGCGCTCATTTTGATTCAGTTCTCCAGTGTGCGGCTGGCCTGGTGCTTGTACGTACGCTCTCTCTCTGCATCCTCTCTGCGACCCACGATGTGCACCTGCTGGTCGCAGTGAGGAGGTGGACCTGATTTACAGAGACGTTCACTGATCCATACACAAATTGAACTCAGAGACCTTGGCCTCATTGATTCTGGACAAGCTCATCCCTCATTTTCTAGATTCGATTGCATCAGCCAGCCAATATTTTTTTTTAAACATCACCAGGAGAGGAAATTTATTACTGCCAACCTTTCTCAGTGTTGAATGGAGTGTTTAACCTAAATCAATAACATAATTAACACATGAATGTAGGTGAGCACTTTTGAGAACAAGGTTGAGGATTACATTCTTGCAAAAAAGTGAGTTTTTCCCTCCGAAGCTCTTCCTGTCCTGCTCTGCACATGCCTCATTTGTCTTCCGAATGAGTTCATTTCTGGAAGTGGCTGACTGCAGATTTCAAACCATAAGAATCAGAGAACCTCACAAGCAAGTGGGCTTTGTTCGCCGTATTTCTTAATGTCTTATGCCCTCTGGTGGTAGAAATTGGGGGACTGGCTGTGTTTTCGTTTGAGTTCTCCAAAGCAAAACATTTCATTAAAATGAAATTGAAAAAGCAGTCATCTTAATTAGCTGCATGTTGTAAATAAATATATTTTAAGAAACTAGAGCGCTTCAACATAACTTAAGGCTAAGAATGTGAAGTAAGCACAGAGTAGTAAAGAGTCTTGTAGTTGGCAAAATTGCTCTCACCTTTCTGGAGCAGGGATTCCAGGCCTTTATCCTGTTCTCCATTTCTCCACCTTTCTTTTTGAAATAGAGAAGAAAACTCCATAATCGCACATGAGTACTTGTTACACGTGAGCCAACTCTTTCTTTACTGCTAAATTACATCTGATAGTTTGGGTAGAAAAGGAACTCCCTGAGATCTGTTGGCTAGAACAATATATACATAAAATTCGACTGTAAGACAAAATGACCATTGAGGTACAATCACTAGGAGTTTATTCATACAAAAATTACATCATTCCTTGGATCATATCCTCTGAAAATATGAGGAGTAGTTGGAAAAGTATAAACTAATGAGTCAGAGGGAACATATTAATCTGGGGGAGAATTTACATATAAAAAATCTTTCCATGTATATTTTTTAGCTTTTCATAAAGCAAAATGTTATTAAAATTTTTATTTTGAGAAGAAAATAAAAACGAGAGGGTGTCAAATTTTCCCTTTAAAAACAAAATTGTATGTAATCAGAGATGGTAGGATTTTAAAATGCTTTTTTTTCTTTTCAGCATATATTTTTAAAATTTTTATTTTCAAATAATTTCAGGTTAATAAAAACTTGTAACAATGGTACAAAATATAGTATAAAATTTCTATATGCCTTTTATTCAATCTCCATAAATATTGATAATTTAAATACAATATAATTTTCAAAATCAGGAAATGAACATTGATATTATAGTATTAACTAATCTACAGACGGTATTCCACTTTTACCAATTATTCCATAAATGCCCATTTTATGGTTCCAGATCTAAATGAAGATTAAATTCATAACGATTAAATTCATATTATACATACATAGTAAGAATACCACAGAAATGACATCATAGTTTTCCTAATTCATTGTATTTGGAGTCTGTGATGTTGATGTAGCTTATTCCTGGTGATGTTAGGTTTGATCACTTGGTTAAGGTAATGTCTGATGGATTTCTCTACTATAAAGTAGCTGTTTTTCCCTTTTTACTTAGTATCTTATAAAGAAATGCTTTAAAACTATCTAAATACCCTGTACCTTATCTTCTCTTAAGCCACTAATTGCCAACTGAATTTTTTATTTCCATAATTTTTTGACATTTATTAATTAAAATTCTGTAAAGAAGAGAAGGTTTTCCTTTTTTTTCTTTTATTGGTTAACTCAATTATGTATATATATTGGCATGGAGTCATAGGTATTTATTTTATTCTATATGTTCTAATCCATTACTATCATCATTTATTTTATTCTCCACATTGGCCTGTATTTGACCATTGGGAGCCTCTTCAAGTTGATTTCTGTGTCCTTTCAACATTGCCTGTTATTTTTTTGAGCACTTCTTTTTCCTGCACCACAAGATGTTCCAGGCTAATTTTATGCTTTCCCTGCTCCAAACCTGGGGTCATTTTTCCAAGGATAACTCTAAAAATTAAAATAGTTACTTATGGTTTTTCTTATTTGCAACTCCTTTCTCTGACAGTAAGAATCTGCTTCTTATATAAGTTTATTTACTTATTTGTACAGTCCTATAAGATACATGAGCTAGTTTCAGAATTACTAACTCATGCCCCTTTCGGAGGTTGGAGGAAGTTACTAACTCATATACAATGGTTGTGTACATTTCCTTTTGTCTTTAGTCTTAAGAGACATAGTCAATATACTGTTTTCAAACTTATTTAGGTTTATTCTTGTCTTTCGCACTCCCTTCAGAGAGGTATAGTTTGTAATTGAGTTAGGCTCATTTGTTATTATTTGTATGAATTTTGGGTTCTCCTCTCATCCTGTTTGATTTGAATCACTTATTTGTATTTTTGGTCTATGACATATTATCATGGTTTCAAAGAGTCAGAACTGTACAAACAATTATACTCAGGGAGCTGTTTCTTCTCCTGTCTCATCATCCTTCCCACCTCCTGCCCCCTCCCTCTTACTTCTCTTTAAGTAAGTAATCTTTAGTTTCAGGTTATACTTTTTTGGGGTGGGGGCAGAAATGGGTAGAAACATGTATATTTTATTTCTCTTTCTTTTATAAAAGATAAAAGATAGCATATCTTTCATGCAAGGTACTCCCTTGCACTTTGTCTTGTTTTTACTTGATGTATCCCGGAAAACAGTCCATATTAGTTCATAGAAATACTCTTTAGTTTTTTCCTCTTACAGCTGTGTAGATGTACATTTGCAATGCCGTGATTAATAACCCACGCAAATGTATTTTTTGTATTACTGGAAGGGTATTTTCTGGATAAATTCTTAAAAGTGGACTTGCTATGGATAAAAAAGTAAGAGTCATCTATATGCTGGCTATAAGAGAATAATTTCAGACCTAAAGACACATGCATGTTGAAAGTGAAGGGATGAAAAAGCATTTATTATACAAATAAAAGTGAAAAGAAAGCCAGGGTAGCAATACTTATGTTGGACAAAATAGACTCTAAAACAAAAACTGTAATGAGACTAAGAAGGACATTATATATTCATAAAGGGAACAATCCAACAAAAAGACATAACAATTGTGAATATGTATAAACTCATGATGGGGGCACCCAATGCATAAAGCAGCTAATAACAAATAAAGTAATTGATACTAAAACAATAGCAGAAGGGCACTTTAATACCCCACTTACATCAATGGAGAGATCATCCCAACAGAAAATCAATAAACAGTGGCTTTCAGGGTATCTTCAGTTCAGGTCATGACCCCAGGGTCCTGGGATTGAGCTCCCCATTGGGCTCCCTGCTCAGCGGGGAGTCCGCTTCTCCCTCTGCCCCTTCCCTTGCTTATGTGTATGTGTGTTCCCTCCCTCTCTCTTTCTCTCAAGTATATAAATAAAATCTTAAAAAAAGAAACAGTGGCTTTCAATGGCACATTGGGCCAGATGGCTCTAACGGATATATTCAGAACATTCCATCTTAACACAGCAGTATACACAGGTGCACATGGAACATTCTCCAGAATAGATCACATATTAGTCCACAACACAATTCTCACCAAAATCAGAAAGATTGAAGTCATCCCGTGTATCTTTTTCAACCACAATAGTTTGAAACTAGAAATCAACCACAAGAAAAAAAATCTGGGAAAACATAAATACATGGAGGTTAAATAAATAACATGCTACTAAACAATGAAAGGGTCAAACAAGAAATAAACGTGGAAATTTAAAAATACATAAAGACAAATGAAAAAGAAAGAACAATGACCTAAAATCTTAGGGATGCAGCAAAAGGTGTTCTAAGAGGGAAGCTTATAGCAATATAGGCCTACCTCAGGAAGCAAGAAGAATCTCAAATAACTTAAACTTACATCTAAAGAAGGTAGGAAAAGAAGAACAAACAAAACCCCAAATGAGCAGAAGGAAGGAAATAAAAAATTTTAGAGCAGACATAAATGGTATAGGAAAAAAATAAAATAAAATAAAATAAAAATAGAACAGATGAAACCAGGAGCTGGTTCTTTGAAAAGATCAACAAAATTGATAAACAATTAGCCAGACTCATGAGAGACAGATAGAGAGAGAGAGAACTCAAAATCAGAAATCAAAGAGGAGCCAAACTGTGGAAGGAGCCTCGGTGTCCATCGAAAGATGAATGGATAAAGAAGATGTGGTTTATGTATACAATGGAATATTACTCAGCAATTAGAAATGACAAATACCCACCATTTGCTTCAACGTGGATGGAACTGGAGGGTATTATGCTGAGTGAAGTAAGTCAATCGGAGAAGGACAAACAGTGTATGTTCTCATTCATTTGGGGAATATAAATAATAGTGAAAGGGAATATAAAGGAAGGGAGAAGAAACGTTGGGAAATATCAGGAAGGGAGACAGAACATAAAGACTCCTAACTCGGGGAAACGAACTAGGGGTGGTGGAAGGGGGGAGGAGGGCGGGTGTTGGAGGTGAATGGGTGATGGGCACTGAGGTGGACACTTGATGGGATGAGCACTGGGTGTTTTTCTGTATGTTGGTAAATTGAACACCAATAAAAATTAATTTAAAAAAATAATAATAACTGGCATCACAGAAATACAAAGGATTAAAAGAGAATACTCTGAAAAATTATATGCCAACAAATTGGATAACCTAGAAGAAATGAATAATTTCTTAGAAACCTATAGCCTCCCAAAACTGAATCAGGAAGAAATAGAAAATTTGAACAGACTAATTACCAGCAATGAAACTGAAATAGGAATCAAAAAACTTCCAACAAATAAAAGTCTAGGACCAGATGTTTTCACGGGTAAATTCTACCAAACTATAAAGAGTTAATACCTATTCTTTTCAAACTATCCCAAAGAATAGAAAGGGGAAGAAACTTCTACATTCATTCCGTAAGGACAGCATTATCCTGATACCAAAGCCAGATAAAGACACTACAAAAAAAAAAAAAAAAAAAGAGAGAGAGAGAACTCTAGGCCAAATCCCTGATTAACATAGATGCAAATACCCTCAAGAAAATAGTAGCAAACTGAATCCAACAATACATTAAAAAAAATCATTCGCCATGATCAAGTGGGATTTATTCCTAGGATGCAAGAGAGTGGTTCAATATTCGCAAATCAATCGATGTGATACATCAACAAGAGAAAGGTTAAAAACCTTATGATCATCTCAGTAGATGCAGAAAATGCATTTGACAAAGTGCAACATCCATTCATGATAAAAACCCTCAACACAATGGTTTTAGAGGGAACATACTTCAATATAACAAAGGCCACTTATGAAAAATACACAGCAAATATCATAATGGTGAAAAACTAAGAGGTTTCCCCCTAAGGTCTAGAATAAGACAAGGATATCCACTCATCACCTTTATTCTACATAGTACTGGAAGTCCTAGACACAGCAATCAGACACAAAAAGAGATAAAAGACATCCAAATTGGTAAGGAAAAAGTAAAACTTTGACTATTTCCAAATGACATGATGCTATATATAGAAAACGCTGAAGAAGAAAAAAAAAAAAAGAAAACGCTGAAGACTCCACCAAAAAACTTCTAGAACTGATAAATGAATTCAGTAAAGTCACAGAATATAAAATCAATATGTAGAAATCTGCATTTCTATATATTAATAATGAAGCCAATAATATGGCCAATCTTCAACAAAGGAGGCAAGAATATGCAATGGAAGGAAGACAGTCTATCTTCAACACATAGTGTCGGGGAAATTGGACAGCCACATGCACAGAATTAAACTGGACCACTTTCTTACACCACATGAAAAAATAAACACGAGGGGACTCCTGGGTGGCTCAGTGGTTTAGCACCGGCCTTCGACCCAGGACGTGATTCTGAAGACCCGGAATCGAGTCCCGCGTTGGACTCCCTGCGTGGAGCCTGCTTCTCCCTCTGCCTGTGTCTCTGCCTCTTTCTCTCTCTGTGTTTCTCATGAATAAATAAATAAAATCTTAAAAAAAAAATAAACTCAAAATGGGCTAAGGACCTGTATGTGAGACCTAAAACCATAAAAATCCTAGAAGAGTGGACAAGCAGTAATTTTTCTGACTTCAGCCATATGAACAGTTTTCTAGATATGTCTCCTGAGGCAAGGGAAACAAATACAAAAACTACTGGAACTACCTCAAAAAGCTTCTGCAGAGCAAAGGAAACAATCAACAAAACTAAAAGACAACCTATAAATGGGAGAAGTTATTTGTAAGTGACAATTCCAGTTAAGGGTTAGATTTCAAAATATATAAAGAACTTATAAAGCCAACATTGGAAACACAAAGAAGCTAATGAAAAAAAAAATGAGAAGACATGAACAGACATTTCTCCAAAGAAGACAATACAGATCACCAACAGACATATGAGAAGGTGCTCAACAGGGAATCATCAGGGAAATACAAATCTAACCACAATATGATATCACCTCATGCCTATCAGAATGGCTAAGATAAAATAAAAAAAAAAAAACATAAGAAACAACAAGGGTTTGCAAAAATGTGGAGAAAAAAGAACCCTTGTGCACACTGGTGCAGCCGCTATGGAAAACAGTATGGAGTTTCCTCAAAAAAATTAAGAACTACACTATGATTCAGTAATTCCCCTGAGTATTTACCAGAAGAATACAAAAACACTAATTGAAAAAGTCATCCTTATGTTTATTATAGCATTCTAATATGCTGTGTTTATTAAAGCCAAATTATGGAAGCAGCCCAAGTGTCCACCAATAGATGAATGGATAAAGAAGATGTGGTGTATATGCAAACAGCGGAACATAACTCAGCCATAAAAAAAAAAAAAGAATGAAATCTTCCATTTGCAACAACGCATATGGATCTAAAGCATATTATGCTAAGTGAAGTGAGAGAAAGATGAATACCATATGAATTCATTCGTATGTGGAATTTAAGAAACAAAAGAAATAGAGACCAACCCAAACCAGATTCTTAACTCTAGAGAAGAAACTGATGTTTATCAGAGGAGAGGAGGCCGGGGAGATGGGGAAAATAGGTGAAGGAGATTATTTTTTATTTTTTAAAGATTTTGTTTATTTATTCATGAGAGACACAGAGAAAGAGAGGGAGGCAGAGACATAGAGGAAGAAGCAGGCTCCATGCAGGAAGCCCGACGTGGGATTTGATCCCAGGTCTCCAGAATCATGCCTGGGGGGAAGGCAGGCACTCAACAACTGAGCCACCCAGGGATCCCGGTGAAGGAGATTATTAACAGAACACTTACCATGATGAGCACTGAGTAATGTACAGAATTGTTGAATCACTATATTGCACACCGGCTAATATAACATTGTAAGTTAACTATATGGGAATTAAATTAAAAAGTGGCCTTGCTGAGTCAGAGGGTAAGTGCAGATGTAGTTTCTTAGGTTATTGCCAAATTTCCTTCTAAAAAACTTGTACCACTTTGCATTCCTACTAGTAATGTATGAGCCTGCCTATTTCTCTGCAGGACATGTTGTCATATATTTTTTGTTGTTGTTGTTGTTGTTGTTGTTGTTGTTGTCATATTTTTAAATTGTTGCCAATCTGATCATTATATACCGGGATAGTTTTAATTAATATTTCTCTAATTATGAGTGAGGTTAAATACCGTTTCGTATATTCAAAGGTAATTTTTACAAGTTGTTAATTGCCTTCTCTTGCCTTTTCTCCATTTTAATGAGTTTATATAAATTCTTTCCCCCTCAATTTTTAACAGTTCTTGATATATTAGCAGTATTAGTATTCTATCTGTAGTTAGAGCTACGCTGTAAACACTTTTTCAAAGTCTTTGATGTCTTTGACTTCATGATTTCTTTTGTCATACGGAAAATTTTTTATTTTTATATAGCCAGTTTCCAATTTAAAAAAAATTGCCCCTGGGTTTGAGTCCTAGTTAGGAAATCTTACCAAGGTTAAGCAGGAATTCACCTGTTCATCTGTGTTTTCTTCTAGTACATTATAGTTTTTTTTAATATTTAGATCCCTGTTACAATTGGAATTTTTGCTCATGTATGGTGTGAAGAGTGGATCTAATTTTATTTTATTCCAAATGGCCATCCTGCTGTCTCAGAAGAATCTATTAAAATTATAGCATTTTTCTTAGTAATTTGTGATGCCACCTATATCATATACTCAATTTCCATATGTACTTGGGTCCATGTCTGGACTTTCTTAACCTATTATCTTTGTCTGTTGGTCTACTCATGCACCAGAATCTCACCATTTTATTTTTTTTTTTAATTTTTATTTATTTATGATAGTCACAGAGAGACAGAGAGAGGCAGAGGGAGAAGCAGGCTCCATGCACCAGAAGCCCGACGTGGGATTCGATCCCAGGTCTCCAGGATCGCGCCCTGGGCCAAAGGCAGGCGCCAAACCACTGCGCCACCCAGGGATCCCGAATCTCACCATTTTAATTATGAAGATCATATAGCATATTTTATGTTGATTAGAGCTATTCTTTCTTCCCAGCCTTTCCTTTTCAGTGTATTCTTGGATTTTCTTGTATGTTTGTCTTTCCACATGGTTTTTTAATATCAACTTATCTACCTCCATAAGAAAGCTTATTTGTGTCTTTTTTGGGATGGTGTTACATTTTACATTAACTTGGAGAGAACTGACAATTTATGATTCAGAATCATGCTATCCAAACACTGGGGGTGTCAGGGTGCCTGGGTGGCTGAGTTGGTTAAGCGTCCAACTTCTGATTTTGGCTCAGATTATGATCACAGGGTCATGAGACTGGGCGCCCTGTATTGGGCTCTGCACTGGGCGTGGAGCCTCCTTAAGATTCTTTTTTCCCCTCTTCCTCTGCCCCTCCTCCCCCAGCTTGCACACTCTCTCTCTTAAAAAAACAAAAACAGACTGTCTTTCCATTTGTCCAGCTTTCCTTCTATAGCTTTCAGGGGTGTTTTCCTTGCAGCTTTCCTTTTATATTTATTCCAAAGTACTTAATCTTTGTTAATGTAAATGAAGTTTTTCAATGACGATATCTTTTAATTGGTTATTCTATGTATATATGAAAAGTAATTTCTATATCCATCGCTTTTATCCTGCTACCTTTAACTTATTTTATCATCTAAGTTCATGCCTTTTTCTTGACTGCAGCCAGAAATAAAATTCTATTGTGATAAGCCTTTGAGATTTGATTTATTTCTTCTAGTAGTTAGCCAGTTTTTAATACAAGGCAGGAATGATTTTAGTCCTATTTTGTAATGGAGAAGCTGGGACCAGAGATATTGACAAATTTGCCCAAGTTCACAGAAAGAGCAAGGGGCAGAACTGGCCTTTTAATCAAGATCCTGTACTATTAACCACTGCGTGATACTCTCTCCTCAAGTTATGGCTCCCCGAGTGTCTGCTGATTTCCATTTGAAAAAGAGAAAAAGCAAGTTCATACCTCATCCTCCTCTTCTTCACCTACTGTGGCAACTGTATTATTAATTATTGGGAACTGAGTGGGAGTGTGAGGAGGATTGATGAATGGGTAATAGCTCTGGCCTGCATCAGCAAGCCACACAGATTTAAGAGAAAGTGAGTTTCATTGCACTTTACAGACTTCATGTAGATAGAAAACTATACAGGATTTTTGGTTATAAAATTCATGAAAGCTCAGTCTTGGTCCTCTTTCCAATTTGTTTCCACTGTGCAACCAGTGTGATCTTACAAAAATGAAAATAGTTGAATATCATTTCCATTCCTTAAGTCTTTCAATGGATTCACTTTGGTCTCAGAATGAAGGCAGAACTTCACATGACTCCTACTTCCGTCTCCAGGCTCAGCTATGTGCCTTACTTTACCACCCTGGTACTCTGGCCATAGTGAAGTCCTTACAGTACTTCATTCTTCTGCATGCATCCAGACAGCATCTTCTCCAGGGGGCCTTTCCTGATCCCTGCCTTCTGTCTCCCTTGCATGCCTTCTGTAGGGACTTGTTCTAAGCTTTGTCACATTGCATTGTACCACTTAATTGTCTATCACAAACTCTTGAGGGTACAGGCTATTTTAATTTTAGATTCTAGATCCTAGTACCGTGTATTATGTAGTAGGCACTTAATATGCTTGTTGACTGAAGAAAATAACTTTTCATTACCAAGAATCTCTTTCCTTCATGAATGAATAAATATTATTTTCTTACCTTTTTGATTTCATGGCACACTCTTATCTCTTCTTTAGAATATTTTCTTCTTCCTGCATGGGAAATGCTTTTCGTATATCCTCAGGATTGTCCCCATCATGAGCTGTGGTCTGTCATAAACTTTTCAAACTTTAAAGAGAAACCTCAAATCAGTGATCTAAGATTTTTTTTTTTTAAGGAAAATAATCAACTGACATATTTTTTCCACTTTCTTTTCTGTCTGGGAATGATTTGTAGCTGTCATTGGGATGAATAATCCCTGGCCTTTTATAAAATGCAAACCTAAAAATGTTCTTTGAAATCTGATCATGCCATTTCTAAGAGGCATCACTTTCTGTGAAAAGCTTGGTCCAACTCTGGCAACTGATATTTTACAAGTATCAGGTGCATTCTCTGAACTATTTTTCTTTACCTATGGCAGTGATAAGAGCCAGTTTTTATTGAGCTCCATCTATGTGTTAGACACTCTTCTAAACATATGGCCTAAGATTATTTTGTGCAGCAGATTTAATTCTTTACCAGTTTATAGATGAAGAACTAAGGCATGCAGAGATTAAGAAACTTGCCCAATAATAATTAAAAGCAACTGAGATTAGATTTTCAGGGGAACCAAATCCAGAGTTCATACTCTAAAATTGCAGTAGACCACTTCATCTATACTTCACCCTACTATGCCCCCCTGGAATATTTAATGTTGTTTGTGTGCTACAGGTGTGTCTCTTGTTATCTCCCCAATAAGATCCTAAGATCTTTCTTTAGAAAGAGTGTCTTATCTCTCTAGCTTCTACAAAATGTTGTATAGTGGTAGATACATTGTGTGACCATTACACTAACACATGCTCAGTTGCTTTGAAAAATTTATTTAAATTCACCCCCAGTCTTAGGAAATTGTATACAGGGATTTTAACAAGCTAGGATAAGATAGAGTATTTTTAAATCTCTCAATTTGTTGATTTAAGAGATGAGTTTATGATTATTATTATAATAGATGCAATAGCAATTGAAGAAGGAGAGAAGACCCTCATGAAATCACCCATTGACTGTCTCTCGTCCCTATCTGGCTTCTACATGAGTGTAATGATACTTTGATGCATATTAATGAAACTGAGTGCCTTGTGACTGATTTACTTTGTACCGACACTGATTAATAAAGCATTAATTTAACTCATTCTCTTTCAGTTTCCTCTTTTGAGGGTCACAACTGCTCTCTGAAGGAAT
The DNA here is from genome assembly GCF_018345385.1 of Vulpes lagopus. Lineage (NCBI taxonomy): Eukaryota > Metazoa > Chordata > Mammalia > Carnivora > Canidae > Vulpes > Vulpes lagopus. The sequence continues at coordinate 59,290,521 of NC_054828.1, forward strand.
AGGAAGCTTGTTGTTACCGTAGGCAGGTCTAACTAAATTCTTCTTTGCTCCAAGGACACCCTTAACTAAGCTTGTGTACTCCAGCTCTCCAGTAATGATGAGTGACTTCCTCAACTGGAATGCCACCCAATGCTTGGGAGATTAAAATATCCCCCCATGCTATAGTGGATTGGGTTTCGGGAGGACATAGTGATATCAACCATCAAGAAAATAACTTTTCATTACCAAGACCCTCTTTCCTTCATGCAAATAGATCCCAACAGGCTACCAAACTTGCCTGTACATATCTGAATTTACTAAATGTATGTTTACAGAATAGATCTAGTAAGTTATAATTCCATTATTCTCTTACACCAATGTCAAACTCAAGGAAGCAAAAGGGAAAATAAATGTATATATTATGGCCTCAAAGCTTTTACATTACAAGCCTAAGTCTTCCCAGAACTTTTGCTACATTATCCTTTTTATTAATAAGTACTTCTTATTCTAATTATTTTGGGTTACATGGAATACATGGTTTGGGTAGAACTATTGAAAATCAGAAGTGCATCTTTAAGTGTTTACTAATTCATGATCTCTTCACTTAACCATACCCACTGCTAATATTTGGTATATATCTCTATAAATTATTACATATTATGTATAAGTTTCCACTAACTCAATCTTATATCATGGACACTTTTTGGATCACTTAAGATTCTTCAATGACCCTTTAAAAAGGCTTTCTAATGTCTATTGATAACTCTATAGTGTTCTGTTTAATGATCTGACATTGCTGGCTATTTTGATGCTTTCGCTGAGTTGAACACCAGCTTGTGCTTCCAAATCCTGCCTGAGTAAGAGTGGAAAGTCCATTATGAGCTGCATAAACAGAGAGGGAGATTTTTTAAAGGAAACAGCTTTCATCTGCCCAATAAAATCCTGAAATTAAGACATAAAGAAAAATAAGTTGTTTTTTGTTTGTTTTTGTTTTTGTTTTTGTAAAGGGCCCCAGAACCCAGATGCTTATCTGAGGGTTTTTCAAAGTGAGTTAAGTCCAGAGGAGCTCTGTTCATGTCTGAAATCCCTCACCGCTGTGCAAGGATAGAAAAGTGACAAGACTCTGGGAAACGAATAAGGGGTGGTGGAAAGAGAGGTGGGCGGGGGGTGGGGGTGACTGGGTGACGGGCACTGAGGGGGGCACTTGATGGGATGAGCACTGGGTGTTATGTTATATGTTGGCAAATTGAACTCCAATTTTAAAAATATGTAAAAAATATATATATATATAAAAGAAAAGTGACAAGAGCACATCTTTATCAGATTTACTGCAACTTCATTTTCGTAAGCCAAGCTGCAAATAACAGAAATGCAATCTTACATGCAGTGCTTTGGCTGCTCCTGTGGTTACCAACCTGTGGGAGGACTTAAGGGAACAAAAATCAAGAGACATTTTCTGAACCTTAGAACTGACCCAGCCGTATTACCTCTACTTCTGCGAATAATTTACCTTTTCTGTTACTGAAGTAAACACCTGCTTTGAGATATATTTACCCAGAAAAAAGCTGGTGACTGATTTGTCAGATAAAAGATCACAAACTAAAAGGAATTAGATTAGTCCTAAAAGAAATTGGATTGTGGCAGGTAGCAAGAAAATTAAAAGAAAAACTTCTCTTCAATATTCTGTACAATGAAGCACACAAGGCTTTTAGAACATGGGAGTACAAATTAAAATATATGCTATTTTATGGCTGTTAAACTGAAAAGGATTAAAATAATGAGTGTGAGCAAGGATGTGAAGCAATGGAAACTCTCACACAGTGCTGGGAAATCACAGAGCAGTTACGTACCATCTTGTGAAGCTAAAAGTATATATGCCCTTCAGTGGAACTTAGGGAAAGCCAGAGAAAAATTAGGGTGTTTTTTGGTCTCGTCTTTTAACATAATGAGGTATAAATGAAGATGAAACTTCAAAGTCAGGTGTCTTGCATCCTTGTTAAGGCTCAGAGGAAAGATTCTGGAGCACTGGTAATATGAGGACAGAGCAGCAGGGGCATCTTTCTCGGGTACAGGTAATGAGGCGTGCATGGTCTATAGAGAACGTGAAAACAGAAATATAACCAACTAAAAGCCCGCTTTCCTAGTGTCACCCTATGCCAACCTCCTAAACAATATTCCTCCCTGAATAGAAGTCTCAGTTTTTTTACAATTATTGTGCCTATTGTATATTTTTTTAATTCATCCTTTCGTTATCATTGTTTTCTACATGGAAGTTAATTCAGAGACTTTTCGGTGATGCAGGCAATCCCTATTCCCCATGGGCTCAACTACATCATACCTCAGGGGATAATGGGATTGAAGGGAGGTTTTTCTAGAACAGGGTTTGTTCTATCAAACTGGTAGATAAAGGGAAGGGGTCAGTGGAAAGGGTGGGATGAAAGAGAAGGGGTAGCGTATAATTAATGCATCGGAGTCTGAAGGCTTTTTGTAGTAGTGTCTCCCTTTGGTGGCTCTAGGCCTGACCTTGACTTTGTCTAATGAGATGATAATGCATGTGATGCAAACAGACTTGTAAAGTGCTTGCTTGCACACAGAGAGTTGCTCTCTTTTGGCCTTTGTGGGAGGGTGTGTGTGGGGGGATCCAGCAATCACTGACTAATATGTGAACAGGCTTTGGATGTTTTGGATGATGAGTGACACGTGGCCTAGCCACTTTTGTCTCCCCAGCTGACATCAGGTCGATTTCCAGACATGTGAGTAAGGCTATTCTAGACCGTCCAGTCCCAGGCAGGCCTCCAGCTGGTCATGGGAGTAAGTACAGCTACATTTAGCCAAACCCACCCGTGTGAGCAGAAACATCCAGCTTACCTTTACACTTGTGGGCAGTGCTGTGCAATTGTTTTAGGCCGCCAGATTTGGAGGTGATTTGTTATACAGCAGATACAAAGTCTTTGAGTAAGGATGGGATAGAGGGCAGAAGAGACAAAGTAGTCTTGGATATGACATAACATATATATACCTATGTTCAAATCCTGCCCCCCCAACCCAAACACATACACCCGTTTCTCTCCACTTCCCCTCAGGGTGAGGGAAAAGAATGCAGGCTCTGAGCTGAAACTGCCTGAATTTAAATCCTGTCTTTGTTTTTTACTGGCTGAGTGATCTTGGGTGCACATCTTATTCCTCTGTAAAATAGAGTTGATCTCACAATGTTGTCGAAAAGATGAGGTGATACTAAATAGTTAAGGGCCTGGATCATCATAAATGATTCTTTCTTTCTTTCTTTCTTTCTTTCTTTCTTTCTTTCTTTCTTTCTTTCTTTCTTTCTTTCTTCTTTTTCTTTCTTTCTTTCCTTTCTTTCTTTCTTCTTTCTTTCTTTCTTTTTTCAAAGATTTTATTTACTTATTTGATGTTAGCTAAGTAGGTCCCTGGGTGAAGATATGGCATAAACTGGAGATACAATGACAGGGAGAGTTGAAGAAGTATCAGGCAACGTCAACATTCTCAAGACAGGCTGTGAGATACCCTCAGGAAGTAAAAGCACAGTAAGGATCTGAGGATAAAGAAAATGAATGGCGGTGAAAATGTTAAGATGGTGATTATGGAGGGATTTGTAAAAATGGTTGAATATAGTGTTTACTAGAACACGTACATGGAAGCCGCACGCAGCACGGTTCAGATTTTCTACAACAGTGCTCAGGCGCTTAGGAGTAGAATTGGGGAGAGCAAGTAAGGGGATTGTTGGATGGCAGACGAACAAAGAAAGGGGATCAGGAGAACCAATACCTGTTGGCCATACAGCCTGAGTTGTCCTGGAAGCAAGGAAGATCATAGAGAAACTGATTGAGAGAACAGAATGGGGTCAGAGGGCAAAGAGCAGGAGTCACGTGGTCCCATTTGAATGTAGGAAGCTGCCACTTTCTTAGTTGGCAGATAGTGTCATTTTCACCCTGAGTGACCTGCTCCCTTCCCTAGAGCCAGTGGTCCTGTTAGCCTATGATTTTGTATAGTTTCTGTTCGGGAAGACATATTTTCTGAGCTTCTTTAAGGAACTCTAAACTATTTAAAAGAGAGCTCTGGTGTTAGAACCCAGCCAGTCTTGAGGAATGTTGCTATGGCTGACGTCAGAGTCCTTAGTGCCTGAGCTCTCTTCTAGGATTTTTTTTTTAATGGTTTCAGGTCTCACATGTAGGTCTTTAACCCATTTTGAGTTTATGTCTGTGCGGGGTGTAAGGAAGTGGTCCAGTTTCCTTCTTTTGCATGTAGCTGACCTGTTTTGGATGGAGCTAGAAAGTACAATGCTGAGCGAAATAAGTCAGTCTGAAAAAGACAGATACCGTATGATTTCACTCACATGTGGAATTGAAGAAATAGAACAGATAAGCAAAGGAAAAAGAGAGTCAGAGAAACCAAGAAAGAGACTCTTAACTCTAGAGAACAAACTGGTGGTGACCAGAGGGGAGGCGGGTGGGGGGATGGGGGAAATAGGCGATGGGGAATAGGAAGTGCATGTGTTGTGATGAACCCTGGGAGATGTATAGAACTGATGAATTGGTGTGTTGCACACCTGCAAGTGAAATAACACCATATGTTAACGATATTGGAATTAAAATAAAATTTAAGAAAATCCAGCCGATCTTGATGGCTGTCCTCTGAGGATGCCTATTTGATCATCTGTCTCAGCTACTAAACCTTTTCTACAAGAGACCTTTTTTATCCTTGCACATGAAGGCAGCAAGAAGCAGGACTTTCTATAGTACTCAGGTGTGCGCCTGGCCATATTTGAACATGCCCTAAATCTAGCCATATTCGAGCCTCCCCTCCTCTGCAGAGTGAGCCTGGGGCCTCCTGTCTCTCCTCTCTGCCTTTTTAGGTTTATGCCCTTTTCCAGACACAGCTCATGCTCTTAGTCTGCAGAGTCCATTTCAGGTTTCCTAGCCCTATGTAATGTCTTCCTTCTCAGAACCAACACAGCACCCCATCTGATACTTAGCATGTGCCATCTTTTATTCCAGGTTTTCTTAAAAACTTAAGAATCAGCACATTTTAAAGGTAGGAAAGATTTCAGAGAATACCCAATCCAATGTTCTCATTTTGCCGATGAGAAAATTGAAACCTAGAGACATTTAGTAAATGACAGAACCGAGTCACTAGAATCCTGCCTACCTTTGTCATCATTTGTTATTTTCCACCATGTTGTATGTATGTCCAGAGAGGAAGTCTGGTTCCTCAGCACAAGGACTTCTTCAGATCAATGGCATTTACAGGTTGGGATCCTCAGTAGAGATTTTCCCACAGTGATGTGTTGCTTTACCAAACTACATGAGATGGCTGAAAGAGTAATACATTCTTGTGTAGAACAGATTTTACAGTAAAAAAAAAAAAAAAAACAAAACACTCTTTTTCAAACGCTTAGATGTATAGAGTTTTCCAAATAAAATGTATTTAAGGGTTTTTGTTATATAAGATGTTCAGGTGTTCCCACCTTTGTTATTACAAGGAAAAGGAAGTTAATCCACCTTAGCTTTGTTCCTCTAATTTACTGCTAAGGGTGGTACCTTTAGGTCGGACATGGACCAGTTCTAACCAGTGTAGGTTACAGATAAGTATCTGAATCCCAGCAGAGGAAAATTCCCCCATCTGGCCCTTTTGCCAGTTACCTGGAAGAAGCTTACCTTTGTGGTTACTGATTTTATTTTCATTGTGGGGGGAAAAAAGGCATCAAAGAGTCCATAAACAAAAACATTTATGCAGTTTAACTTAATCTGATAACATGGATTGGACAAAAATGAAAAAAAAATAAATTGGCAGCTAAACAAATATTGTTACTAGAATTTGCTAATTTCTCCAGTTTTGAATTTTAATTACAAAAAAATCAATCTATTCCCCAAGATTATTCATTACCTATAATATGTGACTTGTCATCCATTGCCTTGAACAACTTCTTCTCTGAACCCATTTGAAAACTGAGTTGGAACCTGCCACTTTCACTCCAAGTCTACCTGTGACCACGTTAAGAAGACATTACCCCGCAAAGTTTAATCACAGCTTACTGTGAACACTATCACAGTTTAATTAATGCTCTACATGCTCATTTCAAGATGATGGCTCTGAAATCTCAGGACAACCTTGTGAGTGTCCCAAAATCGAAAAATCCTTCCAGTAATTCTTCCCCTGAGCTTAGCTGGGGGCATTCCAGCCACACAGGTCTCTTTCCTGCTCTGTTCTTCACCTTCCTTCTTCCACTCCTTCCCTCACAACAGAGAAATGACAACCACCACCCACTTGCAGTCACTTCGAATTCCACCCGCAGGAGCCCAAAACATAAAACACATGTATTTGTTTAAATATGTAAATTGCGAACAGCATTTTCACAGGAAAAAATATTCTCACCCTCTTGGTGCTAGTCCTCTGTGTATTTTTCTTCCAGACTTGTTCTTGGGCTACAAATGACTACAGTTTTTGCTGGCATTTCTCTGAAAGTAGATTCAAGAGCTCGTTAAGAGTCAGAAAAGCTACCTGAATTTGCAGGCAGCTTCCTGTTGGGCTCACGTTTTGCAGAATGCAAGCGTGGTGTACAGAAGGTGGGCAAGGTGTTTGAAAAAACAGGAAGCACCTGTGAACGTGTGACTTTATTCCTGGAAGCAGAAGGCTCCCCTTGAGATGGTTATAGATGCTTCCTGCCTTTTCACCCACTAGCACTTTTGCAAAGCCCTTAAAGTATATTAAAGACCAAGAGTGGGCCTCCAATTGGCAAGATTATTTGGAAAGTCTGGCGCATCCACAGGCATGGTAGAAATATAAAGGTTTTCTATTTTTTCTTTTCCTATGCAGATTTCTCTTTTTTGCTGGGGATATCGATATGCCTGGAAATTAAAGTAAGCCTTAAAAGATGATTGTTATTGTGGTAGAAACATAATATGACATCTGCCCTCTTAAATTTTTAAGTGGAGTGTATAGTATTGTTAACTGGATGGCGAAGAGCAGATCTCTAGAACTGTTTCGGTTTGTATCACTGAAACTTTATGCCCATTTAAGAGCTGCTCCCAGTTTCCACTCCCCAGCCACAGGCAACCACTGTTCTCCTTTCTGCTTCAATGAGTTTGACTCCTTTAGATAACACATATAAATGGAATCGTGCAATATTTGTCCTTCTGTGGTTGGCTTTTTTCACTTAGCATAATGTCTTCAATGTTCATCCATATAGTAGCAGATAACAGGATTTCTTTCTTTTCTTATGGCTAATATTCCATCATGCCTATATACATTTTCTTTATCCATTTCTCTGTCAATGAACAAATGAATGTTCTTTGGGTTGTTTCCACTTCTTGGTTATTGTGAATAATGCTGCAGTACACGGGAGTGCAGGTACCCCTTCAAGATACTGATTTCAGTTCTTTTGGATATGTACTCAGAAGTGGGAGGGCTGATTCATATGGTAGTTCTATTTTCAATTTTTTGAGGAATTTCCATGTTGTTTTCCATTTTGCATTCTCACCAACAGTTGCACAAAGGTTCCAGTTTCTCCATATCCTCACCAACGCTTGTTATTTTCTGTTGTTTGTTTTGATAATGACTATCTTTGACTTATTTCATTCAACATAATACCATCCAGTTCCATCCACATCAACGTAAACGGTAGATAATCATCCTTTCTGATGGGTGAGTAATATTCCATTGTGTATATAGACCACACCTTCTTTATCCGAAGGACATCTGTTCAAGTCTGTTGCTCAATTTTTAAACATATTATTTTTTTTAATTTTTTTAAAATTTATTTATGATAGTCACAAAGAGAGAGAGAGAGAGAGACAGACAGACAGACAGACAGACAGAGGCAGAGGGAGAAGCAGGCTCCATGCACCGGGAGCCTGATGTGGGATTCGATCCCGGGTCTCCAGGATCGCGCCCTGGGCCAAAGGCAGGCGCCAAACCGCTGCGCCACCCAGGGATCCCTTAACCATATTATTAGGAGGTTTTTTTTGTTTTGTTTTGCTATTCAGTTGTAGGAGTTAATTATATATATATATAGGAGGATATATATATATATATATAATCTTTTCACTTATTGATTATTGATTTTGCTGTGCAACAGATTTTTAGTTTGATGTAAATCCACTCATCTGCTTTTGCCTTTGTTTTTCATTTCATTTCCAAGAAATCATTGCCAAAACCAATGTCATAGAGCTTTTTCCCAGGTTTTCTTCTAAGAGTTTTACAGTTTCGGGTCTAACGTTCAGACTTTAAGCCATTTTGAGTTGACTTTTGTGTATGGTATAAGATAGTGGTCCAGTTTCATTCTTTTGCATGTGATTGTCCAATTATCTCAACACCATTTGTTGAGACTATCTTTCTCTATTGTGTACTCTTGGCACCCAGTTGACCACATGCATAGGTTTATTTTGGGGCTCTCTCTTCTGTTCATTTGTTCTATAAGTCTGTCTTTATGCCAGGACCATACTGTTTTAATTGCCATGGCTTTATAATATGTTTTGAAATCAGAAAGCATGATGCCATCTTCATTCCTTTTCAAGATTATTTTGACTATTTAGGTTCCTTTTTGGTTCCATATCAATTTTAGGAGTGTTTTTTTCTATATATGTAAAAGATGCCACTGGGATTTTAATAAAGACTGCATTTAATCTGTAGATTGCTTAGAGTAGCATGGCCATTTTGCCAATAAGTCTTCCAGTTCATGAACACAGGATGTTTTGCCATTAATTTGTGTCTCTTAAATTTTTATCCAGCAGCATTTTATAGTTTTCAGTGTATAAGCCTTTCACTTCCTTGGTTAAATTTTTCCCTAAGTATTGAATTTATGTATTTTTTGATGCTATTGTAAATGGAATTATTTTCTTAATTTCCTTTTTGGATTGTTCATTACTAATGTATAAAAATGCAACCGATTTTAATATGTTAAATTTTTTATCCAGCTTTGCTGAATTTGTTTATTAGTTCTAACAGATTTTTGTGTGTATGTAATCTTTACAATTTTCTACATATAAGATCATGTCATATGCAGAGGTAACTTTCCTTCTTTCTTTCCAATTTAAACGTATCTCATTTCTTTTTTCTAGCCTAATTGCTTTGCCTAGGCCTTTTAGGACTATGTTGAATAGAAATGGCAGAAGGGAGCAACCTTGCCTTGAACTTTATCTTAGAAAAAAAAACTTTCAGTTTTTCACTTATGGGTATGATGATAACTAAGGGCTGTTTATATATGGTGCTTTTATGTTGGCTTTCATGTAATTTCAGTTTTTATCGTGTTTTTATTATAAAAAGGTATTGAATTAGTCAAATGATTCTTGTCTACTGAGATACTTTGTGTTTTTAAAATTTTGTTTTGTTAACGTGGTTTTACATTGATTAGTTTTTGTACATTGAACTAGCATCCCAGGGTAAAACCCACTTGGTCATGCTATATGATAGTTTGTGAGTGCCGTTGAATTGGATTTACTAATATTTTGTTTAGGATTTTTGCATCTATATTCATCAGGGACATTGGTCTTTACTGGTTTCCTTATATTGTCTTCTGGCTTTAATATCAGAGTAATGCTGGCCTTAGAAAATTAAGGTTGGAAACATTCCACCCTCTTCAGTTTTTCGGAAAACTTTGAGAAGGACTGATGTTAATTCTGTAAATGTTTAGTAGAATCCACCAGTGAATCCACCTGGTCCTAGGGTTTTTCCTTGTTGGATTGTTTTCGATTACTGATTCAATTTCTTTACTAGTTGTAGATCTGTTCAGATAGTTTATTTACTTGTGATTAAATCTTGGTAGATTATATACCTAGATATTTATCCATTTGCCCATTTCTTCTCTATTACCCAATTCTTTGGTATATAATTATTCATAGTAGTCCCTTATAATCCATTTTTTTAGGTAGCATCGTTGTAGTGTCTCCTTTTATGTCCAGTTTATTTGTCTTCTCTCTTTGTAGTTAGTTCAGCTCAAGGTTTGTCAATTTTGTTGATGTTTTCAGTAAGCCAACTTTTAACTTTATTGTTCTTTTTTATTTTCTATTTCATTTGTTTCTCCTCTAATCTTGATTATTCCTTCTGCTAACTTTGGGCTTATTTTGTTCTTTTTCTAGTACCTTGAGGTGTAGAGTTATTTATTGTTGTTTATTTGAAATCTTCTTTGTCAATGTAAGTATCAAGGTAAAATTTCCTCTTAGTACTCCTTTTGATGCACCTCATAAGTTTTGATATATTGTGCTTTCTTTTTCATTTGTCTTAAGGTATTTTCTAATTTCCTTTTTTATTTCTTCTTTGACCCAGTGATTGTTTGAGAGAATGTTGTCTAATTTTTGCATATTTAGGACTTCTCCAGTGTTCTTTCTGTTATTGATTTGTTTCATTCCATCGTGGTTGGAAAAGATTCTTGGTATAATTTCAATCTTTTTAAGTTTGTTTAGACTTGTTTGGTGACCTAACATGTGATCTATCCTGGAAAATGTTCTATTTGTGCTTGTAATGTGTATTTTGCTTCTGTTGAGTGAAGTGTACTCTATTTGTCTGCTAAATCCATTTGGTCTGTAGTGTTGTTCATGTACTCTGCTTCCTCCCTGACCTTCCGTATGGATTTCTATCCATTATTGAAAGTAGGGTGTTGAAAATTTCTCTTATGGCATTGCTATTTCTCCTTTCACTTTTGTCAAAATTAGCTTTATAGATTTAGGTGCTCTTATGTTGGGTGCATATATATTTATAATTGTTACATCTTCCCTGTGATTTGATTCTTTTATCATTATATATTTGTCTCTTGTGACAGTTTTTGACTTAAAGTATATTTTGTCAACCACCCCTTCTCTTTTTTGGTTAGTATTTGAATGGAATATCTTTTTCCATTCTTTACTTTCAGCCTTTGTGTGTCTTTAAATCTAAGATGAGTTTCTTATGGATAACAGATAGTTTTGCTTTAAAACAAAAATCCAGCCAGCCACTCTGTCTTTTGATTGGAGAGTTCAATCCATTTACATTTCAAGTAATTGTGGACAGGAATAACTGATTATAGATATTTAAAAAAATATATTCTAGTTTCTTCTAGTTTCTTCTAGTTTCTGATTAAGGGATGTGATAAGCTCACTTCTGTACCTAACCTTCAGATCACCAGTCTAGTTCTGGGACCCACATCTTAGGAGAAGCAATTTTGTCAGTGAGGGAAAAAAAAGCTCAATATGATTGAAGAAAGATTTATATAAATCATGATATTATAAGGAAAGGTTGAAACCTATGAATATTTTGCCTGGACAAAAAAGTATTTGTAGACCATTATAGTTGTAGACCAGTCTCCAAATATATGAAATTTGGGATAGAATTTTAATTTTTCTATGTACAGATCTTCCCTGACTTATGATGAAGTTACATCCCAATAAATCCACTGTAAACTCAATGTATTGTAAGTCAAAAATGCGTTTAATGCATCTAAGCTATCAAACACCACAGCTTAGCCTAGCTTACCTCAAACATACTCAGCATGCTTATATTAGTCTACAATTGGGCAAAATAATCTAGCACAAAGCTTATTTTATAATGAAGTGTTGAATATCTCATGTAATATTGAATACTGTGCTGAAAATGAAAAACAGAATGATTGGGTACAGATGGTTGTAAGTATGATGGCTGTATACCCTCATGATCACGTGGCTAACTGGGAGCCACCTTGGCACCACTGCCTAGCATCATGAGAGAATATTGTACCCTACATATATTGCTAGCCTGGGAAAAGTTCAAAATTCAAAGTACAGTTTCTATTGAATGTATATTGTTTTTCATCATCATAAAGTTGAAAAATTGTAAGTCGAGGACAATCTATAGTTGCAAGTGTGAGTATTCCTGCAAATTGTCTGAATAAATAGAGGAATAGATTTTGGTTTAATATAGGGGAGAACCTTCATTATCTTTCTCTGAAAATGACAGGAACTACTTCTTGAGAGAATATGCGTCTTATCCTTGAATGCTCCAAATATCGAGAGCCACTTATAAGAGATTTTGTAAGAAGGAATCATATATTAGGAAAAGATTTAATTAAATGGCTTCTAGAATTCCTTAGTCTCAGAGATTATGCTTCTAAGAATCATCACCTCAGATTTCTCAATTTTCTCAATTATGCCTTTCCACACTTTAATTTGTTTAAATCAAGACACACTTGGGATACAGAGCAATATATATGCACTTGCTCCAACTGCAAGTTTTGCAAATCCTCAGCAGATTCAATCTGGATTCAGGTTGACCCCGTGCTCCTCTTCTGCAATCAAATTTATACACAGACCGTGGGGAGCTAACAATGGAGCAGCACACGGAATTTCAGCTCCTCTTGGGGAATAGAGGACATGCCACCTAACAGGTGGCTTCAATTAATAGAGCTGCTACTGCCAGGGGAAAATAGAGGCTGAATAATCAAACCACCAAGGAAACGACTACAGGTTGATGGGGTCAGTCTTGGAGTCCTCTGGAACATGGCCAGAGAGCACAGTCCCACCAGGCAAGCACAGCAAAAATTAATTGAAAAGAAGAGCAGTAAAGCACTGTGTATTCTGTAGGTATATCTGCGACAAAACTGACTTCCTTTTAAGCTTTAAAAGACAGTTAAAAAAAAAAAAGGAACACAGAGAAAAAGGCTGCTACGTAATGAGATGACAGCAAAGACGTTCTGGAGATAGTGACTTCCAAATGTGAGCTGTAAAATTCTGAGCTTCTGAGCACAGTCCATCCGACGACAGTCTGTTGCCAGTGAGCTTTGGAGCCTTCCTGTCCCCATGCCTGCTGGAGCCCACATCTGATTCATCTGCTGAAGTTAGCCTCCAACACCACCTCCCTCTCTTCTTAAATACAGCGACAGTGGGAATGTTCTCTTAGCACAGGCCAGGAACAGGCTGTTTTGAAAGCATCATGTGTTGATTTTAAAAGAATGGGAAGGGATGGTCAAGGAGGAGGACACATCAGAACATCTTTGGTTGGCCATTGCTTTAATTCCATTCATATTAATATAATCCTCTTCAGAATCTCTGATCACAGTAGCATTTCCAAAAGTCATTTCTCAGGGCAGATCCTATACAACCAAAGCACACAAAGGCATCGTCTTACTCTGATTGGGCTGTTCTAACAAAGTACCATGGATTGATGAACAACAGAAATTCATTTCTCACTGTGCTGGAGGCCAGAAGTCCAAAATCAAGGTGCCAGCATGGTCGGCTTCTGGTGTCAGCCCTCTTCCTAGTTCCTGGCTGGTGCCTTCTCATCGTGTGGAAAAAGGCTATGGCTCTCTCATGTCGCAGAAAAAGGGTGATCTCTCTGGAGCCTCTTTCATAAGGTGCCAGACTTATTCAGTATCTCTCAAAGGCCCCACTTCCTAATACTATCATGTTGGGGGCTAAGATTTCAACATATGAATTAGCGGAGAACAGAAACATCTAGCTCACAGTAGGAGTGGTGACATAAGGGCCATGTCAGGTTGTTCTTTCTATATCCCTTGAAAAATGAGAATTAAACCATTAACAAGCCATGACCCCAAAGCCTGTGACACCAAGTTAAGTACCTTCTCTATTATTAGTGATTAGATTACAAAAAATCTGTGAACCCATGGGTAAGATGCTTAGTTATCTTCCAAGTCAGATGGCTCCTCATGCAGTCTTCGTTGTCAGTAAAGCTTGTGCTGCTGCAGAGGAAGCAGAAGGAGGCCTGGACACCATTTGGTTAGTGTGTCCATGAAGCCATGACGGGGACTCTCAAGTTCTCAGAGTGGGGAGTGGGGGGGCTAAGATGCCATGTTTCATTCCTATCTAATGTTCTTTTCATGGGACTCAGGTGGTTGGCATCATCCCTTTGTAAAATGAATTAGCAAGCACCACAACTTCAGTTCTGGGATATAGAAATTTCCACTCACCTCAGGATACTTAGGAAAAGTAGAAAATAAAGATCGAGAATAGAAAGTCCAGAGAAGCAAGAAAGTTTTTGGGAATCAGAAATTTGTGCAGGAGATTTGGGAAGACAAAAAACAAACAAACAAACAAACTAGGCCTGAGTTGCCTATAGCCTGGTATAGCCTCACTTCTGTGAGGACAGAGGGAGCATGAAATTTAACCCACAAGATAGCCCCCAAATCAGAGATGACCCCCTTCTGTGAGGTAGAAATGATTTTCCGTATTGTAATCACAATGAAAGGGGAGTTTTATGACACCATGAAACAGCAACTAAAGGATTTGTTTGCTTTTCTGGCTTATTTCCTTGACCATTTATTTATTATAAAAGCAATGCTAAGCTAAATCCAGATGTTATGCCTCCTGCTTCCATCCCCGTTCAAAGGTGACATCTAACTACTCCCCCTCACCCCCTTTTCCTAACAGAATCACGGGAAGCAAACAAATATAGAGTCCAAAAGGGATCTGCACTAGACACTCTGTCTGAATTTGTTATTTTCTCCTCCCTCGTTATGGTCCGTATTCTCAGAAGAGGCACTCAGATCTTGGGTAATTTCCTTAAAGGTGACAGATGATAGTCAGACCCTGCTAATTTTATGAGCTTCTCAGGAGGAAAAAGAGAAACACTACATGCAGAATATGAGGAGGTCTTTAAGATCATAACATAATTTCCTGTTTTAATTTCCAATGATAAAAACCTATTACATGCCCATAGTGTAATATTTTGAAAATGGAGAAAAGCATAGAAGAGGTAAATTAAAATTACCCATAACTCCATCTATATAAGAGGAGTCAACTGGAGAGTTAAATCCTGCTCAGGGTCTGTTTTTGTATCCCCTTGAATTAAGAATGGTTTTTACATATTTAAAGAGTTGCAAATCACTACCAGCACCATAACACACACACACACACACACACACACACACACACACACACACAGGAACATGCAGCAGAGGTCTTATGTGGCCCACAAATCCTAAAATATTTACCATTTAGCTCTTTACAGAAAAACTTCTGCTGACCCTTGATCCAGAAGCAATCATTATTTTTTTAGGTATCTTTTTTCCTAATCTCTATTGAGTATCTGAACAAATTTTTAAGAAAAAAAATCCATGGTATTATTTTGTATGGTTTTGTATTTTGTTTTTTACCCCACTTTAAGATCACATGGTGAACATTTTCCCATATCATTAATTTTTTAGAAAACCAATTCCATTTTAATTCTACAAGCCAAACGTAAAATGTCTACCTTTATGGACCAGGACTCTTTCCCCTAGAGTTCCAAAATTTCAAATAATGAACATCTTTTAATCTTTTAAAAATTATTTTTGGGTTAAAATACATAATAAATTGACCAACTTAACCATTTTTAAGTGTGTATAGCTCAGTGGCACTAGGTACATTCATAATGTTATGCAACCATCCCCACTCTCTGTCTCCAGAATACTTCCTCTTGCAAAACTCAAATGCCGTGTCAACTAAACAATAACTTTTCATTCTCTTCTCTCCTCTGAAAACATTTTTATTTTATTTTATTTTATT
Source organism: Vulpes lagopus (assembly GCF_018345385.1). Lineage (NCBI taxonomy): Eukaryota > Metazoa > Chordata > Mammalia > Carnivora > Canidae > Vulpes > Vulpes lagopus. Next base: position 59,305,964 of record NC_054828.1, read on the forward strand.
TTATTTTATTATTTTATTTTACTTATTCATAAGAGAGATGGGGGGGCGGGGGAGGCAGAGAGACACAGGCAGAGGGAGAAGCAGGCTCCATGCAGGGAGCCCAACGTGGGACTCAATCCCAGGACTCCATGATCACACCCTGGGCCAAGGGCAGACGCCAAACCGCTGAGCCACCCAGGGATCCCCTGAAAACACTTTTAATAGCTACATAATATTTATTTTGGTTTCATACCTTCTTGCTCTTTTCACTTGATGTCTCTCTATCAATGTTGGAAATAAAAGTTATTCTTCTGAGCCTTGCTTTTTGTGGTGACGAAAAAAAAGTAACACAAGTATTATAGAGCTGTCAACAGTGCTTATGACAGCAAACTTAAAAAATCTGATTTAGGGATCCCTGGGTGGCGCAGCGGTTTGGCGCCTGCCTTTGGCCCAGGGCGCGATCCTGGAGACCCGGGATCGAATCCCACATCAGGCTCCCGGTGCATGGAGCCTGCTTCTCCCTCCGCCTGTGTCTCTGCCTCTCTCTCTCTCTCTCTGTGACTATCATAAATAAATAAAAAATTAAAAAAAAATCTGATTTATGCTAAACTATCATTCATAATTCAACTAAAGGGTAGTTTAGGATTTCACGGAAAATTTTAGGGATGTTAAAATTCTGGCCTTGTAATATATTGGCTGGAGGTTTAGGAATAGTTAACCACTCTGAGTCTCAATGTTCTTATCTGAAAACCAAGGGCAATAAAATTGATAGGGTTGATGTGATGTTTAAATGAGATAAAGTATGTAAAAGTCATTTTAAATAATATCATGTGGTGTAAATATTTGTTATGCTCTAAGAACTATTGATATATCAAACAAGGTAATCACTTATCAGAGAAGGAAATATTTTAAATAGATATCTTTTAAGTAACAAGGTCATTACATTCAAATAATAAAGAACAAAGGACAATTTCAGAAATGACTTCTTAGCAGCTCAATTTTTCCCTGGAAATTTACTATTATCCTGGGAATATCACATGGTTCAAAAGCTGAACACTTATGCATGACATTTAATTAAAATGCAGTCTGAACATGCTACGTGAAGAATTTTAAATAGTCTTGCTCAATTCAAAATATGCCCAATGTCAGCATATAATGTCTTTTTTTACTAATAGTTTCCTCATTGGGATGTATTTGACAGTTAGTCTGTGAAAGAGATAGATTTGAATTTTGTAATTTTGAAATGCCTCTTAATATACTATCTTTGTTTTGTGATAAATGTATTGTTACTACTCATCCCATTTGCAATGGTTTAGGAGATAAATACCTCTTTAAAATATTGTCAAACTCTATAAACTTGAGTTCTCAGGTTTTCATGGACCTAAAAAAGAATAAAATAATCTAAAAGGTTTTTTTTTTTTTTTCCATAGGTGCTCTTCTTTGAAAACTTCCTCTGGATAGACAAAGTAAAGTGAATATATATAAAGAATTTTTGTTAAATATTAAACATTTGCTAGGCTGTTAATTATCCACATCAATTCCCACTGTTAATAAAGTGTACCAGATAATTTTACAACTTAACTGCTTTCTATGGCTTCTTGTTTCTACACAGCAATGTGGAAATTAGAATTGAGGAATCAGATGGTGACAAAGGCCACTCAGAGTTGCTAGGATTCCCCAGTAAAAGAGATGAAGCCAAATTTGTGGGTCATCAATTTATATTATTTCTTTTGGAAAAAAAGTAAAGAAAAAGTATTATGAATATAAGCATATGTAAGTCAATGTTTATTTATGAAAGTCTCCAAAAATAAGGACACATTGAAGCTTCAGCCTCCTGGTAAATCCATCCCTGCCCAGGTAACCTGAAAGGAGAGCCTTTCTTTTCTTTCCACTTGTCTTCTGCTTGTCTCTTGCACTAGTGCAAAAACTCCAGATGGGCAGGGTGTCTGGGTGGCTCAGTCAGTTAAGCATTGACTCTTGATTTTGATTCAGGTCTTGATCTCAGGGTTGTGAGATGGAGCCCTGCAGTGCTGAGTGGGGAGCCTGCTCTCTCTCCCTCTCTCCTTATGCCCTTTTCCCACTGGCATGTGCACACTCTTTCTTAAAAAAAAAAAATCCAGATGAGTGATTCTGTAGAGACAAATGAATGTCATGTTTATGATCATAAAGCTCAATAGTGCGTGCATTGAAGAGCTAGCTGTCCTGATGAAACAAATGTTTCTAAGATTCAGTCTATGGTTGAGGAACAGAAGGCCAACTAAAAATTCACACCAAGTGCACAAATAGAACTTGGATCCAAGAGATGTGTCCATGGTTTCTTTCAAAGCAGAGAGGAGAATCTGTCAGCCCACAGATTTACCACCATTCTTGAGTGAATTTCTTAATATCATGTGCAAATGTGACAGTGCTGGGAAAATATTAAGGCAACTGTTGGTAGCTTGCTGCGTACCTGCTTATGGTCTCTGTTAGGAGCATATCAAGCTGACCTTTTTAGGAAAATGATGTCTGGCTTGTTGGGTGGATTAACTTCCACTCTCACACTGAAGCAAAGGAGTTTCAGAGAGCTATTTGGGTGACAAATTGTACAGATAAGATGGCATTTCTTTTCTGTCTGGGTGACAATGTGCTGAGTGGCAGTCTCATTGCGTGATGATGGCTGGGCGGCTCTAAATAGCAGGCTATTCTCTTTCAGGCACAGATAGCTGGTTTAGACAGAAAGTGACCAGAGTTTTGGAAGAAAAAAGAGGAGTTATATAAGCAAATGAAAGAACTTGTTAGTAACTTATAAAACTAATAAATATGTATAATTTTTGCTGAAAACTTAATTTTTTTAAAAAGTCATTTATCTGCTATTAAGTTTTGGTAGTACATACCCAGAATATGGATGTAAACCCATTCAGTATAAAAGTAAGATTGCATTTGGGGGAAGAATTTATTTTTAGTTTGATTCAACTTCATAGTTCTTTCCAAGTAAATTCTGGCCTTCATAAATACTGTTGTCTAAAAGTGTCATGTCATCATTCCATCAAAATCACCTTTCCAAACAGGACTTGGAGCTATGCTGGGCATTGTGGAAAGGAGGTGTCCGGGGGAAAAAAAACCCAGTAAATTAAGCAGTTTGTCTTCCCACATCCTCCATTAGCCTCATTATTTCTTTCTTTCTCCTGGTGTTCATATTCCTCTGGTCCCTTCCCTGTCATCACTTTTCCCACTCCACCATGTTTTGCTATAGTGTCAGCAGATAAGGTGTTCTGTCATTAAAGAGTAAGCCTAATTCTCCAATGTGATATTTAGTAAAATTGGCTAAGACTTTGCAATGTGAAAAATTAAAATATACTGGAATGACAGGTAGTAGGATTTGAACTTGAGGCAAAGATTCCTTTAGTTTTCTCTTAATAGAACCATGGGATTAGCTTCCTGCTTCACTCTCTAGTGAATTCAACTCTATAGAGATCCTTTTAGGAGGGAAAAATCTAAGATACAAAATAAAATAGACTCTGTATTGACAGAGACAGCCAGGCTCCAAGTCAACAGAAGAATTAGGCTTTCAGAATTTGACCTTAGGGTCAAAACCTGAATTTTCCTCATCATAAAATTGAACCTGAGGGAAGGTAAGTGAATTGCATATGATCACTCAACTCACATATTGGTAAATCTGGTACTGGAATTCAGGTCTCATAAAATTTCTAGTCCAATGTTATTTTTATTAGCCATATATATCATGCCACCTCCAAAAAATATGTAAATCCAATGAAGCATAAGTGAAGTAGAGTATATCAGAATGTTTTTATTTTTAGTATGTAATGATGATGAGACAGGAGATTCAAGTTTTATGAATGTACTGGGGAGAGGTGGAGGGACAGAGACAAAAGAGAAATGCATAAGCTTTAAAAACAGAATAGAGTGGTCCTTTCTGAAACCAGGGTGGGAAGTGTATGCAGGGAACATGAGAGTGGATACAGATGGAGGATGAAATTGTCTCTTCGCCTGTCACTCAAATCTCCATCCTCTTTCCTACCTTTATCAACGTAAGTCAAGCTCATAACCAAAGGTCATGTTGAATACCTGCCTTTTCCATTCTATCATCAGCCTAAGTGAAGGAAGACAATAATCAATGTCTTTTAGTTGAGGCACATTTATGAGCTTTTATCGGAGAAGGAAAAGTTTGACTAGACTAGACTTGGTGTTGGTAAGGAGACAATTTGTCAGGTGCTTCTAAAATGTTCCTTATAGAGACCAATGCAGTGACTGTAACCCATTAACTCAATACTTATTTGCCTAAAACAGCAGATCGAAACTTAGAGCAGATGCCGTTGGTGCCCCATCCATCCATATCTCCTAGACCTTCAGTGCATGCTAGCTGGACTTCCAACCGCCACCTCCTGCAGGTCTATTCCTGAGGGCTTTTTCTGACTGCTAAAGCTTCATTTGCCTCCATATGGCAGACACATATACCAGGGAATTACTGCTCCCCGGGAACTGCCATCAACGAATGAACAATAAGAGTTGATGTATAAATACCCTAGCCTCATTATCTTTGAGGCATATGTTTTCTTTTGTTTTGTAAAGTTTCCCCACTATGGTAACTGGCTTGATAATGCACCCTTTATGGGCTGTCTTCCATTCTTGTTCTCTGTCTCACTTCCCTAACCTTACTGATGTTTCTTTCAGCTCTGAAATGAACTACTTGCACCCTAACCCTTGTCCTAGAGTCTACTTTTGAGAAAGCCCAAAGGGAAACATCAGAATGCTCACTAAATTAGCAACAGAGGGGATCCCTGGGTGGCGCAGCGGTTGAGCGCCTGCCTTTGGCCTAGGGCGCGATCCTGGAGACCCGGGATCGAATCCCACATCAGGCTCCGGTGCATGGAGCCTGCTTCTCCCTCTGCCTGTGTCTCTGCCTCTCTCTCTCTCTCTCTCTGTGACTATCATAAATAAATAAAAATTAAAAAAAATAAATAAATTAGCAACAGAGTCTCACAACAACCTTCCGGAGAATCCACCTACATCAGACATACAGTTGCTTTAAGAAACAGCAAGCCAAAAAAAAATAAATAAATAAATAAAAATAAAAAAAAAAATAAAAAAAAAAAAAAAGAAACAGCAAGCCTAGTTTCAGGAACTTTAAAAACTTGGGGTTTACCTTATTGAGGGTATTTTAAAATCATGAACGGATGTTGTACTTTGTCAAATGCTTTTTCTGCATCTATTTAAAGGATCATGTGGTTATCATTTAAATAAATTAATATCATGTATCATGTTGATTGATTTACGAATATGGAATCACCCTTGTAGCCCAGGAATAAATCCCACTTGATTGTGGGGAATGATCCTTTTACTGTATTGTTGGATTCAATATATTCAATATGCTAGTATTTTATTGACAATTTTTGCTTCCATCTTCATTAGAGATATTGCCCTGTAGTTCTCTTTTTTTAGTCGAGTCTGGTTTTGGTATCAGTGTAATGCTTTTCTATACATCAATAGTGAAGTAGCAGAAAGAGAAATGAAGGAATGAATCCCATTTACAATTGCACCAAAAACCATAATATACCTAGAAATAGACCTAACCAGAGAGGTAAAAGATCTGTACTCTGAAAACTATAAAATACTAATGAAAAAATTGGAGATGACAAAGACATGGAAAAACACTCCATGCTCATGGATTGGAAGAACAAATATTGTTAAAATGTCTATATTACCCAAAAAAATCTACATATTGGATGTAGTTTCTATCAAATAATACTAGCATTTTTCACAGAGCTAGAACAAATGATCTTAAAATTTATGTGGAACCAGAAAAGACCCTGAATAGCCAAAGCCATCTTGAAAAAGAAGAGGAAAGCTAGAAGCATCACAATTCTGAACTTAAAGTTATATTACAAAGCTGTAGTGATTAAGGCAGTATGGTCCTGGCACAAAAATAGCCACATAGATCAATAGAGCAAATAGAAAATCCAGAAATGAACCCACAACTATATGGTCAACTAATCTTCAACAAAGCAGGAAAGAACATCCAATGGAAAAAAGACAGTTTCTTCAACAAATGGTTTTGGGAGAACTGGACAGCCACATGGGGAAGAATGAAACTGCATCACTTTCTTATACTACACACAAAAATAAATTCAAAAGTGGATTAAAGACTTAAATGTGAGATAGGAAACCATTAAAATCCTAGAGAACATTGGCAGAAACCTCTTTCACATCAACTGTAGCAACTTCCTATGAGACATGTCTCCTGAGGCAAGGGAAACAGAAGCAAAAATAAACTATTAAGATTTTATCAAAATCTAAAGGTACTGCAAGCAAAGGAAACAACAAAACTAAAATGTAATCTCAAAATGGGAGAAGATATTTGCAAATGACATATCTGATATAGAGTCAGTATCCAAAATATATAAAGAACTTCTAAAACTCAACACCCCCCAAAACAAACAATCCAGTTAAAAGGTGGGCAGAAGGGGAATCCCTGGGTGGCGCAGTGGTTTGGCGCCTGCCTTTGGCCCAGGACGCGATCCTGGAGACCCGGTATCGAATCCCACGTCGGGCTCCCGGTGCATGGAGCCTGCTTCTCCCTCTGCCTGTGTCTCTGCCCCCCCCCCTCTCTGTGACTATCATAAATAAAAATTAAAAAATTAAAAAAATAATTTAAAAAAAAGGTGGGCAGAAGACACAAATAGACATTCTTCCAAAGAAGACATACAGATGGCATATAAAACGATGCTCAACATCACTCATCAAGGAAATACAAATCAAAACTATAATGAAATATCACCCCATACCAGTCAGAATGGCTAAGATTAATAACGCAGGAAACAACAGCTGTTGGTGAGGATACAGACAATGGGGAGCCCTCTTACTTGTTGGCGGGAATGTGAACTAGTGCAGCCACTCTGGAAGACAGTATGGAGGTTCCTCAAAAAGTTAAAAGTAGAACTACCCTATAGTCCAGCAGTTGCATTATTAGATATTTATCCAAAGGACAAAAAAAAATACTAATTCAGAGGAATATGTGCAACCCGGTGTTTATAGCAGCATTACCAGCGGTAGCCAAACTATGGAAATATCCATCAGCTGATGAATGAATAAATAAGATGTGGTGTGTATACACACACACACACACACACACACAATTTGATACACATATACACACAGTGGAATATTAGTCAACCAAAAAAAGGATTGAAACCGTGTCATTTGTAAGTGGCATGGATGGAACTAGAATGTATTAGGCTAAGAGAAATAAGTCAGTCAGAGAAAGACAAATACCATATTATTTCACTCAGGTGGAATTTAAGAAACAAACAAATGGGGGGGGGGGAGGAAGAGGCAAACAAGAAACAGACTCTTATCTATAGAGAACAAACTGATGGCTACCAGAGTGGGCTACATAGAGAGTGATAGGCATTAAGGAGGGCACTTGTTATGATGAGTACCAGGTGTTGTATATAAGTGCCAAATCACTAGTTTCTATACCTGAAACTAATATTAACTGGAATTTAATAAAAACTTGGAAGAAAAATAGGGGTTTATTATTATTTTCTATTACAAGAATCACCGTAGCAGGCAGTACATAGTGTAGGTTTAGCTGTTAAATGATCCCACCAAGGAACCATATCCCTTCTATCTTTTTGTTTTATCATCTTTAACTATCATCTTTAAGCTTTTTGTTCCTGTGACAAAATAGCCCTGGTACTGCAAGAACCAGAGCCATATTCCAGACAAACAGGAGAGAAAGTCAAAGCTTTCCTTTTCACAGAGCTTTATCTTTTTATTCAGGTAAAGAATTTCTCTCTAGGTTGCTTCACATCTCATTAGCTGAACAACATCACATGCCCATCGCAACCAATCACATCCCAAAGAAATAAGATTAAAATGCTTGGTTTAGATCAATCATGGTTCATCCCTGGGAAGGTCTCTATCTGCATAAACAGAGGGATCTGTTACCTGGGAAGATGAGAGCTGATACCTGGCTTAGGAAGGCAATGGGCAACATCTCCCACATCACCCCCAGAATCACTGTCAGCACCATGGTAAATATTTCAGGTTCCCATTTCCATATCATCTGTTTCCAGCCCAAAGGCAATTCGACAGACACACCCAATGTGCCTTTCTTAAAGTCTGTTTCCTATTCTTCTTTATTGATTCTTAGATAACTTTAGGAACCATATTTCTAAGTCAGCCTAGGCAAATTCTTTCCTTATCCTGAAAACTACAAGCTATAGTAATTAACAATTGCTTGTAAAAGGGACTCTGCTCAGATCAGAGAATTTTTTTTTTCAGATATGAGAAGGGGACAGAATTCTAAACAATAAAGCTACTTAGAAGAAACTTGTTAAATGAAATTGAAGACGGAAAACATTCAAAAGAACAAAATTTGGGTCTCTGTTTAGTTACCATGAAAGTGTCCTTGCAAAGATGTCTGTAAGAAGGCCCATTGGGTAAAGGAGAGTCTCATCAACCAAGTGTTGGGAAAACTGGATAACCTCATGTAAAAGAATGAAATTGAACCCTTATCTTACACTATACACTAAAACTAACTCAAAATGAATTAAAGACTTCAATGTTAGATCTGAAACTACAAAACTCCTAGAAGAAAACGGGAAGATTTATGGCATTGATCTTGGGAATATTTTCATGAGTATGACACTAAAAGCACAAACCACAAAAACAGAAGTAGACAAGTGGGACATCAAACTAAAAGGCTGCTTCACAGCAAAGGAAACAATCAATAGAATGAAAAGAAATAGAATGAAAATAAAAGAATAGAATGCAATCTACAGAATGGAAGAAAATATTTCCAAACCATTTATCTCCTAAGGAGTTAATTTCCAAAATATGTAAGGAACCCTTACAACTCAACAGCAACAGCAACAAACAAACAAAACAACCCCTCCCCTCTCCACTCATGGAATTAAAAATTTGGCTAAAAACTTGAATAGACACTTCCTCACAAAAGACATAAAAATAGCCAACAGGTGTATGAAAAGATGCCCAACATCACTAATAATCTGGTGGAAAATGCAAGTCAGAACCACAATGAGGTATCACACTGCACATATTAAGATGACTATCTTTAAAAAGATATTTATGTATGTATGTATGTATGTATGTATGTATGTATGTATGTATGTATTTAGCTTGTGTGGAGGGAGGGGCAGAAGGAGAGAGAGATTCCCAAGCAGACTCCATGCTGAGCGTGGAGCCCAATGCAGAGCTTGATCCCAGAGCCCTGAAATGATGACTTGAGCCAAAATTAAGAGTCAGTTGCTTAACCAACTGATCCACCCAGGTGTCCCCATATTTAGGTAGCTATTATGAAAAAAATCAAAAGACAAGTGTTGTCAAGGATGTGGAGAAATGAAAACTGCACACACTATTGGTGGGAACGCAAAATGATTCAGCTGCTATGGAAAAATGTATAGAGGTTCTTTAAAACATTAGAACTGCCCCATGGTTCAGTCATCCTTCTCAGGGTATTTGTCCAAAAGAATTGAAATCGGTTGTTGAGATCAGCATTCTGGTGCATATTGCAGCATTATTCAGAAGAACTAAGATGTGAAACAACCTATAAATGTCCATTGACAGATGAATGGATAAAGAAAATGTGGTATATACTTAGGATGAAATATTATTTAGCCTTAAGAAAGAAGGACATGGTATGTGTTATGTGACAACATGGATGGACCTTGGGGACATTTTGCTAACTGAAATAAGCCAAACTCTGAAAGAGAAATACTACATGATTTCACTTATTTAAAGTATCTAAAATAGATTCATAATCAAAGACTAGCATGGTGATTACCAGAGACTGGGAAGCAAGGAAAATGGGAGTTATTACTCAACAAGCATAAGGTTGTAGTTAAGTAAGACAGATAAATTGCAGATCTGCTCTACAACATTGTAGCTTTAGACAACAATGATGTATCTATCCTTAACATATGTGAGGAGGGCAGATCTCACCTTCTATATTTTTGCCACAATAAAATTTTTAAAAATTAAAAAAAAAGAGAAGCTTCCTTTGAAATAGCTGGACATAACATTGGACCCTGTCTCCTGTGGAATATAAGCATTAATCTTAAAACATTGCATGCTAATTTGTTGTTGGAAGACAGTGTATTCAAACTGGCATCTGAGAGTTCTAGAGAAATATAATTGGCATCTGAAAGTTTTTAAAGAAATATAAAATATGTATTGTTTTTGGGAGGCAAGAGTCCCAGACTTTACCTCTTTCTTTCCACCAGCCAAGGAGAAATGAACAAATCAATGACTCTGTTAGGCATCTAATCTTAAAATAAACTTCACAAGATGTTTTCTTTCTATGGAAACAAAACATCCTTGTCCTCAGCAGAATGTACTCCACCAAGGGTCAGAATCTGGGGACTTTTGCCAATCAAATGGTGAATTGGAAGAGTCATTCCTGCTTTCTAGAGAATCCTACAGAACAATTTAAGTAATTAAATGTAAATGGAAAGTCACAAAAGCCAGTTAACCTAAACTTGAATCTATTCTGCTCCACGAAACTTTATAAAGCAGACATCGTTAATTCTGATAATCCCATACCTTATAGCTTTGAAAGCCTTTTGATTCCTCTTGGGAAATCAAAAGTAATCCAGAAAAATCCTATGCTCTATTCTTATAGACCAGGCATTGTCAAGGGCGCCTCAAATGAATTAACTCTTAACGTTCTCAACAATCCAAATAGGTGAGTGCTCTTATTATCATCCCTATTTACAGATGAGGCAACGAAAGCACAGAAAGGTTGAGGCACATGCCCAGGATTGCACAGCTACTACACGGCAGAGGCAGGATTCAATCCCAGGCCCCCTAATTCTGAAACTGACATTTTTAACCACTTTCACTACATGGAAGATTACTGGTCAGCATCCTTAATTTATAAACTAACCTGGTGCGTCATTTACCCACAAATACATGAAGAATTGGAAGGGAGAGGCTTTAAAAAATAAACTTGACAGGGACGCCTGGGTGGCTCAGTGGTTGAGTTGAGCATCTGTCTCTGACTCAAGTTGTGATCCCGGGGTCCTGGGATCAAGTCCCACATCGGGCTCCCTGCATGGAGCCTGCTTCTCCCTCGGCCTGTGTCTCTGCCTCTCTTTCTCTCTGTGTGTGTCTCATGAATAAATAAAAATCTTGAATAAAAAAATTAACTTGACTTAAGTTACTGGTTTTGTAAGAAATCTGTGTCAGTTACTGAGTCTAATGGTAATTGTGTTAGTACAGAAGTGAGACATCTGCATATTTTATTAAATAATGAATGAACCGCCACCAGAATGGTTTTTTTTTTCTACCAGAATGGTTTAAAAGGCCATCAAAGTAGGACTCTTCTAGAATCCTTATAATCTTACTCCTTCAACCTCACCAATTCCCTGAGACATTCGTGACAAGCTAATGATAAACTAAGCCCTGCTGATGAGCATGTTCTGAAGGGCAGCGTGTGTGTTCAACTGGCCTTACAAGACTTTGATGTCAGCTACTGTTGGATCATCAGAGAAATGTTATCATATTAAAGAAAAAACAGTGCTTTTAAAAATAATTCTGGAATAAATTATTTTGATATACAATATGGTACATCACAAAAGTTTTTGCCAGGAGAAAATTATAGGTGAAATAGGACAACTTTATTCTTCCCTTTTAGGGTGGTGACATCCAGATGTATCAACTGAGGAATGTCCAATAGTCTGGAATCTCAGAGAAGAAGAAAGAGGAGCAGGAGAAAGGCAAAAAGGACTAAGAGGAAGGATTCTGGTGGATTGATACTTTCAAGCATATGTTCTGGCCTCTCTTTTTAAACATTGTTTCTTCAGATGAACATGGGGGCGGGGAAGAGAGAAAAAAACCATAAAACAGACTCTTAATGAGAGAGAACAAACTGAGGGTTGCTGGAGGGGAAGTGGGTGGGCAGGTGGGTTAAATGGGTGGGCATTAAGGAGGGCACTTGCTGGGATGAACACTGGGTGTCATATGTAAGTGGCAAGTCACTAAATTCTACTCCTGAAACTAATATTACCATGTGTGTTAACTGGGATTTAAAGAAAAACCTAAAAATTACATTAAAAATAATAATAAATATTATTTCTTAAATGTGAACACCTTTCGGATAGTTTGATGCATATTTTCTCTGTCTTTGGGCCCTACTGAACTCAATCAGGGTAAAAATAAGCATTTCCCTTAAAAAACAGAAGACAGAGTCTTTATCTCAGTCCAGCAGTGGGCTTCATCAGTGAAGAATCCTACTCTTTAATCAGTGAAGGAAGGAAATGTTATACATCAAACAGCCCCAAACTGAAATCATTATTTGTGAAGGTGTCATATGGCTTTTTCGTGGCACAGATAACCATCCAGTCAGCCACTGATTCAGCAAATATTCATTAATCATCTGTCATAGCTCTGGTAATCTTTTAGGCACTAGGGAGGTAGCAGAGGATGAAACAAAGTCTCCCTGCTGTCACAGAGTTTGTAGTCCAGCAGGGTGGGGATTGCCAGTCCACATATGGAAAAGTAAACGTGTGTGCCTGGTGGGGATTACGTGCTAGGAAGGAAGAAAGAGCAGAGTGGAAGTAGAATATTTGGGAAAGGACTTTTCGGATAAGATGATGAGGAGTAAATGACGTCATCTGGTTTCTGTGGTGTAAGTAGTCTCAGAGACACTACCAGGAAGTATCACGACTTGATGCTAGGCAACACCGTGGGTGCTTTATTGGGATCTTATCTAGTCAACGTGGCTGTCTACCTCTATGTCCCTTAAAAGTTTTCCAGGCTAAAATTGTGAACATGATATAAATCTCTATGGCTTTGATTTCTCATCTTCTCTGGCTTACAGTGGACTCAATACATGTTTTCTAGGGCCTGACATGTGGACAGTAACCTGATTCACCTCCCACCACAGTTAAGGAACCACCTGTCTTGGAGGTTGTCCTCATTAGCACGTCTGCATTTTCAAGAGAGTCTCAGTTTTGCCCCCAGCTCCATATTCTAGTAAGTCTGATGTAGTTGGCAAACAGGAATAGTTGCATTCTGGATACTCGCCAAGGAATAAAACTTAGGACGATAATAATAATAAAATAAAGATAAGGACTAAAGGTGTTGAATATTTATGGGTAAGGTGATATGTTACAAATTTTGTGTCTGTTTCTTCCATTGCGTTATTCCAGCCACTCTGTGAGGTCCTTTTAACAGCCTCTGCAGATGAAGAGATGGAGGTGCGGAGAGGCAGTGCCAATTTCTGAAGGTGAGACAGCCAGCTAGTAGCTGCCAGGGACCCAGACCCGAGCCTACCTGTGTCTACTCCCGGTGCACATTTCTCTTCCTTCCTATTTACATCTAATTATGTGATCCTTATAGAGTTCTCCTCAACTTTTCTTTGGCTAAGGTAGAGAATAAATAAATAAAATGTCATTCTACAGGTTTTTCTTATATGTTGTCTGGGAGACTTCTTGGTCTGTGGTTGGAATATTCCTCTAATAATAATCTGTTGCCTTGTCTAGTGTCCCTTTCCCAACTCCTTCTGATCCCCGCCTCCCACCCTTCTGCCTGCTGCATATACCTGCCCTATTCTTTATGCCAGCTCCAGCCTATTTTTCTGGAGTAACTCTTGGTGAACCCTGATAGCAGTTCAGAGTTGTCCAGCTTTTGGTGAAGATAGTGACAGTCTCTGACTTTCTGTTCAAGAATTTTTTTTTAAGGTTTTACTCATCTATTCATGAGTGATGCAGAGAGGGAGGCAGAAACACAGGCAGAGGGATAAGCAGGCTCCCTGCATGGAGCCCGATGGGGACTTGATCCCGGGACTCTGGGGTCACGCCCCGAGCCAAAGGCAGATGCTCAACCACTGAGCCACCCAGGTGCCCTCTGTTCCAAGAATTTTAAGGCCTCAGTCTACCAGCATCTGGAAAATTTTTCCATTTTTACATATCAAGAGATATCTACACCAAAGGTGTAAGGTTATCAAGGAACTGAATGGAGCAAATACCCCCTGAAAGCATAAAGCAATTTTATAGGAGCTTTGTTGGGATTTAATTTTTTTATTTACTGCTTTCTTTATTTTTAACTTCGAGTAACTAAGTATCGAGTAACTAAGTATCTTCACTTAAATTGTATATGCCTGGATATGTATATGTATATTTAGGTTTTCATAATTAAAACAATCCAATTGATTAAAATTTTCAAACATGTAAAAAAGCAGTGGGATGTCATGAGTCATTTGAATAATAGAGGAATGGAAATGTGATGATCTTAGAAGGAAAATATAATGTGAATTTGGCTATGACTACAGAGTCTTATATAACTTGTTTTGAAAATAAGGGCAGGTTCTGGAAACATGATGACCAACCTAAATAACTCTCTCATCTCTTTGTTCCTAGTCCTATCTAACTGTAGGATCTGGGAGGTCTTGGACTCTAGTGAGATGCCCCTCAGGAAGCTGGTGTGGGACTTTCTCCCTGAGATTCAAGCTTGCCCCTCTAAATCCCTACTAGGGAGCTCCAAGGCAGGAAGAGAGCCAGGATCCCTGAGGAATGAGTGTACCCCACTAGCATTGGCTCCCTATGAGTACATCTGTTGTCAAGAATCCGTAAAAGGTAGGAATAACACTGAGCAGTTGGGCTGGATCTGTACTGTATAAGGAAACAATAGAATAGGGAGGCTTCCTTCTAGCTTTTTCCTCTGCCCCCAGGGCCCCCAGAATTAGAAAATGCTTTGCCTTCTTCTTGGTGGACCACCACTACTTATGGTACTAGAGACATCAGACCTGAGTCTCAATGAGCCAACAACGGAAAAGACAAGAATACAGCTGTGTGGTGCCATCATTCTGAGAAAGACCAAACTGAAGAGAAATAGCACTCCTGAGTGCTTCTGAGGAGACAGCTGTGAGCCCACTCCAGGGATTTTCTGGAATTGAAAAAAACGAACATGATTTTCAAACAAACACAAAAACAAGCCCAATAGGTGGGTTGCAGAAAAAATGAATTCTGTTGATACCTGCATGAATGACAAGAGATGCCAAGTAAAAGAAATCACCCAAAGAACAGAACAAAAATAAAGAGGTGGAAAAATGATGGGAAGACACGAATGGGTCCAGAGATTTAGTGTTTGAATAATAGGTTTTTCCCAAAGAGACAGATGTGTAAAAGATAGGTGAGAGGCAATAATTTCATAGATAATAAATAAAAACTTTCCTAGAGTAAAAGAAAACCTGAGTTTTTAGTTTGAAAGAAGATACTTAATTCCAAACAGGCTGGTAAGAAAAAAAGACAAAACAGTATACCTGGGCATATCATAGTAAAATTCTTGAACTGTAAGCATGAAAAGAAAAATTTTCATGCTCCCTGAGCGAAGAAAACAAAACACTCCCCCAAATAAAAATAAACAGTTTGTAGGGGCACCTGGGTGGCCCAGTGGTTGAGCATCTGCCCTCGGCTCCGGTCGTGATCCTGGATCGAGTCCCACATTGGGCTCCCCACAGGGAGTCTGCTCCTCCCTCTGCCTGTGTCTCTGCCTCTCTCTGTGTGTCTCTCATGAATACATAAATAAAATCTTTTAAAAAGACAGTTTTTAGTGAAAGAGCACATCGTTAAGACACAAAGTCCAGTCCAGTTTTGGTTTCTGTTTCTTCCATTTATTGCCTGAGTTGACCTCGAGTAAATTGCTGAGCTGCATTTCTGTTTGCTCACATGTAGAATAACGATAGTGAGCGGACTACATCCATGAGATTCTTATGAGAATTAAATTAACTAATAGTTAATTGACACACAGTGCTTGGTACTGTGCCTGGCACAGAGTAGCAATGCATGTGATTGCTGCTCTTGCTAGATTACGTCAAGGCAGCAAGTCAGAAACAGAAGAAAATCATCTGTGGCAAAAAGAACAGATTTCAGAGGTCCTTAACCCAGTTGGTTCTCTCTCTGTCCTAGTGACCAGATATCTGTGACTATGTAAGAGCTGAGGGATTTTGAGAAATGCGTGTTTCTTATCTTAAAGGAACATGACGAAGAGAGGAAATAGAGACCTCCTTCATCTTACACCTAGGTGAGAGGGACCTCCCCTGGCCCCAAGCTTTACTGCATCCCTTAGATCACACACACATATCAAAAATAAATTTAGTGAAGAACATTTGGATACCCCTAAATCTAGATAGCCCTGGATGTCGAGAACTAGTGCTCATAGCTGGCACAGCATAAAGCATCACTGTAAATATTCACTCATGAGGTGAGCCTTGTCCAGGGAAATGCTTCTCCAGAGCGTTTCCAGTGCATGGAGGATAGAAGCAACGCAAGTACTTATTTCAGGAAAGAAAATTTAATTAATTTCTCAGCACCTTCCTCTCAGATAACATGAATGAAATAGTTCTTCCATACTTAAGCGTCATTTTCCAACTAACACTGAGGGTCTGTTTTTTCTTGTTTCTCTTCCTGTTCCAAATCTTGGCACAAGAAATACTAAAAAATTAGCATGCTATTTGCAACATTTGTACATCGCAGCAGAGATTTATTTTTCATTATTAACAATGCAAATTACTTCTTAATTTACACATATGTAGATTAGACATAACATGAAGGAAGCATATATATATATGTGTGTATATATATATATATATATATATATATATATAAAATCATTGATACTAGATGGATACCGAATACTAAAATTGGGAATAGTTTTATTTTTGTAAAAAGATAGAATAAGATTTGTTAAATGTTTAAAATTATATCAAAATTCAGTCCTTTATTTTTTTAAAGATTTTATTTATTTATTCATGAGAGACACAGAGAGAGAGAGAGAGAGGCAGAGATACAGGCAGAGGGAGAAGTGGGCTCCATGCATGGATCCTGACATGGGACTCAATCCCGGGTCCCCAGAATCACAACCTGGGCTGAAGGCGGTGCTAAACCACTGAGCCTCCCAGGCTGCCCAAAATTCAGCCCTTTAAACATAAAGTTGATTCAAAATTTCCATTTATTATTATAAATTGTATTTTATTTTCATTTTAATAGATAAATATATTTGAAAAATTTAAAAATATATTTTAGATTATTTTTCATTTATTTTAATTTTTAATGTAATTCAATCTTTATGATTAAAGTACATCTGATTTTTGGTCACTTAGGTTCCTGCATTATTATAAAAACATAAGAATTCTGCTTAAATGAAGGCAAGAAAATAAATTTTATAGAATAAATATAATTTTATGAGCATGGTAATTTTTATTTCATAACATTACTGATTCATCAACAAAACACTTAGATGCAATAATTGGATTCAGTTGCTTTTTATAGAAAGTATGTTAACTTTTATCATTTAAAAAACCATAGATTTACCCATACTTTTGATTTTGTCATTTTGCAGGCATATATTTCCAACACTGGAACAAACGGCATATTTTATTCAACAATTTGTTGACTTGATTTATAACTTTCACATATTTATTCATAAGATGTATTGGGCATCCATTTGTCCTCTTGTCCTGATGTCCCAAAATATTTAGAATAAGCCTAGTAGTGAACAATGAAACTCAGTTAAATCTACATCGATGATAGACTACCTGCGAGTGTAATGTTAGTGGCATGAACTCTTAAATTTAGAAGGGAAAGCTTCAAGGAAAGTTCCAATTAGAGCATAGACCTATAACAAACCCAGAAGTTGGTCACTGGGGAAGAAAGAAAAAATGAAATTATCCTATGAAAGGTTTCACATTATAAGAGTGTTGAAGGACAAGCAAGGAATAGTATTCGGTTATCTTATTTTCAAACATGTAGGGAAATTTGAATCTGATTATGAAAGATGGGATGGAAATATTTATATAATTAAAGATAGAATTTATGCAAACACACACACACACAAGGGAGAGCATTTTAAAAAGCACACATGTGAAGAACATGAACTGTTCATCAAATTTTATGCCATAGTCAATCTAACAGTTAAATATATACAGAAGAAAAATTACAAATGCAAGGTGCACATGGCAAAGACACAATTATAACAGCAATCTTCAACATATCTTATTGGGAACTAGCTCTAATAGCTCCAACCAAATAAGTAACAATATATTGATTTATCAAGAAACTCAGATATGTGATATTTGTTACTGTGTTCATAAAACTTCACTTAAAATTGTACATTCACTTGACCATTAAGAAAATCTTATTGTAAGTTTGAACGTATGTGTTATTGGCCACAGTTTTGATTAGGTTGGAAATAAAGATTTAAAAGGTTACCCAAAAAATCTCTAGTATTTGGACATAAGCATATTCCTGGATAACCTTCATATAAAAGAAGTCAAAAATAAAGTTAAAGTCTATATATATAGCAATTAGTAAAAAAAAAAAAACAAAAAACAAAAACGGATTCTATAATAACCTAAGAATGTAGATGGTAGAATCATTAAAATGATTCCAGATTTACGATACTTTCTGGCTCCTAGCAGAAATAAACACACTCTCTAGTGGAAAAAATATCCACTTTAGGCCTGCAGGTTTCCTACATGATAAGACAAATAGAAGATGGCAATAAAGGATCTCCAAGCTCACAGGTAGCAAGGCACCGTAAAAGGTATTTAATGGAAACTGCAAATAACAGATTTAGGCCTCTGACAACGTCACATTTTGAAGCTTATGGAATACTTAAGAAAATAAAATTAGAATCACAAAAACAAGCAGCCAGAAAACTTTTTTGTAGCCAAATAGTAGGGTATAAATGAATTATTTGTTAAACAAATAATTTAACAAATGAATTATTTGTTAAAATAAAAAACCACAGGGAAAAAGTTAACCTACAAATGAGATACAATTGAAAAATTGAACTAAAAAGTCAGAATAAATTATCCAGAATACAACAGAATGAGACAAAGATATGAAACATAATAAAAAAAGGTAAGAGCTATGGGATATAGAATGATAAGTTCTAACATACCTAATCACAGTCTCAGAGGAAAAGACTAAAATAGAGAAGAGGAATATTTAAAGAGAACATGGCTATTCAGAGATTTACTCAGGATAAGTAAGAAGTGTACATCCAGACATATCATAATGAGACAGATTATTATCAAAACTAGATAACAGAGAGAAAAACTAAAGAACAAGAATTAGACCAACAGCCGGGTGCCAGTTGAATCATGTCTTTAAAATGTTGAGAGGAAATAACTGTCAACCTAGAATAGTATACTCATCAAAACTCACTCACTGCTGGCTCAGTCAGTGGAATATGCAACTCTTCACCTTGGGGTCATGAGTTTGAGCCCTGTATTGGCTGTTGAGATTACTTAAAAATGAAATCTCAAGAAATAAAGGTGAAATAAATGTATGATTAGATAACAAAACTGAGTTTTATCATCAACAGACCTTTATGAAAACCTCCTATAAAATATATACTCTAGAAAGAAAATGATCTCAGAGGGAATGTCTGCAATGAGGAAAAAGGATGAACAAAGAACATGATAAATATAGGTATAAATCTACAATAGAATTGCATGCTATTTTGACAGGCTAACATGCAAACCTCAAGTACTGGACAGGAACAGTAAAGTGGAGGGTGAAGATTGAAGTGTTTCAAGATTCTTGCCTTACTTAGGAAGCAGAATAAAGTAGTGCTTAATTTTAGACCTGAGATTAAATATGCATTTGGTGACCCACTGGAACCATAAAGTGAAACAAATAGAAATAGACTGTACAATTTCCTGATCATACACAGAGAATGGGGGCAAAAACAGGTAGGAGGAGAGTAGCACAGGGTGGGAACGCAAATCCTACAAAAACCAGGATGCATAGAAATCAATTGCAAAAGGATAGAAACAAGTCCAACTGCATGAATTATGATAAAGTATTATAAAACGTGATGGTCTGTTTTAAGAAAAGCTACATTGGATTTAAAAATTCAGCTGCAAATTATAAGGGACACAGCATGTTCTTACAGTGTCAATTGAATTTCCTGAGGAGCGCATATGAGGAAGGGATAAGATGTGCAGAGATTTACTGGGGGGAAATGCCTATGAAAGATTTAGAGAGAAGGAGTAGAAACATGAGGAGAGAGCCTTCAGAGAGCGAGGCAGGTTTGACACATGTCACAGAGAAGAGGGGGAAAGAGGAGAGTTGGGTAGGAAGAGCCTCAGACAACAGCACAGCTCTTAGAAAACTTCAACCGGACCAAGGCAGGGCATGGCAAAGAGGGACCATTGGAATGAGCCCATTGGGCCTCAATGGCCAATCTCTGCACCCCCTGCTGTTCTCATCACTGGCTGAGGGCATCGCTGGTGAAGCCTGTCCCCTGTGGGAATGCTGTAGTGGATCTGACAGTCTGGCAAGCGGAGCTCTCCTGTAGGGAGAGTGAGCAGAGCACCAGCGTGGTTGCCTTATACAAAAATGTGAGACTAGAATGTTGGGAAAAGATACACAGAGCTAAGACTAACAACAAAAATGAGGTGAAGTATCTATCTTAAGAATAAAAAAAATAGACTTTAAGACAAAAGACGATCTTTATGAAACTTAATCAGTCTCATTACTTTTCTTGCTTACCTTACCCTTCCTATATTTCTCTTTGCCGATTACTGTGTCTGTGCTTTTCGATATGGCAACTAATATTTTATTTTTTACAGACAAGATTGATTAATCATTTTTGTATACTCAAGCAAAGTATTACAAGTTTATGTTGTTAGAGCAATAGGGATCAGAAAATTACAGAAAAGAAAATGATAGGTACTGGTGTAAATTTTCTATGATTAATCCATGAGAAAAATGAGGTATACTTATCTGTCTAGCACCCTCGCAAAAGACATTAGTTTATGATCTACAGATACCACAATTTGAGCAACATTTTAAGCGGAAGACTGTGAAAACAAAAGAGAGGATAGTAAGAAATCCTCTAGCTTTCTGAAGTAAAAAAAAAGAATAAAATATTTATTTTTAAGAGCAGTAAATTTTCCTACGCCTACACTATTAAATGTTGAGCTTTGCTTCCTGCATTTTTAAAAAAGATTTTATTTATTTATTTATGAGAGACATAGGCAGAAAGAGAAGCAGGCACCCTGCAGGGAGCCCGATGTGGGACTCAATCCCAGGACCCTAGGATTACAAACTGGGCCAAAGGCAGACTCTCAACCACTGAGCCACCCAGGTGCCCCTGCTTCTTGCATTTAATGCTGCTATAGGTTAAAAAAAAATGTCAGTGTAGTTGACGTACAGTGTTACACTGTGACATTAGTTTCAGGGGTAACGTAATGATCCTACAAGTCTATATGTCATGCTGTGCCCACCACAAGTGTAGTTACCATCTGTCACCATACGTTGCTATCAGAATGCCATTAACTATATTTCCTATGCTCTACCTGTCATTCCTGTGGCTTGTTCATCCCCTAATGGGAAGCCTGAGATCTTCTGCTCCCCTTCACCCATTTTGCCCTTCCTCTCACCTCTCCCCTCTGGAAACCATCAGTTTTTTCTGATACATGTTGAATAAACTATGGTATATGCATGCAGCTGAGGACTATGGATGTTAAGAAATAATGAGGACTATTTCTAAGAGCTGAAATGGAAACCTCCATGGCATATTCTGAAATGAAGATGCAAAGTGCAAAACTATAAGAGTTCTTAATAAGATAATAAAAGATAGTATGTATGCATCTTTTTTTATGTGTATTTTATGTGTATTTTTATTTCCCTTACATAAAAGCCAGCATACTACCTCCTATTATTAGGGGAACATGCTATCTTTTATTCAAAACGGAATATAAACAGCAGCATATGAATTTGACTCTACTTCAAATTAATAACAAAACCACACTGAAGGGAGAAAATGAATGACCAATAAATTTGAATACAGCACATTGACATTATACCTTCGATTTGAAGATAAAAAGAACTGTTTTAAAAAATATGAGTTCTAGTTAGTTTGTTTTCCCAAGTAGTATGAGTTAGCAATTTGAAACTTTTGGTGTAAAATAGAGATTGAACATATATATTAAGGAAATGGAAGCCAGTTTTTGCACTTTTGAATAAGAGCTACAATATGGATAGAGGAATGACCAAACCATCTGGAGTTGGACTGTGTTGGAGGTATCAGCATAAACTTTGGATAAATGACATTTAGATGATAGAAACATAGAGATAAATAGCTATATGTGTATGTCCCACCATCTTGGCATTCCACCTTGTTGGCAGAAAGGGCCAAGAAATAAAGGCAACACAATAGCCACAAGCACACCAAAGATTTTGGTGATGAAACGCCTTTCCCCGTGAAGAGAGAGTTGAGCTCCTTGAAACAATACCTGGTCCTAGGGAAAAGTATAAGAGGAGCCACAGAAAGTAGAACATCATTAAAAAAAAATAATGGGGACAGTGTCAAAAGGATCTAGGACCCAGCTGCACAGGGAGGGGAGTTCCTGCATTATATCCTTAATTCTGCTCTCTGGGAGAAATTCTCAGTTCTCTGTGAAGCCTGGCTTCATTTTCCCAAAAAATTCTTTGTATGAAATGATACTCTCCATGGCCCATCTGAAACGGGCATTAGGAATTGTTCAAGGGGTCTGTAGAGGTTTTGCTGCTTATAATTTTGCCCACGGAAGTTTGGGATTCCAAGTCCATTAAACAATCAGTGGAGTATGTGGTTTCCTTGGCAGTAAAGACCCCCCGGTAATAGAGTAGACTATGGATCCCTTTGTTTCTAGTCAGTTTATGGATCAAGAATCACATCCCAAACTCATTGTCTAAAGGCAGGGTCACATGACTGCTGAATCTGTTTCCTCTCCCCGAGTCCCTACCCTTCAACTTGATGGTGTCAGCTTTGGTGGTATTCGAAAGAGTAGGCGTGGGTGGCTTTCAGTAGCTTTTGCTTGCTTTTTCCATGGGACTGAATCCTCTGTATCTAACTGAGGAATCTGAATAGCTCCTGTTTCTCAAAGATTTTATTTTTCAGGTTTCACTCTTTAGATTCTAGAGGAGTTCACCTTTTCATCTTTGTGACTTCCAACTGTGATTTCAGGTCAGCCAATTTTCACGTCAGGTTGTTTCTTGCTTGTTCTGTGATGCCCTGCTCAAAGTAGCAAGAAAAGCCACCACACGTGAATACCATCCCCAGAACAACCATCCTCCTAATGACACAGGCCTAGGAAGCACACAGTTATGACAGGTGGCAATGTCACCAAATATTTACCCTCTGTATAGAATTGGGTTCCACTTTTTTGCCAGCCTGTGTTTATCTATTTCCTCACTGCCTACACTTGACCTCTGAGCTAATGTAACTTGTTTTTGTTGTTGTTGTAGTAGACATTCTATGTCAAGGTGCAACTTTCGGGATTAATTAGAATAGCACTACTTACTGTGGCACGTAGACCTTAGCCTGTTAGTTAGACCTGCCTGACAATGGTTCAGTGAGCGCCCGGTTGGTAGGCAGTGTTCCTTTACATAGTAATTCAGGGCCTCAGATTCCTTCCATCTTATGCCTGGAGAGCCTTGGTGTCCTCACCTCCAACCAATGCAAGGGAAATGAGATCACGAAACCTAGAAGTGACACACCTCACGCAGTTCACATTCCATTGAAGAGAAGAGGTCACATAATCCATAATCCCTGGGTGAGCAACAACTCCACACTCTGAAAGAAGCATCACAGATCGTGTGTGGAGAGCTAGCTTTCTCTACCAATAAATAAATAACATTTATTGTAGTTTACAATAAATATGACAAACCCTTTGGTTAAATTTAGACAATCAGCTGCACAAATCCTGACTTGCTTCTCTGCTTTTACTTCCAACGTTGGTCAAATTATCCTTGTTTTTTGTATACTGAAGTCAAATCTTGAAGGTAAAATACTCAACATTTTCAAGTGTAAAGCTGTGCTTCTGTTAAACTTCATCGTGGCAGCAGCATCTCTATTAAGAAGGAAATGGTTTCGGGAATATATTTTATTGGATAAAACTCCATGACAGAAAGTAGAGATAAGGCAATTGGTAATTAGCTGCGCTCTTTAGGATTATTTTTCCAATTTGTTGTGTTGTTCTGTTGTGCCTCTTCAGAATAATTTGCTCTCTGTGCTCTCAAGCCTTAAGACATTCCCCCGTTTCTCAGAGAGGTGAGAAACGTTGGTGATGTAATGGTGAGTAGGCAGGTTATAGGTTGGACTGGATTCACCAAAAAGATACGTTGAAGTCCTAACACCATCTTCTCAAAATGTGACCTTATTTAGAAGTAAGGTCATCTCAGATGGAAGTAGTCAAGAAGAGATCGTTCGGGCAGGCCCTACTCCAATTTTGTGTCTTTACCAAAAGAGATTTCTCTTTTAAGAGCTTTACCAAAAGAGCTTTTTCTCTTCATAATGTGAAGACAGACAAGTAACAGCCGAGTGATGTTGGAGCGAGGCCACTCCAAGCCCAGGAATCTCCAGAAGCTAGGAAGAGAGAAGGAAGGATTCCCCCCAAAGTCTCAGTGGGAACATGGCCAACATGGCCCTGCTGACACCTTCATTTGGGAATTGTAGCATCCAGCCCTGTGAGAGGATAGGTTTCTGTCTTCGCGAGCCTCCACTGTGGTGTCTTGTTGAGGCAGCCCTGGAGAACTGGTGCAGGTACCAGGGTGCAGGTTAAGCAGATTTGGGGTTGAATAACACTTTTCTCACTTGCCATCTCCCTGGTTCTGGGCAAGATGTTTTACCTCTCAGAGACGATTCTCTCAACTATAACATGGGGGAGAATGATATCTGCCTCTCAGAACTGTTAGGAGAGTCTTAAAAATCTTTTGTATTAGTCCTGATGCACTGAATTCTGAGTTAAGGAGAAGTTATTGTTGTTTGTTGGCATGTTTGACGGCATCTTGGTTAGCCTTAGTATTTGGACATTCTTCTAGATACCACTGCTGCAACTCTGAAGCTAACAAAGAATTTTTTTCTGCACAGCATGTATTTGTATATCCAGATAGCTCTGTGTTTTATCATTCAGACGACAGGAGCTCCTTGCACGGACAACGCGATCTATTTATCTTTGGCCCCAGAACAGGTACAATTTCCATATGAAAGGATCAAGAAAAAAAGAGAGAGAGAGAGAGAAAAGAAAAAAAGCTAAAGAAAAAAAAAGGATCAAGAAGGATACAATTGATGCCTTCATTGTAGAAATACTTATTGAGTACTTAGCAGAGTCCTTGGCTCTCTGTCAAGTCCAAGTAATGCAACAGGAGAAAAGGTAACATCTTACAGATAGTCTACAGGAAAGGTCAGGTGTTGGGTCTCTTGAGGACAGTACAATGAGAATGAGGTCAGGGAACTCATACCAGGAATGTCCAAACTAGTCTTGGGAACCAAGGAAGGCTTCCTGGAAAAGATAGTCCCTCAGCTGAGCCCCCAACTGTGAGCATTAATTATTCCGATGAATGGGGATGCTTGGGGGCCTAGGTACTCCAAAAAGAGGGAGCAAACCACCCTCAAAAGTCCCGAAATGGGTTAGCTTCCTGGAGATTTCTCAACAGCACCTATGAATAGTTCTGTGGCCATATCTGTATGTTCTTGTGTATTTGAGGATATAATTCCCTTAGACTTGGAAACTTTCATTCCTCTAAGGCAACTGAGTGTTCCCTTACAAGCTTGTCATCTATTCTGGTCTTTCATTTGCTCCTAAAAATACTTTTACTACAGTTTTTCAGTTGAAAAAGCATTCTTCTGAATAAAATAAAATAAGCAGTACGGTCCTTTCACTTTTACTTGGTTATTGGTTAACAGGATTCTCTCTTGCCTAAGCAGTGGACTTATTCTTCCTTTGTTTCTTTTATTTTCTAAATATAGCCTTTAAAAATCAACCCTCTTTTTTTTCAGCATTTGTCTTAAACCTTGATTCATGATGTGCCTCAATTTTCTGAAAGCTACTTTTTAAAAAGATTTATTTATTTATTTATTTATTTATTTATTTATTTATGAGAGAGAGGAAGGGAAGGGCAGAGGTAGAGAATCTCAAGTGGACTCTGCACTGAGTGTGGACCTGACACAGGGCTTGATCTCACCACCCATGAGATCATGACCTGAGCTGAAACCAACAGTTGGACTAACCTACTGAGCCACCCAGGCTCCTGAAAGCTACTTTGATAGGTTGGTTTTTCTCATTTGTTCTCATGTTTGCTCATCCCCTCCCTCTGTTGTGTATTTATATGAGTAAGGATGTTCTTTTCAAACATGAGTCCATCAGATAAGTCTCCCTGGATGACCATACTGCTCTCTTTAAATGCTTTTCCCAATTGTCTTCACTTTAGTCATCATTGAGACTTGAGATTCAAAATGTCATTTATTTAAGAGCTTAACATGTCCCTTGAGCCATGTCTTCCTTTAAGATGTCTGGCTATGAGATTATATGTATGGTTTTGAAACTTACCTTCCTAAGCCCTAAGTGGCAGGCCTAATAACTCCCAGAATTCTCTTCACTGATTATTGCAGCCACCAAGATATCCTTGAAATATAGACCCTGGGAGAAATTGCTTAGCATGGATAAGCAGGGCATGGAGTACAAGGTTTCCTCCTATCTTGGAGTTTCATAAAGGTCCCAAAGCCTGCAAATCCCTGTTGACATGATGCCATGTTCTCCTACCTTCCAAAGAAAGAGCCAGGCACTTATGCTGAATATGCTAAGAACATAGTCCAAAGCGAGTTATGCCACACAAGCTCCCTCCCCACCCCCCACCTTGTGTAAAGCTTGTAGAAGACAAGATGAAAAACATCATTGAGATGTTGAAGCACTTGTAGAGAGGTTTCCTGGTGAGAGGAATCCGAGTGCTGAAGCAGTGCGGGGACAGGTGAGCTTTCCCTCCCTAAACCAGACAGTGCCTACAAAAAAGCCAAACCACACTGAAACAGAAGAAAATACCTTTTAATGCTTGGCATCTCTAGCAAGCTGCTTTTTAGAGTTGAGGATGGGGCAGTGTCGAGAATGGCCCACATGTCACGATGCTGGTGACCCTGCCATGGAGCATATGGAAGGGTTTGGATGGTTTGTCTTGAAAAGGACCTTTTCTCAAGACACCTCTGATTGCTGCAAGGTGACCTCAAAAAAGGACCACCAGCAACTAAGGGCTTAGAGGAGTTATAAGATCTAGCAGAGGAGTTGTAGCCCACATCAGGGAAGCTGTAGGCGAGAGACTCCTGGCAATGTGAGCCCTAAAGTACCCGCAGAATTACCCTATGGAGAGAAAGTCAGCATTTGACATCGCCACATCCAGAGAGCACCAATGACAGATTTCACGGGAAGCAATCACGTACCAAGTTTTTGCCTCATACCTCCTCTCCTTGCTTCAAGGCTAACTCTGGAGAAGATGAGTACAGATGAGTGAGTGGAGGATAAAAAGGGAGGGGGGAACAAGATGAAGACCTGGAGAGGAAGCAACCAGGTGTGGTAGAGGCAGCTAGCGGTCCCCTGCCATCAGCATGGCAGGCGGGAAGTGACCAACCACCGTGGGGTTAGCTTTTCCAGAGCCAATGCCCTTTGCATGTAGGTGGGGGCATGTGAATGAGTTCTCCCCAGTGGAAAATGTATAAAAATGGTATGTTACGTGCTATCCTGTCCCACCTTAACCTTCTGTAGAGTCTTTCTTGTTCCCTCTCCCCCTTTCTATTAGCTGGATACTGATAACCAGGATACAGCCGACAATGCCTTACTCAGATGCCCTTAGCCTTTACTATCTAAGTGTTTACTGACCTGTATTCCAGTGGTCTGTGGCTAATCTCTCAGCCTGAAGGTCTCTAGCTCCTGGAAACTTCTTTGCCCATATGTATATTGAAGCCTGGAAATGCCAGGGAATTGGCACCCCCTTCCTCCAACAATCTGAAACCAAGGACAGTTTGGAGTTGGTGGATAAATACCCCAGCTCCCTTCTCCTTGGCTGAAGTAACACCGAGGCAAATACTCTCCACCGTTTTCCAGCAGGATTCAGCTCTGGTTGCCCCCAGTTGTAACTTATGCAACCCTTGTTGTTTTGTTTCCTTTCCCTATCTCACTTCCCTACCCTGTGGTATTGGCTGTGGTTGCCTCTCAAATAAAACCACTTCTATTTCAATCAAATCCTTATTTCAGGATCTGCTTCTGGGGAAACCCAAACTAAGACCAGGGCAACTTTGGAGTCCCCATTACCCAAGCTAGCTGAGCCTCAGAGGCCTCGGATCCTTGAATAACTGGGAGGAGCAGACCCCCCTCGCCTCACCAACACCACGGTGCCCCTCCCCACCACAGCTGACTCTACTTCTTATGAGCAAAACCTAAATGCTCATTCTGTTAAGCCACTGATGTTTCAGGATCTATCTGTTACAGGATCTCAACCAACACGCTACGTATGCCCCACTTCCCCTTTGGCAGGTTTCCTAACATAAAGCAGATCCAGATCTGGGAAAGGAGGCAGTTTTAAGTTGGAAGAGAGTTTGAAATTTTCATATTACTCTGGCTGGATTTTTTTTTCATTGTGTTGAAAATTAAACTTAAGATTTATTACCTGAGAGTGGCCAAGGTTTCATCCGGGATTGGGGAAGAACAAATTGAGAGAAAAGATTAAAAAAAAATAAAGTTGCTCTCTGCTTGCATCTCACTAAGTTCGGCTCTTTCAGTAAACTGGTTATAAGTCACGTATGTTTATTTGATTCAGTGGAAATAGCTATACTGATAGCTCAGTGTGAGCTAATAAACAATAGAAAGGTATTTTTGCTTGGCGAGTGGAACATTGCCATGTTTAGTCGTGTTAGGTGTCCATTTGGCCATTCCTTGAAGGATATATGTACATACCCATAAATAAATAAACTTTACCGCATCTGGATATTAGCCTATTATCTTATTTTACTTATATGGAGAGAAAGAAATATTAGTTTTGAACTTTGAGTTTGGAAAAAAAATTCTAAGCCTATTTCCTACCCCCCCCCCCACCCCCAAGCCTGGTACCTAGATGCTGTGTTTCTAGCTTCTTTGGGCTGAAAGCTTCGGTTGAAACAAGTGCTTTGCTGTCAACCTCCCTTTATCTTCTGGGCACAGTCTCCTGTTTAACACATGGTCCATGGTTTTTTTGTTCCTTCCCCAACCCTTCATCTCATTAAGGCAGGGGCCCTGAGGTCATGCCCAGATGTGGCCCTGTGGGGTCCCACTTTCCTGTCAAGGGAATTAAGACAGCAAGTGGCAGCAAGAGGGCAAAGTGGAACAGGTTCTCGGTGCTCATGGTACCAAAAAAAAAAAAAAAAAAAGAAAGAAAGAAAGAAAGAAGAAAGAAGAAAGAAAGAAAAAAATAGCTATGGTTCATGAATGCAAAATAACAATTGCAAAGTCCAAAATGGAAGCCAAAAGTTTCAGCCTTAGTTTTACCCTAAATACTCTTGTATCGCAAAAAGCCACCTTCAAATTAAGTGTGATGTCATTTTGTCTACAAGGTGAGATTAAACATCTGAATGTCTTCGGATTAATAAAACTATATTCCATTGGTTGCGTATTTGCTACATGCCAGGTATTGTTCAGAGCACCACGTATATCCGAACGCATTTTATCCTCCCAACATATTCTGTTAGGCGAGGACTCTGCTTGTATCTGTTTTATCGATGAGAAACTGAGGAATTGAGAGCACAGGAAAATGGTTCCAAGTCACACTGCTCGGAAGTGGGGGGGTCTTGGTTTAAACTGAGACGGGCTGGCTGCTGGGCCTTGGGGTTCAGTCTGGGATTTGCCAGTCCGGCCTGTTGAGCCCACACAGCCCCGGGGCTGGGAACTGGCCCGTCACCCTGGTTTCACCCTCACGACAGTCCCCAGGTGGCCCTCCTGTCAATTTAGGGGGAGGTACAGAGGCTCAGAGGTCCCGAAACCTGCCACGTCTGTGTTTATCCTCTGATCCCCACACACTCTTCCTTAACCTTAAAGTGAACATAGAATTTATTGTGGAAAGTCCAGGGCACCTTTCAGGGCAAAGAAGGACGTTATTAGAGGTGACGCTGGCACAGTGGGCACAGGCCAGGACTCCGCAGGCTCTGGGCGCCGCAGGGCCGCGCTGCCTCCTGCCCCCTGCCCCCTGCCCAGCGGGCGACAGTCTACCTGGAGCCCTGGAAGACGTCTTCAGGATGGAGAGACAAAGACAGAGACAGAGAGACAGAGAGAGACACAGACAGAGAGATGGAGAGACAGAGACAGAGACAGAGAGACAGAGAGACAGAGACAGAGAGACACAGAGAGAGACAGAGACAGAGAGACACAGAGAGAGACAGAGACAGAGAGACAGAGACAGACAGAGACAGACAGAGAGACAGAGACAGACAGAGAGAGAGACAGAGAGACAGAGACAGAGATAGAGAGATGGAGACAGAGAAACAGAAACAGAGAGACAGAGAGACAGAGACAGAGAGAGACAAAGAGACAGAGACAGAGAGAGAGAGAACTGTTACTTTCCCTGGGGTTTTGAGCACTGGTGTCCCCCTCGCCCTCCCCTCTCTCTAAGTTCATATCCTCTTTGGAAACCCCGCTCTAACGACTTCCTCTTCCCTAACTTCAAGTCTTTCGAGAAAAAAAAAAAAAGACCACAATGAGGTTTTATAAATGTATTTTCCTCAAGTGCGAAATGACGATTTTTTTTAAGATTTGGGGAAAATAACAACCTTTCAACTAACTGAATAGAGCTGAGCAAGATGGGAGGAGAACACTGCGAGGACTAATAATTTAAAGAGAAATTTATAGGTCTGCTGATCTCGTGACTAAGAAGCCATTCGCTGTCTGCAGCTTCGCGGGCAAGGAAACGCGCTCAAATCCAGGGGAGACGGGGCTCTGCTCCATGCAGCAGCAAGGCACTTGCCCAAGTCTCATCCCAGATCCGTTTTAGAGGGTGACCTGGCCAGTGTCTGTCCCTTTATAGAGCCTCCACAGGGCACCAGATTCCTGGCCAGGAAGGCCAAAGCCCTATTGGATCCCCCTGACACCACAGGCCTTTCTTATAGAAACATGGAGTGGACGTATTCACACGCATCTTGCACCGTTAGACTCACCGAACGATTCACCCTGGGTTTTCTTCAACATGTCTGTCTGTCTGTCTATCTATCTATCTATCATCCATCTATCATCTATCATCCATATATCATCTATCATCTATCTATCTATCATCTATCAATCATCTATCTATCTAACATCTATCAATCATCTATCATCTATCTATCTATCTATCTATCTATCTATCTATCTATCTATCTATCATCTATCTATTCTATCATCTATCTATCTAATCTATCATCTATCACCTTTCTACTTACTATTTTTCTTCAACATGTTTTAGACAGAATTTTTTGGGTTGTTTTTCCAGTCTAAAATGGTCAGACCTTGTCTTTCAAATCCATTTAAGAAGTGTGTGCAATCTTGCGTGATTCCTTTCTTTTATTTTCCAACCCTCTTAATTCTTTGCATCTTCTAATATGTATGTACATACACACATGTATATATGCGTATGTGTGAAATGATGGTTTATTGGAGCTTTGGTGAAATAACATCCTTTCATCTCATGGAACAGAACTGAACAAAATGGGAGGATGTATGCATATATGAATATACATATATAGAGACAATCCAGGTGAATACATTTTTACATATATAATTTTATATATAGGCACATATATATACACACACGCAGAGACCTCTTGAAGTTGTCTTTGATTTTTATTTAAGTATCTGGTAAAACAATTTTGAATAGATCTGTTAATATTTTTTTAACAATAAAACTATTTTGTTTCCCACTGATGCTTTTCCCCACACCACTATGAACATTTTAAAGCATACAACATAGTTGGAAGAATTTTAAAGAAGACATACAGGTACCCATCACCTAGATTCTATTCTAGACATTTTACTCTACTGGCAACATTTTATATCTATTCATCTGTCATTCCCCCCATGATTTCCTAATCCACCTTATTTTTGATGCATTTCATGGTATATTTACACATTGACTTTAATAAATGCTATTGCTATTACTAATGTTAATGACAACAAAATATTTTAGCTGAATATTGTCATTTGGTTAAGCAAGTCTTCATTCAAAATTACCCTATAGGAAAAGAAACCACAGGTCAGATCCCCTTCTGAGGAAAATACGACAATATTGCCATATCTTTTTTGCTGGCAAGGAAATTTAAGGATTGGCATTAAAGCTCTAAAGTAATGTGTATTTTTATTTTAACAATTACTTTTGTAACTATTTGAAAATGTTAACCTTTTGACAAAAAATATTAATAAATGATGACTGCTTACTTGGCCAGTGTCATTTAGGATAAGGCATCAGTTGGAACTAGGACTGGTAAGTATTAGCATGAATCTGATTTTTGTTCTTCTGCCCTTAAATGTTGGAAATATAAGTAACAAATGGTTCTCATTAAATAAGGACCTTTGGTATTTAAAAAAAATATTTTATTTATTCATGAGAGACACAGGGAGAGAGACAGACACATAGGCAGAGGGAGAAGAAGGCACCCTGTGGGAACCCAATGCGGGACTTGACCCCAGGACCCCGGGGTCACACCCTGAGCCGAAGGCAGACGTTCAACCCCGGAGCCACCCAGGTGTCCTGGTATTGGTTTTATTTAAGGACACCAGGCAATAGTTTTCTTCTCGCCAAGATATCTTCCACACCTGCCTGAAATCCACTGTCATGGCTTTGGGGGAGATCCTATAAAAATGCTGATACTCTTCAGTGCTTAGAAATTCTCTGCTTTCCTCAGTCCTTCTGGACAATCTGACCAGTATAGGAAGACCAACAGATGCCACATGCCACCAACAGGTGGAAGGTAGAGTTAATCTTGTTGCCTGGTATTTTGGTGTCTTGGAAATAGTTCACGTAAGTGCCCGCTAAATCGGGCTTTTGCTAGCTCTTGTGTACTTGGCGTCCATATGGACTGGATTCTCACACTCATTTCATACCTATTTTCACAGTTTCTTTCTTTCTTTATTAAATTTTTATTTATTCATGAGAGACACAGAGAGAGGCAGAGACACAGGCAGAGGGAGAAGCAGGATCCTTGCAAGGAGCCTGATGTGGGACTCGATCCCAGGACCCCAGGATCATGCCCTGAGCCAAAGGCAGATGCTCAACTACTGAGCTACCCAGGTGCCCCATTTTTCCAGCTTCT
This sequence comes from Vulpes lagopus, assembly GCF_018345385.1. Taxonomy (NCBI): domain Eukaryota; kingdom Metazoa; phylum Chordata; class Mammalia; order Carnivora; family Canidae; genus Vulpes; species Vulpes lagopus. The sequence goes on from NC_054828.1 coordinate 59,339,033, forward strand.
TAAATCCCAAGTTGGCTTGATAATGTGAGGGAGGGCAGGACTGATTCTTGTCTATCCTTCACTTGTACCTCTCTAACTATTGGCCAAACCCTTGGTTTCATCATCTCAGTTCACTTTGGAGATGCCACTTTACACAGATATATCACTCAAATTGTGACCCAAGTACTAGTATGAACCTGAGGTCAGCTTATGTTTGAACTGCCTGCCATCCTGTACCCCCAGCCATTGGATTAGATTCCCCTGTGTATACATGCTGACGCTAGCTTGAATGGGGCCTGTGTCTGGGACAGTAGAGATTAAGCTTCTGGTTGCTGCCCCTTTGAGAGCCAAGCCCCATGTCATAACCTAAATGGTCCTGGTTCCTCCCTTCTGTTTTGATACATATGAAGATCTAGACCAACTTAATCTGTTTGGCACACCCAGGGTGTGAGAACATGGATGCTGCAGTCAAGCAGTGCTGCGTTCAGATTTTGGCTCTGTCACTTAAACTGTGGCATTTTGCCAGTGTCTTAATCTCCTTAAACTTCAGTTTCTTCATGTGGAAAATGAGGTTACCACAGCACCTTCCTCATTGCATGTTGATGACTTTTTACTAAAATGTTTGAAAAATACCTCATATGTTATGGTACACAGTGAGTTTAAGAAATGGAAGCTTAAAGCAAAAGTTAAAAGTATGGATATTATTCCAGACACTTAAAGCCATTTCCAAAATAAAGTGAGTTCTAAATAAATAGATACATAAATAACTTTAAAATGTATTTTTATTCATTACTATTTTTGACACTTTGCTACACAAACATTATTCAGACACCTGACAAAGTCTGTGAGGATAATACATGGGAGAGTTATGGACTATAAAAGTAGAATAAGGTTCTTTTATTCCTTCCTGTTCTCTTCCTCCTACAGTACACTAACCATTTGCTCAATTCTTTAGCCATTTATCTGTTTGTCCAAAAATATTTTGTGCTGGGCAGTGTGCCAGGATAGGCAGGAAAGCCAAGGTGAGGCATGATGAGACTCACAGGTTATGTTAAGGAGCAGGGTTTTTCCTGAAGGTGACAGAGAGCCATTGAAGAAACTTGATCACTTCTCATGGTCCTTTCCCACTCTGCCCTCCTCCAGGGAGCCTCCCAAGACTCTTTCATAAGCCAAGAGGTCCTGATCTGTGTACTCCAGAACTCTATGCTTACCCCAAACTTAGCATTTACTAGAATATACTAAAATGATCTATTTTCCTGTTTGATTTTCCCACCAGAGGGTAGGATCTGTATCTTTATTCCTCATTGTATCCCCAAGGCCCATCTTAGTACACAGTGCATACTAGATGCTCAATCAATATTCAACCAATAGCTGAGTAGGCTAGACTGGTGGGTGAAGGCTACACTGAATGGCTCTACAGGTAGAGGTCATGATGTATAGAAGAGACAGACAATAAACGATAAATATTATAAGTACAGTAACTGAGTTATTATATGAATAAGAATGAATAGCTGGGTAGGAGAAATTAGGGAAGGATTCCCAAAGGAGGTGATAGACTCCTTGCATCTTGAAGGTGAATGGTGTGGTATAAGACTTCAGACAGAAGAAAGAGTGCAGACAAGGCACAGAGGAGTGAAGACTGGCCAGTGTCCTGCCTGGAAGTGGGGAGCAAGGGAGGCATGCTCTGCAGCGCACCATCGCTGGCTTCCACCTTCGAGGGCCAAGTAGTTCTTCAGGTTTCAAACAAATTTCTTGTAGGCCCATAGTGTCATTTCTTATAGGACTTAGCTTGCAGGCTGGAAAGGGAGCTGGGCCATAAAAAGTGGGGGGAGACCACTGCCCAGTTAGCTGCTCTAAAATCATGGTGAGGGTTGAAGGCTCCATGGTTTGCATTCTTAAAAATCTGTTTTTAAGATTGAGTCAAGTCCTTTAGCTTTATTTCTGTTCTCTGTGTTCTCTCAAAGAATTATGGCACTGGTTTGTCATGTGATTTCCTTGAGAACCCTTGGATGAAATTTGTCTAGGATTGGCATCATCAACTCAGAGCTGTCACGTGCACTCACACTTCCTTCTAGTAGCTTTGTTATATTGTCATTTTTTAAATTGATTTTATTATCATACTCGTTTTGCATTTTTATCACTTGGGTGGGCCAGCTTTCTGATAATATATGCTAAGGTAGTAGATCTCTGCTTTATAGGTTAGAGAAACCCTCTAAATTGTATTAATGTTCACATCTCAATGGATCATTTAGTGGAAAAAAACCAAAGTGACACAATAAGGTGAACAAAGAAGGGATAAAGGGAACAGAAATTGAGAATTAGAAAATTATAAAAAAGGTTATACTTTATGAAAATAAGAACTCTTTTGTTTAAAGAATATTTAAATTTGGATGCCTATGGACTTCAAAATCATAACTATATTTATCTTGTGCTTTCAAATCTGAGTAGAAAAGATAGAAACAAAGTATTAATTGGCCCTTTCTCCTCAGACTGCCACAGATTCTCATTACATCTTCTGCATCAAGGGGTGGGCTTACCGTTCTTTCTATTTCTTGATCTGAATGCAGTCAAATACATACCCTTCCGGCTGCTCTTGGCTCTCTGCAATTCCAAAATGCCTCTTCAACCAACCATCTCTTTCTCTTTCTCTCTCCCTCTTGTCTTGTCTTTCTCTTTCTCCTTTTCTCTCCCCAAGCATTTGCTTTTCAGGTCAAATTTCTTACGTAGATTGGCTTTAGCGTCATGTATTAGTTAGGGCTCTCCAGAAAAAACAAAACCAGCTTATAATATATGTTTCAATACCCATATACATGAAAAGATTTATTGTGGAGAATTGGCTCACACAATTATGGAAGCTGAGAAGTCCCACGGCCTGCTGGCTGCAAGCTGGAGGCCCAGGAAAGCCAGTGGTATAATTCCAGTTTGAGTCTGAATGCCGGAGAACCAGGAGAGCCAAAGGTGTACATCCTAGTCCAAGGGCAATGTTCCAGCTCCAGCAGACAGGCAGGAAGCAAAAGGGCTCATTTATCCTTCCTCTGCCTTTTTGTTCTATTCAGTTCCTCAAGGAATGATGCCCATTCACCTGGGAGAAGGCAAGCTACCTTACTGAGTCCACTGATTCAACCGCTAATCCTCTGAAACAGCCTCATGGACACACTCAGAAATCCTGTTTCATATGGGCATCTACTGGTCCAGTCAAGTTGACACATAAAATTAACCATCACATTTCATTAGAGAGAGATGAGTTAAAGAGAGGAGTTGGAATACAAGAGCGTTCTTTGGTCCCAAGTATGAAGAGGAGCAACTTCGGTTACATTAGCCTCTGGTTCCAGTTCCCTGCCACTAGGTGTCACTAAGTAATCTAATTAAATACCAATTTATGACTCCAGCAAATGAGAAGACACGGAACGAAATGAGGCAGAAATAAAAATTAAGGTCATGTGGCCTAAATAAAATCCTGTAGCTTATCTACAACAGCTATTTCAAAACAGCGGGATGAGTCCCTGGAATATGAATTGGAAAGTTCACGAATTAACAAGAACACGTGAGAGAGCTTAGTCTTTATGGGGGAAAATGAATAAATTCTTTATAGTTTATGTACTCTTCCTTTTTTCTCTCCTATTAAATTGGACATCCTGCTGCCTCCATTTTCATGAGCATAATTAGATTTTATGTGATCCAAACGTTTTGGCTGGGCCGTCAGCATCTGCTAAGGCAACTGTACTTCCTTTGATCCTTTATTCAGATATTTTAGTGTTAAACTTTGTTACTATCTTTGAGGGTGCTGACCTGAACTACCTAAAAAGCAAACTTGATCAGTGTTTGCTTGATACCTGTCCTTGGGAATATCCTATTTATCCTTCAAGATTCAAATGAAATGTTTTCAGGTTTGTCAAACCTGGTCCCCACGGAGCCCTTCCGTTCACTTCATTTTTGCCACAGGACAGCTGCATATTTTTCCATGAGGCATTTTTCTCCTGACCCGGTCATTGTGTGTTTATGTACCTGTCTTCTGCACAGACTGTGAGCTCCCTAAGGACGGAGGACCATCTCCACAAAAACTCGATGCTGCTGCCCTGCCACTTGGCTTCCAGCTCTGCTGTAGAGACCCTCTGTGGCCTTCATGCGGTGCAGAACAAGTCAGGAGGCAATTACTGATTCCTCTGAGCACCCCCTAGAATTTTCTCCAACATCATTTCAGCAAGAGATAAAACCGATTGTATGTGTTCTGTGTTTTAATACTAAGTGCTTCGAAAGAATAATTAAGGGCTCACTAGATTAATTGGAAAAGAGGTTTTTGTGTTGCTTTGGGTTTGTGGTGTTTTGTTTTTTTTTTTTTTTTTGGATGATGTCTTCAAATATTTGTCAAAGGAGTTGCTTATTATTCATCCATTACCAATCCATTAACAAACAGTTACACAGCAGAGAAGAGGGGATTGTGTTCTAAGAGATGCTAAGTCAATATTTAACTTGAAGGGATGTTTTTAAGCAAATTACTTCACTTTGCCTAAGAGAAGTAATGAGATTAGGAAACATTTTCCTTAAAGAGGTCAATGGACTTGCAAATCCCAACAAATATGTTAAAATGTTACAAGTCCTTATGCTTAATTTTTCTGTAATATTTTTGATTTTATAAAATTAGCATAAATTAAGAACTGTGTAGTGAAATGCAGTACACATTTATTTAATGCTTTATTATGTGCCTGGTTCTATGCTAAGGAGGAGTACATTTCTGCCTAATTGGTGTCTCCACCCCCAGAAGCTTACACTTGGTGGGGCCGCGTAGACAATGGGTCTAAATATAATTTGCTAAGAGCCAAGAACCAAGAGATTGTGATTCATCCCCTAAGGGAGGGTGAGATTGTCAGGGAGGTTTCAGATGGTGGCACGACATTTGAACTCCAATGTTCCCATCCGTGAAGTCAGGAAGCTTTACAGTTTGTACTTCGTGGCTTAGTTAAACTGAAGCAAGCACTAAGGGATTTGGGCAATATTCACAGAGAGTGTTTAAGAGCCCAGAACTGTAAACTTTTATTAACTGGTTGGATGTATCTTTAATCTAATGATAAAAGTTATTATAGTAAATCAAAATGACTGTTTGCTGTCATTATATGGACATCACCCAGGCCTACTGAGTTTCAAGCTTTGGCATACTTCGAACTCATCTGCGAGGCCGTTAAAATCCAGGCTCCTCCCAGACTTCCTGAACCCAAACCTCCTGGTGTGTGGAGGCAATGTGTTTTTAACAAGGCCTCCTTGTGATGCTGTTCTAAGTGCTACTACACAAGCAATTCGGTAAGCTGGAGGGAAAACTTGGCTTCATGAGGCAGGCTGTGGCTGCTAATACGTTCTGGTTTACTAATGAATGTTCTTCTGAAGGAGAGATAAGGAAATTTAATAGCAATTTAATACACTACTCTTTGTTCCAGGGCTGCATCTTGAACATTTTTTCACAAATTATAATACCACCGGGGCACCTGGGTGGCCCAGTAGTGGTTGAGTATCCGCCTTCGGCCCAGGGCATGACCCCGGAGTCCTGGGATCGAGTCCCGCATCAGGCTCCCCGCAGGGAGCCTGCTTCTCCCTCTTCCTGTGTCTTTTCCTCTATCTCTGGGTGTCTCATGAATAAATAAATAAAATCTTTTTAAAAAATTGTAAGATCACCAAGACTCCTTTTTTAGAGATGAGGAAACTTAATGTTTAGAGAAGTTAAAGTGGATTAGGGCCACGCATCTCGTAAGTGGTGAAACCAGTTAACAAATGTGGGAACCCCTATTCTTTGCCCCCTTGAATATATCCAGTTTATCTCAGCCCCAGAGGGATCAATTTTTATTTTTTTTAAATTTATTTTATTTTATTTTTGAGGGATAAATTTTTAGAAACACATTCCCTGCAAGATAACTATTTAAGTCATTTCCATTAAAGAGAAAAGATAATGATTTTCTCCCTCATGTGCTCTGACCTGGCTGCTGACAACTCAATTTCCAAAGAAGAAGGAGAGTCCCAACTTCTGTAACTGACAGTCTCTTCCACCCCCATCCAGACCTCAGGCTGTTCCAAACATTCCTGAATCAGAAATTAAATATGGAGAAATCTAAGTCAGTTGTAGAAAAATCTTAAGCTTAGCACTCACCATGTCTTGTAGTTAGTGCTACGGGGTTCACTTCTGCATGCACCTTAGAGGTGGGATATCACTTAAAAATAATCAATTTGCTGATATAACATGTCGATTACATTTGTACAAATCACTCTTTTTGCAAATGGACAACTGGGATTCAACCAAATGCAAAAATGACAAGTGACAAACTGGATGCTTTTCTTTGGCTAGTTAACTCATACCTGAGGGCATTCTTGGATATAACCAGGATGAGGCTTGGGAGCGCTAATTCTTTCTGACTTCTGGAGAGTGAAGCCTCGGGCTGAGATAGGTCAGCCTAGACCAACCCCCAAGATGATCCCAGGGACTCAAGGCACAAAATTTCTGATCCTTAAGCTACAAGGGGTGTTGAGGGTCTTTCCAGAGATGGGTGGCACTGTCAGTTCTGTTTTATTTTGTTTGCTTTTTATTAAATTGGCAGTTGTGGTTCCTGAGGACCCTGAGGTACCTAAAAGCAGGGCTTTCACTGTCATCCTTTGTTAAAGGAATTCAGTTCAAAAGCTGATATTCTTAAGAACACCCAAGTTCATAGTTATGGAAAACCAACAGGAGTAATTAACACAACTTTAACATTTGGCAACTGAGTTTTCTTCAAATGAAATTCTTGTCAGACAGATTTAAGTGTTTGTGTCATTTTGAAAAAGGAGATAAATATCATCCATTATGGATCAGAAACTTTTTTTTTGCCTTGGTTTTTGCCCATTTTATTTTATTTATTTTATTTTTATTGAAGTTTGATTTGCCAACATATAGTATAACCCCCAGTGCTCATCCCATCAAGTGCCCATTTTACAATGGGCCAATTTTTGCACGTTCATAAGTGTATGTCTATGCCCCACTTCCAGGAACAGTTTAACGTGTCTATCTTAGAAGAGCTGCAGGGCAATGTCCCCTTGCTTCTGGGACAGTGGTCATGAGGGGGTCCCACTGCCTTCTCTAGAGGATGCCAGGAGCACTTCTTTGCTACATTCCTTCCCAGAAACATTTGTTTTTCCGGTTTATAATATGATTCATCATTTTCCTGAAAAGGATAACCAATAGCTCCGGCTTTAACAGTGGTTTTCAGCTTTTTATTTATGGAAGCTGCTATTTGAGTAGCCAGAGAAGCTGATTTAGCTGACACCTAAGCAGCCTCCTCTCAACGTGCCGTGCCGGGCAGAATAAACCAGCTGATTGTGTAACAACAAGAAATCCCCCTACACGAGCAGTTCAAGAGCTGGCACAGATGGTGGGAATTTTTCTGGGCAGCATTCCGGATGGCCTGGCCTGTCTGGTCTGTCTCTATCCCATTGTTTTCTGAAGCTTAACCTCCACACCAATGTCTCACATGTGATGGGCGGTTCACACCATAAGTACAAAATCTGAGAGTTAAGGTAGTGATAGGGCCCAGAGGAAATGTTGTACCTCATCTGTTCTTTAGGAAATGTCCTTGCATAGGAACAAACTTGGGTTATTGATTTTTACAGAGGGAGCTCAGGAGAGTGGGAATGCATTCTCTCTCTCTCTCTCTCTCTCTCTCTCTCTCTCTCACACACACACACACACACACACACAACCTCCCTAATCATGTTCCTTTCTTTGTGTTTGCCTTGAAAAATGGGTCCATTTTTGCACATATATGTGTGTGCATGTGTGTGTGTGTGTGTGTGTGTGTAACAGGGTGATGGTCCTATTTTATTCAAAGAAATTCTTCTGTTTTCTACTTATCTAAGTCACAGGGTAAGGAAAGTTTGCCAATCCTTTTGGTTTCTCATGGGTATACTGGGGACTGAGCCTTGTCTTTCCACCTTCTACTCTTATGCCCCCATGGCATGAGATGTGGTTGGTCTGATAGGTCTCTGGGACTAACCAGTCATTCTCCACTTGTTCCCTACTAATATGCTATGACCAGTATGATTTTATTCGGGCCAGCCTGTGTTAGATAGTAGGCTGCACATCCCAACTTCCCTTGCAGCCAGAAGTGGCCAATGAGATACAAGCAGAACTTGTGTGGAGCTCCCTAGGTTCAGCTGGGAGGAAGATTCTTTGTTTTGGCCCCTCTTCCCTTCCTCTTGCCTGGAACGTTGATGAGATGTTTAGAACTGTTATCTTACAAGCTCAAGGTGACCTTGAAAATGGAAGCTATAAGCTGAGGATGTGGAGCTGAAAATAGAAAGATCCTCAGTCCCCAATGGTTGTGGAGCACATCACCAGTACTGGCTTACCTACCTTCACACTTATTTGAGGAGAAGGAAAGTAAACTTGTATCTTTTTAGACACTGTTATTTGGATTTTTGTTCAGCGCAAAACCAAATCTGTTGCAAAAAATATATGTCCCATATCTGAAATAGCTCCACCTTGCCTCTTTTTCTCCAAGTTTTCCCTCCCACCTCATACCTCTCAACCCCTCATTTTTGTTCTGTCTCTGGCTTCTCATCTCCAACTGATAAACCCTATGCTTGATCTGCTTAACACATGAGAAATGGAAGCGCAGAAGATGCCCCCCAACCTCTGTGGGTTATTTAGGTTTTGTAAAACCTGGAGCGCCATTTGCTTTTAGGTACCCAAGATGGCAGCAGGAGCTTATCTCTTGATAATCACTTCCATTTCCATAAGGAAGAGCATTTCAAGGGAGATTGAGAAAGGAGAATATTTCCTTTATATCATTTCTAAGGTTGTAATATTGGTGGAAATTCTTCTGTGGGATAAGAGGGGAATGAAAGGGGAAGAGAAAATATCCCCAAAGACATAAATCCTCAGCTTTATCATGTATGTTTAGATTTCCACATCAGTCTTGGTCTGTCTGTCATTTCTACTTCTCCAGGTTTATATATATATATTTTTTAATTTATTTATGATAGTCACACAGAGAGAGATAGAGAGGCAGAGACATAGGCAGAAGGAGAAGCAGGCTCCATGCACCGGGAGCCCGATGTGGGATTCGATCCCGGGTCTCCAGGATCGCGCCCTGGGCCAAAGGCAGGCGCCAAACCGCTGCGCCACCCAGGGACCCCTCTCCAGGTTTTTAAAGGGAGGAAAGGACTGGAGTGAAGAGATGGGTCACTGGATCCCGTGCCTTTCAGCCCAACGTGCCATCCCACTTCACTTCTCCTGTGGCTGGTGGCTCTGAGGATAAGTGAGGGGATGCAGGAAGCAGGCCCCTCTACTCTGTAAAGGGGCACATCTGGGTAGCAGTGAGGGGGCGGGGGTGCACAGGGGCGGTGTGGGGACAATGGACTGTGGTCCTGTCTCCTCGCTTGGGTTTTACACTGTGTGATTCCTGGACCCATTTGTATAATCAGGAATAAGGAGCAGAGGGATTCTTTTGTTAGAAATGTGTTTATTTTATAGTGAATCAAGGAAAGGCAGTCATGGTCTGCGATGGCTGTTTGGAACTCGTGATTCAAGGCATGGCTCTTCCCAGACTGCTCACCCTTTTGTAGAAGGTTAAGCTAACAATGTTTGCTATCTAGAATGGGATAAGTTACCCTTCCCTTATTGCAGTTTCTTATTCTCTCTGCCTCGTGTCTTAAATCTGAAAGAAGATTGAGATCCTTTTGATTGCACCAAAAGTGATTCGAACAGTACCTCATAAGCTTCATTTTGTTTCCCGGTCGGTTGAAAAATGTTCTGCGTTATTTTCTAGAAGGGTCATCAGAGTTGACCATTTTGTTGAGATTATCTATTTTGAAAACATTTCAACATTCAGAACACCATGATGAGTAATAACTTAGAGCTTGACTCTCAGAGCAGTTTGTGGGTGTGCGTGTGCACACATGTGTATGCATCTTCATGTGTGTGCACACGTGTGCTTGCAGGAGTGTGGGTGTGCATGAATGCATACACGTGTGTACACATGTGTGTGCACATGTGTGTATGTGTGTATGGGGGAGTGGGTGTCTCAGGCTTTGTTCTCATCAGTGACCCACGTAGAACCAAGACACATCACATGGGCCACTCCCTGGCTGTGAGAAGTGAATACCTGCCCATATGTTTGAGATTCAGTTCCCACATCGTGACTCTATTTAAAGCTACCCAGGGTTCAGTGATGCCTGTATGTGTTGCCTTGTATTTGCATGTCACCTTTTGCTGGAAAACACAGGCTTATCAAAAAAAAAAAAAATACTCCGGTCTTATCACAAGTGTGGGCGGCAGGTGTTGTTTCTTTCTTCTTCCAGAGGAGGTAAGTGCAGAAGCAGAGAGGAGTTACGTGACTCATGCAGGTTAACTAAAGTCTTGTAAAGCTTCACCCCCATTTACTTTCAGTGTAATATGGTATAATGTGTTAAATCAGCAATTAGTTTTTCTTTCAGATAACTTTTTTATTGAAATCTAACTCCCATATCATAAAATCAGTCTTTTAAGTACACAATTTAGTTTTTAACATAGTTACAAAGCTGACTATCTAATTCCAGAACACTGTTGTCAACTTCAAAAAGAAACTCCATCCTCATTAGTGGCCAATCCCTTCCCCCACTTCTCCTTCAGTCCCCAGCAACCACTGATCTTCTTTATGTCTCTGTGGATCTGCCTATTCTGAACATTTCATGAAATTAAATCACGCAACATGTGGCCTTTTGTGCCTGGTTTCTTTCACTTAGCAAACTATTTTTGAAGTGAATAATTCATTATCTTTTGGGAAAGTATTATGGATGAATAATATACCATTGGTTGGATGTACCACACTCTGTTTTCCCCATTCATTAGTTGATGGACATTTGGGTTGTTTCCACTTTGGGGCCATTTTGAGTAGTGCCTCTGTGAACATGCATGTATAAGTTTTTGTGTATACATTATTTTCGATTCTCTTGAGTATATACCTGGGAACAAAATTATTGAGTCATATGGTAATTCTGTGTTTAACTTTTTGAGGAATTCTCAAACTGTTTTTTGCGGAGAGGCTGCACCATTTGACACTCCCACAACATTGTATGAGGGCTCTGATTTCTCTGCATCTTTGCCAACACTTGGTATTATCTCTCATTGTGATTATAGCCACCATAGTTGGTGTGGTAGCTATTGACTTTTCTTTTTTAAAGATTTAATTAATTAATTTAATTATTCATGAGAGACCCACAGAGAGAGGCAGAGACACAGGCAGAGGGAGAAGCAGACTCCCTGTGGGGAGCCTGATGTGGGACTCGATCCCAGGACCCCGGGATCACGACCTGAGCTGAAGGCAGATGCTCAACCACTGAGCCACTCAGGTTCCCCAGCTATTGACTTTTTAAACAATAACAAAAAGATATGCAGCCAGAGACAATGGGTCACTTTCTAATCCAAGAGAGTGGGTTATGTGGCCCGTGGAATGGAAACTCCTTTCCTCTTTAGACTTCTATCTTTCATCTAGCGTCTGCACTTAATAGAAGAGAGAGGAAGCTGCTGGAGGCCTCACTTCCATTCTCTCTTCCCAGTACATGGAGGTTTCTCCAATTTTAACTTCCAACTCTCCACAGAAACTCTTCTACTGTTAATACCCAATTTAACATATTTACTATCATATTCTTCTTCAAGTGTTCTGGAATATTCTTTACTTCCCCATTTGATGTGTTACTTATAATAATAGTGACGCTAAAAACCACATATACCCATCGTGCTTATTATACATGGTATTATTTATTTCTCATAACAATCCTGTGGTGTATGTTGTTATTGTCCTAGAAGTTTTGGACATGAGAAAATTGAAGATGAAGAGTAGAAGGTCAATTTCCTTGGCACACAACCAGTGGTGATAGAATAGGACTGACTAGGGAGGGATCCGATGTCAGCCTCATCTACCCCGGGATTTATTTCTTCTGAAAATCTGGAAGGCTCCCTCACACTGGAAAATCCTAAAAAGTGATTTCTTCTTTTCTCCTCTCTCAAATGCCACAGTAAACCTGGAGGGAATTATAAAGCTAAGTAGGCTTGGGATGACTTAGTTTTATTTAATTATAATTTTAATTATTCCATTAGGCCACTTATGTCTCTGGAGTCAATTCTCCTTCTCAGATATTTTCTGATAATTAGAAAATAAATTTATAACTATTTTCTTCAGGATTTTAAGCAAGGTCCTATCAATTGGGCCAAATTAAGTTTGGGGTAATTTCTTAGCTTGGCAGATGAGAATAATCAAGGCTAACTCCATACAGAAAGTCCAAGTATCATAACTTTCCTCGCTTATGAAACAGAAACCAGCATTGCCCCTTCACACCAGGTGAAGGATGGCTCTTGCTGAAACAAAATAACACCCCCAACCCCCAAACACATACACACTCTATGCTTTGGTTGGTTTGTAAATGGTATTATCAGAATACATCTAGCAACAATGCTAGAGTGGACTCTGACTTTTTGATGCCAGGCAACCATTAGATGGAAAAAGAGAATGCAAATCTCAACATTCCATCAGAAATAGAAGCAGAGGAACCTCTATTTTTGAGGCTCTATTTAAATTAACTAGTATCTCTAGTATCTGTCTTTGGATATTGAGCTTTGGAGTATTTTTTTTTTTATTTTTAGTTTAAAGCACTCAAATGAAAAACCCAGGGAGGGACCGAATATAAGAAAACCATAGACATTACCTTTATGCATGGGTGGACCTTGACCACATATTTTCCATTGAGAACCATGGTGCTTTTCCTTCTCATCTTTGGATCCTTCCTACCTTCAAGACTGGACGTCAATCCTCTTCTCAGTGATGGGATATGAGGATAAAATGTTTTTTACACTTCTTCCCTGGAAGGGGAGTGTGTGAGATTTGTATATGTGTGTGTGTGTGTGTGTGTGTGTGTGTTTGAAAATCTTCAGGAAAAGACTAAAGAGTAACTGTGAGAATGAGAGCAAATCACTTTTAATTAACGTACAGTAATAAAGCCCCCCTCTGAGAACCATTTACCTATATGTTGTCATAAATAACACTCGATTATTAACATAGGCAAACACGACTGCAAAATAAGGGAGTCCATTGAATCTTGTTAAAAAAAAATCATGTAACTCAGGGTTTTATTCAGGTTTCTTCTATTTCTTTTTTAAAAATGCTCCTCTTTAATTCTAGTTCATGGTAACATTCAGAGGAAATATATTTCTGGGTTGCAAGAATCTCCTGGAGATTTTTTTCTGGATGCGCTCATGCTCTGACACGAATTGTCCATGACTGGAATTTGGATGATTCTTATCACTGGCACAGTTTTAAAATAAATTGTAAAATAAAATGGACCTGAACTGTTTTCTCTTTAAAAAATTAAGTTAGCAAACATACTAATGATTGAGCCACTTTGGCGTATATTCAGTTTTGAGATACAAAATTGTATTGTTGTATTTGTTATTGTTGTATTTGTTGTATTGTTGTTAAAATACATTTTAACAATTTGTTAAAATGTTGTATTTTATATTTTATTGTTGTATTTGTTATTAAAATACACAAAAAATGCCCCACCAGCCAGGATCTGTGTTTTCCTCATGCTTCTCCTACTTGGATGTATTTCTAGAGCTTCCGGTCTGCACCTTGTCAGTGCTTCAGTATCTCTGAGGCAGGAAATTCAATCAACACCAACTCAGAGAACCCCAGCTCTAACCCTTTGTTGTGAGTCCGGGTACATTATTTGACTACTCTGAGATAATTTCTTCATCTATAAAAGTGGGGAAATGCTTGATGTTTATTATTACTATGAGGCCTTTAATCAAATTTTCTATAGAAAACTGTACTATCATAATTCATTTAGAATCAATGGTGACCTGAAAAATTAAATATACCAGTAATTTCCCTGGGGTCATTCCTTTCATGCCCTGTCTCCACATTCACCATTGGTATCAATATTTGTCAGTCTTTAAACAAATTATTATGATCTTTCCCTCGCCAAGGGTTTTTACTATTTTTATGGTTCATCATTGACATTTTCTGCTTCATATCATTTTTGGGATTGGGTAAGTAATGAATGAAATGAGTATTGATACATCCTTACAAAACAAACTGGCCACTTTGTTTCGGGAAAACAGTGCTGGGACACTCAACAGGGTTTTGCAAAGGATCCCTAGGAAAGATGTATGGGCAGAGCTGCTGCAGGAGATCACCAAGAGGTAGAAAAAGGGCTGAGGAACGGTCACAGAAGTCCAATAACCACCTGCTACTGCCCCAGTGAAAATGAGCCATGAACACGGGGCTAATTGCCATGGCGAGAACCCAGTTTCCTTGGATCTATGGGGGCTCTTGACTAGAGCTGAGAGTGCCCGTTAAGAAGCATGGCCACCCTAGGAGTGAGAAGATGCCCTGGGATGAGGCAGCGCTGGACCTGCCTGCTGGCATGGGTCACAATAGTCAACAAGACTGGGGGAAGGCAACACATGTAGCTCAGCCCAAGCTGACAGTGGAAGGCCTGTAGTGAGGATTGAAAGCTCATTGCCTTGACAAAAGTGATGATGCTACTTAACTCTAGGATAGAATTATTTCTGCCACCTAAAGTAACAACATTCCTCATGGTCACTAAGATGCTGTAAAGCAGTTTTTAAAAAGATTTTATTTATCTATTCATGAGAGATACAGAGAGAGAGAGAGAGAGAGGCAGAGACCCAGGCAGAGGGAGAGAAGCAGGCTCCCTGTGGGGAGCCAGAGGTGGGACTCAGTCCCAGGACCCCGGAATCATGATCTGAGCCAAAGGCAAACGCTCAACCACTGAGCCACCCAGGCGTCCCTCAAAACACTTATTAAACATGCTCTGTAGTTCACACAATGTGATTGGTGCTGGAGACATAAAAGTAAAAGCATGGTGCCTGCCTTCAGAGACCTGACATTCTAGTGTGGGGAGCCAGAGGTATGAACAACTACAACAGTGGGAGTTGCCACGGTGGAGTCATGGTTAGTATTCCATGGGGGACGTGTTGAAGAAGTGCCTTTACTATAATTGAAATAGCAAGGCTAGCTGGGAGTTGGGGGAAAATTCCCCATGGGTCTCTCATTTTCTACAAGCTTTGTCAGCAGAGAAACTAATCACCTTTGCTTTTTATTATTATTATATATTTTTTCATACTCTTGAACCCCCATCACCTATTTCACCCATCTCCTCACCCACCTCCCATCTGGTAACCATCAGTGTGTTCTCTGTAGATAAGAGTCTGTTTCTTGGTTTGTCTCTCTCTCTCTTTTGTTTCCTTTGCTATTTTGTTGTCTCTTAAACTCCACCTATGAGTGAAATCATATGATATTTGTCTTTCTCTGAGTGATTCATTTTGCTTAGCATTTTACTCTTTAACTTTATTCATGCTGTTGCAAATGGCAAGATTATATTCTGTTTTACAGTTAAATAATATTCCATGGTGTGTGTGTGTGTATGGTATACCATATATATATATATATATATATATATATAGTATGTGTGTGTGTATATATATAGTATACCATATATATATATATACACAATGGAATATTATTATTATTATGTGATATATATATACCACATCTTCTATATCCATTCATCTGTCAATGGACCCTTGGGCTCCTTCCTTCGTTTGGTTGTGGTAAATAATGTAGCAGTAAACAGGAGTGCGTGTGTCCCTTTGATTTAGTGTTTTTGTATTCTTTGGGTAAATTCCCACTAGTGTGATTACTGGATCTAGGGTAGCTCTATTTTTAACTTTCTGAGGAACCTCCATACTGTTTTCCACAGTGGCTACACCAGTTTGCATTCCCACCAATGGTGCACATGGGTTCCTTTTTGTCCACATCCTCTCCTACAGTTGTTTTGTGTGTGTGTGTGTGTTTGATTTTAGTCATTCTGACAGGTGTGGGGTAATAGCTTATTGTAGTTTTGATTTGCCTTTCCCTGATGATGAGTGATATTGAGCCTTTGATTGAACTACCTTGAATTATCCTTCAAGGATGTTGCATAGCTAGCAAATACCTTGGAGGTTAGAGACAGTTTCTTACCTCCAGGGTAAGAAAGATTTGTTTCTTTCGTAGGATATTAAAGAAAATGTTTCCTTCCAAAGCAAAGGTTGGGCAGGTTTCCTTGCTGTTTTTTGTTTTGTTTTGTTTTGTTTTTTGTTTTTTTTTTAAAGATTGATATTTCCTGAGCTGGAGCTTCCTTCATTGTGATGCAGACCCACTGCGTGTGCAGCACCTCCCTGGACCATTCTGTATCATCCTCTAGGATTTGGAGGCCAAGAAAAACCAAAAGAACATGGAGCTCACGCTGCCCACTCTGCCACGAGTCATAAAGCCCTTTGTCTTTGACTTTGGAGTCTTGCCTCTTCTGCAAAAATTGATGCAACTGTGGCAGGCTACCTGGTTAACCTGAAAATGAGTAAAGTTAGTTCTTGACATGGTGGCAATATGCAAATTATCTATGTTTTCCAACCTTTTCATCTATCCTATAACACTATGCTTTCTGAGTTTTAATTCTCTCATTTGTAAGTTCAAGACGAAAATCTTTACCTCAAAAAAATCATTGCAAGGCTCAAATGGGATGTCATGTAAGTGGCAGAGACTGTTGGCTCTTCTTTCTTTCTCTGACACCGTAGAAACTTTGCAGTGTAGCCATAGTCACCAGAGTAAGGAAAACTATATAGTCCAGCCTCCCTTGCATGTAGGTGTGATCAAACAATGAAGTTCTGAGCAATGGGATGGGGGCAAAAGTTATAAGTGCAACTTTCAGATGATGTTCTTGAAAGGAAGAGGTCCCTCCTCTGCTCCTTCACTCGTTCCCATTGCCTGGAATGTAGACATAGAGATGAGACCTTTTGGTCCACGTGGATGGGAAAACACCCTGCATACAGCAGAGGAATAAGATAGAGGGAGCCTGGGTCTCTATCTTTCTGGAGAAACCATTCGCATCCTGGACTGCTAATGTACAGACTGTTAAGTGGAAGAAAAATACATTTCTGTTTTGTTTGAGCCACTGCCATCTGGTACCTCCATAAGAGCAAAGAACTTGTACCCTAATTAGTGGAGGGGTGAGGACAGAGTGATGTGTTAGCTAGAAAGATCCTGCTGGTGATGACGGAGAGGAGAGAATACAGGAAGGAAATTGGAAGGAGGGAGAGACCACCCAGCTACCCAGTTATGTGTTTCTTTTTCAAAGATTTTGAATGTTGGCAAGTCTTGCCTAGCCTATGGATTTTTACAAGAATTTTGAATTCCATAGACAAATAAATTAGAGACACACTGAGTTAGAGTTAAATATGATTCTTTGTGATAGGTATGACAGGTGTTTTCAGCATTAGAGAATTTTATGCCTCTTTAAAAGAGAGGGCTGAAAATACAATATTCCTCAAGCTTATTTGAAAATGAGCCCTTTCATCATAAAACTTTAGCATCCATGGCTATGAATGTTCTAGAGAACATGGGGAAATGTGATCCAGTGCCTATTGGACTTAACAGCATCTATCCTGCCCTGTAGAGATTTTAAATCTGAGATGACATCCAAGTATCAACAGCCCACAAGGCATTTCACAAAGAAGGATGTTTGTTTGAGACAGAACCAAATAAACACATGGGTGTGCACACGTTGCCCCCTCAGCAACTGGAGATACAGCAAGTACCATGCAATACCGATCTTCCTCTGCACAGGCTTAGGCTTTCAGGTTTGTTCCAAGGAATGAATGAATAGGACAAGAATGGAAGAGGATACAAGGCACTGGTCTGATGACACTTGGAAGATCTTCACGAAGCAAGTTCTTGCATAAACCTACATAGCACGAATACTAATCCTCATGGCACAAGGTTAGACTGCATGGTGGATGACCCCCTTGCTCAGGGGACTCATGACCCCCCGAGAGGCAGAGTGAATGGAGGCAGGGCAGTGCATGTCAAGTCAGGATCCCGTGGCTCTGGCCTCAGGCATGTTTGGCCTGGCAGGTGGCCTTTTCCATGAGTGACCGAGTCCCACATAGCACTCATGGGATCAAATGGCAGTGTAAGTTGGATCAACCATTAACATGCTGACTCTCTTCCATGACCAATGGGAGGAAAAGTAACTCTATAGAAGAATACATTGCACAGAATCCTTGGGGGAAACATTTTCTGATCACAATCCCATGCCCAATACCTCTACAGTCTTCTCAACAATACAGCTGATCCTCTGGACCAGCAAAACTCGGTTTCCTTTCATTATTTTGGTCCATACTGGCAAAGGAGTTTTTAGGTGTGGGGGAAACGCACACAGAGGTGTCATGCCACACGTGATGCCGTGACTGTGGTGACAGGTTTCTCTCCAGCCTCCAGAAGCTTTTTGTTTCATTGGACGCTGCACAGCTCCGCAGTGACAAGTGGCAGCCAAGAGTTTTGTCCTTCATGATATCTTCATTAGTAACAGCAGTGATAGATCACCTTGGAGCAAAGAGGGGCCCAGTAAATAGCGCACTGTGTAAGCCACAGTCTTTAGGTAGACACCTCCTATTACTTCCTCCAACTGGACTTGAATACTTGAGTGGTAGGAGTTCTGAACTCTGGAGACGTAGGGAGAAGCTTCCATGTCTTCTCTGCATGTTGATCACATAAGACAACCAATCTTCATGCACAGTTTCCTCATTCTCTCCTCTGGGCTGGGTCATTAGCTGCCTAACAACCCCCCAAACAAGTACAAATTATATCTCCAGGTCTATTCGATGAGAAGGTGACTTGTGTGGAGAAATTCTCCACAGAAACAAGAGTCTCCTTCAGAAACTAATAGTCAGGGGATCCCTGGGGGGCTCAGTGGTTGAGCATCTGCCTTCGGCCCAGGGGGTGGCCCTGGAGTCCCAGGATCGAGTCCCGCATTGGGCTCCCTGCGTGGAGCCTGCTTCTCCCTCTGCCTGTGTCTCTGCCTCTCTCTGCGTCTCTCATGAAAAAATAAATAAAATCTTAAAAAAAAAAGAAACTAATAGCCAGATTCCTCAATACTCCATGGGTTCTACAGTATGATGATAAGTGTAGTGAAAAACTTTAGGGTTTCTTGATCAAATCTTAGTTTGAAGAATAGCAGTTTATGTAAAATGAAAGCAAGTTTCTTTTTTTTGTTTCTGGAAACTTTAATAAGATGATACATATTGTGGAATTTCAAAGGAAACAGAAAATAGTTTCCTGAGTTTATGTCGTCCAAGAAATCTTTGCTATGGGCCTACATAGTTGCATGAAACATTGATTTTTTGGAAAAGGCTAATGGAATCAGCTAATCATCAGCTTTCATGTCTAAGGAGCACATACCAACCAAAAACAGAAAAGTGTTCAGAAAATGCCCAGTAACCTGGTGCACTGACCAAAGTCCACATTTTTGGTCAGGAGGTTAGGCCTAATGATGTTTTAGCAGAGAAATAATTTGATTCTTGGGACTGTGAAGAGCATAGCAGTAAAGGTTGCTCACCGACCCGTGGCAGAGATGGGCTGTGGGATTTGCACAATCCCTGCCTCCCTGGTGGGAATTCTACTTCCTTCTCCTCTCTTTAAGAAAAAAAATGCAAATGGGCAGGGGAGATGTGATTTCAGAGCTAGAACTCTATCGTTTCTAAGATGTGAAATAATAATTCAAAAAGGTTGTGCTTTGCTGTCTGAACATCTTATAACTGAGCATCATGCTCCAAAACAGCCACATCAGTGATATCAATGGTCTAGAGGGTCCTGCAGTGGATTTGCTGCTGATGAGCACATGATGCATGTGTGTGCATGGCCAAGTTCACACGCATGCACCCGAATGCTCGACTGGAGAACTGAGAGGACAAATCAAAGAAAGGAAACAAAACAAAACAAAACAAAAAACCACACTTCTCCAAAGTCTTCAGAGCTAGTGAGAATCTCAGAGACTGCAATTTTTTTGAAGTTCCCTCTGTCACATTTTATGGATTTTGGGCTTTCAAATTATCATAGATCATAGACACTAGGATTTGGTCTTGTGGATTTTTGCCCTGTGTGATTGAGAAGTCTTCACCTGATATCTTGGATTTATTGCATTTGGAAAAATGTGACAAGCCGTTAAATGTCCTTTGGGTTACAAGGTCAACCAGGACTAATATTTTGAAAATATAAAATGTGTGTGAGAGGCAGCTAAGCACAGTGATTAAGAATATGTATTCTGGGGATCCCTGGATGGCTCAGCAGTTTAGTGCCTGCCTTCAGCCCAGGGCGTGGTCCTGGGGTCCCGGGATCGAGTCCCACATCGGGCTCCCTACATGGAGCCTGCTTCTCTCTCTGCCTGTGTCTCTGCCTCTCTCTCTCTCTGTGTCTCTCATGAATAAATAAATAAAATCTTGAAAAAAGGAATATGTATTCTAGGGGCATCTGGCTGTCTCAGTCAGTATAGCACACAGCTCTTGACCTTGGGGTTGTAAATTTGAGCCCCATGTTGGGTGTAGAGATTACCTAAAAATAAAATCTTAAAAAGAGAGAAAGAGGGAGGTGTATTCCAGAGCCAATCTGCCTGAGTTTGAAGCCAAACTCTGTGCCCTTGGAGCAAGTTGTTTATCTGCTCTATGCTTCAGCTTCCTTGTCAGTAAAATTGGAATGATAATAGTACCCACCTCAGGATACTCAGGATGTCATAGGATGAAATGAATTCATATTTGAAAAGCTCTTAGAATAGTTTAATAAATGTTTGTTACGTTTCAAAAAAGATTTTTAAATGTGTTTTTCATTTCCTCTCTTATACACCATGATACTCAAATCATTTCAGTCTAGACCTACATTTGTCCCTCAGGCTCCTTCTATCTTCCTCATGAAAGCAAAATTGCTTTCTTTCCACAATTGTGAGCTTAATAAGGAAGACACACCTCAAGGTGCCCTCAGAACTGGATCTAAGTGACTGTGTGGCACAGAGGTCACACCCACCCCAACTTGCAGCCAACAGGAGGCCATGAGGGAGAAGTAACAATTTTCTTATTAAATCACCCATGTGTAGGGTGTTTCTGCTTTGGCAAAGAATGTTATCATTTAGCTAATAAATTCAAAGCAAGATTGATTAGACACCCTAGCTCCCACCAACCAAAACCCATGAAGGACTGGGGTAGCTCGCAGAATGCCACTTTATTCATTCATATTGACAAGTGTATCTGTCAGGCAGAGTAGAAACGCTCCCACTGGCATGATTCAGGCTTCTCCCTGTCAGGCTCGCTGGGAGCCAATCGTCATCCAGACTCACTTTACCTGCTTGCCATGAGCGATCACTGCTCAAGGGCTGGAAACACATGGAGTCCACACAAGACGCGTTCTTGGTCTGTATGAGGGTCAGAGAGGAATGAGAACGTTGTTCTGCATGAAAGCAGATCAAGAGCAATGAGATGACACAAGGCTTCATGGCAAAGAGCTAGGGTATGCTGAGGCATCCATCTCATAAGATCACTGTCCCACTGTGACTACAAAGATTTTGAGCCTGATAACTAAGATTCCCTATTAGGCAGTTCTTAGATAGGTCCCACCACTTCTTATTTCCCCTTTTTATGCTTTCATGGATGCTTTTTTTCCAGCTCCAACCCCACTGGAAGGACATCTTCCCTCACTGGCTGTGCCCACGTGTTTACTCGGGGCACCATTCGGTCTCCTCTTACTGTGTGTTCACTTAAAGTCCCCTAGATTGCAGCTGGGGAGGGGCAGGAGAAACCCTTTCAAGGCTTCTAGGGAGGACCAACACCTGGCGCCATCTTAGTACTGGGGTACAGAGAGGAATAAGATGGGCACTTGCCCCGCAGGGCCTGGCAGCCCAAGAAGGGACACGGCCAGGTCAGCACGTAGACACCGAGGCTATCCTGGAGTGTAAGCACAGCCAGAGGAGCAGGTGCAAGAACCAGCTGCAGCACGGCAGGAAAGCATGATTAACTCTTCTTGGTCCATGAGCGTGAGAGGAAATGAGGGAAGGCTTCCTACAGGAGGCGATAATTGAGCTGGAACAGTGATCGAGGTGTTCCGGAAAGGGGAAATGCCATAGCTAAGGACAAAGGCATAACGTGGCATGAGGTGTCTGAGAAACTGTAACGAGTTAGCTATTTGGTGGGGTGAGGGTGTGGGGGGCAGAGGAGAGGAAGGCGTGAGGCGGACCTGAAGAGGTAGGCAGTTGTTTTTGCCATGAGAGGCCTTTTCACGAGGAACACCGGGCTAGTAGTTCGCTAGGCCTGCTCTGACAAAGCACCACAAGCGAGGTGGCTCACCAGAAATTTATTACCTCACAGCTGTGGAGGCTAGAAGTCCAGGAGCGAGGCGTCAGCAGGGTTGGTTACTTCTGAGGGCCACGAGCGACCAGGTGTTCCAGGCCTCTCTCCTTGCGTCTGGTAGTCTGTTGGCAGTCTGAGGCGATTTCCTTGGCTCATAGAAGGACCGCCCTGATCTCTGCCTTTGTCTTCACGTCCAGTCCACGTGCTCCCTGTGTATACCTGTGTCCACAATTCTTCCATGACACGAATTCTGCCATGTTGAATTGGGGCCTACGTTGTGCCCTTCCTTGCTTATCTCCGTAAAGGCCCTCTCTCCAAAGAAGGCCACGTTCTGAGGGTTGGACATAGGGATTTTGGAGGAGGACACAATTCAACCCGTAACAGCCTGCATTTAAAAGACGACGGAAGAGAAAGAAGTGCAGGAGGATCAACCAGGAAACTTGGAAGAGAAGGGCAGGAGGTGGGGGTGTCTGCAAAGCCAATGGCTCCTTTAGGGCAAATAAGTGGACGCACCAAATCCCAGCTCTGCCTTTTGCACTTCACTTATGTGCTTCTCATGTTTCTCGTTGCAGGGTCGTGGTAATATGTCTTCACCACAGGGTTGCTGTGAAGATTAAATGTGATTATGTATAAACTCCACGCACACAGTGGGCACACACACGTGCGTGCCTAAATAGTAGTATGAGGAGTGGAGTTAGTGACACCACGGTGGCATCCTGAATGTGCACAGGCTACCTAATGCCAAAGGGGTTCTAGACTGTTATCAATTTACTCCCCAGAGACACTACATCCTTTAAAAGCTGACCCGTTGGGGGGCTGCTCTTGTCTCCCCCGATGTGTAGAGCTCATGCCATTCCATATCTCCTTCATGTGGCCACAAACCTGTGGGAACATACAGGCACACAGAGTATGAATTACGGCCGCGAAACAGGATTTCAAAATATTCCCCTCTTGTGCTTTCTATGGAAATTAAACATCTGATTTGACACCTCATGAATCTTTCTCTCCAGGTTGTTTAGTTTGGATTTCACATGGTGACTGATCTGCCCAGGGGAGCGAAACCAAAAAAAAAAAAAAAAAAAAAAAAAAAAAAAATGGCCTTGCTCTGTGCGTGCAGCCCATCGGCAGCTCCAGGTCAGCTCTACTTCCTCAACCATGCCTACCACCGAAGAGAGACCAAGACCCTTCATCTGGCGTAGTGTCTGCTTTGTTTTTTTTTTCTTTCTCGGATACAGTCGAGAATGAGCTTAGATGCCACAAACGCTCTCTTAAGAGCATATTTTCTATATTTGTGGCACATTCAGATGATGCTTCAAAGGAGCATCTATATCATGACTGAGGGTGTTAAAGCAGCTTAGTTTCCCAGGCCTGCGTCTGGCTCTCAATGTCTTCTGGGCTCTAGGCCTCCCTTGCGCTACTGATATTTTGCTCTGTTCAAAGCCATGAAAAGGAGCCTTATTCACTCTGATGAAATTCATTCGAGAATTATTTCTGAAAGACATAAATTTTTGAGCATGTCCGTTATCGAAACATTTGTGAGATACGGCGCTCTGTATACTAATTTTTCTTTCAAAACAACCTCTCCCTGTATTTTCTGTGGGCTCTTATCCTTTTTTGTTGGGAGAGTAGAACCATCCTTCTGCTTTGCTCATCCTCAACCACTCCAGGCATGTTTACAAGCAGCTTCTTTGGAACACAAGGAATGTTCCCAGGTGCTGCCAATCATCCCCCATTAGCCACATGACTCTGCTCTCTGTAACATGCTGGAGAAGACCAAGATGCATGAGGAGAATCTTTCATGTCGGCTTCTTCAGGGCTGTGGCCTTCTGAGTCATGGAGCATCAGGCCAAGGAAATGCATCAGTCAGCATTTACCTGTTTCTCCTTTGTCTTGCTCTGTTCCTCTCCCATGACTCCTCCTCAGTGAGGCCCTCATCCCTCTCATCTGGTTTCTTGTAATGGCCTTGGGATGATCTCTCCTCCATGTCAACATCGTCATTAACTTACGCTCTCAAGGGCCAGCCCTTCTCTTGGGTTTCTGGACCCTCACTGGTCTCCGTGGCTCTCAGAATAAAGTCCGCACATCCTTACATGTCTCTCAAGGTCCTTCCAATCTGTCCCCAAACCACAATCCGATGCTCTCGTTCCTTGACAATCTTCCATGTACCATTTGCTTTAGCTGGATGGAATTGCTCCTCCATAGGCGCCTGTACCATGGCCTGTGTTTTACTCATTCTCTTGTCTCTGAGTGGAATACAGATCCCTCTCACCCTCAGGCTTGGCTTACCTCCTCCATGAAGGCTTTCATGACACTTACTCTGAAGGGGTGCCCCCCATGGATTCCTATCCCTTCTCTCTGCCTTTCTGAAGCCTCATATTCCTTTCTGTTTGATATTGTGTTTACTTGTGTATCTGCTCAGTTCCTTTCTAGACTGTGAACTTCCCGAAAATACAGATGTGTCTGACTTGTGCCCCCAGAGTATCAGACACAGCTTCTGACACACATGGCAAGCACCTTATGAATGTCGGGGAGCCAGGCAGCAGGATAGACGTGGGGGGCAAGGAAGACTCACGACAGACTCTTCCAGCATCTCAGCAAATTTTTACATATGGTGGCTGCTGAGTTGACTCAGCTGAAATTAATATGGAAACAGGAGTTTAGAGAGCAAATTACTTTCATATGAATTCAGCCTTGCAGCTAATAAATGAAGCGAAAACCTCAAAAATCGTCATTGTGTATTGTCTAGCCGGGTACAACTTCAACCACACTTTTATAAGCCACACTTCCATGCAGATCTGCTGGATAATTTACCCCCCTGTGACAGCCGTCTTTTGCTTTCTCTCATATATTCTTAGCACAGTCCCCATGGTAATAAAACTTTACTCGGAAAGCAAGACAAGTGTGTGGAGGAGGGAGGGAGGTGAGCAGTGTTTTTTCCGTCTGACTTGTCCTGCTGTTGCTTCAAGTTCATTGCTTGAATTTTGCCTTGGTCTTGATAAACAAATTGCTATCGACGATCTTGTTTTCTGGAAGCTCTGCTGAAATGCATTTGGCGGTAGCTCCTGGCTCCATGGTGTCCTAGGTTCCAGAAATCTACTCCTATTTGGGACTTCATGATTTTGGCCGAAAAGGGGGCCTCATTTAGTTTGTATTCCATTCTGTGAACAGCTAGGTTTCCAAGGAGAAAGCTGGCTAACAAGAGCAGCAAACTGAAGCAAGCACCCTGGGTTCTGCGTTATGCATCTGTGTCTCGGTGTATGTGTGCACCTGTGTGTGCATGTGCATGTAGGTATGCGTGCACGTGTGTGTGTGTGTGTGTGTGTGTAAAAGAGAGGGGGGAAAACAGAGAGAAAACGAGAAAACAGAGGGCATTTGGCATCCTTTAAATTGGACCATGTCCACCATCATGCCGCCTAACTTTAGAATCTGTCATGGGAAGGCACTAGGTGGAGGTTATTTTAACCTGGTGGTGAGCTCTGAGGAGTGAACACAGTGAAGGAATACGAAAATGGTTGGGGATGCTTGCAGTGGGTTGACAGTCTGAGGTGCCCACGCCCAGTCCCACACCAAGTCCCTCCAGCTACACATCTGCTCATGAGGTGGCCCTAACACTGGGGCAGTAGCAGAAAGGGCAATTGCGATTCTGCTAAAAGCCTGTTCCTCTGCTGCCTGGTTGTAGGTGTGTCCTGAATGCTGCATGAAAGAATTAGCGTTGTCCAAAATTTAGTAGAGTTGCAAAGGATCTTTGTCACGTACGCTCACCTAAATGGTGAATATGTCCCTGCCTTATACGAGGAAGCCATCGGCTCTTTGGTCAAGTTCCCTGCAAAGTTTAGAAAACACTAAATCTATTTCATTTCAAATGACATGAAGCAATTTCTTTTGTTTGCTAGTTTTGCATGAAGTTTTATAACTGAAGTCTTGAGAAACATCTCTAAGATTAATTGGTGGCAGTGATGGAGGTGTGAGTGTGGCATTCTATCTAAGTTATTTACAAAAGAGAGTTTTGTACATTTTAAGAACACGATAGCTATAACTAAGCTAATGGTGTTAGCTTAAAATTAGAAGGCTGGAATTAAAGATGCATATGGGAAAGACAGAGCTTATCACTCAGATCTTTTCTGTCTCAAGAGATTCCAACATTTTAAAATATAAGGACAGAGGGATGCAAAGTGATTCTTCTCTTTAGGTATCATTTTCCCCAAAAAAGGATTTGCAATGAGGCTAACAACTATGTTCTAAAAAAAAATTAAGCTCTTTCTAAAGAAAAATATATTTTTCTAAAAAGTATCATATTGTATACAATTGCTCTAGACTTTTGGAATCATTACATATCAAATATCTCATTTTGTCCTTACAAAATTGTCTAAGACAGATTTTCTCATCCCCATTTGACATCAAGGTAACAGATGCCAGGTAGTAAGAAAGGTAGGGCTAGATTCTAGATGTTTTGATTCCCCGTTTTGTGTTATTTTTGCTAGCTCATAAAAGAAAGGAAAAAGAAATAGTAACAGCTGAAAAGTCCTGGCAGAGGTCCACGTTTCCCAAGTGTTGGTACGATGCTACTGGTTTTAATGTGTAATGTAGGGGCTCAAGTTCAAATTCTTTCTCTTCTTTTAGATCATTTTCTTTTTTTAAAAAGATTTTATTTATTTATTCATGAGAGACCCAGAGAGGTGCAGAGACACAGGCAGAGGGAGAAGCAGTCTCCATGCAGGGAGCCTGACATGGGACTCGATCCTGGTACCCGGGATCATGCCCTGGGCTGAAGGCAGATGCTCAACTGCTGAGCCACCCAGGTGTCCCTAGATCATTTTCTGGTGATAGTTTTGGTAGTCTAGCATGGTGGTAAATAACGTTTTTAAATTTAACGGGATGAGCACTGGGTGTTATTCTATATGTTGGCAAATTGAACACCAATAAAAAATAAATTTATAAAAAAAAAGTCCTTTAATACTTACCATTTACATTGACCTGAATGCAACTAGAGGGTATTATGCTAAGCGGAATAAGTCAATCAGAGAAAGACAGTCATCCTATGATCTCACTCATATGTGGAGCATAAGAAACAGTGTAGAGGATCATAGGGAAAGGGAGAAAAAACTGAATGGGAAGAAATCTGAGAGGGAGACAAACCATGAGAGACTCTTAACTACAAGAAACAAAGGGAAGGTTGCTGGAGAGAAGGAGGGGGGCTGGGGTAACTGGGTGGCAGGCGTTAAGGAGGGCACATGGTGTGATGAGCACTGGGTGTTATACGCACCTGATAAATTATTGAACACTACCTCTGAAACTAATCACATACTGTATGTTGGCTAATTTAATTTAAATAAATAAATAAATAAAAATAAATAAAATGCCTTTGATAAACTGGTAAAAGAAATTTTAACAAAATAAATTTTTACATAAATAAATGCCAGCTACACTTTGGGACTTATTGGATAATACTAATTGATAATCATAAGTTATTACTAATCAAAGCTTAATTTAGCCTTCAAATTTTTTCCAGATTTTTCTTAGAATTTTCCCTCTCAGTCTATTTTTTTTTTAAAGATTTAATTTATTTATTCACGAGAGATACAGAGAGAGGCAGAGCCATAGGCAGAGGGAGAAGCAGGTTCCCTGCAGGGAGCCCAATGTGGGACTCGATCCCAGGACCCTGGGATCACAACCTGAGCCAAAGGCAGACGCTCAACCACTGAGCCAACCAGGCACCCATTAGTCTATTTTTAAAAAAGATTTAGTTATTTATTTGAGAGAGAGAGCAAGTGGAGAGAGGGCCAGAGGAGGAGAGAGAATCTGAAGCAGACTCCATGCTGAGTGAGGAGCCAAACACAAGCCTCAATCTCAGGACCCTGAGTTCAACCTGAGTTGAACACAAGTGTCAGACGCCTAACCAACTGAGCCACTCAGGCACACCCTCTTAATCTATTATTGATTCAAATGGATCATTATCCTTCCTAGGGTAGCCTAGGTCTCTTTTACCTGAGGTTACTTTAGCTTTGAGATTCTTAAGATACATCAACGTGTTAGATCAGCAAAACTCTGACATGGTAAGTTTATGAGTCTGTTTTCCTTTTGTTGTTCATTTGGACTTTCTCATTTTTTCACAACGGGAACATATTGTACTTTTATGACAGGAAGATAGTTTCGATACCATTCTGGATAAGTGAAATTATAAAAAGGAAAAAGGAAGGAAGGAAAAAAGAAAGATGAGGGGAAAATAAAGACAAAAAAGAAGGAAAGGTAGGAATGAAGAAAAGAAGGAATAAGGGAAGGAAAGAAAGAAGGAAGAGAGAGAGAGAAAGAAAGGAGAAAAGAGAAGAAAAGAAAGAGAACATGAAAAAGACTCTAGCCCAGGCCTTGAGAAGTATCTTGTTGGGTGACTACGATTATCTTGCTAAGACCACAGGACCAGACCACACCCTTGTATTAAAGTCACGTTTCCGTAAAGGAACACATGCTCCCACTCTCAGCCATCATGGGAAGAGGCTAATTCTGGATCTGAACAAGGGGTTGAGTCTAAACTCTAAGATGTGGAAATGCCTAGAGAGTTCTGATGGCTCATGGTTGAGGTGGTCCCTACCACCGAAGGAAGGAGGCTGGCTGTGAATTGGTCTCTATGGAGTCACCACATCTAGTAGCAACTGAAGTCTGGAACCTGTAGAAGCCCCTCACCTGGGCTAGATTGAGGATATACCTGCTACAGGCTGGTGTCTCCAAAGAGCAGTGATGCCACAAGGATGGTGGGCTTTGAGATGTAGCGAAGAGGCAAGGTGGGAGCCAGCGGGGGGATCCTGGAGGGGACAGGAGGTGGCCTGTTCCTGGGACTGCAGGAGGCTTGCCAGGAAAACCTGCCAGGAGACCCTTGCAGGCAGCTAGTTCCTGGGCCTTAAGCTGGCAAGGGTGAGGGTGGGGCCTCACATTACGTAAAAAGCAAGCATAACATTTTGTCATGCTTCAGACTTGTGCCACCTGGGACATTAAGTGGTGGGGAATAAAAGTGGATAAAAAGACAGGCTAAGGGGGTGCTGGGTGGCTCAGGAGTTGAGCATCTGTCTTTGGCTCGGGTCATGTTCCTGGGGTCCAGGGATCAAGTCCCACATCAGGCTCCCTGAAGGGAGCCTGCTTCTCCTTCTGCCTGTGTCTCTGCCTCTCTCTCTCTGGGTCTCTCATGAAAAAAAAAAAAAAGGATGAAAGGAAATGCATAAAAATGTAGACTAGATATACATGTAAGTTGTTGAATTATGAGCAATTTCTTTTTCCTTTTCTTTTTTTTTTCTGTAATTTCCAAGTCCTGTATACTTTCTTCCACTATCAAAATGGCAGCGTGTTACAAAAGTTATCATTACATTTGGTCTTGGCGTCCTAGGCCCTGTTCAATCTCGATGACACTGCAGCTTCCCCTTGTGTCGCAGTACATGGAATTGCTCCTATTATTCCATTATAGGAATCATCCCTTTGCCTGCTCCCGGGTCCTGCCTCTAACCTGATACCCAGCAAGCTCCAGCTCCTTCTGAGCCCTCCTAGCCTCTGTCTATACAGAAGAACGAGGAAGACTAAAGGACCATACCTGCATACTCAGAAGAGGCAAAGCTGATTGTTAATTTGTAGAACAGTCAGGAAATATCTGTTGACTGTGCCTTCAACGGATCTCGAAACATCTTAACTCACACAGCATATTTTAAGGATTCGGTAAATATTTGTTGAACGAAGAATGTAATCAATCAATATATTCATTATCTACTTCTCTCTACATGGCAGATATTTATTTAGAACTTAAATATTGATTTCTTAGTAATAACCATTCATCCTTAGTATTTTTCCGACTGAGGCTCACCAAAAAAGCTTCTTGGGAAACACATCCTGTATTATAGATTTATGCTCTCCAATATGGTAGGTAGTGGTCACGTTGAAATGTGAGTAGAATGCATTAACATCCTGTAAATGTAAAATATGCACTGGATTTTGAGTGATCTTATTAAGAATGTTTTAAATTTTGGTTTCATATTGAAGTGATAGTACTTCGGATATGTTAAGTTGAATATATTATTAAAATTATTGTCACTGAAAAAAATTATTGTCACTGGTTTCTTTTAATCTTTTTAAAAATATGGTTGTTAGAGAAGTTTAATATGGTTCATAACATTTCTATTGGGTAGTAGAGCACAAACATCTTTAAAGGGAGGAGGATTTACCATGTAGCTTTAATGTGATTTTATTATTGTACCAAACATCTTTCTCGTTCTTCTGCTATAGGTTCTACTGTAAACCCTCATTTCTTTTTCACACAGTAGTGTAATGATTGCTCAACGAAAAGAAGTAATAAGGCCATGCAGCAATGCCATATACGTTGACTATAGAACATGACATAGGTTAGAAGTTCAGGCACTAAAAGTCAAAGAATTTTGTTTAGGGAGCCCATGGGAGCAGAGAACACCGAGTATGTGAATTGTCCTGAACTTCTGAATCTATCTCTGGAAGGGAGGGACTGTTATTAAGAAAGATTATTGCGACCTGGTGCTGGGATGTTGCCTTTGCAGGTGTGAATTCACCCTCTGGTGTCTGAAAATCCTACAGATCTCTATTCAGGTAAGATGGACCATCTGTAGTTGAGGTACTTCTCAGAAATCTCAATCTTAACCTACTGTCAAAATCTTGATAAAAATGAATGATTTTTGCACACTGACAAAGAAAATGCTACCCGTCCATCCGATAACATTCTGACCAACAACCATAATGCGTTTGCATCACATAAGCTCCCCGCCCCATCCAAATGTCCTCATTTAACCCCAGTTACGTACTGTGATCTCGGTTCTTCTATGCAAGACGTGGTATAAGAAATGGCCATGTGAGATACATGCGGAATGATTTTGTAGAACAGATATTGTCCATGTCAGAGTCTCTGCAGTTAGAATCCATAGGAATAATTTGCTCCTCGATTTTAAAGGAGCAAAATAGAAAAGTTGTTCTCACCTTAAAAACTCATCTTTCCTTCTACTAGGTAAAGAGGTCCCAGGACACTGCTGTTTTACCTTGGGTAATCATAAGCTCAGAATCAATTAGTGCTTAATTGTGGTAATAGTTTAATTCTGGTTCTTGACAAAATTATCTTTCTCTAGCTTCCTCTTGCTCTTTTTTTTCTTTTATTCGAAATATGCTAGGTACATAATTATAGTGGTGGCTCTTGCAGGGCTGGGGTTTGTGTTCAGTTACCCCGGCATGAGAACTCATCCCCACTCACCCTCTACCCCTAGTCCAAGTGCACATGATCCCAGGGAAAGCTTTCATGCTGTCCTCAGTCGGGGTTTTGCTGTGTATTGATTTTTTCTGATGGGATATGTAGGGCGACATCAGAAGCCAGCCTGAGTAAAGATATAATGTATTAAGGGGAGTCTAAATATACTCTAGCCCTCAAAGAAAAAACTCTCTCTAGACCTAGTGAAACAAGTGGGAAAGAATTATGAAGTGAGAAAAGTGACAGTTATAAAACCTTGAATTAAAGGCTCAGTGGTATAGCAGAATTTTGTCCTAATACTTTATATAAATCCTTACTGATCCACAAGGCCCTGTGTGATTGATTTTTAGTCTATCTCTCCAGCATCAACCTGCCTCTCTTCTGCTTATTCGCTGCCTTTATGTTCCTCAACTGTACCAACCTCATCCCTGCCTCAGGGCCTTTGCACTGGCTGTGCCTTCTACCTGAAACACTCTCACCATCTCTTTATATTTCTGGCTCTTTGCTATTATTTAAGTTTTGGCTCAAACAACACGTAGCGAGCGAGACCTTTACAGACCAACCCATCTGAAGAAGCCCTGGTACCTTCACTCACTCTCTATCACATCACCTTATTTTATTCATTGTCCTCATCACTAAAATCATCCTTGGTTGTCCCCTCTTTAGAATGAAAGCTACCTGAGATTAGAGATGTTGTTAGTCTCATTCACATCTCTGTCCTCAGCATCCAGGAGTGCTAGGCATATAGAAGGTTCTCAACAAATATTTTTGTTAATTCCTTAGTTTACTCATTCATTAGTGTCTTGGGCCTGGTCCCCCCATGAAGCAGACTTTCAAATGGATAGTTTCTTGACAGGAGCCTTTGGGATCAACACGTGAGAGCAGGGAAGGACGTAGAATTGGAGACAGGGCACTGCTGGCCTGGGAAGCAGTCAGAGCAAAGCTTCAGTCAATACCATAGGAAACTGGAATCAGGATAGTCGCTCAGGGTTGGCCCACCTTGAGGTAAGAGCGATGGTTCTATCTTCCTCTGGAAGGGGAACAGAACCTTGAGCCCCTGAGGTCTCTTCAGTCAGGGCAATTCCCGGGGTGAGCCTCAGCTGTGAGCCACCAACACTCAATCCTGAAGATTCTGAAGGGTGGTGGGGAATCCGGGCTGCACACCCCATCACCCCTATACCCCAGCACCTCCCACGAGCCGAGAATACAGCTAAATGCTGGTGACCTAGCAGCAAACTGAGGGAAGACAGATCCTTGGGCTCGCAGAGCTTACACATTAGTGGATGGATGATTTGGTCAATGTGTCACCTGTATCTACACGGCGTCCTCACTCCAACAGCACACTTTTAGAATTAGAAACAGTTGAAGGACCATGGCTCTTCAAGGACATAATAAAGAGGGGCGACCCCTGAGTCCTTTGATGGAACCTAGCATAGCCTGTCAGGGTTAGACTCCTTGTTGCAGAGGGAGGTCCCAGGGCCCCAGGACATCGCACGTTCTCCAGACACAAAACCTACCTTAAAAAAAAATCCCTCTTGTATCTTCTTTTCATCTGTCCTTTACCCAAACTTTTGATTTATGTATCTAGTCTGTCTACCTACAGACAATCTACATGTATTCAGACATCCTGGGCCTTGGAGTTCTCTTCTTGCATTTCTGTAATTTGCTTGAGTTCTCCCTTTTTTTCTGAGAAACTCATTTTAGAACCCGCGAGCTCCAGAACCCCAGTTCTGAGAGATGCTGTGGGGGAAAGGGGAGGAGGAGTCTCAGCTCAAACGTGTCCACATTTTGGAGAATCATGACATACATCTGGACAGTCCTGCAGAAAACAAGTGTGTTTGCAGTTAGACTGCTGTTTCTCAAACTTGTTTTACCACAGTTGCTTGCCCCCCTAACTTTTTGTTGTTTGGGGCCATGGTGGTGTGTTCATTCAGTAACACATCTGTCGATACCCCTGCATCAGTGAAGGGCGTCGTTGAGCGATGCTCTCCTGGCCTCTGTCCCTGCAGCCTCCCTTCCTAGCCTCTGCCCCTCCGCGCCATCCCATCGTGCTGCAGGATGATGCCCGGTGCCAAAGGCGGAGGTGACTGCTGAGCTACCCAGTGCCCTTTTCACTTCCTGGGCTAGCCATCTCCATCCCCACTTGTCCATGTGAACAAACTGCCATCCACACCATGATATGAGAACTGTTGCATGACAAGAACTTTCATACAAAGGTGGAGAACGCTTTGGGCCATGGCATCTGGAAGGCACCAGGGACAATGAGGATTCAAAGCAAAGGACCGATTCAATCTAGAAAGGTGGAGGTTGGGGGACAAGGTAGGATGTTGTCTAATTTGGCATTTGGAAATCAGAGAGCACAAGGTCGTTCCGCAGGAGATGCAGACAACCCGGGAGAAGGTGACAAGTGAGACGGAGGGAAGTCTGTCCCATCCATGTGCCTCGTGTCAGGCAGTGATGCTTTCACTTCTCTCCCCAGCGGTTCTAACTGGGAGCCTGAACGGGGTGGATGGTTAGGGCCCTACGTCTCCCGCCAGTGAGAAGGAGCTGTCCAGTCCCTCCCCGGTGCTGTCCGCCAAGGGCCTGCTGTGTTCCTTTCATTTTCCGAGAACCAGAGGCTGGCTTTGCCACCCCCTT
Organism: Vulpes lagopus; assembly: GCF_018345385.1. Classification (NCBI taxonomy): domain Eukaryota; kingdom Metazoa; phylum Chordata; class Mammalia; order Carnivora; family Canidae; genus Vulpes; species Vulpes lagopus. The sequence goes on from NC_054828.1 coordinate 59,373,106, forward strand.
CCCACGTGGCACCCTGCACTCTGAATACCCACGTGAGACCCTGGCAGCTATTTTAGGGACGTTGGGTGAGTTGGCCTTCCTGGGTAATGCTGGGGCTTCTCCTATTCTTAAAATTAGCTGCTGGTTGCAACTTTTAGGGTGCAGTGCCCACCGGTAATGAAGTTCTGATGACGGCGAAGACTGGAAGCATTCTGGGAAAGCAGAGCTCTGCAGAGGTTACCCAGGCACTGGCATTGCAAGCGTGACTGGCCGCACGCTCATCTGGCCCGCACCGGCCAGGCCCCATGACCGCCCCCGAACATAAATGCATTGGCTTCGAGGGATGCTATCAGTGTACAAACTGTTGTCAACAAGCAACGGTCTCCCATCAGCAGGGAAAATCCTGAGGCAATCCCCATGCACGCATCCAAGCCAACGTGAGAAAGTCATTTCCAAAGTGGGAAATGTCTATTTCGTGTCGTTGTTCCCAGACAAGGCCCCTGCTTGTATAACACCAGATGACAAATGATGCAGCTGCTCTTCCTCTATTGGATGCATGCACAGAACAGCAGAAGAGGAGCAGTTGCTACATTCACCAGACGTAATCCCTATCCAATGGGCTTGGAGAACGGCTTTCTTTTTTATGTGTCATAAGCCAGATGACATGGGAAAGTCATTTTAAAAATAGTCTCTGCATGGTAATGAATAAGTTCATTCGTCTCCAGAGGCCAAGTGTTCATTTCAATAAAAAAAAAAAAAAAAGAGAGAGACAACGCCATCGCTGCCTTGCATGTGGTGTTAGGAAAAGGTGTGGCACTTGGATGTGAGGGCTGAGAGTTAGAGTTCTAGAAAAATAAGGCATTTTGAGTAATATGTGAAGAAGATGTAAAGAACCTACTGGCCCTTTACTTAGTAAATACAAATGTGGGAGAATCACACTCTCTGTTTTCTATTTTCTGGATTACTCGGATCATTCAGATAAGATCCACAGATTAGAAAACTAAGGACCAAATTGTCCCTGTTCTCCCCGTGTGGACCCTTGAAATAGCCCAGGGTTCCAGCCAGCGTTCTCATGGCTTTCTTATTGTGAATGAGCACTTCTTGGTTGCTGTTATTGCTGACTCTTCTAGGTCAGGGATAATAATAAACCTCCATCCTATAGCTCATGTAACACGTTTATTAACATATTAAATTAGCCCTGATGTATGGGAATTCCAGCAACTGGTTTCCTATCTTGTTCCTCCCTGCTTGGGTCGCTGTGTCGGTGGTTGGCTGGTCACTAATGACTTCTTTTGGGACTGAGATTTAGTTTTTCCCTCCTACTCATTTTAGATATAGGGGAACTTCCCCAAAACTCAGGTTGCCTGACGGAAGCCCACAACCTCCTGTTAGGTCTATCTAGGATCTCCATCTGTGATCTAATACTTTGGTCTCCTCTGATTCTCTTCCAAGCTTGTAGGGCCTACTGGTCTGTCTTCCCTCCATCCACCAAGCCTCACTTTCAAAGACCAAGACTGTAGGACACAAATACTTCCTTTGTTGTAATTATTATTCCTAAATATTCTTTTAGCTTTAGATATCACCTTACTACTTTCAGCGTTTATTTATTCAGCCAAAAACGTGAATGATTTCTATTTTGTGCCAGGAACTGAAGCAGGTACCAAAAAAATAATAACACACAGTTCTTTCCTTGAATAAACTCAGTCTAAGGTAACATTCTCAAATAAGCATATCTTCTATTTGCACAACACTTTAGTGTTCGCAAAGAATTTGCACATGTGATTTCTTGATCATTGTGCTTTAAGCTACAGATTAATTGACTTTTCATATTCAAGACCACAAATATTCCAAAGGAATCATGAAACTAGCTTTCCCATGATGTAATTCAAATTCATACTGGAGAGAAACCTTATAAAAGTAATGAATGTGGGAAAGCCTTCAGCCAGAATCATCACCTTTTCCAAGATGCAAGACTTTGTACAGGGGAGAAATGCTATAAATGTTTCATTGCCTGAGCAAACTGGTTTCTTGACCTATATTAGCTGGTGGATTTTCTATTTAAAGAGGCCTCCTTTCAGGGCCATTTGGGGTTTTAGTACCAGGTTCATCTCTTTTGAATTGAGAGAATGCAATTTATGCTTTTGAAATATGATTTATATGAGTAGCTTAGCACTATCAAAATTATTAAACTTAGAGAAAGTCTAATGGGATCACCTCATTTTATTTTTTGCACATTTTGGTGAAGTCCGGCAGATTGAATATTCACTATAATCAGATAAGGCATAGCTGTACCATGGGAGAGTAAGAGGACACCTAAAAATGTTTTTATGTCTATTTGGTCAACTGAAAAACACACATTTGAGAATTTCAAGCAATGAGGATCAGTGACACCCAGGCCCAAATCCAAAAATGCAGCATCACTTTATGGAGCCGCACTTTTTAAATTCAAATACTCCAGGGCTCTTATTTACTTTTAGGTAATTTGCTGTAATTATAGGGTAAGTTGCCCGCCAGGTGCAGGTTAGTGCCATATATGTATATATATAGCCTTGAGCTCAGCAGGTGGATGGGAAGGAGAAAAACAGGGAAACCAGGATCAAAACATCTGCATCTTGGCAACCTGGGTATGCTCAGACCCCTGAGACAACTTTGAAGTTGGTTCTTCAAAATCTAGAGAGATATAATTGCCTTCTGAATAGATGCACAGAGCAACTTGGGTTATCAATCATAATCTTAAATCGCATTGTTTTGATTTGTATGTTAAAGTGCAAAATTTTGAAGTCACCCAATAAGTTATTTCAGAGTTCCATCTACTCCTTTGTGATTCAGTCTTTAAAGTAAGAGTTAGAATAAATGCTTATGAACTAGCCTACACTTTAGCAAGTACCTTAAGAGAAGGGGCCTCTGCAAAAGCATATTCTTTGGTAGAAGAATTAAGAATCAGATACTGAATGCCGGGAGTTTCGATGTAAAAATGTTCTTCTCCACCCCCGCCCCCAAAATAAAGCTGTTTCAAAGGAACATCTAGGGATGTGACCAGAGTGCTGTGCCTAATCGCATATGGCAATTCTGTACCAGAATATGTGTTTAATTGCACACAGCATGTTCCTAGGCACTCTTCTCTATTCCCTTCTGTCTTATTATTACAATCTTAAAAGAAAGGGATGAGTTTAACAAACTAACCTTAATGATTCTTTCCTATATCCCAGCCATTGAAATTTATATTAAAATATGTTGTCTTTCTAATCATTATAGGGATTGTGTCATGGAGGCATGATATTCTCATTTTATGTGTTGGCTCTTGTGGCAAGTGCTGCAGTAAACATAGCGGTGTTGGCTTTTCTACCCACCAGCAAAAACCATTATAAAATGCAATTAAAACACACACACACACACACACACACACAAACCCTCCAATGCACAAGAGCCATACAATTATAAAGTACTCAAGAATCAACTAAAATATACAGGAACTTTATAGAAAAAAACCATAAAGGTATGCTGAAGGAAGTGAGAGGATGGATAAATGGGAAAAGAATTACAAATGTAAGAACTCAATATTATAAGGATAAAAGTTCTCAAATGTGTCTTCAAAAACAATGCATTTCCAATCAAAATTCCCATGACATCTGTCATAGAAGAGTATATGTGCAAAAATTGTGAAGACGATTTTATGGATATTATGAGGTATTATCAAGTATTATAATGAGAATAATGTGATATTTATAATTATAAATTATATTTATAATTGGATAAATAGAACCATGTAACAGACTAGAGGGCCCAGGTGTGTGTGTGTGTGTGTGTGTGTGTGTGTGTGTGTGTGTATACACATTATTTTGTTAGGAAAACAATAGAGTTTCAACTCTCTGTGGAAGAGATGAACAGCTCAGTAATGGTGTTGGGATAACTGATCATGCATTCACAAAAATAAATTCTTGATAGGCTGAGGAACTATCTGTTTATATGTGTATGTGGCTGTGCGCATGTGAGCTACACACATTTACCCTCCAAAGTATTTAAATGTGTGTACAGGGAGCTTGTAAAAGGAGACTCATTATATGATCATTTTAATAATAAAATTATTTCTAGAATCATGAAACAAACTATGGCACACCCAAACATGGAATGCCATGCAATATATAAAAGAATGAAGTGCACTCATATGTAATCACATTGAAAGATCTCAGAGTCAGAGAAATTACTGCCTGTGTGCTCTTCTAGGACTTTTTTTTTAAATAATAAATTTATTTTTTATTGGTGTTCAATTTGCCAACATACAGAATAACACCCAGTGCTCATCTCATCAAGTGTCCCCCTCAGTGCCCATCACCCTGTCACCCCCACCCCCTGCCCTCCTCCCCTTCGTTTCCCAGAGTTAGGAGTCTTCATGTTCTGTCTCCCTTTCTGATATTTCCTACCCATTTCTTCTCCCTTCCCTTCTATTCCCTTTCACTATTATTTATATTCCCCAAATGAATGAGACCATATAATGTTTGTCCTTCTCTGATTGACTTACTTCATTCAGCATAATACCCTCCAGGTCCCTCCACGTCGAAGCAAATGGTGGGTATTTGTCATTTCTAATGGCTGAGTAATATTCCATTGTATACATAAACCACATCTTCTTTATTCATTCATCTTTCGATGGACACCGAGGCTCCTTCCACAGTTTGGCTATTGTGGACATTGCTGCTATAAACTTTTATGATTTCAGGTTTCACATTTAGATCTATAATCCATTTTATTTTTGTCTATGGTGTTAAAAGGTGGTTCACTTTCATTTTTTTACATGTAGCTGTCCAGTTTTCCCAGCAGCATTTATTGGAGAGACTATCTTTTCCTCATTGTATATTCTTGTCTCTTTTGTCATAGATTAATTGACCACATAATCACTGCTTTATTTTTGGGCTCTCTATTCCATCTCATTGATCTATGTGTCTGTTTTTGTGCCAGTACCATACTATTTTGATTACTATGGCTTTGTAGTATATCTTGAAAACTGGAATTGTGTCACCTCCAGTTCTGTTCCTCTTTCTCAAGATTGCTTTCGCTATTTGGGGTCATCTGTGGTTGTTGGGAATGTAACTTGGTGCAGCAACCACTGTGGAAAACAGTATGGCAGTTCCTCAAAAAATTAAAAAAGAAATACCATATGATCCAATAATTCCACTATTGAGTACCCAAAGCAAATGAAAACATTAATTTAAAAATATATAGCTACCTCTACGCTTATTGCAGTAGTATTTACAATATCCAAGATATGGAAGCAATCTAAGTAACAATTAATAAATAAATAGATAAGGAAGATATGATATATATGTATATAAATACATATATTATTCCATATATATTTAGATTATTACACGGCCATAAAAAGGATGAGATTCATGCCAATTGAGATAAACATGGATGGACCTAGAAGGTAGTATGCTAAGCGAAATATGTCAGACTGAGAAAGACAAATACCATATGATCTCACTCAAAAGTGGAATCTAAAAAAAAAAAAAAAAGAAAACAAATGAATTTTTTAAAAAGCAGAATCAGATCCATAAATACAGAGAATTAACTGATGCTTGCCAGAGAGAAAGGGGGTGGGAGATGGGCAAAATGGGTGAAGAGGAGTGGAAGCTACTGGCTTCCAGTTATGGAATGAAGAAATCACTTGGGAATAAAAGGCACCACATAATGAGAGTGAAGCACAAGCTGTACAAAATGCTTAATGGAAAAAAAAAAAGGAAGAAAATGCTTAATGTTCTATAATTTATATAAATCAATTTATTATATATCCATATACATCCATAGGAAGCAAGTAAATGTTTTAATATATTATATGATTGTTTTAATATTTATTAATATATATTTTATATGTATAAATAATTGATAATCAACTACAATGTTTTCTTTCCTTTGGGGAGTGTACTGATCAAGGTTTTCAAGGCTGGCTGGCAGAAAATTACTTTGTGCATCAACTATTACAAAAGGAGGCTATATTGTTTGTTTTTACATTTCCCAGGCAGCGTAAAGAGAGGAGTGGAACTTATCACTCTCAGAAGAACTTTTGGAAATTAGAAGGTCAAGACATTGAGGACCAATGAATGAAATGAGTCACGGAGGCTAAAATCCACTCATTTTCCATTACTTTATGGCTGAATATTTTGGAAATACAAATACGAGGGAGAAGAAGAAAGTCTAAGCATTTAATCATATTCCTGAAAGGACCATAGATTGCTTTGGTATAATCATTCACAATCTATTTCCCTATGGTAATAGGACATATATTACTCTGATGTTTAGAAAGAAATGCCAGTTTCCATCTAAAGATGGGATCACACAAGTACACACAAGTATACTGTTTAGGTGGTTCACAAAAGTATACAGAGTGGTTATAGAAACCCTCTTTTGTTCCCCGCAAAGTGTCAACTAATGCTTCACCCAATGCATGCGGTCAGAACATTTTTTTGATTGACTGGAACGACGTCTTTAGGTTAACTTCAAGAGTTAAGATTCAGGAATTATCTCTCCATCTATGTAATTAGTAAAAAGGAGCTTGAACCCAGCCCCCCCCATCCCCCACAGGCGTACATCAGAGAAATGCTGATCCTGTAGAGTTCTCCTACTTGAATAATGGGGCCTGCTATATATAGTGATAAACACAGTTAGGAACTTCAGATGTCCTGTTGAATATTTATATGTTGTATAGATCTCACTATTAAACACATTCACTCAGCGGAGGCATTTGTCAGCTCTGCCGGGTAAGGTTCGGGAAGCTGATCCTTGAAAGGGAAGGAGTAAGAAAAATTGTAGCTCTGGCATTCCAGATAAATAAGCTCCTAGCCGTTGAAAACCACTGAATTTGTACCCCGAAATACAGATCTGTCTGGAAGACTTAACTGCTGGGTTGAGAAATGAACAAATACTCAAATACACTTAATCCTTCTCAAAAGACACCCGGTTTCAACAGCCATCTTTGGATCTTGTAGCAAGAAACCTTTAAAAAAATTCAAGAGGTGCTTCTTGGTGTTAAATGAAAAATAATCCCATAGCCTGCACGCTGTGAATGTCTCGTTTGTTTTCTTGCAATAAAACAGCAAGGGGGGGATTTGTTTTCAAACAGATCTCTCTCCCTTCTTGCCTTCAGGATATCTGCTGCTTGGTTTATTTCCCCATCAATTTATCAGGTCATCAGAACGCTCCCTAATTCCCACATTAAAGAGAGAGGACAAACTAATTTTTGCCACATACATTCTCTGCCTTATTCGTTGTCAAGCTTGTTTTTCGACAAAGAGTCTTAAGGGCTCGGCTGCCCAGGACGGTGCAGAGCCCTCAGCTCTGAAGATGCAGGCTAATAGGAACTTTTTCTGCCTCCCCTTTGAATCCTGCACGACAAAGTGTTCCCTTTCCCAGAGAGTCCCTACAATGGACAGGCCTTGCCATGTCCACTTGAACTTTTAATAAGCAGCTAAGATGAAAATGTTAAATGCGGAGCTCTTGCTTGTCCTCACCCCCAACAAGCCTGCTCTTCCTCCCACACCAACCACCCTCCTTCCAGAGATTGCCCAGGCCAATATCCTAGGAGTCCTCCTTGATCCTTCTCCCTCTCAAGCCCCATATCCCGTTATTAGGAAATCTTGTCACCAAATTGACCCGTGCCCTCATCCCTTCCCACCAGCTCCCCTGCACGTCTGAGCCTCTACTGCCTCTCACCTGGGCCAGTTCACTGACCTTCTCGCTGGTCTCCAGGTTCCCACCCTCTCCACCTCTTGGAGTCTATTCTCCAAACAACTGCTGGAGAACCACTTCTAAAATGTAAATCTGGTGATGCCATTTCCCTGCTGAAATCCCTCCAACAGCTGCTCATTGCACCGAGCACAAAACTCACAGGCCTTCCTTTGGAAACCAATATTTTTTTGTATGAGCTGGCTCTTGGCTTTTCCACGTCTAGATTGCTTCCCCTGCATGCTCTTCTGCAGTGGCATTGCCCTCCCAGAGGCAGAGCGAGTGTGTCGGCCCCAGGGCGCTCATATGGCTCACTTCCTCACTTCATTCAAATATTACCTCCTCTGGGCGCCTGCATGGTAAGGTCACTTAAGCTTCAGGCTCTTGGTGTTGGCTCAGGTCAGGATCTCTGGGGTGTGAGATCTATCCATCCATCTAGCCCCATGTCCAGCTCTGTGCTCAGTGTGGAGTCGGTGTGAGATTCTCTCCCTCTCCCTCGACCCCTCCCTCACCAAAACCCATAAATACATCTTTTTAAAAAAAGACTCCTCATTTCCAAAATGGGGGGAGGGGGAGTAATTCGAGTGAATGAATGAATGAAAGCAATACTTCATTGACTGTGTTTACAAAAATAAAGTGAAAAGCATTGATTCATAGCAAGCTGTGTTTCTGGTTCTGATGTTTAGTTTCATCTGGTGAAGGCTATTTTTCTTTTCAATGATGTGCTTGGAAGTTTAAGATATTATAATCTAGTAATTAGTAAAAATTACTCATATATTTGAGTGCATTCTGGGTGCTCAGAGACTGTGCTAGTTTGCCACAGGTACTTTATGTACTCCTCTAAGGTCAGTATTAGGACACTCTTGAGATGAGGGTGGTGTGGTTTAGAGAGTTTGTTTCCAGCCCAAAGGTCACAGTGATCACATATAGTGGTGCTTGGATTTGAACCCAGGCATTCTCTGGAAGTAAGGCTTACTAGGGACTTTGATAAAAAGAAAAAGTCAATGAGATGGACACCAAATGGCCACTTTGGGCACTTCTGTGAGTGCTAGGGGACTCTAGGATGCTCGTGTCACTCCTATTGTCTCCCACCCATTGCCCTTTCCATCCTGAGCAGGTGGGCCACGGTGCCAAGCCAAGCCCAGCATCACTTTTCCAACCAAACTGCCTTCATGGCAACGTTGCTACACATTTTATGATTCGGATAGGATTGCAGCAACTCTTTATCAAACAATTCTTTCTTGGCCTCACACTCTAGTAGAGCTTTGCTTTAAATGTAAAGACGTTTATGGGTTCATCCCAAATAATCCAGTGTTGTCAACTCCCTTCTGCACCAAACATTACTGTTGAACATATTCTTCTGCATAAACTCTCTTGGCCTATGTGGTTGCTCCTCAAATGCATCCCTTCCCATGGGACTCCTCCCCCCCCCCACAAAAAAAAAACAGTTGTGTAAGTGGAGAAAAGCCATCTTAATTCAAAGCAATGATTTTCCAGTTCCCTGCTGCTCAGAGTGGGCAGAGCTCCGTCTATGCTCCTGTCATCAGGAGTAGTTCTCAACCTCGAAGCGTCTTCCCAAAAGCCAGGCCACCACTCCCTTCTCACTACTGCCCTTACATCCCAAGTCTTGCCTTTCCCAAATCCATCATCCCCACCTCTTTCCTTCCACTCTGCCTTCTTCACCCCTTACTTTTTGGTTTTCCACTTTATTTTCAACCTCTTACATCTGATATCACCAAATGATGTGAGAGGTTGGAAATTTAGTTTCAACCTTCTCAAATTTAGTCACGTGTTCTCCGAACATTATTGTGTTTTGCGCTGAAACAAGGTCCTCCTTCAGCAATGAACTATCCCCATTATGACTTGTATTCATACGCATTTCATGGTTCTGGAAGCCCGTTCGCATATCCAATGGAACCAAGCCTTCCGAGCAATACTGTGAAATAGATGTCACCATCCTAAATGGAGAGAAAAGGAAGTGGAGTCACAGAGCCTTGTCCCTTGCTCCATCCTACCCAGAAACGTGGACATGGGAGTAGAATAAGGCTGTTTTGTCATCCCTCCACAGCACACCGATTGTGAGTCTACTACAGTAGAATGTGGCGGGATTTGTGCTATCTGTTCTGATAACTACCAGCCACGTGTGACTATGTACATTTAAATTAATTAAAATAAAACACAATTGAAAATTCAGTTCTTTGGTCACATCAGCTGCAATTTACGTGATCAGTAAACATATCTGGGAAGCGGCTACTGTACCAGACAGAGCAGATGTTGAGTATTTCCATCATTGGGCAGATGTTCAATTGGACGGTGCTGCCTAGGTCTCTGTCAGACTGTTGGTGCTGAGAGAAGAGTAGAACTTCCACTATCCTGGCTTTCCAGCTGCATTTGCACTGGTGAGGGTGTACACTTGTTCCCGGGAGATCTGGAACCATCCCATCATAGTGGACAGCTAGTTCATTGTTCCCCTAATGGGACAGATCATCAGAATGACAGATTCCTGACCCATTAATTCCTGAATGAATCCAGAGTGCTGGGAGGTGCATTATTACCTCCTGATCTGCTAGTTGCAAACCTTTTTATTGATAAGTCAAAGAATCCCGAAAAGGCAAGCTGACCTCAGGACACCGTGGACATTACCCATTGCAATTCTCCCCTTGCAAAAATTGAAGTCTGTAGTGACCAAGTCACCCTTTCAAAGTCACCTGGTTGTTAGCAGACTCGAGAACAAAACATGAATTTTATTTATTTCACTTCCAGATCCTCTGTGCAGGCTCTCCTTCCTCAGCCCCACTATTTTATTGAGCATTTGTCGTCTACCAAAGCCTGTCCTGGAGGATGGTCAGGGAAGGGAGTCAGAGAGCAATGTCCTCCTCTCTCTGCCCAAGTCTTTCCTGCTACATTTATTAAAAATGGAGCTGCTGTTTTCCTAAGGCTCTGCCAAAGAGGAGCAGCCTTGTGAGGCTCCCGAGACAGCTGGCCAACAGGATTACCCAGCCTCGCCTTGGATAATGAGACGCTGTCTCATACCATACCTCACACAACTTGTTCCAGAATGTGTGTCTGCTAAGAACACCTGCCCCATGGCCCTCCCTCCATCAGCCACTGTGTAGAGCCCTGGTCTCCTTCCCAGAGGAGTTCGAAATAAGTCAGCGCTGGGCAGCCAGAGAAAGCTCTAGAGCTTCTTGCCTACAAAGTCATAAAGCAACAGCTGGGTGTAAAAATATAACCCCTGTCACTTTTCCAAATAGCATGAGACCTGGCCTGGAGGGGCCCGTGGAAGTTTCTCGGGCATGTTGTAATTCACAGCTGCTGCCTGGAGTTTGTCCTCCCTGAGGTTTTAGGGTGTCGGAGGGCTGCGTTCTTTCTCCAAGCCCTGCTTTGCTTCCCCGGGGCATCTGCACCCTCCAGTCTTCAGAGTGACCGGCTGTGAAGTGCAGTGGCCCTGGGGGGCCGGGACGCCCTGGAGCACTGTTGAGGCTCCTAGAAGGAACACCGGGACCTCTGGGGTCCAGCAAAGCCAAGAGCCGAGCTCCTGGCCTGACAGTCCTGCATGCGTGGAAGCAGCAGCTCGCCGAAGTGGGGGCTGCTGCCTGGTTCGGTGCAGGATCCAGAGTCTGAGTGTCCCAGGCGGGGAAGTAGCCTATGGGAATCCGGCCGCCCTGGCGTCCAGTCCCTACTGCAAGTAGTGGAATTGCTTTGATTTCTGCCTCATGCGGAGGCATTAGGGGGTGAAGTGGGCCGTGAGTCTCCTTCGTGCAAAGCAGAACTGGCTGGTTAGGTGCAAAAGCCCAACAGCTACGTGTGTCCACCTGCACCCCGGGCAGCCGATGAGCAGATGCAGCAAAGACTGCAGCCAGGACCTCGGGGCCGGGGGGCCCCCCCAGAGCCTGGGTCCCGCTGAGCCTTCTGATCAGCAGAGCCGCCACCATCTGCTGAGGCTGCCGCCTTCGCCCCCGGGCTCCGGCTCCGGGGCCCAGCAGACGGCCGGGTATCATTAGCCGGCTTGTGCACCAGGTGACCCTGCTGAGACGGGTCACCTTGTGTCTTGAGGGTGTGGGGGGGTTGTTCCCCCCTGTTCCCAGTTCCCATCCTGAGAAAGGAAACTTGAATTTTGGTCCTCCAAGGAAAGGATGACAGTATGCAATCCGTCAGGCCTTGCTGGGAGCCAAGCGGCTTCGCTAAATGAAAAAAGAAAGGGGACACGCTGAGGGGCCCTCTTCTTCCTTCAGTCCCCTGGGATCGGACTGGAGGAGCCCTGCCTGCGTGCAGCCCATTTAAATGCAAACACCTCAAAGGTGCTTCCCTCCTCCCTGGTGCTGTGTGGATTAACGGAGATGCCTAACATTCTGGCTAAAATGAAGTGAAAATGAGAGGCACTGGCGTGAATGGGGAATCAAAGGAAGAGGCTCAGCACCCTGGTCAGTGGCCGCAAGGTCCACGCAGGGAGCCACGCAGAGGCGCAGAGAACAAAGCTACAAGCGCACGCTCTGCCCCCCAATCCCTAATTTTTTCCCATCAGGCATCTGTTTCACAGCCCCAGACAGTGGCACAGACTTTGTTGCACAGTTTTCCCCCCACAGACCATTTCCCCCTAGTCTACCCAATACTCTGAGCCCTGCACCCCGCCACCTTCTCTAGGGGCCGCGTCAGGCTCTGATCTCTTCCCCTGCAGGAGGCCCTGGGCCCGGCCTCTTGACCTTCCAGCTGAACCCCCTTCCCCCCTCGTTCTTATCTTGCTTTCCCCTGAGTGACAGTGACCTAGTTCACCTAGTTCCGGACTTCACTCTACACGAGTTCGGGCAGGAATTCTTTTTATGAGTCAAATCTCAATGTAATCGATATTCTCTTCTGAGATAACTCAATTAATTCTCTTAATAAAGGAACCCATGTTTTTGGAGGGGGCTGTAATTATGGATTCAGCTGCATTTTAATTTGGAGGAAGAGGGAGGGTTGTGAGAGCTCAGAGATGCATGACAGAATCTTCTAGATTTCACTCCTGTAGGGAATTTGTGCGGATGCTGCCCTCGGGTCAGCGGACGGCTCTAAACTGTGCACGGGTGGGGGGGATCTTCTCATCAAGTGCGGAGATTTGAGTTTAAGGATCTTAAAGCTTTTTAGATCACGGATCCGTTTTAGAAATATCACAAAAGGCCATGAGGGTGCAGCCGTCTCTGCGTACTTCTCAGAGGCGCTCGGCCGCAGGGGCAACTGCAGGGCGTCGGGCCCGAGGCCTCTACACCTGCTCTCCGGGTCTTCACCTCCTGCACGGTTCCGTCAACCTCCTCTGGGTCCCTTCCTGTGGTTATTTCAGACCTTGAGCAGCGCACTCGAAGTTTCCACCCGGCCGCTGAACCATTTAACCTCACCTTGGACATGGCTGAGAAACTGGGGCTTCATAGATGGTCCCCTTCTTGGAGCCCTGCCCTGGCCTCCTGGTGCCAAGGCCTGTCCTCTCCTCTTGTCCCGCCCTCCGGGGAAGAGGTGACCCTTCTCCACTCTGGTCACCCCCCTGCCTGCTTCCTGTGGGCCTGGGGCCTCCCTCTGGGACCGCTCCTCCCTTGCATCCTACTCCCCTCTTGCCTGACTTATGGCCCAGGCCTCACCTGTGCCCACGTCCGCGCCTCCTTCCCTTGGTTGGGCAGCTTACACCTGCTGGAAGGTGCATGGAGGGAGGGCTGGAAGGTTGTGGCTTGCCTGACATTGTGTGGCTTTTGAAACTGCAGCCCCACTGAGATCAGGGTGGGTACGGCTAGCTCGCCCTGCAAATCCCCGCTAAACCCAAGCAGGCAGGTCGGGGTTCAAGTACCGCCTCACACTATGGTGATACTTTGGGGAGGCATCTTTAGGGAGGTTCCTTATCAAGGTTTTAGCGACAAACTATTACAGCTACAAGGCCGGCGAGCTGCTAGTGGGGTCACAACCAGGATTCACACTGAGCGGGCAGGGACAGGGCTAATTCTTTTCTGGGTATTAATTCTTACAGCAACTCTGTAAGATAGTGAGGAGGAGGAGGGGGAGGAGGAGGGGAAGGGGGAGGAGGAAGAGGGAGAAGATGTATAAAAAAAATGAAGAAATGGAGGCGGAGAGAAGGAAAGCAATTTACTGCTTCAGCCACACAGCTAGTGAGAGGGAGACGTCACATTCTTAGGCACCGTCCTGTGCTCTCTGTCTCTAGCCCCTGTTCACTCAGTTGTACACGAGATAAAAATACAAGCCCCTGTGCCAGTTAGGCATGTCTTCATGAGTGTCCCCTAAGGCAAACCCATTCTGTGTCCCAGATTTGCATTACATCTCTCCCTCTTGTGTGGCTCCCAATCTTGGTGAGTGGACCAAACCTAAGAGGGCATCTACCTTTCTTTCTCTCCCTGGTCCTCTCTCTTCCCAGTACCCAGCTCCCCTACTGTCTGCCTCCCTCGTGTTTCACCCGCCAGCCTCCTGGTCCCTTTGGCTGCAGCTCCGGTGCTCATCACCTCCTCTCACCATCATACTGGTTTCCCGACTTGCCACTGCTGCCGTGGGTCTGGCTCCCCTCTCCTTGACCCTTTATCCTGCTTCCAGAGGAGTTTTCAAAACACAAACAGGATCATGTCCTTATTAATCCCCTCCAAATAAGACACAGACAGGTCACATCACTTGCTCAAGTTCTCAAAGGTAAGAGTCAGAGCCTGACTCCAAGTCCAGGGAGTCTGGGTGAAAAACCTTCCCTCTTAACCCTTCAGCCCGAGTCAGCCAGGCCTCCCCGAGAAGCAGGGGGATGTCACCAGGGTTCCCCTGGCTGCCTGCTTTCTCTGCCAAGGGCTTCTTCAAAGCTTCCACACCGATGCTCTCCTTGTAGCTGATTCCAGCTCATCATCAGTTAGAATCGGATAAACACAAAATCACACGTCAAATCCACCGGTTTTTATTGACTTCTTTCTTGTCCAAGTCTATACACATTCAAGGATACTCACACCAGAATCACTGCAACAGATTTTCCCCAAATCCAACAGACTAAATGTCATTTTTGAAAAGAAAAATATGTGAAAATATGTGCTCTCTAATGAGATTAATATCTGACTCTTAATATTTTTTTTTGTACTGAAGGCATCACGGATCACTTATGGGTCATTTTGTAAAAGTAAAGTAAGAAAAAGGCGTGTGTGGATTCACTAAATAGTTTTAAGGTTGGACTGATGCTGCAATTCAAAGAGGCTTTGTGAAATATTTGCATTTGTGGTCACCTTTTATATGAGTTTATGAGGTTTCATTTGCTCTTGCAGTAATACTGTGTGAAGTAGGAATTTTCCTGCCTATTTTATGAGGCTCAAAATATTCACCCAACGTGCCTCAAGTCACCCTGTGAGATGGTGGTGGAGGCAAGATTCAAATCCAACCTTCTCATATTCATATCCAAGCTGTTTGTGGTGCCCAGGTTCTCAGGGATCTGAAAAAACATTTTGTTAATCTTTTCATTTAAATTCAGTTTAGTTAACATAGAGTGTATTATTAGTTTCAGGGGAGGAATTCAGTGATTCATCAGTTGCATGTAACGTCCAGCACTCATCACATGCCCGCCTTGATGCCCATCACCCCCCGCACCTCCAGTGACCCCCGGTTTAATCCCTGTAGTCTCTTATGGTTTGCCTCCGTTTCTTTTTTTTTTTATAAATTAATTTTTTATTGGTGTTCAATTTACCAACATACAGAATAACACCCAGTGCTCATCCCGTCAAGTGTCCCCCTCAGTGCCCATCACCCATTCACCCCCACCCCCCCACTCCTCCCCTTCCACCACCCCTAGTTCGTTTCCCAGAGTTAGGAGTCTTTATGTTCTGTCTCCCTTTCTGGTATTTCCCACACATTTCTTCTCCCTTCCCTTATATTCCCTTTCACTATTATTTATATTCCCCAAATGAATGACAACATACACTGTTTGTCCTTCTCTGATTGACTTATTTCACTCAGCATAATACCCTCCAGTTCCATCCACATCAAAGCAAATGGTGGGTATTTGTCATTTCTAATGGCTGAGGAATATTCCATTGTATACATAAACCACATCTTCTTTATCCATCATCTTTCGATGGACACCGAGGCTCCTTCCACATTTTGGCTATTGTGGCCATTGCTGCTAGAAACATCAGGGTGCAGGTGTCCCGGCGTTTCATTGCATCTGAATCTTTGGGGTAAATCCCCAACAGTGCAATTGCTGGGTCGTAGGGTTTGCCTCCCTTTCTGTTTTTATCTTGTTTTATTTTTCCTTCCTTTCCCCTATGTTCATCTGTTTTGTTTCTTAAATTCCACATATGAGTGAGATCATATGGTATTTGTCTTTCTCTGACTTATTTTGCTCATCTAGTTCTATCCACATCATCGCAAATGGCAAGATTTTGTTCTTTTTGATGGCTGAGTAGTATTCCTTTGTATCCATGTACCATATCTTGATTCATTCCTCTGTTGATGGACATGTGGGCTCTTTCCATATTTTGCCTATTGTGAAAATATTTTTTGTGAAAATATTTTTTAAATAAACATTTGATTTTGAGGTAATTGTCAACTTAGAGAAAAATTGCAAAGATGGTACAGGGAGTTCCCGTGTACCCTTCACCCCTTTTCCCCAATACTAGTGTCTCATGTTGTAATAGTACAATTATCAAAACTAAGAAGTTCTCATTTGTACATTACTATTAATGAAACTCTAGTCCTTATTCAGATTGCACCTGCTTTTTATAATATCACTTTTTCTGTCCCAGGATCCCTGGATCTGCAATCCAGGACCCTACATTACATTCAGTCATCATGCTTCCTGGGTTGCCTCTAATGACTTTCTCAGTCATTCCTTGATAGTTTAAAGAAGTACTGACTGGTCAGAAATTTTGCAGATGTTGAAAATAATTTTTTTGATACTCAAAAATGTCACATTTTTGTTTACAGCACTTTATTCTATACCTACTTGATTTTTGTAGGCCTGTTTCAAAGGGCAGGTTTCCAGTGCTTTTGCCTGGAAATGATTGCACATATCTTCTTGACATTATTAAGGACCCAGAACTTGTTTCAATGCTGTTTTTACCTCGCAAATCATTGCAGTGCATACCCTCAGATGAATTTAGTGTCTATGCTCATATTCCCAGATAATTGGATCCTTGAGGTCTAAAATGGTAACTAAGCTGAAATCATTGCAGAGAAGGTGATGAATTACACGCAAAATTAAGAGGCCACTTCACAGAGAGATGGACTAGTAACTAAACTAAATGGATTTAAATTTTTAAGAAACAAAAGTTTGCCATAGCAGAAATCAAATTAAGTGAATGTTAGATGGTAATAGACCACGCTGACTTGTCTCAGGGTTGATCGTTCTTTATCATCAATTACTTTGGGCTTGAGGAATATTTAAGACCCCGTTCTTATATTTTCAGCTTATAAAATGAAATGATAAAGATGACAACTCATACCTAGTACCTGGCACGTGGTAGGTGCTCCATAAATGTGAATTTCTTTGCAGAGAACACTTACTGAGTGCTTATTTCATGACAGGCCCTCTTCTAGTGCTTTACACACATGGGCTCATTAAATCCTTACCACCACCCACTTTACAGTTTAGGAACTGAGATTCAGAGAGGTTGAGTTGCCTGGTTACACAGATGAGTGCTATGGTTGGGATTTGAACCCAGGCAGTCTGGCCACTGTAGCCCACTCCTTTAACCGTGGTTTTCCGCTGCTCCTTTGTTATCTACGCAGACCAATCCGAGGCATTAGCCTTGCACCTGAGTGAATTTTCAAAATGACCAAATTGAAAATAATTTATCCTTTTCTGTTGGAACTTTCTAAAGTACATTGCTTGTCTTCCTTGCATAGATATCATATTTCCTTAGTATCAGAGGATTATGAGTGTAAACACCAAATCCTGTATTTTGCTCAACTATTTTCTTTTCCCTACACAGAGTGGCCCCATACTGATAAAGGGTTGATGAGTTATTTTCCCTGTCATTCTGATTTATCAGTTTCCTTTATCACTCTTGGCTCTTCATCACTTCTGGCTTCTTCCAGTCGCATGACTCTCACAGGATCTGTTCTCTCTCTTTGCAATCACCTGCTTCCAGTTTGCTATTAGAATTACATCTAATGTCAAAGTAAAGCTACTGAGGGGTGCCCTCAGGCTCTTTCCCATGAACTCAGGGCATGGGAGAGCATGGAATTTGTGACATGTATTTCCATTGCTGTCATATCACTTAGATCGCTTCTTTGCTTGTTGCCTTGGCTCTACTCCTCAACCTTGAGCTCACTTCTGGATAAGTGAATGAATATATCGCACATCTTGAACATCAGGTCTTAATAAAATAGATAATAAATTACTAATGGTTGTTTTATACCCCCAACCAAGTTACTAAACGCCATGCCAGTGGTGGCAAATAAATTAAATAAATAAGCAAGCAAGCAAAGAAGCAGTTTATTATCTAAATGATAATGCAAATGTGATTAATTATATCATTTAAAGCCCCATGTCCTTCGTCATCAGACTTGGGGCATGGTGGTTTTTCTTTGGCTTAATAGAGAAATTCTCCCCCTTGACCAATGTTCTAACATTCATGGCATTTGAGGTCTCAGGGGTGGAGTGTGGATGGTTTCTCGGCAGGTATCTGGTGCCCTGTGGGACACATAGAGGTGGTGATCTCTGATGGATTTCCATTTTTCATCCTGACACTGAAATCCTTACCAAAAATGAGACCAATCATGAGGTTTGTTTCTTTTTGCCTTCCCTGATACTGAAATTATTCCAATTCAGCATCAGGATGGATGGAGTTTTTACTCCTGGCTCTCTACTGGAAACAGAAGAGTCCTCCACCTGGACAGGGTTGGGGCCAAATTGAGGAAAGAACTTCTTCTCAGCTGTTATTTTGGACTCAGCTGTGTTTGGGAAAGGGTGGCTGGAATCAAACAAGGTATGTTTTTGACTCCCAAATCTTCCATGGTCTTTGGTATTGATCATGTCTGTTACATCCCAGAGCATCCACATGGAGGAGGAAGCACAACCAGGTATCACTAGGGAAACTCCACAGAGGCAAATGGTTACCATCACCCAGAATTTTTCCCACCTGAGTCTCAACAAGTGGGCACTCAACAAGCAACTAGGGTGCTCCTACTTCAGAGTGGAGACTGTGCAGGGGCAGGGGGTACTTGGTTCTCTGTTTGGAAATACAACACTCACAGCTCATTGGGTATTGATCTCATGCGTGGTGACTATTTTATTCTTCCATAAATGGGACTGAAGAGCTCCCTGGGGTCTTAGCTCATCCATCATAAATAATAAATACTCCTATTAATTATGTGGTCAGTGACTTTGCAGTCTGAGATGTCATCAAAGTTTATCAATTAACAAATATTTTGTAGAATTAAGAAAGGATTGCCCATTTCAGTTCCTTAAAGCTGTATATTTTCTATCCTTTAACCACACCTAAAGTCCTCCCAAATTCGATAAACCCATGTTCAGATTTATTTTCTAACCACACTTAACTAATTTATTTCCAAGCCTGCCACCATGTTTTTGTGAACCGCATGATTGAAGAGGTGTTCAGCTTTGATGCTAAGTGACAGTCAAGGCAGTTTCTTAATGGATGAATTATTAATATTCAAGATGCATGAGGTTACCAGGAGACTTTCCGGCACGACTTTTAAAAGCAATAACAAATGTAACTAGGGCTTTCCAGATATGGCACCATGGTCCAACTTATTACCCATCAACTGCCCCTGCTTTTATGTGTGATAGAACACAGCCATGAAATCTGGGCTCTATTTTTGAGGTAGCTCTCCAACACCAGTAATTGCTAAGAATAGCAGTGACCATGTATTAATAACCAATTAAGGCATTAGTCTGTGCTCACTGCCTGCTTCTAACTTCTACCTCAGGCAGCCCAGAGAACAGTGCTGTATTTGAACAACAACGAAAGGGAAAGGTTCTGCTAACATATATATATATATATATATATAAATACATATATATATATTTGCTACTATAATTTATAAATATGTATGTATATAAAATTTTTACATATAATTATAATTTTATATAATTTTTTCCCCCCAGCAACTGACCCTGGGCAACAAAATGAGTTTTTCTTACAAGGCCCCAGAATAGATCGCTGGTTTTCAAATGTTCACTCTCATGGTGATATCTGAATAAGGAATATGGCTGGTCAATAACGATGGATATGATGGTGACTTTCTAAGAGCATTTGGCTGAAAAAAAAAATCTATTCTCTGGTTAATAAATGAATAAACTTATATAAAACATTACCCTATGTTTGTTTTCTTTTATGATCTCCTCCCATTTTTGAGAATTTTTCTTCTCTTATTAATCTCTGACACCCACACGCTTCTTACCTTTCTTCTGGTGCCAAAGGAGACTTAACCTCACTATCAAATACTCTACTCTGTTTAGTCCTGTGTCAGTCGGGTTCTCCCTGGAAGGTTGTATCCAGGGTGACCAGCGCAGTGTCTGGGTTTGACTGTCCCCCTTTTAATAGAGGGGAGAAATCATTTCAGCCAGCAGATTACAACTGAGGCCCTAGCAGTGGGCAAGAAGGAAGCAAGAATTTCTTCCCTTCATTTGCAGCTGCCATAGGCTACATTGGATCAAGGTCTTTTCCAAAAGAAAGATGAAGGAGGAAGAGAGGAGTGGAAGAAAGGAGAGATTAGTCATCGCCACCATGTTTTGAGGGTCTACTTGAAATCAGGATCTTCACACACATTAGCTCATTTAATTCCACAACAATCATTTTTACTTTAAAGATGGAACATGTGAGGCTTGAGAGTCTAAGCCACTTGTACCCAGACACCCAACTTGTAAATCGCAGGGTCTGAATTTGAAACCAAGTGTGTGTGAGTCAACACTCAGTTGCCTTCCACCATTCCCTGCTGGCTCCCCTGAGGTGAGAGTGAGTGAACCTGGCTCCTGAAGGGCCCTCACCCCTGCTCTCCTCCCCACGGAGTCTCAGCAGTCAAGGGGAGCTCCACCAACGAGAAGCCAGGTTGTCAGTGAGGACACTGGACTCCCAGCTGCTACTTTCCTCTGGGGAGGTGGGCCACTTCCACACAGGGCACACTCTTCTACCTGGAAGGTGCGGACATTAGCTATAAAGATGACTTTGTTGCCCCCTGCCAATCAGACTTTTTTTTAAAGATTTATTTACTGATTTTAGGGAGGAGGTGGAGGAAAGGCAGAGGAGAGGGAGAGGGGGAAACTCTAGGAGACTCCCTGTCGGTCATGGAGCCCAGTGTGGGGCTCTATCTCGAGCCTGCGATCACGACCTGGGCCGAAACCAAGAGTCGGTCACTTGACCAACTGTGCCGGCCAGGCGCCCCAATCGGACAGTTTTAATAAGCATTTTGGGGCACATAACAAGGCTAATAAGTCACTATTAGTCCAGCTGCAGTTCTCAAGCTTGTATTGAGGTGGCTTGATGATGGCAACCAACCCAAAACAGCCACTTCCACTGAGTATGAACTGTCACTTCTCATGACTGTGAGCACTCTCAGACATTATGTCTACATCTTACAGACAAGAATACTGAGGCTTAGGCAGTGAAAGAACAACACCAGACAGCAAGCACATTGCTGAGAAGTCACGAGAAGACAGGTCTGCGGGCACCCACCCCACAGGCCAACCGCAGCCCTTTCCCATCCCTGCTGGGTCGGAAGGATGCCTGGCAAAGCTGCCCTGAGCACCCACACTCGGGGCCCATCACATTCCCATCCACAATCGAACCGAATAATTGGAACCTGTCCCATTCTTACCCTAGGTTTGATTGCAAACTCTCTGGCCCTCACTGTTGCCTGTTCGTAAGCTTTCCATGGCTACCCATTGCCCCAAAATCCAACATCCAAATGCTTTCGGTGCAGGTGTTAAGGCCTCCTCCACAACCCACCTGCCCACTCTTCCATCTCATCTCTGACCACCTTGTCACTAAACCCGTGCTTTAGTTTCGGGGTGCGTGGGGGGCTTGGTGGGCCAAGTACCTGCCTTCGGCTTGGGTCATGACCCCAGGGTCCTGGGCCTGAGCACCTCATTGGGCTCCCTGCTCAGTGGGGCGTCTGCTTCTCCCTCTCCTTCTGCCCCTCCCCTGACCACTCATGTTCTCCCTCCCTCTCTCTTTGCCCCCCCAAATAAATACATAACATCTTTTTTTTTTTAAGATTTTATTTATTTATTCATGAGAGATATATAGAGAGAGGCAGAGACAAGGCAGAGGGAGAAGCAGCCTCCACACAGGGAGCCCTGGGCCAAAGGCAGACGCTAAACCACTGAGCCACCCAGGGATTCCCAATTAATAAAATCTTAAACAAAAACCCCTTCTGTTTTACTTTCTTGATGAGACCCCAGGCTGCCTGAGCTCGCCCCAGTTCTGTCCATCCTAAAAGCTTCCACTAACCTCCCCATTGAACCCAGCTCCAATTCCACTTCCTAGCTCATCTGGAAAATTCAGATGGAAGTACTGGCTCCCAATCCCACACTCCGGTAGTAGCTATTGTCAGGCTAGTTCACTTGCCAGTTCGTGGGCATGACTTGCAGGCCTGCCTGCTTCAGGGCTTTGATATGCTACTTGAAACTCTGCATGTTTTTTAGCTTTTTAGTTTCACCCCCATTAGCGAGGCAGTCGGGCTGATGCCCCTTGGTGACACCTAGGCAGCCACCCAGGGCCTGGGCAGAGGGAGAAGCACCTCTGGAGGCTTAGGCGCCACCTAAGCCGGAGCCGTGGGTGGGAGCCGGAGCCACCCACGTGCACTTGTGCAAGGACGTGGTGGTGTCAGCCCAGGTGAGAGCCCAGTTCTGGCATTGACATGCTGCCAACCTTCATTTAACCTGAAAAGGTGAGAAGGGAAAGCAAGATGAAACGAGACAAGATGGAACCCCGAAGACCAAAAATGAAATTTGACTTGGAAACGAGTCATGGTTTTCTGTGCATTTTGTTTACGGCCCATTTGCACATCGCTCTCTGTCGTGTTTGCCTGTGCAGCTCATAGGGTGGGGAAACGATGGAACTTTGGATTAAAAGAATTCCTTTAAACCCTGGTAATGCTGATGAACTGCCTCCCTGGGGGATTAAAAAAAAAATCTTACCTTCAGGAGCAGCCAGGGGCAACCAGACACCCCGGGGACACTGTAACTATCAACAAACCGGGCCAGACGCTTCTTCTAAGGTTTGTTTGTTTGTTCACCTGCTTGTGAGTCAACGGTGGAGAGAGCAGCCCCAGGACTCCAGGGTGGCCACTTGCCTTTGACTCTGTGACCCCAAAGCTCTTTTCATCTGGCTAAACCATTGAGGGGAGGAGGACAGCAGCAGACTCTTCCAAAAAAGGGGGAGAAAATATGTCCTTCCCAAAGCCTGTTTGTCCACTTCACGCTCCTCTCAGCCTTCTCTTCCAGAAAGTGAGAGAATATGAGCCCTCATGCACAAGAATGCTAATCACAATCGTCACCCAAAGTCACAAATCTTTTGCGACAAGGCCCAAGCTATCAGATATTACCCCTAAAGCCCCATGTTTCATTTTGGTACAAATTCCTTCCCTGTTCCTTTTGACAAATGCCTCAATTTTCATCTCAAAGTTGCTCTTAGAATGAACATGTAATTATCTGGTCTTGTTTACAGCAACAAAGGTCAGGTTCTTTAGCAGATATTAATAACCACTGTGCTAAGAGCACTCTTCAGCTCCCGCCACACGCTGAGCTTTGCCCTCGTTTCAACCCTGGGAAATTTTCCCGGCGCCCATTCTGTACCCTACCCACTTTTTGTGCCTGCAAAGCCACAGTGATGACCACACCGAGCCAAATCTCCTCTTATGAAACCCAATCGTTATGCATTAAAGAGACATCACCTTGCTCCACTAGGGTTAACAGAGTCCGTCGGAGAGACACAGAAACACTTATCTGATTTATTTGAACCTCCCAAGGCTTGAGAGCTTGAAGAGCGTGACAAAGAAGTTACACTGATTCATGAAGAAGATCATAGTGGTTGTGTCATTTCTGAGGCCAGGTTCAAGCCAGCAAAGTGGAAAACTGCCATGATTCCCCCCACCCCCCAAAAAAAGAAAGCACAGTACGGTACCAAAAAATGTTTTGCCTCGACTCTTTGGCTACTTTAGATCTAAAATAGGACCAGGTATTCAATTTTATATCTACCTCTATGTTTATAAAGCCATAATAATAGCTGACATCATGTCATATTCTAGACAACTGTTCAAAATATTAATTATTTAATATTCCTAACAATCCTGGGAGGCAGCTACTGCTATTGTCCCCATTCTACAGATGGGGAAGCCGGGGTGCAGAGTTACGTACCTGCCCCGGGCTATGCAGCTAATAAATGGTGGGAACGGAATGGGAACCCTGGCAGTCGGATGTAGATGCTAAGGGTTTAATCACTCTGTGCTTCTGAGCATCTAACCTAGTCCATGACTGCCAGGGTCTAAGCCAGAGGACTCTAGCAAGGAGAAAATTCTGACCAAGTTTTACTTCCTTTTGGGTCCAGTTTTACTTCCTTTGGGGTCCTTACTCAGTGTAGGAGCACACAGAGTGTGATTGCTCAATTAGGGCAAGGATCTACACTGCAGCAAGCCTGAGAGACCTGTTCTGGTCTCACCTTTAAGAAGAGACTTAATTCTCTCCAAGGAAAGGGAGACAGAAAAGTATTATTTATCTATCACCTCACAATAACTATGTGAGGTAGAATTTATCGTAGAATTATCTTTTACAGATGAACAACTCAGGAAAGCTAGTAAGTTACTTAAGGACCATATAGTTAGCAAGACACAAAAGAGGAGGTAAAGCCCCGTCTACTTTGTCACTCTTTGTTCCTAAAGTAGCAGGGTTGAAAACATTTTAATGAGTATTACAGGAAACAATGACAAAATAAGAAAGAAAGGGAAAAAAGGAAGGAGGAACGGGGGGAGGAAGGGAGGAAAGTTTCTATGTTTAAAAAAGTTTGGGGGAAAAAAAAAAAAGTTTGGGAAACCTTTGGTTAATGAAAATTATTCTTACCTGCAGGACTTCTCAGAGCCTTTAATACATTAGTGTGCATTGAAAGGATATAGTATGAAGAACTTATTTCACACTGCAATTCTGTGTGTGTGTGTGTGAACAAAGTTCCATGAAGTACATTTTGAGAAATGCTACCCTAGTGATTTGAAGACCTTCTAGGCAAAATATGTGATCCAGGAAATACTTCTGTTTCATTATCATCTTTAGGGCAAAGGCCAGGACATACAGAATGGGAGATTCAATCTATTTGAGCTTGGATTTTTATTATTAGGACTGGGTCAGGATCATAAATCCCATTTAGTGCAAGGGTAGCCCGAGGTGAAAGAGTACTTTAAGGCCGACAAATGTATTAAACTCTGTATTTCATTTGTACCTCACATTGTGTCCTTAACATCTCTTCTCCACTGTTGTTAACTATTTGTGTGTATATGTGTGTGTGATTCTACGTGACAACTGCCCACGGAGGTTTCAAACTACTGCGTGGCTTGAATTACGTCCTGTTTTTACTTTGCCAGTTTGTTGACTATATTGCTTCTCTGCCCAGAAGAAGCATGCGTGTATTTAATTGCCTAATTTGAGCCAGACATTTCTTAAATTTTTAAAATAAATGATCCAGTAGAATTATAAAGCTGCTTCAACTGACAACCTATTAGGATTTTATGGTGATCGAATAAGATAACGCATGCAAATGCTTATTATTATTATCCCATAAAAATGGTAATGTGAATTCTTGTTACTTCAAACTTGTAAGAGTTTCTACCATCAACCGGAAGTTAGAAGTTGGATTTAAAAATTGCCCCATTCCTTGACAGCTCTTTGGCCTTCAAGCCCGGTTGGCATGCTCAACAACAACGAGCAACGGGTCCGATATTTGAAAGTGGCTTCTCCATACCAGTTTGAAAACCTGAGGCCATCTATCCCCATATTTAGCTCATTGCTAGCCTTTTTGGTCTGCCTCTTACCTTCCCCTCTCTTGTTCTCCTTATATTTGTATTTGGTCTTCCTGCCTGGATTTCAAGCTCCTGGAAGCCCAGGGACCGTGAACTATCATCTTTGTATCTCTCTGTTCCAGTGTCTATTCCTGTGTAGCCATTTCATCCCCACATTTAGTGGCTTAAGACAACCATTTCATTATGCTTCGTGCTCTCTGTGAGTCTGGAATTTGGGGAGCGCTCAGTGGGGCAACTCTTACTCTGGGTGTGGCACACAGCTATAGTCAGATGGCAGCTACCAAGACAGAGAACTTGCATACTACAGCAGCTGGGGGTGGGGGGGGAGGCTGGCTGGGCTTCACATCGTGGTCTCCCCACATGACTAGTTGGGGTTTCCTCCCAGCATGACAACCTCAGGCCAGAAGCCAGGGCAGCTAAGAGTTGTAAGAGAGAGAATTCCGGTGAGAAAGGTAGAAGTCATCTCCTCTGTTACCACCTAGTTTTAGAAGGTTGATTGTGTTACTTCCACCATTGTCTGTTGGTCACAAAGGCCCACGTGATATTGTGGTGGAGGAAATAGAGACCACATTTCCCAATAGGAGTGTTAAAGTCATTTTAAGAAGGGCGTGTGGGATGGAAGTTAATTTTGTGGTCAAGTTGGAAAACACATCTCCCACACCATCAGAATTTTTGACATGGCGATGTGCAAAAGGTGGGTGCTCAGCAAATGCTGGAAAAAATTGATAACATAAAAGCAGCCTGCCTAAAAATGTGGTTTAAGTGGAAGACCAACCCAACAAATTTAGTTTAAAAGGCTCCACTACATACCCCGCCCGCTCTGTGAAACAGGTACTCATGCAATTTCTAGAGCTTTAAGATAGCACTAGCTCCGATGGGCCGTGTTCACAACTGTCTCTGCAGGCTGGCTCTGGGTAGTAGTGTTTACATTATTTGTGGAAGAGTCTGTGTTCTCTTCTGCTTGATCTGTTTATAATAGAAGTTGAGAATTAGCTGATCTCCACCCTTCAGCCTGCCCCATGTCTCGAGATATTTTTCAGAGTCCTACAGACCACGTTAATAAAGAGTTCACATGTGTTAATTGTAACTCTTATTGGTTCTGGACAAAAGGAGAGTCAAATAGCTCTGCAGAGATGGAGAGATGATTTATTACTCCAGTGCATTCCCCCTTTGGGATAGAGATAGGCGAGAGTGGTGTTTGTCCAACTAATTGGAAGATATCATTAAATAGACAAAGCACCTCTACTTAGAAGAGAGTCATAGGACTTTCTGCAATGGAAGGAGTCTTGGAAATTCTCAGTGAACAATATCACTTAAAGAA
Source organism: Vulpes lagopus (assembly GCF_018345385.1). Lineage (NCBI taxonomy): Eukaryota > Metazoa > Chordata > Mammalia > Carnivora > Canidae > Vulpes > Vulpes lagopus. The sequence goes on from NC_054828.1 coordinate 59,400,092, forward strand.
GAGGAAATGGAGTTATTTGATGTGACTGAATTTGCAAAGTGGTCAGTGCTGCTCTAATGTCGTCTGTAAGTTCTCCTGATGGTGAGCAAAACAACTTAAGGCTAAAAAATCTTTTAAAAAAATCAAAAAAGAAGACTTGAATTGTGGAAACTGTGATTCCAATGGTATTTCAAAATGATTTCCAAAAGTGAGCATTATGCAAGAAAGGGGGCACTATGAGCTTATGTCAAGACAAAAAATGTCGCAGGTATCTTCATGAGACCTCTCAGTGCCTTTAATAAAATATTCGTTTACTGTAAATATTTTAGGGATCGTCAAGGAGGTATCTCCCAACTGCACCCTTTGTTCAAAAGAATTTCTCAGGTCTTGTACATTATAGAAAAATCTTTGATAAACACTGTAATATCTTACCCAAAAGGCTAGGATAGATGAAGATTTCAGTATCTGGGGGTGCAACAGCCAATATACAGGCTAAGAGCTGTGCGAAGGTCTCCCAAAGTTCAAAAGAACACCTGAGCAGCTACCTTAGTTGACATCCCCTTCAAATAATATTTTGCCCATTTTTTCCCTTATGAATATAATGAATAGGATACTCAACTAAACCCATAGAAGCACACCATCTATCCTGAATTAGATGAGCTACTTGGTAAAAATACATGTGTTCTAGAGCTTAGTGTTTTATAGTGTTAAGAAACCACTTAGACAAATTCTGACCCTGCAGTTAAATTCCTCCTGTGTTTGCGGAGTTGTAGAACATACTACAACTACTCAAGTAAAATCAGACTCTTCCCAGCAGAGGACTGAACATTCAAAAGTGACCGTGAAGATGAACCGTGTGAAGAAATTCACCATTTTGCTGTAACACGAATTTGAACCTCATGTGCTATCAGGCTGCAGATATGAGCAGATGATTTAAGTAGAGGACGAGCCCCATAACCACCAGACACCTGCAACTCAACACACACTTTTTACTGTTAATAACTTTACATATAGTTGATTATGTATTATATAGGGGTAGATCAATCAGCTAGGAGCATGTTCAATTGCGAGCAGCAGGAAACCTTTATAATTATGGATTAAATAAAATAATTACTTTTGCTGACATAACAAGAAGTCCAGAGGCAGCATCCTGGCACCAAGAGAGTAGCATAAAGATTTTATCGGGGAATCTGGTTTCTTCTCTTGACTTGTCTCATTACCCTTTGCAAGTAGATTCTTCCTATGGTCACAAAATGGCCCCTGCATCTGCAGTCACTGTACCTGCATTACAGGTGAGCAAAAAGAGAAAGGGGAGAAGGTGAAGAACAGAAGCCAATGCCATTTAAGTTTATTCCTGATTCAGTTATGTTTTTCTGAAAAGCTCTACTACCATCGATTTCATCTTTCGTGTCATTGGTCATCACTTTGTCATGTAGCCATCAATGTCTGGAGAGTGACCTAAAAGAAGTAGATAAAATCAAGGTTTTCTTGTTTTGTTTTCAGCTGGAAATATGACTGCCACCAAACCATGTTGGTGCTTGGTAGAGAGTCCCAATCTGGTGTTGACAGAAGGTTGTGGCTGTTCAGACCCTTCTTTGATGGCCACAGTAGGTCTCTGGTGCCCATTAGACCTGTGAGATGCCTGAGCTCTGCTGAGTGCCTCCGCCAGCATCTCTCACTCAGTCCTAACGGGACAGTCCTGGTGGTCTATAGGTTTTCAGCAGTCTGACCACTAAGGCCCCTTCTAGCAATGCATGTTCCCATAGGGTTGAGAGCCAGAGCTCACAGAGATCCAATTTTGGTTGTGTCTCCCTGGTAATTCTAGTCCTTCTGAGTGCTTCTAGGAGCCTGAGTGATTAGCTCTTCATTGTTTATGAGGTACCTAGCTCGAGGTGCTGTGCTAAGGACTATATTGACACAGAAATAGAAATAAAAGACAGCACTTCTGTTCTTCTGCCCTCACTTCACCCCTCCCGGCGCCTCCTCTGCCCTCCCTCCACGTCTGCTTCTGCAGCTGTCTCTGCACAGATGACAACCCCCGGGGAGAATGTCAGAGGTGTGACATGGAGAAAGAAGGGGGGAGCAGTGGGGAAAATTTGTGCTTTCTTCTTCAATCAGCACTGAAAATCTCTAAAGCTATTGCAGATCTTTCTCGATCCTGAAGTTGCAGCAAGATGGCCATCACCGTTCAATGGGGCCCACGCGTTCTCTTTAATGGCCTTGTAAAAGGGAGAGAGGGTAAGAGGGCATCCATTCCAATGGGTCTTTCCTACTTTTGCTGCTTTGCTTCTTTCTCCATTCCCTTCACCAGGGAGATAACTGCGTGGGAAATCGTGGAAGTAAGCAATGTGAATTCTAGATACAGCTCACCACCACCTTCCCGTAAGCTCGGGGCATTTGTGCACGAACTCTCTGAGTCTCTGTATTGGTTAGCCACTGCTGACTAACAAAATGAGCCCCAATCTTAGAGGCCAAACACGACAAATACTGTCTCATAGTCTCTGTGGCTCAAGAATGAGGGTGAGGCCTAACTGGGTAGCTTTGGCTTAAGATCTGTAGTGAGGTTCCATCTGGTTATGGGGCAGAGCTGTGCTCTCTCTGGAAGAGGCTTGACTGGGGACTGATCTGCTTCCAAACTCACTCACGTGGTTGACGGCAGGCTTCAGATCTTTGGGCTGGTAGACTGAGGGTCCCAGTCACCCTGCCACCCACCCCGGCTTCACTCCCTCAGGTCCTTGCCTGGTGGCCCTCTCTATGGGGCAGTTCACAACGTGGCAGCTTGCTTCCCCTCAGAGCAAAGGCTCTGAGAGAGACAGAGAGTGAAAGAGAGTGAGCAAGAGAGAAGTCACGGTCTTTCTGTAGCCTAATCTTGGAAGCAACATCCCATCATTCCTATCGTGTTCTATTGTTAGAAGCCAGTCACTGGGTCAAGCTCCTACTCAACAGCAGGGAATTTCACAGGAACATGAATAGAAGGGGCAGGGATCATGGGGACCATCTTAAAAGTTGCTTTCCTCTGTCTCTCTCCTCTTTGTGGAGCGTTCTACAAGCTCTGCAAACCCGTAATTTCGTGGTTCTAAGAATACACTCTGAGGCTTTGAGTCAGCCCCTGGACTGAGTGTTGTGCAATCTGGGAGTGTTTCTTTTACCCTGACATCTTCGGGCCCATCACGGGGCCTGGCCCAGAGTGGGTGTTCAGTTGACAAATATTTATCAGCCATCTACTATGTGCCATGCCTGGTAGCAGGTGCGAGGAATAGAGCAACGACCAGGATCGATGAAGGCTTTCCCTTCATCATGGAACCTACATTCCAGTGGGAGAAGACAGACAAGCCAACCAATAAATGAGTAAGATACCATCACACAGATAGAGATTACTAATGCATCAAACTGGGAAAAAAAAATGTCTTTGCTGTCTATACTACAGATATCATTTAAATGACCTTTAATTACTGTATGAGGAGCTATATACAAGTCTGTAAAAAGGAGCTGAACATTTCAGAAAAACTGTTTTCAATAAAAAGTGGAGAGGAAAAAAAATAGGTTCATTATTGCTCGTTGTCTAAGATCCAGAGATTGAAACAAAACCACAATTTATTAGCGACTCTCTTCAAATTGCTGTTGTTGTTACCATTTTTAATAATAATAGCCAGTGTGGTTGACCTTTTGGGGGAACTGGGCCCTCTCACAGATTCTTGGAGGAAGTGAGTATTGGTTTTATTTTCCTGGAGGGCTTTGTGGCGGGATGTGTCCAAATCCTACATGAATGCGTAGCTTTTTTGAGTTGGTAAAGTGAGAACGAAAGGCTGAGAGTGTGGCCTGCGGAATCAGCTTGAGCGGGTGGGGTGGGGGTAGGGGTGGGGGCTGCAGCATGGCTTGGTAGGGGGATGATTTCTGAACGGAGTAGGAGCTGATATAACCATACGGGGTCCGGCAGCGGCGGGGGGCGGGGGGCGGTGGTGAAGAAGTGGTCTCCTCCGGGACAAGAAGGCAGTGTGCCTATGAGGGAATATGAGGAAGGCCTGGCATTAGAAAGGAGATTGTGGGATTCCTAGGCTTCTCTCTCGGGCAGCTGGTTGATGACAGTTGTCACGAAGACAACAAAACAGGAAAAAATTCTGTAGGATAATCAGGGGTTCCCAAGCCCCTTTGCTTATGGCTCACTTAGGTGAGTAAAATACCCAGAGCCCATCTCCTCCAGCCACTAGGCCCTGGTTTTCTCCTTTATTATGTTTTTTTTTTTTTTAAGCTCTATTTAAAAAATGACTTAATGCCAAAATTGGGCCATGAACATGTTAGTACTTCTTATATGTTAACATTTTGCAAATTAGCGCTTTCATCACACAAATACCCACACAAGTATCCGCACTCATTTGGACAGAACACCCAAAGTCTAAACCTGAGGTCATTTGTGACCGGGAGACCCCAGCCAATGGCTCTCCTGCCTGCCCCCCTGGGGGGGCCCCCACCCACCACCTCCAGGCCAGGATCTGCCCTCAAACACAGGGGTTCTTTCATTTTCCATTCCACAAAGGTGTTCCTCTGATAGAGTCAAGTCCAAGGCAGCAAGTTCCCTCTTTGCCCCCAACCACCCCCTACCCTCCTACCCCCCACCCCACACACTCCCCAAGGGACTCAGCTCTCAGCAGGCATATAAGGAAACCTGATGACGTCTTTTCAAGGCATAAACTTAGAGCAGCCACCTGGTGGCTAGAGTCCCTTATCTTGACTGTCTTATCCCTTGGACAGTTTTGGGACCTTTCAGAGCACGGTTTACGTTCCTCGAAGCTGCCTAGCCGCCGGTCTTGATCACAGCGCTTCTGTTCATTGGTTGGTTTGGTTTTAATTGGTAAAGTTAACTAGCCCTGGGAGTTATCTTCATGGGAAGTTTTCGAATTGCTGACTATTTTAACAGTAACAGGAGTATTGGGGTGTTCTAATTATTCTTGTGCTACTTTGGGTAAGTTGTGCCTTTCAAGAAAGATATCCAAGTTTTATCCAAATTGTCAACTTTTTGGCATTGTATTATTTACAATACCCTTGTTACCTTTTCAACAACTGCAGGTTCTGGAGCAATATTCGATGTGTCATTCTTGATATCAGTTACTCATTCTTTTAGTCTTTTTCCTTGGATTGATTTTGCTGAAAAGCCAGCTTCTTGCCTTCTTGTTTCTATTATATGTTTATTTTCTATTTATTTCATTTACTCCCGTCTTACCTGCTTTGGATTTATTTTGCTGTTCTTTTTTCTGACTGCCTGGTTAGCCCCTTTCTTGTTGGGCTTTGTTTTTTATTCCCATTTTAAGCCATTTACTTTTGTGAATTACTGTTTTAACTGCAGTGTGCATGGTGTAGTGTGTAATGTTTCGTTATCACTTGGTCCCAAATATTTTTTGATTTTATTATAATTTATTCTCTGACTCATAGACTGTTTATAAATGCATTTTTAAATCTCCAAATAATATGAAAATTTTATATTTATCTTTTTGTTACTGCTTTTTCAGTATAACTTTATAGAGGTCCTAGCACTAACTACAATTTCAATCTTCCGGTGCCAAGTATACAATCAATTTTGCGTGATGCTCTATGAAGAAAGTATTCTACACGGTTTTGAGACCAGTGTTCTAAATATGTCCAGTAGGTTGACTTTTTGTCGGTCGTGTTTTGGAATTCTGAATATTTTACCGATTTTGTCTGCTTATTCTAGGTATTATGGAGAAAATGTGTTTAAAAAATTCTCCCTGTGGTTGTGAATTGGCCCATTTTTTTCTATCGTTGTGTTCATTTTAGACGTGTTATAAATGTGTACAAATAGAAATCCTCGTATCTTTCTGGCGAGTTAAACTTTTAATAATTTTAAAGTGACTACCTCATATTAAGTAATCTGTTCTTTTTTTTTAAATGTGGCTATACCAGCTTTCTTTTACCTAATGCTTCCATGGTAGGTCTTTTTCCTTCTGTTACTTTCAGCTCTTCAATAGCCTCATTGTTTTCAGTGTGTTTTTATAGGCTGCCTCTATTTGAGTATGATGTTGTTCATAATTCCTTCTGAGAATCCATTTCTTTTGACTGGAGCATTTGCTCTGTTTATGCTTAATGCAATTATTGGATTTGAAGTTACGCACTTTTTAATTCAATCAATTTTATCATTTTTCTTCTGCCTCCCAAAATAACTTTAAAATGTGCTTTAGTTTAGATGGGTGTGTGGTACATTCTCTGAGTTTCTGCTTGCCTGAAAATAACTTTCTTTTACCTTCTTCCTTTTTTTTTTTTTTTTTAGATTTTATTTATTGATTCAAGAGAGACCCAGAGAGAGAGGCAGAGACACAGGCAGAGAGAGAAGCAGGCTCCATGTGGGGAGCTCCATGTGGAGCTCGATCCTGGGACTCCAGGATTAGACCCTGGGCCAAAGGCAGATGCTCAAATGCTGAGCCCCCCAGGCGCCCCTATTTTATCTTCTTTTTGTAGGATATTTTCAAGGGACAGAAGTTCTGAGTTGGTAACTGTGTTCTTCCGCAATACTGCACTTATTTTTCTTCCTTCTGGCTTCCATGTTTGCTGTTTGGACACCAGCTGTTAATCTGGTTGTTGCTCCTCTGAAGAGGATCTCCCTTTCTCTCGCTGACTGTTGTTTAGCTTTGGCTTTCTGCAATTTCACTGTCTAGATTTGGGTTTCTTTTTATTTTTCCTACTTGGCATTCATTAGACTCCTTATTGTGAATTGGTATCTTTCATCAGTCATGGGCTATTCTAACTCATTATCCCTAAATTGCCTCTGCCAGGTTTCTGTCTTTTCTCTTCCAATTAAAAATATGTTAAAAACACCATCTCATGTGTCCTTTGTCTCTCACTTTCCTTTCTATATTTTCCTTTTTTTTTTTTTTTTGTCACTCATGGGTAATTTCTTCTTACCTGTCATCTCTTCAGCTGTTTAATTTGCTTCCAAACCTGTCCACTAAGTTTAAAATTTTTATGGTTGTATTTTTTTAATTCTAGAATTTCTTTTTCTGTCTTGTCAAAATTTATAGTTTCTGTTCCCCCCCCCCCCCAGTTTTATGCCCATCCTTCATCTCCTTGAATATACCGAACTTTGGTTTATAATCTATGTTTGGTAATTTCAATATCTGGGGTCCCTGAGTCTGTTTCTGTTTTTTGTTATTTTTGCCTGGCCCTTGCTTGTGCTAGCTTTTCTACCATTATTTCTTCCCATGTATGTGAGAAATTACTTGTAGAAAAAATTGGGGCCATAAAGTGGACTAATAGGATGGTGTATATCAATTACACTCAGATGAAAATATTAATTTTTATATATATAACAAAATAAAATGATTGTTAAGATTCAGCAAGCTTCCTTCCAAACAACTCAGCAACATAATCCACTAATTTGCTGATTGTCGATTAATGTAGACCAACTGCTGTATTACTGGCAACACAAATACTGTGCCTATTACTCATTAACAATCTTTTAAGATGCCATGTTCTTGGCTTGCTTAATGCCAGCCAGAAATAAATTTCCAGAAATAGCATTTTAATCCATGATATTCTTTCACTCTCAGCCAGGAGGATGTAACACGGAAAGAAAGTATAGCCTGGGATAAAATACAAGCCTATAAGGGCACTGATGTGATACAATAGGTATATCCCAGTTCTTTCCCCCACTAATCGTATTTGAACACAACCATTTAAACACTTGCTGAGCATAAGAGTCAAGAAAGACCCATCTTCCATCTAGGTTGCAGCTATGAATAAAGCAACGCCAAATCCTAAGGACTCTAAAGTTACCCTTGTCAGGCTGGGAACTTCCACAATGAAAACTGGGAAAATAAAAGCAGTTGTTAAAGCTATATCAAAAAGTATGAGGGTGCAGCAGCAAAGGCGGCAGGAAGAAGGGAGACCTCTGAGGGAATCGGACGTGCTGAGTCGGCCAGCAGCTGAAGCTGTGACTTGGGTGTCCTAACACAGAAGCATGAGTGTCCTAACACAGTGGCTTCTCAGCTCTGTGGCTCTGCAAGATAAGGAACCACAGGCCAGGCAACTCAGATGGATCCAGGGAGAATATGAAGAGAGAAATAAAGTGAAGGGATGCATGTGAAAAAGACAAGGAAGGCCAACAGACCTGTAAAAAGAAAAACAACCAAATAAGGTTCTCACCCACATATTCACCTATGAAAGCACTTGAAGCATCATTAGTCTCTCACATGCTGTTATTGTGTGGCCATTTTAATACACTTTATAGTACAATGTTTAATATGCCAGTACACACAGAAGTGAGTTTACATTGCCGCGGGAACTTTGGTTTGGATGTTTCCTATTTTGAGAGTGTAGCTTCTCTCTAATTGATGCCCTGAGGATATTTATGCATCTTATTTTGTGAGAAAATGATATGACTTCTTTGCCTGGGCTTTTGTGTCACTTTGGATTTTCTTTTGAAGTGTAGAGGAACTGCCAAGTGGAGTCACCACTGCATGACCTTGGAAGGAAAGGACGTCTTTGAGAACAGAATTCGCCATGTAACCGTCTTTGGCCAAAGAAATCCCCTTAAATGTATATTGTGCAAGAACTTTTCTGGGCTCTGCTTCAAACTAAATTGGCTTGGATTTTCATGGGGTGCACTGACAAGTGTTTAAGGCTAGACAATAAATCAGACCCTTGTGTCACTAGAGGAGCTATCCAGCACCACGAAAATAGTCTCTCCTACCCCACCCCGGAGGGAGCTGTTTTTCCAAACACATGGTGCTCACTGTTAAAAGAGGTCACTTGGGGCGCCCGGGTGGCTCAGTGGTTGAGCGTCTGCCTTCAGCTCATGTCGTGACCCCGGGGTCCTGGGATTGAGTCCCACATCGGGCTCCCCACAGGGAGCCTGCTTCTCCCTCTGTGTCTCTGCCTCTCTCTCTGTTTCTCATAAATAAATAAATAAAATCTTTAAAAAAATTAAAAAATAAGTACAAGATGTCACATATTGAAACGGGAAGTCAATAATATGAAAACTGACCCATTCCCTTTGGCATTAACTTTTCCCACATCCCAACCTGTACAACATTGTAAAACACAACCATACCACAATCAAATGTAACGTTTCTTCCTTTTGAATGAGTCTCCCTTTGTTCTTTGCTTCCATAGCACAAGTTCCTTCTTAAGACATTATGCCTCATGTACCCGAAACATTTGCAGGCTATGCCAAAAAGTGAATACAAACCAGGTCATTTTAGTATTTATGAAATAAGTTTCCTGCTCCTTCCCACAGCTACTGGTATATGCTCATCAACTTCCTCTCTGCCTTTCCCCTCCCATCGCCACACATTCTTTGAATTCCCAACTTTCTCATATGCTCCCTGAGCAAGTTGGCCTTTCTGATCCCTATGTGGCATGGTTTTCTTTCCTTCCCCCCATCCCAATCCCTCTTGTCCTCTCCCCTGAAAGCCTTTTAAGAACTTTTTATTTATTATTATTATTATTTATTATTATTTTTACCAATGTTAATGGTGCCTATTGTGACCAGCAACATCTAGGCCAAGGGCATGAGTTCCTGCAGCTCCTGAAAGCAACAATCCAAATATTCCAGGGTTGGCTTGTTCACCAGGTATTTGCCAAGCACCCACTGTTTTCCAGACACCATGCAGGCTCTCTGGCACCCTCCACATATCTGTGCCCTACACTGCCACCCAGACCCCTAAGTGTCATTACGTGGGCCAAGACTTCTGGAAAGGTCTTTACAAAACCAGTTTATTTCATTTTTACTTATCCCTCACTAAGGAGAGATTCAAAACCAGCTCAGTAGCCAAGGCAGAGAAGAAAAGCATTCTACTCAACTGGTCTTATCCCTTTCTTCTTTATCAGGAGCTCTTCTATGCAGACTAATAAGGAAAAACAAACATTTTTCTTTCTCTTTCCTAGAAATTGTAAGTCCATGCACATTCACTCATGCTGTCAGAGAGGTCATAAACCCACCAGTTTCATGAATAGCTGAGCTCTCAAGCCTCCTGAGTTAGCTATGACATTCCACTCTGATACTCTGTTAACATACTTAAATGTATTTCTTAGGTTCCCTACTAAGTTATCAATAGCTTAAGAACTTGTCAACATTATAGTCTTTCTCACACGTTACCTAAAATAGTGATACCTTAGATAGCTAACAATGATACGTGTTAGAATTGAATTGATAATTTTTAAAAAATATTTATTTATTCATGAGAGACACAGAGAGAGAAAGAGAGAGAGAGGCAGAGACACGGGCAGAGGGAGAAGCAGGCTCCTTGCAGGGAGCCTGATGTGGGACTCGATCCCAGGACCCCAGGATCACACCCTGGGCTGAAGGAGGTGCTCAACTGCTGAGCCACCTGGGCTGCCCTAGAATTGATTTGACAATGACCTTTCATGCATGATCCTAGTAAATCCCAAGGGATATGACGGTCACATTTACAAAGTCACATTCAAAGAAGACACAAGTCAGTCTGCATAACTCGAGAAAATGTATATCTTCACTATTGGTAAAATATTAGAGTTTTGTATCACGTATTCACTGCCCAGAAATTTCTCAGAAGTGCTATCTTGGTGATCATTCCTTCTCATCAAAGTTGCACAGCCATAACAATTACAAAAACTCAACAAGCAAACAGAACAAAACCTCCCCTACTTTCTTTGTGTATTTCTTTTCCCATCTAGCCCTTGGGTACCACATTCCTGACTTGTGATACTTCACTCTTTGCAATCACTTTTCCCATCTTTCACTGTGACTATATAGTGGAAGTATGATTCAAATGAGAATTACTTTTTAAATGAGACTCATCAACCCAGAAAAAAACAAAAGGATAGTTCAAGAGCTAGCTAACTTGGAAATAAGTCAATGTTAATGATACAGCAATAATTTTTCCATGTTAAACATACAACTTCCTTGTTTTTATCTATTTATTATTTTTAAAACTTAATAGCAAAGTTGGTACCAAAAGATCTATTTTTAGATATTGTTAGCAATTTTCTCCAAAGAAGAAAATTTCTGACACAAAATACGAATGGTCGGAAAATGTTTTTCTGCAGTATTCTGATAAGTTATTTTTGTGATATTTTTGCCTTTTTAAGCTCTTGTGAATTCAATCAGCGGAGAATTAACAGAGGGAAACTAAGAACAAATTTCAAACACCACATTCAACTAGTGTTTAGAAAAACAAAATGAAATGAGGGGCATTCCACTTGCTCTGATCATCTATTACTGTGTAAAAAACCACTGCAAAATTTATTGGCTTCGAATAGTAACCATTTTATTCTCCCTCATGATTTTGTGGTTTGCCTGGGCTCAGCTTGGCAGTTCTTTTGCTCCAGGTGATTTAGGTTGTGGTTACAGTCATTGGGGGCCTCAATTATCTGCAGTGTCCAAGCTTGCTCACACATGTCTGGTGCCTCAGCAGGCCTGGGGTAAAGGATGATGCTTTCCATCTATCTTTTCCTCTGAGTTGGGATGTAACATTTTGGTGCCATGGGTTACACATGCTATCGTTATCCTGTGGGCAAGGAGTTTGGAGGAAATGCTTTGGTTAAACAAATTTAAGGAGATTTGTTAAAAGCCAAACCTCATTAGACCTTTAACATGCAAAGTGGGATTGAATGTGTTTTGTTTCCTTAACTTATTTGAACATGAAACTTTTTGTCTTAAAACCACCCCAGGGCCTAAAGTTCCACCAAACACTCAATGGGAAAATGATTTTCTAAAGAATAGTGTGTTGTGAAGATCATATGACTACCCAGTGCCTTTATGCTCCATGATTTTGAAAAATATTTATGAGTGTAAAATAGACCCTTAAAGCATAGTCGTTACAGGAATTATGATCATGGCCAATAGCATTTATTGAGCACTTACTACGTGCTGGGTATTGTGCTAGTACTTTATATTCATTTGCTTATGCTCTGAGTGGCTTGCACCCCATCTAATCCTACTAATAATCACACAAAATAGATATTATTATGATCTCCATTTTACAGATGAGGAAACTGAGTCAGGGTTAGACACATAATTTGGAGGTACAACTCTGACTTGAGCCTCTTTGTATGACTCTGTAGTCTAGGTGCTTAACGACTGTTCTAGTCTGCCTTCTCTTCTGCATCTCAAGTCAGGTTTTCAATTTTGAAAATTAATGATTCATTTTAGTCTGAGATTCTGCAACTCTAGAGAAAACTAATGTTTATCAAGCACTTACAACTAGCCTTTGTGCTTTTAAATATATTTATTAGGTGATTTATACTGACCATAATCATAGGAAAGAAGTATTGAACATTTTGTGAGAAAACAGAAAAAGAAGCCCTCTTTTTGCTCTGATAGTAAATATTTTGCCAACAGAGGATAAGCATCTCATAAACCACTTCAAATGATTTCTCAGGAACCCACTCAGTTCTGAAATACAAACTATCATCCTTCATCTCCCTCTAAAGAGTTGCTTCCCTGAATCACCCAGAGCATTCAAAAACGATTTTAGCTTAAATAAATCCTTTCTCCAACCTATCGAATATCTACTTGAGTCCTAGGGAAAATTATATGGAATAACATGTTTGGAATCCACACTTGTTAAATTCTATATCCAAGTGATAATGTATATCTTTATAATGTAAATATAAATTATATATAGATGTGGAAATTAATAGTACAGCTTGAATCTCTACTTTTCACACAATGTCATTTCAATAGAGCAAAATTGCAAAAATACCCACAGAAACCTACTTTTGAAGTCGTTTCAAGATGGCAGCCTGAGCACAAATTTACAACCCAGGCCTGTGAGAGTCCACTGAAATAGAAATACAGACACACAAAGAAGGAGAAAGAGCAACAGCAAAGCACTCTGGATGAGGATGTGGAGAACAGTGGCCATTAGTGAATGAGAAATCTAAACAAATGTCGGGCTGATGTGAAGCAGATGGAAGCCTCTAAGCAAATGAAAGAGCACAGAGCTCCCTACAGAAGCCCCAGCAGTGAGGTGAGGCAGGAGCTCTTCCACCGGTGGCAAAGTTGGAACAACCTCAAGGTGGGAGCTGGGATGAGGGATGAGGCAAATACGGGGCTGATGACAAGGCCTGTGGTCTTTCCATGGTAAGGTCTCTGTAGGAAAAACTATTTTACCTCCCCCTTCAGTCTCCACCCAGAGAGGGCAATCAGCCCAGAAACAGAACCTAGAAATTTTTTTTAAAAAATGGACTGTGAACTAAGGTCACCTTGGTTCAAAATCTGCTTCTGCCGCTGACTGACTGGGTGACGTTAAGCAGGTTGTGTGAGCTCTGTCCCTCCATTTCCTTGTACGAATGGGGCATAGTCATGGTGCCTAACTTAGAGGAGACGGTGAGTGAGTAGTAAAGGAAATTGCTCTACGTGATGTTCTTGAAACAGGGCTGGCCCATGACCAATTAGCTATCATCGTTATCATCATTACCTCAGAACAGATCTCTTGAATAAACCACGGGAGAACATCTGGGGCTTATGGTTTGGGAATTGGAGTCCTAAAGTAGAGCCCTCCTTCATCTGGAATTTGGGGGGACCAGCCCTGGCTTCTGGCTCCTTGACCACGGATTCCAGAACAGTGCTGTTAGTGAACTGCTCTATCCCCACTACACAGGGCTTCTAGCTGGACTTGCCACACGGGAGAGGGAAAGCCTTTCAGGAAACAGACCTATTGGGATCCCTGGGTGGCGCAGTGGTTTGGCGCCTGCCTTTGGCCCAGGGTGCGATCCAGGAGACCCGGGATGGAATCCCACATCGGGCTCCCGGTGCATGGAGCCTGCTTCTCCCTCCGCCTGTGTCTCTGCCTCTCTCTCTCTCTCTATGACTATCATAAATAAAAAAAAAAAAAAAAAAAGGAAACAGACCTATTGATATAATAAAGATTAAAGCAAACCTACCCCAACTACCCCATCCTTTGTTTTACATAGAGGTAGAAAACCAAGGATCACTACACTGACTGTACCAGCATCTTTATTTTCATTCATTCATTCTTCTATTCATTTGCCCATTGATTGATTGACTGATAGGAATCAAAATAATTTATTTTATTTTTATTTTTTCCAGCCCTAGTGGCATATAATTGACATATAACATCATGTACATTTAAGGTGTACAACACGGTGGCTTGGTATATGCGTGTATTATGAAATCATTATCACAATAAGATTAGTTAACACATCCATCACCTCACATACACATAGCAGAAACTGATTCCAGAGGAATTAGAGAGAATTCAGGGAGCAGAAGAGAAGTCAAAAATGGCAAGAACATACTCCCATGAGAGTTCTCAGAGAGACTTGAGATGATTTTGCAACTACTGAACGTGTGTGTGTGTGTGTGTATGTGTGTTTGTATGCCATTTAAAAAAAGAAATCAGAGCAACAATAAAAAAAAAAAAAAAGCTCTTTGGTATTAAAAACATAATTTCTAAAAACGAAAAAAAAAGAAACAGGGACAAAAGCCATAATTTCTGAAAATAAATTCCAAAGAATTTTGGAATTCTTGGAAATTGCAAAAGAAATTTGGAATTCTTAGAAAAAAAATTTCCAAAGAAAGTGCTAAGGTAAAATCATGGAGACTTCCCAGGATTTAAAGCATCATGACAACATGGAAAACTGAAAGGGGAACAAACGAAAAGCCTTAGAGAGCAAATTCATGAGGGTTCCACATAAAACTAATGGATTCTCAGAAAAAAAAAGTCAAAATGGTTGGTACATGCGTTACCGAGGATTATATTGGACACTATGTCCCATGGCTGAGGAAGGATTTAATGATTCGGATTGAAATGCTGTGTGAATGCCAAACAAGGGGAATGAAGTCCACGCTGCTCACATCATTAGGGAATTTCGGGATACTAAGGCCTAAGAGAAGATCCTAAAATAAAAACCCATCGAGAATAATTATGTTAACAGCAAGGAGTGACGCTGGATGCTAAAAGACAATGCGGCCATGGACCATCGGTCACTTTCTTGTAATAGGTAGGGATGCTGATTGCATGGCCTTTGTTCCCCAGCCACACCAGCCCAGGCACAAAAGTAAGATCATAAGGGTAACAACAAAATTATAATTTTCTTCTAGTTTGGCCCTCTTAAGTAAGGACTCTAGCAGGCCTCCAAGTCCCTCTCCAAGATCTTAGGATTTCCTCAGTGGGGCATACAAACCAGTCACATTGGCTCCAAGAGGCAGCCACACGTTCCTCACCACTACCACCCCCTCCATGCACCCCTTTGGCGAGGTGTCCTGTTACTGCCAACACCGATGTCTGCCGCAGGTCTGCCGCTGAGAAGTGACTCAGTGAGGCAGGCTGTCGTGGCACTTTGCTCACAGTCTGCATCAACAGTCTCCCTGGACTTGAATCCCAGCCCACCCCGGACCGAAAGGATAACCTTGACCTCGCTAGGCCTCAGGTTTAACATCTGTAAATTGGGAATAATAACAGTATTTATCCCACAGTGCTTTTGATGATGCAATGAGACAATCCCATTTGGTAACTTAGCACAGTGCCTGGCCCGTAGTTGGCATTTGATGAAGCTTCAGGAGAGAGCAAAAACAAAGAGATCACACTCATTGTGCCACTGAGGCCTGCCAGTGTGCCTCCCCAAAGTGCTGGCTGCCTGCGCGTGGCACCATCTCCTATTTGAACAGAAGCTGCTGTTGCCTTGGGTAACATTTCACTCAGGAGAGCAGTCAACATAATTCCCTTGATTTGTGACTTCGCCTCCTTTCTACTTTAAGCACCCATTCTGAGCAGTAATAGAAATTCAGTGAATTTAGAGCCCCACTCTCACTCCCCAGGTGGTGTGTATGTTTCCAGGGGATTACGTGTCACCTCTGTGTTATCTGGGGGTGAGAGGAGTTAGCACCCAGTCCTTGCTTCTTCCGCTGTAATGTACTTTGGCTCCTCTAGAGTCCTCCTCAATGTCAATGACATCAGCTGCTTCGTCTCCCCTGACTCCAATCCTAAGGCCTTTCCGACCTAGCTCTCTGACAGCTTCTTGTGTGCCGCGCTAGAGTCTCAGAGATCTTCTGGGGTTGTCTCTGGCCCTTCATCATCACTGGCTTCACCCACCATGAGTTCAGAGGAAATCGGTCTACGGATGGCCTGGCCACCCAGGCAGGTCTCGTGACTCAAGCTCTGAGAATGGGCACAGAGGCCTGGGCTTGGTTCCAGATTCCCTTGACTTGTCTGGATTGTTCTGTCTACTTTCTCCTCTTTTGAGGACTCTGCCTGGGAGTTAAGAGGAAAAAGATGCAGTCCCCTTTGAGTAACAACCAACATCTGCTTCCACTGTTCCTTCCAGGTATCCTCCTTACCCAAGCTGGGAGGATGGTCATCTTGTTGGAGAGAAAGAAGAGACAGGAAAAGCCAAGGTCATGCATTATGCACTCTTTGCTCAGAGGCCCTTGAGGGCTCACTGCTTTCAGCTCTTCAGCTATGACAATCCCTGATGACAGTGCAGACAAGGGCAAGGAAATGCAAAGATACAGAGAGATATTTAGGAGAGCCAAAACGTTATCTGCCATCATCCTGATAACTCCTAGAAGAGCCCCAGGGAACATCTATTGAGAACCTGCTAGACGCCAGTCATTCTCTAAACACTCCATAGATACTAACTCGCTTAATCCTCATAACTGAGGAGGCAGGTATGGTTTTATTCCCACTTTCCAGATGGAAAAAAAATGAAGGATGGGTGAATTAAATAATTTTCCCAAGGTCAGTGAGGCTGCCCATGAAAAAAGTGGAATTCCAACCTCAGATACTGTGGTTCCAGGGCTGCAGCCTCCACCCACTTCCATCTTCCTCTCCTAGACTGTGAACCAAACAGCCCCTGTGGTTGTCTCGGTTCCTTATTGCAGCATAGGGATGACTCCAGGCCTCTGGGCGATGATAGTGGGGAGATGATAGAGGGGGCAGCATCATACAGAGTTGCTCCCCATGCAAGCTCACTGTCTCCAAAGCAAGGGGGCCTCCTGCGCCCCTCTCGCTTTGGCTGGAGTTACTACCTGAATCCCTCTTAAATGGCAAGTCACTGTTCCCCTGTGGGTCACCACAGTCCTCTAGACTTCTTCATCAGGGTAGGTCAAGATGTCTATTTAGAAAAGCAAAACAGGGCCTGACAGAAAATACAAGCTCAGCTTAAACCACCGCTCCACCATTACAGCTGTGAGACTTGGAGAAATCTCTTCATCGCCACTGAGCCTTAGTGACTTCATGTCTAAAATGGAGATAATACTTACGGTACAGTCATTAAATACATGAAGAGCTTAGCATGATGTCTAGCACGTAGAAGCCACAAAGTAGATATTTATTTGGTTCCTTCGATTTGCAATAAGCATGTAGATGCATTCTTTAAGTTTTTATTTAAATTCAATTAGTTTACATACAGTGTAATGTTGGTTGCAGGTGTACAATATAGTGATTCAACACTTGCACACAACACCCAGTGCTCATCACAGGTGCACTTCTTAAATCTCATCACCTATTAACCCATCCCCCCGCCTCCCCTCTTGTGACCATCGGTTTGTTCTCTGTAATTAAGAAACTGTTTCGTGGTTTGCCTCTCCGTTTTTTCCCTTTTGCTCATTTGTTTTGTTTCTTAAATCTTACATCTGAGTGAAATCATATGGTGTTTGTCTCTCTGTGATTTGTTCCAATTTGCATTATACTCTTTAAATCCATCCACATTGTTACAAATGGTGAGATTTCATTCTTTTGTATGGCGCAGTAATATTCCGTTATATATACCACATCTTCTTCATCCATTCTAACCTGTGGAGGCATAAACCTACTTCAGTTGCTCTGTGTGAAACTCTCCTTGAGGTCCTCTTTCCTAGGGTCAAAACCATCATCTGATTTTGTGCATCACAATCAGTGTACTGAAGGATCCACTCTTACCAAAGGTTTTCTTCCTCAACAAATGACCACTCTATATGACCGCTCTATATCTCTTGGATTATAACCAGGGTTAAGTCAATTAATTTTTTTCCCTGAAGGTACTAAACATATAATCTTAAGCAAATGTGCTTAATACTAATGTTAATTGCTACCATTTGAAAATTACTCACTAGGTGCCAAGTACTGTGCTAAAGTTGATTTAATCTTTATGGTCTTTTGAGGAAGGGATCCTTGTCCCCATCTAATAGAACAGATCGTTGAGATTTGGAGAGGTTAAGTAACTTGTCCAAGGTCACAGAGCACATGGCAGGGCTGACCTCTAAACAGTGTTATCTCTGTCTGAATCCAAAGCCTATGCTCTTCACTACTATTTTAAAATGATAATAGTAATAACCATAGAACATAATGAGAAACTGAACTCCTATATTCCTTTTGCTTTTCAACAAATTGTATATTCATCTAAGTCACATGTTCCATTAAGCCTTGTAACATAATGGCAATGGCAATAAAATAGAGCTTGTCTTCGTAGAACTGCTAATAAGAGCAAGGAAAAGAAAGCCCCATGAGAATATTCTATTATCTAAACATGTGCAAAATCTTCTGGAGGACATTGAAGGCAAATTATTAAAGTCTGGTGTGCTGGTTTTATTTAAATCTTCCACGAGTACATTCACAGGGCCTCTCTCCTGTAGTTAAAAGGGATAGTCCCCGGGTGACATCTAAGTTAAAAAGTC
Organism: Vulpes lagopus; assembly: GCF_018345385.1. Classification (NCBI taxonomy): domain Eukaryota; kingdom Metazoa; phylum Chordata; class Mammalia; order Carnivora; family Canidae; genus Vulpes; species Vulpes lagopus. The sequence goes on from NC_054828.1 coordinate 59,418,678, forward strand.
AAATTTTTCAATTTGAGTACTAGGTGCCGATTTATTTCTCCATCCGTGTTTGCTGTAATCCTTTCGGCCAATTTCCCTTGGGACTTCGGTTAGCAAACTTACTGGAGGCGGGGTGTCCTTTGGAAATTAAAAAAATAACAAACAAACTAGATTCAACAGATAAGTGACACATCACTGTTCAGAAACCTTTATGGCTCTGACAGAGAATCCAACACCCACATCCTTTCATAGACCTGATTAATGAGAAATTTTCTCCAAGCAGATGGAGCATGAAAATTGCTGCCCCTTGGAATCTGTTGTCTAACCGAGTTTAATATTTTCATTTAGTTTTCCACTGTTATTATTATTATTGCCATTTTAACTTCTGCATTATAGCCACAGCATATGCCTCTGGGTACAAGAGGAAGGAAAAATTCAATTTTAGTGTTTGTCTTATTTGTGCTTTACTTGAAGCAATTTGGTTTGCCACATGGAGTGAATAAAGCTGTCATGTTATTTTTTTCAAAAAGAACACAATAACTATAATGGACTATGCATTCATTACTGAGTAGATTAATTTTTTTCTTCCAGTGAATGGCATTTAAAAAAAGGGGGGGGGATAATTTCCAATTGAATTGTGTCTGGTGAATCACGATGCACATTTCAAACCTAGGCACATACCAGGTCCCAGCTTTTCTGCTAGTGTTTTCCCAACACACAATCTTTTTTTGAAGAGTATTCCGCAGAATGTAATAAAAACATATTTTCTGGCTTCCGTGTAGTAATTTTCTGCAGGAAAATGTAGATTAAAATATAACCTTAGGCTCCCAGAAAGTACTGTCTCTGTTGAATATCTGGCTTTCTTTTTTTGGGAGGGGGGACTTGAATTCTCTCTTCCTTTCTTCTCTTTTTACGTTTTCTCCTTTACATGCTCAGCTAGCATCCAAACATTGCCAAAGCCCTCCTTGCGTGTGAGAGATGCTAGCTGGGCGCATAGGCCTTCAGACATGCCTGGCCCTGGCCGGAGGCTCATGGTGGTGGGCCCTGCGGAGCCCTGTTGCACGACGGGTGGAAGATCTCCCTAGGAAGCAGCTCATTGCCAGGCAGCAGAGTCGAGGGGGATGTAGGCTTGTTTTAAGACAATGAGAAGGGGTCAGAGGAGAGGGTCACATGGGCAAGACATTATCATTGAGTTCATTCCCTCCCCATTGAGTCCCCTTGGGAGTGAGAACTATGAACAAAGACTTTAAGAGCTATTTACCAGAAATATCTTTAGACATCGGAAGCCCAAAGAACCACTCTTGGTAACCTAGGTAACAGATGCCGATGCTAATAATTAGCATTTATTGAGCTCTTCCTAATTATGACACACCTAACGTGCATCCTCTCAACCACACGTTGTCGTCATCCTCACAGTGGCCCTCTGATACGGCCTTAATTGTCTCCATTTTACAGATGAGGAAGCTGAGGCCAAGGGGGGGGACATGTAACTGGCCTGTGGCCATGGGGCTATAAAGTGACACCTTCAGGATTTGAAGCCCAACCTCTCTAATCTCACCATCTCCCGTCTGGACCATATGGCCAGTGCTGTTTGCCACCAAGTGCAACTGGAGGACACTAGGGCGTGGAACAGAAGCTGCAGGCCTCCACGTGCCCCGGAAGGTGGGAGGTCGCTGGGCACTAAGGCACCCTCACTCAAGGTGGGAGGCCGGTGCCTTGCTACTCCCACCAGAAGCTTCTTGTTGGCTTTCTGACAACCTCTTAGCTGCTGAGTAAAGGGAGGAGACCGGTTCCCGGCAGACGCTGCCCTTGATGACCGCTTGGGGGACACGCATGAAATAACTGCTAAGTTTCCCAGAATAATTAGAGGGAGAGGCAGAGGCGCTGGAAGTTCCTGTAGAGTGAGCTGGTGACAGGCTACAATGTTTGATGCCCCTTGGGCTGGTGAGGACTAGGGAAACAGCTCATGCAAAGAACCCCCCAAATCAGGATTGGGCTGGTAATGAAACAAGGGACGCGGCCTCTTGTTTTTGTCTTTGGATGCCCTTTCATTCCAGTTTGCAGCTTCTGGGAGAGTGAGAACAAGTCTGGAGGGCTGTTCTCCTCCCTCTGAGCTCGTTCAGGAATGGACTCCTTCTGCCTCTCCCCTCTAACCCCCGCCAAACCTCAATTATTATCCAGAAAGTATTGCCAAGCACAGGCCCTTTAGCGAATGAGAAAGCACTTGGTCACCAGTCGTATTTGTCATATCTGGAACACCTGCTCTCTACAAGAGGCACCACACAGGGACTGGGGATCCAGAGATGACTAAGCTGGGATTCCCTGCTCTCAGTCAGTTTCACTGTCCTAGAGAGAGAGGACCGGCCTATAACTGGTCAAGCAGGGGACACAAGAAAACAGCATGAAATGGAGACAAAGTAGCAAAAGTTGAGGAAGCTTTAGGCTTGGAACACCATTCTCGTGGGGGTGGGGGCTTTGCCCATCTCTGTCAATCCCGTCAAGGTTAAGTGCATGTTTTGGGTAGGTGCTATTTCACATGATTCTTCCTGGCTTCCCCACTCTGTTCCTCCACTTATTCATCTTTCTTGGGCTCTCTCTACCGTCGCTTCCTCTCTTCCCTTCCAAATCCCTTCTCAGACACCCACTGAAATTGCTGAGCTCCTACTCGGAACCACCTTCACATCAAACTACTAATGACATGTTCTTGCCAACCATTACTCTTTAGTCCATCTGTCTTCTTGTCTGCTCAGAAGAGTCCAAAAGTATTTCTAGATCCTTAACAGTCTCTAAGCCACATGGGGGAAATGCATTTAAACTGGTTAATAAGACCACAGACTAAGGGCAAAGCGCTAAGATTGACTTTTATGTACCCAATTACCGCCTTAGATGTCAACTGTACACCAGGGGGTTTTTAATGAGTTATGTAAGGGAGGACGTCTTTGAAATGGTTTGGCCTTTCCTCCTTCCTTTATAACCCGGCATCTATCCTACTCTGCTGGAAGGAACAGCTGAAAAATGCAGAAGAGAGCAACAGCAACAAGGAAAAACTGCACGAGAGTGGGGAATTGGCTGTGTTGCTCATTGCTCCATTTCCACCACCTATCACGCAGTGGTACTAGATAAATATTTGCTGAGAGGGGAAGGAGAGGGGGGATATTGAGATAAACATTGGACTTGGCTTCTGCTAGATGAACTCTAAGATCCCTCCTGAACTGAGATTTTATGACCCAATAAGAGTGAGAACTTAAATCTGAAAACCTATGTAAACTCATTATGTTGCATTGTTTCCTACCCCACCCTCTCTGTATTTGCAAGTCATTACAGTGGTATAGCCAATATTGAGATCAAGGAAGGGAGAAGAGAGTCAAGGCAATGGAAAGAATTTCAAAAGCCTATTTATTTTATCCCCAGTTGGCAACTAAATCATCCCATAAAAGGACGTACGATGACATAATGGAAAGTATGCAGGCTTTGGAGTCAAACAGAGCTGGGTTTGAATTCCTGTTCTGCTGCTCACAGACTGCGTGACCTTGGACGACGTAACATCTTTGGGCCTGGTTCTTCTTTTATAAAAGACACACCGTAAGAAAATATTTTAGGGGGTTTTGCCCCTTGCGCAGACTGACACATAGAAGGACCTCAAAAATGCTAATTTTCTCTTCAGAAATCTATATGCACGTGATTATTTTTTAAAATATATGACTTAGGGTGCCTGAGTGGCTCAGTCAGTGAAGCATCTGCCTTCAGCTCAGGTCATGATCCTGGAGTCCAGGGATCAACCCTACATTGGGCTCTTCACTCAGTGGGGAGCCTGCTTCTCCCTCTGCTACTGCCCCTCCTCACTCATGCTCTCTTGCTCTCAAATAAGTAAAATCTTAAAAAAAAAAAAAAAAAAAGATGCATCTCAATTTCCTTTAGGATACCAGCATTTTACAGGCTTCCTAGCCACTTAAGTCTACAGATTTTGTAACTGTGCTGACATGAAAGGCCTTTTACTCACTTAAAAAAAAAAATGTTTAACCTATGGTTGGACTATCAGTTGAAAAATATCACTACTGCCAAGTCCTCGTTTATACAGTAACTCTTCATAACCCTAAAGACCATTGTCAGGTCCTTTGTGTGACTATTATAAGACCCAACCCGTGCATTGCCTCTTTGTCAGGAGTTTTCAAAGAAGATAATTCTTTTAAACACTTAGTATATGACTAGGTCTTAACCTGCGTTAAGACAGGACTTGTTTTCACTCTGACAAGGTAAAGCCCACAACATTAATGACAATTCTAACTCTGGAAGATGTAGATCAAAGCTAGAGGAAAAGAAAACCTATATTATCTCCTTCCACTAAATGAAGGTTAATCTCTTTTCAAAGACCTTTAAATTTAAAACAGTTGCTATACAGCCAATGGGCTTGCAAGGTGACTGAAGACAAACGAAACTTGACCTCTGATAGGAAGTGTTTAAAAATGAAAAGAAGGTTCTGGAGCAAACTCTCCTAGGCCAGAGACTGAGTCTTAATCCTTCATGATTCTCAGGGATGGGGATCATGTGTGGCACCAGGTTATGACTTGAAGTAATCTCAAGCTGAATTGAAGTAAGAGTTGTTACCTCCATAAAAATGGTAACAGTAATACTTCATGTAGAAAAACAGAAAATATAAAAATTGAAACCTAATAATATTAATATTATAATAATTATTTTTAAGGTGGCCCTATTTCCTTAAGATGCCTGTTGTCCTTGTAAGGCAAAGAATAGCATTTTATATATTTTTTAAGTGACTGAAAAATATTTCAAAGGCCATTAGTTCTTGGTCATAAATTACTATCTTTTCCTGGGATCCAATTAAAAATATTCAGTAAGGAGACGTCTGGGGGGCTCAATCCATTAAGCGTCATTCTTGGTTCCCACTCAGGTCATATCTCAGGGTTGTGAGATCGAGCCCCACATCGGGCTCCATGCTCAGCATGGAGTCTGCTGAGATTTTCTCTTTCTCTCCCCCTCCCCCTGCTCATGCACGTGCTCTCTCTCACAAATGAATGAATGAATAAATGAATGAATGAATGAATAAATCTTTTCAAAAATACTCAGTAAGGAGATTTATGCAAACATTGATTTATCTACATGGGACAGATTCATTCCCGGACCCTACTGCCACCAGCCAACAGGGCCATTCCACCACATTGACTCCAGGCTGCCATTTGCCTTCATGGCTGACAGTCATTCCTACACATGCAGCAATGCACAGGTTTCCTGAATGTGTGAAGGAAACTTATCTAAGGCATGCGATAATCCAAATACATCAAAGTCTTCTGTCTTACAACCTAAGAATGCTAAGAACTGCTGCATGGGGCTGTGGTATAGAGTAAATAAAATAATGAATGTGTCCCGCAACATATGCCTGGGACCATGACATTGGGCACCAAATTAATATTCTTAGTGGCTATAGGAACAATAGTCATAAGTGGAATAGGTTCATCAATCAGGCCAGCCTGAGTTCAAATCCCAGCTCAGCCACTTGACAGCTATGTAATTTGGTGCAAGTTGCTAAATGTCTCTGAGCCTCAGCTTTTCCATTGACAAAACCTGGACACGTATGGCACCTACCTCAAAGCACTTTTGAGAGGATTGAACTTAATAATCCACTTAAAGAATTTGGCACAATGTATGTTTCTTCTCACGTGTTCAACAAATGTCTATTATCATTGCCATCATTATTATTAATGATAATTCATCAATTAATTTTCTCTGTACTTTTCTCTAGGGAAAAATGGTAAATTAATTAAATACCTAGAAAATGAATCTCAAGCCTTGAATCCAAAGAAATATTGAATATAGCAATTGCAAATGGAGAAAGGGGTTTGTTTATTGGGGACCAGTTGGAGCTTTCTTAGGATACTGATCCTTCTTTTTTCCTAAGACCTTGATATATCTTAGAGAGGTGGTGGAAATAAACCTAAGAACTTAAAAAAAAAATACCCACTTTTGGTCAGGATATGCTCTCCTTTTCATTTTGAGGATCACTTACCTAGTTATAAGAATAATAATTAGTTTATTTTTAGGAATTTCACTTATTATTTATTTTAATTTTTTGTTTTTAAGAATTTCAACTAAACACAAAAAGTTGGAAAAGTTGTTTAAAATGCTAATTAAAATAGACCAAAACAAAAACATTTGGTTTTAGAGGAAATGTATTTACTGTGTCATTTTGAAGATGAGGGCACTGAAATAAAGACGTGCCTGGGGTTGTCCAGGTGAGTAGGCATGGGGCTCAGGCTAGGTTTCGTTATTACTCTTCAAAGCACTCTGTTATAACTCGACAAAAATAAGTCAAGGTGCTGATTAACCAAGCCAGGGGTCTCTATCAGCCAGGGAAATTGAAGTATTTTGCTGCAATCCACCACTGACTTTTTCAGTATGTGAAAATCTTATCATGTTCTGCTTGGAATGATCCATCTTTGGCGTATGTCATAGCCATGCATTGATTTTGTCAACTTAATGTGAGGAAAATTAGTTTAATTAATTATTGAATGAACCAGAGTTTCCTTGTAACCCCATGAAACCTGCCCTAGAACATGCGTCTACTTTTCCTTCTACTGTAATTCATTTGTATGACTAGTGATGAGACTTGGCTCCACAGCCCTCAAGAGCTCTTTAGGTTTTCCCATCATATATTTCATCTCTAGAGCTGTCAGACATTTTACAAAATCATTCATATTACTCCTCAGAGATTGAGAACTGATTAATATAGGGCATTAATGACATTTTAGGGTCCCAGGCTCCACTTTATCCTATGGTTGTGAAAGGCTACTATTTAATTGCGCTTGTTCCATTCTCAGAGAGATTTCCTCTTTGTGGGGGCAAGATGGCTGCAACAACCCCAGAACACACATTTCCTCTTAAAAATGCAGACCAAAATAGCATACCAATCTCCTCCAAAAGTCATGAGAAATATTTCAATAGTAAATTAATGGCATTGGTTTGGTCACATGTCTATCTCTAAGCCAGTCACTATGGACAGAGAAATATGAGCCTTTGTGTGGCCAAGCTTAGCTCAGACACCATTCCTGGGGTGAGGTCGAAAGCAACTCCACCAGGACCATATATAGTGAGAGTGGCTGGATCCCCAGGTAACCACTGGGGATGAACTGGATTCTGATCTAACAAATATCTACTATTCAGGGGAAATTCTCTGAGCTATGGGATGATAGGATAGTAAGACTGGAAGCCTTTAGTTGGGAAAGATGGAACCTAATGGAACTTCTTAAAACTATCATGCATTTATGCAAATGGACACCAAACCCTTAATTATTGTAATAAGAATACCACCTTTGAAGTTCTGAAACCTTTCAGAATTTACTAACTTTTAGTAGCGAAGTGCTACTTTATGTCATAGGCAATATCTTTGTGGGATTCTTTATCACCAAGATGCTGTACTTATTAAAATATTAACTCAAAAGATTTGGGGTTGGGGGTGGGGTAGTCTAAGTTAGTAATGTAGAAAAGGGCTAAGACATCCCCAATTTCTATAACTCCTTTTGAAAACTGATCTTAATGATCCTCTAGAGCAATCCATATATTCTCCTGAGGCCTGGATAGTTGACCAAGCTCAATAATCTAATTCAACTCAACAAGCAAAACAGAAATGGTTTCACACGCAGTTTGAAGTCCCTGAAAAAGTTTAAGGAGTAAGCAAAGCAGAAAGCTGCAACCAGGCTATGAAGAAAAAGAACATGTGTTCCACTGCTTCATTTCTGTATCCAACAGAGAGAAGAAAACGCAGCTGTAATCCGCATAAGTGAATCCAGAGAGTAAGAAAAAACAGGTTTTAAAATTCAAAGATATTTTGCTTGAGACCAAAAGCAAACCAAGTAAACACATGATAGTAGGTTAGAGCTAAAAACATTTGACTTCAAATTTTTTGTTTTCTATTTCTAAATGTGTTCTCAATTTAACTCACATATAAAATATATTATTAAATTATATTATTACATATAAAATATTATTTATCTTCGTACATAGCCTCATAGTTGATCATTGAGTACTTGGCAAGCAAGGGCACTTTTGCTTTCTTCTCCTCTTGCCTCCTGAAAACAAAGGTCTGAGAAGTTGCTGATTCTTAAGCTGAAGCTTATTTCATCAAAAAAGGTCGAAATTCTTAAGAGTGTAAATGTGTCCTTTGAGCAGGCTTTCATTCCCTTTTCTTTTTTTCCTGGGGTATTATTGTGCTTTCCTGGTGATTTAGCCACCGAGGAATGATGAAAAGAATTATCTGTTTCAATGATTTGTGGCTTATTATAGGCACTGGGGACAAAGTTGAAATAAAGGATCACGATGAGATTTGATTGTTCTTCATGTTTTGTTGTCACAGATAGGAATAAAGTCATGCCTTGGGAAAGAAACTGTAAAAACAGAACGTCTTGCTGTAGGTTATGCAAAACCATAGACAGTGTGCTTTATAGAAAAGAAACGTCTTTAGAGATATCAGGTATGCTTCCTAATTATGGCAAAATAATTTGAAATAAAATCTTTTTTAAAAACGTGAACCTTACATTTCTAGAAGTCTGGGATCTGTGAACCCAAGATAATTTTTTTTTTTAAGTGGGCTTGGGGTCAGAGTGGGCAGTTCCCTAATTTATTCCTTAGCTATGCCCATTGACAAGATCAAAGGCGTGACCATATGAGTAAAATCTTATAATATTTGCTCAGTCACTGAATAACTCATTCTATGGGACTCATTTATGGGACTCATTCTATGTGTCAGAAATACAACACTGAATAGGACAAAGACTTTGCCTGGTGGGAAGTCTCCTGGGAAGACAGAAATTACATAAAGATATTTAAATTATGATTGTAGTAAGTGACACAGAAGGAACACATGATGGAAATGCCCAATACCAAAGTGGTCCGGGACCCAAGGAGTGATATCTGGTCACATCTTGAAGGGAGAGTTAGGTAGGTGGAGGCAGTCAGGGACAGGACTAGTGGCAAGAAGAGACAGAGGACACTACATCTCTGGAATTTCTGAGATGGGAAGAAATATGAGGTGTTCAGTGAGCTAAAAGAAGATCCACAAGAAGAAGGCAGGTGTGGATAAGGGTTCAAACTGGAGAAGAAAATGGAGTCAGAGACCATAGAGTCTTGAAGGCCTATCTGGAACTTTATAAACAATGGAAATTCATGGGAGAAGGGTTTTTTTTTTTTTTTAAATGCATGTCCCTGTCCTGTTTTTTAAAATTTTGAATGATCCCCTTTTCCACAGTTTAGGGAACCAAGCAGAGAGGTACAACCACAGAGATAGGGAGACTACTCGCATCTGTTGTTGTGATCCAGAAAGCCGGTGATAGTGACTTTGCCCACCAGGGATGGCAAAGCTGGTAGAGAGAAATAGAAGGATTTGAAAAGTATGTAGGAGCCAGAACCAATAATATAATGGGTAAAGTGAGTGAACACCACTCCCGTGTTTCTGGACTGCTTAGAAGTAGGGAGGATGGACCTTGATATGGGGACCTCCCAAGGCAGAGAATGTTTTAGGAGAGATTAACTTCAGTTCTGGAAATGTCTGTGTCACATCCAAGCAGAGACATGGAGTTGACAGTTAGGTACTTGGGCCTGGAATATAGCAGAAATGTCTAAACTAGATCTATTTGCAAGTTTCTGTAATAAATACTTTCAGATGTTTCCTAGTTACTGGTCACTATCTAAGCACTTTATAGACACTAAACTGTCTTACTCTTCCTTACAACTCTCCAAGGTGAGTGCCACTGTTAAACCTCTTTTACCAGGATTATTCAAGCCACCCAGCTTGGAGATGCAGAGTCAGGATTTGAACCCAGGGTATCTGGCTCCAGAGTCCACACATCTAACCACGAGGCTGAGGGGCTGAGCCCAGAAATCGAATGGGCGAGTGAGAACTAAGAGGGGAGAAGGGAGCCCTGTGGAGCTCACACCATTAAAGGTCAGAGGAGGAGAGTGAATTGGCAAAGGAGCAGGTCACTTGTACAAATCCATTAGACCCATTTGTCCCAACGTGTTCTCCCAGCAAGTCCTCACACGCTGTCAGCAGAACCGAGATGACACTTATCTCCATTAGCCTGGACACCCTCACCACCGGATACAAGGTCTCAGGGATTTATCCTCCTCGAAAATCCAGGCCAGAACTACCACGCCGGGCTCTGCACAACTGGTGTTCCTCCAAGGCGGACTCTTTTGCCAATAACTTGACTTGTATTATTTTTAGTGAAATATCATGTAGCAAGCTGCTCCTAAAATATTTCCAGTCTGGAGTGCTGGCAAGGAAAAAAAAAATCAAAAAAGAAAAAAGCTGGGAGTGGAGGGCAAGAGTGAGAAAAGAATCGGAATAATGAAAGGTGGAGTGTGGATCACACCCCCAAAACTATAGCAGACAGGACGCAATCTTGTAAGTGAGAAGGCTGGAAAGTCATCACCACATTCTGGTTGATCTTAATCTTAATGAACTGCCACCCACTCCTGCCTGCGTCTTCCCGAGCTAAGCAATTAGCCAGTTCCTCCTTAGTGATCCTGTTAGGTGGTTTTCACTGGCTGTACGATTACGCACGGCCTCGGCGCCAGGAAGCCTTGGAAAGTCCTATCTGAAGGCACAGGCTTTGGATTTGAACCAGTGCAGGGGGTGTGAGCTTGGGCTCTGGTAAATACAGGACTTGAGGGAGTGATTAAGCTGTGGTCTCAGTTTCCTCATCTGAGAAAGGGGGGTGATGCAAAAGCCTACTTCACAGAGTTCTTAGGACACATGTGAAATGGTCCCTGACCAGTAGGATAGGAAATACTCGAGAAGCGTCCATTAATCTTATTTTAATTACTATTAGAGGGGTTGGTGCTCTTCAGATACTTTCAGTAACAGAAAACTATGGTCTTTCCAAAGGCGGCCATGCACCTTATTAACAGTAAGTCATGGTCATAGCCAGTCAAGGAGGATTTTTAGCTGAATTTGAGGATTACTGATGGAAGGACTCTCAACTACTGTTTGCATGTAGCAGCATTCAGAGAAGCAGATATGGTGTGTGTGTGTGTGTGTGTGTGTGTGTGTGTGTAGAGAGAGAGAGAGAGAGAGAGGGAGCCATGTGTCATAGAGATTAGACTTCATACAATCGCGAGATGTGGCTCAGCAGTCTGTGGGCATCCGTTGCCCCCCCTGTCTGGCCCTGGAGCTTGAAGCCACAGTCAGGTGGGTGAGCAAGAGAAGACAGACGTAGAACCAGGGAGAATCAGGACAAGTGGGAACCCAACAGTAGGACCTGGAGGCCGCAGGGAGGGACTGAAACTCCCACTAGTTCCCGTTATCTCTGGCCTTAATGATTTGGCCATCCTGCAGAAATGGGGATCCTTAGTCCCGGAAGGAAACACACAAATGGCTCAGGGAAGCTGAAGAATGTTCTGGAAGAAGGAGGGAAGTAGTGGGCTCATCCGCTATCTCATGCCAACAAGATGAGCGACTCAACAACAATGTGTGTGAACGACAGGATGGTAGCTGCTTCATTTTGCCCGCTAAGTAATAGCCCGCTGGACTCTCCTTTGTAGGCCACCCCAGGGGGAAGTGCCCAGGAAAGGGAATTCTGGGGAATGCATTTCAGCCCCGCCAAGTGCTGACCACATTACAAAACCTCTCACCTGTGATTGCCATGGATATTTTACTAACCAGATACGTGCTCAGCACTCTGCTGACTACTTTCTTTTCCTTCATTTATCTCTTTTCACCCCAAACCCTGCAAGTCTAGCTATCATGGTTGAGGAAACAGAGGAAGAAAATTCTTTTTGAGTAGTTTGGCCACAGTCAGATGAGATTTATTTATAAGTGAGGAAACATACAGTTAAGTTTGGGAGTTGGTGTCTGCACTAACCAGATTTTCTGTATCATTAGAATTCCTCTCCAAAACAGCTTAGCTAATGACTGCGACAGATTATCATCATGCAGTTCCTGTCCTGGCTCTTGTTAAAAATAAGAAAGCAAGACAGGCCCAAGGCACTGATATACCTAGTGATCAGATGACACTCTTGGAATCTCAATGAAAGTGAAATAATTTTCAGGTACTGTTTATATACAAATATTATTCTCTTTAAAATTAAATGGGTATCAACACCAAATGGAATTATTCCTTAGGCTCAATTTATTTCCTTTCAAAAGCTTTACCTTAATTTTAGTTACATTCTAAATGTAAGTCATAGCTAGTCTACCATTATCGTGTATGCGGACATGCAGTCTGCATCAATTCGCACTGAATTTAATAAGAATTGAAATGGAAATCTTCATTGTCATTTAGCTAAGAGTAATCAGTATCTGAAGTTGAAATTCTTGCAGGCAATCATGGGATCCCATCCACATAGGCAAAATCCCAATTTACCAGTTACAAGCTGGTTATAGAGAAAACATAGGGTAACTGCTGAGTAAGCACAGATCCTCCTATAGAGAGCTATAAACTCTGGGCACAGGTAAAAAAGTAGCTGGCTGAAATCACTAGGGACTGCAGCGACGCCAACAGATTCTTTTTCTTTTTTTAAGATTTATTTGAGAAGGAGCTGGGGGAGGGGCAGAGGGAGAAGGAAAGAGAGACTCTCCAGCAGACTCTCCGCTGAACGAGGAGCCCATGCAGGGCCAGATCTCATGACCCTGAGCTCATGACCTGAGCCAAAATCGAGAGTCAGATGCTTAACCAACTGAGTCACTCAAGTGCCCCAAGGCAACTGGATTCTTACAGGAACTCCATGCTCAAAAGAATGGAATAAATAGAGTGGTTTCCATTATTGTCTTCAGCCTGGGATCAGGTATAGTCAGCAGCGATTTAGCGACAGCAGGGGCACGGGTGGAAAAACCACAGTCTTTTTGTCCTGGAGACTCAAGAGAACAAATATGAGGAAACTCACCACCAAAGGGACCGGGGAAGTCCTGTAATGAAAATGGTCAGAGAGGGCTCACCAAATTCTGTCTGCTGTTACCTCAGTCACTCTTGAACCATTCATGTACAGAACAGACTCAAAACAGCTCTGCTAAGACAAAAGGTACGAACTGGATTTAGACCTGCTAGCCTGAGTTTTAAGATCTAGTACAACCCAAGATACTGTGTGACTAAAATAATATGAACATTATTTATTGATACATATTGTAAGGCTAGATAGCTCTAGTAGCTTAGCTCAAGATAGAGAATGACCAGCGACTTCCATATGACAAACTATGGTAGAGCAAATCAAGTGCGAGGAAGATGGAAGAAACACTCTTAAGTTGGCCTTGAAGCCAAGCTTTGGAAATGTCATCTAAATGTGGAATTCAAAGAAATCCTGCATCTCATAGGCTCCCTCATGTGCTTCCTCCTGCATAAAGTCTTTTTCTGATTACTGCATACAGATTAATACATCACCTCTGAAATCCATGCTATTTCTTTTTTTTTTTTTTAAGATTTATTTATTTATTTGAGAGAGAGAGAGAGAGCTGAGGCAGAGGGTGAAGAAGAGAATCTCAAGCACACTCCTCACTGAGCAAGAGCTAGATATGGGGCTCGATCTCATGACTGGAAGATCATGACCTGAGTGGAAACCATGAGTCAGATGTTTAACCAGCTGGGCCACCCAGGTGCCCCAAATCCTTGCTATTCCTGATCATTCATGAGGCATGACTCTGATACTGTCCTATAACAAAATTACATTCATGTAAGTATCACCCCAAGTTGTGTGTGAGCTCAGCGGGAAATTGTGCCATGAGCGATTAGTGGTGTCTGCCACAGGCAAGGAGATCATGTCACGTATACTCCACGTCCCCCCTTTTGAGCCCTCTGAAGTGTTTTACAGATATTATCTTATCGAACACTCACAGTAACACTCTGAAGGAGATATTATTTTCCCCATTTGAGAAAACTGGAAAATAGTAACTCAGATGAGTTTCTGAGAGGTTGCCTAAGGTTACTCAGAGTCCCTCCCGCCCTGTGATAAATGATGGAATTAGGCTTCAGCACCTGAACTTTTCCCACCATAGTGCTACGATTCTCTTTGTAACACTATCTCCCACCTACTCAGTTCCTGGCAAGTGCTTAGCACAAAATAGGTTCTTGGTAAGCATTTTTACAGACTTAATAAATGGATGACATGTCAACTTGGCACGCAGCAGCCTAAAATAAGGAGGTTATTTTTTAGACAGTTGTGAAACTGAGGGCAAGTCTGAATCACAATAACAGAAGGTTTTAACTGGAAGCCATATTTGAAAATAAAGTGTTATCATGTCTGCAGTGCACAGAGTGTTGTGGCCAGATAAGCACGTCTTCGAGCGATTAACAGAAGTATCCTTTCCAGTAAACACAGGACAACGACATTAAAATCCATATGATAATTCATCTATAATCTTTTCATGGCAAAAGTTGTCATCAAATGAAATTTTAAACATATCACTTTGTGCTTAAAACTCTTAATTAGGCTGTCATGCATATCAAAGACCACAGCTGAGCCCTAAATGTTCTTCATGATCCGATCCATCTTTATCTTTAGCCCCATCTCTAAATTTGCTCACCTGACTAGCCTCACCTCAGTCGTACCAGATTACTTAAACCATTCATATGACATGTACTTTTACATCTTCTCTCTCTTCTTATACAACATTCTTTCTCTCTGAACTGCCCATTACTCTTCTTTGTTCTGAAAGAACAAATTCCATTAATTCCATTAATTTAAAGTGTTACCTCTTTTTGCAACTCCTCTCTGATCCTCGGAACCTAAAGATCCCTTGTTCTTGCTCAGAATGGAAGCCTGGATTCATCACAGCATTTTCTTCACTTTAATTGTTGATTGAACTTTCATTCTCTTCGACCTAACCAAAAGCCTTTGAAGACACAGATCACATCTTATTTTATGACTGTATCATCCAGGATCGTGTCTGGCACACACACAGCAGGAGCTTAATAATTATTTTTTGAAAGAATGGATGTCAGTTCTATTCCTAGATGACATATGGGTATAAAGGAGAAGAGGAAGGAAAAGGTCAACTATTTGTCATGTGAGGGCAGGGAAGGCCAGTTTTTCCAGGAGATACAGTAGTTTATCTCCCAGTTTTTATCAGTCAGTCTGGTAGGGACTGCAGCTAGTAGTCACCTAATTTCATTTCCCAGTCTTACTCGCAGTTTGGTTGGTCATGAGATGAATGATGGTGAATGGAATCTATGCAGAAATGACATAAGCCACCTTTCAGCATGGCTGACAAAAATCTCCCATGCGCAGTAATACGTTCTCATTGTCTTCCTCCTGTCTCCTGTTGGACAGTGCTGGGGTGACTTTGAAACTTCAATACAGTGGAGTCACAAGATGGAAATGGCCCGGGTCACTGAGTCACCACTTGGGTGAGAGCTAGCGCATAGCCATTCAATTAGAAACAGCCACACTGGAAGTGCAATCACTGAGATTTGGCAGTTATTTATTATAGGAGCTTATGTCATTTATCATGACTAATAAAGTCAAATATGAATTCTATTTGTGCCAGCGTTGCTCTTATACAAAATACTACAAACATCTGAAAATGGAGCTTTTAAGGCCTTGAGGGAGACTCATTTAATTAAGTAGCACTTATTAAATCTTCTCACTGCAAAGAGAAACTGGAAGTTGCAGAGGAAAACATTTCAGAATCAAGCAGACCGGATGCACCCCCACAGGGGACCTGAGATGTGGTGTGTGTGGTATCAGAGATGCACCTACAGAATAGTTTTGAGCTAGCCCCTATACCTTACTTTTAGGGCCTGTGTATGTATAGAATCTGCAGAAAGGCAGCTGGCGTGGCTCTTTTAGTGACCAGCTAGGGAAAAAGCAAAGTTAAGACTGTAATTAGATGAATCTTGAGGCTTTTGTAGGCCAAGATAAAGTATGTATGCAAGGGGCCGGGGCCCAGTGGGGCCTTTACTTTCCATCAACATGCCCCTTTCCTGATTCCTCCTTCTCCCAACTCTGTCTCTTTCCTGACAAGTGATGATGTTTTTGCCACCAAAGTCATGCTCTGCCTGTTGAAGCGGTAGCCAAAGTGTAACTCTAGAGATGTGGTTGCCAGTAAACAAGAAAGTGGAGCAAACCGGTGCTAAGTGGTAAGTGCACTTATATAAGCAAAACAACCAAGACCGTTCAGGTATCGTTACCCAAGGGATGACTTTCCTGTGACACCGTAGAGGACATTCGATTCAACTCTATTTTACTGGCGTAGAGCCTTAAAATAGAATGTGACAAAACAGGGTAATTCAAAGCTGAATGGATATAGTAGGAACTGAGGAATTACTGGGTATGGTGAGATCCATGGCTTGATACCAATAGAGCCCCAACTAGAGGCATCACTAAATTCTCAAGAGTTGATCTCAAAAGGTTAATGCAGAGGATGTCTCTTGAGGTGACCTCTCAGTTCTCTGTGATTCTCTTTTATTGAGGAACAGTTCTGTGGCAGCTGTGGAGAGACACAATTCTGATCCCCCGCTGTGAAGGAAGTAACTGATTGGGTGGCCCCAGCTGCTGCTGAGTCACACACAAGACCACTCTTCCTGTGGGCTGCTCTCAGCCAATGACTGAGTATGTCAGGGATAGTAAGTCAGCTGCTTCTTTTTTATATTTTTTAAGATTTTATTTATTTATTTATGAGAAAGGCAGAGACATAGGCAGAGGGAGAAGCGGGCTCCCCGAGGAGACTTGATCCCAGGACCGGGGGGAACCATGACCTGAGCCAAAGGCAGATGCTCAACCCCTGAGCCACCCAGGAGCCCCTAAGTCAGCTGCTTCTTGCAACGTTGCAAGAATTTCCTGATTCTGGACTTTGACTCAAGGATTCCCATCAGCTTGGCCAAAACTTTTCTAATGTTGTAGTCTTAGATTTTGCAGTTTAACCTTGCTTCCTTCTCTCCTTCACAGGGATTAGACCTGCATTATGATGTCCTCTGCTCCTCCCCTTTATGCTCCATAGGTTTTTCCACAGTAAGTCTCTTGCATCCACTTCTCAGAGGGCCCAAGCCAGTGCAAGATCACTTCTACAGGAGGCTTTCCAAGAACCAAAGCTGTGTTCTAGGATCCTGCCGGAATTGCCATGGGACCAGACAACTGACCAAACTTGGGGCCATGGGATACTCAGCCCCAGGAATTTGGGGGTTAGAGAAAGCTGGGGTACCTCGAGCTCAAGCATACTGAAGAGCTTCTTGGAGAAAAGGCTCATGAGCTTAAGTGTTGAGATCCTGAAGATGCCTTCATGCCTTCCTCTCTTATATTTTTATTTTTAGTCATTCCTTTATGTCTTTGTGATTTTCCAATTTCATTCCACTGAACTCCTTCTTTTTCCTTTCGCTTGTCTAAGTCAATTTCTGTTACTTTCGACTGGGCAATGGCTATAGTGAGGCACAGACCAGATTTTTCATGTCTTTTATGGCACTGCAGAGTTCATCCAGAGCCTTTCCTAACCCATTTATGGATTTTTTTTGATGTGTTGAAATAGCCATTTTTATTTAATTAATCGCTCAGTTCTGTCAAACATCTGGTCAATTTAGTGAAGGGGAAAATAGACAAGTAGTTGTTTGCTTTAACTAATTACCAAACCAGTTTAAATGGCTGATTCCTTCATTCTACATAGATCCACTTCCCAGCCATACCATCCTCCCCCACCAAAAAATAAGAAAACAAGGATTCAATTTCATAACAATTTGTTTCTATGTAATGTACTAGTTCAGTTCTACCACAGTGAGAATGGGGATGTGTGGCATCTGCCCATTTTTCAGGACCAACAGGATAAAATAGAAAAAGGATAATCAAAAAGGAAAGATTTCCAGGGGAAAAAAAGTGCTGCAAGCGCAAAGGTCCTAACCCATTTATGCCTCTGATGGCATCTCTATGCCATCAAGATGGCATCTTGAGTTTTGTCCTCTGCATGAAGTTGGCTTTATTTTTAAATTGTAAAAATCTTTATTTCTCAAGATGCTAAACATAAATCTAAAATGCCCGAAGTAAAGTTAAAAAAAAAAACTGAAAAAACAAAACATGACTCACAAAAAGGACATTTTGATAGTTAGAAGTTATGGGAAAAGATTTGTCAGGCATCATTTGCTAAATTGCACACATAAAGAGAAGGTGCTCAGAAACTATAAAAAGAAGGAATCTTGTCTTACATTAGGCACATAGGAAGGAAGTTCAAAGAGTAAGATTACCTAAAGCAACATACGATTTTCTGTCTAGATCTCAGAGAGATTTTTACTTTCGGATGTTGAATAGCTATTAAAATGGGAAAGATCTTAGATGAGGGAGGAAACACTGCAAGAAGTCACAAAGTGAAGCGAAAACAGAAGATGCCTACAGATTGCATTCTTCGAAAACACTTTACACCTACCCTCGGCTCTCTGTCTGGCAACATCAGCGTGTTTCTAAATGCCCCCGAGACACACCTAGGAGGACTGCATCAAACCGCAAGTGACAAAATGGCACTAAATCAGATCACTTGTTCATTGTCAACCTAGGAATCCAAATTAGAGCTGAGACTGAAAGCTCAGATTTCTACAAACTCTTTGAGGCCCGTGTGATAAAAACAGGCCACACCACCTCTGAAAGTACAGCTGCTTGATATGTGTTCAGTTTTATGAGAAACGTTTTCATTTCTTTGCTTGATTTTCTGAGTGATTCAGAAACAAATGGCAGAAGTTTTAAGGATTGTTTTTATTTATTTATTTATTTTAGATTTTATTTATTTATTCATGAGAGACAGAGAGGCAGAGGGAGAAGCAGGCTCCATGCAGGGAGCCTGATATGGGACTCGATCCTGGGACTCTAGGATCATGCCCTGAGCAGAAGGCTGGCGCTAAACAGCTGAGCCACCCAGGGATCCCAGGCTTGTTTTTAAAGCTCCAGAAATCTATCCATCTCCCTCCCTCCCTCCTTCCCTTCCTCCATCTCTTCCTTCCTGTCAAATACCAGTCCACTGACTGCACTTAATGAGGAAAAGTAAAAAAAAAAAAAAAAAAAGTCCTATGTATGATACACATCCAGAGACATGGACGCTTTGTCAAATAAAAGGATGTGGTCTAGATTTTCAATCAAAACAATTAGGCAATAAGCTGAGAATCTGTCTGGCTTCAAGAGTTCCCCCAGGAGTTTACAAATGTGTTTTCAAACACCAGACAAGCTGTTCGTTTCTAGTTTGAGCGGCAAAGTGTAGATATACACATCATCACATGCGATGGCGGCCCAAGGCTCTTCTAGGTAATCTCAAAAGCTTTTCATTTGGTTCGGAAACAGAGAGGAAGAGATAATTAGTCATCATCTGCTTAATCTCCAGTGACAGAGATTGGCCTGACGTCCCCATTTACTTCTGTCTTAATCCAATTGTGCTGTAGAACATCGAAGCAGAGATCAAAGCCTATCTTCCCCTGGGAGACCCAGGGACACGTTTTCCTCCACAGAGATTTGGAGCAAGGTGAGCTGTGTCCGTCGCATCTACAGGTAGCCAGGAGCCAGCCCTGACTCTGCCGGGACTCTTTACTCCATAGGGATGGATAAGGTCTGAATCACAAAGCCTCCCTTCCCAACCTGCTGAATACTGGGGAGTCTGAACTGCTCGGTGAACCCTGGTGATCTCCGGGGGATGCTTCTGTGTTCTAAAAATTCAGCGTGATTTGTATTTGCCACTCACTCACTTTGAGTTCTTTTCTCCTTAGAGGGCCTCATCTCCTCCTGCCGGTGGGCCCCATGGTCTCTGCTCCCAATATTCCTTTACCAATTTCCTGACAAAGACAAAACCAGAAATAGGCCCGTGTGATAAAAACAGGCCACACCACCTCTGAAAGTACAGCTGCTTGATATGTGTTCAGTTTTATGAGAAACGTTTGCATTTCTTTGCAATCCCCAGAAATTTCCCGGGGATAATCAATAATTTATAATACATTTAGAGGCAGTCTGAGACAACTTTTAGAGTGCCTATGATCCACGCTCTATGTGATTTAACCTACTTCTTGCTACCACTTTATGAGTCCTGGACTCTTATTAACAAAAGCCTATAGATGAACTAACTGAGGCACAGAGAAGGTTAAAACTTTTTTTTGTTAAAGTCACATTTAGTAAATCCAGAGCTGGGATTTGAGTCCAGGCCATCTGGTTGAAAAAGCTGGGCTCTTCACCACCATAGTGAATATCCTTTCTACCTCCTAACGAAGTAAACAAAATCTACAAAGATGCACCTTTATCCATGTTAAAACAACATGCTGCATTATCTTCTCAAAACTTTGGCCTTATTGGAGCTCAAATTCCAAGGTCCATTCCAAAGTCTTTTCTCTCCGCTTGCACAACTGACAGAAAACCACAGGGTTGATCTGCCCCAAAGATAAAGTCTCCAGCTCTTTGTGAAATGTAAATTATTCTGCTCGAGAATCCTTTCTCTGGTCTAGTTATACTGGTTTTTTAGCTTCTGTCCTCTCCAACTAAAGATCAGTGACTTCTCCCTGCACAAAACAAAACTATCGTGTCATAAGGCAACTGTCCCGCTCCATTCGAGTGGATTTGGTTTCAGGTTTTTAAGCCCCTTCTTGAGCATCCTTCTTTGGTGGGGATACTCAAGGTCAGTGCAAGCAGCCACTGATAAGATACATGCTTTCCCTGACTCGGGGGAACCCCATCTATTTGAACTCTGACTGGTTTTACCTTCTGTCCCAGGAGTGCATCCTTGCTCTGCCTCTCTTCCCATTCTGACCACTCCCATCCCTTCAGATGGAAACAGTATGCAAATGCTTCCCAAGCCTAGGTCTTGAGTTAAACCTCTTCTGTGAATTCCTCTTCTATATATTAATCTGCCTTTTGGATGTCTCTACGTAGATGCCCCATGGTCACCTTGAGTTTAGCACAACCACCACCTCAGGTCATTGCACTAGCTCTCTGCCCGGAGTGATCTTCTACTAGACATCTCAGGCTCTCTCCCTCACAGCCTTCCCTGACCATCCTCTTTAGAATAGTAGCATCCTTCCACCCACACTCTCTCAGTCTGTGTCTGTCCCTCTCCACTAGAATGTAAGTTCCAGCAGAGCATTGCCTTTTGTCTGCCCTGGTCAGTTTTGGAACATTGCTTGGCATGCTGTGGTCACTTGATACATCCTAGAAGGAAGAAGGGAAGGAAGGAAGGAAGAAAGGAAGGAAGGAAGGAAGGAAGGAAGGAAGGAAGGAAGGAAGGAAGGAAAGAAGAACAAATCATCTCCTTTGTTCCTACCAAAGTTCCTCCCAGTCCCAGCCACTCTGTTTCCAACGTAACATCTCAAATGCACATCTTATCATGTGGGTCATCATTTTAAAGGAATCCTTCAAATCCCTCCTATATCCACAAATAGTTAGCATGGTACTGGCTTTACACTTTACCGTTCACCATCCTCACCAGGCTCATTTCTGACCACTCTCCCATAAGCATCCTGTGCTCTACCCAGCATTTCCCAAGTAGATGTGCCATGAACAAATGGCCCCGTGGACAGTGCAATCTGGATAGCTTGTCACACTGTTGAAAGATAAACTGAGGCATAACAAATTTTTTAGGAGTTCATTTGTGCAAAAACCAATTTGATTCAATGCAAATCAGTAGTTAGGAGTGCTCTACCAACAGGAGCCAGGGGCAAGGTTTTTATCAATAAGATGTGGAAACAAAGCAAGGAAGTTATTTGATTGGCTCTGGCTTTCATTACTTGGTAAAGCCAAGGTGGTTGGTTGCAATTGATTGTTCTTCTTACCCTAGAGGCATTTATATGAATTGCCTGAGGCTTTGGATAGGCTACTAGGGCATCAGAGCCACCCCAGGCCACTGCCTCCTTGTTTGATTCCCCTAACAGTGCTATATCTTGACAGTAACAAGTCACAAAGCACACTGGCATATGAAGGAAGTCATGTCATTAATAAACAGATCAATGGAATATTACTCAGCCATTAGAAATGACAAATATCCACCATTTGCTTCAATGTGGATGAAACTGGAGGATATTATGCTGAGTGAAGTAAATCAATCGGAGAAGGACAAACATTATATGGTCTCATTCATTTGGGGAATATAAATAATAGTGAAAGGGAATAGAAGGGAAGGGAGAAGAAATGGGTAGGAAATATCAGAAACGGAGACAGAACATAAAGACTCCTAACTCTGGGAAACGAACTAGGGGTGGTGGAAGGGGAGGAGGGCGGGGGGTGGGGGTGAATGGGTGACGGGCACTGAGGGGGGCACTTGACGGGATGAGCACTGGGTGTTATTTTGTATGTTGGCAAATTGAACACCAATAATAAATAAATTTATTATTAAAAAAATAAACAGATCAAGAATTTATTTCTTTATTTAGAAAGATTTTATTTATTTATTCATGAGAGACACACAGAGAGAGGCAGAGACAGAGGCAGAGGGAGCAAGCTCCCTGCAGGGAGCCCAATGTGGGACTTGATCCAGGGACTCCGGAATCACACCCTGGGCCCAAGGCAGACCCTCAACCTCCGAGCCACCTGGGTGTTCCACGAGCATGCACTTAAAAAGGGAAAGCTGTTTAGGAACCCCAAGTTTGTTCAGTCCAGGCTCCTCAAACTTTTTTTGTGCAAGGAACAACGAGGAACCAGGTTCCCTGGAACACAGTTTGGGAAACACTGCGGTCTATGCCTGCTTCCAGTTTCCTGTGCAGCCCAGGCTCCCTCATCTTCCCATGCTTTACTTTTATAGTTCCTGTGTCTACAAGGCCCATCCCTCTTCTGATGCTTCCAGAATTCCTATAAGCCCTTCCTCTAAAGCTCAGTGTAGGGTCACTTCCTCTGAAAAGCCCCTGCCGGGAGAATTCATCATCCTCTCCTGCTCTCCAGCTCCACGGATCACTCCCCTCTGTCCCAGCACTCGCCCTATTATTCCGGCTTATATTCTGACTCCTCCACTGGACGGCGATCACCAGGGATCTGGGGTCATTCACCTCCGTCCCTTCCATCCCCAGGGCACAGGACACTGTCAGTGTGATGAAGGAAAAGTCTGTTCGGGGAATGCAACATTGATATCTATGTCCCTGGTATCAAACACGAGGAAGAGGGAAGATGATGAGGAGTGTGCAAAGAAATACCGACTCTGATTCAATAATGTGAAGAGTGCTTTATGTCTTTTTGCGGGAAAGCACCCAGGGAAGAAAAGGCGTAGCCCATCGGGAGGTGGTCTGGTCTGGACCTCCGCACCCTGCCTAAAACGCATTCACCACTCTGAAAGTGACTTAATGGGTCTCAAATTCCTAGAATCAATAACTTTCTTTGTTGCCACTGCCTGCCTCTGCAGATGGGAAATAAACAGCCCATCTCCAGCCCACTTAAAACACAGATGCCTCCCAAACCACAGGTTTGCCCTGGAAACTTGTCACAGTCATGCCAGCTGCCTGGGTTTTTACTTTCCAGATTCCATCCACAGACAGGGTGGCTTTCTTGTTGTAGAAAAAAAAAAAAAAAGCCTAAGG
This sequence comes from Vulpes lagopus, assembly GCF_018345385.1. Taxonomy (NCBI): domain Eukaryota; kingdom Metazoa; phylum Chordata; class Mammalia; order Carnivora; family Canidae; genus Vulpes; species Vulpes lagopus. Next base: position 59,442,101 of record NC_054828.1, read on the forward strand.
ACACAAGCAAAAAAAATAATAAATAAATAAACATGTGATCCTTTCCAATTTAATGATGAAAAATGTGACATTTATTTCTCAGTTCATATAAAAAGAGAAGTCAAGGAGTTTGGGTCATTCGACTTCATGGCATCCAGCATCTGTTACGGTGCATGGAACATAGCAAGTGCTCAGAAATGTATGATAAATTAATTTCTGTAAAATGTGTCGGATTCAAAGATTTCAACAGATGCATAAAGCAAGGATACCAACCAGTGACCTTGCGAGGCTGTCTAAACGAGAACTCGTCCTGGCCCTCAGTCAATGAAGACTGAGTAGATCAGTGCTTCCAACTTTGTTAGTCTCCTATCGGACCGGGAGGACCAAGAAAGGGGTGGAAGCCATGTGGAGGGGGGTGAGGGGTGGGGATCACTAAATCAAGTATCTTGCCCTTCAGCTGATGGATCAACCAGCTTACCAAGCTATCGGCCCGGAAACTATGTGTTTCCGCGCACAATGCTTAGCGGGGCCTCCTGCTTCTCTTAGCGATGCCTCTTCCAGGGTTCTCTGCAAGTTGCACACAAAGAGAGTAATTATTTCTAGGTCTTCCAAAGCAGCTTTGTCACTGTGTCATCTAAAGAACGAGCTGGGAGGCAGTGATCTCTCATCAGTGGGGTTCTTTTTAAAATTTTTCAATCAATTTCAAATGACTGAGGCTAACTCTGCTCTTCCCTTCCTGGTGTTGCCCAGGAAACAATTCTCTCCTATAATTGTACCCAGATCAATTTTCTGCTCTTCTCTTCCCTGATCTGTGCCCAGGAGGACCCACTCCTATGACTGTATCACCTGGGCTCCTCTGTCTTCTGACTGCCAGTTTTGTTTAGCAGGCGACAGGCACCAGAGGGACATCAAAAAATGGGAGAGGAAAGCAGTCACATGTTTCTTCCTGCCCCTCCCAGCTGGGGGAGCGTGAATGTGGCAGCTGTCACAGGCTGTTATGACTGCAACTCTTTGCACAGCTTCAGTGTGTGGCCGGCCCACCATTCCTTGTTGATCCCCTTAAATCTACCCCCCCACACACACACCAATGCAATAGTTTCTCCCGTAAATTATTTTCAGTTAAACACCGAGTGTGCCTTCTGACTGATACACCATGTTAAAGAGTTCCATTTTTATCCTAAAGTATATCAGGAAACCATTGAAATGTTTTAAGCATTGGGGGAAGAATGTGGGAAAAAAAAGTCATAATTACATTTGAATTTCAAAAAAATCTAACTCTGGCTATGGTTTGGGATGTAGATTGGAAAAAGATGAGAGTGCATATGGGTAGGTCAGTAAGGAGATTATTGTACGGTCCAGAGGAGGAATAGCACTGGGATGGGATGTTGGACTGGGGCGTTGGTGAAGGTAAAGAGGGAGAAATCAAGAGATGTTTGAATGCAAAATAATAGAAGCTAGTGGTGGATTCGATAAGGAGAGAGGGAGGGAGGTGAGACATTGAAATGTCAAAAGTAATTCCTTGCTTGGCTGTTGATCATGCTACGTGATAAGAAATGTAAATGGGAGGCCAGATTTCTAGGATAATGCTCATGATTTTGATCTAAGGCCTGTTCGTTTTGAGTTGTCGTTATGATATCTCAGTAGACAAATAAATGCACAAGTCTAATAACTCAGAGAAGAGATCTAGACTTGAGATTGTATTTGAGAGTTGTCTCTACATAGCTGTGGATTAACCCTGTGAATTATGACCCCTGAGAATGAGAAATGGCTCCATGTTCTGGACAGAAATATTACGGATACTTCTTAAGAGACCCTACAAATGAAGACAAATGAACAGATATGTGAAGTGAAACTACAAGTGGGTTTTTTTTTTATTGCTCAGATCAGATGCATGCATTTAAATACAAATAATAAAAATTTAAAATAATAAAAAGGGCTATTTTTTATTAAGTATGTCTTATGTCATTTTTTTATTTCCTGAGTCTGATGCAAAATGTTTTAATGCCTCATGAGAGGATGCATGCTAAGTGAACAAACTGATATACTTATGCTCTCAAAAAACATTTTTTTTTTTTTTACCCTGAAGTGCTAGTGCTAGTGAAGTGAAGTGCTTATATGGCACACATTTAAGTTAGGTTGTCATGGTAACTAACTGCAGAGAATTGTGGTCATATTTGCTCTATTATCTGTGCCATGTCCTAGCAGGATGGCCGAGGTTCCTATCTGCCTCACCCATGCTCAGTTCAAGACAGCGTCTTCTTGATCCAGAATCCTTTCTTCAGCAATTCCCAGAGAAACTTTCCTAGATTCTGTGGCCTCTAAGAATATTTACTGAAAAATGATCATACCGTAGGATCTCATCTTCATCCATCTTATAATTAAAATGCTCAAATGCTCTATCTGCCCATGTAGAACAAAATATCCATTTTTTTTGTCAGTGTAAACAAATGGGGCTACCTCTGGCCCAACACAAGACATCGTCTTGTTATAAAGGTACGTGCGCTACATACAGAGACATACGTGTACTGAATGAAACCTCACGTAAGACAATGCTGACTTTTGCCACTTGCAGTCTGCCCTAAGATTTTCTGTTCTATCCTACTTAGGTTCTTAGAATGCTGATTAAGGCCCACCCGCTTGACCTCATAATTCAGTCTGGGGTTGAGACTCCAGGTTGCAAAGTGTCCTCTCATCCTGGTCCCTCCATCAATTTTATGGTTCTCGGCCTCACCATTAATGCATCCTTGGCCTCTCACAATGAAAGGAGAATGACTGGAGGCATAAGCAGCTCTACGAGCATGGACTCAGGCATGTGTGTGTGCATGTGCACACATACACAGATCTCTGTCACAGGCCCACGGAACTTGTCGTGCTGTCTGCTTTTTGGCAGTTGGTTTTGTTGTATCAGTCAGGCTTTTTTAAGAGGAATTCTTGCCTGGGCTTAATTACAAGAGAAGCTGTGTTTCTGCTGAGCCAGGGGTGTACGTTTAACTTTAAGGACGGGGGACACCTGGTTGGCTCAGCGGTTGTGCACCTGCCTTCAGCCCAGAGCGTGATCCTGGAGTCCCAGTATCGAGTCCCGCATCGGGCTCCCTGCATGGAGCCTGCTTCTCTGTCTGCCTATGTCTCTGCCTCTTTCTCTCACTGTGTGTCTCTCATGAATTTAAAAAAAAAAAAATTAACTTTAAGGACAAAGCACATTGTGAGGATGACCAGGTTCCCAGGTTCTTGCTGGCTGCCAGAAACTTTGAAGCTAAACACAAGTGTGCAATTCTCTTCCTTCTGGAACCAAGTTCTATCCTTATCCTCATTTCCCTTCATCGCTACCCCCATGCTATTTTGTATTTTATATATCTTTGAAAGCCACCCAGATTTCTTTTCCCTCGGAAACATCGCCGCAGATCAAGGGACAGGGGGTGCAAAGAAGAACAGGAAGTGAAGCAATGAGGTGGTTGAAAACAAGCTCTGGTGTCAGGTGGCCCACGGTTAATTCCTGCCTCCTTCCCTCACTAGCAGGGACCTGAAAGAGCTCATCACTTGACCTCTCTGTGGGTTGGTTTCCTCATCAACTCAACGGAGAAAATAAGGACATCTCTCTCAGGTGCTTATTGTGAAGATTACAATTATAATGCGTGTGGAACACTTAGCAGAGCTTGTGTACAGTGAGTGTTCAAGTACGTACATCAGGGTAGCGATTGCAAAAACTCAACGTTTCTGGGTCTGTTCATGACTGTTTCTGGACCCACACATGTGATCGCGTGCACACATCCCAGTTCCTTTATAGGAACACTGACAGCCCTCTAGGGATCCGAAGCTGGTGGAATGTGGAGGCAGAGTGGTGTTTTCGTGACAACCTAGTGGCCTCAGAAGGTTCGCACAAAACTTTTGCTAGCTAGCTGCATGAGCCTGCTCTGCTCACCTTTGCAGAGTATCACAGGCCGCACAGCTCAAACCACAGACATTTATTTTGTCTTCGTTGCAGAGGTTAGAAGTCCCAGATCAAGGTGGCAGCAAAATCCCCCCCGGTGAGACCTCTTTTCCTGCCTGGTAGACGGTGGTCCTCTCGCTGTGTCTTCACATGGCCTTTTCATGCTGTGGGTGCACAGAGCCAGATCTCTGGAGTCCCTTTCTTTTCTTCTAAGGACACTAGGTCTGTGGAAACTTATGACCTCATTGAACCTGAATGACCTCCTTAAAGGCCCTGTGTCCAAATACAGTCACTTTAGGTCAACACAGGAACCTGGTGGTGAGCAGGGAGGGGGGGACCCAATTCAGTCCATGGCAGTAGTGTTGGTAAAAGGGAATATGGGACCTCGAGAGCAGAGAGAAAGAAATAACAAATCAAACAAACAACCAGAGAATGAGATTTTTTTTTTTCCAAGCAGGAAAGGGGAGGAGAAAGGAGAGGGGAGTCACCTGGGGGAGGCCCTCCTCCACCAGAAAGAACAATTCAGGGGAAGCAGGGCCACTGTTGACACTGCTGCAGAGGCTCCGGTGGGAAAGCCCTGACTCTGCTCCACTCGAGAGTCACGGCTTCTGACCATGTGAAGAAGGCCAGGCATCTCATGAGGGGAGGCTTTTTCTCAGGCCTTATGTAACTGCTCCTTATGTAACTGTTTCTGGCTTCTGGAGGCCAGAAACACTGGGCAGGGCAACTACTTAACGGCGCTGTTGCTTTGGGATCAGTGAGGTGTTTGGAACATTCTCGAATGGCCCCTCACCACCTTGTCATCTTCTCTTGATCCCTCAGTCAACAGCACAGGCATTGTTCTCGGATTTCATTTGCAAAGCTCTCTAGGGAATGTCCCTTAGATGAAATGACATTGGGAAAGAGGTGAGGACTCTGAGCTGACCACCTGCCCACCCTGACACAACTACGGAAGGGGGTGTGAGGGTGTGTGCACAAGTAACAGGGCTTGAAAATCAGTCGTGTTTTATGGTAAGACCCTCGTACTACTCCGCGTACTTAAAATGAGTCAGGATGAGAGCCGAGATGAAAACTCTGACCTCAAAAGAGTCTTACATCCAAACCCCGGCCAAAGCTAAGATGACCTGGGAGTGACATGGGACAATGGCTGGATCTTTGTTTCCTTCGACCTCACATGGCGATTGAGCTAGTTGTTTCTACCTTCACCAACAATGAAAAGCATAGAGAAGATGAAGTTGGAGGAGAAACGACAAGGGGAGGGGGATGAGGAAGGGCAGGAGAGGAAGGAGGAGGAGAGGGTGGAGTGGAAAAGGAGTAACAAAAGGAGTAGGCCGGGGAGGGGCGAGGGGGGGACAAGAAAGGGGGAGGGAGGTGGGCGGAGAGGGCTGGTAAAAGGGCTGTGGACCAGAATCAGGTGTCTGAGCTCTGGGTTCCATTGTCACCCTGAACTTACAGTCTTTGAACTGAAGTGTGAATGTCTGATCCTCAGGGGGCCTGGGTTTCTTTCCCTGCGTACTTATAGGATCATCCATATCGGTGGTTTTGAAAGCTTTGTTGTTTTTTTTTTTTTTTAAGATTTTATTTATTCATGAGAGACACAGAGAGAGAGAGAGAGAGAGAGGCAGAGACACAGGCAGAGGGAGAAGCCGGTTCCCTGCAGGTAGCCCAATGGGGGACTTGATTCCGGGTCTCCAGGATCATGCCCTGGGCCGAAGGCAGATGCTCAACTGCTGAGCCCAACTCAGGCACCTGTTGTCGCTGTTTTTGTAGTCATTTTCTTAATCTTTTATTGTTTTTTTTTGTTTGTTTGTTTTTTTCCCAATGAAGTTCTTTTTACTAAACAAAAGGTTATGGATCCCCGACACGGAGTTTGGACAAAGGCAGAACCGGTACGCCCGTGGAAGAGGGTGCAGAGGTCTCTGCTCTGGTGGCTCCTGCTCTGGGCACCCCAGAGAGCACTGGTGGAAATCCAGGAGCAAGGACTCGAGCCCTGTCCAGCTTGACGCTGCCACCCTTGTCCCACTCCCTTCCCAATTCCATAGCCAACCGTGTCGCTGCGATGCCCCCTAGGGCCCCTGGGGACAGCTGAATGAATGAAGTCCTCCTGGTGCTTCGAGGAAGGAGAGCCCTTGACAGGAATCATCAGCCCACGCTGGACTGACTTTTATTCTCTACACAACGGAAAGTTGTAAATGTTGCCCAAAATTTTCACAGATGAAGATCTGCGTCCTACATGCACGGTGCCCCCAGAACGGGAGCTGCCTCTGTGTCATCACACTTGGTGGCAGGACGCCCGTTTCCACTCAGGCTCAGGCTGCTCCACGCCAATGTGCTCACCTGGCTCACCACCGTGGAAAAGACTCACACGGAAACATCTGACCTCGAATTATTGCTGGAACGATCCTGGGAACCATCCCACCACCAGCATCACCTCCACTAGCACCACCACTACCACCGGCACCGCCAGCACAACTGCCACCAGCATCATCAGCACCACCTCCACCACCACCACCATCTCCACTGCCACCAGTACCACTGCCATCAGCACCACCACCACCATCTCCACTGCCACCAGCACTACCACCACCACCACCACCACCACTTTCACCAGCACCAGCACCACCAGCACCACCACCGCCACTGCCACCAGCACCACCACCATGCACATGCACAGCCTCTGCAAAGTCTAATCTGAACTCAGAATGTTGCAAGAGCCCACCTGAGAGTTGTGTGACCAAACCTCAGTCCAAGAGCCAAAGCATTTAACCCGCTGGCATCCAACAGTTCAGAAAATGAACTAAATTTAGAACGCCAAGGAAGCACTAAAGTTCTTTCCTTTCTGTTTGGGTCCAGGCCCTTCTGGACATCACAGCATTCAACAAAGCAACATAACTGACAAGCAGCAATGGCTAAAGTGAATTCAGTTTTGCAAATGAGCGAGGCTCTTCGCTTCTCCATGGATTTGCCCTGCAGCTGCCACTCACTGGCAAGCGACAGAGCCAGGCTGTGTCACACATTTGAGGGATAACTTCAGGACTCCCCACATTTGGCTGCTCCTGGTCTCATACCATCAGAAATAGTTGACTTTGGCCACTTTTTTTTTTTTCTATAAACTACCCCAGATTAAAACCTCCTTTCTCCCCAACAGTTTGTTCCCAGAACAAGGTATTTCCAAGTAAAAGGCAATTATGTGAAATCTACCATCAGGCCACAGAAAACAGAGTAAACATTTAATATATTTAAACAATCATGCCTGTATTTCTGCTTTGTTAGCTTAAAGCAACTCACGGACTCCAAGTATGTATCCCTTCAGTGCCAACATCGGGCAGCTGCAAATGTGCAGAAAGAGCACCTAGAAGCCAATTCCAAGATTTCAGGAAAGCTCACAGAAAGAGCATGGTTCTCCACGATAAGACTGCAGAGGCTAACTAGCACATCCGGGGTCTGTACTTCAGGCTGGAATTATATCATCCGCACGGAGTAGATATTCTTTTTAAAAATCTTATGCTGATCCACAGTTTTGATTAGCAGTTATCTAAATCTCCAATTAAAAAAAAAAAAGATGTAACATTTTTTTTTTCACACCAAATGTCATTTGGTAGATTTTATCTTTCCCAACATGGGATCCAGGAGATGACAATAGCTAAAGGAGTCCTTGAGGGTGAAAATATTGGAAACTACTTAGAAGTTATTCTCAGGAAATAATTGAGAAAAATGTAGCCACAAAACAATTTATCACAGCCCCGCCTGTGAGAAGGGAAATTCAAAGCCACAGGAAAGACCAGTAACAGAAGATTTATCAATAAATGATGACACACGTACATAGTGCAAATACCAAGCACTCCTTAAAGGTTGCCGCAGATGCGAATTTATCGAAATGGAAAAAAATGTTCATAATGTATTACTAAGTGAGAGATAACAGGTTGCAAAGCAGTTTAATGATGAGTGTAAACCGAAGGAAGGCATTGTCTCTAGATGGTAGGATTGTGTGGGTTTTATAATTTTCATTTGATTATCTATAATTTCTAAGTTTTCTCTGTGCCTTTGTAATAAAAAATGAAGTGAAAGATTATCATGACCAGGAGAGATGGGGAAAATCATGATGCTAACCAACAGAAAGATTCATGGTTATCAAAAATGTAAATAAAATAGAATAAAAGACTGTTGAAATAAATACACAGTGAGCTTGAGAAAATCCAAAGCATGGAATCTGGCTAACTTGTGTCTTTGCTCCTCTCGTCTAGAATTTTCTCCTCACTGCCCACTCTTACTTCCAAGTGCAGGAAGCTTTCTTTGACTTCCCTATGGCCCTGCTTTTGAAAATTCCTTTGCACTAATTTTCAGAATTACATTAACCATTTTGTCACACCTTTCCTAAGGTGGCCACGTTTAGTTTTGTACTAATGTTAGCCTTTTTTCCCTAGTTCTTTCCTTTTTTCCCTTTTATTCTCCAACTGGCTTGAAAACCCTTTAAGTATCCTTATAGTTTTGTTTTGTTTTGTTTTTCTAGTGTGCCCTATCTCCCTACTTGGATCTCATCACAATATGGACCATAATCAATATGGATGTGCCCTGCACGTCATCAGCATTCAATAAACACCTACATGACCTTTTCCTTTTTTTACCAGACCGTAAATGTCTTGTGGGATGGGCCATGCCCTGCTTATCTTGGCACCTCCTTTAGTGTCTTATGATAACTTATACAAATAATAGAGCTCAATAAATGTTGGTGAACAAAATGAATGACCAAATTATGAGGCCTGACTCTGGCTTCTTTTATGTTCACTAGACAATTCCAAGCCATTTCTGTCTCCCTTTGGCTCAGAATTTCTCAAGGGAAGGGCAACTTTGCTCCCCAAGAGACATCTGGTTATGGCTGGAGACTTTTCTGAATCTTCTGACTGGGGGGAGGGGAGATGTTACTGGCATCTCACCGCTGACGGCCAAGCACGATGCTGAACACCCTACAATGCTGGGGACAAACTCCCTCAACAAAGAGTTAATCTCTCTCCAACCCAAAATGTCAATAATGCCAAGGCTGAGAAGCCTCCCTTTTGTTGTGTGTGTCCCTCTGAAAGTCATCATTACACTACACTCATTTCCCCCTCCTCTTTCCCTGCCCAAACGCACACATGCATAGCTTTGAGGGAGTCTCCAAGATTAAAACTAGAAATCTGCAAGCCTGGTTTTGTCATCTGTTTACTGAAGGATAAGACCTGCCCCACCTACCTTTCAGCATTATTGTGTGGGTAATATAAAATAATAAATCTTTAAATGCTTTTAGAGGCAGATGGAATATATTAAGAGGCTCTGCCAAGATACATACTGAGGGGGAAATGGGATATTTAGTAGAACATGAAACTCATTCCCTCACCAATAGACACATGTACTTTCTATTCCAAGTCATCCAATAAGTATTAATTAAGCACTATTTATATAGAATAAAAAATGCTACTAGTTTTTTGATAGAAAGAAATCATGTGATTTTATAACATGAAAGTAAAATTGAAATCGTTTCTGGGCTCTAGGCAACTAGAAATATTTTTGTTAAGCTGGAAAATGCTTTTTTTATTTCTCTATATGGGCATGAAGCAGGGTTGCAGTGAGTGTGGCTGAGTTAAACCCAGAACTTCTTACCGTGCCCATATAATCAGACAGTGGTCATTTTTGTTGAAAGTTTTGCTGGTCGTATTTATGTGAACTTTGCCTCTTTTGGTTTGGCTACCAATATCTAAAGCTCTTGGATTCTTAATCTTATAGATCATAATGTGTTGAGAGATCAATTCCAAGGAACTGACCAAAGAAAACATCAGAATCTCCTGAATGAAGGGAGTTCTCAGAACTTAAGAACTTAAATCTCAAACAGAATATAATAACGTTGAAAGGCCTGAGAAATTGTTTTAAAATAAACTACATGCTCTTTGGTCAGTCTCCAAAGTGTTGATTTGCTCTGTCACGATGGTCTAAAACATGCATGATTGTGTCTCAAGAAGCCTACTGCTCACTTGATCCTATAACTACGAACCGTGATTTTATGCACATGCTTAAGAGATGTGTTAGGCTTTCCAATTTTTCCTATATTTATGGCCACAGGTTTTTACAAATTGGGCCCCTGTGAGAACATGAGCCAGTTGGGAGGTTCTGGAGGAAGAATAGATGTTTTAAAATGACTATGAGAAGATAAAATGCCAAACACATTTAAGATAATTTTGAGTCAAAAAGTGTAGTTGCGTGAATTGATAACTTTGTCATCTGCTCAATGAATATTTATAGAATGACTTTTATGTAAATAGAGTACAAGTAAGGTGTTGTGTTGGAGACAAAGAAGTAAAGAGCTTGGAATCTGTCTCGGAACATACATGCATGAAATTATGTCATCCAAGATATGTCATCAGACAATGAATGGGATATGTCGAGTAAGCAACAAAGTCAATAATTTCTATAGGTAAGAAGAGAGATACCATGAGATATAGAGTGACAAGAAAAGATTCATGAGGAATAAGGGACTTGGCCTTGAGTGACAGGTAGACTGGTCAGGTGAAAAGGAAAGAAAGAAAAAACATTTTTGGGAAGAGCACTAAGAGAGGAAAGATACAGAGGTGGAAATTCACTGATGCATTCAAAATAAGCATCATTAATGTCATTTCTATATCCAAGATGCTATGCTAACTTCCATGGATACAAAACTGAGTTAACCACACACTGGACCTTCATAGAGTACCCAGTCTAAGTTGAGGACAACAAATATCACTACTATAACACAGAGATCTCTGAGGTGAGGTACAAACCCTCCAGGGAATGTGCAAGATGATCTGTGGGGAGGAAAACAACATATTTTCTAATTATGTTTATTCTTAATGTAATCATTTTAATTTGCATATATTCAAGATGTATAAAAAGGTACCACTATAGTAGTGTGTTTACATAATTTATAAATAACTACGTATATATTAGGGATGGGTGCTTAAAAATATTTCCTGATAATAGTGCAAGATCAAAAACTAGTGGAGTCCTGCTGTGGTGGTGTACTTGTCACACCAGAGTGCAAACAAATCCCATGGGAATCCAAACCCTGGAGGTTGGACAATATCCACAGGGGACTGGAGGTGGGGGGGAGGGGGACGAAGGCAGGGAGACTGGCACAAGATAGGCTAGAGGGGGACAGATCTGGGACAACATTTGGAAGTTTCCTTTAAGAAACTACATAGGGCTGGGATCCCTGGGTGGCTCAGCAGTTTGGCTCCTGCCTTTGGCCCAGGGCATGATCCTGGAGTCCCGGGATCGAGTCCCACATGGGGCTCCCAGCATGGAGCCTGCTTCTCCCTCTGCCTGTGTCTCTGCCTCTCTCTCTCTCTCTCTCTCTGTGTGTGTGTGTGTCTTTCATAAATAAATAAATAAATCTTAAAAAAAAAAAAGAAGAAACTACATAGGGCTGAACTCTTAGCCTGTTACTTTCCAATTAGCCAGGGTCTGAACAGAAGACACTTCCAAGGTGAAATCATCTCTGCTGTTTACTAATGTCCCCTTGACTTTCCAGAGCAAAGACTACAGACACATCAATCCCCATTCCTAATACTTGAGTTAGGTAAGCTCTCTAGTGGAATTTGACATCCCCTCCATATCTGTGGATTAGCCCTAAAGTGTATGTGGATGAAAATCAATTTACAAAATATTGCATGCAAGCCAAGAGGAGACACTGATAAATACCTTTATTCTGTTAGCATAGAATATGGGAAGTGCTAGCAATTAACCCTGGAGACAGAGACAGAGCCTGCAGTTTGAGATGCCATTGCATGCAGAGTACCACGGTGTTAGAGTAATTAGCTATACTAATATACTTCTGGGTGTTAAGACACAGAAAGAAATCAGTGTCACTTGCATCTGCTGGTTTGCACGGCTACTAATGTATTAAGTGCGCTGTACTCATTATCATTTAATTTCAACCAGAACCTCCAAACCTCATAAGCATAATGAGAATACAGATTATCATCAAGGAGAGAGTTGTTTTACCTGCTACTCTGCAATGAAATTCTTTTGGCTGTTAGTAAGGAAAAGAAATCCCTATTTGGAGAGCTTTCAGCTGGTAAGTACCTGTGGCCTCAGTAAGCAAAAAGTTAACAGAGAGGAAACTCCAAATTCTTCTAGAATGAATCCTTGAATTTCCATGGCCTACAATGTAAAGAAACTATTCCCTAGGAAAAAGGAAATGTTAATAAATCCTTGGTCATCATCATAACATAGGTGAAACTCTTCCACAGGGAAATACAAGAATTCTACTAAGATTCTTCTCTATCGCACAATGGAGAACACTCTGAAAGTCACTAGAGGTTCCTGTAAGAATAGAAGTGGTTTCAACAGACTGACTCCATTCCTCAATGTCAAACTGGAATGAGCTGGTAAAGAAAACATTGGAGAAGATGGAAAAGAGCACAAACTAGACTTCAGAGCTGGTTCCATAAAATGGAACCCAATAATTAGAACAAAAAAAAATTACACCATGGAGGATTATTTAACCACCCCCCCCCCCCCAAAATAAAAGATCCATCGTCTTTCAGGTTTAACTCATTAGGACTCTCTGGACAGGAAAGGTATATATTCATGTTTTAAAAAAATTTAAAAAATAAACTTAAATGCTTTTTCTATATTGAAGAGTTGGAAAGAGACATTTATGCTTTCTCTCAATTCAAATATTACTTTTGCTTCATTTATCACCTGTCTGAAATTTCTTGAATGCCTTTCTCTAAGTGATAACATAAGAATCCATTAGTGTGTCTCAAAGACAGCTGGACTACCCTAATAACCTACTAAGGGACTTAAAAGTTATATTTAATCAACTGTAATTTCATCTGGAAAAGTTCTAAGTTCTTACTAGAGCACATAATAAAAAACAGGCTAGAATTTGGTGCTTTCTTAGTAGGGCTTTGATACTCAAATTTCCTCTTTTATTCTAGCCTCAAAGCAGTTTCTCAGGCTTCAGGATGCTGATCTAGGTTTGGGGCTGCAATTATCTAAGCTAATTGTGCAATTACCAGCTATTTGAGAAGGTTACAGTATTTGATTCAATATATAACATTGTCATAATTTACACTGTAGATGTGATTTACATTTCACCCATGAGTGGATAGATGAATTGATAGTTGAGCATACAGATAAATGAATAAATGCCATGAGAAGCACGATAGTTTGTGCACTTCACAAAAAATAAACACCTGTAACTCATTGTGTACATACCAATGATAGCAATTGTTAATGCGTACTCAGACACAAATAAACAATCAGCCTTCATTTTCTTATTCGGATAAAATTCAATCCTCGCTTTAAATGAAACATATCTGAACATAGTGTGGTTTAAATTTTCCGGAAATATATCCTTCAAATACTATGGTACAGATAATTTTATTATAACGAGTCCATATTTTTTTATTGCCCTATCTTTAGTGAATGAAAATGTCATGTCCTTCAGCTATGGCATGAGACAAAAAATCCAGGGCTGCCTATTAATAGTAAATGTGTACTGTCCATGGAATTTACGAGCTGGAAATATCTGTAGAGATAATCTAGTCAAACGTCCCACCCAAGGGAGAAATGCCCAGTGGAACATCCTGGAGAGGAGAGTGGTGTCAGCAAGATGGTGACATAAGGTTTTCCCTGACTTCCCCAACCCTATCCTTCCCTTCCCCCTCTCCAACCCCCACTCCCAGAAGAACAGCTAACAACTATTCAAAACAAGACACCAGGGAGAGAATCCTAGAACAAAGGGGTGAGGCGGAAGCCCCTCCCACAGACCCTATTAGAAGGGTAGGAGAAACAGCTATATGTTGCTCAAATTGCCCAAGCCAGCACAGCACTATGTGGAGATGTCTCCCCTGAGCCTCTGGTCCTTCTGGTGGAAAAGGAGAACCTAGGGGGACCACCAGCCCTTCCGGGTATTGTGGATCATTTTGTAGGAGCCCCTACTCTCATCTCACACCATGAGGCTTGCTGGGGAATCTGCGGGCCTCAACCACTGGGAATCTGTGACAGAGAAGGAGGAGGGGCAATTTCAAAATGGGTAAAGGACCTGAATAGACGTTTCTCTAGAGAAGGGATACAAAAGGCCAACACGTACATGAAAAGATGCTCCATATCACTAGCCATTAGGCAGATGCAAATTCAAACCACAAAGATATAACCCCTCATGCTGATTAGAATGGACATCGTAAAAAAATAGACAATTTTATAATGTTAGTGGGGATGTGGAGAAAAGAGAACCCCAGTGCACGGTTAGTGGGAATGTAAATTGGTGCAGCCACTCCAGAAAACAGTATGGAGAGTCCTCAAAAAACTAAAAATAGGGCCATCCTATGATCCAGCAATTCTGCTTCTGATAATATATCCAAAGGAAACCAAAACACTAAGTTAAAGGGCTATCGGCACCCCTATGGTCATAGCAGCATTGTTTACAATAGGAAAGACATGGAAACAGCCTAAGTGTCCATCAGTAAATGAAAGGATAAAGAAGTTGTGGTACGTCTATGCAATAGAATATAATTCAGCCACAAAAATACAGGGAATCCTACCATTTGTGGAAACATGGATGGACCTTAAAGATATTCTGCTAAATGAAATAAATCAGATAGAGAGAGACAAATACACTATGATCTTACTCACATACGGAATTTAAAGGAAAAACAAAACTCATAGGAAAAGAGATCAGACTTGTAGTTACCAGAGGCACAGGGTGGGAAGAGGGGAAGAGGAAGGTGGTCAAAAGGTACCAACTTCCACTTATAAGAAAAATAAGCACTGGGATGTCACGTACAACATGATGACTACGGCTAACACTGCTGTATGATAGGTAGGAAAGGTGTCAAGAGAATAAAGTCTATGAGTTATCAACATGAAGAGAACATTTTTTTTCCTTTTCTCTTTTTTTTCTCTCGTTTCTCTTTGTTCTATCTATATGACAAGATGGATGTTAGCCAGGCCTGTTGTGGTAGTCATTGAAAAATACATGTAAATCAAACCATCATGCTGTAGGCCTTAAACTTATACAGTGATGTATGTCAATTATTTCTCAAATAATTGGAAAAAAAAATAAAAATAAAGGTGATTAGGAAAAACAAACAAACAATCCCAATCATCTGGACAGTTGGTTTTCCTCTCAGTCTAAACCTGCCTGAAACCCGGAAATATGTTAGCAGGGCAGCTCTTGCATTCAGGGCACCTCTGTTTCCTCAGAATTCTCTTTTGGAGGTGATGTGCATTCTTGCAACTTCTTGGTCGCCCGCCCAGCTACGAGATCAGTGACACTGTTCTTTAAAGGGTTCAGGTTCAATTCTAGTGACTGCCACTTTCAAGTGATGTCCATCCATTAGGTGAGAACCAGAACAAGATGGAAGCATCAAAGAACATCCTGGATATCTAAGTTATCATCCAAATATATTTGAAAAACTCCACAGGTGTGTTGCATCTAACACAATGAGCTTTAACAGGGATAAGGCAAGGCTGTAACACGGTTCAATAAACTGGTGACATTAAAAATGGTAGAAGATACTTGACTTAGCGGAAAAGTGTAAAAAACCTTTTTCCGTGCAGACTTCAAATGCTAAGGCTGCACCTAATTAAAAAATAATTAACGAGACACTGCATGTGAGTCAGTAGGGTGACATGGCCAAATAAGCCTGAACAATCTTCGCCTGATATTAATAGAAATATAATTTTCTTGAAGGAGAGAAATGAGATTATTACCTGCTGTTTTTTTTTTTTTTTTTTATCATAGCCAAAATGCCTTCTTGAACTCTGCCTTGGGGGTATTCTGGATAATCTAAATGTATCTAGAAGAGAGTGATCGGGGTGGTAAAGGATCTGGAAATCATATCAGATAACGCAAAGAGAACTGTAAGTCAAATATGACTTTATAAATACTTCAGGAGAGAAAAGCTTTTTATAGCATTTGATCATTGATTCAACATTTACTGAGGGCCAAGTATGGGCTGGGTACTGGTGCCACATAAGGAATAGCCTACCCGAAAGGAGGTTAAGATCTGTAACTTTCACCACCTTGTCAAGCCCGTTTCCTCCAGTACGTTGGCGGGTTCAGAGCCATAACACCAATACGTAAGACGATCATATAATCTCTTTTCCAAATTAGGGCATTTTTGAAAGTGAAAAGGGTGCTATTAATAATTGCATTGAGACAACAGGTGTAAAAAAGGACTGTCCAGACGAACTAGGACATCTGGTCGCCCTATTAATAAGCCTCTCGAGCAGAGGGAAGCCCAGGCCTTCTGACAATAGTAAATCATCTTTGATGCTGAGGATGTAGACTGCGTGCCCATTGGTTTGTCAACCCAGCTCCTCCCTATTTTGTCCATTCTAGAAATGTGATTCTTAGTCACTCTTGATTCATCCACAAGTGGGCACCAGACCCAATCAGAGTCTGTCCCTGAGATATGTTTAGAACTGGCCCTCTTGAATGGTGACAACTACAAGATATAAAACTTAAGTGCCATTAGTGAGGAAGTGGTCTATGTAGAGAGACTGAAATCAACTCAGAGGAGCAAGCGCAGAAGAGTGCCCACAGAGCTTGACTCCCTAGCATCCGTTTTCCTCATGCTCTCTCTCCTGCATGCCAATGCTCCCTGTGATCTGGTTGTCGGACTTTTCTTTGTGAGAGATATACCGATGTTCTCCTAAAGTCTCTCTCTTTTCACTTTAGCTAGTTTGAGTTGGGTTTAGGGTCCTTTCAACTGAAATCGCAATGACGAATCCAAGTTGCGAAGAAGTAATTTAAGTGGAAAAGATGGCTCCCACGAAGCTTGTCATTTGCCTCTCACCTATAGGTTTGGCCTTGTCATAGTTGCCAGGACAGAAGGTGTTTAGGCAATTCTGAGGCTTAACATCAATTCTCCCTTGCTCTTCACCCAACCCCAGCCTTGAGCATATATGTGCTCTCACCTGGCTTAGACCCCCCCCCCTTCGTCTTTGCCACTAACTGATGTTATGGGGTGTCTTTCTTGGCCCTTGTTCCTGAGTCTCCAATCTGGTAACTTGTACCAAGCACGGTCTCTCCCATGTCAGGGTGCCTGCCATGACTTATCCATTTCCCTTCCCGGGGATTAATCTCTTCAGCTATGGATGATGGCCCCGTTATCTGCAAAGGATGCGTATTACTCCTCATTGTCCGTGCCCTCTCTGATGCATTACCATTGCTGACTGTGTACTCTTTCCTGAATTTGTCTTTCCTTTTGACTTCTATGACATCAATTTCTTCCCATTGTTGCCCGACTGTTCTAAGTACTTCTCAATGTTTTCTGGAATCATCTCTATTTTGTCCATTACGGAAATGTTACAGATCTTGGAGGAACCATCTATTCCTTCTTCCTAGACTTCTATTCCTATTCTTCCTAGACGATTGAGTTGAATCTCATGGTATCAACTGCCATCAATTGAGATGACTCTCAATTCGATTTTGCCAGGCTGTGTTTTCCTGAGCTCTGGTTCATTTGTTTTTATTTTTTAATACTTTAATTATTCATTCATGAGAGACACAGAAGAGGCAGACCTAGGTAGAGGGAGAACCAGGCTCCCCGCAGGGAGCCCGATGCAGGATTTGATCCAAGGACCCCAGGATCACGATTTGAGCCAAAGGCAGATGCTCAACCACTCAGTCACCCAGGCATCCCTTGGGCTCCTGATTCATAAGTCCAGCTGTCTGTTGGACATGTTCTGTGAGTGACCCATTAGCACCCAAAATTGAATCCATCTTTTCCACAAAACTAATCCATTTCTGATATTCTCAGTTTCTTCAAATAGCATTACTATTTACCTCAGCACCTGAAAAAGAAACTTGAGAGACTATTCTGAGTCCTTCTACTTCCTGGCACCACATTTTAATTCATTATGCTCTATTTATTCTATTCCCACTAGTTCTTGAAGCTGTCCCTTTCTGTGAGTTCTCACTGCCAATGCCTGACGGTTTTATTCCTTTAACTATTACAGTGGTATCCTAAGTGATTTTTCTTTAACCAGCCCCACCTCCTTCAAATAACCTTCTTTCATGCTGCCTTCCTAATATTTACGAAATATTCTCAAATTCAAAATTTTCCAATGGCTATTACCTATGAAACAAAGTACTTGAATAAGGCATATATGTGAAGTCACTCTTGATCTCTCCTAGCCACACTCCCCAGACCCTTATTCCAACACTTCATCAATCATATTTGGAAGGCCAGCCCCCTAAACAGTTCGTCTTTTTCTTAATGTTTTACTCCCTGTTATCCTTCCATGGAGGTCATGAGAAGCCATTCAGCTCTGCCTGTTTTTTTTGGAATGTTGACTCTTAGTTTATTCCCTCTTGAAACCCATGTCATGAGAAGCTCCAGTCACGTAGAGAGGCCACATAAAGACATGCAGTACCAGTTGAGCCCAGCCCAGGTGTCAAACATGTTAATGAAGAACCTTCCACATGATTCTGGCCCCAAGTGTCTGACTCACCCCAGCTGAGGCCCCAGACATCGTGAAGCAGAGATAAATCATCCCTGCTGTGCCCTATCTGAATTTCTGACCCATAGAATCAATGAGCATATTAAGAGTATTGTCATTTCACATCACTAAGTTTGGGGTAGCTTGTTACATTGCAACAGATAACTGAAATACCCAATTATAATATCATCTAGTTCTTTGGAATATCTAATGCTAGAATAGTTCTCGGTATCCTCCACCATTTGTCCCCTGTTATAGATGCATAGTGCTGTAATTGTTGTCTTCATGATATGTGTGTTTTATTTTATTTTTTGCCCAGTGCCTAGCACACAGAAGATTTGCCATGGATATTGTTGATGAGGTCCCTGAACCTTCTTCCTATCTAGTTACTCATTACCACATTGTAGGCACCCAGTGAGACCTTTTCCCACTCTATATTTTATTCTCAGTCACTGATAGTTGCTGATTGGATCACCTTTGCCTCTCAAAATAAGTCCTTCAGCAACCATAGCCCCAGAAGTTCACCCAGACCCTTGTCTACTACAGAAATCCATCTAATTTCAATTCAGTGTCTCCCTAGTGAGCTCTAAGTAATTATGGAAAGCTTGGCAGGGTCCTAAGAAACGCCATGGATCCATGTCTAATGGCATAAGGAAAAGTGGGGGGAGAAACACATTTATTTCCTGAATACCGACTGTGTGTCAGGATCCGTGCTAGAAGGGCTCCATGTAGCTGACCTAATCCTCTCAGCAACCCTTCAAATAGACTTTTCAATTTTCATTTTATAGATGAAGAAGCTGAGTTTCAGTGAAGTTCAGTGATCTACACAGAGCCACTTAGCAGACAGAACGGGAGAGCAACCCCAGGTTGCTTGCTCCGAAGCGGATGTACCTCCTACACGTCATACATAAATTTTGGAAGAATCTCCCCTCCAGAGGAGCTCTTGCCCCCGAGAGAGCTGATGGATACAATATCACAAGTCGGATTTTCTTTCATTGACTTTAATCAAAAGGGAACTTACCCTCTGATAAAATGCTAAGTATCTAGAAACAACACAAGAGATGTAATCAATCAATAATATTTCAGGATGCATATGTTTACTCAAGGGCAGGTCTGAGTGGGAAGGGGGTCAGGGAAGGGAGTGGAAGGAAGTGAGAGTACACAGAAGGCCCGAGGGAGAGGAAGGAGTTGTCTGAAGGTGAAGTCAGGAGGAAACTGCAGGAGGGAAGCCTGGAATCTAAGACAAAAGGCCTTTCCCTCCAGCCTTGGGTGGGGTTGTGTCCTGGGGAAGATCAGAGGATCTAGGACATCCTTTTGTATAATACAGACAGGAAGCTGAAAACTTCTTCTTTTACCTCTAAGCAGAGGAGCTTTAAAACTCTGCTAAACCAAAGAGGGCAAAGAAATGTCCCCAAATGAAACTTGGTTGGTAGGACTCTATTTTTCAATTTTCATTAATGTTAATTTTTTATCATTCTTTTTACTTATGCATAAATTGATTTTTTTTATTTGCATAGTTGTCAAAAGACTCATGCACAGCAAACTTGGCATCAGGATCAATTTCTATTTATTTTCCTTTAAAATCAATCTATTTTAGGGATCCCTGGGTGGCGCAGCGGTTTGGCGCCTGCCTTTGGCCCAGGGCGCGATTCTGGAGACCCGGAATCGAATCCCACGTCGGGCTCCCAGTGCATGGAGCCTGCATCTCCCTCTGCCTGTGACTCTGCCTCTCTCTCTCTCTCTCTCTCTCTGGGACTATCATAAATAAATTAAAAAAAATTAAAATCAATCTATTTTAGTGAAGGACAGTTGATTAATATTTTAGAAAAAGAAAAAAAGACTCGTTTTCCCAGGCATCACTGATTCGTGTCGGAGCCAAAGAATTACCAAAGGCCAGCCTCTATTTTTCCTGCTGAGTAAGTCCTGGGATTTTGGGTTAAGCGATTATGGTGATGTCATTAAAAAAAATCAAACGTAAGTGCATTATGACAACCTGCTGTGTGAACGTGTCCCCTACCTGCAGACAGAGAAGCAGCCTATGTGCATGTGCACGAGAAATTAGGAAACAAGATCATGTGTTTGAAATCTGGTTTCCTAAGCAAGAAGTTCGGGGGTTGCTTGATAAGACCTGGTTATATAGAATTAGTGGGTTTTCTTCTAAGTGGGGGCTCACCCCTCTCTATGTCCCTTCTGAATTCAAGGTACAGTTATGCCGGTGCTCCTGCTGGGGCTTGGAGTGTGGGCGAGTGAAGGTGTGCTCCATTTTAAGAAACACGCACAAACCCTAGATTTCCATAGAGGTGTGAGGGGAAAGCATTATGGAAGCAGAGAGGAGAGGGTGTCCACAAACAATACGGAGTGCAATGAAAATAATAACTGAGAGCATTGATGGAGCGCTCTCTATGGTTCTGGGCATTGGTCTCCGTGCTATACGTGCATTACCCTTTAGTCTTAATAATGGAGGGAGATACTTTAGGACTCCCTACTTGTAGTTAGGAAAATGAGTCC
Organism: Vulpes lagopus; assembly: GCF_018345385.1. Taxonomy (NCBI): domain Eukaryota; kingdom Metazoa; phylum Chordata; class Mammalia; order Carnivora; family Canidae; genus Vulpes; species Vulpes lagopus. Next base: position 59,462,982 of record NC_054828.1, read on the forward strand.
CAAAGATTCTTCATTTTTCCAAAATCTTAAGGATAATGAAGTGGGAAGCTGGGAGAGTAAAGGGGTTGCTGAGGTACACTTAACTCTGATTAAATCCAGCTCTGGCTTTTCAGTCTCTGCCGAGGCAACAAAAAAGGTTCTAGGCCTTCTCTGTCCTTATCTTCCTCAGCCTGTTAACAGGTGAGAAAACTAAGGCACAGAGGATACCGTGGGGAATGAAATAATTGAAAAATCCTTGCCTTTTGGAGCTTTCCCTCCAGTGGGAGAGGCAGATCCTAAGATAAAATATATAGGATGGAAGAGAGTGTAGGAAGTGCTAAGGTGAAAGATAAAGCTGGGCAAAGAGAAGGGGCGTGTTGGGGGTGGGGGGGAACCCTGACTGGTCAGGGAAGACCCAAACAGGAAGGGGACATCTCAATATGCCCTTTTTTTTTTCTTTTTAAGATTTTATTTATTTATTCATGAGAGACACACAGAGAGAGGCAGAGACATAGGCAGAGGGAGAAGCAGCTCCCTGCAGGGAGCCCGATGTGGGACTCGATCCTGGGACCCCGGGCACTTGGACACCTATATGAATCCAAATGTCAGGAAAGAGGATAGGGGGTGGTATGAAATCAGGGCACCTGTATGGACTTTAAAACTGTGTGACTGGATGAGACCAGCAAGAGGGAGGACGCAGGGAAAGAAAGAGACCAGACTTACACACGGGTCCCTACTCGTCTCCAACATTAGGGCAGTGACGAAGAACCCAGAAGGGAGTGTGACTGGAGGTGCCAGGAGGTAAACGGGAAGTAGACATGCGCGAAGTCCTGGTTGCCAGGTGAAGCAGGTGTTCAGGAGAGATGTGTACACGAGGCTGATGCACCAAACAAGGGCCTTGACCTGTGGATTTAGCAAGGCAGAGGCTGTTGTTGATCGCATTAGGATGAGTTTTCTCAGGGTAGATCGAGAGATCTCCTGGGTGAGGTGAGAGCCCGACTGGAAAGGACTCCAGTGAGTAGGAGGAGAGAAACAGGGGGTAACAAGCATGGGCTTCCTTGGAAGGAGCAGGCGAGGAGGGAAAAGAGAAGTGGAGTCACTGCTGGAGGGGAGGGGAGGGGAGGAGAGGGGAGGGGAGGGGAGGGGGCAAGAGAAACTCTTGCTGATGCTGTTTCAGCGGGCTGCTGGGAGAAAACTGGTGGAGGGGGGATGTGGGTGATGCGAGAGGACAGGCCCGCTGCCCGATGTGAGTGGGGAGGGGAGAGGAGAGGCATCCGTGCCCCAGAGGAGGGCTCAGTGATGGACACCTGCAGTAAGAGGGCAGGAGGTGGAGCACAGGGACAAGTCAGGGGGGCCCTGCTGGGCGCCCCCCTGGGCATTTTCCTCCAGCTGGCTTCAGGCTTCTGAAAATCCGGAAAGTAGTGGGAAGCAAGGTGAGTTAGTGGAGTGCAAATGGGAAGGGACGGGGGTTCTGCTGAGAGCAGAGAAGGTATACAATGCTCAGGAGATTAGGGGTGTGGGTAGACCAGCAACACCCCGAAAGCAGCATTAAAGACCCACATTAAAGACCCATGAGTAGCTCGTGATCACAGATTCCAGGTGAAGCCAGGCAGCAAGAGTGTGTGCTCCCCCCACACCCTGCCAGGTCATCAGGGCAGGTGCAGAGCGACCAAGGGCAGTGTCCCCCGAGTAATGGGAGAAAGAAGCCAAAGTGGGGGGCCCAGACCTAACCTATTCTAGACTCTCACTGTGAAGTAGGGCTCGGAAATGATGCGATGGGGACGCCTGGGGGGCTCAGTGGTTTAGTGCTGCCTTTGGCCCAGGGCCTGGTCCTGGGGTCCCGGGATCGAGTCCTGTTTGGGGCTCCCAGCATGGATCCTGCTTCTCCCTCTGCCTGAGTCTCTGCCTCTCTCTCCCTCTCTGTGTCTCTCATGAATAAATAAATAAAATCTTTAAAAAAAAAAAAAAAAGGAAACGATGCGACGTTTGGAGGTACCATAGGCCCGGGAAACTCAAGCTCTGTCTTCACACGTGGGCGATGCTAGCACCTGATTCCACACCAACGGTCCGAGGCAGGAAGAGAAGATGAGTGCAGAAGAAACAGGGGGTAATGGGAGGGGTCATGTCCTGCAGGCGGTAACGGGGTGTCGATCGCAGAGCCCAAGGGCAACGCAGAGGGGCACAGGTGTGATAGACCTGGAGGAAAGATTGGAGGGAGGACAGGTCTTCCCCCGTGATGGTCTCTGATTTCCAAACCATCATAAGATGAAGTCACCAGTTGAGAGGGGGCACAGGTGGGAAGTCAGAGGAGCCAGAAGAAGGAAGCATCTAGAAGAATAGCTGAGTGTACTTCCTAGGGAAGCAGGGTAGGTTTACTAGCCATTGTCAAGTGCCCATTTGAGGTTTTTATCCCGCATTTAAAGTTAAAGCAATCAACCTAAAATCACAGGTAAAAGGCGCCTGGGTGGCTCAGTCGGTTGAGCATCTTCCTTTGGCTCCGATCATGATCCCGGGGTGCAGGGATCGAGCCCTGCATGGGGCTTCTCTCTCCCTCGGCCCTGCCCCCTGCCCGTGATCTCTGTCTCTATCTCTCTGTCAAATATATAAGTAAATAGGATCTTTAAAAAAATAAATAAATAAAAGTGAAAGGAGTCAGTCTGGTTCTGGGATTTTCTTCAGCAAGCAGTTCTCGGGAGGCAGGGAGAGGGGTTCACCAGGGAAACCTGCTAGTCGACTGCTTCGTCCAGGAGGATCCTATCTCTAGAACCCGGGAGGGCAGCAGAAAGGGTGACCCTCCGTGTGCTATTCTAACTGTGGTTCTCTTTAAATGAGTTTCTATTTTAAGAGCCTGGTTGTCAATAGTGCTTAATTTAATCAGCTTCTGGAAGGTGAAAAGGAAATTGGAAATCTTTGGGAGTCCTGAAACAAGTTTTCATTAGAAACTCAGACTAATGGGCTCAGGGTGTCGTAGAGCAAAGGTGGATAGCTTATCTATCTATTCCAAAAGACAGTTATGACCCTGCAGGACAAATTATTAGACTTGGTTTGTCTGGGTCTGATCAGGATATGCTGGTAGCTCATCTCTGGATCTCTCCTTTACCCCACTCCCCTCCCCCAAGCTATCATTTCTAGGTCTGGCCTGCAGAATCATCCCTGAGATCAGTCCTGATCTTAGTACAAGGAGATTTCAGGAGCTCTGTTTCAGAACTCAATGGACCTTCACCTCCTTTTTCTGGCATGTTAGGCCATTTATAATATGACTTTCCACCTACTTCTCTAGATTCATTTCCCATCACTCCACCTACCTATACCAGGCTGCTTGTAGATCTCTGATGATTCATATTTCCAAGGAATTGTTCCTTCTCACCTCGACTACACTTCATTGCCTTGTGCCCTGGCAAAGCTGCTCCTATTCCCCCAAGGCTCCTCAGTATCACCTCCTCAGGCTTTCTCTGGTTCCCTTAGCTTTCCCATCAGCACTTAATATCCAGCCCTTTAAGCATCTATACATTGCGCTTGATTTACGTATTTGCCTACCGCAGTACTGAGGGCCTGTGTCACACTGACCCCGTAGGCCTAGCGCGTAGCCCAATGCCTTACCTGTCATAAGCCCTTTGTTTAATAAACAACATCAGGTCCGTCTTGCAGAGAGAAAAAGAACAGTTCTCGAGACAGAACTACTTTTTTCCTGAGATCAAGCCCTAAACTAAATGTGTCGAGGTCTGCAGCGTGTGGCAGTGAGTGTGATGGAGCTGCCGCGTCCTGGGGCTCTCGGCAGAGGACTCCGGATTGGAAGCTCAGCTCTACCACTTATTAACCAAGTGCCTCTCTGGGCCTCGGGTTCCTCAGACATTCAGTGATGAGCGAGAGAATCAAGGTCAGGGGGTTACTGTAAAATCAGACGAGACAGAGCTTGCAATGTGCTTAGCTCCGTGTTTCCAGTGCCTGGCACACGGTGGGCAATAAGCAGTCGTTATCATGATCATTATCGTGAGCTATAATTATCTGGAAGCTAGATTCTTGCTGATTTGTCTATGCCTGAACACTCGTCTTGAAGTCCTAAGTATTTTAATTCCTCATTGGATGCACGTCTGCGTGGCATTCCCCTCTCGCTCTCCCCACACCCCCACCAAACTACCACCCACCCGACTCCCGGGTGTCTGGTCTTCCAGGGTCAGGTCTCTGGCACCGGGTCGCCAGCCTCTAAACACTGCCTTCCCGAGGTTCCCCATCGCCATGCTCCACCTGCAGGCCTCTGCGGACCAGCCATCCCCGGTGGGGTCCTCCTCTCCAGCTCCTTCCTGATGGGGTCCCCCTCTCCAGCTCCTTCCTGGTGGGGTCCTCCTCTCCAGCTCCTTCCTGGTAGGATCCTCCTCTGCAGCTCCTTCCTGGTGGGGTCCCCCTCTCTAGCTCCTTCCTGGTAGGATCCTCCTCTGCAGCTACTTCCTGGTGGGGTCCCCCTCTCCAGCTCCTTCCTGGTGGGGTCCCCCTCTCCAGCTCCTTCCTGGTAGGATCCCCTTCTCCAGCTCCTTCCTGGTGGGGTCCCCCTCTCCAGCTCCTTCCTGGTAGGATCCCCTTCTCCAGCTCCTTCCTGGTGGGGTTTTCCTCTCCAGCTCCTTCCTGGTGGGGTCCTCCTCTCCAGCTCCTTCCTGGTGGGGTCCTCTTCTCCAGCTCCTCCTGATGGGGTCCTCCTCTCCAGCTCCTTCCTAGTGGGGTCCCCCTCTCTAGCTCCTCCTGGTGGAATCCTCCTCTCCAGCTCCTTCCTGGGCTTCGGTCTCTAGCTGTCAGTACACGAGGCTCAGCCTTTTGCCTCCTCCTTTGTCCCTGCCACCATCCCGGATACCTGCCCCACCTCAGCTTTTCTGGTTGCCTCTGGGTCTGCACCGAAGAGCCTTCTCTTTTTCCGTATCTGGTCAAAATGTGCATTTTATGTCCTCTGTACACGCTTGTGGTGGATGGTAATGATCAGCCCTACGACTGCACACGAAAGAGGGCGCTGAAAAAGACCTACTTAGGTTCTTTTGCTCTAAGGATCCCCGATACCTCGTGCAGTCTCCAAAAGCACGCAGATTTACCAGGTGGTTGGCAGTTCTAACCAGATCACACATCTTAGGTCCCACTACGGGTTGTGGCTCTCACCCAAAGCCATCGCTGTGGCCCGATCATTGCATCCTACCCGGAACTCTGAGGCGAAAGCCTTCTGGTGACCCTCGATGGTGGTTTAAGAGGCTATGCCTTTGAATTTTATTCATATGAATTTCCCAACCAGAGGCTTCAGGCCCTATGCAATAGTCTGATTAAAACTCTCTAGCTAACTACCAAATAATCTGAAGAAATTAGTGGATTGGCAGCAGATGTCAGTATCTGGAAATAAGGAGAATCCCATTTCTAAACGTTTCCCAAGGCTCACAGTTAGAAATGACCTTGGCCAATCCGTTTAACGCAGAGTCTCAGTTGATTGAAATGGCAGATTTTGCAGAGAGAGAGAGAGAGAAAGGGGGAAATAGAGAGAAAGAGAGGGAGAGACATTGAGATGAGGGAGAGAAAGAGAGCAAAAGATGCCCCTGGAACCGAATATTTCTGGATGAACAAATCACCCTTAAAACAGAGCCCCCAGGGATCCCTGGGTGGCGCAGCGGTTTGGCGCCTGCCTTTGGCCCAGGGCGCGATCCTGGAGACCCGGGATCGAATCCCACGTCGGGCTCCCGGTGCATGGAGCCTGCTTCTCCCTCTGCCTGTGTCTCTGGCTCTGTCTCTGCCTGTGTTTTAGGCTCTGTCTCTCCTTCTATCTCTCAAGAATAAATAAATAAAATCTTTAAAAAAAAATTTAAAAAAACAAAAACAAAAACAGAGCCCCCATCCATTGGCGAAACAAGGCACTTACTTCCGTATCACCAGGTGAGCGAAACTTCATCTACAAGACGGGTTTTCCTGGGCATTGACTCTCCTAGGAAGTTAGCACATTGCATCCATTTGCATGGACCTCTAAGAACTCAATCCATATGTAATGATTATGTTCTATGTGTACAGTTATGTTTTATGAAAGAAGCCGTATGTTTAGACCCAAGGGCTTCTGAAATGAACCAAAGATACATTTCCCACAAAACCAAAGGGAGGTGCTTCCTTCCATTTATTTCCTAAGTCGAGAAGTCATAAGGCAATAACATTAGCTCACTCATCTTATTAGTGGTTAGTTAATGTGACACCAGAGAGGAGGAGAGGACTGAAGGGAGAAGGGCCACTGTTTACAACATTTTGAGGGATGGCTCTTGGGATCAGGATTCCTTCCCTCCATGTGAAGACAAAGCAGCAGAAATGAAAGGGACTGGATGTCCTCCCCAGACTTGCCGAAGATGCCATCCAGACACTCTGGATGAGGTGGAGGGAGGAAGAGGCCAGCCCTCTCCCAGGGCTTCGGTGGAAAGCCTCCCCGGGGACTGGAGTGGAGCTTCACTACACATCTGTATCCCAGCCACCCACTCCCACGTGAAGCTGCTATTCCCCAGCGCCTGTTGCTAAATATAGGGCCTGCATTTCAGACTGACAGGAGAGCTCCTGCTGTGTACACCCGAGCTGAATGCTCACTTCACACACTCCTAATATGGTAAAAGCCCTGCAGCCTATGAGCCTGTGAGCCCTGGAGAGAGACCAGCTCTGGGCCCTGCACGCTCCCGAAGCTTAACCCTTCCGTGCAAGGCAGGGTGGAAGGCGGACCGACCACTGGTCGCTGCGAATTCTCCAAGTGCTCACTGTCACACATCAAGTCCACGTGATCTGGAAACCAGGATCCAGTCCCACCTCCAAATAGCAGCGTTTGTGGACAATGAGCATTGAGATCAACGACGCAGGGCAAACCCAACTGCCTGAGCTCTGTGGGTCACAGAAATGAAATGGGAAAAGGAAAAGAAAGGAAAAAAGAACCCATGTTTTCAGGAAGGGGGGAAAGGCAGGCGCCAATAGGGCAGCCCCGAGGCCCCCCACGTCCGCTCAGACTGTGTGTCTGCAGCTGCTGCCCCAGGCGGAGAGGCCGACAGGTGTCCCTGCCAGCTTTTCACAACAGGCCCAAGAAGTGAGCAGAGAATGCAGGGCCCTCGGAGCTTCAGAGGCTTGCAAGAGCCAGAGGGCCACGGCCCCTGCAGGAATAAGAAGGAAGAGGCAGCCAGTGGTTAGACACTTCATACTCCTAATAACTTGCTAACGTATTAGAGTGTTGGTGTTTTCTCCTTGGGGGAAGGAAAGGGAAACCACAGTAGCAGCTTCCCACTGAGAGGAGGGCTGTGAGGGCGGCCAAGTGCCTTTTCAAGAGGGGATGATGTATCACGAAAGCAAGTCAAGTTGCAAGACGTCTTCACCATGCTAACGGTTGCTGTGCTTCTCGGGGTTCCTCTGGCTTCCATAATTTGGTAGGATTGTGTGTCTCCAAGAGGCTAGGGAGGGTAAAGACTCTTTTGAACAGTACTGAGTATTTACCCCCTGAAGGTCAGATGGGGGCTGGATCTGCTGCTCACCTGTCTGCAGTGATGAGGTCAGTAGCTGGCCAACAGCGCATGCTTATTTACCTTTCCAATCCTTACGTTATAAAAACTGCTTAGCCCCTTTTTCTTTCTCAAGACCCGAGTGCTCCAAGAAGCACCTTAAATGAGGTCCCCAAATTAGAAGTGAGATCTTTTTTGGGCTTATTTGGGACAAAAGGCATATGGATCAACATTCTGCAAGATCCCATCATCTCCCAGTGAGCTATGTCTCTGTACAAGGTATGAGTTTCCGGGCTCCCAGCACTACCCAGATATGTGTCGTTTCACATATCACTGCCTCTCCAAGGGGGCCAAGGACCTCACCCTGTGTGTGTGCCCAAGGGTGGCTTCCAAACAGGATGGTTAGTTGGGAGCTCTGCAAAGTCTCAGGTCACAGAGGGGTCCTCCTGCTGAGGGGTGAACTCCAGGAAGTTGTGGAGGAAAGTCCCCCCTCCTGACATAGGTAAGACCTCTCCTGACACAGGTGAGGACCCACCTAACTGGCTTTTTGCCGGGGAATGAATAGAGAGAGGTGCTACTGATAGCTTTAGCTTGGCTTGCATGTGGCTGTCTGTCCACTGTCTATCCTTTGCCTCGTCTCCCCCTGGGGGATCCCAGTCTGGCCCTTTCAGGTCCTGTCCCACATAAATCTCTCTGTGCTCCATGGAGGGGTAGGGTGGGCCAGAGCTTCTGCTATCCCCACCCCCTGCCCTCAGCAACCCCCACCCTGGTTTTCTTTTCAAGCTTTGTTTTTGCACAAACTCATAAGTGGGGGGGGGGGCTGCTCAGTTCCCCTCAGAAACTTTGCTTTTGATCCTAATTAAACCCCATGAGTAACTGGTTCCTGATGCAAAAACCAGTTGTAGGATGTTTGAAGGACACAAACAAACCAACCTGCGCTTAACTATTTCTTTCCTTTATAGTTTTGGATCCAATAATCCTAATTTTCTTTGTATCAGTGTAGACTCTCCAGTGCTAGGAGAAGTGTCAGGAAATATGGAGAAGGAAGAAAAGCGTAAAAATTAATATATAAGATCTTACCTCATACCAATTGAAACATCTATAGACTTTATTACTCAAGAAAGAAATGATAGCCATTTGGCAGAAAAGGAACACTGGGAGAAAGCTAACAAAGCATTACTCAATTTTCAATAAAACTTAGGTTAAAAAGTCTTGGTCAGAACTTGTATCATGGCCCATATTTGCAACTGAATTAATAAAAAGAGAGAGAAAGAGCAGAAGGTGGACTTCCTTCTCGAGAATTCTTGCAGTGGTCACAGTTCACTTCACTAATTCGAAACTTGAACTCTAGCCCACGTCCCCCTCCCCACCGAGGATGGGTTGATCCTGCTCTGATGTTTTGTGTCTCAATAGTCATCAGGCCCAAGAAAATGTGGACTGTGAACCTAACTTGCTCATACTCAAAAAAGGATTATTTTGGGCATTAATATTAATCAATAGGATTCACTTGCATCATCCAACAATCATATTTCTGACTTCTGCAGCATGTCATTCCTGTTCTTGCTAATGGAAATACTGCAGGGATCAAGGCCAAGTTCCTACCTTTGGAACTTTTAGTGGAAGAAACAGACCAAAAGGGGGAAAAAAAACCCCACCTGATTGTCATCATCATTCTGAAGGAAAGAAACAGCGATTTGGTGAGTATGAAGTGTCAGCAGTAGGAGCACTACTTAGAAAGCGTGGTTCAAAGAGAAAGACCTCTCCACAAGGAGATGTGTTAAGACAGGTCTGGAAGTGCTAAGGTGTTGACAGAAGAACCAGCTTAGGATGTCTGAGGGACAGTAACAAAACCAGTGTGTGGCTGGAACCCAGTAAAACAGAGAGAAAGAGAAGAGAAATGAGATTGGCCAGCAGGGAGGGCTCAGACAAAGCCGTGGAGAAGTTGAGATTTTTACTCTTATTTCAGTGCAAAAGCACAGAAGGGATTTTTGCAGGGAAGGAATGTGATCTGATGTCCAGGGTCAATGTCGACAATTTCTAAATAGTGCTCTAACAATTAATAATCACAGCTTTTATCATCAAAGAGATGACAATGGGGATACCCAGCTACTGGCTGTGTGTCTCTGCACGTCATGTTAGCAACTCAAGAGGCTCTACAGTTTCAGTGCCTTGAAGGTTGAAACTTCTGCATCACCAGGAACGGAGTCATTTCAGGAGTAGATGCACATCCCAGAACATGCCAGGCAGGAACGCTCTTTTTTTTGTTACCCCCCTTCTAGGTCAGGAACAGCAGGATCTTCCTCTCTGATTATAGTCAAGAGTGTAAATAGCTCTGCCCCCTACCTGGATAGATGAGCTACCCACCAAATTGTGAAGAAGAACTATCACCCTGACCTTGGTACCAGGTTCTACGTTCTAGGTTTGCACAAAGAGCTAGACAGGGACCGACGAGACCATTTCCTGTTTCAGACAACAGGCCTGGGAGCAGACTGTCAATAAAACAGCACATAAGGAATAGAAGGATTTCAGCAGCTGTGCTTTGCATGGACCTACTTCCCTCTGCCTTTGGCTACCATGTTGATGACTTTTTATATATATATGGTTTCTGACACCATTGCTTATCAGCACTTAAGTAAAAATATCTACACTCCATTCTTACCTGCCCCCCATCCAACCTGACTTCTGATGACTTGGCAGGTGAAGGGACAGGAGACCAATTATACTTAATATGGAATGCACTGAAGATTTATTTTTGCAAGTGGAGATCCTCTCTTCAAGTTTGACCACCTAAATTTTCCAGAGCTACAAATAGAGGTGACATGATTTCCATGCTACAGTAAGGCCTGCAGGGTCCTGATAAAACATAATATTGATGAGAGGTGGTTTTTTGTTTTGTTTTGTTTTGTTTTTGTTTTTTCCACAGTGCCTTCCTTACTCTCAAGCTACAGAAAGGGATAGTTGGAAGCACTGGGGAAGCATATCCAACCAACAGAAGCATCAATCCCAGGTCTAATTAGTAATGCTATTCAGCTTTAAGATGAGCTGACATGCCCTTTGTAGGGCTTTGGGTTGGTAAAGCCTGTGGATCAATGTCAGTTTAAAGGTGGTTTTTCTCTGTTCGCCCCTGGAGCACGACAAAGGAAAGGATTCTTCTTCCCAGGAACCAGTGGGGAGATCTGTCTCTTCAACGTGGGTGAAGTTGTAGACAACTATCATTTTTCACAATAAACATTAGCTGAACCATTACATTTTTGAAACACAGATTTATTGGGTAGGTTTGTGTGAATGTATGTCTTTGGCCAAATTCTCAAGGGCTGTCTTTTTTTTCATGAGGGAAAAAAAAAAAAAAAAAAAGAAACCCTCTCAGCCGCGGCCAAGGAAACTATTTCAGCTAAGAAAGGAACTGCTATGGCCTGTAATGTAACCCATGAAATAATCGTAGCCAGAGCCAGCAAATGCAGCCAGTGGAAAGGCTTCAGCAAGAACCAGGCCGTGACAAAGGGCCCCAACAGCCCTGCTCTCACCTTAATGGCTTTTACTATGGAAAAGTGGCCTTAAGATGCCTTTCAGGCCTTACATCTCTTTATGAAAGAAGGTATCGGGAAGGAATAAGAAAATTATAGACGGGCACTAAACATGGAATCAAAGGGGGGAGGTTCTTATGAGTTTACTTAGAAAGGAAATACGAAAAAAAAAAAAAAAAAGAAAGGAAATACGTAGATTATTTTGAAATGCTCTTTTATTTTACCAGACACACGGAGGACTTGGGGGAGGGAAGAGACCGTGGCCAGGACGCAGGACCAGATCAAGTCTTTGCAGACCAATCCCTGGAAATGGATTAAACGAAAAGATGGGATGGAATTAGGTCACCTTAACCCTTTGATTAGGGAGCCCATTTACTGGGGGTGACACCGCTGCCCATTTGGCTATTACAGCTGAAGGAAGGAAGAAAGAATGGGTCTCCACAGGCCAAGCATCTAGTAAGCAGGTACGTAGGAGGTAGGGTCATGGGCGCCAGTTCTGCACCTGCCCTCCTCGGGCCCCCGTCTCTGCCCCTCTCTGTCCTGTTCTGCACCCCGAGGACTAACTGTCCCTGCTCCCCGACAGCCGGCCTCTGGGTGGGTTTGCGACCAGACGTAAGAGCGGGCTGCTGGCTGGGGGCCCCTCTGCTCGCTCCGTTCCACTCGTGATCGCGGACACGCAGCATCCTGTCAGGGCACGGGCTCCCGGGCTCCGTCCTCAGTGGACTCTGGGAAGCGACTCCCCTTCTCCTTGCCCTGCAGCCTGGAAGCGATGGTGGCTTTCTGCTGGGCTAATCTCTGGATGCCCGCCATCCACGGTCCGCTCCCTCCCTCTCCCCCACCTCCCCTGGGGGGCTCCTTCTTTACATCCTCTTCACTTAAACCACTTGAGTGGAACTGTATCTCCTGCCAGGACACAGGCCCGCATAGTCCCGAATACGTTTTCTCAAAAAAGAACCACAACTGTATTCTCAGGCAAAGGGTCGCGGGACCCCACCGGTGCCTCATTTAGGTTCAGCCCCTTAATGCCAAAAACCATGGGACATCCCTGCAGGACCTGGCCTGCAGTTCATCATCTTCTTTGGGCATTTTCAGCACGAGGCCCATGTGCTTTAATACACACATTACAGGTCTGGGCTGGAGCCCCCAGAAATCCCCCCTGAGAGCTGCATTACGGGGGAACCCAGCCAGAAGGTGCAGGAAGGCGGAGGTATTACGGCTCGGAAACAGCCCCAATTTATAAAGGAACAGAAACCCTTTGCCTTTGTTTTTTTCTCCCTGGCTATGCAGGTAGTCAAGATAAGAGAAAGACGAAAGGGAGAGGTAGGGGAGGACAGAAAAGCAAAGGGGAGAGGAGGGAGGGGAGAGGAGGAAAAAAAAAGACAGAAAGAGAAAGCTATTAATTCTTTCTTAAATTTCAGCCAGGGCTAAATAAAGTTGCTTTTTCAGAAAACCGAACACTTTTTTCTTGCAGAATTAATGCCAAGAGTTTTGCTTGGAAAGAAAGGGCCAGCCTACAAGATGCCTGATGCACAACCTGGAGCTTTGGGAGGCTTTTTCCAAACACCCCGGCTAAGGGAGCCGGCTCCCCCTGGCCGCCTAGGCCGCGAGCTGGCCCCCGGGGGCACCTGCCACTCCGGCAGAGGACTCCTGGGCTCCTCTGCAGGTGCCCCTGCCCCTGGCCCATGGGCTCCCCTTGGGCCGGCCGTGCCCAATGCCAGGTCCCGGTGCCAGGTGGACAGGCCGTGCCAGGACCAACGTGAACGTGGGAATCCAGCGAGTCTGGAAACCAGGGTGGCCGTGGCTCCTGGCAGCCGGTGACCGGGTGGTGGGGACCCAGCGGACACCGGCGATTTCCTCTTGTCTCCGCAGGCCTGAATTGGGGACACTGACTTATTCAGAAGTGATCCTCTCCAAAAGTGACTTTTTCTTTTCTTTTCTTTTCTTTTTTCTTTTCTTTTCTTTTCTTTTCTTTTCTTTTCTTTTCTTTCTTTCTTTTTTTTTTTTTTTTGTGAAAACCCGATTCAGGGCTTGATTCACATGCTGTTAGCGGCAGAGAATGCAGTGTCTCTCTTCTCTTCCTTGGGGCTGTGTCTTCCTATGAAAATAAGGAAGAAAAACCTCCAGATGGAGAGCCGCACATTGCCAGCAGATTTAGAAAACCCCCCTGGAATCTGTGTTGGCGATGCAGTTTGGTGCACACTGACGAGTTAAAGCCACAATCTTCCATCTTACTGCTTTACTTAAGTTTTTAAAGATTTTATTTATTCATGAGAGACACAGACAGACAGAGAGAGAGAGAGGCAGAGACACAGGCCGAGGGAGAAGCAGGCTCCATGCAGGGAGCCTGATCTGGGACTCGATCCCAGGACCCCGGGGTCACAGCCTGGGCCAAAGACAGATGCCCAACCGCTGAGCCACCCAGGCATCCCCATCTTACTGCTTTAATTTCAGGTTTCGGAGATGCCTCGCTCTGCTATTCAAAGAGTTTGATTAAAAATTTGGGAGGAGAGGGGGCACCTGGGTGGCTAAGTGATGGAGCGTCTGCCTTTGGCTCAGGTCCTGACCCCACAGTCCTGGGATCAAGTCCCACATCGGGTTCCCTGCACGGAGCCTGCTTTTCCCTCTGCCTCTCTCTGTGTGCCTCTCATAAATTAATAAATAAAATCTTTTTAAAAAAATTGGGGGAGGCCCATGGGCCTGATTCCATCATCTCTGACAGAGCACTCAGATGGAGCAGAGCCACGGAAGGCTAACAGTGGCCATCCACGGCACTGGGGTGAAGCAAAGGCCTCTGGAGCCTCCTGGCACTGACCATGAATGTTCTAGTCTGCTGGCATGTCTCACGTCGTCGTCGTGAATCTCAATTGTTAGTCTAGAGGCTAAGTCTCAGTCATTAAGCACCAGCATTCTGGTCAGAAGAACCCCGCCCCCCCCGCAGATCCCCAACCTTTACTTCTGCTCTTGCTTCCCTGGGTAGCCAGCTCCAGTCTCTGGTAATTCTCTAAGTCCAGATTGAGCAAATGACTCTCAGCAGTTCCTCCACGGCAGTTCCTCTGAGGCAGAATGTGAATCCAGCATTTTATAACGAGGAGGGGCTGTCCTTCGGATCATCATCCAGACACTAAGATCCTCTAAGTCTAGGTGCAGGCCTCCCGACATCCTTAGGAGGCAGAGAGGGGCCTGATGGTGGTGAATAAGATGGAAAAGACTGAAAAAAACAAAAAAATAATGAAGGAAAGAAAGAAAGAAGAAAGAAAGAAAGAAAGAAAGAAAGAAAGAAAGAAAGAAAGAAAGAACGATGGAAAAGACTGACCTGTGTGTCCCATAGGAAGGAGCATGGGTCACATTAGGGCAGTCAGCACACCAGACAAGCCGCCTTCTCCATACATATTTCTCTGGTTGCCAAGAGGGGTTTCCAGCCTGGACAGTGGCCCTGCGGAGGGTCGCCCAGTGGGGTTTCGGGAAGCTTCGGGATGAATAAAGAGGTGGGGCAAAGTGCACCACAACGTGGGATGGGGCCGCGGCAGGTAGAGAGCCCTGAACGGGCCGTCTGGACCCCAACCCCAGCTCACGCACCAGCCCCATCACAGCCTTACTCAACCCTAGATAAGTGTTGGGATCAACCGAGAGCCTTTTAAAAATACAGATCCCTGGGCACAACCCCCAGAATCATTATAGAGTCAAATGGGAACCTCCGTCACCACCTAAAAGGGCCAGGAGAATGTGTACGTTTATAAAAAGTTGGGGAGAACCTTAAAGTGCAAGGCTAATGCAGCGAAACCAGGGGGTTCTGAGCCAAAGAGGTAGAGCTAGGTGGCTAAGGAGAGCCAGGCACCCCCCTGCTCGGGCTCCGGTGCTCTAATTTGCTCCAGGGCAGACTGGGGTGTCATTCCACAGCTGCTTTGAGAGCCGGGTCAGCAGCCAGGCTGGAGAAACCACCTCACTAAGGCCCCAGGCATCTCCCTTCCATCCTTTTGTTAAGTCCGTACCCACAAGCAAAGATGAAAAGATTCCTCCCAAATCCCTCCCCTCTTGTCTACTTGTCTATGAACTTTGTCTCTACTTATTTCTCCTCCTCACGGGAGAAAGGAGGGCAGCTCTTTGCTTATGTGTCAGTGGCCTGTATTAGACTTGGCAATGGTCATGGTTTTTCCGCACAGCATCGCTGTCTCATCCAGTGGGGTTGTACAGTGCACTACCTGGACGACTGTAGATGAGGACGTTGAGGAGGCGGTGACTAGACAAGCATGCCACTGAGATGGAAGTGCAAATGACTGAACACACACACACACACACACACACACACACACACAGGGTCAGTAAGCCACCAGCATGGCACAGAATGGAAAATAGCAGCAACAACGAAACCAAGAGAATGACCCGTTTTAACCTAGACAGTGATCAAATGGTTCCATGTACACTGTGATTTTAGTAGCTGCTTCTTCAGCCCTAGAAATTATGCTTTCCTTTGAAGAGCTGATGTAGCACTCCAAATGATACATTCAGTACCAAATTCGGTGTTCTGTGTCTCTGTAGGATGGTAATAGAGACTGGATACATGTCCTGGTGTCTAATTCTCCAGTTACATAATTAGTAACTGTACATCATGGGGAAGAAAAAAAAGAAAGAAAAAAAAAGTCCTGCTACAAGATAGGATCTCACAGGAGGCAAAGCGGAAGGTGTTAATGCTCATTAATGTTTTTTTTAAATAATACGTAGGCCTCTTTGGCCCCATGTCATTATTAATTCTCTTTCTTGCTCTGTTACATAACCATTGTTATTATTATCATTGTTAAGAGAAGGTTGTTCCAGAAATTTGAGAATGAGAGAATGGGAGGGAGGAGGGACGTGATACTGGTGTCATCTCCAAACTCCCACCCTCTGCCTCCCCTGAGAAGCTTCCAGAGGCTTGTGTCCTATCTCTAATTTTCATGAGACACCACCACCCCACCCCATGCATGTCACATTTCACTTTTGGGTGCCTAACCCTGCGCGGGGCAGGACGGGACAGGGCAGGGCAGGTGAGGGAAGAAAGCAGATTGGGTTAGCTGGAAGGTACGAAATCTGTAACGGGATGCCTGGGCCAAGTTCCTTTCCTTTTCCTTTTGGTTCTTCGGTTCGGTGATTATTATTTCTCATCCACACACCCAGTAGGGCTTTTTCCAGAACGTGTAATCTTACGGTTCGCCTAGTGGCCCATCCTTTAGATCCGTCCTCATTCTCGGAGTTCGTCTTCAGCTCGCTGAGCCCTTCAGGAGACCAGCAGGCCTCTGCTCACAGTCCTGGTTTGGACCACAAGTGGGGCCTCCTGTAAATGTGATCCCTCTGAAACAAAGAGAAGCTCCTCCTTTGGAGAAATGCATCTCTGCAGAGCTAATGGTCGAGCTAATGATCCGTTGTTTTCCGAGGGGGGCATGTCATCTGCTCTCTGGAAGGTTCCAGAGCTGTCTTCGCCTCTGAGTGGTGGTGTCACCCCCTCCTTTCGGTCTCCCCTCACTCCAGACACACGTACTCTTGCTTCCCAGCCTTTTCCCTGCCGGGGATGTCCTTTTTCTTTAGCGTGCACAGAAGATGAGAATAGTATCATCTACTGACATGTCTCTTAAAGTTTGAGAAGCAGTGTTGGCAACTGCAACCACAACAAACAGTCCACATCCAGGGCGCGCACTTCTGCCTCGAACACGGGAATTCAGGCCAATTCAAATATTTCCGAAACACCTCTCAGAGCCAAATGCTCAGCTCCGTGCACCGAAGGGGCAAACACTTCAGTCCTCTTCTCGAGGAGCTGTTTTTAAACAGCCCTCCCCATTAGTGTTTTGGGTAGGTTTACATAAGATCAACACTTCACAGATGTCTAGTTACCTCTAGGTCTAGTCTAAGAGATTTTTGGCTACGCACAGTCAAAGGTTAACACTCAATCCTGTAGTTCTGTTGTTGGGTGCAGCCGGTATTGATGATAATGACTATTTAATAGAACCAAACAATGCACAGGTAGCTTTTATGACCGTGGTGTCCAATGCAACACAACAAGTGGATAAATGTAAAATTACACGATTTTAAAGAGACTAAAACATCCTGTCATTGCTAAAGAAAAGATTGTTTAGAACTCTCCCTGGGTGTCATAGAGTGAGCTGCACTTTGCCGAAGAAATTTCCAAACATCTCTGCTATGATAACTTTCCTTCCAGATTTTCTAAGACAGTTCCAATTTCTATTAATTCGCCCTCTTGTTGCCAGCCATAAATATCCCCATGCTAGTCATGTGGGTACCACGTATTTTTGGCTTATAATCAGCGTAATTAAAGCTCACTGCTAACGTTAGTGTACATCCAGGCTTCTGAGACATAAAAAGAGGTCCTAGGTCACTCTCAAACTTTGAGGCTAAATGTATATTATACTAAAAAAAAAAAAAAAAAAAAAAAAAAAGCCAAATCAGGATTACAAAAGTTGTAGTTTGATTTAAATAAGGACATTTGATTTTTCTTAAAGATTTTATTTATTTATTCATGAGAACACAGAGAAAGAGAGAGAGAGAGAGAGAGGCAGAGACACAGGCAGAGGGAGAAGCAGGCTCCATGCAGGGAGCCTGATGCGGGACTCGATCCCGGGTGTCCAGGGTCACGCCCTGGGCTGAAGGCGGCGCTAAACCACTGAGCCACCTGGGTTTCCCAAGGGCTCCTTTAACCATCCCCCCCAAGTATAATGTAATATAATTGTGCTATTCATAAGATATTAATATAATTCTGTGCACACACATACCCTACGGATGGTGTGGATACCTGTCTTGAACTTGAATCCCTTTATCTCTGGCTAGCGGTTTATTTGGAGATGATGGTAAACACCCAAATGGCAGGTGCTTCATGATGTTGATACTCTTGGAGAAGGAAAAATAATCTTTTCTCTATCCTTCTAAATTTTGACTGGGACCCATATAACAAAAGACATATGAATAAGAGAAAAAATAAACTGGGATTTATTCACAGTGTATCTCATATGTCCACGGGAGAAGCCTAAGAACTAGAATAGCTTAAGGAGGTGGCTTAGAATTTAGGTTTATTCAATCTTCAGCTAAACCAAAGAAAGGACAGTGTTGGGGAGATAAGGTGTGGAAAGGTGACCAGCTACGTAAACATGGTACGCCTGGGTAAGGGTCATTGTGCAGATGCCTGCTGCTGACTTCTCCACTAATAAGCCTTTTATGATTTAGAGTCATCCTTCTCTCCCCAGTACAAAAGGGAGACACCCTTACAAATGGACATTTCCTTTGTAAGTATATGTTTGCCTTCAGAAAGGGCAACTCTTGTTCTGTTTTCAAAGCTTTTCCTATGTCTGCTGTTTCCTAAAATAAACAGCTCAAAATAATCTTTATGCCAAGAGGCATATTTGGGGGTGGCCTATTCCGGTGTCCTACGATACTAAAGACACTTCTGGCCTTCTGGTGTTGGGCCATAGGGTGAGTGCTAATTAAGCAGCCCTGAAAATGAGCCCAGGGCCCAACCCAGGTAAACCGATCCTGAGCCAAAGTGAAGAAAGCAAGCGAATCCACAGAGTTGGGGGTGGGAGCACTGCATGAGCTCTGTCCTCCTCCCCGCCTCACAGGGTGCTCACAGTGTGGGAAGAGAAGGGAAAAGCCTTGAGGCCCAGGAATCATTTCACAGGCCGATACGTTTTTGAAACTAACTGTGGGGTTGTTGGAGCCTCCAACTCTGGGCTCTCTTTCCCACAAAGGCCTTCAGGGGAGCAGCATGGATAGCTCCAAACAGGATCAGCTTTCCAAAGCGGTCTAAGCTTCCCACCTGCGGTCCAGGGGTAAAGGAGGAGCTGCTTCCTGCCGACCCCATGGGAGGCACACTGTTGATGGGCAAAATGAAACCTTCCCATGGAACAATTACCCCCCAAGCCCAGCTGTGGGCAAGACACCGGAGGTGAATTTTGGGGAAGATTTATTTTATTTTTTTAATAAATTAATTTTTATTGGTGTTCAATTTACCAACATACAGAATAACACCCAGTGCTCATCCCGTCAAGTGTCCCCCCTCAGTGCCCGTCACCCATTCCCCCCCACCCCCCGCCCTCCTCCCCTTCCACCACCCCTAGTTCGTTTCCCAGAATTAGGAGTCTTTATGTTCTGTCTCCCTTCCTGATATTTCCCACACATTTCTTCTCCCTTCCTTTATATTCCCTTTCACTATTTTGGGGAAGATTTAAAACAGGGGAATGGGGAGTTTTTACATATATGCATATCTGTATTTGAAATTTCTGTCCTCACAGGTCCTGTTCCTGAGGCATCAGCACTAAAGTTGTAATCAAAGGCTCCGTACTAAATTAAGGAAAGGAAATGTACGTAGCCAAGAGCTATAAATAAGACATTGGAATCCCTGCAGGGTCCTTCTCTTCATCACCTTGTCCTTGTGAACAGGGATTGGCGCTGGTTTCCTGAAACATCCTTCCTAGAGGTTGGAAGCAGCCCCTCCCCTATGCTCTGTCCTCCCAGCAGCTGTCCAGGGGCTGGGGCACTTCATGAGGCCAAGCGCTGGGTGGGCTCTACATGTGATCCCAACATTTATTTTAGGGACTAAAGAGTGGAGAGGGTAGGAAGCAAGGATACTCAGACTTTAAATATTATCTCCGATCCATTGCACCAGGCAGCACTGAAAAACCCATTGCAGTGCAGAGCAAATACAATTGCTAGGTGTTTAACAATTAAAACAGCTTGCATGGAGCTCTCATTATGTGCCAGCCAAGCTTAAATACTCCCTATACCTGATATTATTTTATCTGCTCCAAGGCTGACAGGTTTATACTATTTTTCCCTCTTTTTGCAAAAGAAGCAGCCGAGGCTTAGAAAGGACAGGTGATTCATCCAAGGTCACACAGTCAGACTGCTGGATCTAGAAGCCCTAACTCTGAACACCAAGATGACAGACAGGGAAACCCGAGCTTCTAAACTTTTCAGAGCATGTACCACTCATTCCAGTCATCGGAGATTTAATATAATCTAAAATATTGCGCCAATTTTCATGTCAGCTTTTCTAATCCCACTAGGACCACAAATTCCTTGAAGTCAATAACTGGGATTTTCTACTTCTTTGTGTTCAAAGCACCTATCATAGCATTTTGCACAAAACAGGCAATTAAAAAAATGTGCACATTAATAAATCGAAAATCTGAGAGTTAAATTACTAATTTTCCAATGAGTTGAAGGGGAAAAGAAAAAAAAAAAAAAACGAGCCCACTAACTTAAAGAATGCTTGAGGATTTGTCTTCCCTGTTTCCCAGGATGTGGGTCATTTTTAAAAGGCGAATTCCAGATCTGTCTTGAGTTCCTAAGGAGGGGAGTATCACAGAGAGGTTAACTTTCTGAAATGGCTACAAGAGGAGTGAAGGAGGCAGTGGGAGCCTCCGCTCGTGCCCCAGGGTGTCAGAAGCAGGCCGCACACCTGCAGAGAGGCCTTCCCTGAGCCAGGCGCTCCTCCGCTCCTCCGCTCCTCCGGAGGCCTTAGAGCCTGCAGCGGCCCACCCGACGGCAGGAGTCACAGCTCCGTGCACATCCTTTAAGCAGAGCCCCTGGGGGTGGATGCACCAGGGGACCGAGGTGCCCGAATGCTTCTAGACCCCCATATACAGGGAGAGAGATGGATGGGAGAAGCCTAAGAACTAGAATAGCTTAAGGAGGTGGCTTAGAATTTAGGTTTATTTAATCTTCAGCTAAACCAAAGAAAGGACAGTGTTGGGGAGATAAGGTGTGGAAAGGTGACCAGCTACGTAAACATGGTACACCTGGGTAAGGGTCATTGTGCAGATGCCTGCTGCTGACTTCTCCACTAATAAGCCTTTTATGATTTAGAGTCATCCTTCTCTCCCCAGTACAAAAGGGAGACACCCTTACAAATGGACATTTCCTTTGTAAGTATACGTGTCAGCACAGCCGACAGAGTCAGGCCAAGGGGCCATGCTGCCTCCCTCCCGAAGAGGGCTGGGTTGTCTACACCACCGAGCCCTGATGAGCAGGGCCCCCCCCAAGTGTGCAGGCCTGTGCACAATCACACCCACTCCCCTAAGGGCACCCCACTGCCTCTCGGTTCTCCTCCCCCAAGTGCACAGCCCGCTGCTCCTACCCAGTGCTGGGCGCCAGGCCACCTCTCCCTCAACAGCGAGAAGGTAACAGCAAGATGTTAAAGAGAGTGACATCCCCTCTCCCCCTGATCCTCTGATCATGCAGTATGTCGCCTGGATGTCCTTCTTCCTCCTTCAGATGCACAAGGAGGAGGCATCCTTTCAGGGTGGGAGGGTCTTTCTTTTCAACCTTTGTCTGGCACCACTTTTGGGCTGTGATCTGGGGCCAAAGGCAGAGCCCAGCCTTTGCAGCCAGTTCCCTCCCAGACATGGGTCTCAGCCAGCAGGGGCCCGGCCAGCGGCGCACATCTGTGCTCTGGCCCCGGGAGGGGAGGGGAAGGCTGCCTTCCCAAAGGCTCCCCCCAGGGGCTCCCTGCCCCTCTCCTGCGATGCCAAAGCCTGCCACCGAGCTCCAGTTTCTCCCACAGTAACCAGATATGCTGCCTTGAGGGGCCTGGTGCTGGCTCTGCTGTTTTAAAAATGAAAATATTTGCTTCCAACTGCAGTTACCATCTGTTTGCAACCTTTCCTCCTGTCCACATGCCAGCTTGAAACCGCCGCTGTGGCCTTTGGGTCTCATGGACTTTCCCGACAGACTAACCTCTGGCTTCCTCCTGGAATTTCTGGAATAACCAAGACGGATCATCACGAGCCGTCTGTCACTACAAGCCTCCATCCACTTTTTTACAGGGCTGCCCGTTGCATGTGATGTCCAGGCCTCCGCGGTGAGGGCCAAACACAAGAGAAAATAAGGATCAGAAATTAAAATGTGGAAATTTTTGCAAACCCACAGAGTTCATTATACCTTCCAGAATGCAAGCGGGTGGATCAAAAAAAGAAATTGTTCATGTTATCAAAGAAAACAAATTTAAAAAAAATAAAACAGGACTTCAA
Organism: Vulpes lagopus; assembly: GCF_018345385.1. NCBI lineage: Eukaryota > Metazoa > Chordata > Mammalia > Carnivora > Canidae > Vulpes > Vulpes lagopus. Next base: position 59,484,969 of record NC_054828.1, read on the forward strand.
AGATATTTTGGGATAATGATAGCATGCTGGAAGAGAAAGAACCTGACTTAAAAATGCGTAAAACCCATGGGAATTTTAAAACATCTGAGGATGTGTAGTATTTAACAACACTATCGTGAAGAATAAATGAGATACTAAGAAACGGCAATTATATTGGTTGGGTTATTAACAAAGCAGGTTAGCTTAAAAGCAGGAATCAGGGCACCTGGGTTGGCTTAGCCGGTTAAACATCTGCCTTTGGCTCAGGTCATGTTCTCAGGGTCCTGGGATCGAGTCCCTCATCGGGCAACCTGCTCAGCGAGGAGTCTGCTTCTCCCCTTCCCTCTCCCTCTGCCCCTTCCAGCTTGTTCTCTCCTTCTCTCTCAGTTCTGGGTAAAAGGCATCTTAGCAGTCAGAACTGTAGGAGACACTTTTTTAATCCGGTGCTGGGGTTAGATAGAAGCCCATGCTTGCCCAACCAGTTGTCCATACTTGTTCTTCATCATTTCCTGGTTACCGAGAAATGTATCAAAATATGGGTGGGCTCTGGAAAACACAGCAAGCTGGGATCTCTATCCTATGTCACCAGGGAGGACTTAGAAATCTAGATTGGATGAGACAGGGATGGGAGAGTGAAGGAAGAGACGAATCCAGCCAACCCCTCAGTCGCAGCTGAACAGTCAGATGTCTGGTATGAAGCATTCAGATGTGATCACGCATCCCAGCGTGGAGGGGTCCGTGGTGAGGAATCAGGAATCAGATAACAATCAAGTCTTGCAGGAAGTGGCACCACGTTTCTATGCATACAGAGTTACAATAACATCTAGGAGTTGCAGGCATTCCTGTCAATAACAATAACACATCTGCCAGTCTCTGTGCTGAGAGTTTCATGTTTTATTTCCCTGAATCCTTAAAACCAGCCAGTAAGACAAGTACTATTTTTATCTCCTATTTTTAGAGGGAGAAGTTGAAGTTCAAGAATGGTAACCCCACTGGTAACTGCCAGAGTAGACTGATCCGCAGTTCAGGGTGTTTTGTCCTGCGAGTCTGATTCTCCAATATTCACTGGACTCTGTCCTCACCAGATACCTCCCCTAAAGCAGGAATGGCCCTTATAGGCCTTTGTCAATGGTGGTAATTCATTGACCAGTGATGGTTCAGGAACTCAGACCAGTCAGCCTCTAACATTTCCCTTGAGTAATTATTGATCCAAAAAAAAAAAAAAAGCATACAACTGTAACTGGTCTAAGCAAACAAATGGGAAGGACTTGGATTCCAAAGAGTAAGGAGAAATGCTCGCTCTCTCTCTCTCTCTCTCTCTCTCTCTCTCGCTTTCGCTCTTTCTCCCACCCCTCCTTTTCCCACTTTCCCAAAGAGAATAGAAAAGCATATGGCACCAACTGTGACATGAAGCCACCAAACTACCAAGCAGAGAATTCACCTTAGGATGAGGTCTTCTTCATAGACGGCTGTATGGACGAGTAGAAGGAATCCGGGTTGTTGATGACATAATTAAATGGTAGGGATCAACAAATCTTGAGGCTGCCCTACCTCTGGATTTCATTTTATAGGCCAATAAATGTCCTTACTGTTTAAATAACTTGGGGTTGAGTAACCATTCTCTACAACTGAAAACATCCTAATTCCTACCCCATGAGTCTTTCTCAGAGAAGAAGGGGAAGGGTCCACTCATGGGTGATCTCACTCATGTGAGGGAATTTCTAATGTACCCTGTTCATACACAAAGAGGGTGAAGCCTGACATGGAGGGCGAAGCCTGACATGTTGGACCTCATAGCCAGTAAGTGTCAAGGCTGGAATATACACCTAGGAGGGTCTGACACCAAAACGTGCTTTCCAATAAGCACAGTGAGAATCTTGGCCAATGATGAAAGGTGCAACCAGAGTCCAGTCCCGTGCGGAAGTTAGGCAAGGACACACTGAGGATAAAGCCTAACAAGAAATTTGGTTTTTCCTGCAGAATGCCAGGCTCAGCAAGGAACGTGTGTGCTGGCGTCGGGAGCCCCCTGCATGGGCCATTCACTGTGGCAGAAGGGAGAGGCTGTAGTGAGTATAGAGAGGCTAATCCCTGATACACTGAATGCCGGGTGGAAGACCAAAGCATCACTTTTAGGCTCTATTGGATGGTGTGTGTGAAGCTACTGATATGCCTTCCTGCCCTAGTCAGGACTGGCTTGACCACCAAGTGGAAACACTTGGAAGAGACAGAAGCTGCTAAAACAGGAAGAAGAAGAAGAAAGAAGAAGAAGAAGAAGAAGAAGAAGAAGAAGAAGAAGAAGAAGAAGAAGAAGAAGAAGAAGAAGAAGAAGAAGAAGAAAGGGAGAAAGAAAGAAAGAAAGAAAGAAAGAAAGAAAGAAAGAAAGAAAGAAAGAAAGAAAAAGAAAAAGAAAAAAGAAAAAAGAAAAAAAAGAAAAAAGAAAAAAGAAAAGAAAGACAAAAGGGAAGGGGAGGGAATCCATGGATATTAGGAACATGGTCATTATGTAAGTGACAAAGTGACCCCCCGCCAGATTGGTGGTTTATCTGGATGTCTCTGCTCATTCTGGTCAGTGCTGCACGATATGCAAGTTTCTCATATCTGTTTGTAGTGTATATTCATGTTTTCATTTCCCTAAAATTGGTAACTATTCTGTCCTAAGTTCTTGCTCAGACGTTTGCATCTGAAAACTCTAAGCACAGTGGTGCCTGGCAGCCTTTCCCGATCTCTACCCGTTCCAGAGCTGGCATATATATATCTGCTGACCTTGAATACGACACTATTTTAGGGAGTGCCATTCACGTGGTTCTTCTCAGATGGTAGAGTGCACAACTTGAACAACCATACCCAGTGTCCTGCATGGTCTTCTAACTCCTTGTCCACCATTTGTCTAAGACTTTCTTAATTGTATCTGGGCCCGTTTTCACTATAGGAGATAGGTCAACTGATTTTGCCACCGTGTTCAAGTAGCCATCATAAGGCAAATGCTCTGGTTTGGGTTTCAAACAAGATGTGGGTTAGAATTTTGGGTCTGCTACTTACTAGCTAGTTGGCCGTGGCCAAGTCAATCAACTGAACCATCTATAAAATGAAGTGAATAGTAGCTACTTCATGGTATCAATGGAGGAGTATGTATTAAGTAAAACATTTCAATGTGTATTTTTGTTGTTATAATTATGCTTATTGTTTATATTGTCAGAGTCCCGAGCATGGTGTTTGCAACAGGGCAGATTCTCAATAAATGTTAATTTTCTTCTCAAATTTCTGTCTCAACCTGTGTCCCTTCTCTCTTCAGGGGATGAACCCAGCCCAGTGGACGCCTAAATTCTCAGTGAAGAGTACCCTCTCCTGACTATTTTCCAAACTGGGTGGGGAGTATTGTGCAGAGGATGTCCCTTGAGTAGTTCTGGGTTGAAGGAAGAGGGAGATAAATTCTTCGGTCCAACATCTGCAAAGTACTGTATATTCTCTCTGCTTTTGAAGATCCTCATTGTTTGCTGGCATGTTAAAGGCTTTGAAAAATCTCACTGCGAAGACCTTATTTCATTGTTTTACCAGGTATTTCTCAAATCAGTTAGACTATGGATTCTCTTTTACATCAGACAAGTTAATATCTCACTTTTGTGCTCCACAGGACATGTGTTGGGACACACTCATTTAGGGGCAGAAGCTAAAAAAGCTGGAGAGCACCAGGAAGAAGGTAGGTGTGACCCAAAAGATGACACTCACCAAGGGATCCTGGGGCAAAATTCTCCTGCAAATTTCTAGAAGGGTCTAGACTTGTGACTTGATAGATGTAGATTATTCCCTCTGGGCAGAGAGGGAGGAGTATATGGGAGCAGAAGAATGAAAGGCAGCAAAAGCACATTCATGAGAGTGCAAGAACTTAGCACTACTGGTTCAAGCCCTTACTGAACAGCTACTATGTGAGCATCGTGTGATGCAAAGGTGAAAAATGTTGTCCCTTGTTGAAGAAAGAAAGGAAAAGGGAGGAAACAGGAAAAGTAGGAAAAGGAATAAAATAGATTAGAAAGGGAAAGAAGACACGTGTGAGAAAAACCTCATCAAGATTTCCGGATGGCAAACATTCCAGTCTTCTCGCTGCACACAAGCTGCCCAAGTAACCTCTCTTTTAGTACATGACGATGCCAAGCAAAAGGATTGATTATGTCTTTTTTTTTTAAGTGAATTCTGCTAAAAGATTAAAATTCTGTTGAGGGGGAAAAAATCAACAACAAATGCACGCATTAGGACAATTCAGTCATTAAAGTGGGCAGCAAATTAGCTAAGGGCAACAATGAAATGCGACCATCTCGATTAATATTTACGAAGCATCTCTGCAGCAAATATGAAGGCTGAGGCTCTGAAACCGCGTAAGAATAAACCTAAAACCAGAGAGAAGGCAGTTTTTTCAAGTGTGCCTTCAGAATATGCATCTTGTTCTATCATTTCATTTGCCAAAAAAAAAAAAAATTGTCAACAAATTGTCTTCGGTGAAGGAAGATGGGAAAACAAAAGTGGAAAATTAAAAGCTTCATTCAGAGGCAAGCTCAGCATCTGGGAGGCAAATTTCAGAAACTCTGAAATACGAATGTTGTTCTTGGAATATCGGAGCTCATTATTGCTTCCTGCTTGTCCTGCCTCCCCCCTCCCACCACTCTGTCCTGCATGTCATCTCCAGCCCCACCCCCACCCCAGCCTCCCTCAACCCTTAAAAAACCCAGGTCCCACACTTGACGGGATGAGCACTGGGTGTTTTTCTGTATGTTGGTAAATTGAACACCAATAAAAGTTAATTAAAAAAAAAAAAAAACCCAGGTCCCAGATGTAGAGACTCACCCCCTAAATATTCTCCTCCCTCATGAGGCTTTTTGTCGGGGGTTAGCCCCTTCTTTCTGCACGCACTCACGTACTCATTCATTCTTTTACTCATGCTTTGCCAGCCCTGCAGTGCAGCAAGGGCTGCGTAGGTGTGGGGCACTCAGAGGATCTGCTACTCCTTCCAACTTCAACGAAATGAGGTTTATTTTCTCTTCCCAGTAACCACAGATTTTGTAGGTTTTCGTTTTGCATCTTGAGAGAACTTCTCTAATGGTTTTACTACCTCAGGAAAAATGCAAACACACTGGTGAACGATATTTAACAACTACTCCAGCTGATTTCATTTACTCTCCTGTTTCATGCCTGGGTGGCTCAGGGGTTGAGCATCTACCCTCAGCTCATGGCCTGATCCTGGAGTCCTGGGATCGAGTCCCACATCGGTCTCCCTGCATGGAACCTGCTTCTCCCTCGGCCTAGATCTCTGCCTCTCTCTATGTGTCTCTCATGAATAAATAAATAAAATCTTAAAAAAAAAAAAAAAACCAGCAAGGAAAGAGATGAACAAGATTTTTTTCAGATAGTAGAAAAGATTATGGAAAAAATGTTTTCAAAGGCTGTGTGTGTTAGAAGTCCTTAAAGATGGGGGAAGAATGAAAGCTAACCTAGAGCAGCAGACCAGGAAGGGCTTCATGCGGAGAGGCCACTCAACAGGACCTGAAGAACAGGAAGGGGTCAGCCGTGTGTAGTCACTCCAAGCAGAGGATGGCAAGTACCAGGCTACACACAGGGAAGCAAAGACGGGTGGAACTGACTCTAACTGACTCTGACCAGGGGGTGAGATGTCGCATTGACCTCCTAGAGCTTTGCCGCAACAAAGCATCACAAAGTGAGTGGCTTAAAATAACAGATTTATTGCCTCCCAGGTCCTAGAGGCTAACAGTCCAAAATCAAGATGTCAGCAGGGCTGGTTCCTTCTGGGGACTGTGAAGGGGGATCTGTTCCATACCCCTCTTGTGGCTTCTGGTGGCTTGCTGTCAATATTGGGCATTCCTTGGCTTGTAGATTTATCACTCCAGTCCTCTACCTTCACATGGCCTCGTCCTTGCCTCTGTTCACCCAATCCCCCTTGTTATGAGGACACCCGTCTTCCTGGATTAGGACTTACCTAGTGACCTCCTTTAACTTGATGACTTCTGTAGAGACGCTATTTCCAAATAAGATCACAGTTGGAGGTAGGGCGGGCTTGGGAAGTCAACAGACCTTTTGGGGGCTACACAATTCAACCCATAACAGCAGGACACAGAAAGTTTAGATTTTATTTTTAAGCACCAATGTGAAATGCTGGGTACATGGCAAACAATAAAGGTTGGCAAGTATCATTATTATGTAGAGAAGTTCTTAAAAATGCAAAAAGTTAACAGAATGAGGTTTTTAAAAAGGGAATTGGATTGTGTCACTATACTGGCTGAAATCCTTCCAATGCTCCCACCTCCTTCAAACTCTGAGGAATTCCAAGTCTTTACAAGGCCCACAAATCCCATAGGATCTGGGTCTGCTGTGATCTCCAGCCCTGTCTCCCACCAGAGACTATTAGCCCCTGTCTTTTCCTCCCACTCTATCTACACTGGTCTTTCTGTGTGTCCCCAGTCGCCCCAGGCAGGCTCCCCTACCCACAACTCAGAGCCTCTTTGTGTTTATTGCCTCAGCATGGAATGCTTGCCCACCAGATATGGTCCCTGTTGTCAGACAGGCCTCCCTTCTAATACCTCTCTTAGAATAGTGCCCTCATCAATTCAATGTCTGTCTCCTACTTCACTGAACTTTTCCTCTTAGCTTTTTTCTTTTTAAAAAGATTTGTATTTATTTATTTGAGAGAGAGAGAGGGAGAACATGATGGGGGTGGGGTGGGGGGGAGGAGCAGAGGGAGGAGGGAGAAGCAGACTCCTGCTGAGCAGGGAGCCTGACGCCAGGGGCAATCCCAGGACCCTTAGATCATGACCTGAGCTGAAGGCAGATACTTAACTGACGGAGCCCCCCAGGTGCCCCTCCTCTTAGCTTTTATAACTTTTTAGACTTATTACACACACATGTGTCTGTCCTTGTCACCAGAATGTGAGCTCTGTTGGGAAAGGGAAATGTATATTCTAGTATGTTCGCTACTAGAGTCACAGCCCCCAGAACAGCACCTGCCACCTAGTAGACGTTCAATATGTTTACTGAATAAATGAATCAAGGGTGCTGATAAAACCAGGTGTCCCTATCCTATTCAAGTACGATCTTCTCTCTCCTTTGGATTGTGTCTGCAATCCACAAATGTCCCACTACTTCTTTGTTTCACCAATGAACCATCTTGGTCCCCAATAAATTTGTCTGTGTTCATTGTTGAACACTCAGCAATGCATATTTAAAGGACAGATTTTTATCTTGGGGACATGGAGTTAACAGCTATGTTTCCATCTCATTTTATATTCTTCATTTACTTGCAGTTACATAAATCTGGGTTCTGTAGGGATGGGAGGTGAGATGCCTTTAAAATGAACCCCAGAATGCCTGCAGATGCCCCCTTCTCTATCCTGCAGTGGTGGTGGGGGGCTTCCTAAGTTCCATCGAGCAATTAAGTCAAATGATTATCAAGGATCTGAAACATTTCCCTCTGAAGAGTAGGAGTAAATTAGACAGAAGCCAAATTAGAAACCGGAATATTTATCGTACTACAAAACATGACTTCAGATGCACTGAACCACACAAGAAAATCAATCAATTTGCTCTGGAATCCTATCTTCTCATGTTGCTTTGTTTCCTAATCCCAAAGAGTATAACACAAGTTGATCATGTACCTCACGAAACTGATTTGAAAAGAAAAGACTTTTGTCTATTTCCAAAATTTGCATCAGTCTTTAGTAGAAGAAAATCTGCCACTGCTAACGATATTCAAAAGAATGTGCTGTAAGTCCTTAAATTAATTCCAAAGAGACAGTCCAAACATATTTTAGACAAGGCGTCATCCCTGAAATAAATGAATAGCTTCCCAATGTGACCACTCAATTAAATGCACAAATTTTGCTGAGATAATTTTAAATTCAGGCATACTTTGTAACAAATGCATAACATACCGGGGTGCCTGGGTGGCTCAGTAGGTTGAGTGTCCGAGTCTTGATTTTGGCTCAGGTCAGCATCTCAGGGTCATGAGATGGAGTCCTGCGTCCAGCTCTACATTCAGTGGGGAGTCTGCTTGACATTCTCTCTCCTCTCTCTGCCTCTATCCCTCCCCTCCCCCAAACCCCCACCCCCTGTGCTTGAGAAGTCTCTCTCTCTAAAACAAATGAAGAAATAAAATCTTAAAAAAAAAAAACGTAAACACACTCAGTTTGTGGTATATCAAGTTTTCTAGTGTGCATCTCGGTTAATTAAAAAATGGTTCACTACATTTTTTACAAATTATTTATGATTATAAATATCTATGAATATAAATTTATGATTATAAATTATTATTTATATATTATTTATACATTCTTCAGGGGAAAAAAATTACCTAATTTGAAAATTCATGGTGCTGGTCACATCTTTTAAATTGTACAAATAGGGGATCCCTGGGTGGCTCAGCGGTTTGGCGCCTGCCTTTGGCCCAGGGCGCGATCCTGGAGACCCGGGATCGAATCCCACATCGGGCTCCCGGTGCATGGAGCCTGCTTCTCCCTCTGCCTGTGTCTCTGCCTCTCTCTCTCTCTCTGACTATCATGAATAAATAAATAAAATCTTTTTAAAAAAATAATAAATTGTACAAATAGTTAAAAGTTACTGTACTATTCTTTTAATCCATTAATTTCATTGAGGCTCCTACTTTAAAGAGAAGCCTTCCTTACGAGGATTCTTATTCAAAAGACATTCCTGATCAAATGCCATAAGTAAAAAAACTATTATCAAGAAAGAGGGGTAACAGAGAGGGAAGAGAGGAGGAGGAAGAAAGGGGAAAAAAACCCCAAACATTTCTGGGTGACAAGGAGATTTCCAAATTCCAGCAAAAACCCAGTAATTTCAATGAATTAACACTCACTGCAAAAATTTTAATAGTATTTAGTAGTATCATGCCCTTAGAGTTTCATGCCCAGCCTTGACTGACAGTAAATAAAGATGTGCCTGTCTTTGGAGCTGTTATTATATTTGTGCTTTAAAATTAGTGGCCAATTTACCCAGACTGGCCGGGGGCTTCCATCGATCACTGCTCTTTTTCACGTGGCCTCAATGGACAACTTCAAATAACCTATCAGCTAATTCAGTCAGAAGAAGGGCATTGGTAATGCCTCCAAGCTCATTCCCTGTAATCTGAGTAAAAGTCATGAGGGGATATTATAACTAATAGCACCCCGGGAGAGTAATGGAGAAGGGCTGGCTTGGAAGGTTCTCGGCTACATGGAATGTGTTCCTTCGTTACTTGGCTGAGGCCTGTTTGGTCTTCATTATGTGCAACACAGACTTCTCATCATGGACCGAGCCATGTTCCAAGGGAAGATAATTAGTAATAGTGGGAGAGCTTCATGCTGAGGTCAGAGGCACTTTGGTGAAGGCAAACAACACAGAGATTTTCACTTACTAGAGAACAAGTCAGAGGGCTTGGTTCTAGTTAAAACAGAGAATGATTCTCATTCCGAATCATTTTCAGAAACATAAATTGTTCCAGAAACCTAGAGGTAGTTATGGAATGAAAGTGCCTCTAGGGAAAATGCAAACAGAAAAGCTTGAATGTATTCTCTGGAAGTTCCCCAGAGCTTTTCTTTATACCCCAGACGTTTCTGGTGAACGGGCCTTATGAGACGAGGGTGTTGTTTTGAAAATTAACCTTGTCTCTTTTGGAACATTGAGAAAAATACTTAACGTATTTCCCCCTCTTCCACTCCTGCCTACTTTCCAAGCAAAATTTACTCTTGAAATATCTTATCTCCCGATTAGCTAAACCTTTTAATTTTGTTCATCTCAAAACTATTTAAATGAATGATTCAAGATTTCAGAAATTTCAAAACTTCACAGCCAAGTTTATTTATTAATCATTTATACCCCCATGTATTTATTGAACCCCTGCTGGGCACTGGAGATGCAGCAATGCAAGGACCAACCAGCTCCTTTCTCTTACGAAGCTTACTTTGAAGTTGGGAATGTAGAAGGGTTTCCAAAAATGAATAAGAGAATAATAAATAAATAAATAAATAAATAAATAAACAAACAAACAAAAATATATATATCAGATGGGTTTTGTGCTTCCTGAGAATCAATATAGGGCATTCTGAGAGAGAGAAAGGGACATGTGGCGATTCTAGATTGAGTGGTCAAGGAAGTCCTCTCTGAAAAGGCAGGAGTAGATCTGAGTGTCAAGTGACAGGAAGGAACCAGCTATGCAAAACTCAGGAGGGAAGAACATTTTGGGCAGAGGGAAGAGCCAATCAATGCACAGGCTCTAGAGCAGAATGAGTGTGGTCTGTTCTAGGAACAGGAGGACGGCCAAGGCGGGTAAGTGGGTTGGCATGGAGTAACCCCAGTCCAGAAATGAGCTCTCGCTGTACCCTTGATTAAATTGGTAAACACCAAGGTAGTAAATTCTGATCTGAGTTCTGTCCCCTTCCAATATAATCTGCATGTCACTGCAAATTAACCTAAAATATCATGTTAAGTAATTGAACTATCATGTCCAAAAATCATCTTATAGATCATCTGCCTACAAGAAAAAAAAAAAGTCCAAATTCTTTAGCTTGACATTCACAAACCTCCAAAAAACTTATGCTAATCACTCTATACAACTTCATGTCCCTCTGCTCACTTTTTTTTTTTTTTTCCCTCTGCTCCTCTAATAAAAACTCTCTCTTCTTCAGCCAGGCCTTCCCCTCCAACACTCCTTGTATTTTAACTTCAATTTTTTTCTCCTGCCATTCCCCCTGGTCCAGCATGACCAGCTCCCTCCTCCCAACAAAGTTCCATCAATTTCTGTCAGTTAGAAGTCTTTTGGTAACTACCATAAGGAAATCCAACACAAAGTGGCTGACATAAAAAGAGGAAGTTTCTGGCTCAAGTAAATTAAATGAACAAAGTGAAATAAACTTGAGGCAGAGTTTTATCCAGAGGCCAATGTTACTACTTTGAGATGATCTCGACTCTGTATGGCCCCATGTGCTGGCTTCATTCTTAGGCTGGCTTCCTTCAGAGGCCAAAACTGGCTGTAACAGTTCAAGGGTTGACTAAGGTTTCCCCCAAAGTCACGTATGTCTACCTGAAACCTGTGAATGCGGCCTTCTTTGGAAATACAGTCTTTGCAGATGCAATCAAGTTAAAGTGAGGTCGTACTGGGTGTACGGTGGGCCCGAAACCAATGACCTTCTAGGAAGCAAAAAATTCGGACACACAGAGAAGCAGAGCAGACTCTCTGTGAAGACAGCAGCAGAGATTGGATTGATGAGGCTACAAGCCAGGGAATGCCAGGGACTGTACCAACCACTGGAAGCTAAGAACATACAAGGAAGGACTCTTCTCTAGAGCCTTCAGAAGGAGCACTGCCCTGCCAACGCCTTGATTTTGGACTTCTGGCCTAGATTTCTGTTGTTTTAAGCCACTCAATTTGTGGTGATTTATAGGAGCAGCCCAAGAAAACTAACACAGGCCTCTTCTCCATCCCTGCCTTGCAGGGGAGGAGGGAAAGATATACCTGATAGTCCCCATGGAAAAGAGAAGCTTCTTTTCAGAAGCCTCGGCAACTTTTCCTCATGCCTCCCATGTCCAGGTTGGAGTCAATCACTGTAACCAGTCCTGCTTGGAACTAAGAGATCGTCTCTCACATTTAAAACACGAGGCAAAATGGTGGGACTTATTTCCTTTGTCATGAAAAGAGGGAAATTAATCCTAGAAAAGGAACCAACTCTACTATTGGTAGCAATTTAGATGGTTTTGGCTGCAAGTTATAGAAAACCTGCCTCTAGCTGGCTTAAACGTTGAAGAAATGTACTCTCTTGTAGAATAAGAGAACTAGAGGCAGATCAAGCTGTGGGCAGTACAAACAGGGCTCCCACTCTGGATCTTCTTACTCTCCAGACTTCACCTTCTTCTATGTGCCAGCCTTGTCTTCATGCCAGGGTCACTCATGATCTCAAAATAACTGCCCGAAGCAACTAGGGCAACCAACATCCTTTTTCTGTGCAGTGGGAGAGAATAAAAATCGTATTCCCAATTATGAAACAGAAATCCTTCTTTTTAGACTGAGTGGACCCACTTAGCTCTCATGCTTACCCCTAGACCAGCATTAATGGCTACAGAAATGCCATCCACTGGTTGGCTTAAGCCTAGTTCTTTGAACAAATCAATGGGAGAGGGGAGGAAAGCGAGGGTGAGATTACCAAAATGATTTAGCATTAGACTAATCAGAATTCTCCCTTGGAGCTGAAGATAGAATTTACTTACCCTGATGCTATGGTGGAGGGGATTCTGAAAAATATGAGAAGGATGAACGGATGCTGGTTAGGCAACCAAGGTTGCCCACCCCAGCATCCTCTCAAGTGTAAATTAGATCTTCCTACCTCCGTGAAGCCTCCCCTCCCGCATCACTCTAACCAGAAGCAAACTTCCTCTCTGATTTCTTCAGCACTATGGCTCACACTGACACTGCCCACTTAGCATAGAGTTTTAATAGTATTTTTGCATACACATTTCTAATCTCCCGAATTATTAAAATTAGAGTATGTGTATATCGCAATATGTCTAGCATATCACCTTACCCAGAATAGTTTATGCTCACAAAAATCTGTCACTTATTTGAGTGACTGCTGGTATAAACATGGAGAACCAGGCAGCCTTTAAATTTAGCAATAGGGGTCTAGGCCCGGCTCACAAATTCAATCCTTCCTCCTTCTTAATAGAAATTTACCCTGGCTCATTATCGCAAGAGTCTTTTATGCAGACTTCTTGGTTATTTTCAGCCTTTGAATTCATCTGCATTTAATAAAATGGTGAGACTTTGAACCTAATTAAATAGTGAGAAGCCCTGGTAATACATGACTTGGCTAATATTTTGAGTAACAATCTGAGTGAGGTACAAATGCTAGAGTGGTAATACAAGCTTCCTTACAGAAGCTGAGTAAGATAAAGGAAGGAAGATCTCTTCAGTTGTGCAAAAATGTTTTAGTCCCTTTTCCCATTTCAATAACGTAAATCACAATTGTGTTTATCCATTCAAACTATAAGTTTTTCAGCATCCTCTGAGTCTAATCCAGTAACCATACGTGCAAGTTTTCAGAATTCTGTTGCTTCACACTATGTCACTAAATCTCTATTACCTTTAAAAACGATCATACCATGTTCAGTAGCCACATTTTTCCTAGAAGGGTTTCTTATCTAAAATCTCAACGATCTAGCATGGATTTGGATTATTGATTCATTAAGGGGAATGTGACCACTTTGAAGATGTCTTGAGGACATCTGAAATTCTCTCTACAAGTGAATTCTAGTATTTCTGATGGTTGTTATTGTTACCTTAGTGAATAATGTAATGTCCTGGTCCCGTTCCATAACCAGTAGTAATAAAAGTGGTCAATAATGTGTTTCAAGGTGAATTCCTCTTTCAAAGAATGAGAGTAAATCATTAAATCCTTTCCTTAAAAATAGAGTTGGGTGGCTCTGTCGGTTGGGCATCTGCCTTTGGCTCTGGTTGTAGTCCTGGAGTCCTGGGGTTGAGCCCAGCATCAGGCTCCTCACTTGGTGTGGAAACTGCTTCTCTCTCTCCCTCTGCCTGCCACTCCCCCTGCTTGTTCTCTCTTTCCCTCTCTCTCTTTCAAATAAATAAATAAGATACTTAAAAAAAAATAGAAAGAGTTGAGAGTAGAATATCTATAGACAAAACACCTGAATTTTCCCCCTCAGAGGGAAATGGGAGCAAGAAAATTAGATATATACACTCCCAGCGACCTTCCTGTAGGTTACTGGGGATAACAAAGCCTGCATGACCTGAGTGCTAAAGATGCATCACCGTTAATTTACCACCTTGAGTAAGCTTTGGTCTCTCACTACTGGACAGTTCAACACCCGAATTTTAGTTCTGTGCGCTTCCAGGCCCACCCTCTATACCCTCTCACTTTCTAATGAGATATGCATTTAACTCTTCTACAGACCCATTTTGAGAACTATGGATGGGCTGGAGGTGGGAGCGGGAAGGCAGGTGGAGAGAGGGCATTTCAAACATAACAGCATAAAAATGGTTTTGATGTGGCTTGATGGAAAGCATTTCCAAGGCATAAAAATTCTTTTACAGCTTTATTTATTGATTTATTTTAGAGAGGGAGAGGGAGGGACAGGGAAGGAGAAAGCACATTGCGCATGAGGGGCAGAAGGAGAGGGAGAGGCAGAGAACCTCAAGCCAACTCCCTACTGAGCACAGAGCCCAGAGGCTGGGGCTCAATCCCACAACCCTAAGGTCATGACCTGAGCTGAAACCAAGGGTCGCATACTCAATCGACTGCGCACCCAGGCACCCCCATAACATTTTTTGCAATTCCCAATTTCCCAATTTGGGCCTGAGCACCAGGCACTGGCGAGTTACTTAGCTTACAGACACCAGGAAACCAGCGAGTGGTGAACCAGGGGGGCATCAGCCCCTCTGAGCCCAGGTGCAGCTCCACTCCATATCGTGTGACCTTGAAAAGTTACCTAACTTTTCCCTAAGCTCCAATTTTCACATCTGTAAAATGACAGTGATCATAGCCCTTCCTCACTCTGTGGGGTGGTGGCGAAGATTAAACCATCTACTCCTGTGAAGCAGCTAGCACAGGGTCTAGGACACGTGAAGCCTTCGTGAGTGTGAGCTGCTGTCACAATTACTGGGGGCAGCTGGCCTGTTGGAGGCTCCCTCTCAATGCTCTGGCCCAGAGCTGTCAGCCCCCCGTGCAATTATCCGGACAGAAGCGTCTGCTCCCCTCATTTCTTACCTCTTCATTCCCCGATGCTGCTTCTAGAATAATTTATGTCACAAGAGGTGAAAACAATCATGTCTCTATTTACATAACATTAACCTTATTTTCCTTCTTCCCTCAGAAATGCTCCCTGTTATCAAATTAGTCCAGTTTGAAGATGACATCCACTAGAGCTAATCAAACCGAACAGTTTCTGTTCCTTGGAATTATCCTCGATTCTCATCCATTAGGGTAACAGCTTGCATGACTTTCACAGGAGCTGGGCACACTCACGCTGCAGATTGTCAGCCCTTGGTGGCTACAGTCGAGCCGGTTTACCGAATGCTAATAGTTGTGTGTGTGACGTGGCCTGGTTTTCTCACGCCTGCCACTCCTTCGCTGCAGAGAATCACACTCTGCAGAGAGGCCTCTCTTGCTCAATCCAAAATCTAGTTCTATCTCAGTTGTCTGCTGGGCTCTCTAGTGCTAACCTCCGACACACTACATTTCTGAATACAGACAGCAAAGGATGACCATTTACTGTCTTAGCCCTCGAGTACCAACCTAGTGCTCACGCACGGCATCCTCGAACGGTGGAGTGCCCTTTGAGATTTGACGCTGTGTCTGAAACATTGTCTGAAACATACGCCTGGTGTGTCTCGTACGTCTAGATGTCCTTTGTGTTTGTGACGTTACTCATGCTCTTGTTTCTCTTGCATACAAATGTCCCCTAGGAGGCAGGTGTAGAAGCAAATGCCCTTGCTTCCTCCCCTGCTTTCGAGGCTGCATCCCAATAATTCTAAGAATGTCTGCATGACAAATGATAACTGCATTATTAACATACCTCTAGCCAACGATAGAAAACAGCCATGATACCAAATAGGCATTTGGTATTATTTTGGACTAAAGTTTCAGATGTTCCAAATCACATCTTCAGATCTCACTTTTTATGTCTCTTGGGTTCTGGTCAGAGCATGTAATTTGTACATACCACTCAAGTGGTAGAAAACTGATTGATGACACGCAGCCCTACCGAGTTGTGGGGCCTTTAAAAATGTGTTTATATTCTGTCGAATTTTATATTCTGCTGAGAAAAATAATGTTTATAAATTTTTAAAACCAATTGCTGATTCCTGCTACTTAATGATTATTACTCTTAGAAAAAAGATGTTTCCCCACTTTCCTTCTTTCTTGGGTGTGAATATGATACACACTCGTTAAAAGAATTCAAACGAGTACAAAAATGTACAAATGTGATAGTAGAGACCACTTGAAACTCCTCTCTCTGAAGATAGCCACCATTTACATTTTGCTGAATATCCTTAGCGGTATCTCTCTATGAATATGTACATGAAGATGTAATTCTCCATAATGTCCTAGAACCTGGCTTTTCCAGTCAGCAATATGTTTGGACATTTTCCCATGCTCATAAATATAGCTCTGCATTTGTGTTTCTCATTATGTCCATCCTTCCCTTCCAGATAAGAGTATGGTATGTAAGTGGGATGGTGTGGAAACAGGTAAAGGGTGGAGGGGGAGACATTAGTCTCCATTGTCATAGTTCATGATGACATAGTATCCATTGTACTGACAGGTCATAGCTTTTTACCTCATCCCCTCGTGATTGATGTTCGTTCCCAATATTTCACAATTATAAATTTATTGAGCTCTTTTCTCCCAATGACTTTATTTTTTTAAAACCTATTTGTAGATACCGCTTTATCTTAAGCCTGACTCTTGTCTGAAACACCTTGTAGTCAAGAAAAATTAGGACAGTGTTAGTTCTGTTCAATTCTGAATGTTTCGTTGGATGCCTGTGATTTACTTTTCTCATAGTGAGTCTCCTGTTTCTTGATAACATGTGAAGTATCCTATATACAAGAAAATCTTAATTAGACTATGAAGAATTGGTTTTAACTGGTTTTCTTACTTAGCAAACAATTCAAGATTTACTTGCTAATAGAAAATTGCTGGTTTATGTGCCAGTTTTTGTTTATGGTAGTTCTGACAAGTCACCCGAGAACATGCAGTTTCATCCCCATAAAAAGTCTCCTTTTCACAAGTCATTGGGCTCAAGCTGTCTCAGTGCACGTGGTCATTCACCTTGTATGACAGTCCTCAAAAGTAAACTGGGAAAGGTTGAGAAGCTTACCTATGTTATAGGGCCAGTCTAACTAGATCAAAATTCATTTCCAGAAAGTAAGACAAAAAGATCAAAACAAAAAGATCCAAATCAGAATATTAGCATTTCAACTTCTTATGCTTGGGAAGATTCATTCTTTTGAAAAATACTATGCTTGCACATTCATTCATTTATTCCACCAATAAACAGTGATGTGCATTAGTGCCCTGCAGGCACATGGTCCCAATATCCATTGATGGCTCAGGGCTGGGCAAGTATCAGGCCTTTACTGGTATCTCGACCTGCACTTGAGCCAAGTATATTCCCCTTTTACAGCACAGCTCCTTCCAGCTAAGTCTAGAAGCTGAGTAGCCACTCTGCACACACCTAAGTTGGAGTTAGGAGGCCAGACTCTGACACTTGGCACCTAAACTCGAGGCCCATGTATACCTCAGGGTGGCCACCTTCACATCCAACATGAGCAATACTGGATCAATCTCACAATTTTTGCAAATGCCAAATCATGTGTCTGAAAGACTCTGGCACACCGTAGGCCTTTATTTATTTTTTAAAAGTTTTTTTTTTATTTATTCGTAAGAGACACACAGAGAGGCAGAGACACAGGCAGAGGGAGAAGCAGGCTCCCCTGCGGAAAGAGCCCGATGTGGGACTCCATCCCAAGACCCCGGCCAGGATCATGACCTGAGCCACAAGCAGAGACACTCAACCACTGAGCCACCAAGGCACCCCAACAGTAGGCCTTTAAAAAGCATTATATAGAGCTACCATCTTCAGTGTCAAAGTAGAAAAAGAATATTTTCTATTTGCTCCCTCTCATGACTCAAGTTAAAATAAGAAAAACCAAAACATGTTAGTAAATCCATCCTCATCTGTGGAAGCTAACAGAGAATTAAAAGTTACTTTTTTAGTTAAAAGCCAGGCTCCTCTTTTCCTTTTCCCAACCTATTAAACATCTTGAAAAAAAAAATATATATATATATGCTGAAAAACAAAAGCCAGTCACCTTTACTTAGAAGCTGTAGGTGGTGGCTGCCTTTGGTTCCTGATCCTTATCTCTACCCTGGTTCCCACTCGGGTTTCAAGCTCTAAGTCTACTAATTGCTGGTCCTTTGTTCTGAAGGAGCACCTTACAGATCAATGGAAGAGAAACTGTAATAGGAGACTTGATTTTATCTTGTCCCCACAGATAATCAGAAAATCGGTTCACCTAGAGGTTAGTATGACTATCTCAGGCAGAAGCAGATATTAAAGCTGCGAGGACAGTTGGCTAATGATTGTGTCATTGTGTGTCTCATTCCACAGCCCCAGGGAACGCGAGAAGCAGCAGCAAGTTTGTTTTGACTCGGAGTCCTCTTATTATCCACCCACCGAAGACCTCTCCTTGGTTCCCTGTTTCTGTTTCTCCAGTTATTTCTGACTATTTAAGTTTATTTATTTCTCCCCCATCTGTGGATGAAGTCCTTTCCTAACCATAGCCCCTCTCATTCCAACAGAACGTGGTCTAGAGGGGAAATTGTTCTCATCTGTAGAAGCACACAGTCTTAAAAAGAGGGGAAAAAAAAATCTTTGTAAATCTTTGGGAGTTTTACTCCTAACGTCTCATTCTTCAGATGAGCAAAGAGCATTAGAATAAGAATGAAAATCAGGTCCTGGGACCTCTGCAACACTTTTTTTTAAAAAAGATTATATTTATTTATTTAAGAGAGAAAGTGAGAGAGGGTGTGCACATGTGCAGTGAGGGAGGCACAGAGGGAGAAGCAGACTCCCCGCTGAGCAGCCCAGACCCCCGCTCCCCTGGTCTCCATCTCAGGACCTTGGCATCAGGACTGGAGCTGAAGGCACCCATTTAACCCACCGAACCACCCAGGTGCCCCTCCAGAACACTTTCCAAATTTGCTACAGCTACGAAATAACTAAGTTACCCTTAGTCAGCTTTTAGATTAGGTGAACTCAAAAAAAAAAAAAAAAAATAGGTGGGCTCAATATTTTTCTTTTCTCCAGGGAAGAAAAGAAGGAAGAGCTCCTCTGTGTCTCCCGTGGTCTGTCCCACATGGTTCTAGACAGTCTGTACAGGCTGGAGGAGTCACGCCCCTCAAGCAGCTGGACCCTTTTATTGATGGCTGTGCCCACAGCTGATTAAAAAGTAGAAAAATTCGATCAAGTGGCTGATTGTCCTGAGCCCCTTTCCCCCTCCCACGCAAAAAAGTCTAAAGCTACCATCTTCACTTTCAAAGCAAGAAAGATCTGTGTGGTTCTTGCCCTTCATGACCAGTAATAGGAGAACATATGTGGCAATAAAAGTCTCCCTTGCAGTGTTTTGACAACGAGCATCTTTGTCCAATATATTCCCTTCACCAGACATTAGAATTTATTCTATCTGAATTCTCAAGACAGTTTTTTTAGCCTCTATTAGAGTATTGTATATTTAAGAAACACATTATTTTAAAATGATGGTTTTCATTAAAAATTATCATTTATCTTTTCCTGTATTTACTTTTGTTGCAGTAAATTGTGACATTTTTTCTCTTCCTATCATAGCAAGACAAATTCACTTTGGGAAGATAAATGTCACATTTTAATGAAAACCAGCGTACAGCGTGGATGGGGATAGTGAGCCTAAAAGGGGAACAGGCAGGCGTACACTTTGACATTTCTCATTCTTCTTGGCCACCGCATAAGATTTACCTTTATTTTTTTAATATTGGAGAAATTACCCTGCAAATCCCATCAAGAAGATAAACTAGATATCTTGGGAGTTCATCAACTGTCACAAACCTAACCCAGAAAAGAAATTCCCCACACAAGACAAACTTGCAGTTAAATGAGAAGTGAAAGAAAGCCAATGAGAATTGGAATGTGGAATGTTTCATACTCCAAATAAGACAGGGGCTGTAGGAGCATGGCATGGGATGCAGGAGAGCCCGTTGCTGGTCTTCGAGGCTGGGAGAAGAGCGCTGGGCCCAAGGCTAAACCACAAGGCTCCCGGGAATTTCAGCCTTGAATCATGTAAAGATGAACTGCAGAATGAAGTAGTTTTTTTGTGTGTATAAACTCATCTAGTTCATGGGGGATATTTATCTTTTCTTTCTTTCTTTCTTTCTTTTTTTTTTTTTTTTGGCTGCCCAGCATCTGAACCTCTTTCCCAGGTTTAGAGAATTTCTTTTGTGGTGAGTCCTGGTGGGAAGCATGGCCTGCCTGTCACTGCAGAGGCAGAAAGGAGCAGATAGCAGCTTTTCCCCTCCGAGGAATCGAGGCAGGTGTGCTACCCAGGCTTGGCTGCTCAGGTGCTCCCACTCAGATGGTGGAGACCAAAGCAGTTTCTGCAAACAGGTATTTGTTCAAGCTGCAGGGACTCTGGCACCCTGTGTCCAGGGCTGATGGGAGAAGCTGAGGGTATGCAGTTGCTAGTGCTGGTGGCAGCGATACTACCAGAGACCTGGCCACAGGCTGGCAGCAGCAAGTGGCCTTCCCACGCTCCTCCTTCAGTGGGATTGGGCTGGGTATTGTATGGAGTCTCCATACATGTCTCCTGGTTCCTGTCTAATTTCCCAACCTGATTTTCTAGAAGCCCTTGTTACTCAAAATGTAGTCAAGAAACATGCTGGGAATGCAGAATCTGAGCCTCCCCCCAGACCTATGAGTCCAAGTATTAAAGTGCAGTACAGTGCCCGGCACAGAGGAGGACCTTGATGAATATTTCTTGAATGTACGGATGCATAAAAATGTGTCCAAATTTGGTTTCGCTGAAGTTATCTGAATATATTTCTTCAAAATATATGTATGCGAAAAGCCCTTAACCCGATGGTTATAGTCTTGAAAAAAACCTGAAGTATTGTGTATAAGGAATTGCATTTCAAATGCATTTCATTGATGTTTAAGGGACTCTTAAAGTGAATCCTTCTCTAAACTCATTATGCCTTTTCAAGTGGGTAATCACTCTTTCATTTATCTGTGTTGTTAATATTTATTCTTGAAAGCAAGGCACACCCACAGTAGAGATTACCGTAATCAAATGATTTGTTGCTGAGATGACCATTGAAATTCCTTCCGTGGCCCTCGTTATTTTGATCCTTTCCATTGGTTCCCTACAATGCCAGATCCACATGACCTTGGTGCCTATCAGCAATAGCTAAGCAACCAAAATGGATACACAAAGCAGCTCCCTTTACAAAGTCAACCGAATGCTACAGTCCCAAAGCGCTGCTCTCTATTGTATTTGGCTACTTGCAATGACTGAATTAAGGGTGACTTGCCCTCTCAGTCGGCATCGTGCCAGCCTAGAGAGCCTTCAACAGGCATGCCAGCCAATGTTGGTAGAGTGCCACTAAAAAGTGCCTAAGCAAACACATAGCTCTCTGGTTCTCACCTAGTAGAGAAGCAAACCTATTTTTAAGAAGCTTTGTTGAAGAAAGCTGGAAAAGAGATAGTCATAGTAAGAATTTGAGGAGGAGGAAATGCTACAGCTTTGCAATCAGTCAGTCACTGAATTACTTGCTGTGTTCTCAAGAAAGTTCCTTAACCCTCTCCATCTGTAGTGTCCTCCTACATAACCTGGAGGTAGTAAGATGCTTATCTAATAGGGTGTTGTGCGCATCAATTGTAAGAATGGATATAAAACACACTGCCAGGTACATATTTATTGCTCTGGAAATACTAACTACTGTGATTGTTGTATTTCTACTACAAGATGCCCAGCACATCGACAATTTATCAGATGATCCAAAACTAGTCATGACAATACATACTTCACAGATAACAGGATGATTTTTCAGCGGCATTGACTTTGATCCCCACCTCCCAACCCCAAACAACAACTTTTAAAAACTGGCCACCATATATTTTAAGAGTTGTGGGGCAGAGAAAGCACAGGTTTTGGCATCACATGTATCAGGAGGTAGAACTACACAATCATAGATATCATTCCCCTTTTCCCTTCCTAAGAATGAACAGATTTTTATTTAGATATTAGCCCCACTTCCCCATAACCCATGGGTGGAGAGCAAGCTCATGTTGACAGTGGTTTTAAGGGGCCTTTGGGAAATCCCATCCCCCTGGTCAGAGTGACTGGTTAAAGAATTCAGGCCTTAGCCAATTAGGACATTTAATCTTGTCACAAAGACTGATTTAATTATTGACCAATGAGATATGAGGAGAGATACAGCAGCCATGAGAATGCACCTCAGGGGTGTCTGGGTTGCTCAGTCAGTTGAGCATCATCACACTCTTGATTTTAGCTCAAGTCATGATCTTTGTGTTGTGAGATCTAGCCCTTCATGGGGCTCTGCACTCAGCCAGGGGTCTGCTTGAGATTTTCTCCCTCTGCCCCACACCCCACCCTGCTTAGGGGCACACAGGTGTACTCTCTCTCAAATAAATTAATTAATAAATACATAAATAGCAAGCCTTAAAAAAAAGAATGCACCTCAAATACTTCCTATCATAGGATCGTCATTGACCAGGGGCCCCAGGTACCATACTTTGATTCATCTCCAAGTTAGCAGGTCCTAATGGTCCCTGCTTATTTCCTTTCACATGTGCATTTTCCCTTAAGAAAGCCCAACACATATAATCCTACCCTGATGTCAGCTCTTGGAAGATCCTGACTCACACAGGGGGTTTGCTGGAGGCTCCTAGAAAATAAGTCTCTTTGTTCTTTTTTAAGGCACTGGAGGTCATGTTCTTTCTTCCTCTAGATTTCATGAATGCCATGTAAAGCCTGGAACTGCCCCAGTCATTTTCCAACAAGAGTTCTCTTCTCTGGGTTAAATATCCTTAGATTTTTTTCAACATTTCTTTATATTAAACGGCTTTCAGATCCTGTAACTCTCTTCAGTGTACCTAGAAATGAAAAAATTGACAAAGTGAAAATAGAAAATACAGCAAAAATACAGCCTCCCTTGTTTCTCATTATATGGCTTCAGCTTTTGGAGGAATTGTATATATATTTTTAGGAATTTGGTAGCCACCTTTCCTTTACCTATTGAGAGGCTGACACTTAGAATGCAGCTATGAAATGGTTACTTTTTCATGTTTCAATAAACGGAAGCAAAGAACCCAGACCCCAGGGGCAGACTAAGTTCCAATCCCAACTTTGGCTCTTGGGAAACGATGTGTCCTTGGAAAATTTAATTAACCTTCCTGTACCTCAGTATCCTCTTCTGTAAAGATAATTACAGCATCTACCCCATGGTGTCCTATGAATTACTTGTATTTAGAACAATGCCGTCACATAGAAAGTGCTAAGTAATTATTGAATAATTGAATATTTCAAAGCACCTATTACATTCTAACCCCTGGCAAAGCTCAGAGAGTAGAAGTAAGAAAAATAAATGAACATGAGAATTCCCTTTTAAGTAGCTATTCCTAAGAATGGAATAACTGCACCAAAAATAAGACTGTTGACTTTGGCTAGGGATGTGTCATGGATGTTGATGAGAGGCTTTCTAAATACCCTTTCAGCTCTCGAATTCTATGATTCTGCTTCTGAATTCTAGAACTAAGATGTCTCATTGTGCTAGGTCTGAGCTCAGTGAACTTTCTCTGTAAAGGGCCTGATACTTTGCAGGCCATGTGGGTTATGGTGCAACTTTTAACTCTACCATTACAATGTGAAAACAGCTACAGACAACATGCAAATGAACAAGTACGGCTGCATTCAAATAAAACCTTGACTTACAGACACCAAAATGTAAGTTTCATATAATTTTCTTGTCATAAAATGTTATTCTTCTTTTCATTTTTTGAACCATTTAGAAATGTAAAAACCATTCTTAGCCTGTGGACTAAAACTGGGCCTATGAGCCATAGTTTGCCAACCCCTATGTTCGATCAAGTGAAGTATAAGGCAATCGAGGATGAGATGTCCAACTGGGGCTAAGTGTTCTAATGACAAGTAAATATCTCAAAAGAAGAACTAAGACAGAACCAGGCCTATTGAAACATCATACTATTGTGAGCATAAAAGAAGTTCTAGGGCACAAGAATATGCAAAAAATTACAATTTTGCAAAACTGTGATTTTGCCATAATTGCGACAATTATGGTTGAGTTTATCTAAACAAGATGTATACCCTTCCCATTCCCTCTCTATAAATTTTGGATAATAATTTTTTAATTCTCATGAAAGAATCTTGAACACTTGCATGTGTTCCCTAATACGAGTTGAGGAGCTACCATTTGGAAAAGTTGTTTAACTCTCAACTCATTTCTCTCTTCTTGGAAATAACTATCCCAAAGAGCATAATCCATTATGATTTTTACCTACCTCTCCTTAATTAAAAAAAAAAAAAAAAAAGGTAGGACTCCTGGGTGGCTCATCAGTTGAGCATCTGCCTTGGGCTCAGGCCATCATCCCAGGATCCAGGATCTGGGATCAAGTCCCACCTTGGGCTCCTTGCAAGGAGTCTGTTTCTCCTTCTGCCTGTGTCTCTGCCTCTCTCTTTCTGTATCACTCATGAATAAATAAATAAAATATTTTTTTAAATAAATAAATAAATAAAGACACTTATGTCAGACATGCTGACATGCCACTCTTCATTATAAATTCTTAACATTTACCAGGATTAGCTTGGCCCTACAGAAGATTCATGAGTGGCCCCAGATTCCCCACTGACATGGATCAGGAGAGTCTTCCAGAATCCCAGGAAGAGCCTACAACAAAACTCTGTGCTCTTCTCAAGTGCCTGTATAGCAGGCTCATAGAAGACTATGAGACTTCAAGAATTCAGATGTCTTTGGTTTCTCTCTGTGACATCATCACAAGACTGGTGGTCATCCACATGGTTCATCTTCCTGTCCCAAATAGAAGGGGCAAAGGAGTGGAGACCTCAAGGGTACATGATCATTATCTTTCAGGGAAGGCGCTCAAAAGCTGCCCAAACTTTTTGCTAGCATCTCTTTGGTTAGAATTCAGACACAAGATCATACCTAGCCACAGGGAGGGAAAACTTAGTCTCCCTGAAGACAAAAAAAAAAAAAAAAAGTTTTCTGGGAGATGATAATGCATATCTGCCAGGCTTGAAATACGAGTTCTTCTATCAGGCTGGGGCTCATGCTCTGGGAGCTGCTCCAACTTCTTTTCTTCAGGAAAATGCTTCAGCCAGACCAGAGAGAAAGCTCTGTACCCGAGGACTATGGCCATCAGACACCATAAGGAGAGGCAACAATTGCCATCAGAACTAGAATGTGTAAGGGTGTATGCCCCGTGGAACTCTCATCTGATTTGACCATCTTAACACCTTCTGCCTCATGAATCCTAGGAAGAGTCTCACTCTGTGTGACTTTCTACTTTCCCAAACTCACATTTATAACTCATGCTGGAATGTATTAGGCTCATGTTCTTGTTTTGAGAGGAAATATTTGAAATTTCTTATAGGTAAGCTGCATAAGTCCTATGAATAAATATTCTTTTCTCTATTTCTTCAACTTCCAAAATGTTTCTAAAAGACTCCTGGGATCCCATGTTTAATCTAATGTAATATACATTCATTGTCTTGCTGTATACTTTGGAAGTGTGTTTGAACTTATGAGGTAATCAATTTTGGGTTTAAGAAATAAAAAAGAAACTATCAGGCCTTATCTTTACTCTGAGTGTAAAGCACTGTGAAGCGAGCAAATTCATCTGAGACATTTGGATGTAATTAAATTCTTACTGCTCTAGCAAGGAAAGGTGAAGAGGTGAGAGGATGACTTATATACTCAGATAAATGAAACTGCCAGTGAGACAATGATTTTTGAGATTTTAATTATTTGATGTCTTGTTGTGAAGGGTAAACAAAGGGGTTAATTCTCCATCGTTCCTTCCTACTTTTTTGCTTAAGCAATTTATAGCCCCTACTATAAAGTAGGGACAGTGCACACTCCTACACTGGGTGAGCAATGGGCTTTCTTTCTGCTGTTTTCCTCTAAGATGTCTGCAAAATGAGAAGTATAAGGAATAGTTCTAGAACAGGACAATTTTTCGGGAAATTATCTTTTCGAGCTTTACATGATCACACACTAGAAGAGTAACTGCAAATAGTGACTGATGCATGTACCTCACCTTAATCATCCCTGAAAATATTCCTTTAGGTCATATTTCTTACATCTAATAAATAAGTAAGTCATATCTGAACTCACCTTCTGTAATACTCTAATATGGTGTACACATTTCTGTTGATAAAAACTAAAGCTATGTCATAGCATAAACTATATATCTTTTTACTACCTGTAGTGTAAGCCAAAATATCTAAAATATACAGACATAATTACAAAGTCATTTTGAGACTAATTACCCATCCTTCTTCCTCAGGAAGCTTGTAATTTTCTTTGCTATCTTTACAATCCATTTTTATAAAAAAGAAGAAAAACAAAAGAAAGAAGAAGAAGAAAAGAAGAAAAGAAAAAAGATGTTCCATTCTACATGCACAGCAAAAGCAAAGGATTCAAGATTCCTTTTGGTTGACTGGACACTCCCCCAACTCTCCCAACACACACATACACACACACACACACACACACACCCTGTCCTTCTTCAAGGCAAGGTCCTCAGAGCTCTCAAAAGCTGAGCTGTCCCTGTCTCCCAAAGCTTTAATCTCTTGGACCTTTCTCCTAAGGGTTGAGTCTCTTTCCTCCCTCCACGTTGGCACTCCTCTAAGGAAAGTCTTGGTATCTCTTCTGTAAGTTGGTCTTTCAATGATAATTGTAGAGAAGTTGATGAATAACAGCATGGGGAGACTTTAATTAATTTTCTTTCTTCCACCAGGCAGGAAACATATGCAGACTGTGCTTCAGCTAAACTCTAACCAGGAAATGTCACAAGCGAGGTCTAGCATCCACATTCCCAAAATGGCAGGGGACAAGAGAAAGCATTTGGCTGGGTTCTAGGAAGCCTGTGCTGCATTCTCCCTTCTTCTGACACTAACACAGTGATAACTTGAGGCGGAACCCTGAGGTTAATGTGCCCAGCACGTGTTCTTTACAAACTACCTTCAAACTACTGAAGATTCAGTCTTCTATCCTACCTTTGGTTTGCTCCTGTCCATACCCCCCAACACACCATCATTGTCCCCATGCTCCTGCATCTCACCATCACTCTAAGCAGAGGATGATAACATTTTTAACCTCTCCTGGTTCTGTGTGTGTGTGTGTGTGTGTGTGTGTGTGTGTGTGTGTGTGTTTCTAACTCTGGGAAATATTCATGGCACCTTCCTACTCTAAAGCTGCTTCCCCCCATCACCATGTGCAGTATAACCCAGAATGTACCGTTTTCATTTTTAGGTAAGCACCCTTCCCTCCCTTAGCAGATGTTAACCTAAGAAAGCAGATATGTGACCTTTTTAGCCAAAGCTGACCACAGTTGGAGTAATAAATCACTCACTTTAACAAAAGTAATTACAATTTATATAGCATTTACTATGTGCTACCCTCAGTAGTATTTAATGCTATCTCCTTTACAACAATATTCTAACGAGATAGACATTATTATCCACATTTTTATGGGTGAGATTATGAACTTACAGACATTGCCCTAAGTCGCAAATATCTCCAAGTGAGAAACAGGCCATTCTCATCTCCATATGAGAAACTGCCTTTTAAACTTAATGTGGTTTAAAGCAAGTGCCTCTATTTTGAAATGAGTGATGCGAATCCTTTATCCTTCTTTCTCCACCAGGTCTCATTTTGGACCTAGTCTCACTTTGAGACCTAGTGTCTCAACAATGGGAGGCAGGGTGGAGATTGTGGACAGCTCTGCCTTAAGAAGCCTTCTAGGATTGTGGCCAGGAAGGAGGAAATTTACCCCATGGCTAAATGCCCATTACAAAGCATCCTCCTTCCCTCCTCTGACTTGGAGTCACCAGCAAGTCTAGTCTGCTTTTCTAGGTCCTAGCTGACCCATCCCTATAGAGATGGAGAGCGTCTTGTGAAAATAGTGTGTGCTTTGACTGCAGAAAACTCTAATTTTAAAATCCATTCTGTAGAGAAGTCATTTCTCTCAGTCATTTGGAAGTTAAATAAAATCACATGGAAAGTGCATTCCATATGGTAGGTATCTGATAGAGGTCCATGGGTTTGGTTTCTCCTCAATTAATAGTTCTGCTCCCTTCCATCTTCCTGATATAAAGGGAGAGTGGGACCCTCTGGTCTTCTCCTAAGGGTATAAGCCAGCTTCACTCAAGCCTCTGTAGCTTCGGAATGATCCTCTTGCCCCTTCCCGGCACTGCTCAGGGCCGCCTCCTACCCTCAGGTCCTTTTACCTCTCCATGTTATCTCTTTATTCAGTTCTCAACAAACCTATACTTTCGGTAATCCTTGCATTCTTGCAAAACAGCAGGGAGCCCTAAATTCTGATATTATTTAGCCTGAATTGCACTTTCCATTGCTTGATTATATATCACACCTTATTTTTTTCTGCTTATCTTTCTTTAAGACAACCTGTGCCCCCAACCTGATGGTACTTAACACAGTACAGAGAATGTAGTAAGTAGGGCCACTGCAAATGGCATCATTTCATAGATACTTGTTCTTCCAAGTTTGTGCAATGCAGCCCTGACTCAGGATCTAATAAAAATGTATTGACTAGACTTGTAAACAAGCCTGAGTCTGGTTTCCCATGCCTTCAGACAGCCGTGCAGGGCTTCTATGAAGCAAGACTTTGTGAATTGCCCCCTCTTTTGGAGCTGAATTCAGGTGGAACTCAGGGAAAAGGCTGAGTTGGTTGCTCATGCACCAACTCTGTGGTAGCCAGCCTTCAAGATAGCCCCCAGTGATCCTACATCTGATATTCACACCCTCTCATTGTCCCCTCCTACAATGTATTAGGGTTGGTCTGTGCTATGGTTTGAATGCTTTTGCCCCCACCTCCCCAAATTCATATGTTGAAATCCTAATGCCAATGTGAGGGTGTTAGGAAGTAGGGCCTTTGGGAGGTGGTTAGGTTAGGAGGATGGAACCCTCATGAATGGAATCGGTATTCTTATTTAAAAAATAAACAAACAAACAAACCCACAGAGATTTCTCACCCCTTCTACCATGTGAAAACACAGTGAGTAGGTGCTGACTCTGAAGCCTGAAGTCAGTCTTCACCAGAATGAGACCATGTTGACACCTTGATCTTGGACTTCCCAGCCTCTAGAACTCTGAGAAGTAAATTTATATTGTTTATAAGCCACCC
Source organism: Vulpes lagopus (assembly GCF_018345385.1). NCBI lineage: Eukaryota > Metazoa > Chordata > Mammalia > Carnivora > Canidae > Vulpes > Vulpes lagopus. The sequence continues at coordinate 59,513,976 of NC_054828.1, forward strand.
AGTCGGTGGTAGTTTGTTATAGCAGTCCAAACAGACTGCTATAAGACAGTTTGTGTAACCAATAGAACACAGGAGGAGTAATAGTATATCACTCTGGAGGCTAACTTATAAAAGTCTTTGTGGTCTCCATCTTGCTTTCTCTCAGGTCAGTTGCTCTGGTGGAAGTCAGTGGCCATGTCTTAAGGAGCCTCAAGCAGCCCAGTGGAGAGGTCCATATAGGGAGGAACTGAAGTCTCTAGCCAACAGCCTTGAGTGTACCTTTTTAGAAAAAGATCCTCCAGCCCCAGTCAAGCCTTCAGATGACCACAGCTTCATGAGACCCTGAGACAGGACAAATTAGTTAAATTGCTTTTAGATTCCTGACTCTCAGAAACTGTGTAAAAAAATAAATGTTGTCTTAGGCTGATGTGTTTCAGAGCAAATTTTTATGCAGCAATAGGTAACTAATACAAACTCTGCATTATTTTTTTTAAGATTTTATTTATTTATTCACGAGAGATGCAGAGAGAGGGGCAGAGACAGAGGTAGAGGGAGAAGCTCCCTCTGGGGAGCCTGATGCGGGACTCGATCCCCAGGACCCCAGGATCACAACCTGAGCCAAAGGCAGACACTCAACCACGGAGTCACTCAGGTGCTCCAAACTCTGCATTCTTTTGCTACTGCTTATCTCCCCTGCAGTGCCCACCACTCTCAAATGTATATCTGAAACCCATGAATATAAACCAGCTTTGTCACTTTAAAATTATCTGACTGACTTTCATTACCATATAACATACCCAGCAAACAACCCAACTTACCTTAACAAAAATATCAGGTTTAGCTCTATTATTACTGGAAATAAAACATTAAGTATATTTGCATTTTTTTCCTAGACAAAGATTTGAATAGGATACATGAAAAGTATTTGAAGAAAGCTGCAGCAACTGGTACTTTGAAAGTCAAATATCCTTAGTGACTATAAGCCACAATAAGGAAAATAAAGCCATAAATTACCCTCTGAGGATGCTTTTGTCACCCAAAGATAATGTCTCTCACAGTAGACTGTTACAGTATACACAGTACCCATACTTTCTATCTACTAACTTCTATTGAGTATTCTCAATGTGCCAAGCACTAGGGCAAAAACATAAAACATATTTCCTCCAGAAATTCAGAATCTAAATAGTCTAGAGAGAATTAATCATTGAGTCAGAATTCTGCATTTTTCCTGATCTAGAAAACACACAAACCATATGTTGGTTACAAAGTCTTTTCATCAAAAACAGTAATTTATTAGTACATGCTACAGCAGGATGCTCAAAGCAGATGATTAGGAATGAAGCAAATTCCAAGAAATTTGAAAATCAGACATTTTTTATCACATAGAGAAACATAACAGGCAGCCCTGACCACCTAATTTGTAGTGCGTAAGCCACTTGCTTGAAAATTAGGATTTGAAGACAACAGCAGAGCGTTAAACTTAGCCTAGGGCCTTTCTGAGCAAGGGGCCTATGACATGAGCCCGGTGAACGACACGGTGTATAATTTATAGCTGGTTAAAAAGATCTCTCAGGAGTGAGGTGCTTGAGGAAAAAGGGAGGTAGAACCAGAGGGCAACAGTGTGACACAGAACAGCAATGCCCTGAGATATTGTTATCCTCTTTGTATAGAAAACGAAGGGTCTAGACAGGTCAAGTGACTCCTTCAAAGCCACTCAGCCCATACAGGATCTCGATGTGGGTCATCTGACCTCAAATCTAATTTCCTTTCATAGAATCAACACAGCCTAGTGCTAGGAGCTGTGCATTACAAAGAGCTGCAGAATTTCGTGGGTGCAGGCCAGCAATTCACTAGTGGGGCACTGACACACGGCACCCACCTGTTATTTTCGCATCTGTGGGTCTGACACCACCTCAGGGCAAACAGCAGAACAGATTCCATATTCCAAATCACTACGCACCACCCCTGCCTGCCCTGGCTGTCCTCTCCATCCGCCCATAATAGCTTGAGATTTTAGTGCTCCCATCAGTGTGTGGATTGGAATGCTAGTCAGCCTAGCAATCTCATGCTTTGGTTTGCCTTACTAGGAGCCCTAGGAATTCGAAGCAAATGCCCTATGTTTGACTGCTGAACAAAGCCTTTTTTAATCTACAGCACGCAGCTTTACCTTTAATAGCAGCTTAAAGGACTCTTGAAAATTACAGACATCATCTTAACTGATCTGTCATCTCCCAAAAAGGTAAATGATAACTAGTATGGTATTTGCCAGCGTAAATCCACACCTGAAACTAATTTAATAATCGTTTTTAAGCTCATTTCATTTTCTCCATCTTGCATGAAAAGCATGAAAATGTGTGTTTACATGACAAATTTTCATTAGCAATCAAGAAGCAAATTATCAAACAAAACCATGTTATTCTTTACGAGCACTACTCTTAAATGGCATTACTTATGAAATATTTGCTTTTAATTGGTAAATATATAGAATCTTGATTAAAATACTTTCACAGCCCTAATTTATAACTTTTCCTTCTTATTTCATGTTTCTCTGTACAGGAAATCCAACGTTGAGGGGGACTTATTTCCCTTTAGTTCCAGTTTTATTTCTGACTTGCTGTAAGGCACTGGCTCAAGCTTTTAACTTCTCTGTATTTCAGTTTTCTCTGCTATAAAATTGCAAGTACATTTGCCTGGCTTGCAAGGAAGCTTGGGAAATTCTGGTCCTAGGAGTATACTACTTTAAAAGTACAAAGTATCATTATATTTATGAGTATAACTTGCTTGACAGTCTCATTGTACTATAATGTAGGAAATTGGCATTTGAAAATGATGATAACAAAGAAATTGTACAGGTTCAGGATGGTGGTTCTAAGATCTACCAAGAGTTAGAATGTCTTTAAAGATACTATGACCTTTCAAGTGCTAAGATAAAAGTCAAATCCAGAGTCTCTTCATGTCTTATGGTAAAAGACTTTTGAGAATGGTATATGTTTATTCTCAATATTAATATGCATTAACAGATATAACATGCAATGGGAGATATTCCACAATAAATCATTTATGATAATACATGTAATATATAGCCGTATATATTATCATCTGCCTTTGGTTTTATTACTATTATCCTATTTCCTAGATTTATTCCTTATGGCAATTGGATGAGGAGAATAAAATATCAGAAGTGACCAGTGGACACGTTTCATGAAAGAATGAAGAAGCATGGCAAACAATGAAGGGGGGGACGTGAAGGAGTGGGCATGGAAACCAGAGGATGGAGAGAGAAAGAGAGAGACAGGGATCCTGTTGAGAGACTTCCTGTGGTGGTTTCTCCACTCCTCTTCTTGGCCTTTCTCTGTTCTTTGCGGCTGTGTCTGTTTTGTTTTGTTCTGTCTTTTTTTCCCTGGAGCCCAAATCCCAAGAGAGATATTCCCTAATGTTAAATGAAAAAGAGGTCAAGGTCCAAGCCTTTCAGTGAGATGCTTTTCTAATGAAGGCTAACACTCCTCCCCATCCCCCACCAGAGCAATCACAGCATTGTGTGTTTGATTGGCTTTTTTTTTAAGTTCCTTTTTTTTTAAAGACTTAATATTTTTTTCAGAGCAGTTTTTAGTACACAGCAAAAACTGAGCACAAGGTACAGAGATTTCCCATATTCCTCCTGCAGCCCCACCTGCAGAGCCTCCCCCAGTGTCATCATCCCCCACTAGAGTGGGAAGCTCTTTTCTTTTTTTCTTTGTTGTTCGTATTTTTCCTTGGCTTGTCCCCAAGTAGTCACTTCCTTCCAATTCATCCTGTGTTTTATTCCCTCCCTATTTCCCTTCATTTGTTTTTCTTGCAGTTCTCCTACACGTTATTTTGTTTATCTTCTGAGCCATCACATCCTCTATTAGCTGAGGTTATCTCTGGGTGTTGGCTCCCATCTCGACAACATTCATTTTCTTCTGACCCTACTTTAGAAGGGAATTTCAATTACTTATGTATGTATTTTATTCCCAAAGGGGTGATCACTCAGATTTGCTGGTCCCTGCCTGTCCTACACTATACAGACTTTCATCAGCTGGAGGCCAGCTGCCAGGCAGCAAGCACATCCTTCTCTTTCTTTACCTAAGGATCATCCCACTCCAATCCACCTTGGATTTGTTTTCGAAGACTTCTCTCTTGACAACTAGATGTTGTCATTCGCAAATTTAAGCTTGAGACAGAAAAAAGGTACCCAGAACTCCATTCATCCCAGGATTTTATCGAGATAAGCTCAGCTTTTATCATACGATAATATTAACTGATGGCTTCTAATTACAATTCCGACAAATGAGTTCTTCTATAAATCTGTGTTCATATTCCAGCTGCTGGAGTGGACTTGGAAGCAACTATAGAAGAAATTGTGTGAAGAGAAAGTGACATTTGCCTTAGATATCCTTTCTTTAGGGATTGTGTCTCAGTAGTTTCTGGGTGGCAAGTAGCCTTATGGGAATTTCTTTTGCTTCTTCCTCATCTTTAAAAATAAACTACTGTTTTGATTTTCAAGCATACACACATCATTTTAAATAAGGGAAAAGACTTTCTGTGGCATTTTTTTTAAAAGGGCCCAAGTTAGTGAGAGGATGCCTTTTGTTCCAAGGGGTTAAAGCACTTAAAAGATAGGATCCTGCTTTTAAGGAAGAAGAAATGCCAGGATCAGGGAAATTGGGATCTTGAGAGGCTAAATTAACTTGTTATCAGGCCAAATGAAGGACTAATGGGGAAAGTGGGCTTAGATGTTAAGCCGCTGACTTCTTTCGCTAATGCACTTTTGAAGTGCTCAAGGCTCAGGTGTGCTTATGAGAAATTATAGCAAGTTCTACAGAAGACAGTGATCAAATTAAAAAGCTCTACACAGCATGGGAAACCATCAAGGAAATTAAAAGGCAACGTATGGAATGGAAGAAAAAAATTTGCAAATCATACATCTGATAAGTGGTTAATACCCCAAATCTATAGGAAACTCCTGTAACTCAATAACAAAAAAACAAATCATCCAATTTAAAAATGGGCAGAGGCAGATGTCCATTGACAGATAAATGGATAAAGAAGATGTGGTGTATAAATTATATGTGGACTACTACTCAGCCATCAAAAAAGAAAAAGAAAAGAAAACTTGTCATTTGTAAAGATGTGGATGGAACTAGAGGGTATTATGCTGAGTGAAATAAGTTCATCAGAGGAAGACAATTATCATATGAGCTCACTCATATGCGGAATTTAAGAAACAAAACAGAGGATCATATGGAAGGGTGGGAAAAATAAAATAAGATGAAATCAGAGAGAGAGGGACACCTGGGTGGCTGAGTGGTTGAGCATCTGCCTTCAGCCCAGGGCATGATTCTGGAGTCCCTGGATCGAGTCCCGCATCGGGTTCCCTGCATGGAGCCTGCCTCTCTCTCCCCGTGTCTCTCATGAATAAATAAATAAAATCTTAAAAAAAAAAAGAAAGAAAGAAAGAAGAGAGGGAGACAAACTATAAGAGACTTTTAATTATAGGAAACAGAGTTGCTGGAGGGGAAGGGGGGTATGGGGATGGGGTAACTGGGTGATGGAATGACCACCGGGTGTCATATAAGACTGATGAATCACTGACCTCTACCTCTGAAACCAATAATATATTATGTGTTAATTAATTGAATTTAAATTTCAAAAAATGGGCAGAGAAAAGTGATTGGACATTTTCCCAAAAAAGACATCTAAATGGCCAACAGGCACACGAAAAGGCACTCAAGATTACTAATAATCAGAGAAATACAAGTCAAAATCACGGTAGGCTATTGCCTCACACCTGTTAGAATGGCTTCCATCAAGAAGACAAGAAAAAACAAGTGTTGGCGAGGATGTGGAGGAAGGGGGACCCTGATGCCCTGTTGTTGGAACGAGTGTGAACTCGTTCAGCCGCTATGGAAAACAGCATGCAGGTTCCTCAAAAACTTAAAAATAGAATTACCACATGATCCCACAATTCTACACCTGGGTACATACCCAAAGGAAATGAAAACAGGACATCGGAGATCTGCAAGGTGTAAAAACAAATTGGACAAATAACAGTGTCCGTCAGTGAATCAATGGATAAAGAGGAGGAGGGAATGTACAGAGATGTAGATGCAGGTATAGGTGCACATGCATCCCCTGCCCTTCATGACAACTTGGATGGACCGTGTTAAGCGAGATGAGCCAGAGAAAGACAAACACTATATACTATTACATGTAGAATAAAAACAAAAAAACATTCCAAAATAGACTCATAGAAACAGGAAAAAAAAAAAAAAAAGGAAAGAAAAGAAAAGGGGCCCCTGGGTGGCTCAGTGGTTGAGCATCTGCCTTCGACCCAGGGCGTGACCCCGAGTCCCGGGATCAAGTCCCGTATCCGGCTGCCTGCATGGAGCCTGCTTCTCCCTCTGCCTGTGTCTCTTCCTCTCTCTCTCTTTCTCTGTGGGTCTCATGAATAAAATAGATAAAGTCTTAAAAAAAAAAAAGTCTTAAAAAAATAAATAAAAGTCAGAAAGTCTCTGAAAATCCCGTGGAGGTTTCTGCAGTCTCGCGAGAGGAGGAGAGGCCTGGGGGCGGGGGCAGCGAAGGGGCGGGGCCGCGCGGGCCTGCGTGGGGTCTGCGCACGCGCCGCCACCACCACGCCGGAAGTGGAGGTGAGAGGGCTCAAGGCCCGCCTGCCCGGGAGTGAGAGAAGGCGCCTTCTCGGAGGAAACAGGAAAAGATCTTCAATGACCTTGAGGTAAAAAAAAAAAAAAAAAAAAATTTCCCCCAGTTAAAAAAAAAAAAAAATGATACTCCCCCATTTTTGCTTCAAAAACATCTGAGCATTCTGAGGGAAATCGACAACTTTGATATTAAGGGTGCGGGCTGGGGTTGCCTTTGTGGGGAGACGGGGCGCCGCGACCTGAGGGGAGGCCTGAATGAAGGGAGGGCGCTCCACCCGCTGCTTTCCGCTGGCTGTGCTCAGCTTATGGAAACTTCTAGAGCTCCACGCGGGCTCTCCATGCGCTCTTCTGTGTTCTCTTGTGCTTCCCCGAAGCTTGTACCTAAAAAGAAAGTCCTGGCATTCTAAATATACCCCCTCCTCACCACCACCACCCCCAAACAAACCACCAGAATGTTGCAAATTGTGTGTTTTAAGGTCAGAAGGCTTCTGCACTTTTATTGGAGTGGTGGCTCTTCACATTTTTAAAAAATATTTTTAAATGTATTTATTCATGAGAGACACACAGAGAGAGGCAGAGAACCCGATGTGGGACTCGATCCCAGGACCCCCGGGGTCATGACCCGAGCCAGAGGCAGACAGATGCTCAACTGCAGAGCCACCCAGGGGCCCCACTCGCTATTCGCTTTTCTGACAATGAAGAGTTTTACAGTTTGTTTTCAAACTATCAGATTTAAATAAAAAAAAACCGGAAGACACCTCGAGCCAGCTGAGACCCCTTTTCCACTGCTACGAATGTTAGCAGAATGTTATGTCACTACCAGGGAAGATCCAGACAACCTGAAGCATCGACAGGTTTGGCCTTATTCCTGAATCTCCTGCAAAAGGTGCAAACACCTTCCTCACCCCCTCTCCCTCCCACAGTGCAGTACCCAGCAGGGACTGCAAGAGGTTGTCTCGGGTGATGTGCTCTCCTTGCAAACTACAGGTATGTACAGTTCCTAACAGGATCTCTAACAGATGACACTACCTTACAACCAAACTACAAATTTTTTTTTTTTTAATTCCAGGAACATTTTCCTGCCCACTCACACAAATCTCAAGGTCATGGAATGAGGACAACAAAAGAGAGTCTTATTTTTAAAATATTTAGTTAGTTTAATTTTTTTTTTTTTTATTTGAGAGAGAGCGAGAGAGAGAGAGCACGCCTGAGGAGCAGAGGGGCAGGAGGAGAAACAGACCTACTGCTGAGTGTGGAGCCCACTGTGGGGCTTGATCCCAGGACCCTGAGATTGTGACCTGAACCGAAATCAGGAGTCTGAGGCTTAACCAGCTAAGCCACTCAGGCGTGTCTATTTATTTATTTTTTTAGAGAGAGAGAAAGAGTTCAAGCATGAGGGTGTGCACTCACAGGCACACGCAAGAGGGGGAGGGGTAGAGGGAGAGGAGAGAATCTTAAGTGGACTCCACGGTTAGCAAAGAGCCCTGCTGGGGACTTGATCTCAACACCCTGAGATCATGACCTGAGCTGAAATCAGGAGCTGAATGCTTAACTGAGCCGCCCAGGGACCCCCAAAATATTTAGAAATACAAATGCCTTTGATAGAATTTCTGGGTGCTTGTGACACCCCTAAACACTTCATGGAAACCACTTGCAATTTCTAGAACACGTCAAAAACTACAGTGTGAGGGGGATCCCTGGGTGGCTCAGCAGTTTGGCGCCTGCCTTTGGCCCAGGGTGTGATCCTGGAGTCCAGGAATCGAGTCCCGCATCAGGCTCCCAGCATGGAGCCTGCTTCTCCCTCTGCCTGTGTCTCTGCCTCTGTCTGTGTCTATCATAAATAAATAAATAAATAAATAAATAAATAAATAAATAAATAAAAAATCTTTAAAACAAACAAACAAAAAAAACCTACAGTGTGACAATTTCCAGTTATGGGATCAAATTCAATGAGAACGAATAAAAGTTGAGTCAATTACAGCATTTGTTTGGTGTATAATTCAATGAGAACAAATAAAAAGTGAGTCAATTACTGTATTTGTTCGATGTGTAATTCACATGAAAGCAGATACACAGTTCTATTAATTACTTTCCTCCTCATCCTCTTTACCCCATTCTCCTACTCTTCACCTTCCTCCTCAACTCTTTTCCCTGGGAATGTTAGATGGCTAAAATGCCATTTTGCTTTAGATTATAGTTGGAAGCATTGTTGTCCTTCATCTTCTTCAACTTTGTTGTCTCATCATAAGGTGGCTTCTCACTGTCAGTCAAATTATTCCCCAAATTATTCTCGCTTAATTTTTCTATCACTGTGGCACAAATTACTACAAACTTTGCAGCTTGAACCAGCACCCATTTATTAGCTCACAGCCATGTAGGTCAGAAGTCCAGTATGTTATGACAGAGTTCTCTACTCAGGAAATCATAGGGCTGAAATCAGGTTATCAGCCAGGCTAGATCTTCATCTGCAAGCTTGAGTAGGCATCCCTTCCAGGCTCCCTCAAGTGGTTAGCAGAATTAAGTTCCTTGTGGTTGTAGGACTGAGAACCTTGTTTCCTTGATGGCAACTGGCCAGAACCCTTTCTTACCTCTTTAAAATTTCCGGAATTCCTTTTCATGTGGCCTCCTGCATCTTCGAATCAAATCCCTTTTATTCCTCAAATCTCTCTGACTTCCCTTTCCATCAGCTGGAGAAAGCTCTCTGTGTAGAAAGGTTTTTTTGGTTAAATCACGTCCATCCAGATAATCTCCTGTTTTAAGGCCAGCTCTGCCATGGACAATAATCACAGGACTGAGTGATGTCTCATCACATCCGTAGGTTCCAGGGATTAAGGTGGAATATCTTTATGGAGAAGTTTTAGGAATTCTGTACACTATATTTCCAGTTTTTTTGGCTGCATATTCAATGAAAATGTGTAGGTGTGTGGATTTGATCTTGGACAGAGTTCTAAGTAGAAGAGGAAGAAGCCAGATAAAGTATGAAAAAATTTGGGAATTTTGTGATCTTTTTTCTTGCCTTTGTTAGCTGGTCACTAGCCTTAATTTCCTGATCATAGTGCCATTTACCATTTCATTGGATTTACATTTCTCTTCCCCACACACTATAGTGCGTCTCCCAGAGCACTTGGAAAAGGCAAAGTTCACAGGGGTCTCTGGATTTGCCTTCCTATGTCCCTCCCAGTGTGTCTTCACAAAGAAGGCATGAATAGGCATCTTGCCCTTTGGTTTCTTGGGGACACCATTAGCTATCCTGACTGTACTGTTTGCTAGTCCAGGCTACATAGTGCATAACAATTTCCCAGTCTCGCACTAGCAGCCTCCACAAGAACCGCCTCAGGCAAAGATTTCTTAAGACACAGAAAAGCAATAACCATAAAGGGAAAAAGTATTGATCAATTGGATTACATTAAAATTAAGAATTCAGTCCTTCAATACCATTGAGAGTAAAAAGATAAGCCATACACCGACAGAAGAGACTCTCAATGCATATATCCGTGAAAGATCTCTTACCATCTGGAATCTATAAAGCACCCCTTCACATCACTAAGAAAAAGGAAGAGAACTCAATAGAAAAATGGGCAAATGTCAAAGTAGATGCTTCACAAGAGAAGTTATCCAAACAGAAAATAAACATGAAAAGGCATTCGACTGCATTCATCACTAGGGAAAGGCAGATTAACATCATAAAGCAGATGCCACAACATACCCTCCAAAATGGCTAAAGTGAAAGAGATAGACAATGTGGAGCAATCAGACGCCTCATACTCTGTAGACCAGAGTGCAAATTGTTACCGCTTTGGAGAGCTGTTTGAGAGTGTGTACTAAAACCGATCACACCCAGACCTTATACTCAGCAATTTCACTCCTAAGTATATACATAACAGACATGCATGCATATATTCAACAAATGGTACATATAAGAATGTCAACTGCAGTATTATTTATAATATTCCCAAACTGGAAACATCCCAAATCCCCAACAGTAGAATGGATACACAAATAATGGTATATTCATTCATACAGTAGAATAATATGCAGGAATGAGAATAAATTACAACTTAGATGCAAAAAGAATGAATATCAAAACATAACACTGAGTTAAAAAATAGAAAACAGCCAGTCACAAAAAAGTACATGGCATGATAGCTTTTTTATAAAAGTTAAAAAGAGGCTAAAGTAATCTGTGGTTTTAGAAATTCAGAATAATATTTACCTGGGCGGAGGGCGGGTGGTATGTGTGTGCCGTGAATGGAAGTGGGCAGAGGGAGACTTCTGGGATGCTGGTAAGATCTCATTCTTGATCTAGGAATTATGTGTATGTGTGTTGACTTTTTTTTAAAGATTTCTTTATTTATTTATTATTCATGATAGACACAGAGAGAGAGAGAGGCAGAGACACAGGAGGAGGGAGAAACAGGCCCCATGCTGGGAGCCCAACGCGGGATTCAATCCCGGGTCTCCAGGATCAGGCCCTGGGCCAAAGGCGGTGCCAAATCGCTGAGCAACCCAGGGCTCCCCTGTATGTGTGTTGATTTTGTGAAAATGAGCTAAGCTGTATGCTTATTATTCCTGCAATTTCTGTATGCACTTTATACTTCAACAAAAAGTTGACATTATGCAAAATGATTTATCTATTTTTTTAATAAATTTATTTTTTGTCGGTGTTCAACTTGCCAACATACAGAATAACACCCAGTGCTCATCCCGTCAAGTGCCCACCTCAGTACCCGCCAGATTTATCTATTTAGTATCCGTCCCACCCACAAGCACAGGACCATTCCTGGTTTGATCACTTGGATATCAGCAACCCCTACACAGTGCCTAACACATTGCTTGTTGAATGGCTGATTAATGAATTTTTAAGAGAGTTTCTTTAATACAGTGATGCTTTTTTCCCCCACCCTTATCAGTGGAGTCACATTTACCTGTGTTTTACCAAATCTCTTTATATAGTGCAAGGCAATTGTTTAGGTAGGTGCAGAGGGGAGAATGGAGAGCATAATGCAGTAAGGAACTGGAATTTAAGCTTTCTGAGGGCAAGGAATTTTCTATTGCTCATGCACCATGCCAGGCACTGTTCTGATACCTTTACACGTATAAGTCACTGAATCCTCACAACCACTAACAAGATACCTCACAAATGAGGCAGCAGATGAGGCCACTGAGGTTTAGAAAGGCTTGATAACACAGAATAAAACTGCCCGCATTCAAACCCTGAATAGGAGCTGAATCCTGCACTGTGAACATAGGGGGCACTTGAAAAATATCTGTGGAAGGAGCCCATGGTGGACCTCTTCATAGTCCCTTATTTTCCTCCTCCCTGCTCCCCAGTCATAATTACATACGAAACTTCTGGTCTCCGTGGTGAAGCTGGAGGAGCTGAGGGAAGGAGGGCCAGGGAGCCTTTTCATCCAGACTTCCAGATTTGAGAGAGTCTCAAAGACTTGGCATCATTCCCAAAGGAGCCTATACGTGCAGTAACATTCACTCCTGTGACTGGAAGGAGTCCTTCATCACACTCTCTTAAGTTTGGGTCACCTTCTCTCTAGCACAGCCTACATAAACATCGCTTATAAATGCTATAACCTTTTGAAAAACAAGATAAACATGTGGCACTTACGTAAATGCATTTGTTTACGGGGCACCTGGGTGGCTCAGGTCGTGATGTCAGGGTCCTGGGATCCAGTCCTGAGTCCAGTGTAGGGCTCCTTGCTCAGCGGGGAGTCTGCTTCTCCCTCTCCCTCTGCCCTTCCCCATGCTTAGGCTCTCTCGTACTGTACTCTCTGTCAAACAAGTAAAATCTTTTTAAAAAATGCATGTGTTAAAAAATAAAAAATAAAAAATGCATGTGTTAAAAATTACTAATTTTTTTTTCTAACTTTAACGTCTGTGTGGAAAATATGCAGCACATTGTTTGCAATTCTGTTTTGGCATTTCACTTTGCAGCATACCAGGAGTATTAAAAAAAAGAAAAAAAAGTAGAAGTGGCTGGGGCACTTTAGCTTCAGAGAGACCCTGGCTATCGCACAAGCAGTTTTCTGTGTGCACAGCAGCATTTTATCTCCTGCCAACCCCGGGTGTAACCACTGCTACAAGGGGAGAGACAAAAGGGGAGCCCTCAGGCTAATTTCAATCACTGAAACCCACAGAAAACTGAAAGCTTCATTTAGTTTCAACTTTTTACCCTGCAAGTCTTGTTCCTGGGGTGGCTTTTAAATAGCAACAAAAATGCTTGATTTTACTTTCACTTCCTTCCTTCCCCATCACCAGCTACTGGTGGAGGTTCTGGTGAGGTTTTGCTGACAAAGGCAAACACCACAGAACATCTCAGTTCAGTTCCCTTCAGTCCTCTGGGAGACCCGTCAACAGCAAAAGTGACTCTTTCTTGACCATCATGGTGACTGAGCCCCCTCCAAAAGTAGAAGTGACTTGTCCTTGGTCTCAGAACTACTAACTGGCAAGCATGGATCTCATCATCCCCCAGGATGGAGAGAGGAAACATGATACAGCCCGTGAACTGAGCTACGTGCTATTGCCTTCAAATTGCTTGGCTTATCAGTGCCTCCACCTTCAATTCCATGAAAAATACAAAAAAAAAAAAAAAATTTTTTTAAATTTCAGCTTGGCATTTTTACCATTTTCACCTACTGAAAAAATTGATCCATTTAAACTTCTTTTATCGTGCACTTTAAGCCTGTAGAACTGTCTTGTGTGAACCAGGTGAAGGAATTAATTTTCATTTGATGCAGAAATCAAAAGGAAGGAAAACATTTGGTAGAAGATGAAATCGTGTTATTTCAAAGAGGAAAAAATGAATGTAATACAAAAGAGAAATTATTTCAAATTTGTAAGAAAGAATACTTTTTCACTAGAAAAATTGCCTCACACTCTCCTTTCTGTTTGGCTTCACTCATTGGCATTCCAAGCAGTTGGTCGGTCTCTTGGCACCACAGCTGCAAAATATATGCGCTTGAGGAGATTCAGGGAGTTGTGACCCCTCCCCCCATTTTCCTAGCCACCTCACTTTCACTGGGCAGCGTGGGCTCCCATTGTGGGCAGTGTCTTGCCTTTGGCCCTCACACTGCTATCTAGACTGTTCAGTAATTCTATTTTACAGAATAACATTTTCATCTGATAGAATTTAATAAAATCAGGGAAATGGTAACAATTAATATACAGACACAACCACATTGCTATTTTTGAAGAACAATTTATTATATACTAGTATCCAAGCTACCCTAGAAAAATGGGCTAGTTTAAGAGTGAAGTTAATCATAGACTTTATATCAGAAATTTGTATCTACTAGATTAGGAATCCCAAACCCATTTTTTTGCAAAGAGCCAGATAGCAAATATCTTAAGCTTTGCAAACTATGCTGTCTCTATCTTGATTACTCAACTCTGCCATTCTCAAGAAAGCAGCCATAGATAATGGACAATATATAAATGGTCGTGTTTTAACAAAATACCATTTACAAAAACAGAGGCAGTCAGGTTTGTGACATGGAGCTATACTGTGCTGACCCCTAATCGAGATGATGGGTATGTTTGCAACTACCATTCAAAGGCTGATCCTAGATAGCAGGATTTAAACATTTGTTTGACAACTTACCTAAAAAATTGTGTGTGTGTGTGTGTGTGTGTGTGCGTGTGTGTAGATGGGAAAGGTTTAAGTTAAAATGAATTTTCTCATGAGAAAATTTTTAAGAGTAGGTATTTTCCTAGTGTGTTGAAGGACACATCAGTTATTTCCCTACATACCAATAACATTGATATAAAATCGGTTATTGGATGAACGGAATTTTCTTAAAGTGCTTATACACTGAATAAACAATACCCAACTAACCCTTGAGCACCGTTGACCTTCAGCCTTCAGCCTTGCCCATCTCCAGAGTCTCCCTTGTAGGAATGCTAGCACACAAAGTCAGTGTCATGTGTTTCTGGATTTAGCTCCTCCTTTAATCTTTGTAGCATTGTGCATTATCTGGACTGTGCTTTTATTAAGGCAAAGCATAAGGCTTGTAGGAAGTTCAATATGATTTTTTTCATAGCATCTCTTTCCAACTTCTGTCCGTGGTGATGGTCCTTTCCTTTTTTTGAGATTTTTCCTGAGATTTTGACAGTAACTTCCCAATAAGGGTTTTATTTAAATTTCAAACAAACAAATGAATTAAAAAACATTGTGTGCCAGGTGGCACACTGTGGAGCGTCAGAAGAGAACAGTGCCATTCCCTTTGCCAGCAAACCTTCCTCCTGAACAGAGCTGCCAGCCTCAGACATAAATGATTGTATTCCAAAATTAGTGCTCACATATTAACAGGATTTGCTCCCAAATATGCAAGTAAATTTCATATGAAATGAGAGATAATATACTGTTTGGTATGTATGTAAGTTTTCTGTAGGCTGCCCTGCTGACTCCCAGGATAAGAGGGGCAGGCCTGCCTTCTTATTACTCAGATAACAGGAGGCAAAGTCTTGGGGGTGGAGCAGAGGGGAAGGGTTCCGTCTCTGGAATTCCTTGCCTGTCTTTCCCTGGCTGAACCTGGCTCAAAAATCTTTCCTGTCTCCAGCTGAGCTTTTCCAGTGATGTAGCAATCATGGCAGTTATTTATACTGCTCTTTCATACTCTATTCATGCCTCTGATATTATTTTCATATTTGGCATTGGGCTTTTATTGTCTCTCCTCCTCGAGGTGTTTGTGCAAAGGGAGGTTTGGGGAGGCTTCTCCTTTTTGTGGTCAGTGTCTCCTGAAAAAAATGAATGAAGATCTTTGTCTACTCATTCATCAGTTCCATAATGCCTGCTGTATATTAGTCACTGTTCCTGTTCCTGTTCCCCCCTGTGCTGGGGGGTAAGCAGTAAACAAAACAGGCAAAATTCTTGCCTTCATGGAGCATACATTCTAGTGGAGGGAGTCAGAAAACTGAAAATTGTAATACTAGTTTAACAAGCACTTAGTTCTTTGGAGACTAGCAAAATAGGAAAGGAGGAAAAGGAATCCAGAAGGAAGGGGAATGAAATTTTAAATATGTAGCCAGGGAAGACCTCACTATGAGGCAGACATATGAGCGGAATGCTGAAGGAGGTGAGGGAGAGAGCCACATCCATTTCTGGAGGTTTCAGGTGGAGCAAAGGGAAAAGACCTGGCATAATGAGGGCCTACTAGAGGAACAGGCTGAGGCTCTGGGCCTGAACCGGATGAAGAAGAGAAAAGAGAAGAGGATTAAACCATGAAAAGAATATGGGCATTTACTCTAAATGAAACAGACCAGTTCCTTTTCTGGGTTTTCGAAAGTCTGAATATGATCTATTCCACAGCATTTCCACTTCTTTGCCACAGAGTTGACACCCTAGATCTCTGCTTATTCTTTTTCTATATTTAATTCCCTTATACTTTAAATGAGAAAAATAACACTTATACCTTTCCTTACAGGGAATGTTGATGGGATCAAATGGCCATCACTATGAGAGCATGAGTTTAGACTGTTCAGTGAGCTGGTAACACAACTATGTACTCAACAGTTGTTTATTAAGTGCCTGCTATCAGGAAGTCAAATGCGATCTTTGTAAGAGAGGAGGGTAGAAAGATTGAAGAATTAGAGCAGGCAGGAAGATGGAAAGTGAATTCAGTAAGGTGGAGAATGAGGAATAAGAAAAGGGAAATAAAGGTGATAGCCCCAATGTGTCCAACCACAGGGAAAAGAGGATAGTCTTGGTGGTTGCACTGATAGTTCTAAATCTTACATACTGTACTTACTGGCAATATGATCTTGGGCAAGTCACCACTCTGAGATTGTTTTCCTCTATGTAAAATAGAGACCTGACATCTGCCTCATGGCATGTTGTCTGGTTCAAAGGAGATAAGCATATAAGATAAGCACAACAGCATCATCAATTTACTCAATACGTATTAGTCACTTTACTGTTACTATTAACGTCACTCCAAGAGGACAGGAAAGTCGAAGCAACTCTGCATCTTCTGACAGGGAAGATAAAAGCAAGAAAGGTCTCATAGAGAAAACTTGTCATAAGGATCCATTTTAGAAGCAGCTAGCAGTATGATTATGCACTGAAATTCAACTTATTATTTGAATTGGAATAAGCCTAAAGGGACACATTTTCAGTAATTCAGATCCCTAGGAATTTGGTTCATCTGGGAAACAGGATTTATTCTAGAGAATATTTATGTATAGGACAGAGGATAGAATTTTGGAAAAACTTGGTAATGCTTCCACATTAAAAACAAATATAAGAGACCTTGGATGGCTTGGGTAAAGACTGTAATGTATTAGCAGTTCCAGGAAAAGCAGAAGACAGATTTGTAACTGAGCAATACAAAAATGAAATAGTGCTATGCCAAGGAAGAAGGGATTGACTTAAGCATTTGCCAAGTGCTTTTACATTTGGGACAAAGTTTATAGCAGGCAGCAGGAACAGCCAAGACTTGATATACATGAATCTCATAAAATTATCTGAATATATTCTGTACTGTAGTGGGCATGTGCCACTTTTTTGTTTGTCTAGCATTTCTTACTGGAGAAAATTCCCCCTCTCCAATTGCAGGTGATTCCTTTGAGTCTATCAATCAAGAGATCCCAACAGCCATGCCAGAGGGATAGACTTGTGATCCACAGTGTTCACTCAGAATACCCTATTTCCTGGCCACAATAATTGGTCTAGAGGAAGACACATGACCCAGGTGTGGCCAGTCAGGATTTTCTGAAGGAATGATATGGATGCTGACAAAGAGTCTCTCCTTTTGAGATTGTTAGCTGTCAGTACTGTATAAGCCTGGAGCTGGGGGCATCTGGGTGGCTCAGTGGTTGAGCGTCTGCCTCTGGCTTGGGTTGTGAACCTGGGATCCTGGGATCGAATCCCGTATCAGGCTCCCTGCAGGGAGCCTGCATCTCCCTCTGCCTGTGTCTCTGCCTCTCTCTGTGTCTCTCATGAATAAATAAATAAAATCTTAAAAAAGAAAAAAAAAAGCCTGGAGCTGCCTGGAACCTTGTTATTATCATGTAGACCAAGATGCAGAATAAGCCCAAATCTAGACAAGAAGAATCAAAATAGAGGGAAGGAGGAAGTGACAGATGGACAGTGATATTCCTGTTGCTCTTATTTTATTGTTTTAACCTCTTGATTCATACATACCTGAATTTGCCACTTTTCAGTTATGTGATCTAACAGTTTGGAATTTTTCAAATTTACAACCAAAAAAGTCGATGAAGAAAAGCTTGAAAGAAATGAAGAATCTAACCGATGAAGGCAATTTATGGCAACCTAAACAAGAGTACATAATTTACCCCAAAAAAGATAAGAAATGTGTTAAAATATGTTAAGATATTACAAAAGATTTGGTTAAATGTGTAATTTAGTGTTAAAGTGGCCAAGGGACACAGTCTGCCAAATCAGTCCCAACAAAAGGACAGGAGCTTAGCTCCCACAAGGACATGACAGATAGAACAGTCCTCAGTATGTCTGTGGCTTGGGTAAAATCATCCTGGAAATTTGTAGTCCTATGACCCATGTCCTGCTCTTGAACATCTGATACATATGTAACTGTATCAGAGTCCAAGTCTTTCAACCCAGTAAACTCAATGCACCTGAATGGTAAAACAGCTCCTCTCTTTTGGCATATGATTGTACAAGTACAAGAGGCTTAGAATTAAAGATAATGGAGTTAGACCCATAATATTAATACATTAATGTTTAGGAATAAAAGGTATCACTTGTGTGTTTAAAGTGTTAGTAAAACATCTGATGTATGAAGAGAATCTAAAATTTACCTTCATGATACTTTCTTATTATCTTAACTTGCAAAGTTCTAATAATCTGATACTGTTTATAAACAGTCTTTGAATGTTTTGATTGGTTATGTTTTTAAGGGTGAATTTTTAGACTTACAAGTACTTTGGTTTTGATTGTTGAGGTTTAAGTCAGCCTTGTCAGGCATCTAAATTGCCTTATTGACTTATAAACATTTTGAAAAGTTTGGGAGAATTTAATTGATGACTTATTGATATAACTAATTGAATAGAGGATTTTAATCTGCTAGAATTATATAAATCAAGTAACTGGAGGGATTGTTTTAAATTTTATTAAAATTACTTGATTTACAAGTAAAATCAGATTTGCAAAGCAAATATAAAGGCCTAAGAAAATTAGAGTTTCACATTTACAACTTAAGTTAATTAAGTATTATTTCATTACTCAAATATCTATATTCCTCTCTGTGTACAAAAGCCCTCACTTCCCAAACATTGGGGAAAAACCCACACCAACACACATGGTAAGGAAAATCATTATAGATGCAAAAGCCCAAGATGCAACAGTGCTTCGTGTAGAGAATGAAAAATGTGTGGCTTGCATGGGGCATGAGGTCAGGCAAACTGTAAAAATATTCATAATGAACAATGATGAATTAACTGGACCAGGTACCAGGAACTAAAATAAAAGCAAGAATACCAAATGTTTTTCCATTCATTTATTTATTCTTTCATTCAACAAATGTTTAGTGAATATGTACTATGCACCAGGCTCTGTTCTACAGTTCTAATACATAGAAGAAAGGAAAATAAGGATTGTAGTTTGAATGTGAAAAAGGCAAAAAAAAGAGAGTAAAGCAGTTGGAAATGAAGGAGAGATGCCAGCAGCAGATTGCTTTGATAAAGCAAAGCCCAAGTTGTCTTGTCTCAGATTCTTTAGCTTTGCCTGATGTCAGCAAGCTGGGAAAATAAGGGGTGAGAACATCTCAAGATATCCATAGAAGAAAAAAGAAAAAGAGAATGAAATAATGTATTCAGTAATAATAGACTCTAGAGGCAAAAGAAGAAAGGGTGGAGGGGAAAGTAATAGAGCCTGAGAGAAGTAGAGGAGGCAGCCAGCACAGCCATCAATGGTAAGAAAGGGGGTTGATGTTCAAATGAAGCCTTACAGGACTAATTAAAATGACACAAATATGGTAAAGTACAGTATAAAGTAGGAACAGGAAAAAAAAAAAAAAAAGAAGGGGTAAGTAAATCCGTAGGGTTCTGAGAAAAAATCTGCATATGAGTTGAGGCAAAGGAAATAAGATTGAATACCAGTACACCTTGTTCCAAAGGACTGGGGTTGACTTCTCCTATTCATCCAGAGAAGAAAGGAGACACTTGGTACAGTGACAGCTCAAGAAGTGAGGCAGTTAATCATGCTGGAGAGAAAGGAAGGCCTTACCACCCACTACAGTACAAGTCTTTGCAAGTCCTGTTGACTACCTTTCTGACCATGCCTTCCGGTTGACCCAGAGGCAGACAGCCAGAGAAGTGGAACAAGTAATATAAATGGTGATTTGGGGAGATAAAATTTTATTCTGATTATTTTAAAGATACCACTGATAAATAAATATATTCATTCTTAGACAAATTAGAAAATATATAACCAAGTCAGATATAGAAGAGAAAAATCACTGCCACAGGCAGTGATATTTCTGAGGGAGAAAGGCCATTGACTTTTTAAATTAGTCAAAGTTTCTTGCAGGATTTGACAACCATCCTTACCCCATCCTGAAAGTTGATAGTGATGACCCATATATAGGAAAAATAGTAAACACAATTGCCAGATCCCAATTAAGAAAAAAGCTTTTAATCAGCTAATCTAATAAGATACTCTCTTCAAATGAATGCAAAGATATGGTGGCAAGATTTATAAAGCATTCCTCTCAAGTGTTCATCACACTACTGATTAGCACGTGCTCATGACGAAACAACACAAGACCAAGGAAAGAACCAACCTAGAGGATTAGAAAGTATCAAATGTTCACATATGGCTGGGCATAATGCCTATTCCCACCAGCCAGACTGGAAAAATCTCATAATTCATGGATCATTGGGTACAGTGCTCAGAACGGTCTTGCCTCAGAAATGGGACAAAATTTGCCCTAGACTAAACACTGCTGTGGCCTAACAAATCTTAAGGGTATGACCTTAAAGAATCAAAGTGTTTCCAAGTAATTTACTGCATCCCAAAGCCCAGCTCAAGAATATTTATAGGAATAAAAAAAATCCAACACTCAACAGGGAAAAACACCCAATGTCTGGCATACGATAAGACAAAACAAAACAAAAAACACACAAAAAATAGGAATGCCAAGCACCATAATGAGGAAACAGAAATCAACTAGAACTGAGGTAGATGTTAGAATTAACAGAGAATAATAAATTCTAAATTTATAATAATAAATAATATAATAAATTTTAATTTTAATAAATTAAAATTTATTATAGCTTTATAGCATATGTTTAAAAAGTTAAGAAGAGACATGGAAGATGTTAAAGAGATACAAATCAAACTTCTAGGAATGAAAAAAATGTTTGAGATGAAAATTGTATTGAGTGGGATAAACAGCAGATTAAACATTGCAGAAGAAAAGATTAATGAACCTGAAGACATAGCAATAGAAACTATCCAAAATGAAATATATAAAAAATATTATAAAATGTATCTCTTGGAGATAGAGTATGATAAGTTAAAAATGTATACTAGAAACACTAAAGCAACTAATATATACATTTAATATATACATTTTTAAAAAGTTATAGCTAATAAACCAACAAAAGGAGATAAAATGGAACCATAAAAATAATTCCATTAATCCAAAAGAAGGCAGAAACAAGGAAAAGGGGAACAAATAATAGATGGAGTAAATAGAATATAGATAGCTGTTGTTTGGTGAAGTATTTTATAAATGCCAATTAGGTCATACTGGTAGATAATTTTGTTTAGGTCTTCTATATCTTTACTGATTTTTCTATTCTATTGATTGTTGAGAGACAAACATTGATATTTTCATCTCTGTAGATTTTTCTACTTTTCTAGTTCTATGAGTTTTTAACTTTATGTATTTTGAATTACTTCTGTTAAGAGTATAAACATTTAGGAAAAATTTTTTTAAAAAATAAACATTTAGGATTGCCATATATTCTTCTTGACAGACTGATCTCTTAATCATTACAAAATGACCTTTTTTATTCCTGGTGAGGTTATTTGCTTTGATGTCTACTTGATATTAATGTACCACTTCAGTTTCCTTTTGATTAATCTTAGCATATGTATTAGTCTGTTTGGGCTATCAAACAAAATATCACAAACTGGATGTCTTAAACAACAGAAAATTATTTTTTTCATAGTTCTGGAGACTAGAAGTCCAAGATCAAGGTGCCAGCAAAATTGGTGTCTGATGAGATCTCTCTTCTGATTTATTGATGGCTGCCTTTTTGCTGTGTCTTCACGGGGCTTTTTCTCTGTATGCTCTTATAAAGTGTGAGAGATCTCTGGTCTTTCTTCCTCTTCTTATAAGAACACCAGTCCTGTCTGCTTTTATGAATTCATTTAACCTTAATTACCTCCTTAAAGGTCCTATATCTGAATACAGTCACATTGGGAGGTAGAACTTCAATATAGAAATTTGTGGGGGTGAGGACACGATTCAGTTCGTAATAGCATGATAGCTTTTTATGTGTAACTTACACATTACTTTATATGCAAAAAGTACGTGTCTTGTAGTAAGAATATAGTTGAATTTTGCTTTTTTCCCCCCAATCCTGATAATCTCATTAAGGGTGTCTAAATAATAACATTTAATGTGCTTACTGATATGTTAGAGTTTAAATATTTTTAAAGATTTATTTATTTTAGAGAGAAAGGGAGGAAGAGCAGAGAGGAAGGGGAAAGGAAAGGGAAAGGAAAAGAATCTCAAGCAGACAGTATGGTTAGTGTGGAGCCTGATGCAGGTCTGGATCTTATGACCCTGAGATCATGAACTGAGCTGAAACCAAGAGTCAGACACTCAACTGACTGAACCACCCAGGTGCCCCATTAGAGCTTAAATTTACCACCTTGCTGTCTGCTTTCTATTTATTCCATCTATTCTTCGTTCTCCTTTTTCTCGGTTTCTGTCTTCTTTTGGTTTAATAGAAAGTAGAATGGTGGTTGCCAAGTGTTTAGGGAAAAGGAAATGGGGAGTCACTATTCAATGGTAGAAAGTTTCAGTTAGTGAGATAAGCAAGTTCTAGAGATCTGCTGTACAACACTGTACCTGTAGGTAACAAAACCATATTATGCACTTAAAAATTTGTTAAAGGAGAGTAGCTCTCATATTGTGTTCTTACCACAAAAATCGTTTTTTAAAAAAAGGAAAAAAGATGAAAGATATAACCCGAGTAGCCCTATATCTATTATAAAGAAATTGAATTGATAGACAAAAATCTTTCTACAAAGAATATTGCAGACTCAGCTTCAGTGGAGAATTTTGTCAAATCTACACAGACTCTTCCAAAAATAATAATAAAGACGATAATTCTCAACTCATTCTATGTGGACAGCATTATCTTGATACCCAAACTAGACAAAGACATTAAAGAAAAAGAAACTACAGGTCAATATATTTCATTATCATAGAGGCAGCAATTTAAAACAGTGTTTTAAGAAATCAAATCCAGCAATACATAAAAAGGTTAATACATAGTGACTAAAATTGGTTTATCCTAAGAATGCAATATTTGCTTAACATTCAAAAACCAATGTAATTCATCCTATTAGCAAGTTAAAAAAGAAAAACCACCTATCAATAATTTCAGGAAAAAAGCATTTGACCTCATTTAACATCTATTCTGAAGGAAGCTGTTACCAAATTAGGACTACAAGGGAAACTCCTCAACTTGATAACGAGCATATATACAATACGGTAGCTAATACCATGTAATGGTGAAAGACCAAACGCTTTCCTCTTAAGAAATAGGAATAAGACAAGGATGTGCACTCTATTCAACCACTTCCATTCAGTGCCACAGTTGAAGCTCTCTACCCAGTGCAGTCAGAAAAGAAAAAGAAATAAGAGGTACCTAAATTGAATAAGAAAAAGGAAAACTCTTTATACGCTAACAGCATGATTGTCTATTTAGAAAAACTGATGGAACCTATGAAAAAGCTAGTAGAACTAATAAAGGAGTTTAGCAGGGTTACAGAATACATGATCAATAGGCAGAAATCAATTTTATCTCTTATATACTAGCTACAAACAATTGGAAATGTAATATGACTTACAATAGGATTAAAATATGAAACATGTTGGGGTGAATCTAACAAATACATGCAAGATGTATTCACTGAAAATTACAAATTGCTGAGGAAAATTAAAGAAGACAAATAAATGGGAGTGATAATGCAGATATACTTTGTTCTGGGCGGGGGTGTGGAGGATGTGGGGGGTGGTGGGATCAAAAGACTCCGTAGTGTTCAGATGTCACTTCTTTCTGAATTAATCTGCAGATCTAATGCAACTCCAAACAAAATCCCAGGAGAGCTTTTGATAGAAATTGACCAGCCAGTCCTACAATTTACATGGAAATGCAAAGCACCTATGCTAGCTGAAACAATGTTGAAAAACAAGAACAAAAATAGGGGACCAGCACTACCGCTTTCAAGTGTTAGAGAGTGAATTATCTCCCCTCCCTAAATTAATGTGTTAATGCCCTAAGCCCCAGATAGTATTTGGAAGTGTGGTCTTTGGGAGGTAATTAGGGTTAAATGAGGTCTTGAGGGTACAAACCAGAAAGAGAACTCTTAACAAACCCTGAACATATTGGCACCCTGATATCAGACTTTCAGCCACTGGAACTGTGAGAAAATAATTTCTGATGTTTAAGCCACCAGTCTATGGCTATTTGTTATGAGTCCAAACAGGCTAATACGTCAAGACTTATAAGAGTAACCAAGATAGTGTGCTATTGGAATCAAGATAAATAGGTCAGTGGAACAGAATAGAGACTCCATAAAGAGACACACGTATTTGGACAATTTGTATCTGATGAAAGTACAAAAGTATTTAAAAGAAGAAAGTGTAGTCTTTTCAACAAATGGTGTTGAAACAATTGAATACATATATGCAAACAATTTTTTTAAATGTTCCATACATGTCACCATATAGTCACCATAAGGATTAAATGAAATTTGATCACAGACCTAAATATAAAGCCTGAAACTATAAAACATGGGAAAATTACAAAGATTCTGTAAACAACACCAAAAGCATGATCCATAAAATGAAAAAAGGTAAAGATTGGGCTTCCTCAAAATTAAAAATATGTGTTCTTCAGAAGACACTGTTAAGAGAATGAAAAGCCAGAGACTGGGAGAAAATATTTATAAATCACATATTTGATTAAGGGTTTATAACCAGAATAGGTAAAAAACTCACAAATCTCAATAATAAGGAAACAATATTTTTTAAATGGCCAAAACATTTGTATACGTTTCTGATGAAGATACAGACAGAAAATAAAAAGTGAGAAGATGCTCAATATTGGTAGTCACCAGGGAAGTGCAAATTAAAACCCCAATATGATATCACTACCCTTCTATTGGGGTGGCTGTAAAAAGATGGTCCCGCTAAGACAGAAAGGTAGAGGAACTGGAAGTCTCAGACACTGCTGATGGGAATGCTGAACACTTTAGAAAACAGTTTGGCAGTTTCTTAAAAATGTAAACATATGCCTAAGATGTGAACCACCCATTCCTCCTTTATGTATCTATTCAAGAGAAATGAAATCGTCAGTCCATACAAAGACTTGTGTGTTGAATATTCACAGCAGCTCTCTTTGTAATAGTCAAACACTACGAGTTAAAAAGCAACATACTTCCATCAACGGGTGAGTTTGTTCATTGTGGTTTATCCACATAAGGAATGAGAACTATTGATACACACTTTAAAGTGGATGAATCTCAAAATAATGATGCTGAATGAAAGAAATCAGACAAATGAGCATATAGTGTATGATTTCACTTATATAAAACTCTAAAAAGTGCAAGCTCTGTTATTCTCACAGAAAGCAGGACAGCAGCTGCCTGAGATCAGGGGAGTGGGAAGGAACTGGGAGAGGGGATTACCAAGAGGCATGAGGACACTCCTAGGCATGATGAATATGTTCCTTATCTTGATTACAGTGATAGTTTCAAGGGTGTGCACATATGTCCCCAAATTATCAAATTATAATCTCTGAATATGTGTAGTTTATGTTATGTCATTATACCTGAATAAAGTTGGTAAAAACTAAGTAAAATTAATACCTGCATCTGGTAAAAAAAATTACTAAAAACAAACAAACAAAAAAACCTCCTCAGATAGGAAAAAATAGAAAAGCCAGTCTCCCTCATGCAGGGTTCCACTCACCAATGATAACTACTTTTAACTATGTCTCTCTCTTTTTTTTTTTTTTTATTTCTTCTGAGGATTGCCTCCATAACTCTGAATATGGTTATGCCTCTTCTTCTAGATTTGTCAACTTTAAATATCTATTGACCTCTCTTTTTAAAAATATAAGAAAATAAGCTCTCTCAAACTACTACTTTGCCTTTCTGATCTATGCATATTGAAATGTTAATTTTTAGTTCTTTTGTGGTTTTTCCATCATCATCACCATCATCCTCAAAAACACTTTCAATGTCCCAGACTAGTATAAGCACTTGAAAAATAGGTAAGTAGGTAGGTAGGGGGAGAGAGAGAGAAAGAGAGAGGGGAGAAAGAGAAAGGGAAAGAGAAAGAGGCAGGCATAGATAAGCAATTTCCCAAGTTGAAGTGGGGAGGAAGAACTCAAACCCAGCTATGCTCTTCTGCATCAGTATAATAAATTTCTAAAAATATGGTTAAAACTGTATTTGACTCCTCAAACATAGATACATTATCTCTTAACTCCCTTTATGTTTGATGAAGAAATCAAACTTCACTACATTTTCCTCTACCTCTGTACCCCTTTCTAAACCTCCATTCTAGCATACTATGGTTTTTGCATTTGTTCTGCAATTACAGTTAATTTTTGACACATTGTCTATAAATTGATTCTTTTAGTTGAAAATGAAAAGGTAGTATTCACAATATTTCTATGGAAAGCTGCTGCAAAGCCAAGGAGTCCAATTAAGCCTATAAAGGAGGTGTAATTCTTATCAATCAAGCTTCGCTATTGAAAGGAACTTTAAAGTTTGGAGAGGATTAGGACAGCACTATGTCATAATGACCCAATATGCCTTTGCCTTGTCACAAGACTACCCAGCTGCTTAATTGTTCTATTTGTTAGAAGAAGAAATCCGTATTCTTCTGAAAGAGCTTCTCCACAGAGCTTCTAATTAGGACTGAAGGCTCTCCAGGCTAGCCTCAAAGTTCTCATCCTGGAATTACTTTTCACACAATCCTGGGTTAGAGCCACTCTTCCTTAGTGTGACTTTCTCTTACTTGGATTCTCTTATGTCTTGTTTGAATAATTCTTTCAGAGATAGTCTGTAGCTGGTAAATGGTCTGAACTCTTACATGTTTGAAAATGCCTCAGTCTTCATTGATAGTTTGGCTAGGTAGAGAATTTTAGGTTCAAAAACATTTTTTCCCTCAACATCTTGGAGCCATGCTTCTTAATTTCTTTTTGTAGCATCTAGAGTTGCTGATGATCTAGCTAATGTCAGTTGGGTTCTCATTTATTTTTGAATGATCTGCTCTTTTAGCTTTTAGAATCTTCCCTCTCGGTGTCTAAAATGTCACAAGAACATGTCTTGGGATAGGTTTGTTTACTCACTCTGTTCTGCATTCTCTAGGTCCTTACAATCTGAAGTCCTAGTTCTTCATTTCTAGAAAATTCTCATGTTTTCTCTTTTGTCCGTTTACCTATTCTAAACATCCTTTCAGTTATTAGATCTTTTGGACTGTTCTCTAATCTTTTAATTTTTCTCCCATATTTTCCATCCGTTTAACTTTCTACTCTATATTTAGAGAGATATCTTCCATCTTTTTCCATTGAATTTTTAAGTTTGGCAGGGTTTTTTTTTTTTTCATTTTAAGGGGCCTTTTTGGTTTTGATTGTTCTTTTTGTTAACAGCCTATTTTCACTTTACAAATGCTTTATCTTGAAATTTTCTCTGTGAAGAAACTAAATAGAATAACTTTAAAGATAATTTCTACTTCCTGAATTTCCATTTCCTAAGGGTCAGTTTATTTCAGCCTGCATTTTGGTTCCTACTTCTCCTCAGATTTTTATGATCCTTGGCTATCAATTCATATTTATGACTGAGGCAGACCAACTTATTTAATAGAGAGCCCTCCTTGCCTAGGTCTCATCTTCTATCCACATGGGTGGGCCTTTTGACTAGCAGGTTTCACTTTAGACCTTTACTTTAGACCTTCACTTTAGACTAGATGAAAGAGGAGGAAGCAGGATGCCCAAGACACCCGCCCCCCTCCCCCAACCACCTCTCCCATTTGCCAGCCCAAATGAGAATTTTCTTTAGAGTGGGCATCACCCCTTTTAGGGCTGCTCCTCATGCAGGCTCTTCTCAATTATTTTAAAGATTAGTCCTCTGGTTTTAGCCTGAGCATGTGATGCAGGGAAGGGGAATGTGGGCTATGACTCACAGTTATTCCACAGTTGGTTTACTTCCAACTTCCCTCTCGCACTCCACAGAGCCTCTGTGGGTCTGCTGCCAGGAAAAATAGCTCCAGCCCCTACTGCAGCCTTCTCCTGTGAATGTGATTTAATCTGTTAATATAATTCCAAGTATTTTTTACTTTCAAGAGATTTGTCTGTATCTCTAGTTTCCAGATGCCGTTTCTCCCGTGCCCAGGCTGTCTCTAATTTATTATTCTCTGTTCCTCTTTACTGCTATTTCTATGGGGTTTTGGAGCAGAAAAGAGGTATACAGATGCTCTTGTCTGCCATCTTGAACAAGAATCCTTATTGCATCTTTGGGCATCTTTGTGATTTCTTTCTTATTTTGGGGCAAAAGACTCCATATAGTCTCCACATAGGACCATGGGACCATACTAGCAAGGCTAATTTCTCTTCTATTTGTCAGCTGTCTAGATATTTTAAAACTGGTTTTATATCCTCTTATCCTCTCCAGGTCAAATATTTCTAGTTCCACTAGCCATGCCTCATTGAATTTTTAGTCCTCCTATCATTCTGATCATTTTCTTCTGAACTTCCTCCATCTCTCTAAAAGAATTCAGTGCAGTGCCTAGCGTAATAATTGGTGGAAACCCTTTCATAGTGAACTAATCCTCCCTACCATGTCACACATCCACGTTGTACAGTTATGCTTTCTTCCCTGTCCTAGACACATAAAATGAATGTTTTACCACCAGCAGCTGCTGGGAGGCACTCTACACATTAGTGATATATTTAAAAGCCATAAAATTTTGGGAAGATAGCAAGAGAAATTTCTATCCAAGAATTTCCATGTTCTCTACCAGAGCTTCCAACTTACACACAATTACTTTATCACTTAAATAAAGGTTATTTAAAGACTCTTAATTTTGGTCATTTTGTAAAGAATGGTACTATGTGCTAAAGAAGAAATCTGGGATAAATTGTACCTAAACTGACTGAACCACACAATCGAACACACCACATATATGTATTATCAAGTGTTTGGAATGCAACTTCAGAACTCCAACACATTTACTGTTAGCAAAAATGAACACTTTTCTAAGAGCCTTAAGTTGTTGTAAAATCACTACCAATTAAAATATGTACAGCACTTAAAAACAATAAAAAGAAGATGAAGACAAACATGATACCAATCTAAAATATCACAGCTTCGGTGACATCCCTTTATAGCAGCAAGAGTTTTAAAATTTAAATACAATATTGTCTGACAAAGTGACATGGTATAGGCTCACAAAACTCAGGATAACACAAAGATTCTTCTGATAATGTGCACCTTCCTTGGAATATCCCCTGCTCCTGGCTCCTTGAAGAGCATATTTAAAAACTGTAAAAGAAAAAAAAGGGTTTTGAGTACATTAATATATAGGAAAATATTTGTAAATCGGGTGTATTAAAAGAATAAAACTTTTCATAGGAACTGTATAGAAGTTTTCAACATCTATTTGTTTAAAAGAGTTATTTAAGAAACTGCTCAGTGCTAGGCACTTGTGGTTCAATCATATACCAGAAATCTGCAGTCTCTATTTTCATGTAGCTTAGTTGAGTGAAAGGTACTCAAATTTGTTAAAGCACCTTCTTTCTACAACTTGGGTTAAAGAGAAGAGACTCAGACGTACATGAAATGATGCCACCAGCCTCTAGAAAGCAAGAAGCCTCGTATCTTTTCCATTCTCTAGGCCAAGTTAACTATGTCAGTGACACTTAGGGAATGTTGACTATGAGGAATCAGAGCTGGAAAGTTGGTCGGAAGTCAGGACCAACATTTGTTGGTCATTCTACCCTATTTCTTCTGATCGGTGGGAACTTGGGGAGAAGGTATTCTACTTTCTGCAGGTGTGTGGCTGCACCTGGCACACCTGGTGTTGTTGGGCCTTTGGGATCTCCTGCCTTCACAACTGAATCTCCTACAAGCCTCATAAAACACATGCTGCTCTTGCCTGGAGAGCTATTTTTAGTTCTCCGTGCACACCGTGCTCTTTCACACTTCCTTTGCTTTGCCTGAAATGTCCTTGCTCTCCTCATTCACCTGGAGTCTTCCTCCTCAGGTTGCAATGCTCCCCTCAAACACTGCTTCCTCTGGGGAGCCTTCATTCACCCCCAGGCTGGTTAGTCAGTTAGTGGGGGGTTGTGGCAACAACTGTGAGAAAAGACAGACTGGGAAACGGAGCTTGGTTCTAGCTTTTACCAGATGTGGAGTTATGTAAACGTTCTGAACCTTACTTTTTCCCTATGTATAAAATACCGATATTTGCCTTCCAGGGCTGTTTTGAGGATTAAATAAAATGGTGAAGGTCAGGTCCCTAACCAGAGAGCTTGGCACACAACACTCAATAAACCCTGCTTTCCACCGCCTCCTCTCTAGTCACACCTTGGAGTTGGCATGAACTTAAATATGCTTAGAGCACCCATGGTCCTTATGAAAATCAACACAATTACAATAATAGCTTCAAGTTAAAAACAGCATTACAAATCGAAGCTTATTAAAGATTTCCCAATTAGTTACAAATACATTTTGTGTGGAGAATGACTATAAAATAATTAGAAGGATATTCTACTTGAAATGCATGCATACAGTACTTTGAAAGATCCTGATCAAAAGCCTCAGCAGTGTGTGTTCCAGGCCTATAAATTTTACATAGAGGTCAATTCTATATTCTCAGCAATCACATCTGCCCTTGTAACTATTTTACAGACTCCTTCCTAGGCCAAGAACACAGTATATCCACAGCAAAGATTTCAAAAATTCAATAACATTATAAGAGCAATAATTATTATATTTAATAAGAATTTGCATTTCTTCCAAGACTTTGACCCAAACCTTAAACATTCTATGAATATTCATTACCTCTCATAACATCCTCTGTGGCAGGTCCGTAGTGCTGTGATAACTAAGCTGTCCCAGTATTCAAGGCCGTGCACAGAAGGCCTTTCACATCAGGATAGCAGAGCGATGCTGGGTGTGTTGTTGGAAGACAAGAAACTGTATAAAGAACATAGAATGGTTCCTAAACAGGCCAAAAAGTTTCACTTTGGGGCCTGGTTTTCAACTCCATTTTGAAAAATTGGGGAATCATTAGTGTCTTATTCAGCCACTCACTCAGCAACTATTTATAAACATAGTGGGAAAAAGTACAGAGTAATCAGGAGTGAGAAGCCTGGGTTCAAATTCCAGCTCTGCTGCCTGTAGCTATGAGGCCTTGGGTGAGTTACTTCCTCCTCCTATGGTTTAGCTTCCCCATCTATAAAGTGGGGATAACGATACTACATCATAGGGCTGTATGGAGCAGGGAGGGCCTGGCACATAATTAATGTTCCTAATTATTGGGAACTATTAGCATTAACTTTTATTTCTGTCCTAGGCCCTAAGCTGCAGTGGTGAACAAAAGGACTCAATACATATTTAGTGGATGAATAATGCAATGCCATAATAGACTGAAGCCACAAATACAGATTTTGGATACCCAGGTGGTTTCCATGAATGGCTGATGTCAGATAACAAAAATGTAAACATTCATATGATTAAGTCTCAGCAACATGCTCATTTACCCAAGAGCAGAAACAGAATGATATAGTGAAATTATCACCTGATGTCACAACAGGCAAACCAATGACAGTAAGCCAAGTAGCTCCGTGCCCAGTGTTCTTTTTTTAACTTGGCTGTAGTAGAATCCTTTTTTTTTTTTTTTTTTTTTTTTTTAATAAGCTTGTAAACTTTGTTTGTTAGCCAAAAACAATGACTCTCCAGTGAGGTCATGTTTGGAAATATATGTATCAACATTTAACTCAGAACCAAAAGAAAAGCCTCAATACTTCAGCCAAATTCTGTCTTAAAATTGAAATAAGTGAGATGTAAAAATTAGAGGCATATTCTCAGTTGGATCATTGTTTTATGCTACCCTTTATATGTAATAAGCACAGGGTAAAAGCACTTCAGGATATCACTAAAACTGTTTGCGGCATAAACGAGTTTGAACCATTGCGAAAACTTCCAGCAGTGCTTAAAAATACTCAAGAGACAAGAGCTACAATATTTACATCTGCCTACAAGCATGTAGTCATCTTAATTCTCGATTTTAAAGTCAGATATTTTCTTTTAAAGTTGTTCAAAACGTATGTTCTGTGAAAAGGAAACTTTAAAAAGCATTAATGTCTTAAGCTGCAAGCAAGAGCTATTAAGGAAGGTGTTGAAAGAGTAAATGCAAGCAATTGATGCAAATCTAAACCGGCAAGAGGGCCAGAGAGCAGAGAGGGCTGGGGGGAGAGATTCATCTCCCTCCAACTGCAAAAAGGAGAATGTGTGTCCACATGACCACAAACACTCTCCTTTATTATTTTCCCAGAAATGATGAAATATTAGGAACCAGAAGAACTTAAAGAGTTATCAGTACTAAGAAAAGCCTTCTTAGTATCAGCATAGATATAAGGGGTGGTTTCTTTAACAACTAATGCAAACAGACTACTGACAAGAGAGAATAGAAAAGCCAGAAAGAAGGATCCCTGGGGGGCTCAGCGGTTGAGCATCTGACTTTGGCTCATCCTGGGGTCCCGGGATCGAGTCCCACGTCGTCGGGCTCCCTGTGAGGAACCTGCTTCTCCCTCTGCCTGTGTCTCTGCCTCTCTCTCTCTCTCTCTCTCTGTCACTCATGAATAAATACATAAAATCATTAAAAAAAAAAAAAACAGAAAGAAGGGTGAAGCCATTCTTTAAAATACAGTAATGAGAAGCTGCCTTCAGTAACTGGGCATCCTGAAACCACAGATGATCCCAGGTAATCACACACACACACACACAAAATTAATGATTGATAAAGGAGAGAATTTGCTTTTATTCACAAGTTCCTTTGTAGACAGGTATTATGTTGCTTTAAATGTCGCTCTGTTCAGATAGTGAATTGCATTTACATACAGAGTCCTTTCCGATTTTTGCTTCTGGTGAGTTATTTTAGTTGTGAAAATGAAAGTAAAATAATGTGGAAGTGCAAGTTTTATGCTCTTTGGTCCCCGTGTTCTAGCAGCAGCTTATTTGGGTTATACATAGAATATACTTTATCACCTTATTATTCTCTTTCTTTCACTTATTCTTTCAGGAGGAGGTGAATCCCAAATATATATATATATATATATATATATATATCCAAAATATTACTTTAAAAATGTTAATGGATATTATGCCTTAACATGCTAATATTGACTTTTCTCTTGGTGGCCAGTTACCACAAGCTTTCATGGCCTAAAACAACACAGATTTGTTATTGTACAGTTCTATAGGTTAAACGTACAGGTCTCTCCAGGCTAAAATCAAAACATCGGCAGGACTGCATTACTTTCTGGAGGCTCTAGGGGAGAATACATTTTTTGCCCTTTCCAGCTTTTAGAGGTCTCCTGCAAAAAAAAATATAAATAAATAAATAAATAAATAAATAAATAAATAAATAAATAGAGGTCTCCTGCATTCTTTGGCTCATGGCTTCCTTCCTGAGAAACCCAGCCTGCATAGTGATATCTCCCTCTGACTCTCTCCTCCTGCCTCCTCCCTCCACTTCCAAGGACCCCTGTCATCACCCTGGGCCTATCTGGATAGACCAAGATACTCTCTCCCATCTCAAGGTCTGTTGATTAACAACCCTAATTCCATCTTTAATCCCTCTTGGTCATGTATATTAGTCTGCTCTGGCTGCCATAACCAAATAGTGCAGACTGGGTGGTCCGAAAAACAGAAATGTATTTTCTCACAGTTCTGGAAGTTCAGGGCTTGAAGCCCAAGATCAAGGTGTCAGCAGGGTTAGTGTCTAGTGAGGCTTCTCTCCTTGGTTAGCAGATGGCCAACTGCCTTCCGCCTGTCTCCTCTCATGACCTTTACTCTGAGTCTGTAGGCACAGAGAGCGAGCTCTGGCGTCTCGTCCTATGGGACTAGGTCCCCACCCTTATGACCTCATGTAATCTTAATTACTTTCTTGAAAGCCCTATCTCCAAAGATAATCATATTGAAGGTTAAGGGCTTACTAAAGAAAACTGTTGCTCTATTTACAATATTTCTGGCACCAAAACCATGGGATTTTCCTAACCAACAATCAAGGTCAATTTTGCAGATAACAAGAGGTGTCCTACAATTTAATTCCATTTGACACTAAGTACCGGACTTAGGCAGGCTGTGTAGATTAAGAGCTCAGTCCCACAAGACTGCTCCCGCTTCAGATGCCAGTCACATTGTCCCAGGCTGTCCCATGTGCTCTGACTAAGAAGCTGTGAGGGGTTCCCACAACTTCCTCTTCAGTAATTTGCTATATAGAGGCTCACAAAACTCAGGAAAACACTTTCCTTACATTTACCAGTTTATTATGAAGGATGCTAGTGCACAGCCAGATGAAGAGGCACATAGGGCAAGCTCCAGAAGGGTCCCAAGCCTACAGGCTTCTGCTCCTGTTGCGCAGGGGTGCACTCACCTCCCTGCGCTTGGATGCGTTCACCAACCCAGAAGCTCTCTGAACCTTGTACTTTAAGGACTTCTTAATGGAGGCTTCATCATCCAGGCATGATTGATTGCTAACTCGGTTTCCAGCCACTCTCACTTTCCCAGAGGTCAGGATGGGGGTGATGGCCAGGGGAGGGCTGAAAGTTCCTGGTTTGTCTTTCCAGTGACCAGCCCCCATCCTGACACTATGAAGGGGCCCCCAGTACCAGTCCTCTCACTAGCATACCACATCACACTCTTACCTGGTGCGAGGATACCACGGGTCTTAGTAGCTCTTGTCTCAGGAGCTGGGGACCAAGACCAAATGTTCTAACAAAAGCTGTTGCTGTCACCCTTATCACCCTGAAAGTAACAGTTTTAGGAGCTCTGTGCCAGGGAACTAGGGACAAAGACCAGGTATATATTTCTTATAGCACAAGCTTCTACCTATGAATTATTTTTGGTGGGGACACATTTCACAATCCACATTATGGACTGAAAACCTGTGAATCATCATTAAATAAATAAGATAGTTCCAGATCCTGCTAATTCACGGGTTTTCATGCTAATATGTAAACTAACATATTCACAGGTTCTAGGAATTAGGACATGGACATCTTTGATGGAGCCGTTATTCCACTTGCCATAGTACTGTACTTTGGATTGCAGGCCCAGCCTGCAGGAGTGATAGGCTCTGAGGTCACATGAGGGATCAGCAGCGAACCCCATCCCAGACAGGGCCGGGAAGGAGGAGAGACACTGGAACAGCAGCATGCTGGCTCTTTTTCCCGAAGTGGTTGTAATTGCTGCTTGAGCCACTTCCAGAGCACCAGCCTTCCTTCCTCTCTGGCAGTGGTTCAGGGGAGGATCAATGCAAGCACTTACTCAGAGTAAAACGTGGCAGTGCCAGTGGCGTCAGGCCCTCTAAACCTAGGGGCTGTGACCATCGCAACACTGTGGTGACTCACGGTGCCCGGAGATTAATCTAAACACTATCAAACGGCCTGTGCTGATCAGATCCTCTTGTAGAGCCCATGGGCCAAGCACTCTGTGCTTGGTTTTAAAATCCACATTTCCAGGTGGCATGATGAATGAAAGAGACGAGGAATAAGTGCAGTAACTCGTTGTTACAAAGGAGTATGCATCTGAAAAGTCCAGAGAGAAGCTGATTCTCAGAGTAGGCAAACATGTCACATCTCTATATTCCCCTTTTATCATTCATGAAGGTCACTGGGTTAATCGGCCCCATTATTCATCATTTGTGTGCCAGGACACACAGGGATGTGGCCATCTTGATAAAAGGCCTTACTGTTCTCAAGAGGACATAATTAGCCCAGGGAATAAGTGATTTGCAGATTCCAACCCTAAAAGGAGACAGCAAGTATCAGAACAAAAACAACTCACGTGCAGCTTCTCCTCTACTTTTATCTGGTGCTCTTATTATCTCTACTTTCTAGCCAGAGGCTTGTTAATGAATTTTTACCCAGAATTAGCTACCATTCTGATATCAGCCAAAAGATCAAGCAATGAATGTGTAAAAGAAAGGAGATTAAGATGACAGGCAAAGACTTTCTTGTCCTCCTCCTAGTTGTTGAACACACACAGACATGCACATCTAGTAGAGCAATGAATGTGTAAATGAAAATACAATTCAATCCAACAAATCAAAACCAACAAAATAAAAACATGGCCTTGCTTGTTTTGTAAATGCTTTCAATTATGTGTGTAATACATTGCTTCCTAAACTAAAAAAAAAAAAAAAAGAATAAATTAGTAAGCTGTAAGTAAGATATAAAAAAACTCTAAGATATAGAAAGCATTTATGTTCTTCATGTTATGTTGGTTCCTAAAACCACACACACACACACACACACACCCAAACACCCATATTTTAACTCAGCCATATCCCAGACATTGTCCACGTGTAAGATAGGAATTTTGAAGCAGCGCACACTAGAATACAGAAGAGTCTATTAAGCCACTAAACTGCCCCTTCATATACCCATAGCAGATATTGCTAATCAATCCTATGAAACCCAGAGGAAACTTCATAGTCCCAGCACTGGGTTCTAGGTGGCTGCTACAAAGCATTCAGGGTTGGCATTAGAAATTATATCTATTTGCCTTCTGGCATACAACAGTTCTAATTTCTTCCTCTCCACTTAGCTTCTTCCTTGCTTCCTCCAAATATACACAGGCCTTACTCAACAGCAAATAGTTTGGAGCATCTACTCTGTACCAAGCACTGTTTCAGACAGTAGGAAAATACAGTGGTAACAGGAATTTACATGATCTCTGTTCCAATGTAGCACAGGGTAGGTTATACTTACTGAAGAAGACACACAATAAGTCATCATTAAATAAATAAGAGAGTTCCAGATCCTGCTAAGTGCTTCAAAGAAATAAAGCAGGGTGATGTGATGGAGAGACCGAGAATGGGGAAAACCACTGGCAGTCAGAGAAGTGCTGTGTGAGCGGTGAGTGGACCTGCACCCACATTTCCTCACCACCAGCCTCCTTAGCCATTGATGATCCAGTCCATTTCCTTTACTCTTATGAAATCTCTTTCTGAAGAGTGCACTGATGGCCTCTTCTGTGCACATCTCTTTTTGGCCCTTTCCAGGTACTCACTCAGAAGTTGTTATTGAGGTCCCATTTTGCCCCCAAACTCTGTAGTGGTCACTGTGGCTACCGTAGTAAAAGCAGGAAGGCCTCTCCATTGCCCTCATGGTATACAAAGGCTAACAGTGAAACTAGGCCTGTAACAATGAAGCTTAAGGTCTATGAAGGCGGGAGTTGCAGTCATTATGGGAGACCACAGCAGGGGCATCTCATCTAGTCTGGGGACGACTGAGTGAGGTATGGGACAGGGAGGACAGGGGAAGCACCGTGGGAATTAGCCAGGCCAAGAAGAGAACATATTCCAGGCAGTGGACACTGGAGGTGTGACAGAGCTCAGCAGGTGGTAGGAGCAGAAATGGTTCAGCCAGAGGTAAATAAGAAAGGAAGTCATTTCCTCTCCATTATTATTATTATTTTTAAAGATTTTAGTTATTCATGAGAGAGACAGAGAGGCAGAGACACAGGCAGAGGGAGAAGCAGGCTCCTCGTAGGGAGCCCCATGCAGGACTTGATCCTGGCACCCTGAGCCAAAGGCAGATGCTCAACCGCTGAGCCACCCAGGTGCCCCGCCTCCGCATTATTAAACCATTCTGCTTACATGGTCCCTAGCAGTCTTCTTTCAGTTTTGTTCCTTCCCTTCCAAATAACTTTCTGCTTAATAATTTATTGGGTTTTTTAAAACAATATTTTATTAAAATGTAAATGCTTGTGAAAATTGATGACAAATAGCTAAAGAAAATTAAAATGAAAATCAATTCCCTCAACATATTGGTCTGTGTCCTCCTAATAGTTTTTCCTATGCCATCTCCCTGCCTCTGCCTCTTTTGGAGGGGATGGAATTCAGTTTTATGTCCTATTTTGTTTGGGGGAAGAGCTTTTTACTTTACATCCTCTGTTGATGGGTACAAGTTTGTTTTTTTTTTTTCTATGTTTGGGATGCTAGATATAGTTACGATTATCTTTATACATAAACCTTTGTTTACATCGTGGATTATTGTGAGATTCCTGAAGGCAGATTTGTCAGGTAAAAGCAAAGAAGCATTTCTGAAGCTCTCAGTGCCGATGGCCAAGTTGCCCTCCAGAAAGATACTGTTCATTACACCCCGGTAGCAGCGAGTGAGTGTTTTGTGCCACCACACACCCTTGCTGGCATGGCACGTCACTGTTTTATTCGTTGTTGGTACTTCATGGGTTAAAAATAAACTCATTGCTTGAATTTATGTTACTTTGACTCACATTTCTAAGTTGATTTTTTTGGGCCAATTTATGCTTTTCATGTAAATTTTTTAAACATTATTTACCCATTTACTTCACTGGCTTATTAGTGCTTTCCTTGCTGACTTAAAAAGTCCTTAATTGATTAAATTGAATCTGTGAATCTTGAGATTTTATAGGCTAACAGTCCTCTCATTTTGCCAGTTAAAAACTTTTAATACTTGTTTGTAATTTGTATATAGTCACATTTTAAAAACATTTTTTCAGCACGTGCTATTTGAGCTATAAAAACAACATGAATGGTGTCTTCAGAATCTTGCGGGGTCTTATTCCCACCTCGCCTCACCTGGAAACAGGACCCATGGTCTGGGACCATTATTAATCCTATCAAATTATCTCTCCCTAACTTCTTTCAGGCTGTTAGGGCTCCTCTTTCTCATGAAATCTCACCATTTCCACTTG
Source organism: Vulpes lagopus (assembly GCF_018345385.1). Taxonomy (NCBI): domain Eukaryota; kingdom Metazoa; phylum Chordata; class Mammalia; order Carnivora; family Canidae; genus Vulpes; species Vulpes lagopus. Next base: position 59,552,847 of record NC_054828.1, read on the forward strand.
GCTCTCCTCCAGTTTTGTCTCCACAGGAAACCAGAATGATTGTTTAAAATTCTACTTCAAATGCTTCAATGGCTTCCTGGTGTAATCAGAACACATTTCCAGCCCCTCAACATGGTTAATGTGGTCTTCTCCCTGGGCTGGTCTTGTTTTCCTCTCCCTCCTCATCTTGTGCCATCCTGTCCCTGGCTCACCAAATTCCAGACCCAGAGGCCTTCTGTCTGCTGTAGAACTCATGTTCTGGATTGTTCTTCCCTGGAGTTTTGAGCTGCCCTCGTGCTGACAAACACCACATAAATGGCACTGTACCAAATGAGGTCTTTGCTGACCTCCTAGCCTATTGTTCTTTCTCACAAAACCTAGCTACTTTTCCTTCATGGGATTTCTCATTTATAATGGACATTTTTGTGGTTATCTGTTTAATATCTGTCTCCCTTACCTCTAGACTCAACTCTGTTTTATTTGCTGTATATGACCAGAGACAAGGATGAGAGGGAAGCAGGGGAAAGGGTTCCACTGTTTTCCCCAATTCAGTTCCGCTTACCCTCTCATTAGAAAAATTCCTCCCAGATACTAAGAAAAGCTTGCCAATGGTAGCTTTTGAAAAGGGGCACTTGGCCCAACCTCCTAAATGAGGGCTTTGTAGAGGAAGTGATGTGAACCAAGTGAACCAAGTCCCACAGGAAGAGGCAGACATGGGGAAAGGCATTCTTGACGGAGCACGTGTGCAGCGCCTGTGAGGTGAGAACACAGCTCATTTGAGGAAACCGAGGGACAAAAAGCCTTCACCTTTCCAGAGGAATTATCCTTCACTTTACCCAGCAAAAGCCTGTCTCCTTGCCTTATGCCAAAAGTCATACACATAGGTGCTCAATAAATATTAGATGATCAGATGAATGGTATGTGACCTGCCTTGATTAGGGCAACTCCCTTCTCATAGAAAGCTCTTTTTCTCTCTACAAGTCTGAATTCCATCAAGACCTGGCTAGAGACACACCTCCCTGAAGCTCTTCTTACCCACAGTGACCTTTACTTGCTCTGAATTTTGTCTTTTACCATTCTCAAATTGTTTTCTTTCTAATCTTAACAGGTAAACATCAAGGCCTCAAGGGTAGGGACCCATCCCCTTTTCTGCCACTAAAAATTTTTTTTATTCTGTTTTGTTTTGGTATATCCACATACCCTATAGAGCAGATGTTTACTTTCAATGGAAGGAAGGAGGGAGGGAAGCCTAAGAGGATAGCTGTCCTCATGGAGTATTTGGCTTAGAACTGACCTCTACACTCGCCGTTTTCCCTCCTATCTATCTATCTTTCTATCATCTATCTATCTATCTATCTATCTATCTATCTATCTATCATCTATCTAACATCTATCTATCTCTTTTAAAGCTAAATAACTTCCTGGATTAATAAATGAGATTTTACTCCAATGCTTCAAAATTCAGCAAAAGGTAAATAGCTTACCAGGACTTCACAGTCTGTAACCAAAGGCATTAATTTTCACCTTCTCTTTTCTAGAACAAATGAGATACTGTAATTCCTTCTGATGCAGTGTAGCAAGTCAGATGCTAAAATAGCACCAGCTGCTTTTCATACACAAACACCACTGTTATCTCTACCTTAATATTTCTGCATCTTGAAGAATCTCCCAATCCTTCCTCTTCTTTAAATCCCCATCCCTGTCCTCTGGTCTGCTCTAATCTGCCATCTCTTGCAAACACTTCCAATTTGTCTTCCTTCACCTACTCTTGCCGTTCCTAGTACGTTCTACTAAAGACAGCCAGGGAGAGCCATGCTGTTCATGGCATTTTCCTAAAATCCTCTGGTTTGCTGCCTTTGCAGATAGCATAACGACCAGCACCTACAAGACTTGGCATAGTTGGGGGCCAAACCACTTTGCCAGCTTCATTGACCAAGTTCTGTCATTCTTATGGTTCTAGTGGGCTCCAGCCATAAGGACCTTTCTTTAACGGCTCACACATATGTTGCTTCTTCTAGCTCCAGGATTTCTGTCCATGCTCTCCCTCCTCAGCTTGAGCTATTTATTTCCTAAGGAAGCGAGCCTTGATCCGCACAAGACAACACAACGTGCCCCCTTCCATTATATACACATGCTCAGGACCATATGCTTTTACTTCACAGCACTTGTTACATTTACAGTTATGTATTTGTTCATATAATTACTTGTATAGCACCTTGTGTTCCCAACCAGTCTAAAAACTCTATAAAGACAAGAACTCTGTTTTGCTCTTTTGTATCTAAATAGTACCTGGCATATAGTAGGCATTTAATAAATACTTGACAAATGAATGCCATCTGCAGTAGATGTTAATAAGATAGATGTCTTTTTTCGTTTTTTTCTTCCTTCCTTCCCTCCTTCCTTCCTTCCTTCCTTCCTTCTCTCTCCTCTTCCTTCCTTCCTTCCTTCCTTCCTTCCTTCCTTCCTTCCTTCCTTCTTTGTTTCTTTCTTTCTGTCTAGCAAAGCCAAAAATCCAATGATTTGAATTCTAGGGAAAGGGGAAATTAGGCTGGGAATTCCTCTTCAGATAAAAGATGACAAATTAGGGGATCCCTGGGTGGCGCAGCGGTTTGGCGCCTGCCTTTGGCCCAGGGCACGATCCTGGAGACCCGGGATCGAATCCCACGTCAGGCTCCCGGTGCATGGAGCCTGCTTCTCCCTCTGCCTGTGTCTCTGCCTTAGTCTCTGGCTCTGTCTCTCCTTCTATCTCTCAAGAATAAATGAATAAAATCTTAAAAAAAAAATTAAAAAAAAAGATAAAAGATGACAAATTAGATTTATCCATATCCTTATTTCCTATAAATATACATAAATTGCTGGTACACTAATCACATTTTCCCCCAAACAACCTACAGCAATTCAATAAGCTCTTACTTAAATGATCTGGGCCTGCTCATGGGGTTTTGTTTTGTGAATAACACACTTTATTTTTACCAATGAAGAAATAATCTGGACATTTAAAACTTCCTGCAACTTAGGAGGGGAAATTATTTGGGATAAAAAGCAAGGAAAGACACAATATTTTAGTTTGTAAAATTGGTTTATTTACAATTTGGTGTTTTAAAATCGTATTTGGAATTTTAATTTTTATATATTTGCCTGGTAGGCATTCTGTGTTTTATTCAGTATGGAGGCAAAGAATAGGAAACCTGAGTTAAGTTTGAATTTAAGTTTGAATTTACTGACTGCTGCTACAGTCAGTAAAATTTAACTTTTAACCCCTGAGAATTATCAGTCAAAAATATTTGCATACATTCAAATGTAAAAAGCCTATTTTAAGAACAGAAAATAATAAAGCTACTATAATTTATCAACCTCCTCAAATATGGCAATATTAGGAGTCCCTCTTTCAGTTAATTGACAGGTGCATGCACAATGCATGTTAGTTATTAGGTGCACCTAAGGAGACTAACATGCTGTAGACTTCCATTTGTTGTTTTTTTTGTGTGTAGCTTCTCCTAAGAAATATTCCTAGGAACTGATACACAATTTATTCAAGTAATATCAATGCTCACCACTAGCTCAAATCCTCCCTCCCCTCCCCACTTTCTAAATTTTTGTATGTGATACATAGCTGGGGATTTTTTACTGTCCAAGACCAGAATTCTTTATCAGATTGCTACCTGAGGCCCAAACTGTTTTTGTAAAGTCACGTTGGAACAAGTCACTTTAGTTAATTATAGCTTACAGGAATGTATAAGCCTGAACTGATGTTCATACACTGCCAGGAGACCTGTGAAGTCTTCTTTGGAAGGAGCAGTGCTCTGGAAACATATCAGAGTTATACCTTGCTGCTCCCTCCTTACATAGATGACTACCTAATACTCCTAAAATGTCAGCTTTCTTTGGAGGAGTAAATATAAATTCATTAGTCTGCTCATTAGACTTCCTTGAGAAGCAAAGGAATGGCAATTATGCCCTCCCCAATATATAGGAAATGTAGCACAGATAGTAAGGATGTGACCACAGCAAAACAGTAGGTCAAAGTCAAACCAAATGAAACCAAAGCTTTTGCAGTAAGATGTGAGTTTTCTTATGTATGTGCAACACAGTGGCAGTCATTTTTCATTCTGGACGGTGGTAAGCATCACTAATGACAAGTGTTTATTTGCCTAATGACTAAAACAAAACAAAAACCACAATGTAATCCAAACTTCTTAAAGACAACAATGAAACAAAGTCACAAGTACCCTTTCTTCAAATGTCTCTTAATGCTCTTTCCAAAACAGAAAATAAATGATTTTCCCTTTTTCTGAAACACCAATACCAAGCCAACTAAGAACACCCTGGAGTGCTAGTTTGAAGGCAACTTTGAAGTTCCAGAAATAGTTAATTGCATAGGTGTTGATCCCCAAACCAAAACGATTACAGAAATTCAAACAATATGGTATTAATCAATTTAAGAAAGAGATTTGGAAAGATCTGATAAAAGAGAATGAGTGGGAACTATAATCTTCTCTGAGTACATCAGATCTGGACATTCTATTTTAAGTTTAAATTGCTGCTTCAGCATCCAGCTTTCAATTTTATATGTAATGCACATCTCAAGTTTGTTTGTTTGGTTTTTTTTCCTAAATATATTGGGTTTCTTGGGTTTCTTGGTTAGTTGGTCAGTGGGTATTTTTTCACTGGGTAAAAACTCTGATTAGCAAGAGAAGCAGTAATAGGGGATCATGGCATAGGATATGATAAGACCAAGTCTGGGTTTGGAAACACCTAGGGTATTCCTTGTTTCAGCAAATCCCATTTCTGCTGCAGGAAGCCACACTAAGTTTTTCGGCTGTTGGTGGCAGGAGGGGTGTAAATAAAAATGTGAGGTAGTTCTTTCCACAAGAGGGAAATATTTGTCTACATAATATCCCCGCAATGTCTGACAAATTACTAGAGCATCTGCTTGCTGTCATCTGTAAGCAAACTCTTCACTTGGTAGTAACTGAACTTGACACATCACGAGCTAGTTGCAGTTTACAGGCCCTATTTTCTGATCCAGACATGGGAAAAAGAGACATTAAACTGCCCCTCCCCCGCAAAAAAAAAAAAAAAAAAAAAGCCATGAACCATAGAGACCACCAAGTACAAGAATTGCAAAGGCATAAGCTATAAGAAGCATATAAGGGAGCCGGTGAGAGCACATAAGGAGTAATTTGCCAGAACTTGGGCACAGAAAAGGATAGCCTGGTGGGGGATAATTTATAGGATCTGCTTCCACAGCTGGTCACCTCGAAGGTTAAAAAAAAAAAGAAAAAAAAAAGATTTGAAGTTCTAGCAGGATATAGAACACAGCCACAGAGTCCATATAAAGGACAATAAACACAGAACTATATTACAGTTTAAAGAATAGGATATCCTAAGAAAAGCAAGAGTTGCCTGCTAAAACTTTAGTCTTTCTTACTTAGAATCTGCACATTTACGCTGAACTAATAAAAAAAAAAAAAGTCAATTGTAGCTGACAATGTTTGCCTTCTAAACAACTCTCTCCAGGCTACCAGACCAAGAATACCACCGGAAATAGATCAGGAGTTAAATTATAGTTAGAAAAGGGGAGAAAAGTAAGGTAGGACATTAAATTTTTATTCTGAAATTATCTCTGGCCACGACAATAAAATGTTAACAAATATTCACTGAACAGTCTTACTCCTGTCTTCAGCTGTACAATACATACAGTATCATAGAACTGGCCACTAGGATTAAAATCCACCAGAACATATTTCATGTTAAGTGGCGACAGCAGCATCTCACAGAAATGTTTACATACATATATACACAGTCCACATTCAACCATTTTCACATATTTTCAGTACACACAGTTGCAGCATATTACAGTCACGTGTCTAAGTTGTTGCTCGATAAAAACCCAAGCCACTGCCTAGACATAACTGTAGCAGTTGAGCTGAGTATAATTACAATTAATTTTATCTACGTCCATAGCAGAGAGATGTACAAGCCCCTAAGAAACAGAGTTGACAAATACTTTTTTTTTTTTTAATGCTACCACAGCATTATGTTGGGCGATATTAAAACCTTTACCAACCAAATCAGTTTTTTTTAAAAAGTCTTCTGCTTACCAGAAATACTCTTGATGAAAAAAATTACAAAAATGAATGCTCTCTTTTAAAATAATTCACACTTTTAAGATTCCAATATGGCCCAATGCTACTGATGCCTGAAGTGTTACCTAACCTCCCGATGGAGTCCTTTAACACGACTCCAAACCACCCATTAAGTTTAAAAGTGGCTTAAGTGCCTTGCACCCAAATTGTAAAAATCCCTGGCCATCCGTACTAGAGCCAGGCACATAGAAAAGGAATGCACTTTGGTTCATACCAAATGCCCTGGGATTAATCACACTATAAAATTAAATGGTTTGAGGTAAATTTTTACAAATACAGTTGATTTTTGTCTAGTGTTAGCATAACAAAAAAATATCATTTAAAAAATCAGTCTGATGATAAGATACAACAAAGATCGTCTTTAACCCCTTAAACATAGGAATTTCCGGTGTAACTAACCAGTGGTTACCTTTTTCAATGCCTGATGATGATTTACGCCTTGTGGTTTCTATTAAGGCCTGTAAGTCACTAGATATTTAAGACAGATGTATCTTTGCAGAGGTGGGTTCCATCCTTACTGCCTGGTATTCAAAGAGTTAAAGAGGCCAAAAAATGCATGCCCTACAACATGGCATTCAGAACAAAAGGCACATTGTTAATTAACACTGAGGGCACAATTTCTCCTCTCCTGTCGATCTGCACTGTCCTGCAGCACGGTGCTGTTCCACTGCTGGAGCAACGCACTCAAGTGGTCATGTGCGCTGTGGAGGTGCAAGAAACGGAGCCAGATGAGACTGCAACCAAAGACAAGACACTGTGCTATTCTGAAATCTGAAAACAGCTCAGACATCCCTAGACAATGGTAACCTGTGAGACCAAGGACTGTTTCCAAGCCAACTCCTAGTAGCCTATTAGAGCCCTTCATTTATTTAAGATCACAGAGATGCAACTTTTTTTTTTTTTTTGGACATTATAATTAAGCTGGAATTTTTTTTTTTTTTTTAAAGCAGCCCTATCACTAAACACTGAACATGGTAGCTCTTGTGAATGAAGTAAATTTCACTGTATTTCGGGGGTGGGGGTGCATAGTGCTGCACATCATAGTTTGGCTTAAAAGTTTCCGGTTACATTTGTGAATATAGTCACAAATGCACTATTGGCATCTTAAGAACCAGTTTTATGTGGTGGGGGAAAGACAAGCAGTATTAGTCCACTTATAAATTTTCACATGTATTTTAAAGGGAAATTTCTATTAATGGCAGGCTCAGGTTCATATAAACCTAAATGTGAAAATGAGGATGGATATGGAAGAGGAGCATCGCAAGGGAAAAACAGCCTTTATGGGTTTAATGACCTAAAGAAGCTAACCATCATTCAGAGGCTTATGGTTTTACAAAGCCACCATACTGAGTCTTCTACTTCTTATGCCTTCAAGTCACCATTTTAATAATAAATACACAATCTTTAAATTCTATAAGCCACTGATTGGGGTATCGTCACATGAGCATCATTTTAAAAAGCAAGTTACTAACATATTATTGCACTTCCACAGATTACAAAGAAATGTGTACAATATGCTAAAGAATTTGACTAGGGGAAAGCAGCTATAATTTCTAAATACAGAAGTACAAATTAATTTATCAGTGACACCCTTAAATAGTAAAGCAAATATCAACATCACTATCTTACTAATAAGCTAATCTTATTACTGTTTTTTGGCAAATATCTGTAATAGTTCCTGAGCATTTTTCTCCACCAACTGACAAAGCCTCAAGATAAGTGTTTTGTTCCAAAAACTACTTTTTTTTTCTTTTCTTCTTTAAAGTAAGAGAAACCGTAGGACTAATGTTAAAAGAACTTAACCGGAAACTTTCTTGGCCTCGCTGGGGACCATGCTTTAAGTACTTGTAAATCAATTTACAGGCAATACAATAGTGTCTGTGCATATAAAAGAGTATTTATCCTAATTTATACTACCCAAAACCTATTATCCAAACAGGCAAAATCTTTCTATATTAAATTGCACATACTAAAAAAATTTCTTCCACGTGCCTTGAAATTGATAAATATCACTGCTCATACATTAGTGATAAAATACTGAATTTTTCACTTTGAAAATAATTATTATTCAGAGACGAAAATATTCTTTTACCTAACTCTCAGTTACTTTCCCAGGTAAAGTGTCATTCCCACAAAAACAATCAGTGCAATCCAAAAGAAAGTAAAACAGAGGAATGCAATATGTGATTTTTCTAATGATGCAAGAAAGTCAAACCATTTAACTTGAGATTGAACTTTTCCTCCTTTACATTGGTTGTTAAAACAGGTCTCCTTGAACAGTCACAATGACTTCTGTTCAGCAAGAGGATTTTCAGCCTTCTTTCTTTTTAAAGAAAGAGTTGATGCTTTCCCAGGCTAAGAGAACCTTACAGTGACACCTGCAAAGTGTGAACTCACTTTAATTTGCTAGACCTTTGGAACTGTGGAAATCCCCACCTTAAGTAGCCAGGCTGCTGTTCTTTTTTAAACTGGGATATGAAACAATGGTCAAAAATCACAGCTGAAATGTCTCTCTTCTCTTTTAACAGTCTGGGATATATATTTGAAGGGGGGAAAAAAAAACACCTAAATGCAAGCAACAGATGTGTGGTAAAAGAGGAACAGAGAGGAGAAAAGCAAAGAGGAGAAACAGTTCATGGAATACATTTCTATATTTAGGTGCAAAACCAAGTCCGTGATCTGAGGCTTCTTTACAAAACAGCTTGCTGATCGTATTAGACAATGTGAAGGAACACATACGTTTCCATTTATCCACCCAGGTGTGCTTGGCCAGCTTTTAGAAAGTCAGAGTGCTAAGTGGGCATTTGAACTTGGGGATGTCGTGTCTGTTTGACCACTGGTTTAGGGAACATGCTACACCTGTGTGTGAACCTGGAGCATCGGTGGGGCTGAGGGGGGGAGGGGACCTTCACCTCGGGGGAGGGGGGGAATATAATATGAACCATAAAAACAGTGAATGTCTTTGACACCAATCTGTAAATGCGCAGCAGTCACGAAGTAATCAATGGCCTGCCACTGATGTTTATTACTCTGCCACACTAGATACAGTAAGGCTCATCATACTTTTAGAACACAAAAACAGTTTCAGGAAGTATAAAAACTTAAAGCATTGTCCCCATGTATTTTATAAAAACAAAATGAACAACTTTCTTACATTAAAATAAGTGCTGAAAAGATACAAATGAGTTGAGTTATTGAGCAAATAAAAACAGGTCTGAGCTACTCCTTTTCAACCCAGTAAGGCTCAGCAACGTCGTATCTTTCAGATTACCAGCATCAGGGGACTCAGCTCAGCTGACAAGTTTTGGCAACACTGTCCTCTGCTGAATATTCCCATTGGCATCTGTCATCTGTGCCAAATTAGTCCTCAGTTTGGAAGCTGAGCTGGAAGGTGGAGGTAACTTGGAAATGGATGTGATAGCACCAGTGCTCTCGGTTATCCTTTTCACGGACGTCTTCTCCCCCGTCGGAGGCTTTGGCAGCCGCCTCCGCAGCCAGGGATGCCGTAAAGCCTGGCCAGGGGTCATGCGAACCGCAGGATCCCATTCTAAACACTGTTTTAAGAAGTCCAGGAAAAGGGGATCGTCACACCCCTTCAGTGCATTCCCCCACTCCCGGCTCTCTGGTGGGCCCCTCAGTTTCCCCCTCCGGGAACGGCCTCCATTGAGAACCACAGAGCCGTCTGAGAGTGTCGTGACAGTGCAGTAACGGGGATAACCCTTGGAGCTCACAAAATTTTTGGCTCGTTTGGACGCATCCAGCAGTTTCTGGGAGGGCATGCCCAATAGTTCAATCATACAAGCCAGCTGGTCCCCTTCGTCTTCCCCAGGCAAGAGCGGGTAACCAGTCAGGAGCTCGGCTAAAATGCAACCCAGGCTCCACATATCGATGGGCATGCCGTACCTGGCGCCCAGGATCACTTCCGGAGCCCGGTAGAAACGGGACTGAATGTACGTGTAGACGCGCTGATGCTCGTAACAACTGGAGCCAAAATCGATCACTTTAATACCACTTCTACCCTGCTGCTTTAATAAAATGTTCTCGGGCTTAAGGTCACAGTGAATTATTCTGTTCTTGTGCAAAGCATCCAAGCACTGCAGAATGGAGTGGGCAAACTTGCGAACCAAAGGCAGGCTGAAGCCCTGGAACTTATTCTTCTTGATGAGCTCGTAGAGGTTCATGCTCAGCAGCTCGAACGTCATGCAGATGTGGTTCCGGAAGGTGAAGTTCTCCAGCATGTGGATGACGTTCATGGTGTTGTCCTTGTCCTGCTTCCGCAGGTGCTCCAGGATCCGGATCTCCTCTGCCGCCTGTCGGTGGAACCGCTTCTCATTCCGCACCATCTTCAGGGCCACGTGCTGGTGGACTTTGTGGTCGTAGGCCTTGACCACCTGCCCAAAGCTGCCCTTCCCAATGACCTTGAGGACCTCGTACCTGTAAGCCACGTGATCGTGGGGCACCTGCACGTAGGATCCCTGGTCATCGTCGTAGCCCCCGTTGTTGGGCCCGCCTGTCATGCCCTGGCGCTTCTTTGCATTTGGACCCAAGAAATATATTTCAGGGTAGCTGAAAATCTCGTGGTGTTCAAAGGTGGTTAGTTTTTGCATGTATTGCTTCATTGCTTGTTCGGGTGTCATGGGGGTGGCTTTCACCTTCCCCATGCCTTCCATAGACTTCAGAGACGTGGAGCTCCCCTGCCGTCTGTGGATGCTCTCCAGCTGCCGCTCGGGCACCACCGGCAATCCCGCTTTACCCACTGTTGTAAGCCCATTTGGTTGTGTCGTGAGCACTGTCCGCTTGTTACTATTATCCTCAAACAGCTGCTGAACCTGGATCTGTCCGTGGCTGTGGCTGCCGACGTGTAAGTGATCATTCATTGTGTGCTTACTGCCGCCAAGCTGGAATTCAGAAAGCAAACGTGAATAGGATGGAAGAGGTGTGCCTGTTCACATGGGCTATTTTATGGGTCGGCCCCCGCCCCACCTTTACAAAATCCGGTTTGTTTGAATCTCCAGTCAGAGTCAGTTGCTCTAAATGGAAAGAGCTGTATACCCAGGAGGGACCTCACAAACACCCTGATGGGGAGAGTGGACAGGACGCCGACAACCTCTGATAAAGGAAAAAGATCACACGACTAGGTAAGGCTACGAAACTTGGGATCCAGAAAAAAAAAGACCCCACGAGCGCTTACACCTAACAGACAAGCAGTTTGCTGTACATATCCAGGATCTTCCGAGCAGTTCCCTACGGAGGCGGAGAGCGTCTCTGTGCCTTGTTCGCTAGCCTCTACCTAAGATTCAGCACAGGGCCTGGCACAGCACAGGTGTTCCACTCAACCCAACAGCACCCAGTGAAACAGGATGCAGAGAGCATGAACAGGTAGTCCGTGCGCTGGCTCCCCCTCCTCCGGAATGTAACCTCCTTCCCACCGCAGTTAGTAGCTTCTTCGTTACCCCGAGGGCAGGGACCACGTCTGTCTTGTTCACTACCCTTCCTCCAACGTCTAGCTAGCTCTGTGTGGAAACACTAGCATCTTCATTCTCCTCGGTTTCCTCTACTCCTTGGAAAACTGACCACACCTAGGAAAGAATGTATGAACCGCTGGCAAAAAAAAAAAAAAAGTCTGCACTTTCAGGCTTGAAAGATTCCCATGTAGATACACACTGTAGCATCCTGTAAATCCCTAATCTATTTTTAAAAATGTCTGGGCTTCATTGACTGTGATGACCATTTAAGGCCATTCGGCGCAACAAACCAACCACCACAGTTTGGGGCCCTCCTTTGGTCAATGGCTCAGCTCTCTCCACAGTGTATTTCTGTGGGCTGCTGGGATACCCGGCTTTCCAACAAGGAACACAAAGTAGCGACTTCTATTTCAGGCACACATGCCATCCCTTGAACATTCCTGTCTAAACAAAACTGATGGTGCAAGCCAAGGGGCCCCCGGCCTTCCACTGAGAATCTGCTGGGGATTTCTTTCAAGTATTATTATTGCAAAGATGTGAGGGAGGGGCGAGCACTGGCAGCCAGGATCCCCTCTCAGTTCGGAATCCTCGCCAGCCTCAGACAACCACCCCACAAGTCTTAATGCATCCTGCTGGGTGATTTTCATATAAAACCTTAACGATCAATTCCTCACCTCCAGCCCATCTTATCCGCTCAACCAGTATCAGCTAAGGTCTAGCCACGCAAATGGTAGCATCCCTGCCCTTGAGAAGCTTACAACCGATTAGCTGAAATCTTTGGCCGTCGCTATTTTTTCTCTTCTCCCTTTCTGAAGCCTACCTTCGGGGCTCTCTGTCCTACCCAAAGAGTAGAAGCAGTTTGTATGTGTAAATCCAGCAACTCCGGGAGTGGTGTGGAATCACCTCGATTCCAAAATGAAATTTCTCAGTAGCAGACCAAGACCTTTGAATTTTCTTTAACTGACACGCTGCCCACACAGTGATTATTTGAGGAGTGAGTTTTCTCTCTGCTTGCTTCTAAAACAAAGCAGAAGACAGTACAGTCCCCGGGCTCGTCTGAAGTGTGATTTCATAGATAGAGGGATTTTACTTCTCAGACTTCTAGTCAAACCCTTTTATTAAAGTCACAGATGATAATGATGCTAAGTGAACTTGTGTCAGGGCAGCTGGACAGGTTATTTTATCCCCATTCTAAGGCAAAAGCAGAACAATCTATAAAAATGGAATCAGGAAGTCCATGAGTATATATATAAAAGTAGTACAGGCTTGTCCACTGCTTTTGTTCCCAAGCCCGCTCTCTGCACCCCGCCCTCCCCACTGTGGTCTTTCAAGCACCAGGAAATACAAGGACCTGAAATTCGAAATATAGCTCACGTAGAGAACCATTCTCTTCGGGGTGGAAAGAAGTGATTCAGAAGAAAAACCTACATTACCAGTATGCACAGTACAAAAAGCAGGAGGCTTCACTAGGGACAAGATTAACCTCGGGGCTTTAGCAACTCCTAAAAAGACAGCAAAGCAAAACTTTCTGAGCATCCGAAATTCACTCCAGTTTCAGCAACGGCAATCTTCATGTTGTGCACGATTTAAAATATAACACACAAGTTTATCGACCAACACCGAAGAGAGTTCAACAATTAACTGGATCACCTCCCGTCTCTCCAACCGCCTCCTCTGGGTCTTCTCAGAGGTCTCAAGGTCTCAACTATTAGTAGGTGAACTAACCTACCCTTGGGTGGCTTCAGGGGTTCCCCAGGGTTCAATCCTCAACTCTCTTGGCTTCTCGCCTCCCGTAATTCTCCCCGGCCGATCCTGACCACAGCCGGGGCTTCAGCAACCACCCAAGGGCTGGTATCTGCTGCATCTGCCACCTGCAGCTGGGGCCCGCCCGACCTAGGCTGAGTCGGGGACTCTCGTGACCAACTATAGACCCGTGGCCTTTCCCACAAGCAATTCAAACTGAACTCCTGATCTTCCTACCACAACCATTTCCTCCTCCCATACCCTCAATTTCTGAGAAACAAGAGGCTTCACCTCCACGTCATCACTCAAGCTTTACATCTGGAAATCCTTCTCAACGTCTCCCTCACCTCCTGAGTCCCCGCTAGGCCCTGTCCTCTCTCTCCATCCTACTCCTGCTCCACTGACCGGGCCTCACAGCCCACTCCTGTTGGGCTAGAATTTCTTTCTCAGGCTAGAATTCCTAAAATCTCTTCTCTCCAAAGTACTTCTAGAATGGTCATCGAGAAGTGTCAGTCTGACGGTGACCTCACTTCCGCTCAAGGCCTACAGCTATACCCCGTTTCCATAGACAGTAGAAGAATTTACAGGCCAGGACACCAGGTCCTAAAGTGTAGCACATGAATGACCTGAGGCCTTCCTTACAATGTCATCTACCACTGCTACAATTCTCTCTGAGAGTAACAAAGCTGGGTTCCCCAAGACCTGCGGCAACACCATGCTCCTTTACGCACCTCTCCTTTTTAAGTAACCGTTACAAGTCGAGGCATTTTCCGTTAGACACACAGGTAATGAATCCCAGCTCTATCACTTACTAAATGTGTGACCTTGGGCAATTTACTTAATCTCTCTGAACCTCAGTATGCTTGGCTGTCAAAAGAAGGCAACAGAGTTTCTCATGAGGACTATTTGGGTTAAGTAAGGCAAAATGTATAAAGTGCTTAGTAAAAAAGAGCTATTATTATCCTTTCCAAAAGCTGCTGGGAATCTCCTCCCGAACCATGTCTACACAGTAAACTCCTTCTCAGCCTTCGATGTCCAGTTCAACTCTCATCTCTTCCATGAAACACAGGAAAGGCCCCTTTCCTCCCTTGGAAAAGGAGAATTGTTAGAAATGTACAATCTATGGGTTCAAACAGACCTACAAAAGCCTTCTCTGACCGTGACCGGTGTGCTTGTAGCCCATCGACCAAGTGTTAACATCTACTTCATCTTCCCCTAAGTGCTGTAACACCTGAGGTACCCACCTGGCTGTGAGCAATACCAGGGCGGGGTCACCTCTTAATCTTTGTAAGTCCCTATTGACACAAACCCAAACATGCAGTAAGCACTCAGTAACTATCTGCGGAACAGAAGAACAGGTGTCAATAAATCCTTGCTAACTGATACCTCTCTGAGTTCTGCTTGGGAACTACCTTTGCACCTTCACAAGAAAACACGAACTTAATGCCCAGGGAACTGGGAATCGTCCCCAGTGATCCAAGTCACAAGATGGTAGGCTTGCAGTGCATCAGCAGAGACTTTAAAGGCAAATGAGAGCCAGTAAAAAAGTACCGGGAGCAGAGGCATCAACTAAACCCCTGAAAGCCATGGATGGCATCTTAAAAACTCTCCAGATGTTAAGGGGATTCAGTTGAGAGGCTTTAGTAAGGAAGGCCTTTGATCTCAAGCACTGCAGACTCCTAAAATCATGAAATTCTGAAGCACAATTAACTGATGATAAAAAAAAGGGGGGGGAGGGGGCAGCTCTAGAAGAGCCACCCTATTTCCAGAACACATTTGCCAGGCCTACGTAACGGTAGGGATATTAAAAACCTCTTGGAGTCTGACAACCTGGCTTATTCCTATTTGCCACTGCCTACCTAGCATGGCTGTCACATTTAAAAATATACACAGAACGAAGGCAATTGTTAGAAATGTACAATCTATGGGTTCAAACAGACCTACAAAAGCCTTCTCTGACCATGAAATCGTTTAGTATTAAAAATTATAGAAGGACAGTGGTCTAACCAGTTGGGTAGTTTAAATCTCTTCCAATCAGAAAGTGGAAAATAGCAGATACTTCATACTGTGCTAAGATTTCGGAGCATTTAAAAACTTCCCTGAAGTCATCTTAGAAATGCGGTATAGTGTTATGGGAACAGACCTGACTGTAAAAAGGCTGGATTTTAGCTGCTCCTCAAACAGTCTGTGTGACCCTCAGTCAAATATCTACTTTTTCTTCAAAATATTACTATTTTAAAAATGAGAATACTCATTCTTTCTTAATCCCAATTATTTTATAAACGTAAAATGGTAACCGGAGACTGCTTTAGTCATCAGAACAGTTATGAAAGTGAGAGAATACTAACACTTGGGAATTTTTTTAAAAGTATATTATTATCCCACAATATCAAAAGAAAAAAAACTATAGGAATCAAGACGGTTACTGGGTACACTCTTAGGACAAACAGAAATAAACAAAATGACTAAGTATACAATAATATATCCATGGAGACAGGGAACAAAAGGGCAATGGACGAAATAAATTCCAAAGTTCATAATCTTTATAAGCACATATTTACCTACCTACTATATCATGACCAGGGAAAATATGGGCAAGCTTCTGTGATAAGATCCCTTTTCTTATCCTCAATACCCATCCCTCGCTCCCATTCTAAAACTGCTCTTCCCAGATATAGCTGTGGAATTAAAAAAAAAAAAAAACCTATAAAACACCTGAAAAACATATGGACGTACGGATCTGCAAAGGTTCCTGCATGTATAACGAAACGAACACAACTTCCTAGGCTTAGCGGTGTCAAGCAAGATGTTGAAGGTAGGCTCAGGAGGGCCTGGGCTTTCACTCCAGCCTTGATACGAAGTGGCTGGGGAGTCTTGACCAAACCAGTTAACCTGTCTGACTGCTACCTCATCTGTAAAATGAAGGAGTAGAACCAGATAAACACTGTGGTCTTTTTAAACTTTCCTGTTCTAGGAAATCTGCAATGTCGTACAAATCAAAGCCAAACCACAATAGAAAACGAACCTCACACTTTCAAAACCAAGCCTCTGATGACCAAAAGCATACTGGAATTTTAACTCTAAGCTCAAGACAGGTAAACCACTCCGATACTGCAGCGAAATACAAGCATCCATTCCTGGGAGTCCTGAGAAGGCCCCTCACATCTGTTCATTTCTGGGCCACCTCAAGCTGTTGCTCCAGTGCACACCTCCTGTTTTCTCTAATTTCATTACATATTTCTACGGGAAGGCTCTGATCTAGTAAAGCCCACTTTTTGAATCCAGGTGCAAACCAAGTACTTCTTTCCCAGGTCACACCAAGTCACGTGATTACATCCACACACCGGGATGGGGGTGGGGGTGTGGAAGCGGATGCTACGTTTCCAAATTGTCAGATGATTACAAACCAAACCAGAAACTCCTAAAAACCAATGGCAATTCCTCAACTAAAACGTCACTGTAACAGGAATATTCAGCCCTAACATATGGAATCCACCAGCCCACCGACAGATTCTCTTCCACCATCAATATGTAACACAGATCGGTTAACTTCTGTGTAGTGAATTCTTAGCCCCTGGTCACATGGGGGAGGGGGGAGCGGGGCGGGGGGGGGGGAGAGAAGAGAGGAAGGGAGAGAGAATGACTAACAACAAAATGTTTTCCTACACAACTTGTGCACATGGGTCCAGGTCTAAGGGGGGATACTGCACTGGGGCCATCCTTTCACAAACTGTTTATTAAAGAAGTTTCCACGGAACCCCTGACCCTCAGAGATGCTTCTCTGTAGACCAGAAATGGCCTTTTCTACAATAATTCAACTTGCACTAGGCAAAGCCATATTCCCACCAACCATCCCTTACACAGAACCACCTTAGGCCGTTCTTCTGGAGGATCCAGCTGCCAAGTAGGACCTGGGGAAGCACGGCCTCCTCCCCAAGTGCGCACCTCCTCTAAGGGGCAGTCACCTTCCAAGGGCGATCTCTGCGAGCTGAGAAGAGGTACATGCCGAGGTCAAATCCAGCCGGCCAATCCGCAGCCACAGGTCCCACGGTGGGTGGTGGGCTCTCCACCCACCCCCACCCGGGGACCGCAGCACCTGCCAGGTAGGTGCCCTTCCCTCCTCGCTTCCAAAGCAAAGGCGGCTCTTTCCTTTTGAATGATATCCAAGCAGGAGAATCCTACAGGGGTGGCTGGTTGTTTTGACTGCTGCTGTGGCTCTTATTTTTGTTCACGTTAATTACAATTTCTGCTGTGCTCAAACCTGTAGCACTCATAAAACATGCTTCCACACGCGGGGGACAATTGGCGGTGCTCCCCGCTGGCTGGAGCCGGGCCTGGGAGGCTCTTTGGGGGATCGATTTTCCGGGCAGGTCGGCCTGACTGTCCCCTAACACATATCTGTTCTATAAATACCCACTACCCAACGTGGGGGGGGGGGGGGCGGCTGGGGGATGTTTATCCGGTCAGGGAAAGGAGCTCTGCGAAGCGAGGAGGGGGGAAGAAGGAAAGCAGCGCGGAGGAAGTTCCGAGGAAGAGGAGCGCAGGGGTGGGCGGGCTCCGGAGGGGAAGCGAGGGGCCCAGGCCGCGAATCTCCCTTTGTGGCTGCAGCCCTGCGCCCGCCCGGGGTGCACGGGGTGGCGTCCGAGAGGCCAGGAGCCAGGGGCGTGGGGACCCTCGCGTCCCGGCGTCAGAGCCGCACAGCGCCGAGCCCGCGCCCGCGCCCCTCCGCGCCCCTCCCCGCCCCCGCGGCCTCCCGGGGGCTGGGTCTCACCGTGTGCGCCGCGGCCGCAGCGTTGCTGGCCCGGAGAGGCGGCAGGGCGATCGGGGAGGGCGGGCCGGTCCCCACTCCGCTCCGGGGGGCCCCCGCACCGAGCCCCGGGGAGGCCTGCAGCTGTCGCACGGCGCTGTCCCCTCCACGGCCTGGGAGCCACGCGCGGGAGGAGACAAAAGAGGGTCAGGGGAGGGAGAGCCACCGGACCCCGACGCCCCGCCCCACCCCTCGGGCGGCGAACCCCGCTCTCCCCCGGGAGGGGGCCGGACGGTGCAGCGGGCGAAGCGGGGGGACGGGGGCGCCCGGGCCCCGGGCGGGGTGCGGGCAGCTGCAAAGTTCGCGCGGGCGCCGGCGCGCGGGAGTTCGCGACCCCGCGGCGCGGCCGGACCGGGCGGGGAAGGGGCTCGCACCGCCTGCAAGGGCGCGGGGGCGCGGGGGGGAGGGGGCGCGGGGGGGCAGGGGGCGCGGGGGCGCGGGGCCCCCTCGGAGGCGCCCCGGGCCCGCGCGCAACAATGAGCGGGGCCGCGGCGAGGGCGCGCCGTCCTCCCGGGCCCCGCCGCCGCGCGCACTTCGCTCGAGGTCCCGCGGGCGCCCCGCCACGAGGGCAGGACCCGGGCGCGCGGGGGCCGCGGGGGCGCGGGGCGGCCCGGCCCTGCTTACCGGTCGGGTAGGCGGCGGGAGCGGCGGCCGAAGGTTTCCTGGTTAACATGGCCGCTGGAGCAGAAAATGCATTTCAGGGCCGCCGCCGCCGCCGCCGCCCGTCCTGCCGCTGCTCCTCCCGGCCGCCCCTCCGCGGCTCTCCGGCGCCTCCTCGCCGCCTCGCGTCCGCTACAGCCGGCCCCGCGCAGCCCGCTGCATCCCCGCCGCCCGGGCCCGCCGCCGCGAGCGCCCCGCTCTCCTCCTCGCCGCCGCCGTCCTCTTCCTCGGGCGGCCGCAGCACCCCCCGGCCCGTGCACATGCCTCGCCCTCCCCTGCGCGCCGCGGGCCTCCCCGAGTCCCTCACATGGGGCGCGGGGGAGCGGGCTGCGCCGCCTGCACCGACTCGCTCGGGAGCCTCCCCCGGGCCCGCGCGCGCGCCCCCGCGCACACTCGCACTGGCGCCCGCGCGCCGCCCGGCCCGGGAGGACGGCGCCGCCCCCGCCCCGCCCCCGCCCCCGCCGCAGGCCCCGCCCCTCTGCTGCAGACCCCGCCTCCTGCAGGGCCCGGCCCCGCCGCCGGCGCAGGCCCCGCCCCCTCTGCTGCAGGCCCGGCCCCGCCGCCGGCGCAGGCCCCGCCCCCATGTCGCTGCAGGCCCCGCCCCCTCCGCTGCAGGCCCCGCCCGCCGCCGCCGCCGCAGGCCCCGCCCCCGGACCCACCCACCCCCACCCCCGCCCAGCCGGCCGCACGCGCTCACGCACACCCCACCCCCACCCGGCCACCCTCCGGAGTCCCTACCCCACCCAGTCATCTGCACGGCCACCCCTCCAGTCCCCGGAAAAGTCTGCAGTCTCCGCTCGGCCTCCGCCTCCCCCGGCGGCCCTCCGCGCGGCTGCCCGGCTCCCCGGCCCGCAGCCCCTGCAGCGCCCCCCTCCCCCTCCTCCCCCGCCTCCCTCCCTCCGCCCAAACCGCCGCAGAGCCCCCTCCCGTTCCGCGGGTGCCCCCTACACACAGGCACGCCCGGCTCGCTGGGCCCGAGGGCTGCTCGCACACAATACGCGCCCCAGCCCGCCTCTGGTCCCAGGGGCTTAAGCATCCCCCCGGTCCGCACTTGATCTGGGAAATTAACTTGGTGGTGCGAGGGTCACCTCGGCGAGCCCAGCCCGGGCAGCGCGGGCGACGGGGCTGCCTCCCCCTGCACCGCGGGCGCACACGCCCTCCGGGTTCACTGGCACCGAGGGTTGCAGAGGCGCCGGGGGTTGCTAGGCAAAAACAAACATCGCAGGCGCCTCCCCTGGGCGTCCCGCGGCCGCGGAGACACACCTGCCCGCCGCCGCCGCCGCCGCCGCCCGCGTCCCCGCGGGGGGGCACCCTGGGCTCCGCGCGTCCCCCGAGGCCGGGCTCCCGCTCTCCCGGCCTCGCCCACGTGGGCGCGGTCCCTGCGGCCCCTGCGGCCCCTGCGGTCCCTGCGGTCCCTGCCCTCTCGCCGTCACGGCCTCTCTCCCTTGCGGGCTGCAGACCTGCGCGCCCGTCCCGCACCTGCGTCCTGTCGAGTGTGTGGAACATCCTCTGCACAAAGGTCACGGGTTTGGGTCACTTCGGGCAAGGAGGAGCAAGCGCGGGGCTTCCTCCGGAAGAGGAGCTGCGGGTGTCTGAAGTTCTGGGGGACCTGGGTGCCCTATGCCCTGCCCCGCGTGACCTGCCGTGCCCCCGGCTGCACCCAGCGTGCAGGCCTGAACCAGCGCAGACTCCACTCAGAAGGGGGCCACCTCCCGCGGAGCCCCGTCGCCCCTACCGTTTGCAGATTGTCATAGCAGCCTCCCAGAGGGAGCACCCTGGGCGGCATACAAGTGCCCCAAACCCTAGTGTTTCAAAGAAAGGCTGTGACCCGGCCTCCGGCCTCGGGGGCTCCGCAGAGGCATCAAAGACAGTGGCTTTGGCAGAGGAAGCAAGTGGCGCGGAGGAGAATCTGGCCTGGTGCATGTGCCCGCAAAGACATCCTGTTAGCGCCTTCTCCTAACCAAGTAGAACATGGTGAAATGCTCAATCCGACAAGAGGCCTCTGGAGCAGTGATAACCGGGTCTGGCCCTGGCAAGAAACAGCCCCCTTAGCCTGCCGGCCCATCCAGATCCACCTGGGGAAAGAGCTGGTGTTCAGAATTATCTAAAAGAAAAGGGGCCGCTGAGTGGCAGAGGGGAAGCTGGAACCCATTCCCTGGCTCCCAGTCTAATTGCACTCTGCTTTTCTTTACCTGACCACCTTGGATTGTTAAGAAACTCAAGACTTTTTCCTTCCTTCCTTCCTTCCTTCCTTCCTTCCTTCCTTCCTTCCTTCCTTCCTTCCTTCCTTCCTTTGAAGATTTTATTTATTTATTCACGAGGGACCCAGAGAGAGAGGTCGAGACACAGGCAGAGGGAGACTCAGGCTCCCAGCAGAAAGCCTGGTGCAGACTTGATCCCAAAATCCCAGGGCCTCGCCCTGGGCGAAAGGCAGAGGCTCAACCACTGAGCCACCCAGGTGCCCCTCCTTCTTTCCTTTTCAAAACAATTATTTTCATACCGTATTCCTTTTTTTTTTTAAATGAATACCCCATGTAACTGATCTTCAAATAAAAAAATCTCAAGCAAAAAATTCAATTTTAATATAACCTGACACCCCTTTTGAGCTAAATCAAAGTCATTGTTGCTATACTTCGATAGAAATGAAATATGGCACTGCTTTTTCATGAATAAGGGCAATGCTGGAAGTCATGGTTTGTAAAATCCAAATTACCAATATTAATCTATACACTAAACATGAGGAAAAGGAGCACCGACTTTTTTTTTTAAACAGACACACACACACACAAAATAAACAAAAGGACACAAAGAATCATTAACTTTAATCAAAGAAAGAAAAAGATACATGTTTGGGGAACTTTAACAGTATATTGCTTTATGACATGGCAAGTATAATTTCAATTTTATATTTTTTTTGTTGTTTTGTCTTAAGGAAAATTTAATATTAGCCTAATCTGGCTATTTTGATTATAAATGGCATACCTCTCAAAATTATATTCTCACTCAAAATGAGTATTTATAATTTCTTGGGTTTCTCTCATTCTGTTAAATATTGAGGACTTCAATATTTAATTTAATTTAATTTAATATTTAATTTAATTCAGCCTGAATTAATGTCAAATACATGTCCAAATGCATTCCATGAGCTTTCAAGGAGAATGAACTGAGTACATGCTATGAGTTAGGACCCTCCAACTTTAGTATTTTAATGCATCATTATTAATCCCACTGGCTATTTACCTCTTTATAAAACTCTTTCACAAATATTATCATGTGTAATCCTCACGATTCAGTCTGACTGGATTGTATGATGTTACTAGTAGCCTCCTCAGGGGGCTCCAGTCCATTAGTGAATGTCCACTCTTTGATTCTTACCTGTTGGAAAACCCCATCGGTGTTGTATGTTTATAAAACCCAGACTCAGATAACAAATAGGTAGGCAGGATGTGGCCGGAGTAGAGAGAAGGAAGCTTTGGGGGACTCACCATAGAGCCTTGTGGAAGTTGAGTTTTCGCCAGGAGAAGTAGCGATCACAGGGAAATTGAAAATGAACAAGAAAATTGCTGGTTCCAAAACACATTCACTCCTTTAATCCCTTTATCCCAGAAACATCTACAAAGAATTTAGTATGTGCAAGGCCTACAGATATGATGAATCATCAGATGAGGTGGGCTAGGCTTCAGTCTGGCAATCTATTAGGACCTCATTCTTTTGTCCAATTAAGCACTGGGCCTACACCGTTAAGTAAATAATCTCCGGCTTTGGTGATTGTGATTAAGGAGCTCACAGTCCAGGATAGGAGACCACACATTTAATGATGTGATGGAGCAGAAACTGAGGCCAGTAGGAGGTACGGTGGTGGCACACGGAGGGAATGATGAGCTCTACCTAAGTGGTGACTGGCATCCAAGAGGTTGAGCTTCAATGAAAGTTCTTTAAAAAAAAAAAAAAAAAGTATTTATTCAATCATAAGAGATACAGAGAGAGAGAGAGAGAGAAAGAGAGGCAGAGGGAGAAGCAGGCTCCATGCAGGGAGCCCGATGTGGGGCTCAGTCCTGGGACTCCAGGATCATGTCCTAGGCCGAAGGTAGCACTAAACCACCGAGTCACCAGGGCTGCCCTTTGGTGAAGGTTCTAAAGACACTTGGGTGTCTTTAGACACCATCCAACACCATCCAACACCATCCAACAAGCCAGGATGTTCTAGGCAGAAGAAACAGGATACACAGAGGTACCAAGGTATAAGGAAGCGTGGTGTATTCTGGAAGAAGGGTCAGCAATTTAAAACGGAGGGCGCTTGGGGTAGCAGGGAAAAGCGCCGTCCTGTCACCTCCATAAAGTCAGGGTCATGGATGCTAGAGTCAGGTGAAGAATTATCTGAAATTTTACCAGCTGTGGAAATGTGAAAACAAGACACAAGGTCTCTTAAAGCAGTGAAGCCAATTACTAGGAACTGACTCATTTGGGGTCTCGGAGCCCTGAAGGGAAGTCCAGCCTAACTCCCCGTAGGAGAACACTACTTACTGGTGGTACCTTCCATGTGCCCATCACCAAGGTTCAGAGCCATTTGGAGAAAAACATGACCTTTATTGCCTGAAGTCCACGAATGGAATCTGCTGAGATGTAGGTAGGAGGCCTAGATGTCATATCACCTGATGGTCACTGGGTGTTTGCATTTGCATCTGTGGCCATCACTGGTACGGAAAACAAGAAGTGATTTCTACGCCGTGGAAACTTGGTGATCCACCAAGCACAGTTGGGGCAGGCTGGTCATGTTTTGGGTAGCGTACTTACAGAGCCTGTTTCTTTGATCCTAAGTGGAAGACTACCCCTAAAGCAAGCCAGATATCTAGAAAGGCTGAGGATATTGTTCAGCATTTCTTGGGGATAGTTCTCCTGCTTTCTCCAACTACACCTTAAGGATGGAGTTAATATAAAAACCAGTGAGCAAAGAGAAGACAAAGTTACACCCTGGAAGCGGGGAGTGCATGATAAAGAGCCCAGTGGGACCGCTATTCACACTCTGTCTTTGGCACTAGCAAGACAAATATGAACAGAGTGGTGGCCAGTGTGTCCAGGAGCTTCGAAGGGACAGAAGCACCACAACCGGATAGAGTCCCCACCAACTGGCCCCCGATGTAGTGGCCACGCTATCGGCACAGCTCACAGAGCCGGCCAGTGGGGTCAGCCCTCAGGAGACAGGCTGACAAGGCCCTACCGGGGGCCGCCAGCCAGGAACAGGTACCCGGGAGTCGTGCTGGGCCCTGCTCCTGCTGAAGGATGAAGAGGGGAAGTGGTACCAGAGCCTCTGAGAGCAGCTCCACTAGGGAGTTTGCTAGAAGAGAGACAGTGATGCAACTCTGCAAACCAGAGGAGAGCTGGAGAAAAGGGTCTGTGACATCCCATCTTGGGACCTTTGGTGCCACTCTAAACCAAAAGTAGTGTCATCTAGTAGTAGGAAGGGGCAAGTGGGGAGGAGAAGCGGGGAGGAGAAGAGGGTTTCACGAGCATTGTGGGGGTTACCCTGGGCGTTGCTGCTGGTGTGCTGTACGGAGTAGAAACGAAGGCCAAGGATGGGCTAAGGAAAAACATCCACATTCAACCTGTCAGGACCTTCTATAAATAAGGAAAAAGATCCAAATTCACTAAATATATGTATATATATATATATATATATATATATATATATATATATATATAAACCTTTGCTGTTCAAGGTATATGTTCAAACAGCATGGGTTTGAATCGCATGGGTCCACTTACAAGTGGATTTTTTTTATAAATACAGTACTGTAAATGTATTTTTCTTATGAATTTCTTTTTTTAAAGATTTTATTTATTCAATAGGGAGAGAGAGAACATGCACAAGCAGGGGGAGGGGCAGAGGGAGAGGGAGACACCCCACCGAGCAGAGACCCCAATGCGGGACTCAATCCCAGGACCCCAGGATCACTGTCTGAGCCGAAGGCAGATGCCCAAAGACTGAGCCACCCAGGTGCCACCCCCCCTTAATAATTTTCTTAATAACATTTTCTCTTCTCTAGCTTACTTTTTTTAATAATAAATGTATCTTTTATTGATGTTCAATTTGCCAACATACAGAATAACACTTTATTTTAAAAATACACTATATGTATTTTTTGCAAATACACTATACAATGTGTAATACACTATGTGTAGTTTATGTAATACACTATACGTACTTTATTGTAAATACACATAATATACAAAATACGTGTCAGTCAATTCTATTACTAATAAGGCTTCTGGTCTATCAATAATAAATAAGGCTATCAATAATTAATAATTAAGTTTTGAGAAGTCAAAAGTTGGATGTGGATTTTCAACTGCACGGAGCTGCTATGCCCCTCATTTTCTCCTTGTTCAAGGGTAAACTATGTGATGAACAGATATATTCAATATCAACCTCTGTATATCACTGCATATGTAACCCATTATATATATAAAACCCTTTATACACTGTGTATACATGTCTGAAATCCATTATACATCTGTCAAGTCAATTATCAAGTTCCTACATGTATCAGGCATTGATCTTGGTATCTGGAGTCAAGCAGACTAGGTCCTTGCTCTGTAGATCTTGTATTCCAGGGCAATTCCAGGGCAAGGAGAGCAATAAGTGACACAATGCAAACACCGCACGTCAGGTGGCAGTGGGCACTATAGGGAAACAGAAGTGAGGTAGGAGGTAGGGAGAGATGGGGGAGTCAGCAGGGAGGGCCTCCCTAATAAGGTAATAGGCTTTTAGCAGGTGGAGATCTCCAAGCAGAGGGCCTGGAAGATGCAAGGGCCCTAAAGTGGAAAAGTAGGGGGGCAGGCGGCTGGCACCGTGAAGTGGGTGACAGGGAAAGTCATAGAGATGTGGTCAGACATAGCAGGATCCAGGTCACGCTAAGAAATTTGGATCTTACTATTTTTTTGTAAAGATTCTATTTATTTATTTGACAAAGCGCGTACAAGCAGGGGGAGTGCTAGGCAGAGGGAGAGGGAGAAGCAGGCTCCCCACTGAGCAGGGAGCCCAAGGTGGGGTGGGGGGGGGCTCGATCCCAGGACCCTGAGATCATGGCCAGACACTTCACCAACTGAGCTACCCCCCCACCCCCCCCCCACCCCCAGGATTTTACTTTGATTGACTTGGAAATCCAAGGCTTTGGTGCTTGGAAAGTTATACTTAGAGTGGGAAGTTACTATTTATTGACTTGCTTACCTATTTTACAATCTTTTTTTTTTAAGATTTTATTTATTGATTCATGACAGACACGCACACACAGAGAGAGGCAGAGACACAGGCAGAGGGAGAAGCAGGCCCCATGCAGGGAGCCCGATGCAGGACTCGATCCCAGGACCCCAGGATCATGCCCTGGGCCCAAGGCAGGTGTTAAACCGCTGAGCCCCCCAGGGATCCCCCTTATTTTACAATCTTCAACGTATATGAATTTTTACACCTTTTCTAATTGACAGCATACTAGGCACTGTGGATGGTAAAAGCCCCACACAAACCTATTTCCAAGGGATTCCAGCCTAGCTTGGGAGAAAGCTCACACTCCAGGAAACATTTGGGCCACACAGTAAAGAGCCTGTGCCCCCTATTTTCCTGTTTCTCCCTCGGATCCAGCCTTCCACCCCATTCTGTGCCACAGGGGGCTTTACAGAGGCATCAAGGGGTGCCCTCGCCCATTAGCTTCTGGTTGGGTTTACCATTGGAAGGTCCTGGCAAGAGACCAAGGGCAATAAGGGGACAATAGGGTCAGGCTGTTCATCTTCCTGGCTCGCCCCAAGTCAGCTCACCTCAGATTGGTTATGGCCCTTGAGTAAAGGCCTCATCTCATGTCGGGAGCCCTTTCCTATGGCAACAGCTAGTCCCCAAGGGACTTGGGGACTTGGACACTCCTCAGTCCCCCTGCCCCTTCAAGCCTGGAGGCGCCCAGGGTTTCTTGCTGTGGCTGGCTCTACGGGCTGGATTTTCCCTTCGCCCTATCCACACTCCTGAACGTAGTCCTTTCATTAAACTCTCTGGGTCCTCTGTAGGATAGGTCGTGGGATCTAAATGTCCTAGAACTCGAGAGGGCTGGGAGGATCTGTGCCCGTGGGAGGAATCAGAGTGGGATTCCTGGCAAAGGCACAACCTGCCCTGGGCCTCAGAGAAGGAGCAAGCAGACCATGCGAGCGAAGGCAGGGACTCTGCAGAGCTGAGGAGGAGGCCTGGGGAACAGGCGTGGTGGGTAGGGCAGCGGCCCATCCGGGTCACTGATAGCAACCAATGCCAGAGGGAGGAGTTTCCACTTGGCCAGGGGGGAAACCAAGGCCACTAGAGATTTCTGAGGCTTGAGTTGACCTGAGACAAGTGGTTAGGAAGGAATGTGATTGATTTGGCTGCAGTGCCCCAGAAAGATGAGAGTGGGGAGGGGGCAGCAACAGAGACGCCCAGTTCGGAGGTGGCTTCCAGAAGGAGCTGAGGGGGGCACTGGGAGGCAGGGGCAGGTACTGGTCATTTGGATGCTCTCCCTGGAGCCCAGGGGAGGGGGAGGCCTTTGAAGTAAGGAGATGCCAGAAGTGATGGAAGCACCAGATGTTTTCCTCACTACCCTTGGGCCTCAGAAGCATCCAGAATTCCTCGAGCTGCTTATCCAGGCATTTTGCAACAAAGCTTATTAAGGTGATCAGTTCAAGGGAGACATAATTGTGAGATAACAAGACAGGGAAACTCGGAATCCAGAAAGATCCCTTCCCAGCGGCCCACAGACAGGATGTAGCGTTCACTCAGGGAGGATGAGTTGTCATGAAGGAGGAACAGACAGCGTGTTCCAGAGCCCCGTTTTATGGGCCAGGGTCTCATTTATTGTGAGGATCGATGCCCTGAGGTTGGGTACAGACTGTTTAGATTCAGACAAAGGGGTAACTGTCATTAAAAGAAAATGCAAAAATCTGAAGATGTCCCCCTCTTCCCTTCGTTGTCTTGGAGGAAGGAGAAGAGACACACTGACAGGATCTAGAATGATCCATGCCCCTGTTCACTAGGCAGCCCTGGGCGTTGAGGTCCCCTACACCTTGCAGGTCTGGTGTCTTTGGAGCCTCTCACTCCAGGCCTCTGTAGAGCAAGTCTGGAGATACAACTCTTGGCTCCCCTTGGATATAGGTCTGTTATAGGGCAAATGCAGAAGAGTCTGGTTCAGGATAGTCCTGCTCATCAGAGTCAGCCACACATGCTAAACTGACTGCGGTTCTGGGGGCTTCTAAGACCTCAAGTTAGATGGAAAGAAGGCAGCACAGAGTCTAAGGCTAGGGACCTTCTCGAAGAGTGATGATGCCACTGGTGACACCTGAGCTGCCCGAGTATCCTCGCTATCATAGCCTCTGTGAAGTAATAGAATTTTCACAACCATCTGCATGGAAGGTACTGTTATTGGTTCCGTTTTAGAGCTAAGGAAACTGAAGCTCCGAGAGGTCAATTAACTTGTCCAAGGTCACACAGCTAAGACACGAGGAGGCAGGTTCTCTGGCTGGAGACTGCATGGTTACGACTTTCAGGGCCAAGCAGAGATTTGACCCCATCGCCACCGCCATCACCACCTCAATCTCATTAACATTTCATGTCACAAAATAAACCCTCAATAACATCTCAAAATAAACTTCTCAGAGAAGCCTTTCATGTTTATATGGTCATTCAGCTGTGGTCATCCTCAGGAACCCGGTATCCGAGGCAAACCTACTTCACAGGTGGGGACAGTGAGACGGGAGGAACATGGCAAGTCCAGAGCCACAGGTAGGGGGAGAGGACCCGCATTAGGGTCAGAAGCTAGGTTTGTTGACTTCTAACAATTTCTTCTACGTCTTCCAAACCAAATTATTATAAAATTGCCTTAATTTCAGAGATGAGGGCATGAGTAATCCCTGAAACTCCATGCCACACAATGATCAAGCTTTGATATCTTAGGACTTTGAGGGACAAATTCCTATTCAGACATTTCTGAGAACGATCTGAGTCTGGCCTTTATTAAAAAATCAGTTAAAAGAGTTAACTTTACTGGGTTCCAAAAAGTCCAAACACAAGTCAATTGATTTCGCGTTTATCCTGCTGTAGCAAATCAGTCCCCTTGCCTCAAGCAGATGGAAACATCAAGGAGCCTATGGCAATAGACGTGGGTGCCCTCCACCTACCTGGCTACCCCGTCTAGACCACCCTGGATCCCTGGGGAACTGCTTTTCACTAAATTATACATTTATTGGGGATCCCTGGGTGGCTCAGAGGTTTAGCACCTGCCTTTGGCCCAGGGTATCACCCTGGGGTCCTGGGATCGAGTCCCAAGTCGGGCTCCCTGCATGGAGCCTGCTTCTCCCTCTGCCTGTGTCTCTGCCTCTCTCTCTCTCTCTGTGTCTCTCATGAATAAATAAATAAAATCTTTAAAAAAATTATACATTTATGCACAGTTACACTCTTATTGAGGTTAAATGGGTCAACAATGCGCTTGTTCCTTAAGATCATATAAAGCATCCCTGGATAATCTAAGCCCCCAACTCACTTGTTTGTTGTTTTATTTTCAATTAGCCTGGCAAAAGTAAGAGAAATTGTTTTTGGTGATCGAGTAATTTGAGTAATGGTTAAATGGTTAAATGGTTTTGGGACTTTTATATTTCAAGGGAGCTTTGACAAGCCGTGGCACTTGTCAGGTATTTCTCCTCAGATGGTATTGGACAAGCGTGCTGTTTACAAGTCATGTTCTCCGATGAAGGTTTTAAAACACAGGAAACCAGGAAGCAAGTGCGAGCGTTCAGCACCTGTGCAGGTGCATGGCCCTTGGACGGCATCTCCCACTGGCACAAAACATAAAAATGCCCCAAGAGGTAATAACTACTGGTGGGCAGGTAATGAAGGTATCGATGGGTAAAGAGGAGATTAAGAAGGAATGTGTCCAAAAAGAAAAAAAAGAAAAAAAAAAAGGAAAGGAAAAAGAAGGAGTGTATCCAGGGGGTCAGTAAAAAGAGGATTGCTTTTTTGGGGAAAGGAAAAAGAGTTTTCTCCTGACTGGGAAGGAACCCCAAAATATATAAAATAAATAATAGAGCAGCTGGCAGGCTACAGACAGCACTAGTTGCCCCGAGGGCAGAAGAGAACCGAACCACGGCAGAGGCCTGGCAAGAATGAAGAGGAGGAAACGAGGGCAGGGAGAGAGAAGGGCCCTAGAGGAGAGGCCCAAGAAACTTCCAGAGGAAGGCGGGGCACTGGCAGGTTGGGGGTGCGGCTAAGCGTGAGGCAAAGGGAGGAAACACCATGCAGAGGTAGGGCCAGGGTGCTGGGTGCAGGCCCACCGACGGCTCGGCCTGCGCCTCCAAGTCGGCTGGGCCTGCCCAGAGCTGGATGCTCCCCTCTGGCTGGGCTTGCCACCCCCCAGCCTCTCCCCCCTCTCTCCTGCCCCCTCAGCCTTGTCTCCGGCCTCCCCACACCACACATGCTCCAGCCCCGGCGGCTCTGCTCCGCCGGGCCCTCAGGCCTCAGCCAGAGCCACCAGGCCGGGGTGCTAGTCTCCCATTATTTCGAGTCTCCCATTGGAGGGTGTGCAGGGTTACGTGACCGGTGAGAAATGGGGCCCTAAACGGATTTGGACTCGGGGACGTCGGAAGCCAAAGCTGCCTCTTGGGGAGGGCACCCTGGCGGCCCCATCTGACCTGACAGTGCTGTCCTCTGCCTCTGTTGTCGTACTTCTGCACTCCCCCAAAGGCTGCTGACTGGAGAGGAAGAGGAATCTCCACAGAAGTCCTGACATCAGCATGGCCAACCCGGGCAGAAGCGAGGGTCTCTTCCTCATTTGCTCTCCTGTCTGTTTCCATGGCGCCGTGGGCCCCCCTCAGCCCTTATGTTGCCTTTCCGTGTGCGCCTACCTCCGCTGAACAGAGCTGCTTCCTCCAACGGCTGAGCTCTTAAGGCGGCATCAGGGGAAGGAAAAGAAGGACAAGAAGCAGCAGCGGCAAGATCCAGGGAATTTATGCGAAGAAATGATCTCTCAAATGTGTGAACCTAACGTACGGAATGACGTGTCCCTGACGGGACTCAGCCGGGCACCATGGTAGTTGGGAAGGGGACTGTTGGCCAATGACCTAACTTGGTAGAGAAAGATTATCCAACTCCAACAAGTTGCTGCCTCCTTCAGACCTTTCGGACAAACACAGAGGCGTCCGGGCCGCGGTATCTGGGGAGTTTCTTTCCTCCTCGAGAAATGAAAAAGGGACACAGCCTCGTGAGGAAGGCGTTCCTCTGTCCACAGCTGTTGTGTGGTGGGAGTGACGAAATCTCCCTAACCCCCAGATTATGGAACAAGAATAAAGGCATGTGACGACCACCTGAAAAGAAATAATATCCTCTAGCTTGGCACGGCGGCGGGCAAGGGAAAGACATCTGTCCCCACCCTTCTTTTCAGCAAAGGCGCTCCCGTGGCGCCAACCGGCAGCGAGGTGTGTGAGGGCCTGTGTGTGGGGAGCGAGTCAGGGCGAAGGCTGATGGCCAGAGGAGTCACAGCCGCACGGGCCAGCTGTGGGCCACGCCACGCCAGGCCCCGGCGCACTTACTGGGGACGAGGAGCCAGGCTTTCCCCCGGCAGCTCCCCACCTCAGGTTTAGCCCTCCTCGCCCTACTGTCAGCAGGTCTCTCCAAAGTTTGCAGAGTAGGATGGGACCGTCTGGGCCAGTGACAAGCTACACTGGTCTGTCAGCTTTCCCTCCAACCAGAGCTCTTCCAGCCTCGTTCTTTGCCCTCGTCATTAGAAGTTTTCCCGAAAGGACTTGGGATTCTCTCTAAAACCGGAGGGTGGGTGAAGGTGACTGAAGTGGTCAGCCCTCTCGCTAAATGCTACGTCACTTTTTCTTTTTGTCTCAAGCAACAGTTGATTTTGTCTTCATCTCCCAACAGAAGCCTGAGGAGACTTTGATCTGTCGCTCGCGAGCCGCAGCCAGCATGAGGCCCAGCTTATGGACACGCTCACGCCTCCAGACCCTGCCCCTCCCAGACTTCTGGAGCTCGGCCTTGACTTTGTGGTCTTGCTTTTCTCTCAGCTCGCTGCCTCCATGGGGGGGGGGGGGGGGTAGGAGGGAAGAAGTCACTCTCCCACCTAAGGTGTTAGCAGGTGAGAATTTGAAGGGAGTTCACCACTCTGGGGTTATCTGCTCCTCTCAATTATCAATCAATCAATCTGCTCTTCTTGATTATAAATAAATGAATAAATGCCTTCCCTCAAATCTATTTGTATGAGTAGGAATGAAGCCACTATAAGACAAGAGTCTCTTTTTTTTTTTTATGATTTTTAATTTATTTCTTCAGAGAGAGAGAGAGAGAGAGAAGCAGGCTCCATGCAGGGACAGAGAGAGAGAGAGAGAGAGAGACTGAGAGGCCGAGACACAGGCAGAGGGAGAAGCAGGCTCCATGCAGGGAGCCCGACGCGGGACTCGATCCTGGGTCTCCAGGATCACACCCCGGGCTGCAGGCAGGGCTAAACCGCTGCGCCACCGGGGGTGCCCAAGGCAAGAGTCTCTTAGGAAAGTTTTCAGGAAGGCGGAACCCTTCCCAGACGCCCCCCCTCAAATCACAGCACCCTCCAACAAGGCTCTGGCAGCCAGCTTAGACTGTCCTAGCATAGAGACCATCACAGGCTCTGAACAAATGGAGTTGAAGCATCACCCAAATCTATTCAATCATCCAGTATTTCTTGCTTTTTCAAGGAAGATTCCTACATAGAATGATGGAGGCAAATGACTTACGAAGAAAATCTGTGAAGACCAGCCTTAATCATAATGGAAATCTCTCCTTCCACTTGTTCGTTCCAGCCAGAACTAGTTCTTTCCCATCAACCCTACATAATTTCTGAAGCCGAATATCCTTAAAAAAAGAATTCCAGGAGAATCTCGTAAAATGTCAACCTATTTTGGAAGCAGCAGAACATGACTCTGCCTCATTCAACATCATCCTTGGGCAACTTTATCATATGGAGATGACTTTAATTTGAGAAGACTTCTGCGAAAACCGTCACAAAAGCCCATCACTTTCATTTTTAAAAGTTCTGAAAAGGTCAGGGGTTATTTGGTATTATTACATCGTTTTTGCTCGTCTGTATTTGAAGAGGAGGACTTTGTATTGAAACAGAAACTTCAGGTCATATTAAAAAAATGGTTTCTCCTGTGTGGGAGAAATAATTGCTAGAACTACCTTGGAGTGTAATGGCTTCATTTAATCAATAATTAAAACTATTGGAATGCAAATGGCAATGCTAGAAGTTGCAACGTGGTCTAAAGACTGAGGGCAGTTTGCAGTTTGGTTTGGCTTATGCGGTGCTTGTTGAAAGATGTGAACTTAAACGCCAACATTTCAAAATCGGGAGGTCTCATAGAAACATCTAGACTCTGGGCTTTCCTGGAAATAAAGCCCCGTCCTGCGGGCCGACAAAGGGCCCTCCCCCCACATTCTCTCTGGGAGGAAACCTGTCCGGCTCCTCACCGCAGCCCCACCACCTCCTGTTAGAGCCCCAACACGGCTCTACCCATCGCCCTTACCGAACGTCTGTAACAGGCATATGGGTCTCTAACCCCTACTTTGGGTTTTGCATCCCCTGAGGTTTCCCCGCTGCCCTTTGCCGTCGTCCAGAATCAACCCCTCTTTTCCTCCCATTTCCTCTCCTCCTGCTCCCTGTCCCCACACCACCGCCCTGCCTAACAGGGGTCGAGCCCCCATTTGGGTTCCACGCCGAGGCCTTTCAAGCTTGCCTTGTGCAAAACCACACCTCCTGGCACAGGAAACACGGCTTCCCTCGTGCCCGAGAATCAAACCAGTTGAGATTTGGTACCAAAGAGCGTGGAGCCTCAGAACCCCTGCCTCCTGGAGACGTGAGACAGTAGCCCTGCCCTGTTTGCCCTCGGGGTTCTGCGGCAGGTGCTGCAGGGGGCTCTACTTTGGGGTTTGAGCATGCAAGTGACATGCCTACTGCCTTTTAGGGAGGGTCGTCAAGCCCACTTCCACCAAGGGAGCCATGCAGGTGCGTCTGGGTGCTGCGGGACACCTAGCCGCGAGGCATGCATTCAGGACCCAGAAGAATCCTAAAGCAAACTCCTCGCTCAACGTTGCTGCTTAGACAGCTAACAAATGAGGATCTGTGACTTGATGTGTCTGGTTTTGCACGTCTGATCCCATTTCTCCAAACCTGTTCATCCCAGTGTGCTCCCTCCCCAGTGTCTCACAAAAGGCAACTCTGGCCTCTTAGCTGCTCAGGCCAGAAACCTGAGAGTCGTTTTTGATCTCTCCCTTGCTCTTACACCTCAGATCCCACCCGCCTGCAGGTCCTGTTGGACATACATCCCCAAAGGTACGGAATCCACCCGCTTCTCACCACCGCCAGTGATACTAGCGGGGCCACCGATCCTTCTCGCCCCTGAAACACAGCAGCAGCCTCTTACCTGGTCTCCTCTGCCCCCTTTAGTCTATTCTCAATGTAGCTTCCATACTGATGTCTTGAAAAGGTAAGTAAGATCGCGTCCCTCCTAGGCTCAGAACTCCCCAAGTTTGCCATCAGTTAGGGCAAAAGCCAACTTCCTTAGAGGAGCCAACAGCTCCTGTATGACTCCCATGTCCTCTCCTCGCCCTCATGTCTCTACACTCCGCTCGTGTGTTACCCAGCCCTGTCCACTTTGCTCCAGCCACACTGGTCCTCTCGCTCTTCCCCTAAACACACCACACAGGCCCTACCTCGGAGCTTCTGTGTGTCTTAGGTCCTTTGCCTGGAATGTTCTTCCCCTAGAAAGTCCTCATCTCCCTGCGGTCTTTGCTAAACGTTACCTTCTTGGCGAAGGCCTTCCCTGACCACTGTATCTGAAGAGCTCCTTGTCGCCTTATATACCTGACTTCCTTGTTTTCCTTTAGTCACCCTCCACAATGTGTACCCTCCACAAGGTATACTCTCTGAGGGCAGGGACTTCTTTGTCATTCTTTTTCCCACTACTGTTTTTCAGTACCTACAGAACTACCTGAGACGTAATAGTTGCTCAATAAAAACCTGATGCATGAGTTAGGTGGAAATGCCATCAAATTAAACTTTTCTATTTTCAGCAGTGAAGTCTATGAAGAGTGCGTGCTTCCAGTCATGAGTGTATTTGTATTATCTTTAAACAGACAGAAGCCCAAATAAAAAGATTTACTTTTTAGATTTTTTTTTTTTGGATATGACCAGCAATTCCGGGTTTTTCAAAGCTAACTCCCTACTGCTGAATTCCAACTATGTGGAACCTTAATATCTAAATAAAGGAAAATTTACCATTTCAAGGTAAGTCATAATGAGGGGTAACAGATTCAGTTTGGCTATTGTAGTTGACTCTGCTTGCTCTTGTCAACTGCACAGAGGATTCTAATGCATCTTGAATGAGGCCCTTTAGGGAGTCGTGTTTTGGCCTATAGGTCTGTGGGGCATGTTTCTGGGTCTGAGCTCCACTCTATAAACTCATCACCATTGACTGCTACATTTGTTTGGTTAAATTAATTAAACAATAAACAAGGAGGCCATTTGACTGAGTGGCTCTAATGCCTTAGTAGCCTACATACATAAGCAAACCAAATCCCTAGCCTGTAAATCCCTCAAGGTTAAGAAATTGAACCCTAAGAACAACTAATCACAAACAGCCAACTAGGGTTTCCCAAATAAGCCAAACCCTTTGCCTATAGCCAGTCGAGTAATTTCTTGGCTTTGTATCTACATCTTCTCTGTAAAATTCTTTGCCCTGGCCCCTGTGGGTGGAGCGCTCCTAGACATTTCCGATTTGGCACTGTCTGATTCAGATCGATTTTTGCTCAAACTCTTAAAAATTCTAATATGCCTCAATTTATCTTCTCATAGTTCTTTTTTTTTTTTTTTTTTTTTCAACATTCTCATAGTTCTAATACCTGATGCCGGTCAAGACGTTACAACTCTTGGGCTTGTGTTATCTCAATGCAGCCTGCTTCTTCTGAACTTGAAAATATAGAACCGCAGGAGAAAAGACCAGAACAAAACACAACAGAAAGTCTCCTGCTTTAGGAGAAACAATCACAAAACAAGACAAAATGGACACTCTGCTGACCATGTTAGAGTTTCTATTAAGTGTTGATTTGTTAGGACTGATGGAGACACGGGTGTGATCGTTGTTCATTATACATGCCCTCAAATAAGTCAGGCTCCCTAAGGAAATGAGATGCGATCAATTGTCCAATGTGACTATTGGCTCTGCAGTTGGTGGCCACCTGTTTCAGGGAAGTGTTTAATGCAGACTCTTCTTCAAAGCCCTGGGTGGATGATAATAGCTAAGATTTACAAATATCTCCCAGGTACAGGTACAGGCCCCGTCCCAAGGCTTCATGTGCCTTAGCCAGCCACAATGCTATGACGCGGAGGCGGTTGTTTAGGTAGAAGTTTGTCTCATGTGACCGAAGGGTTCTGAGCTGGGTCCAAAAATTTAACCGACAGATCCTAACAGGAGCAAAGCAGACATATTCTATTAATTTTTTACTTACACACGGGAGCCTTCTCAGGAGAATGAAGACTCAAAGAAGTGACCGGAGCTTGTTTGCCTTTCCAGTGAAGAAACAATACATTTGTGAAGAATCAAGACAAAAGGGTTTGGACTAGAGGTCGTAAATGGGGGAAAAACTAACTAGGAAGATAAGAGTGAGTTTAACAAGGTTTGGGCAGATTTCTTGGCCCTAAATTCCCCATCTCTGGTGATAACAGTATCTCCCTTTCTCTTGATCTCTGGAGGGCACCTTTTACATGGGGGTTTTACAACCTGTTTCAAAGAAGGACAAGGAAGGAGAGGTCAGAGTGACCTTCCTATTTCTCCCATTTCTGCCATTCTTTTTTTTTTTTTTTTTAATTTTATTTACTTATTCATGAGAGACACCGAGGGAGAGGCAGAGACACAGGCAGAGGGAGAAGCAGGCTCCATGCAGGGAGCCCGACCTGGGACTCGATCCCGGGACCCTAGGATCACGACCTGAGCCAAAGGCAGATGCTCAACCACTGAGGAACCCAGGTGCCCCTTTTCTTTCTTTCTTTTTTTTTTTTTAAAGATTTTATTTATACTTCTGCCATTCTTTAAAAAAAAATTGCTTCCGGTTAAGATATTTAATATGCCAAGGTATCGTATCTTGGGGTAGTGTATTCTGAACCCCACCATTGTTTGTATCTGTATTTTACAGATGAAGAAACTGACAAAGGAGAATAAGTAACTGGCTTGACTTAACACAGATCTAGTTAGTTCCAGGGCCTGATTTGGGGTCCAGGTAGCCCGGTTTGAGAGTCCAGTTTCCTCATCAATGCTCTTAAGAAAAGATGAGAAGGCAGTAAAAAATATAAAAAATATATTTGATTTTTAGTCCCTAACTTTGGCAGAGCTTCTAAAATCCTTGGAATTTCCTGAGAGACTAGAGTGTCTTTTGTTATTCATAAGGAGAGTCTTTGGAGCACATGTGAGGTGGCTTGGACCCAGGCTCCCCCGGACACCCTCAGAAAGCCGCCTGATCACAGAAAGACTGTATGAGGAGAGGGTTGGAGCTTTCAGCCCCTCCCACCAATCTCGGGAGTGTGTGTGA
Organism: Vulpes lagopus; assembly: GCF_018345385.1. NCBI lineage: Eukaryota > Metazoa > Chordata > Mammalia > Carnivora > Canidae > Vulpes > Vulpes lagopus. Next base: position 59,590,263 of record NC_054828.1, read on the forward strand.
GTGTGAGTATGAGTGTGTGTGTGCAGGGGTGCTGGAGATTAAGCTCTTAGCCCGTGGGATCTGACATGATCTCCAGGTTACAGTGTTAGAATTCAATTAAATTTGTAGGACACCTAAGAAGTGTCTGTGGAGAGTGACAATGACTCACCTGGTAGTGGAAAACATGCCAGAAATACAAAACCAGCACTCAAATAAGCAAGGTATTCATAGTCTTTTCCTAAGAAAGTAAGAAAGTCCTGGGGTAGGTACCTCATAGACATCTCTCTCTTGCAGAATCAATAGCTCTGTCTTGAGTTTGACCATCTCTGTGCAGATAGATCCAGTCAAGGAGGTAAAGACCTAAGCTTGGGCAACACAAACTTGTGGAAATGCCTTTGGTCTCACTGAAGCCCCAGGTTTCTAATAGGAAATCCCAGAAGTGACTAAATCTCATGCAACCTTGGAAAGGTGGTAGAGGGCAGGTGGGGCATCCTGCTGCAGAGAGGTTTGCCCTGAGGCCAGGGCCCGCACCCTCATGATGCCCTGGGACCTGCTGAGAGGGAGGGGAGGCCGGGGGCTCCGTCCCACATTTGCACAGTGTGCAAGAGACCCACTGACGGGATGGCTGTCCTTCCCCGGCAGGGCAGGCCAGGAGCTGACAAGGAGCATGGTTTCACCTCTTTGTAAATTCTAGTCACTTGTAGCAAACATGCTTTTGGAATTCATATCATCGACCTGCTTCTTTTGCATGTTCCTGAAGCCACGAGGAAGCCTCCTGACATTAAGTTGCAGCTGTATTCCTTTGCCTTCTCAGCCAGCTTGATGAGCATGCTTTTTAGCTTTTAATTTTAAGACCTAAAGAAAATCAACTTTCTTCAGTTATTTCACATAATAATCTAGAGGAAACGAAAAAGAAATCATTAAATTTTAGAAGATCTTCGTATTTTTTCTGACATAAACACACGGTGAGCGACTATGGAAAAAAAAAAAAACAAGACTCTTTCCATACCCCCTTAATCTAATGCTTAGAACACAGCTTATCAATATAGCTACAACATTTTTTCCTGGACCTATCGGTCTAATTTCCCCCAAAGCACAAAAGAAGAGCATCCTGATTATGGTAAGTACTCGTTAAGTGCCCAGCACACCTGCAGAATCAGAGGACATAAGAATCTCCCAAAGATGTCATCTGGTCATGGTCAACTCCATTTCAATTTCCCTGGCTCCCCACTGCTCTGGGATAAAGTCCGCATTTCTGAGCACAGACTTCAGGGTGAGCAGGAGCCACATCATGGCAGGTGGCCCTGTGGACATGCTCCTTCATCTGGAGTGCCTTCCTCACGTGCTCCCTGTACCCCTCCTGTGGCCTCTGTTTGGGGTCCTCCTTCTCTCCTGACCACCCCCTAGGGAGACTGTCTCGGAGGTCCTCCTACGTGCTGCAAGGCTACCCATTCATAGGGGCCATATTCTCTCTCTCTCTCTCTCTCTCTCTCTCTCCCTGATAAATGCTCATTTAATCAATGAATAAACAATACCATTCACATTATCAAAAAGGTGCCATAGGACTGACTAGGTCATCTACTTCTTCTAGATTCCCAGCCAAACGCCATCCATGGCACATCCATGGCACACTCTGTATGTGCATTTTCCTTCCAATGTGTTTTATATTCATTTCACAAATATCATTTGAATGTCTATTTGCTGGGTACTCTTCGAGGTCTTTGAGGTACTTCCGTTCTAGCAAGAAGACTGATACAAATAAGGGGCGCCTGGGTGTCGCAGTGGATTAAGGTCTGCCTTCGGTTCAGGTTGTGACCTCAGGGTCCTGGGATCGAGCCCCACATGGGGCTCCCTGCTCAGTGGGGAGTCTGCTTCTCCCTCTCTCTCGCCCTCGCTCACTCTCAAATAAAGAAATAAAATCTTTTAAAAAATAAACTTTAGAAATAACTCATTATATATGATGTTAGGTGATGATTATCACGGGAAGAAAAGTAAGAGTGGGGTAAGGGGAATCGGCGAGATGGGAGGAGAGGGCACAGGCTTGTAACTTGGTATAGGGAATTAGGTGGGCCTCACCCACAGGGTGACATCTGAGCAAGTATTAGAAAGAGTAAGCAAGCATTCGCCCCATGGATGTCTGGTGGAAGAGGGTTCAAGCAGAGAGCAAGTGGTGCAGACTCTCAATCTGAGGCACAAGTTTGCTTAGCTCACTCCAGGAAGAGCCCACAGGCCAGAGTTATTGGAGCAGAGTGAATGAAGGGGATGGGGGGGGGGGGAGAGAGGCAGAGGTAGGCATGGTGGAGGAAGGGGTGCAGGGCCTAAGTTCCTCTCCAAGTGAAGTGGAGAGCCAGTGCCGGATCCCAGCAGAGCCGTGACATGATTTGGCTTACACTTTGAATATATGAGCACTATTTGGGGAAGAAGAAGCTCTATTTTAGTAAACTCGAAAATGGTCTTTCTTAATTGATAGCTTCCTCTTTCATGTTCCTTGAACATTTTCTTGGCAGCCAGTTCTGTGCCAGAGGTAGAGTTTCATTCTATATGAATGAGTCTTATCCAGTATCTCTCAGCCAAGTTATCTTGGCAAACAGGAACATCATGACCTATGGCGAGGATTTTTCCAACATTTGCAGCCAAGTTGATTTTTAGGACACTGTCTTGAGATGGAAAATAGAAAAAGTGTAATTTTAATTGTTATTTTAAAATATTTCGGGGCACTTGGGTGGCTCAGCTGGTTAAGTGGGTACCTTCCGCTCAGGTCATGATCTCAAGGTCCTGGGATCGAGCCCCTCATTGGGCCTCCTGCTCGGTCTGCTTCTCTCTCTCCCTCTGCCCCTCCCCTTCTTGTGCTCTCCCTCTCTCTCTCTTTCTCTCTCTCTCAAATAAAATATTTTAAAAATATTATTTCAAAATAAGTAGTGGTAAGAGTTCTGTCATAAGGGGCACAAGATTCATGACGTGGTACAAGAATTTACAATTACAGCTATCAATTATCCTACAAAGTGTTGCAGCATCATTGAATTAAGGCACTCTGTGGGCCTTTGAAACAACACCAATGTTAGAGAAATGATCAATTCTGGATTCTTGTCAGCTTCTACTATATCAAAAGAGAATATATACATTTATTGGAATTGGTCCTAGAAATGTTTCGACATCAGCCAAAAGGCAAAGCCACATAAAGGCTATTTCAAAAGTAAGCGGGAGAAAATATTTTACACAAGAAGGCTATTAAACGGCTAATAAATCTTACAAAAAAAATGTTTAAATGTATCAGTCACCAAAGAAATGCAAAGCAATGATGGGAAACTTAAGATGAATTTTAAGGAGAAAAGAAAAGGAAAAGGAGAAAGAATATTAGAATACTTGGGTGAGACTAGAGGAATCAGTGAAACATACTCCCTAAGCGCTTGGGATCGAGAACAGACACATTCTCGTGCTGCTGATGAACAGAAAGTGATAGTGTGGATTATAAATCTGGCTTTGTGCTTGTAATCCTGGGAAAGTTTCTCTAGGAAATGACACAAAAAAGCAACAAAAACGTTTAACTGCAGCACTATTTTAGATAAACATCATATACCTTCCAATAAAGGGAGGGTTAAATAAAATATTTTAAATTCATATTAAAAATATTATATGACTTTAAATAGTTTATGAAAAACTTAATGCTATGGGGAGATACCTATGGTATAATGACAAGGTGGATGCAGAATGAAACAAGGTTCAGAACAGCGTCTCAGCATATACAAATGTGTGATAGAAATGGAAACAGATTGGAAATGCACTACATTATTTTTTTTAAGTTTTTATTTATATAGCTAAATAAATAACTCTACGTCTCATGGGAGACACACAGAGAGAGGCAGAGACACAGGCAGAGGGAGAAGCACGCTCCCTGCAGGGAACCCGATGTGGGACTTGATCCCAGAACCCCAGGATCACACCCTGTGCCGAAGGCAGATGCTCAACCGCTGAGCCCCCCAGGCACCCCAATGCACTACATTATTAACCGTGGTTACCTTTGAATGGTGATGTCATGGGGGTTTTATTTTTTCTTATGTTTTTGTACACAGAATCTACAATAAATAAATTTTTGATGCCGATCGTAGGGTATTTTGACATTTACCAAACTACTAATTAAAATGGGGCTTTCTAGAGAGCCTTAAGATTGTCTAAGACTTAGAAGTGCTTGTTATTAAGCAATAGATACACAGAATAAAAATTTCATGTAAAAATCAGCAAGGAAAATGAATGTACAAGAATTTGATCTCTCAATATCCAGAAGCGTCCTTATTAGGGAGTGTGGAGGAGAAGTGATGCTAATTTTCAGCTCTCAATTAATCAGTTCAAAATCTTCCATATGGGCGTTACAGGTAGAAGGAAATCGTTGTTTTCCAGTTTGGTATTCTACTCTTCTGGCAATTTCTTTCAATGATATTGTGCCTTAATATCAGACGTGATACAAATAAAGAAACAACACCCTCTCTTTTTTCTGAAGAAGGCTTTTCATAGCCTTTCAAAGACAAGCTGTTTGATTTTGTTGCTAATAAAAATTTTGTATTGTTTCTTTTAAGAATATCTGGGGTTTTTTTTTTCCAATTAAGTCTTTGGCCTAGAAACTTCAGGAAATCGGCATCTTACAGCTTCAATTCATTATGAGGTAGTTGTGCTCGAAGGGTTCAAAGGATCCGCAAGAGGTCTTCCCTCTCGTGGGAATTCTCACTCTTCAATGTCCTTATTCTCTACACCTGGGTGGGTTAACTTGTCCCAAGTCTCCCTCAATGGCGGGCTGAGTCCACAGGCCTTCAAATAGGGGTTCCGAGAGTGTGTTTTCCCTCCAGATGCAAAGCCTGGGGACTATCACGCTGCAGATTCTGAAGAATCTCTGGAAACAGTCACATAAATACTTGCAGGACTTTATATGTCCAGTTCTCTGGAAAGGCAATTTCGGGGAAGCACTCACTTAGTTCACCCAGGTGAGTGATTTCTTCCTGCCAAGGTTGTGTCTCATTCTGCTTCACCTTTTGGGGCTTTTTACGTATTTTCTTGAAATCCCTCCTGTCCCAGGAGCTGCAACACTAGGTGCAAATTTGCCATTCAACAGAATGGCTTCAGTTTGGTTGGGTGGGACATTGGGTTTTCTTACCAGTGGTCACACAGACAGTTGAGGCTCTTTCATTCAAGCCACGAAGACCACCCTATGGGCCCTAGGATGAGCTTATTAGAAAATGAGCCAGAGTCTCTGAGAGTGAGTAGGGAAGCAAATCCTGCGGCCCCCCAGAAGCCTCAGATGGGCGCAGCCCAAGCTTGCACCCACGGGGCTTGCTGCTGCTTGGGGACCTGCCTTGTAGACTTGCAAAGCCTAGATCCAAGGAGGCCACCTGGACCTCCCCTGGGGAACAGCTTGCTGGGAGAGACCATCGTGGAGCTATTCCAGAGAAATTTACTTCTCCAGTTGGCCACGGGGAAGGTGTGCAAGAGCTTTACACATCCAAGTTCAGGACTGGAGGAGTGGGCCTTGGTGTTTCTGGTCAACTCCTTCAACGTTGGGTGCTCAGTGCCAGGGAAGTGGCTGCCGTTCAGAGAACCTCACAGCACGTCTCCTTGGGTCCTCTCCTCTGTTCTGTCCATTTTTTCTCTCGATGAGGAATCAGGGAACACAGTGTGATGGAAATCTTCAGCCTGCCCCAGTGAATAGGTTGGATTTTTAGGCACAAATGTTCTGCTTGTGTTTACCTGACGATCCTTCCAACGAATCTGAAGATACGGGCATTTTCACATCCTTTGTGTACAAGTGCCACATACACTGAGAGATCTTAACACCAAGAGTGAACTTTTTTTTCTTCTTTTTTTTTTAGATCTTTGCTCGGCAGTTTTATAGAAATCTGACAGAGCTGGGTGAGGAAACGTAATGGTGTGTCTGAGATAAAGATGTATAGGGAAGGCCTGGCCTTGCCAAGTCGTGAGATTAGGCCAAGGGTTTCTTCTGAGCATCCGCAACCTTCCTCTTTCCCTCCCAGACTCTTCTTCCGAGTAATCTGTGATGATGAATCATTACCCCCAAATAAACCGGACTAGCTAATTGACTGGAAAGTTCTGGGAGTTAAATAAGCTATTCATATCCACTTGCCCAGGTTTAGTGTTTTTTTTTTTTTTTAATAGATAAGGAAACTGATGTGTAAATAAAAATGCCCAGCTTAGAGGTAAGCAGCCTGTTGGTGCAAACACAGGACTTGAATACAGGATGGTTTTGGGTTTTTTGTTTTTTGTTTCTTTTTTTGGCTTAAAACTCAGTACTTTTCCATATGCCATTGATGCCGACACACTGGTTTTATTTTTGTCCTTAAAATGATCTGTATTTAAGAAATAATTGGCTTTTATGACTTTCTAAAACTGAAGGTGGTTGGGATTACTATCAAGAACATGTGAACAGAGGGTCTGAGAACCCGTCCGGGTCACTGGGAAGACAGAATGCTAAGCATCCAGCGTGTGTCTGGGCAGCACAGGCTCACCCGGCTGGGCTGCTCCCTGGCCGTCAGCCCCCAGGATTCCAGAGCAAGATTCCACTACGCGGTTACGTCGCTCTAAGGCTAAGGAAAAATGAAAGGCCTTTTTTCTAAAAGTATGAAAGCCTTGCCGATGAACATAACAATTTCTGTTTTAATATCCGTACTGGTTTACTAACCTCTTCTCTGTGACTAATTTCCTAGCTGGCTTATCCCTTTCCCCTGAGCAATCCACAGCCCCAGGCTGTGAACCCAAACAGTGTGATCTTTCCTTTTCTGCTAACTGGGAATACCCTAGTCTTTTCTGAGAAAGGAAAAGGCATGGAATCAACTGGGTATTAAGACGATGGCCTTAATGATTACTATGCCATCTTTCCCTGGATGTATTTTCCTTTAAAAAAAAAAAAAAAAAAAGAAGAAGAAGAACCGGGAAAAAAAATTTAACCCCAATAACTGACTATGTCACAGTGGAATTTCCAATAATGTACACAAATAGCACTTCTGGAGTCTGGAGCAAAGGAGACTATTTTAGAAAAGGGTGGCCCTCAAAGGATCCCAAGTGGGGCTCATGTCCTTGCTTTATATACAGATGATCCTTTTAAAAATGACTTGAGGGCCCTCAGGGAATGAGATTAAGAGCCTCACTTTTTCTCCTCTGCTTGAATTGTTGAACCAGAGTCAACAAACCAACACTATGAAAGCCTCACAATAGGAAGCCTAGGCTTTGGGGATCAGCCAAATGTAGAATCAGATACTCAAACACGAACTAGCTGTGTGTCCTTGGGCACACCACAGACTGGCCCTCAGTTTTTTCCTCTGAGAGTAGAGGTAGCTCCTTGGCTATCGGGCTTAAGTGAGTCAGTAGGGGCAAAGCATGAGGCCCGGACTTGGTGTTTCATGCATAAGTGCTACTCCGTCTATGTTTAAAGTGTGCTCAGCACAGATACCTTTCTTCCTCCTCTCCAGATAAAAGCTGTGATTTCTTGGACTTGATTCTTGAAACCCGGGGAATTTCTAGGAATTGGCAGCAGTTAGGAACACAGGGAATGATTTAGAAGCTCCCCTCAGAAGCCAGAGAATGCAATTCCACAGTAGAGAGATTCTTCTTCTGCATCCTCAAAAGTTCATTTCCTATTCAAGCCTCCACAAGTGAAAAAAGAGAGAAAGATTAATTAGATCCAAATCCCTACTCTCCTTTTCCAAGCTCTAAATTAAAAGGCATTGCGAGATACCTGTGTGCTGCACAAACTGCCAACATCTGAAATTTACAACCCCCTTGACTTTGTGTTTCAGGAAATTTGATTTTGAAATCTAATTTTACGATAACAAATAGTCCTGCACAGAGTCCCAAATGTTCCTGGTTCCCAAGGAGCTGTGATTTCAGAGCTTCTCTAAGAAAATCTGAATATGCGATCTTTTTCTTTCCTTTTCTTTTTTGATAAATCACTTAATATATACATTCTACGAGAACATTAGAATCTTCTGCAGAACCATCATTTAGTTCTCCAATAAGGCAAAATCTACTGTAGGAATTCCATAAGGTCTCAATGATGTTTACAAAAGCCAAAATAAATCTATTAAACACACATGCATGTAGACACACTTTTATTTTAAACTGGTCTAAAACAAAACTGTTCTCCTTATCTGAACTCTTCACGGAGCCCATCCTCACAGTTCAATGCCAGCAACTCCCTAAAAGATCATCTCATCAACAACTGAGGGCTCAGCGTTGTGCTCTGCTCAGAAGGTAGCATAGCATCCCACCCGATTCTGGGCATCATTCTTCCCTTAAAGCTTGTTTCATCTTTCTCTTCCTTTTCATTCAAGGATATGATCTTACTACATGGTTTCAGCATCATCTATCCTTTACTTTGTGTTTAAAAAAAAAAAAAGAATCTAGGTTGAACAGAATGCGAAAACCTATGGCTCAAAGTCCAAAATCTGTGTATCTTTCCTGGCAAAGCACCTGATATTCTGATGCTTCAAAAGTTTGGGATTTATTGGGAGAACTTGTATTCAGTCTTCTCCGGGCTTCTCATAGAACTTACCACTTGGCAGGTGGATCGGAGTCACTCTCTCATTTCAAAGCAGCCCTCTTGCCTCTGCAAGATTGCACCTTCCCAAGGGAGGAATCCATCATCTCTTAAAGTATTCTTGAACCTCTCACTGCATCTAACGCTGAATCTGATGATTAATACGTCGTCAGCAAATATGAGATGAATTAAAATGAATACCTGATATTTAGAGATATTGTCACATGGCTCGCTCTGGTCTATGAACTAAGAGACTCTGTTTAAACCAAACTGGTTTTTTTTTTTAAACTTTATTACCAGGGAAAATTTAGAGAAAAGATGTATGATCAGCTCCATGTACCCATCATTTGCTTCAGTAATGATAAGCTTATGAACCCACCTGTTTCATACAAATATTTGGTTTTCTGTCTTTTTTTGTAATTAATAGGTGGCCTTTGAGCATTTTTAGGGTTACAGACAAATTAAGTGGAAAGTATAGAGTCCCCATATAGTTCCTCCTCTCCAGTTTCTCATATTATTAATCTCTTGCGTTAATGTGGTATGTTTGTAACAATTGATGAGCCATTACTAATATATTATTATTAACTAAAGTCCGTAATTCACTTAAGGGTTCACTCTTTGTGTTGTCCATCCTGTGGTTTTAATAAATATATAATGACATGTATCTGTCATTGCCATGTCATATAGAATAGTTTTACCAAATAGTTTCTTTAAAAGAAACATTTATTAGTTTATTTATTTATTCATGAGAGACACAGAGAGTCAGAGACACAGGCAGAGGGAGAAGAAGGCTCCCTGCCAGGACCCCAGGGTCACCACAAAGGCAAAGGTAGACACTCAACTGCTGAGCCACCCAGGTGTCCCCCAAACAGTTTCTAATATTAGAAAAATAGCTATAACTAACCCTTAATTTCCTCAGGGTAAATTATATTTACACTATTGAATTGAAGTATTTAGATTAAATTCATATTTTATGCCTATTGTGATGATTTCCATATATTGTGTCATACAATTCATAACAATCTCCTTTAGTAAACATTTTTATCCCCATTTTCTAGATAAAGATATCGAAGCCCTGAAAGGTTAAATAACTTTCCAAAGGGCAAATAGCTAGTAAGGGGGAGAACCAGGATCCCAACCTAGGTTAAGTAGGATTAATTCACACTGCAAAATTTATGACCTGGCAAATGGCAGGAATGCTAAAATTAGTCCTTTCTACCATTTGTGGAGCAATTAAGGACGTAATTGAAAGTAGTTCCAGATGGCAGAGGGCTCCCCAGGAGCAAGGTTTGTTATACTCTGGTAGAGGAGCAAGGACCTGGAAGTGACGCTGGGGGAATGTTTGGTGTCCAACCACGTCCCGTGGGATATGTGTCGTGTGTGGGAATGAACAACTGCAAGAGACACGTTGGGTCCAGGGAGAGAACCAGGCTTCAATCAGGCTGCGGAGCTCAATGCAAGAAGTGTATTTGCCATGGAATAGAGGTTCCATATGGTACTGAGGGACAAAGGAGCAGTGGAGGTTGCACAGGGCCCAGGAAGCAGGAAGTATTGTGTGGTGAGCATAGAAGCCAGACAGGCTTCCATCTAGCTAGTCATTGAGGGAAGAATTTGAGGCATGATGGGTTTAACTGAGCACAGGGTTTTCGAAGACTCCCTCCCTCTTGGCTCTCCATAAGTGTCAGAGTTGGCAATCCCCACTCTGGGTCTGGGGAGTCTGCAGTCAACAACCTGCTCTCCAGTTGCTCAGAAACATGCTGCTTGAGAGGGACTCTGATGTCCAGTGGCCTGGCCCAAGGCACACAGGGTGGTTTTACCAGGTCCTAGTGGGTGGTGGTCTGATGCTGAGCATGGCCTCAGTCAATGCACAAGCAGGATATTCCCTAGAATATTGGGCTGAGGGCTTGGTGTTCATGGGGGTGGTAACTGGAGAAGAACATAAGGTGTGTGAACTGGCCTATGACAGTGAAAATAGCTTTGAGAAGCATCCTGCCCTTTCCGGGGAGTGTGTAGGCCTAGGAAAAATTGGGTTGTAGGGGAAGCACACCCTTGAGTTTCCAAACTACACTTTGGTGGCTTCCTTTCTGCTCTCTCTCCATGACTCTGCCATCTATGCTGCTATGGTCCACGACTAGAGTTTCTCCTCTAGGCACATTTTCATGCAAACCTTTTGTCTCTCTGTGCTTCATAAGACTATACCTGTTTTAGGTCTAACCCTGTACTTCTAGACCCTGTTATCCTGATAATCATGAGATATGCACCTTATAAATCTCCAACTTCTCATCCTATGATTAAATGCTCCCCCCCCCCCATAACATCTCCATCAAGTGGTCATGTCACTTATGCTTGAACAGATTCGAGGACAGAAAACTCACTACCTTAAATTATACCCTAGCTTTGGATAGGCTTGAGTGACAGAAACTTCTTACTGAAGTAAAATCCTTATACTCATCAGTGTAATTCCTCTTCTACAGGCCATTCCTTCAAATACGTTCCTCTGGGTTTATCTTGCTAGTGGAGCTGCCAAATCCTTTGTGCCTCAGAGAGTGAATGCCAATGGAGGAGGGTGAGATCATAGTTCCCAGATAAGAAATCTGCCTCAACTTTTTTTTTTTTTTTAAGGCTGTATTATGCACTAACTCCATGTTAGACTCTGTGCAAATTGTGAAGATTGATTTAATTTGATTAATCCTCCTAACAATTCCAGGAAGGAAGTATTGTTTTCTTTCTGCAAATGAAAAAAACAATGGCCTAGAGAAAGACACTATTACTTTAAGGTCCGACTGCTTTTCAGAGACCAGAACCAAGGCCCCAGTGCTCTGATGCCAAGGTCCTTTCTCTTGCCATCACATGACTGGGAGTGATCCTCTCCAGACATGGACCTATCTAGCAGAGCAATCAAAAGTTACAAGTCCAGACAGAATTGCAAATGTGGAGGCTGAGGGAAAAATTGAAAGCTTTTTTTTTTCTTAACATTTCCAAAAACCATATATATAGGTAGGTTATTATCTTTGTTACTCTCAAGTCCAAGGTTAGTATGATGGTGGCATTGTTAATTATGGTAAGAGACATTAGTTGTTACGACCGTAAACCCTAAACTCTTAGTGGCCTAACACAAAAGTGTCTTACACAAAGCTTAATGGGAGTGTTTCTTGTCAGCAGGTGGCCTTCCTTGTGGCTGTTATGGATTGAAAAGACTAACCCTCGTACCTCACAACATAGCCTTATTTGGAAATAGGGCTGTTGCAAATGTAATTAGCCGAGAGGGGTGGGCCTCCAAACCAGTAGGTTTGGTGTCCTGATAAAATTGGACACGGGCACACATGTAGGGAGAATGTCACGTGAGCATAGAGGCAGCCATCTACAAGCCTAGGAAGAGTCATAGGACAAATCCTTCCCTCACAGCCCTCAAAAGGTATTAACCCTGATGAAACCTTGATCAGAGGCTTCTAACCTCTAGAACGGTGACACAATAAGTTTCTGTTGTTTAAGCCACCCAGTCTGTGGTGCCTTGTTGTGGCAACCCCAACAGGCCAGTACATGGTCCTATAGCGCCATTTTTCTATTTTGTGGGTCTTCCATCCTCTCTAGTCTCAACTGTTGTTTACTTGGAGCGTTGGTGTTTATCCAGTGTAAGAAGAAGGAGAACACACAGAAGGCCACAGAGGAATTCCATGGGTCAGCCATAACAGATGTCAATTAGCATATAGCAGTCCTGGCCACAGATAATTTAGAGTAGGAAGGTCCTAGAAGAAAGAGGCCACCTCTGGGAGGCTGGACCAGAATCATCTATAACCATTCACTCCTTCATCCCTTACATCCATAAACCATGTATTTATTGAGTACCTACAATTTTCCAGCATTGAACTTGGTTCTAAGGATAGAACAGGAAACAAAAGAGACCCGTTTCCTGCCTCCTGAGAACTTGCACTGGGATAACCTATGAAAGAAAAGTACAGATTGCCTAAGGAGATTTTTTAATTAATTAATTAATTAATTAATAATGTATTTACTTATTTATTTTCCCAAGGAGTTTTTAAAATGTAGTTCTAACCTACTATGGGTGGTCAGAGGTGTCTTGGCGGGGGGACATATTTAAATCAAAATAAGAATGAGCTACTGGTTGCCACCCCTTCTCTGCCATTCCACAATCCAATAAGCTCTGAAAACTAAGTGTTTTTGGAAGTTACTCAGTAATAAAACCTGATCTGATCTTGACACATTTAGTGGAAAAATCTGATCTGAATGGACGTGAGGTTACTTGTAATCTCTATCTATCACACTTGATGTGAATATTTGCAGATCTTGCTGAGGAGATGTTGATGTTTGATTGCGTAGATAGATCAAGGAATAATATCAAGGAATAGATCAAGGAATAATATTGCTAGGATGCTGGACAGGGTTGCCAGGGAATTGAAACAAAGAGATGTATTTTAATGAGAACAAAAGATGTCACAAATTGTCTTCATAATATATTCGTCACCCAGCATTATGGGCATCTTTAATATTCATCCTTTCAATAGTTCTAATAATTGAGTGATTTCTAAATCTCTGACTTCAAAGGGGAATCTTCAATGATTCTTCCAATACCTGGAACTATAAGAACAGGTAGTGAGCAAGACAGGCAGAAGCACTGAAAGTAGTACCTTTAGCACCCCCGGCTGGACCTGGGAGCCACTTAACACATAGAGAGTGGACTTAGGGTCTAGAATTTCTACTGCTTGGAAACTTGGAGACAAAGGTAATTATTGGGGCCACTCTGGGTATAAAATTGTCTTCTCCTCGGTAACTATGGCATGGGGGAAATAATGGGAACATTAATGCTTCCAGAGATGTTTTGCTTGCTTGCCTTTTCATAGATAATACCTGGAACCCACAATAAAAGGAAACATTAGTTCTAATCAATCATTTACAAGACTTATATAGACAAATGAGCAACGAGGAAGTCAGTGTTCTTCCAATCAAGAAATCTGGGCAACGATTGCCATAAAGCAGGATCATCCTTGTGATAATGGAAATCTACTATAACCTGTGTCCTCCATAATGGTAGCCATGAGCCTCATGTGGTTCTTGAGCACTTGGAATGAGGGTGGTGTAGAGGGCTGAATATTTTAATTTTATTTAACTTTAAAACCAAATGGCCACAAGTGGCTAGTGTCTATCATATTGGAAAGCTCAGGTGTAAAGAGTTACCTTATTTTTCAAATAAATGTTACACCATGATTGAAACACGAGGCTAGGAATTGTTCATCCTTGTAAATTAAACATACATAGACCACGATACATTTTTGAAGGCACACTGACACTATTCTTTCCATAATTTTATTTCCCCTAGGAAAGTGTTCTAACCCGGAGTCTATTAAGAACCTAGGGAAAGACTCTGTTTTCTCTAAATTCTCTGCACTCAATTACTTACCTCTACACCTTCAGCCTCCCTTCTCTTCTTAGTCAGGCAGAAAGAGAGTAAAAAAATTATACATCATGTTGCAACATTGGTATGTGGAACACCTCATGTTTGATATTTCTTTGGCTAAAATGTAGTCCTTCCACGTCTCTTGGTGGGATGCATTTACTTCAGGCCTTTACCTTTAACCCCCTACAGGGGTGTTCTGCTACAGGGCAGGGACACATTTAATTTTTCCCTGTGTGCCAGAATGTCTGACACTAGCATGCATTTGATAAATGTATGTTGGGTCGAACAGCTTATCACAACCCTACAATGCTGAAGTGTACTTGGTAACTACCAAGTAGTACACTTCTCCAGACACTTTGAAAACTCCATCTGCTGTAGCTGAACTTAAACCAGGGTAAGGTCAAGTTTATGGAGACATAGCTTAAAGTTTTATATTGAATGGAGTGAAGTGAAGCTAATAAAGAGAGATACGATATGACTTCTCTATGGGTATGAGAGGATGATGGGGGATCTCCCACTTCATAGCTATTTAAGGGTACTATCAATGACTATTGCTCTCAAATGTTTTACAGGTTAATTTAGAAAGAGGGAGAGACAAAGGAGGGTCTCAGAGTCTTTTCTAGCTCTGAGTTCTTGGGTGTGAAGATTGAGTACATTTAGCCCTGTAGGTCTCGAAAGACCTTTCCCCACCAAAGGAAAAAAAAAATAATGTCTCAAATATTCCATTTGAATTCTCACATGTGTACAAATTTGTATATCGATTCTGACATGTATACAAAACATAGTCCTACAACTGGTTCTGGTAAGCTTGGTGAAGCTACAGTTCCCTCCCCTTCTGGGTGTTTCGCGTGGAAGAATGTGGAAGTAGCTCCCTTAGTCAAATACAACACATATTCCTTTGGCCACCAGGTAGATCAACCAACGGGATCCTCCATTGAGTGGAAGGCATAGGACTGAGTGGAGTTCTAGCTACAGCCCTATATCAAGGGTGTTGGGAGCTCAGATCCTATTTGAGCACTGGGGGCAGTTTAGTATGTAATCATGTATCGTAAATATAACTTTTTTCATGAATCAAAAATAATCTCTAATATCCTTTAAACTACATAATCAACCCTCTTGGGGACATATTTAGACAGAAATATTTAGAGTCTTTTACCACTAGGGTATAGACACCCTATTAGGATCCTTCTAATATAACTAATCACCCTTAGGGTATGGATTTCTAATCAGGGCATTTCAGATCTTATTTAACTGCCTCTGAAAAAATCTAACTATATACGCCATGTAGACATAGAGTAATTTCCTATAAATGACAGTCAACGTAAGAAGATAGCTGAGGGAGTGAATCAACAACTTTCAAAAATTTGACTTAAAGATTTGGGAAATTGTATTCTTTTTTCCTACCTGACTCTCGTTTTAGGGCCGTATTCATCACTGTTCTCTCTCATCTGCATTCACCTTAGATCATTCCTGAAAGAACAATACTCATGAAAGCAAGAGCAGAGCCTCTGAAATCGGGCTGCCAGGGTTTGGAGCCTGGCTCGGCCACTTACTCTCTCATGGTCTATCTTTTCTATGCCTTCATTTCCTTGCAGGAAAATGAGGACAATAACTTGCCTATGCTATCAGGTTCCTCTGAGGATACAAAGTATCTAAAATAAAAGCCTGGCACTGAGCCTCACATCTATGAGGTATCCAATGGACAAGCTAAAGAAAAGCAAATGGGTGCCTACAGGGATGGGATTGTCGCAGCCAGGTTATACGGGACAAAAGCCACAGTTCCTGTCTCAAGGAGCCCAAGATCCAGTGGGAGAGACAGACAAGGAAATAGGAACAATGTCATTGATCCATTCTATGCAAAATATAGTTCCTAAAGTAAACTGCCAGCCTCATTATCAAATATACATAATGATACATCAAGGACCACTGACATTTTAATATCTAATGGGGAGACTTATCATCAATGGTCTGACACACAGAGTAAATTTCAGCATAGAAAATATTTTAAAACAACTAATATATTGGAAAACTATTCTATTTTAAATGTTCCACATTAAAAATTTGTCTCTGTTGGATGCTGAGAACATTTTCCAAGGCTATTTTCCAGTTAGAAATGAGACTAATATAAACAGTCCAACAATTAACGACATACAGTTGGCCTTTCTGAACTAAAATACAGTCACTGAGCCCAAATCTACAACTACAAAACACATCGCCAGTCACAAAAACAAAGCTGAATCATATTAGAAAACATATGGACTTCAGAAAGAGCACAAAGTTTCATCTTTTTTGGATTTTCCTTTACTTATTCCTAGCTTTAACAGGCCATCTACGTTATCACAGCAAAGCACGGTGTTGCCATTTTCCTTGCCAACCGCAGATACGAACTGAGATTTCATGGTATAAAGATGAATCATTTCACGAGAAAAGGCAAAATGGTCAAGTTAATAAAGCCTAGACAAGAGCAAGAGTTTTTGTTTAAATAGAAATGGCAGATTGGGGATGATTAACCTTCTGATCTGCAGATGCCTTAAATGTCTGTGAATAGTCAAGCCCGTAATCATTTTAAGATTTTTTAAAAAATATTTTGTCATGGCAAGATAAATTATACATATCCTTGATATTTGTGGAATGAGATCGGTTGTGCCAAACATACAGGGTACAAGTAGAAGAGTATTTTCCTTACATACTTTCTTTTATTGGAAATGTGGCAAATCAAAAGTAGCAACAAAAAGTCAACCAAGCAGTCACCATTTTGTTTTCCTAAATCTTGATTTTAATATAATGAGGGTTATTTCGTTTCACTTTGTTTTGCATTATACATGGGTAGGCTTAAAACCTGGAGAAAAAGGATTAATTTTGAAAGCATCAAGAATGTGTACTTTTTGGTCTTACAAGATTCTTCACAGTCTACTAATTCAGATATATATGCTTTTCTTTAATTGGATCTTTAAGAATATTGCCAGAATGCTGATGTGTCCCACAGAGAGACTTTTTTTTATACTGTTGGAAGCGGGGATGGGACTTATGCGGGATGAAGGAAAGTGAAGAGATGCCGAGATAAAGAGCTTAATAGAAGTCATGATTAAAACCCAAACTCTTTTTCATTTGAAAATGTTGTAGACTCGGAAAGTATTACTGTGTTCATAAAAGTGAGAAAAAATTTAATTCTGGTTCAAATCATTTAATGCTAGAAAGCATAATTGATTTTCATTTTTAAAAGCTTAATTCGGTACATTAGTATCTGGATTTTATACCTGCCGGGGCATCAACCTGTCTTGTCTACATTTGTTCTCATCATCTGTCTCCTTTTCATAGAGCTTCACAAATGGAGAATAAAATTATAGCCCTCTTCCTTTGCAGAGTTAGATCTTGCATGTTTCTCCCACTTATTTTACCTGCGAAGGTAGCTTGAGAGAGGGATTAAGAGAACATTGCCAAAAAGATCAAGTACAGAAATGAGTTTGTAATTTTCAGACTCATTTAGTTTTATATTCAACAGCATGTTAAACATTTGGAAAAGAAATTCTTCATCAATTCCTTTGAAAAGTGATACACAGACCATGACTTTTTCTGAACCACCACCCACTTGGCCTTGAACTAATAATACGGTATATGTTAACTAAACTGAATTTAAATAAAAAATACATTTTTAAAAAGTCTCCCCAAGAGGATCTCCTTATAAATAGTGTGCACACACTGCTATAAGCAAGAATGGGAGCTAATCAAACTTGTCTACTGCAAGGCTACACACATTGGTTTTATGTTCTAAATTAAATTTTAAAATAAGCTTGGGCACACAAATACCAGATAAATAGGAAGTCCAGTCTCTTACATTTGAGGCTACTCCTTCCCTTTCAATATCTTAGAACCCCAAGGGGTGTACACCATCTAAGGGATGGATCCAGTCTGACTTTCACAACCGAGCAGAGCTCAGCCACGTACGGCTGTAATTCTCACCAACACATGCTGTTACTAAAAAAAGTTGTCCCATAAAATCTAAAGGCCAAGAAGAAATATTTCTGGCCCAGGTCCCTGCAGTTAGATGGTAGCAGGGAGTCATGCCTTGGAAGAAGCTGGTTCTACCATTTTGGATTTTTAAATAAGGTTAAGGCTCTTCCTCAGAGTGAAGCAGGAAGTCTGTGACTTGAGCTCCCAGGTTCACAGTTTTAACTAGTCTCTAGGACACCAACTGTCCCAGGAATGCTGCGTCACAAAACGCCCAGTAGCCCACCATTGGAGGACCCCTGCCAGCATCCATTTTTATCTCCCTAGGGATTTGAACCCTGAGACTGAGGCTGGGCAGCTTCTCATTTTCAGGCCCTTACCCACAATAGGCTTTGATTGCCTCTGAGAGTCCCGGACACTCACAGTAGTGAGGGTCTCCTGACTTCTCCCTGACATTAGGCCTGGATTACTTCCAGAGCTCTGTGTTCTCCACTGCCTTTCCGGAGATGAAGCCATGTTCCTGCCAACAGTGATTTGCTTTTTCGATGATCCCCCAGGAGCAAACAACAACAACAACAACAAGACAAAAAATAAGAGGGCAAGTTAAATTTTCAGAGGAGCTATTGCACCACATTTAGGTTCAATGATACTATGATCATTCCTTCCCAGCAATAGCCTAATAAGTCCATCTTCCCTGCTGTAGATGTATTGGGTTGCTTGGGCTGCAAAATATCACAGACAGGGTGGCTTAAACAGAAATTTATTTTCTCACAGTTCTGGAAGCTGGAAGCCTAAGATCAAGGTGTCAGCATGGTTCGGGTTCTGGTGAGAGCTGTATTCCAGGCTTAGGGATCACCACCTTCTGGGTGTGTCCTCACATGGCAGAGAGAGATAGGAGCTCTCTAGCATCTCTTCTAATAGGAGCACTAATCCCATTTTACCAGGCTCCACCCTCATAATCTCATCTAACCCTTATTATCTCCCAAAGGCCCCATCTCCAAATACCATTACACAGGAGGTTAGAGCTTTAGCATAAAAATTTGAGGAGGACTCAAACATTTAGTCTAACAATACATAAGCTCATTGTCTTTTTTTTCTTGGCTCACATTTAGAAAATGCCCCCTTTTAAAGATTTACTTTATTCTTCAGATGCATCATTTAAGCCATAGTGAAACTGACCACCAACAAAACTTGTTTTGTATTAGAACATTAATATTTTTGAAACTTAAATAGAAAGCAATCCATACTTCTATCCGAATTGACTCAGCTTAAGCTTTCATCTCTTCCTATTTATTGC
Organism: Vulpes lagopus; assembly: GCF_018345385.1. Lineage (NCBI taxonomy): Eukaryota > Metazoa > Chordata > Mammalia > Carnivora > Canidae > Vulpes > Vulpes lagopus. The sequence goes on from NC_054828.1 coordinate 59,609,436, forward strand.
TTCTTATCTCACATGGCTTTTTAGAGAAAAATCAGCAAATATCCCAGCATGGAAAAGTATGTAAATATACACATATACATACACTGTGTATCTTAGTATAGTTAGAAACAGAATATATGGAAAAAATATACAAAATCCTGAGTCTTTCAGCCATTTCTTTAATCAAACAAGTCTGCATTTTTATATCTAAAAATTCTGAGGTTTCCTTCATCATGATTTAAGGCACCAGCACCTTCATTTACATATAATTACTATTTTATACACTTTCACAGCAACATGACCATCTCTAGTATGTCAAAAGAAAAGATTCATAACTGATTACAACAGAAAATATTACAATTAAATTAATATTAATATTAAATCACTACTACACAAAGGCTGATAGGAGATGACTAGAAGCAACATAATTCAATTTTTATCGCCTATATTTATGCAGTTCCTTAACAACTGAAATAATAATGCAGTAAGACACTTAGATAACTTAGACTAAAAATTGTTTCCTTAGGCCTCCCTTTTTAAAAACATACCCATCAGAATTTATTCTTTGTATAAATGGGCAGGGAAAATTAGCATGAAATTAAATATAAAATATCTTGATCACTTTAGAACCCAGCAGAGAGGTTGGAAGGAAGAAGAGTGCGATTTTGGGGGGAGGGGGTTGGTATCCTTCTAGAAGCAGACCTTCTCTTTGTAATCTTAGAGCCTCTCTGTTAGTGAGGAAATGCCTCAGTTGTGGCTTTACAAGGGGTATCGCTCAGGGTGAAGGGCCAGGAGATCTGAACTGTCAACCTAGTTCATGTACTCCTGAGTGTGTGTAGGTGTGTCATTAGTTTTTTCTAAAGGAAGAAAAAGGGATCCCTGGGTGGTGCAGCGGTTTAGTGCCTGCCTTTGGCCCAGGGCGCGATCCTGGAGACCCGGGATCGAATCCCACGTCGGGCTCCCGGTGCATGGAGCCTGCTTCTCCCTCTGCCTGTGTCTCTGCCTCTCTCTCTCCCTCTCTCTGTGACTATCATAAATAAATAAAAAAAAATTAAAAAAAAAAAATAAAGGAAGAAAAAGGTCCGTGCAGGTTTTTCTAAGGTGAGCTAGAAAGCCTCTTCTAGAATCATTTCAAGTTCTCCAAAGAGCTTGAGTATGACAATTTGTAAAAACAAGTACTATGGCTTCATACTAGTGTAGGAGAGGTGGTACTAAGTAGTAGAGGGAGCTTACCACCTGTCATCTCGGCTGTGTCAGGGACTCCAGACATGGAACTGTGGAAAACGTTGTGACATTTTAAATACTTCCAAACTTTCTCGTGTTCCATTTCCTGTGCTCAATTCTCAGGAACAGCAAGGCAGAGGGAGCTGAGGGGACATGTTGTTACATCAGGGACTTGGGGAAAGAGAGACACCAAGGGTAGCACATGAGGCAACAGCTACACAAGAGAGAAGGAGACAGGAAGTGACGTGGAATGAATGTCTCCTGGGTGCCAGGCTCCATGCTGGGCACTTGGTCCTCATGATCCCGGGCAACGAGTACAGCAAATCTATGAGGTGTATGCACTACTACTCTCATCTCACAGATGAAAAAACTGAGAATTGACATCCAAGTTCACATACCAGCACAACTGGGGTTCGAGCTTGCGTTTGTCTGATTGTGAAGCCCAGGCTTCTCCCCCTATGCCGTATGTACCATGTCCTATAGTGCTCCTACTACCTCTCAGAGACTTCCCTTTACTAGCATAAAGCCACTCAAGTTATATTGCAGAGTTTGCTCACATCATTCGCATCTATCAAACAGTTTCTTCTGCTTTGAAAGACAGTGTGTACCAATTTAAGCTTGAAAATCAAAGCCATTATTACATATCAAATGCTACTTGAAGTTCTGAGAATGTCCCTGGAATTGACTGAACAAACCATGGGTTCACGATTTTTCCTCATAGTTATTTATATACTTTGGTGACTGTTATTGAAAAATACATACAGACTTGATAAGTTTGGGTTTGGCTGTACTTTCCCTAATTTTTAAAAAGTTTTTATTTAAATTTCAGTTAGTTAACGTACAGTGTAATATTAGTTTCAAGTGTACAAAATAGTGATGCCACACTTCCTTTTAATACCCAGTGCTCATCACAAGTGCCCTCCTTAGTCCCCATCACCTCATTCCCCTATCCCTCTACCCACCTCCTCTCTGGTGACCACCTTTTTGTTCCCTATAGTTAGGAGTTTGTTCCTTGGTTTGCCCCCCACCCCCACTCTCTCTTTCTTTCCTTCGCTCATTTGTTTTGTTTCTTAAATTCCACATATGGATGAAATCATATGGTATTTGTCTTTCTCTGAGTGACTTATTTGCTTAGCATAATACTCTCTAGTTCCATCCACGTTGCAAATGACAGATTTCATTTTTTTAAATGGCTGACTGATATTCCATTGTGTGTGTGTGTGTGTGTGTGTGTGTGTGTGTGTGTGTGCCACATCTTATCCATTCATCAGTCAGTAGGCACTGGGCCTCTTTCTATAATTTGGCAATTACGCCTTCCCTAATTTTAAGAAGGGTTTCCCTTCTACTTGTTATCAAGTCATGACCAGAATTTAGATACTCTCACTGGTCTTGGAGTGAAATTTCAAATGCAGCCTTATCACACTGCTATGCTCTATGACGAGAGATAAATGCTGAGTTGTGTTTCTCAACCTAGACCCTTGGGTACTTCTCCACGTTTTCAGGCTCTGAGCATCTTCCCTCCTGGGCCTGTCTCCTTGCTTCCAGATGCATGGTGTTCTGTCTCCTTCTGAGATTCTCCACTCAGCATTCTCTGCTGAGGGCAGTGCCCTCAGTTCTTCCTTCCACCAGGAAATCATCACAGGTCATTGGAATGTACCTTTGGCCACGGCATTTTATCATGCCTTTGGGGAGAGGTCATAGCTATCTTCCTAGCATCCATGCTTCCCGTTGGTAGTGGCTGGGGCGCTAATGGTCATGAGTAATGATTTAATTCTTCTTCACTCTGGATCGTCACTCTACATCAAAGCATCAGGACAAAAAGTCTAAATGATGAGAGAAGTGATGAATGATGAATTCCATTCTGTCTCAGGCTAGAGAGGCAACGCAGCACTGTGGGCAGGGGACGCCTTCAGGTGTTCAATCCCACCTCATCTCACTCCACAGGGAGGTAGAGGAGATGCCCGAGTCTTTTCTAGCCAACCAGCTGTGCATATCATCGGGCAAGTAACTTCATCTTTGTGACTCAATTTTTCATCAACATGAAGCAATCATAATACCTACTCTTTTCTTCAATTTGTAGAAGATTGCGATGCGATCAGGGGTGTGAAAGTGCATTAGAAAGTACAGGACACTCTTCCAAACTCCCAGCTGCTGTGATGTTACTGGTTCCAGCCTTCAACAGTCTTTGTTGTCTTTCTTACTCACTTGGCATCTCGTCAGATACTGCCATAATTAGGGTGACCAACTCATCCCGGACTGCCAGGAACTTTAACAATCAGACCTCACATTTGGAGACCCCCAGGCCCCAACAAGTCAACAATAATGAAGGTACCTGAAAAATGACTGTCCTGATGAGGACTAACAGTGTCTTTTACGATCCCCTCCACAGGAAGAGGCCAGCAAGGTGTGTCTATAAGTCTAGGCTGTGTTCACCTAAACCCTCCTAAAGGGAAAAGGTTTTCTGAGAAGGGGCAAGCTTTGTGGTCACCGATGCGAAGAGGATGGAAAAGACATTATAACTGATGCTTAGTCATATGTTAATAAGGAAACAGAGCATTGGTGGGTATTCAGGAGACCAGCCTTAGAGCCAGACCCGACTCACTTCTCCGTGCCCAGCAGCACGTCCTGGTGTCCTACTTTCATGGGAGAGTGGGAATCTGAGTCCAGAATCTGCTTCCACATTGCCGTGCTCTCCCCACCCCCTCCTATCTCTTCCCACTCCCAGCCAAGGATCTGCCCAGCATTTCAGGCACTTTCACAATCATCTGCAAATTGTCAGGCCTGCTGAGATGATGTAAGATGGTTACTTTTTTTTTGTTTTCCTCTAAACCAGAGCCAGTAAAGCAGTTATCTCACCTGACCTTCAGGCTCTCAACCACCTTTGGGCTCATTGACTCAATTCCTCAATTCTGATCCCCACTCCCACCCAGCTCAGGAGACTGAAAAGCGGTGGTGTGGCCAGCCTCCTCGCCCTGCAGTGGTGACTCCTCTCGCTGCTGTAGACACGGCCTAATCAAAGGCCTGTTGTTTGCTTTTGGCTCTGGAACTCACTGGTTTGCGCGTGTCTGTAGCATGATTATGGACGCTTTGAAAGAAAGAAAAAAGGAAAAGAAAAGAACACGGCCAATCTACTTACATTGGCTCTAGTGTAATATTTTATGGAAAGAGAAGAGATGGAATTATTCCAACATGGGAATAGTAGAAGAAACATCTCTCTCTGAATTTCATAGAAGAAATAAAACTTGAAGTGATCAGAGGATACTCCAGTAGCTCAAGAGCTATTAATGACTGTCAGGAAAACCAAGAACTGGCCAAACGAGCTCAACTGCTTTCCTGTGAATCATCAGACTTAGCTCAGGCCTCTGCTTGGGCTGGGCCCACGTGCCCCAGGTCCCTCTGACCTGTGGGAAACAGGCTCTCAAAATGGAGATTTGCCATCATCACCAGTCCTGGGCTTCTTTGGGGCACAAAGGTCACAACACCTATCTTTATACTTATGCTTTTTAACTTTGGTGATCCCTTTAGAAATGTAGTGGTGTGTTTTATAGTGCATTTTTTTTAAATGCTGATTATCTTGGTGATGAAATGAATTTTAGAACTTGAGGGGCTTGGGAAGGAGCATAAGGGGGCTAGCCTGGTGTCTCTGAAATGAATTCGATTGTGGATATTTTCAATGGTTCCAAGTTCTTCCACTGGGAAAGGATCAGTGCTGTGCTGACAAATGTTTAACAGACACTCTGGGGAAACAAAAACAAAAACAAAACCTGATTTGTGGTGTTTGCCAATTTCCATGGTGTAACTACTCCCACCATGACCAATGAGACTGGCTTGAGCATACCACACCAGGGATCCTGGTTTTCCTTTGCCAAAGTCAGTCTTACCTGATGTATGGCATAAAAATAAATGTATTTGTTTGTTTATAATCTAGGTGTCATTGCAAAATTGGTATATTTATTAAAAATTAAACTTCAGGGCAACCTGGGTGGCTCAGTGGTTTAACACCGCCTTCAGCCCAAGGCCTAATCCTGGAGTCCTGGGATCGAGTCCGGGTTGGGCTCCCTGAATGGAGCCTGCTTCTCCCTCTGACTGTGTCTCTGCCTCTCTTTCTCTCTCTCTCTCTCTGTCTCTCATGAATAAATAAATAAAAATCTTTTAAAAAATAAACTTCATAAAAAAATTAGACTTCATCAAAATGGTGTCAGTTAGAACACTTTACCAAAAATGTCACTTGCCTTCCTTAACTTCCCTTTAGCAATTTGGCCTACCGTTTGCATGCTCAGTACCCTGCCATGCTCATTTTCTATTTGAAGTCTGTTTCTTGTTCTGATCTAGGTCCTAGTCACATACCTTTCACCTTTTCTTTTCTTTTCTTTTTTTCTTTTCTTTCTTTTCTTAAACGGGTATCTAAAACTTGATCATGTCACTCAGCAATTCTTCTCTCCCCTCAATACTGAGCATCTGGGTTGGCTCCCTGTGACCCTGGGGATAAAGTTCAAACTCCAGGGCCTTTGTGACCAGTCTCCAGCTCCAGTGCCTGCCCCCCTCCCCACAATGAAACTCCCATTCTGGTCAGTCCAGAATTCTTGCAGAGCCCTGAGCATACCAAACCATCCTGTCTCCATGCCTTCCCACCTGCGGCTCCCCCCCCACACCCCAAGAATCTCTCCTCACCAAGCCCTTCCATCATGTTTGCCCTTGCATTTAATCTCTGCAGCCCCAACATCCTTGCTGATTGGCATCGTGGTGGTAACAGGAATTAGTGCCGCTGAGCTGTCTCATTCCATTTAGACTGTGACCCATTTGGCATAGGGACAGTTATCCTACTTGGTGTTCTGGAATCTAACAAAATGCCCAGCTCTCGATGAGGCCCTCAATAAATTCTTGTTGGATACATGATAATTGAGACGATACCACTTTTGATTCCTGTTTTAATTCTAAAGTGTCAAAAGCCCTTAGTCATTAATCATTAATTGGAGATAGTGTCCATCAAAACATTTGCAAAGGAGATTGGTTCAATAAACTAAATATAGCCTTTGAGTAGAATTAAAATATTGAAGTAGAATTACCAAAGGTGAAAAATCCAGGTATAAGAAAAAAAAAAGCGAGCAGCATTATCTATGTTATATAAATAAATAAAAGAGCACATGCACATTCACATATATGCAAATTTTTGGAAGCACGTGTGAACAGACTTGCTTTCTGTTTTACATTTTTCTGTTTGATTTTGGTTCTAGCATGTATTTATTATTTTTACATAGAAAAAGCAGTTATATGAGAAAAAATACTTAGCAGGGATTACGGGATGATAGAATTATGAGCCAATTTCTCCCCTTCTTTATATTTGTCTGTAATTAGTAAACATAATTTTTTTTTAATGGAAACTATAGGTAAGAGATGTCCCTCACCCTGGAAGCTTTGCCACCATTGCAGAGGAAACCGCCTCCTATAAGAGGGTTATCTTTCTAAGTTACAGCTTCAGCCAACCCTGTTTCCTGGAGATGGTGGCCGGGGCCCACCTGCTTCCCTCGGGTTCCCCATCACGTTCACTTGTAGGCCCCAGGGCAGGGGAGACGCTGAGAGGCAAGCCCGAGGTAGCCTTAGCATTACTGGTGCATGCTTGATAATAGGAGTCCACGCCGACTCTGGTGAGCACGGGGCATGCCTTTGAGGCCACCTGTGCCCCCCCCCCCCCCACACACACAGGATCATCTTCTTCTCAGCCAGTGGGAAAAGCCTCCCAAAGGCAGATGGCAGGTGACACCACTTGTCCCCCACGTGAATTCTGAGACTTCAGGGGAATCAATCGCATGTGACACGTGGTGACAGTGCTCGGGCTGGAGGACTTTCTGGGCCAGGGCCCCGTTTTTCTCAGATAGAATCTGGCATCAGTCTGAACCATCGAGGAGGGAGGTGAGGTGCACTCAGAGCAGGAGGCACAGCAGACTCCCCGAAGAAGGAGCTGGAACCCAGCCCCTTCCTGGACCTGAGACTTGGGGGGCAGGGATGACGCACCCCTGCATCCTCATCCTCTCCCCTTTCTCCTTCCTCTCCCCAGGCCCGGGTGGCAGCTGTTTACAAGGCTGCAGGGTGAGGGAGGGGGAGGTGTTGGGGACCATCTGTGAGGGAGAAGGGTGTAGGAGAAGGGAGCTGAGGTATGCTCACATTGCAGGTGGTTGAGCCTACAGACCTGCCATGGTTGTTTTGCACTTTCCAGGACCTTGATGATCTGAAGGCAGCTATAGTCGAGGAAATCTGTGAGCCTATGGAAATGTGCGGTTCTTTGGGGTCCAAACTCTCTCCAAGTTGGGCTATCAGTTTCTATTTTGTAGGTCCCTTGGTTTGAATACTCTGTAAGCCAAGGTGCAGTCTGGAAGCTGGCTTCTTAGGCCGGGCCCTTGGCTCAAGGGGAAGGTGGTCAAATGGAAGTTCTTGTTGTCTGGCACCTTGGGGGCCTCTGTCTCTTGGTACACGGGCTGCAGACATAATGCAGGAGGATAAGGACCTCTTAGATTGAAACCCCAGAACTCCAAGGGGCCTTTTGAAATGATCTGAGGTTCCTGATTGAGTCAACTCTAATTTAAAACTTTCCAGTGTTCTCGGGGTCAGCTAGACTCTTTTGAAGATCACCTACTCTGCCCATCAAAAGCCATCTCTGCAACTTTCTTTACAACTGATCTTGGGTTTAGGAACTGGCATTTAATCCTGGCTGTGTGACCTCCATGCATTATGTGGCCTCTCTCTGCCTTTGTTTCTTCATCTGTAAAAGAAAGACAGACTGGAGGAAGAATAGGCCTCTATCTCGGATAGCATGCTTTTGGCTGCAAGGAACAGAAAAACAATTCCAATTGGTTTGAATGATTAGGACAAATAGCCTATTGCATGTTGGATAGACCTCAGAATTAGCTGAGCCTGTGATTCACTGATTTTTTACCAAGGATTCTCTGTATTCTATAATCAATATAATTTCTGGGAGGGTCCTTTAGGGTTGTAGGTCCATTAGCCTGTAGTGTTTGGGGCAACCTCCTTTATTCCCACCAGGTAGAAGAAACCGATTTCCCATGTCTTTCTTCAATGTGTAAAAGAAGTTTTTCAGAAGTTCTAGAAAATCTTTCCTCAGGTCGTATTAACCAGAATTGGGTCACAAGCCATTTCTGAACTAACTTATGGGGAGAGGGATGATATTGACTTTAGACCCATTAAATTCACTGTCAGAACTCAGCTTCTCCTGAGATTCATGAGGAAAAGTAATAACCTGAACACATTTGGGATTCTTTCATGGAGAAAAAAGTGGAAGTGGATGCTGGGTTGGCATCCCAGCATCTGTACACATCCTCTCAGAGCAAAGAATCCATTCTCCCTTCAGACAGGTAATGGTTATAGTATCTGGGTGACCTTCCTCTGAGCTGTGTATTGCAAATGTTTGTGGCTAGTTATTAAAGTTTTATTTCTTTGATAAGAATAGGAAAAAGGTATGTGTTTTTTTTTTACCTTTTGTATTTGCATCCACTATATAATTGCAAACTCATATATTTGGGGATATTAATTCTTAGAGAATGCTTTAAAGGATTTTTTTTTTTTAAAGAAAGAAACCATCTGAATTTAGGAAGCCAAAGCACTATATGGACGGCAAATTTGACCCTTAAGACTTCTTAAGACTATTTGCAGGGAGTTGCCCAAAACTACGACCTGAGAGGTGCTGACATTAATGTCATTTAAACTCCTTTGAGTCTTTGTTTTTCCATCTAGATGTATGGAAAATAATACTCACTCTACCATGAGATCATGTATGTGAAAGAATATTGTAAAGAATAAAATAACTCAAGATGTGTGACATGTTCGTATAGCCAGTGCCTCACTGTCCAAACAAAGGATTTATGAGAACAAAGACATTTCCTCTAAAGACTTTAAGATCTGTCCAATCAATAATATAAAGAGCTTCTATAAAAAAGGCCTATATGCAGCAATTAATTTGTTAATTAATTAATATGTTAATTAATTAACAAATTAATTTGGGCTTCTTCTTGTATCTTCCTTTTCTCACTTAAAGGAGGCTTTTTGGATTTCTGTGCCTCAGGTATTTTTACTGGGAAGAAAGCAGAAGCCACCTGAATTTAGCGCTCTTCTTGTCACTTGTAAAAACATAAGCTCACTGAAAAGATAGTAAGGAGTGTCTTGGTAAATGCTGGGAGAAGGAGAATGCTCTTGAAGACAAGGAAAGGGAGACATAGGGGAATGGGGAAGAGATTTGTGGATTCCAAGAGCAACTGAGATTTGGAGTCTCTCCTTGGGTTTGTCCCAAGGAAATAACAGACCTCTAACCTGGGTGGTATACCTCAAGAGAGCAAAAGCATAGCAAATAAGAAGTCAGAAAATCTTCTGGGACCACTGCAGGCTTGAGTGAAGGCTAGGGTGGTCAACTAGTGTTGCTTGGGCCAGTCCCTGGGACTTGCTAAAACTAGGAAAGTCCTGGATAAGTAAGAAGGAGTTGGTTACTCTATGGGAAACTAATTGGTAACCATGATGAAATGCAGATAAGAAGACCTTCTCCTTTTTTGTGGGCACCATGCATGTGTTTTCCATTTGGAAGTTACCTATGCAGGGAGAAAGTGTTCCAATATTATTAAGTGATTTGGGGAACTCAGATTCAACTTTGAGGGTTTTTTTAAAAATGTATTTATTTCTTTTAGAGAGAGAGTGCACAAGCAGGGGGAGAGGGGAGAGGGAAAGAATCTCAAGCAGACTCCCCACTGAGTGCAGAGCCTGATGTGGGGATCCGTCTCACAACCCTGAGATCATGACCAGGCTAAAACCGAGAGCCCAAAGCTCCACCAACTGATCTATCCAGGTGCCCCTTTTGAGTTGTTTTAAAAGAAACAAAGAAGGGAACAAACAAAAATACTTCTTGCACTTCATAGCTTGGGCCCTGAGACTCATATGTTTAACACAGGTAAAGGAGATCCATGATCCCTTAACAAAACTCTGGGACCAGGTCTATTTTGTGATTTATTTATTTTATTTATTTTAATTTTTTATTTATTTATGATAGTCACAGAGAGAGAGAGAGAGGCAGAGACACAGGCGGAGGGAGAAGCAGGCTCCATGCACCGGGAGCCTGATGTGGGATTCGATCCCGGGTCTCCAGGATCGCGCCCTGGGCCAAAGGCAGACGCCAAACCGCTGCGCCACCCAGGGATCCCTATTTTGTGATTTAGAACTTTCTGGATCTATGAAAGATATTACAGTATGTGTCCTTTACATTACATGACAGCTCCAATGCAGTACCTTGTGATCAGACACACTGATATTTCTATATAAAGAAATATATAAAAAATATCTATATAAATATCATTTGCATTAAGTGAGTTAAAGAAGAATAAATAGGCTTATGTCAATTCAGGCCAGGTTGTGCACCCAAATGAGTTTTGTTTTTCCATAAATTAATTCCATAAAAACTGTAGTTATTAGCTACAGTTTTCAGGAAATATAAAATCTTAGATTTATGGCTAATTAATGGATTGCTGCAGTATTTATAAATACTTATAAATATAAAGACATGTCCTCAATTTATTGTAGTACTAGGTCAAGGATTAAAATCTATCTATCCCCTGTTTTCCAATATTGACTTCAGAGTCTGGAGAATTTGTGAACATATAGTGTTGTTTGACACATTCATAAATTTATCAGAACCTAATATTAGGATCTATAATGCATTTAAATTACAATATAAGGTGATACATTCAGATGGTCTAGTTACACATTATAGATTTCTATCCAGACAAGTAAGGTGTAATTATCACAATTTAAAATAGCTTCCCATAAAGGCCAATTGAAATGCTGGATTTGCTTGACCTGATAATGAAGAAGTAAGATATTTTTCTTTGAGTGGTCTTGATAACATGCACATTTTCTTCAGGGTTATCACCCAGGGCTTTTGGCCAAGAAAGTTTTGTTTAAGGTCTCTGCAGAAGCCAAGTCAAAGACATGGGTTTACAAACCGTCTCTTTGAGACAGCAGCAGCAGCAGCAGCAGTAGTAGTAGTAGTAGTAGTAGTAGTAGTAGTAGTAGTAGTAATGCATTTGTTTGTAAGCCTAGAATATGAGGTTGATGTAAGCACACTTAATTACATGAAAACAGCCATTATCCATCCTGACTCAAAATCATGATTTTCAGGGCCTGAAAAGCTATACCAAATAAGTTTACAATCTCTAAAACTTTGATGGTTTCATTATTATTCTTCACTAGAAAGATAGCCCAGATCTAATTTATTCAGAGCTTTGAAGATAAGTTTTGGTGTCTTGAATCAAATTCAGTTGTGTATCAGTAAAAAGTGAAAGAGGCACAGGCTCATTTGTCATAATTCTTAGATTTTTCTTTCTAAAGGGAAAGTGATGGGGAGAGGGAAGGTATCTTAGACATTTCCTGTCTGATGAAACCATAGATAACAGGTACGCAGACTGGACTTTATGTCATGTTTACACCTAACTTATTTTGCCCCATAACATGCAATTTCTCACTCTAATCACCTATGCTGGTTTGTAAGACTTGAAACTCTGGACAGGTTTTTTTTTCTTCTTCGTTTCATGTGTTTTCAAAAGGCTTCAAAATCTCTTGTTGTCAGAACCATTTATACTGTCTTTTGAAATCTCCTTGGTGTCAGGATTCAGTGGGGCTGTTCATTTCCATCCTTTCTATCTCCATATTTAGGACAAACCCATTGCATGCCCTGAAATCTAAAATATTTATCTATCGACAGCACTCTGCCTCTAATTATTGCAAATGAGGCTCCTTGTCTCTTTCATGGTATTTCCTCAGAGAGAGGTGTGTGAAGAACTGTGGTAATCATCTTTTTTTTTTTCCACCTCCTTTTAAACCTTCATAAAAACTCTCTTCCCACCAACTACCCAATGGTAAATGTATTTAATGTTCCCGATTGCCTCTGGCTCATTGATTTGCCTCATGAAGCCTGCTTGGCCTGGGCTTACAGTGCTTCTATGACCTCTGAGCCACACCCAGGGCCCTGTAGGAGCCCTCACCGGGAGGAATCTCAGCAACTAAAGGATAAATAACTGAGGCTTCCTTTAACCTATCCGTATTGACCAATTTTGCTTTCTTTTGTGCTAAGTTCAATGGACTAAAAGGACCCAGAGACGTTTTAATTCAATACTATTCTCCCTGCCATATTTCCCCCAGGATTCCAGCTTACACTAACCCAAACACAAAGACCAGAATGGAAGCACATCCCCCATATTTAGGATAACTCTTAAATGTCATAACTGATTTCTTGCAGCCTTGGGCATGGAAGTCTGTATTTCTTTTCATGGTCAATCCATGATTAATCACCCTGTAGAATAAGAAATCAGACAGAAATAGAAAGTCATGGAAATGAACTCATAATTAAGAGTAAACTATACAGACTTTATTATTTCATGGTGTAAGCCCCGAACCATCCATACGACAGTTCAAGCTAAAGCCTCAGTGGGAAATGTCTGTCTTTAAAAATCTGCTTGTTCATGAGAATATTGCTGTAAGAGATATTTAGTATTTAGTTTTTAGTTTTTTGTTGTTGTTGTTAAAGAATGACTCTCTGTCCTATTACGGTTGGTGCCACCAGAAGCCAACAATGAGAATTTATTCCATAAATCTGATCATTCATTCAATACTAAGGGATGAACCCAGAAGACCTGGAGCATAGTAGACCACAGCAAGTACTCTGAGATAGCGTAGACCCCCATCTTTGTCAGCAACTCATCTGTGTGGCCCCCACAGGGGTGACTTCCTTGTGTCGACCTAAACAGAAGTGTCAGCTCCTTCATCAGAGTAGCATCGCTGTCCTCCTTTCTTTCTCATTATAAGCCATTGATTTCCTCTAGAACCTGAGAAACAACGAGTTCATCCAGCTCAGAGTCTAAGCTAATAGAAAAATGACACTAGGGTCATCTGAATAGCTGTCAAAAGAATAATGGGAACAAAAATCACCTAGAAAAGTGACCAGCACCAGGGACTACATCTAATGTGAAATTGTTAGTCTTCAGTTTAAAACTCTTCTTTTTTGCATCTCCTACTTGTGATACATTCATAAATAGTATTACTTGAGGTAGCTATGCTTTGAGATCTCCCTGAAAACACAGAACATTTGGTGCTCTTTTTCTTTCTCCCACATAGAAAATTGGAAGCTCCACCTGTTACCTTGAAAATAGAATTAGGTCATCCATTTTCTCATAAAAACTTAAATGGAACCAGGATTGCTATTTTAAGGCAAAACTATTTGTTGCAATAGTTACATCAATACCAAATAGGTATATTTAACACAAAGCTCCTAGAGAAATAAAGCACCTGCAAAGAACTTCCCCAAAACATGCTTCAGAACAGCAAGTAGGGTTCAGAAAGATGATCTTTAATCACAGGAACTGCTGCTAAGTGACTCCCCAGGTACCACCTTTGAGGTTTCCTGGGGCATTCTTTACTGAGCATTGCCAGGGAATCCTCCGAATGCTGCTGTCTACATATCCTCAGACCCGTGGGAAATGCATAGGTCCCTTGCTCCCAATGCACTTCAAAAAGCTTTGCCTTCAAAGACAGATGTATGTGACCCTCAGGTTAGGGCAAGAAACTTTGTTCTATTTACTGATGTACACCAAGCACCTAGACCAGTGCCTGGAATATAGACGATGTTCAGTGAATGAAGGAAGGCCTGATGCCATGTAGAGTACATGGCCGTCATCACCAAAGGGAGGACTTGCCAAGGTCATAAAAGATCAACTCAGTAAGGAGGGATTTCCTTGAGCCCTAATCTACCATTTCTAGCTTCCCTGGGTTTTTTTCTGGCCAGCCCCTCTGTCTCCACAGAACACAAAATGGAGTTTTTCTTGAGTCCGGGTCCAAGAGTAGAACTGTTTGTTCATAGAACGTGTGCATAGTCACCATACTACACTGTAATCCTTACTTTTCTATTTTCCCTAAGGCCAATGTATCCATTAGGCATAGTAGGCACAAACAAAACAAAGAAAACTTTGAGGATGAAGAAAATGTTTTATTTTTTTTTAAGATTTTATTTATTCATTTATGATAGACCTAGAGAGAGAGAGAGAGAGAGAGAGAGAGACAGAGAGGCAGAGATACAAGCAGAGGGAGAAGCAGGCTCCACGCAGGGAGCCCGATGTGGGACTTGATCCCGGGTCTCCAGGATCATGCCCTTAGCTGAAGGCAGATGCTCAACTGCTGAGCCACCCAGAAAGATTTTTGGGATCTTTCTCTGATCCCAAAGAAAATGTTTTAATATATAATATTAAGATAAAAAACTTCATCTTCAGGGATCCCTGGGTGGCGCAGTGGTTTAGCGCCTGCCTTTGGCCCAGGGCGCGATCCTGGAGACCCAGGATCGAATCCCACGTCAGGCTCCCGGTGCATGGAGCCTGCTTCTCCCTCTGCCTGTGTCTCTGCCTCTCTCTCTCTCTCTGTGACTATCATTAAAAAAAAAAAAAAAAACTTCATCTTCATACCAACACAGTTATGAAATACCACTTTTAATAACTTTTAAGGGGAGGAAGGGGCCCATGACAAGAAAAAGGCCTAGGGTCCATTGGAAGTCATCCTGCAGACTCCATCTCCAGTTGGCTCTGAGCTTACTGAACCCGCAAATCACACTTTTCTGTCTTTATAAATTTACAGCCTAGCACAAGTTCTGAAAAACATTTGGCACTTAATATATGCTTGAGAAGTAACTGAAATTAACATAGTTTCTCATGAAAGTCAGATAAGAAAAAAATACTGGACATTTATATGATTTAACTAGTAAGAGGAAGCAGAAAGGAACGGGCAGATAAAAGGAGTCGATGAGAGAAAGCGGGTTTTTAGGAATGGGCTGGCAAGAGTAGGTGAGAACGCCTTGGAGGAGGCTTGGGAAGTGGGTGGCTGGAGCCAGGGAGGTGTGGAGGGGTATCCGGAGGAGCTTTGGGAACACGTGGGTGCTGAGTCCACATTTGGCAGGTGATGATGTATTTTCTGGCAGGCTGACGAATAATGGAATTTGAATGCTTACAAGTGCTTTTCAGATCTGTTCTAGCCCAACCCTTCGTTTTAACAGAAGAGTAAATCCTAGCACATTACTGGAAAGTTAGACCCCAATGCTCATGTCCTTCCACCGCTCTTCCCGATGGCCAGAGTTGTGTTTACAAGGCCTGACGGTGGAATGAACAACAAACACGTCATTTATGTGTTTATTTTGCCTGTGTGCAAACACATGGTGTGAACAATTCCACTCACTTCAATGCAGCCTAATGAGATAGTCCTTTCCAAAAATCTTAATACACCCACAGGATTATTTTCATTTCTTATTTGCCTCAACTCTTCACCTCGGCCTTGGGATCACTAGCATTTGCCCAGCCAACTCCCAAGTAAGAAGCCTGACCCTGTTGGCGGTACTAAATTGGTCAGATGACTAAAAGTATTGGTAGCCAAACCTGCCTAAAGTGAAACCAGAACCCAGAAGCTTCCCTGATTGGCTCTCAACAGCACAAGAAGGAGAGGGTGAAATTATAAACAAATTAAAGAAACTCTCCCACTGTTAACAAGCAGAGGAGCAATTTGCAGGTCAGTGAAAAAGGTTCTCACTTTCATGCCAGAATCAGTAGGCTGACTCCACTCTGCTTCCAGAAACGTCCTGATTCTACAAGGCTTTCTTTCATTCCTACATGAGGGCTGGCAAACTGCATCCAGATACCTACCCCCTTCTTGAGTCATTTGACAAATATACTGAGGAGTTACACTGCACGAATCACAGACGAGGATGTGGAGATACAAGGATGAATTACATCCTGACGTCAAGGAGCTTATTGTTGTCCAGATGAAGGGCCTCCCAAGGGGACGAAGAAGGACAAGCGGGATGGTGTTCTGACCACAGTCAGAGTTCAGGACTGCTCCACTCCATTCTGCCTCTAGGATGTTATTTTATTTTATTTTTTATTTTTTTAATATTTTATTTATTTATTCACAAGAGACACACACACAGAGAGAGAGAGAGAGAGAGGCAGAGACACAGGCAGAGGGAGAAGCAGGCTCCCTACAGGGAGCCCAATGTGGGACTCGATCCCGGGACTCCAGGATCACACCCTGGGCCAAAGACAGGTGCTAATCCGCTGAGCCACCCAGGGATCCCTAGGATGTTATTTTATAAGTGAACACTTGGGAGGCTCTAGAAGGAAATCAGTTCCCCACATGTGAACCAGCCAGATGTGAGGAAGCTGAAGTGAAAGCGAATTAGGGCAGGGAGAGGTGCAGGGAGGGTGGAGGATGGGGGAGGACATCACAATCCGAGAACTTCCCAAGGACATTCTGGCTCCGTAGAACCTACGAAAGGAACCAGATTTTATTCTTCAAAATCTGAGATAATCTTCACTGTGCAATTTCCCAGATGAGAGGGCAGTCCGATCGGTGCATTTGGCATTCACACAAATGCACTTACAGGTGGGTTATTCCACCTAACAGGGAAGAATATAGATTTCCTATCCATATATAATTTCCTCTTTCCATATATAGATTGTCATCACCAGGTATCTTTGAGGTAGGACGTCATTTGGTCATTGCTTCTAGTTTGGAGACTTTGAGTCATTCTCCAATCACTTAGCTCCTATTCTACGTTCTTAAGAGGCAGACTCATTTTTACTATGGAGGGCCCGGAGCTCCACAGTCCCACTTCTCCATCCAATTCATCTGTGCAGAATAAACAGGTTAACTTCTCTAAAATGCCGATTTCAATATGCCATTCCCACAGTCCAAAACCTTCAATGGCTCCCCATGGGCAATAGGAAAAGAAATAAAGTCCTTACTTGACATGAGAGAATCAACCAACCATTTCAACTAACCTGGCCCCACTACTCTGCCATGTAGACTTACTATGACTTCTACTGAGGATGCGTACTCTCATGCACACTCTCAGCTCCACACCAGGCCTACCCTGTTCTCCACCTGGTGGACACCCATCATTTCTCTCTGCCTATTTTTTCATTTATATATTTATTGGGCAAATATTAATGTGCTCACCTGGTCAGTTCTAGAAACCTTAATAGGTTCTGGGGATCCAGAGATAAGCAAGACAAACATGGTCCTTACTTCCAGAGCTTTGGACTAGTTTTGATAAGTGCTATGCAAACGCATGAGGTATTATGATGACGTATAACCATCATGTGTTACCTCATCCAGTGGGTCAGGGAAGGCTTCCCTGGAGGAGTGATTTTTAATCTGAGATATAAAAAATTAAGAGGAGTTAGGTACAGGGCATTCCATGAAGAAAGAACCACATGTGTAGAACTCAAAGGCACATCCAATCGCAGCCATCATGGGAATTTCAGCTCAATTTACAACTTCTTGTGAAGCTTTTCCTGACCTCTGGAGGCATGTTGAAGAAACACTTGCTCTTCTGAACTCCTCAACGTTCTAATTTTGTACCACTTCCCTAAGCGCTTAGCACAGTTGGTCTTATGATGGTATCACCCTTTATGCTTTTTTTCTCACCCGAATTATGTAGGCCGGAACCATGCTTTAAATGTCTTACTATCCTTATGTGGATCTAGTTTCTAGCAGGGGCTCAGCAGATATTAATGAAATATATGTATGCACACATGCATGCATGCATCAATGAATGAACAGTCTGGGTGAGTTAAGATTGCATACATGGCCATCCAGGGAGCCTTGGCAGAGGCTATTGCAGTTGTGCACAACATACTGTATTATTAAAAGTAAAGAGTCACTGGCTCTTTATCTCATTAATTAGATCCCAATCCCAACATCTCCCAAAGAATCATGGAGACGGATGAGCATCTCTCCCTTGAGGGTCAGAAGGACCACTCTTCATAGAACTTATAAGAAGATCCTTCTTCCCTACCTAACTGATGTTAGATTGTATAAACTGTTCAAGAAAAGCTCAAAATGGAATGTGCTAAGTTCTGTTGGATACAACATATTCTTGGTGAAAAAGAAATCATCTTAGGAAGCCTCCGGGCAGAAGAACCCTTTAATAGGATGTGTGAATAGTAGACTCCCCTGACAGTTAACCTTTTCCACCAACCAAAATTTAGAATCAATACCACATGCCAGTTCGCAGCCAATTCTCCTTGCCATCTTCTCATGCCCACCAACCTTTCCACTTCAGCTTCAGGCTTCCTGCCTTCTCCATCTTTATCTCTCAACCTCCTTACACCTGACCCACCAAATTTATACGAGGTCATATCACTTTTCTCCCAAGAAAACTTTTGAAATGGAACCTATGCAATTTCTCCTGGATACAACAGAAGTCATCTTGGTGAGTTTGTAGTGCATTCTTGTGTTTGAAAGCTGGCTAGGAAGCAGCCTACCCAGTGAAGACACAGGTAAACCTCAGCCTCTAGTCATTGAGTTTTCCCACTCTCTGGATTTTATTTTATTTTTATTTTAGTTTTTGAATTTTTTTAAGTTTTTACTTTAATTCCAGTTAGTTAAGATATCGTGTTATATCAGTTTCAGGTGTACAATATAGTGATCCAATACTTCCACACAACACCTGATGCTCATCACAACAAGCGCCCTCCTTAATCCCCACTACCTATTTCACTCACTCTCCCCCACCTCTGGTAACCATCACTTTGTTCTCCTTAGTTAAGAGTCTGTTTCTTGGTTCCTCTCTCTTTCCCTTTGCTCGTTTGTTTTGTTTCTTAAATTCCACATATGAATGAAATAATTTGGCATTTGTCTTTCTCTGACTTACTTACTTCCTTTAGCATTATATTCTCCAGCTCCATCCAAGTCATTGCAAATGGCAAGATTTCATTTTTTTAATGGCTGAGTAATATTCCATTGTGTATGTACACCACATCTTATTTATTCATTTATCAATCGATGGACACTTGAGCTGCTTCTATGTCTTGGCTATTGTAAATAATGCTGATATAAGCATAGGGGTGCATATGTCCCTTTGAGTAAGTGTTTTGGGGTAAATACTCAGTAGTAGGATTGCTGGATCACAGGTAATTCTATTTTTAACGTTTTGAGGAACCTTCATACTGTTTTCCATAGTGGCTGCACCAGTTTGCATTCCCACCAACAGTGCAAGATGGTTCCTTTCTCTCCACATCCTCACCTGTTGTTTCCCATGTTGTTGATTTTAGTTATTCTGACAGGTGTGAGGTGATATCTCATTATAGTTTTGATTTGCATTTCCCTGATGTAAGTGATGATGAGCATCTTTTCATGCATCTGTTGGCCATCTGTGTGTCATCTTTGAAGAAATGTCTATTCATGTCTTCTGCCCATTTTTTAGGTCTTATCATTCGCAAATATCTTCTCCCATTCAGCGGGTTGCTTTTAGTTTTACTGATTTTTTTCTTCCATTGTGCAGAAGCATTTTATTTTGATGTAGTCCCAATAGTTTATTTTTGCTTTTGTTTCCCTTGCTTCAGGGTGCCTACCTAGAAAAAAAGGTTGCTAGGATGGATGTCAAAGAAGTTACTGCCTATGTTCTCTTCTAGGATTTTTATAGTTTTAGGTCTCACATTCAGGTCTTCAATTAATTTTTAATTTATTCTTATGTATGGTATAAGAAAGTGATCCAATTTCATTCTTCCACAGGTGGCTGTCCAGTTTTCCCAACACCATTTGTTGAGGAGAGTCTTTTTCCCATTGGATATTCTTTCTTGCTTTGTTGAAGATTAATTGACCATACAATTGTGAGTTTATTTCTAGGTTTTCTTCTCTGTTCTATTGATCTGTGTGTCTATTTGTGTACCAGTACCATACTGTTTTGATGACCACAGCTTTGGAATATAACCTGAAGTCTGGAATTATGATGTCTCCAGATTTGTTTTTCAAAATTGCTTTAGCTGTTGAGGCTCTTTTGTGGTTCCATACAAATTTTAGGATTGTTTGTTCTAGTTCTGTGAAAGATGCTGTTTGTATTTTGATAGGAATTGCATTAAATATATAGATTTCTTTTGGTAGTATAGACATTTTAACAATATTTGTTCTTCCACTATTCTCTGGATTTTAAATAAGAGCTCCAGAATGGAGAGCATTTTGCTTAACATAAATAGTGATACAATCTTTACCAAACCAGAGATATACAGTGAGGGCCTGACATGAAGTATAGTCCAAGGATAAACTGGAGTTCAGTTCAGTAAATATTTTTGAGCACCTACTAAGTTGTATACTCTGCATGGGGTACTAAAAATACAAAGATAAATAAAATATTGTCTTTGGCTTGAAGGAGTTTGTGATCTAGTAGGAGATTCAGGCACTTCAACAAGTGATCGCTGTACAGTACGGTAAGTACAGTGAGAGGGAAGGAACGAGATATAGGAAACCTTTATCCATGTCAGGGCAGCATAGGAAAGTGGGGTGGTATAGAGGGTTAAAATGGTTCTGAAATGGACATACAGCTGCTATAAAGATATAACATATTGTTACATAGCAACATAAAAAGAGGTCACTGTGTTTCTGGAAAATAGTTACTTAATTTCTGGCCTGATAGACCAAATGAGATTTTATGGTATAAATGAAGCCAAAGAAATGTGAGATTTAATTATTTTAATTACTCAAAATTGGCAGTGCACACAGATCTTTGCTCAGACCCCGAAATTTGACCAAAACTTTTGTGAATTGTTTAGAGCAGCATTTATCAATGTCAACACTATTGGCATTTTAGACTAGATAATTTTTGTGTTGCGGGGGCTGTCTTGTATACAACAGGATGTTTAGCCTCTACCTACAAATGCCAGTAGCAGTTCCCCCCCAACCCTCAAATTGGGACAAGTCAGAATGTCCCAAATCACCAAATGTCTGTTAAGGGTCAAAAATCACTCCCCGTTAAGAACCATTAATTTAAGATGTTTAGTAGAAATAAACACAATCATGTCTATTTTTTTTCCCCTGAGATAATCAGTTCCTATCTAAGGCTGTGTGTAGTGATCCTAACCAGGGACTTGTCATCAGCATTCCAGATAAGCCTTTTCCTAGACAATTTCTGCCTGAGATCCAGGGACAGTTGTGACAGAGACTTCTAATTTTCCCATAATGTGTTCTTCTCTCTCACTCATCCAGGAAAAGTAGCCCCATTTTCCAGCTAGGTATCCAGAGTAAGACATATCCTGGTCTTGCCAATGAGCCATAAGCAGAATTAGTGTGTACTATTTCTGGAAATGTCACTCAAAGGAGGAGATGGGCCTTTTTTCTATTTCTTCTTCCTGCTGTTTGATGTGAATGTAATTGCTGGAACTCCAGCAGCCATATCTGATAATGAAGTGACCTTGGGAATTAAACTCACACATGCTGGAGCAATACATGGGAAAAGCTCATACCATGGCAGGGCCTTGCCACCCCTGAACTGCTCCCCCTGCCCCACACGACAACCTGAGAAACTGCATTTAGTCTCTGTTACTTTCAAGGAACCTTATAATAGCCAATACAACAGCCTAAAGTAGACATTTATTATATTTCCAAAAGTCCCTGAGCCATTATTTTTCTCATATTAGGAAGTGTGGTCAGCTGTTCTAAGGCTTAGAAACACTCTCTTGCATCTTATCCTCTCTTGAGGTCTGCAATGCAGGAGGCTGCTTATTTCCATGACCCTCCACCGCCCTTCATGCTCCAACTCTAATCAGTCAGTCACACTAGATTTTTGTTGCCACCTCGTTACTAAAAGTTGATATTTCCTCACACCTTTCAGGCACACAAAAATGAGATGATAATGAGTATTAGGGACCAAAGAAAAGTATCCTTTCATAGATTCTTGGTAGAAATGTGACATGTTGCTGTCTTTTTTTTTTTTAATATTTTATTTATTTATTCATGAGAGACACAGAGAAAGAGGCAGAGACACAGACAGAGGAAGAAGCAGGCTCCATGCAGGGAGCTCAATGCAGGTCTCAATCCCAGGACCCTGGGATCACGGCCTGAGCCAAAGGCAGATGCTCAACCACTGAGCTACCCAGGTGCTCTGTTGCTGTCTTTTAAAAATCAATTTAATAATAGCTAGTTAATTTAAAAATACATATATCTTTTCACTCAACTAAGAAGGTAAATCAATATTAATCAATGATATATGTGTAGGGATATTTATTGCATTACTTCCCACAGTGGCAAAAATAAATGAAGAGAAAGGGAGTATCTCTCATAAGATAAATGATGGCATACCTTTGAAAGCCATCAACATGTAGGTGGTATTTAGAAGCATAGGACAGGGGCATGTGGGTGGCTCAGTCAGTTGAGCATCTGACTTTTGCTCGGGTCATGATGTCAGGGTCCTGGGATGGAGCCCTGCGTCGGGCTCACTGCCTCCAGTGGGGAGTCTGCTTCTCCCTCTCCCTCTGTGCTTGCTCTCTCTCAAATAAGTAAATAAAATCTTTAAAAAAAATAAAAACATGGGACAGAACACAACTGCCAAGAGAATGAGTGGAGAAAGAAAGAAAAGAAGAGATGTGAGACTGTGGAAGGAGCCTCAGTGTCCATCGAAAGATGATGGATAAAGAAGATATGGTCTATGTATACAATGGAATATGACTCAGCCATTAGAAATGACAAATACCCATTATTTGCTTTGACATGGAGGGACCTGGAGGGTATTATGCTGAGTGAAATAAGTCAATCGGAAAAGGACAAACATTATATGGTCTCATTCATTTAGGGAATATAAAAATTAGTGAAAGAGAATAAAGGGAAAGGAGAGAAAATGAGTGAAAATATCAGTGAGGGTGACAAACCATGAGAGACACCTAACTCTGGGAAATGAACAAGGGGTAGTGGAAAGGATAGTGGGTGGGGGTTTGGGGTGACAGGGTGACGGGCAATGAGGGGGGCACTTGGCAGGATGAGCACTGGGTGTTATGCTATATGTTGGCCAATTGAACTCCAATAAAAAAAATTTAAAAAAAGAGAGAGATGTGAGAACTGAGCTCTGGAACACTTCAGCATTAACAGGTTGAGAAAATGAAGAGGATTCAGCCAGAGAGAGAGAGAGAGAGATTGAGAGATTGAGAGGGAGATTGAGAGAGATGTAGTCACCAGTGAGGTTGAGGGAGAACAAGGCGAGTAGTTCCTCAGCCCCCCAAAGAAGAGTGTTTCAAGAAGGGTGGAGTGATCAACTTTGCCAAATGCAGCCAAGGGGCTAAGTCTGGGGAGGACAAAGAAGGAGCCACTTGACGGAACAATGTGGAACTCACTGGAGACGCAGGCAAAAGCCATATCTGCGGATTGGTGGGGACAACAGCCTGACGACAGGGGATGCAAGACAGAATGAAAGGTGAAGACATGGAAATGGCAAGTATGCATAGCTCCTGGTTTTTGCTAAAAAGAAGGAAATAGGTCCCTGGGTTTATAGAAAGTATTTTGTTTTTAAGATTCAAGGCAATGCAACATGTTTTAGAAGAAATGACACAGCTTAGAGCCAAAGAAGATGACTCAGTAGAGAGGAGGCAATTGCAGGGATAAGGTCACTGAACAGGTCACCTCACAGAATGGTGAACCTCAGTCAGGAACCAGGACAGTGCACCCACTCTGACCTAAGGGAAGGCCGAATAGATGAGGGCGCACTTGGTGGTGGAACGTAAGGAAATTCTCCTTGATGACTTTGGCCAATCTCCAGCTCAAACCAGAAGTGCCCAACCTAAGTCAACAACTTACAGACTCATGAGCTAAATACATGCTTATTGTGTTCAGTCAGTAAATTCTGGAAGGTGTGTTGCATGGCATTTGGTGGTAATAGATAACTGGTACAAGAGTGTTTCATAACCATTTCATATAGAGTTGCCTTATTTTTTTTTAATGGTTACGTACAGCATCGCACTGTATGCGCCTTATTTTACTGTTTTTCGGCTACTCTTTATTTTAGTTGTTACCAAAAGCAATGCTGCAAGGAATATCTTCCTACATACATCTTTGCTTACACTGGAACTATCAGTGTAATGAATTTCTAAATGTGGGGTTTCTGGATCAAATTGTACACGCAAGGATAAGTCTAATAGATATTGGCAAAATACACTCTATCGAGGATATCTATTTACATGCTTGCCAGTAATTTGAGTGTCTGTTTCCATACATCTTGATGTTATTAGGACTTTTGTTTTTGTTTCATTTGCCAATATCATAACCTTAAAAAAAAAGGAAATTTCTGTGGGTGCCATTTTCATCCCTCTTATACTGCAGTTCTAGAATGAATCCCCCCTTCTCTACTTGTTCCCACTTACTCTGGCCAGCACCTATTTCCCCCTTATCAGGCCTGCCTCGGGAGGTGCAGACACTTCCTAACATCACATCGTTTTCCAGTGGTTCTATTTTGTCACCGCTCTCCTTTCATTGACAGACTATCCCGCTAAATTTCAGGACGTTATGACTAATGTAACATAAGAAAAATAGAGAAAACATTCCACATATTTACAGAGAAATGAGCTATGTTCAAGATTGTTCATTATAAATGGAAACATTGAAGGATGGTTAGAAGGAACTAAAAAGGAACAAGAAAATTAAAAAGAGAGGTGATAATGAGACACATAGGGTTTCCTGAAGTCCCTTCGACTACTACCGTATTTCCCTACTTTGACATCTCAAGGGATTTGCAGGTGAACTGCAACTTACTTTAGATACTGCACACATGGTCAGTGCAATAAACTTGTGAATGATAATTAGTTTTCACCTTAGAGCTGGTCAGCCGCCCCAAGAGGATTCCAATCCTCACAGGTCTAAATAATAGAAGTATATGTTCGTACAATGGGGAAATACTAAGATAACGGGGACGTGCTAATGAATATAAAAGGGGCTACGCGTGCATGTAGTGGGAGACATAATTTTCAGAGGTTGAGTTTGGGCCCTTTTACTCCAACCCCCATACTAGTCTATCAAACACAGATTGAGAATATTTATATGATCATTCGATGTGCTGCCCAACTTCAGATAGTGAAACCAGAGGGAGAAATTTCATTTATGAATGAGTCTAAGTAACTCAATCTTAACCCAAGGCGAAAATTGTCATGTTGGAAGCATTTCTAATTTTGCGGCAGGGTCTCAGCTTTAAGACTTTTGGCTCAAAGGGCAATTAGCTTGGATAGCGGTTTTTTAATTTTTTTTTTAAGCATTTACCTTTTGTACATCTAACCAGATTGCACTTGGAATAATAACCCTCTCAGAAGTCAATAGGTTTTTGGAAAAAGGAGTGGGGAAGGCTGGAGAGAATGGAGATGGATCCCACCAAGGACAAAGTCGCAGAGCCCTAATGCAGCCTTTTATCTTCTCCGTTAAATGGTCCATTAAATGGTCATGCAAAAAAGTGGCCTTCTAGTGAGTCAGCCTTCTGGAAACTGATATGATTTCCTGGGCGGATCAAGAAAGCATAATGTCTCTAAGGTCTGAGTCGAAACCCTTAAAGAAAGCACTATACTGAAAAGATGTATTTCAACTCAGCTCTTCATTGTCTTTTCAGTTCTATCGCTTTCCACTTAATGTAGTTTTTTTTTCTCTTTCACACATAATAAGCTTTAGTTATAAGGACAAGAGACTGGCAGGAGAGACAACCCAACCATTCAGAATTTCTAAAGGTCTCATCAGATAATCACAATCATTGGTGCCATTGCTGGGGCCCCGGTGGTGGGGGCAGAAAGCCCAGTGACATGGCCACAGGCGTGGGGCTGAGCCTGTGCTGAGATTCTGACACAGTCTTTTCCAACGTTTCCCTCAAACAATTGTTTTCTTCTTCCCCGAATCAACCAATTATTTGATTAAACTAAGAACGAAGTGCTTGTTTTGACTTTAAGCTCCAGCCCGATGCTGGATTGAAGTTTGCCCTCTACCGTAGCTAAGTTCAACTCGCTGCTAAATTTAGGTTCAGTCTGAGATACGAAACGGCTACAAATTATGTTCTGAAGCCAGTAAGTCATTGTTAACCTATTTGGGGGCTTTAGCAACACGCAGGTCATGCAAAAATAGTGTGAGCGAAAGACCTTTCTTTGAAAAATCAGCAGCCAGTGATCCTTTCTTTGGGTTTCTTTCACCTCCTGTTATCTGTTTGTTTGTTGGGATGATGCGTTGACCTGGGAGTAGTTGGGTCTGGTCCATTGATGAGTGTTCGTTGTCACCAGGTGTGGTCCCAAGAGCACGTATTTCCCTGCACCACCTGGGGCCTCCACGCCTGGTGCACTTTCCCAGGCTTGCCTCTACCTCTGCCAGCGGCCTTCAGCCACACTGGACCTGTGAATGGATGTGGGCCTGGGTTCACCTGGGGGGCCTGAGCTCCTCCCGGGCCCCAAAAGTGGGCCTCCTATCTCGGAGAAGGTTGGTAAAGAGATATCATTCGTCATGCCAACGTAGACTGCCTCAATGCGGACAGCGGTTTGGCTAGCAGTGTCCAGGCTCAGCGGAAGGAGAGCAAGGGTTGACAGCGACGCCAACATACATGAGGGGCGCACCAGGTGTCCCCCCATCCCCACCCCCTGGTTGTGGCCTATTGTTCACGCTCCACATGCTGGTTGAGTGGGTGCGACCAGAAAGGACAAGAAACAGGCTATGTTCTTCACGGGTTCGTTGGCACTCAGCACTCACAGCAGCCCCTCCGTCCCCCACCCTCAGAGGTCAGGGGAGACTTTCCTTTCTTTTTTAAACTTTTATTTATTCATGAGAGACACAGAGAGAGAGAGAGGCAGAGACACAGGCAGAGGGAGAAGCGGGTGCCCTTGCAGGGAGCCCGATGCAGGACTTGATCCCAGGACCCTGGGGTCACACCCTGGGCCAAAGGCAGACACTCAACCCCAGAGGCCCCCGGGTGTCCCCAGGGAACACTTTTTTGTAGGTGACTTACATAGCCTTCATGACCCAGAAAAGCCCTCCAGTAAGAGGTCTGGGACGAAGTGGCCGAATCTGTGGCAGAGGGCCCAGGGTACAGACTCACGTTTCCTACTCCCTTTTTTTTCCTTTCTTTTTTTAAACAATTTTTTATTAGAGTTCAATTTTCCAACATTTAGCATAACACCCAGTGCTCATCCTATCCAGTGCCCCCCTCAGTGCCCAGCACCCAGTCACCCCAACCCTCACCCACCTCCCCTTCCACTGCCCCTTGTTCATTTCCCAGAGTTAGGAGTCTCTCATGTTCTGTCTCCCTCACTGATATTTTCACTCATTTTCTCTCCTTTCCCTTTATTCCCTTTCACTAATTTTTATATTCCTTAAATGAATGAGACCATATAATGTTTGTCCTTCTTCGATTGACTTACTTCACTCAGCATAATACCCTCCATGTCCCTCCACGTCGAAGCAAATGGTGGGTGTTCATCTCTTCTGATGGCTGAGGAATATTCCATTGGATACAGAGACCACAGCTTCTTTATCCATCATCTGTCAATACGTGTCCTACTCCCTTTAGCGATTCCCATGGTGCTCTAAACACCCGGAGGCAGTGAGGCTACAGTTTTCTGTGCTGGGAAGCAGAGGCATGAGGCCGCCTCTCGGCGCTGGCCATTAGGAGCCTCTCTCCTGTGGACCCGCTTTACCTGCTTCCAGCCGGCGGTCGACCCTGGAAAACCCTACTCCCACCTGGAGCCCATCTCCAGCCTGCTTTGCAGGCATCGTCCACTATGCCCCTTCCAGATCAGAGGGTGCAAATGAGTGAGTTCGCTCTGCAGGTTTCTTCAAATGTTTCTTTTTAGTGGCAGTGTTTGCTTGTGTTAGATTAGGCCTGGGGTCACCAGTGACCTCATACCGACCTTCCTGTGGCTTCTCACCCTTTTATGTTGCTTCCTCAGAAAATGTTTTATTTTTCTATTTTTTAAAAATTTTTTTTCAGAAAATGTTTTGATTAGTTTTGGTTTTCAGTTTTAGCCCACGGTTCTCATTTTCCTTCTCTCTTTCTCCTTAAGCCCCGTCCCTCCACTCTCACTCCTACTCTCTTGCTCATTCTCTCCTTGCCATTGCCAAATAAATAAATAAATAAATAAATAAATAAATAAATAAATAAAATAAAGCATCTTTACCTGTCCCGATCCCTCTACGTAGCCTAACAACAAACACACACACGTGTGCACACACCTTGCTGTGGATTTCTCCTTTGCCGTGAGGCTGCAGAGCTGGGTAGCTACCCTCCCTCGCCAGTGGAGTGAGTTATGTGGCAAGAGTACATTTGGGAGGCCTGGATTCTTTCACATGGTAGCTGTGTGATTAGAGGTAAGTCCGCCTCTCTCTATTTTTTTCATCTATAATGAGATGCTCTGCTCCCTGGCTTCTTTGCAGAGTTTTTTTGTTTTTTTGTTTTTGTTTGTTTGTTTTTTTCAAAGATCAAATAAAGGAATGCTCTTGAATTCTCTTTGTGAAGTATAAACAGCTATGTAAATGTTGTTTCATTATTGCAATCCCTTTGCAAATCTGGTCCCCCCCTTCCCCCCCGCTGGAAGGTGCTAATTATACTGCAGGAGGATCTGATCACCCTTTGAGGCACCTGGCCAAAGAATGACAGCTTCTAGGCCATGCCTATCCCAAGTAATTCTCACTTATCTGGAATCCTCTTCATCATTCCCAAGAATGTTGCCTGATTTCCTGACATTAACCACAACACAGGCGCTCAGGCGGGAGAAGCTGGTGGGGCCCCTTCAGTTGAGGCAGCAGGATCACCATCAGCAGCGTGCCTCCCGCATTACTCAGGGACTTTTATCTTTGTCATCCGTAATCTTCTTGTGGGTGCAGGTCAGAGATCTCCAGATGCCTTCCAGCTAATTGCAGACAAGACTGTGGAAGAAAAATGTGCTTCCAATATGGGGATTTCTGTTTGACAGCCTTGTATTTGTATCTCAGTTAAAACTTCTTTGCAGCTGCATCTGATTTGCCTGATGGATATTAAAGACAACTGGCGGTCTGGCTTAAGAAACTGATAAATTATCAGTGCTATACTGGTTGGGAGCACTTCCCTAAAAATCCCCTCCATGCTTCTACTGTAAAAATGATTTGCATTGAAAACTCAATGGAAAAAAAATCAATGAATATTAACACGATGTGTTAGGAGATGACACCCAACTAAAGGCTCAAGTATCACACAATACGATCCATTCCTATTTTCAATACAATAGTTTCTTGTCAACCGTAGAAATTTAGTTCTGAAAATCCCCAGGGTAGGATTTATAGTCGAGGGGAAAAAAAGATTGTTCAGAAACAAAACCAGAAAAACAAAACAGGACTAGTAGGACTAAAGTGCACGTTAACCTTAAAACATTCTTATGAATGTCTTTCAATTTCCATGAAACATTAAAGGCAGCACATTCCATAAAGAGAGAATCAATGAGATGATGAAGTTTTCACTGCTTGAAATTCGTGATGGTGTGCAGAGTGCTTTACCTCCCTCTCCAGAAGGGTTGTGGCAGGGAGGTAGGAAAGTATTGCTGAGCAGCAGGGATACAGGCCGGGTGAGCGGGACCAGCTCCGGCTGGGTGCCCTTACCTTAGGCTGGGGCTGCTGCTCACCCTCATGGGTTCTTCTTGAGGACGCAGCCTCGGAGCGGGGCTTGCACGTCTGGAGCTTGGTGTTCTTTCAACATGTATTTGTAACATGGGCAGAAGAGCACCCCTGTGATGTATTATTGACACACTTTGGCCTTGCCCATCTGGCACCATTGTTCCAAGTGGCAAAGATCAGACCTCCGGCACCAGAGGAAATCCCATGGGGGGGGGGGGTGACAAGGAGGTCTGGCCCAAGTCCCCTCCCCTTTTGCCTTATCCGTGGCCTTAAATCTCAAATCCCTGCTGTCATCACTGCCACCTATGGCTCTGAGGGATATGGCTCCTCGTCTCCCATCCAGGTGTGATGGGTCCTGCTCCCTGGGTCCTGCTCCCTGGGTCCCTTTCAAATGTCTGTTGTCTAGGACCCAAGGAACCCAAGAACAAATAAAGTCACAATTGGGCAGTGGGGAAAAAAAGAAAAAAAAAGCTTGACCACGAGAGGCAGGAATGGGACAGAAGGCAAGCTGCTTGTCTTTGACGTCCAGCCAGGCTGCCGGAGACCAGGGTGCAAATACCCAAGTGATGCCCTGAAGTGCTAAAGGGAAAGCAGGGAAGGATGTCCCAAATAGAGCAATCCAGGTCACAGCACTTGGGGTGGAGAACAGGGCGGGTTATCAAAGCAGAGGCTTCGAGCCCAGCAGAGAGCTCAGGAAGGAGAGAACAGAGCCAGAACAGCAATGGTGCAGTGCGCGGTCCAGGTCGCGTGACCGGGGCCATCCAAACGTTGGAGTGAGGCCTCTGCCGCCCTGGGAGCAGCTGCCAAAGGAGTGGGATTTGGGCCTTTCCTGCGTGCACAGCCAAAGAAGTTGAAATCCCTGAGGATGGCATGCCTCTTGAGGAGGGAGGGCAGCCCACAGGGCAGAGAGTTCCCCACAATGGACCCGAACTTTCCTTCAACAGTCTGCTCCCCTTGCCCCGCATCCTGTCCTCATCGGCTGCTTTGTAGGTAACATCAGGGCTTTCACGTAGCCTGTGCTTGCAACCAACCTACACCCACTGCCCTCTAGACCCTTCTTAGAGCTCCTTTCCAGAAACCTCTTTCCAGTCTCACCTCTCCTGCTGTTACAGTATACAGCATTTCTTTAACAAACAGCCTCAATATTTTCAGTGTCTCAGCAAGTTCTGATGCAACTTCGTTCATATAACCCAGTTTCCTGCTAGTCCTAATCTGTTCTAGCCTCAATTTGCTACTGAAGCGCCTTAGGTTTATTATTAGTCTGTTTATTTTCTTCTTCAACAAATTCAAAGCTGGAGAAATTAGTTGTCAAGAGAATCTTCTTGGATCTGTCAGACAACTCCCTGATAATTCAGGATAAAGGCGGTTTCTTTCTTTTTTTTTTTTTAATTTTATTTATTGATTCATGAGAGACACAAAGAGAGAGGCAGAGACACAGGCAGAGGGAGAAGCAGGCTCCCTGCGGGGAGCCCGACGTGGGACTCGATCCCAGGACCCCAGGATCACGCCCTGGGCCAAAGGCAGGTGCTA
The DNA here is from genome assembly GCF_018345385.1 of Vulpes lagopus. Taxonomy (NCBI): domain Eukaryota; kingdom Metazoa; phylum Chordata; class Mammalia; order Carnivora; family Canidae; genus Vulpes; species Vulpes lagopus. The sequence goes on from NC_054828.1 coordinate 59,640,609, forward strand.
AACTGCTGAGCCACCCGGGCCACCCAAAGGCAGTTTCTTAATGCACCTTCTCTGAGGTTTCCACCATGGGAGCTTTAAATGTTCATAGTAATCTTTAAGACAAAAAACTAGACGCCTATCGGTATTAGCCAGCTGGGGAGGCTAGACCAAAATACCATGGACTGGGTGGCTTAAAATGGCAGAAATTTACTTTTTTTCAGTTATGCTGACTGGAAATTCGAGATCAAAGTAGCAGCACGGTCAGTTTCTGTTGAAAACTTCCTCCCTAATTTGCAAACAGCTCCCTTCCCCATATGTTCTCAAATGGCAGAGGAAGAGTGAGCAAGTTCTTGGTGGTTCTTCTTCTTCTTCTTCTTCTTCTTCTTCTTTGTCATCATTGTCTTCTTTGTCTTCTCTTAAAGATTGATTTATTTATTAGAGAGAGTGTGTGCACAGTAGGGAGGAGATGAGGAAGAGAGAAATCCAAGCAGACAACACACTCAGCAGGGGGCCTGATGCTGGGGACTCCATCTCACGACCCCGAGATCAGACCATAGCTGAAACCAAGAGTTGGAAACTTAACTGATGGGACCACCCAGGCGCACCACTGGTGTGTCTTCTTTTAATCCCATCCTGAAGGCCCCATCTTCATGACCTCATCCAAATCTGATTATCTCTCCAAAGCCTCATTTCCAAATAACATCACATTAGGGCTTAGAGCTTCAGCATATGAATTTTGAGAGGATGCAATTCCATTGATGGACCATCCAAAGAGCAGATAGGGTGTATTGCCAGGATTACAACAGAGCTTCCCGTACGCTTTCCATACCAGACCAAGAGCGGATGTCGCACACAGTAGTTGTTCAGTGATCCTTGTTGAACAAATTGAGACATGATCAAATGCCTAGACCTATCCTTCTAATATCATGATGCCACATAGCGAGAACCAGTATTCATTTGTTCAGCAAATAAATATATTAATGAATTAATATCTTGTACCCACAAACTCTACCATTTGAGACCAACCCCGAGCTATAGTTTGTTAGCTGGGTGGATCTCATTCCTGGCAGCCGACCTTCCTTCCTGTTCACTGTTCACTGGGTTCTCATTTCCATCGTAGCCATTGGTGGTGGCCTGCCCCTGCAAGAAAGAATGACAGGGTAGGGTTTGAATGAAGTGTAGCTGGATTCCAATCCCACAGCAACCATTTTATATTTGGGTGAAAATGAGCATGTCACTGAATAGCCTTAATAACCATAATCTCCCTGGGGATGCAGTTGCTTTCAAAGGAAAAGTTAGAATTAAACGATTTTAAACAAAATTATATTTCATCAGCCTGAAGAAGCAGCATCTCAATAAATGTCTATTCTCTTCTGAGAGTGGGCAATTTCCATTTTCTACAAATCCTGTTTCTTCTGGGAAAGTTTTCTACCTAAGGTTGTGTTCAGTCTTGGGTGACACTGGTCATCCAGGTACTCTGCCCTCTGGAAGAGGTCCTGAGATTTGTTCTGACCCAATCTTATTCCCACTGCCTCAGTGCGTCCGCAGGAAGGCATGTGTCCCAAGTTCAGCCAGTCAGCCTTTCTCTTAGGACTTTGCTGAAAAGAATGATGTGAAGACAAAAGAAACTTTTAAAAGCTCATGCATTCCAGCAGCTACACCTTTAACAATCATGAAACTTTTATCCTGGTTCTTACCTCATTTCCCAGACTGATTTTCTGGTCTTCCTTTCAACTATGAGAATTCCCCAATGCCTTTCTGATACATGATTAAGTTAGCCACAGTCTGATTCTCTAGTTTGCCACCACAAAATGCTAACTAAAATTCTATTTTTAAAACTTAAAAAAAAAAAAATCACTTAAGGGCATAACGGGAGCCAAATAAAAAGAAATAATTATCTTGTTTGTAGTCAGAAGGATTTGATACTTTAATGATAAAAAAATTTTCTATAAAATCAATATGATAGTAAACCACCAAAAGGCTTGTTCCCAACTAAAATTTAAAAAGAAAAAAAAAAGAATAACTCTACTAGATATTGAAAGGCATTATTATACCCCAAGATGTCAAACTGCAGTAGTGGATTATTTAACTAAGGATACATCGATAGCTATTTTGGGGGGGGAAAACCCTTCATATATCAAAAGAAATTCTAGAGAGATAGAAGATGTAAGTGTGAAAAATAATCATAAAAATTTTAAGAGAAAATAATATATTAATGTACTTATGTTCTTGGAGTGGGAAAAGCCTTTTCAAGTATGAATCAAAAATTAAAAGTCATAAGGGAAAAGACTGATTAATTTGACTAAATATGTTCTAAAAATTCTCTGTAGAGCAAAAATACCAAACACATGACCCCTCAACTGAATTGATTCCCAGTCTTCCCCCAGCCCTATAATATCACTAGCAATTTGCCATGTTATCACTTTAGTCATTTCTTTTTAAATCATAGGAAAGATACTATACCAGTGCTTAGTTATGTAATATTGATTCAGATTCAGGAATCTGGTGACAGCCACCTTGAACTGAACCACGTGCATTATTGAAATCTGTGTGAAATAATGAAGGCAGTGTTTTAAAATACATATTATATGTCAAGGCAAGTGCTTTGCATCTATTGTCTCATTTAAGCCTAATAAATCTACAAAGTACTGCTATTATACCCATTTTACAGGTGAAAAAATAGAGTTGAAGAAGTAAAATCACAGGCATAGTTATTAAAATGGCAGAGTGAAGACTTGCACTCAGGTCTATGAATCGAATGTGTGTTCTTAATACCTTTTGGTCCCAATGTTGATGAAATGACGTATCTCTATTTGGGAGGCTCAGTGAGCCTAAGACCAGGTGCTTCCCCTCGTTCTCCTCTTCTGAATAAAAAGCAAGCTTCGCTGCACACAAACAATTTACTCATTCAAAAACCTTTACTGAGTACCTATTATGTGCCAGGTAGAAGTTGCAGCAGTTAGTGAACAAATCAAAGTGTCTGCTCTTAAGAGAGGAAGTAGATGGTACAAGACAAACACGTAATATGCTGGATGGCAATAAATGCTATTAATAAAAGCAATTAAGGAGAATAGAGGGTGATAGAAGGCAGGGTGGGTGATTTATTATAATGGACGATCAGGGAAAACTTGTCTATTAAGGGGACATTGGAGCAGCTACTTGAGGCATTAGGCAACCAAGCAGATATTGAAGAACAGAGTAATGAGTGTGAGATTTTCAAATGCAAAGGCATGTACACTCCGGGCATGCTCGAGGAGCATGGGGTGGTGGTGGCCAATGAGGTCGGGCACAGAGCAGAGGCTAGAACACCTGGGAAAACGTCCTCCTGCCACATTCACAAAAAACCCCCTTTAGGGTCAGTGTCTGCGAGACAGCGCTTGGCTGACTTTCAAGCCGAAGAGTGTTTTATACCGTCACACTCTGGGAAGAGCTGCACGATCTGATGGCAGACTTGAGTCACCTACCCTGCTGTACCCAACCAGAGAGACACACTGTCCCTTAGAGAATGGGAAGCCAGGAGGCGTTTATGATTAGCGTACACGTCTGCTAGGTAATCTCTCCCATCAGTGTTTTTATCAAGCGGAGTAGACTAAACAGTTGAAATGATCAAGTAGCTTAATTGCACTTGGGGCCTTGACCCCTACCGTGAAATGAATTTTCTCCACTTGGACTAGGTTCTGCATTTGAGATTTACATGTGCTAGTGCTACTGTCATTTGGGTTTAGAATTACTCTGATTGTCCTCCTTGTGGGTTCCTGTTAAAAAGGCGACGCACTTAACTCTCGATAGTTAACACATATTGGGTGGAAGTGATGCCACGGATTCTGTATTTTGTTTCTGAATTCTGTTTGGCTGTCATGAGATGTCCTATAAAAGCTTGTGTTTAGACCCCAAGTCTGATCAAAAATAAATGTCAAAAGATGAATTTCACCGAAACAAGAGTAAAGGATTGAGAAGATAACCTTCAAAAGAGAAGATTGTTTTCACTGCAGTTGAGTTACTGTACTAAGACATGAAATTCCTAAGGAGCAAGGATTGGCAAAAAAATTTTTTTTTTCATATAAAAGGCCAGAGAGTAACTATTTTAGGCTTTGTGGACCATGCAAATGTCTTTTATAACTTCTCAACTCAGTGTGAAAATAATATGCAAGTATGCGTGATGGAAATGCATATTTCCATTTCATGCATAGTATGCAATAGAGTGCGGCAGGGCTTGTTCCAATAAAACTTTATTTACAAAAGGCAGGTGGCAGGCCGGATTTAGCTCACAGGACATAGCTTGCAGGCTCCTGTCATAGAGCCTCTAGTTATTTATTTTTACAAGTGCTTAGGAAAACAGGTAGGTAGACAGAAAAGTAGCACAAGTTCTTTCTTTGGTCTCCTGGCTCATGCATATCCAAATTAAATGTAATTTTCAAAAGAAATCCAATCAAGCTAAAACTAAAATAAATACCAAATAGAAATAATAAGTGGGGCTCAGGGGACAGATGACCTCTGCAGTCTTAGGACCATGGAAAATATTTTGGTGCCTAACCATGGCAGGGAGCACCCTACTTTTGCAATGGGTCATAGCAACTGTCTTGTTAAGAAAGGTCTCCGGTCCTATGTCCCCTCCCTCCTTTGTTGTGTGTGTGTGTGGAATTTAATGAAGATTTGGGAGCATGGCTATGGCACTTGCCGTGGAGACCCTCCTGGCTGTCTCCCCAGTCCCATTGTGGCCACCTCCCTCGGGCTTTCCAGGACCTCTGCACACAGCATATGCAGCAAGTCCCATGGGTCTGAGGCGAGGCCCAGGTCACCAGGAGGGTGCTCCTCCAGAAAGAGGAAAGAGACAGAGGCAGGCCTGTCTCCTATATCTGCTCAACTCAACTATAAACCCCTAGAAGGTCAAGGTCGTAGGGTATATTCCTCCCCTCTGCCCTTTGAGCAGAGGCTGACATGGACCTGCCTACAGAGAGGGTGCCCCATGAGTGCCAGCTGGAAGGAGATGCCCGAGACCGGCTGCCACGTATCTATTGATCACTCGGGGCCTTTTGAGGTCTTAACACTCAGCAGCCTTCGCCGGCCTTTCCCTCCTCCCGCCCCACATACTGCTTCACACGCCAGCCAGGAAATAAGCCTGGAAGTGAGATGCTTTACATGCTGGGGAATCTCAGAATTTTGCTTTAATGGCCCATCGAAGACACATTTAGGATTCTGTACCATGAAATCACACGAGTCCTCATTGACAGTGGTGGTGGAAAACCCAAGCACAGAAATAGAGAAGATGTGGGCAGTCTGGTGGGACCTTTGAAAGGTGCATGTTCTCCTTCACCACTAGTTTTTTGTTTTCCTTTTAAGGTTACAGTCACAGATTGTTCTCAGAAAAAGGCACAGGTTACCAGGGGCGCTGGAGGCTCTGTTGTTAGCAGCATCGCCACCCATCTAGGGCTGCTCCCTTCTCTGCGTGGTCCAGGTGAGAGTTTGCCCGTGAGAGCAACTCAGGATGTTGGGAACACAGAAGTGAAGCCGAGAAGTGGTTGTCGGCAGATGTGGGGGCAGAGAGGAGATTCCCAGCTGCTTCCAGAGAGTTCTCAAGAACCATCAGCTTCGCTGCAGCAGACTGAGGCTGTTGAAGCTCCTCTGAGGTTCCTAAGAATTGCAGTAGCTTCCAGGCAGGCTTCTGAGAAGCCACCTGCTTAGGTGGTGCTGCCTGAGATCACCAGTGCAACAACCGTGATCTCCAGCGACAGCTTCCCTGATTTCTGCATCCTCAGAGTCCCCATGAAAACCCCTAATTCCATGTTGAACCCTTTATCCAGCCTGAGCCCTCTATCACCGCAGGTAAAGACAGTTAGGGTAGCACACGGGTCACATCACCCTAGCACTTACTTTCCTGTTGGAAATCCCTGGGTGTCAGGGAGAGCGGCCCCCAGGAACCAAGTGCTGGGTGCTTGACTTTGAGCCATATAGGCGCCAACAAGAAGGGAAATGGCCCCGGATCCGGAGGCCCACAGGAAGCCCCTCCATGAAGCGGGGAGAGCAAGCAGCTCTACCTGCGGTGCAGGCATAGACAAGAAATGAACACACCGGAGCCACTGCAAAGGGGGGGGGGACGCAAATCCCCCCCAGGGGGGAATCTCCCCTGCATGCTGCTCATGCAGCTTTTGCATTCGCAATGTCCCCTGACCCGGCACCACCCCCAAGCCTGGGGCATCCCCCGTGGCTGACCTCCCCCTACCCCCGAGAGGGCCCTCCCATCCAGGTGCAGGGACTGTTCCAACAACTGGAAGATGCCCTCTGATGGCAAAGACTCGGATCGTGGAGGAAGAACCCTGTGGGTCTTAGGATTACAGAAGACGCTGGAAGCGCTGCCTCCTAGCTGGGTTCCGCAGCTTCCCACCAAGACAAGGCTGGGGTGGGGGGGTCCCCTTTGGATGAGCCACAGAGTCAGCAGGCTCTGCTCTGGGCCCAGGCCATCTCCCCTGTCCCCCACCCTCTGAGCCACCCTCCCCAGTCCCCTCCAGCTCCCCAGGCCCCCTGAGCCATCGCCGCCTTGGAGCTTCAGAGCCCATCATGGGATCTGCTCTGCGGTGCCCCCTACCCCCCCGGGGTGAGCCCTTCCCTGGGGAAGCTTTCCCTGGACCCTCGGCTCTGGGGCACCTGCCCTGTGCTTGCACAGCACCTGCCCCATAGGGCCTGCAGGAAGGCCGCGTGGTTTGTGGAAGCAGAGCCTCAGCAGAGCCTCAGTGAAGGGCCGGGCCCAGTCGATCACCCTTCTCCCTCCTCGGGCCGCAGTGTCCCGCTCAGGCCAGCAGGCCGCTGTCCCCAAGTATGCCCGCCACTGCGCCCTGGTGACAGGCAGGAATAAAACACGGTCCCCGCTTGTGGCTTGGGAGGGCCACAAATCCCAGTACCTGGGGGGGTCACAGGGTTTAGGGGGCCACCCCTCTCTGCACCCCGGGGGGTCACGGGATTTGGGGGCTTCACCTCTCTGCACCCCGGGGGGTCACGGGGTTTGCAGGGGGTGGGGGGGCCCGGAGGTGGCTGGGACAGAAGGCCTGGCAGGAATGCGGACCCTCCCGAAGGCTCTGCTGCCCTGGGGGTGAATCTGAAGTCCGACCCCCAACCCCTTCCCGCCGCCCCAGGAGGCCAGGAGGCGGGGCGCCTGCACAGCTCAGCGGCTGAGCATCCGCCTTCGGTCGTGGGGTCAAGTCCCGCGTCGGGAAGCCTGATTCTGTCTCTGCTTCTGTGACTCTCAAGATGAAATAAATTCAAAAATCTTAAAAAAAAGCGAGCAAGCCAGGAGGCAGCTGTGTCGCCCTCGCTCTGGCCGGATACTGGGTAGAGCTGAACACCCAGGGGACCCCCGGGAACCTGCGCTGGGTGGCAGCGGGGGGCCAAGCCCCCACAGCGGGGGAGGGGGGAGGCCGGGAGGGAGGCTGATCACCAGGACCGCGTCCGAAATACTCGGGAGCATCCAGGGCCACTGGGCACGTGGAGGTAGCGTGGAGGATGCCCAGGGGAGCGCAGAGGCCGGTGGCCGGAGGAGAGCCTGGGCTCCTAATCAGAAATGGCCAAGGGAGGCAGGCGGGGCCTTGCGTCTTGCCCTGTCCTCCTCCCTCTTATCAGCTGGGAGAGGATGCGGAGTGGGCGCAGAGCGTGGGAGGGCAACAAAGCAGCTCTCTGTAGTAAAGCAAACAGGAGGCTGTGGTTCCCATGCAGAAAGCTGAGATCTCTCCTCCTTCCCCGGGCAAACGGGGCCCCCTCACCCCAACAACGCTCCCTGGGTGGGATCAGAGTTCAGTCGGTTGTAAAAACGCCCAGAAGACACATCCACGCACAAAAAAAGACTTGCACACTGATGTTCAGAGCAGCGTTGCTTAAAATAGCCAGAAGGTGGAAACAACCCAAATACCCATCAACTGATTAATGAATAAACAAAATATGTTATATGCAGACAATGGGGCGGGCGAGCCTAGAAACAGAAGGGCAGTACTAATATATCCTGCCATAGGGTGGGCTCTCGGAGACCTTATGCTAAATGAAGGGAGCCAGCCACGTGGGACCGTGTAGGACCACACGATTCCATTCCTGTGAAATGTGCACAACCGGAAATCTAGGAGCTAGACATTCAATTAATGGTCACCCAGGACTGAGGAAGCGGGGGGTTGGGGGGGAAGAGGGTGGTTGCTAAGGAATACTGGACTGCCTCTGGGGACGATGGAAATGGTCTCAAATTGGACATGTTGGTGGTTCTACATCTCTATGAACATCCTAAAAACCATTCAATTGTACTCCCTAAATGGGTGAATTCTGTGTCACATAAATTATATCTCAACGAAGCTGTGTTTCTGAAGGCCTAATGGAAGCTGGTGTTTGAAGTCCGACCCCCCGGGCCTCAGTGCCTCCTCCGTGGTACCACGGTCAAAGCATGGCCTCCTGCAGCCACACCTGCTCAGCTACGGGTGTAGGCCTCTTGCAACACTGAAGCAATGGACAATCAAAGCAAAGAAGAACACACCTAAAATAAGAGATTTAGGGTAAACAGAGCGTGCAGCCGTCATCTCTCCAGTCACCCAGTCCAGGCACCCAGGAGTCATGCTTGGCACCTCCTTGACCCTCGTCCTCCACATGGGGTCCGTCATTGAGTCTGTAGACGGTGTCGCCCAAACACTTCAAATCTGTCCCCTTGTCTCCTTCTCTGCTGCTGAGCCCTGGTCCGAGTTATCACCTGAGCCCTCCGAGAGCGTCCTACCCGGCTCCCTGCTTCCACTCCTGTCCCTTCTGGCTCATGCTCCATTCCACAGAGCAAACTTTCCAAAACCCAAATATAACCAAGTCACAATCCCCAGTAACTTCCCACGACTCTTAGGAAAAAGAAAGATCCTTAAGCTCGCCCACAAAGTCCTGTGGCCCCCAGCCCCTACCTTACCTGCTAGCCACGTGTTGCAAGAGCCTCCCCCTTGCTTTCACGTGCCAGCCACACCGGCTCTCCCTCGTGGTCCTTCAGAGGAACCGTGCTTCCTGATCCCACAGGCCCTTTGCACCTGCTGTTCTCTTGAACAGAAAGACCAATCACTGACAACTCACTTGGGTCCTTTTTATCCTTCGAATTTTAACTCAAGTATCCCTCCAGTGGCTTCCCGTTACCAAAAGCGCCTGTGCCCCGTCTCCTACCCTCAGTCGTGCAGTCTGTTCATCCCTTTGTAGCATTAGCACAGTCTGCCTTGGATTGAGTATTTATTAATTCTCTCCTGGAATGCAAGTCTCCTGATCATGTCCCAGACTTCCCAGTCTCCCCCACACACCCGTGCCAGCTCCGCGCACAGAACAAAAGCTCAGTGTAAATGTAAGGAATGTGAAGTCCATCTTCAGACTCTTCACAAGTGTTTTTGTTGTTGTTGTTGTTTTTGTTTTGTTTTTTGTTTTTTTCCAGCTCTGCTGTTCCCCAGGGCCCTGTATCTTCTGGCCGCCCTGGGGCCTCCAGGCATATCCTGTAACCTGGCCTGGCCTATCCAGGAAAAACCACCTTTAGCCTTCCTACTGCCCCTTCCCCATCCCTGCTGCTGCTGCCCTCAACCCATAAAAAGAAATCCCTCCTTGGCGGCTCAGTCAGTTTAGTGTCTGCCTCTTGATTTCGGCTCAGGTCACCACTCAGGGTCGTGAGATCGAGCCCGGTGTTAGGCTTTGTGCTGGGCGTGGAGCCTGTTTCCCTCTTCCCCTACCCTTCCCTCAAATTCCCACTTGCCTGCTCTCTCTAAAAAAAGAAGAAATCTATATCCAACCTAATTAACTTCACCAAAGTGAGAACATGGCTAGCCCCTTAAACAGTTGTGGGAGTGATGTTTCTAGAAGAGCATCAGTGCGAGGGCCCCATCTACAGAGAGGGCGGAGGTATGTTAGGGTTTGGCCAGGTGCTAACTACCCCGCTTCTCCAGGGATGACTGTCCTCAGCTGTCCTGGCCTTTCACTGCCCTTCTCCTTCCTTTACTCCTGCAGTCTCCACGGGGTCAGCAGCTGCCAGATGAGGACAGGGGAAGAGGCAGACACAGCTTCGACCATTTGTACGTGGGGGCATCCTTAAGGCCAGGCTCTGGATTTGGGGAGAGCCTATATCACAGTCCTGATGAACATAGTTTTGTTTAATTTTTCCTGAACTCCGCGTCCAAAACTTACCCAGATTGTTGGCTCGTGTCACATCAGATGTTTTATGGTAGAACCGAAAAAATAAACCACTCTAAGCAGCCAACTCCATGCCTAAATTAATCTAGATCAAAGGACTCCAGATTTGGGGTGTTTTGCTGGCCTCTGGGTCGGGTCAGAAGCTCAGGCTAGGTCTCACCACACGTGTGTCCTCTGGGCAGAGCTTCCCAAGGTCTCTTCACTCAAGAACCGTTTGGGACACTTATTACAAAGGCATTTTCTCAAGCTGCCAGCTTGCTGAATTATAAGCCTTAGGGCAGGGACCACCAGGTCTCTAGATTTGTTAGAGGTTATGGGGCATCTCCTCCAGGAGAGGCGGTGACTAGAGCAGCAGTGTTGCTTTTGTCCTTGGTGGTTACGTGCCTGTAAAACCCTCGTGGGAGTCCTACTGCTGGAATTGCCAATCCAGCAAGGTGGGACCCATGAAAGTGAATTCCTACCAAGGTCCTGGGTGATGCTGATGCTGCTGGTCCGGGCCCCACACTTTGAGAATCACCGTTTTAGAGCAAAATTCTTTGAAAGAATTGTCTGTGTTTGCTGCCCCCACCTCTCCCATGCCATGGCCTCCTGAACCCACTCCATTTGGGATGGACTCCCTTTCACTGTTAAGGTCATCAGTGACCTACTCATTGCTAAGTCCAGTCTTCCTTCATCCTCCTTGGCCTATTCAACATGCCTCATTTCTCCCTCAACTGCGAAATGTTTCCTCACCAGATGCCCAAAACACTCCTCTCTCTCACTTTCCCGGTTTCCCTTCTATGTCATTGTCTGCTCCTTCTCAGTCTCCTTGGGTTGGGGACCTCCTTCCTTTATTCTCTATACTCACTCCCTACAAAATCCAACCTATAGCTTTAAATGCCACCTGTATGCCATGGGTTCTCAAATGTACACCTCAAACCCGGCTATCTCTCTAGAACTATGTATGAATTGTATATATTTTCATTTATCCGATTGCCTGGTTAACACTTCTGCCCATTTCCAGATCTCAAACTTACATTCCCATGCACCTGGCCTCCACCGTCCTACTCCTCTCCCCATCTCAATAAATGGCAACCCCATCCTTTTCATTGCTTAGGCCAAAATTATTCGAGTCATCCTTGACTCCTCCCCTTTTTTCACAACTCATACCCAATCTATTAAAAACCTTATTGGATTTCAAGGCTCATCAGCAGTCACCACCTTCACTACCACCACACTGGCCCAAGTGACTCTTGTTTCTTTCCTGGATTCTTGCAGCCACCTCCTAGCTGGACCCCTGGCTTCTGTTCTTGCCTGGCTTTGGTCTACCCTCCATGCAGCAGTCAGAGTGATCCTGCAACACAAAGGAATCAAAAATCATCTTTAGAGTGACCTGCAAAGCCTGCACAATATGTGCATCCACTTTGTCCCACGTTGTCATCTGTCACACTCTGCTCACCCATGCAGGTGCGGCTCTACTGGACTCGCTCAAATATGTAGGACACCTCAGAGTCTTAGTACTTGCTGGTCCCCCTGCCCAGAATGCTCTTCCCTTACATGTCTGCACAGCTCACCACTCTTCTCCTTCCAGGCCTTGCTCAAATGTCATCTTCTTGGGGAAGCATTCTCTGACCAGGCCCTTTCAAATTGTTTAACAACTCCACCTCTCATTCCCTGTCCCCTCTCATTTTTTTTTCGGAGGACTTCTTCACTTAATTCTCTTATGTTATTTATTGCTTTATTCCCTCCACTGGATTGTAGGTCGATAAAGACACAGATTTTGTACATTTTATTGATGTATCCCTAGGCGCATAACTGGCATTGAAAAACATTTGTTGAATGCACCAATGAGATCTGATTTTGATACCAGGTGCTCTGTGTAAGTCATCTTACTTATCCCTACTTCCCAGCTGAAGAAACTAAGGTTAATTGGCTATGTAATTTGTTTAAGGTCAGTACAACCTTCAGGGTGAGCCCTTATTTGTCCGTGGCCTTGAAGGGTGATGCCAGAACTTTCTGACTGACTCTCATTGGATACTGGAACCTGTCCCCAAATGATGGGTCATTCTCAGTCATAAGTACAGCTGGACATGCACAGACAGCTCTGTTTGGCTCTAAAGCCCCCTGATTTTTCCACAGTGCTACCAAACCCCTACAGTTTCCATGATAGCCACTGAATATATTTAGTTAACTAAAAGCATTCTTTTTTTTAGCATTTTTTATTTGAATTCCAGTCAGTTAACATAGTGTAATATTAGTTTCAGGTGAACAATTTAGTGACTCAGCACTTCCATGCGTCACCCAGTGCTCATCACAAGTACCCCCTTAATCCCCATCTCCTATTTCCCCCCTCCCCCCCCACCTCCTCTCTGTTCTCTGTAGTTAAGAGTCTGTTTCTTGGTTTGCCTCTCTTTTTCCCCTATGCTTATTCGCAGCTGAAAGCATTCTTCATTGATTGCACACTAACTGGTCACTCAGTCCAGTTCTCTGTCCCAACGCTCAATGCTTTCCAGATTTCTTACCTGCAGATTGTTTATTCCCACCCAGGGGCTTGCTGAGCCACTTCTCGATTTTGAGCCTGGAGTGGGGTTTGACTGGAGACAGAGCCTGCTCCTTCAGCCAGTAGGGAAACAGGTCCACACAACAGGGCCACTTCCAGCTTCTTTCTCTAAATGTCTCCTAGTCTTGCTTTCCACCGGGTCCACATGAGGATCTTCATAAAACAAAAGGAAGCCTCACTTTATAAGAAAACACAACCAAAACAAAACGTTTTCCAGGGAAGTTGGCTCTCTCCCTATCTGCCCCCATCTTCTTTTCTGCTTCCTCTTGTGGGGTCTTCTCAGTCTCTACCGAAGTAGTGCTTTGGCCCCATCGACAAGGAAGCCTCAGTTGTGAGACTTGGGATGACTTCTCCTGCGATTCCTTTGCTTTTCCAAAAGTGCCTTGCAAAACCTCTTACTTCTCCGTCCTTTTTAGCTTTCCAGCTTCCAACTCTCTAGTCTCCCTTCTTAAATAATTCTTCTTAACAAGAATGCCTCGAATTCCATTACGAGTCAATTAAAAGCCTCGAAATACCTAAAACTATAGAGAGAATTTAACTTGTCTTAGGAGACCTGCTGGAGGAGGAGTTGCTGGTCCTTGTCACTGAGAATTGCAGTGATTCGGTGACAAATTACATCTATTGCTTAAGCAATGAATCAGAGGGTGTTGGCAACACCCTCTTAGATATGGACAAATAAGGAATATTCCCTTGAGGAAGGGTGTACCCGGGCAATGTTCAGAGGAGAGACAAAGGTCAAGCTCCAGTTAATCCCCAGGAGCATTGGTCAGCACTGCTGCTGTCCAACGATCAGAACTGGGGTTACTTAGAGCCATTTTCTGAGAAGGCCCCATCTACTGTCTTCTGCACCTGGGAAGGCCCTGGGTGAAAATAGGGAAAATACATACAAAAAGAGCAGGGTCTCTGCTCAGAGTGCACATCTGGGCCTCTCTTAGAAACCTTCCCATCGTGGCTCCAAGCATGGATTAACTTTCTAACTTTGTCCTCTTGTCTGTCAACATGATCAAAAGTACCAAATAAGAATGCACCAGGAAATAGCAAATAGGCGGTCTTTCCAGTGCAAGATGCATGACAACTGACCATTGTAGTCAAGGGGCCTGTCTCAGGAGGAGAAGGTCCAAGGAGGGACTAATTACGATCTATAGAGGCCCTAAGCATTAAGAAGGATACAGTGCTCTCCTCCTCGTAAAGTTAATTTTTAAATACAAAATGCAAGCCATAAAATAAATATAATACAGTCTATTTTCCCCCATGATATCAAGTAATTTGAAAAGAAAAAAATACCGTGCCTCTGACATCCTGGTGCCCTAAACCCAAACACAGGCTTGGAATAACACAGCAGTTTATGGTAGAGGTTTTCCCCATAGAGGAACTCGCCTGATGGTAGGAGACATTTATCCAGATTCATCTATCCCTTATTAAGTACCAGCTCTCTGCCAGATGCTACACTCAGCAATTTTGCATAGTTCATTTCCTAATCCCAGCAATACAATTTTATGGCAATCTGGGGACAAATTCCATCCATTCCATCCAAATGAGAGTAAACCAAGGAGTTTGGTAACACCTTCCCAAACTGTAGACCATGTTTCACAAACAAGAAAACTAAGTGTGTTGGTGAATCTACTAAGCATCGAGGTGCCAAAATAGGGTAGACATGTAAGTGATTTCTGAAGGGAAAAAGAGGAATAGGCAGGGAGAGCCTCAGACACGATGTAGGCCCGGCCCTGGAGAAAGGGGGTGGGTCAAGGAGGAAGATTCGAGGGCTGCAGCACAGATCTAGGAAGGGCACAGCCAGGCTCAGGGCATCCTCAAGCCAAAGGTGCTCATTGGAGGAGTCACGGACGTGTCCAGAATGGGTCTGCCTTGACGTCCCACCGTGTATCACTGCTGGGGAAGAGGCCTCAGGAAGCTTGGCTGGGGTGGATCCGGTGACTGGGGAAGGGTTGAGGGAACAGGGCGTCTGTCAATTATGTCCCTGCAGCAAGAGATCTGAGAGATGTGTTTCCTCAGTTGCCACACTGAGGGATTAGAGAATTAAAATAAGTTTTCCTGTTCCCCTAGCTTGTTTCAGGGTGAAACTGTGATTCACATCCAGGCTTTTTGGATCCATGTTCCAGATTTTTCTCACTATACCAAGCAGATCCCTTATTTAAGATGATGTGGAATTGTGGAATTTTAGGTTACTTGAATTTATCTGTTAAATGTTTTTGTTTGTTTGTTTGTTTGTTTGTTTGTTTTAAAAGTCTCCTTTCAATATGTTGCAGTCTGCTGGCTTCCGAGTTGGGGAGTTTTGCCAACTACCAGGTTGCCCTGTGTAGAATTCTATCCAGGTTTCTGGGTATAAGCTGGAGTCAAGAGAAAACACGACACCCTTGAAAAGTAACTGGGCATTATTGTACCTCAGACACCTCTGAAATAGAACTTGCATTCTTGTTGGAGACAAGGCATCCTGCCCTATAAAACATCTTTTCTGCAGGCTGATGCCATAAGATAATGAGCAGACACATCAGCTTCTAGCTGTGACAAAGATAGGCTTTTCTGGCACGTTCAAGCTCTTCTTTCTCTCTGCTAAGGAGGAGGTTTGGTAGCACAATAAGCCATCAACGTTGTGTTGTCAGTGATAGCGAGAGAAAGGTTTGCTAGGTGGATGCCATTCTCTGAGGAATTCATTCATTCCACAAATATTTTTTTTTAATTTTTTATTTATTTATGATAGTCATACAGAGAGAGACAGAGACAGAGACACAGGCAGAGGGAGAAGCAGGCTCCATGCACCGGGAGCCCGATGTGGGATTCGATCCCGGGTCTCCAGGATCGCGCCCTGGGCCAAAGACAGGCGCCAAACCGCTGCGCCACCCAGGGATCCCCCATTCCACAAATATTTACCGAATGCCCACTATGTCCCAGAAACTGGAAACGTGGTGATGAACATGGGGACAGACAAGGCCCTGTTATCATGAAATTTTCCCTCTGGTGGGAAGACAATAAACCACAAACAATACCGAATAGTAGTAACTGCTGTGAAGAATATAAAAGATTACAAGAGGCTCAAGAGGAGTGGGGGAAGCTGGGGGTGCTTATGTAATGAGCCAGAGAAGGCTTCTGAGCATGGAAAGGTATGGATGGAGCCATCCACGTGAAGATGCAGGGGGGGGAGCATCCCAGAAACAAAGAACCCTGGGGAGGAAGGACAGCGCTGGAAGGCAGGCACATGCATCCTCATTTGAAGCGATGGAATGGGGGTCTGTATGGCTGAAGCCGGGAAGGTGGGGGCAGAGGGTTCATGGATCAGAGAGTTAGATGGGGGCCAGGTCACACTTTTGTACTTGGAAGCCACTAGAGATTTCTAAGCAAGTAGTGTTAGAAGCTGATTTAGAGTCATGGGGAAAATGTGTGTGGGAGGCCAGAGTAGAAGTGGAGAGGCCATTTGGCTGGGATTGAGAAGGTCCAGAGGGAGATAATGGTGGCCATGGTGGAGGCGAGGTGTGACCAGGCTCTAAATGCCCTTAGCCTGCTCCTGCATAAGCCTCTTGGAACCCAAGCTCATCTACTCAGGATGGAGACTGAAATAATGGTCTCTTGGCCCCGAGCACAAAACACGTCATCTGAGATGTCAGTAGGATGCAGTGTAGACCTGGGGTGAGGCAGAGGATCTTAACCGAAGACAGAGAAGAAAGCCAAAGGCACGGTCCCAACTCGCCTGTGCATGATTGAAAGGGGATCGGATTCAAAAAGCAAAAAACCTATTAAATTCTATATTTTGGGACTTGGGGTGCATTTGGGATCCACTGTTGGATGCAGTATGGCTGCATACCCCTGGAGATACTACAAGACGCAGGGGTGAGTTACGTGCTGCCAGGAGTAGCTACCAATTATACAGCGCTCACTAGGCAGCGGGTGCCAGCTGCTTTGCCTCTCTCATCTTATTTAATTCTCGGAGCAATTCTGTACTGTAAGCTCATTATCCCTACTTCATAGATGAGGAAACTGAGGCACACAGAGGGTAGTATTTCAAACCTGAATACTCGGACTTTGATGGGTCTCTTCTGCTAAATATGAGTGGGGCTCCAATGACTCCAAGGACATGGAACCTCAGCCTGCCAACCACAGCTGTCCTGCACTTAAGTGCACCGGGGCCATTCTGAGGGGCATCTTCTAAGACCTGGAGCTGTGGTGCCAGAATCACGGATGTGAATTTTCCCACTAAGGGTGTTGCCAATAGACCCTGGCTATCAGACCCAATAGAAGACCTTAGAAAAGGGTGCCGAGGTCTCAACAATCAGAAATTGTTGGTCCCCGATGTCATGGCCCAGCTCTAACCAAGGTACTGCTGATTCTCATGGGGACGTTTGGCAACGAATTCATTTAGCGATTATTTACTGACCTACTAAACGCTGGGCACGGTGCTAGATACCCAAGGTGATGGGGGAATAAGACCACTCTCTGCCTTCAAGGTTGTTGCAGGTTAGTAGGAATACCAACCCGGTAGCCCGCCTAACGTTCACAAAACAAGAGGATTAACAACATAAAATATGTGTGTAAATATTTAACCAGAAAACCACAGGACATAGAAGAGAAATGTGTTAACTGAACAGAAATTAGGATCTAGAATCCATGTGGGTCGGGGCAGGCAGGGAGAGAGGGATTTAAAAGAAGAAAGGGGAAGATTACTAAGGTCACAATGAAGGAATTTGCAGTACATCTAAGGATGCCAAACATTTCACTGAGAAAGGTAGCATCTGGCTGTATTTCTGCCTGAGGCCACTGTCCTCCTTTGAGGCTGAAAGCGCTTGCCATCTGCTGGGTAATGCTAATGTTAATACAAGAAGATTTTGCTTATGACTTGTATTCTGCCCAGGAGAGGTGGACGGCAAATCTAATAACACATGGAATGGAGGGAAATATGTTCTTGGGAAGCTCCCAGGCTAAAATCCGACTGCTCTTAAGACCTCTTCATGAGATCAAGGGCAAGGTTTGCTCAGGGATCTTTTACCAATAATTTTTGTATTGGGAAAAACACAGATCTGCAGCAGAAGGACAAAAGTTGGGACTTTGAGAATTCTGGGGCTCTAATTACCCTTCTCCCTCAACCATCCCACTCGCTCAGACGTGTGAAAGAGTCACTTGGGTAAAAAGAAAAGGAAAACAGGGAAGGTTTCTGGGGAAGGTCCCACCCTTGCTTCTGAACTAGAATTGCTCATCTGGGTCGTATTACAGAGGTGGGGACAAAGTTTCCAGAGGGCTTCATTAAAATATTTTCTGGGAAAGGGAATTGGAGGCTTCTTTCTCCATCTCGTTGACATGGATTATTAGTTGTTTGACACTTGGGCAAGAACACTGAGTCTGGGGCTTTGAGAAAGAGAAGGCTGTTCTGGGTAGAGTGCCTCCTCCTGACACCAGCCTCTAGAACAACCATCTGGTACATACCTCTTCATCTTTGCGATGAGTAAGAACTCTCCCACCAGTCATAATACTGGCTTTTTGCTATTTAAATTACAAATACTTTTATCTTGTTTGCTGTTACCTTTTAGCTCTGCTTATGGTATTTTTCACTTACTTAAGGATTTTCTCTTTTTATAGTAAGCTCTACTAATCTTGGCCTCTATAGTTTCTACCTTTGGCGTTAAACATAAAGGAACCTTCAACATCCAATATTTTGAATTATTCATCTATATTTATTATTTTTTCATCTATATTTATTCTAATTCTTTAGCACTAATCTGTTCTACTTTTATGTATAACATGAGATAATGATTTAATTTAATTTTCCACCTGATTAATTTTTCCAGGACCACCTGGTTTTTTTTTGTCCATTCCTTCAGTAATATGAAATATATCTTCATCATACACTAAAAATTTTATATACTTAGGTGTGATAGATTGCAGTACCACAGAACCACAATCCTGACAAATATTTCAGAGCCCCTTCTTATGGTTCCCTGCCTACAGGAAGGGAAGACATATGAATTCAGGGATAGCCATATAACTTGTGTTGGTCAGTGAAACACAAGCAGGATTGACATGTGTCACTTATATACAGGGACTTTGAGAGCCAGTGAGTGGCCCTTCATGGTTTTTTTCCCCCTTTGTAACAATACCATTACTGTTTCCAGACAGATACTGCTCCATCAGCCCACGTCCTGGACAAAAGCAGCATGGGAGAGGATAAGTACTCGGGGGGAAAGCTAAAGAGTTGGATTAAAATTGTCTTGTACACATTTAGTTTTGGAGTTTAGGTGTTATCTTTCCTCCACTATCACAAGAGCCTTGGCAACACAATGGGTTCTCACATGATTGTCTGCATCACCATCTCATAGATGACCATCTCTCTCTCCGCCAATTCCTTCATTTGGGCCTGACTCAGAGCTCCATTGTGAAATGGTAACATTGGGCTGCCAGAAATGATGTGGGAAAGTGAAGAATGGAATTTACCTGGGGAAATGCTGAAAGGTAAGGGAGGTGGGAAGCCAGTAAAAATTTGCCAAAATCCCATTTCTTCTCGTCACGGATGCTGTTTATTCCTCACGAACTCAAGAGTGTTTAGAGAAGTTGCTGTGGCAGTCACTCTGTAAGGCATGGAACTTTCTGAAAGGTGGCAGTGTAATTTAAGCACCACCGGGTCTGGAATGGTTGGATGCAGAAGCTGGAGAGGTTTTCATGGGCAGGAGTTCTTTAATGTTCTCCCTCCATCTCAAAGTCACTTGCCCATCTCCCAAGGGACTGAGTGCAAATCCTTGCACCAGCAACTCAGGGGACATGCCACTGAGGCTCTGGAGAATGTTCAGGTTTGCATTTTTCCAACTTCAAAACCTCTTCACAGCCTCAGACTGAGCCAGTAAGAGCTGATGGATTCTAGTCAGAATCACGTCTGAATGTAGTTAAGACCTAATTCTGCACCTTTGCCTAAATTTTGACATTGAATGGCAGCCAAAATGTGACTCTCTTTTGAGCCTGGAGTCAGGGTAAACTGTACTGTTTCAAAGAGCATTCCTACTCCAACCCCCCTCCACAGCCACCTCCACAACTTCGCAGAGATTCGCAGACGTATAAATCAGAGTTGGCTCAGTGTAGAGGAGGATGGAGAACTGGACACCACCCAAACAGAGAAGTCATACCCAGAACAATTAGTTACCAGCAACGTACATTCCAAACAGCACATCACAGAAACAGGAATCTCCTAAGTTCAGGGCAATTAAGAACAGAAGCAGCTGGAAAAACAGGGAGAAAAAATGGGTAACGATCCTAACATAAGGCTACATTTTTGCTGTTGACTGACTATTTCTGTGTTCTCTAAATTCATATGTTGAAACCTAATCCCTCCAAATGTGCTAGTATTTGGAGGTGGGGCCTTTCGAAGGTACTTAGATTGTGAGAGCAGATCCCTCACGAGTGCAATTAGTGCCCTTGTGAAAGAGACCCCAGAGACCACCACTTCCCTCACCCCTTCCACCATGTGAGGATACAACAGACCACAGCCATCTATGGATTAGGAGGCAGGTGCTCACCAGACACTGAATCTGCTAGCACTTTGATCTTAGACTTCCTAGCCTCCAGAACTGAGAGCCATGAATGTTGTTGTTTATAGG
Organism: Vulpes lagopus; assembly: GCF_018345385.1. Lineage (NCBI taxonomy): Eukaryota > Metazoa > Chordata > Mammalia > Carnivora > Canidae > Vulpes > Vulpes lagopus. Next base: position 59,660,877 of record NC_054828.1, read on the forward strand.
CACCCAGTCTCTGGTATTTTGTGATAGCAGCCTCAACAGACTAAAACAACTTTGAACAGTAAAATGAAGAAACAGAATTCTCTCCAGCTATTACAGGAATCCCTACTTGAGAAAAGGACATTCAAACACTGCACTGGGTGCAAGAAAAGTGCATCAGTGAATTAGATTATGGAAAGCCAAAAAAAAAAAAAAAAGTACAAACAGGACCAAATCAAAGATATTCTCATTTAGCTCCTTCCTGAGAAGAGGTCCAAAGGAACATATTACACCTGGTAGCGTAGTGGTTATTGGTACCGTCCTACTGATGGGGATGTAGACTCAATGTGGTTCTTATTCCCTAGCTGAGGCTTAGTCATTCTGAATTAATAAAAAATAGCTTTTCTTCATAAACTATTAAGGTAAATAATCTCATGAGGCTTTCTCTAGATGGGTATCTGAAGTAGGTAGACCCCACTACCAAATGAGGTCAGAATTCCAGTCCCCAGACTGGACAGCCCAGACAATCAGCACCCTTACAGAACTGCAGCAGAGCAAGGCTTAGTCCTGCCTGGGTGTGCTACAAATTACACTTCCCATCTCTAAACTCCTTTCGTCCTCACAACACTGTCACGAGGCAAACAGGGTCGATATTTTACAGATTAGGAAACAGAGGCACGGTAAAACCTGGGTCACAAAGTTGGCAAATGGCAATGCTTTACCACTGAAACAAACTCTCAAGTCCTTTTAGCTAGCCCCTGCCACCCAACTGGCAAGATCTTCCAAAACAAGGCTGCAGATAGTCAATGTTCAAGCAACAAGGAAAGACGTGTCCTAGACACTTTTGAGGATGGTGTCCAAGATTCTTTGGGATCACCCCTGAGCCCAGGGCTGGGACCGCAGCAGCCATACCTAAAACATGAGATTTTATGGCACCCTGGCCATGACTGATGGATCCAATATAGGATGCTTGATCTAACGTAGGACATTTTGAATGTGTCAAAAGAAAGAAAAAGAAAGAAAGAAAGAAAGAAAGAAAGAAAGAAAGAAAGAAAGAAACCATGATAAATCCAGAGAGGGAGTCATGGAAGCTAGATTTTATTAGGGGCAACTCTTTCAAACAATTTTTCCTGGATGCTGTAAGATACTTCAGTATCTCCATTCAACTTTTTGGAAAATATAATTTAATCTTTAAAATATTTTGCCTAACTAATCATTTCTTGCAACTAAAGAGCCATAGTTAATAAACACAATTTTCCCAGTCTCTCCCACTCCAGATCTTAAACTTATCTTTCCATGTAACACCTGTTGCTTTTATCCAAACGCAGTTCTCTCTTCACTGATTATTTTCTCTGCATTTGTCTGACAATGGGAAAGTTGGGGTACTTTCTATTTAGGCCACATTTTCCTTGGACTCACCAACTATTGACCTTCTCAGATGACCATGAAAAAAATTAGAGGCTAGAAGAGAAAAAAACACACTTACGTACTTAGGAGGAATGAGTGGACCGGCAGGAAGCCAATGGGATTGTGAAATCCCTGTTAAATTAATAAACTCCCTGTCAAATTGCCTCAGTTCCTCTGAACACTGAGAAGACACTAGCAGTCTGTCTCGGGCCCACCAGAACCAGCTAGTTGACTCACATTGCAGGTTAGGTCAGTTCAGTATCCTTAAATCACCTCCCTTTTGAGTCAAGTTTGCAGTTCACGTGATACCAGATCAGCAGGCCGGTAGGTAAAACGACACTCCGAAGAGTATTATGAGCTCTAAGCTTGCAAGTGGAGTTATATTAAAAAAATAATAATAATCAATTTAAAACTTAATCCCTCTTTGCTTGGACTCAGGGAGACATGGACAAACTTTGGGCGGCTCTTCCATTTGATAAGGCTGAGTGCAGTGGCTATAAATTAGAAAATAACAAATGGAGTGGTAAGGAGGCACTTGCGGTGCCCTAGAACCTTCCCACTTTTCCAGAGTCCTGCAGGATTATGGGAAAGACATATTGGGCAGAGACACCAGAAGGGAGAGGCCTGTACAAGCGCCTGAAGGACTTCACACGGAGGCCTTTGCATCTGTAGGTGGTGCCAAGCATGGGTAACCAAGAGTGCGTGTTATGAGCCTCCGGTGTCTACTTCAGCATGGTTAAAGGTGCTCTTAATTGGTTTTCTATCCAGAGGCATTAAATTAACTTTAACTAAAAATATTGCTTACTTAGTTCAACGAAGGAAAATTGGATTTAGATTTAAGAGTTGCTGTGCAGATGCAAAATAAGCTCTAAAGCCTTCACATTTTTTACCACAGCATATGGGCAAAGCAAAATGCAAATGATTTTGCAATTCTTGATTTGAATGTAAGTACTTTTGCGTCTGACACCAGCATACTTTTTCACTCATCCAGGTTGATATTGGGGGGAAAGAGGAGCATTAGGGAAATAAAGTCAGATTTGGACTCTGCTAAGTTGTTTGTCACCGTGCATGGCTAAACCATCTCATTTAGGGTCGGCCGATATCAGAGTCAAACAGATCAGTGCCTTGCTATTTTGTTTATTTATTTATTTATTTTTAAAGATTTTATTTATTTATTGAGAGAGAGCATGAGCAGCAGAGGGCAGGGAGATGGGGGTGGAGAGTGAGAGCAGAGGGAGAAGGCAAAGACGAGGTGCTTTGGGGCTTGATCCCACAACCCTGAGATCATGACCTGAGCCAAAATCAAGAGTTGGACACCTAACTGACTGAGCCACCCAGGTGCCCCAGGCCTCGCTCTTTTTGTCAGATATATTCAGATACAGAGAGCACTGAGCAGAGAGCTGGGAGACTCAAGTCCAAGGCTAGACTTTGACAAGCCAACTGAAATAAGCTCATGGGTGAGCCTTGAAAAGAACGGCTCTGGAGACCAGAGTGTCTTTAAATCTCCTTCCAAGTCTATATCAGGCTTCTAAATGGCCAATTTCATCATTATTTCTCATTTTCCTAAAATTTGGATGACATTTTATCTTTGAAAGTTTTGCACAAAATCCAACCATAGTAAACTCTTATTTCTTAATCCTCAGATGGATTTCCTGGTTGTTCAAAATAGTTCGATGTTGATCTGTGTTCAAGGGATGAGGCAAGCTCCGCCATCTTAACTTCTCCCCCTTAATAAACTCTTATTTATCTAAAATCGAAACACCCCTGGAATTCAAATAATCAGAATAGTTTTTGTCAGACCAAATAATATTCACAACAACAGTTAGTCACTATGTTGTACATCGTAAGTCAGCTTCAGAATCACAAAGAAAAGAGTTTGGTTTTATGAAATGTGTTGTAGTCTAGTTCTCTTCTAGGGAAATTCTCAGGAAACGAGAAACCAATCAGAGTAGCTCAGAAGAGACAAAATATCTTCCATTAATCTACCAGCTTCTCTAAACCTCAGTAGTGAAGCTGTGGTTTGCATTGATTTTTTTTCCCTCTTGTAAGTAAATCTCCTTTCATTTTGCACTTGCCTCATTTCCATCAGTTATTCTTGGCATCCAGAAAAGACATAATGCTTTTGGTTTTGTTTTTTTACTGAAATTAGAATCCTGCCAGGCCAGCAACACCAAGAAAAGAGTCACAGTCAGCCTTATTTCCTTGGATCTTGAAAGAATTGACCCAACTTGAATGAACAGTTCCTTTAAATCCAAAATCACGTTAGAGGAAACTTGTTTTTGTTTGACAATAGAGAGTTAAGTGCAGCATTTAAAATGTTTCTCTCTTCCTGGAGGGAACATAGTTACTCAGGAAAGATGCTCAGACTGGGCCACAGGCTGGTCCCTTACTGGATACTGATGACAGGCTGTTCACCAAGATGCTCTCCCATGTTCGAGGCCACACAGCCTCTCTAGGGACCCAGGGGGGTTCACCCGGGGAAGCCTCTGTCTCCCATAAGCACAAAGTGCCATGGAGCAGAGAAAGGATTGGAGGAGACACCTCCTGAGCAGTATTTGCCTTCAGGGAAAACATCAGAAGGGGTTTTACTTTAGGGGCACCCGGGTGGCTCAGTGGTCAAGCGTCTGCCTTCAGTCCAGGTCGTGATCCCTGGGTCCTGGTATTGGGCTTCCCACGGAAAGCCTGCTTTTTTCCCTCTGCCTGTGTCTCCGCCTTTCTCTGTGTTTCTCATGAATAAATAAATAAAAATCTTTAATAATAAAAAAAGAAGGGATTTACTTTATTTTTTCTTTTCACTCTTTTTTCTTAATTATTATTTTTTAAGGTACTATGTAAAAGTGGCCAAGTTAATCAGACTCCAGAGCTGGACAGGCTGGTTTCAAACCCTGGTGTGGCCACTTACTAGCTGTGTGACCCTGGGCAAGCTATTGAACCTCTCTGCGCTTCCTTTTTCCCTCATAAGATTCCTGTTTCTTAGTGTTGTCATAAAGATTAATGTGTTCAGACCCATGGCTGGCAGGTAGTAAAGGGTTGCTTATAGATTCTGAAAGATCCTAAAAGTTTTGGGTTGTAATGAATCACCCACTTAACTTCAGTTAAACAACCTCAGTGCTTTCACATACGTCAGAGAATGTGGAATGGCAAGCTCTCTGAAGGCCTGGCTTGGTTTCTAAGCCACCTGGCCCCAATCTACCTTTCCCATCTCTTTGCTCACAGCTCCCCCACCCCTCCCCTCCCTCCCTCCTGCCCTTCCTCCCCACCCCCTAGCCCCCCATCCTTTCAGTGCTCCGGTCACCTTCCTCTTCCCCATCAGAGACCCCTGATCTCCTCAGGCTGCATTGCTTCTCCCTGGGGTGCTCCTGGGAACATCCTACTACTCTTAGGATACTTTTCCGCCTACTAAGTTTCGTCATTAGTATTTTAATGCTTCTTTTCATCTCCTAGCCTTCCGAGACTGGACGGTCCTTGAAGACAAGGCTACGTGCTACTCATTTTAGTAACTCCCACAGTTCTGCTTCACACAGTCGGTCTCAAATTAACTTTTGTCAATAAATATACAAAGTAAAAGTACACAAGCAAAAACCACAAACAGAAGTGAAACAGAAGTGAAGTAGACAGTGGGCTCCGGAGTCAGAAAGACTTTAATTCTGTCTCCGTCCATATCTATTGGAGAACCTTGGACAGTAATTCTGTTTCCCATCTCCTTATCAATAAAGAGGAGATAATCAAGGTTACTTCTCTTAAAGGGCTGTTGTAGGATGAAATGAAACAATGTGTAAAAGGACCTAGAAACGCACCTGGTACTTAATAAGAAGTTAGTAACTATCAACTATAGTTGTTGCTGCTATGGTCTCATGACTTCCCTCATTTTTATAATTAGCCTGGGGCTCTTTTGTTTATATGGAAGCATCCTTCCACCCACCAAATGACTCCTAAGGAGAAAAATGTATTCTGATGCTGTACGATCATTAAGGGTAAAAATTATGATTCTGAGCTAATAAAAAAGAATTCTTAATATGTTAAGCATATCTGTTTAAAAATTCAAGGAAGTAAGTTTGGTATTTTAGAAACATGTCCATCAAACTAAGAGTATAAAATGTCAGCACTTCAGAAGACTTCCCATCTATGAATCACATTGTTAATATGATCTATAGTTCACCTGTATTCAGGTGTGCAAAGGTCACCTGGCTACTTTCCCTTGGTACAGTTAAAGAGAAATGAGGCGCAGAGAAACGTTCGGCTCCAGGATAACAGAATTAGTTGCATTAGCTTATCCAAAAAAATCTATTCATTCTCAAGTCCTTGTCCAAACACCAAACACAGAACCAACTCTCACTTAGCTGTTTTAAGCATGCCTTTTAGGGCGTATCGTTAAACTGAACCTTCAAAGATCCAAATCTACAAACAATTAAGATGATGTGATTCAAATATATAGCATTCTGGTGGTCTTGCTTGCTGAAAGACCCAGCTTCAATTAATTTATCAATCCGAACGCAATCAGGAGACACAAGCCACTCTGGTAATTTTAACAGAGAGAAGGTAATAAAAAAATATTGTTATCTAGGTACTGAAACACTGAGAAGACAAACAGATGCTGTGGTGGAAGCAGCAGGGCAGGAAGAGCTACCCTCCTAGGCCTTGGAGGAACAAGGAAAAGATGTGGGGTCATGGGGCCCAGTATGGACATCTCAGAAGGGCCTCTGTGTGGTGGGTTCTGGTTTCTCTGAGCTCCGATGGAGGATGGCTCCATGGGCCTGGGGCCCCCACCTGGCAGCCCTGGGCTGCTGCTCACACCTCTGATTGGAGCCTCCAGCCTGGAGTCCCCCGCTGCTACCAGAATGACGTGAGCCGGTGGGACCAAGAAGCTTGGCATGGGTGATCCTACAAATGGCAAGAAGGAAGGTCCTGCTCCTTCCTTTGGGTCTCTATCTAGCACCTGCAATTGGCAGAGGTGAACCACACAGCAGCTGGCAAAGCGGGAAGAGCTTTGCGGAGACAGCCTGGCCTGGTTGGCATCACAGTAAAGAAAAAGGTGGGTTGGGGCTCAGAGGTAGTAACTGAAGTGGTACAAGTGCCCAGGGGAGGAGCAAATTAAAAATACTTTGCTTTGCTTTATCATTGTTTATATACCCAATCTAGTGATCTGTCTTCTATACTTTTCTTGGCTCCTATTTGCATACTTTTAAAAAAAAATCATAATTGAGGTAAAGAAAGTTGACCTCCCAATCCAAACATGTGTTTTTATTAAAACCTTAGATTTAAAAAAAGGGTGATTTTCTAAAGCCTAATACCAGAGTTTTCACCCGGAAGCCCTACAAAATTATGATTTATCCACCGTGCTTATTTTCATAAATGTTATTTATCTTCAAGGAAAGAATATATATGAATCTGTAATTTTAAATGATTGAAAGGTAATGACCCTAATGGACTATAACACATCAGTAAATAATTATAATGGATGACTTTATGTAGTTATTATTAACCATATACATATAGTAATGAGAATCACTAATGGAACCCCCCCATAACTAGAAAATTCTCCATGTTTTTATCATTACTGTCTTTGTTAGAAATGTTACAAAGGATGAATTGTCCAACACAAGTCATTCCTAACCAAACCTATTACAACTTGATTTCATTTTACTCAAAAGTAACTAAGATGTTGCATTCAGACTCAATGGAGATCAAATCTGAAATATCTGGTCAGAGAATAGTACTCCTCTCCATTGAGAGGAGTACTATTGATTCAAAAAACATTCTTGGGATGGCTATTGCATGTCTGTCACTGAACATGACTTTGTAGGTTAGGGTTAAAACAAGGTCTCTAATTCAAGAAGCTGATTGAAAAATCAGCTTTAATTGAAAAAATGCTCCTAACACATCTCAATGGGCCCGATGCAGGTGACTGATCACCTCATGGCCATGGGGCATTTGGAAGCCCAGCTGTGGCACATCTCCCAACATCCCCTCAGCAACCTGTGACTCTGTGATTCATTTCCCTCCATGGACTGTGACAGAGTTGGGGTGCCTGGGTCATACAATAGTCTACACGTGTCTCTCCATGTTTCTCCCTTGCCTTGGGGTTCGATGACACAGACGATGACTAGCGTGACATGAGAGGCCACGTGTGGAGACAGAGTGACATCACTCTTGAGTTTCTACAGATCAGAGACAACCCTCTCGCATCTCCCCCACCGCCAGCCTGGACCTTCTTCCCTGTACTCTAATAGGAAAAACACACCTTGACTACACTTAAGCTAATATACTCTGAGTCTATTTGTCATCAGGGTTTAGCCCACTCTTCAACTCATACATAGTTGAAGACCAATCCACTGAATAGAAGAATTTCAAGTAGTGGGGTTTGAGTTCCTAGAAGGGATAAAACCTAATCTGGGTGTTAACTAATTAGAACCTCAGTTGATTTAGAGCCTTGCTGTGCCAACGACAGTCCCGAGAACTGACACGTACTGCTAGCTGTCACAACAGCCCTTCGTGTTATGTCTTCTTAAACCTCACTTTGTAGAGGAAAAAATAGAAGTTCAGAGTAGTCGGGGTTCTTCCTCGAAGTCATAAAGCTATAATGGATGGTAGGCCTATAATCTGAGCACAGGTATTTCTTTTTTTTCAAATTTAAATTCTATTAATTAACATATAATGTATTATTGGTTTCAGAGGTAGAGCTCAGTGATTCATCAGTCTTCTATAATAGCCAGTTTAGCACAGGTATTTCTGCCTTCAAAACAGCGCACTGGAGTGACAATAGCTGTGGGACTTTTGCTTTCCAGTAATAACCTCATTAAAAAAAAGTCCACCTTGCTTTCCTGTTCTTCAAACCCATCATGACTTCTGAAATCTGAACCACAGTGCTCTTTTCGTCATCGATGCTACAGCATTGGGAAAGCCCAGAATAAATAATCAAGGCATCTAGGGCTGAAAAGGAAGCAACAACAACAAAAAAAAACTCAGCCATCAAGGCCATCCCTAAGCTGCTGCCCAGTGTATCTGAGAGAGGAATAGAATGGACACCAGGGAGCAATAAAGTGAGTGACCCTTCCTACTTATAAGGAGTCCCAGGAGGATGAGAAGGGTGAGAGGGACCTTGGCCACGGAATAGGAGAAGAAACCCAATCAAAGGCAAATACACATTGCTCAAGATCACCAACATTTGCATAGATAATCAAGAGCTAACTGTAAGTCATTTGTTTTTGGCATCTGGATGGCCCCAGAGGAATTCAAGGCAAATAAACAAATGTAGGCCTGGGGATGTCTACACAAAACCACACCCAAGAGCTCCTGGACCTTGGGAAACTATTCTGAGCTTTGGATAGGAGAGGTGGGCATGCAGGGGGCTTATGGACAGTATTTCTCATATTGTCTTTGAGCTGACATGTTTAAAGTGTTAGAACTGGTGGTGGGTTTTTTTTTTTATTTTTAATGGAGCACATTTATAAGTCATTTATACTGCAGATGGTCCAGTAGCCCAGATTGCCATGAAATAGCTAAATAGAGCCTTATGTTCAGCCTGCCATACTCTAAGACACTCTGGAAGCCCTTCCCAGAAGCCTGCAGTTCTCCTTAACCAACAGTGACAGCCAGCAACCAACAAGGTGAAGGTCACTCCATCTGGGAGAGCCAAGTGCTTTCACTGCAGAAGCAGAACAGCCGCAGGAGCTGTGGACGTCCTCAGTCCTGTCCGCCCAGAGCGCCTGCGCTGTCTCCTAGGCACTGTCTTCACCCACGTCTTCCAGGCAGGGGGTCCAGTGTGTGACCGTGTTGCAAATTCTGGCCAGGGAGTCGGGGACAGAAGTGACAGTGGCACTTCCAGCCCGGAGCATTTCACTGCTGGTGCCGGGCCTCCCACAATCCTGTTTCCTTGTGCCCACAGCAACGGGCAACATTTGAGATGGTGGCTGCTCCAGGAGGGACGCAGGGCTGCAGCAAAAAAGGCACATGTCATTTGAAGCCTCTGGGAGTTTGCACTTGATTGTCACTGCAACATGATTGCGACTTTCATAGCTGGTGCCAGTAATACAGTGTCCCTGAGTGCTCCAGTCGGGGCGCTTCACCCATTGTCCCTTCATTCTCAGGGCACTCGCTTGAGATGACACCTATCGTATCCTCACTGCATGGATGAAATGGGGAGGGACAGAGGAGTCGGAGAAGTGAGGGTGGCACAATCAAGACACAGGACCGGAGACTTGACCCCGGGGCTGGGCTGCCTCCTGCCTTCCTGCCCAGGTATCATGCGTTTGCACACCATCGCCGTGACAACACGTGATAAAACTGTGTGTCATCATCGAGCACATACATGTTAAAACCTGCAGGAAAAACACGGCGACACATCAAAGTCACCATATGCTACCATCGAGTTTAACTCTTGTTTGCGGTGCGCTGCAATTATTTTATGGGGAAGGAAGAAAAACAGAATCCGAAGTAATTGCACCCCAGATGTCACTACGCCAGTCGCCACGTGGCCTGGCAAGTTTTAAAAAGCAGTTGCTGGCACACGAAATAAATAACGTGTGATTGTGGAGGCCGCTCAAGATCGGGGTCTATGCCCTTGAACCTGGGCTTCCTGAGACACAGTAATACCTTAAAAAAAAAAAGAAAGGAAGAAAGAAAATCCAGGCACTGCGAACATTATCTATTTAGCATGTTTCGTTTTAGATTAAACAGATTTTACTCCCTGTTCCCTGGTAATTATATATAATTAAAAAGCACGGAGGAATGTGCGTAAAAGCACAATGAAGTAATAACCATGTGAACAGCGGCTTATTTTAACTCACAGCCAAGGGGAAGCTGCTTTTATTCAGATTAATTTGTGAAAGGGCTGATGAGAACATGACAGGGAGGCAGAAGGGAGCATGTTCTTCCAAGTGGCTTGGCTCGGAAAACGCGATTCACCAAACGCGTCTAATTGCACGCGTGTCCACAAGGCATCGCCACTGAACCTGCCTTGGAGGTCACACCCCCGAGGGACGGCACTCCCTTGGGGGGACCCATCCTAGAGAGGTTCTGGGACCTTCCAGAAGCCAGATTGGCTGGGACCACGGTCCTGCAGCAAAACCTGGTGAAGCGCTCCACCTGCCGGGGGTCGGGGTCGGGGGTCGGGGTCGGGGCCTGGGCCTGGGCCTGCCCCCCTCACCCCAACTCCCGCGCATCTTCCAGAAACGAGACCCATCTGCAGACCCTGACTCTGCTCAAGGCATTTCCTTGCTAAGGAGCAAGGCGTCGGGCCTCTGCCTGCAGCCAGGAGCTGGGCTGGGGACCTGGGCCTGCAGAGCCTGAGGCAGGAGCTCCGGCCCCGTGGCACTATCTTTAGAGCAGCTGGGAAATAAGGCTTAAGCTAAGGGATCTGGAGCACTCTCCCCTGATTCTAAGTGTGAAGATGGAAAATACAGCATGGAAGGAAGGTGGGAAGGGCTGGGGCTCTATCACACTTTTATTTAGTTAGTTTTTTAAAGATTGATTGATTGATTGATTCATGAGAGCCGCAGAGACACAGGTAGAGGGAGAAGCAGGCTCCCTGCGGGGAGCCAGATGTGGGATTTGATCCCGAGACCCCAGGATTGAGCCAAAGGCAGATGCTCAAACACTGAGCCACCCAGGAGCTCCCTCATATCATGTTTTTATTTTTTATTTAAGTTTTTTTTTAAGATTTTATTTATTTATTCATGAGAATACACAGAGAGAGAGAGAGAGAGAGAGAGAGAGGCAGAGACACAGGCAGAGGGAGCAGCAGGCTCCATGCAGGGAGCCTGACGTGGGACTCGATCCTGGGACCCCAGGATCAGGCCCTGGGCTGAAGGCAGCACTAAACCACTGGGCCACCCGGGCTGCACTATATCATGTTTTTAAACAGGGTGGCAAGAGAATGTCACTAGAAAGTGACCTATGAATAAAGCCTGAAAGGGAGTGAAGAGGAAGGCCCAGAGCTCCTGGGGGAGGGCGCTGCCAACCCAGAGGACTTGAGGTGGCAAGACTGGAAGGCACAGCAGGAAGGCATGTGTGGCTAGAGCCAGGAGGGAAGTGGTAGGGGGTTGGTCTCTGCGGAAGAGGGCCCGAGTGTGGAGGGTCACATAGGTTGCTGAGAAATGACAGCGACGAGGCAAGTGTCACTGTGAGTTGACGAGGCAAGTCCTCAGAGCATGCTGAGCACGGGAGGGTCATGATCTAACAATGACAGAATCAGTCTGGCTGCCACATTGAGAACAGACCCCAGGCCAGCAAAGGAGCAGGGAGGCTGGTGTGCAGGCTAGTGCAACCTGTCAGGCACAGGGTGACAGCGGTCTGGGCCAGGGTGGCAACCGTGGAAGGTAGGGGAAGAGGCCAGATTCTGGATATGCTGTATCTTAAAAGTGGGAACGACAGGATGCGTGAGAGATCAGATGGGGAGTGTCCGAGACGGCAGGGCTGCAGATGGCCCCCCGCCTTTGGCCTGGCACCTGGAAGCATGGAGTAGTCAACAACTGAGGTGAGAGAGACAGAGGAGCCACCTTGGGAGCCCAGTTTGGGGCATTTAAATTTGAAATAACCATCAGATGACCAAGTGGAAATGTCCAAGAGACTAATAGTACTGGGCCAAAGGGATCTAACAGCTAGAAAGACACGCTTAAGCCTCATTAGCATAAATCTAGTATTTAAAGTCAAGGGAGTGAATGAGGCCACCAAAAGGAGTGTAGAGGAAAGATGCTCGAAGCCTGGATCCTGGGTCATGCTCACGTTCCAGGTGTGGAAGATGAAAAGGAACCAGCAAAGGGCATCTGAGAGAGCCCCACCACAGCAGGCAGAAAGCCCAGACCGCTGATCTGGGAGTCAACTAGCCAGAGAGAATCACATGATTGCAGCTCTGCCTACTTCGGTGGTGTTTTGAACTACAATGAGAGGACAAATGTGAAACTCTTTATTTATTTATTTTTTTTGAAACTCTTTAGAAAAAAAAAAAAAGTCATAATCCTGTGTGTCTCCAAGATCCTCAAGAGTGTCCCAAGTGTGTATGCAAACTATGCAGATTGACTTGAAAAATAAGTGTACACACCCTTATTCTATTGATTTAAAACGCTTGAGTTCAAATGAATCAATCAACCAAAGTTTGGGAGGTGGGGCTCTAGGAGTCATAATACATTTTAAAAATATATGCAACGAGTTATAAAAGCCACCAAGATTCATAAACATTGTTGAGTCTCTCTGCATCCTCCAGCCATCCCACCAATCTTTCCATGGCTGCAGCAGCTTAAATAAGAGAAAAATATTTGCCGTTTATGGGATCAGTGTCACTGTGGGATTTAACCTCCAGTTCTCTACCAGAGGCTACAGAGCTGTCTCTGGAGAGTTAAGAACCAAGGATGAGCCTGTGTCCCCATTTCCCCTAAAGACAATGACATCCTACATCTCGCAACTCTTAACCTTGTGTGGTACCTGTCATATATTTAAGACCTATTTGTAGGATCGTGCTATTTGTTTTTATTGGACTTTGAGCTTATAATGAGCTTATGAGTCTTTAGGTGATGGTGATGACAGATGCTCCTTCACTTATTCGGCAGAAATGCTAGAGAGGCAACATAAAGCTCTTGCTTGGGGTGCAGGCTCTGGCTTCAGACCCCCCAGTTCAGATCCTAACTGGGCATCTATAAAATAGAGGTAAGCCTTGGACCTGCCTCATGGGCTTTTTGTGAGGATCCCATGAGCTGGTATTTTATAAAGCTCTCAGGACAGCGTCTGGCTTGTGGTCAGTGCTACAGGATGGCTGGTTTTATGCGAGGAAGTACTTCACACATGCCCACCGTGCGCTCGATACCGACATCACAATGTCAGCCCTGAGGAGACGATGGAGGATAATACAAGATCCATACATGGGTGGTGGTGGGAGGGCAGAAAATAAGCAAGGAGATAGATGAGTGGGGGTGTGAGATAGATAAATGGTAAATAACACGGAGTGTGTAAAGTGCTAAACACAGACATGCAGCGGGCAGTGAGTGGCCAGGAGCAGGGGCAGGTGAGGGACAGCCTCTTTGAGCAGGAGAAATCTGAACCAAGGCCTGAGCACCGCTGGGCACCGGGCACGTAGAGGAGCCAGGGCTGAGAGGACTCCCAGCAGACCCAACCACAAAAGCAAAGAGATACAGCCGTGAAGAAATAACCAACTTGATCTCAGAAAATAGACCGTCTAATTAAAGGTGGGGAAGGCGGATGAGTCAGACATGCAGCGCCAGATGAAGCCGTCCATTCAGGAACGGGCAGGAAACCTACCCACGGGGAAACTTCCACCCTCATGGGCAAGTCTCAGGATGTCCTGATGAAGCATTGATCAAGCTTCATGCAAGAGCACTGACGTGATTCACCGGCGCCTTTCTACAGGATTCAGAAGTACGCATCCTCCCTGTGCCCCCCGCTCATCCCCTCATTGATATGTTCCTATCATCTTTTGGATGTGTGCTTTGAGCCAAGGCAGGACAAGGGAGAGGCCAGTTCTTTCCCGGGATGAAATGACCTTCCTGAATGGCTGATTTTGCCCACTTCTAGCTGCTGCTTCACGTCCTTCCTGCCTTCAGGAATGGCATGAATTCAGATAAAAGGGTTACCTGGTCCAACCTTCCCTGTCCAGGACTGTCCTCGAATGCTATCACTCGGGAAGGAAGGCTTTCAGCCTCAGCCTCCCTTTCTGCTGCACGTTCTGGCGAATGAGCTTGGGTCTTCCTGCCATCCCCAGCCCATGGCTTCCCTTTATTTTTGACAGCTCTGGACCTCTCAGAGGAGTCAGACAGGTTTGCAAACCAGTTTAGTCCCAGCAGACCGACACAGCGGGAGCTCACCTCTACACCTGGGGATCTGGGGCAGGGCCCGCCCCGCCTGGACTCTAGGAAGTCGGCCCAGGCTCCCAGAGAGCCCTAGGCATCCCGTCTAAACAGATACATCAAGCTGCTCACTCAGAGAATAAAGCTGGCTCTCCCAATATAATTACAGGGCGGCTGATTTATTATTCTGAACTTTGGTGCATGGCAGGGGGAGTGTTATTTGTGCCAGTTTATAGTATTGGGCCAAAAGATGAAACACCACACTCGTCTGATTGGTTCCAAGAATCCATTTGCACAAACAGAGCTCCTGCTTATGCCAATGTGTGCTCAGGGATTATGCCATGTGGCCTGGTCTCTTTGGCAAAGCCCCTTGGAGAAGGAAATTACAAGTCTCCATATATTCAGAACCATTTAATAGCTGGCAGGCTACTGCCAACCACCTGAGCTGCCAAATCTAAAATATCCTAAAGCGTCCATCCTTGTCAGGTTAGCTTTATACATAAATACACCACAAATGACAGCTGCTACATTTTCTCTAAAGGGAAAAAAAACAAACAAAAAAAACAAGCATTTATCTCTATCCCTGGTCCCTGTCAGGGTAAACATGCTAAACCCCGGATGGGTAAAGAACTCTTTGTAAAAGATTGTGGGAGGCCCTAGGAGGCCATTGGGGAACCGACCAGGGAATGGCAAAGACCAAGATTAGAATTACAGCCCTTCCACCCAACAGCTTCGCGTCCTTCGGCAAGTTTCATGACCTCTACAGACCTCAGTCAACTCATCTGTGAAGTGGGAATTAAAATGTTGTCGTGGTGAGTGATTGGTTCTAGATAAGTCACCTGTACAAGAAAGGTGTCTGATAAATGTGTCTCAAAATGGTAGGGGTCTGATGACAAATCTCCTATATTTGGAAGTTCTCTATGAAGCATTTTTATTTTTTTTAATTTATTTTTTTCTATGAAGCATTTTTGCATTTTTGTTTACCTTTCCATCGTAGTTTCAAAATTACTGTAGCCAAATTTTAGATGAGTTGGAAAACCCACCTGGATTAGACTTTAGGGCTCAGTTTGGAATCTGTGCTCATGATTAGATGGGCACCAAGTAATACTACTTGATCTGCCGTGAGCTAGAGTGAATAGAAGAAAAGAGAGTTGCTGTAAGGGAAGCATCCAGACCAAGTAAAGGTCCATGATGCCTGCGGGTTGTGTGCATAAAGGTTCTAAGGATTCAGAACAGAGAAAAGTGGTGGGAGAACCAAGTGACCCCAGCCCTGGCCCTATAGGCACGAACAAGGTAACATACTCACACCGTAGCAGTGAGTTCTAGTTTGTCAGGTTTCATTAATATTATTATTTTGATACTTAAAGGTTGTGTAGGCTTGTTTCTAACATGCAAAGTCGTTTTGATTTCAGGGTTGTTTGTAAGGAGTAAAGACATTAATACCTGATTTTAGGCTTCACATATTAAATCAAAATAGAATCAGTTCTTATCGAGAGTGGATATTTACTCAAAATTTTTCCCATAGAACGGGTTCACAGATTACTCGATTTTCTGAAACCTGGTAATATCTCATTCACCGTTACTCTAATTATTATGAGGGAAATGAAAAAAATGCAAGGAATAAATGGCCTTATGCTATTTTAAGTGAGACACGCAGGCGAAGTGACAAAGCAGGTCGTAACACGGCACATATACTAATGATTGACACGGTGTCGAAAAAATTTTGTCCAGGAAGGACAACATGATGGAGTATCTTAAACAGTAATTATTACGTTCAGGTGATGAAACTATGGATGACAGTGTTTTCTATTTAAAAATTTTCATTTGTCTTTAGTAAAGATGAATTTTATAGTCTTAAAACAAGTGTCTCAAATGCAAAGACCCCCTGTGGGAGGGGGTGCGCTTGCAGCCGGTAGAGGCTGATTCCAGGTCAGCTGCTGCAGGAGGGGCGGGGAGCCCCTTTCTCCCCAGCATTTACATTGCCCCCCCCCCCACCCTGGTTTCAGGAGATTCCTGTACCACGCACTTCAGATCTTTAAATCTTCCCCTGGTGGCTCCAACAGATGTGATTTACAGGGCAAGTTTCTCTCTTAAAACACCTTTCTGGGAACTCGCATTCTTTTTCGTACTGGTAAGTTCCAGGAACTGTCTATGCAGCGGTGAAGGTGGTCCCCCTCCTCCGTGTCCTCCCCTGGCGTGTCTCCCTGGCTCACTCCCGGCAAATGAGCAATAGGCCTGCTGGTGCTGCCTCTCTAGCACGACCCTGGTCACCTCAGCCTTCTTTCTGGCGTCCTTCCCCAGGCATTAGTCACTGCACTGCACCCGTGCCAGACCTTCCCCAGCTGGGCTTCCAGTGTCCTGCACCCTTCCTCCTCTGCACTTGCTTTAGACGGCATGGTGGGAACCCTGCCTATGCCAGCTGCTCTCTTTACGTGCCTGAGGCTAATGGGGTTACACACACACACACACACACACACACACACACACACGTATTTATGTACTTGTTTGTTTGTATTTTAAATACCCCACCACCCCGAAGCACAGGAGTCAGTGTCTTCGGAAGCTGGCCCTGACATTGGGGATTCCAATGTCCAGCCAAGGTTGGGAACCACCTGATTCCAAAACCTCCCAAAGCAGAGGCGGGACCCTAAAGGACTGAGGACACACACCCTGAAACCAACAGCCTGAAATGAATCATGTCTCCACTGGGAATCTGCTAGTTGTATAACCTTGGGCAATTTATATCCCTTAGTCCATCATTTCCTCATTGGTAAAGTGGAGAAGATGCTGAGAGTGCTACCTGCCTGGTAGGTCAGGGCAAGGATTCAGTGCAATAAGGCTGTGAAGTACTTAGCCCAGCATACGGGGGGTGCTTGGCGCAGGCTGGGTCCTCCTGGTGATGATTGTTACTACTCAGTATCCCGTCATCACATGACTCAGGGGGACCCAGGACAGCAGCTTCAGGAATAAAGGAAGAGGAGAGAGGCACCCGGGTGGCTCAGGGGGTTAAGTCTGTCTTTGGCTCAGGTCATTATCTTAAGGGCCTGAGATGAGCCCCATTTCGGGCTCCCTCTCTCCCATGCTCGCTCTGTTTCTCAAGTAAATAAAATCTTAAAAAAAAAAAAAAAAAAGACAAGAAACGTTTAAAGGAAGAGGAGACTTGGATCTGCTCTGTTGGATCCAGAGGAAAGGCCGAGGCCGAGGCCGAGGCAGGTCCTGCTTTTTCTCGGAAACAAGGTCGGATGAGTGCTCTTGTCCTGAACAGACCTCTGCCAGCCGCCAGGCCCTGCCAGGTGCTGCTGGGAGGGATTCCGGGGAGACCTGAGCATCAGCCACACCCGTCTGGGCCTCCTAGGAGAGGCCCCTCCGGAGCTTTAAGAAGCACCTGGTGGGAGCTTTTCGTATCTGCAAGATGCCATTTCTGCGACCCTCTCACAAATCGGCCTGATTTTCGGGGAGGCAGGTGTGCTGCAGCCCTCCCCAGTCTTGGGCAACCCTCAGGGCACCCGAGACTGGTGAGGCATGGAGGGGTGTGTGCGGCCCTATCCGGCCAGGGCTTAGGCCCCCTCCAGTGTACTAACCCTCACCTCAGAATAAATGCCCTCCCACGCTCCGTGCGCAGCACACCTGCCAGTGTTTGTTTTCAACTGACAGTGTTGATTGAGCGTGAGGCCCAGTAGGGGATGTGGTTACAGGGTGATAAGGGCTCCGAGCAGCTCGGCGCACAAGAGGAAAATCCCAAGCTGGGTCATGAAAACTGAACCGCCCCCTGCTCCTCTGGCTTAAAAATATCTTTACTGAAATTATGAAAGTGACACAAAAACAATAAAGCACCAACCGTCCCTGTCTCCAAGAGCTGAGTTTCCTTTCGCCACACTCCACCAGCCTGCAAAGCAGTGTGGCTTGGCCTGACACTCAGGGGAGGGCGCCCTGTGTTTCTTAAAGACCTTGCAGGTCTCCCTGGGGGGCGTGTGCACAGAGTTCACTCGGCCGCCGAGCCTCCTTCTCTTTCCTCCGCTGCAGAGAGGAGGATTTGAATGCACGATCTCTCCCATTCCTCCCAGGGAGCCCATCACCTGCCTATCCTGGTGGTGAATTCACTGATGCATCCTGCGTTCAATTCCTGAGCATGAACGATGTGTCAGGCGGTGTGGGAAACCGGGGAGTGGGGTGGGGAACATTGTCCCTGGAAGCCAGCGTGTGAACAACCAGGCACAGCCAAGGAAGGGTACACGCTGGCAGTGACGTATGTTTAGGGGAAAGGAGATTTTCACAAACCAGATCGGTTTTTCATAAAGAAGAGGACTCTTGAAATGGAGTGTTGAGTGATGAAGAGGTGCTTGCCAAGGTGGGGTGGGGTGACAAGGGTGATGTTACAGGCGAAGCCTCGGCAAAAAGTGAGCTGCAAAAGAGCCTGGTGGGGTGGGGAATTGCTTGCAATTCTGACCCTTTAGGGGGTCGGAACCCTAGATTGTGGTACATGTGAGGGGGCGCGGGGCTGGGGAGAGAGGAGAGACCAAAGCCATTAGAGAGCGATGCTTTTGGCTATCAGAGGGGATGAAGAGTGGGTAGCGGCCGCATCAGAGCTGTATGATATAAAGGAATTCAGAGTTTAACCTACAAACATAGAGGAATCAACACTGTACTACCAGTTTTAAGCAAAACTCAATCAAATTTGGTCCAAATTTGTGCAATTTGTGCAAACAATTAGGAGATGAGAATAGGTGATTTCATCATTTGCTACTTTTTTTTTTTTTTTTTTTTTTTTTTTTTTTTTTTTTTTTTAAACAGCGTTAGATAACAGATGTGCAAGCCCTGGGTACAATCCCATTTCCTTGTTTGCTTCTTAAAGCAGCAGTGCTTGAGGCTTCCGGACCTAAGTTTATAAGTCGTTGGCTTTAACTGGCAGCCTTCTTCTTAACCCTCTTCCATTTAGACAATACAGATTGGAAAATTATCACTTGCCAAAAGCTTGCTTGCTTGCTTGCTTGCTTTCTTTCTTTTTTGTTTTTTGGGGTTTTTTTTTTTTGTTTTTTGTTTTTTTGTTTTTGTTTTTTTGTTTTGTTTTGTTTTCTTACTGGCCTCTCTATTAAGCTTTGATAAACACGCACCTGGGGTTATGTTGTCTCTCTCTTTTCCCTTGGGCTATGACTTCCTAAAAGCTTTCAAGATTTATTCTGTTTTACTCTTACCACTCCCTTACTTTCCTTTCTCCCTCTATCATGCATTTTTCTTTTCTTTCTTTCTTTCTTTCTTTCTTTCTTTTTTTTTTTGTGCAGACCTTGGTTATCATCTGGCAAACAGAGATTATATCATGAATATTTTATAACCCCACCATGCCAGCATAGAAGAGACTATTAATAGCTGACTGGCTTAAAAGAATATTCCCACACGCCTAGCACATGCCTGGCATGGAGCAGGTGCAGCATTAGAGGAAAACACATTAGCTGTAGAGACAGAAAGTACAGGAGTTCAGCACTTGGCTAGGTCACTTAGTCATTAGTGGTCCTGAGCAAGTCATTTTACGCTGAGCCTCAATATCTTCGTCTGTAAGGTGGAGTTAATAATATCACGGAAGGATATTTTTAAAGAAAAGAGAAAATCATGACTCCTCTAGAGAGATCAAATGAACACACGCTAAAGATTTTATTTAACAGATCAATGTTAAATTGGCTCAAAGGCAAAATGAAAGAAGCACAAACTTATACGGTGTAAAGCAATGTCAGAGTGAGTTTACAAATAGACAGAAACTGGCTTTTCCAATGAGGGGTTGAGTGGGGTCAGTATATATTTGTATATCTGCAGACAAGAGTCATTTGCATTGCTCTCGGTTATCTATTACCTACAGAGCAGTAAAATCGCCTAAAGACAATGAAAGTCTCAGAGACCTGAATCAGATCATTTGAAAGAGTGTGCACTAAAACAATGTGTGGTCCTCTACAGAAGCATAAACTTTGCTCTGTAACACCTAGCTGGCATCCTGTGGTCACCAACAATTAGATCTCACATAGGTGGAACACCTTGCATAGGTCCAAGAATATACCAGATGCCCAGCAAATGATAACTGGTTTTATTACTATTATTATAAGTTATAAAAGAAAATTGCTTCTTTGGTAAGTTTTTGCTCATCTAACCAGAATGTGTGCTCTTCCATCACTGTCATCTAAAGGCATCCAAGAGGGTGCCCGGGTTAGTACTCAGTCGGTTATATGAAGGATAATATTCCAATGAACTGTGAAATAGAATTTGAAAACAATTGATGATTAATCTTGTGAGTTAGGAGAGATGGTAAAGGAACCTAAATGACTCCTGCCATCAAGCTCTCTTTCTGAAAGTCAGTGGACCTTGGGGCCCAGTCATGTAAAATGAGTGTGGTTGAACAGTCCGACTCGACTCTGCTGGAGGCCAGTGTGAGTTCTGTTGAAATGAGCATTTGCTTTACCCTGGGTCTAAGTCCTTATTCAAACTCAGATCTCATTGATGCCAGCCTCGAGTTCCCATGTGCCTGCTGCGACATCCAGTAGCATCTTCTTCAAGGCACCAAACCCAGAGGAAGATGGCACCACTGCTGCTGGCAGTTCGGTTCTTGTGGGAAGCAAACTTAGAACAAACAAACTCTGTTTCCTGAACTTACTCATTTTAAATGATAAGGAAGCAGAGACAGAAGGGGAGCTCTGTAGGGTGAGTGTGTATGTGTGTGTGTGCATGTGATTAAACAGTAATAAATAAAACAGCCATCCCAAATTTAAAACCATGTTCCTTGCATAAAGCTAAAATAATTCTCCGGTGATAAAGAGGAACGTGGGGGTGGGATATGGATAAAAATTGGGTGTATTTTAGAACCGTCTCTGATTTAAAAAAAAAAAAAACCGTCTCTGATTTTAGTGATTTGGACCCCAAAGTGGTTTCACTTGTCTGTTCCTTCTTTTTTCTTTTTGAAAGCCTTTCATGTTAGAATGGTAATAAGGAATCATCCAATTTGTACTCAACTTTGGACTTGGCTTCTAATAATTTTTGGGAGTTAAAGAAAGAAATTTTTCTTTAAGCCCAACAGAGTTTCTGGAGCCCCAGCCCTCCTTGAACACCTTCCAGCACCCTACTTGGACCGTGGAGGAACGCTGACCTAAAGACAAACTTAAGCTGTGCTACCCTGATTCCCATAGCTGCTCATAACTCTTCCATGGATACAAAGAGATCTTTGACCAGAAGGAAAACTGTTGTGGGAACAGGTAGGGGCCAGGGTGGTGGGAAAGGAATGTTGTCTTTAATCTGGAATACAACCCTCAACTGTGGATAAAGACAGGGCTGGTCTTTTGATTTTAGGGTTATCTACAATTATTGCATGGGTTCCTGAGAAAGATCCATTCTGCCAAAAATAACTCCACTTTGCAAGAGAATGCCAGAAAATCCACAATTTTGAGTTTTAGTTCAGTGACTCAACCATCTGTTACTTTGCAAGGATGCTTGTCTCCATTTCTTCCTTGGATTTTTAGGGAAAGAAACGGCCATCTAATCTAGTGATTCTTAACCTTTTTTTTTTTTTTTTTTTTTTTTTTTTTTTTTTTTGGATGATGGATGCCTTTGGAACCGTCTCTGATTTTAGTGGTTTGAATCCCAAAGTGGTTCCACTTGTCTGTTCTTTCTTTTTTCTTTTTGAAAGCCTTTCATGTTAATGGTAATAAGGAACCATCCAATTCCTTCTTTTTTCTTTTTGAAAGCCTTTCATGTTAGAATGGTAATAAGGAATCATCCAATTTGTGAAATGGAGTGGGAGGGGAAGTAGATCTAGAAAGGTTTGGGATCTAGAAATCAGGAACTAATTCCTAGTGGGGATGATTTCTTCTGTGCTGCCTGTGAAATGAATCACATTTCCCCCACTTGTTACAAGGAAGATTTCCCAAGAGGAAAACTGGCCTACATTAGAGCCTTTTCCACATCCCCAACCCTCACCCATGGCTAAAGGAAGTGAAGCTTATTAACTGGCAGTACCACCAAGATAGAACACTATTCAGAGGGGATCAAAGTTCTGAAGGGTAATTTGAGTCTTGATGCTACTGAGAGAGAAGAGTAATTTGAGTCTTGATGCTGGGCAGGCTAAAACTACCACTAAACACACACACTTCTACACAGACATCTGCATATGATGTGAGTGGGGGAGCCATGGACCCTTGGTCTAGACCCCAGCTCTGAAAACCCTATGATCAATATTTAAATATTTAATTCTCTAACATACTCCATCTCCTGAGAGTATGGCTGTTGTTAGAGGACCGAAAAACCAAGAAAAAATAGGGTACCTGACAGAAAAAATAAAAATGAAGATACCAAGAAGTGATAAGAAGCAAATAAAGAAGGCGGGAAGAGTAAAACCAAGTTTTTCCCAGGCCTGATCCTAGATTAACTAGTCTCTATGTAGAGATGTATCTACTCTGTACCAGTCACAGGCTCTTATATCACAGATCTCCTGGACATGCACTGACCCAGTGGTAATATTACACTATCTAAAGTTTCAGTGAAGATGATCATGAGAGATCTACTGTATGCACAAGAGTGCCCTGGAGTGGGCAGTGCTAAGCCCAGCCTCTGGTCTTGACTTTTGATCTTGCTGGTGTAGGTACAGCACCAGAGAAATTCATGGTGGGAGGGAGTCTTTCAGCCATCTTAGCAGGGAAGGGGCATGAACCTGGCCTTGTAGTGGCCTGGGACACATACCTTGAAGACAATGGACACAGTGTGTATCTCTAAAACTGCTTGTTCTGTACATAGCTGTGGCCATTAGGGTAAAATGAGCTTCTCTTAAGTGACTTCACCATTTCAGACCTTTATAACTCCACTTCTGAATAGGTGGTACAGGTACCCTATGAGGCCCAGTGTGATTTTTGCTCCTGCCTACTTCTCCAGATGTGTCTCAAGCTCCTCTCACTCTCACATACTAATCTTCAGCTACATTGGCTTCCCTCTAAACTTTTCATCTTCCATAAGACCTTCCATAAGGCTCCATCACATGTGGTACCCATGGCATGTACCATACTGGTAAAGTATGTGTGTGCTAATCTATTATACTCCTGCCTCCCTAACCTAATAAATTCTGGAAAGGTACAGAATGACACCTGTCTCATTCACTGCTATAACTCCAGTGCCAGGCACATGGTAGGTGATCACTGAATATTTGTAGAATGAAAATTGTACAGTATTACACTGAACGGGAGGAGCTATCAAAGGCAAGTAGTAGAAAGGAAAATTAGTTAAGATTGTAAATCTAGAGAATGATATACATGCTAATAAGTGGAGGTGGAAACAGATATAAAGCATGAGATGCTAGCAGAATTGTGAATTATCTTCCATTCTTTCAACCTTAGGAATGAAGGGAGCTGAGAAAGCATATGGAATGTAGCCAAAGAGAATTAAAATTTTAGTTAAAGCTAAAAGCTCCCATATCACATTTGGATGTTGTCCTGGCAACAGAACTACCATCTTATGATAATGATATTATAATATGATAAAGCAAATACAAATAATTTAACAATTTATCAGAAATGGAGAAATAAATTATCTAGTTGGCTTCACCATTGGGGATAATCTCAGGGGAAAGCTTGGAGGGGTCTCCATGTTGCAAAGGATGCTGTCCTAGAACTTGAGTTATGTACAAAAGGGTTAAACCAAGTCGTGGAATCTGACACCGATTTTAAAATCTCCGTGGGGAAGCACATAAGGCTATGATCAACTAAGATGGTTTTAAATAATGAAACAAAATATGAGACTTGCCCTGGATATCAGTTATCATCTAGCACAATTATGTTGTGGAACCCACAACTACAAAACCTCAGTGGCCCAACACAAAAAGCATTCATTTTAGCTCACAAGTTCATGGATCGATGAAC
Organism: Vulpes lagopus; assembly: GCF_018345385.1. Classification (NCBI taxonomy): domain Eukaryota; kingdom Metazoa; phylum Chordata; class Mammalia; order Carnivora; family Canidae; genus Vulpes; species Vulpes lagopus. Next base: position 59,684,932 of record NC_054828.1, read on the forward strand.
AGTTTTGGTGGTCCAAGCCCAGTGTGGCTATTTTGGCTAAGCTCACTCACAAGGGCAGCTGGTGAGTTGACTGAGCAGTGGCTGGTCTAAGCTGGTCTCAGCTTGGATTGATGCTACCCCATACCACATCGTCTCTCATCCTTCAGCACACTAGCCTGAGCTTATTCTCATAGTGAAGGCAAAATTCCAAAAGAGGAATGGAAGCACACAAGGTCTTTGGAGGCCTAAGTTTGGCACACTGTCACTTCCACTACATTTTAGGGACCAAAGCAAGTAGCAAGTCCAGTTCTGATTTAGAGTGTAGAAATGGAATCAACTTCTTGATGCAATGACCTGTAAAGGTATACTGCTAAGGATACAAATACAAAGAGGCTATTGATTATGCCCATTATTGCAATTAACCTACCATACCAGAAATCAACTTATTATAAGGCTACAGTAACTAATTCTGCATGATACTGGTGAAGAAGTATATAAAAATAATTATATAGTATTATGATCCAAAAGAAACTCATATGATAATAAAATATCATGACAGAGGTGGCATTGAAGATTCTCGATGGGGAAAACTATATACTTTTCAACAAATGATGCTATGACAATAGACTATTCAGTAGGGGGGAAAATGTATCTTTACCTTACAACATACACAAAAATCAGTTCCAAGTTCATTAAAGATCTAAACGTAAAAAGCAAACTTTAACACTTTTAGAAGAAAATGTAGGAAAATATCTCTATGGCTTGAATGTTGAGGATTTCTTAAACAAGACACAAAAGGTACAAACCATAATAAAAATGTAGGTAAATTTGATTACATTTTAGTTTATAACTTCACAATGAGTTATCACTTTACACCTGTCAGAATGGTTAAAATCAAGAACACAAGGAATAAAAAGTGTTGGAGAGGGATATGGAGAAAACCGAACCAACATGTACTATTGTTGGGAATACAAATTTGTGCAACCAGTGTGGAAAACATTGTATGGAGTATGGAGTTTCCTCAACAAAAATAAATTTACCATATGGTCCAGTAATTCCGCAACTGACTATTTACCCAAAGAAAATGAAAACACTAATTTGAAAAGATATATGCAGCCCTATGTTTATTGCAGCACCATTTACAATAGTTAAGATGAGGAAGCACCCAAGCGTCCATCCGTAGATGGATGGATAAAGACAATGTGGTATATATACTCAATGGAATAGTACTCAGCCATAAAAAAATAATGAAATCTTGACATTTGCAATAACATGGATGGACATAGAGGGTATAAGGCTAAGTGAAATAAATCAGTCAGAAAAAGACAAATACGATATGACTTCACTCATATGTGGAATTTAAGAAATAAAACAAGTGAACAAAGAAAAAAGAGACCAAAAAACAGACTCTTTTTAAAAATTTATTTATTTTTTATTGGAGTTCAATTTGCCAACATATAGCATAACACCCAGTGCTCATACCATCAAGTGCCCCCCTCTGTGCCCGTCACCCAGTTACCCCCACCCCCCGCCCACCTTCCCTTCCACCCCCCCTAGTTCGTTTCCCAGAGTTAGGAGTCTCTCATGGTCTGTCTCCCTCACTGATATTTCCCACTCATTTTATCTCCTTTCCCCTTTATTCCCTTTCACTATTTTTTATATTCCCCAAATGAATGAGACCATATAATGTTTGTCCTTCTCCGATTGACTTACTGCACTCAGCATAATACCCTCCAGTTCCACCCACATCGAAGCAAATGGTGGGTATTTGTCATTTCTAATGGCTGAGGAATATTCCATTGTATACAGAGACCACATCTTCCTTATCCATTCATCTTTCAGTGGACACCGAAGCTCCTTCCACAGTTTGGCTATTGTGGACATTGCTGCTATAAACATCGGGGTGCAGGTGTCCCGGCATTTTACTGCATCTGTATCTTTGGGGTAAATCCCCAGCAGTGCAATTGCTGGGTTGTAGGGCAGATCTATTTTTAACTCTTTGAGGAACCTCCACACAGTTTTCCAGAGTGGCTGCACCAGTTCACATTCCCACCAGCAGTGCAAGAGGGTTCCCCTTTCTCCACATCCTCTCCAAAATTTGTTGTTTCCTGTCTTGTTAATTTTCCCCATTCTCACAGGGGTTAAGTGAGATCTCATTGTGGGTTTGATGTGTATTTCCCTGATGGCCAGTGATGTGGAGCATTTTCTCATGTGTGTGTTGGCCATGTCTGTCTTCCTCTGTGAGATTTCTGTTCATGTCTTTTGCCCACTTCAGGATTGGATTGTTTGTTTCTTTGCTGTTGAGTTTAAAAAGTTCTTTATAGATCTTGGATACTAGCCCTTTATCTGATAGGTCATTTGCAAATACCTTCTCTCATTCTGTAGGTTGTCTTTTAGTTTTGTTGACTGTGTCTTTTGCTGTGCAGAAGCTTCTTATCTTGATGAAGTCCCAATAGTTCATTTTTGCTTTTGTTTCTCTTGCCTTCATGGATGTATCTTGCAAGAAGTTACTGTGGCCAAGTTCAAAAAGGGTGTTGCCTGTGTTCTCCTCTAGGATTTTGATGGAATCTTGTCTCATATTTAGATCTTTCATCCATTTTGAGTTTATCTTTGTGTATGGTGTAAAAGAATGGTCTAGTTTCATTCTTCTGCATGTGGATGTCCAATTTTCCCAGCACCATTTATTGAAGAGACTGTCTTTCTTCCAGTGGATAGTCTTTCCTGCTTTGTCAAATATTAGTTAACCATAAAGTTGAGGGTCCACTTCTGGATTCTCTATTCTGTTCCATTGATCTATGAGTCTGCAAAAAACAGACTCTTAATACAGAAAACAAAGTGGTGATTGCCAGAGCAGAAGTCGGTGGGAGGCGGGGTGAAATAGGTAAAGGGATTAAGAATACACTTAAATTGATGGACACTGAGAAATATATAGAATTGTTGAATCATTATATTATCCACCTGAAACTAATATAACACTGTATGTTAATTATACTATCATGTAAAAATAAATAAATAAGGTGTTAAAATATAAAGTTGATTACATTATAATTTGCAACTTCTCTGCAAAGAAACCTCTAAAAAGTTGAGGAGAAAAGTCATAGTCTTCAGGGAGATATTTATAAAGCAAATAATGGAGAAAAGGCTATGTATTGGTAACTAATAACGAACTTTCCAAAATCAATGGGAAAAACATAATAGAATAAAAGTGAAAATTAATAAATGAAGAAAGAGGTAATTCATAGAAGAAGAGACCTGAATGGCCAATAAGCATATAATAAAGTGACTGACCTCATTGGTAAATGGGAAAAGACAAATTGGAACAATGATGAAGTATCATTTCACAACCATTAATTTGGTGAGGATGGCGTAGGCTACTACCAAGAGTTAATGTCGAACCACTAGAAGTCTCACATGGAGTGGGTTGGAACTGCACTCAGCATCACTCTGTGGACAGCAACTTGGCAATATCTAGTAAAACTGAGTATACATATATGACCTAACAATAGATATAACAGACAGTTTCTCATATTTTACTCAACTTATGCATGAAAATATTCATCATAGTATTATTTGTAATAGAGAATGGGAAACATCCTAAATGTCTACAAATAAGAATATGGATCACTATGTGTTGACTTATTCGCCTAGTAGAATATGCTACTACCATAAAAACAAATGAACTAGAGGAAATATATCAACGTGGAAAAAGCTCACAAGCATCAGGTTGAACAAAAAGCAAGCCCCTGCAAGATGTTTACAATATAACAGTTATATCAAGTTTAAAGACATGTTGAACCCCACATGTTTGCTGTTTAGGAATACATACATATGTAGTAAAAGTTTGAAGATAGGCGTAGGAATGATACATAAGACATTAGGATAGTACTGGTAGGTAGTTACCTCTGGGGGGCAGGTGAGGTTATAAAGAAGAGAATGTCCTTGGGAAAGATACAAGGAGGTTTCAACTGTGTCGATAATGTCATATATCTTTTTTTCTTTACATTTTATTTTTAAGTAACCTCTACACCCAACATGGGGCTCGAATTCAGGATCCCATGATCAAGAATCACATCATCTACAGACCGAGCCATTCAGAGGCCCCCATGATGTGACATTTCTTAAGCTGAGTGATGTTAACATGAGTGGTTTCTTTTAAAATATTGTTCTCCATGTGCTACTTGTGTGTCTGATATATAACTTAAAAAATCAGTAGATATCTAAGAGTCTTGCCATGAAAGAGAAAAAGAGATGATGGGAAGAAGAAGAACTCACCTGATGCCAGAGCTTTAACTTCTATGTGTCTTTGGGTCTCCTTGCCCCAGCTTCTCTCTCTGGCCCACAGAACTTGCCCTGTAATGTTAGAGAAATACAGTAATAAAAAGATTCCATGCTTAAGGAAGTTTTTAAAAGTGCTGGGTTAAATAAAGTTAAATAGAGTTGTTTTCAGCAAAACTTGCCAGAGTATTTAAAATGCTAGTGGGTGCTATGAGTCTCTGGGCGGGAGATAGAGTGATTCTTTCTTTCTTTCTTTCTTTCTTTCTTTCTTTCTTTCTTTCTTTCTTTCTTTCTTTCTTTCTTTCTTTCATTTATTCATTTGAGAGAGAGAGAGAGAGCACAAACAGGGGGAGAGGTAGACAGACAAGCAGACTCCTTTCTGAGTGGGGAGCCTGACATGAGGCTTGATCCCAGGATCTTGAGATCATGATCTGAGCCAAAGGCAGACACTTACCTGACTGACGCACCCAGGCACCGCACTGGCACCATTTCTTCTTGTAGGACATCAGGGCAACAGTTTCTATGAACTCTATTTTGGGAAATGTGCCCCCAAACGTTTCCTTTCCTGGTCATCTGCCTCTATCCCCATGTTTCAGTCTGCGCCCCAAATAATTCCACTTCTTTTTCCACACCTGTGCCTTTTTCATTTCATATCCACTTCTCCATACAGCTCTCCCACATCTTTGTCTCCTTTTCATGGAGGCAACATGGCACCATGAAAAGAACACTCAGTTTGAAATCCTGGGCCCTGTGAGACAGGGGAACCCTAGTTTCTGTGCCTTGTTCTCTGTCCACAAGATGGGGAGATTAATCAAACCCCTCCTAATAGGAAGACTTGAAAGTATGAACTTGATGCTTTTTTTTTTTTTTTTAACTTGATGCTTTTTTGAACTTACTGTTGACTCTTACTTATAAGAGAGGGGGAAAATAATAGTTTCCCTGCCTTACGAGACAGTATTATTATTTTTGGAGACAGTGTTCATTTCCTAGGACTGCCATCACCTGAATGGCATAAGCCCCAGAAACTTACTGTCTCCCAGGTTTGGAGGCTTGAAGTCCAAGATGAAGCTGTGGACAGCGTTGGTTCCTTCCTTCTGAGGATGGAGAAATCTGTTCCAAGCCTCCCTCCTGGCTTCTGGAGGTTTGCTGGCAGTCTTCAGCGTTCCTTGGCTTCTGCTGCACCACCCTGCTCTCTGCCTTCATCTTCACACAGTGTTCTCCACGAGCACAGGTCTCTTTCCAGATTTCTCCTTTTTCTAAGGACACCAGGCATATTGCATGCATATTGCACTCTAGTCATCCAGCATGACTTCATCTTAGCTAATTACATTCGCAATGACCGTTTTTCAAATGTGGTCACATTCTGAGATGCTGGGGGTTAGGATTTCGACATAGGAATTTTTCAGGGGACACAACTCAGCCCTTAACAGAGACCAATGAAAATAACATCTATGAAAGTATGATAACATTCTTGTAAGGGGTTGCAAACTGTAAGAGTCTGTGTTTGTCACAAATGATCACATCCTAAAGCACCTAGTAAGCTACGAGGTTGCAGCACACGGCCAGAACTTGGCTTGGCGCAGCTTAGACAGTTTTGGGATAAACAATGTTAACAGAGCTTATCCAGGGACTCTTTAAAGCAAGTGCTCTGTTGGGTTCTAAATCTATCCTCAGTAATTGATTGCTTTACCTCAGCTAACGGAGAAAAATCCATTCTGCGAAGTTACTAGATCCATGGAGTTTATATATAAAAGGAGCTATGACAGTATGTGAAGAGATTAAATAATTGCTTGGAGGCAGGGATTCGAAGAAATTTCCCAAATTAGCCAGGCTGTTTCATCATTAAACTAAACAGAGAATCCAGCTCTTTTTAAAATGCAACCTTGTGCCTCTCCCGCTGACCCCAGATGCGTGTACCTTCTTAATGGGTGACTTCTACAACATCATTTACCCTACATAGGAATTCAGAATGACATTAGGGCCACCTTGAACCTAGTGAGGCTGTTCGTGACCAAATGACCTTGTTGTTAAGGTGAAACAACATAGCATGGTGGTAAAAAGCATGAATCCTCAAGTTCAGCTGCCTGGGTTTATGTCCTGGGTCTACCTGGGAGGCCTCAGGCAAGAGATTTCTGTGACCTTCACCAAATAACCTTACTGGCTTGATAGGGTGTGATGAGGATTAAACCCGACAATCCATGAAACAGAACAGTATCTAGAACATAGAGTATGTTTAGTAAACTATGGTTATTCTTACTTGATGATAAAACCTCAGAAAAATCACTTTGAGATCATCTGGCCCTTTTAAATTGTGGAAGGTAAAAATACTGATACCAACCATCTCAACAGTCATTTCTGCATATCATCTCGAAGTTCCCAGGACACTTAGAGTGAGATATAATTTTGTGTCGTGCTGTTTAAATATAAGCAGTTTCTGGGTTCCTACATAGTTGTTCGAAATGGTGGTATAAGATTCCATTGAACTGATACAGCGGACTTTACCCAGCAGTTTTCTTATAGTTAAGCATTCGGAATTTTTTGGTTTTGTTACTGTACATGCCACTGACTAATATCACTTTGTACAAACTGATAATTTTTTCTCATTAAGACAGATTAACCAGGACAATCTCCCTTAAGCCTCTACCTAAAGGCCTTTGCTTCCGTTGACTCCTCCTCCATACTATTGTGACCTAAATTACCTTCCTTATAATTTACTCCCTCAAGCTCCCCAAACTCTAGCTACAATAGCCAAATCTCCATTATTGTTTCTTATTCTCCCTCTACAGATTGCAGGCTCCCCATGCCATTCCTTGCTCTGTCATGTACCAGATACACTCATCATCCCTCCCTCTCTTCTAGAGCTCACAATCCACTTCCAGGGGCATCAAGTAGGGGGACCTCAGGTTAGGGCCACTTGCTATACCTTAGGCTCCCCCTTCTCACACTGGGCATGTACTCAAAGTCTAAAAGGGAAATAATGTAATTCTTCCTAAAGCATCCTTCCTCCTGTTCTGTGTCTCCCAAACTCCTACTCATCCTTTAGCACTCATCTCAAATGCCCCAACCCCCAGACATAGCTCACTGCTCCATCCTTACTGTTCCCAGGGCACTTGCTATACGTATCTTGGTGTTCTCAACAATCAACAGTGATTGCACTGTTGTAGATGCTCAAAAATGCTCAAAGAACAGTGACTATGCATTATAGATGAATAAGTCAGTTAAAAACAGATCTGTGTATGAGAAGTTAGAAACTGCTTAAATTGCCTGTCTTGACAGGATTGGAGTATAGTGGCTGATAGAAAAGATTTTGAAATCAGATAGATCTAGGGACGTCTGGGTGGCTCAGCAGTTGAGTGTCTGCCTTGGACTCAGGGCTTGACCCTGGAGTCCCGGGATCGAGTCCCGCATCAGGCTCCCTGCATGGAGCCTGCTTCTCACTCTGCCTGTGTCTCTGCCTCTCTCTGTGTGTCTCTCATGAATAAATAAATAAAATCTTTTTTTAAAAAAAAAAGAAAAGAAATTAGATAGATCTTGATTTGAATAGTAACTCTGCAATCTAAGTAGGAAGCCTTGAGAAATGTAAACCAAGTTCTCTGAGTCTCAGTCTCCTCATCTGCAAAACAGGATCATTTCTGTCAACTTTCTTGAAGTAATATGCAGATTAAATGGATTAACAGACGCAAAGTCCACAACAAACACATGGCTTAAGTGGCAGCTGTTAAGACTAGCAAATAAGATGCTGGAAAGTCAAGCTGGCCCAAAGTATTGTTCCCCACTGGATTTTGTCAGTAGACCCCAGGCTCTCATTTCTTAAAATACAAATGGGGCAGTACCATTAGCTTACCAGGAGGACCAAATAACCCATGTTTTCAGTGAGGTTCTGGCATTAGCATTGGTGGGTACATTCTGCTCTGGTCTCTTACTATTTTTTGCTCTTTCTTATCAGGGACCCTCATTTAACATAAAGTGTTGCTAAAGGCATACTCCATCCCGGCCTGTCCAACTCCAGCCCACCTTCAAGCCTTTTCCACAGCTGATTCGTTGTCTGAGATCCATCTCATTTTTGTCTTTTTTTTTTAATTAAAAATTGTTTTTAGCCAGTCTGGCCAAATGTGTGAATTCAATTTGTGATCTGGAAGGATTGACATTATCAAGTCACAAACAGTCATGACTCATGGGTTACAACCAATAACTATAGGTAATTTAATAAAAGATTAGTGACCCTAAAGAAAGTGGAATTGTTACTAATAGATGAGAAGCAAGCATAGTGAGAAAATGGAGATCTAAATGGCACACCCAAAATATGGCCATGAGCAGCAATAAGATAACAGACTGTGGGCATCTCTTGGGCAAGGAGGGGAGCATACACAATGGGGAAGAAGGGAAAAGAAGGAAATCCAAGGGAGGAGTGGGAGCCCACTTCAGGTTTTGTCAGGGATCAGCCTTCCTGTGCCTATTGACAGGCAACACTCACTTGCTAGGTTGGTAAATGGGCTGCTGGCTTAGGGAAGCCAATGCCACCGAGATTGGATCAAGCCTGCAGGCCTTGGTACCACTGGCCTAGTGCCTGGTAGTGCCAGGCATGCTTACTATAAACTATCAGAACATCCAGGGGCAAGTAAAGATACATTTGCTGGCCCTAGGAAGGCTCTTTAAAAACTCAAAGCTTTGCATTTGATTAAGGTGCACAAGATACAAGACAGAGTATTAAAATGTAAAAGTCTGCTAAGGAATAAAACCAAAGCAATGCCAAAGAATTTAATCTAAATGCAGACACATAATAAAATCATAACTCTGCTTGGCCCAGATGCCTGAAGCATCTTGAAAGAAGGCACATTTCTGCACCTGAGTAATGTTAATCTTGGGTTTAGGAGGACTTGAGGTGAATGTGGAAAACTTTGAGACTGTTAAAAAAAATCACTTTGGGTTACAATTAGGTCTGCTATTAAATCAACCAAATATTTATTAGAAAATTGCAATGTAGAAGACATTGCAAAAATGTCTTTTTTTTTTTTTTTTTGCAAAGATGATGACAACAACCAATCTTTATTATGGTACTTTATAGTTAACACCAAGCTTTTTACATGGTGGAGGATGCTCATTGATCTCCAAATAATATGCATGTGTGCAATCTGGTATGAGGCATGATTTTTGCCCCTAAAAAGCTTACAGTCCAGCAACAAAAGAAAGACGTGACCACAATGTAATATAATACAAGCTGGATGATGATTAAAGCTATAATAAAGATAATAAATTATGATTTCAAGAACTCAGCTACATAAAGGAAGTATAATTTAAAATGTACTTTGAACTTTTGATAGGTAGAGGTGTGAGACAGGCATTTCGAGTAAAGAAAACATCACGTACAAGGGCAGGAAATGGAAAATTGCAGCATGTGTTCAAAGAATGATAGGAAACGCAGGAAGAGTAGGTTGTGGTGGACATCTGTTACTTTTGCCTACTCAATATCCATTCTCTATTCTCTTGACAGTGGTAAATATTTCCTTTGGGGAAACCTATCCATTCTCTATTCTCTTCAGAGTGGTAAATATTTCCTTTGGGGAAACCCATCTACTCTTGGTAACTAATGAGTGGAGTTGACCCTACTGCTGGAGTCAGGACAGTCTAGTGATCATCACTTGACCAATCACTACCTTCCATCTCCCTGAATATAATAATTACTTCAAAGCTGGGCACACAACTCAAGTTATCCAATGTCTCAAGACTAAATCTCAGGAATTTTGTTGGAAGTTTAAGAAAGAGATAGTCTCTTTCCATGAGATTGGTAGCCATAAAGAATAATGAAAAACTAGAATTTCCAATGGTTTCTCTGAGGAGAGTGACTGCCATAGAGAAAAGGCATCACATTTGTACACTTGGATCTTGTCACATCTAAAACAATCTGTTCCTTGACTTTTCCAATACAGGAGATAACACTTTCCCCATGGGTTTAGCCAGTTTGCATTTTTTTATGCAATGCCAAGCTGAAAACAGAGAGGGCCTTGAGTGCCCCCATCATGGGAGTTCATTCTCTGGTCAACAAAAAGTCACAGGATGTTCTGGAAGAGTGATGGATTTTGTATTCCATGCCAAAAAACAGTTGGATGCAGTGTTGCAGATGAGAAAACCAAGAAAGTGACTTCCACAGAGGCAAAGCCAGTGGTAGAAATTGTTGGCTCTTTGTGCACTCCCTGTTTGAGTTCCATGGAATCATCATTGCCTCCATTTCTGAAGCTTAAGGTGTGTTAGCATTTTTCTACGCACTTGCACACGTTAACTCACATGATGTTCACCCCAATCCTATGAGAAAGGTCCAGTGATGATCATTTAACACTCACACCAACTTTATGAGGAATGTCCAGCTATTATCTCCATTTCTCAGAAGATGGAATTGACACATAAGGAGGTTAGCAAACCTCCAAGTTTCTGCAAATGACCAAATGGCAAAAAGTAAGATTTGGACCTTGGGAATCAGGTCTCAGAACCTGTCTTCAAAGAAGACTGCCAACACCATAAAGGCTTGGAAGTGCCAAATTATCTTCCCCAGTGGTCCATCCTTTCCTCCCACTAGCCTGGATGCCCAAATTTAGAATCACTTTTTTGACCTAGTGAATGCAGTTGGAGGTGTCTCTTCAAGAACACTCCAATTACACTGTTACTTGAGTAGGAGAATAGGATGCTGGCCTTTTCACATCAAAACAGCAGACCTTTAAGGGAGACAGGTAAGTTTTGAAGAGAAAAATGTGGATGTTGGGGTACTATTTGGGGAAATGTCCATTTTCCCTGGTGCTGGTAGAAGGGCAAATGGTGTGCAGGTGAGCAAAGAAGTGGAGTGGGGGGACAGAGAGAGAGAGACTCGGCCTCCTAGCAAAAATGCCATACCTCCTTCAAAATGCAGATTTTTGTCAAAATTCCCAAAAGCACATTCTTGCAATGTTATGCTCACTTCCATAAATGGCCCTTGTCTGTGTTGTTTCAGTCAGTCCCTGGATATGAGGAGATGAAGTCAGGCCTCCTAAGTACTGTCACTGTCAAGTACTTTCTCTCTGCCAGACCTTCCCACAGCCCCAGATGGTCTAGCTTCTCCTTCCCTGTCATTTCCTGAGGGGGTGGGAGAGAGGCAAGAGTTAGAGAAGAGGCAAGAAGTATAGAATTTGCCAGTACCAGCCCTGGCTCTCACGCAACCCACCCAGCAGGGTGGGTTTCAAACAGACCATTGGTTGGGAAGTGGTTGAAGCTTGGCCCTGTGCCCACGCCTCCCTGCCTACCCACATTCCCCTGTAGGAAGTACCACCCACTTCCTTCTCACCTCAGGCTCTCCATTATCATAAGGATTCTCATTACATTTTCATCACACTGATACAAATGATTAATTATGCACAGAAGTCATAGCTTCCTGGGTCACTGGGGTGATCACATCAATGGGAGCATTTTGGGGGAGAACCTGGAGGAGACATCATGCTTCCGGAGTCATTTGTTTATTCACTCATTAAACAGATATTTACCACGAACCTATAATATACCGGGAGTACTCTCGATGCTGGAGATAGAGGGGTGAATTTCCACGGAATTTTATTCTTGTAAGTATACAAGCTTGTGTCAGGTGGTAACAAGTGCTATGAAAAAGAAATAGAGTCTGGGGTTTTAATTTAGGAAAAGGAGGAGTCCACACAGAGGGGGAAGCACTGAGATCCTGGGCTGAGTGAAAATCAGAGTGAAGATTGTGTCAGGCTGAAGGAAAGGAAGGAGGCAGAGCCATTGCTGAGGACAAGAAGGCTTGTGTGGCTAGAGCACAATGACCAAGTGGAATAGCCATTGGGAAGGAAGGTGGAGAAGGAGCCATGGATCAGATGAGAATTTTGTATTATATTCTTAAAGTAATAGGGAGCCATGGGAACATTTTGCTCAGAAGAGTGATGTGATGTACTTTCAGGGGCGCTTGAGGCAAAAAAAGAATGTAAGACAAGGAAGCAGGAAGACCAGCTGGGAGGCTCTGTAAAGGCTCAGGAGAGAGACGAAGGTGGCCTGAACCAGGGTGATAATGGTGAAGGCGGGGAGAAGTGCTAAAGTTCAAGACGTGCTTTGAACCTAAACACCTCAATCTCACTTTGTGGCTGTGTGGCGGAAACCTCTGGTGACTGTTACTTGCCTTTGACTCACGTCTGATTTCAGCTGTGGCTGTGGTGGACAGTTCCCAGGAGCTCACTCTCACCTGGTGCTACCTCTCCAGTCCTGAAGGGGTCCTCTCTACCTGTAGGCAGGCTCGAGGGGGTGGGGTGCAGGGCAACCCTCAGCCAACAGGAAACTGGAGTCATATAAACGCTCCAGCTGTTTTTCAGGTAGAAGGTTCTAGAAGGCATTCTATAGACTTCTCAGAGGTCCTCCTGTATTGGTGACCTCGAACACACACCTTTATGTTAACTGGTCCTTTTTCCCTTGCTCCCCCTGCTTTCTCACTCCTGCCTCCTAGGATCCCCTCCCAAATAAACTGCCTTCACTCAATTCCTTGCTGCAGTCACTGCTTTGGGGGAGCTCAAACAAAGGTAGCGAATTTGCCTACTCTACCTATCTCTCATTTGCCAACAAGTCCAGACATCTATAGTTCTCTCTCCATGCTCAAGGCTCTAGAGAAGAACATCCAGGAGATGCAAACCTCAACCTCATAGTCTAGTTTCTAGTTTTCTTCCAGGGATCTGTGAAGTTTGCAAGCAGAAACAGAGCTTTTCCTCAGCTCCTTCAAAACCCCCATCATCCATCCCCACTTCAAAGGTCAACATCTAGAGCCCACCTTGTGGAAATTTAATGTGAAAGCAATTGCACATTATAGGGAAAAATAATCAGGAATGTCTTCCAGCTGAGATAATATGGGATACTGTAAGGAAGACATAGTCTTAAAATATGTAAATGACTTTGTAATGGACCTGAATGGACACACTGCCAAGTTTATAAATGATAAAAGGACAGGGATATGGTTGAGTGATAATTCGGCCGAGAGATAAAGTGCTTAAATGAGAGTTGGCAAGAATCACTTAAAGCGCTTTGGCTGGTAGGTTCTGAACATTCTTTATTAGAAATGACTATAGATTAAAGAGATATGAGACAAGTAAGTAATACAAAGCAGAAGAAATCCTTAAATCAAAATAGACATTTTAATAACTATGCTTTAAATAAATCCCCCGTCTGAAGTCTTCTAATGTTTAACAGCTGCAAATAAATATGACACCAGGAGAATCTAATCAAATAGTTTAATAATGCAGGAAACAAAAAGAGCAAAAGGGAAACTGAAACAACCCATTTTCAGTCCCTCCAGGATTTCAGTTTCTCTCTTCGGCTCTCCCACCCAGCCTCCCAACACCCTACGGGTTGGGCAGCCTCCTGGTTGAGAGCTGTGGAGCCAGCCAGCCAGACTGGGTTTGAATCTCAGCTCTGTCCTGTTTCACTTCTGTGCCTGGGCAAGAAATTTAACCAGCCAAGCCTTAGTGATCATGTCCACAAAATGGGACCAAACTACCTGATAGGGTCGTTCCAAGAGTCATTTGGGCTCCAAACTGTGAAGACAGAGTCATTAGTGGATGAGGTATCAGCTATTGCTTTATGACTACCACCTTGCTCAAAAAAAGTTCAAAAAAGAGGGACTAGAGGAAAAGAAAGAGCATGATAGGCAGACAGAAAAGACAACGGATGAGAAGTGTGCCCTGAAGGCACTGAGTCTGCCATCCAAGTAGGGCCAATATTCGGGCAGTGCGCCTTGGCAGGCTGACCAGCTGGCCTCAGTTTAAGTCAGTACCAATGCTCCAACGAGTTGATAAATTTTGACTATCATCCCTGCCTTGGCTCACGCATTATTCATCCATAAGATACAAACCTTTAGTATCCTTTAAGAAATCAATACAGTGACACGTATCAAGGGCCGTGAGATTGTTAAAGCTTTGCCCTGCTCATGGGAATTTATTCAAATACCAAGGAAGAATAAGCTACAGACCCACCGAGGCCTAGGGAGGGGTTATTTACAAAGGTAAAACACCACAAGCAGTGCTAACTTCCAGCAGTTATTGTCACTCCTGACATCAGTGGAAATCATGTAGCATTAAAACTATAATTGTGAAACTCAGAAACCCACAGGGAACATGAGGTGCTTATAGTATAATAGTAAAAAAAAAAAAAAAAGGTAGCATAAAAATTGTGAATATATTCCAAGAGAACACATAAGTTACACATGGACGGGACACACAGAATGTGCAAGGACAACCGTGTCCTTCCTTTGTTCAAAACTGTTTAGTATGTTTGTTATAATATTTTAACAATTAAAAGGGGGCTGGGATTTGGGCTTTCTCTTCCCCAAACCCCATGCTCAGAGGCAAGGAATAATATCTGCAGAGCACAGGCCAGAGTTCTTCTCCCAGAGACACTATTATCCCACTGGGGGAGGGGGGGCTTTTGTGCAAATGAGGAAAAGCAGCCCCTGTCATGAAAACCTTCCCTAGAATACAGACTTTTCTTTCATACTGAGCTGTGTTCCGAGCCTCACCATCCTCCACTGGAGGCTAGTGAAATAGGCTTCTTCCAGGAATGTGTTGGCAGGATTACCAAGGGGTGGGGGGCGCTACCGCAGACCCAGAGATTAATTATTTTCGGCGGCCTGCAGGTGAGAATTAGGACGGTGGTGGCTGAGTGAACAAACACGAGGGGGATTAGAACTGAATTAGACGGTATAGAAGTCAGATCTGTCTCCCCTTGACACCAGCAAGTTGGGTACTTTCTAAGCATTCCTCTCCTGCCTACTGAAGATTATATTTAGACCAACCCAGGAAAGATATTGCACCCGAGATCCCACAGAAAGCTGGCGATGTGAGTCCCAGATGTAGAAGGAAGCGAATTTGCCACCCCAGGCTGTCTGCTCCTTCTTCAGAGGCAGCGCCGTTCCAGGTCTCCGGTGAAGGGGTGAGGAACAGGTGTCCCCGGGGCGGGGGGAGGCACCAGGACCCAGGGTCCCGAGTCCGCCGCTGAGGGCCTTGGTAGTGCTCTCTGCTCCACAGGCATCCAAGGGGCACAGCGTGGATCCCGGGCACCCCCCACCCCACCCCAGATGGCTGGTGTCTTTCCAGGGAGACCTCGAATGTGTAAACACATCCAGGAGCACATCACACAGTTTCTGTCAAAGGGAGCTCTTCAACGCTCAGCGACCCGGGGTCAAGGACTGGGTCTTTGGAGCCATGCCCCCCCCCCAAATATCTGAACGGCATGACCACTCAGGTGTCCTGAAGAGAAGCAGGAGAATGCAGCTGATGCTCCGGGTGAAGAATAAGCGAGAAAGTTCTTGCTCCCCTCCTTGGTGCCTCTACCCACCGGTCCCATCAGACTCTGTGGGCAGTTGACCTTGCCACAGGCGTGGAACCACTTTCACTAGAAGTTTGGATGGAATCGGTTTGGGACTGAGGCACACGGTTATGTGAGGTCCTTGGGCTCGGCGCAGAGTCCTGCACCTCGAATGTTCTTTTCACATCCTCCTGCAGGGGTGTGTCAAGGCAATGACCCCACTGACCTGGCCTGGCGGCTGTGATTCCTCCCTGATGACTTGAAGTTCATGCCCGACCAAGCCTCATGAGGCCTGAGGCAGGGTGGCACTGCCTGGGGTGGCACTGCCCTCACTCCTGAAACCTATAATTCGGGATCTTGCAACTACAGGGCTTGCCTCGGGCCTGCTGGCCTCCAGCTTGTGGCTCCTGACGGCACAAGTACTCGCCAACAGGGAGAGCCTTCTGTGTGCCCGGACAGTCCAAGCAGACCTGCCCGGGGCCCCAGCGATCGGGCCACTGGGTGCTGGGACCGGGGGCCAGGCGATGGGGCCCTGGCCGGCAGCCCCAGGACGCACCTGCCAGGCCGGGCCGCGTTCTGCCCTTCGCACGCATGTGCTCTTAAGTTCTCTGGAACAGTTCCCCACTTCGTGCTGTGCTGGGGTAAACAGAAGGCCGTCATCGGGAAGGTACCAGTACAAATGTCACTGTGCACGTCACTGCCCCCAAAGCAACAGCAGCCTCCTCGAACGCCAAAGGATGTCGAGAAACGGGTGAGGAGGCGCTGGAGACAGAAGCCTAGCTTTTCTTTTCCTGGTCGTGCAGCAGACAGCTTCCCGTCCTGGCAGCCCTCCAGCTCCGCTTTCCCTTCTAGAAGTTCTAGGTCCTGGTGGCCTGCTCCCAGGAAGCATAGTCGCAGCCTGCTTTGAAGAGGCCGACTGTGAGTACAGCGCTCAGGGGAGCCCCAGGCAGGCTTCGCCCCGCTCGCTGCGCTTTCTCGAAAGAGGGAGCCACCTTCTGAGACATGCTGGTGGCTGGCAGTTCAACTTTCAGTGTGTCACCGCCTACGAGCCACGGGCTTTCAGCTGGGTGACCTCTGCCTATGGCAGATCCGAGAAGGAGCTTCCAGAACGGCAACGTGTCCGCGATCCACTGGCTGGCTCCACCCAGCTGGGGAAAGGTGTGCTAGTTAGAGCAAGCTGTGCCGTCCTCTCCGCCTTGCCTTGGGCTTCCTCTGCCCCCGGAGGATGGCCACCCATGGTTACGGCCAACTCCCAACTCTCCAAGATTCAGACCATACCCCTCCATTCAACAAACAGGGGTTAAGCACCCGCTCTTGTGCCATCGCTCAACTCGGCCTCCCAGGAAAGATGACAGTTAAAGACTGTTGTGTGCACCTCTGGGGGCTCTATCTGTTAGGGGAGTAACTTCACTTGGATGGGGTTGGGGGGTCACAGAAGGATATCACCTCCTCCCCCAGATCCTTCCTGGCTCTCCCAAGGCCGTCCTTGCTTCTTCGCTCCCATGTCTTCCCAAAGGCACGTATCATCCCATCAGGCCACTGCATGGGATTTCCACGTGACGCCTCTCCCACACCTGCCATCCTGCCATTGCATAGAGGGGTCTTCAAGGTCATGGGTTATCTCAGTTACCTGGTGAAATGGCCAGTGAGCGAAATAAATAAATCTCTACAAACGTAGCTGTTGTCTACCCACCCCCAAGTGTGACCACTCCACTTAAACGTCTTTGTTAGGGCCATCTCACCGGTGACCATGTATTTTACTATTTGGAACGGGAACATGTAGACGAGTGTGACTGAGCAGGTGAGCGAAGGCTCAGTTAGGTAGGTAGTAGGGACGGGTGAACGGAGCCACTGACACGAGGGAAAGAGCAGGGAGTGCCTAGAGCGGCTGCTGAATGGGGGTGGGGGTGAGGGGGGCATGCCAGCTGCCAGCAAGGGCGAGGACAGAGGCCAAGGAAAGGCAGGTTTCACACAGGTACTTCTGAGTCATTCACGTCCCAACTACTAAAAATGTGTGAAAGTTATCTCAATGCCAGGGAGACGTGTGGAATCTTATTAACCTCTTTGCACACGTGCCAAACGCTACAGCTTGATAGTAATTAGCCAACCCAGGGCGGTAACGGAACAATCGGGTGAGAATGCCCTAGAACAGTGCTGCTCCGACATCAACGTGTCCGTTAGCTGAGTAGCCTGATAAAATTCAGATTCTGACGTAGAAGTCAGGCGAGGCAGAGAGTGTGTATTTGGAATAGGTTTCCAGCTTCTGTTGGTCCACAGTTCTCACGTTAAGCAGTCAGTTCTAAAAGATGAAGAAGGACAAGCTGTGAAGTCGACAAATGACACTATTACTCTTCTTTTTACATTTTCACTATTTATTGAAATTTTTCTGATAGTGGAATTAATACACAGTGTGATGGTAAATTTGGAAACCATGCAATGTGCAAAGAAAAAAAAAACAAACCCTGAGTCACCTTCAATCTCGTCATCCAGAGATAAGCTGTATAAACATTTTGATGTTTCCGTCTCGTCTCTTTTTTTCTGTTTTTACATCATACCCTCCTTACATTTTTTAATCTCGATTTTATTTTCTTTTGCAGTTGTGAGGGCAATATGCAGTTAGGTTATTTGAAAACATATTTTATAGGAAGCCACTCCGCAAGTTTTGTGAAGGGCTCCAGGCACTCTTCTAGGCACTCAGGGTACAGCAGTTGAAGAAAGAGTCCCTGCTCTTGTTTTATAGTGAGGGGAAACAATCTGATAATAAATAAGATTAAATGGATACAATTCTCATTTTTTTTAAAGATTTTATTTATTTATTCATGAGAGACACAGAGAGAGGCAGAGACACAGGCAGAGCGAGAAGCAGGCTCCATGCAGGGAACCCGACACGGGACTTGATCCTGGGTCTCCAGGATCAGGCCCTGGACCAAAGGCAGGCGCTAAACCACCGAACTACCCGGGCTGCCCAACAACTCTCATTTTAAATGACTGCATTATATTTTATGTTACAGCTGGTCACACTATAGTTGACCTCTTTCAGAGATGTAATTTCCTTTCTTTTACTAGTGTGTATGTGTGTATGTGTGTATGTGTGTGTGTGTGTGTGTGTGTGTGTGTGTGATATACTATATATATATATATAGTATCCTGATTTCCTTCAGGTAAATTATTTTTAAGTGGAATTTCTGAGTCACTGAGTATGTGCAATTTTTAAGTTTTTAAAGTTTTTAATATATGTTGCCAAGTGGAACCCCGGCAATGTTGCACCACATACACCGCTACCACCAATCAGGAGGGTGCCCAAAAAGCTTCGCCACATCTTTTCCAGTATTTGTTATTTATTTTATATTTGCCATGTTATTTAAATTCCCCTTATACCTATGAGGTTAAGCATTTTCACATGTGCATAAGCCATTTGCTATTTTCTTTTGTCAGGTATCTTTTCCCTTTGCCCACTTTGGCTCCGAGGTATTGCTCTTTTCTCCTTATTAATTTGTAACTGTTCTTTATATATTAAAGATATTAACCCTTTGCTCTACATTTTGTAAATATTTTTCTAGTTTGCTATTTATCTTTTTACTTTGTTTCTGTTTTTTAAGAAAACATGTTATTTAGAAGTATGTTGCTTGATCTCCACATTTTAGGATTTTCCAGTTATCTTTGTTATTGATTTCTAATTTAATTCTGTGGTCTTAGAGCAGGCATTGCATGATTTATATTCCTTTAGACTTGTCAAGGTGTGTTTTATGGCCCAGAATGTCATCTATCTTGGTGAGTGTTCCATGTGAACTTGGGAAGAATGTGTATTTTGCTGTTGTTGGATGAAGTAGTCTATAAACGTCCATTATATCCAGTTGATTGATGGTGCTGTTGAGTTCAACTAAGTCCTTGCTCATTTTTTGCTGGCTAGATCTGTCCATTTCTGAGAGAGGGTTGTTGAAGTGTTCAACTATGTTAAAGGATTCCCATATCTCTCCTTGCAGTTCTATCATTCTATCAGGTTTCGCCTCACATGATTTGACACTCATTGGTTAGGCCCCTACTTCTTGGATAATTGACCCCTTCATTATATGTAATTCCCTCCTTTGTCCATGATAACTTTCCATGCTTTGAAATCTGATATATGAAATTAATATTTCTACTTTTGCTTTCCTTCAATTAGCAATTGCATGATATAGTTTTCTCCAACCACTTGCTTTTAATATATTGGTGCCTTTATAGTCAAAGTGGGTTTCTTATAAAAATATGCGGTTGACTTGTTTTTTAATTCACTCTGACGATCTCTGTTGGTGCATTTAGGTCATTGATGTTCAAAGTGATTATTGAGGGCATCCCGGGTCGCTCAGTGGTTTAGTGCCTGCCTTCAGCCCAGGGCATGATCCTGGAGACCCAGGATCGAGTCCCACGTCGGGCTCCCTGCATGGAGCCTGCTTCTGCCTCTCTCTCTCTCTCTCTCTCTCTCTCTCTCTGTGTGTGTGTGTGTGTGTGTGTGTGTGTCTGTCATGAATAAATAAATAAAATCTAAAAAAAAATCCTCTATTAAAAATAAAACAAAGTGATTATTGATACAGTAAGATTAACATACACCCTACTTGTTACTGTTTTCTGCTTCTCTGTTCTTTGTTCCTATTTTTGTCCTCCATTCTTTTTTTGCCTTTGTGGTTCTAAGCATTTCATAAGATTCCATTTTCCCTCTTTTCTTAGAATATCAGTTATATTTTTACCTCTTTTAGTGGTTGCCTTAGAACTTACAATACATACTTAACTAATCCAAGTCCACTTTCAAATAACACTATGCCACTTCATGGATAGTATAAACACCTTATCATAACAAAATAATCCTAATTCTTCCCTTCTGTCCCTTGTATCTTTGCTGTCATTCATTTTACTTATGTGTAAGTATGCATATATATATATACATATGTATGCTTGCATATATGAGCATACACAATAGAATACATTGTTGCTATTATTTCAAATAAACTATTATCTGTTAGACCAATTAAAAATTAGAAATGTAAGTGTTCTATTTTACCTTCACTTATTTCTTCTTATTGTCCTGCCTTTCTTTATGTAGATCTGAGTTTCTGGCCTATATTATTTTCCTTCTCTCTAAACAACTTCTTTTAACACTTATTGCAAGTAGTAACAAATTCCCTCAATTTTTGTTTGTCTGAGAAAGTCTTTATTTCTCCTTCAGTTTTGAAGAAGAATTTCATGGGGTACTGAATTCTAGGTTAGTGGGGTTTTTCTTTCTCTTAAAGAAATACTCTTTTAAATACTTCATTCTCTTTTTGTTTTCATGGTTTCTAAGTAGAAGTCAGCATAACTCCTGTTCCTCTATAGGTAAGGTTTTCGTTTTTTCTTGATTCCTTCAAGATTTTTTTTTATCTTTTATTTTCTGTACTTTGAAAATGATATGTCTAGGCGTTGGATTATTTTTGCTTCGTTTTGGGTTTTTTTTCTTGGCATTTATATTGTTTGGCGTCCTCTGAGTTTCTTGTATCTGTGGTTTGGTGTCTGACTTTAATTGAAGAGTAATTCTCAAGTCATCGTTTCAAATATTTCTCCTGCTCCTTCCTTTTTTTTCCCTTGTGGTATTCTCATTATGCATATGTTACATCTTTTGTAGTTGTCCCATAGTCCTTGGATATTCTGGTGTTTTTTTGTTTTTTTCAGGCTCTTCTCTTTGCTTTTCAGTTCTGGAGGTTTCTACTGAGATATCCTGAAGCATAGAGATTCTTCCCTCAGCTGTGTGCAATCTACTAATAAACCCATCAAAGGAATTCTTTATTTCTGTTAGAGTGTTTTTGATCTCTAGCATTTCTTTTTGGTTCTTCCTTAAAATTTCCATCTCGCTGCTTACATTGCCCATCTGTTCTTGCATGCTGTCTACTTTATCCATTAGTGCTCCTGGCATATTAATCATAGTTATTTTAAATAATTCCAACACCCCTGACATGTCTGGTTCTGATGTCTCCTCTGTCTCTTCAAAGTGTGTTTTTTGCTTTTTGGTATGCGTTGTAATTTTTTCTTCATAGCTGGACATGATAGACTGAGTAAATTGAACTGCTATAAATAGGGGGCGTGGGATGGGAAGAGAGCGTTCTACGGTCCTATGATTAGATCTCAGTCTTTTAGTGAGCCTATGCTTATAGACTTTGAACTTCACAAGTGTTCCTCAGTTTTTTCTCTTCATCAGGTGCGACAGGATGGCTAGATTGGGCTGAAGTTGGGTATTTTCCTTCTCCTACGTGGAAGGTTGGGGCCAGCTGGAATGTGGTGTTTCTCTTCTCCTGGGGTTAATTAGATTCTAACAATATTCCAACAGGTTCAAAATTGGCTAACTTGTTTCTGCTGAGGGAAGGCCTTATTAAGAAGAATGGAGTGCTCTCGCAGTATTTTAAAATGGCTTTCTCCTTAGCCTAACGGAAGCACATCAAAGTTTTTTTTTTTTTTTATATATATTTACTGTGAGAATTGGTCAATCTCCTAGAGGTAAATCCCACAAAACAGTGGGGGCCCCTCTATGATGGGGTCTCCCTAGAGTTTTTGATTCTCAGAGTTGCCTACACTGGGCCTCCAAAAATTTATCAGTTTAAGTGTTCATACCCTGGCTCTGCTACCCATGGCGTTTCCATCCTGATTCTCCACTCTGGGAAGCCACAGCTCCCTGTTTTAGCCTGTTTGTTTTTCTAATCTTAGGGGCAGCAGTTTGCCCTGTGTCCTCCCCTTTCTTAGGAATCCAAGGAGAGTCGTTGACTTTTCAGTTCGTTCAGATTTGTACTTGTTTGGGTTGAGTGGCAACTTCCAAGCTACTTACATGTGGGACCAGGAACTGGAAATCTGTTTCTGTTTTTTAAAAGCTTATATACCTTGTGAATTTTTAGGTAAATCCTAGCTATTAATCTTGTCCACTGCGAATTTGGTGTTTATTTTTATATTTGGAATAGCCTTGCCCACAGCAAGGTGGGAAAAATACAGATCCATGTTTCTAGTTCTGTAAAAGCGTCTTATATTATCGGTATATGGGAAGCTTAGAAGGCAGTGTCGCAAAGACATTATCCTCTCCGGTGACATGGTTTTTTAAACATTGGTTGTGCAATGGGTTTCTTATTAGAGAACCAGGAACAGGGAAACACTGAAAGTTGACATGTTTCAGGATAGTAAGAGGCGTTGAGAGGCCAGCTGCCCTTTGTTCCATGCATGCTTCTCCACAGGAAGGATATGATGGGGTCTTTCATCTATGCTTGGTATATGGTAGACCGAGTAATACTGTCCCACAACTTGCATATCCTAATCCCTGAAACCTGTGACTATGTTACCTTCCATGGAAAAGTACTTTGCAAATGAGATTAAGTTAAGGAACTTGAAATCAATCCCCCCCCCCCCCCGCCAGGGCCCAAAGCAATCACAAAGGTCCTTTAAAAAGGGAGACAAATGGAATATTACTCAGCCATTAGAAACGACAAATACCCACCATTTGCTTCAATGTGGATGGAACTGGAGGGTATTATGCTGAGTGAAGTAAGTCAATCGGAGAAGGACAAACATTGTATGTTCTCATTCATTTGGGGAATATAAATAATAGTGAAAGGGAATAGAAGGGAAGGGAGAAGAAACGTGTGGGAAATATCAGAAAGGGAAACAGAACATAAAGACTCCTAACTCTGGGAAATGAACTAGGGGTGGTGGAAGGGGAGGAGGGCGGGGGGTGGGGGTGAATGGGTGACGGGCACTGAGGGGGGCACTTGACGGGATGAGCACTGGGTGTTATTCTGTGTGTTGGTAAATTGAACACCAATAAAAAATAAATTTATTATAAAAAAATAAAAAGGGAGACAAAGAGTCAGAATCAGAGAGAAAAGGCAATGAACAATATAAGCAGAGGTCGGAGAGAAAGAAAGAGAGTCTGCTAATTTTCAACATAGAGGAAAGGGCCAAGAGCCAAGAAATGCAGGTGGCTTTTTAGGGACTGGAGAAGCCAAGGAAGTGGATTCTCCACTAGAGCTTCCAAAAGGAATGCAGCTATGCCAATACCTTGGTTTTAGGGCTTCGAACCTTCATAACTGTAAAATAATAAACCTGTGTTGTTTAGGCCATTAAGTTTGTAGTAATTTGTCATAGTAGCAATAGGAAATTAATATAGGATTGTCAGAGTACAGGTCAAGTACAGGCCCAATCCCCGCAGTGGTTTCTAAATACCATTGCTTCCTAGCCCCTGTCCAATTTAGTTGGCTACTGCCAGGATAGTAGGATGGATTTCAGCAACATTGCATGGTCTTAGAACACTGGTATCTTACCCAGAAAGAGCTGGTTGGAGTCAGGTGCCTCAGAGTAAAAGGGCAGGACCTTGAGGCTTTTGGTTCTTTCCCTTAAATTAGCCCAGAACATTCCTATGAGTCATCAGAATATTTCATTCTGATTGGTTTCTGACAGGGACAAAAATTTCTCACCTTTTAGGATTCCTGTGAGGATGCAGTGAGTTAGTACATACCCGTGTGCCCCTTAAACCATTGCCTGGTACCTTTTAATGTTTTTAGTAGGTGTTAGCTGTTATTTGTGTCAGAGTTCTCCAGAGAAATGGAACCAATAATATGGGTGTGTATATTCTGTATGGAGGTTTATTTTTAGAGAGTGACACAGTTGTGAAGTCTGACAAATCTGAAATCTGCAGGGCAGGCCAACAGGCTGGAGATCTAGGGAGTAATATTTTTTTTAAAGATTTTATTTATTAATGAAAGACACAGAGGGAGACAGAGACCTAGAGGGAGAAGCAGGCTCCTTGCAGGGAGCCCCACATGAGACTCAATCCTAGGACCCCAGGATCATGCCCTGAGCCGAAGGCAGACGCTCAACCACTGAGTCACCCAGGCATCCCTAGGGAGTAATTAATGAAG
The DNA here is from genome assembly GCF_018345385.1 of Vulpes lagopus. Taxonomy (NCBI): domain Eukaryota; kingdom Metazoa; phylum Chordata; class Mammalia; order Carnivora; family Canidae; genus Vulpes; species Vulpes lagopus. The sequence continues at coordinate 59,709,402 of NC_054828.1, forward strand.
TCTGGAATTCAAAGGCAGTCTGGAAGCAGAATTTGTCCTCCCTTGGGGACTTCAGGCTTTTTCTTTTATGGCCTTCCAATGATTGGAAGGCGTCCATCCACAGTATGGAGGGCAATCTGCTTTATTTAAAGGCTATGGATTTAAAAGTTAATCACATCTCAAAAAAATCCTCACAGCAACATCTAAACTGCTATTTAACTAAGCCTCTCAGTGCCATAGCCTAGCCAAGGTGACACAGAAAATTAGCCATCATGTGGTTATTTGTTTCCTATCTTATTTCAGTGGCTAAGACTTCCAGGAAAATATCAAACGGTAAAAGCAATACTGGGCATCCTTGTCCTATTTCCAGTTCTAACAAGAATGCTATATGAGGTCTTCATTTGCTATCTCAACTAAGTACAACTAAGAAACTATTCTCTAACCCCACTTTAGTATATTTTTAATCCTAAATGGGTACCATCTGCTAAGATGATTATATAATTTTTCTCTTTTGACTTATTGAAATGATGTTTTATTTATAGATTTCCTATTAATAAACCATTCCTTGCATTCCTATGGTAAATCTTACTTGGTCAGACTGTAGTCTTTTCAGATGCTGCTGAGTGCGATTTCTTTGTATTCCAGTTCATTTTCAACTTGTATTCCCAAGTCCTTGTCAGTTGTCTGAAGGGTTTTATTTTTAATTGTTTGAGGTGGAGGGTCTGTTTGGGTGATCTTTGTTAAAATTTGGTGTTTTCGTTGTTCTCTCTTCATAAAGTGGGTTGGTAAGGGTTCCATGTTTCTCTGTGCCATGTAGCCATTCATAAAGCACAGGACTAAATGTGTTCTTGTGGCAAGATACATAGATTATCTCATAACAAAAGTAATTTGGTTCCCCCCCACCTGGCAAATTCCTTTCCGTTGACTCTGTATTAACATATTAATTCAATATTACATTAAACATCAATTTAATATTTTTTAATGTAAATTTCCCTTACAAAAACATGACTTTTTTTTTTTAACTGTCTTTTGGACCACCTACATTCTGGAATTCTCTATAAACCTCCCAACTTAAAAAAAAAAAAAATCCCTAGTAAGAATAGCCAGCTGTTATTCAAGAGGGGTGGCCATCCAAACCCTGGTCTCCTTGTGAATCATCCTACTTTAGGAGTCAATCCTATGTTCTTTGACAAATGGTTATTTTCCTCTTCAAAAGCATCACTGTGTGGAGCTTCTCCTACACTGAGACCAGCATAGGCTGACTTGTTTTACACTTCATGTGGTTTCCTACAAAACAAACTCAAACAAACAAAAGTATAAAATACATGTGGCCATTCCTGGCTTTTAAAAAAAGCCAAGGTTTGGCCTGGGTGGTCTTAGTATCATGCAGAACTCGAGGCTTTTCTTTAGGGGACTCAGCTGCCACTGAGAGGTCTGGGTGACTTCTGTTTAAAAGTGAAGCCAGCAGTTGGAACAGTAAATTCTGATTCAGAATTTAAAAGCCAGCCCTGCCACCCTGCATGCTGCCCTCTTCCCAGCAGATGGCTTAGATGATGATCTCCAGCGAGGCCAAGAGCCAACTGCAACATTGGTCCAATATTCACTGAGGCCAGGCTTTATACTTAAGCTGCTTTATATTTAACTCTTATTTGCTTTCTGGTGATGCATTTTTTTAACTAGTCACACAACTGAAAATTGTTTTCACAAACCGGCATCATTCAAACAGTGTCCTGGGGCACACTAGGGAGGTCAGTGGGTGTTCGAAGAGGGGAAAAAAAGATTCTCCAAATAAACTTGGGACATGCTGGGTTAAACAAAACTCTACTGACTTGACTGCACAACTCCACAGAGTCATGAGTACACTGATATTTTCTGTGACCTCTGAAACTTTTCTCCTGCAGTACACCTACTAACATTTCCAAGGACGCTGTTACTGGGCTGAATATATTTTGAGGAACATTATCTTGAGTAATTACAGTTGTTATCTACACTGAATGCTTACGAGATACTAAGTACCGTGTTGGGGATTGTACATGGCACATCTCACTTAACCCTTACAACATCCCTAGGAGTTGGGCATTATTCTATTCATTGCACAGTGGTGTCCTGGTTAAGTAGTTGGCCCACAGTGACCAGTGACGGCACCAGTGCATCGCAAACCCTAATTTGCATCCAGGTCTGTCTGATTCCAAAGTCTATGTGCTTAACTGGTAAGCTACATTTGTCTTTGCGCTACTACTCTTTGAAATAGACGCCTCATAAATTACTACATTGCATTACATTAGCATTTGCTTTTCCTCATACTCTGAGAACTAGCCTCATCCTCATGCCCTGAGAGCCAGCCTGGCAGATCCTTGAGTCAGTGAGCACCTTCCCAGCATGCTGCAGCCACTCAACCGATGAGAGCTGCAACAAGCCTACAGGGAATGTACGGTGGTTTCTGCCTCTGTCTGACATTAATGTGTGTCAAGAGATGTATAAACGATGTCACCAGACCTTCTACAAAGAAACACCCAAGGACACCAAGTTGGATATTAAAGTTTGATAGCATCTTCAAGGACAGTATAGTCCTATAGTAGAGGAAAGAGAGGTTAAAGCTTAGTGGGTAATTAGGGGTTGGTGGAAATTCTTTGGCAAATGAAGAGCACCACACCACTGTGGTCTGGGAGGAGTGACCAGCCATTGTGTGAAGCTCTGCCTGGAGGCTTGCCCATAACCTCAGGATTTAAAGAGGAGAGAAAAGCGAATGCCAAAGAACTTGCTGGAAACACCTCTCTGCAGGAATCATTCCATGCACTGCCATGATTGCTCCCATTTAAAGATCCCATCCTTGGTGCTAATGGGATAGCCTTGTGCTGCCTCTTTTAATAGCTTCCATATTTCTCTATCCAGTGGCCAGCCGCCTTCCACACTGCCCTACACAGTCTTCCCCACACAGAGGTAAAAAATTTACAATGATATAATTTTATATATCAAAGAACTACTCTGTGAGGGCCATGGCAACATGTTCTATGGGAAGAATGCCCAGTTTAGAAATCTCCTATCTCAGGAAATCTGGGGGTGAAAATTGCTAGACTTGGAATATGTAGCTTAAGGGAACCCTCCTCCTACAATCTTCACTCTTAAGGTGTCTCCTCACCTTCCCTATTAAAAAAGGTGAGGTCTTTTCCACACATAGGAGTTAGCGATTGTTATGTAATAAACCACCCCTACTGCTAGTGGCTTAAAATTGCTTGTACTTGTCACATACAATGAGTCTACAGATTGGTTGGGGAGTTCTGCCTGGGGGTTGACTTAACTGATCTTAGCTTGATGTACACAGGCATCTGTGGTTGGTTGGTTAATCAGGGGGCTGGCTGGTCTAGGACGGCCTGAGCTAGGAACACTCCCGTCTGCTCTCTCTACCTCATCCTCCAGCAGGCTAGCCTGGGTTCATTCTCATGGTAATTATAGGGGTTGAGAAGAGGAAAAAAAGCAAACTCCCACATATAAGAAGTTTTTAAGCCTCCGGTTGTGGTACATTTGCTAACATTCCATGGGCTAAAGCAAGTCTTAGGATGAGCTCAAGCGGAATGGAAGGAAAGAGCAAAGCCATAGGGGGAAGGCCAGGGTAGGCACTCTGGTACATCAAATGGATCTCTTGACTTGAATTCAAATCATATGCTAATAGAATGATAAAAGTGGCTAGGTATATAGCAAAGAACTATATTAACCTTGGACCTATGGCGACTCACAATTCTAGAATTAGCCTAAGATCTAATTCAGACCCAATTCAGAATACTGGATTGACCTCTTTGTATAACTTTGACAACTGACAGAGATCAGGACATGCCACCCCAAAATATACCATTTTGGTATAAGTATTATTTTAAACTGAAGACATTTTAAATTCAACAGAGGCAGAAAGGCGGCTTTGTGGTGCTTTCCTTAGCTGACTAAAAGCAGAAATTCCTGGGAAATCAGTCTACCATAAATTCCCTTGTTGGGGTGGTTCTGTTCCCAGGACAGAGACCAAGAGTAAACCTAATATAAATCCTCTCTCCAGGGCAATTTTATGGCCTTGAAACACATGAAAACACTCATACCACTATAGACAAGCATCACAAACTTCTGTATCTCCTTTTCTCCTAAAATTTCATTTCATTCCTTAAAAAAATTTCCCTGTAGAAGCCCTTTCTCCCCTCTCTTTCCCCTACTAATTTAGGCATATAAGCCCTAACTCTACCCACCTCTTTAAGTAACTCATCATTGAGCACTCCTGCATATATGTATCTAGATGTGTAAATAATAGATGTGTATTAGATGTGTAAATAAATGTTTTCCTCTGTTAATCTGCCTTTGGTCAATTTAATTTGTAGGACTCAGTCACTCAACATAAGCAGGTACAAGAAAAGTTTTCCTCTCCCATACAGTAGCACTTCTATGACCCACCCGGATCAGGAACCGTACCCTAAAAATTCCTTGCTATTTAAACTGCTTAAATTGGAGTCTTCTGTTGTTCATAGCTAATAATATCCTTTTTTTTTTGGAAGATTTTATTTATTCATGAAAAACACACGTAGAAAGGCAAAGACACAGGCTGAGGGGAGAAGCGGGCTTCCTGTGAGAAGCCAGATGCAGGACTCAATCCCAGGATTCATGATCCTGGGATCACAACCTGAGCCAAAGGCAGACACTCAACCACTGAGCTATCCAGGTGCCCTTAATAATATCCTATCTAATTGGATATTGTGTTGGAATTGCCTGTTGAACAGCTGAAGGGAGATATCAAGGAAACAAATGCATGTGTGAATCTATATTTGAAAATAGACATAAGGGTAGGAGATAGAAATTTGGAGGTCCTAGGCACGTAGATGTCATTTAGAGCCATGTGACTAGATAAAATCCCATTGGAAGGAATGGAAAAAGAGCAGAAGAAAAGCGCTCAGAACTGAGTCTTGGGGAACTCTAACATTTAGAGTTTGAGTAGGGGGCAAAGAGACTCAGTAACCAAGGAGGTAGGAGGAGATCCAGAATGGTTGATACAGAAGCTCAAGGGGAAAGAAGGGATCTTGAGTAAAGAGGACTTGGATTATGTTGAACCCTTGTGAGAAGTCCTGCTCTAAAGCCTTTCTGCATCTACAGAATTTCATCTCTTCTAGAACCCACACCCTTGCCCTCTATGCTCCAAGTTACTGGACTTCCTTTTCTTCTGTCTCCCATCTCCCAGCCATGCTCTCCTTACCTCTGTGGCTTCACCTGTGATTAAACCTCCACATAAAACATGCCCCTTCTTTACCTCTCCAACTCCTGCTGCTCTTCTGGGTCTCAGCTCAGATGCCACTGCTCTGGATCTGGCCTCAGGTCTCCTGCAAGATGCTTCCAAAGAACTCCACGCTTCCCCTGTTGAGTTAGTCTGCTTGGGCTGCCTTAACAATACTACAGATGAGGAGGCTGAAGCAACAGAAGTTTATTTTCTCCCAGTTCTGGAGGCTATCCATCCGATACCAAGGTGCTATCACTGCTGGTTTCCAGTTAGGACTCTCTCCTTGGCTTACAGGTGGCTGGCTGCCTTCTCACCATGTCCTTGCATGGCCTTTCCTCTGTGTGTGAGTGTGGAGGATGCTCTGCTGCCCCCCTTCTTAGGAGGACATCAGTCCTGCAGGGTTAAGGCCCTACTCTTATGTCTTCATTCAACTTCAGTCACCTTCTTAAAGGACTTAGCTCAAAAAACAGTCGAATGGGCTTTAAGGCTTCCACATGAAAATTGGTGGGACACGATTCAGTTGCTAACACTCCTCAAACATGTATTGGAAGACAATGTCTCTCTTCTCTATTTGACTAGAAGTGCTGTGAGGCCAAGTCCAGGCAATGTGTACGGTATGTATTCTATTCTCTCCACATAGCACAGTGCCTCATGGTGCTAGAAATATTTATGGATCAAATGAATGAGCTCAGGGATGCGGGGTCTTCATATTCTATGCCATCTGGCTACCCCACAGAGCTAGCCAACGCTGCACCCTAGCTGGGAATGCTCCTCCCACGAGTGTCACATTTTCCATGCTCCACAAAATCTCACCCATTTGGAATAAATGGAGGGAAGCCTCATGTGAATTAGGGAGAAATTATAGAATTTTAAAAGAAGTTTTGGCATTCTCAAGTAAGCTCAAAAAACAAAAACAAAAAACCCTTCATATCTGAATTATCCTTTGCAACGCATTCATTAATCTTTTGCCTTCGAACAAATGATATTGAAATGGTTTAAAATGTGATAAAGAAGCTCTTTCTTCAGTAAATGAAGCAATCCTCCCGAAAGAGGTCTTTTGATCCCTTTATTTGGTAAATTCTACTTCTACCATACAGATAGGCTAGAGGTAAACTGAATCCAGCCTCGAGGAAAAGAAAAAAAAAAGTCCCAGCTGAGGATCCCGAAGGTCTCCACGTGTTAGGAGAGCTAAAAATGATGAGAAAAGGGGGTTGCAGAAAGGCTCAGAACTGCAGTGTTTCAAAACTCTTTTGCTATATAAAGTCAAAGTAGTGAGTTTGATTTATAGATATTAGGATACTATCTTTAGAAATAGGAAGTCAGCAGTGGTATATATATTCTCCTTCTCCCTTGAAGATTACACACACACATTTTTTTTTTTTTAAGATTCAAAGATGATTTGGGAGTATAGAAACTGGCTTTTTTTAGGCTATTTCATTTCTAGGTTTTCCAAAACTCTAAAATATGTTAGGGGCAGGGAAGGAAAAGAAAGTCTCTCAACAAGTTCCCAATGGTTCACTGGTGTTTAACCCTTCACGTGTGCCTTTTTTCTTTCTAAAAAAATAGAATGTGTTTCGGTAAAGGCTGACTTGGGATGTAAATGCCTAGTTGCAGTGAGAGAGAGACAGAGAAAAGGCGCTCAACCCCCCGAGGGTTCCAGCTTTCTCTGTGGGGCTGGATTAGGGCTATTATCCCAGTGGTTTCGCAGTGAGGCTCAGGGACATGTGACAAACAAGCTGACTCGCAGCCATGCTGACACAGACTGTACTAACAATAACACCCGAGCTGACACACCCAGCCTGTCCTCTCCCTCTGACCACAGACCTATCAAGTGGAAAAATGCCTCTGAGAGGCAGCACAGACAATACCTCTGGCTTTAAGGACATCGCCAGAAGCCAATTTTCTTTTCTTTTCTTTTCTCCTCTTCTCTTTTTTCTTTTTCCTTTCCTTTATTTTCCTTATTTATTCATGAGGCCAGAGAAAGGCAGAGACACAGGCTGAGGGAGAAGCAGCCTCCCCACGGGGAGCCCAAAGCAGAACTCGATCCCAGGACCCTGGGATCACAACCTGAGTCAAAGGCAGATGCTCAACCACGGAGCCACCCAGGTGCCCCAGGAGCTAATTTCTTAAACAACCATACAGCATAGCAGTGAAGGGCCAGAGGCAGGGAAAGAAATACTACACTTGTCTATTTTAGCACAGCCCAAGAGCAACACTACTTCGACTCCTTGGGCCCTTGTCATAAATGCAGATTTGTGGATATTTTCTGTGATGTGGGTCCATTCTTGTGATATTATAGAGAGGAACAAGTATGACCCAGAGATCTGAAGAGTTTGCCCAGAATTAGTAATACCCAAAAGGAAAAAGCACAGTGGGCACATGTGCCATGGGCTAGCTCAGGTGTGGCCTGTTTCTTTAGATCTATTAAAAGCCACCTCTAACATTTTTCTCATTGGTCCACAGGCAGGTCTGCAGGGTGATTGCAGCCTGCAGGCCCTGAGTCATTAAAGGATGCTTTACTTCTGTCACAGTACAGAGTCTGGAGGTAAGCAGAGTGCCATGTGTGAATTCAGAGACTGTGAGGCCTGGGGGAAGACAACTGGAAAGATGTGCTGGGTCATGTGTAGGTGAAGGCTCTAGCTTAAATGTCTGGAAGCTCTTGGCAAAGTCCAATTTGGCTCCAGGAAAGGATTATGGGCCTCTCTCCAACACAGAATTTGAGACCACAAGATGTACACTCTGGTCCTGGCAATAACCCACTGAGAAAATTGCCTTTGCTTGCCTTGATGGGATAAGAAGGACCTCAGCACTTTTCAGACCCTTGTAGGCAGCCGCGGTGACATCCGCGCACACACACATGCCAGCCTTCAGGGGGTAGTGACCCAGACCGGTAACAGCAGCAATCCTTGCCCTCCTTTGGCCCGGGATTTCCTCTGTCCTCACTAAATCTCCTCCTGGTCAGGAAGGTTATTAAACTTACTTTGTTCATATCTGATAAGTCAAAACTCTCCGGAGAGGAGCCTGCCCAATTAGCTTCGCCTTCTGAAATGGAATGTCAGTCCTCAGCCAGACTATATTCACAAATGCCCCTAGGATTGACTTGGCTTTCATCGTTTCATGACTTTGGGCCTTAGTTTTTTCATCTGTGCCGGGCATTACAACGACCTACTCACAGAATTGTTATGAGGCTTGAATGAGAGGAAACAATGTATGTGATAGAGCTTTTAAACTAGGGGGCTGGGGGGAGCAGGGGAAGTAACAGTCATTAATAAGATTTGTTGATCAAAGCCAAATTTATTCGTGTAGCTGTAAGTCGGGGATTCTGGGAGCATGCATTCTTTTCCATTTTCTAGCAGTGTGAACTTGAAGAAGCTAATTAAATTCTTACAGGCTAACTGTTCTTCCCTATATTATTAGGAAAACAATGTCAATTTGTATCAAGCTGTTATAAGAGTTCAAAGTATACCCTCTTCCCCTAAGTGGGATGGGAACACAGAGCAGATGCTTTCTAAATGGCAGCAATGGCTGTTGGGTTAACCCAAAAAACATATGTACAGGGTATTTCTGTCTTCCCTAACTGGCTAGTATTCTTTCCCACTCAAGAATTGAATCTTGACCCCTGTTATTGTTACGAGCATGCAAGACTGTGGCCCATGAGGCTGATGTCTGGGGCGTGAAGGTAAATAATTCATAGACTGTGAACACCTTGCACACATTTATATGAAGATTAGTATTTCAGTTTCTTAGACTGAAAACAGAAAAGGTACCAAGAAACTTAAAAAAAAAAAAAAAAGGAAAAAAGATAGGGGAAGGGTGCAAACCAAAGCAATTAATGAAGCTTCCTGGGACAGCTTGGTAAATTTTCTATCAATTTAGCCAGACATTGGGATCTTTACCGACTCAAAGGTGAGGGAAAGTCGCTAGGCCTCGCAACTGATAAACTGTAACCTTCAACTTCTAAATCCAGTAAAGGGAAAAAGACACTAAATTGTTTCAATAAATAAGGTAGCTTTCAGAGCCATATTATGGTCTGTCAAGAGAGAAAAGAGGAGGAAGCAGATGAGCTAGAGGGGGTGTAGTCTTCTATCACTCAAGATGCCATCTTAGGACCTCGGGGTACAGCCATGTCCCACATTTGCTCTCATGTGCTCACGTAAGGCTATCTTGTCCCTTTTCCCACTGGAGTAACTTGAGACAAGTTCCACAACAACACAAGTCATATGACGAAGTTAAGTACATTTCTGCTGTCATTCAGGATCCAAAAGGAGCTCACGGGTCCCAGAGTCAGCATCAGCCGTGGACGGCTGGCACTAGATTCTAGTGTATCATCCAAAGAAAAGAGAAGGTAGTCTGGGGTGAAATCACAGAAAGCAAGGAGGCAGCAGTCAGAATTGCAGTGCCTGGGGGAAATAAACCCAAAACCCTGTGTAACTCACCCATTCCCCAGGCTCCAAGTGTCTCTCTGCCTCCTTCTGTCTCTGCACACCAGGTGATCCCAACTCACTCTTGCCAGGATAGTCCCATTTCAGTGCCATTTGTGTGAGTGCAGATACCATGGCAATGCAGCCTGGGGCAGCTGCCAAACTTTGTCCAGGAATGAAGTAACCTGATGCCCGGTTTAGGAGTTTCTATTTTAACTCTGAATAGAGCTTTCTTATTTTATCACTTGCAAACAAACACATCGAGAAGACCAGAAACCACTTGCAGAGCCTGCAGATAGATCTCCCCGCTCACCCCAACCCTGATCAGTCTGATTCCTGTGTAAGAATGGCTCTGAGACCATTCTCCTGGCTGCAAGTGGTATGATTGTGAGCCTCTGCTCACCGAGGGCTCCAAACGTCGGGGGGCGGGGTGTGAGATGTATTTGCCATCTCCGGGCTACAGCTGTAGACTGTACAGACCAGTCTAGACATGCAAACCAGTCCCCTGCATGTAACACTAGCATTAGCATCTCCCATACAGGGCAGCCCGGGTGGCTTAGTGGTTTAGTGCCACCTTTGGCCCAGGGCGAGATCCCGGAGACCCGGGATCGAGTCCCCCATCGGGCTCCCTGCATGGAGCCTGCTTCTCCCTCTGCCTGTGTCTCTGCCTCTCTCTGTGTGTCTCTCATGAATAAATAAAGTCTTTAAAAAAAAAGAAGAAGAAATCAGCATCACCCACATGTTGCTATCATCTGCAGTATGTTGGTCTTCAGGGATCAGTGGTTCCTTCAAACACCCTCACCCCACCTCCAGAAAGGTATGGCCTATAGGGTTTTCTCACACCAGCACTGCACGCAGCAGAGTTTCTGTGCTACCTGGCTTGGGTGTTGCTGCTTCTATAAGTTTTCCATCTCTCAGCCTTTGTATTTGCAAATCCCACCTGAATTGTACTGCTGGGCTGGAGAAACACCTCTGGCTAGTTATGGAAATCAGTGACTCTCTTTGTTTTAATCTCCTGCACTTGGTCCTTGAGAGCTTTCACTTAGGCTCAGGGGGTTCCCTTTATCCTGGGCAACCCTAACCTTATAAGGTATGCTCACTAATCCGTGCCCCTAACCGTGTTCCTTTTTTGCATCTATTTCCCAAGGTAGCAATTTTTCTTTGGCACCTGCTCCCCTAAACTAAGTCTAAGGTCTTTGGGTCCTTTAAGACCACAAGCTTGCCCAAACCACTACCAAACGAATGACCTCACCGACTGTGGAGTAATGGACCCAGGCTCCAATAACTACAGCCTGGGGCCATCAGTAATGCTCTGTGTGTTATTGTTTCAGTTCTGCTTCCCAGGAGGGGCTACCCCATGGTGTGGGGCAGGAAAGACCAGCTTCTAGGCAAACTGCCAATAAAAGTTCTTAAGAAACAGACCCATTTCAAAAACTTCCCCTTCCCTGATTAAAATGGCTGCTACCTCTACAGAAAAAGTCCTTTGAACCTTAAAGACCCTTTTAGAGTCTTGCCTAACTTTGGGCAGGTGACAGACAATGGCATCACCTTTCAGGGCACCCACAAGTGCAAGGAGGTAAAGAGGACACAGAAGAGGAATTTCATAGGTGACAAAAAACATTCATTCCCTGCCCCCCCCCCCCAAAAAAAAAACTAGGCTTGGTTTCCATCAGCCGTGGTTCTCTTTGGTCTCAAGTGCCAACCCATATTGTCCTATGCAAGCAGGTAGCCCAAAGGGGGCAGAAATCCTTCTTCATAGTGGGGAGAAAGTAGATAGAGCTTGTTAGCCTGAAGGGGGAGAAGTACAAATAAAATAGTTCTGTGACAGTCACCTGCCCCTTTGTAGATACCTCTGGCTACTTGGGGACACCCCTTCAGACGCTTTCTGGATATCTTATTCTACTTATTGACAGCAACCACCTGATGATCTCATTGCTGCTACCAAAAAAAAAAAAGTTCATGAAAATTCATGAATGAAAAATAGATTATGAAGTAAAAATTAAGAGTGCATTTAGAGATAAATCGGGGAGAGTAGCTCCTGGTTCCCCCATATTATTAAAGTGATAAAGGACAGTCAGAATGGAAGAGAGATACAGGTGATTAATTTGAGTCAGGGGAAAAATGAAGGTATATTTCTCACATTAGATTTACCTTCCAGTCTTCCATGTGGGAAAAAGATTTTCTTTCAAGTACACCATCTCGAATTCCCATGATTGGATTAAACCACTATAAATAGACCTTGGAAACTCCACTCTGACTTTTAGACCCTGCCGTTTAGGTTCAGGAATTTCCCTCTCTCCTTCCTGATATTTAAAAAGGAAAAAAAAAAACTTTTCTATGCTTTTTTGGTCTGTGAGTTTCTCTTCCACAGGATTTCCATGCCAAGTGATGAAAAGCCTGCAGGAGGAGAGAGAATGCAGAATTGTGTATACTTTGTTAAAGTGAACAGAAGCCTTGGAATAAATGCCTATGTGTGAGCCTTAGAGCTAGTTAATAATTCTAGGCACCAGCAGGAAGTAAAAGTAAATTTGATAATCTGAGAAAATCCTACTCTACAACTGGCCTATTTAAATTAATTTACAGTGTGCTTAGTTGTGCTTAAATCATACATTCTATTCAAGTGAAAACACAAATAAATATATAATGCTCACCAGATCTCCAAAGATGGGTTCCTGTGGCTCTTACCCTCTCAGAGGAGGGAGCTGTGGGTTTGTTGGAAGGATAACTTGCCCTGAGTTACGCAGATGGCCGCAAAGACACATTGTTCCTATGGGAAGGGATGCGATATAAAAAAAGAAAAATACCAGTTCGTTGTAATCTGCTTTTAATGGGCTCCCATCTATCTTGAAGGGAAGAATGAGATTCACAAGAGACATAACTATTACACCAGACTTTATATCCTGAAACTTGAGTTTTAATAAGAGGGGCTATGCCATTTCTCTAAGTTGGCAATGGACATTATTTTTATTTCAAGGGATTAAGCTTTTACTGCTTCCACTTGGTAATCTTAGCCTAAGAAACTCTCCCATTGACATTCACATGTATGGACTGTAAGTAGAGGTAGGATGCTATCCTACTCTTCCTGTACTCAGGGCCGCAGTGAGAGTGTTTAATCCCGATTGTTTGGCACTAATTTGTTAGGCTAAATAAATTGTTGTCGATAGTTGTATGCTATGTGATAAGCCCCCTGCAGGTAAAATATAATTCATATACAATCTGGAGGTATTTATTATCTTTGGTGACGATGATGGTTGGGATGTCTTCAACATTTTATCAGTGACTCCCATCAAAAGCTTTAAAACAGTTGCCATGATAGGGTTTTAAATTTTGAGATGGGACTTCTTAAAAATTTTGACAAGGTTCGTAGAAAAATCCTCAAAGCCAGAAAATGGAATGAGCCCTGGATTCGGCAGTCAAGACAGGAAGCTATGTCATGGGGATGATGTAAAGTGATTCCTATAGGCCCAGTGACACACAAGGCCAAAGATGGGATGAAGAAAGCCTGAGTGGAATTTGGCAATGAGGTTAGACTCCAGGATGGGATATAAAAATTCTTTCTGTGTCTGAAATGAGCATGGGCATGAGCATGGTATTGTTCTTCGGGGTACTCTGGGATAAGGAAAGAAATGTTTGTGTGTAGATGCAGAAGGAAGAATGCTGCTGGTTCCCTGGCACCCAGAAGCCTAGAGAGATTAACTGGACCAGTAGAGCCCATGAGCACAGATGTCACTACTGCCAAGGCCTCCTGACGTCCGAGCTCGTGAGGCCTATGCCTGCATGCTTTCTAAATGGGATGGGGCCGCCCTCTGACTGGTATCTTCAGATCGGGCCAGCAAAGGCACACCGGTGTCTGGCACACAGAGGAGGCAAGCCGAGCTCTAGCTCTTTACCACCAATCGGTCTTTCAGCTCCGAGTGACTTAGGAAAGTGGGTAGTAGATCCTCTTGGCACATCTTGCTGAATAAGAAAAATAAGTCAAACCAAATAACGACTTCTCTTTCAGTAACTTTTTTTTTTTTAAGTATTCACTTCAAAGGCACCAAAGCATCCTTCCCTGGCTCCCTCCCATTCCCATTCCAACCACAGTGGTTGCCTGTCTACAGAAATAACCCCGAAGGAGGGGTTGGGAAAGGAGTATGATGGCTGCCATTGTGGGTGGGTGGTGCTCGTTCAGTCCCCACGCTTTGGAAAGTCTTGGTTGTGCAAAAGTTTCTGACCAGTCTTGTGGATTATATTGCTGCTCAGTGTTCTCTTTAGAGACCTCGTTGGTACTCCATCCCTCAGTAAAGAAGAGTGTCCTTCTCTCTGCTACCATCGCATCATTCCTGAGGTCTGACCCTCAAGCCTCACTTAATATTTCATCCCAGTGACCACATTGTAGGGATTCAACGTTCTGAAATTTAATTGTAAATAATATTGCCAGGCACCCAAACAGTGAGTCAGGTAGGTCTAACCTTTACCAGATACATTCACCACCACCTAGAAAATGAACAAGACATAAATACCCTAATGGCTCAATTTTGTCAGCTGGAGCTTTTTTTTTTTTTAATGGAAAAAATTTGTTCATAACACCCAATATAAAGTATTTAACTACTTCGGATATTTCTTTAAAGAATAGCATTCATGCCAGAATGGATATAAAAAAATTGCATGACCCTTCATTGCTTAGATAAGAAAACAGACATAAAGAGGCTAAGTTACTTGCTCAGGGTAACTGTATAGTCCCAAATTCCTTTTATGTCATTTAATAAAAGTTTAATACGCCTAGAAATCCCACATCCCTGTATACACTTTATCAATAAGCCTGTGAAAACCACACTATATATATTCAGGGGTCCTTTCTGCTGAGGACGCTCTTGTTCTCCTTTATCCAGGAGAAGGCGGGTGAGTGGAGCAGACGCTGCCCACAGATGGTCATGGGGTGGGATTTTCCTGCTGCATACAGAGAACTTGTAGATCCAGGGGAAGGATTCCTCCCTGATCAAGGCTTCCTGGAAATTTTCACTTTAATCCGAGAATCAGAGAAAAACTGGAGGCAAGCCCAGTCCTCAAGCAGAATGGTTCTTAGCCCCGGCTCCGTATGCCGGCCCTGCCTCTGCTAACAGACATGGTCTTGCTCAAACGGGTTCCTGCTCTGCCCCTGTGCTCTCCTGGTCCTGCCAGGTCCGGGCGGGGGGGGGGGGGGGGGGGGGGGGGAGGGCTTCAGGGAGGAAGAGAACCAGAGTGCTGAGCCTTAAGTTTTCTGGGAGCCCTGAACAGGAAGAGCAGGGAGGAGTGCCACAGTGGCCACCCCTGTCCCCACCCTCCCCACCCCTAGAGCCTCACAGCCATTCTTTGGTTTCCTAAGTTAACATCCTTCAGGAGGCCTGGCTGGTTTCCTCAGGAGAGCCTCCGACCTCTGATGTCCGGGTTGTAAGTTCGAGCCCCATGTTGGAAATAGAGGTTCCTTAAAAACAACAAACAAAAAACTTAAAAAAAAAAAAAAAAGTGCAGAGGTAAATAAAATACCAAATTCCTTTTATGTCATTTCCAGAGAAATTCCCAGGGAGGCCCCACACCCCCAATTATCTCGATTTTTTTCCCCCTTGCCTTCCCAGCAGCTACACAGAAGTAAGAAAAGGCTTTCACTGCAGTGTGGAAGATAATATCTTGAAATATTAATCATCGTGTTTTCTTTCTTTCCGGCACTTCCTGACCTTTCCCTTAGTGGGCAGAAGCACCTACTTTGCAGAATAATTCGTGTTGCTGTGACTAGACGACTGAGGGAAAGGAAGGGTCAGCTTTCCGAGGTTGCATTTCCATTCAAGGGCAGATCAGGGCATTGGTGCAACCACACAGATTTGCTGGGGAGCGGGGGTTGGGGGGAATCCCTGCAGGCTACCTGTGCCCTGCACCACCCCCTGGCCTCCCACTGGTCTCTGCCCTACCCTGACAGGTCCCCACACCTCAGTCACCCCTGTGATCCTCCCCTGACCCGAGCCATGGACCGCGTGGACGGTGCTGTGTCCAACAGCGCTTGGGGCTGGACTCTCGGAGTGACCCGAGGCACTGGTTCCAGAAGGGAAAGGCCCAGCTGGGTGTGTCAGTGGACCCAGGGGTGGGGCAGACAAATTGACCCCTGCACCCCAGCAAGCAGTGGTGCTAATGGAAGAATATTTTGAAACAATGTACGAAAAAAGGTTTCTGAGGCCAGCCTCTCCCAAATACCTAAGGGTTCTGCAGAGATTCTTGCTAAGAGGATTGTGACCCTGCAGGGGTGATGGTGGTATTTCTTGCCGGCCTCCGTTAATTGGCCTGTGCCAAGCCAGCAGTGTGTACTCGCAAAACATTATTTTATTTCATTTTTTTTATGACCAGCCAGGGGAGTAAATATTCTTTTATGGATGAAGAAACAGACTCCAAGGCTTCTAGCCCTTTTTTTTTTTTTTTTTAAAGATTTTACTTATTTGTTCATGAGAGAGAGAGGCAGAGACCCAAGCAGAGGGAGAAGCAGGCTCCATGCAGGGAGCCTGATGTGGGACTCGATCCCAGGACCCCGGGGGCACGACCTGGGGCAAAGGCAGACGCTCAACCGCTGAGCCACCCAGGTGTCCCCCAGGGCCTCTGCCCTTAACCAGTGGACTGTACCACCTCTTAATGAAACTAGAAGATAGAGAATAAAGGTAATACTTCCCTCCCCCCGAATATTCTACTTCCTAAAATATATTTTTATGATATATTCTAAGTACAGGAAACTACCCTTTTCATTGGTACCTGGAAGTTCCCCCACTGAG
This sequence comes from Vulpes lagopus, assembly GCF_018345385.1. Classification (NCBI taxonomy): domain Eukaryota; kingdom Metazoa; phylum Chordata; class Mammalia; order Carnivora; family Canidae; genus Vulpes; species Vulpes lagopus. The sequence continues at coordinate 59,725,820 of NC_054828.1, forward strand.
TAAACTAAAATTTGGCCTACTGGATGGTTTAAGACTCAGCCCCGAAGTGAGCTAATGCATTAATTTAATCCAAATTTGTACGAGGAAGGGTCTCCTCGGCCGCTCACGGGAGGGTGTAGGAATCAAAAGCAATTCTTTTAGGGCCTCGGATGGGAGGGTGACCTACCCTTCAGGGCGTGGAGGGCCCACTAGCTTGCCCCTTGCAACAAACTGGTGGTGTCACCGGGCCGCAGGCACCCCCTTCAAGCACCCTGAGAGGCAGTAAGCCTTTGGAGAGTTTGGCCAATGGTGGGAGAGTAGCAGAGGAGATGGGTTTCCCGCTAGTGTTCCCGTCCTGTCCCTTCCGGGGGAATCTGAGGGGGAACCCCCTTCCACCTCCCTCCTCCCTTCCCCATACAGCTTAGCACAACAGAACAAGTGGGTAAACACCCATCCGATCTTAAAGCTCATTTCAGGAGGTTTGGGGTTATTTGCAAATGAGGTCCTTCAAATCATTTTTGCCGGTGTATGTAAAGCAACATATTTCTGCACCATTTAAGAGAAAAGAAAATTAGTGTGAGCTGCCAACAGCTGGCTGACAGCCTCGAGCCCTGGGTGTGTTGGCCATGCTCCAGCTTTCACATAAGGAGTTCATTTTTGGTTCGTCAAAAAAGGGAAGGAGTTGGCCGAGATTCTGTTCCACAGATTCAGGAACAAGGATTCACAATTCCCTTCAGAAATTGCTGGAGGGTGGCTCTGCAGGTCCCCTTGTTTCTCTACCTGCTGCAGGGAGAACCGTTTAGCCGTCCAGGTTTGTCCTCCGAAGACTCAGTGATTCAGGGCAGCGATTAAACCCAGCGAAGGTTAATTCCCCCTTTTCTCCAAATCCCTTTTATAAAGATCTACTATTTCTGCAGATCCCAGATTTTTTTTTTTAAGCTGCTTTTTCTTCCTCATGAATCCCACTCCCCCTCACTTTGAATTTAGCTTTTTAGACGGAGGCCGCGTTTACTAGAGTAATAAAGAACTTAGTTATTTGTCAGAGAAGGAAATCCTCTTATTTTCCTAATCTGTGCCTCACTGTTGCAGAGTAATAAAAATTTCATGTTTCAGAATGGCAATAACCATTTTTATTTTCAGAGTAACAAGTAATCAATGTACAAAATGTAGGCAATGCCGGAAGGGGGAAAGAGAAAAAAATTAAAAATCATTCTAAATCCCACCACTGGAGATAACTCACCACCATTATTAGCCTTTTAATGTATATGGTTTTATATCCATTTTTTTCCTTTCACAAACGAAATGACAAATTATTTAATTTGACATTTTTCTGCATTTTGGATGTTGTTAGATGAAAACAGAATAGACCAAGGTCACTATTTTTAAAAGGGCAGTATACTGCAGGCTATGAATATGCTTATCTATAGAAATAGATATTAACTTATCTATAGAAATAGATATTTAACTTATCTATAGAAATAGATATTCTTTGCTCATAAATATGGCTGCAATGAACTCCTTGTACATCCATCCTTGCTCACTAGGCTAATTATTCCTTACAATAAATTCCTGTGAACAAACTTTGCTAGATCAAATAATATTCTTTTTTTTTCTGATACATATGCCAAATTGCCTCTCCTCTCAGAAAGCTCGTCCTCATTTTCAACCTCACTACCTTCATTAGAGTGCATTTTTAAATCAAACATTCACAAATACTAAATATGGCAAGCCCTTTTAAGATCTTTGCTCGTTTGAGAAAAAATGGTACCTCCAAATTGGTTTTTTTATTCTTTAAAAAAAAACTTTAATTCCAGTATAATGAACAGTGTTGCATTAGTTGCAGGTGTACAATACAGTGTTTCAACAATTCTATACATTAATTACTGCTCATCATGAAAAGTGCACTTTTATTCCCCTCCACCTATTTCACGCACCCCCCACCTGCCTCCCCAGTGGTAACCATCAGTTTCCTCTCTATGGTTAAAAGTCTGTTTTTTGGTTTGTCCCTTTTTTCTTTGTTTTGTTTATTAAATTCTACATGAGTGAAATCATATATTGTCTTTCTCTGACGACTTCATTTAGTATCATCCCTCTAGATCTGCCCATGTTGTTGCAAATGGCAAGATTTCATCTGTTATGACTGAGCAAATATCCATTGTATGTGCACCACATCTTATTTATCAGTTCATCTATGGATGGATCCTTAGGCTACTTTCATAATTTGGCTATTGTTAACAATGCTGCAATAAATATAGAGGGGCATGTATCTTTTTGACTTAGTGTCCTCATATTCTTTGGGTAAATACTCAGCAGTGGAATTACTGGATCATGTGGTAATTTTACCTTTAATTTTTTGAGGAACCCCCATACTGTTTTCTACAGTTGCTGCACCACTTTGCATTCCCACCAACAGCGTGAGAGGATTCCTTTTCCTCCACATCCTTGCCAACACTTGTTGCTTTGTGTCATTTTGATTTTAGCCACTCTGACAGGTGTGAGGTAATATCTCATGGCAGTTTTGATTTGCATTTCCCTGATCAGTGATGTTGTGCCTCTCTTCATGCGTCTGTTGGCCATCAGTATGTCTCCTTTGGAGAAATGTCTGTTCATGTCTTCTGCCCATTTTAAAATTGGATTTGGTGTGTATATGTGTGTTGAGTTCTAGAAGTTCTTTATATATTTTTTATACTAACCCTTTATCTGATATGTCATTTGCAAATATTTTCTCCTATTCAGTATAGGTTGTCTTTTGGTTTTACTGAATTTTTTCCTTTGCTATGCAGAAGCTTTTTATTTTGACATAGTCTGAATAGTTTATGTTTGCTTTTGTTTCCCTTGCCTCAGGAGACATATCTAGAAAAATGTTGCTCCAGCCAATGTCAAAGAGATTACTGCCTGTGCCCTCTTTAGGATTTTTATCAGGATTTTTCAGGTCTCACAATTAGGCCCTTAATCCATTGCAAGTTTATTTTTGTGTGTGATGTAAGAAAGTGGTCCAGTTTCATTCTTCTGCATCTGGCTGTCCAGTTTTCCCAACACCATTTGTTGAAGAGATGGTCTTTCCCCCATTCTCATTCATGACTCCTTTATAAAAGATTAATTTTTTAAAAGATTTTATTTAATCATGAGAGACACACAGAGAGAGGCAGAGATACAGGCAGAGGGAGAAGCAGGCTCCCTGAAGGGAGCCTGAAGTGGAACTCAATCCCAGGGTCCCGGGATCACGACCTGAGCCAAAGGCAGATGCCCAACCACTGGGCCCCCCAGGTGTCCCTATCAAAGATTAATTGACCATACAATCATGAATTGATTTCTCGGCTCTCTTCTGTTCCATTGATATATGTGTCTATTTTTGGCTAGTGCCATCCTGTTTGGATTACTACAGTTTTATAGCATATAGTATATAGTATATAGTATATAGTATATAGTATATAGCATATAGTATAGTATATCATGAAGTCGGCGATTGTGATACCTCCAGTTTGGTGCCCCCCCTTTTTTTTTTCTGAGATTGCTTTGGCTATCCAGGGTCTTTTGCAGTTCCATGCAAATTTAAGGTTATTTGTTCTAGTTCTACGAAAAATGCTATTGTGTTTTGACAGGGATTACCTTAAATCTATAGATTGCTTTAGGTTGTGTAGACATTTTAACAATATTCTCCCAATCCATGAACATGGACTATCTTTCCATTTGTTTTTTCATCTTCCGTTTCTTTCATCAATGTTTTGTAGTTCTCAGAATACAGGTCTTTCACTTTCTTGGTTGATTCCTAGGTATTTTTGGTGCAATTGTAAATGGGACATTTTTCTTAAATTCTCTTTCTGCTATTTCCTTAATAATGTATAGAAATGCAATGGATTTCTGTATATTTTGTATCTCACAACTTTATTGAATTCATTTATCAGTTTTGGTAGTTTTTTTGGTGGACTATTTAGGGTTTTGTCATCTGCAAATAGTAAAGGTTTTATTTCTTCCTTACCAATTTGGTAAGGATGGCTTTTTTTCCTGTCTTATTGCTGTGGCTAGGACTTCTAGAACTATACTGAATTAAAGTGGTGAGAGTGAAAAAATAAGATACTATGTTGAGGCATCTTCCCTCTAAACCTACTTTGTTGAGGGTTTTTATCATGAATGGATGTAGTATTCTGTCAAATGGTTTTCTGCATCTATTGAAATGATCATATAGTTTTAAATTAAAAAAAAAAGAAATGATCATATGGTTTTTATCCTTTCTCTTGGTGACGTGATGTATCACATTGATTGATTTGCACATATCAAACCCACTTGCATCCCCAAAATAAATCCCACTTGACTGTGGCAAATAATTTTTTTTAGATATTAATTGAGCTTGGTTTGCTACTATTTTGTTGAGGATTTTTATGTCTATGTTCATCAGAGATATTGGTTTGTAGTTCTATTTTTTTTTTTTGTAATGTCTTTATCTGTCTTTAGTATCAAGGTAATGCTAGCCTCACAGAATGAATCTGGAAGCTTTCCTTCCACTTCTATTTTTGAGACTAATTTGAGAAGAATACATATTCTTCTTTAAATATTTGGTAGAATTCACCTGTGAAGCCATCTGGTTCTGGACTTTTATTTTGGGGGAATTTTCTTATTACTGATTCAATTTCATTGCTGCTAATCAGTCTGATCAAATTTTCTATTTCTTTCTGATTCAGTTTTGGGAGATTTTATGTTTCTAAGAATATCTATTTCTTCTAGGTTGTTAACATATGGTTTTTCATAATATTGTCTAACAATTCTTTGTATTTCTGTGGTGCCACTTGTTACTTCTCCTCTTTCATTTCTGATTTTGTTTATTTGTGCTCTCTGTGTGGGTATGTCTTTTTTTTTTTATGAGTCTGGCTAAAGTTTTATCAGTTTTTCTGATCTTTTCAAATAACAGGCCCTGGTCTCAGTGATTTTTTTTTTTTTTTTGGTTTTTGGGGTTTTGTTTTTTGTTTTTTTAGTTTCTGTGTCATTTATTTCTGCTCTAATCTTTATTATTTCCTTCCTTCTGCTCACTTGGGGTTTTGTTTGTTTTTCTTTTCTGAGCTCCTTTTAAAGTAAGGTTAGGTTGTTTATTTGAGATTTTTCTTGTTTCTTGAGGTAGATCTGTATTGCTATAAACTTCCCTTTCAGAACAGCTTTTGCTGCATTCCAAAGATTTTTGACAATTGTGTTTTCATTTGTTTCCGTGTATTTTTAAATTTTTTATTTCTTGATTGATCCATTCATTGTTACTAAACAACTAATCATGTTATTTAACTTCCATGTATTTGTGTTCTTTCTAGATTTTTTTTTCTTGTAGTTGATTTCTAATTTCATGGCATTGTGGTCAGAAAAGTTGCGTGGCATGACTTCTATTTTATTTTTCATTTGTTGAGACTTATTTGTGGCCTAATATCTGGTCTGTTCTGGAGAGTGTTTAATGTGCACTTGAAAAGAATGTGTATTCTGCTGTTCTAGAAGGGAATGTTCTGAATATATTGGTTACATCCATCTGGTCCAATGTGTCATTCAAATTCACTATTTCCTGTTGACTTTCTGTTTGAATAATCTATCCATTAATGTAAGTGGGGAATTAAAGTCTCCTACTATATTTTTGTATTACTATCAATATCAATTTTATTAGCTGCTTGATGTATTCAGGTGCTCCAATACTGGGTGCATAAATATTTACAATTGTTATATTTTGTTGGATTGTTTCCTTTATTATTATGTACTGTCTTTAACTCTTGTTACAGTCTGCTTTAAAGTCTATTTTGTTTATGTAAGTATTGATACTCTAGCTTTTGACTTACATTTGCATAATAAATGCTTTTTTGGTCTGTTCACTTACAATCTGCGTGTGTTTTTAGGTGTGCAATGAGTCTCTTGTAGACAGCATATAGGTGGGTCTTGCTTGTTTATCCATTCTGTCACCCTATGTCTTTTGATTGAAGCACTTAGTCCATTCACATTCAGTAATGACTGATAAGTATGTACTTACTGCCATTTTGTTACTTGTTCTATGGTTGTTTTTGTAGTTCCTCTCTGTTCCTTCTTGTGCTCTCTTCTCTCATGGTTTGCTGGCTTTCTTTAGTGATATATTTGGATTCCTTTCTCTTTATTTTTTGCATATCTGTTACCAGGTTTTTATTTGTGATTACTATTAAGTTTATATATAACACCTTCTGCATGTATCAGTCTATATTAAGTTGATGGTCACCAGGTAGTTATTCCTCTCACCTCCCAGGTTTTATGTACCATACTTTGCACTCTTTTATTTTGTGAATCCCTTGACTGATTTTTGTAAATGTAGTTAAATATACTTAATTTGACTGCTTTTATGCACCCTACTTTTCTTACTCCTGCTTATGGTCTTTCCTTTCCACTCAGAGTCCCCTTTAACATTTTTTGTAAGACTGGCTAGTGGTCATGAATTCTCTTTAACTTATGTTTGGAAAACTATCTCTTCTTTTACTCTGAATGATAGCCTCAATGGATAGAGTATTGGTTGCAGGTTTTTGTTGTTGTTGTTGTTGTTGTTGTTGTTGTTGTTTTCATTCAGCACTTTGAATGTATCATGCCACTCTCTTCTGGCCTGCAAAGTTTCTGCTGAAAAATCATCTGATAGCCTTATGGAATTCCCCTTGTATGTGACCATTTCCTCTTCTCTTGCTTCTTTTAAATTTCTCTCTTTATCACTATTTTTTTTGTCTTTTTAATTACTGTGTGTCTTTGTGAGGACTTCCTGGAATTGATTTTATTGAGGGCTGTCTGTGCTTCCTAGATCCAGGTTTCTGTTTCCTTCCACAGATTTAGGAAAATTTCAGCTGCTACTACTTCAAATAAATTTTCTGCCCTTTCTCTATCTCTTCTCTTTCTGAGGTCCCTCTACTGCAAATTTTTTCTCTCACCTCTTCAGCTTGATTGTTTTCTACCAGGTTGCTGATCCATTCTTCTGCCTCCTTTAGTCTAGTCTTGATTCCCTCTAGTGTAGTTTAAATTTAGGTTATTGAGTTCTTCATCTCTAATTGGTTCATTTTTTATGTTTTTTTTTTCTTGTCTTTCATGTTTCTCTCCTCTTTGTTGAGGATCTCACTGACAGTCTCCACTCTTTCTTCAAGTCCAGTGACAGTGTCTTTATGACTATTACTCTAAATTCTCTATTGAGGGGGCAGCCTGGGTGGCTCAGCGGTTTAGCACCATCTTCAGGTGTGATCCTGGAGACCCGAGATCAAGTCCCACATCAGGCTTCTTGCATGGAGCCTGCTTCTCCCTCTGCCTGTGTCTCTGCCTCTCTCTTCTCTCTGCATCTCTCAAGAATAAATAAATTTAAAAAAATCTTAAATTCTCTATTGAGCATATTACTTATCTTCATTTAAACACTCTTGTGGGGATCCCTGGGTGGCGCAGCGGTTTGGCGCCTGCCTTTGGCCCAGGGCCCGATCCTGGAGACCCGGGATCGAATCCCACGTCAGGCTCCCGGTGCATGGAGCCTGCTTCTCCCTCTGCCTGTGTCTCTGCCTCTCTCTCTCTCTCTCTCTCTCTCTCTCTCTCTGACTATCATGAATAAATAAATAAAATCTTTAAAAAAAAAAAAAAAAAAAAAACCACTCTTGTGATTTTTGTCCTATTCTTTCATTTGGGACATATTCCACTTTGTCTCACTCTGTCTGTTTCTTTCTTTTTTCTTTTTTAAGATTTTTTATTTATTCATGAGAGACTCACAGAGAGAGAGAGAGAGAGAGAGGCAGAGACACAGGCAGAGGGAGAAGCTGGCTCCATGCAAGGAGCCCAACTTGGGACTTTATTCCCAGGCCCCCAGGATCACACCCTAGGCTGAAAGTGGCACTAAATCACTGAACTACCCGGGCTGCCCTCTATGTCTGTTTCTATGTGTTAGGAAAGTCAGCTACATCTCCTGCTCTTGGAAGTAGTGCGTGGCCTTATGAAGAAGAGGTCCTGTAGCACCTTGCAGCACAATGTCCCCTGTTCACCAGAACCTGGCACTTCAGGGGTGTCTCCTATGTGTGTTGCATGTACTCTACTGCATGTAGTATGCATACAGCTGAGCTGTGTTTGCCTTCAGTCTAATTGTCTGCAGTGGCTCTTTGCCTATTGTGTGCAGAGTTTGGTCCCTGTGTCAGTGGGCCAGGATGGGGCTGTCTTGGGCTTGAGTTAAATCAGACCAGGCATTTGCCAGCGCTAGGCACTTTCCCCATGTTGTTGCCTGAGAAGCTTTCATTGGTGGGCATGGCCTGTGGTCAGTCCAGATGTCTGCCCCCAGGCCATCATTGGGGCCACAGTTGGACTGGTGTGTGTGGTTATCTTCCCCTCTCCCCTCCAAGTTGGTGGCGATTCCTGTCAAGGCTGCTTACACACTGCCAGGCTTGTAGCACCACTTTGGATAGATTCCTGCCAAGGGCATTTGGAAGGAAAAAGCTGGGGGCAAGGTATGTGGTGCCAGCAAGATTCATACTGGTCTGTTGTGGGAAAGGTTCTGCAGTCACCCAGGAAAACTGCTGAGGCTGAGATGGAGGGGGCCAGTCTGCAGGAGAACACAGGGGCAGGGCATGCTCTAGGTGGAGAGGGTTTGTGCTAAACTGGTTCCCACAAGTGTCTGTATATCTAGGCTTGAGAGGGAAATGGCACCCTCCAGATCCTTTGTTCTTAGGTCTTCCAAGGATCCCTGCTCCTCCAGCAACAGCTCTTAGTTTAGTAAGGAAATCTCTCTCCCATACACCCCAGGTGTTTTCAAACTGCTTCTTCTAAGCAGTATCTCCATGGGGCTGTTTGTTGTGCCATCTTTGTAAGGGCAGAGACTCAGTTTCCTCTCACCCTCCCTAGTCTCCCAGAGCCAAGCCTGCTCATTTTCAAAGTTCCAGGTGTTAAGTCACACTAATTGTAAGAACTCAAGTTAAGCAACCCTCTGGTTTTGATTGCCACATGTTAGGGGGATTCATTTTCCCCATGCAGGTTCCCCGTGCCTGGGGTCTGCTCCTCTCCCTTCTCCGCCCGCCCCCCCCAGCATTCCTCTCTCCAGCAGACAGTCCCACAGATCCGTTTAGCTTTCAACTGAATCTCCATCCTTCCTACCCTCTTTGATGTGGCCTCTTCTCTACATTTTGCCATGGAGAATCTGTTCTGAGAGTGTTTGGGTTGTTTTCTGGATTATTTACACTGATGTGGGTATTATATAAATTGCATCCATAGGACAAGGTGATTTTAGGGTCCTCCTATACTGCCATCTTCCCTATGCCCTGTTTGTTTTGTTTATTCTTAACAAGGTTGATTATGTATTCATATGCTAATAACTATTGGTACTTTTTTTTCTTTTTTGCATTGTCTGTTCTCTTGTGCTCATTTTTCTATTGAGGTATTAATCGTTTCTTTCCTGATTGCAGGAACTCATTACACTTAAGTGACATTTTCTAGACTGTCTTTCAGGGAACTTTATTACACTTTGAGATATTAATAGGTGTGTTGAAGGGAGGAAAAGATTTCCATGGTCAGATTTAACACATCATTTCCTAAGCTTAATTGACCATCAAACCTTTTTTGCTTTATTTCTTTTCTTCCTTTGTTTCTTTTCTTTCTTTCTCCCCACCCCCCCCCCAAGAGCACCCTCTAGCATCATTCAGGATGTGAGTGTTCTGGGCAATAACATTTGAGAAAATATTCTATAAAGGATATTAATACTTTATACTTACATATGTAGCATGATTTTTCCCCATTACCATTTGTCTTTTACTCTACTTTTTTCCATACAGCATTCAATTCATGTATTGAAAACTCTCAACATTTTCCTTTACAGTTAAGTAATCTAGAATATGAATCCTGAAGTCATATTTGTTTGCTTTGAATCCTGGCACCATCGCTTGTGGGGACCCTAGGAAAATTACTTAGAATTTTATCTCCAGAAAATGGGAGAGGTATTTGAATATAAGAACCTATAAAGTTGTGGGGATTAAATTACTTAATACGGGTAAAGCACTAGAATTGTGTTTGACCCAGTGTCAGATATTTATGATGGGTTATTTTTTGGATGATACAAAAAGTCTTTCCCCATTATCCATGTTGTAAAAAAAAATTTCTTCTAGTATTTTTGTGGAAATTAATTTTGCTATTAGCTATAGAGCAAAGAGTCTACTGTTTCCCCAATGGTTAGGTAAGTTTTTCCAACACCACTTATTAATTATTTCTCCCTTTATCATTTACTATTACTTTATTTTTCTAGATTTTTCTCTCCTGCTCGATCTGTTCTGATACCAAGACCCCTACTTTCCTATTTCCTTTCAGAAGAGTCACAGCCATGTTTGCCTATACATATTGGATTCCCTGTTAGAGTTATCCCATGAGATACTTGGTCAGGATGAGGGACTTTGAAAGTGGGGTTTGGTTTTTTATAATACAGGTGGGAAATATAGATCCCACAGGCTTTCGATTTTAACTGTTACTATGCCTGTCAGTACTCATGCTGCTGAGGTCTAGATGGGATTATAGCTTGTGGATTCCCTCAGGAATGTTTGAGCCCTAGTGTTCACTGTATTGCAGAAAAATTAATGTCTTTTGAATTCCATCTGGCCTCTCTCCTTCCTTTTACATTAGCCACATAACCTCTAAATTGCTGGGAAAGATGTGAGAGGGAAGGGGTAGTAACCTGATTCATCCCAGGTTGTGGGGGGAAAGCCAAATGGTCATAGTTGAGAGGAAGATGTGATACTGGGAGGCTTCATAGAGGTGGGGCCAGAAGAGAGTTAAGGACATTTCATTCAGAGCTGAGGGAAAACCAAAGTCCTGAGAAATATCCCCAAGGCCCAACACAACATTCTCCTTCTCTGCACCCCACTATCTCTTGTTCACCTTGTTCCCAGCAGCCTCTTTGCTATTCCTTAAACATTGCTCCCACTTTGAAGCATTTGCATGTGCTGATCTCCCTGAAAGGTTTTTTTTTTTTTCCCCCAGGACCTATATTGCTTGTTTTGGAGTTAGTATGAGCCCTTTGCTCAAATGTCAACTTGGTGAGACCATCCCAATGAGACATTTTACTTTTTGTTTGTTGTCTACCTCCCCATCCTAGAATAGGAACTTCCTAAGAAGTTTGGTTCTTTTGTTCTTTAATTTCTTTCAATACCTAGAACAGTGCCTGATGTACATAGGATTCCATGATTGATTGAAGGTGAATGAACAGAGGAGTGTTGTACCAGCCAGTGTCACTTGCACAATACTTTGGAATGTGTCTGTTAACAATAACATATTTCCTCAGGATGTAGCTGCCTGAAGGACTCTGGATTTTCAGGCTCACCTCTAAAAACAAATTGTTTCTAAAGTGGGGGGTAAAAGATTGCATCTCTGGAAAGTTAGAACAGGCACATGTCTATGGTGGCTTCTTTCATTAAATGCCTGAACTTTATACCTGACGCTGCCACAAAGCCAGGCAAGGTGAAATGCAAGTTAAAACCACAGTGAGAGGGATCCCTGGGTGGCGCAGCGGTTTGGCGCCTGCCTTTGGCCCAGGGCGCGATCCTGGAGACCTGGGATCGAATCCCACGTCGGGCTTCCGGTGCATGGAGCCTGCTTCTCCCTCTGCCTGTGTCTCTGCTTCTCTCTCTCACTGTGTGCCTATCATAAATAAATAAAATTTTAAAAAAAAATAAAAATAAAAAAAACCACAGTGAGATACCACCACACCCCTACCACTATGACAAAAATAAGCATACAGAAAATGCCAAATGTGGCAAGATTGGGAAGGAAAGAATTCTCACACATGTTGAAAAACTGTTGAGTAGCATATAGTAAACACATACCCGTGACTTAGCATTTCCACACCAATGTAGACCCAACAGGTAAAACTAATCCATTATGCTAGTGAGTCTGGAGAGACTAGAAAAGAACATGAGTGGTGCTCTGCACTTCCGATAGCATTATGCTCTTTGATCTGTGTGCTGGTTATGCAGGAATATTCAGCTTTTGAAAATTCATCAAGCTGCATATTTACATGTTTACTGTATGCAAAATTTCCTGAAACCATCAATTAGAGATGCAGGTCACTCATTTGCTAAAGCTACTTGTTACTTAGTACAAACTGAAACTATTTCAGGAAACACTGCTCCAGCACCTGGTGTAGGGGTAGAGTGAGGTCAAGTGGAGGGTTTGGAGAGGGTTGGGAGGACAATTTCCAAAGGTGGCAGGAACACACCTCTAACATGATGCAAGAATGAAAAAGGGCAGGAGCCAGGTGGAGTGGGGAGGAGGCAGCTGGTAGAAAGCCTTGAGTGCCTGTTTGAGGTCACTTATGGCCTCAAGGCAAACCCTGTCTCTGCTCAGGGGCAGAATGGGGAAAACTCTCCAGGCAGCCTCTGGGAGAGCAGCTATAGGCCGTGCAGGTCAGGTTCCTAACCAGATATTGAGGAAAGAGAATATCCTCTGCTCATAAGTTGAATGTAGAAATTTTGTTTTAGAAGGCAGCAGAAAAGGGGCACCTGGGTGGCTCAGTGGTTGAGTGTCTACCTTTGGCTCAGGTCATGATCCTGGGTCCTGGGATCAAGTCCTGCATCGGGCTCCCCAGAAGGGAGCCTGTTTCTTCCTTCTTCCTCTGCCTCCTGTATCTCTGCCTCTGTGTGTGTGTGTCTCATGAATAAATAAATAAAATTCTTTTTTTTAAAAAAACAGTAGAAAGACAGCAAAAAAATATATAAGGCAGGTCTTTAGTAATTTCTGAAGAGCAAGCTGCAGCAGAAACTGGCTGATAGAGATAGCCCCACATTTCTTTCAATTAATGAAACTAGGAAAAGAAGGACCAGAACATACAAGAACTCCAAGGCCCCACTGGGGTGCTGATGGCTCCCCCTACACCAGATCTACACACTTTGGAGCATGCAGTGCAATGACTCTGGCAAGGCTTTAAGGATCCCACTGCTAACATTGAAATGTGGGCATGGGAGGAAGACAGGACCTGAAGAAAGTAAAAGACCATCCCATTAACATTCAATTGCTGTGGAAAGGAAGGGAACCAACAAAAATCTATAGTTGAAAGAGAACCACTCTTCAGTATTCCAGGGTTAGGCCTCTTGGAGAAGGTTGGAAAATGGTGGCTCAATGGTTTAGCACCGCCTTCAGCCCAGGGCGTGATCCTGGAGTCCCAGGATGGAGTCCCATGACAGCTCCCTGCATGGAGCCTGCTTCTCTCTCTGCCTGTGTGTGTCTCTCTCTGTCTTTCATGAATAAATAAATAAAATCTTAAATAAAAAGAAAATGGTAAATTGGCCAAGGATTTGCATTGTTTCCAGCCTTCCAGGAGCAGGTTCTTGCTAGAGAAAACCTCTAGCCCTCCCTCTCCGGGATCTGAAAAGGCCCAGCAGAAGAGGCTGCCAAGAGAGGAGAGATTGGGAGCTCAGTGTTGCTAGTTAGGGAGTCTTTAATGATACTCGAGAGCCAGAACCTGCACCATCATCTGGCTTCCCTGTGGCCACAGTGTGGAAGCCTCCCAGCACTTGTACGTGTGAGAGGCAGGGAGGAAGTGGGAGTGGGTGGTGGGAGTTGAAGAAGTACAGGGCAAACCCAAGAGGTTTGCAAGAAGGAGATGGGTGCATAGGGCCAGCTCTGGCATGCTTACTGTGCGTGTCCAGGCGTATAGGCAGCATATTTGGGCAGTTAGTATGGGTATCGAGCCTTGAGTATGCACCATGTGCAGAAAGCTACACGAACAGAAAATATTCAAGCACTGGCTTGTCCCATTTCCTCTCTCAAGAGTGTCCCAAACAGATCCCTCAGAGGTGGAAAGTTCCAGTTTTGTATCTGAGGAGATGCAGATAAGTCTAAGAAGGATGTTCAAGGTCAAGTCAACTGTACTTCTAAGTGCGGTGTTCTCTGTTTATGGGCTGAGAGCAACCTAGAGTAGACACGTGAAAGTCCTGACCATTTAGGGAAAGTCTATGTGAATTGTACTTTCTGTGAATAACCATTTAAGAGATTGGAGCTACTATCTTTAAGCCTCATAGCATGTGCATTGTGAAGAATAAAAATTCAGATAAAGGGCAGCCCCAGTGGCTCAGTGGTTTAGCGCCGCCTTCAGTCCAGGATGTGATCCTGGAGACCCTGCATGGAGCCTGCTTCTCCCCACCCCCCCCCCTGTGTGTGTGTGTGTGTGTGTGTGTGTGTGTGTGTGTGTGTGTGTGTCTCATGAATAAATAAATAAAATCTTTAAAAAAATTTTTCAGATAAAACTTCGATTTGGATAGACTACTGCTTTCTAAATAGACACCAAGAGATCCAAACCCAAAACCTAGGTTCGGAAGGCCTAACACTGCTTTCCAGAGACATTTTTTTAGAGCCAGTTTTTAGGAGCAAATCGTATCAGACCCAGTTGCCACCAAGGACAAGGAGAAGACAATTTTTCTGCGTGGTGGGTTCTCTCAGTTTTCAGCAATGTGCACAAGACATCTTGGGCCCTCCCGGTACTTTCCAGTAGCTGATAGAAAGAATGATTGTTGATATGAAATATGTGGAGGTACTAATTTCTTTAGATAATAAAACTATTTTACAAGGCCTCAGAGGCACAGGAATTCTGATCCTCAAAATTCAAAATTGCCTGGAAGTCTCAGGGTTGACGTTCTTCATTTTCAAATACAAGTTCCACTAGATGTATAGCATTGGAGCAAGGGAGGGGCATATCCAAAATAGATCTTTCCTAGCTTTCATTGGCCGTTTCCCACAAATCTTAGAGAATCAAAGACCCATAGGCTTAGGGGATATTATAGGAGATTTGAAGATAACCATCCATTAGGACAAACCCTTTCTCTGACCTGACCCAGGCATATCAGGCCAGAGCTAAAAAGAAAAAGGGCCAGAAGAGGCATCCATGGAAAAAGAGAAGCCAGGGTCCTCTATCTTGTCGAACCTTTTGTAAACTGGTAAGGAAAAACTGTAAACAGATGCTCAAGGCCTTAGTGACCTGTTTCAACCAGGTTCTTACACACGTATTAGTTGTTCACAACCTGGTTTTAAATCCCTTAGACACACACCTCTATGGAGGGCTTCAGAGCTGTGCTACAGCAGGAAGAGGCTGGGAACAGGGCTGAATTTTTCTCCAGAAGCTTGGACCATGTGAGATCCAATATCCTGTTAGCAAATCACAACTTTTGGCTCGACGTTAGGCAGTGAGATACAGGTTCTAGGAAGTGTGCATGTGAGTTACGGGGATGGTCAACAAAACCCTCTCACCTCTGGGCACACCAAGGCCAAGCAATATCTGACAGAGCAATAGGGTGGTAGTCTTGGTTGACTGTTTTTAGGGCTGATGTTCTCTTGCAGTTTCACCTACAAGATGCCACATCTCTTGAAGGCATCAGAGTCCTAGGAGATCCCCCAGGCTCTAGAGAGATGCAGTATTCTTTATGCCAGAAAGGCTAGGGCTTTCCAAGTTGGGGTCACTGCCCACTGGTGATTCTTACCACTGGGGCTCTGCTAAATCTAACTACTCCAGCAGGGAGGGACCAAGGGAACTCAGAATAGCTGATGGCCAAGGAAAGAGACCCAGTCCTGTTGGACTAGACCAGAGTTTTCTTTTTTTTTTCTTTTTTTTTAATTTTTATTTATTTATGATAGTCACAGAGAGAGAGAGAGAGGCAGAGACATAGGTAGAGGGAGAAGCAGGCTCCATGCACCGGGAGCCCGACGTGGGATTCGATCCCGGGTCTCCAGGATCGCGCCCTGGGCCAAAGGCAGGCGCCAAACCGCTGCGCCACCCAGGGATCCCTAGACCAGAGTTTTCTATAAGTGAATTTGAATTTGGCATTGAGAGTGGTAGAAATCACAATTGTTTAATAGTATATCATTAAAATGAGTACTAGAATGTCCTCCGTGAAGACACTTTCCCCCCAAGAGTCTTGCAGTTTGGTTCTGAAAGACTGACAGAGCTTTGAATGGAATATTTGAAAGTTGGAAAGCTTTACACCTGTGGAAATCTTTAACGAGGGAGCAGAACTCTGACGAGTGTTCCACTTAGAAGTCCTACCCTGAAACTTTTGATGATACTTAAAATAATAAAATTTAAAATTACATTCAGTTCTCCAAAATCTTAAAAATTTTATTGCTATGAGTATTATCCCCAGAATTCTTTCCTGTTTTCTCCTGGGAGTCACAAGAGGGGTCTCTCTCTCTCTCTCTCTCTCTTTTCAGATAAAGTTAGAGCCATTGATCTCTTGGTCTCTAGCTCTGCCCCCACCCTCAGCACTTACCTTTGATTCCCATAAACTTTCACTTTAGAGGTGCCTTCACCTGATCAGTGAGTTTCTTGCCTGACATCTTTCAAGACCTCCTGGGAATATCTTGCCAGAAACCTACTGTTTCATTATTTACAAATGGTTAGCTAACTCTTCATTTTCCATATTCTTCTTTTGATTCCAAGGGTAGCAATACCAACCAAAGGGTACATAACATGTTTTTTCTAAAGCCTCTCCAGCCTGGGGTTTATTAAACTCTTAATTACTCCTCTTTGCTTTCTCTGTCTTCCATGCCAGTGTGCCTACAGAGGGATCCTGGAGGGGCATGACTCACAATCAAGGAGCCACTCCCTTGCTGGCATGAGGCTCTCCCAACCTACTACGACCAGTTAGTCCCAGTCCTAGCTTTCAAATACAATTACCTGGGGAATTAAAAAAAAAAAATACTACTGCTGGGTTCTATCCCACATCAATTAAATCGAACTCTTAGTATGAAACACTAGCATCAGTATTTTTTGAAACCCTGCAAATGTGCACCCAGAGTTGTGAAGAACCACCGGGAGCCATGGTTAGCCATGAGCCTTTGCTGAGCATCAGTTTGTATCCCGGTGTCCCGGTGTCAGCCCGTGCAATCGCAGCACAGAGAAGTAGCACAAGGACTCTCCAAGTTGATCAAATTCTCCCACTCACTGCTTTTTGCCTTTTTTTTTTTTTTTTTTTTTTTGCTTTTCCCACTCTTCAAAGGGGCGCTTCTGTCATTTAAATGACTTCTGAGAACACAAGGGTGCTCTCTGCCTCTTTCATGAACTCCTCTGCAAATTTCGAAGCAGTTAGCACTTCAATCACTATTATTCATTCAGAAAATGTAAATCACCTTTTTGCTTTGAATTAATCATTTTCCATTTTCCCAAGGTGATTCAGAAATCCAGAGCTCACCGACAGTGAGTGAGCAGGTGTGTGGGCCCAGAGACACACCTCACCGTTCCATTAACAGCAGAATTACACCCTGAGAGGTAGCTGACGGTGCCAACCACAATAAAAATCAGTTTCTGTCCAGTTATGGTAAACTAAAGAGACCTGTCTCTGAAAACACATTTTGATTTCTCTAGATTTCAGGCAGTGTTAAAATACATAATCAGCTCTAACCTTGTTTGCATTAATCTTCTTTACAGAAATTGCACATTTGCTTTCAAAGCACTGGGTTGGAGCATTTTGCTGCTATGTGGAAACCATATCAACAATCATCCTCAGGACATGAACTGCACCTGCACATAGAGCCCATGCAATTTTAATAATGTCTGCTAACCTATTGATAAGCACACAGGCAGGAACATACAAGACTAGACTAGAGAACCATCAAGCCAGCAAATGTTTGCTTTCTAAGAATCCTCACTTTCTGTGACATCTCATCAGAGGTTAAGTCATTCATTCACTCACTCATTCTTCAAGAAACATTTTCTTAGATGTCTATTATGTACCAGGTCCTGTGCTTTGAGTTGGGATTGGACTATTGAACAAAACATAGCCTCCGCCTCCAAAGTTTATGGTCTACAGCTAATCACATCAGCAGACAATGACCTTTGCAAACTCTTTTCTTCTCTCTCCCTGATAATGTTCTTCTCCCATATCTTTGTTTGGCTCAATTCTATTCAACTCTTTAGATCTTGACAAGGTATTACTTCATCTGGAAAACTCTCCTTAGCGCGTCATGTCACGGTTTGGTACCTTTTCTATGTACATCCATGGCGCTCATATCCTAGGACTTGGCATTTTATATTATAGGGACTTGTTTACATATCTGTACACCCTTAATGAGCAAGTTAGGGACAAGAGCCATGCCATGTCCCCTTTTGTGTCTTTAATGATGAGCACATAACAGGAACTCAAAAGATAATTGAATTCATGATGGAGGAATTCACAGGCTATTATGAGAATGCAGAGGAGATACACCAAAAGAGACTTTCTGGAAGAGGTGGCTGTTAGGGGAAGCCATAAATGATAAGTCTGAATTACCCAGACTGGGGCTCATTAGAGGGTGGAAGCAGAAGGGCAACATGGTCTATGCCAGAAAACTCCCAGCACAGTGGTGTTGATAGGAAGCAACATGTGAGGTAGGGTGAGAGGAGAGAACAAGTTGAGGCAGCTAGAGTAAGGTCATGGCGGAGGGGGGTGGGGGGTTACACATTTGTTCCCGGCATAGACAAGAGTCCCTGAGACACAAAACATACTAAAAACTCTTCTCTAATATAAGAACCATTTCATATCCTGCCCCATGAGATTCAGTACATGAGACATAGGGGAGCTGCCCCTTACTGCAAGTTATGGGTAAAACACCTTATCAAGTGTGATGGGCCCATCTTTGCTCAGTGTCTTCCTAAAACCCAGCTCTTCTTGTTTGACCTGGGCAGACCTGGGAAGAGCGTACGCCCTAAATTCTCCTTACTCGATTGTGTTTTTAATATACATTTCAGGAAAATTTACAGTCAATGCAACCCATTTAAGGTAATCCCAGGCCTTTACAAAACCTGCTTCTGTTTTAGGATCAGCTGATAGGATTCAGTCATTAATTAATTCAACAACCGTTTAATGAGTACTTTGTGCCAGACACGAGGCTGGAGTCTGGTGATTCGAAAATGAATGAGGCATGGTCCCCGCACTGCTCACAGCCTAGTGGAAGAAGCTCTAGGACATGGAAGTTGCTCCATGCAGGCAGTGTTGAGGCCATAGTTGACCTACAGAAGCCGGTGCTTCTTGAAATGTCACCTGGGAACTGCCTAGAAAAGCACAACCCGTGGTGTCTAAATGTGGTGTCTCTCCCGATCAGACGGGGGGGCCCCAAATATGGGCGATGATCGGATGGAAGCCAGTGGTGTGGGAGGTGAAATAATTTACTCGAGACAGAACAAAGGAGATCGAAGTTGACTGAATAAACTCCAAGGGAGCTGCTGGTAGGACCTGGAGGGAGCCAGTGGGTAGGGGCTGTATTTCAAGGGGAAGGTAAGGAGGTATGAGAACATAAGGAATCTTCCCTTTTTTTGGTAACTGTGCCTGGTTGTAAGAAGCCCATTGGTCAGTTAGGGCCTCTGGATATTTGGAGGTGGGTCCCCTGACAGGCCTGTCTGTATCCAGCCAGGGGGGCGCTGTGGGCCTCTTCTACATCCCATCACTCAAGCCTGTGTGCCTAAAAGCAGCCTCTACACAACCTTGGGCCCCTTTTCCAGATCTACTGAATCAGAATTCAGGGGACGGGGCCCAGCCCTCTGGGTGTCAGCAGACCCTGCAGATGATGCCAAAGCTCATTTTTGTTTGGGAAAGTCTGGTCTGAGATTGAGTCATACCGGGCCATGGTGGAGGACCCATTAGCCTTTCCCAGCCTTCCTCTCCACAGCTCCCCTTCTTAGCAAACTCCTGCCAATCCTAGAAAACACCAATCCAGAAGGATACTCCTCCAAAATGAAGTAAATGCTAAGTTATCATGAAATGGCAACCCCAGACCCTTCTAGATAGAATCACAGGGATGGAGAGCTTCATGAAGATCAGTGTGGCATGGACTGGACGGGCCAGAATCATTTCAGTGTCGACAGACAAGGAATCAGAGGGGGTGATGTCATCCTTGTCTCCATTCCACTCCCTGCCACTTGACGGTGGGGAAGATTTTTTTTTTTTTTAATTTAAATTTCACTTTAAAAATGTGTTTTAAAGAAACTATCAGCTTGGCTATTCAAACCAACCAACCAGCCAACCAACCGGCCAACTGACCAACCAGGAGCTTCAGAGTTATTTCAGAGCATGGGAATAGACACAGGGTAAATTGAAACAATAAAATAAGCAACTTGAATGCTTCAGAAAATAAAGGAAGAGGGAATGAGGTCACGATCGGAGCATGTGAGTTTTGTAATCCTATGGTGGCTCTAAACAAATTCAAGCAGATTGCTTGCTTTCTGGAGTTCCAGTAAAATGGATCTTGCCACCAGTGGATGGTTCAAAGCTCCTGGCTGAGGTTTTCTGGCTTATTGCCTTGTGTTATTAGTGACCTATTTTCACTGCAGTGAGATCAGCCATGTCTGCGGGCCTTGAATCAGCAGTTTCCCCTCCACTCACTGGCTCCAGGCTGGCAAAGCTGACACTAGTTTTCACAGAAAGCACCACCCCTGCGCTCTCCCTGGAAGTGGGGAGAGCACCGTTTTGTCATAAAGATGTTGGCTTTGACCAGAGGCTGCCCTGACAGCCAGCTGTCATGTCTCCTTCAAATAAGCTGCTAAACTTGGAATTAGTGTGGCCTAATAATTAAGCAGGACTAAAAATAGCCCCAAACTGCCTGAGCTTTGCTTAAATCCTACCCAGGTGGGAGAGGTGGTTTAAAAAAAAATCTAACTGCAAAACCATATTTTGTAAGGCTTTGCATGAAAATATGAAAATAACTGCCCAAACATGCAAGCTGGTGAGACGATTCAGGTCATCTGATTCTCAAAAAACAACCTTTTGAATTGCACACTGATTTGAGATGATCAGTCCTTGGTGGTTATTGTCCTGGTGGACACTGAAAGCAGCCAGGAGCTGTACTCCAAATATGCTGAGAATACCCTCCCACACATTTCACGGAGAGAAAGTAGCTATTGGTTTAGGGCTACAGAGAGCCTGTTGCCAGGCAGATGAGACGATGAGCAGAGTTCCACGAGAGGGCGCGCTCGCCACCGTGCCTTGGAGCCCAGTGGCCTGCATCCCCCCGCCCCCCCACCACCCACCCCCCACCCCCCCCCCCCCCCCCCCCCCCCCCCCCCCGCAGCTCTGTGCCCCCTGCAGGGTGCCCCTAAGAGCCAGTGCTCTGTGTCCTGACAGCCTTCTGGCTGAGATCAGCAGGCAGATGCGCTCTCTCTGCGACATCAGAGAAGCAACTTCAAAGGAGGGGAAATCAAGCAAAACATTAAAAATGGAAAAAATCCCCAAATACATCTAGAGTAACTTTTCTCTGTAGTTATTGGCCTTTGGGTGTTCACTTCTTGATGCTCTAACGGTAGGAATATGATAAAAGGAAAGTACGCTTATCACAGTTACCCGTGTCTAGCCCAAAGTCAGAGACAGCCATAGCCCCAACGAAACAGGGACAATGGGCAGGGCGGGAGGTATTTCAGGAGACCCTTCACTCTCATTGGCATTTCCCCCCTCCCACTAAGTACACCTTGGCCTCCCACTAAGCTAGCTCCCCCCCACCTCCGCCCCAGGGCCATTTCTTCCTGCTCTAACTACCCTGGCCTCCACTCATACTCCCTCTCCCCCAGTTCAAAACTCACCTCAAAGGCATCAGGGAGGGCCAGCTGATGAATGGAAGGATAGATTTGCTTCATCTAGCCACCAGGGAAGAAATGGAACAAGGGAGAGAGCAATGATGCAAGATGGAGGACTTGGACTCAGCGTGACATACCTGACAGGCAGCAGGGTTTTGCAAAAAGACCTCTACCCCCACCTCTACCTACACCCCACCCTCCACATATCTGGATTCAGAAACCAAGACTCCACCATGTACCAGCAGCAGAAACTAGAGGAATCACTCATCCTTTCTAAGTTCAGCCTTCTCATCTGAAAAAAAAATGATAATCAAAATATCTGTTCTATTCTACAGGTTATTCTGAGACTAAAATAAGATACTGTAGGTGAGACTCCTTGTGCGTCATAAGGAGCTTTATAAATATAGTGAATACCTAACCCTGAAGCTGTTCAAGCATTAATAAATTGACAGGCATAGCTGATAAAGGAAGGAAAATTTGAATTAGGTCATATCATCATCACCATCATCATCATTTCACATTTCAGCAAAAAAAAAAAAAGCATCACTAAGTTTCTTCTTTTTTTTTTTAATTTTTATTTATTTATGATAGTCACAGAGAGAGAGAGAGGCAGAGACACAGGCAGAGGGAGAAGCAGGCTCCATGCACCAGGAGCCCGATGTAGGATTCGATCCCGGGTCTCCAGGATCGCGCCCTGGGCCAAAGGCAGGCGCCAAACCGCTGCGCCACCCAGGGATCCCCACTAAGTTTCTTCTTGAAGAGAATCTCTGATGCTATGAATCTGTCTCTTGTCATAGATTACTCAGGGTAGGGACTGGGAGTTTGAGTCACCCCAGAATTCATATGTTCAAACCCTACTCCACAGTGTGAGGATATTAGGAGGTAGAGGTCTTGGGGAAGTAATTAGATGAGGTCATGAGAGCAGAGCCCTCATGAATGGGATCAGGGCCCTTGTCAGAGTCACAAGAGTTACTGCTCTCTGCCCTCTACCATGTGACTATGCCATGAGAAGTAGATAGGCTGCAACCCGGAAAAGGGTTTTCACCAGAACTCAGCCACGCTGGTACTCTGATCTTGAACTATGAGAAATAAATTTGTTGTTTATAAGCCACCCAGACTGTGGTATTTGTTACAGCAGCCAAAATGGGCTAAAACATCCAAGCTGCCTTGACTCAGAGAAATTTTCCTAAAGATAAATATCTAGAGACTCCTTGCAAAGATTTTTACTGTGAGAAATGTTTATTATAGACTTGTGCAAAATTGGAAACTCTATCCCACATGGAGTGGTTTAATTAAACCTCTCTTCAGAATGAATTATTATGCATCCATTAAAATGACACAGAACAACATGTAATGATATAAAAAAAGAGTCCATAATAAGGAATTAGTGGGGGGAAAATAAACAACATGTATCATAGACTGACATTGAAATTGTGCGCACAAATGCATGTGGAAAGTATACCAAAGAGTCCAGTAGAATATATGTCAACATGCATGCTTATAATCTAAGAAGTTGGGAATTAAGAATTTCTCTAATTTTATACTTTTGGTTTGGATTTATTTTTTACTGTCCTATAAAGAACATAATATTATTTGGGTGATAGAAAAAAATCCCTAGTAATCATTACATATAAAATAAACAATTCTGAACTCTGGAGAAGATCAACAGGAGACTTTTGAGGCCAGGAGCATTCCGAGGGCACTTAGTACTTCTCTGGAAGAAGAGGCACCCAGACCAGACCCCTACCCCTCTGGAGCCTTAGTATCTAACATGACTCAGGACCTCATCTAGGATTGCTGCTCAACTAGCTCTATTGTGTTCGCTTATCAGATGAGACCTGAGTTAGAGAGGGGGAGTTTGCCCCTAAAGTCTGTGTGGAGAAAGAAATAACACCAAAACCTAATGAATATTTAGTCTCAAGCCAATGGGTGATCAATGGGTGACTTAGCAACATAATGATTCTATAAAAGGAAGAGGGTCCCTGGAATAGCAAAGGTACGAACTCCTGGTTCATTGCCTTTGACATGGGCTGGGTAAGAATCGCAAGGAATAAGAGAACAGCTGTAGTAATTGGCACAGAAATCTACAATGTTCATCTTGAAAGGTCTCTCTCCTCGAAGTATCTAATAGACTTTATTGATGCACTTTTTTCTATTTAGTGTATAGTCAGTCGATATGTAGAAAGAATGCTATAAAGGTCACAGCTTATATTATTAAAATTCTAGCAAGTACACCAGGTCCTGGGCTTGCAAATGCATGCAAATCTCCTCATTTTAACAGCTGATTTATTATTGTTAGTTCTACCCTGTATCATCTGGTTAGAGATCAGGTCTAATGAAGCCTCAGGAGCTGATTTTATTCCCATACAGGCTTGTTAGCTTCAGAGAGAGAATTTCCCCATAGCCACAAAACCCTTCTCCTAAGCCCTTAACCTAGATATGTCAGAAGGAGCATGAGGCATCATAAGTCCTGGGAAAACAACCCTAAATCCTTGTCTCACTGAGACAGTAGTCCCGTGTTCCTAGGAACAGGAAACCACTGGTCATTTGTTGTGGGGTGGCCAGAGGAGGCTAGGAGGGAAGCTTGGTTTGGCAAAAATGATGCAGAGAAGGGACTTGCCAGACAGGAAAGGTAAAAAGATGATGTCTTCAGGCTAGCTGTGTGGCTGAGAGTCAACCAGTTGGGCAGTGATGACTTGCAGCCTGTCGCTCTACAGAGCCAGGTAGGAAGAAGAAAAGGCAATGGAAGTACCTAGAAGAAGAGACTGACCAAAGCAGAGATTTTTCTGCCCCTCTTCAAAACACTAGCATCCCTCCCTTCTCTCCTCTGTGGTCCTCATACCTCCTGTTTTATTCCTCCAGAGTACTCGTCGCCCCATGTCACTCTTGCCTATTTGTCTATGCCCCTTAGTGAACTTCAAGCTTCCTGTGGGCAGAAGCCATGTTTACTTATCCACAATGGGGAAGAGGCTGGTAGCCTCCAAGCCTTCCACACCGCAGGCTCATAGTAAATGCTTAATAAGTACAAATCAGTGAACGACGTGTGCCAAAATTAGCCCTGTCCTGAGGCAGGGGTGATCAACACATCCTCACGAAGAGGAGCACAACACAGAACTTGGAGATTGAAGTCAGCCCCTTGGGTGGACTTCAGGGACAAGTTGTTTCTATTGATTTAAATTCAATTAGCCAACATATAGCACATCATTAGCTGCAGATGTAGAGGTCCGCTATTCACCAGTTGCATATAACACCCAGTGTCTAATACATAACGTGCCCTCCTTAATGCCCATTACCTAGTTACCCCACTCACCACCTCCTCCCCTCTTCCAACCCTCAGTTTGTTTCCTGTAATTAAGAGTATCTCATGGTTTGTCTCTCTCTGATTTCTTCCCAGTTTTCCCTTCCTTCCCCTATGATCCTCTATGTTGTTTCTCATATTCCCCATATGAGTGAAACCATATCACTGTCTTTCTCTGACTAACTTATTTCGCTAAGCATAATACCCTCCAGTTCTGCCTCATGTCAATGTAAATGGTAAGATCTCAACCTTTTTGATGGCTAATATTCCTGTGTGTGTGTGCAGACACACACACAAACACACACACTACATCATATCCATTCAGGGACAAGTTTTAAACAAGGAGGCAGGAAGAACTCTGACATTCCTTGTTGATGAGAAGAATGAGACTCTGGAGTTGAAATGGCCTAGAAATCTTGTATGCTTGCTATACCCACTTTGATATGAGTTGTAGAATATTTTCTTTCGTTCCTTATACCTTTTAATTTAATTACGTGGGGAAAAGTGGTTGCTATGCATTTCAAATACTCCCAGGACTGATGGGCACATAAACAGACAAAGGGTGGAGAGGAGCCACGTCACCAGGCAATTTCTTTTAGGCATCTGGGGAGACTTGTGTAAAATGCTCTCATGGGGTGTTACCTTGCAAGTAAGATAGCCCTTAACATCTAGTGAGTGTTTTCCTCTCTGGGGGATGCTTCTCTTTCTCCTACATCATTGATTTATAAAGAGAGTTGTTCCACTCCCCATTCTTCTTAGTGGTACAAACCAGGAGACTGATCTATTCACAGGTGCCCTTTCTTAAATGGGCATTCTTTTTATTTTTTAAGCATTTATTTATTTATTTGAGAGTGAGCATGAGCACGGGGAGGAGCAGGGAGAGAGGGACAATCAGACTCTGCACTGAGCATGCAGCCCTACAGAGGGCTCAATCTCATGACCTTGAGACCATAACCTGAGCCAGAACCAAGAGTCAGACACTCAACTGACTGAGCCACATAGGTGCCCCAAATGGGCATTCTTACAACCCATTATAAGTTCCCAGACTGACGACTGTGTCTGAAGATTAAGGATCAGAATTTCTAGCAGAGGAGAAGGTGGAGGAGGAGTTAGGAATAATTGTGTACCAATTCTGGCTTCAGTCAGCATTATGGAAGGAGATCTCTGCCAAGGTTTAGGGGGCCTAGCTAGAAATAGGGGTAATTGAGGAAAGGGAGTAATCTGAACCCATCATACTATCTGTGCTACTCTCTTTGCTAGAAAGAGCCAGCAATAAGGGGGAAAATCAGCAGAGAAGCAGATAACCTATATTCTTAAGCCTGTGGGCACCCACTAGTGACATGGTTTAGGGAGCAGAAAACTGGCCTGGGAATCTGGACACCCAGCTGTTCTGAGTGTCAGCAAAGCAGACATTGGCTCCTCAGCAAGCGAGATGGGCCTTCTCCACCCTCACACTTGATGCTTCCCCTCACACGAAATGCTCTGTCCCAGATCCCCTTGTCTTCGGGTCTCAGCTCAAATGCACTTCCTCAGAGAGGCCTTCCTAGATATCCCTCCCCTCCCTTCGTGGCCATTCTCTATCAAGTCACCCTATGTCATTCACTGTCTGGAGCTGTTCTGTACACGTTCTTGTTTGTTCTATTTACTGTGTCCTCTCACTGCCTATATAAGCTCCATGAAGGAAGGGACTCTATCTTTTGTTCACTACTTTATTTCAAGCACTTAGAACAGTGTCTGGTACCTAGTAGGCCCTCGATTTATAAATGAATGAGTAAGTGAATGAATGAATGGAATAGCCTGCATATGAGGTTTAAGATAGCAATGGGAAAGTACTTTCCATTACCAACAGGATAGGTCTCTTCCCTTGAAAAGGAAATGTGCATTTCCTAAAGGTAAGGACCAGAGTACAAAGTGGTGTTTACATCACAGGGAAAGCCTTTATTTCCATACTGAAGCACTAACATTTCCTCCCCAATATGCATGTGTGCATGTGGGTGGACACACCAGAAGGCAGCTGTGAAGCTGGGGTGGGCCGGGGCCGGTAGGCAGGACAGAACTAACAAACTAACCAAGTTATCACTGTGATGTAGAGGAGATTGTTTACCTACAGCTCCCAGAAGGCAGAGGATGGCTTTGTCTTACTATTTGGGTACAGTGACAAAATATAATTTAAAAAATCCCCAGGAACTTGTTTCATTCTCTTGAACAGCTGCTGCCCATGGGCAGGTGCTCAGGAAAGGGACGCCAGCAAGCTTAGACAGCTCTCATTTGGTTGTTTTCCATCTATCCACACCGCTCAGAAGACGAAAGAGAAGCAGGCCTTCCCATCGTGTCCCCTCTGCCCACTGTGTGTACCTCGGATCTGGGCTTCCAGGAGTGGTGGTAGCCTGGCCCTGCCCAGAGGGGGCCGTGCTCCAGCCTCATTCTCTCTGAGTACCTTTTTCTGGTAGAATGAGGGCGGACATTCACTATTGAACAGTATGGAGCTAATGCCTTCTTTATTAATCACTTCATTTATAGAAGATGTCCTAATGAGAGGGGTGGGGGAAGGGTATGCTGAGAACAATAACCCCCCCATATGTTGGTATTTGATACAGTTGATCGCTTTTACATAGACCATCTTGTGTTCATTTTAGTCCTCATCAGTGCCCTTCATGTAAGAAAAAGAGCAGGTATTTTTCCATCATCATTTTACAGAGGAAAAATCTGAGTTCAAAAGAGGTGAATGACTTGCTCTAGGTCATGGAGGACTCAGTCTCCTCATCCCCACATGCAGTATCCAAAGGCAAATTTCTAGGGAATGAAACAAGACTGACAGTCTCTTTTGTCCCAACCAGATTCTCTCTGTATAAAATTTTATGCAGATACAAGAAGAACCTATTTTATAATTTATAATTTCGTTGTGTCAGACAGGCTTAGCATGGTGCCTGGTGCACGAGGTAATTCTTGAACGGTGGAAAGAAGAGAGTTCTCCTGTTTTAGGGAATGAGATTGGCTACCCAGTACACCGAAACCCTCCTTATGAGAATAGCATTAGGGCAGAAGCCCAGTACAGCTGACTGCAACTCAGTATATAGGAACTGACTAAATAGAATTTTAGAAGTAACAGACACCCTAGAGGTCATGAAGAGCCACGAAGCTTTGTTGCTTGTTACTTAGGCTCCTCTGCAGCCGCTTGTCTGTTCCTGACAATCAGCTGATCTGAACTCACATTCCGTACACCAACATTTAAAGCAAATACTTCCTGGACTAAAAATAAAGTACACATAAAAGTCTGTTTAAATGAATCATTCTTCTTTTGGAAGCTAAAAAGGGGAGGGAAAGGAACAGTTGATATGCTCTGGGACTAGCAGCTATGAACAGGCTCCCTTTGATCCTCTGAGAATTTCCAAGTTGAAAACACCATGTGAGATGACTCCTTCCCTTGGGATATGGGCTGCATCTGACCTTGTCCTGTGAGTGTTAGTTTTGACTCTCTCTCTATCTCTTTTTCTCTCTACCCCTCCTTCCCCTCCCTCACTCCTTCCCTTGCCCAGCCTGTAAATGACTTACTCAGTAAGAAACTTGGGGCTGACGAGATAAGAGAGGCTGGAATGTGTCCTAGCTTGGAGTCAAACAAGGAACCTTATTATTTAGAATAATGTTAGAAGTTGGCCACCAGTTCTGGGGAATGGCCTTCCTTTTCCTTTTGTCTTCCATCACATGTTCATTCACTCATTCCTTCATTGATGGTCCTATAAACATTCATTCATTGTTCCACAGATGGGTACAAATGTGAATAAGAGATCATCTCTACTGTCAAGGAGCTCTAGTCAAGTGGGAAGGTGCAGGAATGAGGCTGAAGTGTGGTAGAGACAAGACACAAAGGACCTTGTGTGCTATTCTAAGGAGTTTGCATGTGATCCCACAGGTCAGTATTTCCTGAACTTGGGGTGGAAAACTGTCTGGGTCAATTTTATAAGAAAGAATTTATTAAATATCGTTAGTATTGACAACTTGTTTTTATTACAACATTATGCGAATGTATACAAACATCAACCAGGTAATATAATCCCAACATTTATAATCCTTGTACAATAATAAAACCAAAACAAATTTATATAAGGTAAAACCCAATCTAATGCAAATTAACAAAATTCACTTAATGCAATGGATGTTACTGTTTAACTGAAACCAAATGGCTCCTGGCGTGTGACTGTGCACTCACAGAAAGCGTGTACGTACATTATTTTAAATTCAATATGCCTAAATGACCAGGCGCTAAGTAGTGACTCAACTCATCCAATCCTTCTTTCAAATCAAACTGGCATGAAACTGCCATCCAAAGAGACTGTGGCGATGTCACATAGCCATCACATCCCTTACCTAGGTGTCCCTTTCATTTATTTTCTCAATAGCCCAGGATAATAAAAATAGGGCTGCTTGGCTCCTGGTCACAAGAGTCCATCAAATGACTCCAAGATGCATCTATTTAAATTTTAAATGTTCTTAAAATTAAAAAAGGATTTTTACAAATGTCTAAGAGACCCCATCAGCCGCAAGAGGACAAGGCCAAAGACCATAGCCTGATATTTGAGGAGATATTACATAAGTGCTTGGGGCCCGCTGCTGACAGATTTTGAACAAGAAAGTGAGGTAATCGGATTTCCCTATCAGGGCAATTATACACCAGGGGCAGCAATGATGGCACACGAGAGGAAAGAGAAACCAGGAGTGAGGAGCTCACTTGGGAGATAACTATGATCCTGTAGGCGATTGATGATGAATGACCCAGCGAAGGCAGGATGAGTAATGAGGTGTAAGAAAATAGATAAAAAAAAAAAAAAAATGAGAGAGAGAATAGATCAGAAAGGTCTGCAAAAGGCAAAATGCATAGAACTCGGGGACTGATGACATGTGACAGGTAAAGGAGAAGGGACATTTCTAGCTCAGGTGACACTGTTAAACCAGAGTGACAATGTAAAGAAGGTGAATTTAGGCCACTCTGGCGGGGGGGGGCTGTGAACTACTGGGGTGAAGATAGGTGAATACTGTGGGCTAGAACTGGAAAGAAAAGGCTTCTAGAGATGACGCTGGTGTGCTAGGATGACCAAGTGGTCACCATCCTACAAAATGTAACTTCGACATCCAAGAGTGGCTCAGTGCCCACTCCCCCAACACCCAAATACAATGTTTCTCCTGCCTCCCCGTTGCTACCCAAAGTTCCACCCCAAATGACCACGGCTGCAATAATCTAACTTAATACTCTGATATTGAATATATATTTAAAGTGAAAAATCTGAAGAGACTGGCCATCGATGATGGATGGCCTGAATCCCAGAATGCGATGGAGCAACTACAAACATGGCATTTGTAATCACTCAGACCATGGCTCTAATTCCTGGTCCACAACTTGCTTGTGATGAAATCTCAGCAAGTCACTTATCCTCTGGTATTCCTTTTTGCTAATTGGGGTTATAGAATCTGAGTTCAAAAGCTAATTAGGAGTATTAAGTAAAATACTGCCTATGATGTCTAGCACAGTGCCTTCAACGTCCTGGTCAACGAATCTGTCCCATTCTCCTAATATAACAATCAAGAGTATGAACAAAACCAGACATCCTGGATCCAAACCGTGATCTACCACATTCTAATGAAATGACCTTGGATAAGTTAACTAACTTCTCTGTAACCCAGAGGGATAATTCTATTCTCTAGTGCAGGGAGTTATTGGAGTCAACTCATTGAGTCAACGTTCACAAAACTCTGAGCACCATGTGCCTTGCACATAGTTTGCACTATCTAAGTGTAAGCTGTTATCAACATCATAATTACTCCACCATTCTTCCAATAATTAAATTTGAGATTCTTTCTTGGTCATCGTTTTGGTGGAAGAGGATGGACATACAGTGTGGTGCTGGGCAAATAAGCCACTGAGTGTGAAACCCCATGTAGAGAGGAGGAAAAGAAGGTTGACAGTCTTCAGGGTATGCTTTGCCCATTTCTCAATTTTGTCCAAGACAGGCTGGTGGCTGCAGGGCCTCAGGAGTGAGATGGAGAATAACTGAAGTCCAAAGTCCGGTGATGAAATGGGAAGACTGTCATCGTCAGATGTTTGCCCGAGAAGGAGGCACCTGGATGGAAGTTCTGTGGGTGCTTATGAGATATGACAACACTTGTTGTTTTCAGTGAACTTTACTTTTCACTTAATGGTAGTTAAATGCTACAATTATGCTGGATTTTGTCCCAAAGTAGGAAGAGAAGCAGAAAGCAAACACACACACACACACACACACACACACACACACACACACACCTTCAAACCAACATGCATTTCCCAAGGGTTAAATCCAGAAAAGTTAGAAGCCCGGTTAGGAACATGGGCCAGTGAACAAACATAGATTTTTCTGACATATTCAGCATTATCATGTCAAGTTTCTGACCCTAATCAACCAAGGTCATGAACAGACTAGTCCTTTTAAAAATTCTATGAAAGAAACTGCTGTGCGTTTTTCTCTCTGGACTCTGGACTCTCTCACTTGGAATACAAATGTGGCCTGGCTCTTCCAAGCTTTGCTCGAAAGGACTATAAGCCTGAGCTGAGTTCTCAGTGATTTGCTGCCTCCATCAGGATCAGAGAAGAATATTCCTTAATGCATTTCAATCTGTTTAACCCTGGAGGATGCAATGACTTTTGGGTGAAAATGAAGCAGTAGGGTCTATTGGAGACGGAGACATTGTTTATCTGGGTACAGATTTTAATTAGACTTTTTCCCATATTAAAAAAAAAAGATGCCTAGGAGTATAATGTAGAGAGAGTTCTTTGGGGTGAGGCGGATATTAGATCCAATTCCCACTCTGCCACCCACTCTGTGTGATCCTGGGCACATCACTTAACCCCCTGAGCTCACTGGCCTCACCTGTAAGACAGCACTGCGACCTGCCTTATAGGCGGATTATAAAGCCCATCAAGCTCTGTCCCTGACTCCTGCCTCTGCCTTCTAGCCATTTCCTGGCAGCACAGCCCTCGTTAGGCATATCAGGCCTCTCAGGGCTCCCTTTTTGTCTCTTGTTATTTAAAAAAAAAAAAAAAAAAGATTTTATTTATTCATTCACGAGAGACACAGAGAGAGAGGGCAGAGACACAGGCAGAAGGAGAAGCAGGCTCCCTACAGGGGAGCCTGATGTGGGACTCGATCCCGGGACTCCGGGATCATGACCTGAGCTGAAGGCAGATGCTCAACCCAGGTGCCCTTGTCTCTCATTCTTATTCGAGTCAAGATTCATCTGCTTGAAACAATCTCCCCCACCCCAATTTTCCAGGCTGATAGCCATTCATCCTCCAGACCTCCCTGTGGATGCCACTTCCTCCAGGACATTGTCATCTTTAACACCCCACCCCCACCCCAGTTAAAGTTTAGTTTGTGTGTCCTATGAGCCCAGAGCACTTGCGCTTATCCCATCAAAGCACCTAAAATGCTACCCTGTTGATTTTATCAGATCATCCCCATGGACTGTGAGCTCTGTGCAAGCAGAAATCCTGCCCTTCTAATGGAGCAGTATCTCCAGGGCTTAGTGCAAGACAAGACACACATGAAGCATCCAATATATATATTTGCAAAGTGAATGAAAAAAATAAGCGAACGAAGACTGGCAAATATTATTATGTTGCTCTTTGTATGATCCTGAGATGAAAGTTAGTGCGTGAGAAGTTACACATCTTAGAGCATGCTCCGGGGTATTTTTCCATGTTGCAGCGCCTAATATTTGCAGTAGTCCCCAGGGCCAGACCACCCCCTTGAGCTCAGACTCCACCTTCCTTTGAAGCTGAGACTGCTGGCTTTCCTTGTGCACACCTTCTATTTCCTGTGAGTGCCGCCCACCTATGGCACTCCAGCCAGGACCTTCAACAAAGCTTGAGGCCCAATCTCCTGCCCTTGCTGATCTAGCATGTCCTTCGATCCCATTTCTGCCCAGTCCCATGCAAAGGGTTACACAAGATTCGCTCTGACTTGCTATCTTTGAAACCACGTGACCAAGTAACAGTCCTGTTGGTCTTTAATGAAGAAAGATCTAACCCAAGTATTGTCCTTTCTTCCTCTCCCATAGGTCAGATTTTCTAAGAACATACTAGAAGGGGGAAATCCACCTCGCATCACTTTTCTCCTTGGAACTCGCTTCTTAGTGCCCTATTCTCCTTCCCATTCTGCCATAGGCTTCCACTCTTCCTCACTGGTCATCACTGGGAACTCCCAGTCAACCCCCATTAATCAGTTCTTCTCCCCTCTCATGGACTCAGACAAGAGGTTGATGCGAGGCTGACCACATCTCCGTCAAGTGCCTGGACCTTTCATTCTACATTGTGTCAACACAAAGGGGTAGAGGTGTTTCGGTCTTGTCTAAACAACTAGGGTAATTCAAGAAACAAATAACGTATTTTCCTCTTAACTTAAATCTCACACTGCCCATGACTCTTCCTATGGCCTAAGGAAGAATATCAAAAAAGTAGACTTTTCTCTTGCAGTTTCCATCAGGGTACAAACCCATTCCCAAAGAGGCTCTCACTTCTCAAATACTTTATCCTTCCCACTCGGCAGAAAAATGACATCAAACTGAAAATCTAACTCACTACCCAAAAGACCTGCTCCTGACCCAGAAGCCATCACCTTCCCAGTGCTACATTTCTCTAAGTCTGGGTTATTCAGCCTAAGGAAACTCAAGAGCACTCCTTGGCAATGGGGGAACACCCTGATCTCAGTGAAGTCTGGACCCCAAAGTAAAAGAGCTACGTGACTACAAGCTGGATCTCTAGATCCAGGTGACAAAGGCTTGAATACAGCTCTAATTTTCCCAGCTGGGTGACCTTGGTCATGTTTCTTAACCTCTCTGTGCCTCAGCCAATTATTTGTGATATGGTGGTAATAACAGTGAGGCTATACAAGGACTGAGGCTTTAAAGAGTGAAAACACTTATAGAACAGAGCTCAGCAAGGAAGATGTACTCAATACATTTTATCTACAGCCAATATATATATATATATATATATATATATATATAGTTCCCCACTGATGTAGACATGTCTATTACCTTTTCTGTTTATCTAGCAAGTAATTGTTGAAGCAGACATAAATATACTCATAAACATCTTCTGAGAACAAACACTAATTCCCAGAGATAGTGCAATCTGGAAATATTTTTTTGAATGACTCGTGAGGAAGTCTCAAAGTGGATCCAGTATAGAAAGTTCACTCCTTCTGAACTTTCAACTTACAGATGCCCATTAGGTGCAAATGGGACTTTTCCTGCTGTCTGCATTTTTACTGAAGCCCCTAAAGGGAAGGTAATAAGTAGCATGCACCTCCCTCCTCAACTCCTCAATCCTATAGGGACCTGCTGGATACCAAAACTCACTAAAAGGTAGCCCAACTAGTCTTTTGACTCTAGACTGTATAAATGGAGAGTAATCTAGTCTAGAGAAACTAGAAAGGAAGATGAGAGGTGCTTTGAGTTCTGATAATATTCTGCTTCTTGATCTGGGTGCTTAAATCTTGAAATTCCCAAAGGGAGTTCACTGAAGGGAATCCCCAAGACTAAAGATCATTCAGTTATTCTCATCACAGGAGAGCGTGACACATGCCCTCGAAGGCTTGAGGACATAGTAGTTGAACGTAGTTGAACAGAGACCGAAGCCTGCCTCATGGACAGACCATTTCTGAAGGCATGAGCCTGCCTCAAGCTACCCAATAGGGCAGGTGAAGACAGAAGCAGCAGGGGAGTATGCTTTCAGCATGGTGGAGCATGACTGCATGAGTCCTTGTGAGCCTTGTGGACACCATAGAAGATGTATTGAAACATTGTAAAAGGACCCCACCCTCCAGAGTGGTCTGCAAGAGCAATGAGACCCCCATAGTAAGAGGCTAGAGATAGGACCACTGGGATGGGAATTGAGATGGACGGAGGAAAGTGGGTCACAAGAGGTCAGCTGAAGATGGCATCACCCATATCAGGAACCAGTACAAAGTCCCAAAGTGGAGGAGCCACAGATGCACATTGTGAAAAAGGGTATCAAAGGGCCTCATACCTTGGCAGTGCCAGCCAAGAGAGAATCCAAAAGAGCACCAACTACATGAAAAGACTATTTGCCCTTCTTTCCCTTTTGCCCCACTCCCTAACCCTGGAGAAGCCCAAGGCAGCAAAGCAAATTGAGGAGGAAGAGTGAGTCAGAAAGAACATTGCCCAAGCAGAGCCTAAGATCAGCCCTCCTTCCCCATTTCAGGACCCCCAGCCAAGGGTCAGCTCCACGCTATGGAAATGGGAGAAGTTTTAAATTGGATCTGAGATCAAAGATTTATTTAGACTCCATTGAGTCTTGTAATACTCAAAGAGTCACAATTATCAAAATAAGACTTGGGGTTTGTTTTTTGTTCTTTAATATAAAAATGACCAGGCTACAGAAGGGGACAAGAGAAGAAAATGCAGCAGCGTACATTTTCAAGGTGGTCATAGTGGGAGAAATTTGGCAGTTTCCTGTATGTAGGTGTTGGACCCAGTGCATTCACAAGACATCAGTTAAAATAGGACAAAACGAAACATATGCCAAGCAAAAATCTCATCAGTCATGCCCTCTCCCAGCAGACGGTTCTGAGCTATTGCTCACCTGGGCTTGTCATAAATTGACCTGATCCTTGGCAAAAAGGTCTTTGTCCTTAAGATTGTTATGAAGGACCTAGATTGTTCCTTTCTTTTACCCCTTTTTCCTCTAACCTGCTGGGCAGAGGACAGTATGCCCTTCAACCACTCCTTGAATCCACAAACACCTACCCCAAGGACAGAAAGCACTGATCCTACTGACATCATTAGATTCGAAATCAAAGTCCTGTCTCAATTTCTCTCTAGGGAAAGAGATGCAGCATGTTTATTTTTCTGGCTACAAAGATATTGGGTATTTAATTTGGGATGGGGAAAGAGAGGTATGATTTAGTTGGGGAGAAAAGTAATTTAAGGACCTTTCCCAAGACATGAAAACTTTCTCTGAAAGAAGCAAATTTAGAAACTCCAAATGACTTCCAAAAGGGCTCACGAATGGACAGGAATGATCTTCCTTTTCTCAAAACAATAAAACAAAAACAAACAAACCACAGCCAAAAGCCCACACCATGCCAGTAATGCCAGTAAACAACAAGAACTCAGCCAGGCATTGGACACCCCCCTTCCTTCCCCTTCCCCCTTTTCTACTCTCTTTCCTTCAGGACAGACTTAAGTCATCTCTCATCACGTATCCCACCTTATTATTGGTTCCACCATTCTTTGAAAGCGAGCCCCTTGGTCAGCCATATCTTCCTTTCACACTCAGGGAAGCCAATACAAATTCCACATGGAAACCAGGAGAGCCCAGAGGAAAGTGCTGGTCACTTTCTCCCGATTTTCTACTCTCCTGAAAGCTTATGGTCTAGTAGAAATTCTGAATTTTCTTGAAGCGTCTAGAAGAAGCACAGCTGGAACAGCAGTATCTAAATAAAAATGCTGCTGACCTGCTGATATTAACTAGTCTAAAAATACCATGAAGCATGTGGTTTTCGTTAGAGCAACAAAGCAACTATAGTATGACAAGCAGCCTGCCTTCCAAGATTACCCTCATTTACATGATATTATGTTACACGTGGAGCTGGACCCTTGGGTTTAAAGAAAAACACGAGTTCGGCAGCAAGAGGTGAAACGAAGAGCCAGGCGCTCAGCCAAAGGTTTGAGACTACCCAGGAACGACTGAGCTCACAGTCACATGGCCCCACTCTGCTCAACACTCTAGTCACACGTCATTTGTTCTACTCATTTGGAACTTCTCACATATGGCTCTTATCGCAGGTAATGGTACGTAAGATCAGGGCAGAGCCTGCTTCTTGATCAAGACCACATCCCGCAGAGCATTTTCCACATGGGCTTTAGCACCTACGGAGCTGATGGGCAGCAATCCCATGTAGCTAGATAAGGTATGGGTGGAAAGCACACAGACTTTGGTGGCCTGGAGCTGTGTTTCTAGCCTCACTGGTTTCTTTATTTTTTTTTAAGATTTTATTTATTTATGTGAGAGAGCAGAGCACACAAGCAGGGAGGGGAGGGGAGAGGGAGACTCCCCACTGAGCAGGGAGCCCAATGTGGGGCTCGATCCCAGAACCCCGAGATCATGACCTGAGCTAAAGACAGATGCTTAATCAGGTGAGCCCCCCCAGGTGCCCCATGATAGCCTCTTTAAAGCTCTTTAATCTTGGACAAGTTTTCTACTTTCCCAAGTCTCAGTTTGCTCATCTATAAAAAGAATATTAGCACAAAGGGGGATTAATGTTACTACATTCAAAGCTCATATTCATCGCGTGCTTACAACACACCAAGGATTCCACTTCATGTTACTATAATGCACTATTCTAGTCAATGTCCATCGACACCTCGTGAGGAAAGTAGTAGTAGTATCCGCACTGAGAGATAAGGATACTGTGGACCAAAGAAGTCACATAACTTACCAAGATGACACAATAAGTAAGTGGCTGAGCTGGGATTCAAACCCAGGTCTGACTCATGTCTTGTGTGGCTTGTGTTGTCATCCACAGAGTTTAAAGTCAACACCTAACCTGACTACAACAGGCAAAGAACTAAGTGGTTAAAGGCAGGGACTCTGGGTTCTTCCTTGCTGACCCTTGTGTGAACTTCAGTTTCCTCCTCTGTAAAATGGGGACAACGGGGCCTACCTCATAGTAGGGCTGTAAGATTACACGGCATAATATGCATATGGCTTTGGGAACATTCCTGCCACGTGGAAGTGACTCTGCTATGTTTACTAGTTTTATTATGCTAACACAACCGACAGGTCAAGGATGATGGGGGCTGGAATAAGGGCATATGAAAGAAGATGAGCATGGGAGGCCACCAGGTGACTGCTCTGTGGCACCTGTAAAACCCCCATGGGAAACTTGCAGGGTGACTAGGAACAATTTCAAGGATGCTGAATCCGTACTTATGCAGATAGAGGAATCCTGGAGATTTTACCATATTTATAAGACTTGAGCTAGTGAAATCAGGAGACATCTGGATAGGAAATGTGATGCTAAGCAGATAGATGTACACCTCAGGCATGGCCCCACAGCTGAGGGCTGGGGAGTCAGGTTGGAGAAGTCCACTGCTGGCTTGGTCCAGGGTGCACCACCCCCCCAGGTACCCCTGCTGTCTGATGATGTCACTATGTGAAGTCATACGTGATCCAGGGGATGCCTAGTGATGGAGCTGACTTGTCTGGCTCATCAACCCCATAAAATCATTTTCAGATCATGCCTATTTTGAAAGACTAGAAGTATAGCCAATGGGAGGCCTCCATGATGATAAGAGGTTCCAAAACTGACTTGGGAACTTCTTAGCAAACTGTGCAAACAAGGAAAAAAAAACAAACTAAAAACTCTCTCCAAGATGCGATGTGAGGCAGGACTACATGATCAAGTAGAAAATGCAAACTTTTTTCAAGTAATTTATGGAATTGCTGTCAACAGTGAAGCTGTGGAGATTGACCAATTCACGTCTCAAAGAGGATCTGAAGGAAGGGCGTTTACGTCTCAAGGGATAAATGGGAGACCAAGAAAGAACCTTTACGATACAAACCCAGAAACCACTTCATCTTGGACTGTGTTCCTGGATTTTGGTTCTGGGTGTGAATTTCTGGCTGTAACAAAAATAATAAGTAAGCAAGCACTCTACGTCTTTCCAACTCTTTTTTGCACATATCAGATGGAACCTCAGGTCTATTGTTTTAATTTTAATATCCACCACCAGCTAACTGTGTCCTGGAAATAAAGGCTTATCTTACAAAAAAAAAAAAAATCTGAAGAAAATGATGACAAGGCTGTTTATGGGAAAGGATCTCAGCCTTAGGAGGCAATATGTAGCAATGAGCAAAGAAGATGGAAAAACAGGAACATAAAATCCGGCCATCCTGAAGTCTTCTCTCTCCTTACTCAGTGATTTTCAAATTATAGCTTTATTTTGGCAATACTATAAAAGTAATGCTGATAAGCTAGTTACTAAAATCTGGGTATGACATATTTTAATATAGCAAGGAAATAAAGTTTTATTTTTAAAGCTGTTGATGAAATTTCTCTTAAGGAGAAAGCATCTTTTGCTTAGCAAAATGTCTTGAGGAGCCACTTGGTTGTGGAAAAGTAGGCTCTGGAAATATTGTTCAAAGGAAGACCATTAAGCCAAAGAAAAATCTATTTCTCTGCCTAATAATAGAAGAAAAAATAGGTTTCCAAGGGCAGATTGAAATGGCGGGGACAGAATAAGCTGATAGAGAGGTAGGTGGAGACACAAGGGAGGAGGGAGAGAGTCCAGGAATATGAAATCTGGAGGGTCCAGGAGAAGAGAGCTCAAGAGAAATTCTCACACTGGTAGAAAAAGCTGGGAATGTGTCAGTCTAGAAATCAAGAGATCTCTCACATTTAGTTTTAAAGAACTGGCCGTGCTCCGAGGCAATACAATCCCCATTGTCTTGAACTCTGTAAAAATGGGCTACACACGAATGGCATCAAAGGAAAAAGCAACTGTGCTCACGATTGAGATGAGAAGAACCCCATGAAGCAAGAGAGAAGTAAGATTGAGAATTTAGTAGATGCAGAAAGCCTGGAAGAATCAGCCCAGCCCAGCCCCTGAGGATTTGCACAGTGTCTAGAAATGCATGCTGGCTTTCCCTGTATGTGCATGTGATGGGGCCCCAAGCCATCTTTCTTTGAATACCGATGGTTGGGGTGATCCAGGAGTTGGAATTGGGGAACACCCCGAGAGACCGTATCTGGATTAAGTAAGTGTCATCTCGCCTGGAATGCAGAAATCTCCCTTGTTAAAGGAAGACAGTGCGGCACCACTACGTAGCCCGCAGCTGGTGCCATCGCCAAACTGTTATAATCGTTAGGGAGGCAGCTGGTGACACGCAAGTCCAGCCGTTACAGCTGGGCGAATGGCTCTGGCTCTAAGGTGATTGGTCGGGATGCAGCTGCCAGAGCACGATCCCTTTACATACGGAGCAAACGTTCCCGTGAGCTTTTGGGGTGGCGATGGAAGGAGTGAACCTATGGGCCCGGAAGTCTGCATGACTTGGACCAAGACATGACTTTGAGGGGTGGGAGTCGAGCTCTTCCTCGTGTCCACCCTTCTCCTCCGGAGGTGATGTCCTCTGCACTCGGTGTATTTTCAAGATCTGAGAGGCACTAGTCAGGGAACCTGGCTACACATCGCACAGTGCCCAGTGGGGTATTTGTTCTCCTAAGTTTTCTATGACCCTGATGGTGATTTATTTTTAAGAACTTTAAAAAAAAAAAAAATAATAACTAGAGGGTATTATGCTAAGTGACAGTGATTAGAAAGTCCTGACAGTGACGGTGCGTCGAACTGTTGCATCCTGGTCCCTGCAGACGGGTGTAAAGATTATGCACCTGGCCTCTTCCCTCGGGCGCCTCCAGGGGTCCTCACCCCTACCTTGCACCCTTGCTCCCCACGCTCCCCCAGCGGCTCTTCCCAAGGCCAATGGTGACCAGCTAAGGGAGACCAGAGTGGCCTCCCTGCGTCCTCCTGGCCTCTGGTACCCCCTCAGGTGAGCGGTGACGTAAGGTTGCCCAGGGCTGAACTGACCAGCAGGTGAGGTACTTCAGCCTCGGGAACCCCGAGGGCTCCAGGGATTCTGCTCCCGCTCAGGAACCGTCATTGATGAGGCTCTCCTTTGCCCGAACTTGGGGGGGCTCCTCTAAGTGCCTGCCTCAGTCCTGAGCTCACTTAGTCGGGTTTGGACAAGAACCTGCTGTGTCAGTTCAGCAAGAATCCCTCACCCTTGGTATCTGAGCGACCCCCCACGTCTGAACCAATCCCCCCCCCATGTGTGCTCCCCACGCTGGCCTGCCTCCCGTTGAGTCCTGGGACACAGCCTTAGCCAGGGCCCTGGGCTGGATGGTTTCTCTCTGCTCCGTGGCTGTGCATTTCCACTTTTCCTTGTCATATCTGAAATCCCGCTCGATCCCCCCCACTGGGAGGCACCTGTTGCAGTAGTTTCTCTGGATAGAGTCTTCCTTTTGGTCTTCTTTTTTTTTTTTTTTTTTAAGATGCATTTATTTATTCATGAGACACAGAGAGAGAGGCAGAGACACAGGCAGAGGGAGAAGCAGGCTCCCTGCAGGGAGCCCAATGGGACTCGATCCTGGGACCCCAGGATCACGCCCTGGGCTGAAGGCAGGTGCTCAACCGCTGGCCCCCCAGGGCCCCCCCCTTTCGTCTTTAACAAGTAGCTGAATGCTTTCTCTTTCATGCCATCCGAGAGGCTGATTCCTCAGCGCTCTTCTGGAAAAGCCGCCCTTGCAATCCTCCTCACACCCCCAGGGCCCTGAACCCTAGATCCGCTCTCCGAGGCTGCCTCCAAACTCTCCTCCACCCCCGCTGCTGGTCCCTTGGGCCGCACCGTGGGCTCCCGTGTGCCCACGGGACTGCTGTTGTCTCTGGCCTCCTAATGCTCTCACTGCTGCTTCCCAGATCTCTCCGCTCGCGCACACTCACACCCCGTCCTTCCTCCCCACCGATGTCACAGTAACCTAAGCACGGCTCTGGCCTTACTCCCTTGGCATCGCTCCGCCGGCCTCTCCCCATGCACATACATACAACCTTGTGTCGCATTCTCCAAGTCTTTTTCGCTATTCTCCTGGCTCCAGGAGCCCTCCCTCCTGGGCCTGAGGCTTCCCCCACCGGGACCACCCCTTCCCCTCCCTCTGCCTTTCTAAATGCTCTCCGAAAGTCAGCGTAGCCACCACCTCCTCCTGGAAGGCCTCCCTGACCCTGCCCAGGGTGAAGCAGGGTGGCCTCCTGCGCTGCCTGTCCCAGGCCTTCCTCCCCACAGGGCCACACTGCA
Organism: Vulpes lagopus; assembly: GCF_018345385.1. Taxonomy (NCBI): domain Eukaryota; kingdom Metazoa; phylum Chordata; class Mammalia; order Carnivora; family Canidae; genus Vulpes; species Vulpes lagopus. The sequence continues at coordinate 59,767,496 of NC_054828.1, forward strand.
AAAAGGAGGACAGGACGTGGCCGGTGGACAGGGATTCTCAGTGTCCCCTGCGACTCAGGGAGGCCCACCCAGCTTGCTGGCAGGCTGCGGGCATCCGAGTGGGGCACCGTCCCCAAAGTCCAACGTGATTACCTTCGGTGGCTTGGCACCCAGCCCGTACGGAGCTGAGCCTCCGGGTGCCCCGGGCTCACCATCATCATCCTGCTACTGGCTGCGCAGGCCCGGGGCACCTGCACGGTGACCACCATGCACTGTTGTCTCCACTGTCGCCGGACCTCAAGGAACTGAGAACTGCAGGTGCCAGAGGCTACGGCAACATTCTTGCAGAATCCTAGGTGATCGGACGTGTCAGACACACGCGAATCTACTGCAGCATTTGGTGGCCCGAGAGTCGCAGTAGTTGCATCGCTTGTCAAGTAAGCTGCAAAGTCCTTGCGAGTGGGGACGTGTCTCCTTCAGCTTCGAATCCTGCTTGATAAGCAGTCACTGAACATTGGTGGAGGGAAGGAGGAAGGAAACGGAGCCGGGAGCTCCTGAGGGCTCACCCGGGGCCAGCACTTAGGACACCGATGTTCTTAGGAAGGAGTCTCCAAAGTTAAAGATTTGCGGATAAAAAAAATTAAATAAATAAAGATTTGTGGGTGTACATGCTGACATTTTTCACGTGATGCTTATGCTAGATTTACGATATACGCAGCATTGCAAAAATCCTGAGCTATCCCATTACCCCCCAAGCTGCTGCCCCTAGCAGGGGTTGTATCAGTCCGGTGTAGAAATGCTGCTTTTAGCCAATGACAAGCTGTTCTGATTTGTGGCTTTTCATGTATTTATTCTGTACAGCCAAAACAAACCCGTCATTATTTAGGATGATGCTTTGGTAAGCAGAATTGGTCACATGCAAGAAGAAAAAGAAGAGATGTTCTCGGTGCCCAGTGCTTCGAGAGCCAGCGTAGTGCAACTCAGTTGTGAAGAATGAGACGTCACTAGTATTTACTTTTAGCAAAAACTGTGGTCAGAACAACGGCGTCCTCAGTTATGCGGGCGTGGCCTACACGAGTAGACGAAGAAGGATCGGGAGACTGAGTAAAACATTCAGCTGCTCCATGTGGATGGAGAAAAGCAGGAACAAAGCAGAGGCTTCATTCGTTCCTAGTTGGTGCCCAGAGACAATTCACCGGCCCTCATGAGATCCTCCCTGGAAGAGGACCGGTATCGAGGGTAGGTAAGTGAATCCTATTTGTTCACTTTCTATTTGACCAGAAATTTCTGCATATGTTGTATTAGCACACTAGTCAATTTCAAATGACACGTATCCAATTCGAATCCATTTGGCCCTAATGTCCACTTATTCGTTCTCACAGTTAAAACGATGAGGAGGACCAGGTTGGAGTTCAGGCATGGCTGGATCCAGGACATCGCATTGTGTCCTGAAGATGCAGTTGCTGCATCTCTGCCTTTAAGCTCTGCTCCATTCCTCCTTAAGCAGGTTTTCACTACTTGGCAGCACAGATTATTTAGTAGCTACAGACTTAAATGGCTCTTTGCTTTTGCCATCTCTAGAGGGAGCGAACTTCTGTTAGGCCCTACCACGGCTCTGAATGGCTCTGTTGGATGAGACGTCCACCTCAAGACACATTAGTGAGTTCGAGAGATGGGGTATGCTTGTCCGGTCTGGCTCAGATGCCCAACCCTCAGGAAAATCTCTGTGTGACAGACAGACCAACAAAAGTCTCTGGAAGAGGAATTTCCCAACAGACAGAAGAGTTGTCTACATACTAAGAGTAAGATCTGTGCGGAGCATCTCCTCCGCCATCCTGTCCACAACCTCCCCACATATGACCTAATCCTATTTTTTTTTTCCTGAAAGGCCTGAAAAATTTCCTCCTAGGTCTCGTGCAAAACAAAGCAAAGCAGAACAAAACAAGACAAAAACTATTTGAGGTTGGAAAAACCACGACTCTCCAGGCACCGTACTAGGATGGAAGGCTTCGAATGCTCAGCTTCTAACAAGTACTTGCTCAACCTTGATGCCTCGGCTTCAGTAAAAAAGTACCTGTTCTTTACAACAGATTTACCTCTTCAGCCGAGATGGAGATGCTAAGACAGGATAATTTAAAAGCTGGAAGAAGCCAAATAACAGTTTTCATCAGGGGAATAAAATAGCATCAATTCTCTGGATTGGACACCACCCAAGAAAAGCCATTATCCAGCAGTGACACGTGAAAGATCTGCTTTGATTTCATGCAGGAGGGTATTTAGCAGTGTCAAGACAAAACACACCAACTCCCATGGGCTGTCAAAAAAAAAAATGCCATTAGAAGCACAACCCTGAAAAAAAACAAATCCACTCCCATTGCAAATGTCACCAAGCTTTTGATGGAAAATGGATGCATTTGGCTGGAAAGAGTGAAAGAAGTGGGGGTAGCAGGGGACGAATGAATGAAGAAGGAGAGAGACAGTGGTAGAAAAGTGACCTTTTATCTACTCCAGATGTATGTGAAAGTGGAATGCTCAAGAATACAGACTTTGACCAGAAACAGGAAGACAAATACTGTGACGATCTCACTCACATAATAATAAAGTTGTCAAATAATAAAATAGTCAAGTAATAAAATAGTCAAATAATAAAATAGTCAAATATTAAAATAGTCAAGTAATAAAATAGCCAAATAATGAAATAGCCAAATAATAAAATAATCAAACTCAAAGAAGCAGAGGGGCTGGGGGGGCAGCGGGAGGTGGAGAGGGGATGGTCAAGGGTATACATTTTTTGTTTTGCACAGTGAATAAATTCTGGCTATGGGCTGGCTACCCAGCATAGTGCCTCAGAGCCAACAGTACTTAGAACTTTCTAGGTGGGTACGTCTTATGTGAAGGGATTTTAGCACAGTAATAATAATGAGGACTGCGACGGTGATAGTAATAAAGGGGGCAGGGAGAAAGTTGGTGAGGCGATGGAGAATGTCTATGGCCCCGATGGTGGTGATGGTCTCATGTGTGTGTACTTACCCTCCAACTCATCACCTGGTACACATTCAGTATGTACAGTTTGGTTTTTGTTTTTTTTAATATATCAATCATACCTCAACCAAGTGGTTTTAAAAAAACTGATCACCTTAGAGAGTGATAGCTCAGGGGTTCAGGGTTCCTTTTTGGGGTGATAAAAAGGTTATAAAAGAGATCACAGTGATGGTTGCACAACTCCATAAATATAATAAATCACTGAATTGGACACTTTAAATGGGTGAATTATATGTGGCTTAAATCTCAATCAAAAAAAAATAAATAAATAATAAATAAATAAATAAATAAATAAATAAATAAAATAACAACAAAAATAAAAATAAAAAGTAAATAAATCTCAATCAAGCTGTTTAAGAGGGCAGCCCAGGTGGCTCAGGGGTTTAGGCCCCGCCTTCAGCCCAGGGCGTGATCCTGGGGACCCGGGATCAAGTCCCATGTCAGGCTCCATGCTGGAGCTTCTCCCTCTGCCTATGTCTCTGCCTCTCTCTCTCTCTCTCTCCCTCTCTCTCTGTCTCTCATGAATAAATAAATAAAATCTTTAAAATAAAAATAAATAAATAAAACCTATTTATAAAAAATAGGTTGCTTAAGAAAAAATATTTTTGAAAAAAATATTTTGATTAAGAAAGAAAAAAAAAAAAAGCGAGCACAGGCCTCGGACTCAGATGTGAGGTCAAGGTCAGGCCCTGCCACTTAATTGTTACCTAAGCTTGGTTACTTAACCTCCCGAGGTCTCTGATTCTTCATGTGAAAAACAGGAAGAAAAATAATAGTGCAGTTAAGGCTTAAAAGTAGCCATGCCCCAGTGGTGCTGAGCCAGGCCCGCGCAGGGCCCACACTGAGTGAATCCATGGCATTACAGGGTGGTGGGGACGGTGTATCCTGGCACTCCATGGAAAACATTTCCAGAACAGAGAAGCTATTTAAATTCATCCACTTAAAAATACCGAGCTAGAAATCCCGGATAGGCTTTGCCTCTGTATGTCATGGATAGAACAGCAAAGTGTGAGTAAACACACTCCTGTTTGACAGCTGCACACTAGGAACCCGCATCTAAAGAACCTTCAGCATGATGGAGTTGGCCTTTTTTGCAGAACACTAGAGGTCCCTGTTGGCACTGAATCTTCCAGGCCTCGGGACTGAGAATTCAGAGTGACAGTTTTCTCCTTCAGCCCCACTAGATGTCTCTTCAACAAAGTTCTAGGACCCTCAGTGCCCTGGCATCAAGTCGGTTTGCCCAGAAACCCTCACACGGAAAGGTCCCAGCTTTATTTATATTATTTTATTTTATTTTTTTTTGGTCCCAACTTTAAATTACCAACTTGCCTGCATGTGGATACATCCTAGAAGCCACCTTTGTGCTGCCACAAATGTGATCCTGATAGAAGGCGTTTGTTTTCCAGAAGCATTTTCTGGTATTAAGACATGGGGGAAGCAAAGAGGACAGTGACGATTAGTTTAATTTGGGGTTAATTTGGAAATCACAGAGGGTACTTGGAAGCCAGAGGGGAAGTCCTCTTCAAGAAATTAAGAACAAGGTTGCTGTCTCAGAGCTAAATTGTCAACTCCGGGCAGCCCAGGTGGCTCAGCGGTTTAGCGCCGCCTTCGGCCCAGGGTGGGATCCTGGAGACCCGGGATCAATTCCCACGTCGGGCTCCCTGCATGGAGCCTGCTTCTCCCTCTGCCTGTGTCTCTGCCTCTCTCTCTCATTCTGTCCCTCACGGATAAATAAAACCTTTAAAAAAAATTTTTTTTAAATTGTCAAATCCACAGAGGCCTTAGGGATTTGCAGTTACCTTAACACACCAAAGCCGCTCACAGGCCGGAGCAAGACTTGGTTCTGTGTTGTTGGAAGGGGCTGATGCATCAAAAGAAAAACAGCGTTTGCTGGCAGCTGGGCATCCAGGGAGAGCTGGAGAGAGTGCCAGAGGCTTGCTAGGGTAATGTAGCAGAGAAAGGGGGCCCCTGGGCCTGGGTCTACAACAGAGCAAGCCCCAGTGAGGGACTGGACCCTCGCATATTGAACCCTGAAGCGCCTGGGCAGTCATGTCATCAGACTCCATCCTGACCAACAGGACCTCCAAGGTCCTGTGAGCTCCTGCGTCTGCCCACAGGGAGAGAAGGAGCTGCTGAAGGCCCACGGGGGAGAGTTCTGCTCCGTGTGACATGCATTTCTCATTCTGAACCCTGCATCTGGCATATTCTTCAATGCCTTCCGAGTTTGGCAGCGTGCACTGGCCTGTGCCAGCCTCCTGAGCTCTAGGACAGTCACAAGACAGGTTCCCACCCCGTAAGGCAGAGAGGGGGTCATATGCTGGGTCGAGGTGTCTTCCCCAGTACTTCCACCTGGGAAGACCTCTCCGTGAGGCTGTGAGCTAGCTCCTGGAACGCATGGCTTCCTTATTCGGTGTCCAGTTTACATGGTCTGACTCTTACCTCGTGGTGAAGCCAGCTGTTCTCCAGCGTCCATAAAGGCCATGCACTGAGACAACGCCCTCCGTGACGGTACCGACGGCAGCGCTTTCCTAGGGGCAGAGGCTAAAGGATTGGGGAAGCTCTCGCATCCTCTGGGCCTTCTCTCTCTTTTTTTTTTTTTTTAATTTTTTTATTTATTTATGATAGTCACAGAGAGAGAGAGAGAGAGAGAGAGAGAGAGAGACGTGCAGAGACACAGGCAGAGGGAGAAGCAGGCTCCATGCACCGGGAGCCCGACATGGGATTCGATCCCGGGTCTCCAGGATGCGCCCTGGGCCAAAGGCAGGCGCCAAACCGCTGCGCCACCCAGGGATTCCTGGGCCTTCTTTCTTATTGACACAGGATGACAGCTCCAGTGAACCCCCGGCCGACACCAAGTTGAGTAGCCACGGCCCGGCTGACCGTGGGAATGTAGTCCCTCATTCAGCAAATAGCCCATGTGCACCTGCTGCCGCCAGATGCTGTCCCCAAGCCAGGGGTGCGCAGTGAATTAAACCAAAACTTTCGCCCTGGGGGAGCTATTCTTTATGGTCGCATAAACAGAACCAGGAAACAGGCACAGAACTGAAGTACAGAATGCGTCCCCACTGTGATGAGCACAGCGCAAAAATAATAAGTAAAATAAAATAACCCCACAAGGAAGAAGCACCAGAATGGCAGGTGACGAAAGTGATGGGGGTGAGGCGCCCTGAGGCAGACCTTGAAGAAGGCCGCCAGAGAAGCCTACTGCAGCCAAGTACAGCAAGTGCAAAGGGCCCGGGGCGAGAGCGTGTGAGGAGCACCCATGTGGCTGGTCAGGAGCAGGGGGAGAGAAGGTTATGTCGCAGACCTAAGGGTGGGAGGGGGAATTTGATCAAGCTGGGCGTTGGGGAATGTAAACATAACCCAGAATTTAAAATGCGCTGATAGGGGATCCCCGGGTGGCTCAGCGGTTTAGCGCTGCCTTTGGCCCAGGGTGTGACTTGAGTCCCGGGTTCGAATCCTACATCGGCCTCCCTGCATGGAGCCTGCTTCTCCCTCTGCCTGTGTCTCTGCCCCTCTCTCCCTTTCTCTCTCTTTCTCTCTGTTTCTCATGAATAAATACATAAAATTTAAAATGGGCTGATAATTTTCCTCATTTCACCATCAAGGCTGGGTTTTGCCACACGCACACGCACGCACATGCATTCAGAAAGTGTGCGGTTACTACTTTTTAATGGAACAACCCAAACCCGCAGCAGCCCACTGAGGGCACGGCTGTGTGCTGACCTACGTCGCGCCCGCCTGCTGACACAACTACGGCTCTTCCCCACGCGGCTCCTTGCTTCATGTCCCCCGGGTGGCTCTTCGCACATAATTATGTGACTGTCTACTGGTCTGTCTTCCCCTCAATTATGAGTGACTTTAGGCCAAGAGCCTCACTCATTTTTGTGACTCCAGTGTGAGCGAACCACAGGGCACAAAATGGGAGCTCGATAATGACCTCATTTAAATTGAACTTGGGTTATTTTATATTTGGGCAGCAGCTGCTTGCTTCTTCAGGAGCCCTCAGTATATCGAGTTTTAAAAAAATTTTAAATCCACATCTACTCTTAAGTGTAAATAACACTAGGGGCGCCTGGATGGCTCAATTGTTTAAGCGTCTGACTCTTGATTTTGGCTCAGGTGGTGGTCTCAGGGTCATGGGATCGAGCCCCTCCTCATGCTCTATGCTGGGTGCAGAGTCTGCTTGGGATTCTCTTCCTCTTCCTCGTCTTCCTCTCCTCCCCATTCATGCCCTTTCTCTTTCTTTCCCTCTCTCAAAGTAAACAAATAAATGTTAAAACACACACACACGCACACACACACACACACACACAGTGAATCACTTCCATAAGCTCAACACACGTTGTTTCAATGTGGTAATAATATGTAATGGGGATGGTAGGCCTTGGATCAATGAATCGACCGAAATGTTGAAAATTGAAGTAGGAGCGCAGAAGTTATCTGATTATTTTTCAGCACAGCTGATGACATTTCCACTACCCACTCAAGCACAATTAAACAAAAAGCCCTGCCCTCCGCCTTGGCCTGGGTGCAGTGCCTACAGTTCGCTGGAGTCAGGGCGGCACGGGTTCTACTCTCAGCTCTATTGTTTATTAGCCCGCTGACCTTGGGCAAGTTACTTAACCTCTCTGATCCTCAGTTTTCTCATTGATTAAAAAAAAAAAAAAAAGTACTATCCTCGGAAAGTTCTTAAGTGTAATACACGATATAATCAACGGAAAGCACCCAACATGATTCCTGACAAGGCACCCGCCTGGTGCTACTTGTCGTAACGCACGGAAAGCCAGTGTTCTGTATTTTATCGTGCTCCCCAGCTTTCATCTGGTTTTCCTGATTTTCATAATTGCCACTCTTTAAAAAAAAAAAAATCTGGGTCATGGAGCTCTACAGACCAAAATCTATAGTAACAGATCCTTGAGCGGCTCCGTAAGGCCTTCCCTGCAATTCCAAGACACAGAAAGTCTTCAAAATTTGGAAACTCTTCACAGGTTCTTTGGAAGTGAAATCTGACCTGACCTAAATCACGCGCTGGGCACCCTCGCAGGGACTCGTGAGGAAACTGATGCAGTCTTTGTTTATTGCACTTGACTGTGACTATTCACAGTTTTGCTGCAGACTTGTTCACGTATTTGGTGAAACGAGGCACGCCCCCGACTCTGCTGGTAGCGCGTCACGCGTAGTATGTGGTCCGTATTGCTTTTCTGAAATCTTGAAACATCTGGATTCCGCATCCAGGCACCGGGGTTTCAGGCAAGAGCCGTGGGCCTGCCACCTGGCCGCACTGAGAGGCAGGTGCCTCGTGCCCAGGTGTCGGGCCGGGACCCACAAAGGTCCTTGTTTGCGTGCATGATGCCTGGGATGGCCCAGACCCCCCTGAGCAGACCGGGCAGACATCTGTTGATATCGGCTCGTGTTTCCTTTCCTAGGGTCCCCTGGGTCCCAGGCTGGCCCCGTTCGTTCCCAATTGCAGACGGGCCACGGCCTAGTGTTCTGGGCGTGATCCTTACCATGCCGCAGCACCAACCAGGTACTTACAAAAGCACTGTTTTGTCTCGCGTTGCACAAGCCTAAAAGCTCACAAGGTCACCTGCCCTTTATAACCAGCACTTACCTGTTCACCTGGACAGATGACAGGTTCCCCTTTGGGCATCATCGGGGACCGTGGATCTGTTTTGTGGCAAAGCCCAACAGGACATGGACGGGAAACCACATGCTTGGGGTGGGGGGTGGGTGTCTAACGCTCCAAGGACTCGGTAGCTGGTGTGGACCTGGGGCCACGGGTGACTTAGTCCACCACTGTGGTTCGAAGACATTCTAATTAAAATGCCTCAGGCCCGGCAATCGCCCTGGAGACCCCCCCATTCCCACCATAGCCCGTTGCCTCCTGTGGTCTTAGGCCTCGGCTACTTTGATGGTAAGCACCAGGCCCCGTCGGCTTGGGCCAGAGCTTTCTCTTGCAGGGGTGGGGGTGCGGAAGGTGGCGGTAGTGTACACGGTAATAAAATTATTGGGACAAGCCGAAAGCTGTGACTGCCATTTGTCGATTAAATGACACTATTACAACAAGGTCAACGGGCCGGTTTGGGTCCTTGTACTGTGATTAGGAAGAGGGTAATCTTATTTTTCAGAAACGTCCACTGAAGTGTATGGGGGTGAAGGGACAAGGTAAAAAAAATCCAGACCTACAAAATGGGAATCCCAAAAGTGAAGCCCAGACACAGGCATTTGTAGAAAGTGGGCCGGGGCCTTTTCGGGCGCACTGACCTTTGAGAACCGAGGAAACCTAGCACTGCTTCCCCGGGGGTGCTCTGCTCGCTGCAGCCCCGGCCTCACCTGGCATCTCAGACCCCACGAAGACTGGCTGCATCTGGACCTGTATCCCTAATGCGATCCCCAGAGGTCCCTTGCACCTTCAAGTCTGAGAGGCCCTGATCCAGACATATCACCCCCGATGGACACTTAGAGGTGGCAGGGCAGTCCTCGCCACAGAGCAGCAACTACAAACTTAGTCGGATCTGGGGCAGGGCTGGTCCCTGTCCCAAAGACTCACTTAGCATTTCAGTAAAAGCACCTTATGAAATGAGCCTCGATGGTGACACAAAACAGAACAAAAACCTCCTCTTGCCTCAAAACGTGTGAAGCAGAACTGATCTTCCAGGACTGAGGATAAGTCTTCTCTAGTCCCTGTGAAGCCTTCTTTCCCAAAGAATATTCCAAAGCACACTAGCCTAACGGATGCTCCTGGCGCAAAGGACCCCATAACTAAATAAGGAAACACTATCTTTGGGACACTGTAGCTGGAAATGCTATATTTTTGTTTCTCCTCTTAGAAACTGAAGATGTATATTAGCATATTAAATGCTCTGAGAAGTCCTGCACTGAAAAAAAAATCATCTGACTCTGCCTAGCAAGGTTTTCCAGATGGATTCTTTGGTGGGATTCCTTTTACATCCAGTACCCATTAATATTTTCTAGAACTAATGCTTCAAGGGAAAACCCGAGGGAACATACAGCGGAGAACATATACACAGAGGAAGAACCCAACTCGTGCCATACCTGGAAAGTCAAAAGGAGACGGAATGGCAGCTGTGAAGCGCATCTAAAAATATTGACACTGGGCCTCGGCACAGGGGAACTGGCTTCCACTCCCTGCCGGGAAGCCACCATGGGGATGCAGGGGCTCCTTGGGTCCTGAACCGAAAGGACGCGGTGGTCCTGGTCTGCATCGGAGTGAGGAATTGAGACGACGGGTGAGCTCCTGGGAGAGCCATCTCCCAGCGTCCCTGTCCTTCAGCGCCACCCACTCTACCACCGAACCCTACTCTCCTTCTCAACGTCCCATACCCCCTGCATCCTCTGCCCCCACCCTGACTCCAGCTAACTGGTCTATTAACCAGTGTCCCTACTCTGACCCTTTGCCCCCTCCTGTGCCACCCGCAGTGCAGCACCCTGTTTAAAAAAATCTTTCCAGAGCCTCCCTTTTCCAGGAAGAAGCCAGGAAGATGGCACAGGCCTGGCATGGCATTTTCCAGCTGGCTCATCCTCGTTGCCCCCTCCCCCCCTTCTCCAGATCCCTGTGCAAGACTCCTCTCCTCTGGGAAGCCTTCCTTGGTTTGAGAGTCTAGGTCAGGGCTAGTCCAAGCACAGGCCACAGTGCAGTGCCAGTCCACAAGCTCTCTGCAATGAAATAAATGCACAACTTGAGAAGCACCTAGAAGCTTCTCTAGAATTTTCCTGTTACTGTGGGGTCCAAGCACTCGATCGGTGGACTGATCCCGCTGAAGAGGATAAAGACCAGGCCAAGCATCCCCTAAGTTGTGTGGTGAGTCGCTTATGACACCAAGTGCCACCGCTTTGGGTCCATGATGGGGTAGAGAGGGGAGCCGACCCTCTGGCCTGCAGGGATCGAGAAGGCTGGTCTAGACCACGATGTCTTTCTCCACACACTCGCGGTACCAAGCTCCTTCCTTTCAAAGCCTTTATCACAAATGGTAATTTTAAATAGATGGTTCTGTTCTGTCCGACACCGTGTCCTGCACGGACAGCTGGCTTCACGAGGGCGGGTGCCTTGCCCCCGTGTCCCGGCCCACACACCTGGCACATGAGCTCCCCTGACGGGACCCACCACTGAGGCCCAAGAGCAGGGCATGGGGATCTTGGGTGTATCCCCTACTTCCCGACCCCTGTGCCTCCTGAGTCGCTGACGGCTACTGTGCGAGGACAGGCAAGGGGCAGGGAGGTATCGACAGGGGACGAGGGACTAATAATTCTGTGTTGTGACCCCCACACCCCTGCAATTGGGTTTCGATGGCACGAGGACCACAAAATGCAGAGCGGACCGTGTTGTTTTGATGGGTACAGAGGGACGTACTGTCTTGGGTAACTCAGATCTGGAACATTCCATGGCCACACATCGCAGCTGTGTTGTTCGATGTCCATATGACCCTCTGAGTAAGATCAGAAAACATCAGAAAACGCCCTTGCCCTTGGGGGCTGGCCTGGCCAGTGGGGCCTGTGCCTCAGGAGCTGCTGTGACCCTGATGGCTTGACTTCTGGCACCTTCCTCCCTCATAGGTTATCGGAATCTAACACCCCTGACTCATCAAGGTTTCTTTCTTTATATTTTTTAGATTATTTATTTATTCATGAGATACATAGAGAGAGGGAGAGAGAGGCAGAGACACAGGCAGAGGGAGAAGCAGGCTCCATGCAGGGAGCCTGACGTGGGACTCGATCCCGGGTCCCCAGGATCACACTCTGGGCCGAAGGTGGCACTAAACCGCTGAGTCCCCCAGGCTGCCCTCATCAGGGTTTCAAAGGCTGCAGCTAACCAGTTTAATTCAAGGGGATTATTCCAAAACAGATCAGAACGTGTGGACGCTGGGCCCCCTAACTGTTCCCCCCAAATAAGCATCAGAGGCGGCTGGGATCTCGAACTTTCTCCAGGAAAGGGAAGAGATTTCAATATAAAAGAGCTGCAGCTGGTGTCAGGCCCAGCCTCCACCCAGGCAGAGGTGCCTAGTGCCCCTGGGGGGCTTTTACCTCCTAATAGGCCAGAAAATGAGGATTTGAGCAGGTGAGCTCTCCAGGCCCCTCCAGCTCTGACCTGCTCCGCCTGTGCTCTCGGAGGCCTCTTCTAGCTCTGAAATTGGGGGACTGAATAATTCAAATTCCTCTCGGCCACGAGCATCAGGAAGGCTAAAGCGCTCTGGCTCTGCTCCCTCGCCTCAATCTGGCGCTGAACCAGGTGGCAAAGGTTCTGTTTAGAAGGACTTCCCACCTGCTACTCACTGAGTCTCAACTTCCCTCTGAAAAGTCTGCGGCGCAACCTCAGGCCGGGTATTATGAAAACAAAATTATTGACAGCATCCCGGGACTCCAAGAGCTCAGGCTAGTTCCATAAATGGAAGCGTCTATACTACTATTATCACCCAGAACAGCATGCCTGGGAAAACAGTTCTAGGATCAAATACATTAGTACTGTACTCAGTACCCTCTTGTTGATGTAGCACCTTGCACACCCTGCACCGGAGAAAACCTTTGCTCGCCTTGGCATTTCTCAGCATTTAAGCACCGAAGTCTTATTTTTTGTCCCTCTGACACATTTAGTATCATTTTCCAAACCAGGGCTCCACGAAACCTATGGAGGAAATGCTGCTCTAAGCATCACCTTCCACTTGGTAGATGCAGTAGAAGAATTCCACTTCTGCTTGGAAGAATTTGCCTTCCTTCAAAAGGCAAATTCTTTTTTTTTTTTTTTTTAAGATTTTACTTATTTATTCATGAGAGACCCAGAGAGAGAGGCAGAGACACAGGCAGAGGGAGAAGCAGGCTCCATGCAGGGAGCCCGACGTGGGACTTGATCCCGGGACCCTGGGATCATGACCTGAGCCAAAGGCAGGCGCTCAACTGCTGAGCCATCCAGGTACTCCACCTCAGATTTGCTGAATCCGAATCTTTGGAGATGGAGTCCAAAAATATCAGTTTTCTCAAGTCCTCCACGCAGTGATGTACTGGGGCTGGTAAGTACCAACTTCCAATAGCACAGTGTTACATCTCAGGAATTTTAAGAATTTGTGAGGCAATTAATGCCACCTTGACAGATTGAAATTTGCCTTGGGAAAAGTATTTTCACCAGGAAAACCTGCAAATGCTGTAATTCCGGGCTTTTTTTCCCTCTCTCTCTCTCCCAGACCATTGAGGGTTGAACACTTAACCTCAGGTCGCTGCCTCCAGGGGATCCTTTTGCACAGCACAGTGTGAGAACCAGTGTACTGCAAATACGTGCTAGGGCCACCGGATAGCATGTGTCCAAATTACGTTGAGGCTTTCAACACTAGATTTACCAGTTTTTATTTTATTTATTTTATTTTATTTTATTTTATTTTATTTTATTTTATTTTATTTATTTTATTTTATTTATTTTATTTTTACCAGGTTTTTAGATAGTTCTTAAAAATCACAACAAAACTTGGCATGCAAAAGGAAGTCCTGTGTCTTCTCCTTAAAGTAGGCAGGAATTATCTAGGGATCAGAATAAGTAAGAGGGAGTTTTTGCTCTTTCAGACTTTGTAAATTGAGGAATGAAATGCTCAGTCATCATGTTGACCGATACAACTCGATTACTAAGAGACGAGACCATAATCCGGAGGAGGAAAAAAATATCTAGAGGTATAAAAATATTCCCAGAAAATATTGAAAATATTCAAGAGATGGGCACTTTTTCTTTTTTTAAAATAATAAATTTATTTTTTATTGGTGTTCAATTTGCCAACATACAGAATAACACCCAGTGCTCATCCCGTCACATGCCCTCCTCAGTGCCCGTCACCCATTTTATAAACTCCCCTTCACCACATTTCAGACTGAAAGGCTGAAAGTCCCCCACCTGTTGAGACTCATCCCTGGGCTCCTTTGTCCCTGGAGTGCCTTGGTGAGGGACTGGTATGGCAGGTTCTTTGTTTCTTCAAAGGGGAACCCTCTGACAGATCCGGCGACAGGCCCATTTCATGTCTGAGAGTAAACACAGAGCCCAGGGTGATCTCTCCTTCATTCCTCTGGTTCAGGCGAAGTGCGAGATCCAATGACAGAACCAGAAAGAACATTGTGACACTGAACGGTTTGAGCTTCCCCTTGACATTTGTCCTTCTATTGCCCCTGAACATGGACAACCTCAAGGTGACTGCGGGACTCCATACAGTTTTGCTTGAACAGCTTCTCTGGCATAAACACACCCCACTGGGCGTCACACCCCCAGTCATGAGGACCCTGACCCGCCACCTGCAAGCATTGAATCCTTGTGAATCCAGCAGCTCGTGCTGGCAGCCAAACACAAGGACATCGCCTATCTCGCCTGTAAAACGCCAAGTGGTGTACGCTTCAGACAGAAATCTCTCCTCTCCCCCCAGGCCTGTGACCTCCTGACAGCCCCCAAATACACCCGAGGCAAGGTGGTGCCCAGGGAGATGGGGGTGAGTCCCATGTTTACTGACCACTTCACACTTGCCAGGCTCTGCCCAGGCATGCTGCATGTTCTCCTAAGCAGTCTCTACAACAGATCTAGGGGAGTATTTGCCTGGTCCATTCTTTCCCTGTCCTTTTAAACTGAGGGTCGAATCAAATGCCTTGGAGGCCAGACAAGTTAGTAAGGTAAACAGACAAAATGAACAAGGTGAAAGAGTAGAAACACAACTAAAACCGGTGACTTCTTGGGAGAGAAGAGACAGAGGGCAATGGCAGTGACTATGACGAAGTCTGATTTTCCTGCCAATACTTGAAATTTTTTAAAATAGCCAAGTGATTCAGTTAAAAAAAAAAAAAGACAAAGCTCTGTGGGCTGAACAAAACATATATATATATGGGCTGGAGCCGCCATTTTGCATCATCTACTTCAGGCACAGTCCACCCCATCACCTACTGCTTCCCAGAGACCTAGAGTAAGAGCTGCAGGATGAGCTGGTTCTAGGCAGTGGTGCCCAACCCTTCATATTTACAGCCCATGCTCTGGCTTTGTGTTTTTATGCACTTCTGGTTCTGGAGCAGTGCTCTGGCTCTGGATCCCTCCATTTCGATGCACTTCCTTCTCTCTTACCCTTTAGGACAAGGTCTCCTCACTCATTCTCAGCCCAGAGCTCTATCTGTCATCATCCCATAGTCAAGGGAAAAACTTTCCTAGTCCGCCCCCTGGCCTTATAGACTCTACCCTTTAAATCTAAAGTTAGGCTGGAGTGGCTTGGGAAGGATATCCTGGGGGAAAAATTAAGTTATCCTCATTCACGAATGAGGAATATGAGGTCTACCTGGGTCAGGTAATTTGGCTAGTAAGTAACATGGAGGCAATTTGGATCCAGATTTACTCCTCCTCCAAAATCCTCAGAGTCTCCCTTTTGCACTAAAAGGGCTCTGAATTGAACAGGAACTTCTAGGAGACCTGGGATGATATGTTTCACCTTGAAATTCTATAGAAATGTTGCTTTCTGTTCCACAATATATTTGTGTTTTGAAATATATATTTGTATATTTGTTTTTGAATGCAAATTTCAAAATACAAGTTTTTTCAAGAGAGAGAGTATGCACAAGTCAGGGGGGAGGGACAGAGGGAGAAAGAGAATCTCAAGCAGGCTCCATGCCCAGCATAGAGCCTTATGCAGGACTCGATCTCACAACCCTGAGATCATGACCTGAGCTGAAATCTAGAGTCAGATGCTTAACTGACTCAACCACTCAGGCGCCCCTATTTGTATTTGTTTTAATAAAGAATCTGGTATTTTTCCTCCAGGTAAAAATAATGGTTCAGAAATACTTGCTCTACCATTATAAGACTTCTTATTCTCCAGATTCCCAACCACACCTCCAGGGGCTCATGCACACCTGTCACATCAAGGCCATCAATACTTCCATCCTCTTCCTCTACCAGTATCCCCTAGGCTCCCCCAACCCACCCTGCCAACAATCACCCCCTTGTCAGAAGGGGAGCTTTCAAATTGGGGCTCATGAAACTTCTAAAAACATAGATCAATAAAGTAATTCATTGATTTTTTTATCTTTAATAAAACAGCTGAAAACCTCTAAATGCAAATTAAGTAAGTTTTCATTTATCTGCTTTTTCAGATCAGATACATGAGCTCAAGGCTCACTTAAGCTGTTTTGTCAGCAGACGGTAGGGTGACTAGCCCTTGCCACAGTGGTGGATTTGACCACTATACAGTTTTACAGTGTGTTTATTTTTTTGTCACTTATCTCTTACCCATAATGGACTATTGGTTAAAGAAAAAAAACATTGAAACTAAAATCAGTGTGGAGCCATAACTTTGAATTACATTCAGCAAATTCATCACATGGTTCTTTTCATCAGGTTTAGAGGTCATGTGCATCTGATCAAAATGTTACATACTGCATCAAGATGTTTTTAGCATTTTTTAAAAAAATCAATGTTAAAAAAACAACAACTTTCACACCCCTATTTGACTTTAAATTTAATGGGAATAGAGACTTTGTACACTGAAATATTCTATTTGCAGATATGTGCTTAAAAATAACAGCCTAACAGTTTCTGTCCTGTCAGATAATTAAAGTGAGAAAATAAATTCATTTAAACATTTACCAGTAAATTTTTGTGGCTCAAATGTTAAGAATGTGAGCATCAGGTTTTGAAAAAATTTTTTCATCTATTTTCATGTCATAATTTTAAGTTTCAATCTACATTTTAAAAAGTTTACTCCTCGAACAAAATATGGCACATTAAAATATATTTTAACATATTATACTTTTATTTAAAGAAAATTAGGGGCACCACCCAGGTGCTCAATTAGCTAAGTAGTCCATCTCACTCTTGATTTCAGCTCAGGTCATGATCTCAGGATCCCAGGATAAGCCCTGAATTGGGCTCTGTGCTCAGCAGAGAGTCTGCTTGAGGATAGTTTCTCTCCCTCTGCCCCTTCCCTAACTTGTGTGCACGCGCTCTTTCACTCTCTGAAACAAATCTTTAAAAATAATAGTTAAATAGCTTTTATCATTTTTATTTATTAAATTTGAAAAATAAAATTTATCTTTACATAGCTGAGCATTATGACATTCAAAATTAACTTCAAAAATATATTTAAGATGATTTTCTTTCAGAAAATTACTTTTTATCATATGCTACATGGAGAACTTTTTAAAGGAAGTGTTTAAGGTTTTGAATTAATTCGAAAATGGTCTGGAACTTGGAAACATTTTGCTAATTCTGCTTTCATGTAAATTCATGTCATATGAAGCATATATTCTTTAAAGCTTATTGGAATTGTATTGGAAGCTTATCTGTATTGGAATAAGAACCCAAAGAAATGATTCCCAAGTTGTAGAGCATCCAACCCATAATAGGGAAATATTTTGGGACAGTGAAACCCTTTTATCAAAGTCTTTTAATCTAACTATGTAGGTAAATGTCTACTTGCCAATCTATACAGATTATTATATTTTTTAGGATGTTAACTAAAGTCTCACTAAAGTACCCATATTACAGATATAGGATGTTGACACACTGTAAGTGTACAGAATTTATAAAGGAAATATATTTTTAAGATTTATTTATTTGAAACAGTGCAGAGAGAGAGCACAAGTGGGGAGGGAGGAGCAGAGGGAGAGGGAGAAGCAGACTCCCCACTGAGCAGGGACCCAGCATGGGGCTTGACCCCAGCACCCTGAGATCATGACCCAAGCCAAAGGCAGATGCTTATTGACTGAGCCATCCAGGTGCCCCTAAAGTTGTATCTAAAACCAAATTAAAGAAATATAAATCCATATATAAAAAGTTTAGATGCTCAGCTAGATTAAAGATATGCAAAGGTAAAAGACTGACGCAGAAGTTAGAGAGCTATTGATAACCCGTGAGTCCCTAGCCCCTCCTCTACCCACAAGACTCTGCCTTAAGCCTGAAAAAGTCTGGGAACAGGTCACTTGTTCTTCTACAGTGAAAAGCAAGGGATGGACGAGTGTTTCCCTTAAACAGATGTGGACCATGGGAGAAAGCCAAAGTAAGGTCAGCAATAGGACTTTCCAGAGTGCTGGAAGAAAACAGCAACAAGCTGAATGAGAAAGTTGGTTGTCTACTATTCTAGAAGGAGTTGAAAATGACTACCCAAAACTAGACAAGGCAGTCAGCAAACATGTTTTGGAAAAGGTTAGATAGTAAACGATGTAGGTTTCTAGGGCTGCATGATGTGTGTCACGACTACTCAACTCTCTGTAGCATGAAAACAGCTATAACAAATTTGTAGGGCTCTGTCCCGCTAGAACTTTATTAACAAAAACAGGTCGCATGCTGGATGTGGCCCACAGCTATACCTCCCGGCTGTGCTCTAGACTCATCAGCCTGGCACGGGAAGAAGAGGAAAGGAGGGCAAAGCCTGGAAATACTTTCTGGAAATACCCAGAAAGGTCCAAGCTTTGGAATGCACGCCCGTGGAATACAAAGCCAGTTTACACAACCAGCATCCCACTTGAGAACCTTCCTCACTCCTCACTTTTCTTCCTTCCCCTGACTCCTACCCTAGAGATGTAGGAAGCCAGCAAGCTGGGGAGGGAGAGAAGGAAAAGCTCAAGGAAGGGAAATAAAGAAGCAGTAGCAGCCACCCTTTCCTCCCTGCAAGCTGCCAGCCTGAGGAAGATGGAGCTGAGAAAGAAGAGAATATTTGAATTAAATCCAGTTAAGAGATCTTGGGCCAAACACACTTCATTTCGAACTTAAAATGACAACAGACCTGTTTACCTAAGGATCAGAAAAGTCATGGGGTTGAGAAAGAGGAAAATACGTGTTGACTAAATCACACATGCTTCCAAACTACTAGTGACATACACAATCACAGAGTCAAGTATTTTCTTCTCTTAGCCAAAGACCCCAGCTCTTCTGGAGAAACAAGTGGTGACATCATCCACCTCAATCACTTTTTGCAAACTCTCAACACAACAAACTCACCAGGAGGGCCACTCAGCAGTGTGAACATTATTGACTCATTGTCATATCCAGTTTCTCCAATTGTCCAAAACAGATATTTGATTATAGAAGATAATTGGGGATTCTTTTGTCCTTCAATAAATGGCATGACTAATTTATGTCTTCCTTCGAGTAATGTGTGCACATCCATTCAGATACTTTTAATTCTCCGGCGGGGTCATGTTTCTAAGGGCCCTTCTGCCTTCCCAAAGGCTGCTGGAAAGCTTATTGGTGGCCTGCAATTCAGAGCAAATGGCTAATTATAGGGGGTGCTGATCAGTTCATTAGTGGCTCTTGAACTGCTGCCTGCAGAATGCCAGCCGAATCAGCAATTTTTCTTCCTCTAGGCTGAGTGGGGCCCTTGGAGCATTTGCAGGGATCAGCGGAAAGCTTGATTCAGTTTCAACTCCTCGACTAGGAAAGACAATAGTATTAGAATCCCGTCTGACTTTTGTTCAAGATATAGAAGAAAGTTTTGTTTGTTTTGTTTTCCATATTCTGAGCTAAAAGGGTTCTTGAAACAAATGGCATCATCCTTTATTGATCTTAACGCCTCCATGCTAAGACTATTGTAACATAGGTTATCAAATCCATACTTAGTCCGTGGTTTCCCAAATGTGCAACTCCCCTTTGTTGTCTCCAGCTACTACCACTCAGACACACTTTTCTTGATAATGATGTAATACTATTATGGCATTTTCCAGGATTTTGCTTTATGCTTAATCTCAGTGGGGTTCTCTTCTTAACCCATGAGCTGCTACCAGGGAGAATGGATGTGTGTCTGTCTCCTAATTTGTACAGCTTTCAGTGTGGTGTAATATGTATCATATTGGATAATTTTTCTTCTTTTAAAATTCCATCACAATCACCCCCCCCCCAAAAAAATGGTGGTGTGGAAAAAAATAGAGTGGAGGTTCATGGTTATATGAATCTTGGTTAACTGCCAAGTCCAATGATCATATTATTTTTGAGAACTTTTTATATAGGCAATAGCAATTGTTTATCTAAAGTTAGTAGTGAATTGGGTCTCTAAGTCCTCTTTTGCTTCCTCTTTTCAGCAACTCATTGTCATGAAGAACAAAAGACTCTCTTCATCAAAGTTGAACTTTTGTCTTCAAAAGGGTGGATTATGTGGAAGACCGTCGGAGTGCTACTTTCAGGTTTGAGTTATAAATACCATTTTTAATGAAAGGAAAATTAGGTAAATATTCAGCTTGAGAACATTTCTGTTCTCATTTTCATTCAACAAATATTTAGGGAGAGTTCGCCACATTTGAGAAAATGTCCTAGGTACCAGGATATGCCAGAGAAAGAGGCAAGGCCAAGGACATTATCAGAGGAGATCAATGTCATGCAAGGGTGTAAAGCAGGAGGATGTAAGAGAGTGACCTTGTCGTAAATTTGGATTGAGTGGTCTAGGAAAGGCCTCTCTGTGAAGGTAAATTAAAGTTGATCTGAGTGATGAGAAATAGTCATGAAAAGATCAAGGAAGAGCAAACACATTCTAGAGAAAAATGCTAATACAAAGCACCTACAGTAGGAACCAATTTCAGCGAGCCAAAAGAAGCTTAGTATGGCTCAAGAGTTGTTGCTGATATGAAGCTAAGAGCTGAGCCAGGGAAGGAGGGAGGAGTCATGAAATGAGAGCTTTCCAAGAAGGGTTAAAGACTGGATTTTTTCCAAGTTTTAGAAGAAGTCAGACAAGGAGGGTGTTTAAGTCAGGAAAATAACATGACCATAATCTGATCTAGATACTTTAATATTTTTTTTGCTGCAATAGGCAGAATGGATTATAAGAAGATAAGAATAGAAAATTAAGGGGCGCCCAGGTTGCTCAGTCGGTTAAGTATCTGACTCAATCTCAGCTTAAGTCTTGTTGTCAGGGTCGTGAGCTTGGGCCCCACATTGAGCTCCATGCTGGGCATGGAGCCTATTTAATTAAAAAATCTTTTTAAAGGATAGAAAACTAATATGGAATCTATTCTAGTCCTCCAGGCAAGAGGTGATGGTGTCTTGGATTAGGGCGGTAGTAAAGATGTAGAAAAGTGGGAGAATGCAGGATAGACTTTGAAGTAGAGTTGGTAGGCCTTGCTGAGGGATAAATGTTGGCATAAAGGCAGTAGAAGAAATAAGAATAATGCCTAGATTCTTGTCTTGTGCAACTGGGTGGTGTGGTGGCAACGCTTACTGAAATGGGGCCTAAGGACTAGGAGCAGAATAAGGAGGTCAGCAGAGAATAAAAGCCATTTTAGTGATGTTAAGTTTAAAATAGCATCTGGAAACCCATCCAGAGGTGCCAGAGAGGCACGTAGATTTGGGGACATCCATGCTGGAAGTAAGTATATAGAGGTTATCATAATAGAAAGAGTATTTGATGCCATGAGGACAGTTGAAGTCGCTAAATGAAAAAAAGAAAGAAAGTGAAGAAATCCAAGGCCCGAGGGCCTGGGATAGTCCTTTATTTAGAATAGAAAGAAAGATCCATAAAGGAAAGGCAGCCAGCAGAGTAAGAGAAAAACCAAGCACATGTGGTGCCATAAAAGCCAGGAGAAGGAAGTGTTCTGTAAGGAAAGAGTAGCCAACCGTACCTAAAGCTGTGGAGATGCCAAGTGAGTAAGGGAAGAAGTATGACCATTGTCATCAGCAGGCAGCACAGAAGGCATTAGTGAGCAGTTCAAGAACAGCCTTAATGGAGAGGGCAGGTCAGCTCAGTGAAGTGGGGATGAAGCCCATCACTGCAGAAAAGTCACTTAGGACATTTCACTGAAACAAGGAACAGAGTAATAAGGAAATAATGGAGGGTAATTTTTTTTTTCCCAACAAATATATATTGGTCAAGTGCTAAGTGTAAGGCACTGTGCTGAGTACTGCTGGGGGACAGAAGATAAATACTGGGTAATGCATGTTCTAGAAAGTCTCACAACAGACAGTAGAGCATCAGGAGAGTTATCAGTAGTCACGTATATTCATTATCGATTGCCATGCGATAACGCTACCTAACAAACTGCCCCCAAACTCAAACATGGTAAGCATTTATTCTTGTTCATAAGCCAGCTGAAGGGTTCTGCTAATCCAGGTCTGATTCAATCTGGGCTGGGTTTGCTCCCATGTCTATGCTCGGGGCCCTTCTGGTGCCAAGAACTCAGTGAGCAGGAGAGTCACACAACCGTGAGGCTGGCGTTGACCACCAGTTCAGAAGAAGACCACCTGCCAAAGAAGAGAATGAGGCCCGCACCCAAAGAGGGACAGAGAGAACTATTGAAGGGTCTAAATAACACCACTGAGCCTAAATCCAAACATGCCTCATGTCTTCCATCCTGAACTTCCTAGTAATGTAAATCCAAAATGACTCCTTTATATTGAATATAATCTGCATTGGGCTCTGTCAGTTGCAACCCAAAAAGTTCTGGCTAATACATCCACATTCAAATTCTTAGACCTTTAAAAATATAAATATAAATAAATATAAATATATATCCACTGATGATCTAATCAAAGAGATTTCTTTTTAAGGGGTATTTAGGAAGATTCATTCTCATAGACTGGTTGGGAGAGATAAGAACCTACTGAAAGGAAGACGAGCTGGCAAGAATTTCATAATTTAACTCCTGAGGATAAAAAGGAGAATCCCATTTCCCTGCCCACTAGCTGATAGTCAGTTGGTCCGCCCCAGTATGCACCGGGCCAGTTGTTTAATGCTGGCGTCCATTCTGATAAGGAACATCCACATTTTCTGATTGTTAATATCTAGATTATCACCCCTGCCCATCCCTGTGCTGCAGTATATTTTCAATAAAGTGAAATTGCTTCGAAACATTTTAGAATTCGGTTTTCTGTCTGCCTGTGATGTGTGACCTCAATTATCTCCACCTTGGATATCAAGATGCAACAGAAATAAATTTGCCTGCAGCCTGGATGAACTGGCTCCCCACGAGAGGGACTTACTTCACTTGCTCTTCTCCTTTGACCAAGTCGTGCTGAAAGAATCAGAACAGACTTGGGCAGAATGCAAATGGCAGTAACATCCATACTGTCAAAGACACGGACAGGAGGCTGACCCCTGGCCACACAGTGCCAGAAGCAGACAGACAGGAAGGAAGCCAGGGAAAAATAGAGGTATGAAAACCTACAAATTATGTTGGCAATGCCACATTTACTCAGTGTGCCATGAGCAAACTTGTGTTACCAACAAAATCCAGAGGGTTGGGGCCTCTGGAATAGGCCGCTCCCCACCTCGAAACACCCATCCCATCCACTGGCTACTGCTCAAATTTCTACCACACAAACTTAATTCTTTGATCTAAGGAAATAATCAAGCAAATGGGCAGTGATTGAAACTTTATAATAGCAGTCATTCAAAAACAATCTCTCTGCCCAGAGCTTCCTCTGACTGCCCACATAAATTATGATGTGCCCATACAATGGGATAAGATAATCCCTTTAAGCCAAAACTGGGTCACATGCCACTCCTACCTACCGAAGAGTCTGGGAATGAAAAGGCTTTTAGTTGAGGATGTTACCATTTTGAACAAAGTCTTCATCAGAAAGAAGAATGGATATTCATAAGCAGGTTGCCATATCTACCATATAACTGAAATATGAGATTGTTCAAGTAATGAACAGAATGGCCCCTGGATGGAATACTCTGAAGCTGTCTGTAGCTATTAGGAATGATGAAGTAGGAAATTGTACAGTAAATGAGCTGGGCATTTTTAATGAAAACAAGCTGAAGAACATAAATAATGAGATCATGAGTATGTGTATGTGCATGCATCTATGTATCTCCTTATACGTGCACACAAAATTTATGGAACAGCACATAAGAAAGCATTATCAGTAGCTATGTCTGGAAAATGAGGCTGAAAAAGAGTGTGACATTTTCACTTAAATCCATAGTATATCTTTTTTTAAAAGAAGTGCGAGCATGCGCAGGGGGGAGTGGCAGAGGCAAAGGGAGAGAGAAATTCAAGCAGATTCCGAGCCGAGCAAGGAGTCAGAGGCGGGGCTCCATCTCAGGACCCTGAGATCAGACCTGAGCAGAAACCAAGAGTCAGAGGCTTAACCAAGTGCACCCCCGAGGCATCCCTAAATCCATAGAATTTCTTTTGCGACTGGAATCGTAGCATGTCTTAGGATGAAAATACTCAGTTCTAATCTGGTAACTTGCTTCCAGATAGGTCTACCCATAACAGCATCCTGGGCAAATCTGCCTCAACCCTGTCCTCTGAGATCATCAGCAAGAAGTGTGTTTACCAGGATTCCAGTTCTGCAAAGGAGGCTCCTCAAAAGAAGGAAGCATCCACCCACCTGAGAGACTCTGTGTCAGAGAGAACCCAGAGCTTGGACAGCAGCATACTCGCTTCTCTCCATGTCACCTTGTGCTCTAAGGTAAGGAATACACTCCTGTTTCTAAATTCACTTTGATGAGCTGATTTATTTGTAATCACCCCGATCAAAGTCCTTCTTTGTATTGAAGTTAAAATCTTCTATGCAGCCTATAATTCTCCTTCTCTTGGGCTGGTAGAAAGTTGGCCACCATCCTCCTCCGTGCTGTCATGGAAAACTGGAATGCTTCATGATAGCTAAAAAGAATTAAATAGGTATATCCAGGATTCAGAAAAGTAAACCATAGCAAGTCAGACAAAGAGTTAAAATTTCTTTTTATTTTGTGTTTTGTGTTAACAGTTTGTGAGAATTTTGCCCTCTGCTCCGCGATACCGTTGTAGCTGCGTCACATAAAAATCGGAGAAGGACAAACAGTGTATGTTCTCATTCATTTGGGGAATATAAATAATAGTGAAAGGGAATATAAAGGAAGGGAAAAGAAATGTTGGGAAATATCAGGAAGGGAGACAGAACATAAAGACTCCTAACTCGGGGAAACGAACTAGGGGTGGTGGAAGGGGAGGAGGGCGGGTGTTGCAGGGGAATGGGTGACGGGCACTGAGATGGACACTTGACGGGATGAGCACTGGGTGTTTTTCTGTATGTTGGTAAATTGAACACCAATAAAAATTAATTAAAAAAATAAAAAATAAAGTCTTAAAAAAAATAAAATAAAATCGGCAAAAAAAAAAAATCATCTCCTTCTCTGCCACACTGATATTTGAATAAATTGATGCCTTGAAAAGCATCTGAAAAGATGCACAGTGTCTTTGCAAAGACCACCCTCAAAACTATATTCCCATAGATTATGCTTCCATATGACTTCACCCCCACAGACTTTTAAGTCAACCATTCCAATCCTCTTAACCCATGGACAGGGTCCCCTGTGAAGCATCTTCCCATCATTTTTCTCCAAAGCCTACTCTATCTCACCAGCAACCTTAAAATATGATGCCCCAAAATTCGCTACAGCACTCCAATGAGGTAGTGTTTGAAAAGGCCCAAATGTATGGCCCCATTTTCTCTCTCCTTTTCAGGACACCTCCTACTTATTTGTATGTATGTCTGTCCTGGAACAAAAGGAAAGCACTGAAAAATCAAATTAATTGGTATTACTGAGCCTCTCCACTAACGACTCACGTGCCATCACACGGTGCACAATAGGATTGATCAACATGCCGAAGTGCAGATACTGAAAGAATCTGCTCCAGAGAACATCCAAGCATGACCCAACACCTCCTCCAGACAAAATCCAGGCTGGAACCAGCCAGCAAGATTGAGCTTGCTGCTGGGATTGTCCCAGGCCCTGAAGAGAACTGAACAGTGGTCTGGTGAAATTTCTAGCATATTTTGAAAAGAAATGTTTTGTCCTGATATACATAGTTGAATTTGAATAATTCATATATGATAGGACTCCACCGATGGTAGTCCCAGAACCGGAAGTGTATTAAGGATTTGGAGAGAAACTAGGAAAGAATAAGCATTGAATAAATACAGGGTAAAACATGCTTTGTATCTTTCACATGTAGATGGAAATTTTTATTTGGTTATAAAGAAAAAGTTTCTGATTCTTGGGCAAAAAAATAATAAGAAATTATTCTGATTATGAGTCTTTCCCTGAAAAACATTTATATAAGATTTCTTTATATAAGATTTCTCTGATAGGCAAAGAAAAGTATACAGTAGATCAGTGTAGACAGCATATACAGTAGATCAGTGGTCCCTAAATCCGCTTGATTAACAGAATCAGTACAGAAGAATTTTAGATGCAGATTTCAGACTTAACGAATCAGAATCCTGAGAGAGAACCGGGAAAGTTATTTATAAATCTGAAGATCTAAATCTACATCTGTTTCTGGTGCTTGTCCAGGTTTGGGAGCCATAGTGAGGATGACATCCTGTTACACCTTCCAGAGGTAAGATCAAACTTTTTGTCCTCTGAGGCTGGTCTGTAATTGTAGTTTTTTGTCTTGTTATATTGAACTTTTAAATAATAATCCCTACTTTTGTTCAAGACTAATGTCATACACTAACGTGATACACATGTTAGCCCCACTTATAACAATTCTTCATTCTCTGAGAACTTCCCAGTCTATAGGAAGGCACCCAGTAGACTTTTTTATATGATACAACCAAATCCCCTGGCCTCTGTTTTGTGGAATGGGAATGTTCCAAGAAGAGCAAGTCGGAAACCCAGGCCCCTAAAAATCTGAAATCAGGAGCTAGAGTGAAAGTTAGTCTTTCAGTGTGGCTAGACCTTGTTGACTTGGAAATGACTGGCTGACATCTTCCACTGGACGGAGACACAGGAAGGGCTTTTCCCCCAAGAAAGAAGACAACAGAGGCACAGAAAGAAGCAAGAGACCAGCAAGAGTACTCTCTGGATCTCCAACAGGCTTCCAGCACCTATTACGACCTTCCCAAGGCCCTCATTGCTTTCTAGCCCTCGGGTCCCATGAGCCACCCTTCCTCCTTCTAATTATTTTTGTTATTTAAAAGCTATCTCAAGATGTCACTTGCAGCAAGTGATCTACCAATGTGCCTACTTCCACCTGATAATGAATGACATATTCTCCAGGCAAGAGAGGTTCCGTGTCCCTCCCCACCATGGTGACCAAAGTCATTCTTTTCCCAAGTGTAACAGTTCAGAGGACATATGACAGCTTCCTTTACATTTGATGATCTCTATACACTATGCATCTGTGAACACTGATATGATGGGGAAAAAAATCTATTTTCTTTATTAATATGGGGAAAAAGTGCCTAAACATGGTCTGGGACCAAATCATTTTGTAAGATTATTTACAACCTTCTTCTGGGAAAAAAAAATGACCATTCCTGAATAAAAATGCTTCAACAATTTTCTGATAAACTTTCATAATAGCTTAAGATCTCCTCTGGGAACTTGCTACCCACCCTTAGAGTCGTCTGTCAGGAATCAAATGGTATTTAACCAGACATTGCTTTTTATTCAATCCCATCAAAGACTCTCTAGCCCATTCTCTTTTCCTATAAAACATTCTTACCAAAAGAATATCTTTGAATTGGTAAGGTCTTTTTCCTTGCAGCAGGTGTGAAATGAAATTTAACAGCCGCTCATAGAAAAATCATCTGAAAATTTTTTTTAAAATCATCATGTTGGGTCTTTACAAAGGCCTTTTTTTAGTTATTGCTGCAGTTTACATTAGCCAATTGGCTGTGACTTTACTTCAGACCCCTTTAGACAAGCTCTTTATTGCTTTGTTCAAAAACATACATTCAGCATTGATAATGAATTAGAATATCTGCTGTCCTCTTAGAGGTCTTCAAAATCCTGCTGCTGTATTACTTGAAATGCTTCAGTACTAAGCTTAAAAACGTTGCCTGTCTACAGCTTTCTCATCTACACCCTTGCTCATCTAGACTGTGGTTTGGCATCTGATATAACTAATTTGCTTCTCCCAGAAAAACCCTATCAGATTGTTTTCTCCTTTCTGGCATTACTTAGATCTCTGGCATATTGCAAAACAACATCGGTCCCCTTTTCTTTTGCCAGTAAGTGTGTGTGTGTGTGTGTGTGTGTGTGTGTGTGTGTTCATTATTTCAAATCTTTGTTAGTGTCCATGATGTGCAAAGGATCCTTTACATTTCTGGTCCTTCAGGAGCTAAGGGAATGGATAACAGAAAAATAAAGCTCTGTAATGCAACAAATCCAGACCCCCTCATGTTTCAGGATGATAATATGCACTTAGTTAAACACATCAGAAGACATCTAAGAAAAATTTTATTTTTTTTTAATTTTTATTTATTTATGATAGTCACAGAGAGATAGAGAGAGGCAGAGACATAAGCAGAGGGAGAAGCAGGCTCCATGTACCGGGAGCCTGATGTGGGATTCGATCCCAGGTCTCCAGGATCGTGCCCTGGGCCAAAGGCAGGCGCCAAACCACTGCGCCACCCAGGGATCCCCTAAGAAAAATTTTAATATTGAAAAGAAATGCATAAATGTACTGAGGTCTTTCAAAGGAGCAACTACCAGACATGACCTTGTACAACCCCAAGCAGCCGTCCTGAGGATCCTGTCTCAAAACCTTACGGCAGCTGCTTCCTTTAAATCCCTTCTCTTATCCAAACTCCAGCAAAGGCTTACCATTTTCTTTCTCTGTCTCAACCCTTTTCCCTTAGTCTAACATCCCAAACTGAACCTTTTCTTTCAGAAGCAGTTCCAGGCCCTTTCTAGCCATTTAAGGTCTTTTGAGCATCTACAGTTTTTATTATCTTAAGGAGTATGAGTCTAGGCCTGGAAGCCGTTCCACCAAATGGCCTTTGTCTTTACTAGTGGGTCCAGGGGAGTCAGCAAGACTGTTTATACTCAGATAACAATAACTCTGCCTCCAGTAGAGCTGTGATGTGACGCAAAATGGGACAAGGGCCATATATACAAGTTGAAAGGCAGCAAAGGCATCTAGAGGAGTGCAAGATTGTTTCTGTTTGTGAGGACTAGCCAAGTTTCATGGGCCAAGGGATGCAAATCAACTCAGAGTTGACACATGAGTCCTCCAGACGGCACCAAGCCTCCCTATCCGCACATGGATAAATGGGAACTTGCCACACCAGGCCTCCCTTCCTGATACTCTCCAGCCTGGCCAAAGGCATTTCAATCTAGATATCTCAAGGCCTTTCGCTGGCCAGGGTTGTCATGTGCCAGCCACCATGGTTCTGGACAAAGCATAGAAGAGTTTCTGCTGATAGAACATACCGGTACAGAAAGAAGTTATCAGAGGAGGCCTTAGGATGCCTCTCTCCAGAAAGGGCTGCTAGCCAGGTTGCCCCTTGACTGGCACACGGGAACTTGGATTTCAGGACAATTCCCGCCATTCCCAGAAGAGGTAAGAAAGCCTTACTGTGCTCAGTTGTGCAAACCATGTGATTAATGCTGAACACCTGCTTTCTTTCTGGGAGTCTGGAATTGTAGTGTTTATTAGGGAAAGTATGCCTGTGTGACCAGTCTCCAGCAAAACTCCTGGACACTGAGTCTCTAATGAGCTGTGCTGGAGAAATCAAGCACACCCTGTGCAATTCCACTGGAAGAGGACTCTTGGAAGTTTGTGCCTGGTTTCCCCCAGACTTCACCCTATGCATCATTTCTCTTTGCCAGTTTTCCTTTGAATCCTTTCCTTGTGATAAACTATAGTCCTGCAAATCACAGAAACTAAGCATGGTTTTGAGACTCCTGACAACATGAGCCCTTCTACTTACACAGACTCATCTCCTTACACTCCTGCCCTTGCTCACTCTGCTCCTTTCTGTTCCTCAAACAATCCAAGTTCTCTCCTGCCCCTGGGGCCTCTGTATGTCCCAGCTCCTCTGTCTGGAATATTTTCCCCTATAACTTCTTATGGCTTATCCTTCAGGTCTCAGCTCATGTGTAACCTCCTCAGAGACCTTCCCTGACCACCAACAATGGAATTATATTACCTATCACATCATCCGTTTATTTACTGTCTACCAATCTAACCTATAATTCTCCTTTTTATTTACTTAAATAGAATTAGACTGCAGTACCATAGGGCATGGGACTTACCTATCTTATTCACAATATATTCTTAACATTTTTGAGACAAAAAGAATTCAGTCTGTATCTGCCGATAGATTAAATGAATATGCCCCTGTATGCAGATCAAAATATCCAAAGGGGTAGGAGAGGATTCTTAGAAATCTATTCCAGCATCTTCCATCCTATAGAAGTCCATTTTACATACTGGAATTCCTTTTTAAAAAAAAAAAAAAAAGAAAAGAAAATGCCGCTGTTCTCTGTGTGTACATGTCCTTTCAGGGCTGATTTTAGCACTTCTGAAACACCACAAACATCTTAGTCCTTGTTCAAACAGCTGGCTATAATTGACCTGAGCTCATGTTTCACTGCGAGACGCGGGAATTAGTAATGATCCTTCTTGCTATTGGTAAGAACTCAGATTCTGGCAAGGCAGTGCTCTGTCAACATATTTCAAAATGCTTACTCCCTAGTGACCTTCTCCTCCTTGCATGTATTTACAAGAGTTATAAAACAAACGCCAAATGCTGAACAATAAAAGAAAAAAACCCTCTCAGTTTAGATTTCGAAAGTCAGTTGCTCTGCAAAAACACAAAATAATCCTGCCAAAATGTGAAACAAAGAGAAGTATGAATAACTTCCCTAATGACTTCCTCTCTTCCAGGAGCTCTTGGATCATTCAAAGGACCTGGCCTTATATTCTGAAAACTGTCATTCTTGACTTCTTTCAAGTGAAAAAAAAGCAGAGGTCAAAGACAAGAGGCCCTCTAAAATGCACTGCTATTTAAGGACTCCTTCATGATCAGAGTTCAAAGCCAGAAGACTTCAGTGAAGTACTCCAGCTCATCTGGCTCTCTAGGATCAGACTTTAAGTTTGCAAAGATAGGGGTGTGTCCTAGGTATAGAAAGAGACCCGACCTTGCAATACACTTGGCTGTCAGAGACAAGATGAAATCTGCTAGATGCAATGTCCGTTGTCTTTGGCCTTGACCTGAGCCATGCTAACCTTTCAAAGTCATACGTCCTACCATTTTCCAACATGTACCTTAAGCTTCCATCATATTGAAATTTTCACAATTACTCAGGTAGGCCAAGCTCTTTTACATTTCTGAGTCTTTGTACATAGGCTTCCTCTACGTCAATGTATTTCTCCTTCCTTTTCTACCTTGAGGAAAACTATGCGTTCTCCAAGAAACTGATGAGGTGCCACTCTCTTGTGAAGCCTTCCCAAATTTCCCAGTTAGTGGCTCCCTCCTCTGTGTTCCTATTACCCTTTGGGGAAACCTTGATGATAGCACTTCGGATATTATATTTTAAATTTGTGTGTGTGTGTGTGTGTGTGTGTGCGCGCGCGCATCTTTCTCCCCTGCAGCCAGGCTGTGAGTTCTTTGGAGGCAGCCAGCTTCATTCATCTTTTCATCTTTATTGTTTGGTAGCTTCCTAAGTGCTGATTAACTAGCTGAAGAATCATAATTGAGACTTTGGGTGTTTGACTCCAAGTACTAGCCTGGGGATTGTTAAGATAAAACTGAATGTAAAATGCTGTAACGTGTTGGAGATTTCCATTTACAGCATTCTAAAAGGTTTGATACAAAAAAATTAAGGAATTTTATATACCAAAGAAAGCGTCAATTATGTCCTGTCTTCCTTTAAATATAGACAGGCTGCATATCAAAATTTTCTTCCCTTTTAAGGGTCTTGGAGTCTATACTCTATAAATTTTGTTGGTGTTTTATAGAGCCCAACCCCCACCCCACTTCATCCTGGCTACGTGTTCGGGAAGGTCTTTACACACCAAGGGAATGTTAATACCCAAGCTTTATGGAAGATTGGCTGAAGAAAAATTAACTCATGAAGCCCAGGACCATAGGAAAAGAATTATGGTATGTGTGGCTGTTTATCTCTAGGAAGATTTAATATCTCACCTGAAGAGACACGCTGCCGTGTGACAGGAATTTATTTACAGCTCAAGCCTGACCTTTTTCCATGTTGAGGGAGATTGCATTACTGGGTAGCTTGGGGATTTATTGTCTCTGTTTAGCAGCGCTGACATTTCCTGACTATTGGCTGCAGAAGCCCTTCTAAGCTCAAGCACAGAAAATCCTGACCCTGATGTCCCACCTCTACCTAGGGCTACATTTCTCGGGGCAAAGTATTAATAGGTTTAAAGGACAAAGTTTCTTGGACGAGAATAAGAGCACAGGGGACAGGTGATACCTTGCTACCTCCCATAGAAATCGAGACAGATAAGTTCAAGTAGACGTGGGACCCTAGGAGCCCGGCAGGGTGAGAAGACAGGTGGCAGATGCAAAGATATAAAACTTCAGGGAAATGAAATAGGACCCCCCTGCCCTTCCCCTCTTTCCATCTCCTTTGGCTTCCTTCTGCTCCATATCTAGGTCACAGCACACAGTCTTCCAAACCAGAGATGCCATTCTCAAATTGGTTTCTGCTCCAATTACAGGTGATCTTTAGACAAACATTAAATAGACTGCCAAGCAGCTCTGTGTATCCTAAGTATATTTTAAGTGTCCTTTTGCTAAATATCCTTTTTTCTTTTTTTTTTCCCTCCACTCTCACCATTTCTATAAACGTTGGTGTTAAAAAAAAAAAAGAGTTGGGGTTTTTTAGATATTTTTAAAATATATCCAAGGTAATTCAAAATAAAAAAAATCTCTCAGACTAAGAAAACACAATGTCTTGGTGATTAATAAATTGTGATTAACAAAACCAATGTTCCCAATTAAATTAGAGAGTGAACTTGATTCAGGATAGGGACATTTTTAATGGAGAGAACTATCTATATGCACCAAATTTAATGAGTCACTTCAAGTATAGCCTATTTGACTTCATTAGGTTCACAGAGATAAATATCATATGCAGCAATTAGCCAAGAGAATGTCGATTTAACTATCAAATCGCCTTTGCCCCGTCTGTAGTGTGTGCCATTAATCACAGTCATATACAAAACTTCAAGACACAAATGGACACGAATTACTGTGTTCTTCTAAAGGCATTTCTTCTTAAAATTCTGTGCATTTTTTATTCATGTTACAAGTTACATGCTTCAAACTATGGAAATGAAAAGGCTAGAAAGAGACCTAGTTATCATTTTGAACAGGTTTTTCCAACCAATTTTTTAAGCAGAGAAACTCCCCCCACCCACCCACCCCCCAAAAAGAGGCCCATCAAGTAAAATAAAGAAGAACAGAGTTTCTTATCAGGAAGTCTTGGAGATCCATTTCTCTCTCTCTTTTTTAAAAATAAATATTTTATTCATTATTTAAAAGACAAAGAGCATGAACATGGGGAGGAGTGGAGGGAGAGAGAGAATCTCAAGCAGACTCTATGCGGAGCGTGGAACCCAATGTGGGGCTCCATCCCACAGTCCTGAGCTCATAGCCTGAGCAGAAATCAAGAGTCAGATGCTTAACCAACTGAGGCTCCCCAGGCACCCTTGCAAACCCATTTTTTTTGGGGGGGGAGGGTCTCATCCCCTCCTTGCTGTTGGCCTGGCCCCTCAGCCCAAGATCTCCTAGGTATCAATATAAGATATAGAAGTGCCAAACCCTTACTTGGGACAGTCTGAAGGCAGATAAGCTGGGGGAAAAGCTCTCATTTTATAGTTAATGAAAATGAATCCAAGACAAGTTAAACTACTTTCTTAAATCTGCACAATCAACTAACCCGAAGCTAAAACCCAGGCGTCTATGACACCAAACTGATTCCCATCGATATCCACATCTCTTTTGGAGCAGAATGCTGGAAAACAAGCCCTTTACATCTGGTTAGAGAAGACATAATTCACTGCTGCCTTCATTGCTCAAGATAGAGGTCATTTTTTATCACACGATTTGCTATAGCAGTTAATGAACATCTATCAAGCCACAATCATGGAGTTTCTTCTGTTAAAAATAGAACTGCTGTATTATTCACAACAGCCAAGGTATAGAAACAACCTAAGTTAATGTCATCAGACAAAGAAGATGTGACATATGTACATACATACATAATGGAATATTATTCAGCCATGAGAAGGAAGGAAATCCTGCCAGTTGTGACATCATGAATGAAATTTGTGGCCATTATGCCCAGTGAAATAAGCCAGAGAAAGGCAAACATGGCACGGTGTCACCTTTAAAAAAAATAAAATCCATAGAAACAGAGCAGAAAAGTGGCCAAAGACTAGAAGTTGGGGAAAATAGGAAGAAGTTGGTAAAAGAATACTGACTTTCAGCTATAAGATAAATAAGGTCCAAGGATCTAATGCAAAACGTGGTGACTGTAGTTGATAACACTGTATTGTATAGCTAAAATTTGCTAAGAGAACTTAAATATTCTCACCAAAAACAAATAAACAAACAGTGAGGTGATGGATGTGTTAATTAACTAGAGGGGGCAATCTTTTCACAATGCGCAAGTTTTTTATTAAATCACCACGATGTACATTTTAAATATCTTACAATTTTACATGTGAATTATATCTCAATAAAGCTGAAATTTCAAAAAAAAAGTGTATTCCATATAATGTATAGCCATGTATTTCCACCAAGTACAGCATTTCAGTTGTCACATTTGTCATGAACAACTAATAATGCTTAGAAAGCATTTGAAAAATATAAAATATGGCATAATTTAGACATAAGAATATGAAGTCATTTCCTAAAAATGAGAACGTGAATCCATGAGTCCTGTGGCCTGAATACTGCATACCTGTCCCAACTTCTTCCTATTTTCCCCAACTTCTAGTCTTTGGCCACTTTTCTGCTCTGTTTCTATGGATTTTATTTTTTTTAAAGGTGACACCATGCCTGTCTCCAGATGATGGAGATGCAATGTCGCAAGTAAGAGAGGACAGCCTGTGACACAAGGAAGCAAATATGGTCCAAAATTGAAGTAGCCTCTGCAGACATTCAGATGTTCAGAGTGGCTGTTGGCTGTATGGTCCTTGTTTGTTTTCTAGAATAAGTTTATTATTCTCACTGTTTACATCAACCCTGAATTTAAGGTAACTATTTCCTGTTACTGTCCATTTTATTTTGTTTATACCGGAAAAAAAGAGGAAAGGAGATAAAGTATTCCCAAGACAGTATAAAGTGATCCAAGCTAATTAAATGCAGTAAGAGCCAAGTGACGGATTAGCCTTTCATCCCATTAGCCCACATGCATAAACCAAAGTCATAAACATTTAGTAAGTTCTTTGTCATTTATTTTAATGCTTTTTAAATGTGCTCAAGGAGAAAAATTTATGATGTGTTTCTTCAGCATTCTGGTTTATGAAGGTTCTATTTATCAATAACTAATTTATTTCTATAATAGAGTACCAGTTTACCAAGAATGCTTCATGTAGTAAATATGTGGAATTAATGTACAAGGCTCTAATTATTGAATAATATAGGTAAGAATGTAAGTACTTACTGAAGAAAGTATATGTACTGAATGTGCAAGAAGCAATATAAGGAAAAATGTTTTAAGTATTTAGAAGAAAGAAGGATTTTTAAAAAACCACGTGTATAAGACGAATACCGTATGATCTTACTTATATGTGGAATCTTCAAAACAAAACAAAACAAGAAAACCAAGCTTGTGAATAAAGAGAACAGATTGGTAGTTGCCAAAGGCAAGGGATGGAGATGGGCAAAATGGGTGAAGGAACTCAAAAGGTACAAATTTCCAATTATAAATAAATAAGTCGTGGCGGTGTAACGTACAGCATGGTCACTATAGTTATACTGTTTTTTCATTATTTGAAAGTTACTAAGAGAACAGATCGTAAAAGTTCTCATTATAGGAAAAAAAATTCTGTAACTATGTATGGTAACAGATATCAACTAGCCTTATGTGGTGATCATTTTGCAATATATACAAATATTAAAGCATCACATTGTACACCTGAAACTAATACAGTGTTATATGTCAATTATACCTCAGTAAAAAAAAATAATAATAAAATTTAAATTTAAAAAAGTTACATGGGTTTAAAATCTTGCCATAAATAAAAGAGCTCCAAAGCTCAGGATACCACCCCCTTATTAAAAACCTAAATTCAAAAGAAAAAAAAACACTAAATTTTTGCTGGGATGAGCACTGGGTGTTATACTATATGTGGGCAAAATGAATTTAAATTTTAAAAAATGTAAAAAATAAAAACCTAATTTTTTAAATAAAGATCTTATTTATTTTATTCATAAGAGACACAGAGAAAGAGAGAGAGGCAGAGACACAGGCAGAGGAAGAAGCAGGCTCCATGCAGGGAGCCCAATGTGGGGACTCATTCCCAGAACCCTGGGATCACACCCTGAGCCCAAGGCAGATGCTCAACCACTGAGCCACCCAGGCATCCCTAAAAACCTAAATTTTAATCCAATGAATTTAGAACCACTCCAGCAAGGTTACCATAATAGGATTTTAAGTATTATGATGATATGTCTGTTAGGTAAAAATGACTGCCTCTATAGCACGCTTGTTGGGAGGTTTACCTTAGTCAACCTATTAAGTCAAATATAGTCACTTAAGCTTCAGTCAATAAATCTGAAATTTCCGGCACTGTGCTAAGATGGATCAATTAACTTGGCATTCAATCATTAAAAAAAAATACCTTAACAGGAATAAAAATTGTAAATATTTTTAAGTAATTCACCTGTTTTCTGTTGTACACTGCTTCAGGGTTGTCCCAGCTGAGGCTCGCTGGACCTTATGTTGTACAACCAGATTTCTGTGATAAGGTGGCTGAAACTGATGACCATTTGTCTTCTCAACCACAAATGGTGATCCTGTAACCGACCAAGTAATTTCTTTGCCGTAACCACCTAATGACTCCATTTTATTTCAGTGTTTATGGGGCCAGCACATCCTGACCAAAGGAGAAGATGTAGCCATGAAAAATACTTGACACGTATGGGGGAATACTAAATGTTCATAGGGGTGCAGTTCTCAACATCCCTTTCTGTTGCAAGGACACCCATCCCCAGACAGTGTGGAAGCTGCTCAGAAGAGCCCCTAAGGAAGGCACTCCTTTCTCAAGCTTTTCTAGAATGACTATATATATATATATATGCAAAGCTGCTTACAGAAAGTCACTAAACATTTTAAGCCACAGACATAATATACAAAGACCCTGTTGGTCTTGCCTTCCTTTAAAACAATTCAGGTTGAGTCTTCAAGGATTAAGCGCCACAGGAAGAATGGTAGGAGCCATAGGATGCAGTCCTCAAGCCAAAGAAACAGAGTTCTATTGAAAAGACAAGATAGGCACCCCAAGAGCTTTGGCAAGCAGTGTCATGGTCAATAGAATACAGCAAGGTACCCAGGGCATAGCCAGGTAATCTCAGAGGGATTAGACACTCTGAGCAGACCATCTGAGAAAAAGGGAGCTTGGCTAGTCCTTGAAGAAAGGAGTGATATTGGGAAGGTAGAAAAATAGGGTAGGGCATTCCAGGCTAGAACCCAGAATTGCAACCCGGTGAAGGTGGTGGTGACCAGGTCTCACTCAGGAGCTAACAGGACCTTTGCCTGACAGGAGAGGGCACCTGTCAGGGTGTTGATGGGGGAGGGAGGGGCAAACAGATGGTAAAGGGTCTTCACTGCTGCACCGATGAGTTTAAATCTCATTTAGTGGGGCAACCACAAAAATAAAAAAATTATGTCAAATATTATCCCATGTATGATTGAAAAATAGACCCAGGTGCATATTTATGTACATACAAAAATGCCCAGAAAACCACCCGCAATGATACACAAAAAACCATTATCAATGACTGCCTCTAGAGTGGGGAGGAGTCAGAGTTGAAATGGATCGAAGAGGAACATCAGCTTTTTACTTGATACCTTTCTGGGTTTCATGGGGTTTTTTGTTTGTTTGAGGCTTTTTAAATAACAGGTCATATTAAATATCACTGATATATATCATATTTAAAATGCAGGGGGGAAAATAAAATAAAAATAAAATGCAGGGTGGTTTTTTTTTTTAGAATAAATTTGGGGTGGTTTGTTCCATTTTTAAAACAAAAATGTAACTTTTCTTATGTAAAAGAAGAAAGTAAAATCCCGGGTCAACCTGTCCGACATGGTCTTTGCTGATTGGAGCCTCATTTCAGGACTCTTGACGTTCTAAACGCAAGTGCTGCCTCAGTAGTACAACAGAGAGACGTTAAGTTGAAGAGAACCTACAACCTGCTGGAAGAACAGCAACCTGCAAGAGTCAAGGAGTCGGCATCTCAAACTGGATCTGTGGTTTGCTCTCAACGCAGGCTCTTGCCTCAGAGGCGGGTGCAGGCCGCACTGCTGGGGACCACAGGCTTCGGAAGGGCGGCTGGTTGACATGTATTGAGTCAATGAAGCAGATGGTATCGTCACAGATGAGGAAACAGGTGCATGGACCTGTGGCATAATGTGGCCCACGTGACACCCACCTCATTGGATTCCTGAGCCTGGGTTCTCAGATCCTCCGGCCCCAGCATCACATCGCAGCCACCAGCATCACGATTCCCCATGCTGCAGATTTCTCATCTATGAGGTAAGCATGAAATGAGATCATATATTAAGGGGGCACCTGGGGGGCTCAGTGGTTGAACATCTGCCTTTGGCTCAGGGCATGATCCTGGGGTCCCAGGATCAAGTCCCACATGGGCCTCCCCGCATGGGGCCTGCTTCTCTCTCTGCCTGTGTCTCTGCCTCTCTCTCGTGTCTCTCATGAATAAATAAGTAAAATCTTTAAAAAGAGAGAGATCATATATGAAAGAACCTAGCCTACCTTGGCACATAGTAAATGCTCAGTAAAGTGCTGAATGTTCAATCTGAAGACTAGTTTTTTCTGATTTTACCACAAGTTTCAAAAGAGGGCCTGGAGGGCGCCCCCCACTTGCAGTGGTCTTTGCACCTCATGGGCAAGCTTCGAGCACTTGGTGCTGGAAAAGCTGGTGTTGAAGCCAAGCTGCAGGAAGGGCAAACACTGAGATGCAGACTTCACTCCCCTGATCACACGAGGGGAGGGGGCAGCTTGCAGGCGGCCTGTGGGCTTGCAACCAAGGAGAACACCTGCAAGCTGCCCATCTCTGCAACATCTGCTTTCAGACATATCTGCAGTCTTCTCCTGGTGCCACTGCCAACCTCAAGAGGGGGCCATGTGGGGGCACCCGGGAGGCTCAGTGTGTTCAGTGCCCGGGTCATGATCTCAGGGTCGTGGGATCCACCCCGCCCCCACCCGGCTAGGGCTCCGTGGGGAGTCTGCTTGAGATTTTCTCCTCCTCCTGCCTCTCCTCCTGCTCCTTGGCGCTCTCTCTCTCTCTCTCTCTCTCTCTCTCTCTCAAATAAATAAAGAAATATGAAAAACCTTTAAAAAAGAGAGGGAGAACTATATGTCAAACTCCAGTTCCTGGGGCACCTGGGGGGCTCAGTGGTTGAGCCTCTGCCTTTGGCTCAGGGTGTGACCCCAAGGTCCCAGGATCGAGTCCCACGTCAGGCTCCCTGTATGAAGCCTGCTTCTCCCTCTGCCTGTGTGTCTACCTCTGTGTGTGTGTGTGTGTGTGTGTGTGTGTGTGTGTGTCTCATGAATAAATAAATAAAATCTTTAAAAAAAAGTCACTTAATCAAGCATCATTTTTGAAGGGTATTTTTTCAGTCAATTTAATCCTTGCTTGTTAATATATTTCCTGTAATGAAAATTTATTTTTTCAAAAGACTTTATTTATTTGAGAGAGAGAGAGCATGAGTGAGGGGAAGGGCAAAGAGAGATGGGGAAGCAGGCTCCCCACTGAGCAGGGAACCCGATGTGGGATTCGATCCCCCGACCTTAAGATCATAACCTGGGCCAAAGGCAACCGCTTAACTGAGCCACCTGGGGCCCCTGTAATGAAAATTTAAATTAAGCTTTAATGTAGCCTGTTTTGTGAGGGTTTAAAAAAAAAGTTTTAAAAATAGAAAAAAGAAAGAGTTTAAATGTTGTCCATCTGTGGATGGAACTACCCAGGGAAAATGTGTGGGAGGCACGCTGCATGGTGTTGGTTAGCAGCTTTTGCTTCTGTCCTTTTCAGCATTGCTTTATTTTTTTATCATAATTTCCTCTGTCAACTGGCATGCTTTAAAAGGGATTTTTTTTTTTAAAGATCTGTGGTGACAAGTTGCAAAACTAACCTAAAAAAGTCATATTTTTTTCTTTTCTTCTCTAGGTGATTGTCTCTCATGCCTTTCTGAGAAAAATGTCATGAATATTTCATCAAATGTGAGAGAGAAGAACCCCATAAATATGAGCATATTTCTTATGATAATATTCTGTTATGCAACTGCTATCAAATTCTTTTTAATGGGGCACCTACTGTTCCTCGGGTCCTCCATGACTTTGGTTTTCTCAAGCTGTCTCTCTCCACATCTCCCCACAAGAAGGATCTTTGGTTTCCCAAAGTACCGTGGCCAAGTTCACAGGACTTGGGGGGAAGGAAAGGCTTCTTCGCCAGCAATTGCTGGCTTCCTAGGAAGCTCTCAACCATCCCCCGATTCCCATTGTCTTATTTTAACATTTTGAGCATTTCTCATTCCTACAACTTACCCTGTGTCTTGGGCAAGTTACTTAACTTCTCTGGGTCTTTCCGCTCATCTGTAGTAAGGGCCTAATAATTCCTACTTTGTGGGTCATCATGGAGAATAAACATATATGAAGTTCTGATCGGACTACCTTGAGCAGAGTAAGCCAATCCCTGATGCCCATTATTATAACTATTTGCCTCAAATTTATCCGGTTGCTCTACTTGAGTCAATGAAGGAGGAGCTACTTAGTAAATGGTTAGAAACAAGTAACCCTGCTCCATGGCCCTCCAAGCGAATTTGTCCTTCTTTTGGGTCAGGGTGGCCAGGTTGTCCCTGTGGGAAGTCCTTTCCCTGCCTACTTAGTGGCTGCAGGAATGACTCCTGGATGCTGCTGGAGGGTCCGGGCATCTGACGGAGGTGGTACACCTTGGTCATCTCGTGCTCACCGGGGGGAGGGAGACTGGGATTCCAGTGTCAGCTCCACCGTTTATTAGCATGGAAGGGTGACAATGAAGATTATTCAATCTTGTTTTTTTCCATCTGTGAGCTGGAGATGGATTATAATCGTACCCACTTCCTGCACAAGACAGAGTCGTCGAACACCCAGTGGAATCCAGTAAACTCTACTAACCAGCCTGCCAGCCCCAGCACAGGCGGTGGTCAGGAGCATCAGAGGCATGCGGATCTGCTCTCCTCTCAGTCCTGGCAATGGCACCCCAGTCCTCGGGGTCAAGACAACCTCGCCGGAGACTTCTACTGTTTTCAACGTTGACATGATCCTACACTGGACCTGCTTAAATTAGAATCCTCCTCTCCCAAGTCATCCAAAGACAATCATTCTCCCTGATATGTACTCACAGGTCTTGAGAACATAAGCATTGAGTAGCTGGATTCGCACATTAATAATCAGAGCCAAGATTTACTGGGAGCTTCCTCCGGCAATCACTTGTCGTGCATTATGTCATTTAATTTTTACATCAGCCCTGTGGAGTACTATCCTCACTCTACAAATAAAAAAACAAGCTCGGAGCGGTAACCTCACTCAGATTTACAGAGATGCATTTGAAGGTAGACAGTTTAAATGCACAACTACTTGAGGTGTGATATACGCCCCTCAAAATGTTCTGTGCTTTAAATCATCTGTTAAATACATATATATATATATATTTGTATATGTGTGTGTTACATACATATATATACATATATATGTAATATATATGTGTATATATATACACATATATATAAAAATATATAATTTCAACCTATGTGATGACAGGCCTCTTGCTACATTGCACCCTGGGGACACAGCTCCCCGCTGACCAAGCTCTCCGCTTCACCATTGCATTGTTCTGAGTCTTTGAACCCAGGCCAAGCTACTGCCACGTTCATGAAAATCTTTCCTTGGGATCGTGCAAAGAAAACAGAGGGAATGCTAAAAACCCGGTGGTAATCTAGAGCTTACACACTATTTAGGGAATGGGCATTCTGTTAAGCAAACATTCCAGTTAAATCAGAGGTGTTGGCATTTGTGTGGAGCATTAAATGCCAGTTTCCAAAGTATATGCATATAATTTCTAACACCCAGACTGAGCACGTTTTCATCTGTCCTTGCCAATTCAGAAGTCATGGGTTGTGTCTCAAGGTCATTATCAGGCATATCAATCACCTCAATAAAAACTACCAGTGAGAAAGAAAAGTGCTTCTTCAATGGGATTTACTGGATCACAGAGAGAGGGTATTGTATTTGATGATTGGCTGAAAGTGTCCTAAGTTTTTGTTCCTGTGTTTCATCGCACTTAAACCAGAGTCCTTGAGAGCCCCCAGGTAAGTGAAAACCATGTGAATATTTATTTGCCTAGAAGAGTTTACAAGTTCATTTGTAAAGGTGCTTTTGTTCTCGTGTCATGGGTCTTGCAATCTTCCTACAGTCTGATATATTGAACAATGTGGATTTATAGTGTGCAGTCGAGGATGAGAGCTGTGAACACAGGGATGGGCATATGGGAAAGTCACTGGGATCTGTCTAAAAAATTGCATCAAAGAAATTTTCTGTTTCTCAGGGTCTCCCTTTCCTTTATCTACTACCAACCCCACAGAACGCATCCCACTCCCAACCCTGGGAGTCTTTCTCCACTACCCTATTCTTTCACCTACCTTAAGGTTCAGCATCAACTTGCCAGGAGACCTTAGTTCCGAGTCCTCACTTCCAGAATCCCACTGCCTCAGTGAGGTGCTTAGGAAAGCCATCTCCAGCTCTGACTCCATCCCTAGTGGACTGTGCCAGATAAGGGAGTCAGTACCTGTTGCGCGCGCTGCGGCAACACGATCGGGGTCCTGAGGATAAGGGGATGAGGAAAATAAAAGAAAGGTGAAGAGATGGGGACAGGAGGGACACATGGATGTTGTCCAAGCAGTGCCAGCTTTATTCAAGGTTTTACAACATTTTATAGCATGAGCAAAACAAAGCCAAGAAGGTGTTTATTTTTAGCAGGTTTGTGAAACCCTCCAAAGTTCCCCTTTCTCAGCAGGCAAGACAGACTCACAGGTGCCAGAAGACCTTGGTAAATAGATAAGCTTGTTGCTCCAGATGTGCATACTTCAAAGGAATATTAGGTATGGTAAACAGACCAGCAAGGACAGACAGACCCTTATTTACATTTATGACCAGGCCAGAATAAGTTGTATCTATTGTGTTATGTGGGCGATCACGTACAAGCGAGCCCTGAGAACCATTGCTCAAGCCCTTTCTCAAGCGTCTACCAACTATTCACCCTTTAGGCTCCTGAGCCTTTTGAGTGAATGAGGGACGCAAGTCCGGGCCTGGTTTGGTTCAGTTACTCCAGCTAGTCCATAGTCGCCTACAGTACTTTAAGAGCTAAGGCCATGCTGATCCCCTACAGATACCTCTAGGGTCTCAGCACGTCTGGCAGCATTGCTAAACAGGACTTCTCCTGTTTATCTATGGGTTCTCCCTTATGTCATATATTGTTGGTTCAAAACCTCGGAAGTTTCCTGGGTAAGATCTGAATTTGCCCATCCATGAAGGGCAAAGAAAAACTGAAGGAAGAGGCCACTCCAGACTGGTGGGTGGAGTTTTAATAAGCAAGGCCACTTACCAGGCCCATTGGGGGTGGCCACAGGACCAGTAGATCTCCACACCACCTGCCACATCTTAAAAGTTTATACAGAGGCCCTAACTGGATCCAGTCACATATACGGTCCAGATGGTCTCAATGACACATTGCTCTCTCAAGGCTGCATCCTTGACAACAGCTCTGATTGTAGGATCCATGGGCAGAATGTACATTCCAAGGACAGGGGAGGGTTGAGTAGCTTCTGATTGCCTGGGTCCAGCTCGTAAGTCATGTCCTCTCCATGGCCTCCTCTAATGTGTTTCCAGGCACTGTGCAAACACAAAAGTGATTCCTCACGTCAGTATACACGTACATTTCCTTTGCTTATTAATCTCAAAATCTATTTCTATGTGCTGACTATGTAATTTGTTGATCATATGATGGTCTTCTTCTCACAAATTAAAAAATATTAGTGTCAGCAAGGATGTGGAATTCTAAATCAAACCCTGCCCTCCACCCACATCTGACCAAAGAGCCCCTAATGGGTGAGCTCTGCTGTATTTCACTTCTAAATTCTAAAGAATTCTAAAGATGCTCCCGCAAGATCATTCAACCAACACAAATGTAGGCACTGTTGTAAAAAAAGACAACAACAACAAAATTGCGGATGTAATTACAGTTGCAGATCTTAAAATAGGGAGATGATCGTGGATTATTTGAAAAAACCCAATCTAATCAGGAGAGCCCTTAAAGGAGAAAGATTTCTCTGGCTGCAGTCAGTGGGATGTAGCAGCAGAAGGCAGCAAAGGAAAGATGAGGCAAGAAGGAATGGAGGTCTGAGAGACATGAAGATAATCTTTGACCCACCTCTGCTGGCTTTGAAGATGGGGAAAGGGAGCCATGAGCCAGGGAATGTGGGTGGCTTCTAGGAGCTGAGAAAAACTTCCAGTGAGTGGCCAGCAAGAAAATGGAGACCTCAGTTCTTCAACAACAAAGAACCAGGTTGAGTGAACAACCTGATTGAGACTGGAGGGAGAGATTCCCCGGAAGGAATGCAGCCCTATTAACACCTTGAGGTCAGCCTGAATGAGCCTGAGATGAGCCTACCAGACTCCTAATCTACAAAACTAAAAGGAAATAAATGGATGTTGCTTGAAGCTACTATGGCAGTGGTCATCTGCTTCAGCAGCAGTAGGAAACTAATGAACTAATGTCCAGGGAGGAATTCATGTCCTCCAAATGTCTGGTCGGTGTCTCTTACTACAAACTGTTGTTCCCTGTTTGGTCTTCTTAACGAAATCACCTTTGATTCAATTTCTCACCTTTTCATTCCCATTTACTAGGATATAGAGAT
The DNA here is from genome assembly GCF_018345385.1 of Vulpes lagopus. Taxonomy (NCBI): domain Eukaryota; kingdom Metazoa; phylum Chordata; class Mammalia; order Carnivora; family Canidae; genus Vulpes; species Vulpes lagopus. Next base: position 59,812,360 of record NC_054828.1, read on the forward strand.
GGATCCATAAAGTCCATATTCACTCTAAAATTGAAATCCAAGGATGCCTGGGTGGCTCAGTGGTTGAGCATCTGCCTTTGGCTCACGTTGTGATCCTGGGATCGAGTCCCACATCGGACTCCTTGCAGGGAGCCTGCTTCTCCCTCTGCCTGTGTCTCTGCCTCTCTCTGTGTGTCTCTCATGAATAAGTAAATCTTAAAAAATAATAATAAATAAAATTGAAATCCATATTCATTATAAGACAAGGGTCATACCGAACATCTAATTATGTGACATTTTTCTGCCATTTCCACACTGTTAGAGTGCAGGAAAGTCATTGTATTATAGAGATGCACATTTATTTAACATACCAGTCAGTTTGGGTAGGCAAGAGAAAGGTTTAAAAATTCTGTCAAATGCATTTGACCTCAGCTTACACCATGCTTTTTATAGGAACGGAATCCACTTTGAAAATAACCTTTAGGTACCTAAATGGATTGTTGGTAAGTCTCAAATGCCCCCATAAAAGTCCCAGGAATCAATACAATATCATCTTTTCTTTATAAAACCTTGTAGTGGAAATTGAGGGAATGCAGTCAGAAAAGCCAACAGTTATGGTAGACGTAAGGAAGCCATGCCTTATGGTCTTCAACCATTTTCTTCTGAGCCTGGAAACCATCTATAGCAAGTGTGATGACAAATGACATATTGTTTGATGTCTCTCAACCAGAGTTCCTAAGCACAATTTGAAAGAGCTGGCCTGATAGTAGCACAATTTAACAGGATTTGGTTTATTGGAATTCAGGCTAATGTCTCTGCCTTCGCAAACAACAGCAAGCTGGAAAGTCTCCAGCCATGACAAGCAGGTAGCCTTACCCCACTCTGAGGGAAAGATGAGAGACATGGGTGTGCTCTGAAGCCTAATACGCCTGCTCTCCCACTGAGACTTCTCCTTGTGAGCAAATCGCAAACCTCGGGTGGGAGACTTTCTGGGCCCTGCACGGCCCTGTGTGTGGACCTGGCGTTGATATCAAGGCAAAGACAGTTCTCAAGTGGGCTTGGCCCTGAGGCCTGGACATTCTATATTTCTGTTCACCAGAGTGGACTATAAAGTCCCCAAATGCATAGTGTGCATTTTGTGTGCAGTCTAAAAGAAAAAAAAATTCTATTAGCATATGTTTTACTTCAAATCTTATTTTCTGAAACAGTGAGAAAAAAGATGTGTTCCAAAGAAGCCAACGCAGCCAATTAGCTGTCAATGGACCAAGACTCTAAAATCTGGATTCCATTTCTGGTTCTGCCAATGACCTAGAATGAGAAAACGACAACCTGCAGGCTTTAGGGCCTTTGGCTACACCCTCTTTCTACCATAAAATGGCAAATAATGTGGTGCCTACGGGAACAGACTTCCAAGTGAGACAGACCGGGCTCCCAGAGCCAGCTCTGCCACTTGGTGGCTGTGTGCCTCTACGTTCCCTAAGTTCTCCAAGTTTCAGGGCCTTGGCCTTCAAGGGAGTGTAACAAGATCGACCTACCTCATCAGGATGACCTAATCGCAAAACAACATAGTACGTCCCGTGAAATTTCTTGCCCATCATGAGCCCTCACAGATGCAACTGTTGGGAAGTTGCATCGCTCCTCGTTCTTCCGACGAGGAAACAGGATTACAGATCCCTTCAGGTGACGCAGGCCGCGGGTCTTCATCAGGCGTTCCTAATTTCACTTTATCTATAGCTTTATGTCATCAGAACCGAACTACGACCAAATTAATTGCTTATAAAGAATCTAGCCTTTTTACTTTCAAAAAAGTAAATCTTTTTACTTTCAAAAAATCTTTTTACTTTCAAAAAAGTAAATCTTTTGGGCTCATGTGTTCCACCTCCACAACTTTGTATTCCGGCCATAGCCTAACCTGTGAAACTGCCTCTCACTGCGTGAATTCAAATAACACTGCTTGGAAAAGAAAAGGGGAGAGAGAGAGAGAAGGAGAGAGAGAGAAGGAAGCTGTTAGGACAGGGCAAAGCGGACACACAGAGGGCAAACAAAGCACATTTGTCTCTGTCGTTGCCACCTGGCCCTGTTTCCAGAGCTCAGAGGCCATTTTTGTATGTTCAGTTTATTAATTGGGTTTCTGTCACCTACGAAGTCCACTGCTGTCAATCTCAAGGCAAGGTTGAGCCCCGGAGTCTCGCCGCCTACCTTAGGAGGAAGCTTCCTAAAAGCCACAACTGGGGAGGCTGTGAGGTGTCACAGCAAAGTGACAGTCCCTGCGAGGAGGGAGGAATGGCTCCTCTCAGAGGACAAACGCGTTCCCTCTGAATCAATCAAAAAATCTTTCAGATAAGTAAACTTGTCAAACAAATGGAAATATCAAAGAAGGGAGGTCACCGGACTCAGAAAGCCGGAGAGCATTTCAACGGCAAAATCATTTTTGCATTCATTAACCCTATTTCAGAATGGTCATTATTTTTTAAGAAATATTTTCAGAAAAGAAAAAGAAATATTTTCAGAAAGGCTTAACTTCTTATTTTACCTTCCTTGAAACAATCATAATAAAATTTCCTTTGCCATGGCCTCGGTGGCTACTCACATAATATTTGAGCTCATGGGAGAGAATCAAATGGCTTCTGTCCAAGTGAGATATTATTCTAGTTAATTATTAGCATTAAAATTCCAATTTAGTGCTCAACACACCAACAGACAGATGCTGCCACTGTCATGGGTCAACGCTTTTGTAAAAAACAATCTCATACTAGTCAGGTATGAAATTACATTGAAGGGTGAGTGAGCTAATGGCACCGTGTGCAGCGGGTGTGTGCTCAGGACTCTCAGCACAGAATAAAGCCCACAGAGGCTCCCCGGGGGAGTATGGACTTTGGGAAATGAAGTTCATTTACATTCTGCAAATTGTTTCTATAAATAGCATCTAAAGAACAAAATATAGTAGAGGGCACTTTGGGGGATTTCAAAGGAAACAGAGAGCCTCTGGCTTGGAGAGGGGCAGTGAGGACATAGGAATATGAATCACACGGAGAACAGCTGCACAGAGCATCTGATCCATGTGCCTATGTAAAAACACTTCCATCTCCCCTCACAAGGGTTTGGAGGGCTCCAGTCAAAAGATGGGAATTGAGATTAGAAGAATCAATCTAGAAAGTCTTTGAAGGGCAAGTAAAGCAAAGGGGAGCATTTCAGAGGCAGTGATGATGATACAAAGGCTTGAGTCAGAAACCAGCTACGAGTGTGAGGAAGGAAGGAAGGAAGGAGAGGACTACTGGTTGCAGGGGAAGCTCTGTATGGGGGTAATAACAAAAGGTGGCAACCTCTGAGAGTTGTTCTGTATTCTGACTGTGGGGATGGTTACCCAGGTGCATACACTTGTCAAAGCTCATTGAAATATAAATATGTCCAATGGGTGCAATTTTGGAAACACAAGTTATATTCCAATAAAGAATATTTTGAAAAGATAGATTATGTTTTTAATTACAGAAGTTAAATCAGCAGGGGATGAATTTCTTCAACATTAATCTCTTTGTCTTTCCTTTTTTAAAAAGTTGAATTTGACATCTGATAGAGAGTTAAACAGAGAGTATGCTTCCCCGACTTAAGGTTTGGAAAAAAAGACACTCGTCAAAATTACACTTTGGGAATTGGATGAAATTTGATTTAACTGTGTATACATTTTTATGATCAAGGGCAAACTGAATTTAGAATAGAATATTTTTCACTCTCTGCAGCTGATTAAACTATGTCTTCTTGTCCATTGTCTGGTAATATATTTAGACCTTCAATCCTCAGTTATAGATTAATATACAAATTTATATAGTCTAGGCAAGTATATTGCCTTTTCTGGTATAAACTATAGTAGGATTAAAGTTGTGGGCCTCCACTCACCAGCATCAGCACCATTAAAAGTGAGATAGGATGTCATTGCAGTAACCAAAAGAAAATCAAACTGCAAAAAAAAATTTTTTTAAGATATTAAGCTATTATTTCCTGGAGGCGATGAGGTTTAGATTAACTCTAAAATCTCATCCAGGGTAGGGAAAATGCTTTCTAGGTAAGCTGACCATACCCACTTGTTTCCTCCCTTTGAGGCGCTTGCCAAGAGGTGAGTGCCATTGGTAGGAGATCAGTGATTGAGCGTGGCCCAAATAGGCTGAAACCAACAGAGCTTTCTGTGCTCACACAAATCCTGCAGATTGAAAACTAGAGGAGACCCAAATGCAGGGCCAGGTTTACCATTGATTATTTGCTGTTCTCAGTCATTTATTGCAGAGAAGATAAAATCCGACTGGAAAGAAGGAGCCTGCAGCGATACAACTGGTCTCCTCCTGAAGATAGTGCTCGGGTTCTGAATTTGCATGGCTCAGAAAGTGGAAGAGTTAAACACCTCAGAATCTTCAAAGAGCAAGACTTTCAGGCTAAAGAAAGAGACTCCCATCAAAACTAGAGTAAGTACAGTCTATGAGCATGGATGTCTTCCATGGGAGGGTCTCCCTTTTCTTCCATTGGGCAGGTGGAGTGTGTTATCCTGTAGTAACTTTTCTGAACCCAGCCATTCCACTCCTAGGTATTAACCCAAGATAGAGGAAAGCATATGTCCATAAACTGCCCATAAGTGTTCATAGTGGTTTTATTTGTAACAGCTGAAAACTGAAGACAACCCACATGCCCATTAAGAGAAGATTGGATAAACAAATTGTGGTATATCAATACAGTGGAATATACACAGCACAATATGGATCAATCTCAACAGTACTAACAGAGGCCAAACCAGAAAAAATACGTATTATAGGATGCTATTTATATAAAATTTTAAGTGCAGACTTCTCTACAGTGACAGAAAGCAGGTCATTGGTTGCCCAGGGATAGGTATGAGAGAGGAGGAAGGGACAGGGAGGGACAGGGGGTAGGAACTACAAAAAAAAAAAAAAAAGACAACAGAAAATTTGTGGTAGTGAGGGAAATGAACTTTTAGTTCTGTATTCTCAAATGCTTTCACCGTATGTGGTGGATAGAAGGTACTCAGGGTTTGTGGCATAAAAAAGTTTATAAATAAGTGCAGGCTATCTTTTATGGACTGTGGTTGAGAAGGTTAAAGAAAATCATAGGATAGCAACTCCAAGTAAGTATGTGTGTCTGTGTGTGTGTGTGTTCAAAGACAGTAGATATTTCAGTAAGTTCCTAAATGATAGAGAAGGCAGCAGTAAAGAAGTTGAAAATAAGAAAGAAGGGATAATAGATGGAATAAAAGGATTTGGGGTTTCTGACTTAGATATACTTCCTATAAAATAATTTTAATGGGATAATTTGAATATGAATTGCCTACTAGATGATACCAAGGAATCATTATTAATTTTGATAGGTATGATAATGCATCGTGGCTCTACAAGAACATGTGTTTTAAGATATAACAACTGAAATATGTAAATGAGAAGACACAATGCCTGAGAAATACGTACAGCTGTGGCCAAATCGAGTAACTACTGAATCTGGATAACAGGTGAGAATTCACTTATTCCATTCTCTGTCATTTATACACAGTCTTATAATAATAAAAAAATACTATTAGTCATTCACATTTCAGTATGAATAGATTCCCACAGAAGGAGCAGAAAGAACAATGAAGATCAAGTTACAAGCACGGGGTTCAAGATCCCGATCTAACACCTTAGAAAAGTCACTCAACCCAAACCTCACCTTCCTCATCTGTGCCGTAGAGATAAATGGTCCCTGACCCACTTTAAGCCCCTGGGTTACTGTAATTTTCAAGTGAGATCATGTCTATAAGGACGATTTGAAATAAATGCTTTAAAGGTCTACGTCACTGCAAATAATTAATTTAGGCAGAGCCACTGCCAGCTATAGGGTGTTTTTGGAACAGAGCAGAAAGGGAAACTCCCTCCAGGTGGATAAATTGCACAAAGGCCCTCATGGGCTGCCACAGACCCATGGTGCTCACAGGGGGAGCCCTTGGCAAAGAAAAGGGCAGAGCACAGTGGGTGACAGACAGCTGGACCTCTGCCCAGGCTTGATGTTTGGGTGAAGGTACAAACCCCCACCCTTCCTCTGGGCTTCTAGGTGTAGTCTAATCCTTTCCTCCTCACTGGGTGGGAACAGCTGATGGAGAGCTGGAGTGGAGTGGAAGCAAGGAGGAGGAGGATGCCCCAAATGGAGGCGATGGGCATACTCAGGGGTTCCTGGAGGGCCTTGGCTCTTGAGAAGCAGCTGAGAGGGGACAACAAGAGGTGGAAACACAGCTCAGAGAAGGAAGAAGGACTCAGCAACATGACCCCTCCCTCTTTCCTGCCAGGTCTTGCCTTGGGCTGGCCCAGGCTCCACCTTCCCACAGGCAGAGCTTCCTGTGGAAGGTGAATAGACCATACGCACGAACAGACCTGAACCAGAAGCAAGCCAGGGTCGAGCTCCTGTCTCCCTTTCTGAATTAACTTGCTCCAAATTACCAAACCAAAGGCTATTATCTCAACATCATAAACCTTATTTCTAATTAAGATGATCGATGCCTCTTTCAGAATTACACATTCCAATTAGCCAGGGAATAAAGTTATTCCTATTGTGTACTGGCACACTGAAATTATCATGGAAAAAGTAAAAAATTACTTCAATTACATGAAAATATTACTCTCCTGTCAAGCTTTTTCTGAAATACGGGTCCTTCACATTCCGTTTAGTGGAATTACAACTTCATTAAATATATTTGCTTGTAAAAAAAATATATAGTCTTCAATATTTTAACACGTCCCTCAATGTTTTTAAGTAGCAGCATGTACGTCCATCAGCTGTGAGAGCTCATAGCGCTCATGTTATTTGCATCTAAATATTCTCCCGACATTATTACAGAAGATAATTTTACCCTAGGGAGACATGCAAGACCCAGTATCAGATGTCCTATCATATTTCCCCATCATGTAATTATTCAGTGTTTTTTTTTAAAAAGCCCTATGCATTCTATAAAAAGAAGATTCCAGAAAAAAAAAAAATGTAACTTTGCGAGATGACGGGCATTTACTAGACTTCTCGTGGTGATCATTTTGCAATATATCATGTTGTATACCTGAAACAAATATAACGTAACAAATAAATAAATTATATCTCGATTTAAGAAAAGACTGACAATGCCATATATTTGCAAGGAAGTGAAGCAACTGGAACTCTCACACACCGCTGGTGTGAAAATTGGTTTAAACACTGTGGAAAGCTTTTGATACTATATTTAATGAAAATAGATACATATCCTATGACCAAGCTAAATAAAGAAATAAATAAATAAATAAATAAATAAATAAATAAATAAAAGATGATTCCATTATGCCACAATATCGGCTGTCTTGTGGACCCACAGATGGAACAAATATTCAGAAATCTGATGTCAAAAAGCTCAGGGCTCATGGAAGACATGAGAAACTAGAGTTAAATTCCAGCTATGTCACACCCTACGTAGTGGCTTAAAATCCTCTGGGTTTAGGTTTTCACACCGGAGAACAGGCTGCCAAGGAGATCAAGCAAAATCATGTGCACAAAACTCATGTCACGTAATAGGGGCTCCCTAAATACCGAGATCGCCTTACTCGAGATCGAGCCTATGATGGTGGTTTAATACATATTCAATCTATTGAAAATGGGAGTTCCCAAGTGGTTTAACTGGTTCTACAAATCAGGGAGATTCTTTCTAGAAGTAAAGTTTGAATAGGCAACAGGCTAAGTTCTGGGCAAAATTTCCTTGCTGTTCATGCTGCCTAAGTGTAGCTTGGCAGGTCTTTCTCCAACTCCACAGAAGCTCCAGAAAGCCCGTCTTTCACTGGTGCCCATTCTAATCTCCAAGAAGCTTTAGATTGCTAGAAAGCAATGCGGGTAAATCAATTCTTATCTGGCCCTGACTGTCTAAGCCACCTAGAGACACTTGCAATTTAAAAGGATGCCCAGGACGTCCATTGAAAAGAACAAATGGGCAGAATTTTAGGCAGCACATCAAACAGAAGAAATCCTTTTGTATAGGAGAGGCATTTAAGGTGAGAACAGGCTTTGCACCCCGTACCCTTTAAATTATTAAATGAAGGGGAGCCCTTATTGGCACAAGGGGCAAGGCGGTCATTCCTAAGTATGGCTTCCTGTGTGGGGAGGTGATTCTTAACACTGGGGGGGCTTTTGCTTCTGGAAACCCTTTGGCTATCCTTTTTCCTCACCCAGCACCCAGCACTCTGACTCGAAGAAATGTCAGCCAGAAGTACCAAAATCAAAGTTTTATTCCACAGAAAAAAATTGTATTAACTTCAATAGTTCAAGACTTCAACTTTTTTTTTCTCCCCCTAAAGAAGGAATTGGTGATAAAAGAATATTTTTTTCTTGAGGTTAAAAATCATTGAGTTACAAACCACAAAAGTAGTTTGACTTCCAGAACCTGGGAATTGTTTGCATTATGATCCTAGATCATCTATCATGGAGACAAGGTGCCCAATGGTGAGATCCACAAATAATCCCAGATGTTACCAATGGCAAAATGTTGGGGTTCAGGAGCAAAAGGTCAAGCAAGGATTCTTGAGGTGTCTTCGGTGGTTTTAGGAGAGTGGTTTTATGGAAGCACGGGGGTGGGGGTGGACAGGACTTTGGGCACGAAGAGCTGCCCTGGGGTGATGAGGAGCGGCCCATTATATACTTTCATGTTGGGAGGGGGTTAGGGAGAGTGTAAGTCTCTAATGGATGTGGAAGCAAGGTTTCCAGGACCTTGAGGGGGGCTAGCTGTGGTTAGGATAAGGTCATTAACTACTGTCTAGTAAAACCTTAGTCCTGAGACCCTTCTGATGTGTATCAGGGGCCATATGCTTAGAGGATGATTGCTAACATATATCCTGGGGGGACAGAGATAAAGGAAGTTTCCAAAGGGATTTTTACAGGATCCTGGAGGTCGGGCTAATGACAAGCTAAGTTGCCTTTTGCCCCTTTTGTCCCTGGCCAAGTTTTAACATCAAGGCCACCGAGCTCCTTGAGGAGGTTCACCCCGCCTGTTTCAAGGACTCGCCAATGGGCTGTGAGTTGTAAGGACGTCACACTTTTTCTAAATTTCTTTTTCTTTTGCCTCTGTTCTCCGCATCATTACTTTCTGCTGTCTCTCTCAACGTGTCTGACCTCAAATATTTTATGAAAGATATAGATAAACAAGAAAGCCAACCAGTTTTACAGGTACTAGAACAGGATCATTGTGACTCCAACGCTGGTGGAGAGCTTCATGAGAAAAGGAAAAGCACAGATAGAGGAGGAAATGGAAAGACCTAGAGGACATCTATTAACTGATTTCAGAATGATTAACCATTTACAATTTTTCCTTGAAATAAAACCCTTGACCTGGGCTTGGACAGTGCCAGACAGTATTTTCATATCGGTGCGGTAGGAAACATCTATTACCACTTAGAAAACTATTGCTCCCTTTCATTGCTCTTGTCTCTAAGGGGTTTTTTCTTCTAATTCTTATAGCTCCGAGGAGAAACTAAAATGATCAAAAGTTTCCTCCAAAAGTACCAGATGACCTTTGCTCAGATTTGTCTTCCCTTTGATTGAAGTCGGGGGAGGATATCAGGGGAAACCAGGACCTTTTCTCAGACTCCAGCATTTCTTCACTCCCAGTGATCTCTCCCAGTGATAAGCACTCAGCCCCCTGGAGCACAGTGAGGATTTTTCCTCAAAGCTTCTTCACACCCTACCTCAATTAGGGCCTCACGGATACCCTCCGGGAGCAAGTGTTGTAGAGGAATGAGAATTGCCAACATGATCAGCATCTTCGGAAATGCTGGTGCCAGACCCCCTGGGTCCTTTGAATGGCAGCAGTGACCTCCAGATAGCTTGGTCCCCTAGAAACGTGAATAAACACAGCTGGTTCTCCTTCGCACTTGAGATAATCACACTTGAGATAAGCAGAGAGCACTGAGCCCCAGGCCTGGGCTCCCTGGGGTGGAGCAGCACCTGGGGGGGCAGGGCCACCCCAGCCTGAGTAAGTCCAGAGGCTGCTCCGAGGTCACGCCCCCTTGGCTGTCGTCCTGAAGTGTCTCCACTGGCTGCTACCACCCCCGCTGGTCTCACAGTTACGTCAGACCTGGCATTCACTCTCGTGTCTCCGCATCAACCTCTTCTAGTCTCCAAACACCTCCATTCTCCTTCCGTTGCTACATGCCAACCAGCCAGAGAAATAGTGAGTAGTAGGGTTTGCACATCTTCCCTAAAGGGAGCTGGGGAGACCCTGCTGCAAGAGGCGATGGCCTCCAGCCTTCGTGGATTGCAGGATTTGCCTCACCTTCCCCCCTTTTAAACTCTCCCAACACCTCCCCAACCAGCGTCCCTAATAAATCCCCCCCATTACCTGTTGTGGATTCTGTTTCCTGACTGGACTCTAACCAATGCAAACACACCTCAGCAGGGGCTGTTGGCATGTGCTCCAGGGTTTTGCTGGTATTTGGAGAATGCATGATCTTTTGTGGGCCTCTATGGTGTCCTCGGAGGAACTTTGTGTCCCCTCTGGCCTCATGGGGCATTGAGCTGAGGTCTGCTACTGGAGTCTGTGATCCCAACAGTTGGCCTCCAGCTGACAGGTCCTCAGTTCTGCACTTGTTTCTCTGGCCCCAAACTTCTGTGATTCTCTGGCTTCTGAGCACCTCCACGTCCCTTCATCAGGGTATACAGGGGCTCTGAGGTCCCCGGCAGGCTGTGCTTCCCCAGGGCCTCAGGCACGCTCTCTCTCTCTCTCTATCTATCTATCTTGATCTCTCTTTCTCTCTCTCCCATTTCACTTTACTGCCTTTTCTCCCTTTTTTTGGAGATGGTGTCAATTTAAATACAGAGTGTCTAGAAGCTTGCAGCCTTCCCCAGGCTGTTCCCATGGAAGTAGGTCACTACCTTAGATTTCCGTACATTCCCTCACACTTACCAGGGTACTGGGGCACCTCACCCTTCAAACCCTAAACAGTAGGAGGAGGCGAAAACACTGGTGTCTCACTCTCCTCCCTTCCTCTCAGCCTCCCTCCTGTCTGCATCTCCTCCTCAGATCAGAAACGTTCTCTTTTACTTCTTGGTCTTATTTGACAGAGACTTGCCCCAGATTACTGCCTTCTCCCCAAAGTGTTATGTACATCCACCACTTTCCAGTGAATCCTCCCAACAGGAAGGCTGAGGGGAAACGTGATTTCAAGTCGGAGAGAGAAACGAAAACTACGTTCGTTTAACATTATAACATTTTACTCCTACTACATGCTCCCTCTGGGATAATCTTTGGGCCCCTCGAGGGCACTTCCTCTTCTCTAGGTGTCTTCTCTCCGTGAGGCAGAGAGCTAGGCCCCTTCGTCGCCCTGTGCACCTGTGCTCTTCAGTAGGGCAGCCACCAGCCACACATGAGGGTAGAGAGCTTGAAATACGGGGGGATCCCTGGGTGGCTCAGCGGTTAGCACCTGCCTTCCACCCAGGGTGTGATCCCGGAGACCCGGGATCGAGTCCCATGTCGGGCTCCCTGCAGGGAGCCTGCTTATCCCTCTGCCTGTCTCTGCCTCTCTCTCTCTCTCTCTCTCTCTCTCTCTCTCTCTCTCTGTCTCTCATGAATAATTAATTAATTAATTAACTAATTAATTAAAAAAAAGAAATACAGCTTATCCAAATTAAGATGTGCCCTAAGTGTACTAAGTTGCGTAACGGATATTGAAGACTGAGTGGTAAAAGGAATGTAGTATGTTGCATTATTAATTGTTCTATTGATTACATGTTGTAATGACAGCTTGCATGTGCTGGGACTCATAGAATATATCACCGAGATGGACTTCATTGGTTTCTTTTTACCTTTTTAATGTAGCTGTTAGAAAACTTTAAATTGCTCATGTGCCCCGTCACACTCCTATTAGCCACCAGCTTCACCGAACTTAGGAGAGTTGCCACTTGTAGACTTTTGTACTCGTGGCTGGTACCCAGAGCATTTGCACCGGGGCGCCCGTACCAGCTGTTTACTGGTGTTGACAGTGTGGGTCATTGACTTGCCATCAAATGGGATCGAATATCTTCCCTAGCACTTGAGTGGATGGCCATTGGCTAGCACAGTGCAGGCATACAGCCCTGGTTGCGTGAATGAAAAGCTGAAAACTCAGATGAGACTTCCTTTTGTCTCTAAAATTGCCATGCCCCTCTGACACGCCAGCAAATCACAGAAATCTGTCACACTGGCCAAATTCCCATTCTCCGTCCTGTGATTGGGAAGCCTAAGCTACAGAGCGTTGTGTTCATGTCCAAACACAAGTGGTGAAAATGCCTCCTGCCCTATCTCTTGGGTGGGAGATTTAATTTCTGCTTTCACATGTGGCATCAGATGGGTGGCAAGACACACAAGCACCGTCCATGTGAGTTTACCTACGTCCAGATTAACTGGATGGTATCAGACAGGGACTGGGGGGTCTGAGATTAAGTTCTAGAAAGAGAACCCTCTGCGCCTGGAGACAGCAAGCCTAGAGGGAGAACTGCAGTCTGCATGCAATTTGTAAGAGGCAGGGGAGGATGTTTCCCTAGGATCACAGCAACAAATAAACAGAGGGCATCAAGCCCTTGCCAGCGGGAGGGGAGCCAACCAAACGCAGACCAGCACTTACTGAATCTGAACCAAGTACCATGCCAAATGCTTGGCTTACGGTATTTCATCCAATTCCCACAACGGACTCACCAGGGAGTATTATTATTCCCACTTTCCATGAGAAAATTGACATTTAGTGAGTTTAAATAATCTGCCCAAGGTCATACAGCCAGTGAGTGATAAGACGGGATTTAAACCCAGAGATTTGCTGTTAGGATGCTTCCCCAGCTTCCCCATCTGGCAAGCAGCTGCCCTAGATGACTTTCTTTCATGCTGTGACCACTAAAAGATGAAGAACCCACGTATTTTAGAGAGTCTTCTTTACCAATATTGGTTCACCTGTCTAGCAGCACTATGTGCATACCCAAATTTAATTAGCTTTGCATTCCCACTTCCTAACACAGGACTCAGCTCCCAGCTGGAGCTCAAAAATATTTCTAATAATATTTATTTTCTAATAAACTAAGTAAACACTTGTTGATCGCGTCTACATACTTTAAAAAAATCAATCTTTGGACCTTCTTGTCCATAAAACAGCACTTACAAAAGTATTGACCTGGAAGGAAGAATTTCTCTTTTCTCCTTTTCTTTTTTTTTTTTTTTCTTTTCTCCTTTTCAACTGTGAAGTACTGCAGTATGGTTGTATTTTTTTGTGAATTAAAAAAAGCATCCAGTGCCACCCCAGAGAATGTCCCCATCCTTAGTTGCCAAGCTGCCCGTGACAGCTGGCCTCTAGACACCCATCCTCTCTCTCCTTCTAGATTCTTATACCTAACTCTCCATCGGGTTCCCTTTAGCTCACTTATTCCAATTTTTCTTGGAGTTGTTTTTGCCAAATCAGGAGCTTTTCATTTTAATAAAATCTCCAAGGCAATCAAATAATTGGTATCTTCAAATGAGATCACTCTGAAAGGTAGCTAATTTTAGACAGCAGTGGATAATAGACCTGGGGATAATTTCTCTCTCCTAATAAGGAAATCAGAAGTCAACTGGTAGATGGACAAGCAGGATACAAAATTTCCATTCCTCAACCAAGGTCATGTGAAATTGTTTCTTGGCAAATATCGTTTCGTTTCTTGTGCTTGCCCTCACCCTAAGCGGAGAAGGGAGGACTGCCAAACACCAACTTGCAGAGCCTTTAGAGTTGCCAGTCCCCAGAGAAGGTCTGAGTTCTCATTAGTAAAGAGATATGAGATCCTATTTTGCAATGAGATAGCTCACACATGGCTCGGATCCTGAATAATTATCCACACAGAGTGTAGGCTCTAGAATGGGCGGCCTTGAGGGGCAAAAACCCTTGCATCGTGTAATTTGATATTTATGATGTTCTGTCGCCATCTCCTGGAAGGAAGGACCAAGAACACACACAAAAAAAGGACCCTAGGATCGCAGGCTTCAGTGAAGGTAATTTTCCTCCCTTCTCAACAAGACTCTGCAGCCACTCAAGGTACATACTTACATCACAGTCCCCACGAATTAACATAACGTTGGGCAACCACGAAAGCTAAAAGGCAAATGCTCAGAACTCCAGCGTCAGTTATTTGAGAACAAGAGATAACATCAAACTATGAGTGATGAGCCTTTCCAGCTGCCAGTCCCCAGAGAAGGTCTGAGTTCTCATTAGTAAAGAGATAGGAGATCCCATTTTGCAAGAGCCAGTTGCACTGCGGGAGCAGAGAGAGATACGAAAAGGATGACTTTCACACTTGGCTTTGAAAGCAGTCATCCTTATCTTCGCCTTTTAAGTCTCAGAATCTGGCAAAACTGTTTTAAGGACTTTAAAACATGATTGATGGGACCGCGCGTTTTTCCAGATTAACTCTTCCTCCCAGGCTCACTTGTATATTGGAGTTATTTACACATATGGCACGAATACAACCGAGTGGATTGAAATGTCTGACCCTCTCTATGCAAGATCCCACCAGTCTCCGTATCTCAAGGTTTCATTTACCTAACAACAAAGGCACATGGTGCAACACTTTAAAATATGGTTTTAAAAACAATTTTCTTGTGGTCGTTGTGTCTTTTCCACCAATATCCTCATGCAATGAGTGAAAAAAAAACAATCATAAAACTTTGGAATAAGAAGTCTTTTAGTCCAACCACGAGCTACATTCACACGACGAGGAGAACTCTGTGGTCGATTCCCATGAATCATCTGTTCTTTCTGAAATGGTGCCCCCATCCTGCCCCACTCGCCTGACTTTTGGGGAGTTTTACAGCTTACACAACTCACCAACATCCTGAAGTAGCTGATCTCCAGGGGCCGCTGATTTCTTTTCTGAATATAGGTTTATTCACAAAACATGGAATATAAAACACAGGTTTTGGATTTTAGAGCTGGAGGGGACCTCTCCTTTATAACTGGCAAAATTGATTTGCTGGTGATACCTGATGGCCTGTTTTGCACGATGGCAGATTTGACCAACAGCATTGAAATATGTGTTTTTTTTTTTTAATTCAACTTCCCTTGAGGGCTTACCCTGTAAAAAGCACTGTGAGGAACCTGTAAAAGATTTAATTTCTGTTCCCCAGAAATGCTGGACTGTGTTGTCTGAATTTGGCTTCCCCAAGCTACCCACAAACTGAAAGGGAGAGTGTGGCGGTCTAGTAGAAAAGTGGATCCAAGAAAGCCTCATCCTTCCCTGTGCTCTGCCTCTTTATAACATGTCTCATGCAACAGGATACTCAGTGGGTTCAGGGGTTACTTGAGAGAGCCCATCGCCGCATGGGAATTCTTTCTGAACCTGATGGCTGGGAAGAGAATTAACCTTTGCAAATGCCAAGCTTCTTGCGGCAGTAACTCTGCCCACACATCATCAATAACAACATTTCAGCGTCCCAACCTCCCACTGAATCCACATTTGGGGGTCAGAAGTTCAGTTTTCATAAATACCAAAAAAAAAAAAAAATTGAAATGCTTCATTGGCACACAACCAAAGCCTTGGAATCTTCTCAATCCATCCTGTCCTCCTTTTAATTCCTCTTCCCCTCTCAGAGTGGAACTGGGTTGCTGTGACACTCCAGCAGTTCTGGACAAACTTCCTGTCCATCTTTCAGCTAGCTTCCAGCTGAATATTGGCAGTTTGTTTTAGACGGTAAATCCATAGAGTTCAGACATGTGACCGAGATCTGCGAGGTATTGATACTACCAATTTGGCAATTATCTGTCCACGTCCTGCAGCAGCTCATCAAAATGAGCTCACCTCGCACTACCCAGTAAGCTGAGAGGCTGGCTACCTTCATAAAATTCATTTCAAGCATGTCACAGATATGTCGCAATTGCCGTTGACCCATTCCCAGATCTCACCAGTCTCACGGGTTGATTTTAAAGATTTTATTTATTTGAGAGCGAGAGCAGAGCAAGAGAAAGAGAGAGCACAAGCTGGGGGAGAGCAGATCGAGAGAGAGCGAGCGAGCATGAGCAGAGAGTGAGCACGAGTGAGCATGAGTGAGCACAGGGTGGGGGGCAGAGGGAGAAGCAGCAGAAAGATCACTGATGTTCCTCCTTCTCCCTCTTTCCGGCTAGGTGGTGTCCTAGACAGCCCCATTTTCCCATCACCACAAAGCTTTGGACCCACAGGAGTAAATCTTTCATTGCAGTGGTTATAAGTCCTCAGCTTTTCCAGGCCTCTCCGGAGAACTAGAGTCTCTCTGAAGGCCAGCAAGGAATGGGCCACCCAGACCCGTGTGACCAGTCCCTCTAATATGCAGGGACATAGCGCCATGCCGGGCAGACTGCTGACACTTGGTTGGGCCTTATACAAATCCAAATTTTTTAGTCCTAGACTCAGAACAGACATCAGAACTTCCCCTCTTCTCCCAACTCAACTCACTAAGAATCTAGGCTTCATTCTTTGTTCTTTTTTTAAAAAAGATTTTATTTATTTATGCATGAGAGACATGGGGGGTGGGGCAGAGACACAGGCAGAGGGAGAAGCAGGCTCCATGCAGGGAGCCCGATGTGGGACTGGATCCCAGGTCTCCAGGACCACACCCTGGGCTAAAGTTGGCGCTAAACCACTGAGCCACCAGGGCTGCCCATTCTTTGTTCTTCTAAAGCCAACTGTGTTATGAAGGGAGATCTGTTTCTAGGGTAGAAGTTAACTCATCAGTCCATACTTAAAATTTCCCACTGATTCTACAAAGGCACCATTTCTATATCCAGAGGAGAAGGCCATTCAGGAAGATCTCTTAACTTCTAGAGAACATGCGACCATGGGAAACCTCAGCTCCCCAAATTAACATGCGTTGGTGTCGATGTCAGAAAATGCCAGGTTTGTGAGAATAAAGACTTGATACGTAATTCCCAATATTATTTATGAGCTCCATATTCCAGATTATGAACTATCAGCTCACTCCTCCTATCAATTTTTATGATCTGCAGAGACTTGAGATATAAAAACGTGGGAATGCACATATTTCAAAAATGTCAGTTTTTCTCTCTATTCATCACTTACACTTTGTTCAAATATTCTGTTTCAGGAAAGCTTTCTTTTTAAAGTCTCCAAGTAATTATTTTACTTTCAATACTACATTTTTGCCATGTTATAATAATGAGTAATATTTTAATATTGAACCATGCATGTTTCCATTTCCTGTCATCCCCACCCAGTGGTTAGGTTAGGGTTAGGCTTCCAGCCCCACACCAGTAGCAGCTGGAATGGTCTCTGGGTGCTTCCCTTAATTGCAAAAGCCTCGGCTTTCAATGGCAAAAGCCAGCACTTTGAGAATGGCTTCTTGGTTTTGTTTTGTTTTGTTTCATTTTTGGAAAGAGAGGAGTTGATTTTCTGTCTTTTGATGATTTTGTTTTTAACTTTTAAAACACTAGGCCTTAAATATCATAAGCCAAATCTCCGTGGACCTAGAGCACAAACTTTACACAATAAATCCTACAGCATGATGGCGTGAGTTGCTACATTACTCCCGAAATCAAATAAGAGTTTGACTAGAGAGTAGAAAAGGGAGAAACAGAGGGGCCATGATAGCATAAATAAGCCAGGGCGTCCCTGAGAAAAAGCCCTGCCCTCCAGGCCATAGACTGCATCCTAGAAACAAAGGAGGCAGCAAGACTACAGAACTGCAATAGAAATCCCAAGAAAATATGAGGCGCTCCCAGAGCAGAAGCTTCCCAGACCATTGTCCAGGGGGTACAAGTGGTATGAAGAAGGGCACATTCCATCTGGCAGCAATAGACGGAGGAGATATGTAGGCTGTTGGGTTTGGGGGATGTCGCACCAAGTCCCCGTGCACCCCCCCAATACACACACTCCCAAGCTTCCACAGAAGTGTACAGAAGTGGCCAGCAGCAGTGAAGAACCTCCAGGGGATACAGAGTGAAGGGAGTGGTAGTGACAACCAGTTGCCTCAGTGGGATCCTAGTCAACTCAAGGGAAGTACTGATGGTAAGGACAGAAGCCCAAGGGACAGGCAGAGGGCCACATCTCCAGGGGGACTGGACTGACGTCCGATGCCAGGGGATGTATGAGGCCTGTCATAATCTGTTTGGGCTGTTAGAACAAAATGCCATAGCTGGGTGGCTTATAATCCACAGAAATTTATTGCTCACGGTTCTGGAAGCTATCGACACAGATTCAGTGTCTGGTGAGAGCACTCTTCCTGGTGGGTGGCTGTCTTCTCACTGCGTCCTCACATGGCAGGAGGAGTGAGAGAGCTTTCTGGGGCATCTTTTATAAGGTCACCAATTTCCCTCAGGAGGTCTCCACCCTCCTGACCTAATCACCTCCCAAAGGCCCCCAGCTCCTAATACCATCATATCGGAGCTTGATTAGGTGTCAACGTACGAATGTCGTGGAGATGCAAACATTCAAGTCTACGGCAAGCCACTTGGAATGCAGGCCACCTAAGTGAGCTTCCTCTAGGAAAAGAGTAGAGAATTCTGAAAGAGATGGAGCCTTAAAGCCGAACAGATGAAGAAAGACTGAGCTTTCCGTTACCCAGCAGAAATGGAGGCTTACAACTTACATTGATTTTAGTTTTAATAAAATAAATTTATACTTTTCCAAGTACGGTTTTTAAATATAAGTATAGTTATACTTAAGTCCTTACTCCACAAAAATGAAAACTTAATACATTAACATCATTTATTCATTCAACCAAAAATGGAATATTCTAAGCACTATGGTGAAAGCTAGAGATATAAAGATAAATAGGATGCCTTTAAAAAATGTATGATTTATCTAGTGCAGGAGACCTTATAATTACATGTGATAAGTACTATCATAAAGGCATGTGTGTTTGTTTTCTGAGGCTGCTGTAACAAATTACCACAAACTTGCTAAAGTTAAAGCAACATTCATTCGCTCACAGTTTAGGAGGCCAGAGTCTAGAACGAAAAGTGTGGTGAAAACAATATTTACTAAATGAAGAAATTCATGAAGCACTAACATGCAACTCACGAGTCTGATATAAATCTGTCCAAACCAAGCTTCTATAATCTGCCAATGAAATTAGAGTGATTTTTACATATTTTATATCACCATACATAATTAAAATAACTAAAGTACAAAACTGACGTGAGGAAGCTGATGTTGAAGAAAAGCGATATTTTAGCGTAGCTCTAGGCTTCCCCTGCTGCCTTCTATCAACTGGATTTTTGAAATGCTTGATTGTTTAAACAAATTACTTTTTAAATCAACCTAAGTACTCTACAATGGTGTGAGGCATTTTTGTAAACAAATTTTCTACGTTTTGGGTGCATTTTATGTGAAAGTATTGAAATCTTTAATCAAGGCATTCAACAAATGGAGAACCAAAAAAACTTCAGCTTGCCAAATGTTTTAGGAAATTAAGGCTATTGAAAACAAAGATAGCAAACAGAGAAGCAGTGAATTTAGTCCCTACAAAAGCAAGGAAGTGAACAAATGTAAAAATAAGCATTAAAGTGGTAGACAGGATTTAATTTTGAAATTCTATAATTGCACTTCAGAATTATAAGTCAAGTCAAGTCTTGACTTGAGGAAAAATCTTTTGATGGGGCACCTACTTTAATTGGAAAAATTGCAATCTGTTCCAGAATGGAATGGGATATAGTTGAGAAGCTTATACTGTTGCAACATTTAAATTTGATGAAGCATTGGGCTGCCTAGGTGGCTCAGTCGGTTAGGCGTCCAACTCTTGATTTTGACTCAGGTCATGATCAGAGTCATGAGATCAAGTCCAATGTCAGGCTCTGTGCTGAACTTGGGGCCTGCTTAAGATTCTCTCTCCCTCTGCCCCTCCTCTGCACACACTTGCTCTCTCTCTCTCTGACTCAAAAAAAATTTGGTGAAACACTTCAAATAATCATAAAGACAACCTCTTATAGCAATGTATGTCAAAGAACGGTGTTCTAGATTGAAAGGAAAATATCTGGGCTAAAATTTTTACTCACCTTAATACATTTAAAAAAATAGAATTGAGAAGATATTTAATTTAGCAGAACTTGCTCTGAGCTTAGTAAGTACCCCAGCGCCCAGAGAACATATTCTCATTAAAAATAGGGTCTTCAGAGAAAAGTCGATTAAAAGTGTCAAAAATTTCCAAGTTATATACCATATATCCAGTTTTGAACATCATAGCCAACTTTATGAAAATCTAGAACCATATCAAAAAAAAGAAAGAAAAGGGAGAAACACAGTATCATAGACATAGAGACTGATCAAACTAAGAAATTAAATAAAATGTAGTCATGTTTCAAAAATAATTATTATGCTTGTGTTATTTTTTAACATTTAGGTAATCTGTCTGCTTGAGTGCTTTTTAGAGAGACTTTGTAAAACCCCAATCTAATGGAATTATTTTAGATGTCCACCAATAAACCTAAAACCAATTTGTTGATCAAAAAACAAACATCTCCAAAGTCACATGATTTTAATTTTTTAAAATAATTACTTAGTCTCAAAATAGTTTGGCTAAGAACTTAGATTCTCAGCTCAGCCCAAGTGCAGATTGGATGGCAACACCCGAGGGTGGAAACAGGTCCTTTTGGGGCCTACTGGGAGGCTCTGCTTAGATCCTGACAGTTCAGAGGACCAGGTGGGATGCAAGAGGAAAGAGTAGGTGAAGCCAAGCAGGCAGACGAGGGAGGTCCCCGCACCCACTTCCCCTGGAGCAGCTCAGCCTATATCCATTTTACCTATTGGATTTCCATATAAATTCTGATTTGAAGAAATGGTTCTCTGGCTAAAAATAAGCCTGAGAACACTGCTGTGAACAACGGAGTATCAGGGATGAATTTTAAGCAAGGGAGTAACACTAGCAGGTTTGCATTTTTAAAAGTCACTCTGGCAACAAGGAGGATGGACACTTACAAAAAGTGAACAGCAGGATATGTGGGTTTAGCACATGCACAGAGGACTTTGCTGCACTAAGGTTTACGGTCATGCCCTTGGCTTTCACAACAACAACAAAAAAAATATGTTTCGAAAGCCACTAATGTGAGGATCTACCATTAAATTGTGATTGGAATTCCACAAGAAGAAATGTTCTGTTTTTTTTAGACAACCTAATTGGATTTCAATAAGAAATCAGCAAAAACTATATTACACAACGTGTTTCCTGTTTTTGATCTAGCTGCCGGGATGCTCAGAACTAAATTGAATGTTTGACTGTAGCAACTAATTTATTCTAGCCTTGCAATACAAATTTTTCCTCTACTCTCTTTGTTTTGTTTTACCTTTTTTTCTATATTACCATTTTCAATATCTTTGGGAAATATGGAATCGAAATGATAAATAACAATTGTGATTGCTATATATGTGATTGCTATGTTATACAGGGCTTACACGTGGCAATGCTCTAGACTCTTTATATATATTAATTCATTTATTCCCACCAAAACTAAATGTGAAATTCTCTCCGGCTTTGGGATTAGTAAACTATGTCTAAAACTTTGGTGATGTTAAGGGACATCTGTCTCTCTTTATCACTGGTATAAGCTTAACTAACCATTTCTGTGTTTAAAACCCATCAAAGCATTGAAATAGCCAATTTTAAAAAAAATTAACTGCTATCAAATGAAGAGAATCACTACAAGTCACCTCTCTGATCCTCAACTAACTCTCTCTTAAGTAAAAGAGGTATAAAAGGGATACATCACAGGATGAGAAAATTAATGCAAAGTCACATCGAATGTTCTAATGGGGTAAACAAATGCAGGTATTGTTCTTAAGAGGCAGATACAACGAAGAGTTCTTTGTCCCTGTCTTACACCTCTCATGGGCTCCATTGGCAAGTGGCTCCTCACAATGATTCCAGAATGCGATCACCTCCCAGGGCTTCTGCCCTGTCTCAGGGCCCCACCGTCTCTTACCAGCACCATCGCCACAGCCTGCTGATAGGTCTCCTGCATCACACTCCTTCCCCTTTCCACACAGCAGGTAGGGTGATGCTTTTCAAATACAATGCAGAGCACACCACTGCTCTGCTCAAACCTTCTGAGGGAGGCAGAAATGTCCGAGTCCAGTCCTAATCCAGAGTCCTAATCCCCAGCACCTATGACTGTGTCCCCTTTCATGGCAAAAAGGTCTTTGCAGGTGTGATTAAGTTAGGGATCCTGGGGTAGGGGTAGATGGTTCTGGATTTTCCAGATACAATCACAAGCATCCTTATAAAGAGGGAGGCCGGAGGTCAGAGTCAGAAAAGGAGATGTGACAACGGAAGGAGAGGTTGGAGTGGTGCCATTGCTGGAAGGGGCAAACAGCCAAGGAATGTGGGCGGCCTCTAGAAGGTAGAAAGGTCAAGAAAGAGATTCACCCCTTGAAGTTCCTGGAGGGAAAGCAGCCCTGCCACTGCTTTGACTTTAGCTCCATTTTACAGATTGGATTGGACCTCTGCACACAAACAGGTTGGGGTCCTGACCCATAGCACCTCACAATGTAATTTTGCTTGGAGATGGGGCCTTTACAGAGGTAATCGAATCAGAAAGAGGCCATCAGGTGGGTTCTACTCCAATATGACTGGAGGGTTTATAAAAAGGGGAAATTTGGAAGCAGACACGCATCTGAGGAGGACCCCGTATGGAGTTGAAGGCAGACATGAAGGTGACACTGCTACAAGGCGAAGAACGCCAAAGATTGCTAGCAAACGGCCAGAAGCTAGGGGAGAGGCATGGAACAGACTCTTCTTCACAGCCCCGGGTAGTCACCAACCCTACCCAGACATTGATCTCAGACTTGGAGCCTCCGGAAGTGTGAGAGATTACATTCTTCGGTGCAAGACACTCAGTTGTGGTACGTGGTCGCAGTGGCCTGAGCAAACTCACATCCTCCAGAGACCATGGGGGATGCCCAACCTCCAGAGATAACAATTCGGATCGCTCTATACCACAAGTTTATAGTATTTTGTTATAGCTGCAATAAGAAGCTAATCCATCCTCCAAAGTTTCCCCCTCAGAAATCCTAAAATCTGAAGCCATCAACATAGCTTAGCATCTTCCAACCTAACCCTTCCTCTCTGATTTAATCTCCTGCTTCTCTTCCCCTCACTCTTCTGTCCCAGACTCACTGGCTTCCTTGCCATTCTTGGAACACCCTTGCTCACTCGCCCCAGGGCCTTTGCATTTGCGGCTTCCTCTGGCTGATACACTCCTCCTTCCCTCATGCTCCCTATCACTCGAGGCCTCAGAGAGGCCTTCCTTCAACATTCTACGTAAAATAGCGTTCACTCTAGCTCCTTTCTCTGCTTTATTTTTCTTAGCTTGGGTCACCATTTGACATGTTACTCACTTGTTAGTTTGTGACCATCCCCTCCCTTTGCCTCGATTAGAACACAGGCGCCTTGAGAGCAGGAAGTGGTTAGGCTCCCTCCTGCATCCCCGCTGCCTGTAGCAGTGCCAGGCACCTAGGAGGCACTCAGTATTTTAGTGAATTCAAGTTGCTGCCATCTTCTGCCTCTAAAGCTCTCTCCACCTAAACTATTTTCAGTATTTTTGTCTTTGAGCGTACAAACAACGAAACCGTAGCTCCTGGGGTCATACAGCCAATATACTCACTCCGTGTGATCCTCATCCAAATAAGTTGGAAGATGAGCTCACCAGGGAGGCAGCAGTGCCGCTTTCCCGCAGAACTTCAAAACCTTTCAAACCAGATAGTCAAGAGCACCACGAGGCCGACTGCTCCCGACCAGAGAAACCAGTCAGATGTAATGACGGCCGTGGACTTCTAATTAATCTCAAAAGGCTGGCTAGGCAATTAAGCCTGGGTTTGGAACTAGATGTTAAAATATTAATGTACTAAAAGATTTTTAATGCAGTAATTAAAGGGGGTAGGTTTTAGTTGTTTATAAGGAATTCAAAATTAATCACAGTTTTCAAAAGCTCTCCCATTTATAACTTAAAATTTTTACCTAATAGGATGTGACTGTGGTGACAACACAGGCAGCCTCGCCATGAGAGTCATAATGTGGGAAGACAGGCTGGGGAGTGCAGCTCAAAAGCAAACTGCTGCTCAATCCCACGCTCTTGTGATTTTTTTTCCCCCATTTAACTTGGAAGTTAGATCAGACTCCAGATCTGAATACAGGGGGAAGATTTAAGCACTTTTGTTTTAGCCCTAAAAATCAGTGTTCTTTTTTTGTACCATCGTGCCCATCCGCTTAGGACTCACAAAGCCAAACATAAGCAACGGAAAGAGTGGATGTGTCCATTTCTAAACAAGCTTAAATAAAATGTCTTCCATTACTTATCAGTGCTGGACATCTATCAGTCCGATACATAGCATAGAATAGACTCATCTTATATCTTGGGAGATCCTTCTAGACTCAAGTCCCCAGATCTGTAATTGCCATCATAGGAAGGGGCATGCTCTGTCCTTCCTAAATATTCTCAAGGGAAGAGGAGGTGCTAATCTGGTCAGAATACAACGTGTTTCTTCATGTGTGAGTCTGTGGCTCCTGTTCATTCTCTAGAGCGGGGAGTCGCTGAGTCAGGCCCGGCCCTGGGACCCAGCAGTCTCGCTCTTTCCCATCCCATGCCAGCACCTGTAGGTCACTGATGAGAGTTCCTCTGAGGGGAGGCCAAGCAGAGGTGGTAAGATTCCAAACTTTGGATGTAGGCTTGAGGGAACTCAGAGGTCCCATATGAGCCTCAAACATAAGCCAAGGATGCCTCAGTGGTTGAGCGTCTGCCTTCCGCTCAGGTCGTGATCCTGGGGTCCTGGGATGGAGTCCCACATCTGGCTCCCTGCTCAGTGGGGAGTCTGCTTCTCCCTCTGTCCATGTCTCTGCCTCTCTCTCTCTGTGTGTGTGTCTCATGAATAAATAAATAAAATATTTTTTAAAAAGCCAAAAGCTTCCCCCATGCATCCTACTGGGGTCCATATTGGCCTAGTCTCCCCTCTCCCCAACAGCAAAATGACCCCTAATGTTGTTATTGGGAAACAACATTACATCTATCTCCCTCTTGCCAAATCCTATTAGAACTCTGACTTTTATTCCACTCTACATACACTTTCCCCTCTACAGTGTGAAGGGGAACACATCAA
Source organism: Vulpes lagopus (assembly GCF_018345385.1). Lineage (NCBI taxonomy): Eukaryota > Metazoa > Chordata > Mammalia > Carnivora > Canidae > Vulpes > Vulpes lagopus. The sequence goes on from NC_054828.1 coordinate 59,837,434, forward strand.
CCCAGGCATGATCCCTTGGGCTCCTCCATCTGAGCATCAAAGCGTAGTAGCCATTGGCTGAGAACCACCTAGCCTTTGGCAGGGCTCCCTCCCCAGTTACTCCACTCTCCCTAATTTAAATGACAAAAATTACATTACAGCAAAACCACAAGAACCTGCAGGGCTGCTAGGGAGCAGTCAACACCGTCTATGTGAAATGCAAGAATGCTGTGTCCACTGTTTTATTTTCAGTAATGTCGACATTCTGTAGATTGCTGCAGGCAGTATCACATAGGCGTTAAATGCACAGGCTGAGGAGTTGGGCGGCCTCAATCTGCCATCACAAGGTATGTGATCTTGAGTATATTCCTTAGGACTTTGTTTCCTTAACTCTAAAAGGGGAATAGTAATACTTATTCGATGGGGTTTTTCTGAGGACTAAACAAAAAGCATTGTGTACAATACTTGCCACACAGCGAGCACTCAGTAAATGTTAGGAGAGATTGCCATTGTTACTTCATTACCAAATGAATTAGTCTCAGCAAATACAGAAATGATGAGGGCTTACTTAATAACCCTCTTTTTTTGTAATAATGCTCTTTAAATTATTACCACATTTGGAAAGGCATCTAAGAGTAAAGCGATCAAAATGTTTTACATGAAGAAATAGCATATATACTGAATAAAACAACCAACCAGCCATCACAGTGTGGCCCCATAACCCCAATGTCATGTTCTGAAGGCTCAGAGAGGAAAAAAAAATTTTTTTTTACCTCAATGTAAAAGAATATAAAGCCTGGCAAACCTGGGAGTTAATTCTATTGCTAAATAATGAATTACTAAAATTTAGTGCCTGAAACAATGCAAAGTATTACCTCATGGGGGTTCAGTGTCCAGGTTAGCTTGATACTCTCCTTGGGAGTCCATGTGCCCAACATGTCAGTCATGGCCACAATCTCATCTGACGCCTGGGTGCTCTTCCAAGTTCACTGGTTGTTGATAGAATCAACTCCTTGTGATTATAGGACTGAATCCTCATTTTTCTTACTGACTGCTGGCTGGGAGTTGCTCTCAGTTACCAGATGCTGCCTTCTTAGGGCCCTGCCACATGGCGCCCTCCAGGAACAGTTCATATGATTGTTTGCTTCTTCAAAACCAGTGGGAGAGCATCTCTGCTGTTTGGAATGTCCCTGCCCTATAAGTTCTCCCTCTATAAAGGGCTTACCTGATTAGGTCCGGTCCACCCAGCACAATCTCCCTTTCAGTTAACTCAGTCAACTGATTAGAGACCTTAATTATATCTGCAAAAATCCCTTCACATTTTTCATATAATATAGCCCCAACCATGGATAACTGTGATATCCATCACTTTTGTAGTTCCTACCCACACTCAAGGGGAAGGGATTTACATGGAGGGATGTACACCAGGGGACAGGAATCATGGGGGCTAGGTTAGAATTACATCAACCACAATCTGAAATCAAATATTAAAACCATAAAACACAACTTACAGATTTAACGATTCTCAGATTGAGTGAAAATTACATTATTTTAAAATAAAGATAGAAACTGAGAAATAATAGACTCTGGCATAAACATAGTGGGTTGAACACTTTCACTTAACTCATCTGTTTCCCAAAAATGCATTTGAATGACAGTAAAAAAAAAATAAAACAGTGTAATGCTTCCAGGACAAGGAGAATATGAGACATGAACAAAGATGTTGACACGCATACGAAAGGTATAAATGGATAGAGACATGGTAAATGGCCCTAGTCGAAGAGAAAAAGCTGAACCCAGGTGCTCACAGAGGCAGATGCCAACAAACAGAATCCAGGAAAGACCCAGGCATCAGAGGGCCCATGTGGCAGGGAGCAGGTTAAAGAATGAAGAAGTGGCTGCCAGTCTATGTGAAGAACAGTTATACCCCTACATCTCCCCCACTCACTCACCCCATAGAGCGAGACAACGTTTACAATGCCAGCAGGAGATTCTGGATTCAAGGACAGCAGAGAAGCTAAGTGAAATTTATACATTGTTTTAATTAAGATGTCTCGCCACAACCACTATTTCTTCCCCAATATTTTCAAAATTCTGAGAGAACAATATCTCATCCTAAAGTTCTTTACTCAGCCAAACCATCTACCAATTATAGGGTAGTGTATTAGGGGTCCAAGGTGTCCGTAACAAAATTCTACAGATTAGGTGGGTCAAACAAAACAAAATTATTTTCTTGCTGTTCTGGAGGCTGGAAGCCCATGACCAAGGTGTCTCCACGGCTTGTGGATGGCCCTCATATGGTTTTCCCTCCTTGTGCGTACAGGTGCCCTATCTCTCCCTGTGTGTCCAAATTTGCTCTTCTTATAGGGACGTCAGTCAAATTGAAGCCCATCCTACAAGCTTCATTTTAACTTCATTACATCTCCGCATCCCTCTTTGCGATATAGCTACATTCTGAGGTGCTTGGGGTGGGGACTTATGTATATGAATTTTGACTAACACAATTCTGCTCATGACAGATAAAATAAAGTCATTTTTATAGTAGACCAAATCTGTAAAAGGAGGAGGTGTTCAACCAAAATGAAGCCCGGGGAATAGGAGATCTAACATGGGAAAGAAACAGAAGTTTTCCTAGAATGACAGTGAGAAAAGTCCTAAGACCATGCGTGTGGAAGAGCAGCCCGGGCAGGATCCAGTGTGGGGCAAACGGATGACCTGACATGCTCGACTGTATTGAATGTACTTCTATGATTCCAACAATGAGAGCTACAAAGAGGTCTAAGCAAACAAAAGGAGCTAAGCCATTATTAAATCCAGGAAAATCCGAAGTTGTGAAGGAAACAAGTGTAATCACAGAGGAGTGGAGGGTTCAGGCATGAACGATAATTATAAATCCTAATCAAGTAAACACAGAATATTAACTCAACCCAAAGATGGGGTATAACTAACCGTTTGGGGGAAGATAATGAGAAAAAGAGCGGGGAAAGCAGGGAAAGGGGGTGGCCTACGTTTGTTACGTACACATATTCCTTAATAAGAAGTTGACAAGGAAAGGCCAAAGTTGGATAATAAGGAGATTGCAGGTTAAGCATGTTAATGAGAGATCTAGAAGTAAGTGGAAGAGAGACGGAAGCTACAACCTCTGGAAATTCAGGGATCAACACAGGTGCAGCCAAGGAGTGATATTTTTATCATCAGCTTTATGTTCTTGTTGCCTTTTTAAAACTACTTAGATGCATCACTTTGCGTGAGAATTAACCTCTGGAACAATTCTCACCCATTTCCCTGTAGGGGGAAGTCCACCTGCTAGGGAGGTCCTCCCATTTCTGTCCCTACTAACATAACTCTAGTTTAGGCCCTTATCATTCCTTTAAGACTTTATTTTGAGAGGGCAGTTTTAGGGTCACAGCAAAAGCGAGAGGAATGTACAGAGATTCCTCGTATTTCCCCTCCCCCCACACATGCGTAGCCTCCTCCATGGTCAACGTCTCCTGCCAGAGTGGTACATTTTTCACAATTGATGGACCTGCCCTGAGATGAGAAGAAGAGTAGGGATTATTATTTCCATCATAATCCCCTTAAATCTGTAGATTACGTTAGAATTCACTTCCGGTGTTGTATATTCTATGGATATGGGCAAATATACATTTGACATGACACGTATTCATCTTTATGGGATCATAAAGGGTATTTTCACTGCCCTGAAAATCCTCTGTGCTTTGCCTATTCATAACCCCTTTCCCCCTTCAAACCCTGGTGAACACTGATCTTTTTCCTGTCCAAATAATTTTGCCTCTTCCAGAATATCATATCGTTGGAATCGTACAATATTCAGAATTTTCAGATTGACTTCTTTCGCTTAGTAATATGCATTTAAGCTTTCTCTGTATCTTTCCGAGCCTTGATAACCCCCCCTTTTTATTTTTATTTTTTTATAAATTTATTTTTTATTGGTGTTCAATTTGCCAACATACAGAATAACACCCAGTAGCACTGAATAATATTCCGTTGTCTGAATGTACCACAGTTTATTTTCCCATTCACCTACTGATATTCATCTTGGTTGCTCCAAGGTTTTGGTAACAATAAATAAAGCTTCTATATATAAAGATCCAGGTGCAGGTTTTTATACATATATAAGTTTTTCAACTCCTTTAGGTACAAACCAAAGAGCACGACTGCTAGACCATATGGGAAGGTGTGCTTAGCTTTATAAGAAACCACCAAACTGCCTTCCCAAGTGGCAGTACCATGTTGCCTTCCACCAGCCATAAATGAGCGTTCCAGTTGCCCTGCATCCTCATGAGCATTTGCCAGCATGTGCTGGATTTTGGTCATTCTAACAGATGTCCAATGGTAGATCGCTGTTATTTCAATTAGCATTTTCTTAACGACATTTGAGGTGGGGCATCCACTCATATGCTTATTTGCCTTCTGTTTATCTTCTCTGGTGAGATGACTCTTAAGGTCTTTGGCCAACTTATAGAATCAAGTTGCTTAATTTCTCAGAGTACAGCGTTCTCGGTTGTTGGGTTTTTCTTTTTTCTCTCAAGTCACAAAATATTTCATTCCACTCTCTTCTTGTTTGCATGGTTTCTGAGCAGAAGTCAGATATCATTTTTATCTTTGCTCCTCTACAGTTAAGGTGCCTTTCTTTCTCCCTCTGGTTTTCTTCAGAATTTCTTTTCTTTATCCTCGATTTACTTTAACTCAAAAATGATATACCCAAGTGTCATTTGTTTTTGTTTCTGTCCCAGCATTTAGCCTCCTTGGTGTTCTCTGACCTTCCTGGAGCTACAGTTTCATGTCTGACATTAACTTGGGGGAAATTGCCAGTCTTCACCCTGCTGGAAGTTCAAATATTTCATCTGTTCCTTCCTCTCTCTCTTTCCCAGTGGTATTCCCATCCTGCGTATGTTACATAGTTTGTAGTTGTGCCACAGTCCTTGGATATTCTGTTCTATTCCTTTCCATCTTTGTTCTCTTTGCGTTTCAGTTATAAAGGTTTTTATTGAGATAGCTTCAAGCAGTTTCCTCCCTCAGCTGTGTCCAATCCAATCAGCCCATCAGAGGCGTTCTTCATTTCCTTTTATGTTTTTGATCTCTAGTATTTCTTTTTGGTTCTTTCTTGGGATTTCCATCTCTCTGCTTACGTTGCCCATCTGTTCTTGCATCCCATCTACTTTATCCATTAGAGCTCCTGGCATACTGATCATGCTTGTTTTAAATTCCCCGTCGGAGAAAGACAAATATCATACTTTGCTTATATATAGAATCTAAACAACAGCAAAAGCAAACAGAAAATAAATGAGCAAACAGAAAATAGAAACAGACTCACAAATGCGAGAACTTGTGGTTGCCAGAGGAGGGGGGTAGGAAATGGATGAAATAGGTGAAGGGCATTCAGAGGTACAAACTTTAAGTTATGAAATAGGTCGGGGAAATAAAAAGTTTAAGTAGGGAATATGGCCCATAATATTGTAATAATTTTATACAGAGACTGTACATATCATGGTGAACATTAAGTAATGTATGAAATTGTTCGACTGCTACGTTGTAATTAGTATCACATTATTATAACCTTAGTTAAATTTGTTTTTAATCCTCTGATAATTCCAACATCCTTGACATGTCTGGTTCTGATGCCTGTTCCATCTCTTCAAACCGTGTTTTCTGCCTTTTGATTTGCTTTGTAATTTTTCTTGATATCTGGACATGACAGACTGGGTAAATTGAACTGCTATATATAGGTTTTTAGTAATGTGGTTGTGGGGTGGGTTGGGATGGGGAGAAAAGCATCTTGTAGTTCCATGATTAGGTCTCAGTCTTTTAGGGAACCTTAGGGACTGTGAACTTCACAGGTATTTCTCCGTTCCACCCCCTTTCGGGTGGGACAGAACTGCTAGATTGGGCTGGCCATCTTCCTTCTCCCACGAGGAAGGCTGGAGCCAGCTGGAACTGGGTATTTCCATTCTCCCTGGTTAGGCAATGACAATAACCCCAGTAGGTTAGGGTCTGCTTAATTAGTTTCCCCTGATGGCAGGCCTTATTAAGAAGAGCAGAGTGCGCCTGAATATTTCAACGTGGTTCCTTTTGCTTTCACCCTGCTAGAAGCACAAGATTTTTCTCTGATATTTACTGTGAGAACTTGGTCAAACTCCTTGATGTAGGGAGTATGCCCCCCAGCCCCCATGACTGGGTCCACCAGGAGTTCCTAACTCTCAGAGTTGTCTGCACCACACCTCCAGCGATTTGCAGTTATGGTTCAAGTTGTCCTACTGTCCAAGGTGGTTTCCACTTGTCTCTGTTCAGGTAAGCTGAGACTCCTTGCATTTGCCCAATTGTCTCTCCTGGGGGTTGGGGGGGTGGGCGGCGGCAGCTGTTCGTCCTGTGTCCTCATCTTCCTTATAGATTCCAGAAGAGTTCATTCTTTGGTCTGTTTAGCTCTTTACTTCAGGCCTTTGTCAATTTTCATCTGGTCTATTAACGTTGCTCCTGTCTTCCCTTTCTCCCATGTTCTCGTTTTCCTTTCCATCTTTCCACATCCTGCAGTTTAGCTTTCTTTTTTATTCCTCTGTGCCTCTGCATATGCTATTTTCATGTGCCATTACTTCCATTATTCACCTAGCAAAATCTTATTGCATGAGTTAAGATTCTAGTGGTTACAGGTGGAAGAAAAGAGAACTCAAGCGGGAGGAAGTATAGAGAGGGAATTGGTTGGCTTATGGCACTGGATTTGCAGGGTTGGCTTGTTTCAGGAATAACTGGATTGAGGGCTCAAAAGTTGTCATTGGGACTCTTTTTCTCCATCCCTCTGCCTATCCCTGCTTTTTGACAGGTGTTGATGTAATTAATTCTCAGTGATACTGCACTGGCAAGTGGCTGTGATAATTCTGGTCTCCTATTCTTGAGGCTCAAGTCCAGCTAGAATGAGAATATCTCTTTCCAGGCATCTAAGCAGCTCTGATTGACTCAAGCCGTGTAGCCACCCCCGACCCAATTGCTAAGCCCCAGCCAACAGAAAGCATTTATTGGCTAAGATCCGGTTGCCCTATTTGTTGCCATGAGCCTATCCCATTACTCCACCAGACCCCAAGGACTAAGCATGGCAGAGGGATGGGCTCCTGCTAAAAGCCAGAGGCTGTTACCCGAGGTAAGGTGAATGTCTGCTAGATGACTAAAACACAATTATCCACTATTTTATTATTTTATGATTTATTTATTTGAGAGAGAGAGAGAGCGTGCACACATGAACAGCCTGAAGGGGCAGAGGGAGGGACACCTGGGTGACTCAGTGGTTGGAAGGGGCAGAGGGAGAGAGTCTCAGCTGACTCCATGCTAAGTGTGGAGCCCAACATAGGGCTCAATCTCACAACCCTGAGATCACAGCCTGAGCTGAAACTGGGTCGATCACTTAACCAACTGAGCCACCCAGGCACCCCCACAATTTTATTATTTTAAGACTCAGCTGAAGCATCCCCACTGGACTGAGGCCCCTCTCTGAGGTCAGAGATTATACTCCTTTCATCCTTGAACCTTAATGCCTTAAATATGTTAATGAAGAACGTGCCTACAGGAAAAGAGTGGGGGCGGCAACTAACCACCAGGGGAAGTTGGGGACAGTTTCAAAGGGAACGTAGCACTGAGACAAGTCTGGTGGATGAGTCTGAGTGCCCCAGGAGTGGGGGAAGAGCAAGGAGGACACCCAAAAAAGAGTAATAGCTTATGCAAATGCATGGACCAGCAGGGAGTGCTTCAAGCTAAATCATCTAGACAGGAGGAGTGGGAGATAAAGTGGCAGGAGATGGGACAGGACAGGGAGACTGGGGAAAGCTTCTAAAAGCCAAGAAAACAATGAAAACCGCAAGATTTATATTTATCTCTAAGCAATGGGGAATTACTGCAAGATTTTACCTGAGGGATGAAAACCATCAAGTATTTTCCTCAAGAAAAACAATATTGATTTCTTTCTTCTTCCAATCTATCCTCCCCACTGCTGTGAGAGTCAAAAAACCAATTAGAAGACTCGTATCAAATCAGGCCAGAGAATATGAGGGAAATTAAAAACAGGATTTTGGGGGAGCTAGAATTGAGATCCGGTAGTGATCCCATCCGCGTGAGAGAATGGAGAGGAGCGTCAGGTTGTCTGACCGAGTGGGGGGCAAGGCTATGGGCCAAGATAGAGAATACAGGAAAAAGAAAGGCAGCCTGAGACCGGCCTCCCCTTCCTTCTCTTTGCTTTGCTCTCCCATGCTGTTTCACTTGCTTTGCAATCCAAGAAAAGCTTTGGCCCATGCTGCGGGCCTCACAGTTGGCCAAGGCCTTCCCCAACGTGATGACTATCTTGCCAAGACTCTAAGGACAAAGGCAGGGTGAGGTTTCTCAAAACCTGTAAAAGAGGGGTTCTAGTGTAAGTTCCTCCGTGTAGATTATAATTTTTCCCAGGAGGAGCATGACGGGGAAGAGAGAGTTTGAGAAATCTGAGCACAGGCCAAGTCCTTGCACGGGAGAAAGTACTGCAGGGAGGCAGCAAGGAGGAGGTCTAATCCTCCACTGGCTGCCAGTTACTGCCTTTTGCTGGTGTTGGGTTTCCAGACTCTCTGACAGGTCAGTCTAGGTACTAAACTGATGGGAAGAATTTTAAAGCCCTTTTGGTAGAAACATTAGCTTCCTTTCTGGAGTCCATGAAGACCAATTCCCTGTACGTCCGAGGGCATCCTACTCCTGGTCCACTACTCTGGGTGTTCTCCTGACAGCAGGATCTGCCTCCTTAACCACGTTACAGCTAACAGCCTCCTGCTGTTCCGGAGACATCCATGATGATAATACCCCGAGTTAATGGGAGGGGGAAATGGACACTTTCGGCCGCAGGCACGGGTGTGAGTGTGTAGAGCCTTGCTGGCCGTTTGGACACTATGTATGAAGCAGCCTGCATATGTGCCTATGCTTTTCTGCAGCAATCCCACCTTCGGAGAGTGTGCACACGTGCAAAAATTTACTACATGTACATCCAGGGTGTTCTTTAATCATAAAGATTAGAAATACCCTAAGTATCTAACAATAAGGACGTTTAGGTTTTTTTCAAAATAAGACTTCACTCAGCTTATGAATTTCAGTAAAGATACTAAAGAGAAAATACGGATGTATATGTATCGATGTGACAAGACATTCTTGATGTTTTACAAACTAAAACACATTGGGGCACCTGGGGGGCTGAGTGGCTGAGCATCTGCCTTCGGCTCAGGGCGTGATCCTGGGGTCTTGGGATCGAGTCCCACATCAGGATCCCCGCAGGGACCTGCTTCTCCCTCTGCCTGTGTCTCTGCCTCTCTCTCTTCATGAATAAATCAATCTTTTATTTTTTAAAAAAAGGAAAAAAACTAAAACACATTACATAACAGAGGTTCGAATCTAGTGCTATTTTTTGAAAGAAAAAGTGAACTAGAATACTGCTTGGGAGTATTGATTATTGTTCACCCCCAGCCCTATGATTATGTCCCACTCAAACTTCGACAGGCAGGGCCCCCAATACACTAGGAGGAATTTTAGAAATAGATTAAGACAGAAGCTAAAAAATATAAGAACTTCTCATCTCCCAAGTTTAAGAGTGATAAGTTTATGCGAAAGTGAAGATTTGAAAATGGATATGAGGTGGCCAAACCAGTTTTGTCTGGTCCCTTCGAATGGAGAGGAGGGAGAGAGGACCCAAGTAAGCTGGAAAAGCAGACTCCATGTGCACTGCCCCTCCTCCAGGGGCTGAATCTTGCAGGTGGACTCCCTCCACCATCTGGAGATCCAGCAGGAGGGTGACCTGTGCTCATCTCCCATCAGAATCTTGGCTCCTCAGTGTCCAGGTTGAGATGAGTGCCGCCCCAGAGAAGCAAGAGGACAGTGGTAGGAGATTAGTCACTGGGGCGGGGTGGGGACAGCATTCCCCATCCAAGCTCCCCTCATTACAGAAGTGTCCCGGGAGGCCCCCAAGGACTGAAGGGAGAGTATCATTGTTGGCCGCGGAGAGATGAAGGAAGATGTCAGTGGGTCTGCATGTGATCTGGCTGCCAGGAGGAAGGGTTACTAAACACAAAGGTGTGGGGTGAGGGGTCCCCACTAGGATCCAGGGAGCACATGGTTGCAGCTACTCAGGTTTCTCATGGAGGGTGGAAAAAACAACAGAGAAGGTGCACCTGCTTCTTACAAACCAAAAAAAGGTCCAACATGACACAGCTCACTTGTACCCCGACTCCCCCTCAGGCAGGAACTCATGCACAGCCACGCCTAGATGAAGACAGGTGTGCAAAGGTGGCAGGTAGCAAGGGGCTGGCTGGGCAGCAGCTTCCCATGTCAGGTCCACAACGTGGCAAGAGCCACAAACGTCTGGTTTCTCTTACAGCTTTAACCCTGGTGCTTTGGAAAAACATTCAGTATTTACAAAATATAAAATGTTCTAGAAGCAGTGAAAGGGGTTTAGCAGGTAAGATATGGAAAACTCACGTATACATTTAAAAAAGCAATAATAGTAAATGAGCACCAGCTTTTGTGTAGGGAAGCAATATAATCTTTATTCTTTTTCACTGAGGCAAAGACAAATATTAGAAATTGAAAGATGGATTGTGGAATTGAAGATTTGGACGTGGCTTGTGAGTTGTAGTCTCTAGGTACCAAGTTTAGCAGCATTTGATCTATGGTTGGAATTACTGGACTGTTTTCGGTAGTATCCGCTTACAAAAACCTAAGATGGTTTCATAACCATCTGATCTAGTAATTTTACTCCTGGAAGTTTATTCTAACAGCAACTTCAAAACATGCACCTTTTAACCATAACTAGATAGATTATTTTTTATATTTATACAATAAGAAGTTGAAACAATGTAATTAGCCAAAAATAAAAGGATTGATAAATCCTTTTATAAATGAATCCTTTTATAAATTTATAGGATTTATATAAATTTTTAGGATTTAAATAAATTTATATAAATTTGTAATCCTTTTAAAATTTTATAAATATTTATCAATTTATAAAAGGATTTATAAATTGGTACATACACTCCATGACTGCTATAGTCATGGATGGTACATACACTCCATGAACTACTAAAACTAAATTAGAAATAAGTTTTAATGAATCAGAAAATGATTACTAAGTAATAAGTATACACAGTGTAGGTTAAAAGCCTATGTACTGCTGGTTGACAACTATATAAGAAAAATCCATGCATAGAAAATTCTGGAAAGAAATTCACCACACTACTGTAATTTAAGGGATTAAATTCTAATTATCTTCTTGTTTGTAGTTTTAAAATTTTGACGACATTATATATTTAGAATAAGACGTTAACCATTAAAAGATGCTTCTGGAGCACCTGGGTGGCTCAGTCGGTTAAGCGTCCCATCTCTTGATCCCAGCTCAAATCTTAATCTCAGGGTCTTGAGCTTGAGCCCCATGTTGGACTCCATGCTGAGTGTGGAGTCTACTTTAAAAAATAAATAAAAGATACTTTTCAGCATTGTGATAATGAAGATGTTTTGTTATAATAGGATATTTATCTTCATAGCAGTTATCAACTGGAAATGAGTTTTTGTGGCAACTTATAATCAATAGTTGATGATACTTTCCAAATTCCATTTATATTTCTTAATGAAACAGCCTAGGATAGCACCTTCTACAAAGTTTCATTTCAGTTAGATATTTTTATCTCTGTTTATCTTACGGATGATGGAATTTTAAATTTCTTTTCCTGAAAGTATTTCAAAGCCCTCTAGTAAGTATATACAATTGTTTCCTTGAAGGAAAAACTTAACTTCAATAAGCAAAGACTATGTAGAGATCTATAAAATAAGTCTATAAGCATTCTGGAAAAGATTTCAATTTCCTAGTTTTGAAAATGCCAATATCATAATTGTCATGTTCTAAAATAACTTAATCTAGAAAGTACTTTGACTTTTAAGTATCACCTATTAAATATTTTCCCATTATCATTGCAGTGTAAAAGTCCAAGAACTTAATATCACGATGGATGGTGTGAACTATTTTTTGTATTTATTTCTAGAGAAAACTCCCTTCTATCCCCATTAATCATGTCAGTTCCTTCATCATTAACTAGAAGTGTTTCGTTATTCGTACTTATATTCCCACACCTAAGACTATTATAGCAGTCACCAAAATAAAATGCTGGCAAGCTCATTTTTATGATTATTTCTACTGCAGGGTTCAGAAATTTTATAGCCAATACTCAGTGAACATCAAATACTCGTAATTCTTTTCTATCAAGGCATCAAGTCTACAAAGGCCAAAGTATCAGGAGAAAACCCAGAGAAAAAATCATTTCCACCACCACCCCCTCACCACCGAAGATGTGTAATAACACTCAACTAAGTCTAAAAAAATTAAATTTCATCAAAAAATACAGATCAGTAGTCTTTTCTCCATATTTTGACCATTTAGGGTAGAAAAATTACATAAAGAACAAATCAGAGAAAGAAGGGTTGTGGTAGAGGACGAGGGGCCAGCTGGGCCAGGCATGGTGGCCTGTGGAATGCTTTGGCTAAAAGGAAAGCACAAAAGAAGACAAAGGCAGACACAGACAGAGGTAGTCTCCCAAAAAGAGCCAAAATGACAAGACAAGCCACTTGGGCACACTGTCAAAGGACGCATTTCTCAGATGATGATGATGATGAGCATTGTGTCATGTGCCTGCTGGCCAACTGTTGTCCTCTTTAGAAAATGTCTATTCAGATATTTTGCCCATTTTTTAATTGGATTGGTTTTGGTTTTCTTTTTTTTTTTTTTTCTTTTTTTTTTCTTTCTTTTTTTTTTTTTTTGCTGTTCAGTTGTGTGAGTTCTTTATATAATTCGCATACTAACCCCTGACCAGATACAGGATTTGAAAATATTTTTTCTAGTTCAATAAATGGCCTTTTCATTTTGTTGATGCATTCTTTTGCTATGAAGAAATGTTTGTTTATTTATTTTTAAGATTTTCATTTATTTATTCATGAGAGACCCAGACAGAGAGAGAGGCAGAGACACAGGCAGAGAGAGAAGCAGGCTCCCCGCAAGGAGCCCGACGTGGGACTCAGTCCCAGATCCCAGGATCGCATCCTGGGCCCAAGGCAGATGCTCAACCGCTGAGGCACCCAGGCATCCCTGCAGGAATGTTTAATTTGATGTAGTCCCACTTGCTTATTTTTACTTGGGGTGTCAGATTTAAAATATCATTGCCAAAATGGATCTCAAAGGAGCTTATTGCCTGTTTTCTTCCAGAAGTTTCTTTAACTGAAGTATAGCTGACGTAAAATGTTCTATTAGTTTCAGAGGTATAGCATAGCAACCCAACAAATATGTACATTATGAAATGTTCACAATTAGTTGCTGTCATCAAATAAATTATTTCAAATACAAATTTATTTCAATATTATGGACTATAGGGGATCCCTGGATGGCTCGGTGGTTTAGCGCCTGTCTTCGGCCCAGGGCCTGATCCTGGAGACCCGGGATCGAGTCCCACATCGGGCTCCCTGCATGGAGCCTGCTTCTCCCTCTGCCTGTGTCTCTGTCTCTCTCTCTCTCTGCGTGTGTGTGTGTGTGTGTGTGTGTGTGTGTGTCTCATGAATAATAAATAAAATCTTTTAAAAAATATTACAGACTATATTCCATATGCTGTAGTTTTATTTATTTTATAGCTGTAAGTTTGTACCTTTTAATCCCCTTGGCTGTTTCACCTTTCCTACCACTGCCCTGTGTTCTGGGAACCATCGTTTGCCCCCTATACTTATGAGTCTGTTTTTCTTATGTGGTTATTCATTTGTTTTGCTTTTTATTTTATTTTTTTAAAGATTCGGTTATTTTTAAAGAGCCCGTGCACAAGCAGGGAGAAGGGCAGTAGGATGAGGACAATCTCAGCAGACTCCTGCTGACCACAGAGCCCAATGCAGGGCTTGATCTCACGACCCTAAGAGATCATGATCTGTGCCAAAATCAAGAGCCAGACTCTTAACTGACTCAGCCACCCAGGCACCTCTCTTTTGTTTTTTAGATTCAAGATCTACCTGAAATCATAGGGCATTTGTCTTGCTGTCCAACTGATTTCACTTAGCATAACAGCCTCTAGGGCCATCCATGTTGTCACAAATGGCAAGATTTCATACTTTTTTGTAGCTGAGAAATAGTCCATTTGATATAAAATATATATAAATACATATATCACATCTTCTTCATTTATTAATCTACTGATAGATACTTAAGCTGCTACCCTATCTTGACCTTTGTAAATAATGCTACAATAAACATAAGAGTGCATATCTTTTTGAAATAGTGTTTTAATTTTCTTCAGAAAATTCCCAGAAGTGGAATTACTGGATCCTATAGTATTTCTATTTTTAATTTGTTTGAGTCACCTCCAGAGTGCTTTCACAACGGCTACACCAATTTGCATTGCCACCAACGGTGCATACGGATTCCTTTTTTCTCCACATCTTTGCCAACTCTTAGTTCTTGCGTTTTTTCATGCAGCTATTCTGATTAGTGGGAGGTGATATCTCGTTGTGGTTTTGACTTGGATTTGCATTTCCCTGATGATAATGTCGTCTTTGGAAAAATGTCCATTCAGTTCCTCCCCCATATTTGTTTTCAGTTGAACTATTCGGGTGTTTGGTGGTGAGTTGCGTGCAATTCTTTATGTGTTTGACATATTAATCCCTTTTTTGGATGTACTGTTTGCAAATATCTTCTCTGACTCAGCAGGTTGTCTTTGCCTTTGGGGGAATGGTTGCCTTGACCGTGCAAAAGCTTTTCTGTTTGATGTCGTTCCAGCTGTTTATCTTGGCTTTTGTTGCCCTTACCTGGGCAGATGTGTCCATAAAAATGTTGCAAGGGCTGATGTCCAAGAGATTACTGCCTCTGTTTTTGTTTACAGGTTTTAAGGTTTCAGATGTTACGTGTAGGTCCTTAACCCATTTTGAATTTAGTTTTATATGTGGTGTAAGAAAGCCACCCCGTCCCATTGTTTTGCGTATGGCTGTCCAGTTTAGCCATCACCATGTGTTGAAGATACTGTCTTTTCCCTGTTGTGTATTCTTGCCATATATGTCCTAGATCATTTGACCAGATAAGCAAGGGTTTATCTGGGCTCTCTGTTCTGTTCCACTGAACTATGATGTATTTTTGTGCCGGTGCCATACTGTTTTGATCACTGTAGATTTGTCATATAGTTTGAGTTCCAGGATTGTAATTCCTCAAGCTTTATCATTCTTTTTCAGAGTAGCTTTGGCTATTTAGAGTCTTTTGAGAGTCCATATATGTTTCAGGGTTCTTTGTCTTCTTTCTCTGAAAAATGCCATTAACATTTGGTTAGGGATTGCTTTGAATCTGGGAATTACTTTGGGTAGTGTGGATGTTTTAACAATATTAATCCATGAGCATGGAATATCTTTTATTTGTGTCATCTTCAACTTCTTTTATTAATGTCCTATTTTTCAGAATATAAATTTTTCACTTCCTTGGTTAAATTTATTCCTAGGTATTTTATATGTTTGGTGTGATTTTCACTGGGATTATTGTCTCAATTTCTCTTTGTCAATAGTGTATAAAAACAAAACAGATTTCTGTATATTGATTTTTATATCCTGTGACTTTACTGGATTTATTAGGGGTTTTATTGGTGGAGTCTTAAGGATTTTCTATATGTATTATAATGTCATATGCAAATAAGACCATTTTTCTTCTTCCTTGCCCATTTGGATGTCTTTTATTTATTTTCCTTTTCTGATCGCTGTGGCTAGGACTTCCAGTACTATGTTGAATAAAAGTGACAAGAGTAGGAATCCATGTCTTGTTCCTGATCTTAAGAAAAGCTTTCAGCTTCTCATCATTAACTATCCTGTTTGTTGTGGTTTGGTTTACATGGCCTTTATTATGTTGAGGTATTTTCCCTCTATACCCACTTCTGAGAACTTTTATCATAAATGGATGTTGAATTTTGTCAAATGCTTTTTCTGTATCTATTGAGACTATCACGATAATTTTTATCCTCCAATTGTTAATGGGTACTGCCTTCATTGATTTGTGGATAATAAATCAGCCTTGCATCCCTGGAATAAATCCCACTTGATTGAAATGAATTATTTTTAATGTATTTTTAAATTCAGTTTGCTAATATTTTGTCAAGAACTTTTGCATCTCTTTCCATCTGTTCATCAGGGATATGGTCTGTACTTTTCTATTTTTTTTATTTTTTCTTGTTTTTTGTAGTGTCTTTATCTGGTTTTTAGAGTCAAACTAATACTGGCCTCATAATAAATTTAAAAGCATATTTTTTGGAATAGTTTGGGAAGCATAGATATTAACTTTTCTTTAACTGTTTGGTAAAATTTATCTGTGAAGCCATCTGGTTCTGGATTTTGTTTGTTGGGAATTTTTCGATTACCAGTTCAATTTCATTACCAGTAATTGGTCAATTCAGATTTTCTCTTTCTTCTTAACTCAATCCTGGAAGATTGTATTTGTAGAGTTTATCCATTTCTGCAAAGTTCGTTACTTTGTTGGCATATAATTTTTCATGGTAGTCTCTTGTAATCCTTTGTATTTCTAGGGTGTCTATTGTAATTTCTCCTTCATTCTGCTTTTCAGTTCTCTTTCTTGATGAGTCTAACTAATCAATTTTATCTTTTATTGATTTTTATCTTTTCAAAATCTGGCACTTAGTTTTATTGATGTTTTCTATAGCTCTTTTAGTTTCTACTTCATTTATTTCCTTTCTGATCTTTATTATCTGCTTCATTCTACTAACCTTGGTCTTTGTTTTTTCTGGTTTAAGTGTAAGGTAGTAGTATTCATTTCAGATTGTTCTTGTTTCTCAAGGGAGGCCTGTATCACTCTACACTTCCCTCTTAGCATGGCTTTTGTTACATCCCAAAGATTTGGAACCGTTGTGTTTTCATTTTTCATTTGTCTCTGGATATTATTTTATTTCTTCTCTTATTTCTCCATTGAGCCACTGGTTGTTTAGTACGTTGTTTAGCCTTTACATGTTTGTGGGTTTTTTTCCAATTTCTTTTCTTGAAATTGATTTCTAGAGTCCTAGCATTATGGTCAGAAAAGATGCTAGATATGATTTCAATCTTCTTAAATTCATTGAGACGATTTGTGGACTAACATGATCTATTCTGAAAAATGTTCCATATGCACTTGAATGTGTATATGGCTCTTTTTTTGGATAGAATGATCTGTATGTATCTGTGAAGTCCATTTGTCTAATATCTTGCAAAACCACTGTTTTGTATTAATTTTCTGTCTGCATGATCTATCCATTAATATAAGGGGTTAAGTCCCTCCTAGTATTTTATTATTATCAATCTCTTCCTATAGGTCTGTTGATATTTGCTTTATATATTTCAGAGCCCCAAGTGTATAGATATTTAAAATTTTTATGTATTCATTCATTAGATTGACCCTCTATTCATTATAGAATGGCCTTCCTTGTCTCTCATTATGGTCTTTGTCTTAAAGTCTATTTTGTCTAAGTGGCTACTTCAACTGTTTGCTTGCTTTCACATTGTTTTTTTTTTCCTTTTTTTTTAATTAATTTATTTATTTATGATAGTCACAGAGAGAGAGAGAGAGAGAGAGGCAGAGACAAAGGCAGAGGGAGAAGCAGACTCCATGCACCGGGAGCCTGATGTGGGACTCCATCCCGGGTCTCCAGGATCGTGCCCTGGGCCAAAGGCAGGCGCTAAACCGCTGCGCCACCCAGGGATCCCCCACATTGTTTATTTTTTTTCCATCCCTTCACTTTCAGTATGTATGTGTCTTTAGGCGTTCTCTTGGAGGAAGCATATAGATGAATCTTGGTTTTCTATCCATTCAGTTACCCTATGTTTTTTGATTGGAGCATTTAGTCTATTTGTATTTGAAGTTATTATTTTTTGAAGTAATTATTGAGCGGTATGGGCTTAATGTCATTTTGTTAATTTCTGGCTGCATTTATAGTTTTTCTCCGCTCTTTTCTCCTCTTGCTTTCATCCTTTGGGATCTGACGAATTTTTTTAGTGTTCTTGGAATCCTTTCTCTTAACTTTTTGTGTATCTATTCCAAGTTTTTGGTTTGTGGTTATCATGAGGTTCATCTAGAACATCATTGTTTGATAGAAGTCTATATTAAGTGTATGTGGCTTAAGTTAGAAAGCATTCTAGAAGCATTACATTTTTACTCCCCACTCCATGTTTTACACATAGGATATCTTATTTTACATCTTATTTGTGTATTCCTTAACTAATTTTTGTAGCTCTAATTGATTTTACTACTTTTGTTATTTAACCTTCTTGATAGCTTTAAAAGTGATTGATCTACTGCGTTTACTGTATGTTTGCTTCCACCAGTGAAGCTTTTTCCTTTCATAATTTGTCTTATACTCATGGAATGTTCTCTTCACTGAATAAAGTTCCTTTAACTTTTCTTGTAAGGCCAGTTTAATGTCGATGAACTTCTTTAACTTTTGTTGGTCAGGGAAACTCTTTATCTGTCCTTCAATTCTGACTAATAACCTTGCTGTGTAACATTTTTTTAAAAAAATATTTTATTTATTCATGAAAGACACACAGAGAGAGGCAGAGACACAGGCAGAGGAAGAAGCAGGCTCCTCGAGGGGAGCCTGATGTGGGACTCAACCCCAGGACCTAGGGATCATGCCCTGAGCCGAAGGCAGATGCTCACCCACTGAGCCCCCGAGGCATTCTGCTGTGTAACATATTTTTGGTTGTAGGTTTTTCCTTTCAGCCTTTAGAATATATCCTGCCACTTACCTCTGGTCTGCAAAGTGTTTGATTTTTTTTTTCACTTTAATGCTTATAAATATGAGACTCTACATCTGTTACAACAGTGCATTAGTGATATAACTTGTAAAATGCTTTTCCATTCCTTTGGATTTTGCATTTGATGGTTTCTCATCTGTCCTTGCAGGTAGATTGAGCAAGTTCTGGTTTTGTGTTTGTTTTTCTAAAAACATTCACTAGATATGATTCAGAATAGCTTAAGGCTCCCTTTTAAGCATAACAGTTAAATTAAAAAATTGCCAGGAAGTCCACGAAACAGGATTTGCTTAAAGACTAACCCACAGAGTTAGCTGGAGACTAACGGTGCTGAGATGTGCTGGGCCGGGCCATCGTAGTGTTTAGCTACGTGTCAAGAGCATTAAGAAGTCCAGGTTGGAGGTGCCAGGCCTGAGGCACCAGCTGTGGAACCTCTGTGATGTGGCTGCAGTAGGGTAATCACCACTGAAGGGACACTTAACTGGAGGTGGGCATTCCTAGGGCCCAATATGTGGGCACAGCGGCTGGGTGGCATGCAACAGGAGCTGAGGAGTAGTTGGTCAGCAGGGTACCTACTGACATGGCCGTAGTGGTTATAGCCACCATGCCCATGCTGATGCCATTGCCTCTAGCTGGAGGGATGGGAGCAGGGTACATCATCACTGGCATGTCGTTGGGCTGCCCCACTGTGGTGTGGTGATGACATGAGGGTCAACTGTGCACAGGAGCTGTGTATCCTATGTGCCTGTTGCACATAGGAGCTCTGCTGGGCATAGGCACTTACATACAGGGCACACAGTGGCCAGCAAGGGCTCCAGGAGTGGGAGTACGGTGGCGCTACCCTGCTGGTGGAGGGACTGGATGCTTTGCAGGGTGTGCCAGGAGTTTAACCTGTTTGAAAGTTAGGATTTGCTCCAAAATACATGTTGGGGGAGCAAGCAGGAGTGGTGGCTGCATAGAAAGGGAGAAATCAGCTGGATAAGCAATTCCTTTGGCATTTGCATAGGGAGCCCCAGAAGAACTAGGGCTATAAATCCGACTCATGTTTTCAAGAACAGGCCATGTTGGAGGTGGCCTGGGCCTCCATGATCAGCATGCACCAGCCCAGAGTGGATCCATGAAGGGGCAAATGCCCCGTGGGCTTGCTCCAATGGGGGGCCGAGCTGCAAGTCCCCCATGTCTGCCACCACTTCCCCAGATGGTGCTTCCAGTTGCTCCATTCTGCCCAGCCCACCTCTCCTACTGGCCTGCAAACTTTCTGCTGAAAAATCATCTGATGGCCTTGCAGTGTTTCCCTTGTATGTAACAGTTGGCTTTTCTTTTGCTTGCTGCTTTTACGATTCTCTTTATCTTTAATTTTTGCCATTTTAATTATTATGAGTATAATAATTATTATTGTGTGTGGACATCACTGGGTTCATCTTGGTTGGGGCTCTCTGTATATGCTGAAACTGGATGTCTAGTTCCTTCTTGGTTAAGGAAGTTGTCAGATTATATGGTTTCAAATAAGTTGTGTTTTTTTTTTTTTTATCCTTTTGCCTCTCTTCCGTAGGAACTATTATAATGTAGTTGCTTCATGTTGCCACAAAGAAACCTTAACCTTTCCCAAACTTTCTTTAAAAATTCACTTTATTTTTGCAGTTCAGGTTGGTTTCTTTCCACTATCCTGCTTTCCATAGTTGATCCATCCTTCTGCATTCCTTTTTTTTTTTTTCAAGATTTTATTTATTTAAGAAAGAGAGCATGAGAGAATACAGGCCGGGGAGGGGGGGGCGGACGGGGGAGGCAGAGGCAGAGGAGAGAGAGCAGCAGACTCCCTGCTGAGCAGAGAGCCCAACATGGGGCTGGATTCCAGGACCCTGGGATCATGACCTGAGCTAAAGTTAGGCACTTACCCGACTGAGCCACCCAGGCACCCCATGCTGCATTCTTTAATCTGCTGTCGATTCCCTCCAGTTTGTTTTTCTTTTCAGTTATTGTATTCTTCAGCTATGACTGGTTCACTTTTATATTTTTGATCTTTTGTCGAAGTTCTCACTAAGTTCACCCACTCTTCTTCATTTCAGTGGGTATCTTTAAGACCACTGTTTCGAACTCTTCACCAGGTTGATTGCTTACCTACATTTAGTTTAGCTCTTTTACTGAGGATGTGTCATGTTCCTTTATTTGACTCATATTCTTTTGTCTCCTCATTTTGTCTGAATCTTGTTTGCTACTGTATATTGGGTAGGACAGCTATGTCTCCTGAACCTAAAAGTAGTGGGCTTATATAAAAGATATCCTGTGGTGCTTAGGAGCATAATCCCCCCGGGTCACCAGAACCAAGAATCCCAAAGGTGCCTCCTGTGTGGGCTACATGGGCCCTCTCGTTGTGGCCAGGCCGCAACTCCTCTGGGAGCACTGATGAACAAGGCTTGCCCCAGAGCAGCCAAGTGAGAAACCCAGCTATAGCTACAGCAGGCCCGCTGGCAGACATGGCCAGCTCTTCTTCTATCCCCAGGGTAGGAGTTGACCTAACTGGGTGCCGGGCTCTGCAAGGACTGCCTGCCAAGTCTGGCAGGGCAGAAGTCACTCTGGGAGAACACTGGTCCCAACAGATGTTTCCAGCTAGTGTGGTAGAGCAGGAGCCACAGTGGAGGACCACCTGGCCCTGTGAGTGACTTGGGTCCATAGGGAAATACCTGGTGGGGCAAGCAGTGCCAGCGGTGTAGATAGTGCCAGAACTTGCTCTAGTAAGCATCTGTCTGGCTAGGCAACCGGGAAGGAAGGAAAATGGTACCCACAAGAACATCCAGTCCTAGATACCATCTTGAAAATTCCTGCCCCTCTAGCATACATCCTAAATTGATCAGTAAGTCGCCTTCTGTATACTCCAGCTGCTTTTCAAACTGCTGCATCAGTTTGTCCTTGGGTGGAGGTGAGATCAACATCCTCCTACTCTACCATCATTTCCTCTATCAATATTTCTAGGATTTTCCTGGTTCCAAGACTTACATTAACCTGTCTACTCCATTTAAACTTTGTATATGGTGTAAGAAAGCAGCGCATTTCCATTCTCTTGTAAGTAGCTGTCTAGTTTGGCCATCAACATGGTCTTTTCCCCATTGTGCATTCTTGCCTCCTGTCAGATTAATGGGCCCTGTAAGTGTGGGTTTATCTGGGTTCTCTGCTCTGTCCTACTGAACCACAGTCTAGTTTTGCATCAGTGCCATACTGTTTGATCACCTTAGAAGTATAATATAGTTTGAGTTCCAGAATTGTGGTTCCTTCCTTGTCAACAACACTGCACCTGTCCAAGTCTTCCTTCCACCTCCAGAAAAATTTTAGGGTTCTTTGTTCTCCTTCAGTGAAAAACACCGTTGGAATTCGGATAGGGATTGTATGGAACCTCTGTATGACTTTGGGCAGCGTGGACATTTTAAAACACACTAACTCTTCCAATCCACAAGCAAGGGGTATCTTTCCAGGGGTTTACGTTGTCATCACTTCCCTGCGTTAACATGCTATGGTTTTCCATAAACAAGGCTTTCACTGCCTGGGACACATTCATTCCAAAATATTGTATTCTTCCCAATGCACTTGTAAATGGGATTATTTTCCTTATTTCTCCAATGGTTCACGGTCAGCATATGGAAATGCAACAGAATTTTTGTGTATTGAGTTTGTATCCCGTAACTGGCCTGAACCTGTTTCCTAGTTCTGTGTTTTGGCAAAATCTGGAGGGTACCCTGTGTGTGGAGTGGAGCATCTCCAGAACCAAGTTTCTTTAATGAAATTAAATCATAACACCTGTGAACAAGGACAGGCTCCTTCTCCCTTTCTGATTCAGATACATTTTCCTTCTTTTCCTCACCTAAATGCTGTGGCTGGGACTTCCACCATTATGTCAATAAAAGTGGCAAGAACGTGGGCATCCAAGTCCTGCTCCTTCTCTTACAGGAAAAACATTGTACTTTGTGCTTTTGAGTATGACATCCTTGCTGGCATCGCCATGTCTGGCCTTGGCCATGTTCGTACGTACATTCCCTCTCCACCCAGCTGGTTGAGAGAGTTGGCTACACCCAGATGTGGCAGCCCGCTGCCAAGTGCTTTGTCTGAATCTGCTGAGGGGAGCATATGACTTTTGCGATGCATCACATTTGCTGACTTATGGCTATTCAACCGACCCGGCATCAGAGGAAGAAATCCCCATGGATTGTGGCGCACAACTGTTGTGATGTATTGTTGAGTTTGCTTTGCCAATATTTTGTTGGCAATTGTTACAGCTCTGTTCACTGAGGAAGCTGGGGTCTATTTTCCTCTGTAGGGGTGCCCTGGTGTTGCTATCATGGTGATGCTGGCCTCATAAAGTGGTTTGAAAGTGTCCTCACCCCTTGTCTGTGTGGGGACAAGTGTGAGAAGGATTGGCATTTGCTTTCTTTGAGCAAAGTGTGTAGAATTGACCAGCCAAGCTGTCCAATCCTGGATTTTTACTGGGTGGAAGCTGATACTGGTACTTGGTCCATTCTAATATTCTATTTCTTGAGGATGTGGTCTTGGGAGGCTATCAGTTTCCAGGAACTTATCCATTTTCATGGTGTCCCCCCATTTTCTAAAATAATTACTTGTAGGAGTCTCGTGATCCTTCACATTTCTGTGGTATCAGTTGGAACATCTCCCCTTTCATTTCTGATTTTGAGGCCCCTCTCTTTTTTTTCCTGGTGGGTCTGGCTAAAGGATGTGTCCCTTTCATTTGTTTTCAAAGAACCAGCTCTCAATTTCATTGATCTTTCCTATTGCCTTGTTAAACTCCATTTCTTTTATTTCCATGGGGATCTTTGTTATTTCCTTCCTTCACTTGACTTTGGGATTCATTTCTGTTCTTCTCTTTCTAGCCCCTTGAGGTGCTATAAACTTTCCTTGTCTGTTTGAGATTTTCTTGATTTCCTGAGGTAAGCCCATGTTGCTACAAGTTTCCCTCCCAGAAGTGCTTCATCTGTGCCCCATCCATCTCAGTACGATGCCAATCCATACTGAAACTTGTCACAAGGTTTTGTTTTGCTTTGTTTAGTTTTTCTTCTCAAATTTCTTCCTTGACCCATTGGTGGCTCAGGAGCATGCAATTTAATCTCCATGTAGTTGCAAATATCCCAGTTTCCTTCTTGTACTTGATGTCAAATGTCCTGAGATTGTGGTTGGAAAACATGCTTGATATGATCTCAGTCTTCTTAAAAGTATGGAGGATTGTGTGGTGAGCCAACATAAGATCCATCTACAAGGATATTCATCGTGCTTCTGAGCAAATGTGTGCCCTGCTGCTCTGGGATGAGGTGTCGTACATATATCCACAAAGTCCATCCAGCCTACTGTGTCATTTAAGGCTGATGTGTTTTCCTATTGATTTTCTGATGGATGACCTATCCCTTGATGTAAGTGAGATACTAGTGTCCCCTGCTGCCGTTCTATACTCTGTTTCTCCCTTTGGCCCTTTTTATATTGGCGTCACATATGCAGGTGCCCCTTTATTGGGTGCACAAATATTTACAAACATCATCATGTCTTCTTGGTAGGTTGACCCCTTTCCTATATATAATGTGCTTCATTGTCTCTTGTTACAGCCTCCCCGTTCAGGTCTATTTTGTCTGATAGAAGTATCGCTCCCTCAGGTTTCTTTTGGTTTCCATTTGCATGGAATATATTTCTGCCTCCATTAACATTCAGTCTGCGTGTCCTTATATCTGAAGAGGGTCTCTTTTGGGCCACAGGCAGATGGGTCTGGTTTTGCCAGTCATCCAGCTACTCTGTGTTTTTTCATTGGAGCATTCAGTCCACTTACATTTCAAGTAATTATCAAGAGGTATGTGCTTATCACCTATTTTGTTATTATTTTCTGGCTGTTTTCATAATGCCTCTGTTCCTTTCTTTCTCCCTTGCTCTGTCCCTTTGTGGTTTGAGGACTTTCTTCAGTGTGCTGATACCCTTCAGTGGACCCTTACACAAGTTTGAACTGTGTGGGTACTACTTGGATTTTTGTTTTTGGTGAATACGCTATTGTAACGGTTTTTTTCTCCTCCAGATTTTCCTTTTTTTATTGAAGTACAATTAATGTGTGCTATTATGTTAGTTTCAGCGATGATCGAACAGTCCTACATCTTTTGCTGTGCTCAAGATAAGTGTATTCTTAAGTCTTTTCATCTCTTTCACCTGTTCCCGCCACCACTCCTGCTACCTCCATCTGCCAACCATCAGTCTATTCTTTGTATTTAAGAGTCTGTGTTTTGTGTGTCTGTCTCTTTTTTCTTTGTGTGTCCTTCTATTTCATCTTAAATGTAACGTTTGAGTGAAATGTGTTTGTTCTCTGGGTGACTTATTTCACTTAGCCTTCCTTATACCCTCTAGGTCTATCCATGTTGTTGTAAATGACAAGATTTCATTCCCTTTTGTGGCTGTGTACTATGCCATTGTGCATAGATACCATGTCTTCTCTATCCATTTATCTATGATTGGACACTTGGATTGCTTCCATATCTGGGCTATTGTAAATAATGCTACAAGAAACATATGGGTACATCTATCTCATGGTGTTAGCGTTTTCATCTCCTCTAGGTCAATATCTCATAGTTCAATTACTGAAGCCTACGGTAATTCCATTTTTAAGTTTCTGAGGAACCCCCATAGCATTTTCCGCAGTGGCTCCACCAGTTGGCATTGCCACCAACAGTGCATGAGGGTTCCTTTTTTTTCCACATCCTTTTCCAATGCTTGTTATTACCCGTGCTTTTTACATTTAGCCATCCTGACACGTATAAAGTAACAAGTCATTGTGGTTTTGATTGACAGTTCCCTGGTGATTAGTGACATTGAGCATCTTCTCATGTGTCTGCTGGCCATCTGAATGTCTTCTTTGGAAAAATGCCTATTCAGGTCCCCTGCCCATTTTTGTCTTCACTTGAGCTATTTGGGTGTTTGGTGCTGAACTGTATGCTTTCTTTATGTATTTTGAATTTTAAACTCCCTGGCTTTTAGAATCAGGTGACAAGTGGCATATTCTGGTCATAGCCATAAAAACCAGGGCATTCGTTTTTGTGCAAGTCTCTCTCAGGATATATTGGCTGTGTTGATAGTAGTAGAAGTGGATCATGAAGATGACACCTCCTGAGATAAAGGGGGAAAAAAAACCTGACTCTTAATATTTCCCTTTCTTTCCATAGAGCATCTCAACAGCTCTCTGCTCCTACTGATCATGCTTTAAGATTAGCCGATGAATCTCTTTCAAATAATGTCTGGGGACCCTTCAAATGGCTCCTTTTGTGCTGAGCTTTTTAATGTGTTAGTCCTTTAAAAGGCATTTCTCTGCTGTCTCCTTTGGGTCTCATCAAGGTGTATGCTGTTGGTTTTTAAAGCCAGGTATTTGAGAGTCCTCTCTCATGTGCAGGTGATAAAAGTTTGAGTGCCTCACGTGGGGTACAAATCCTTCACTCTTCAGGGAGATGTTCCAACTTTGTGATTTTCCTCCCAGTTGTGGGTTAATGCACCAGGGATGGGGTTTATGGTGAGACCACGTCTCAGCCCTCTAATACCCACCTTGATGTGATCCCCTTTTCCTGTTTGCTAATGTGAATGAGCTGCTCAGTTAGCTTTCAGGTCTTTTTCAGAGCAATTTTTTTTTTTTTTTTTTTTTTTTTTTTTTTTTGTATGTAGGTATAGAGTCAATGCGTCTATGGGAGGAGGTGGGTTTAGAATCTTCTTCCTTTGCCATCTTGGACCACCTTCTTCTATTTTCTAATTAATAGCATTCATTATCTTTTCTTGCTTAGTTTCATTTTTTTAAACCTCTAACACAATACTATATATGATGCTGATAGTCTAGTACCTTGCTCTAGATCAAATTGTTTTAATGTTTCACCATTTAAGATACTATTTGTTATCATTTCTGATAACTACTCCATAGTTTCACTGTTTTAATTTTCTAGTATAATAATTTATGCTTATATAGCTTCAAATACTGGGCCATCCTAGCAGTCTCAAAATTTGCTGTAAAATGTTCTTCTCATACATCCCTCTATCCCCCTTTGGAAAAGCCCAAAATTTGCTGTAAAATGTTCTTTGGAAAAGAAAAGCCCAACTATTTAGCCCATCCCCCTTTGGAAAAGCCCAACTATTTTGGAAAAGCCCAACATCCCCCTTTGGAAAAGCCCAACTATTTGCTAAATAGTTATATAGAATATATAGAATATAAAGAAAATCTATAAGTGGACTATTCAGCTCCTACAGCCATTTATTTATGAATAAATGTATTTTTTCAGAATATATTTGAATGCTAAATATGTACCATACTCTATGGCGTGGGTGTGTGTGTGGGGGTGGTGTACGTGTGTGTGTTAACTTTCTTAGCAATCTTTTGAGGCTGATAGACATAACTCTGTTTTACTGATGAAGAAACAGACCTAAGGATATTAATAATAATTTGGCCAAAGTCCCAAAACCAAGTGGTAATAGAATCAGATCTGAACCCAAGTTTACAGCCTGAGCCTTTAACAACTGTTATGTTTCTCATTAATGCATTAGAAAAGAACAAGAAATAGCAGAAGCTTCAAGACAGCAGACAAATGTCATATACTATTTATTCAGTTTCAAAATTCTACTGAAATGACAGCAAACATTTGTAAAATAAAAGTCTAAACAATATAGAGAGCAAAAAGGAACATCCAAGTATTTTTGAAATTCTGACAAATTTCTAGAAGACAGAAAACAAGGAGCATCAGAATAAAGGAAGTCACCAACGAGACAAAACAGGCATCCTTTTAGGCCAGCCAAGCCCTCCAGAGAGGACTCCAAGTTGTGAGACGTTAGGTAGAGAGTGAGCCTGGGTTGCTGGCAGTCTTCGGTTTTACATAAAGGCCTATATGTGAACAGTTGTTCCAGTCAGCTCCTCTCTTTACTGTCTCCCACCCAGCAGTCATGGGCAATGGCATGAGGAGTAACAGTACCTGCACAATGTTAATAGGTGCTCCTTAAAGAAATTGGACTACAATACATGTGTGAAAATGGGACAGGCTCCAAACATGTGAGTTGGCCCCTAGATTATCCCCTTTGTCACTTGACAGCAAGGAAAACATCTAGAGTCCTTGGCTCGGCCTACAAGATAGCATCCAGTCATAGAAAGGGAAGAAAAAAAATATTCCAGTCAAAGGCATATTTTGAACTTGAGCAAAGGTAAGGAACAATGTGTTAGGCTCAAGCAAATATGACTTGCCAGAGGATAAAGGTTAGTCCTGGGTGTGACAGATGTTAAAGCTAGAGGGGCAGACAGAAGCCAGATCTGGAGCTTGTACCTGCCCTGTAGGCAAAAGGGAACTGAAGGATGTACTACAAGGATGTGAGATGGTCAAGACCACTGTCTTGGCAATTGTGTAGAAGGGGGAGTTGGGAACGAAGGCTCCGTGGGTATCTTAAAACAGTAGTTCCTGGAGTGTGGCCTGGGGAGGCAGCATCAGGACTTGGGAGCTTATGAGAAATGCACGATTGGGCCCCACACCCACCTACTGGCCCTGAACCTCTGGAGGGTAGGGCCCAGCGCTGTTTTAATAAGCGCTCCCCCGGTGGTTACGATGCATCCCCATTTGAAATCACTCTTCTAAGGAGCTAATACCTCTTCTCTCAAGATATTTCATCTTCTCCATGAACCTTTTCTGCCCCACCCCTGTGGAGTGAATCATATCCTCCATTGTCATCCCCTCTGTCTCCGATACCTACTTCTACAGTAGAATGTTCCGGTGCTTCCTTGTCAGTTTTGTCGTGCCAACCAACACATGTCTTCATGTCAGGTAGTGTCTCTCACCTGCCGTTACAGGTCAGCAGGACCTGGCAAAGCTCTTAATGAACTAGTTTGCTGAATGGAGGAACATCAAAGTACTTATTAGGAGGCATTTGTTGTAGTCCAATCAATAGATGAGGAAATGAGGTCTTGAGTCAAGTGTAGTTGGGATGGGCCTGAGAAATATTTAGGAAATAAAATGGGAAGGATGCTAACAAGAGCTAACAATTATATGACGCTTACTGTGTACCAGGCAGTTTTAAGTGCTTTACATCTATTTCTGTTTAATCCTCACAATAATCCTAGGAGGTCGCTACTATTTTTTCTCCATGTTATAAATGGGGAAACCGAGACTAAGTAATTTACCCAAGTCAGACTAATATTCAGTTGACATTCAAACCCAGATGATGTTTGGCAGCAGAATCCTTGTTCTTTACATTATTCTGCTTCCAGACGTGTGCTAAGGTTTTGAGTCATTGGGTAAATGGAGTGGCTTCAGCAAGGACACAAAGACAGGAAAAACCAGGGGAAGATGCTGAGTTCAGCTTCAGATGCTCTGTTGAGATACCTTTACAGGGTGTCTAGCAATAGTTTGATGGAATAGTCTGAAGTATAGGGGCATGGAATGGCCTGGATATATGGATTTTTTTTAAAGATTTTATTTGAAAGAGAGAGAGCGAGCCAGCCAAAAGAGGGGAATAGTGGGCGAGGGAGAAGCAGATTCCCCTGCTGACCTGGGGCCAGGATCATGACCTGAGCCGAAGGCAGATGCTTAACCGACTGAGCCACCCAGGCGTCCCTAGTATATGGATTTTAAAATCAACATGCAAACAATGAAAAAAGGATGAGATGACCTAGGAGGTATTTATTATAGGTATCCCCACTTTTCAAAAGTTCATGTTACACCACTATGCGTTTATGAAGGACTTACTACATCAGTACCTGTTTTCGCTAACCAAAAGAAACCCAGAGAGGACTTTTGCTTTCGTGGGGGGGTGGGGGGGGAGATGAAAATAGCCCTCAGCAGCTGTTTCACAGCAAGCAGTTCTAGAGGCAGTGCACACTCCACGCAAGTAGCACCACCAACTCCTTACCTGGCGACCACACTCAGCATCTCTGCATCAGGCTGCTGTAGCTTTTTTATTATTATTCATGAGAGAGACAGAGAGAAAGAGAGGCAGAGACACAGGCAGAGGGAGAAGCAGGCTCCCCATGGGGAGCCTGATGCGGGACTCAACCCCAGGACCCCGGGGTCACGCCGTGAGCTCAAGGCAGATGCTCAACCGCTGAGCCACCGGCACCCCAGGCTGTCATAGCTTTGAACTATGTCTATGGGCATCTGTGTTTTATCTCCATTTACTTTGTATAACTGTTAGCAAGATGTGTACTAAGGTGCCAGAAAAGCCTAAAAGGTTATTTTTGGGTCTAGGAACACTCACAAAGGTTTCCATACAGTTCATGGGAGCTGCATCTTCATTTTACCCCATTTTGACTTATGAAAGGTTTCATAGGAAGCTCTACTTCCTATGAAGTTCCTACTTCCTATAGCAGGGGAAACCTGTGTTTATGAGCCCAGTGGACTGAAAGCCCTAATGAACGATATTGAGGGAATCTAAGATGCAGTGGCCTCATAGGTACAAGGAAGTCCCAGGAGACAGTAGAGTCCTAGAACCCAAGGCAATAGGTAGGCTCGTGAAGGGAGTGAACAGGATTAGCATCAATGAATTCAACGAAGAAAAGTACTGAAAGCCATTTTGGCATCTTAAGTCACTAAAATTGGCTTGCTGTGATCACCAACGGAGGGAGGAAAGCCAGATTAGAACACGTTAAGTGAAAAGACAGCAAGAAATTGGGAAAGCAAACCTCCTCTACAAATACAGGACATCTTGTGGAAGATGCAATATAAAAAACTGTTTTATATGAGACTTCAGTGTACTTTTGGGCCAAGCAGATGGACCCACTCGAAGTGGTGTTGAGAATAAAGTGGAAAAAATGAAGAACCAATTTTATGAACCAAAACCCAGGAGAGGCTGGAGAGCGCTGGGTTCTGGGAGAGTTTGGTCTTGAACTAAAGGGCAACAACTCAATCTGAGAGAAGGATATGAGTGAAGATGGGAATGGATGTGAGGGGTTTAGGTGGAGGGGATGACCTTAATTTTACTGATAAACTGAGATTAATGGTAGGCCATTGGGTATGGAGAAGAAAACTAAGTGTAAAACTTAAAGGAAGCTTTAGGGAATGGAAGAGTAAGCATCCCTAAATGCAGTAAAGAGGACAAGTAATCTGAGGAATAAACCATTTCTAAACCCAACCAGGGGGTCAGTACCAGAAGGAAAACAGAAGGCTAGGATGGGCTGAGAAAAAATGGTGGATAATAGACTGCAGGACTCTGAGGTCAAAGGTGAGCACAGAATTTGCTGGATAGGAAGTTATTGTCAGAGTAGGTTATCAGAGGTGAAGTTCGAGTAGCTCTGAATGGAAATACCTAAGCTGTAGCCCTCAGAGTGGGCAGCTGGAATAGTAAAGATGAAGTTGATAAAAGCAGGAACCATAGGGTTGGAATATCGAATAAGCATATCTATGTACATATGTGAGAAAACGCCAACATTGCTGGCACTTTTAGTGTAGTTTTGCTTGGAAAAATACACTGGAAATGGCAGTGGTGTGGGCCGGGGCAGGTGGGGGCACCTTGAGGTAGGTGATCCATTGCTCTTGGGCCTGGGTGCCAGCGTTAAAAGTGGGTAACAAAATGTGTTACTCTGGAAAGGCTGAGGGAGTTCTGGAGGATAAAGATAAGTTCGGAAAGCTCCAGAGAGACGGAGTGGCCGTGTGATTGACAACTTGTAATAGGGGTAGGAGCATCGGATTTTGAGTTGGTTTTGGCGGGGCGTGCAAGGTGACACAATTCCTCTACCTCCCTTGTCTCTTAAAAAAATCACAACTCAGCTTGAGCTTACTGTGGTCACAGATGCCTTGGGAGTGAGTGCTCAGCTGTAGGCACGACCACGCCTCCTCGCCCACCTAAATGTGATCACAAGTGACGGCAGCTCACGGACAGCACTCGGAACGGCACCCCGGTGGGTGAGCCTGGGGCCCAGGAGCGGGGAAGCCAAGCCCCCGTGCTACCTAGAACAGGCACCCGAAACCCTCTGTTGTGGACGCTGCTCGTATTGCAGTATGATTACATGTACTTCCAATATCCAATCGATGGCTGTCCTGCCAATTTTATTTCAAAATCCTTTCTCTCCAAACTATACTCTTGTTCCCATAACATTTCCCTCCCCTGCATTATCACCCCAGGAATCTCCTAATTCATCAACAAATGGTTTACTTGCCTTTTAATCCGTTCTCTGAACTGTAGCAAATTATTTTTTTCAAAACTACAAACCTGATTACAGGACTGCCAAGCCCTTAAGTCTGTGGGTTTAATTTCAGTGATGATGGCCAGCCCAACTGTTTACGAGGCCCCGGACCACCTGCCCTCGCTGGCCTCTCAGTGCTCCCGTACCGCCAACCACAGCCACTCAGCCCTCAGCAGGCCCTGGGCCCTTGTCCCCGGGCTCTCACCAGCTCTGTTCCCACGGGAGAGCACAGCCGCCTCGGCTCAGGCTCACTCTGAACCCCCGACCAAGAACCTGGCACAAATCCTCCAGCAGAACCCTGTTATTTCCCCTACGACGATGCAGTTTCATAGTAATTATCCAGCGTGTTTTCCCCACTATCAAGCACACGGTACTAAGGGGTAGGAGAGGGAAATGTAATTAGCTTTGCCTTTGATCCATTAGAGAAATGGAAGCCTGGCAAACTAGTTCACATGGATCTTGGCTGTAAAACACACGAGCAGGGGAGACAGCAGCACACGAACAGCGACACACGGCCGTCTGGGACACCCGACTGTACCTCAGGGGGCAAGTGCTGCTGGAACAAACTTCTAAGTCTTTTAAATTTTAAGGACTGATTTTCAAGGTTATTCTGGACTTAAACTGGGGGCCAATCAACCTCATTAGTATTTCAATAGACCATGTAAAAGGAAAAGAAACCTTTTTGTGCCTAGGCCAGTTCTCCCACGTGGTACTGAAATGGTTCCAAAGCATCACAGGCTACTCCCTCAATGGTCCTGCTTTGAGGAACAGGCAGTTTTGTGGTGGTTTTCCTGCCACATGCCCACCACTATCAGTCTTTAAATCCTATGTGTGGGTATCAAGATTCATATGGAAGCATTTAGTTGTCTCCACATATCAGCTAGTCCTAGAAAAATAGCAAAAACCGGCTGTTATTGGCTTAATTCCAATAGCTGCTTTCAAAGTTCAAATATCTAGTGTCTTGGAATTATATGAAATAGCACTACGTGGCAGGTCTTCGCGTACTATAGCTAAACAGGAAATTACCTGTGCGGGGAAATAAGTCATTAGTTCAATTAAGTAAATTAATAGACAATTCTCTTGAAGAGAATCTGAGCAATTAAAAATAATCCACATCCTCTTCTTTTAAGAATTCAAGAAAAATGTACTAACTGCCCATGGCTACTGTGCCTGAACTTTTCTATACAATGTATTAATCCCAAAGCAAACTCTTCATACTCCCCAGTACAGCAGCAACCCCTTTATACTCTTATTTCTCCTAAGTGTGCAGAGAGCGTTTTATAGCCAGGGAAAAACGGTATGTTAAGGGATCTAAGACCATCCCTTTGCATCAGAAGAGGTTATATAGAAACCTATTTCCACTAAATCATGAGAGTTGTACTTAATGATAAGGAAGAAAATAGGTTCATTAAAAGTAGTACTTAAGATGATGAACGGACACAAGAATGTCTGAAGCTTTACACCTAATAGTTCTCAGTTGGTTATGGCTGCTAGAAATAATCTCTGGAACAGTGGCTCTTAACTGGGGATAACTTTGCATACCCTCCCCCCACCGCCACTGGGGACCTTTGGCAAAATCTGGAGACAACTGGGGGTGGTGATGGTATTACTGGTATCTAAGTGGGCAGAGGAGGAGTATCTTAATGCACAGGGCAGCCCTTCTGACTGCTGTGCATATAGTCCAAAATATCAATTGTGCCAAGGGTAAGAAATCCTGATCTAAAAAGAACATGTATTTTTTCCCCATTTTTTTATATCTAGAATAAGGAGCCAGGAGTTTATTTCCAGCCCTTTCAGGAAAGGCTTAGTTCACAGATGGTAATGATTCCAAACAAAATGCACATTTGTGAGTCTTCTAAAAATATGACACTAGGATTATAGTAAGCTACCATCATAGTAGGTAGTTGCCCTTACCTAAGAAAGCAGCTGAGTTTATGCTAAAAGTGAAATGTCTGTGAAATAAGTAAAACAGTTTTTCAGAGTAACAGGGTTGATACAGGCTATTAAAACAAGGTTACCCAGTTCTGGAGCACAATTTAGATTTATGGGTGTGTTTGAGAGAGAGAGAGCATTTCAAAGTAAAATCACTCATTGTGCATCAATCATTAGTGTGTATTTAGCCATTATCCATAACTAGTTCCAATATTCCCTAATCTGGGGAATTTTCAGTTCAAATATAAGCTTTTTCTCTTCCAAGACCTAAGTAAAACAATTTGCCAAAATCATCACTGATACTCATTTAAGATCAGAATTAAAAGGTTTGAAGAGGTCAGGGTATTAAGATTCATTCTACTAAAAATTTTATTCTGAAACCTGATACACACAGACATCACAGGGTTTAACAAAGTAAAATTACCTGCAATATTTCCTCCAGTAGTTTTAATTGAAGTTGGTTTCTATGATGTCCAATGAAAAATCCTGATTTGAATTTAGAACTTTCTAAAAGCAAAACCATGTTGCTGATAAATCTCGCCCTAACTTGTAGTGTATGTGTTCACAAAATCTTATTTTTCTAATAACGGGAAAAGCAGTAATTTCACTGTATCTTTCTTAAGAAAATGGCCTTATTTGGTAAGCTTTTGGGAGCCTGCCACCAAATACCTCTACTGTGTTCCATTTTTACAACCAACTAAAGGTATCAAAGGAGTTTTATAATTAAGCGGAAAAGTAAGTTAAAACCAGAATATCCTTTTCCAAACAGTAATATGAAATGTTACTGTAGTGCTCATTTTCCATTCTACAGAGGATTAAGTAAGATTAAAAAAAAAGATATGAAATCTGGGGTGGCAGTGATTTGAAAAACAGATTCAATTTAAGACAGAGCTAGAATCCAAAATTTGCTGAAAATTTTATGCTCTTTAATATCAAAACATCTACTAAGCATAATATATGTAGAGAATGGCAGTTAATTTTAACAATTTAAATTTTTGGTAAAAAATGTGGGCAGAAAATGTTACCTCAGCTTTTTGTGAAGTATTACCACATACTCTGTCATGTGACTAAACAAAGCTTACATGGCTCATTAACTAAATGTTTCAATGACTAGGGACTTTGACTATTTCATTATTTATGAACTTCAATCATGCCTATATATTCATTTACTGTCCGTTAGCTATATATAAAATACCAAAACATCCCTTATAACTGGTTAAATTAGATATGTCCCTATGTTATTTACCATTTATCCAACAGAAGTATTTAAAAAAAAATAAGACTGGTTAATTATGATTACATAATTAACATCTTTTGGTAAATTTTTTGGTAAATATTCAAACATTTGAAGTCCTCATACCCCTATCTCTTAAGCATTCTAATTCCCAATGGTTAGGAAGCTTTAGCCATCACTAATAGGAAGACATGACCACCTTTTTAAAAAATGATCGTTCAGTGCTATCGATTTTATATGTAAATTTTTAGGTTAGGCCTCGCTATACCAAATTTCCTTTTCGCTTTAGTTCCATTAAATAACCTCAAAATGCAACTCCTCATATTGAACTTTTTTTTTAAAAAGTAGGTTGATGTGTCAAGAAAATAAGCTAACAACTATTTTTCTATTAACTTGTAGCTCTCCTGAGAAGTCTACATAAGCAGAACTTCCTAATACATGAAAGACTGTTAAGAGTAGTATGAGTGGCAGACCAGGACTAGACTTCACACCCTGCAACCTCCATTCTAGTATTGATATCACCACTAAAAGTACAGAATTAATCAGTATGACTCAGCATTTAAATTCTGAGTATTCTTCTGTTACCTAATTTTGTTATGTAAATATATATATTCACATATACATAGATTTTAAAAACCACTAAAACCAGATATACTACTAGAAAAAATGTAATCTATTTTATATTAAAAGATAAAATTTCAGCTATGTTAGAAAAATTAGCAGTCTTCCAAGACTTAAAAAAAAAAAATAAAAAAAAAAACATGCATCTTGGAAGTTTTAAAAAAAAAAAAAAGAAAGAAAAGAAATCCAATACATGAAAAGTGTTTGGATTTAACTTTAGACAATTAACTAAGACATTCACACAACATATGCATGTCAGTCTCCTATATGGTCCTAGAGCCTGCAGTATTGTAATTTATTGTGAAACCATGTAACCAAATACTTAAATATATCCACAACATCTATACCACGGTAATGCATAGTACATAATATACTGACATCTCAAATTTCTATTACAGTTTTATGCAAATTATGGTATAAGATTATCACCTGCCACATTTTTGAAATGGCACCAACTTCATGTAACGTTCTATATTAACGTACTAAAATCCTTACTGGTAATGTGATGTCTTACGCATTATCTGAACATTTGAAATCAAGCTGTTAATCTAATAACCACAGTATGTTATCAATTAAAATCACTGCATAGTCGGATGTTAAAGCAGGAAGTTATACAGCGGGAAAAGTATTTCTAATTCACAGTTTCAAAAATAAAGGGTGCAGTTTTCAAATATCTGATTGCTTGAATTGGTCAATTTAACAACTGCCTCCTTCAATACATGTAAACTATGTTTGCACAGCATTAGGAGATGTCTTTTATTTCAGAAGTTCTTACTGTTACAGGAGCACCACAAATTTGAAGGAATTGGCTACAGTGTGAAATGAGCTCACTGAAGGATATGTTAAATAAAATTTTAACTACAATATAAGATACTGCAAAGCTTTGTTTCCCCCCCAGCACAGACCCCCTTAATCAGGAAAAGTAGTCAACACTTACCAAATACATATGTAAATTAGCTCTACAAGGGAGGGGTGGGGAATCTAACTCAACTAAAAGAAATTACTATATTAACAAACCTGTGATGTGATCGTCAGCTTCAGAATTTTCCTAAAAATAAAATTCAAAAGCATACACAGTATTTGTATCCTTTGATAAGGAATGCAGGGATCCAAAGGGAATGAAAGAAACATCTGGTTTTAAAAATTTCTAAGTGGAAACACACACACACAAATGGGTAACTGAGAAAAACTGAGTACTTAAATATTCAAATTTTAAATGTGTAAGAAAATTTATAATAGAAAAAGTGGCAAATTGTTATTGTGACTTGATTTGCTGAAAACATCTGCAAATTCACACTGGCATTAAGAAAACCAAAGTTTCAAAAATTTACTCCCCTCTCTCTCTCTCTCTCTCCCCAGATAGGTTTTCTGTGCAAAAATAAATATCTGAAAATTGCACTAATACAATAATACTTATTTTAACTTTTGTTATTATGAATAATCTGCACATGCTGCTTTACAGACAATACATATTTGTAAACTTGCTCATGCAAAATTAGTGTGCGCAACAGGGATATCTTAATCCCCATACCTAAAAAATGATACCTTATTATTTTTAAACTGCCAAACCCTTTGAAATGTAACAAATCTTACACAGATAACCTTGTCTGCCAGCTAAAAATCAATTTATGTTGCTGAAACAAAAAGTTATACAAGAAAAACATGGTTTTCATCTTGCAGAATTTTTGATTTTTAAAAGAAAATTTATAAAAGAAAGAAATTCATGGTCACAAAATTTTAACATTTTAATCCTAAACATTACAGGGCAAATAGATACTGGACCCTATCTCCATAAATCCTAACTTTTAGTTTCCATTTTTTTTAAATGTTGCCCTAACCACTAAGACATTAGTGGTTTTACAACCTCTGGAGATTGTGGAAATACATGTTTCTGAAGGAAATGCTACAAAAACAACAATGGAAGAAAGCCAAACTGTCTCCATGAAGGAAAAAAAATATGGAACATTTTGAAGCCTTAAACACTTCTTTCCATGTCTTATGATTAACCTGTCAATTCAGTGCATCATATGGTCAATGTAATGGTCCCCATGTTGAACAAACATCTAACTAGTGTCCATTGATTCCAAGTTAGTAGATGATGAATCTTTCTGGATACTTTCAAAGATGGCCGCCAGCTCAGGGTTAGAACTGATCTGGGACTGGAATTCGCTCATCAGCGGACTCTTCTCTGCTTCTGGAATGGTTAGCAATGCTGCTACTGCTCTCATGGCAGATCGCTTTAGTTCATCTTGCTTTTCAAACTCCTGCTTTACTGAGTTTGCCTTCACCTGTAACATAGAGTAAATTTATACTGTGTTATAAAGACAGCTCTTGAACAAAATTTTAAGCATGTAGAAATTTCTGGTAAATAAAGCAAAGCTATTTTATAAGCCTCAAAGGTACATTCTACTCTAAACAGCTATTTTTAAATTTTTAGCAGTAGCTGTCTTCCTTTAAGGGAACATTTTATACAAAGCCCTTTATAAAACAGAAAATCCAGAGCCTGACTGAAGCAAAGAACGAGATCCAGAGCCTTATGCTTATCAAGTAAGAAACTACTCCTTAATTTAGACCATTAAGTAAGACATTATTCTTCAAGAACATCATGTACTGACCTCTCTGCCTTAAATTTGTGTAACTTTTTATGTGAAAAGTCGTTTTACCTTCTGAATCTAAAAATAATTCTGACTTCATTTTCAAGGTCTGTTTTAAATACCATGCTCATTGGAAGCTATGATTCCTCCCACCCCCACGACAATTCACCGTTTCCTCTTTTGTGCTTCTATCACATTTTATCCTGTATCAATACTTCAAAATAGGTATCATAGTGTTGTAACATTAAATAAAAGCTTTTAAGAATAGCATTTAACAAAACACTTAAACCAACTGCTACATAGGGTGCTAGCATGGTTAAATTCAGAAAACTACAGTAGAGAATCAACAAGGATCTTGAATATACCAAGCCTGGCCTTAGGTGATGTCTATTAGTAATTACCTTAGTTGTACATGTGGCACGTAACGGCTCAACAAGTCGGTCCAACCTCTGCAGTACTGCACTTGGACAAAGGGTGGAGAGTCTCACCAACATTAAAAATGTTAGCATCTATTAGACATTAAAACAAAAATTTAGACTTGCATTATTTTCTAAAGACAAAATTCTGATAAAGTTTTTAAGAGGAAAGGATTAGCAAGTACCATAAAGTTTCATTTTAGTGTAATCTGCCACTTGGAATCACATAAATTTGTTTCAAACCTTATCCTAACAGATCTCAAACATCAAAAAGACAGGCTATTCAGATTAACTCAATAACCACAGTCTTTTTTCTCTTTAGACTATAAGCTGTAGAATGAAGCAAGAGGATTCTATTACTTTTTGGGGGGCTTTGTTCATTGACTAATGAGAGGGTCAGTTTACTGCCAGATATGGAAACACAGAAGTCAGGATTCTGACAGTATGCTAAATGACTGTTCAGCTGCCACTTTTGCCTTGACTAAAGGCCCTAAGAGAAAAGTAGAATAGAGATATAATGCAATCCTTTTTAAAATCACCCTTTTATATATATAGTTCCTATTTAAAACGGACATGAGCAAATAAAGAGCAGTTATAAGTTCATGCTCTAAATCTAAGAAGCAAGCAAAAAAAAAAGCAAAAAAAAAAAAAAAATCTAAGAAGCAGTGGGATTTCTCTCTATTTGCTTCTACACTTTGTACATGTGAAGAGTCCTTTTGTGTTATCCTTTAACATAACTTTTGATATTAAGCCTATTAATATCCTACTGGAAAATAAAAATCCTTCATTTAGATGAATACAACGGTTATCATACAGAACAGCTCTAACAACTGTCAAGATAAACCTCCCTGGGAAGACTAGTATTCAATATTAAGACAGGCCAAAGGGGCATCTGGGTGGCTCAGTGGTTGAGCCTTTGGCTTGGGTCATGATCCCAGGGTCCTGGGATTGAGTGCCACATCAGGCTCTGGGCATGGAGCCTGCTTCTTCCTCTGCCTCTCTGTCTCTCTCATGAATAAAAAAATGTTTAAAAAAAAAAAAAAAAAAAAGACCCAAACTATCACACATTATACTCTAAACAGCAAAATTTGTCTGGAAATAATACACTAAAGCAAACTGGCACAGAGAATTTCTTAGAATTTTCCATCTACAACGTAGACTTGACTTCCTCTTCCAATGAAGCTTCTGGATTTTTTCCTGATGCTATACTGTATCACTATTACTTTTGCATATTCTAGTTTATAACACACTTACTAGAATCATGGCAAGCAAACCAATTTTCCTTAAGAGTAAATCACAAGGGTGAAAGTCACTACAGCAAAGTCTTCTTCTAAAACAATCTATCAACAGGCACAGACATCTTACCTTAATATCGTAATGGTCCTTCAACCCATCTTCAACATGATTTAGGAACTCAAAGATATCTAGCCTATCAAGGCAACTATCTAAGAGTGTGTACATACACTCAAAAGCTGCCTTTCTGATATCCAGTCCGTCATCAACTGTATGCTTAAATGGACCCATTTCTACCTGTTGAAACAAAAAGAGAATGTGTGGGTATACTTCAAAATAAAAGACAAGCTTTGACAAACAGTAAAGTAACAAACTTACCTCTCTTATCAGCTCCTTTCTAACTTTTGTTTCATTATAAAGATGTGGCAGGACAGAATCTAGAAGATCCCGTATTAATGATGGTTTATTATGTGCCGCTGAATTGAATGTGACCAAGGCTACTCTTCTTACATTCAAATCTGGGTCTTCCAATGTTTTCAGGAAATCACCTGAAAATTATAAGAGAAGCAACATGTAGTCAGGGTAGGCTTAAAATAAAACACATATTTTTTTCTAAATGGGTAAGTTTATTGTTGACATTATTGTTATTTCAATGCAGGGCATGGAAGAACATGAATGAAATGATAGGTGAACCATAGAGCTTTTTTGGGCAACAGGTAAACTATCAATTAAATACACTTACATTCAGACAGGATAACCAACTCTTGGCAACACTCTATCATGCAGAGTGTATGGAATGAGAACCCAAAAAAGTTCCCTATTAACTATCTATATTCTGTAGGTTGCACAGAGAAGTGATGTGATGAAGCCAGCAGCAACATAAATGATTCAAGAGTTCAAAATTAGTAATCTCACTAAAAAGCAACAAAAATAGAACTTAAAAAAGAGTTCAAAATAAGGTAAATAGGATGAGGACAGATCCATTGCTTCATAAACTGAATACTATTTATCTGATGATGAAGAGAAATGTGCCTTCAAAATATTTTTATTTCTATCTTTAATGAAGAATATATGAATTGGTAATAAGAGGGTTAAGAATACAAAAGGAGGAAACTGAAACCTCACATAGGACAAAAAGCAGAAATAAGTCTGATGGCGATCCAAATCCCTACATTTATTTGCCAACTTTTGGCAAGTTACGATAGGCAAGAGCCTCAGTTTCTGAGTTTATAAAATGAGAACTATCAACTTTTTAGGGCTACATGAGTAGAATAAATTGCATGTGTACTGCTGAATAGTGTCTGGGACATCCCTGGTATTCACACATGGAGTTACTGTTCATCACTGTGTCATCACAACCCTGCAGTCAGCAATCTTTTGGGACACATAGAGAAAAAGAGAGGGGTTAACACTTGAATGTATCACAAGAGCAATCTGAAAAAAATGGGAAGGAAGTAATACCTCAGATACCGTATGCTGGTAATTTAAGGCTAACCACCCAGAAAACTTCTAATTACAACAAGTGTTCAGGATGTACCCTGGTTCAAAAAGGATTTAAACATACCACGCTAAACCTCCTTACCCCTCAGCTTAGAATTACTAAAACAGTAAATCAAAATAATTAAAGTATCTCCTTTCATAAATGCATCTAAAATATTGCTGTTATTATGGACAAATGATGACAGGGACTAGGATCACTAATCCTCAACGCTGGTTTTGTTGTTACAATTTTTCAAAAGCTTCTGAGGTGTCCTAATGTTCATATAGTCACAAATAATACTAAACTAGATCATAATTCAATGAGAATGACCATCAGGTTGTGGGGTTGAGCCCTGTGTCAGACCCCACATTCAGCGCGGAGTCTGCTTGGGATTCCCCCACCCTCTGCCCCTCCCACTTGCTCACTCACTTTCTCTCAAAATAATCCTTAAAAAAATAATATATTAAAGCAAAAAACAGGAGGAGAACAAAAGACAAGAATCTTCGAATTCAGACCTTCTTTAAATTATTTCTAGGTCCCAACAATAGCATCCATTTATCCCTGTATCCCTCTTATTCTGAATTGATAATCCATTTCTGTAATTCTTTTAAATTGTTTTTTATTTTCCTTTCTGGCCTACTGCAGAATGGTACAAGCCCACAAAGCTTTTTTGCCATATCCCTCTATCTCTTTGCTGTTATCTGTTTGCACTGTCTTCAAGAAAACACCACACTAAGTTCTGAAGGTTTTTAGTGTTACCAACTCTAGGAAAACTGATGATCAAAACAACACAAGGAAGTTGTAAAATCATTAAAAATAATTCTTGTCCTCACAGAATCATAGATAGCCCTAGTCTCTTTTGGCTGTCTCTCTCTCATTTCTACTCAACTCTGTTTTTTATTCTTACACTGTTTCCACCTTACCTAAGGAGGTTTCCACAGATCACCTTGGCAGC
The DNA here is from genome assembly GCF_018345385.1 of Vulpes lagopus. NCBI lineage: Eukaryota > Metazoa > Chordata > Mammalia > Carnivora > Canidae > Vulpes > Vulpes lagopus. The sequence continues at coordinate 59,879,838 of NC_054828.1, forward strand.
CCGAGGGTTTACAATTAATAACAGAAAACTGGGGCTCTAACAGATCAAGCAAGATTTATTTGTATCTGGTCACAGACCAAATATGTAGTTGACTCTGAAGACATCCTAGTGAATTTATTTGCAAAATAAACAGATAATAACTTCAAACTAAAGAATGATATAAGTATACAAAGATCACACATTATCAATTATCTTTTTAATGAAACAATTACCAGACCCTTAAAAACATTTTCTTTTAGTTCCTTGGTAATATTTTTAGTTATTAATCAGTATGTTTATCTTTGTTTCCACTTACCTATGCAGTTCTTTAACAGTGGATCAATAGGTTGTGGGTGATCAGAAATAGTAAATTTCACAGCTGTAACCACTGAGCTTCGGGCATATGATGAACCTAATTTAAAAAAATTTTTTAAGTCTATTGGTATGCAAAGTCACTAAAGTCCATGGACATCTTTACTATTTTCAAGCCACTTCAACTGACACTAGTATCTTCAATTCCTTCAAATTCTCTTTGGTCAAGAGGGATGGTACTTACTGCTCTCAGGGGAGACAACATTTACTCATAAGACATAATTCCCAGATTTCAAAAGAAATAATGTCTTCTGAGAAGAAGACCTGGGAGAGCACCAGTGGGAGATCTGATCTAGCCCTCACAAAAGGAAAATGTTTAAACTTATAAAGAGCTTAAAAGCTCTTCAACTGTTTTCTTAAAAAAGCAGTTTCTAAAGAAAAGAAAGCAATGGCTCTCATTCGCTAGTCTAAAAGGAGTTGCCACTGGTAAATTGGAAAACAAAAGTCTTTTAGGAGCCTACATTTGAACTAATTAAGTTCACTAATTTTAATATTATAATTAGTACTACGCCGTCCTTAATATGTATTAACTCAAGAGACATTTGCCTTTTCCACATTTTAAGACAAAAGAGTAACATTCAAATATAATGAACAGAAGGAACTACAACTGATTAACCATGATCTTACTACTCCATCTTTTAAACAACAAAATGTCACTTGAATCTGGTTCCATATTGCAACATAAGGCATAGGTTCTACATGTACAATACAAAAGGTTTTAACTTCTGCATTAGGCACCTTTCAAGGTTAACAATTGCTAGTAAATTTTTTTAAGTTAAGAAAGTCTAGATACCCACCTGATATCAAATACCCCTTAAGCCGTGGAAGGAGAGTTTCTGGATCAATTAGAGTGAGTTTCCCTAGACATTCAGCAACAACATTTCTGGTTCCTTCTTCTGCACACTCACAGTGCTTTAGCAATAAGGCCCAGATGTTTTCAACATATGGTTTAAGGCCCACTACTGATGCAGAGCTAATAATTTCCTTCAAAGAATGAAGCAGAAGATACTGCCTTTTGGGTTGACTGGTTATTTCTTGTAAGACAAATGGTAGATACTCAGGAAGATTGCCCACACTAATGCTGCCTAAAGCATAGGAGGCCGCTGATTTAACTTCTTCACTAGGAGATGAGAAGGCTTCTAATATTACAGATTTTAGTTCCAGCTGCCCACTTAAGTCAATATGATGCCCAACTTCTCCGAGAGAAAGCAGAGCTAAGAGACGAATGGAATCTGTAGACCTTGAGTTCTTGACATCTTGAATAAACTGACCTACTACAGCTGGTCCTTCTTTAGGGCATGCTCGAGTAAGGGCAGCTACACATTTGGCAATAGAATAGTAAGACTGCTTGTGAGTAAGAGCTGTGCTCTGAGAATAAACGGGACCAGTCAGCATGCGCAACAAATCCATGTATCCTAGATTATTTGTTCCAGTGACAACCAGAGCTTGGAAAAAGTCTAGCATGGCGCTAAGAGCTCCCCCCTGTAATAAAGGTGATCTCACAAGTCCAATAAGTTCATTGAGAATGGATCCACTTATCTTTGAAAGGGAGGAGGGATACACTTTTGCCAGTGTGGTAAGAAAACTGATAGCCATCTGTGAAACATGCATATCACTTTCACTGATAAGAGGTGGGAGCTCGTCTAGAACTGCATCAATCATGGCAGCTGTCAAGCTGTCACTATAGTTTTTAATTAGAATATCTAGGGCAGAAAGGGTACCCAGTTTCAAAGCTCTCTGGTTTTTCCTGAGAAATGAAGCAAGGATAGGAACCCCTTCTCCCAGGACAGGCCTCAAATCTATCTTCAAAGGCGACCCAGCAATCAGTGTCAATGCCTTCACTGTAGTTAACCGAGTAATTTCATTCTTTAGTCTCTCCAAGAAAATCTGAAGTGTATTGGGCAAATCAGAACCCAAATTGTCTCCAAGGTTGCAAATAATTTGTCCCATACAGGAAATAGCCCTTTCCTTGACCTCCTGATCAATGTCAGCTGCTTTTAACCTCTTAATGGTACAGGTAAATAGATCTTTGATATAAGGAGTTGCATCAAACGAGGAAGGCTGATCTAAAGGACGAATTACTTTGACAAGCTGTTGGGTAACAAGAAGTGCTTCAGATGTAATCTTGTAAAATGGGTCTCCAACACAAGCCACCACTGGAGGAACCAAAGCCTGAACGTGAGGATGGAAGACTTGAGGAGAGTGGTTACAAAGGATTACATACAGACACGACAAAGCATCAATCTTCAAATTTGATGAGCTTGATTTGTCATTCAGTGAGAAAATGATTCCTAAAAAAGTCAATGAGAAAAGTCCAATAATTTTTAGGTAGTTCTAGGAAAGAAAAAATTAAAAACTAATCCCTAAAATATTACTAAAGTTTCCGCTTCATTAAACTACCTCTAAAATAATAGAAACTCCACAATCTATAACTGTCAGTGCCAAAAATTTTAAGACTAGACTTTTTACTTGAAAATCTCTAACTTTAGGTGTTTAAAACGGTTTTTTACGTGCAAATTAAGTTGTACAAGTGACCTTTTTGAAGGAAATGATTGTTTAAAGCTTATCAAAGAATTAATAAAGTCTGTTATAAATCCCTAAAGTGATTAACTATTTTTCATACCTGGTACAAGTACAGGAATGTGTTGCGTTAGCGCCCCAGGTAGTACATTTACCAGTTCAGTTAACATGTTAAAACAACACTGTCGGGTCTTCACACTTTTTTCTTTCATCTGTTTGTGCAGAGCTTTAACAATGTTGGGAACCTGTAATTATCACACACTTATTAGCTGGTTCAGCTACTGGTATTTCCTCGGTACACTTAACATAAATTATCAGGGATGGGGAGAGAGGGAAGAATTTAACATGACCGTTTGATACAAATTTTGTTGTACCTATTACAACATGTGGTCTCTTGGAACTCTATCTGCTTTATACTGATAATAGAGAAAAGCTATCATTAGCTTTCTACAGAGCAAGAAGTTTTCCTTGACTAATATTTAATTATGAAATATACAAGACTAAATAGAAATCAAACCAAATAATAGCACAGATATGCATTAAAAGAAAAGTGACAAATTATGGAGAAGAAACCATTAAATTATTTATACTAATCTTATTACGGTATGTGTCTGTATGTATCCTCACATCCATATCAGATAGTGATCTGAGAGCTAGAAACAAAACCACCTAATTCATCACTTCATCAGAATTGCCCATGTTTTGCAGAACAACACACCCCTTGAATTGCCCATGTTTTTACCCGACTTCTCTACCCTTTTCTCATTTCCTTCTACAATTAATTTTCAATGTTCACCTTTAAGTTCACCATGACTTTTCTGTTGTTAATTTGTACTATTTGAAAGCAAGACAAATATGTACATCTCCCCTGGGTTAGTTGTTCATTCCTCCCCAACATCTGTTTTTGTAATTTATAAAAATGAACAAATATGTACGCCATGGGGCTGCTGTAGGGATTATATTTAAGATAGGAAATTGCCTAGCAGGCACTAAATATTCAACACATAGGAGCTACAGAGCTCTAATCGTTAGAATCTTAGAAAAGATGTACTAAAGCAAAAAATATCTATGCCAGTTGTTATTAATAAAATACAGAAGTACTTACTGCGTAATAGGCACCACACTAAATGTTTACATAGATCATCTCATTTCTCACTACCATGGGTAGGCTGTTCTAATAAACCATTATTACAAATGAGAAAAGTGAGGTTTAATAAAATGACTAACTTGTCCAGGATCACACCAGCTAAATTAGGAGTGAAGCAACGTATGAACACAAATAGTGTGACTCCGCAGCTCTAAGATTTGTTAACACCAAAGATAATTTTACTGAATCTTAAAATTATTATCTAGTAAAATCAAAATACTTCAAAACAGAATAAACTATTTACAAGTAACATAGTATGAATGTACATAAACTACTACGTAAACATATCCTAGAAGTTTGCTCTTCCGAGGATGTTCTGGGACTTCAATTTCCATATAAAAAAACAATTTTAAAATTCTGTAGTTACAGGCATGACTTTCAACCATACTTTTAAACTGACCTGACTCTGAAGCATGGTTAAGGGTGTTTCTCCCTGCTCCATGGCATCGGGGTCACATAGCCAACTTTGTACAGGACGAGTTTGCTTCAAAAGAGAAAGGTATGCATGAAAAACATCTGCCTTTACATTCTCTTCACGCTCTTTAAATCTGGATATCAGTGCAGGGGAGACAGTCTTGTAGAATTCTGGAAGCATTTCATGCCTTGTGCTAACTACAGCGTCCAAGCACTTGGCAGCTGCACGTCTCACTTTCCAACTCATGTCATCGTCGTCACTGTATTCATCATCACTCCCTAAAGAGAAGTTTTAATGTTAACAGGCTATTAATCATGGGAAAAGTTTATTAATAGAGAAAGTGAACAGATACTCAAACTCAGTTTTAAGATTTTTCACTAACATACAGCAATAGAGAAGCTTTAAAAGAACAAGGACTTAAGACTATACAAATTTACACATAAATTAACCTCTAAAGAAAAGAATCACAACTGTTTTAAACGTGTTAACCAAAAATAAATAAATAAATAAATAAATAAATAAATAAATAAATAAATAAATAAATAAACTTGTTAACCATCTTCTCACTTATGTGGGTAATGAGCAGCTTATTAGTCTTTATGATTAATTAATTTATAAAGAAGTTTCATGTATATTTGTAAAATTTTAAGTGTCCCAGCCTTTTAAACAATTATGACTAGAATTTCAAAGAACTAATACCACAGGAAAATCAAACAATCAAGGAGTTAATAAGATAAATCAAGAAATAATAAGACTGTGACTACAAATGAGGTGTTAAAAAAAAAGCACAGTTATCAATCCCAGGACATGCTGGGGAGAAAATCCTGACATGAGCTTTCCTTATGGCTAAAAGGCTTCTCACTAAATTTGTTGATGGGCTATTAGAAAAAACTAGGTGTATTTTTAACCTTTCAAGATACTCTCTTAAGGTAGTATAAAGAAACTATACTTCCTCAATCACAAGTAAATTCTTTTAACAACAAAGCACCATGTAAAAAGAGAGCCCATCTTCTCCAAATTCCTGTGAATCCTTAGAACAATGTTCCAACACTACTGACTCCATCTTATTTACGTTAACTTTCATTGTGTGTGAAACCTCTGAAAATTATTTCCTTCTACCGCCATAAAGCTGAATCAGCTGGTTAACAAAGTCAGGAGGATAGCAAAAATATTAGCAGTTCTCAGGATGGTCTAAAATTATCTAACAATAATTTTGGTGTTCTTAGGTAAGATTATAGCCCTGAAATGTGGATTCCTCACTGGAGGAAAAAGATGTCTCTTCGCTGGCTTATATTCTACTTAGCTTAGTGACAGCTAAATGTAGCTATTTATGCCTTAGAAAAATCCTAGGATTATGTAATAAAATTTTCCATTCTCCAGAAGGTTTACTTAATTTCATCCTAGCATTACAGGAAAACCCAACCAGATACTTACTAAACCCAACACATTTGACTTATACAAGGTACTATATCAAAATGGACTATTTAAAAGCAAATAGTTGGGATCCCTGGGTGGCTCAGCAGTTTAGTGCCCGCCTTTGGCCCAGGGCACGATCCTGGAGTCCCGAGATCGAGTCCCATGTCGGGCTTCTGCCTCCCTCTCTCTCTCTCTCTCTCTCTCTCTCTCTCTCTCTCTCTCTTGTAAATAAATAAATAAAAGCAAATAGTTTTTCCCATGGCAACCCAACTATGGGAATTATTTTGCAAAAATATACTTAAGTGAAAAAAAGGACTATTTAAACATTAAACACCCTAATCACTGAAATTATATATTACTTTTATGTTATAGTAACATTATGGTGGAAAGGTAGTTATTAGGTATAATCAATGCAAATTGATAAAACAGCTGAAGGACTTGGTTATTTACTTAATATAAGTACTTGGCACACTAAAAACCAACAATCAAAAATGGGAATATACACTGCTCCTGCTTTTTTCAAAGGATATTATATTATAACCCCTTCATTAATATAGCGTATTTATTGAATGTCTTCTGTGTGTCAAACACTATCCTAGGCACTGAGATAAAGCAGTCAATAGAAGCTGAAGGTCTCTGTCTTCAAGAAACTTACATCATCTTAGTGGGTGGAAAATAACTACCTGTGTCAAAAGGGATTAGGCATAATAAAGAAAATAAAAACACCAGGAAGGAAGAATGTAAGGAAGGGAAAAGCCCTGAGATGTGAGAATGAAGAGGGGGTGTGAGAGAAAGTTTTTGGCCTGAGAAACAAAGACAAAGGTACCATTTGTGGATAGAAAAGGCTAAAGAAACAGGTTAGGCAAGAGATGGGGGAAAGGGAGTGAGAAGAAATTTTAGACACCTGAACAGTAAATCAATTAAGCAGATAAATATATAAACTAAGTCCACAGGAAAGATCTAGGATAAAGAAAAAAATTGGGTTTTCAGCATACTGGTATTAAACCCAGGAGACCAGATGAGATTAGCAAGAATATTAGAGTATCACAAAGAAGTCCAAGGCCCTGGAATACTCCAAAGTTTAGTGGTCACGATTATGAAGAGCAATCGGCATAGACTTGAGAAGGAGTAATCACAAAAATAGGACTAATACCAGGAGAGTGTGCTGTCCTGGAAATTAAAGAAAATGCTGCTGATCTGGGTAATAGGCAAACATCTGAGGTCACTGGTGATCCTGTCCATCACTGGAAGAATGGATTCATGAGAGAAGGAGAAAAAGAATTGGAAAGCATTCTTTTGAGTTCTGTTTTAGGAGAAACTGGGCATTAGCTGCCAGAGTGTAATACTGGGTGGGTTAAGAGGGATTTTTTGTAGTTGTTTTCTTTTTAAAATATAAATGAAATTAGACTTTGGGAGAACATAAATTAAAGAATCAAAATTTTTAGAAGTATGAAAAATATCAGGAAATCCACCAACCCACATACCTTGTAACTTACTATTTAATTACCTCCACTATGATTCATTTAATATTAGCAGAAACAACTAAACCTGAACAATCTCTATGTCCTTGAAAGTGCTATTCCTTCAGCATAAATACTACAAATTGTGACACAATGACATCAATTTTAGGAGCCTCAGAAATGTTTAGGTGATTCATGAAAGTTAAATGGAGCCTCCAACAATATTTAGGATTTTTCAGGAAAGTATATATAAAACCAACCAAATTATTGAGTATGTATATCTACCACACAGTTTTAAAATAACATTCATTTCCCTCCTTACAAAAATCCTTTGGAAAAAAAACCTGAATAAAGAACAAAATTCTCTTGGCTACCAATTATAAATGTAGTAGCAACATTTTTTTCTGTATATTAAAAAAATAAATAAAACTGGGACTCTAAGTTTTGTTACCCACTTTTTCACTAGTAGTACTAGTAACTACTTTAATAAATACTATTCTGAAAATGTGTAACAGTTCAATACATACATGCCCCATAATTTATTTAATCAATTTACTATTGTTGAATATTGGGGTCATTTCCCCTTTCACTATTATAAATAAATGAGGTAAGATCTTTCATGTAAATTTAATAAATTCCTTCTGTTTGATTTTAAATACCTTGGTCGTCATCATCTCCACCATCTGCATCCATGGCATTCTCATCTTCATCTTCATCATCATAATTATAATTTGGATCATAAGTAAGATATTTAAGACAAATATTTATAATGGTAGAAACATGAGGATATACTTCCTTAGGACATCTAAAGAAAAACAATAAAAGCTGCCTTGAATAACTATACTTTTCTCCTTGATTGGACACATTTTATTGCCAGATTTTTTCTTCCCTTTAACATAGCACAGGAAAAGTGGTTCCCAGCCTTCCAAACCCAATGGCTTTTCAGCAAGTAGGACTGTTTGTGAAAACGCCAGTGCACATTCTTCTAGGTTTGGTCTTCTAGCTATATGCTTAGAGACAGAATATAGAAATTCCCCACAATAAAGGAGTAACTTCTGTTTCTCACTTAGAAGAACAGAAATGTATCCCACAATTTCTAATTTTAAAAATTTGGTATGACCATAAAGATACTTCTCAAAACTGAGCAGGGCAAAAGATCACTGTAGATAACAACCAGTGAAGTCTTAAGACACTGTGCAGTACCAAATGGTCAATTCTAGCCAAAGACAAAAAAAAATCTGCTCCTCAGCCAGTACGGCCTTCTAGTACATAAATGAAGATTTTATTATCAGAACCAAGGTTTCCAAATTGAGATTTACTGCCCTAGCAAAATGGATATGACAAACTTCAAAAACTGTTGAAAAGATAGAAAATTCACTACAAATTTTTGGTCAAGTAATTAATTACTGCTCTTTGAGATAGTAACTACATTATTAAATTAAACCAAGACAACCATAAGTGCCTTTCCAAAGTCTTTCAAGTCCTAACAATGAAAAGGCAACATTTCAAAATAAGCATAAGGACCTGTATTTTGAAATATAAGATGACATCCACTTTAGATACTGTATTGATTATCAGTTACTAGTTAATAAGACTTTAATCTAATCAAACACATCTGAAACCAAAACTCAAATCCTGGCTATCGGCAAGGGAACTCATTTTCTTCATCCACCTATTCCAGATCTTAACTCTATTCTTAAGGAAAGTTTTTATTTGAATATACATAAAGATCCTAAAAACTTACCTTCTCACAAATGACTCAAAGGCTTGAATGCAGTACTCTCTTAATTCATCGTCATCTACATTACAAAATTTTACCACCAAAGGAATGATCTTCTCAAGGTATTCACCTAAGAAAAGCATATTGGTTCTTTAAAACATTCTTTTTTTTTTTTTTCTTTAATTAAAGAGAATCTTAAAGTATTTAAACATATCTTACCTATTCTATGACCAGCTTGCCTACTAATTGCGGCAATACACTGTATGTAGGTTCTTGTTGTTGACATGGAATCATTTTTGGACAATTCTGACAAGAGATGTTCAATAAGATCTACAAACACTATATTTCCACAGCTCATAACCAGATGGCCAAGAGCAATAATGGTTCTTTTCCTCACTGCAAGTCTAGGGCTGGTCAACTGGGGGAGCAGACAGGTCAGAATTGAAGGATGGAAATTAACAAGAAGTCCTCCTTGCCTTAAAATAAAATAAAAAAAGAAAGAAAACAATATATAAATTCAAGATGTGTCAGTACTACTGAAATGTCCGGCCTCTGACCTTGGTGTATTCAAAGAGTAAAAATTTAGATGACACCAATCCAAATTCATAATTAAAGTGAAACTAAATTCTTTCTTTACCAACCCAACCGAGAAACTGAATTAAGTAAATACAGTTTAGAAATCTCTATCTACTTAATCCATCCCAAAATTCACTTCTGGAATCTAGAATTTATCTATAAGACATCCAGCCAACAAGCTTGAGAATACATCAAAAAAACCCAATGGTGTTGTCACTTTTCCCTTTCCCAGATCTCTGAATTGTTTTCGCTAATACCTTTTTCTCTGTCTAGTTTTCTGGGAGTTCTCCACACTCAAAATCTCAGAATCTCCTGACTACCCCCTTCTCCCTATGGTCTTTCCTCAATATATCTAGGTACTAAGCTGCATTGATCCTGTTGGTTCAACCTTCTCTTCCAAATCATTTCACATGTGCATCAGGGAGTCAATACCAGTTAAACATCTTATGTGCCAGGACCCTACAACTGATCAAGTAACAAAGAGGACAAAAACTCTAACTCATATTTCCTACCTATGAAACTAAGTATAAATTCCCCAACCTATGAAAATTATTTCCTACTACTTTTCTATTCCTTCTATATATTCTAGAAAATGAGAATACGATGTTTACCAACTCCAAGACTATTTATGCTGAGAATTCTAAGCCGAGGCACATATAGCTATGCCCTACTCATTCTTCAAAACTAAATTCAAATGCCACTCTTTTCATAACAAATTCTCTTAGAATCTTCCATTTTAAACCCCAAAACACACCAACAGTCTCAATGTTTAGTTCCATTTTTGTTCTTATGTCCTATGGTAAAGTATAAACTCTTGTATGTGCCAGGATGACAGCTCTTACTATATGGTACTATAAATATGTACCATATGAAGGCACTTGATTATTTTCAAGTTGCAGTGTATCAAGCACAAATCATACACAAACAATGATTTTGAGAATTAGCGATAAACTGAAACTGACAGGTCTTTTAAGAGACTTCCTCCCTAGGAATTTATTAGATCTTTCTATTTTCCCAAGTCTGACTTCCAGAAGAAAACAAACAAGGAACAAATGTATAAAGCCAGGTTCCCTCCTCCAAACATGCAGTATAATTATGGTTGCTGAAATTCACACCATTATTTTAACAGGAAAAGTTGCTACTCCTACCAGCACATCTCTTATTTAATAGGTCACTGTAATCAAAATACAAGAGTAAAACAAAACATTAAAACTGTGCTGAAATATTCAAATCACAAATCTTATTACTTTTCAAAACTACAAAAAAATACCTGCTATGCAGTATTTTTCATGCTATGCAATATTACATGATAAATATAATTAACTTATTTCTCCCCTTACCCCTACCCATATGCTTCTAAAACAGTCACAATTTAAACATGAACAATTTTAGGTCAAATTATATTTATCAAAAGATGCTTTTAATAAAGGCACATAGTTTTTATATTACAAATAATACAAATCATAGACATGTTTACCTGCTCAACATATCAGCCATAATATCCAAGGCTTCTAGCTGAACAGAGACATCTTCCTGCTTCGCTATTGCACTGGTAAGACGTCCAGTAATCTTTTTACATACATTAGCAGCTAATGCAGAGCCTGCATAAATAATAAACCAAGAATAATTGCAAGGCAAGTATACTGACTTGATCTCATATTCATGGTGATTACCAGAAAGTCAACAACTCTAAACTTGATTACAATCAAGACTGACTCAAGAGGTCCATCAGAAAAATTGGTAATTCAAAAGAGGTTATTTTCAATAAAATAATTTATTAGACATAAACAACAATAAGAGATAATTGTAGGAGTACACCACACAGGTGGAACAATACCAAGTGAAGAGACTCTACTAGACAACTATTTCCATATACTGACGTGACTGCCAACTATCAAGCCAGTACGTATATAGTGTGTGCACCTCTCAACTAGAAAGCAAAAATGATTTTTCTTCTTGAATACTCTTTACTAGTAACCTAGACTTTTCTAAAATTTCAGTGAATTAAAAGCCAAATATATTCTGAGCTCCTACACAATCTCTTAGAAAAAAGAAAAAAAAAAAAAAAACAGCTATAATCTGTAAGATCCTTCCTATCCCAATCTAAAGATTCCAAAACTTCATTATGAAGTAAAATGCTGTTCCAGAGAACTCATGAATCAAGGTTATTACTATTTTGAGGCAGATTTGTGTTGTTACCGGCAAGTGGCAGAAAAAAAAGAGCAAGAAGCTAATCTAAATGGTTAATAGAATTCTTGTTAGAACCAGACCAGAAATCAGCTAAAAACAAATGTGTTTCAATGAAAGAAATGAGTAAAGTATCAATGTAACTAATACAATTCTAAGAAATACTTTACTGAAATAACAAGAGTAAAATAATATTGGTAAGACACAGTGGAAAAAGCACCAGCTTTGGATTGAAAGATAATGGAGGATTTGAATCTTCACCCAAACAGATAATCACCACCTTGAGTGCATCAACCTAATCTCTCTGTATATCAGTTCCCTCAATAGTAAACTAGGAATATTAAGACCTCCCACATGGCTGATCTTTAGACTAACTGAAATAACAAACACACATCATCTAGCATGATAGCAGAGCAAAAGGTTAATAAGTATTTGTTAAGTAAATGAGTAAAAACTACATACTTAAGCTACACTATTACCAGTCTACAGATTTCCATGAAATAGGGAGGTAACATTTTCACTCCATCTGTAAATGAGACCCATCACTAACTTCACTCTGCTGGTTTTAGCCAATAGCTTAGTAGTCAAGATCAATTCTAAATTAACTCTAAATATTTGTAGCAGATACCAAATCTAATTAATTGACAAATTCATTAAATGTACTTTTATAAAATTACCAAAGTAGCTACAGAGTCAGCCTTAATTATAGATACCAGTAAACAACTATTTCACAGCTGTCTTAACAGTGTTAAGTTTTACACATCAAAAAGTCTGATGTAAAGCACAATTAATAGAGCACTGAAAATAGAGAGCTTATCAGAAATAACTCAAAATTTTAGTTTTCTTTTCCCTCAGTACATAGGCTGGCATCAACTCTATTCTGTAGTCATGGTACATACAACAATAAAAAAATCTTGCTATTCTGAGATACCTAAATTCAATCAAAATAATATTCATTTAAAACTGAAAACTGAATTTACTTTTAAGCAAAAATAAGACTCCAGACTTTTTTTCCCCCCTCCTAATTGATCAAAGGGATGCTTACAAAGATCCTCTGAATAGACATTGCTCTCCCTACCTGGGCAGGAGGAAAAACAAATGGAGGAAAAATAGCTCCATGTAAAAAGGAACTAGGAAGAAAAAAGTGCTCTTGCTTACCACTGGAAGCTGGAGGAAGTTCTCCAATTACTGTTTTAAGGCCAATACTTGAAATATCTCGAAGCTGTTCCTTATCAGAAAGCATGTTAGTGCAGAGAGTATCTACAATGGTCTCTACTTGGTATTCTTTCACCTTACTCACTAAGGGGCCAAGACTGTAATATAAAATAGACAAAAAAAAAAATTTTAATTTACATTAAATACAAAAACAGAAAAATTACAAAAGCATTAATTATTTCTACCTAGCAACTGTCAACACAAAGTAAAAACACTATGTAATACAGAGAGTATATGAATAGGAGTTTAAAACAAATTTAGATTGGTAAGCTCCTTGTAGTTGGCTTCCAATGTTTCCCCATTGATTTTCACCATGGTATCATGAAACTTTAAGATGCTTTTACCTCTCCCAACCCTTCATGTATACAAAACATGTTGCAGTATTTTTTTTTTTAAAGGCTAATTAGGAGTCTGCTCCTAACAAGGATCCTACAGTTTACCTCAGATAGCAATTCCATCCAATATATCACTTTGTCAACTCTGACCCTTCCTTCCTCTTACCATCTATCATCAACTCCACCTTGTGAACCAAAAGAATTTACATTCCTTTTATTTTATTGTTTAAATTTTAAAGCCATCAAATAATTGGTTGTAAAAAGCAAGTTAATACTACTGTGTGTTCCCAGAACCTTATTATGTTCCTTTTATACTAGTGTTTTATACATTATAGGTTTGCATGTAGGACCACTGATTGAGGATGTAGAAAAGTTCTTCCTTTGTGTACTTCCTATAGAATTTAGCACACAGATGTTTTTTGCATGAATTTTCATTTTAGAGCCATTGTGTTCAAGCTTATAACTGATTAAGAAAAGGCCCCTATTCCCAAATATTTGCCAATGGTTGATGAGGTAAAGCATTCACTGAGCTACTTTTGAAATGAATTGAATGAATTCACTATTCTGCACAATTTCTTTTTATGAACTTTATTTTCAAGATTTATTTATTTATTCATGAGAGACACAGTGAAGAGAGGCAGAGACATAGAAAGCCAGAGAAGCAGGCTCCTCACAGAAGCCCCATGTGGGACTCCCCCGACCCCGGGATCAAGCCAAGCCTACGGCAGATGCTCAACCGCTGAGCTACCCAGGTGTCCTTTTTTAACAACTTTTAAATTCAATGTTAGTATCTACAGGAAAGGAGACTGCATCTAAGGGACAGAGTTTTAGGTACTGGGCTTTGATGGTGTATTACAAGAAAAGAAGAGCATTTCAAATGGAAAAAATCAGAGACCAGAATGAGTGGAATGCATATTGAAAAATGAGGAATGGAAAACAAAAAAAGCAAAAATGAACTATTAGGACTTCATCAAGATAAAAAGCTTTTGCACAACAAAGGAAACAGTCAACGAAACCAAAAGACAACCTATAGGATGGGAGAAGATATTTGCAAATGTATTATCAGATAAAGGGCTAGTATCCAAAATCTATAAAGAATTTACCACATTCAACACCCCAAAACCAAATAATCCAGTTAAAAAATGGTCAGAAGACATGAACAGACATTTCTCCAAGAAGACATACCAACAGACAAGAAAAAATTGTTCCACATCACTCGGCATCAGAGAAATACAAATCAAAACCACAATGAGATACCACCTCACACCTGTCAGAATGGCTAAAATTAACGAGTCAGGAAACAACAGATGTTGGCAAGGATGCAGAGAAAGGGGAACCCTGGTACGCTGTTGGTGGGAATGCAAGCTGGTGCAGCCACTCTGGAGAACAGAATGGGCGTTCCTCAAGATGTTAAAAATAGAGCTACCCTATGACCCAGCAATTGCACTACTAGGTATTTACCCAAAGGACACAAATGTTGCGATCCAGAGAGGTACCTGCAACCCAATGTTTATAGCAGCAATGTCCACAACAACCGAACTATGGAAAGAGCCTGTAAGTCCATTAACAGACAAATGAATAAAGAAGACATGATACACACACAATGGAATATTACTCAGACATCAAGAAGGATGAAGTCTTGCCAGTTACATCAGACATGGATAGAAATGGAAGGTATGTATTATTCGGAGTAAAGTTAAGTCATATCAGAGAAAAACGATTGTCATATGGTTTCATTCATATGTGGAATTTAAGAAACAAAACAGAAAATTACAGGGGAAGGGAGGGAAAAATAAGACGAAATCAGAGAGAGAGACAAACCATAACAGTCAAAAATTGAGTCCAAAATGATGGCAGTGACAGAGAGACATGGCCTATGTGTAAAGACCTGACACGAAACAATGAAAATATTTGGAGTGAAAATAAAAGGGATTCCAAAAAATGAATTTAAGGAGTTCTAGCTTCTGGCAACAGCAAAATAGCTTTGTTGGACTAACCCTACTGTAGATAAGGACTTTTAACTCTATAAAACTGTATTTTAGAAAACAACAATTTGAATGCCAGATAATGATGTAACTAAAAAGAGAGAAAGAAAAGTCTACCTAGAATTCCAAATCCGGTAAGTTATCCCTTAAAAATGAGAATAAAGACAATTTATGATAAAAGCTGAAAATATATCACTAGCAAACCTATATTACAAGAACTGCCAAAGAAAAGTTGAATTTTGGCTAAAGAAAAATTAAACCAGATGGTTACTTGCATTTACAAAGATCACTAGAAATATAAATGTGTGTACACATAAAAGGGTATATTTAAAAGATTACATGGGTTGCCTGGCTGACTCAATGATAGAGAATACGACTCTTGAATTCAAGGCTGTGAGTTTGAGTCCTATTCTGGGTCTAGAGATTACTAATAAATAAATAAACAAAAAAAAAAAAAAAAACAAGACTACATAATTTTTTCCAAAGTATAAATAATACTGTATTACACACACACATACACACAGATATATGGGGGGGAGTAGCACAAAGACAGAAAGAAAGTAAACGGAAAAATGTTGCAAGGTTTCATCATTTATATGAAGTGATACAATATTAACTTTTAATAGACTGCCATAAATTTAAGATGCCATTTACAATCCCTAGCCTAGAGTGACAATTCAAAACACACCAGTAAAATACACACACACACACCAGGAGATAGATCTAAAAAGTCAAGAGAAGAAATAAAAATTAAATACAAAACAGATTCCCAACCTTTTGGTTTCAGGAACTAAACTTTTAACACTTTAAAAAATCAACTAAGACCCCAAAAACTTTTCTTTATGTAGGTTGTATCTGTCAATACTTACCATATTAAAAATTAAAAGTAACACATGTTAATATAAGTATTTTTAAAAAATTAACTATATTCTCAAAAAAAGTGAGAAAAATAGCACTGATTTACATGTTTATACTTAAAAAAAGCCTAGATTCTCATATCTGATTTTGAATTTGGTCTGTTAACGATTACATGTCATGTGGCCTCTGGAAAATTATACTGTACACATATAAAAAAAATGAGAGTCAAAGGGAAAATAATTATTCACATGATAATTTTGATATTTTCGGTCATGAGATGTTCCAGGGTTCCCCAAATCAAACTTTGAGAACTGCTGCTATAAAATAATTGATTAACCCAAAAGAAGGCAGGGGAAAAAAAAAAAAAAAACACAGAAAAGCGAAAGAAAAAGAACATAAGAATGACATACCTAAATCCAACCGTATCAAATATTTATAATAAATGTCAATGGACTATGTAAGCACTCCTATTAAAGGGCAACAATTATGAAACTGAATCAAACAAAGCAAGCATTAACTATCTGTTGTCTACAAGACACATCATTTAAAAATAAAAACAGATTAAACTGAAAAAGATAAAAAGGTACACTATGCAAACAGTAATCTCAAAAAAGTTGAGGTGCCTTTTCCACATTAACATACAAGAAAATATATTTCAAGATAAGATGTATTTATTCATTTACTTTTTAATTTTTTAAAGACTTTATTTATTCATGATAGACAGAGAGAGGCAGAGGGAGAGAAGCAGGCTCCATGCAGGGAGCCTGACACGGGACTCGATCCCAGGTCTCCAGGATCACACCCTGGGCCAAAGGCAGTGCCAAACCACTAGGCCACTGGGGCTGCCCGATTAGATGTATTTAAAGAGAAACATTTTATACCTCCCAAAAGATCAAACATTAGGAAGACATAAATGTGTATGCACTTGGTCATACAGTTTTAAAATATACGGAGCAAAAACTGACATTATCAAGAGTAAAACATAATTTGACAATCATAGTTGGAAATCTTAAACTTTCGTCTCTTTGGTATTTAATACCAAAAACAAACAAAAAAAATACAAAAGAATATAAATCTGAACTTCAACTACCTTGACCTGACATTTCTAAAACATTATGCCCATCTACCACAGAATATACTTTCTTCCAAATATATACAGGACATTCATTCACTAAGACATACTATATGTTGAACACAAATCCAAGTAGACCAAATAAACATCCTGAAATCTTAAAGAATATGTTCTCTGACCAAAATGGAATTAAATTACATAGCAATAAAAATAAACATCTCGATAACCTCCAAATATTTGAGAATTGCTTATAATAATCCATGGATCAAAAGAAAATCATAATAGAATTTAAAATATTTCAAACTAGGGGCACCTGACTGGCTTAGTTGGTGAACAGGAAGAAAGTGAGTAGAATAATAAAAGAGAAGAAATCAATAAGGCAACAGACAAAAGAAAAATAAGTCAGTTTTTTATAAGTTGGTAAATCCAAATGAACTAAGGGGAAAAAAGAAAACACAAATTACCAAAATCAGTACTGAAAGAGAGAGATAATCACTGATGACCTCTATTTAGGAGAAAATCCCAAAGAGTCAATAAAAACTACTGTGACTATAAAGTAGTATGAGATGCTATGGTTCACTATTAAAAGACAGTATTGTTAAGATGTTGACTCTCAAAAAAAAAAAAAACAAAAAAAAAAAAAAAAAAAAAAAAAAAAAAAAAAGATGTTGACTCTCTTCAAATCTCTATAGCTTCAACACAATCCCAATCAAAATCTGAGCAACCTTATTTTTTTAAAAGAAATTGAAATTGACAAACGGATTCTAAAATTTACAATGAAAATAGAAAAAAAAACTTAACAAATCAAAATTCTCTTGGGAAAGGAAGAATGAAGCTAGAGAACTTATACTACCTTACATCAGACTTCTATAGATCTATACAGGGGGTTTTCAAGAAAGGGCAATTTTTACCCTCCAAAAGACAGCTGGCAATGTCTGGAGACATTTCTGGTTGCCACTCCTGGGAAAAGAAGGAATGCTACTAAGGAATGCTACTAGTAGCATTCCTTAGTATTAGTAGCTAAAGGCCAAGATCCTGCCAGACAAATCCTACTGTACACAGAATACAGAGGATAGCTCCTTACAACAAAGAATTATCTGCCCAAAAAGTCAATAGTGGCCAAGGTTGACTAATACACTACACTAATACAACAGTTTTGCACTGGCGTAAGAATACACAAAAACATCAATGGACCACAAGACAGTTGTGAAACCTACACACTCAGTCAACTGATCTTTGATAATAATGCAATTCAATAGGGAATAGAAGATGTTTTCAATAAACAGTGCTTCAACAACTGGATGGATGTACATATGAAAAAACTGAACTCAAATCCTACTTTATAAAAATTAGTTCAAGAAAGATCATAGGACTAAAAGTAAAGCTGAAACTATAATAAGGCTTTTAGAAAAAAGCACAGGAGAAAAATGTTGCAACATAAGGCAAAGGTTTATGACATGGAAACCAATTATCATAAAAGAAAAGTTGGAATTAATATAGAAGTTAAATCAATCAAACAAAATTTTAAATTCAATTTAAAAACTTAAGCTCATCAAATTGAGAGAAAATATTTCTATCTTTTTTTTTTTTTTTTTAAATTTTTATTTATTTATGATAGGAACACAGTGAGAGAGAGAGAGAGGCAGAGACACAGGCAGAGGGAGAAGCAGGATCCATGCACCGGGAGCCTGACGTGGGATTCGATCCCGGATCTCCAGGATCGCGCCCTGGGCCAAAGGCAGGCGCCAAACCGCTGCGCCACCCAGGGATCCCGAGAGAAAATATTTCTAAAATGTATATATCAAAGAGCCTACCTAGAATATATGAAGAATTCTTACAATTTGATAATAAAAAGACCACCTCAGTTTCAAAACTTGGGAAAAAGTCCAGGAAAAAAAAAGTCCAACAAACACACAAAACAGCACCAGAGATTATTAGTCATCAGGAAAATGTAAATTAAAACTTTACCTATACACTTACTGGAATGGCTAAAAGTAAAGAGTGACAAAACCAAGTGTTGGTGAGAATGTGGAGACCACTAGTACTTCCATATAAAATGATACAAAGACTATGGGGAACAATATGGCAGTTCCTTCAAAAAAAAATCTAAATGGAGAAAAGCAATTTCATTCTTAGGTCTTTATCCATAAGAAAGACCTATATGTTAAAAAAGGAGTCATAAAAGAATGTTCACTGTAACTCTATTCATAATGGCCGAGCCCTAGAAAGAAAACAAATATATAAACAGACTGGTATCAATGGCTACTAATCAGTAATAAAAAATCAAGAAATAATAACACACCTAACATGATGTATCTCACAGATGTCATGAGTAAAAAGAGCTAGACACAAAAGAGCACATACTGTATAACTCCATTTATATGAAGTTCTAAAACAGGCAAAACTAATTTAAAGTGCACAAAACAATGTAACCTTAAGTAGGGATGGTGTATGTGAGGTAATGATACAATTTTATCTTTTTCAAATGGTTATCCAGTCTTATAAAAAAAAAAGGCCAACTTTCTATCATGTATTTTCTATTTTACTCCATTTGTCCATTAATGTCTCACTACTTCACTGCTTTAATTAGAGAAACATAATAGTCTCTTTTTATATCTCGTTGGGCTAAGCAACAACTCTCCATCTTCAGCAACTATCATACTTTCTCAGGGTTTTCTAAAGCAAACACCTGCCCCCCTCTCCCTCCGACCAAAAATACTTTTAAATCAACTTATTAGCTTGTGGAAATAATGGATTTTTACAATTAAGTTAGCACTAAATTAGCTTGGAGAGAATCAACAACTTTGTTGAGTTATCCTATCCAAGGACATGGGATGTGTTTCCATTTGTTCCAAGTATATTTTTGTTAGAGGTCAAGGATATTTTAAAGTTTCCTAAAGTTTTGAAAAAGATAAAATTGTAACCTTACCTATACCCTCATTCAAGGTCACTATTGTAGCATTTCTTGTTACATTTAATTCCTAGGCATTTTGTCTTTCTGTTGCTGTAATAAATGGACATTTGGTTCCATGAGATCTTCCAATCGGTTTATTTGTTTATATGAAAACTACAGATTTTTGTTCATTACCCTTCACACCCTGTTACTTCACTGAATTCTTACTGCCCACATTAAATTTTTCTTGACTTGCTTATTCTCATGTACCTTTCCTAATTCTTACATATCAAATTTTATTCCCCCTTGTCCTATAGTGGCTAATATCTTCAAAAAGAATGTGGCAGAGATAGAAACGTATCTTTGCCTTGTTCCTAACTTTAGTGTGATGGGAGCTGGTAATTTATCCATTTCTGGGTTGAGGTACGTATATATGCATGTACATCTAACATTAAAAGTGGTCTTGGCGGGCAGCCTGGGTGGCTCAGCGGTTTAGCGCTGCCTTTGGCCCAGGGCATGATCCTGGAGACCTGGGATTGAGTCCCAGGGCTCCCTGCATGGAGCCTGCTTCTCCCTCTGTGTCCCTGCCTCTCTCTCTACCCGTGTCTTTCATAAATAAATAAATAAATAAACAAACAAACGAATGAATGAATGAATGAATAAAATATTAAAAATAAAAAAAAAAAAGGTCTTGGCAACTCCCTGTTATTAAATGCTTCCCTTGAAATAGGTAGTGAATTCTCCTTAGTGAGATAAAGCATCCCTGACCTGTTCTTCACTCCAGTGACATATTAAGTATGATGCTGGTCTTTGGAAGGTGTTTCATTCTCTAAATACACTAAGCAGCCTAAATAAATGTTGTGTTTTGGGTGGTTGTTTTTTTTTTTTTTTAATCAAGCTCAGTGCCTGAACAACTGTGTTTTCTTCCTCTTATTTATTAACATAAAACGAAATCAGAACTTGTTACCAATAACTGGTTTAGAGTAATACTAGAACTCCCCGTACTGGAATTATCTGTTCTTTGAGGTTTCAAAGACATGTGCAAAAGATTTCCAGGCCTGAGCTTCTTTTGAGTGATGACTTCTCTGACAACTTTCTCAATTTCTTGGTAAGGTTACTTAGCAATTTATCTATCTATTGTGACTTTCCCTCCTCCAAGAATCAGGTCTTGAGTTATCTCCTACTATTATTATGTTTATATCTTCCCTTTTTTCTTGAATATATTCCATTTCTTCCCCCAACCTGTTAATTTTAAGTATAAAAGGTATTCAAAAGATCAAAAGCTCCGGTTTCTAATGAGTAAAGATCCATATGCAAGTGAGTAAGACTTATGTACTTCTCAATTTGGGACAAACACTACTTTTTATTACTATTTTTAAGAGCTGGTAAATGTTCATATATTTTGAAGAGAATTTAATTTTACTAAGGCAAAAAAAATTAAAAGATGAAAAATAACTAACAAAATTATACTAATTTCTATTATTCTGCAACTTATCCTTTTAAGAGCCATTTTATCTTAAACTAGCAAATGTCCCAAGTTACAGAAAATTGTACTCCATGTCTAGAAATTCTATGCTGACCAGTGATTTCTCATTGGTCTGTTTTCACAGCAGGTTTGTAAAAGCTAACCTCAAAACAAACTTAAAATCTTTATAATAAAATGAAATAAAGGAGTCATAATGAGACAAAACTTTATTTAAATTGATGCCTAATTATTATAGGATATACAAAATGACATAAATCCCAGTTTGTTATATGAAACTAAAGGTTATATTTTCTAATAACTTACTATGTAGATTGTTAAGGTTTTCTAGTATTTGATATGCATAAATGAAATAATTTGTTAACAGAATTTACTGAGAACTCAAATTCTGTACCCTATTACTAAGTCAAATTGTCAATTTCATGTCTGGTAAAAAGACACTCTTACTGTACTGTACACAAAGATAATTGGAATTCTCACAATTTTTAGGAAAAACTCTGAAACTGCTGTATCATCAGTCTTAATTTCTGTTAACCATGGTTTTAACTGCTGCTATTCTTTATAAAGTCTTATTATTTTTTACTTCCTTTGATCATTGGTTCTTAAAATTTTCAAAAAGAGATGAATAGAGGCTGGTAAGCCCTTAACTCAGCTAAAAAAAAAAAAAAATCAGGTCAAACAAGTGAGAGAACCACTCTTTCTGGGGACTCCTATACTTACTTCATGCGAATTAAAATACGATAAATGGCTACACCTAGTTAAAATATAAACTTTAAGAAGTAGATAATACGCACCACATACAAACATTATTCACCACTCACCTGCAAATTCTAAAGAAAACTCCAGAAAGACAGTACAAGACTAAGATAATTTACCAACTATTACACTGAGTTTTTTTTTAATGGGGCTGATAGGGGTGGGTAGCAAGTAAAAAAAAAAAAAAAAAAACACACACTTACCATTTGACAGCTAAATTCTGTACCTCTCCATTTTTATCTTCCAGTAACTTCAAAATCATTTTCACTACTTTCCTTTCACTATCGTCGTCCAACTTGATGGAATCTTTCTGCAGTTCTGTCATCAAATCATTTGTAGCCATAAACCTATCAAAAAATTAAATTTGTTGATAATTTAAGTTTTTAAAGCATTAATAAAAAAGACACTGTCTTTCAAATCTAATGCTATCATCCTTATCTAAGTAAGTCCTACTTTTAAAAAAGAAACCATCACTTCGAATTATCTCCCCCAGGTCAGTCCTGTTTTAAGTTACTGACAGGATCTACAGTGGGTGCTCTTTCACTCTAATTAACTATATCATTGCTTTTAGGAGAAGACAAGCGCCTCTTTACTTTTTCTTTGCATGTCGTTTGAATTTTACTTAGGAAACCTTTAGCTACGAATATTAACAATATCTTCCGGGCAGCCCCGGGGTGGTGCAGCGGTTTAGTGCCGCCTGCAGCCTGGGGTGTGATCCTGGAGACCCAGAATGGCGTCCCACATCGGGCTCCCTGCATGGAGCCTGCTTCTCCCTCTGTCTGTGTCTCTGCCTCTCTGCCTGCCTCTCTCTGTCTCCGAATAAATAAAAAAATAAAAAAAATAAAAAAATAAAAAACAGTATCTTCCTATACAATATTGTGTGTTGGGAATGAGGGGTGGGGGTCACATTAAAAAATTACTGGGAAATTTCCAAAATACAAATTCTCACCTCCACTCCAACTCCCATCATAAGGTATCCAGTCTATTTTCAAAATGGTGAAGAGGTGATTCTAGAACATTGTTCCATCTGACACCCAGCCCCCCCCCCCCCGCCCCTTAAGAACCACTGCCAAAGACAAGTTTAATACTGAAAAGCCTAACAAAAAATGTAGAGCGACCAACTGTTTAAACTCAGCTTTAAATAAAAGGGTTGAACAGAAGACAAAAATAAGGTAAAGAGTCTCAGATTTTTTTCTCATATACCTCACCAGGCAATTCATTCTTTTAAAAATAAATCCTCAGAGTAATAGATAATTCACCTGAAATAAAGCCCCCATAATTCGTTTAAAGGCCAAATGAATTTTTCCAATGATTCTGGTTCTTCTCTACTTATTGAAATAACCTAACTGCAATAACTACTTACTTAATGCCTTTTTGTTGTATTTGAACCAAATCAAGTTTGAGTAAAAAGTGTACTACTTTATACTACATATAGGAATGTCAAAATCTGTTTAATTAAAAAACACTATTGAAGCTGAAATGATATATAGCCATGCAGATAGTCTGGCAATACAGGTGATAAACTATGTGATAAAGATCGGCAAAATAACTTATTAATTTAGGAATTCATTATTTTAAGGAGTCAGTATGTTCATTTAATGCTAATTTAACAAAGTTTTATTTATTTTTTTTGACAAAGTTTTAAGCTACAATGCAAAAACAATTCTTCCCAAGTTTCGTGAAATAGCTTATAAAGTCTGTGTTCAAATTAGGATTATACTAGATAAAGTACTTTTTAAAAATAAACATAGTTCTAATCAGTGGCCCCTTCCCAATTTATATGATGACTAAAGAAATTAAAACCACACAATATCCTAGAAAATAAAAAACAAAAAATTGAATAAGAGGCAACTAATGCAGGAATTCTTTATGAAAAGCATTAAAATATCTTAGCTATTTTACTTACTTTAAGATCATGAAATAAAACCACAGTAGTTGGGACCTCTAAAGATCCCTGAAATGTTCATCATCTGGTTGGAAAGAAACAGACCATCTTCAATTTAGGTAAAAAAGCAAATAACCCTAACGCAAAAAGTTGCTTTATGGTTCTGAAGGGAATCTATTGGTACACACATTCTTTCCTTGATTTACCACGTATTTACTCATTGCCTACTACACTACAAAGGCTGCACTATGAACAAAGGATAGACAACAATAAAAGAAGTCTGAATTTCAAAAATTTATGATTAACGCAAAACCACAAGATACCACCTCACAACAGATTGGCTAGTCTCAAAACTACAAGAAATGATAAGCACTGGCAAGGATGTGGAGAAAAGGGAACCCTCGTTTCCGGTAGTAGGACGTGAAACAGTGCAGCCACTATGGAAAATGGTTTTGGAGGTTCCTCAAAAAAGTAAAAATACAAATAGCATATAATCCAGTAATAAGCCCACTATTTCAAAAAGATATATGCTCCCCTATGTTCATTGCAGCATTATTTACAATAGCCAAGATATGGAAGCAAATGGATTAAAGAACAAGGGAATATTTTATAGAATAGCCAAAAAATAAAAAATAAAAAGAATGAAATCTTGCCATTCTCAACAACATGCATGGACCTAGAGGGTATGGAAGGGGATTAAGAGGCACAAACTTCCAGTTACAAAATAAATGGCAGAGATGAAAAAGTAAAGCATAGGGAATATAGTCAATAACATTGTAATAATTTTGTATTGTGACTGACTATACTTAGCATGATAAGGACTATATAATATATAGAATTAGAATTGTCAAATCACTTTGTTGTATACATACAACTAATACAACATTGTATGTCAACATTCAATACAAGTTTTTAATTTTAAGAAAACTATGACTAGATTTTTTTTTGGAGTTTTAAACATTTTTAATAAAGTTGAAATGAGCACCAGTATAAATAGCAATAGGTAGTATTTTTAAAAATCAGAAAAATAAACTGAGATAGTATGAAGTTATGTTACTTTTAAATGGTGACCTCCAAATTATAAAGTCCTAACAATTTCTTCCTTCTGTTAATTTGGTATAAAAATTTGTACTACAAATCATCCTATAAGAAAGTTGTTTAACCAGCTAAAAAGCTGTCCATGGCAAATTTAAAAGCCAATTTGTAAAATGTCTCTTAAGCATGTAAAGTTTTAGGCATGGTGCTAAGACCTAACATGATAAAACAGACTTAAGTCCCTCCCTAACCTTTTCATCTAATATGGCAGCCAGGTAAAGGGACAAATCTTAATCTTACAGATTTTTAAAAATACTCAAGGACATCTGACACTGATCACAGCAAAGAACAATTAGTTTAGATCTCACTGATTAACAAGGGTGTTAATGGGGAAAATGAGGCATGGGGAAAGCTGGTTTGGAATTTTATTTTTTTTTTTAATTTTTTATTTATTTATGATAGTCACAGAGAGACAGAGAGAGAGGCAGAGACATAGGCAGAGGGAGAAACAGGCTCCATGCACTGGGAGCCTGATGTGGGATTCGATCCCGGGTCTCCAGGATCGCGCCCTGGGCCAAAGGCAAGCGCCAAGCCACTGCGCCACCCAGGGATCCCTGGTTTGGAATTTTAAATTTTTATTTTTGTCTGTGTTGGGGTGGGGGTGGTGGCAGCAGCAGCAATGCTGAGGGCCAGAGGTATGACATTTTCAAGTGAAGGGCTAAGAAGGAGTTAAGTGTGGCTGGGACATAGGCAGATAGAAACTTAACAGGAAGAAGATGAAAATGTAGGCTGATGTTAAGATAATAAGATCTTATATACTCACTGACTATACAGTGAGAACCTATTATGTATCAGGTACTGTGCTTGATCCTGTGTAAACAAGAGACGGCAAAAGCAAACAGAGCTCCTGCTCTGTTGGAGCTTACAAGACAATCAAATAGTCACACTAGTTTTAAAAACTACATATATGGGTCAATTATATATGTAATTATGAACAGAAATAAATCCTAGATGGGATGGAAAGGAATATGGAACAAAGAAAATTCAATGGTATAACAAAGTATCCTGATGTAGATTGCACTAGGGGTTGTGCATCAGGAAGGACTAAACTCTTAAACTGAAGCACGGGCAGGAATTTTTCTTAGGTGGTAGGGGGAGGCAAGAGATTAAGGGGATTTGGGGGTCTTTTTTTTTGGATTTTAGTCTTTAAGAGCAATGGGAAGCTACTCAAAAGCATCTGGGGCAGAGATGGAGAGTATACAGAAATGATCAAATGTGCATTCAGAAACATTACTCCAGCTATACTGCGGTCAGAGTTAAGAGGGAACCAATCTTCATCTAGCCAAACTGACTACAGAACAGTTAGGAGTTACTGTAGCAGTCTAAGTGAGAAATGATGGTAGCTAGAATTAGGGTTATGACCATCAACCAACCGAGAAAGAAAAATGGACAATTCTCATGATTAGCAGAGTAAATGCCTTGTTTCACCTCACATATTGTAAAAAGTATCCTCTTCTCTATCTAGTGCCACATCTTTTGCAAGTTTGTGCTTTTTGTTGATAGTTCTGTTCAAAATGATCCCCAAGCATAGCTAAGTGCTGTCCAGTGTTCCTAAGTACAAGAGAGCTGTGACGTGAAAAACATACATGTAATAGATAAGCTTTTCTTAGGGATAAAATGATGGTGCTGTTGGCTGTGAGCACAATGTGAATCAACATATTAAGTAAGGTTGCCTTTAAATAGAAATAAACATAAAACGAGGTTATGAACTGATCATCTATGAAAATGCTGTGACTAAAAGGCTCACGGGAACCTACCATCATATTTCCTCCAGAAGTTAATGGCTTGGTATCATTAATTCAATGTTCATGGTAACTTTATAACCTACTGAGAATAATGAGAACCAACTATATGAGATTTAAAAGGTTAAAATAAGTCTTTGAGGTGGATTAGATATGGGGACGGTAAGGGAGGAGTTAGAAAATGGACAAAGAAGTAAGAGGAAAACCACAGGACTTGGGTATTACAGTCAGATATGTATCCCTTCCAGAGTTTGTTATTTAGTGCCATTGTCTGGTCAGATCGTTTGACCACTGATCTTACAACAGGAGAAAGGATTCATAAACCTGGCTCAACTACAGACTACACTGAATGGCCATTCATCTGAGCCTAATCAACAAAAATCTCAACAATAATGAAGATGTGAACATCATAAATCAAAGATGTCCTACAGCCCAATTTCATCTGTCCTCGGCCAAAAGGGAGGATTGAGAAAGAAAAAAAGAAAACAGTAAAAGTCCAGGAATCTAAGATTCATACCCATATCTGAAGATTATTCCATATCTAAGATTCATACCCATATTTGATGCTTACAACAAGAGAATATCATTTTCCTGGACATAAACCACCCCAGAGAACATCCATTTCAGACAAGTTCACTTAACACAAAATACCAAACATCTTCCTAACTCACT
The DNA here is from genome assembly GCF_018345385.1 of Vulpes lagopus. NCBI lineage: Eukaryota > Metazoa > Chordata > Mammalia > Carnivora > Canidae > Vulpes > Vulpes lagopus. The sequence goes on from NC_054828.1 coordinate 59,907,621, forward strand.
GACTGCTATTTCTTCACCAATTATAGCCTTTGCTCTGCTTTAGTCTTCCCTCCTTGTAGATGTCAAATGATGGAACTGCCCCACCTTCCAACAATCCAGTGTGAAACTCTACTTCCTTACTCTTCCCAAAATTACCCAAATGAATAGGTCCTGATACCCTTTAACTGAGACTTCCCAAAGTGTGTGTTCTTCCTCACTATAATGGTAATAAACCCAACCTGTGTCAAGGATGCCTAAGAGAATTTCATGAAGAAAAAAGTGAAAAACAGTAGTTTTATACCAAAAAATGAGCATAGAAAATACCCACTGAATTAGTGGTACATAGAGCTTCTAAGAAACTTGGAGGGGAGTAACTTCAGTGATCTTAGAAGGGCAATAGCTAAGAAGTTTAGAGTTTATCTTGTAATCAATAGGAATTAGTGGGGAAGACAATAATCAGCTATGATAGAAAATTATAATGGAAAAGTTACCAATAGACTGGATTAAAAAGAGGCCTGAGACAGTAAGACTAATTTGAGAAATACTCAGAAAATTAAATGAAAGAAAAAGGTAGAAGGGTGACATGAGGGTTTTCCAACTGGAACATCTGGTACATGGTAACATAAAAAGGCAAAGTAAGAATACAAAAGGCTTAAGGTGAGAGAGAGCAAAGTTAAAATGTTAACTTTCGGGCTTCTACGGCAGTCCCAGGTGGATATAACCTACAGGCAGTGCCATCTCATGTACTCAATAAATATTTTAGGGGTATCATCATTAAGAACTGTGCCAGGCTCTGCAAACAGTTATGAATAAGACAGTCTGTAGACTAGAACTTACACACCTGGCTGATTCTACTGGACTTAAAGTTCCTTGCAGGGAGAACTTATTCATCTTTAGTAAATCCAATGCAGAGATACACAGAAACAATGGTAGAAATGGATACCTTATACAATGAGCAGTCTCACAACCCTTCCCCTCATACACAAGCACAATTTTACCCTTGTTATTAACAGAAATCTAAATGATATGGGCCAACTGCGCCATCCAGTGAACCAATTATTTTTCAAAGAACTCATACACACACCACCATCTCATTTTCTCATTTATTCCCTTACGTTATGAATTTAGGAAGGTCTTAATACTGTCCATGTAAATAAAACTAATTTTTTAGTCCTCTTTCTTCTTCCTGGTTTCCTCAATGAGATCTATTTTTCCAGTGGTGAGCCTTAATCACTGCTGATAATCAGTGTTAGAAGTATACCTTTATCAACAAAAATCATGTAGTGAAATCCAGTAACTTACTGCCGTCAATCTGCAAAGTACTTAAAGTGTCCAGAAAACACCTTCTTAAGCTCTAAAAATCTGTTTCTTCTGATTAAACTTACTTGTCCTTAAGCACAAATAGTGCAGAGAACCTCACTAGTATTTACGGTCACATTATTGTTTCAGCTATGTTACAGGATTTCTAAGGTTCCTTCCAGCTCTGAAAGTGTAGAATTCCCAGGCCTGAGATTTTTATTAGCATCTTAAAGTTTCCAAGAAAAAATACCTAATATCCAAAATACACACACACACACTAAATTTGGTGGCATAAACCATTATCAAACTAGGAAATTCTGCAATGCAGTAAATTATTTTAAGATTGTACCAAATGGTATTTTAAAAAATTGATTGATTTCTGAATGAAAATGGTTTTTTGAAATTTCCCCAAATCCTTACATGCTTAAGAGAACTTTGTAATTAAAATCCAACTAAAACTAGTACCTGAGAACCCACAAGGCTCAGTTGGAGGACGTAGTTCAGTAAAACGAGGTCCCTACCCTCAAGCGGTTCCCCTCAACCATACTCCCAGCTGCAGTGAAGGTCACCAACTTGTATAGTGTGCCTTCAGGCTTATACTCATCTTCCCTACCTACAATTTCAAGACCTAGCTCAGATGACTCCACAAACATGAACCTCCTTGCTTTCATATTCTCTGCCACTTAAGCCTCACAACTACACATTGCCGTGGGTTCTTCATCTTCATAGAAGTGTCTTAACCATTGAACAAGCATGTAAATATTACTCAGAGCAAGCATTATATCTTAAACATTTTGTAGTCCCTCTCAAGGAATTACTTAAAGTGTTTTCCAGTACAAAATATACCATAAGCCTAATTGAGAGAGAACTAAAATTTAAGTTCTTAATGTCCCCTAGTCAAAACCCTGGAGAAGTAACATAACACGGTAGTTAAGATTAAGAGTTCATGGTGGATTGGGGGGCGAGGAGGTTGTCTGGAAATCCCAGATCTAATGTCTAACTCACTTTGGCCAAGTACTTAACATCACATCTCAGTTTCTTGGACTGGAAGAGAGATTGTTAGCATCCACATTACTAGAGTTATAAGGATAAACAGGATCAAATATATATAAAGCCGACAGAAAGCATTAATGTAAACTACTACTATGTAGAGAAAGGAAAATGTGGTAAATTTTCTTTAGCTCTTGATTCCTTGCAATACTCTACTTCAGTTGGTGGTAAAGCTTATGAAAATAAAAGCAAAACTTCAGTTACCTCAACCCACTGAATTTTCAATATTAACGAACAGTATTCACATGGTTCATGCACTTAAAAGTTTTCATTCTGCTATCTACAGAATTACCTACCTACTGACAATAAACCTTAATATACCATCTTCAAAGAGTACAGAACTCTAAAACATGAAAGAAAAAGGGTAACGGATGTACCCTCTCACCAATAAATTGAACCCATGAATCAAATCCTACAAAATGATTCTTTAAAAATGCTGACATCTGATGATTTTGAAGCCTGTACCTATTTCCTTATTTTCTTTACATGAACAGACTATGTCATTATCCGGAGACCTAAAATTTCAGGCCTATAAGAGACCTTTTGTAAGTACCCACATACAAGTCTCTCCAAGTAAAAATTTATTCCAAATTAAGTAACCTGCCCAAGACCTCACAGCTAGTTCACAATAAAGAATCCTACTAGACTAGAACCCATATATTGTGACCAGTAGGTCCTATGCTCTTTGGAATCTACCATGAGAAGAATAATGTTTTTTTTCCTGTTAGACACATTATTGTTTTCTTCTTCCCTTGGAACAAGAAGAGTGATTTGCACTAGATATTCTATAATACTAACTCTGACCTCAAGATTTTTCTGGTAGGTATTTTAAAACATGTAGCAACAACCTGTGATATTTACACCAAAATAAATTTCAAATGAGAAAGTACACGGCATAATTTTTTAAAAAAAGACACATACATTCAAATAAATGCCTATACTGATATTATACAGAAAAAGGCTCAAAATACTTGACTTCAAATGCACGCTATTTGAGTTAAACTCTTAAATATCTGTAATTTAGTATATACACACAGTACTTTAGTTCCAAAGGCTTGCCTGTTAACTGGATGGCTTCAGCGTATTACAAGTCTTTAAAACAAAGTTAATGAAAATATCTTAATGCCAAATTGTTGGAAGTCACTGTTTCTACACTTATTTTTTACACTTTTCTTCTTCTTCAACTATTAGAAATATATCAATACTACACTTCTAGAATAATCATCCTCCAAGCAATGTTTTTTTGATTTACTCTAGCTGAGACTGGGAGATAATTCTTATCAAGTTCAACACTGACTACAGCTTAATATCAAAGCATTATTTCTTTCAAATAGTTTATTTTAAAAAGTAAACACAAAAGCATGCATATATTAACTTTACAAGAAATTTAAGTAGCTGGAGTCAAAAATCACATATACAATATTAACACTACTTTCAACATGTTACCCATACACAAGTCTGCCTAGTTGAACAAAATCATGCTATTATAAGAAAGTGTTGTCTTTAATCTGAAGTTTGAATACAATCAGCATGACTTTTTCAGTACTTTCACAGATTGAGCCAAAATGACAGAAAAGGGGGTAAGAAATCACACCACACACTTTAAAGCTGAAAACATGTATGTACATATATATCCCACTCAAATGCGTATTTAAATTTCAGTGTCTTGCACTGGGAGCAAGCGAAACTTCATAGGGAAGTAAACAGCATTCTAATCCCTAAGAAACACACACACACACACACACACACACACAACAAAAGCAAAACTTTTATTTCCTCCAATAATCTAGATTTTGATCTACACAAATCTAAAATACCAAAAACAAAAAAATAAAACAAAACAAAAAACAAATCATGTCTCTTCCAGAAAGTCCCAACGCTAAAATCTTTGGTATTGACAAATTGGATTCTCAAAGTTTCAAAATGCTATACTTAACAACTCCCTAGGTAGCAAAACTTTAAAAATCATTCTGGCTTTGAAGTCACAGAACCAAAACTGTATTTCCCTGGCCACGTGACTACACCAGGACATCAACTTAATCTAGGGACACGATCACTACAGTTTTTCCCGCTTCTCCTTTCACAGATGGGAACATCTCTTCCTGGTAGATGAGGTCTGGACAGGTTTCCAGGAGGTAAAGGGTTACCGTTCACACATACACAAAACAAAATAAGGTAGCTCCCAGTCACAATTTTAATCAACGGTATCTGTACTTTCCTTAAAAATGCTCACAAAACACAAGCACCAAAGAAATAGTTTTGTTGTTGTTGTTGTTTTAGATCGGGAGCGTATTTACTCTGCGATGGGACAGGAGGTGGGAAGGAAGGAATGTAACCACCACACTAGTGCAAAAGGGCGGTGGGGGCGGAACCAGGACAAGCCGTGGAAACCACCATTCTCCGACGTGCGTGTTCCCAAGGTGTTCCCGGAACGCACAGCACAGAGACCCGGGGCACGAGCTCCGCCAAAGCCTCCTAATCCACCACCTTCATTTTTTTAAGAACGTCCATCAGCAAAGATGCATTTGCTCGCTTTACTTTTCAGGGTTAAGGTTCCCGAATTCACCCTGCTGGCAGTAATTTTGCATATAAGACAATGAGACTGAAACCCCGAGAGCCCGCTTAGTTTTCACCTGACAAGGTTAAAAAAAAAAAAAAAAAGACACGAGATGCTGGCGGGAAAGCCCTGCGAGTCCGGTTTCCTCACCCTGGCTGCGCCCCCCGCTCCCACTCCCTCCTCCCTCCCTCGCACCTCCACGAGAACCGGCCAAGCAAAAAGTTCAGAAGGACCCAATCTGCAGAAAGCTAAAGCTAAAGGGAGCAAAAAAAAAGAAAAGAAAAAAAAAAAAAAAACGAGAGAGAAAAAAAAAAGCAAATCATTGGAGCTGAATGCACCTAGGCCCACTCCCGTCTGCGGGCAGAGGCGGCAGCGGGGTCCGGGGCGGGCGGCAGGCTGAGCCCCGGCGGGCAGGGCGGCCTAGGGCCTGCGGCGGGCTGCCCCGGGGATCCGGCCTCCCCTCCTCCGGGCCTCCCCTCCTCGGGTCTCCAGGTCTCCGAGCCGCCCCGCCTCCAGGGCCTCCCCTCCCCCGGGCCCCCGGGCCTCCGGGCCTCCGGGCCTCCAGGTCTCTGGGCCTCGCCTCCTCCTGGTCTCCGGGTCTCCCGGCATCCCCTCCCCCCGGCCTCCGGGTCTCCGGGCCTCCAGGCCTCCCCTCCTCCCCGCCGCCCGGCCTGCCCAGCCTCCGGGCCTCCGGGCCTCCCCGCGCCCCCCCCGCCGCCCGTCCCTACACCCGGGGGCGAGCCAGCCCCGTGCCGGGGCTGGGGGCGGGGAGGCCCGGGGACGCAGGAGCGGCCTGGCGGGCGCGGCGGGCAACGGCCCGGGGCGGCGAGCGGGGGAGGGGGAGGGGGAGGGGGCGGAGGGCGGGAGACGGCGGCCTGCGGGGCGCGGGGCGCGGGGCGGGGGCCGAGGGGTGGGGCCCGGGGCGGCGGCCGCGGGGGCCCCAGGCCGCACCGCCGGGCCGCGGCCTCACCTGAAGTCCTTGTCGCTGGATGTCATTTTCTCCAGCAGATTGGAGATGTGGTAGGAGGCGCTCGCCATGTTGGCGGCCTGGGTCCCGCCCGCTGGCGCTGCCGGTGCCGCCGCGGAGGCCGGGCTCGTCGTGTCGCTCGCGGCGGCTCCCGCTCGCAGGGGCGCGGCGCCTGTCCCTGGGCCTAACGACGGCGGCGGGGCGCGCTCATGGGCCGCGGGGAGCCGACGCCTCCGCTCGGCCGGCCTCGCTCCCGCGCTCTCCGCGCTCGCTCCCCCGGGCAGGCGGCCAGAGCCCGCCCACCTCGCTCCGGGGCGGGGGCGGGGGCGGCGGACGCGGGCGCGGCGGACAGCGGGGTCAGGGTTCACGGAGGTCTCCCCGCGCACGCTGCGGCGGCGCCCGTCGAAACGCGACCCCGTTGGCTGACGGCCCCGTCCGTCTCCGCGTGACCCGCCCCCCAGGAGGCATGACAACGACCCAAAGCGGCTGTTCTCGCGAGACTTGACAGCGGCGGTTACGCGATGCGGGGGGGTGGGCGTCCCGCGAGGGGGGGGGGAACGTGCTGTAATCTGAGTAGCTTGACTTTTTTATTTTTGTATCCGTAGGACTGTAACGATTTCTAATTAGCATAAAGCGAGGGAGTAATGCTACTGAAGGCACCAACATAAGAATCATTACAAGCGGCTTCCATTCGAACCGGACGCGTGGCCTACTTTGCCTCCACCGCCGTGAAAATAATGCTGCCACGTGAAAACCACAAATCCCAGAATTCCGTCGGGGTGGGTCGGGATGGGATTGGCTGAAGGAACTTGTAGCTTCCCCATTGGCTCCCGGGAGAGGAGTGGATGCTGGGATTTGTAGTCTAAAGAGTCGGTAGCGGCGGGTTAAAGCTTCAGCGGCCCGCGCGGTTGGTTTCCGCCGCGTATTCGGGATTTTCCTTTTTAGAGGCCCGTTTGGCTGTTGCGGGATGTCTGCAGCGCTAGGTTGCCGCGGTCTGGGCAGGCGCAGTACGGCTCAGGGAGCGTTCTTGGCAGATGTGCAGCAGAGAGGCTTGCGAGCGCCGCTCGTTGGGGGCGGGGGTGCAGGCAGCTGGGGCTCCGCTGGGCACGCTCCTCCCCGCGCGCATCCCTGAGCTCGCCGAGGGCGGGCGGTGGTAGGCAGGCCTGCTCGGTGCATTCGGAGCCGCCAAAGGCCCACCCTCTGTAGCCAGCTCTCGTGGCCTTGAGGCTCCTGCAGCTGTATTGCATTGTTCCCAGAGACGCACACACACAGCGGTGGGAAGTCCAGTCATTGGTTGCAGGCTTTATCTGCTTTCATTGGAATTGGAGCTGGCTAAAGGAAGACAGAGACAGCTCAGTCAAGCGAGAAGGAAGATTCTGTCTCAGTCCGTTACTGCTCCTGTTCAATAAACAAAACACCTAAATAGCTTCCTTTCTTACAAATATCAAATATGACCTTTCTCTGCTGTTCTTTCCTATAGTTCCCACATGTTAATATTGAGTGTCTTCTAAAAGCCAGGCACCGTTGTAATCAATTACAGTTAAAACAGATGAAATGTGACCTGGCCTCATGACTCCTAATTCTTTTTTTTTTTTTTTGCCCAGTGCATCCTTTTACTTTAATACTGTTTCTCCCCAGTAGAACCATACCGCTTTCCCTGACTTCATGATGTAATTCATATTGTGTGTTGATTTTGGAGGTCAGAAGTTTGAAATTGTCAGCCGTAGGTTCCCAGAGCGCTTTAGCCACAATGAATGCCCTTCTGCTCTGAGCAACGTCTCCACGATATTTAATGTAAACTATGCACATGCATGTCACACACAAGCAAGCTGGTCATTTATCTTGAGTGGACCCCAAGGCCTAAAATCTAAGTCATCTGGTTGATAACCCCCTCCCTTTTTTTTTTTTTTTTTTTAGCCTGAATCCAGTCAGACGCCAGGGCTTGTTTTTTCCATTTGTGTGTAAATCCTTTCATTTATCAGTTTCCAACTGAACTATAATATGTGTAGTCAGACAGCTTGAATATAAATCCTGTGTACTGCCACTTATTAGCTGTCTTAGGCAATTCACCTCAAGGTCTCTGGGCCTGGGTTTCTTTATGGATCACACTAGGATCATCAGAATACAATGTTACCCTATCTGACTGTTTGAAGAGTCAAATGAGCTATTGTCTGAGTCTGCTACAGTTGCTATAACTGAATACCATGGATTGGGTGGCTCAAACAACAAGAATTTGATTTCTCCTAGCTCTGGAGGCTGGAAATTCGAGACCCATGCAATAGCAAGGTTAGCTTATGCTGAGGCCTTAGCTTGCAGATGGTGGCCTTCTGCTTGTGTCTTCCTGTCGTCCCTCCTGTGTACGCCCACACCCCTAGTATCTTTCTCTTCTTCTAAGGACACAAGTCCTATTGAATTAGGGCCCCATCCTTGTAACCTTGTAACTTTATTTCACCTCATATATCTCTTTAGAGGCCCTATCTTCAAATATTGTAATATTGGAGCTTAGGACTTCAACATCTGAGCACTGGGGGAGACACAGTTCAGTCTGTAACAGATATCCCTTATAGAGTGTTCAGCATATTACCTGAAACATAGTAGGTTTTATAAATAATAACATTTCTGGCAGTTACAAAGGTCACTGGAAAGCATCTAATAAAAGTCAGCTGCTAATAGTAATATATTCTTTTGGTCTTTTCCTTGTCTCTATCCCAAACCATTCTGTGTAGCCAGTTGAGGGTTTCTTAAAACATTGTTTTCATAGTGCTACTCAGCAACTTAAAAAGTTCAGTGGAGGGCAGCCCCGGTGGCTCAGCGGTTTGGTGCCACCTTCAGCCCAGGGTGTAATCCTGGAGACCCAGGAACGAGTCCGACATCGGGCTCCTTGCATGGAGCCTGCTTCTGCCTCTGCCTGTGTCTCTGCCTCTGCCTCTCTCTCTCTCTGGTCTCTCATGAATAAATAAATAAAATATTTAAAAAAACAAAAAAAACGTTCAATGGAGGAAGAAAAAAGGTAAAAAAAAAAAAAAAAAGTTCAGTGGTTCTCTACTACTGAATGAGATCCAAATGTTTTGGCAATCCGTGGCCCCCTTCATCTGTCCCTAACCCTTTTTTTCTGACCTTTCTCCCACTATTCTAACATAAGAATTTCTTCCATTGATTTTTTTTTTGAGTCCCTCAAAGGCCCAACTCCAAGATTTCGTATAATCATCATTATAATAATAAGCCCTTACTTCTAGGTCAGGTGCTACATTCATTTAATCCACATTTTAAGTCTGAGAGGCACAGAGAGCTTCAGTAACTTGCTAAAGGTTCCGTCAGGATGAAAACCCAGGCAATGTGCTTTCAGAGCCTACACTTCAAATCTCTGTACTAAAATGCTTGTCCCACCTGCAATGCTATTCACCTCCCCTGTCTCTTTCTAGGATCTTGAACCAACAATCATGTTCATATTCTTCCAACTAGAGTGTAAATTCCTTAAGAGCATATGCTAACTTTAAACCACTTCTGCTTCTTTCAAGTACTTAGCCCATGCCAAGTTTGTAATAGCAAAAGTACTTAATTTTATTTTGTATTCTTGACCTCTTAGAGATATGATCTGTGTATCACTGAATATAGCTTGTTACTAAACAGTGGGGAAATGCATTCCTTTAAGGATCTATAAATGATGAGGCGCTGGGTGGCTCAGTCAGTTAAGCTAAGCGGCTGCCTTCAGCTCAGGTCACGACCCCAGGGTCCTGGAATCCAGCCCTGTGTCTAGCTCCCAGCTCAGCGGGGGAACCTGCTTCTCCCTCTCCTCCCCATTCATGCTCTCTTTCACCATGTCTCTCAAATAAATAAATAAATAAAATCTTTTTAAAAAATAAGGATCTGTAAATGCTAAATTAATTTTAAGTGCAAAAGGAAATAAGCCTACATACGGCTGTTCTCCAAGAGTTTTCTTTCTTAGTCAATGGTCATAATGAAAAACAGACAAGAAAAGAAGAAAAATGGAGTCTTTCAGCTCTTGGAAGTTTCTTCAAATATCAATCAGTAGCTTAGCTTAATTCACAAACATTTATTGAGTGACTGCACTATTCCAGGAAGTGTATAGTTACTGAAGATGCAAAGATGAGCAAGACACTTTTCCTTAATTTGGGGAGACATTCACATTGACCAAATCTTAAATTTCATGTATTTTTTTTTGTATTTTGCCTAAAGTATAGATCCTAAAATTGTCTTTAAAATGTAAATATGGTAATACTGAGGTGAATTAAGTATTAAAAGTTAAATATCAATACAGAGAAGGCAACAGAAACATATAATTGATTAAAGAATATGAAGTTGTTTAAGTAGTGGCAGGTTACTTTGTTGTTTTTCTTTTTTTAAGATTTATTTATTTGAGAGAGAGAGAGAGAGAGAGAGAGAGAGAGAGCACAGCAGGGAGGGGCAGAGGGAGAGGATGAAAGACTCTTAACCAGACTTCAACTCAGCACAGAGCCCAACACACAGAGCTCAATCACAGGGCTCAAACTCACAACACTGAGATTACTACCCCAAACTGAAACCAAGAGTCAGATGCTCAACCTGCTGCAGCACCCAGGTGCCTCTGTTGTTATGTTTTTCAAACACACTGTTGTCAGTTCTTTTACATGACTCTTAATGACATATTGGGCAGATCCCTTTAAAGTCATAAAAGTCCAATCTGGTTTAGTCCAATGTCCATCCTGACACCACCTTCTGCTTCTATACCCCATATAGTTAAAGAGAATGGCAAAAGAGAGGATAAGGAGAAAGAGGTAAATTGCTTATAGTTCTACCTCTCTTGACTGTTGATGCCATCTGGTAGACACCCAAATACTGACGCTCTTGTGAGGGTCAAGGTTGTAACTTTTTAAGGTGTCTTTCAGAGGCCTACCTTCTGCACACCTCCAGGACCCAGCATGCCTGAGCATTCCCTAACCCTCCAGGTAGCAAATGGCACTCATACATGGGGTCCCACAAGAAGGCTCACACCTAACTTACTTTAGAGGGAGAGATGCTTACTTCACCTGCTAGAAGCTCATGCATCCTTGCCACCCACATGAAGGGAGTGCAGGCTGCTGCGTGCAATGCCTCTCTCTGTATTGCCATTTCTCTTCGTTTCTCTTCTCTCCTGGAGGGGGCACAAATAAGTAGATGGCCAACCCAGGAATGAATTTTTTTTCTATTGTTTCGTTTCTTCATCACTGCTTTCAAACACACTCTATCAAATATTTTCCCTCACCCTTAATAACATCTTGGGCAGACCTCAAAACTCTCCAGAACCTTTCTCTTCCTGTAGGGATTTTCATTTTTTCTGGGTGGTAGGGATCTTTTATTTGTTTGTCTGGTTTTGATTGTTACTTTGTTGGAATGGGAAGGGGAGGAAAGACCCAGCACCCAGCATTTTGAGCCATCTGCTAATTTCCACATTTCTCTCTGATCCATGTGAGGACACCGAAAGAAGGCAGCCATCTGCAAGCCAGGACGAGAGTTCTCACCAGTACCCAATCATGCTGGCACCCACCCTACTCCAGGACTTGCAGCCTTCAGAATTGTGGGAATAACTGTTGTTTTAAGCCACCCCAGTCTATGGCGTTTTGTTATGGCAGCCCAAGATAACTAACACAAGTATATACAGGTACTTGACACATTTGAGCATAGTTTTTTTAAAGTCCTACCTATTACCATCTCAAGAAATGAGAGTACCATAAAACATTGGAAATCATTGCTCCATTGCTGATTTTTTTTTCCTGAATTGAATGCTGAATGAGTTATGAAGAGCGAGAGTCTTGGCAAAAAATAAGTTTATTTGACATTCATTTTAAAACGGCCAAGTAAACATGGATTGTGTTTAATTCATAGATTTGCTGTAAACTGAGTTAAAGGAAATAAAGAAAATCAAGCTATATTTATTCAACCAGTTACTAGCTTCTGAAATATAATTCTTTGTCAAATGTCAAAGCTGATATGTTAATAGTGGAAGAAAAGGGCAGTGGTGATTTGTGTTTCAGCACAGACAGATTTGCACACAAATAAACACAAAATGGGCCTGTTACAGATCATTTGTTAATAATGAATTCATCTTAGATGCAAAAACAAGTAAATGCTGTATAAGATTGATTTTAAGAAGATTTATTTCCAATTGTTTGGAAACAACTCAGCAGCTCCAGTTTTTCCTATGATCTACTCTCTTCTAAACAACTGCTAGAAGCTCTTGGTTAATTTTAAGTGGCACTCTAAATCAAACTTAATTGTTATTCTATGAAGGGATTATTCTTTTAGAGTTAGAAATACATTTGTAGCATATTAGAGAAAATTGCAAAGATTATTTATATCATGAAGGTTCTTCCTTTGGTACATCTACCATTTCATTCTTAACTTTTGATGTTTATGGTAATATTAACCATTGTGTGGCATTTTACTATCATAACATCTTCTAATATAAAATTTTAAGAGGACTGTCCAGGATTTTAAGACAACTAAAAATATAATTATATAAATGTAAAGCTGGTTATCAGTTTTTACAGAAGAATGCAGAAGAAAATGCTAAAATTAAGCAAATGCTGAATTTTGCTTTAAATATAGATGTCCTGCTGATGGGGTCTTATCCCATTGCTTAAAAAAAGGTATTCTGCTCACCACCAGGTGCAAGTTTTCTTTTGAGAAAAGGTGTAAAAGAGTAATTAAAGGGGACTCATGGGCCCACAGGTTCAGAGATAGAAAAAGTACAGTAAAATGAAGCTGGAAAAAATAATAATTTTAATAAAAATAAATTGGATGAAATAGTCCTGGGATTTTTTTCAGTAGTGGATATTTACACAATGAAATGAGTCCATCATTATTATTTATATTAATAGGTGAAGTGGTACAAATATCACTTTCTAGAAAAACAACTGCTGATTATATTATACCTGTTTTTATTGTATTTATATAGTTTTGGAAAATACAAGCTTTTCTGTATGATCTAAGTAAAAAAACTCAAGTTCTCTTTACATTTCATGGAAAATGCTATAAAAAATTCATATCCTTTCCTAACAAGTGTGAGAGTTTTGTTATAATGGATATAGTTATAAACACTTAAGATGCGTCACAATCTAGACTTAGTTAAAAGGAAAATATTTATTGATTGAGCCAAACGATTACTTTTAATATGTATAACAAAGGCTTAAAATGGGAGAAAATACTTGCAGGAGATATCTTTGACAAAGGACTTGTATTCAGAGCTCATATAGCTCAATAAGAAGACAGAAATTCCTATTTAAAAAATGGACAAAGATTTGACCAGACTCTTCACAGAAGAAACTACAGGATGACAAATAAACACATGAAAATGTGCTCAATATCATTAACATCAAAGAAGGACGAATTAAAGCTACAAAGAGACACTACTACATAGTTTTTGGAATATTAAAATCAAAGAGGTTGATGATACGAAGTGTTGGTAAGGTTAGAGCACAACAGGAACACTCATACACTGCTATTGGAAATCAATTTGACAGTCTCTCAAAAAGTTAAACATACATCTCCCATATATCCAGCCATTCCATTCCTAGGTACCTACTCAAAAGAGAAAGAACATAAATGTTCATATCCGATTTATTCCTAGTAGTGCCAAACAGGAAACAACCCAAACGTCTGCCAACAGGTCAACAGATAAACAACAGATAAACAACTTGTAACATCTCTATACAATGAAATCCTTCTTAGCATGAACCATTGGTAAACACACCAGTGGAATGAACCATCGGTAAACACAGTAGCGTGGATGAACCTCAGAAGCACCATTGTGAGTGAAAGAAGAGAAAAAAAGTACAGAATCTGAGTCTACTTATATATGATTTTAGAAACTGCAAACTAATCTGTAAAGACACAAAGCAGGTAGGTCACTGGTTGCCAAGGGATGAGGGTGGCGGACACAGATAAGGCTCCAGGACAGTTTTGGAATTGATAGAAATATTTGTTATTTTAATTGTAGTAATGACTTCACAAGTGTATACATACGTCAAAATTCATTAACATGTACACTTTAAATGTGTGCTATGGGATGTCCATTATACTTCAATAAAGATGCCAAAATAATGATAACAATAGAAGCCAAGCTACCTAAAAATAGACCACTTTTTAAAAATACAAGCATCAGAATAACTTCAGTTTCTCTCATGGATTTTTTTCCCCCAAAGAAAGCCTTTGACCTAAGACATAAGAAGAATAACCCAGTACGATCACCACTGGAGAGCAAGAGATATTTGCTACAAAGGGTATATATAAAAAAAGAGTACAGGGGCAGCCTGGGTGGCTCAGCGATTTGGCACCTGCCTTCGGCCCCGGGGTGTGATCCTGGGGTCCCAGGATCCAGTCTCGCGTCGGGCTCCTTGCAGGGAGCCTGCTCCTCCCTCTGCCTGAGTCTCTGCCTCTCTCTCTGTGTCTCTCATGAATAAATAAATAAAATCTTTTTTTTTAAAAGTACATATTGACCATATACATATATACAGCCTTGATAAGAATTTTCAGAAAGTAGTGATACTGTATTTATGACACTTAATAATGTTGATATGCTAATGCCTCATTTGAAATAACAGCATATATATTTATAAATTATTAACTATTTAAATATAAATCCAATCATTTTGCCTGTGCTCTCGTCCCATATGGCCAACTTTTCTGGCACATCTCTGCTGAGATAACTGTACAGCCACCTTAAACCCAATTTGCCGTATCCTATAGCCGGGTGATTCAGAGTACAAGCTCTAACTCACAGAGGCCTGAGTTCAAACTCTGGCTATAACCACTTTTTCTGTGATCTTGGGCAACTTCTCTAAAATGAGAATACTACCAGTACCTAGGGTCATATGAGGCTTAAATGAGATGAATATAAAATGCCTGTTACACGAAAAAAAAAAATAAAATAAAATGCCTGTTACAGGTACTTTATAAATATTACCTATTATTATTTAAAAACAAAATTAGTTTTCTCCAAAATTTTAACCCTTTTCCCTATCACCATATATTTTTTAAGATTAATTAATTTATTTGAGAGGGAGGGAGAGAGAGAGAGAGATCATGAGGGGACAGGGGCAGAGGGAGAAGGAGAAGTTGACTCCTTGCTAAGCAGGAGCCAGATGCTGGGCTTTGATCTCAGGACCCTAGGATCATGATGTGAGCCCAAGGCAGGTGCTCAACCTACTGAGCCTCCCTGGCACTCCAGATCTTTCCTTTCTAATGAGCTCCCAATACAATTGGTCTCTCCAGGCCTTCTTCAGTTCATTACAATTGGTCTCTCCAGGCCTTCTTCAGTTCATTACTGTCTAGGCGTTCAGTAACCCTCGCCACACTAGATAGATATTAGCTGGATGATTTAGGCAAGTCACTTAGCCTCAGTGAGCTTCTGTGTTCTCCACTACAAACTGGGGGGTAGTAATATCGACCTCACAGGGTTAATGTAGGGACCAGACTATATAATCAACTAAGAATCCTTTGTACTGTGCCGGATACAAGAGTAAATGCCTGCCAAAGGGAGGTACTTTTACCATTTTCTAATTCTCTGTTCAATATTTACAACTTAAGATCATTTTGCTTTCTCAACTGCCACATTTCACTGTTGCTTCACTGATCTTACAGTCCACAAAGCCTCTAAACACTTCTGTAAATACACACACACTGGGCTTTGGCTATTCCACATACCTTCTGCCTCTACTTGCATAGAATCACTATTCTTGTCTGACTTGACTTAGAATCAACTGGAATGCTCCTTAAAAATACTGATGCTTCAGGCCATTCTCAGACCAATCCAATAAAAATCACCTCACGTAATTCTAACATGCAACTGGCATTGAGAACCACAACTTCGTTTTGCTGATTTGGGTTTGGTTTTGCTGTTCACGTTTTGCATTGTTTGGCATGAGATCTGATTGTAGAATTTTGCTTCAGTTTCTGAAGATACTTTTGGGCCTCGATTTTACCATAAAACATGCTAACTACCTCTTGCTGCTATCGAGTTCCTGCAAATTTTAAGCATCGTATCAGTCAGATCCTTAACCAAATCGTTTGTAAAAATCAGAGAATAAGACATTTACATACTCCTGGAGAATTTGCCATAACTTGGCATCAATTCATCAACAGCACTTAGGGAATATCATTGATCAAGTGCTCCAATTATGAACCTGCACCGGTAATACTTCTTGATCTGCAAACATCGTCCCTTCTAAATCATTTACTTCAAAGGATACTGTAAGCGAGCCAAAGGACTCTCTAAAATCAAGATGTATATTGTGATCCTGTGTAAAAATGATATGAGGTTTATCTGGGCCTGACTTTTCTCGTTAAGCCTGTTCTCTTCCTGAGCACAGGTTTCCTTTCTCAGTTCATAAACACTCAATAATTCATCCTAGAGTCTCACTGGAAGTCATAGCAAGCTCTCAACCTGATAGCTTGCAGCATCTTTTTTTTTTTCTTTTTAATTTGAGGCTTTAAAAAAAATAATAATTTGAGGCTTTATTTTTCTAACTCTATATTTTAAGCACCTTTCAGTTCCCCCCAAATTCCTGAAGATTATCAACAGTCATTTAGTAATCATCTACAGCTTTTTGATAGATTGAGATGACTTTTATCTTTTTAGTATCTTGAAATATTGTTCACCCAGGCTGGAGAAAAACCAGACCAGATGGATATTTCTTGGCTATTTTACTCTGTTTGATCTCCCTTTCTTCTCATTACTATTTATTTTGTTCTTTCCAAGTGATGATAAATCACAAGAAAAAAAATGAAAACATACTTAAGGAGTCAGTAAAGAGAGTTACATAACTCAATTTAATTTTTTCTGTTCAGTAGCATTGTTCCAGTCACCTGAAGTGGTAGCCCTATACCCCATTCTTGCTTCCCTAACTCACAAATAAAAGTTGTTGTTGTTGTTGTTTTTTACTATTAAGAATTGTTCACAAGTCTCAGAATCTTGTGAATGTTTAGCCTCACTGAAATCATTCCCATATATTCCCTACGACTTCTCCAAATTATTTCTCAAAGTGGATCAGAGGCGGAAAACTTTTCTGTAAAGAAGCACAGAGTAAATATTTTCGGCCTTCTTTTTTCTCTATTTCTTCTCTATTTAGGGACACCTACTTGGGGGGTCTACGTATATTTCACATGTTATAAAATATTGTTTCTTTTGATTTGTTTAAAACCATTTAAAAATGTAAAATCTATTTTTAGCTTATGAGCTTTCTAATAGGTAGTTGGATGGAATTCACATGTAGGCTGGATTTTTGTCAACTCCTGCCAGACAGGGATCCAAATGTACAATAAACACTACAATCAACAGGGGAAAAGATGATAATGAAAATAATCACATAAATTAATTCACCTAGTTCTTAAGCCCACATTTCCATTGGGAACTGCTTGGGTTGAATTGTGTCTCCTCAGAAGATTCATTCTAATGCTCATCTCTGGTATTTATGAAATACAATGACTAGATTGGGCTGGCAGGGTTTTGCAGCACGTAGCACAGCACCTTGTACAAAACAAGGAACCACAAATATTTGGTAATTTGAAACAAGAAATGCAGGACAGATACTCTGAATATATGCACCCAAATGATATATATCCATGGGACACATGGATGGCTCAGTCAGTTGAGTCTCTGACTCTCAATCTTGGCTCAGATCTTGATCGCAGGGTTTTGGGTTGAAGCTCTACATTGGGCTCCATACTGGGCATGGAGCCTACATAAAAAATATATATGCATATAATCTAATAAGTCCTTTCATTGGCACTTAACATTCATATTGTTCTCTAATATATTTTTGTTATCTTTTTAAGGAAAAGAATGTGGAAATGGAATATAGAATGTGGAAAGGAATATAGAAAGAAAATCAGTGGACTACAATAATGTACTGTTCTAAAGAAAAATACTAGAAAACAAGAGAATAGAAGTGGGAAAATACTTGAAAGAAAATAAATTCATCGCTTGACGGGCACCCAGGTGGCTCAGTTGATTAAGCATCCTTTTCTTGGTTTCAGCTCAGATCATGATTTCATGGGTCATGTGATGGAGCCCTGCATCAGACTCCACCCTTCAAAGGCAGTCTGCTGGAAGATTCTCTGCCTCTGCCCCTTCCTGCAATCGCATGCATGCACATGTGCTCTATCTCAAATAAATAAATGAATCTTAAAAAAAAAAATCATTGCTGAGAGAGTAGACTCATTCTGTGATGTACTTCAAAAATTTTTGATCTTCTTTGACTTTTCCCAATTCACAGTAGACAGTTAATGATGCACATTAAAAACATAGAAGAATTCTACAGAGGAAGTTCAC
The DNA here is from genome assembly GCF_018345385.1 of Vulpes lagopus. Lineage (NCBI taxonomy): Eukaryota > Metazoa > Chordata > Mammalia > Carnivora > Canidae > Vulpes > Vulpes lagopus. Next base: position 59,925,780 of record NC_054828.1, read on the forward strand.
CGCCAAATAGTAGTTTTGCATACCCTTCTCAAGAAACAGCAAGGATTACTGGCAGCACTAGAAGCTGAGAGAATGGCATACAATAGATCCTTCCTCAGAGCCTTCAGAGGGAATATGGTACCACTGACAGCTCGATTTTGAACTTCCAGCCAGAACTGTGGGAGAATAAGTTATTATCTTGAGCCACCCAGTTAGTTTTACTTTGTAACAGCAGCCCTAGGAAACTAAAACAGAGACAGATAAAAATTCACCTTGTGAATGATGGTCTCTCAGCCTCAAGGTTTATAAAGATCTCTTCTGGTATCTGGTTATTTGCTCAGGGATTGTCTCTCTCCTATCCTCTCCTGCTTCCCAAGATGGCATCTGGCCATCAAAGAAACATTTATATGTCATGGCTGCATTAGGGAAGGAGGGGGCTGGTCTTCTATGACCTATGGTTCATGGCAATTGAGATTTCTTAACCCAACTAAGGTTTCTTAACCCAGTGTCTCTGGACCCTGATGTCCAATTTCACTGCATTCTCTATGGTACAGCTTGGTCTTCTCATTTCTGGGTGTCTTTTCTAGCACTCACTGAGGTATAGTTGGTCCTATCTGGTGTTTTGGGCCATATACTGGCACCCATTGCTGATGAACCTGACCTTTCCCTTGGCTCTTATTCCAAAGTCCTCGATCCATGGCCTGACCCCAACTGAGACCTGTTTTGGTATCATGGTCTCTTCTCTATACTCCCCCCTTGTAGGCTCAGGATGTCTCAGTTACTTTCTCTATGCTGGACTGTGCTAGACCCTGGGAGGCTGCCTTCAGGCCCACTGAGCTGGGCCCCTCCCTCAGCCTTCTACTTTACCTCTAGCCTGATGTGCGCAGTACAACATGAACCATGGTTTTCCCAGAGAGACATTAAAAGCGTTTTCAGCCTGCACCTGAGGCAGTCAGTTACAGACTTTGGACCTGGAATTCTCCTAAACATATCTGGGTGTTTCTACTGATGTGCTTTCCTCTGAAGTTCACCTCTCAGCTGGGGATGGAGAAAGCCACCACTCTCCTGGTTCCACCTCTCAGCAGCAGGCCGACCACATCCTTCACAAGGTGCCAGGAACTTTTCCGCATCACATTCTTATTGTTTCTTCTGTATATTCAAGTTATGGTCAGTCCTTTAAGCTTTGGCTCTGGACTAAAATCTAAACTTTGATGATGGTAAGAAAATGTTTTTTCTCTCTTGAAAGCTGTTTTCAAGACTGTTGTTTCCCTGTATATTTTTTAACAGGCAGATTTGGAACTCAAGGTCGATCAATGACTTGTTCTTTCAAAACTCTACTAGTCTCCTTTTCCCAGAGACTATTTGCCCAGGGGCAGGCCAACTCCACCTGGAAGAAGGACTATGGAAGGTAAAGATAAATCGTTTAAAAAGGAAAATATATCAGGTGATATTTCAAAACAATTCTACATCAGATTCATTTGTGACTTTATTGTCAGAACTGCATTTTTTTTGAGAGCTTCTCTAACCAGTTAAGCTTTGTGTTTGTGTTTTTAGGGTGAAAGAATTGCTTTGTTTTTGTTTTTGCTTGTCTTAGATGACCTTGAATTGACTTTACATGATGAATACAGCTATTTGAGGTTCCAGTGAATTAGCCTTACTCTTTGAACAAGTTCTCAAGAGCGGCCCTGGAAGGCATTCAGAAACCCTCCAGAGGCATTCTCAAAAAAGCCCTTTTCTATCAAGCTGAAATCCCAAGGCCAGACTCATCTTCCATGACATAACTTTTTTCTATCTCTGGAGGGAATCTCTGCCTTCCCAGGCAACTGTTTGTATCCTTCAATACCCTCCACCAGCACTCCTGCAGGTTGCAACAAAGGAATCTTCATTGTTTCTCCTGGGGAGCCTCAGTCAAAGAGGACTTCTGATGGCCTATTCCGACTTCCCAGAATTCTTGAGAAGGGTATACAAATACTACTCTGTGGCAGTGAATTTCCTCTAGAATTCTTCTATATTCTTTTTCTCAGAGATTTTATTCATTTATTTGAGAGAGAGAAAACAGGGGAAGAGGGAATAGCAGAGGGAGAGGAAGAAGCAGACTCCCCACTGAGCAGGGAGCCCAATATGGTGCTCCATCCCAGGACCCTGAGATCATGACCTGAGCTGAAGGCAGACATTTAACCAACTGAGTCATCCAGGTGCCCAAATTCTTCTATATTTTTAATGCGCATCATTAACTGTCTACTGTGAATTGGGAAAAGTCAAAGAAGAACAAAAATTTTCCATGTTCATCACAGAATGAGCCCATTCTCTCAAGCAATGATTTTCTTTTCTTTTCAGTATTTTCCTACTTAAATTGTAATCTCTTGTTTTCTAGCATTTTTCTTTAAAACAGTTCATTATTGTAGCCCATTTTCTTCCCATATCCCTTTCCATATTCTTTTCCTTCAAGAGATAACCAAAACACAAAGAACAATATGTACTTTAAGTGCCAATGAAAGGACATATTAAATTATATGTATATGATTCGAATGCATATATTCAGGGTAGCTGTTTTGCATCTATTGATTCGTTACCAAACATTTGCGATTCCCCATTTTGTATAAGGTGCTATGATACATGCTGCAGTACCATTCCAGCCCTTTGGGAATCCCAAACTGGTTATTATAATTCATAAGATATGGTTTGGCAGAGGGGTCATGGACTTGGGAGTCAGACAGATTTGAGCTCTGCTGAGATCTGCCAATTACAAAACCATGATCTTGGGCAAAAAAAGTTATTATTATTATCCAAGCTGATGATAAAAAGTACCACAATGTTCCACATGTGACCTGAAGGGAGGTGACTAGTTCTGAGTATGGTAAGGATGGATTTCAAAATACTTGATAAATAAATGAAATTCAAAGGGAATTTTGAAACATGGGTAGGACTGCAGAGGGTGGAACCGGGGCAGGGACAGGAGAAAAAGAATATTCCTCGACTTATAAATAAAGCACCCAAAGCTTAAAAGTAGTTGTGTCTTATTATTTGACTCAACCATTAAATTAATATAAATGTCATTTCATGACTATATGTAAATGTGCCATTTTGTTGTTCATATTTTATGAAATATCCAAGTGAATATGTTGTGAAAATGTTATGATCTGATAAAACCCAAAGAACAAGCATTTTTGACTCACTATTATGTATAATTAACTAAAAATGATTTTTGAAGTAAATTATTAAGAAATTCTATTCATTAGCCCTGCTTTTATCCAGTAAGTTCTTTTTACCAACTTTGTATTAAAATCTTGCACGGTTCCAAATCTATTTTCCTGGCTTCTCTCAAACTGGGTCTAACTCTGTTTTAAGCAGAGTGCTTCACTATATGACAAATAGCTAAGATACTAGGGAAATTCTTTTTCACTGTTGCATACAATCTCTCTAGAAATGCTGTTCCTAATTCAGTGCAGTATTTTTTATTTTTTCAAATGTTCCCTTAATCTCGTTCCTAAAAATTAAATACATTAAGATAATTGCTAATCAGGGGACATGTGGATTCAAAAGAAAGGACAGGCCAGCCTGTACTTGTCTAGCCCAGACCAGCAGGGCAGTAAGTGGGAGGAGGGAGGGTGTGAACACTCCAGGGATTGCTCAAAACCACCCACTGAGATACAGCTCGAAAATATGAGAACTTATGTCTACACACCTATTTTTAAAATTCTACTGGTATAGGGACACCTGGGTGGCTCAGCGGTTGGGCGTCTGTCTTGGGCTTGGGTCCTGATCCCATGATCTGGGATCGAGTCCCACATCAGGCTCCCACTGTGGAGCCTGCTTCTCCCTCTGCCTGTGTCTCTGCCTCTCTCTCTCCATGTCTCTCATGAATAAATAAATAGAATATTAAAAAAAATTCTACCAGTATAAGTTTCATCTGTGCATGCTTTGTTAATATAATAATATTTGTATACAATTTGTAAATAAAAACATTTACCTATGTTGGGGGGATGTGCTCAGTTATTTTTAAGTATTAGGGATATATGCAACTGAAAACACTGATGCACTGCACAAGAATTAGTGGCCTTTGGATCTTGGGTTCTGGAGACTATGCCAGGGTTGGTCACACAGCAGAAATAACCCGAAACTGCAATGGCATTTAGTGTTATCTTCTGTCAGAGTATATGGGTTTATGAGCTAGATGTGGACTTTCATACTTGCTGCACCGCAGTTGGTGTTTTTTTTTTTTTCTCATACAAAGACAACAGAAACAAAAGGGCTCCATATCCCTTGGCCCCAGTGTTAGTAAACATCATTGTCCTATTTCAATTGATCAGCTTGAGATTGGCAATAGCAAATAACTAATAGTGACTTCATAATTACTGCAGTGCTATCATTTATTGAATAATTTTGGACCTCACAGAAAATATAATGGGTAATGGTGACAGGCTTCTTTTACCTGCTTTGGCTCCAGAAGAGGAGGACTTCAATCTCAAACACAGAAATTATTTGTTAACTTTTCTCAAGGGAAGCCCACCCCCCTCACCCCCTTACTTCCCTACTGCAAGAAAAAAAAAAAAGGCTGTTAATGAGAGAAACTCTCAATTAGGGGAATGAGGGATGTTCTAATCAATCTTTCATTCTCTAAATAAATTTTTGATTAATATAAAAATGATTTTTAATCAACACTCACGTTAAAAACAACTTCAGAATGTGATAGTACACTCCATTACAGTAAAAACTGACTAAATCTGTCTCTCTTTTTTCTGATAAAGCTTTTTGTAAGGACCAAGGATTGCCATTCCTTACAGCAGCTTTCAACCTCTAGAATTAGAGCAGAAGAATAAATGTGTAAACAGACCTCAAAAAACGTTAGACATTTAGGGATTATTTTCACAAAATACTTATGTTGATGTTTTGATCTTATCATCTACTTGTTTAATCTGGAAATGTCACTGTCAGACTATTTTTGGTTAAATTGAGGACTCTGGTCAATTATGGGGGGGGGGGGGAGGGTGACCAGAGCTTTAAAAAAATAAACCCCAAGAGAATCAATCATTTAGCCAAATGAAACATTTGACACTCTTTCTGATGCTGTTTTCTTTTCTTTCCTTTTTTAAAAGATTTTATTTTTAAGTGATTTCTATACCCAGCGTGGGGCTCGAACTCTCAAACCCCTAGATCAAGAGTCATGCCCTCCACAGACTAAGCTAGCCACGTGCCCCTCTGATCCTGCTTTCTCACTTTTTCTATGAAATTTTAGCACTGAGGACTTTGTGACTATTTTACCAGAAAGGGTAGGAATTTTCTGGTATAAAAAAAAAAATAGAGATCTCATAACCACAAACATTTGGAAATCCTAGGTCTAAAGGAAACAAATTTTCTTCTTGGTTTTCAATTTCTACTGACACAGGCTATCAAGTTTGTTTTTACATAATGAGCCTACTGCCTGAGTACACACAATCTCAGAGATTAGAGGTTATCATCCACTCCATAAGAGGTGAGACACACTGTAATTATTTATGTTGGGCCCTCACAATTATTGGGCCCAACAATTATTTATGTTGTTATTTATGTAGTGGTGAGCCATGACACTTGCTTCCAGTCTTTTCATAATGAATCATTTGTGCCTTAAAAGGTGAACTCCAAGAATGGAATTTCCATACAGGTTATGGTACCTTTGAGTGTTGTCTAGCACTAGTCTCTCCCAAAATTATTTCTGGAAGAGTAAGGCAAACTTCAGCCTGAAAAAAAAAATCACTCTATAGTATTTTTATTTTCAGGAGGGGGCACTAATACAACAAACTGTTAGAATACAAGTTGTTTAATAAAATTTTTGAGTGATATTATAAAATATTGCACATACTCTGTTTATAAACAACAGCTATTGTGTACAAGATAAGCAACTGCATAACTACATATGAGTGTTTTATGATTTTTAGTTATAAATATCTTGTCTTTAAGTTACTTGAGGTTGCTCACTAGGTCTTTATTTATGTACTTACTTAGTAGCAAGAACACCTGAAGGCGGGGAAGTAAAATGCTGTCAAACTGCAGCGGATGGCAATGATAAGGCTCTGGAGTTGGACAGAAATGCATGGGTTAGAAAACAGAATCCAGAGTTTAATCAGCCTTATTTTATGCAAGAATAACGACCTCTAATCCAAGGTGTGTTGTGAAGACCAAATGGAAACATGCAGGTGCAAGGCTTCACCCAGTGTCTGGAGGGGCTATTCATAGGGATGCTGTGCTAAATTGTAGTAGGTCTTAAAACAACTGTATATTCCTCCTGGAGTGTGAGAGAAAGATCCTGAGACATTAGCAATAGGGTTTGTGTCTTAGAACAAGGCAGTTCATCTCCCTCCAAACGTTTCTTGTCTTCATCAGCAGCATCCAGCCTATCATTCAGAAATGGAGCAAACTATTCTTAGAAGTTAAAACACTTCATTAATGTCATTCCCATGGAAACTTCTGCAGAAAAGCAGCCATGCTGATCAAAGGTAATTGATTATGTGAGCATCAGATGCAAAATTCAGCTCTCCCTGCTTTTCAACCTATGTCTGCCCCTTTATGCCCATTTGGGATCCAGCCAGGCCGTTGCTTACTCTGGTACCACTCAAGAAATTAGGAATATGGCTAGTCCGTTTATGTTCACAAGCAGAAAATCTTTATTTCTCCTTATCTCTGCCAAATAATCGCACAAATCTTCGTAACATGCACACGTGCTTTTGCACTTGTCAAAATTTGGGTCAATAGACAAGCCATTCTCACCCCAAGTGTAACGGTTGAGTGTAGTTTTGTCTTTATTTTCAGCAATCACAATAAAAGAAAATTGTAATATTTCAAATGGATAGCTTAGGGCATGGTTATTTATATACCAGAATTTATCATTAGTTCCTTGAAGAAAACAAAGGGCTAGCAGAGAAGCATGAAGAGAAAATGCTAGGGGCTCTTGTCCAGTGAAGCAATGAAAAAAAATCACCAATTTACCAAACTTTTATTTATATGCAGTCCATCAGGGAAGATACACCTCTGGATACTCTTGGGTCTATTTGTTTAATAGTATTAACCTTTTAAAAATGCCCAAATAATTCAATATATAAATAAGATCATCATGCCAAAAAAGAGAAATCGAATTCTGAGTTGAGGTACCTTTATAATCTCTATCATGTATGAAATGAAACTAACCCCTGAACCATTAGGGACAAGATAAGCAGAAATCACTGAATTCAGCAGAGTTGTTGTTAATAAGGAGAAAGAAATATTTAAAAGACACAATGAAGTTTCTGCTTCTTCATTAGGCTCTTCAATAGACCTCTGCAACCTGAGTGGTTCTAGAGTCTGGTGGTAGTTAGGACCGGTTAGAGAATTAGTCTTCAGTGTGCGTTGGCACAGATCTCATACTCATCTGTGTTTTCCTTTGTTGCCTTTGGACAAAATTATAATAATAACTTAGAATAGCTTGTTCCTCGCTTGAGCTTAATGACATCACAGAATTTTCTAGCTCATGCTGGTCAGCTAGCTATACATTGGCTCCTGGGCCTCTATGAAGTTCCTGATTCAGACAAATAAGGTACTGTGACAGGTGCTATGACACACCATTGACCCCAATATTTCTTTTTTTCAATCTGAATTATCACAAAAGTGAACACATCACTGCAGGCCTTTCACATAAATCTTTGAGAGTATAGAAGAGAAATGTCATAAAAGCAGGGATTTTCAGACATATTTTCACCATGATGCACATGAAGAAAAACATTTTATATCATAACTCAATACATTTAAGTTTATAGATACATATACACACATATGCATATGTGATATTTTGATCTATAATAAATATATATGTGGTCTTCATCCCTCTCCGGCACAGAGTCTCATAAACTCTGGGAATTTCCTAGGTGGTGAGAGTGATAAAAGTACCTTTTGTTATTTTGATGAGGTGACTAGGGATGGGGTCTGGTTGCCAGTGGAACCAACCACAGGATGAGAGGGTTGGCACTTTCAGCCTCACTACCCCACTCCCCCTATCCTTGCCCCCCACACCTCAACCTCTAGGAAGAGGAGAAGGACTAGAGATTGAATCAATACCAGGAGCCAATGAGTTACTCATTCATGCCTGTACAATAAGGCCTTCGTAAAAACTCCAAAGAGGTTCTGGTCCAAGATGGAGACGAAGGAAGACCTTGAATTCACACCCTCCAAAAACACACCAAAGTACACCTATAGATTGAAGGATTCCTCCTGAAGGAGAATTGAGGGCCAACCGAACAGTTTCTGCAATGCAAAAGACTGAAGGAATGGCAAAAGAGAATAGTGAGAGAGCCAGGAACATGGTAACAAAGGGAATGGCCACCCCTTCACCTCCCTAGCCCCCCCAGCCTTGACACCTCCCCCCAGCCACCCATCCCCCCACTCTCCATTGCACCCTGCAGCAGGCAGGGATAGTCCTGAGGAGCGAGGAACAGATGCCTTGGTCTTTGGGCACAGAAACAAAGCCATGGTTTCAAAATGCAACTGGCAGAGAAAAGGGACAGCACCAGAGGTTCGCCAAATGGCAGCTCCAAGAATGTTCTCTGTGTCTCAGGGACTGAGAAGGACATGATTTACATTCCCACTTCACCTTAGAAGCCTCCACTGGTGGGGCAGGGCCAGGACCCCATCACCAGGCAAACTTCAGCCTGAAAAAAAATCACTCTGGTCTATGCAGAGAGCCAGCTGCTTCCCCAAGTGCTGGGTCCGCAAGCCCACACCAGCCCTGGTGGCCCTGGGGCTTGGATTTTAAACCACACACATTTTGTTTTGTTTTGTTATTGTTTGTTCATTCCTTTTCTTTCTTTCTCTTTTTTCCCTTGTTTTCTTTGTTTATTCTCTCTCTCTCTCTTTTCTTTAAAAAGCCCTGGTTTAAAAGAGCAACTAGCCTATAAAAGAGCCAGCCCTAAAAACTTGCCAAAAGGTTGTATTGGGTGGTGGTGGTGGGGTTACTAGAAAGTTCTCTGGAGGGGGGGAGGGGCTGACTACAGAGTCTAGGTTCTGTCTACCTTGAAAGGACAGACCAGGGTACCATCTGGGCCCTGTAACTGGCCTGCTGCCTCATGAACCCGACTCCTAGCCCACAACAGCCCAAACCTACCAAGGGGCCACAGGCAGTGCTTGCCAGGACTCCCCTAGTCAGGGCTCACCACAGCCCCGGGCTCTGTGCCACGGTGACCCAGGCCCAAAGCACCCCCAGAACACTCCAGGCCTACACGGCGTTAGCTTCGGACAGCTTGCGAAAGCACCCCTGGGGCAGATCATTCTGGAACCTCCCGGCTGGCATCTGCTTCGGATCCAGCCATCCTGCCAGGGTACCCACTGTGTGGAGAGCCCTGGAACACTCCTGCCCAGACGGGCTCCAGACACCTGGTCAGGGCACACTCTGTGCTGCACACCTTGTGACAGCTTGGCTTGCACCCAATTCAGCTTTAGCTCCTTGCCAGGTTACCCTCAGTTTGGAGAGCCCCGGGACAACCGAGCTTGCAACCACCAGCTTCGGCTGTTAGGGGCGCATTTTGCAGGAAGGACCAAGGACCACACTGGCCCTTGCTCCTCTGCCTGGGTGCTCCCTCACAGTGCCCAGGACCTCCCAACCTGTTCCCCACCCTGGCTCCAGCCTCCTCTTCAGGTTACTGTCTGTGCAGAGTGTCCTGGGACACCCTGGTTTACACATACTTCACCTTCAGCTGTCCTGCCAAGTTGCCCTCTGTGTGTGGAGCCCGAGGTCCCCCTGGATTGCCCCAGTTTAGTTTTGGCTATCCTGCCGGGGCAACCTCTGCACAGAGAACACAGGGACCTCCTGGCCCACACACCACCTCAGCTCTAGGTTTCCCACCAAGACACCCTGGCACAGAGCATCCCAGGACACCCTGGCTTACACCCATTTTAGCATCAGCTGTCCAGGTAGGTAGGGTGGTGCCCTCAGCTATAGAACCTCGGGACTCGGGATCCCTGGGTGGCGCAGCGGTTTGGCGCCTGCCTTTGGCCCAGGGCGCGATCCTGGAGACCCGGGATCGAATCCCACATCAGGCTCCCGGTGCATGGAGCCTGCTTCTCCCTCTACCTATGTCTCTGCCTCTCTCTCTCTCTCTCTGTATGACTCTCATAAATAAATAATAAAAAAAAAAAAAAAAAAAAAAAGAACCTCGGGACTCGTGGCCTGCATTCCCTTCACCTTTAGCTGACCCAAGAGGGTGCTTACTACGTGGAAAACCTCAAGACCCCCAGCCCAAGCCAGCTACAGCTCTAGCCAGCCAGATAATCCAATTTAAAAAATGCGCAGAGGGCAGCCTGGGTGGCTCAGCGGTTTAGCACCGCCTTCAGCCCAGGATGTGACCCTGGAGTCCCGGGATCGAGTCCCACATCAGGCTCCTTACAGGGAGCCTCCTTCTCCCTCTGCCTGTGTCTCTGACTCTCTTTCTCTCTGTATGTCTTTCATGAATAAATAAATAAAATCTTTAAAAAAAATGGGCAGAGAAACTGAATTTTTTTCCAAACAAGACATACAAATAGCCAACAGACACATGAAAAGATGCTCAATATCACTCACCATCAGGGAAATGCAAATCAAAATCACAATGAGCTATCACCTTATACCTGTCAGAATGGCTAAAAGCAAATAGATAAGAAATAATAAGTGCTGGTAGGGATGTGGAAAGAAAGGAGCTCTCATACACTCTTGGTGGGAATATAAATTGGTATAGCCACTATGGAAAACAGTATGGAGTTATCTCAAAAAATTAAAAATAGAAATATCATTTAAATTATCATTTAATTTGACTATTAGGTATTTATATCCCCACCCAAAAAACCGCCACTAACTTGAAAAGATATATGCTTATTGAGGATTATTTAGCAGAGATATATAGCAGATACATAGCAGAGATATGGAAACAACCTAAGTATTCATTGACAGATGAATGGATAAGGAAATGTGCTATGGTATATATTACACACACACACACACACACGCACACACACACACACACAGAGGAATATGATGCAGCCATAAAAATGGATGAGATTGTGTGATTTGAGACAACATGGGTGAGAATGAATGCCAGGAAGATGTTGATGTATACTATGGACATATGATAATTATGAGTTTAATCATAATTTAATGAGTTGAAATCATTTGTTTTAGTTTAAACTAGTTATCATATTCAGTTCATTCTAGTCCTTTTTTGGTTCATTCGTAGGCTAGGCTTGCAGCTTGTAGGGACTTAGAGGGTATTATGCGACATGAAATTAGACTGAGAAAGACAAATATCATATGATATCACTCATATGTAGAATCCAAAAAAAAAAAAAAAAACCCCAACAACAAATAAATTAAAAAAAAAAAAAAAAGCAGAATCAGACCAATAAATATAGAGAACAAACTGATGGCTGCCAGAGCGAAGATGCATGACGGTTGGGCAAAATGGGTAAGGAGAAGTGGAAGACATAGCTTCCAGTCATGGGAATAAAAGGCACAGCATAGGGAATACAGTCAATGAGATTGCAGGGCCATATTCTTTTCCCTTTCTTTAAAAATTATTTATTTATTTATTCATGAGAGACACACAGAGAGAGAGAGGCAGAGACACAGGCAGAGGGAGAAGCAGGCCCCATGCAGGGAGCCCGAAGTGGGACTCGAACCCTGGTCTCCAGGATCACGCCTTGGTCCGAAGGTGGCGCTAAACTGCTGAGCCACCCGGGCTGCCCTGCAGGGCAATTTATGGGGACAGATGGGAGCTACAGTTGTGGTGAACACAGCGTAATGTATAAACTTGTTGAATCACCATGTTGTATACCTCTTTTTTTTTTTTTTTTTTTTTTTTTTTTAGAGAGAGAGAGAGACAGGGCACATACAAACAGGGGGCAGGGGCAGAGGGAGAAGAAGAATCTTAAGCAGGCTCCATACCCAGTGCAGAGCCCAATGTCCAATGTGGGACTCGATCTTACAACCCTGGGATCATGACCTGAGCTGAGAGCATGACCTGAGCTGAAATCAAGAGTCAGATGCTTAACCAAGTGAGCCACCTGGGCACCCCTGTTGTAAACTTGAAATTAATAATCGTGCGTCAACTATACTCAGATAAAACAAAACAGAATAAAATCCTAGAGGACAGGGTTTAGAGAGCTTCTGAGTTGGTGAACATGTGGACATTCAGAGAGAGCAGTGCCCTGGAGAAGGCATGGGACCTTCTTGTCCTTTTCTCATACCTTACCCTATGCACCTGTTCCACCTGGCTGCTTGAGTTCTATCTTTTTATAATTAACCAGCTCTCTAGTAGTTCTAATGTTTCTTTGAGTTCTGTGAACTACTCTAGCAAATTAATTGTACCCAAGGAAGAGTTCTTGGGATCCTCTGATCTATAGCCAGGTGGTCAGAGAAGTTCAGGTAACAACCTGGACTTGCAATTGACATCCTGAGTTGGAGGAAGTTGTTGGAATCTTCAAACTACAGCTGATTGGTGGGAAACACAGGACATAACCTGGGCTTATAACTGGCATCTGAAGGAATTGGGGGACAGTCTTAAAGGACTGACTCCTTACCTGTGGGATCTGATGCTATCTCCGGGTAGATAGTATCAAAATCAGGTTAAGCTATAGGATCCCTAGCTGGTGTTCAGAGAATTGCTTGGTGGTACGTGGGGAAATCTCCTCCCTACTTCTGGGAACTGAGTCTAGGAACTCAAAAAGAGCATGAATTCTTACACACGCACACACATACACACACACACATAGATCATGTGAAACTAAAGCTTCATGAAACAGTACTTACTCTTAACATAGGTACGTATTTTAAAATTTTCTAACCTATTTCATTTTTTTCCTAAATGGTTGGGATCCACCAAAAGATTGTGACCTGCAATTTGCAAAACGCCCTTCTCAGGACAGCCCCTAGAACTTGCTTCTTCTACTGAGAATCTGCTGGGTTTGTCAGCATTAGAGCACAGGGTGAAAATCTTCCCTCCTGCTAGACATTTGTACTATTTCTGTATGTCAGAAACCAGTAGGAAACCAAGTTTTATCTCCCAAGTGGCAAATAAGTCCAGAGATGCAGGCCTACAGTCCATTTAAGTATAATCAATCTTTACACCAATACTTCTTGACTACATTCTGATGAATCTGTCAAACATACTGTGAGCACAGGGGGGAAAAGGGGGGGAAATACAAAGTATTTTAAAATAAAAATTTAACATTATCTCTGCTGCTTGTAGAATGACACCTGCAAATATTTTTGCCTAGGGCAAAGGGAAAGAATGCTGACTCCTTGTCGGATGTCAATTTAACACAGCAGTAAAAGGTGTGTATTCTCAAAAAAAAAAAAAAAAAAAAAGGTGTATACTCTCACTTTGTCCTACTATGGGCCAGATCTGTAGTCAAGGCTTTTTCCCTCCCTTACTTTCTAAATGCCATTAATCTTGCAATCTATTTGTAGTCCGTGGTTGGAAATAGGTTTTTCATATAGCTGTGTGTGCAGCTGGTCACCAGAATCAGGGAGAGCTTCTGTCTTCTGCAGCACAAGTGAGAGGAGGCAGGTGTGGCAGTTGGATGGAGCTTGGGTTTAGAAAACTGGGGTTTCTGGGTTCCACTCCTTGGTGGATTACACTGCTTTAAAAAGAAGCATTCACTTTCTCTGAGCCCCAGGATCATAAACACGTAGGGTGCTTATCATATGCCAGGTATGGTGCTAGATTTTGACAAGGATGGCTAAAATAAGGTACATACCCCTAAAACAGAGATGAAAATACTGTAATATTATTCTCATAGTTATTATCAGAATTAGAATAGAGAACAAACAGGAAACAGCTATTTTAGGATTATTCATTTCTTTTCTTTTTTTTTTTTTTTTTTAATTTTTTATTTATTTATGATAGTCACAGAGAGAGAGAGAGGCAGAGACACAGGCAGAGGGAGAAGCAGGCTCCATGCACTGGGAGCCTGATGTGGGATTCGATCCCGGGTCTCCAGGATCGTGCCCTGGGCCAAAGGCAGGCGCTAAACCACTGCGCCACCCAGGGATCCCTATTCATTTCTTTTCAAATTGGAATCATCTTATGGAATATTACCCATATTTAGAAAAGTGCAAAAACATATATATATTCGGCTCACTGAATTATTAAAAAGCAAACATTCTTATAGCTATCACCCAGACATAGAAATTGAATACTGCTAACAATCCAGAAATCTCTACTTCTTGTTCCCCCAATCACAACTCCTCACTCTTGCTAAAAGTGACCATTTGCTTGACTTTTACAGTTATCACTATCTTGCTTTTCTTTATATACACATACTTAAAACACACACACACACACACACGTATGCATCCTAAATATTACAGTTTGACTTAGCCTGATTTTGAATATGCAATATGGTCTAGCTGGCTTTTTTAGTTATCACATTATTTTTAACACTCACCCACACTGTAAATGTGAATTGTAGATTTGTTACATTGCCGTTTAATATTCAATAAATATGCCACATTTTCCTTTCTAACCCACTCTATTGTTGATAGATGTTTGGTTTGTTTCCACTAGTTGGCTATCACACAAAATCTGTGATGAAAATTCTTGTGCATGTCTTTTGGCACATCTAATTTTGTGTTTCTATATTGTATATACTTATGAGAAGAGCTGCTGGGTCGTAGAACATATGTGTCTTCATTCCTGCTAGGTAACATGTAACCGTTCTCAAAAATGCTTTCTCCAACTTACGATCTAATCCTCAATGGGTAGGAGTTGCTCTTGCACCACTTTCTCACCAACTCTTGATACTATTGGATTTTTAATTGTAGCTAGGATATGCAGATTTCATTTTAGTTTAAATCTCACATTCGTGATTGCTGATAAGATCAATTTGTTCTATCAGCCATTTGAATTTCCTCATATAAATTGCTATTTGCATTTCCTCTTGCATATATTGCCTGTTTAAGATTTTGCCCCCCCCCCTTTTTTTTTAAAAGTGAGTTGTTTCATGATGCTCTGGATATAACCTCTTGGTTAGATATGCAATATAAATGCTATGCAAATGAATTCTCCCACTTTGTACCTTGTCTTTTTCCTCTCTTACTGATGTCTTTTGATGAACACAGGCTTATAATTTTAACTAATCCACTGTATCAATCTTTTTCTTTAAGTGCTTTTTTTGGTCCTAACAATGTTTTTTGATAAGATCTTTCTCCTCCCCATACTCCAGTGCTACTTCTGTGATAAATCAAGTGTCCATATACATGTAGGTCTGTTTGTGAATTCTCTTTATGATCCCATTGATCTATGTATCTATCATTGCAACGATCCCACGGATATATGTATATTTATTAATCTTTTCTATTTAATCAGTTACTGAAAAATTATGTTATAATTTCTCAATATGATTGTGGATTTGTCCACTTCATCTTTGGACCTTGTATCAATTTTTTTAATATTTGGAGGCTGAGTTATTAGATGCATACATTTTAGAATTTGTTACAAAGTTTCTTGTGAATTAAATAACTTATAAGGAAGTGTTCTTTATTTCTAGTAATTGAAATAAAAAGTTTTTTCATATCTTTTACGTCTTTATTTCTTAAATGTGTTACTTATAAATAGCACCCGGTTGTAATTGTCTGAAAATCTGTCTTTTGATTGGATCATCTTGTTTACTTACATTTAATGCAATTAAGGATTATTTCACATCTTTATTAATCTATTGCCCACCCTTCATTGCCATGTTTGTGATATTGAAACATTTCTCTCTTGACATGATGTGATGGCTGATATGATGTTACACTTCATCAGCTGAAGCCACTGGAGACAGAACAAAGGAGAATGCAGAGGTCAAAAGAATGTAGTCATTCTCCCATAGACAGCTTCCTCTGGCACTTAAAGGAAACTTCCCAGGGAGTTCCATTACTGGGACACCTCGCTGGACTCTGTCATATTTTAACCACTTCCTTTCCATGCTGTTTCTAGTGTTGAACTTTTGACATTGCTTTATAATTTATCCGGATGTCAGACGGTTTCCACTACTAGGATATAACCTAAGAATAGGGTCTATGTTTTTGTTATCTCTACTCCATAGTGCTCAAGCACGGTTCTAGGCAACAACAACAATAGCTGACTTATATTCTAGACATTGTCTCATGTGTTTGAATGTGGTGGATGTTTGGTCAATGTTTGTTGATGAAATAGCAAATTATTATTACCATTTTTCAGGAGAAGTAGCTGAGGATCACTAAAGGAAAATAACTTGCTGGAAGGTCACATAACTAATAAGTGGCATGGTCAAAATTTAAACATAGAATATATTTCTTTCCTCTATTCTATGCTTATTAAGATACAAGGACGCTTCATGCCCAGGGTGGCTTTTGGTATTTTGTTGCTTAGAGTAGAAACCTCTTGAACTTGAACTCAATAGTAGAAAATAGGGACAGGTCTTATAGACTGACTGTGCGCTAAGCACTTTGCATACACTCACTGATAAGACAGGTATTATTATCATCATGTTACAGGGAAAGTCACCGAAGCCCATAGAGGTTAAGCGTAACTTCTAGGGTGGGTCTTACAGCTTCTAAATGGCAGAGACAGAATCCAAACCCAGTTGGTCAAGCTCTTGGATCTATACCCTTGACCATTAATAAATATACTGACCATTCAGGTACCTAAAAAAGGTAAGAAAACCAATGTAATAAATATTTGTGTGCCTATGACTCAACATAAGAAAATGCTACCCCTTACACTGGTCACATTCTCTTGTATCTGGTGGCTTTCATTTGTTTGCATATCTTTAGGTTTTTTATATACATGTGAAAATACTGTATAATATATAACATTAGTTCTCATGTAAGTATACTTATATAAATGACATTTCTCAGCAGATATTTAAGCATCTACTCTGTGCCAATCACTCTTAGGTACAGAGAATCTAGTAGTGACAGAACAAAATTCCTGCTCTCATGAAATTTAATTTTGGAGTCAGAAGACAGGCAATAAAGCATAAACTAAGCAATATATAATATATCTGTTGTAATCAGTAAAACAAAATAATGCATAGTAAGGGATAAAGAGTGATGAGACTGTGGAACAAGATAAAATCTTCTCTTATCAAGAGAGATTGGAGCAGATATCTGAAATAAATGAGAGTGATGTCTTACATTAAAAAAAAAAAAAATCTTGCCACTGTGGAGAAAAGATGGAAGTGAGCCAAGAGTGGAAACAGGGAGACCTGTTGCAAAAATTCAAGTGAGAGCTAACGATGGATTTGATGGTTGAGGAGGGCACACACTATCAGAGTTTGCTTGTGTTTTGAAGGTAGCATTCATAAGAGAAACGGTAATTTTTAAAATCTGCCCTTTTGTTTTTAGAATCAAGACTATATTAGCCTCATACAATGATCTGAGCAGTTTTTGTTGCATCTTTAGGGAAATTCATGTGAAATAGGAGCTGACTATTCCATGAAGTATTGGTAAAACTCATTGTAAATCCATTCAGCCTGGGATAATTTGGAGGTGAAATGCGGTGAGGTAGAGGTCTTTGACTACCATTTCAACTTCTTTAATTCTCAATGTTTTCTTCAAATTCTACATTTAATTTTAGCATATTTTTCTTTGAATTTTTATATTTCATCTAAGTTTTCAAATTTTGTTAGCACACCATTCTTTGTATCATTGCATTTGCATTTTTATCCCTTTTCTCACTCAGTATGCTCTTTTTTTCTTTTTTCTATATTAGTCTTACCATGAATCTATTTTTTTAAAAAAAGAACTCTCCTGCTCCCTCTCCCCCTCCCCACTGCTTGACGTTTGTTTGCTCTAAAAAAAAAAAAAAGGAAAAGAAAAGAAAAATTAGAGAGAAGGAAGGGGCATAGCAAGAGAGGGAATCTTAAGCAGGCCCCATGCCCACGATCTCACAATTCTGAGATCATGACCTGAGCTGAAGTCAAGTGTCCCACACTTAACCGACTGAGCCACCTCAGTCTTGAACAGTTCTTATTAAACTTTTTTTCCCCAAGATTTCATTCATTAATGAGAGAAAGCCCACAGGGGGAGGCACAGAGGAAGAGGGACAAGTGGACTCCATGCTCAGTACAGAGTCCAATGCAGGGCTCTATCTCAGGACTCTGATGACCTGAGTTTAAACCAAGAGTCCGATGCATAACCCATGGAGCCACCTACGTGCCTCTCTTAGTCAACTTTTTGAAGAACAAGCTTTGCTGTTTTAAAAAATCTTCATTGATTTTTATTATCATTGTCATTTTTGTCTATTTCAGAGTTTCATGCTGTGAGAAGGTAAGTTGTATTTCCTTTTTGTTTTTCTAGGTGTTCTCTAATGCTTCCCTTGACTTTATGTACCACCACCACCCCCGCCTTATATTGAATGCTTAGCTAATATATTCTCATGGTTCAAAAGCCCAAAAGTACAGAACATTTTACAGTGGAAACCAACCTTCTATACTTGTGCCCATTTGCTCAATAATTACCTTGGTACCCATAGTTTCTTAGTTTGATATGTGTCATTCAAGAGTTTATGCACAGATCAGTGGATATAAATATGGTCTCATTTTTCTACTTTTTAAATAAAGGTTGCTTATTATAAATTCTCATCTGTACCTTTTTTTTCACCCACTATATAGATTTTCCATAACAGTACATAAAATATTTTCTAATTATTTTTTAGAGCTGCATAATATTATTTGTATTTCATTCAATCATTCCCTTATTTGGGGATATACTTTTGGGTTGTGTCTCATTGTTTTTGTTATAAATGATGCTTGTAACAGACATCACTTGTATTTTTTCAGCCTTACCAGGGTCATTTTTCAATATTTTGTTTCCTCTTTTTACTCCTGTGAACCTAACACAAGCTACAGCTCATTCCAACCAGACAGTGCCTTGTCCCTTGTCCAAGATGTGTCTTTCACCTCCCATTCCAAGGAGCTCAGTTACTACAGAGGCACGAGATGCCCTAGGACATACTCAGCTCTCATGCATTTAAAGCAGAATTGCAGGAAAATAAATCTTAAAGAGAACTGCAGAGAATGAATCTTAGAAGAAAAGGAGATGGGAGCCATCAGAAAAATGATTCACTCTTTCTTCCAGGGACTGCTCTGAACTGAAACACAGTAGTTCCCAGGCTCAGAGTAGGCTGCAAGATCAAACAATGAGTTTTCCTTGAAAACAGGTAGATAGTCTGCTCAGTAATAGACCTTGTGCTAGTTCTCTCTACTTCCTTGCCTCTTTCCCCTTCTCCTTCACTTGCATTCTCTGGTAAAGTAGCAATACATAAGGGTTTGCCTCAGGTTCTGCACTTGGGAACTAAAACCTCTAAAACCAGGGTTACCCTTGAAAGCGGCCCTCTCAAAATAAGATTTTGGAGTTGTGTTTCTCCTCAGTTTGATGCCAGTAAGAACCTTATTGCTGGTGGTAAGTGGAAGTGGCAATAACTCGTTTGCAATAGTGTCAGAATCACTAAGGCTTTCATCCAGGGTTAATTGGGATGAGATATGGGGGAAACTGAGGCTCTGGCATGTACTGTGGCTAGAGCACATCTTGTGTCTCAATGGATATGGCAACGATTACAGACATAAAGATTATGGAGGAGGTTGGATCCTGTTGATGTCATTGAGCAACTCAGGTAAGGCCACACACAGCCAATTGCCAGTGTCAGAGTCCGAGGGGCCCCTTGCTGGTTATTACACTATCGTTTCTCAGCTCCAACCCCACTTGTCTATCCTTTGCTTTGTGACATTTTCCGTGTTTCTGGTTTAGCAGTGGGCTCCCTGTTAGGTTTTTCCAAAAGGGAACACTAGAGGGAGACCGAAAGCCTGGAGGAGAAGAAACAACCAGCTCCTTCTTCTCGATTTGTGTTCTTTGCCTGTCAACATCGCCTCCTCAGAGATACCAGCTTCCAGACCCCTCCTCAGAAGCCTGAGTTCCCTTAAAAGGGAGGTTTTCCAAGCTTCTGGGTACATCTAACCTTTTTCCTTTGATCCTCTGCCCTTGGAATGGTAGCTTCCTTCTATGCTATTGCTTCCGTGTTACTCAATATTTTCCTTTTGCCTTTTTGGTCTTGCAAGATCTATTTAATCAGCTCCTTATGATACGATGTCCCTGTTATAGAACTGGACTGGGTCAAATAAATTGAAAGGAGTTCCCTTTCAGACATCAGGAATGTAATGTGCTGTCCTGCACATCTGGAAGTGGTTCTAATAGTTTATGTGGTTGGTTGACAGAACTTGGGTTCAGTGATGATCTGCATTCATTGAGATGGAGATGTAGGACTTTCCCTCATGTAAGGCAGATGTAGGAATGTAAAGGTTTAGAGGATATGGATATTAGAATGGATTTATCATAAGTGATCTGTACTCTAACCTGACCTACATTACATCATCTTAGATGCCTCACAGGACACTTCCTTCACTGGGGTACTAATCAACATGTGGGTGAGGGGAGCACCAACTGTGGTCTTTGTCATCTATAGGCCAGGCAGGATGTTGAGAGATGTTGTCATTGCATTCTCACCCTTCAGTGAGAATGCTGGGATCCTGGCATAGTAAAGCCAAGTGGCCGCGCTTACCTACTAGAGAGTGAAGACATTTCTGATGAAGAGCATCCCAGATAAAGGGATGTTTGGCCACCTGCTACAGAAACGAAATAGATAGACATACCACTAAAATGTCACTTGATCTGCATAACACAGGGGAAAAATAATCCAGGCCTCGTGACCAGAAAGCTGACTTGAGTCACCACACTGGAGAGTGAAAGCCTCTCATCTAGGCTTGCAGACCCAAGCCAGTTCACAAACTTTGACTGAAAAGAAGGGTGAGTCTGGGACACCTGGCTGGCTCAGTCAGTAGAACATACCACTCTTGCTCTTGGTGTCATGAGTTTGAACCCCATGTTGGGCATAGAGATTACTTAAAAGAAACAAAAAAGGTGGATCCCTAAGAAAGTACTCTGTAATTTGGCTACAGGTATATACTGTAAATCTTCCTCAAAGCTTCCCTCAGTGAGACACCTCAGTCATTTACTGTCATGAGAGGAATGTACTAAATGAGAGGAAACACTCAGATCTTGGCTGACATAACTTCCTGAGTAGTTTATAAGAAAATGCTCAACTTCTGTAGTCACAAGGTAGACTGTGTTGAAAATCAGGCCCTGCATCTGACTTTAAGGGTGGTAATGGAGCAAAGGAGACTGACTGCAATCTTGACAGGTTTCTTATGTGAAAGACAGGACCTTGATGGAAAAAGAATAGGGCCCTGAGATTCGGAATTAGGGCATTAGATAGGTGAGCCTAAGAGTCTATAATGCCTAAATACTTTTCAGTCCTCTGGAATGACAAAAGCAGACCGTTTTACTTACCAGGGAGGGAGGCCTCCTTCTACCTAGAAACCATGCAATGAATTCAGCCATAGCAGATATCAACAAAGTGGTGCCAATTACTAGCACACATACCCCACCTCATTACTCCAGGCTGAAAACTAGGGTCAGATTTTAGCACAGGTTGAATGTGGAACTAGACTGCTCATATCAACAGAATTGAATACCGTGAGTCATATATACAGTCATGATCTAGGGAAACACGTGAGGGCACTGGCCTGGGTAGGAATGTGGCATATAAGGCTAGAGAGGGGGTATTTATTGACATAGGGACACTCATCCATCACTTGGGATTCAATGTCTTGGCAAAGGCATCTGGACCCAGTCCTCCCAATCTGCTGGGATGGTTCTCTGAAGTTTGGATACAACGATAGCCTATGTAAATGAAGTGGAGATTCCAAAATTTCCTTGCATGAGACTGGGAAAGTGTTCAGGGGCTTAAAGATATAGGAATGGATTTACTACATAATACCTGAGGACCCACCATTGAACAGTTCATGAGTGGTACCGAAGGATGACCCCTTTTTAAAGGCAACAAAATGTACTTGTGAAAGCGTCACCAATATTTTTGAGAAGTTTAACGGTTGCTGTCTTGTAGAGGCTGGAATTGATGATGTGAGATGCTGCACTCAAGTTGAGATCCTTGGAATTCAAGAAGAGGAAGGGATTAAGAAATGGCAGAAGCCAGGTGGCAGCACTGAATCATCAGAGGCAAAATGGATCTAATTACCATGAGGAGTAAGGTCAACATATGTCACACTTTGCTCTGGATAGTTTTTGCCAGTTGTATAATTATTAATAGTGCCAGCTTTCACTCTTGAAAGTGCCCTGGTTTTGACAATAAATCTTTGGTTAACCTAGCAATGGACAGAAAGAGTGGAATGACAATCAGAACACCTTGATCCATAGGAATCTAGGGTGATAGCTATTAGATCATAATATTTTTAGTGTCAAAAAAGGATAGTGGACCATGGTGTTACCTGATTTGTAGACCACAACAAAATGATTTTTTTTTTAAATGAGAGCTGGTGAGTAGTAGGCTGATGTCAACTACAGGAAATTGCAATTTCTCATTCACTTTTCAGCTAAGCCAGGTCACAGACCCAGAGCCAACTGATTGAAGCAGAGAATGTGCACCCTTGATGAAGTACCCTGCAGTGTCATCACAAGTGACATATTTATATATTTATATTTTTGCAATCCTTCCCCAAAGAGGCTTGTGATTTTTTTTTCCAGGATAACTGCCCACTGGAGAAAGGAGACTATTCAGACATTTTGAGGGCCAGCAATAAAGGAAAATTTATGCAGTCCGGTTGATAAATGGAATCCTGGCCCACGTCTACCATATAGAGGATCCAGTGAGTCTATAGATTCATATTGTGGTAATTTTCCTGGTACTGAATATGTAATTGGAATAAATATTCTTGGCACAAACAGAAATTTTACATTTGACTATAGATTGTGAAATAAGGTCCACAGTGCTATTAAAAACCAAGGGAAAGTCCCTGAAACTGCCAACAACACTGGGAAAAGAGAGTAAATCAGAAGTAATACCATCCAAAAGAATTGCATAGTTTGGTGGCGTGATAAAAGACTGAAAGGATGTAGGGGCAGTGCTCCCCATAAACTCACAGCTTGATTCTTGCTGCTGTAAAAAACATGGATTATGGGGGATATTATTGGAACACCAAGAATATAGACACTAGGCGATTGGTAAGCCCCAGTTGTGGCTGCCGGGCCAAATATGGTAGTTTTAATGAAGCAGATCAACACAACACTGGCATTTAGCATCTGACTATTGACATGGTAATTGAATATGTTTTGCTTCATCTCAATTAGTAGAAAGGATAAAAAGGATAGCAAGGACATATAGCGAGGACAGACTTATTGTCTTGACCCCCATCTATGTTAACTATCTTGTTCTCCTAATGCGTCTACATATTATTAGT
This sequence comes from Vulpes lagopus, assembly GCF_018345385.1. Lineage (NCBI taxonomy): Eukaryota > Metazoa > Chordata > Mammalia > Carnivora > Canidae > Vulpes > Vulpes lagopus. The sequence goes on from NC_054828.1 coordinate 59,949,066, forward strand.
CATTTTGATATTTTATGGAACATCATTGGTTTGCTATATTGATGACCTCATGCTAGTGAGTCTTACAAGAAAGAAGTGGCAAGTATCCTGGATGACGTCCCAGTACTAGAGAGTGGAAGGAACGCCCCGTGGAGATCCAGGAGCTTGCCATGTGGGTAGAGTTTTCTGGAGTCAATGCACAATACTGGGACATCCTCCTCTAAGATGAATATATCGTTGCACCTCACACTTATTGCCTCGGGCAAGCAGCGCTGGGTGTGGTGGAGCTCTGGATTTTGGCATAAGTCGGTACCTCAAAACAGAATACAGCTTTGACCCATTTGTTGGATGACTTGGAAGGTTTCCATTTTCTAAGAGACCTAGAGCAAGAGAGGGCTTTGCAATAGGCCCAGGATAAAACGCAAGCTTCCTTGCCACTCAGGTCACATAAAGGAGCCAGTAAGTTTTCAGTATACAAGTTTTCAGTATACAAGTTTTTCACGCCTTCTTATGGATTTATTCCTAAGTATTTAATATTTTTGATGACATTTGAAACAGCGTTTTTATTTCAATTTTTGATTGTACACTGCTGGTATATAGAAATACAATTTATTTTCACATTTTACATTATATTCAGCAGGCTTGCTAAACTTACTCATTAGCTGAGTGGATGCCATATATTAAAATGTTACCTTGTTACCTGCGTATTTTTGTATTCCTAAAATATTTTTGAGATTTGTTCTGGGATCTAATGAATTTAGATACAAAAATACAAACAATCTGATCTTTCTATGATTTGGTTCACAGGCTCACAATAGTGCTCAATGGAATTATTCTCATCTACTGAGGCAACTTTCTGAGATTAGTCATTGCCTGTGAATTATGGTTTTGTCTAGTCTGACTAGTGGGAACAGGTGCTATTACCAGCCCTTAGGGAGTACCAAGCACTATTCTCTAATGCTTTCATGTGGGCTTTGTCAATGTTAGGTGATTTCTTCACATTGAAGAACTGATGAGTCCTCTGCTGATTATTTGAGAAGGATTCTGCGGATGTCAGAATTCTCTGTGAAATGCTCTCATCTCTAGAACTCTGGTCTGTGAACTAGCTATCTTGATCTACTCAGATTCTCAGACTTATCTTCTCAACCCAGAGTGTCCACTAGGATTTGCCTGGTTCCCCTCTTGGTGCCATGGCCTGGAGGCCTGCGGTGATAAATTGGGTCAATCACTGGCCTCGCGTCATTTTTATTCACTCAGGGTTGCTGTTTTTCACTGCTTAGTATCCTTGAACACCATTGATTCATTTATCTTATTTTTGTTTTTTTTAGGGGGTTGTTTTGTTTGGGAGAGCAAATCTAATTCCTATTATTCTATCCTGGATGGAAGTGGAAGTCTCAGAGATGAATTTTAAGAATACATTTATTCTATTTTATCTGAAATTTGTAAGTGTTTTGCAGCTTAAGGATTTTCATATTCTCTAAAGGTGGCATCCAACTAGTTGCCTTTCTCAACATCCAAAATCTTATTCCTTTTCAGCAGTAAAACATAGATTAAGGACACCCTAGCTAAAAGACACCGTTCTCATTCTTCCTTATATCTGGGTGTGCACACTTGAGTAAGTGCTACTCATAAAGTTATTAACATTAATATTTTGGACTTCTGGGATTCTCTTTGTTTCTTTCTCCTATCCTGCTGATTAGAATGCAACAGAATGACTAGAGCTCTGATAGCCATCTTGGTCCATGAAGAAAATTGGCTCATCAATCTGCCTCTGTCCTGAGTTCAGAACCAGAAAGTAATATATTTGAGAGAGATCCCATTACTTATCTTCTTGAAAACTGTACTACAAAATTTTGACATATATCATGGCCATAGTTTCTCTCTCTCTGGTCGGCTCTGGGAAACTCATATGTTACAGTGAATAGATTCGGTTGACCAGACATCCATGCCCAGTTGAACCACTTACTTGTAACCAAGCATACCAGGTAGAGAAACGTGTCTCCCATTTACAAACCCTTCAATTCTTTTATTTATTCAACTTCTCAATGTCACCTCTACATTTTCATTTTGAATGTAGTTCTCTAAGTTTCTGAGGGGAAAAAAAGATCTGTTAGGTGAAAATGTTACTTATGTCAATTTTCTTCTTCTCTGCTATTTGTATCCCTAGCAGCAATTGCTTACTATATGCTAGAAAAAAAGTACAGGGATAAGATAATCCCTTCCTGTCCCGTGGGATCCATATAAGGCTATAATTTTGTGGCATTGGCAGAGACTTCCTGAGAATTTCTCAGCCCTGGGGATATGTGTAATTCTTGGCCCTAGTAAACAAACTCATTCATAACTCATATATATACAATTTAATATGACTACAAAGGTGTGTTTGCTTGGTTATGAATTTATGTGTACAAATAACAAATACATAACACAATTTAACAAAGGAAAATGCACTTTGAATCTTATATTCTCACTTTTTTGGTAAGTGGAGAAAAGTATTTAAGAGGGAAATATTTAAAAAACTGCAATGTAGATTGCAAAATGAATTGTCACTGAAGTATTGCTAATCAATGTATATTATTAATTCATTAATTTATAAAACACACATTCATCAAGAGCACTTGCTTTCTTTCTCCAAGCTTTTTATATGGCTTTGTATGGCACTTAGTTGTCAGCCTGAAGCCCAACTGCTTAGAAAATTCTTCCCTTGTCATCCTATCTAAAGTAGCCTCCCCTGGTTACTCTTATTCCTTTACCTGGTTTATTTCCATTATAAGATTCATCACAGTCTGCAATGATCTTCCCAACAACAGTTGAGGTTTATAGGGTCAGGGATTTCTTTTCTTTTTCTTTTCTTTTTCTCTCCTCCTTCTCCCTCTCCCCCTCCCCTTCCCCTCTTCTTTCTTCCTTCTTCCTTTTTTCATCTTGTTCATCTCTGTGATCTAGAGTCTAGCAGAGTCCAGTACCTAGGATAGTAACAGTAAAATGTAGTTGGCTAAGTCATATGAATGAAACAGTGAGCTCTTACTATATTCTAGGCATCACCTAGCTAAGTACCTAAGTACCCTCAACTTACTCAAAGTCCTATAGGTAATACAGGTCTGTAAATAGTAAATATTAACAATATAGTACGTTTTACAGGGGTGCGTGAAGGTGCTTTGCAAGCACATAGACAGATCTTCTGACTCAGAGTTTCTCAACCTCTGCCCCAGTGACATTTGGGGCCAGATAATTATTTGTTATGGACAGTAAGAGGTTGGGAAGTCGGGACCAGAGGAAGGGTGATCCTGTGCATTGTAGGATATTTAGCAGCAACCAAGGCGTCTACATACCAGTTGCCTATAGAACTCTTCCTCTGAGTTGTGACAACTATGAATGTCTCCAGCCATTGCCAAATGTCCCTTAGAAGCAATACTGCCCTAGGTTTATAAACACTGATCTAACTCAATCTATATAGTAAGAGTATGACGTTTAAATTTGTTTTCCTGTGCATCTGTGCATAATAGAAAACTTGAAAGGTATAGAAGCAAAGAAAAAATTCATAATCGTATATCTTAGGATAACCATTATTTTAGCATATTGACATATTTCTTCTTTTTAAATCATTTTTTTAAATTGCTCCACTGCCAATGTGGGGCTTGAACTCAGGACCCTGAGATCAAGAGTTACATGCTCCACTGACTGAGCAAGCCAGGTGCTCCTTGACATATTTCTTTCAACTAACTTAACTCTCTGTTTTTCTTTTCTTTTCTTTTTAAAAAAAAAATTTTTTTTTTGAGAGAGAGAGAAAGCAGGCGTGCATGCACATGAGTTGGGCAAGGGGCAAAGGGAGAGAATCTTCAAGCAGAACTCCCTGCTGAGCAGGAAGTTGGATGTGGGGCTCCATCTCATGACCCATGAGATCATGACCTGAGCCGAAACCAAGAGTTGAACACCTAATCGTCTGAGTCACTCAGGCACCCCAGTATTTTTCCCTTTCCATAGATGAGCTCACAAATACTAATATTGTATAACAGAATTTTGGCGTAGTATTATTCTTCTGTAATGAATTTTTTTCATGTAAATTATTTCAATTACAACTATATAGTACTTATTTTATATACAAATATATTTAATAATATATAACATAACTATATAATATTCTATATATTATAATTGATGCAACTGTTCCCATATTAGGTGTTTTTAATTCTTTCAGAATTATTTTTTTTAAGATTTTATTTATTCATGAGAGACAGAGAGAAAGAGAGAAAGAGAGAGAGAGAGAGAGAGAGGGAGGGAGGCAGAGACACAGGTAGAGGGAGAAGCAGGCTCCATGCAGGGAGTCCAATGTGGGACTCGATCCCGGACTCTAGGATCATGCCTTGGGTGGAAGGCAGGCACTAAACCGCTAAATTCTTTCAGAATTTATACCAACTTACTCTACCATCTGTGGTATATAAAATTGGAGATTTTATGTAACTTTATTAAATTATAATCTTTAAAATGTTTGTTAATTTAATGAACAAAAAGTTCCTCATTTTTGCACACATTTGCATTTTTGTTAATTTATTTGCTTTACATGTTAATATCCTGTCTGTTTATTCTTGTGTTTTCCTTAGCTGTTTTGAGAAATACTTTGTCTTAAATTCTTTATATGTCATTTGTTAAATTTTTGATCGTATACTCCAGGTTTTTTTTTCCAGGTTTTAAAAAATATGGATTTAACATTTATTTTGGTTTATGGTATTCCTGAAAAAAAAGGTCAATTTTAAGATACATTGAAATTTCAACTTTTTAATGACTTTTTCCATTGATTTCAAGTTTAAAAGTCCTCTGTACCCAGAGGATCAGGTAAATATTTTTCTATACTTTCTACTGCTTTAAAAAATTATATTTTACTCTGCCCCTCCTGGAATTTATTTTGGTATGTGGGATGAGATCAGGCTAAACTTGATATTCTTCCAAATAGCCAGCCAATTGTTCATGACATTTTCATTGAATCATCTTTTCCTCCCCTAATTTCTGTTGACTCTTTTAATAATGGTATAAGTTTGTTCATCTACTTGTAAAAGCTCTTACAAACTAGAAACAATACTCTGAGACAAGAATGAAACTATATAGTATATGTTTTACTTTTTAAATTAACATTGTGGTATAATTTACATACAAAATGCAACCATTTAAAAATGTATAAAGAATTTTGACAAATATAGACATTCATGTATGCACCACCACAATCAAGATATATACAACATTAGTATCATCCTAAAAGACCCTTGTGCCCCTTCCTGGTCAATCCCGAGCCTGCACTCCCGTCGTAGGCAATTTCTGACCTGCAGAATCTGTAAGTTAGATTTACCTTTTCTAGAATTTCATATATAGGGAACAATATATTATATATATTTTTGTACCTAAATTCATCTAAGAGATGTACTGAGAATATCAGTAATTAATTCCTTTTAATTGTTGAAAAATACTATATGTATAAATACACAAACTCTTTTATCCATTCACCAATTAATAGCATTTCTATGGTTTTCAACTTGGGACTACTGTGAATAGTTGTTAAGAACACTCACGAACACATTTTTGAGTGTGTGTGTATGAACATATGTATTTATTTTGGAGGGAAACTGTAAGAGCAAAATTGCTGGGTCATATGGTCAGTGTATGTTCAACTTTACAAGTGTATGTTTGACTTTACAAACTTTAACGTTTACAATTTTACAAGAAACTACAAAGTGTTTTTCCAAATGGTTGTACTATTTTCCACCGTGAATATATATATATGAGTGTTCTAATTATTATAAATCACTGTGAACACTTAATATCATCAGTGTTTTAAATTATAGTCATCACAGAGGGGGCGCGGCACGATGGCGGAGGAGTAGGGTCCCCAAGTCACCTGTCCCCACCAACTCACCTATGTAACTTTCCAATCATCCTGCAAACCTATGAATTCAACCTGAGATTTAAAGAGAGAATAGCTGGAACGCTACAGAGAGAAGAGTTTGTGCTTCTAACAAGGTAAGAAGATGGAAAAAATAAATAAATAAAAAAGAATCCAGTGGGGGAGGGGCCCCGCGAGGAGCCTCCAGGACAGGAAAGTCCAGCCTTGGAGAAGTGGGAACTTTAAAAATCCACCCTGGATTCTTTTATGATGGCGCTCAGCAGGGGACTCGGCGGGAACCGCATGAAGGACAGTGGGGCCCCCATGATCCTGGGGTCACTAACAGAGGAAGTGCATCCCAGGGGAGAGTGCACCCACCCCGCAGTAAAGGGCTGGAGCGCGCCGGGGGGGTTCCCAGGAGCAGCTCAGGGAGTGGCTGCAGGCCGAGGGGGCTATCCAGCCCGGAGCACGGTTCCAGGGGTGCAGGCCCTGACCCGACCCCAGGGCACTGGGGGACACAGCCCAGGATCCTGTCTCCCCTTCGGACAGGCAGAGGCGGGGAGGCCACAGGACAGCGAGGACGCTCCTGCCACCAGGCGCCCCTGAGCTGTGCAGATCAGCGCCCCCAGCCCCTGGAGCATCAGGCCCATGAGGACTGGGAGCTGCAGTGGTTACTGGGGGAGCTGACTCCAGGGCTGGAGAGCTGGCTGCTGCCAGTCTTGTTGTTCCTCCTGGTGTCACCCTGTGCCTGGGACAGAGCTGGCCGCCAGGGAATAGGGGCCTCACAGGGTAAACAGCTCCCACAAAGCCGTGCACCTGGCAGGGGGCGGGGCAGCTCCTGCAGGTGCACACACCTGAGAATCAGCACAGCAGCCCTTCCACCAGAAGACCAGCTGGAAGGACAGGGGAAGAGCAAGTTCTTTTTTAAAATTTTTTAAAAGACTTATTTATTTATTTATTTTTATGATAGACACAGAGAGAGAGACAGAGACAGAGACACAGGAGGAGGGAGAAGCAGGCTCCACGCCGGGAGCCCGACATGGGACTCGATCCCGGGACTCCAGGATCGCGCCCTGGGCCAAAGGCAGGCACCAAACCACTGAGCCACCCAGGGATCCCCGAAGACCAAGTTCTTAATCAAGTAGCGCTGGAAAGTTCCAGGGAAGTCAAAGGATTTACAGTAATATAGAACCAGAGGATATCCCTCGTTGTTTTTCTTATTGTTTGTTGTTTTTCTTTTTTCTTCCTTTTTCCAGTACAACTCGCTTTTAGCCACTCTGCACTGAGCAAAATGACTAGAAAGAAGAACTCACCACAAAAGAAAGAATCAGAATCAGTACTCTCTGCCACAGAGCTACAGAATTTGAATTACAATTCAATGTCAGAAAGCCAATTCAGAAGCACAATTATAAAGCTACTGGTGGCTCTGGAGAAAAGCATCAAGGAATCAATTTATGACTGCAGAATTTAGATCTAATCAAGCTGAAATTAAAAATCAATTAAATGAGATGCAATCTAAAGTGGAGGTCCTAACAACGAGGGTTAATGAGGTAGAAGAACGAGTGAGTGACATAGAAGACAAGTTGATGGCAAGGAAGGAAGTTGAGGAAAAAAGAAAAACAAAAGACCATGAGGAAATGTTGAGGGAAATAAATGACAGCCTCAGAAGGAAAAATCTACGTTTAATTGGGGTTCCAGAGGGCGCCAAAAGGGACAGAGGACCAGAAAGTATATTTGAAGAAATCATAGCTGAGAACTTCCCTAACTTGGGGAGGGAAACAGGCATTCAGATCCAGGAAATAGAGAGATCCCCCCTTAAAATAAATAAAAACCGTTCAACACCTCGACATTTAATAGTAAAACTTGCAAATTCCAAAGATAAAGGGAAAATCCTTAAAGAAGCAAGAGACAAGAGATCCCAAACTTATATGGGGAGAAATATTAGATTAACAGCAGACCTCTCCACAGAGACTTGGCAGGCCAGAAAGGGCTGGCAGGATATATTCAGGGTCCTAAATGAGAAGAACATGCAGCCAAGAATACTCTATCCAGCAAGGCTCTCATTCAGATTAGGAGGAGAGATAAAGAGCTTCCAAGATAGGCAGAAACTGAAAGAATATGTGACCACCAAACCAGCTCTGCAAGAAATATTAAGGGGGACTCTGTAAAAGAAAGAGGAAGTCCAAAGAAAGAAGACACAAAAACAGGAACTGAATAGGTATCATGATGACACTAAATTCATATCTTTCAATAGTAACTCTGAACATGAATGAGCTTAATGATCCCATCAAAAGACACAGGGTTTCAGACTGGACAGAAAAAGCAAGACCCATCTATTTGCTGTCTACAAGAGACTCATTTTAGACCTAAGGACACCTACAGAATGAAAATGAAAGGTTGGAGAACTATTTACCATTCAAATGGCCCTCAAAAGAAAGCTGGGTCAGCAATCCTCATATCAGATAAATTAAAGTTTATCCCAAAGACTGTAGTAAGAGATGAAAAGGGACACTATATCAGAGTTAAAGGGTCTATCCAACCTCATATCAGATAAATTAAAGTTTATCCCAAAGACTGTAGTAAGAGATGAAAAGGGAAACTACATCAGAGTTAAAGGGTCTATCCAACAAGAGGACCTACAAATCATGAATATTTATGCCCCTAATGTGGGAGCTGCCAAGTATATCAATCAACTAATAACCAAAGTAAAGACATACTTAGATAATAATACACTTACACTGGGAGACTTCAACACAGCACTTTCTGCAAATGACAGATATTCTAAGCACAACATCTCCAAAGAAACAAGAGGTTTAAATGATACACTGGACCAGATGGATTTCACAGATGTCTACAGAACTTTACATCCAAATGCAACTGAATACACATTCTTCTCAAGTGCACATGGAATTTTCTCCAGAATAGACCACATACTGGGTCACAAATCAGGTCTCAACCAATACCAAAAGATTGGGATTGTCCCCTACATATTTTCATACCATAATGCTTTGAAATTTGAACTCAATAGCAAGAAGAAATTTGGAAGAAATTCAAACATGTGGAGGTTAAAGACCATCCTGCTAAGAGATGAAAGGGTCAACCAGGAAATTAGAGAAGAATTAAAAAGATTCATGGAAATAATGAGAATCAAGATACAACTGTTCAAAATCTTTGGGATACAGCAAAAGCAGTCCTGAAAGGGAAATACATCACAATATAACCATCCCTCAAAAAATTGGAAAAAAACTCCAATACACAAGCTAACCTTGCACCTAAAAGAACTGGAGAAAGAACAGCAAATAAAACCTATACCCAGCAGAAGAGAGTTAATAAAGCTCTGAGCAGAACTTAATGAAATAGTGACCAGAAGAACTGTGGAACAGATCAACAAAACCAGGAGTTGGTTCTTTGAAAGAATTAATAAGATAGATAAACCATAGCCAGCCTTATTAAAAACAAATGATAAAAACTCTAATTAATAAAATCACAAATGAAGAAGGAGAGATCACAACCAATATCAAGGAAATGCAAACAATTTTAAAAACATATTATGAACAGCTATACGTCCATTTCTTGAAGAAATGGATACATTTCTGGAAAACCACAAACTACCAAAACTGGAAAAGGAAGAAATAGAAAACCCGAACAGGCCAATAACCAGAGAGGAAATTGAAGCAGTCATCAAAAACCTCCCAAGATGCAAAAGTCCAGGGCCAGATGGCTTCCTAGGGGAATTCTATCAAACATTTAAAGAAGAAACAATACCTATTCTACTAAAGCTGTTCTGAAAGATAAAAAAAAGATGGAATACTTCCAAACTCATTCTATGAGACCAGCATCACCTTAATTCCAAAACCAGACAAAGATCCCACCAAAAAGGAGAATTATAGACCAATATCCCTGATGAACACAGATGCAAAAATTCTCAACAAGATACTAGCCAATAGGATCCAACAGTACATTAAGAAGATTATTCACTATGACCAAGCAAGATTTTTCCCCGGGTTGCAAGGTTGGTTCAACACTCATAAAGCAATCAACGTGACAGATCATATCAACTAAAGAAGAAACAAGAACCATATGATTCCCTCAATAGATGCAGAGAAAGCATTTGACAAAATACAGCATCCATTCCTGATCAAAACTCTCAGAGCGTAGGGATAGATGGAACATTCCTCAGCATCTTAAAAGCCATCTATGAAAAGCCCACAGTGAATACCATTCTCAATGGGGAAACACTGGGAGCCTTTCCCCTAAGATCAGGAACATGACAGGGATGTCCACTCTCCTCACTGCTATTCAACATAGTCCTAGAAGTCCTAGCCTCAGCAATCAGGCAAAAAAGAAATAAAAAACATTCAAATTGGCGAAGAAGAAGTCAAACTCTCCCTCTTCACAGATGACATGATACTGTACATAGAAATCCAAAGCCTCCACCCCAAGATTGCTAGAACTCATACAGCAATTTGGCAGCATGGCAGGATACAAAATCAATGCCCAGAAATCAGTGGCATTTCTATACACTAACAATGAGACTGAAGAAAGAGAAATTAAGGAGTCAATCCCATTTACAATTGTACCCAAAAGCACAAGATACCTAGGAATAAACCTAATCAAAAAGGTAAAGGATCTACCCTAAAAACTACAGAACACTTCTGAAAGAAATTGAGAAAGACACAAAGAGATGGAAAAATATTCCATGCTCACGGATTTGAAGAATTAATATTGCGAAAATGTGAATGCTACCCAGGGCAATTTACACATTTAATGCAATCCCTATCAAAATACCATGGACTTTCTTCAGAGAGTTGAAACAAATCATCTTAAGATTTGTGCGGAATCATAAAATACCCTAAATAGCCAGGGGAATATTGAAAAAGAAAACTAGAGCCAGGGGCATCACAATGCCAGATTTCAGGTTGTACCACACAGCTGTGGTCATCAAGACAGTGTGGTACTGGCACAAATACAGACATAGATCAATGGAACAGAATAGAGAATCCAGAAATGGGCCCTCACCTCTATGGTCAACTAATATTTGACAAAGCAGGAAAGACTATCCACTGGAAAAAGGACAGAGTCTTCAATAAATGTGCTGGGAAAATTGGACAGCCACGTGCAGAAGAATGAAACTAGACCACTCTCTTACACCAGACACAAAGATAAACTCAGAATGGATGAGAGATCTAAATGTGAGACAAGAATCCATCAAACTCCTAGAGGAGAACACAGGCAACACCGTTTTGGACTTGGCCACAGCAACTTCTTGCAAGATACATCTATGAAGGCAAGGGAAACAAAAGCAAAAATGAATTGTTGGGACTTAAGATAAAAAGCTTCTGCACAGAGAAAGAAACAGTCAACAAAACTAAAAGACAACCTACAGAATGGGAGAAGATATTTGCAAATGACCTATCAGATAAAGGGCTAGTTTCCAAGATCTATAAAGAACTTATTAAACACAACAGGAAAGAAACAAACAATCTAATCCTGAAATGGGCAAAAGACATGAAGAGAAATCTCACAGAGGAAGACATAGACATGGCCAACATGCACATGAGAAAATGCTCCGCATCACCGGCCATCAGGGAAATACACATCAAACCCACAATGAGATCCCACCTCACACTGGTGAGAATGGTGAAAATTAGCAAGACAGGAAATGACAAATGTTGGAGAGGATGCGGAGAAAGGGGAAGCCTCTGCACTGTTGGTGGGAATGTGAACTGGTGCAGGCACTCTGGAAAACTGTGTGGAGGTTCCTCAAGGAGTTAAAAATAGATCTGCCCTATGACCCAGCAATTGCACTGCTGGGGATCAGTGCTGCTTTTGGATTACCCCAAAGATACGATGCAGTGTGAAACTCCGGGACACCTGCACCCCGATGTTTCTAGCAGCAATGTCCACAATAGCCAAACTGTGGAAGGAGCCTCAGTGTCCATTGAAAGATGATGGATAAAGAAGATGTGGTCTATGTATACAATGGAATATTCCTCAGCCATTAGAAATGGTGAACACCCACCGTTTGCTTCGACATGGATGGACCTGGAGGGTATTATGCTGAGTGAAATAAGTCAATCGGAGAAGGACAAACATTATATGGTCTCATTCATTTGGGGAATATAAAAAATAGTGAAAGGGAATAAAGGGGAAAGGAGAGAAAATGAGTGGGAAATATCAGTGAGGGAGACAGAACATGAGAGACACCTAACTCTGGGAAACGAACAAGGGGTAGTGGGAGGTGGGCAGGGGGTTGGGGTGACTGCGTGATGGGCACTGAGGGGGGCACTTGGCGGGATGAGCACTGGGTGTTATATGTTGGCAAATTGAACTCCAATAAAAAATTTAAAAAATTATAGTCATCATATTGCCATTTTAATTTGCAGTTTGTTGATGGCTAATGATGTTGAACATCTTTTCATCTGTTTAATAGCCATCTGTATCTTCTTTGGTGAAGTGTTCAAAATTTTTTTTACCTATTTCCACTGCTTTTTGTCTTATTTTGTGTTGTAAGAGTTCTTTATATGCTCTCTATATAAGTTCCTTAGCAGACATGTGCATAGCAAATATTTTCTCCCAGTTTATAGCTTACCTTTTCATTTTTAATAGGTCTTTTAACAAAGTTTTAAGTTTTTATAAAGTCCAATTTATGATTTTTTATTTTATTTTTTAAAGAGAGCATGTGCAAGTGGTAGGGGTTGGCAGAGGAAGAGAGAGAGACAGAATCTTAAGCAGGGATCAATCTTACAACCCTGAGATCATGACCTGATCTGAAAACTGAGAGTCATGATGCTTAACTGACTGAGCCACCCAGGCACCCCAATATATGAATTTGTTAATAGTTTATTACTTTTTATGAGAAATATTTTTTTCTGGCCTAATATCATGAAAGATTTCTCCTGTGACTCATTTTTAGCTCATTGTTTAACATGATTTCATGAAGAATCAGAGCTTATCTTTTCCATATGGATATCTAATTATTTTAACACCATTTCTTGGGGGACAAAATACCCTGCCCTTTCCACTAAAGAAATAGCTTAACATATTAGTTGAAAATCAGTTAATCATATATGTGAGCCTATTTCTGTGTTCTTAATTCTTTTCTATAAATTTATCTATTTATCTATGTCTATCCTTATGTCCTTAGGTCTTGATTAGTATTGCTTTACAATAAGTCTTGAAATTACGTGATGTAAGCCCTTCTTTTTGTTCTTTCTTTTTTAAAATTGTTCTGGCCCTTTCAGGTTCTTTGCATTTCTATATTAACGTTAACATCAACTTGTCAACTTCTATGTAAAAGCTTGCTTGGATTTTAATTGATATTGCACTGATCAGTTAGGGAGGAAATGAATTCTTACCAATATTGAATCTTCTGTCCAAATATATATCTATTTTGTTCTAGTTAATTTTTCCTTATAATGTTTTGTACTTTTGAGTATATATGGTTTTCACTGATATTGAATTTATTGCCAGCTATTTCAATTTTTGAAGACATAACTATTTTCTAATTTTAATTTTTTTGCTAACAAAAATTGTAATGAATACATGTAATACAAATTAATTGAAAAAATACAATTGATTTTTAAATATTGACTTTGTATCTGTGATTCAACCTCTAGTAACTTTTCTGTCAATTCCATAGATTTTAAACATTGACTACTATATCATCTGTGAATAAAGATAATTGTTTATCTTCTTTCTAATCTGAATTATTATTTTTTCTTTCTCTTGTTTCATGGCTAAGATCTCAAGTACAATGTTGAATAGAAATGGTGAAAATGGATACTTGTCTGGTTTCAAGGGCACTACTGTAGCACTGGCTCATAATAATACAAACAACAGGGGATCCCTGGGTGGCTCAATGGTTTGGCACCTACCTTCAGCCCAGGGCATGATCCTGGAGTCCTGGGATTGAGTCCCACGTCGGGCTCCCTGCATGGAGCCTGCTTCTCCCTCTGCCTATGTCTCTGTGTCTCTCATGAATAAATAAATAAGATCTTTAAAAAAAAAAACATGTTCATGCAGGTGCAGAGATCAGTTTTTATTTCAGATCTGCCTCTTTTTCTCTGTGTCTCTCATGAATAAATAAACAAAATCTTAAAAAAAAGAAATCCACCATGATCAAATGAGATTTCTGGGATGTAAGAATGCTTCAATATTCACAAATCAATGTGATACATCACATCAATAAGTGAAAGGGTAAAAAACATATGATAATTTCAATAGATGCAGAAAAAGCATCTGACAAAGTACAACATCCACTTATGACAAAAACTCTCAATGAAGTAAGTTTAGAGGGAATGTACTTCAACACAATAAAGGCCTTATATTAAAAAAAAAACCTACAGGGAAAATCATACTCAGTGGGGGAAATCTGAGAGCTTTCCTCCTAACATCAGGAACATGAAAAGGGTGTTTGCTTTCACCACTTTTGTTCAGAAAAAGAAATAAAGGGCATCTGAATTAGAAGCAAGAAGCAAAAAGTAAAATTGTCATTTTGGCAGATAACATGATAGTATATGTAGAGAATCCTAAAGACTCCACTAAAAAACTACTAGACTGATAAATTAATTCAATAAAGTTGCAGAATACAAAATCGATGTATAGAAATCTGTTGCATTTCTAAATATTAATAATGAAGTAGGAGAAAAATAAATTAGGAAAATGATTCCATTTACAGTTATACCAAAAATACAGTACCCAGGAATAAACTTAACTAAAGAGGTGAAAGTCCTGTACTCTGAAAAATAAAGCACTAATGAAAAAAATTGAAGATGACACAAATGGAAAGACATTACATGTTCATGGGTTGGAAGAACAAATATTATTAAAATGTCTATATTACCCAAGGTAATCTACAGATTTAATGTAATTGCTATAAATACCAATAGTATTCTTTTCAGAATTGGAATAAAAACATCCTACAATTCATATGGAACCAAAAAAAACCCAAAGAAACAAAAACAAATAGCCAAAGCAATCTTGAAAAAGAAGAACAGGGATCCCTGGGTGGCGCAGCGGTTTGGCGCCTGCCTTTGGCCCAGGGCGCGATCCTGGAGACCCGGGATCGAATCCCACGTCCGGCTCCCGGTGCATGGAGCCTGCTTCTCCCTCTGCCTGTGTCTCTGCCTCTCTCTCTCTCTGTGTGACTATCATAAATAAATAAAAAAATTTATAAAAAAAAAAAAAAGAAGAACAAAACTGGAGGTATCACAATTCCAGATTTCAAGTTACACTACAAAGCTATAGTAATCAAAACAGGATGGCACTGGTACCAAAATAGACATACATATCAATAGAACAAAATCAAAACCCAGAAAGAAACCTTGCAATTATATGGTCAGTTAATCTTTAACAAAGAAGGCAAGGGTATGAATAGGAAAAGACAATCTCTTCAACAAATGGTGTTGGGAAAACTGGACAGCCACATGTAAAAGGATGAAACTGGACCACTTTCTCTTACCATACACAAAATAGATTTAAAAAATGGATTAAAAGTCTAAATGTGAGACCTGAAACCATAAAAATCCTAAAAGAGAACACAGGCAGTAATTTCTCTGACATCAGCCATAGCAACATTTCTCTAGATAGGTCTCCTGAGGCAAAGGGAGTAAAAGCAAAAATAAGCAATTGGGACTACGTCAAAACAAAAAGTTTCTACACAGAGGTGGAAACAATCAACAAAGCTAAAAGGCTACCTACTGAATGGGAGAGGATATTTGCAAATAACATATCTGATAAAGGGTAAATATCCAAAATACACAAAGAACTTACACGATTCAAACCCCAAAAACAAATAATCCAATTAAAAAATAGGCAGAAGACATGAACAGACACTTCTCCAAAGAAGACATCCAGGTGGCCAACAGACACATGAAAAGAAACTCAACATCACTATCAGGGAAATGCAAATCAAAACTACAATGAAATATTACCTCCAATCTATCAGAATGGCTAAAATCAAGAACACAAGAAACAACAAGTATTGGTGAGGATGTGGAGATAAAGGAACCCTCAAGCACTGTTGGTGGGAATGCAAACTGGTGCAGTCACTGTGGAAAACTGTATAGAGGTTTCTCAAAAAAATTAAAAATAGAGCTGCCCTATTATCCAGCAATCTCAGTACTGGGTATTTATCCCAAAAATACAAAAACGCTAATTTAAAGGGATACATGCATCCCTATGTTTCGAGCAGCATTATTTACAATAGTCAAATGTGGAAGTAGGCCAAGTGTCCATTGACTAATGAATGGATAAAGACAATGAAATATATATATTTCATACATATATAATACATATATCATATATACTATGTATATATAGAGAGAAAGCAAGAGAGGAATATCATTCAGCCATAAAAAGAATAAATCTTACCATTTGTAATGACACGGATGGAACTAGAAAGTATAATGCTACGCAAAATAAGTCAGAGAAAGACAAATACCATATGATTTCACTCATAGGCAGAGTTTAAGAAACCAAACAAAGAAGCAAAGGAAAAAAAGAGACAAACCAAGAAATAGACTCAACCATAGCAAACAAACTGGCAGTTTCCAGAGAGGAGGCGAGTGGGGGATGAAACAGGGGATGGGGATTAAGGAGGGCAGTTCTTGGGATGAGCACCCAGGGCTGTACAAAGTGCTGAGTCACTATAGTGCACACCTAAAACTAATATAACAGTGCATGTTAACGACACTGACATTGACACAAAAACTTAATAAAAGAGATCACACAGCTAATAAGTAAGGATGTCACAAATTTCAGATCAAGGATTTCGAGTGGACTCCAGAGCTGCTGTGTACCATGGCATCTCTCAAAGCCCCAGATTAATAGAGCGGGAGAAGGGAGAGCAAAGAATTTGGCAAGAGACAACTTGGATATGAAGTCTTTCTCTGCATTGGTTCACTTCAGGTCCCTCACCTTTGAAAAGGATGATAATTTCATGCTGCAGGGTTAGTAGGAATATTAAATGAGTTAACATAAGAAAGCATGTGACATCAGCACTAGGTTTTTTTCCTTTATTTATCTAAGTTTAATGCTGTTTTGTCTCCAGTTGACTAAAAACTGTGCAATGTTTTTGATTCATGTCCTTCCAGTTCTCTGTTACCCCACTGACTTATCCCCAGTCTGCATCTCCTCCCAACCCAGGTAACACCAGCGTGAGCAGAAAGCGCACACAGCAGAGGGAAAAACTAAAAAAAAAAAAAAAAAAAAAAAAAAAATCAGAGTCGCCAGTTTTGGTATGACCAAATATGCAAATAGCTCAAGTGTTTTGTATACGTTTTTTACAAGGCACTAAAGGAATTTTTGTTATTTTGGTAAAGGGTCATCTCAATGCTTGACAATAATAGTTTTAGTAATATCAGGTATAGTACATGGAAGAGAAGCCACGTAGTTAGAATGGTGGGCTCGGGAAGCAGCGTACATTGAGTTCAAGTCCTTCCCTGGCCCCACTTGTTGACTGTGGAACTTTGGAGAAGCTGTTCAGTCTCTCTATATTTTGGTTTCTTCATCAATGGGAACATTACTAACTCTTAACCCTTTTCATTTTTAAGAGAATTAATTGTGGCTTATAGTAAGTGCTCAATTAAGAGTTAGCTTTTGAAACTCTTCAAAACTCATAAAACTCTTATTTTTTTCATAAAACTCATTTTAAAAGGTTTTACTTTATGTTCCTCTTTGAAGAGTTGTTACTTAACAGCATCATAATATTTCTAACTACACAAATAATATTTACATTTATTCCCATTACTAATAGAGTATTCTCTGTTTTCAAGCATGCCTCTGTTTCGCTTGAGTCGATTCTATAATTTTGTGCAGGATTTTATAACCTTCAGGTTGTAAAGCAGCCAGGAAATCTGTTCGTGTATTAGAAGTCAAAGTAACACAAGGCCTGATGTTGTCTATAAGCCTCTGCACTGTCAAGTAAGGCGACACTATTTGGGCTGCCTACAGATTTGGGTCAGCAATGGAAAAAGAATTCATGTTGATTTCATCAAGTTGCAAATCAAGGGATTTTGGTTGGCTTTTCTTTCCTTAAAATAAGTTGACGGACTGGTGAACTGATTAGCACGGTACACACCCTACATTCTTCTTTCCTAGCTCAAAAAGTGTTAACTATAAACTTAACCTTCCTTTAAACACATTTTTTTTCTTCCTTCAATTCCCCAGTTCTCCCTTTGCATTTCTCTCTGTAAATCCTACACATTTGTTAGATCCAGGTACAATTTGATTTTTTGCAATGATTTGGCTACAACACATTAGGACAAAGAAATAGGCATCTTTCTGTACTCTGATGGTGTATCGAGTTATTTTTAGAAAACACCTTGAAAATTGGTAGAAGAAATAGGAGTGACGTTAGTATTTCCAAGGCTCAAGAACTTCAGGTGACAGGAATGTAGGAAGCTGATTTGACTGTTTTAGGGTTCACCTGGATGTTCTTGATCAATAATTTACAACTAATTTGCTTGTTTGAAAGATTAAAACTGGGTTTAAAGGGGGCATTTTCATTTAATCTGCCTGGTGTTGCTCCAAGTGGTAAAGACAATACTGAAAAATCTCTCAAAAGATTATACTCCAAAGGAGGACTTTTGGGAGCTGGCGTGAGGCCAGTTTTTTTTTTTTTTTGTCCAGGACTGTAAAAGGGTTTTTGAAACTAAGCGATCAAGTATTGCAAGTGTTCCCAATTTCCCTCTCGAGGTGTTTGGTATAAAATTGCTCTCTGTATTTTTGGCTAAAAGATGTGTGCATCTGCCTCTCGAAGATTAAAATTGTGCCTGTTGACAAGAAATAGATACTGGGGAAGCATATTTGTTGTTAAGAGGCATGTTTTCCTTACATGAGGTGTTAAGGGAATGACAATAAATTAGCGCTCCCCTTCTTTGTGTCAAGCTCTTGAGTGAATTTTTGCGTATGACACTAATCTCAGGAGATAGGATGCGTTGATTAATAGAGAAGAGCGGAAGATCAAGAGAAAACCACTCTCCTGGCCTGGTAACCAACCTGGAACTGTAAAGTCATAAAACAGTCATTATTTGATCCTAAACCGTGCACTGTCTCCAATCACTAATCTCTTACTATTGATAGGTTTCTCAAGGGATATTTCATTCTTGTCTTTCCATTCCCAACTAAGATTCCTATGTAATCTCATAGAGGGCAACACAAAATTAATCAACAAGCCATTTCAATCAATAATTCCTTTTAAATCAGGTGTGTGTGCTTTTAAAATTGTTCAAAGGACAGTTTGATTTTGTTTTGACTTTTTGTTTCCTTCCTCTTCTAATTGCAGTTGTCCTTTGAATAACGTGGGTTTGAATGCATGGGCCCCCTTAAATGCAGAGTTTGGGGGATAAATACAGTGCAGTAACCATATTTTCTCAATAACATTTTCTTTTCTTGAGCTTGCTGTACTATAAGAATACAGCATATAGGGGATCTCTGGGTGGCTCAGCGGTTTAGCACCTGCCTTTGGCCCAGGGTGCGATCCTGGAGTCCCAGGATCGAGTCCCACGTCGGGCTCCCTGCATGGAGGCTGCTTCTCCCTCTGCCTGTGTCTCTGCCTCTCTCTGTGTGTCTCTCATGAATAAATAAATCTTAAAAAAAAAAAAAAAAGAATACAGCATATAATGTATATAACATACAAAATACATGTTAATCTACAGTTTATGTTATCAGTAAGGATCTGGTCAACAGTGGGCTACTAGTAGTTGAGGTTTTGAAAAGTCAAAAGTTGTGTACAGATTTTTCAACTACCAAGAAGGTCAGTGCCCATAACCTCTGCGTGGTTCAAAGGTCAATTGCATATATTGCCTTGATTTTTTTTTCCATATTCTAAGTATGAGGGGAAAGACAAATACTGGGAGAACTATCTTGAATGTTTTATTCACATTTTAAACATAAGAATTGAGAAATAATTCATTGACTACATATAAGCATTATTAAATAAAATTTAATAATTCAATAAAATTGTCACAAAAAAGTGACTAATATCTTCCTATTGAGAAGAAGGAATAAAGGGCAAGAGATGTGTACAGATAAAAATAGAGTTACTTTTGGACAAATGTACTGAAATACTACCTAAATACTTATATTTCAGAAATATGCGTAACTCAGTGGGTTAATAGAGAATCAGGAATGCAAACTCTGAAGTGAACATGACCGAAGTTTCAAATGTGAAGGGTTTCTCAGGTAGCATCTTTTCTGTTTAAATTTACTAAGAATTATAGACATTGTGTTAAGAAATGAGTTATAGAATTCAATTAAAATCATTAAAAACTAAGTGTTAATGTATTGTTTAATTTAAAATCAATTAATAAACATATGGTGTATTATTAGTTTCAGAGGTAGAGTTTAGTGATTAATCAGTTGCATATAACACTCAGTGCTCAAAAATTGATTACCAAAGATCTAACAAATTAAATTACATAATGAAGTTTTGAGATCACAGGATAGACGGCTAGGAGAATATGTTCTGGAACATATTTTTTTTTTGTTTTTTTTTTTTTTTGGTTGGTGGGGAGATTGTTCCTTTTACGAGTATTATGTTCCCTTCTTTGGCCCTTTCAATGTTGCTCACCATGCTATTTTATGTTTATAATTTGAATGTCGCTATATCAGTTTCTTTATGTTGGTATTTATTGAAACATTTATCCGTTTTATCTATTTTTGGGTAATTCTGGAAACAGCAGATAGATGGATCTATTTTTGCTAACTCTGAGAGCCTTTCAGAAGTTTGAGACTTTATATATTTTATGGTTCTTGTGTCTGCCATATTATATTATCTATCATACTTTTTATTCTTATCTTTTCTTGTTCTTTTTTCCTATCTTCTCTTCAGCTGATCAAGATTTTGTTTCCTCTTTCCCCTCCACTCATTTGGAAACTGTGCATTCTATTTCTTTTTTTCTTCCTTTTTAAGGTTGACCCTTATAATTTATAACATGTATAAATGTATGTATATCATGTATACATGCATATTTTCTTAATAAAGTCCTAAGTTAATTAGTATCTTTTTCCTCCTTGTGAAGAAGTCTATCTTAGCACACTCTACTTTTCTTCAAACTGTTCCCCAACTCCCATATAATTTTTGCTTGAGGAGCACCTGGGTGGTTCAGTCTGTTAAGTGTCTGCCTTTGGCTCAGGTCATGATCCCAGGGTTCTGGGGTCAATCTTTGAGTCGGACTCCCTTCTTAGTGGGGAATCTGCTTCTCCCTCTGCCTCTCTCCCTGGCTTGTGCTCTAATAAAAAAGGGGAGCCCTCAAAAAAAATAATTTTGCCTAAAATTCTAGACACATCTTATTGCTAAACATAAAACATTTTTTTGTTTATAAACATTCATTCGCATTTCCCTTATAGTTTCCTGATTCTTTGCTCACTTTTAATTCTCATATAGCATTACTCCTTCTAATTCTATAAATTTACTTAGCTGAAAAATAGGCTTTTGAAGTTCTTCTAATGATGGTTTTTATTTTAGAGGTGTATATATGCTTTAAAATATCTTTATAAAAAATAAAAAAAATATCTTTATAGTGGCACCCAGGTGGCTCAATTGGTTAAGTGTCTGCCTTCGGCTTGGGCCATGATCCTGGGGTCCTGGGATGGAGCCCCACTTCAGGCTCCCTGCTCAGCGGGGAATCTGCTTCTCCCTCTCCCCCTGCTTGTACTCTCTTGCTCTCTCTCAAATAAATAAAATCTTTAAAAAAATAAAAATATCTTTATAAATTATAGTTTGGCTGTAGAATTATAGTGTGGCTCTATTTTTCCTCCAGAAACTTTATAGATACCAGTCTACTTCCATAGGTAGCTATTTTTACTGAGAAAACTCTACAGCTAATCTGATTTTTATTTTTGTTTTGTAGGATTTTCACTTTATCTTACTATTCTGCAATTTTACTGTAACGTGTCTATATGTGAATTTTTAAACTGTATTTATCCCATTTTACAAGTGGTGGAATGTATCAGCTGGAGTACTCCTGTCTTTGGTTCTGAGACATTCTAGGCATTATCCCTTAAGGTGTTACTTTGTTCCCATTTTCCTTCTTCCTCCTTTTGGGGCTCCTGTTAGATTATACCAGGCCCATCACTTCAGCTGCTTGCGACTATAGATTTCTGTTTTTGTTTTTATCATTTTTATGGTAATATCTTGGTTTCTGCAACCATATGTTCCCCCTTTGTGTTGAGTGTGGCCAAGTGCTTTTCAATTCATAAAATATCTTTTACTTGTTATTTATGTGTGATTTGAGCTGAAGATGGGAATTTTAGTATTGCTTCCATTCACCATCCTGACTTGAAAGTTACCAGAACTTTTTTAAAGATTTTATTTACCTGAGAGAAAGAGAGCCAGAGAGCACAAGTGCAGGGAATGGCAGAGGGTGAGGGAGAAGCAGGCTCCCCGCTGAGCAGGGAGCCTGAGGCAAGGCTCCGTCCCAGGACTTGGGGATCATGACCTGAACGGAAGGCAGGTGCTCAACCGATAGCCACTCAGGTGTCCTGGAAGTTACCAGAACTTATTGAAAAGAGACAATAAAGAGTGTCCAGCGATACATGAAAATATAGTATGCTAAACTTATGGAACCAGTTACTTGATCCCAATCAATATTTCTCCCTCTGCCATAAAATAAGATGAAATTTTAAATAAGTCATTCTAACAGTTACTATTGAGTTGCAGAGACAATTTCATAGGCCCCCATTATTTACTCCTAACTGAAGAAGAGGAGAACTCCTTCTTCCTAATTCTCCCCAAGCAAAATATTTTCATCACTCAAATCCTATTTCCCTTGCAGTTCATATCCCTTCTAGATCTGCCAAGGAAAAAAGAGGATTATCTGAGACCAATGGCCAGTGGAACCA
Organism: Vulpes lagopus; assembly: GCF_018345385.1. Taxonomy (NCBI): domain Eukaryota; kingdom Metazoa; phylum Chordata; class Mammalia; order Carnivora; family Canidae; genus Vulpes; species Vulpes lagopus. Next base: position 59,971,759 of record NC_054828.1, read on the forward strand.
TGTTGCTCAGCAGAAGAAACAAAGAGCAAGAAATGGCCTTTGATGCAGCAGAAGGTGAGAAATGAGAAAGGTACGTAGACCAGAGGAGGAAAATATTTGCCACTTCATAAGTCATAGCCAGGAAAAAGACTTTTGAATTATTACCTTACATTTGTATCATTCCAGGTAGGCTAGTAATAACAGTAGCTGTTGCCATGACAACCTACAGATGATGTTAGAGTTCTCCAAATCATGAGGCACTTATATTGTAAATAACAACGCCTAAAGGAAGCAACTTTGAGGTTTTTTACTTACTTTTAAAATTTTAACATTCTACTGACATCATCCCATGGGCATTATGCTCCCAAATGATTTTTATTTGTATCTGTCATAGTTACCTGAGGCAAGCTTAAATAACTGAATAGCTCTCACACAGAAATAAAGATATTCAGATACAAAGCAGTGAGATGCCTGGCCTGAATCCCAGAGAGAAGTCAGTGACATACCTGAGAATGAGGATCCTAGCACTTAAACATTCCTAATCCCCCAATCCTGAGATAGCAGTTCTGTACACAACATTAATCATTACACCTCAATACATTTTTTTAAATGACCCCTGAAGTCAACAAAGCCAAACTCCTAAAATAGGATCTTTCTTGGCAGAAGAAAAATATATAATTTGTTATCTGGTCTTTTCTTCAGATTATTTTCCAAGTGATAACTAAATTAATGTTTCAGGCTGCATTGAATGAGGTACACATCTAAAATCCTAGTTAAATTCCAGGAAAATAATTCTTGTTAGGATGGGGGAAGTCGGGAATGAAATATAAAACCCAAGATCTGGGACACCTGCGTGACTCAGATGGTTAAGCGTCTGCCCTGGGCTGGGGTCCCGATCTTGGGGTCCTGGAATTGAGCCCTGAGTTGGGCTCCCAGCTCAGTGGGAGTCTGCTTCTCCCCCTCCCTCTCCTCTGCCCACCCCCCACCAACTTGGTGCTTGTTCTCTCTCTCTCTCTCTCTCTGCCTTCCCTTGCTCTTTTTCTCTCAAATAAATAAATCTGAAAAAAATTAAACCCAAGATCTTATTCTCATCTCATGTTATAGAGAATAGAAATTAAAGATCAGAGAGTTTAAAGGATTTATCCAAGGCCACACAATTTGTGGACAGAGCCAAGAACAGAAGATCAGTTCTCCTCCCTTCCAGAGCAGTGCTCCTTCTTTATATTACACTGAATATGATGAGTGCCTTCCTTAACACAGGTGACAGAGCCTGATGGATTATTAGGTGGGTAGGAGTGAGTAATTTGCTGTGGTAGTCACCTTCTTCCTGTTATTGTCATATGTGGAACAGAAAGCCTAATTTTTGTTATGCTAAAAGTAGCATAATACAAATGAACTTTCAGTTAACAGTCTATATGTGCCTACTCTCTTTGTGGCAAGTAATTTTTCTATCTTAAAACTCAGATCATTAGGGAAATAGAGAATCTAATACTGGAGCGAATTCGAACACCGTTACTGATAAAGCAAAGAGAAAAATCCATGATTACAGCCAAAATTACCACCTTTAAATGACCTTCAGTAGTAACAGAGTAATCAACCCCATTTGGGAAATGCTTATTTGGCTCAGAAACCCAGGCTTGCAGTAGTTCAAATCATTGGTCTGACTCAGCTCTTGGTGATGTGGCCTTACAGCTATTATTTCATTTCCTGAAGGCTTATCAACAGGTAAAAAGACACGCAGCCCACCAAAACCGTTGATCATCTTAGCTGCTATTGTTTTTTTTCCCATTGCTCACTTTCAGTAAACATTTTAAAGAAACAGATTTGGCTTTTGGCTTCCACTGTGATCACCTGATGAGTCATGGCACATTGAGAAAGGAAAGATGTCAAGAATGTTTAATCAGCAGTGATTTAAACAAGGGACATATTTGAGAGAATTAACAAAATCAGCATGCTCGTTGCTCCAGGGTGATTTTTCTTGCTGGTAAGACTAAATGAAAATCAAAACCCAAAGCAGTAGAAGCCTTTCAGGTCCAATTCATGCTGCCAAAGTTAAGAGACTGCCAGGATGGAAGGCTGAATCACTCCCTATGCCAGTTACAGCTGTGTTTTTCATATTTATAATGAAATCTTGATTCCAGTGTTAAAAAAAATTCACTCATCTTCCCAAGTTTTATTCTTATCTCTTACCCTCCATCAATTCCCTTTCCCCCATCCCCACTCCACTGCTAAGAATTGATTGCGAAGCAGTTAAAGGCATTTAGTACAACATCAGTTCAGAATGTCCTAATTTAGCCTGATGTCAATGTCCTGAGGTAAAATATTCTGAAGGAAGGCTGAATCAATGAGTGGTGATTCTTCTTCCTAGTGAAGTCATCAAAGACAAGTGGGCCAGAACAAGTGCTTAAAACTAATAAGACAAAATATATTTGGAAAAAAAAAACTATGAAGTTAAGGTGTAGGTTTAAAAAATTGTGGGAGAGGGATCCCTGGGTGACGCAGTGGTTTGGCACCTGCCTTTGGCCCGGGGCCCGATCCTGGAGACCTGGGATGGACTCCCACGTTGGGCTCCCTGCATGGAGCCTGCTTCTCCCTCTGCCTGTGTCTCTGCCTCTCTGTCTCTCTGTGTGACTATCATGAATGAATAAAATCTTAAAAAAACCAAACCTTTTTAAAAAAAAAATTGTGGGAGAACCAATAACAACAGTTCATAGAAGGCTGTGAGTTTTGATGACTACAGGTCAAACTTCTGCTGCAGTATGAGAAGCCTGGTGTCCAAAAATAGTGAGCTAAAAGAGCTAATTTCCCCTTGCAATAATCATAGGACTTCTGGATCATTGTATATAGTTCTGGTAGTCAGGCTTTTATGTCCTTGATGTTTCTGGCTGGTATTCTTGGTCACTTCTTTGTTATATTCAATTTTCAGAAGGTGTGCCTCTGTCCACCAAGAACTAGTAGTACCAAACACTCAGAGAAAAAATGCCAACATATGAAGAAGGATCTAGCCACAGAAAGTGGGCCTATGAAAATCCGATTGTGAATTACAGCTGGACAATTGTTTCATAATGAAATTTCTTCTTCAAGTAACATGAAATAAGTTTCTGATGGAAATGAAATTAATCTTCAGCATCCTGCTTAGGCCTTCAGATAGGACTTCGGATCTCATGGATGCAAAATAAGCAATATCATGTTTATTCTCCTTATTATGATGGAAATCAAATGGGAATATCAAAGTGATATAGATACAGAATAGAAACCTGATGTCTTTCAGTATGTCTGGGGAATTCTATGGCTGCATTGTGTTAAATAATTTGCCATGTCCCAAATGTTTGTCAAAACCATCATACTCGTTCTATTAAAAGGTGATCGGTTTGATTATTTGTTTCTAGATTTGAATGTTTTAGCATGGGAGAGAAGAGAAGATATCCTGTAGCAGCAGTTGAGAGCTATTTGCTTCATGTGTGCTTATTGCTTCCTTTGTATGATGCAGGTCCTCCAGGGAGAAAACAGGACAAATTAAGGTGACTTGGCAGGATCGGGAAAGTAATTCAGGGTTATACCACCATCTTTTGAGCAGATTTAGGACAAGCAGGCTTAGTCACTCCCAGTGGCAACAAAGAAAATTCCCACAGACTACAGCCAAACAAAGGAGCAGTTGTTAATGGGTGCAGGAGCACAAGCCAAGGTTACCCTCCCAGGGTTCAGCAAAGAGGGAGCAGTCAAAACCACTCATCCCCTGGTCTTTCCCTGAAAGGAGTCTATCTACCTACTTTGAAAGCTGCTGCCTGAGAGTCAGGCTTCTAATTTAGCACACATCCAGGGGCTGCCTGTGATACCCCCTGAATACTGGGGAAACATGGGTGAATCTGGAAGGTACTATAGTAAGCAAAAGAAGCCAGATGGAGCAAGACAAATTCTGCATGATACTGTTTATATATGGAATCTTTAAAAGAAACAAAGTCAAATTCATAGAAACAGTGTAGAAAAGTGGTTGCCAGAGGCTAGGGGGAAGGGGTGGGCGTTGGGAAAAGGTACAAACTTAGTTATAAGACAAATAAGGTCAGAATCTAATGTATAACACGGTGACTATAGTTGGTAACCCTGTTACTGTACAGTTTAAATTTGCTAAAAGAGCTGAATTTAAATGTTCTCACCAAAACAAAAAGGGTAAATATGTGAGGTCGTAGATGTGATAATTCACCCAACACAGGCAATCCTTTTCCAATGTACGCATATATCAAATCACCACATTACCTCAATATAGCTAAAAAACTAATAATAAATAAGTGCTATTTGTATACAGAATCAGTGATCTGAATCAGCTCGGTTCATGGCCTTCTACTGAGTTAACTTCTACTAGAGTTAACATGCTTAGATCACAAGGGAACTTAGCTTACTGGCCTTCTTCTATTAAAATTGACATTTCTCAAGGTGAACTCTTCAACTTTAGAAGGGGAGAAGTTATTTGCAACTGTACCATTCTTTTTTTTTTTTTTAAGTCTTTTTATTTTATTTTATTTATGATAGTCAGAGAGAGAGAGAGAGAGAGAGAGAGAGAGAGGGAGGCAGAGACACAGGCAGAGGGAGAAGCAGGCTCCATGCACTGGGAGCCCGACGTGGGATTTGATCCGGGTCTCCAGGATCACACCCTGGGCCAAAGGCAGGCGCCAAACCGCTGCGCCACCCAGGGATCCCGCAACTGCACCATTCTTAAATGGTACTCTCTGTAGTGAGTTAAAGGTGAAGAGAGGGGAAGTTTTTTTAAGCAGAGGAAATGGAGTCAGAGGCCAAAGAGATGGAAGAGGAAATCACACTCGGAGAATTTAAAATAGTTCAGAATGGAGGGGATAAGAAATTAAGGGCAAGCAATGAGGATGGTCAGCTGAGTAGGATAGGGGCTGTCATGAAGAGCTCATTGGCCTTGCCAAGGAAAATGGATTTTTATCCCGAAGGTTATGAAAGATATTTAGGTGCTTTAAGCAGGTGAGTATCTTGACACAGATCTATCTTTCTTCTATCTATCTATCTATCTATCTATCTATCTATCTATCTATCTATCATTTATTCATTCAGAGAGACACGGAGAGAGAGGCAGAGACATAGGCAGAGGGAGAAGCAGGCTCTATGCAGGGAGCCCAACGTGGGACTTGTTCCCGGGGCTCTGGGATCACACCCTCGACCGAAGGTGGCACTAAACTGCCCAGGCCGCCCCCGCTCCCGCCCCCCTGGGCTGCCCTCAGATCTACAATTTAGAAAGCCCACTTTCCCTCCAGCCTGGAAAATGGGATAGCACTGGGCAAGCCACATCACAGTAAGGAGACCAAAGAGAATAGACATTTGTCCCAGTAAGTTGGACACTGTCACCAAGTTGAGTGGTAGAGATGACACAAAGAAATGAAGAGCATTAAGGAACTATTTAAAAGGTAGACTCATAGGAATTAGAGTTTAGTTTGATTTTGAGATGAGGGCAAGACAGGATTAAGGGTGACTTCCTGGTGTCTTGGGCAGTGATGCAGATGGAAGCTTCTTCACAGATGAGAATACAGGAAAGAAGGGCAAGTTTGGGGACATGAAGACAAAGAGAATATATTCAGTTTTAGATACGCTGAGTTCGAAGTGTCTGTGTGACATGCATGTAAGTGGAGATGTCTACTAGCAATTGAGAATATGTAACTGGAGGTCTGAAGAGAGAATGTGTCAGAACTCCAAATGTGGAAGTTCTCAGTGTAGATGAATGTTCGTTGGAGCCCAGGGAGAAGATGAGATCAAATAGGGAGCATCTATAGGATGAAAAGAAAGTAAGGGATAGAACCCTGAAGAACATGAACTTCTAAGTGGTTGTCAGAAAAAGGAACCCGTGGAGGAATTTGAGAAGGTGTAGCTTGAGAAAAAAGAACTAGCTGAGTATATGATCACGGAAACCTAGGACAGCATTTTAAGAAGGAAGACGTGAGAAACAATGACACACTTCTGAAAGGTCAAGTAAGGTAAGGACTAAAAGGAGCACCATTATATTGGCAGCCGTTGGACACAGCAATGACCTGGCCTTCAAGTTTTCTCCAACTTACCTGGCATTGGCAGGGAAGTGGTGAAACAACTACATGAGAAGAGACCAGAAATATAAGAACATGTAAATTACGCTGTGAGCATGTATATACATAAGAATTAAAATACTCTGAGTCACATTCTGCATAATTATTATCGAAAGGCTTAAAAATAGAATTTAAACAAGGTTTTGTAGGGGGGAGACATTTGGCTTGGTAGTAGATCCTCCCACAGGAGAAATGGAAAATGAATTCTGTTTCTGTAAAGTTTTGTGGGCCTGCTCTGAATTCTCCTCACATATTTCCCGTGTTCAAGGTAAGTTTCAAAACTGTAGCAATTTTATAGCAGTGATATATCATATTTGTGACACTTTGGATTCACTGACACATAATATGCAAGAGTTTTCTCCCTGTGGTCACCAGTGGTTTCATTTTGTATGTTGTCTTCAGGCTTATGGTCTTTGTTTTGGATTTTCCCCCACTGGCACAAAATAGGAAAATAAGATTTACTGAGCTGGAAGTCTTAGTCCCATCCTACCTTCATAGGGTAGGCTTTGCTGTTCCCATTTTATAGGTGGAGAAGTTGAGCCTCGGAGAAGTTAAGGTCACGATGAAGCCTAACTTTTTGTATCATAGTTTATCATGTTGTCTCTTCCTCTTGTCATTCTTCCTATATTGAAAAGTTGTCAATAAGATGCTGGCGAGCTTCCCATTCTTTCCTCCTAATAGGTCTTTGGTAATATTTATTCATTTCAATACTATCCCAATAACTAGATCAAAAATATTTGCATGTAAATGCTGCTCTAAAAGAAAATGAAGGCCAGAGTTCTTTACCTGATGACACTCTAAGCAATTGGAATAATTATTATTGTTATCTCCACCATCGTCACTGTTATTATCACACTGGGAATTTACTCAGACACCAATAAAATTTAAAGACCTTCTGAGTGGCTTAAAAATTTTTTAAAAAGGATGATTAAGGTCATTCTTATGTAGAAGAATAAGTAGTGTTTATGTGTTACAATCTCAGTGGACCAAGAAGGCATGTTTATTTCTTAAATGTCATTCCTGCCCACATGTATAGTTGCTGGTGTTTAAGTTTCTATTAATTTTAGTGTTTAAAATTCTAGTAACAGGGAATAAAACCTTTTGTCTCACAAAAGGGAGATGAGACTTAAGGACGTATACCTTTGGAAGAGCAAAACGCAATGAATAAAATTGACTCTAGGATATAATTTACTATTATAGTTAGATCTTTATGGTAAAGAATAGGTAAGAGAACAGAAGTCAGTTTATGACTGAGATATCGGGAGTTAGAGGACGCCACAAAAGGGCGGAGAGAATGAGAGGCTAAAATGACCAAAATTTGTAATTTCATATCATCCCTTAAAAGGCCTATGATTTCCTCTCCCTACATTTTGTAAAAAAGTGAAAGTAAGGCTCTTTTTCATTCTGAACTATAGATATCACTTTCTTTAGAAGCTTGCCTCTGGCTTCTACACCTCTAGATTTATTATGCAGTTCCTTACTTGTTGACATGTGTTTCAGCATGTTTATCCTTATTGATGGCTCTAAATTATAAATGCCTTGAGGCCAGGATTTAACTACCTTGCTTACCATAGCAGAATACTATTGGTACATGTCTGTTAAACAAATAACAAATATTGCTTCATTTGGTATGTGAAAATTAGGAGTATTTGTCCTTTGATTACTTCCCAGAGATGCTTCAAAGATTGGGAATGTAATGCAACCATTTTAGGTGCCTGTGAAAAAGGGCACTATCTTAATCAAAGAAAAGAGAAACAGAAGAATGAAGAAGTCAAGAAATAGTTTAGATGATTGAGACAAGTACTTCTAAGACTCAAATTGCTTCTAAGTAGGTGCTATAGGATTAAAAAAAAACCCTTTTTAAAAATCTCTTGAACTGACAAAGGTATAGACTTTGTCTATTTAAAGATTTTTCTTTTTCTCAAATCTTTGATGCTCATACTTTGTATATTACCTTCTGAGTAGTGAACACTTTTATTTATCCTTTTGACATTCCTTTCCTAGTGATTACTTCAAAAAGTTTTATTTGAAATGTCCCTGAATGAAAGTCACCTGAATATTGCAAGGAATGATTTTTTTTGATCAGAATATATCAAACAGTGTTTTATATTTTTTTAAAGGCTAGAGACACCTTAATGGAACATTCTTAGATTTTCTGACAAAGTATTGGAGCAATCTCCATTTGTCTTGATCAGATGAAGTCAACTATCAGGGTTGATCAGCCATAGGAAGGGAGAGATTTATCTGAAAGAGCAATAAAGCAGGATGCTATTTGGTTAGGGATTTTTTCACACTCTAAATTTGTCTAAGCATATTTTTTGGTAATGATCCTGAAAGGAACTGCCAGGAGAAATTCACAGAGAATACACAGAATGTAATGAAGACCACATAGTGGCCCTGTTTCAATGTGTACTAGCAGGCTCCCATTTCTATTTCCCACCATCCTCTCACTATTCCCATTTTTCCTATCCTTGGTCTTCTTTCATGTTGGTAAAGGCGATCAGGATTGAAAATGGTCAGCATGAACACTTGATGGAGAATAAGAGGAGTGGGCACTTTACAGTTATAGAAGTGAGATATAAGAGAAAGTCTTCAAGGTCTTCAGCCAATCCAATATTGTTTGGTACACCCTCGAGGAAGAAGGGATCTCTTACAGTTTTTCAATGGCCACTTTATTATCAATGTGACATACTTTAAGTTAGTCAAATATTGTATAAGGTGGGAAGTTTTCTCTTTGTGGATTCAGATTAAATCTAATACCTGATTTTTATCTTTCTGTTTCTAGCCACATTTTAAAACCAGGAATAATTTTATTGAAGATTTCATGAGCCCAGATTATAACTTAACCTATAAAGCATCTAAGTTAAGAAAAGAATCAGAATCATATACTTTAATAAAATCCCAATTAACCTGATTGAATTTAAAGCAGCAGGTATAATCTTTGGCAAGGAGAAGGATGAAATGAAATGAACACAGGCAGGCAGCTCACAGGAATAACTGACTCTACACCAGAAGTATAATGTGCTAAGCCTAACAAGCATTTTTAATCAAGAATCAGGCTAAAATTAAAAGAGATGACAGAGAAGATAAAATACAGAAGGTCTTTGGGCCATCTAAAGATGAAATTCTTTTTGAGGAAAACATTTTATTAAGACACTGCAAAATAAATTCATGAATTGAACAGCTGTGCTTTACTTCTAAAAGATTCCATGGAGAATTTATTAGTATGCATCCCATCTAAAAAGCCTGAAGTTTAATTACACAAAATTATTAAAGAAAGAAAACTTGTGTTTTTCTTCCTTTCAGTGAGAGAGAAAAATAAATGCTTAACTGGATACCTTCGGGGTCTTCCACAAGACCTTGGGAGCATCTTCACTTTATAATCTTGGACTCTCTCATTTCAATCTCTACCTCTTAGGAGAGAAAATGCATGTGTGGGGGGGAATGTGATAAAGTATGAGGTTAGCTACAACTCCACCTCTACCCTACCCCATACATATTTTTTTCCATGTTGATGGAGCCTTAGGCCAGAAACCTACAGTGGATATGAAAGGTAGATGAAGTTCATTTTCTCTTCACATCCCCCCTCCGCACCTCAGTGAGGGGAGAGCCTCAAACTATAAAGACCATGACATTAAAATTCCACAGCTTAGAGTTAAGGCCTATGATGAGAGGGATCCATGTTTCCAAAAACGGAAACTGTCTAGCAGCAGTAGACCAAGCTTGGCGGAGCTGTCCAGGGTCCTGACACCATCCTGCACCATCCGTGGCACGCTTTCTCCTTCCCTTTCTCTGTCTTGAACACTAATCATCTTGACTTTCCACATTCCTTCAAAAATGCTGACATCTCTTGCCTACTACTTCAGAGTGCTTCAAGACTTCCCTACCCAATATTACCTTAGAAAATCTTAGTAAATGTGGATTTCTGTCCCCCTCAACCTATGAATATCCAAGATAAGGATACTTCTAGGTTAAGGGCAGGCTTTGAGGACACTGGGGAAATTTAAGACCATTCACTTTTCCCCGTACAAACAATGTAATTTACTTATATTTTAAATTTATTTCCCAAATTGGACTCCTTGGTTATAAAAATATCCAGGATTTGATGCTCTTGTGCCCCAGTGACCATCAACATAATTAGTTATAAAAGACAAGGTGAGACAACATATCCTAGAAACAAGGCCAATGTAAAAAGGCCAATACAGCCATGGTCCCTGTTCATTCCAAAAATGTTCCCATGCTAGAGCAAATGCTGCTAAAGGGGAAACATGGTCAGATATTAATATAACACAGTCCAGTTACCAGGAGATATTACTGTAATACTTTCTGTCTAAAAGGAGAAGAGAGACCTAAGAAATGTCTGAAACTCCTTGCCAGGTAAGAATAGCTAATTGTATAATATTATTTAATGTCTATGATTTATATGGGATACCTGGGTGGTGCAGTCAATTGAGCATCCAACTCGGTTTTGGCCTGGGGAGTAATCTCAGGATCATGAGATTGAGCCCTGCCTTGGGCTCTGTGCTCAGTGCAGAGTCTGCTTGAGATTCTCTCCCCGCCTCCCTACTCCTCCCACTTGTGCATGCTTTCTTTCTCTAAAATAAGAAGATATTTAGAAAAAATATCATTTACAAATTTATAAATCTTTCTCTTGAATCCATAAATACTCACAAACCCCTCATATTTGTAATAAATATAACTTATGGTTGGACAGTATACATATTTTTTACTCTGGAGATTTAGATTATCATTGAAAATATTATAAACCCACATGGCAAATTTTCCAAAAGCTGTTTTTAAAATCCAGTAAATTTATTCTTAAATAATGCAACTTCTGACCTGCTTAGTATTCAAAACCAAAAACCAAAATTCTTCCCCCCTCTTCGCAGTCTATTGATTTGAGAACTACAGCTGCTGAAATTAAACTTTATTGTTAGCATAGAGCTTTCAGCTGAGGAAGCAATTTCAAATTGGTTTCTTTTCTAGTCCAGCTTAATATTAAGTAAATATGTGCCTATAAGTGTCTCTAGCAGATTATTACCTAAAGTGGTGCATGCAACTCTGCAGGTGTAGCTCTGAAAAACTAAAATCTACTTTGGTGATGTATCTTACAGCCCAATGGATAAACATTAGTTTTGAAAATGAATACACAGTTATCTTCAGAGCTCAAAGAGTGATTTCAAGTTAGAGCTCTCTTCATTTATTGCCCCCTTTTAATTTAGTGCACTAGAATATAGACATACAACAATGAAATGGCCATAGTTCCTGTACTTGAGGAGTGTCCCATCTAGAGAAAAGACAGAAATAGATATTATGATGTAACATGGCAATAAATAGATATGCACAGCATACTTTGGAAAGGCTTCTTATTCACAGAGGGGGCAGTTTTGGGGAAATGAGGAAGATCCCCTAGAGGAAATCAAGTAGAGATTGATGAGAAGGATGTCTTTGCTTTATTTCTCTAAAATAGCAAGTTCAATTTCCTGGTTCAAGAAATAGCTTTTATTCTCTAAAAATAATAAAATAATGTTCCCTCTGCTGGCATAAACACTAACTGAAGTAGCGGAAATAATAACCCATCATTTTATAGACATTCTGAAAGACAAGGGGGGAAATGAGGAAGAGAAGAAGAATATGAAGAGCTGTGAATTTTGAATAACAAGATCAGTAATGATATCACCTATTTTGATTTCAAATATATAGACAGTGAAATTTGGGGAGTTAAAGAAAAGATACGCAATGTCTTTTCATGGATGTCATATCTTTTAAAGAATATTCTGGCTTTCAAAGTTATGCCTTGAGGTAAAATGAACAAAACACACAGAAACGTGCCTTCAGAAGTCAATAACACTTGGCTTATATTGATATTGTGCCTATTTAAACTTATATCTGAGTTCTATCAGACTTCCCTTCTTAATAGAGAAAGCCATCATTACTAGCCTAAGTAAAAATAAATCTCTACCCCCTAAAATCTCATGCCAATTTACCCGCTGTGATGCATTTTTGTATCATAAAAAGGTGTGGCTGGGTTTTGAGTGCAACTAAGTGCAACTATTTGTAAAAACAAAACAAAAACAAAAAATAAAACAAGCCACTTTTATCAACTGACTGTCAAGAACAAGGAAAGACAGTACAAGCTATGTCCTATATCTATGTAACACAAACATGAATGAAAATTTGTCACTTTGCCATATGATTTGAACAAAGGAAAAAACTAATCTAGGTAATTCAGATAGATTAGGAGGCTGTGGTTGAGTTCTAGAGTACAACACTCAGGAATGAAGAATAAGAAAGGGAAACCACTATGTTACCCACAAGCCAGAGAGAAAATTATAAATGGTGACTAAACCGAGGGATAATTTTAGGTCCTAAAAAGAGTACTTGAGCTAAGCCACACACGTTCTTCTTTTTATACAGTGTGATCATCAGCAACACACTAATATTTACTCAGCATTTGCTCTGTGCCAGCACTATTCTAAATGATATAACTTTGTCTCTGCAACAACACCATGAAGGTTGTATTTCCATATTTCGCAGAGGATCTAAGACATCAGTGAGTGTGATACATGCCATTGTTTTATAAATGCACTGTTAAGAGAGTAAAGACAACCAAACTCTGATTTTCATTTCATTTAAGCCACATTTAGATTTTAAATTGTGAAATAATGTGCACTTGGAAATAAATGAAATTCAATACTCTGGCCCTTATTTTAAAGGGGAACAAACCAAAACCAGAGAGGCTATTGTAACTTTTCCAAGGTCATATAAAGAAAGTAGAGGAACTAGGCTATGAATCTGGAAATCAGGTGCCCTAACCAGGGCCACCCTCTGTTTTTATCATCTTAAATGACCAATGCTCCTCTGTGCACAGGTTCGCGGTCTTTGGAGTGGGGTTTTAAGTTTTAACTAGATTATCTCTAAGGTCCCTTTCAGCTCTCGCATCTTGGATTCTTTATCTTTACAAACAGGCAATGGTTTGGAATTTAATGAGGAAAAAAAAAACTGTTCACACCAGCCTAATTTTATGACCATGGAAATGAGAATGGGCTCTGAGAAATAACTCAGATTTGGGGGTAGCATAACATAGTGGAAGCAGCAATAGCTTTTGAGCCAAAAAGACCCAATTTCTATAACCAATGCCAATTCTCCTTTAGCTATGGGACACTGGGCAAGATGATTGGCCTTCTTAAACTGTAGTTTCTCTATCTAAACAAACAAACAAACAAAAAAACAAGGATATGCCTGCTTCAAAGCATTGTTGTGAAGGTGAACTAGCATAATAAAAGTCAGTCTCTGGACACGGAACATTTGCCCCATAAAGGCTACTTCTCCATACTCTCAAAAAATTGGTCTAAAATAAAATTATGGTTTAGGATCTGGCGGTGGATATTTTGGGGCTATATGTATTATCTCTGTATAAATGTCATATGGCAATGGTACTGGAAAGTTGAAAAGAATGGGGAAATTGTGTAATGTATTATTTAAAAGATAGTCATTTTAGAATGTGACAGTTGTAGATGTTTGCTATCTCCCCCCCATGTACACACAGTATCCATTTCCCCTTCTTCTGGTGATAGTACCATGGAGTCATTGTCTTTTTCATTCTCAGTCCAAGTGCTTTGAATGTAGTTGACTGAACACCTAACTCCATTGAGAGGCATGAGATCCAGACTTGGAAAATCAAGTATCTCATCAGATCTGAAGAGATGGTCTGGAGAGCTTTGTTGCAACTGTTGAGAGGAAGCATGTGCTCTTCATGTGCACTGGATTTGAACCTTGACACTTGAAGCAACTGGTAGTCATCTTGTTAGCATGAGAATATAAGAAACAACACAATGTAGTTCTGGGAAACAGAATTGAGAGATGGATAAACACCATGTCCTGATGGCATCACTTTAGTCCATCCAGTGGACCCAATCACACTGAAGCCATGCATGACTCCTTGGTTCAGACAGCTATAGCAAAGTAGATTGAGTAGCTTACAAACACAGAAATGTATTTCTCATATTTTTGTAAGCTAGAATTCTGAGGTCAGAGTGCCAGCATGGTTGGGTTCTGGTAAAGACCCTCTTCTGTGTTACAGATCCTCACGTGGTAAAAAGGGATGAGAGAGCTGTCTGTAGCTTTTCTATAGGGAACTAATTCCTTTCATGAGGGTTCCACCCTTGTGACCTGATCATTTCCCAAAGGCTCCACCTCCTAATGCTATCACATTGGGGGTTAAGATTTCAACATATGAATTTGGTGGGGGGTGACAAACATTCAGTCTGTTGTAACTCTTGTGAACTAATAAGTTCCTTTTTTGCGTAAGCCTATTTGGATTAGATTGTCTATTACTTGCAACCCAGAGATATCCTCAATAACTATAAATAAGATAATATTATTAGATTGCTTGAAGGAATTTGTCTGTTGAGAAGAGAAACTACTACAATTTCCTCACCTAATTCTTCTCCCAGGACTGGACAGAACCAAGACTACTGCTATCATTTTGCAAGCAACAATGACAAGAAGTCACACACAGAAGAACCACAGCATCTCCCCAGTTCCAATGTGGAGACAATCTGTACCTATATTGTTCCTAGAGGCACCACTTGTTTGTTTTCTGACACAATCATTTAATAATCAAGAACCATATTCTAGAGATTGCTTTCAGATATTTTCCCCCTCTAAACCTTCTAGTAAAACTGGAAAACCTAATGCACAAAATGGACTGGTATTAGTCCCATTTTTCTCTCATCTGTAAAAGCTCTGATGAAGAGGCCAGTGCAAAAGAAAAGCAGCTGAAGGAGGAGAGAGGCCACAGGATCAGGAAGAGCACCAGGGTAGGGGAAATCAGTTGTACAGAACACAGTCTATGTAAATTTGGAGTTGGTCCCTTTAAATCAGGACTTTCATTGGGTGCATTCTAAATACTATATGCGATTCGGATAAAATCCAAATGTATATCCATTCCATGTTCCTTAGCCTGGCATTTAAGGCTTTCCATTATCTGACTCTAAACTACTTTGCCAGCCTTACTCCCCCTCCTTCCCCATACTAACCAACTGTCTTAGCCAGACCCACCCACTCCCATCACTTGAACACATCCAGTAGTTCTCCTGTTGCTGTGACTTTGATCTTACCCCCTAAGGAAACCTCTCATCTCCTTTTAACTCTCCTAATTTCCACAGGGATCAAACCAATGCCCTTTGGTCTCATGAAGCCAAAAGGATTTTTTCTTTCAACACTTAGGGCATTCTTCTCCTATTCTCATTTGACCTGTACTTACATGTATTGCCTTGCACCATTAGCTGTCATTTACTGTGAATGCATTTTATTTCTCCAACTAGAGGGTTTATTCCTTGAGATCAAGCATGGTTGTACCTTATGTTTCATAATAAACCTGGTACTACCTGGCACAGTGATATGTACAGAGTAAATGTTTGAAAAATAATTTCTAGGTTAAGGATTGAGGCTGAGTAAAATGCTTCCCTATGTAAGTTTTTACTCACAGTTTCTCTTGGAATGGTGTTAGTAGCTGGGTATCAGATCTGAAAGAGGCAGAAATGCAGATATTTGGGAAGGAATGACAAACAGATAAGCATTAAAGGGAAAGGGATGAAGGGAGAGACCTGGTCAGTAGAGCTGAAATTCAATATAAATGATGGCAGGTATGGTATCTGTGCAGAAGCTTAATTTCCAGGACTCCTACAAACTGAACCTACACAAAACACAACTGCAGCAAGATTGTTCCCAATGTGTATACATGCCAGAAATTGTTCAATCCAAGTTATCTGTCCTCTTAATAATACTGAGGCATCTCTTTGCAGCTGGAAAATGATAAATCCTGAGAAGCCAATAATAGTTCAATATGTATATGAGAAAGTCAAATATTATTAAATATTACTTCACAAATGCAGATCACGAATAATTGCAAACCCTCCTCTTCTACTTGTCAACTGCCCCTTCTGTTCCCTTTCTCTGTCTCTCTTTCTGCATTTGTGGACAGGTGCATGGGGGTCACAGTATCACCCACTCTGTTCTGATCAGGTTGTGGATTCACTCTTCCCCTCCTCTGTACATTTTGTTTTCTTGTTACTTTCCATACACAGGAAGTCCTTGATGACTTTGCCTACCCGGTACGTGTTCGTTTTTAAAGCTCATCTAATTTCCTTGCTCCATAGTCTCCACCCTCCATCAATGCTGCTCACAGATCTTTCCATACCTGTGCTCCTTTATCAGTTAAATACACCAAACTATTCAGCACTGAATAAGTTCCTCCTTAACTTGCCTTTTAGTTGTTTAATATGTGGAACTCTTATCCTCTGCACTCAACTGTTTATCCTTGAAAGATGAAACCCCATTTTAAAGAAATGTTCAAGTAAGATCAACATACATGATACACACAAAAAATATCATTTTCGTTGCTTTAGACTGAGCACAGTCAGGGTTGCTTCTCCCATCTTCTAATCTCTAATAGCATCTAGCACAGAACTTGGCACAGAGAAGATGCCTAATAAACACATGATTAATGGAATTGAAAACTCTTCACTTTGTTTAGGTTGTGATGCCTGAACAAAAAACAGTAAATGCTATTCAATCAAGAATTTTCATCTGAAAAAAAAAAAAAAAGAATTTTCATCTGAAAATTCAAAGTGTGTCCCAATGAGCTTGATGTACTGGAACAGACAAGTGCAATTGAAAACAGCATACATAGCTAGCCAGAGACAAAATGGAAAAATACCAGGCTAGTCAAGAACCATTTCCAAGTTCTCTGTTTCCTTCACTGACCAAATTCATTCAATCCAGTGAAATAAGTACTTCAGTTGAATACCAGTGAGCTTCTTTCTACCCGGGGGAGGCAAAGGCTGAACTTGCCATCTTAGAAAAAGCCTACATGTGCATATTGACAAATTTCTCTTAGAATATTCGGCACAGAACAATTATCATTTCTACCTATCTCTTGTTTCTCTTGTTTGGAGGAGGTATTTTCATGCTAAGTCAGAGATTAAGTATAACATTTAATTTAATTTTCAGTTTTCCATTTCCTTTACAGCTTTGAAACAGAAATTACTTTTATTAAAGTCTGAGTTGAAAGTCAAAACAAAATGTGGCGGCAGAACTTTAAATTCAAGGATATATAAAAAGAGTCAAAAGGCAAGGAATTCATTTCCACATCTGAGAACTAAAGTGATTTGCCAGTAAACTAAAATGCAACTAGTAATAATTTCATTAATATTTTTAAGGGAGTGTAGCAGTTATCCATTAATAAAGGTGGAACATGCAGAGAAACTTCTTTATTTTTGTTATACAATAAATGTATGCTGATTAGGAAAAAATAGGAAATACAGTTGAATAAAAAGAAGAGTAAAAAGAAATACTTTTAAATCATCCCTAGGAGAAAAGAGCAACTATTGACATCTGGGGGTATACCCATTAATAATATGTATGCTGCAAACAAGATTAGTTAGATCCTTCCTGTTTTTCCAGTTGAGGCTAAGGGCCCTTGAGGATAAAAGTCTCATCACCTCACAATCTAACCATCAGCCTCTAAGGACAGCCTTCCCCCTGCAGCCTTCCTGGAAGGTACCAATGCAGTACCTAGTACCAACATCACTTCCTCCCTACTGACAGATTATATTAGATGAAGAGAAAAGGCAGGAGGATCCTTCTCCTCTCTCACATGAAGAAGAGGAAGTTGTTTTCTCCTCTCTGAAATTCAATGGGGGGAACCTCCAAAAGGATCATTAAAAACAAAAAAGGATAATCACTGAACATTAGGGGTGCCTATAAGTTGACCCACTAGCATCTTATTCATCTTATTCTCCAGGGGGGAGGCATCCATCATTCCAGTTGGATGATGACTCAGGGACAGACCCTTATACATCTGCGCAGGTGATGATGAGAACATGGTGAGAGAGTTCTTGGAATTCGGGGGCTCTGAGGATCTAGGAATAGGATACTGTGATTTGGTGTGCTTGAGGGTTGGAGGTATGCTCAGTTTGGAGAGTTCTCAAAGAGAATCATTGTGGGGAGACCATTTTTGGAAGCCCATATCAGTCAGCAGTGCGTGGCTGGAAGATAGATAGAAGAATGGTCCAAGTCCTATCCCATTCTGTTTTCTAGGTGCCTTATAGAGAACACGCGCACGCGCGTGCGCACACACACACACCACCACCACCACCAAACAAAAACAAAAACAAAAAAACCCTGGCAATTTTCCTGGCTCCACATGAAGGAGCATAGGCACTTTGAGACAGGGGCCTTAAGGCTGCCCAGATGTGTATTTTGAGGGTTACAGAATGAGGTATTCAAGTTTGACAGGGCATTGGGAATATATACAGCAAGTGAGCCAATAGGAGACATTCCTGTTCTGTGAAGGAGGCTCTTGAGCAATGGGAATGTCAGGTGAAGTCTAATGTCTCCTTGAGAAAAACCACACTCACAGCCTGTAAGGAGCTCTTCACAACAGTCGAGGCCCCCCAATATCAGATCAAACCAGATTGATCCAGGGCAAAGATAAGGTCTAGTTAACATTTGGATGAGGAGGATCCCTGGGTGGCCAGCGGTTTGGCGCCTGCCTTTGGCCCAGGGCGCGATCCTGGAGACCCGGGATCGAATCCCACATCAGGCTCCCGGTGCATGGAGCCTGCTTCTCCCTCCGCCTGTGTCTCTGCCTCTCTCTCTCTCTCTGTGACTATCATAAATAAATAAAAAATTAAAAAAAAAAAACATTTGGATGAGGAGACCTCTGTATCACCAACACTGAAAGAATTCATTCCTGAGAGAGGAAGGGGAAAAAGATGTCTTACAATCTAACCACATGGTCATACTATCCATTCTCTGCTCTAAGCAAGCAGGGAAAAGGGAAGACGTTGAACTTTGAACCAAGAATTAAGACCTATTATCTTAAATACAAAAATAAGATTTTTCTAGAAATTGAAAGTGACTAAAAAGTTATAGAAGGAGCAATAATACACATTTTTATAGCCCAATAAATTTCAAATTCTCAATAAGCCTCTGTGCGCGTGCGTGTGTGTATCCTGATAATATGTAGGACAAGGTTCATGCCAATTCTCCTGTTGAAAACAACTAAGAACACTGAATATAGTTTTTTAAAGTTTTTTTTAACCTTAAGAGCAAAATGTAAATGATTATTAAAATTTAAGTACAAGAAACAACTCAAAATGGTAAGTCAAGGATGAAGTCCCCTTTTGTCTTGAGGATATTTGCTTAAAGCAGAAGAAAATAAGCATAATTTTCACCACCTGGATAGCACAGGGAAGCAGTAGTCCCCTAAAACATACCCATCCCTCTATAAAACTCAGATTTCAAACAACTATACACTGTACACTTAATGTAAAAATAAATCATAAGAAATTTTCAAAAAACCGTGCCTACCACCTTTACAGAAAAAACATGAACCTGAAGATCTGCAAGAAACAGATAACTATGAAAAGTGATTTAGCTGATTTGAGAAAATGAATCTTTTGGAAAAAAAAGTTTATTTACTTATTTAGAGAGAACGAGCACAGTGGGGAAGGCCTAAAGGAGAGAAAATCTCAAGCAGAACCCCCACTGAGCACAGAGCCTGACTTGGGGCTCAGGACCTGGCATCATGATCTGAACCAAAATCAAGAGTTGTATGTTTACCCACTAAGCTACCCAGGCAATCTAATAGCAGGTTAGATACAGTTGAAAAGAAATTAGTGAACTAGAAGAAAGGTCAAAAAAAGTCATCCAAAATGCAGAACACAGCAAAAGATGAAAAATATGGAAGAGACGTTAAAAGTCATGGGAAATAAAGAAATCGAATATATATTTAATTGGAGTTCTAGAGGAGAGAGAATAAGACAGAGGGATATTTAGACAGATTATGACTGAAATTTTTCTAGAGATGTAAGCCACCAATCAACCCATTCTAAATGCCCAGCAAATCCTGAATGGGATAAATAAAAAGAAATTCACATCTCAACACACTAGAATAAAATTGCAGAAAGCCAAGCAAAGTAAATAATAAAATAGACATTTTTAAAAGAAAAATTACTTTTATAACAGCATCAGATATACTGACAAACTTCTCAAGAGTAATACTGGAAACCAGAAGACAGGAGAATGATGCATTAAATATGTTTGGGGAAAAACTCAACAGATTCCACACACAAAATGATCTTTTGAATGTTAAGGAAGAAATAAAGATATTTTCAGTTTAACAAAAACTGAAAGAGTGTGTGACCATTAGGCGTCTCAAAGGAAAATTCTCAAAGAATACTTCAAGCAGAAAGAAAATAATCCCAGAGAAAGGTCTGGGGTGCAAAAAGAAATGAGAACAAAGTGTTAAATAGGGAGTAGATTTCAATGACCACTGAATATTATAAACAACAATAATGTGTTTGGAGGTTAATAAGATGATAGCAGTAAAATACATTAAGAAAACAAAATAAGGGGATCCCTGGATGGCGCAGCGGTTTGGCGCCTGCCTTTGGCCAGGGGCGTGATCCTGGAGACCTGGGATCAAATCCCACGTCGGGCTCCCAGTGCATGGAGCCTGCTTCTCCCTCCATCTGTGTCTCTGCCTCTCTCTCTCTCTCTCTCTCTCTCTCTCTCTATCATAAATAAGTAAAAAAATAAAATAAAATAAAAATAAAATAAAATAACAATAAAAAAGAAATAAAAAAAAAGAAAACAAAATAAGATCATATGGGGGCTAATTGAAGTTAAAGTATTTTATCATTGTAAAAAGTCAAGGTATTTATTGAAACTTTACACATAAGTGAAAAAGTATGTATGTTGTAACTCTAGAGCAACAACTAAATTAATAGAAATAAAGTAAATAATATTACAACTTGTAGAAGAAAGTCCAAATGAGGCAACAAAGAGAAAAATAAAATAGACCTAGGTAGGACAAATTCTTTTTAAGCAATAAAATAGATAAAAAGAAACTAAATTATCAGCAAATACTCTAAATAAAGGATAAATATGGCCTGAAAATTTCTAATTATATGCTATTTACTAGGAATGTGTCCAAAATACAAAAATGCAAAAATAGTAAAAAAAAAAAAAAAGGAATATATATACATATAACTACTACTACTATGCCCCCCCTACAAAAGCTGATATAACAAATTAAAATTACAAAGAATGAATTCCAAGACAAAAAAATTAGAGATTAATATATCAGAAATATTACTTTTTCAAATTGGTATGAAATATTTAATATCATGGCAAAATTTATGAATCAAAAGTATAGAAAAATAACTTTTATGATCATAGTAGGAGCCTTTATTTATTTTTAGTAGGAGCCTTTAAACACACTTCTTTTAGTTATTTTTTCAACAAATAGACAAGAGTTTAGCAAAGAAATCGAAAATTTGAACATAATTAACAAACCTAACCTAGTGGGCATTTATAGAACAAATGTTCAACATATGCTGAATATATATTATTTTTAAAGTTACAGAAACGTTTATGCAATTGATTACTGACCCATCAACTTTTAAAGAGCTAAAATTATACAGTGTATATCTGACCACATTGCATTTCAGCTAGAAATAAAAACAAGAGAACTAGAAATTTTAAAAATATCTAAAACAATTCTCTATAATATTGTTTAAAAGAAATTGTAATGCAAATTAGAAAATATTTTAAACTAAATAATAAAAATACTATATAGGATATAGATAAAGCAATACAGGAGAGAAACATATACTCTTAAGTGCAAATATTAATAAAACAGGCTGATAATGAGCTAAGCATACATCTGAAGAAATGAAGAAGACCAAAATAAACCCAGAGAAAGAAGAAAGCAGGAATAGAATGAGTAGAAATCCATGAGATTAAAAATAAACGTATGAGAATCAACAAAGCCAAAATTGATTTTCTGATTTCAAACTATAAGACTATAATAATAGAAATGGTATGTTCCTGGCATAAAAACACAGACCAATGCAACAGAATCATGAGCCCAGAAATAAACTCATACATATATAATCAATTAATAGTAGAAAAAAGGAAGCCAAGATACTTAATAGGGTGAGGATTATGTCTTTAATAAATGGTATTAAGAAAACTGAACAGTCACATGCAAAAGAATGGAATTGGACTCCCATCTTACACAACTCACAACAATGAACTCAAAATCAATTAAAGATGTGATGATCACAGGGTGTAGTACGTAAGGATTGAATCACTAAACTATACACCTGAAACTAATATTACCCTTTATTCTACCTAACTGGAATTTAAATAAAAACTTGAAGAATAAACATAAGTGTAGATGCATATTGGGGAAAAAAAGACCTACATGTAAGACCTGAAACCATAAAATTCCTAGAAGAAAAACCAGAGGTCTTGGTAATAAGTTTTTTTAATGATATGACACCAAAATACAAGCAAAAAGAGCAAAAATAAACAAATGGGACTACATGAAACTAAAAAGCTTTTGTGGAGCAAAGGAAACCACCAATAAAATAAAAAGGTGACTTACCAAATACGAGAAAATATTTGCAAATCCTACATCTAATAAGGGGTTAATATTCAAAATATAAAGAAGCTCATACAACTCAACAGCAAGAAAACAAAGAATCTAATTTAAAAATGGGCAGAGAACCTGAATAGGTATTTTTCCAAAGACTTACAAATGGCCAATAAGTACTGGAATCATCAAGGAAATGCAAGTCAAAACCACAATGAGATTTCACCCCATCTGTCAGAATGGGCTACTATCAAAAAGATAAGAGATAACAAGTGTTGGCAAGGATATGGAGGAAAGAGTATCCTTGTACACCATTGGTAGGAATATATATTGTACAGCTACTATGGGAAAAGGTATGGAAGGGCCTTAAAAAATTAAAAATAGAGGTACAACATGATCCAGCAATCCCTGGATTCAAAGAAAATGAAACAGGATAACGTATATATTCAAAGATATGAGTATACCTGGGTATATATTCAAGGGTAATGAAAACAGGATAGCAAAGAGATATGCATACCCACATGTTCACTGCAGCACTATTCACAATAGCCACCTCGTAGAAATACTCTAAGGGTCCATTAATGGATGAATAGAGAAAGAAAATATGGCACACCCACTTGCAGGAATATTATTCAGCCATAAAAAGAAGTCAAAAAAAAAAAAAAAAAAGGAAAGTCTGTCGTTTGTGACCATACAGATGGACCTTGAGGATATTATGCCAAGTGAAATAAGTGAGACAAAGAAAAACAAATACCATATGATCTTTCTTTAAAAAGTTGAACTCGTTAAAATAGAGAGTAGAATGGTGGTTGCCACAAGCTATGGGGTGGAGTGGTGGGTGGGATTGGGGAGCTGTTGCTCAAAGGGCACAAACTTCCAGTTACAAGATGAATGAAGTCTAATGTACAGCAGGGTAGGGTGAATGTAGTTAACAATACTGTAATACATACTTTGAAAAGCTAAGAGAGTAGGTCTTTAACATTCTCATCACACACAAAAAAACCCAATAGTAATTATTTGAGGATATAGATATGTTAACTACCCTTATTGTGGTAATCATCTTAGGGTACACATGTACGAAATCATGTTGTACACCTTAAACTTACACAATGTTATATATTTGTTATATCTCAGGAAAGCTGGGGAGAAAAGACGACAAAAATCCCAAATAGTCCTATAACTATTAAATAAATTGACTCCACGAGACATCTGGGTGGCTCAGTCAGTTGGGCAGTTGTCTTTGGTTCAGGTCAAGATCTTGGCGTCCTGGGATTGAGCCCCGCTACAGGCTCCTTGCTCAGTAGGGAGCCTGCTTCTCCCTCTCTTTCTTACCTGTGCGCACATGCACATGCTCTCTCTCCAATAAATGAATAAAATCTTTAAAAATAAATAAATAGACCATAATCAAAATTTTCTACCAAGAAAAATCAGGATGAAATAGCTTCAAAGTTGAGTTCTCTCAAAAACTTTAAGAATAGTCCAAACTTATATAAACTCTTAGAGGAAATTTAAAATAGAGGGAACACTCCCCAATTCATGATGCTAGCAAAACCTTGACACCAGAACCTAAAAAGAGAATATAAAAAAATCATAGACTAATTTCACTCATGAAAAAGTATGCAAAACTCCTAAACAAAATATTTGCAAACCAAATTCAGCAATATGCAAAAATATAATCCATGAAACCAAGAAGCAGAAACAGTGTTTAATAAAATTCAACATCATTTCATGATAAAAATTCTTAGCAATCTATAAATAAAAGGCTGTTTTGTTAATCCACAGAAAGTGTCTACAAAACTACCTACTGTACACATCATAGTTAATAGTAACATTTTAAAAATTTTGCTTTGATAGTAGAAATGAGTCACCAGAGATACTTCCTATTCACTACCATCCCACTTTGTAGTGAAGGCCTTCAATATCCTTTAAGGGATATTGGGAAAAATGGTGAAGAGATCAGGCAAGAAAATACAAAATGGTAATTTTCATAGATGTGAGTATATGGATAGAAAATACCAAAGGATCTACTCATAAATTATTAGGATTAATAGAGTTTACCAAGTTTGCTGTGTACACAACAATGCAAAACTAAATTGTAGTTTCACATATAGGCAATACTTATGATTGACATCAAGAACAAAACTAAAGTTTCCAAAGGCATCAAAAATGTGAAGCGCCCAGGAATAAATCCAAAAGATGTTCATGCTTCTGGAGGGAAAAGTGTAAAATTTGAGTGAGAAACATTAAAGACCTAAATAAAAATAAGAAGTATGTCCTGTCCATAGACTGGCTGAACTCAATATTATGAAGATTTCAATCTTCCCTTAAGTGATTTATAGGTTCAATGTAAATCTCATCAAAATCCCCAATAGGCGCAACCTGGGTGGCCCAGTGGTTTAGCACTGCCTTCAGCCTAGGGCGTGATCCTGAAGACCAGGGATCGAGTCCCATGTCAGGTTCCCTGCATGGAGCCTGCTTCTCCCTCCGCCTGTGTCTCTGCTTCTGTGTGTGTGTCTTTCATGAATAAATAAAATCTTTAAAAAAAGAAACAATAGAGGTTTGTGTGTATGCATATAAGAAAATTTATTAGCTAATATTACATTTATATAAAAATACAAAGGGCTGTCATGACCTCTTCAGAAAGAAAAATAAAGGGGCACTTGGTTGGCTCAGTCAGTTAAATGACTGACTCTTGGTTTTGGCTCAGGTCATGATCTCCGGGTCATGAGATTGAGCCCCCAGTTGGAAGCTGTTCTCAGCATGGAGTCTGATTGCCCCTCACCCCCTCCCACTTCCTCCATTTCTAAAATAAATAAAATCTTTTTTAAAAAATGTATGAAGATTTGTCTATTGGATAGCAATACTTAATATAAAAGGTTGGGGGGGGTTGTCTGAGTGGCTAAGTCAGTTCAGTCTCAGACTCTTGGTTTCAGCTTGGGTCATGATCTCAGGGTTGTGGGACTGAGCCCCAGAGCGGACTCTGCTTAGAATTCTCTCTCCCTCCCCCTGCATCCTCCCTTCATCTCTGCTTGTGCTCCCTTTCAAATAAATAAGTAAAAAAAAATCTTAAAAAACATACATAAAAGGGTGGGAAAGATATTTAGCTCAGTGGAACCAAATGGAGTCCATAAATACCTGCAAGTGTGTGTATAGATGCTTGCTATATGCCAAGAAGCACTGTGAATCAGTGGATATGTTTGGAATATTCAATAAATGAGGCTAAAACAATGGTTATCCATATGGGAAAAAAAGATAATTAAACCACTACTTCACATCATACACAAAATCAAAGACCTATAGTTGGAAAAAAAAAACCCTAATAATACTTTAAAGGGACAACATAGGGGAACATCTTTATTTCATGGGCTTTGGAAGAGGGAAGGAATTATTTAACTATAGACAAATAGCAATAATCCTGGAGGAAAATAATTAAATTCATTTACATTTAAATGAAGAACATCTATTTGCCAAAAACATAGAAACAGTGGAAAGATGAATGCATAGGAGGAAAATATAACACATATAACTGGCAGAGGTATAGACAAGAGTGTAGTATTCATATAAACAATCCGTTTAAAAAGTTTGAGTATCTCCTACACAGCAGGCACTGGTCTAGGAAATGGGAATATATTCTAGTAGCAAACAAAGACAATAAAGTAGATAAAATATACGTAGTGTGTTAAACAATGGTCAATGTCTAGGGGGAAAAAACCCCAGCAAAGGGGCATCAAGCAAACATACACTTACATTGTCATTCATTCATTGTTCCAAGTCTGGGAGGTGTTGGGCCATCTGTAAGATTTACTTCGGCTTGGAGAAGGTGTCCTACCTGCACCCCATACCCCCCATACAGGTACCCACACCCTCCCCTGAGTGCACACACATACATATTTCACTCCCCTGCTTGTGCTTGTACGTAACTCCTTAAAAAGAAACAAAGCTTTTGCTTTTAAAATGCAAAGATGCCTTGGAGAGGTAACACTGTATTGGATTTACATTTAATTTCAAATTACCCATCTTAGACTTTTTTTTTTCCCCCCTTGAGAATATTTAAGGAGAGAAAAGTAAGAACTAATTTCTTGTGTTGGATGAATAGGAGGGCTGCGGAAACAAATAATCACACAACTTATCTTCCAGTTCCTAGATAGTTGATAAGTGTCCACCTATCCCGTTGCCGGGAACGTGTGTAGTGTATATGCTGGGGCTGGGTTTGAGGTCGACGCTGAGGCAGGGCATCCAAGTTTAAGATCATTTGAGATGAGAATGTTAAAAGGGTGTGTGGGAAGATACTGCAGGTGGGAGGACTTACCTGTAGTCACTGAGGCATTCTGTCCATTAGTACACGTACCTGGGGGAACCACCGTCCACCGTGAGCTCAGGTATCCTCACTGTGATGATTTGGGGCTGCCAGAATCTCAATAATAAGGTGGCCATAATCCAGAGCAGGATCAGTTGAGTTTCAGACTGCTGAATCTCTGACATGAGTTGGGCATAAGTCAATTTTCAACTCTTTTATTCAACGCTTTGAGTAAAATATTGCTTTTGTCAATAAAACAGACTTTCCTGTATCTGTGTCCTTTCAATTTCCTAGCAAACCGAAGCATACAATTTTTTTGATAACAAAAAGAGGAAGAGGTCCAAAGAATGAACTGAAATACTGCCCGAGCCTGAAAGTAGGAACCAGATATCATCCAGGCAAGAAAACATTCAGTAGAGAAAGTCTAGAGGCTTGAAATAAAATTTTGCTTACTGCATATTTTTTCAATGTACAAATATAGGTCCTGGCAAAGTCCTCCATTGTCCTCGCTTAGTCACTCTTTTCCTTCTACAATATTCTCCAAGGAGCTTCAACTCATGGTTTCAAAATGGAGGTAAATATGTGACATGGGCAGCATGGAAGCTGAAATCACTGGGAACCTCCTGTGGCTCGTCCTATTGTTCTCCAAATGCCTGCGTCATTGCATTTCATTCATGGACAGGATCAAGATCTTTGAAGTAATGCTGTTGTTACCAGGGCTGACTATCTTGGATTTGGATAATTTCTCACATTAACTCTACTCTTCCCCTCAAACAAGAAAAAGAGAGACATAGCAGTCATAGCTATCAAAATTCTGAATTCCTGGGATGCCTGGGTGGCTCAGTAGTTGATCACCTGCCTTCAGCCCAGGGCGTGATCCTGGAGTCCTGGGATGCAGTCCCACATGAGACTCCCTGCATGGAGCTGGCCTCTCTGTCCGTGTGTGTGTCTCATGAATAAATAAATAAAATCTGAAAAAAGAAAAATTCTGAATTCCTGTTTAGTTCTGAAAATCAAAAAGCTTTGAAAATTTGGTATTGCTCTTTCATTAATGTAAACACACCAAGGTCAATGAGAGCCTGGCACAGCATGTCCACATCTATTCCGTGGTACCACTGAGCTGATTTTGATTTGTTTTCATCAATCTGTGAGATCATTATTGTCCTGCTGTATAATTGAATGGTTCTGTATTAGCATCAAGCTTTCTCAAAATGAGTTCGCCAAGACTGAGTGAATGTTTGGTACTAACACTCATCTGGGTATATTTCTCTTTAGCAACTTCTCCTATGGAATGTTTGACTTATGTTGAAGAGTACAGTCTCATACTGATAGCTTTCACTAAATCTTCCTTTTCAATCTCCTTGCATCTCTCCATCATACGTACCAAAAATAAAAACCCAATTTTTGGAATGGATGAGTTAGCATATGGCAGTCTTTCTCTATATGATTGGCCCAAATCTTTGATGTCTGTAGTCCTTTCATTTGGGGTTTTTATATAAAACTGTCATTGACCTTGTAAGTACCAGCTGTCCTCTTGAAATATGAGGCTGGTAATGATGACATACAGGATTGATAATAACAAATGGTAGTTCATATTTCAGCTGAGTTGGGCTTTTATGCTCAGCTATTAGACCCAAAGTATTCCATATGGATGGAAAATATTAAAATACAATTCAATTGGCTAATCTCTTCTTTTTGCTACCAAGCAGGACATCTGGAATTGAAACCTACACTGACTCTGCTCACAAATCAGATCAGACCTGGCGTTGGGGTAAGGTGATGCTTTTAAACTAAGGATTTGAAGTTCTTGTTTGGGGAGATTAGATCATTATCTGGGATGGAGATTATTTTACCATGACTCTCAGCTCTGTCATAAATTCTGTGAGGGCAAACTCACAAAAACTGGGCTCTTTCATAGTTTAGAATGAAAATTGAGCCAAATTGGGGCCTTGGGAATAGCAAACCAGCAAGTAAACAAAAAAAATATTTGAGACTCAAATTAAGTCAAATCATTTTGACTGTAAAAGAGAATGTTTCTCTATACTATCTTGAGATACTGATCTTTGGTCAAGTTTTGCCTTGTTAAGCACATTCTTATGTAGACCTTCCTTCTGGTCATTAAGAGATACTGCTAATACTGCCTTTAAAATTTTGTTATGGCATGAATATAAAGAGAAATTATAAATATTTAGTTTTTCTTTAATTTTCAAAAAAAGACTTTTAAGATTCAAAAAAGAAATTCCTAAGGAAAACAGGACAGCATGAAAACGAAAATCATTGTGGTGGACATGGGCTATGCCCCAGGCCTCCCTCCCTCCCTTGCCCTAGCATCTAGAAGCACCATCAGCAGAGAGCCTTCAGCTGTCAGGTCCTTCAGAATTGCCCAGTTGCAGAGAGCTACCTCGTCTAAGGTCACAACTTTGTGAGATGGTCCAAATCCAGGGCTAATGTGGGAGTATAGAGACCTGGTCCTTTCATCCCATTGCAGGACCGCCAGGACCAGCCATTTTAGGTCCAGATGGCAGCCTAGGCAATTGTCAAGCTGCAAAACAGCTCTACTTCTTTTTTCCCAAATCCCATCCTCTTCCCTTTTTGCCACAGGTATGGATCCCAAGAGGACCCACCTAAGAATACTCTGCAAACCAATTTAGTTTTAGTACCCAATTTGCAACAATGATAAAACCATTAGAAAATAAAAGTGAAGGGTAGATGATATTGTCTCTGAAAATCTGATTGGAGTTTCTTGGTCAGGAAAAGAGAAGAAAAGCATGGTGCGCGCATGGGTGAGTGACCGGGCAACAGTGCAGGGGATGGGAGGAGGCGGAGGTAGCTTCCTACACAACACCAAGCAATTCTAGGATTCCAGCAGGCTGTCCAAGAATTCAACTCAATTATGACACCATCTACTTGGAGATAGTATCAGATTCCACAGGTTAAGGTTTATGAGACTGTGCCTCCCACCCTGCCCCTCCTCTGAGGCCAGTCACAAGTCCAGATTGTTACCTGTTCTTTAGACCCAGTGGCTATAAGTCAGAGGTTCCTAAGATGCCCTCCTTAGGTTTCACTAATTTACTAGAGTGGCTCACACCTCTAGATTACCTGTTTATTATAAAAGGATGTAATTTAGGAACAGAAGAGATGCACAAGGCAAATTATAGAGAAAGGGCGAGGAGCTCTACATCCTCTCCAGGTACAGCACTCTTCCCAAATCTCCACGTATTTACCAATCCAGAAACTTCAAATCCTGTGATTTTATGGAGGCTTTGACTAAATCATTGGTCACTGGCAATGAACTCAATCTCCAGCCCCTCTCCTCTCCTGGTGGTGGGGGAGAGAGACTAATCACTTGGTTGGTTCTCCAGGCAACAAGCCCCTCATCACCCCTAAGTTACCAAAGGGCTATCCAAAAGTCTCATTCCCATAACAGAAGACACTTTATCACTCTTATCCCAGGAAATTGTGAGTGTTTTAGGAGCTGTGAGCCAGGAATTGTAGACAAAGACCAACTCTATATGAAAAATATATTACAGTAATTTGAAAGAACAAGTATATATATTTTTTCTTATAAATCAGAGTATCTCAGAAGTCAACATTTATAGATTCCCAAGCACCTCTGGGTCAGCACCAGCAAGTCAGGTGAGGAAGAATCAAGCCTGCAAACCATTCATTTTGTCTTCGTGCAATTCTCCTTCTCTCCTCTGTATAGGAGTCTTGTTAGCAATATTGCTACTTGCAGTTGGGAGCATCTTGTGTGCTCACCTGTAGGTACACCGTTTCCAATTGCCCGAATCTTCAATAAGTTCTATCCATCAGAAGACGTTTCTCAACAGCAGTGGTGTGAGAGGGACTCACAGGGAGGAAATTTACCCACTGTACGCTAATGCGGGTCTCTTCCTTAAGACATCTCTACCACAGAATCAGTGGTGCACTTGCTCCAAAGACAAATACTAATGTTTTCCCCAGAGGTGCTCCTAACCAGAAGAAAAAGAAAACCACATAGCCTTGGTCTGAAACAGGAAATAAAATTCTTATGCTGGTTTCTGATTCCTGCTACACGGAACAAGGAAAACTGAAAGAACAATGCATGTTTGCCCTCCTTGTATATTAGCATGCCTAGTGACCTTGAGCTAGAATATTCAAGTATTAAAAAGACAACCATCTTAGAAATGGCTTAAGAAATAGGAAGGCTTTGCAGGCTGACAAAGAGAAGACATGAACTTTTCTATCAGAAAGTCTAATTAAATTCTGGAGTTTGCATTGAAGATATGTTAGGCTATATTACACAGTGTTCCCACTAGGAGAAAATTGCTTCTGAAAGAAAGAGGAGGAAGCAAAAGAAAATTTTAGAGGAAAATCCTTTTCATTTCAGCAATCAAGTGAAACAGATGGAGAAGGAATTTGTAAAGAGAATTTTTCTTTGCAAAACTTTTATTTAGAGTTTTAGTTGTTGTGAATCCCAAATCCAAGCTAAAGTATTCTTGCTATGGCTTGAAAGCAAATAATCATCTCATGGTCTAATGCTCTGATTATGGTTGTAGTGGTGATGATGATAATGATAATAAACCTTTTTCTGATAATAAACATTTTTTAATGCACTAGGCATTATTCTAACCAGATGAGCAAGCATGCCATGGCTTTTCATACATTTATTTATGCAGTAGAAGTAGTATACAAATTGTTCTGGACACTTAACCCAGGATGTAGATAAATGAACCATCTGATTTTCTATATCAGCATGTCTACTGTGAATTTCACCAACTCCTCTGTGGTCCTATTGAGATTTGGCTTATTTGGTTGTGGTAGGGAGTGAAGGATTGCACTTAATCTTTCACAGTCTTTACTATAGAATAAATATTTAATAATTGCTCAAAAAATTCTGAACACTTTACTAAATATACCTACACTTCTTTTGGCAGCCTTTTTGTTTCAATTCAACCCAACAAGCTATCATTTGCACCTGTGATGTAAGGATGCTGTGAACAGAGAAAAGATATGGGAGATAAGGTCCTCTGCCAAGACACTTGTAGTCAGCTTTAAGGAGAAAAGGCAAACACATGGAATGGGCAGGGAATGATCCAAGACAAGGCATTACTAAATTTCACAGTGTTCTAGGAGTTTTTAAGATTTTATTTATTTATTTATTTATTTATTTATTTATTTATCTATCTATCTATCTATCTATCTATTTATCTATTTATCTATTTCTTTATTTCTTTATTTCTTTATTTGAGAGACACACAGAGAGAGGCAGAGACACAGGCAGAGGGAGAAGCAGGCTCCCTGTGGGGATCCAGATGCAGGGACTCCATCCCCAGACCCTGAGATCATGACCTGAGCCAAAGGCAGATGCTCAACCACTGAACCACCCAGGCATCCCTGTGAGTTCTGATAAGGATGGAGAACAGCAATGACTGGAGCCAGAAGGGGAGAATAAAGTGAAGAGAGTTGATCAATGACTAAGAGGGGTAGCCGGATACTCCAGCAAGAGAAATTAATCACAATGAGACCTATGTGGTTGGAGCCCAGAATTTGCCGTTTCTGCAGGGATAAAATACCTTTGCTGAGAATTCTAATCTTCACAACACAGGATGTTAGATCATTAAAAACAAAACTTGACATATTACTTATTAATAATTCAAAACAATAAGAGTAAATATAGCATGTGCGTATTGTCCCCAAAATTTAAGGGAAAAATATAAATCCAGATTAACCTTTTATGTGTTAGAATACCTCATTAAAATATTTTAATTACTGAAGATGTTGAAATAAATTTTTTAAAAGTTATTTTTGGTTTCTGTTGCTGTTTAATAAAAGGTTGAAAAGATCTATAATCATAGATAGTTGTTACCTCCTTTGGGCTTCCATAACATTTTGTACTTAAATCATTTTTACATTAATTATATTGTGCAGAAGTTTCTTTTTAAACTGACTTCTGTTTAATTAAGTTACCAAAATAGATGATGCTCTCCATTCTGTCTATAAAACATGCTGACTGATGCTTATGACATTTAGTGCTTGAAGATTCAACTCTTCAAAATGCCCTCACCTACTCACACCAGTTGAACTGTTTGCTTATCAAGAGTCAGTTGGCCTGATTTCCAAAGCTCCTTTAAAAAAAAAAAAAAATTATTCATGAGAGAGAGAGAGAGGCAGAGACACAGGCAGAGGGAAAATCAGGCTCCCTGTGGGGAGCCCAATGTGGGACTCGATCCCAGGACCCCAGGATCATGCCCTGAGCCAAAGGCAGATGCTCAACCACTGAGCCCCCCAGAGGCTCCCCCCAAAGCTCTTTAATCCAGCTATACTTGTGATCGCAATTACAGACTTTAAATATTGTATCCACTAATAAAATATAGATACAAAAGGAGCCATTTCTGTGAAAAAATGATTTTAAAACTATTGATAAAAGCAAGTTACTAAAAATCCTGTTAACACAGATGTAAATGATAACTTTAAAACCTGAGTGAAGGGATCAGACTTGATTCTGCACTCAGATTGATGGCAAGTGCCTTTAAATTCCTACTCCAAAGAATTTGAAATTAAAGGTATTTATAAACCAAGTGATAGGCCCATACTTTTGTGACTCTACATCAAAATATTGGTGAATTAACATACATGCATCTGTATTGAGAAAAAAATAATCATATGTATCAGACTTTAAGTATCCCAGTTTCAATCTATTCTTTTCTATTAACTGACCACCACTAGTCCCAATTAAACATAAGGAATCTACTATCTTGTGATGTTTAGTTTATAAGCTCCTATGTGGTTGAAGCAGCCACCCGAGGTCAAAAGTTCTGACTTGAATGAGTGATTCCACTGCCAGGACACTGGAGACAGAAGATCACGGATTCTAGTAGGCTGCAGAGGATCTAGGCAAGGAGTTCATAGCTTTGGAGTGTCATGAACTGGGAAATTTTCAGTAACATTTTGTCAAGTAAAAGCATTAAAGAAGCCTACCAGGTGTCGTCACTAAAAGTTTATAGGACAATTTTAATCATCCAAAAAAGTTGAAACATCAGCTAATGGGCATTACTTCAAATGTAAAGTATTATTTAGTAGCATTCAAAATTTACTACATTGTCCTTGTTTGCCTCCTTTGCCTCAATTACATCAAACTTTCATTTGCAGTCGATGCCAATTCAAAGACCAGGAGTTAGGTTCTGAGAATGTAGTTTACTGTAGTGTTTTCTCTTTGAAAAGGGAAAGGCAAGCTCAGACACTCCCCTCCTCATGTTGCCTTACCTTAGTTTATTATAATGTAAAATAAATAGGCACATATTTTATGGGAATGTAAAAGAAATATGTGCTCATTCCTATCCAACTAAAAAACAAAAAGCAAGCTTAGAAATTAAATACTAACAAGACCACAAAACAATTAAAATTCAAATTAACAGTACTAATTTAATATAATACATGATGTTGTCTTCCTGGAACTGCATTGCTGATGTAGGCTTTAATATATAAGGACATAACCTCAGGTCAGATTTTATATATAGTCAATTTTTATATTTTGATTTCAATAATACTAATGCAAGAAAAAAGTGTGTGTTTTCTGAAGTACGATTTTATTTCCCAGCTTAGGATACATAGTCTTTCTGTATGATCAAAACTCCTCCATGGAATAATGGTCCTAGAATAATTTTCATGATGTGTCAACTCTGTAAATTGTTTAAGATAACTTTAACATTGTGACATTAAAAAAAAAATCTGTATATGGGTATTTCATCCAGCTCTGAAAATAATGAATACTTCATAGCATATTTATTGTTAATGAAATTTTCCTAGTTAGTATCTGAACAATATACCCACTTGTAAAATAAAATAAGCAGGACACCGATGCTACAGTATGGGTTTTCTTAATTCTGCATGGCTTCACCATCATATTCCAAGCAATGACCAAATTCTCCTACCACAACTCCCTATTCTTATGACCTTGAAACCTTCAGAAAGTCAACACTGATGCCATTTGATGCAAACACGGTCATAAATACAAACACAAGCTCAGGCGCTAGAATTATAAGGCATTACTTAGTTAGGCTGCTACCATTCCGGTAAGTCGGAATATGCTTACGTTAATTTTTAAGTTTATCGATGAAACAAAAACAAAGTTAAAATCCTTTTGCCAAAACCCAAGATTCCACAGAACATATCCATGCTTTCCCAGAGTTCCAAAGGCTAGTTTTCAAAACTCTGGTGCAGGGCATAGTGAAGGGAAGAAGACCAATGAAATTAAAAGGATTTTGGGTAATCACAAACTTTCTAGAATAAATCATCAATTGTCAATCACTTTTAAATGAAAAAAATTGGGGTAAAATAAGCATGGAAAATAAACATACGGGAAAAGACAGGTTCCTAGGGCAAAAACTAAACAAAGAGGAAGTCAAAAGCTAAAGACCAATAATGTGTTCCAAAAGAAAGATCCAAAAGATGGAAAAATTAACAGATAAACCAGTAAGGTCTAGGTGCTTAGGAGTTCGGCCTGAACGCTGTCAGACAAGGAGCCAGAAGAGTTCGAAGATCTCTGTGGAAGTTTCTAGTTCAGTATTTCCATCACCAAGTATCAAAGATAGGCACTGGTCCCATGTCTGTTTCCCTCTTTAGACTGTTGGCTCCTCAAGAGCTGGAGCACAGCCTTATTTGTCTCTGTCCCTTCACTACTTCAGTTTCAAACACACAGTACAGCTCAAGCAAAACATGTGGAATGGAAGAATTTCTGCATTAGAAGAAACATCAAAGATTCCCAGGCCAGTGTTTTGCAGCTTTCAAGCTACAGATCCATTGCTAAATTTCTACCTGTCTAGCAAAAGCTTCTGCTGTGTTTGACAACATGTATTGAGCATTACTCTTCAAACTCAAGTCTTTCTGGCTTTAGAGGCAGAATTGTTAACCATTTTGATATGCTACCTCCAAACAGGTTTTAAAGTCATCAGTCAAGTTATTAACTTATAAATACCTAATTTTTAAAAATCCACAAGATGGGGCATTACGGTGGAATTGACCAGCTGTCTACCAATTCATATTCCCCTTTGCATAGTATGGAATTGCTGGAAAGTGGCAAAGTGACTGCCCAGACACAAATGACATTTCTCAGCCCCACTTACATACATGGGAGGCTATGTGAGAGTTGCCCCTGAGTGCAAGATCGCCTTGGCACTTCTGGGCCAGGGCTTTAAGAAGCATTGTACCTTCTCCCGTCTAGATTCAGATGATTATTAGATCCTAAGGTAGGCATCAGCAAACTTTTTCTCTTAAAGTCCAGATAGTAAATAGTCTAGGCTTTGCAGGCCACAATATTTCTGTTACAATTCTTCAATTCTAACATAGTAACATGAAAGCAGCCATAGACAATTTATAAAAGAGTGGGCATGGCTGTGTTCCAATAATATTTTATTTACAAAAACAGGCAGTGGTCTGGATTTGGTCCACTGGCTATAGTTTGCAAAAACTATAGGAGGATAGGAGTTAGCAAAAACTCCTATCCCGGAGGAGTTACGGAGCCACAGTATTGAAGGAATCCAAATTCCTGTATCACTACACATTTCCTAATAGGAAATCCACTTTGGATTTGAGAAATACTTGAGTGAAAAATAAACTTCTATTTAGTTTGAGCTGATATGTATTTTTTAAGGGGATATATTTGTAGCAGTACCTATCATCCTATTAAACAAACTGATAAATTGAAGTGCAGTATTACCATAACCAAAACCAAAACACAAAACCCTAAAAATGTATGGTACCAGCTTAAAGGGCAGGTGGTGGGCACCAAGGAAGCAGTTGCCTAATGCTAGAATGAATAATGGAGACATAAAGTGGCAAAACATTTGGTAAAACTGTCATTTGCAATAGGTTGGAAAGAAGATGAAGTGCCTACTGAGTCTGCAGCTCTCAGTGCGTGGGTGGATGATAGGGAGGGGAGAGGATTGGAAAAAGCCAGAATCTTAGTGTGTATTGACAGTTGCATTAGTTGCTTGATTGCTGCCTTTAGTAAGATATTGCAAGAAAATTATAAGCTCTGGCCAAGAATGTCTGATTAGAGGGCAAGAAGTAAAAGACAAAACATGAGGCTTTCTAGCGTTGAAGAATGTTTCTAGACCTTAAAAGGAATAAGTTGGAAATAGATCTTGAATGACAAAGGTCCAACAAGACTCCTCAGTCAAATGAAGTGACTCAGCTCTACAGCAAACATACCACAGAGGGTACTGCCCCTTACTTAAGACTATGGCTTCAGAGGCCTCAAGGTAATTCTCATTAGATTGAGTGAGAAAGGCTTCTGGGAAATGGAGCTAGGAAACAAAACAGAGTTGAGAGCTATATGCGGGAAAGAACTTGGGTGTATTTATACTTGGAACTAACTGGAAGCAAATAGATTGACGCTTACTAAGTTTCTGGGGGATCTGCTAGATTGTATTATTGTCCGCTCCTTCTAATAATATTATATGACTCTTCCCACTGCCTTAAGATTGGCAGTGTCTCCCTGAGGGAGGAATATATTTCCCTAACCCATCAATAGCAGACTCTGGCCATTGGAATGTAAAAAAGAAATAATGAATGTCACTATGTTCTATCACAGGCCTTAGGAGCCATTACACGGTTCTGCTAATTCCAGATAGCAGCTGATCCCCTAGCCTGGATCCCAGAATGGGGTAACATAGAATAAAACTCTGCCAAACTAGAATTGACATTTAATGTGAGCAAAAAATAAGATTTTATTGTTGAAAGCTACTGAGTTGTGCTTATTACCACAACAAAAGTTGGCAACAGCTAACTTTCACATAAAGAAATGACAGCTTTATGGCTTAGTCGGTGAAGCATCCAACTTCAGCTCAGGCCATGGTCTCAGGGTTCTGGATCGAGCCCCATGTCCAGCTTTTTGGTCAGTGAGGAGTCTGCTTTTCCCTCTCCCCCATCCCCCTGCATGTACTCTTTCTCTCTCAAATGGAAGGAAGGAAGGAAGGAAGGAAGGAAGGAAGGAAGGAAGGAAGGAAGGAAGGAAGGAAGGGAAACTTAGCCCAAAATCTAAGACCATTTGAGCTTTAAAAAAAGAATGCCAGGTCCCAAAATTGCATGGGCAGGAAGAAGACTGTGAAATCTAGACAACTTCCCAACTCCAGAGAAAGAATGGCATACCCCTCAACATTTATTGCAGATGTGGGGCCAGAGGATAAAAGGAGGAACTCCAGAAGAAAAAGAGCCAACAGTGAAGCCTCTGTTCCTTGAGAGCAGCACCAAGGTCTAATTAAGGAACTTTCCCCATTCCCGAGGGAGGAGTTCCTCAACTTACCTCCCCAGTAGGACTCCATCACGCTCCTGGTCTATGATATCTGTGTGTCTCCCATTCTTACTTCATCCAAATGAGAACTTCAGTTGTGTGTATCCCACCCCTGCTCTACCATTGCAGACTTTCTTTTCCAATGTATAGATTGCCAGGCCAGAAGACGACCATTATTAGACCTAGTGAAGACGACTATGTACCACCAAGAGATCATGGAGTTAGAGCTTGTTGCAGAAAGTACGTGGTTCTGATGCACAATTTCCTTGGGGAGGAATAAGCATGTCCTATGGATGCAGAGGAAGGGGAGCATGTTTAGTGCTAGAGGGGCAGACTGTGCCTAATGCTAGGTACACACAAGTTTGAGCTTCCCCTCTTTGGAGCATGGAGTTGTCCCTCAGAAGGGAAAGTGTTTCTCTGTTCCCCTTACATCAAAGTGTGGGTAGAGAACTCGTTCTCCCCAGAGAAAGGATTGTGAAAATGATATGTAGCATTCTGGGCCAGGATTATCAGAAGTGGATGTACCTTCTTTTCCCCTTTCATTGTCTAGATGCACAAAATAAAACTGAGGACTTAGAGGATGATAGAACCACAAGATAGGGAAAACTGCCTACTGATCAGGAACTCTGCCTTGATGCATGAGTGAGAAATTAACTTTAAGCTATTTTAAATTTTTAGTCGATTTCTTGTGATGCCTGGTATTATTTACTACAGAGATTGTAGTAATTCTAGGAGTCTATATATTGGGAGGATTAAATGAAGTAAAGCAGTCCTGGTGGATCATGATGGTCAACCTCATGTGTCAACCCAACTGGGCCACAGAGTGCCTAGATGCTTTGAAAGATGGGATTTGGGGTGTGTCTGTAAGAGTGATTTT
This sequence comes from Vulpes lagopus, assembly GCF_018345385.1. Taxonomy (NCBI): domain Eukaryota; kingdom Metazoa; phylum Chordata; class Mammalia; order Carnivora; family Canidae; genus Vulpes; species Vulpes lagopus. The sequence goes on from NC_054828.1 coordinate 60,010,729, forward strand.
GGATGAGATTAACATTTAAGTTGGTAGACCAAGTAAAGCAGATTGTTCTCCCTAAATGGGTTTAGGCCTCTCATCCAGTCCAGTGAAGAGCTAAATAAAAGGGCTGAACCTCCCGGGAGTAAGAGGGAACTTGATCTGCCTAAATCCTTAGCTGGGAAATTGGTCTTTTCCTGCCTTTGGACTTGAACTGAAACATTGGCCTTTCTTGGGTCTTGAGCCTGCTGGCTTTTGGACTGGAATTTATACCATCAGCTCTCCTGGTCTCAGATCTTTGGGCTCAGGCTAGAACTATACTATTGGCTCTCCTTGATCTCCAGCTTGCTGACTGCAGATCTTGAGTCTTCCCAGTCTCCATAATCGCGTGAGCCAATAAATCTCTTTGTGTGTGTTGTGTGTATGTGAACAACAACATCCTGTTGTTTGTTTCTTTGGAGAATCCTATTACACATATATTAATTATTCAATAAATATACATTCATTCTATTTCTGAGTACAGCAATTAAATCCTATTTTCTTTTCTGCTACCTCAGTTCTGCTTGCTTTTATTCCCAGTGTATATGGCAGAGAATACTTGCTCTATTCTAGCCTATTTAAAGGAATCCTCCCTGTCCATGCAATAATGCACTAAAAGCTTATAAAAGCTAATCTCGGATATTAGCTTTGGTCTCTGGAATTCATCCAGAACACATCCTGGCATATTCATTCCTATGTATAAATATTTATTGTCACATTCCCTCACTTTGCAACTCCCTCCACTGAGTACTTTGCTACCCATTCCTGATTTTTAGTTCAAATTCTGATCTTTCATGCTGGATATACATTGAGCCTGTTGGACACAGTGATATTTGCCCCCTGGCACCATTCACTTCCACTTCTTGCTCTGTCCAACACTTTAGTCCCACTCACCATATCCATATTGAACCCTTCTGGAAAAGGAGATTTTTGTGTTCCATGGATTTAAAAGTGGCTTCCTCTTACATTTAGTTGAAGACTGATAGATTCAAGGATGTTGTGCAGCTACATGAATCATATCCTTACCCAGGAAGCTAAGATGTATACTTGACTAAATGCTATTACTGTGCACTACCAAATGCCACCTCCCTGCATTGAGCTGCATGCTGGAAAGCCTGCCAAGATATCAACAAACTAATGGGGTCCTTTAGCCATTACTAAAATTCCCTTTTATTTCTATCCTCTCATATTTAAAGATGTTAGCCATTTGAGGGTAGGGACTTTGGCTTGTTTGCTGCTATATTCTAAAATCCTAGAAAAGAGCTTAGCATATACATATTTGTTAAATAAGTGACTAAAGACCTATGCTCTGTGGCCCCTTTATCCTTTTATTTACCTTGAAACTCTGCCCCCAGCACTAGTAATACATTTATTAAGTCTTAATTTCACCTTCTCCTTATTCACTAAAGTTATCTAAGTTTGCAACAAACTGAGGGCCAGGGCACGTGATCTTGAGTAGTTCAAATGTGCAATAAGATCCCAGCAAAGGAGACAGGTTTGCCCTATTGCTCAAAACCAAGGCCTTCTGCAAGTTCCAAGACACTGACTATTATAATGGCCCCTCAAGTCCAACTTCTATAAGCGCATTGGGATTTTGTTAGGGTTACTATACCTAACAACACCATTTGAGATAGTTACTCTTGCTAATCCCTATTATAGACCAGTTCCATGTATCCTTGTGCTTGACAAAGTAAGACTTTTATAGCATCTACAGGTTTGGGCGAAACAGGAAGAATAATAAGTGATGACAGTTTTGCAGGAACATCTCAACCAGTTCGTGTATTTGGGGATACTGTTGAGCTGTTATGACAGCTCTACCTTCCAATGAGTCAGAAAGGGGATTCTCCATGAGTTTCTGGGTGAGATTTCTTTATGCATAGGACTTTCAAAGAACTTTGGGTTTAGTGTTGTAGCTGGGTCATATTTGGTCTAAAGTAGATGATCCAATGGTGCCAGAGAAAGTGAATGTTATTTTAATACAGGGGTACCCTACAAAAATCAAGAACTCCAGATAACTTCAAGTTTTTTTTTTCTGGATATACATGATTTCTAGAGTTTCCTGGTTATTTAGCACTAATTTCCTTAATCCAATGGCTGTCAAAGTGTATTCCCACACTAGCATCATCATTTAGGAACCTATTGGAAGGAAGTTCACATTCTCAGGTTCCACCCATCCCAGACCTATTTAGTCAAAAACTGGTGGGCATGGCCTGCCAATCTATGTTTAGCAAGTCCTGAAGATGATCCAGATAGATGCTCAAATGTGAGAACCACTGCTCTAACCTGACTATTCTTGTAGTCACGGGCAAAGGACTTTCTTGGTACCTATATGTGGCCATGGTACATATTTACACGTGCAAAAGGACTTTCTTGGTACCTATATGTGGCCATGGTCTCACAGTTATTTTAAAATCTTATTTATCTCGGGGATCCCTGAGTGGCTCCACAGTTTAGCACCTGCCATTGGCCCAGGGTGTGATCCTGGAGACCCGGGATTGAGTCCCACATCAGGCTCCCTGCATGGAGCCTGCTTCTCCCTCTGCCTGTGTCTCTGCCTCTCTCTCATGAATAAACAAAAGTTTTAAAAAAATCTTATTTATCTTACATTTAAACCTTACCTACTCTTGTTCTTCATTAACCTTCATGATACATCAAACATTATTTGGAGGAAAGTATATTATTTCAGAAGCAGATCCAAGCTCTGCTGGTCCTTGCTTTATGATTCTTCTAGAAGTTGACCCCAGTGTAAGCCAATTACTCTGCACAGGAACAGGTGGTATTAGCTAGCGATCATGGGGACCTTTGAAATGTGTAGACCTTCTTCTAAGGGACCCTGAATGATTGATGCTCCTAGACAAACATGAATAATTGAGGCACACCTGTAAACTCAGTTCATGCCCATTGAATGGACCACTTTATGCTATCTGTATTACATGCTATACAAACAGACCTGCCTGACTTCACTACAAAAGCCAGAATATCTGGGAACAGAAGACGGACCCAACCACAGTCAACCTCCTGACACCACTGCAATTAGTGAAGGTAATGGTCCTGAGGCAGAAATCCAATTCTGTGTTGGGATGGTCCTTAAGCCACGGAGTATTGGTAAACCCCTACATCCAGACTAAATATATCTAGTGCATAGAAACCACTTAAAATTTATAATGCAGTCCATCAGGATTTTTGTGGTCCCTCACCTTACTTGAAACCCTCTAGCACTTCTCTCCCTGCCATAAGTCATGGGTCAAGGGACCACTGGACTTGCTCACAAACACTTTTGCAACATCATCATCCTTCATTTTCAACTTTAGGCTTTTTCCCTAGCCACACTCCATCCTATAGATGAGGTACTCTATCTGTAAAAATGTCATTCTTTCCCCTTATTATCTCTCCCACCTAATAACCCTGGCTTAACAGAACATTATTACCATTTTGTTTATTTTCTATCTCTTAGTGCTCAGATATCTAGGTCAAATCTGTGGCTGTCTTCTCAGTGCTATCTTGCAAATATTGGTTAGACACCTAGTATTTACTTGGCATTGAGAATAAAAAATAAAGCCGATTATGCCTTTTTCTTTCCCTACCTCAGTTTTGAATTCATTTATTGAACACTAACTATGCACCAGCACGTGGCCGATGAATTTACACATTTTCTCAAATAACAGATGAGGCATGTAAAATTACTATCTTTACAGATAGGGCAATTAATGGTCAGATGACTATAGTGATGTTCCCAAGGCCAACAGCTGGTAATTGAAGGACTTTGGATTCCAGCTGAAGTCAGGGCTCATGTATAAAATACTGTGTTGGCTACTTTTATAAAGTCATTCCACTTTTTAGTGATTTGGTGAATTAGTTCAGCTTCTCCAGAATAGTTACTCCATCCTATCATGAGCCCTTTAAATGAATTTGAGTCAGCTGTGGAAGTATTAGATGAGCAAGAAGAGCTCATTGACTAATACAGATGGAACTTTTTTTTTTTTTTTTAACTCTTAGTCTTATGTCGTCTATTTGGATCAAAAACTCAACTAATTTTATTCCCCAGCTTCTGTTTGATTCTATATCAACCCCTTTGAATAATCTGATTTGGCTAGACCAGCATTTTTCCCTCAGATCTTGGCATTTGTCCTCAGATACCTAGCATTTTGCCGGTGGCTAAGTCACATTTCTCGACCCTCAATACTGTGGAAATGACTAGCCTGGCCAACTCTGAACAATTTCCCCACCAGGGAAGTGCTGAGCAGATGAAAAACTTACATAACTTTTCACTTTAAAAAACCGAGGTATATTGGAAAACTCTGCAGTAGTTCAACTTTGCTTGCATTGAATGTGGTTAATGCAATTACCTTAAGTCGTCCTCCAAGACATGTTTTACATGACCAAGTATGGAGATGTGGGTCACTCTATTTGTAGACAACCCTAACTTATCCTGGAATCCTACTAAATCTGTCCTGTGATGTTGTTGCTGCTGTTGTTGTTAACTCCATTTAGTTGTACAAAACAAATCTATTCCTTTTTGGATAGTACTGTTACTCAGATTTTTTTTTTTTAATCATCTGTCAGGTTCCTTGTTGTGCCAAGTCCTACTCCTCCTACCTCCAAGTCTTCTCAATTTGGCTAAAGTTCCCCAGTCCATTCAATGTTTCCTTCTATCAGGGTCTCTGGTCTCATCACTATTTGAGTTATTACCTTCTAACTACTCTCTAGTTTGTCCAAATCTCTCCTTAAATGTGGCATCCAGAATAGCACCTGATTGTCTAGGACTTTAAAGCACATCTTTCAGGCAGCCCTGGTGGCTCAGCAGTTTTGCACTGCCTTCAGCCCAGGTTGTGATCCTAGAGACCCGGGATTGAGTCCCATGTCAGGCTTCCTGAATGAAGCCTGCTTCTCCCTCTGTCTGTGTCTCTGCCTCTATCTCTCTGTCTCTTGTGAATAAATAAATAAAATCTTTTAAGAAAATTTAAAAAATAAAGCACATATTTCTTTTACTTGTGATTATGAAATATTCTAGACAAAAATGCATAAAGATTATAAATAACACCTACATATATCAAGTTCAAACAGATTATTAAATAGACAAAACCTCCTGTATAACCTTCCCTTCACCCTCCTCCTATCCTCCAGAGATAATTGCTAGAGGATATCATCATTATCATAAACAGAATGATAATCACTGTTTACCAATCCAATGCATTTTTTGTGCCAAAGATCCTTTTAAATTATTCTTTCTGCTGTTCATGCCATCTCAAGCTAATAACTATCAATCTTGTTTTTATAAACTTTCCAGAAGAGAGTTAGTATAAGCAATATTCTTTATCTGTGTTCCCAGCTTTTCATTACCATTCCTCCCAATTATTTTTAATTATTATGTTTAACTTAATTTCTTACTATTATCGGGTACAACAATTAAAACTAGAACTGACAACAGCAGAAAGGGAGAACACTTGTTCTCCATCTTCTGATGTAAACTTTTCATATCCTTTGAAGACCTGTTTTAAATCTTCTGTGCAAATATCTGTTAACAAACCTGGGTAGGTACTAAAACTACTTTATGTTTTCTTCTCAGAAAGTTTGAGCCATGAAAACTGTAATCGCTTCCCATTATCAAGGGGGTATTAGTTTGGTAGTCTGAGCCTCTCTTGGGAAAATTAGATTTTCTCCTATATCTCTGTAGTCCTGTAAGTCATCAATAGGTTAATCTTCAAGCTGGATCTAGCAGATATCTGTGAGCTTTCCTGAAGGAACTTAAGCGATTGCATATATAACATATTGTCTGTTCCATAGCTAGTAGCAATTGACTAAATTTCCCCATATTTAGGGACTGTTGATTATACTGAAATCTCACATCCTTCAAAGGAGTTGATCAATAAAATAGAATAGCTAGGGAGGTGATAAACAGCTTAAGACCTGTCTTTAACACAGTAGCTGCAACTATATTCTGAATATCTATTTTCGAAGAAAATATTTTCTTCTTTCTGCTGTTTAAAATAGACTCTTCAATGAAATAATGTTTGATTTAGATGCTCTTGGAACTGAAGTAAAACTAATTCTGGAAGTATTTTTTCCACATTAAAGAAAAATGGCTTTAGTTTCTGTTACCAAATGGATTCTATCTTCATTAGCTAGAAGATAGCAGACAAATCACTTTTGGCAGATGATACAAAAAGAAAGGAGTTAAATATAGTTTATACCCTTGAGAAAGATTATATCTGAACCTTTAATATTAAATAACCTGGAAAATGTACAAATTTCTGTAGTCATCAAAGTGAAATGCTAATCAAATGAATTATATAGCTTCAGCATTACTAATAAAGTTGTGCCCTTTATTTGTCCAAAAAAGAAGCCTATGAAAGAGAATTAAAAATTTCTGGAAAAATGGATTAGATTTGTAGGACCCTAATCCCACAATAGTTAAATAACCATGATTTTCCCTTTTTGGAAAGCTATTAAAATTTGGAAAAAAATGGGAGCACCAGGGTGGCTGTCAGTTGTGTCCAGCTCTTGGTTTCAGCTGGAGTCATCATCTCAGGGTCCTTGGATTGAGCTCCTTATCAGGCTTTGCACTCAGTAGAGTCTGCTTGTCCCTCTCCCTCTACCCTTCCCCCTCCTCCCCCACTCCCACCCCTCATATTCACACCACATATTCTCTGTCTCTCTCTGGAATAAACAATTTTTTTTAAATAGGAAAAAAAACCCAACTTCTATGTATTCATTACTGAAAATTAACAGATGCTATTAACATTTTTTGCTTCAGATTTTAAAATTTAATAAAGGAAATAAAGTATTTCAAATGAAGTTAAAATTCCCTTTGTCTTTCCCTCCCTCTCCCCAAGTTCCAGTCTCCTCTTCTCCTTCCCAGAGGCAATTTCTACCTCATTGATCATCAATGTGATATGTATCCTTTAGTCCATGTTTTTATATTCACTACTTTCATGTACTCTTTTTGTTTTTAATTTACACAAATGCCCTCATATTGTATCTATCATTTTTGAAATTTTTTTTGGGGGGGGGCATCCTGTTATTGAGAATTATCCATGTTGACTAGTATTGGTCTAGGTCACTCACTTTAAATATTGTTAGTATTTCATTTTCTCACACAATTCACTTATTAATGGGAAGTTAGGACATTTCTAATATGTTGCTATTTAAAGCACTGCCACAGTTGACATCTTTTACATGCCTTCTTGTGCATGTGTGCTGGAGTGTCTCCAGGAAAATATACCGTTAGGTGGGTGCAATTACCAAAATACGCTCCGTGTCCATTGTACCAATTACAGGACCACCCCAGAGTACTTGTTTCTCTGCATACTCTTCAGCATATGGTATTGTCAATGTAGTGAACATGTGTCATGCTTTTTGGCTCCCCGGCCTCTGAACATCCTTCTATTTGGAGAATCTCCAGTCATGAGTCTCCATCTCCCACTATAGACATCAATACTCTCTTCTCCATCCTTCCTAGACTTTGCTATTCAGACTCACCCATACCATATCAGGAATGGAAAGCCAGGGGCTTAGCAGGAAATAGGTGCTCTATGGAATCCACTGTTAAAGAAAAAAGTAAATAAATTTACACTACTGAGTAAATTTAAAGATCTAATTGGCTTTATTCATGATTCATGAATCAGGCAACATCTAACAAATGGAAGGGTGTTCTGAGTTGTGCAAAGTGGGAAGCTTTTGTAGGCAGAAATGGTAGGGAGCAGGGTGAGGAAGTTAGCACACAAAAAGAAAAATTGTTTCAGACAAGATCACTTTCCCTTAGAAGGAAGGGCCAGAAGTCTTATACAGTCTCCCTCACTATGCTGACCAGGAAATTCTGGGCTGATTGGTTTGAAATCCCACTTCTGGGTAAAGCAGAAGCTGCAGTCAGGTTAGGGATTAGTCTTGCTGGGGGCTTAGCATAAGTGACTCCATTTGGACCTGTGGCTTCTTAACACCACTCTTGTTGGCAGCAGCTATATCCATTTTTCAGAGGCCTCAGAAACAGAGGTTCCAGAAGCAACATTCTGGACTCGTATTGATAACGCAAACAGTGGTCAGTATTTAGGATTTCAGAATAGTTGTGGAGTTTCAGTGGCTTAAAACAGTTTCATCTGGGACATGGCTTCTGGTCCTGCCTCAGGATTATTAGAGTTTTCTAATAAGAAATTTAATGCATCTCAAAACAGCATAGACCTTGAAAACAGGCTGCCTACGTAAAAGCCATTCTTTTTTGACAAACTAACCTTGAGTAAATTAACCTCTCAGAGTCTCTGCTTTCTGTTCCATAGCAAGTGGGAAATGATTGCACCTGCCTTAAAGAGTTGTTGTGAGGATTTAATGAGCCAATATGTGTAAGACATTTAGAATTGCGCCTGCACATGGTAAGCAATGGGTCACCGTTAGTACTGTAATATGTTCTTTTTCTTCTTTAACTGTGCTGACTTCTGTAGCTTGTAACTACAAAATCATGTGTAATCGATTCAGATGTTTTTATTTTTTCCAATTTGATAGATGAGAAATCGTATCTTATGGATTTTATAGCATTTTCCTCAGGGCTAGTGGACCTAAGCTCTTTTTTTCCCCCTCATGTTTATTGGCCATTTGAATTTCATCTTCTGTGAATCGCCCGTTAGCAGCTTTTGTGCATTTTCTATTGGGTGATTTTTCTTTTTCTTATTGAATTGTAGGCTGTCTTTATATATTCTGGATACTAAACCTTCACTTTATGTGTTGCAAATATTGTCTGCCAGGCTGTCACTTGCGTTTAACTTTGTTTATAGTGTCTTTTATCATGCTGAAGTTTTAAATTTTGATGTGATCCAATTTATTAGGCTTTCTTTTATCAGTTAGGCTTTTTGTGCCTAATTGAAATTCTTTCCTATCCTGAGATCATAAATATATTATCCTATTTTTTTCTAAGAGGTTGAAAGCATTTTTTTTACATTTCAGTGTTTATAGTATAATGACCATGATTTTTAAAAATAAATTATGAAAACGGTTATAGCAAGAATAACTTTCCACTGTTTCTCAGCTGCTAGCTTATCGAGTACAGAATTGTCCATTCAGAAATTGCAGAGCCATCTTATAAGACACAGGCAGCAACGAGGCAGACTATTAGGAAAGACTGATCATACAAGCTGATGAGGGTCTAGTTTTTGAGGGTCTTATCTTTTGAAAAGCCCTTCCAATTACATGCAAGCACACCTCACACATGTTTTAGATATATCTATCTAACTAGAGGTCAGCAAATCAGGAGATAGTGCTTATGTCATGCTAAGATTAATTTTAATTTCCCCTAAGGAGATTTGAGGCTGCAGAGCGAAGGGCACAATGAAGGAGCAACACAGAAAAATCTTTGGAGGCTAAAGCAGCCAACAGCCTTGCTCTTGCCCTGCTCATGGACAGCATGATGTCCTCTAGCCACTGCATCAGTGCTCTTGACTCAGGCTTGAAATGGATTGTGTCATTTTAAATTAATCATTTCCAAACTTCTTTCCATATCTGTTTTGGCCCAGAATGGAAGCCCAGTGTTGCAGATTCTTTCTCCCACTTAAATACGACTATCTTCATTTGCTTCCATCTCTCTCATTCGGGGGTCCACATACAGTTGAATTTTGTGCACACACTATATAAATATTCCCTTACTTAAAACTAGGTTAGTTTTGCTTAAAGTTGAAATTGGTGAGGGTACCAGAGTGTAGCTGGAAAGACACAGCTGAGACATTTGGAAACACTTGGCAATTACATTGTGCCAGTCTGCTGGACTTGAAGTCCTACCAGTAGAGATTTGAGATTCATGCTAAGGAGTTAAGGCATTCATCTTCAGACTCTAGGTTGCATAAGAAACAGCTGTAGAGCTTATAAAAGGGTCTAATTCAGTGGGTTAAGAGCCAGGCATCTGCATTTTTACCTGTACTCCTAGTTAAAATGGTCCGTGAATCTCTCTGAGAAAATGTAGTTATATTATTTCATCTCTAGGAATCTTCTGTTGAGTTCTAAACACTCCATAGTGGAGTAACACATTATACATTAAGGTCAGTCAATTATCAGCTTTGCTAGTCACTTAAGATCCTTGGTGGAAAAGGATCTGAGAAAAAGTGCCTTTTGTTGAAGTGAATGGCAAAAGTAGAAATCAGTTTAGAGTGTAAAGAGCAGGCATTGTCTGGAAGGAAGTTTTGGTGGATCAGAAAGGTAAAGGTACTAGAAAAGGCACCAAAAAACACATCAGCTCTGTACATGGGAGTAGGGATGGGTCACTGAGCATGACTCAGTTGCTGATACAGACCTACAATTATGCTTGGTCCTGGACACTCTTTTCAAATGAAATTCTCTCTGTAGTTGATCTCACTTTGAATGGGTGGATTTTATGTCATGTGAATTATAGGTAGAGTTTATTTTTTCTTGCTTGTTTTTAAGCATATCGTATACAGCAAAAGACAAAACTTATAAACTCAAAAATGGTCAGTAGAACATGTCCAAAATTAAGTATGAAGAGCAATTTTTTAAAAAAAGATAACAGAGTAAAAGAGATATCAGGAGTAGGCCAGAAGACCTAACAAAGAGAGAAGATGGCAGTAGCAATATTTGGAGAAACATTTGTGCAGTTTGTGAGACTGTTAAAAAAATATTTAATCTGCAGACTCAAGAATTTCAGCAAATCAAAGCAACACAAATACAAAGAAAACAACATCTTGGCACATCATAAACTACTAAAAACCAGATAAAAGAATACTTAAAATATTGGAATTTCTCTTACCTGAATTTCACACCTTGGTTCTAGGAGTGGAAGCCAGAAAGGAAAGTATTGGGAGAGGCTGGACCAAGTGAGAACATTCTTCTTAAGATCAGTGAAGGACCTGGTGTAAAGGAAAACCTACTGTTTTCCACCTCCTATGTAGGAAAAATTCAGTTCTTCCCTACTGTATTTCTTTATCCTGTGTGCTCCTTTACAATTCACACAGAACACTTCACTTCCAGCATCGTGGTCACCAGACGTGTGGTGTTTTGTTTTGTTTTTTGACCCACAATGACAAGCAGCTGGTTGTCCTACAATTCAACTCAAATCTGGCACAATCTATTTGGAGATGGTGTCAGATTCCACATGAAAGGGCTACAGCCTCACAAAACAGTCTTCCAATCCCCCCACCTCAGACGCCAGTTGAAAGCCCAGGTGATCACTTGCGCTTCTGACCAACTGACTATATATTGGATGTTCCAAACACCCCTCCTCAGATTTGATTAATTTGCTAGAGTTGCTGGTAGAACTCAGGGAAACATGTTTACCAGCTTATTAAGGGAGACAGATAAACAGCCAGATGAAGAGGTACATAGGGTGAAGTCTGGGAGGGTCCTGAGCACAGGAGCTTCTGTCCCCGTGGAGTTGGGGTGCATCACCTTTCCGGTGTGCCTCATGTATTCACTCACCTGGAAGCTCTCAAACCCTATACTTTTGGGATTATATGGAGGCTTTGTCACGTAGGCGTGGTCAATCATTAACTCAATTTTCAGGCCTTCTTTCTCTAGGGGAGGTGGCGGTGGAGGAGGAGAACTAAAAATTCCAAACTTCTAATCATGGCTTGGTCTTTCTGGTGACCAGTCGTCATCCAGGGGCCCTCCAGGAACCTACCCAGAGTTGCCTCTTATAAAAGACAATCCTATCATCCCAGAAATTACAGGGTTTCAGGAGCTCTGTACCAGCAACCTGGGGCAAAGATGAAATATATATTTTCTACTATCTCACACCATATTTAAATACGGTTGAGAGAAATTAGAGCAAAATGAAGAGCCTTCTGAAAAGCCAGTTTGGAACATGTCTTCTGGAATAACCCAGCCTCAAGGACCTTGCAAACATGACCCCACTCTGAGCCCACTTTGGTGACCATGTTGGAATTTATGCTCATTGGTTTAAAACAATCACAGGGCTTCTAGTAATAGGATGATGATCCACAGATTTGGAAGGGAGGAGGATTACCTCCACAGAGACCTCACCTGAAGCACGTTGATAAAATAAAGACCGTTCTGAGCAGGAGAATGCAATGTGCTTTAGAACCATGCACAGCTGGGTTTGAATTCTAGCTCTAGCATTGACTGGCTATGTGGCTCTGAGACCTCACAAGTTTTGGTTTCTTCAACTGGCAAATGGAGATAATATTTATCTTGCAAAATTCTTGCAAAATATCTTGCGATGTATATTTTTTGTAAAATATATATACTTAAAATAGATGAGAATATATATAATCCTGGCATACTGGGTTGTCTACAACATTAGTTTGCCTTCAACTAGAAAAGAGAGGATTCAAGTTCCCAGGCTCTATTTTCTGCAACCGTATCAGAGCAAAACACTTAGCATATACTATGCCAGGGTTAATAAAAATCATCATTATTTTAAAAGAGATATTTTTATTTGGTATTTATCATATTCCCTAGAGATATGGCTTTTTCCAGTTAAGTCAAATTTGTTTGCTCTACCACTATAGTCTTGCTTAACAATTTTATTTCAAGACAAAATTTTAGCTTTTGTGTATCGTAATAGAACAGAATAAATGCATTTTAAAAATTATTTCCAAGGACCTTTCTTCAAAGGTCCTTTTAAGTTTTTTTTTTTTTTTTAAGTAAAATGCTGGGGCACCTGGGTGGCTCAGATGGTTAAGCATCTTCTGTCTTTGGCACAGGTCATGATCTCTGGGTCCTGGGATGGAGCCTCGAGTCAGGCTCCTTGCTCAGCAGGGAACCTGCTTCTACCTCTCCTTCTTGCCTGCCACTCCTCCTGCTTGTGCTTTGGTGCTCTCTTTGTCTCTGTCAAATAAATTTTAAAAATCTCTTTTTAAAAAAAAAAAAAGTAAATGCTTAAAATATACAATCTATAATGGATTGGCTACCTGAGTTTTATAATAAATATAATAGAACTCGTATCCCTTATGCCACTCCTCCAGTCTGTTGCTAGATAAACCATTGCCTTTTACTTGTAAAATTAGATTTAAAGAATAAAGCTTTCTCTATTCAACAGAAATTCTAATTCGGTGCTCATGATACTTGAACTTTATTCATTATAAATAATTTTCAGGTGTTTCTTTCAGAGTTCTGAATATTTTGGCAACCATTTTCCACTTCCTTGCAAGGGAATTCGAATCTGATTTGGATTTGTCTTTAGTCTTATGAAGATGACTCAAAGACAGCTTCCAGTGAACTTATCTCTGTAACATTTTCTGTATTAGATGCAATCTCTCTCCTACAAATATATTGCTTTATTTGAGGGGATTTTCCCCGACAATGTCAATTTCCTTCTATACATTTCAGTTGGTAAGTTTCCAAAAGATTGAAAGATCACTGGGATAAAAAAATCACGAAGATAGAGGAGCGTTTGTGCTTTCTGGATTGTGGGAAGCATTGAGTCTTTAAGCTCACTCCAACAATTATTTTCTCAAATCTCTTTGGTGTAATTTCATTGGTGACAGTGTTCTCTATAGTGGATAAAACATTTAAAAACACAGTTATTAGCTGGTAATTTATAAATTCTTAATTTTGAAAGTATAATGATCCCTTTTTTCTCTTTGTGGTCAATGTTGATGATTCTGTTATATGTGATTCAGCAAGCATATTAACCATAATGATGTTTGACAGTTAATCAGTATTTTCCTCCTGGGGAAGGTTCCAATCACTCTAGAAAGTTAAGAGAAGTGATAAACAAATCTCAGAGATCACAGCATTCACTCCTGAAATGTCTCCCCTAGAGTGAAATTGCCACTGCTTAATAGTGCAGAGTGATGTTTCATGCTGTTTAGAGGAAGTAAGCAAGAAAGCAGAGGCTGAGTCCCATTTCCAGGCAACTGAATAAGAATTCCTTATATTTCAGTAATGTATTCAAAATCTCTGGAGTATTCCAGGCTATGACTTAGGTCTCTGTCCTTTGTGTCCAATAGAAATGATATGGATAGCAGAGCTCACAGAATGTCAGACCTATATTAAAGCTTCATCTAGGACATGAAAGCTCAAGTCTCTACTTTGAGCCCATTTCTAGACTGGCAGAGTCAGATGGAGAATTTAATTCATAAGATAGAAAAAAATTTGGATATTTTAGAACAAACTTCTTAAGTAAACATTATTTTCTTGTTAGTTTTAGAGAGAAAATTATCTTCCAATGAAAATGAAATTATAGTGCAATACCACACTACACTCACTGTGGCTAACAGACTCTAAGATGACCCTCAATGATCCTGACCTGGTATGTACACTTCGGTGTTACTCTTTCCCCTTGACTGCAAAGAGGATTTGTTCCAACTGATAGAACATGGCAAAGATAGTGGGATATCATTCCTGTTACTATGGCATGTTTTATAAGGCCCTGTAAAGACATGCTTTATTTTATTATTTCATTTTGTTGTACTTTGCAGATATTGCATTTTTAAAATAAATTGAACATTTGTGGCAACCCTGTGTCAAGCAGGTCTATCAGTATTATTTTTCCAATAGCATTTGCTCAATTTGTGTCTTCGTGTCACACTTTGGTAATTCTCACAATATTTCAAACTTTTTCATTATGATTATGCTTATTATGTTGAAAACTGAGGTAGGCTGAAAGCTGGGCCCCTTCTGCTGAAGAGCAGCCAAGTTATGAATGCAAAGGTCAAGTTCCTGAAGGAAATTAAAAGCGCTACTCCAGTGAACACATGAGTGATAAGCAAAACAGCCTAATTGATCATTTGGAGAAGGTTGAGCAGTCCAGCCACACATTCCCTTAAGCCAAAGCCTAATCCAGAGCAAGGCCCTAACTGTCTTCAATTCTGTGAAGGTGAGGAAACCACAGAAGAAAAGTTTGAAGCTAGCAAATATATAAAGGTTTAAGGAAAGAAGCCATCTCCATAACATGAAAGTGCAAAGTGAAGCACAAATGCTGCTGTAAAAGCTGCAGCAAGTCATCCAGAAGCTCTTGCTAAAATAATCAATGAAGGTGGCTACACTAAACAACATATTTTCAATGTAGATGAAACAGCTGCCCATTGGAACAAGATGCTGCCTAGGACTTTCATAGCTAGAGAGAAGTCAATGCCTGGCCTCACAGCTTCAAGGACTGGCTGAGTCCCTTGTTAGGGGCTAATGCAGCTACTGACTTTCAGTTGAAGCCACTGTTCATTTACCATCCTGAAGAATCTATGGTTCTTAAGAACTGTGCTAAATCTATTTTTCCTGTGATCTGCAAATCCTCAAAGACAGCACGTGTGTTTATAGCATGATTTTCGGAATATTTTAAGCCCATTGTTGAGACGTACTGCTCAGAAAAAAAAAAAAAAAGAGTTTGCTTTCAAAAGATTACTGCTCATGGGCAATGTATCTGGTCACCCAAGGGCTCTGATGAAGATGGAAACAAGATCAATGCTGTTTTCATGCTGCTAACACATCATCCATTTTGTAGCCCAGGGACCAAGGAGTAATTCAACTTGCAAGTCTTATATTGAAGAAATACATTTAGTAAGGCTATAGCTACCATCTTAGAGAGTGATTCCTCTGAGGGATCTGGGCAAATTGAGAAACTTCTGGAAAAGACTCACCACACTAGATGCCACTAGGAACATTTTTGATTCATGGGAAGAGGTAAAAAAAAAAAATCCACATTAATAGGAGTTTTGAAAAAGTTGGATAACTTTGAAGGGTTTAAGACTTCAGTGGAGGCAGTAACTGCAGATTTGGTGGAAATAACAAGAGAACTAGAATTAGAAGTGGAGCTTGAAGATGTGACTGAATTGCTACAATCTCATGATGGAACTTGAATGGATGAGGAGTTTCTTCTCCTGGATGAGCACAGAAAGTGGTTTCCTGAGATGGGATCTACTCCTGGTGAAATGCTGTGAAGATTGTTGAAATGACACCAAACGATTTAGGATATTACACAAACATAGTTGATAATGCAGAGGCAGGGTTTGAGAAGATTGACTCCAATTTTGAAAGAAGTTCTGCAGTGGGAAAAATGCTATCAAACAGCATGACATGCTACAGAGAAATTGTTTGTGGAAGAGTCAATCAGTGCAGCAAACCTCATTGTCTTCTTCTAAGAAATCGGCATAGCCACCCCAACCTTCAACAACCTGCTCAATCAGCAGCCATCAACATTAAGGGAAGACCTTCCAACAGCAAAAAGATGACTTGCTGAAAGCTCAGATGATAATTACCATTTTTAGTAACAAAGTATTTTCTAATTAATAATTTCTAATTAATATTTCTAATTAATATTGTACATTTTTGGACCTAATTTTTTACATGTTTTACATTTTTTAGACCTACTGCTATTGCACACTAGACTGCACTATAGTGTAAATATAACTTCCTATGCACTGGGAAACCATTGAACTCACTTTGTTGCAATATCCACTTTATTGGAGTGGTCTGGAATTGAACCTACAATATCTTCAAGGTATGACCATATTACAACACTGAAAGTAATATTGTGAGCTTCACAGAGTAAGTAGCTGAGTTAGAAAAACCTACATAGCAAGGAACTGAGAGGGGCATCTAGTTATTGTGAACAACTTCTAAGACCTAAAAGCAGACTCCAGACAACAGCCAACAAAAACTAGGGCTCTCAGTCACACAGGAAGGAAATTAATTCCGCCAACAAGCTTGAATAAGCTTGGAAGCAGATTCTGGTCCAGTCAAGCCTCCAGATGAGAATGCAGCTTGGCTGATGTCTTGATTGCAACCTGGTGACTCTCTGAGCATAGGACTCAGTTAAATTGTATTCCTAATGCACAGAAATTGTGATATTGTATAAATTTGTATTGTATTAAACTACTAAGTTTGTGATAATTTGTTATGCAGTTATAGAAAAGTAATATACCCGCCAAAATGGCAAAAACATAACGGGAAATACCAAGTATTGACAAGGATTCGGAACAGTTGGAATTTTCATATCCTACTGGAGAGAATGTAAATTGGTTCAGCTACTTTAGAAAACTGGCAACAACACCTAAAACTGAATATATACATATCCTGTGACTCGGCAATTTCAGTCCTAGATATATAACTAAAATAAATGCATGCATGTTTACCAAAAGACATGTCCAATGATGTCCTTAGTCACATTATTTATAACAGTCCCAAGCTGGAAACAATCCAAATATCCATGGTCAGGAAAATGAAAGAATAAATTGTGGTTTATTTTTAAATAGAATGCTATATAGCAATGAAAATAAATGAACTACAAATACACACAACATGGAAATTGCAAAAAAACAATCTGGAGAGGAAAAAAAGCTAATGGTTTCTTTTTTATTTTATTTTTTTAAAAGATCTTATTTATTTATTCATGAGAGATGCACAGAGAGAGGTAGAGATGTAGGCAGAGGGAGAAGCAGGCTCCATGCAGAGAGCCTGATGCAGGACTCGAGCCGGGGCTCCTGGATCAGGCCCTGGGCCAAAGGCAGGTGCTAAACGGCTGAGCCACCCAGGGGGCCCCAATGGTTTAAATAACGCTTGAGGACAGGCAATACTAAACTACACTACTAGAAATCAGCATAGTGATTATTCTGGTGGGGGCAGCAACTAGAAAGGAACGTGAGAGAAGCTGCTGGGAGCCAGTAATATTCTATTCCTTGACTAGATGCTACATTATATATGCTATGGGTGTGTTCACTTAGTGGTAATTCATCGGATTACACATTATGTGTGTACTTTTTTTCCATGTGAATGTTATACTTTAACTAAAAAGCTCATGTAAAGATAATATTTCCTCTATATAGCCTCTCTAAAGCTTTTTTTTTTTTTTAAGATTCATTTATTTGTTCATGAGAGACAGAGAGAGACAGAGAGAGAGAGAGAAGATGCAGAGGGAGAAAGAAGCAGGCTCCTTGTAGGGAGCCCGATGTGGGACTCGATCCTGGATCCTGGGAGCAGGACCTGAGTCAGAGTCAGGCCACCGCTGAGCCACCCAGGCATCCTCTCTCTAAAGCTTTTATGGTTAGATCCAACTCACCTGTCCTTTTGTACTTAAGGTATAAAAGAAGAAAGTGATAGGGAAAAAAAAAATTTAAAAAGATAAGTGCTAAAACCAGGAAGCAAATCCCTGTCCCATATTTGTCAAATCTGACTCCAGGCTCTTATATATAGTTCTGGACTATGAGAGTGCAGATTATACACAGTATGCTCTTCTATCACTCCCTACTGTCATGTATTTTTTCTAAGAAAATAGATTGTTATATAAACCACAGTATAGTTACCAAATTCTAGAAATTTAACATGATCACAATAATTTTATTTAGCCACAGTTTATATTTTATCTATTTCTCAATAATGGGCTTTACAATATTTCCCTTCCTTTTTCTCTATTTATTTATTTACCTATTATCAGTTTGAACTCATGAGTTTTCAGTGACTAATAATTCATTGTCATCCTTAATTATTCTGAGGCTGTTTCCCCAGATTTGGCCAACAGAAGTCCTTTGAAACGGCCTTTGTGTCTTTTTTCATGATCCTTAAATTTTGAGCACTTCTTTAACTTCTCACAAAAGATATACTCGGCTCATATTTTATTTTCCCCGCCCCAGCCCTGGAATCAGCCTTTCTCCAAGGTACTCACGTTGTTTTCAGTGGAAAATGGCATTAGAAACCAAAATTGGGGTCCTAGGTGTGGTCACTATTACTAGGGTGCCTGACTTCTGGCCCTTTTGAGGAACAGATGGAGATGTATATACAAACATGTGCACACATCCACAGACACTTGGAGGTGAGAGAGAGGAACTAAATAAACAAACAGGGCTTCCTATCAGTCCTATTGCCTCCTTACTTACGAATTCCTAACCTTGCCCCTAGTATATCCAGCCAGGTCTTTCCACCATACCTAAATGCAATTATATAGTTTTTTGTAGTTTATGAGACACCTCCATGGACATCCTCTCCTTTGGTCCTCATAACTGCCCTCTGATAGAGCCAGGGAAATATCACTATCATCAATTTAGAGATGAGACAACCAAATCTCTTCAAAGTGACTACTTCACTCACATTGTTAATAAGGGCTAAAATCCCAAGTCTAGTTTGTATACTTTGCACACCTCTTTCCACACAGGGAAGTTCACTGGTCCTTGAACAGGGCTAGACACTTCTTCAGTACAGGTAACGTACGAGGAGGTCAGGAGCTCCCTTCACATCTACATGACTAGTCAATTCCCAGCTTAAGCCACACCTTCATACATGATGTGTGAGAAAATAGCTGTTTTATCTCTAAGCTTGTATTGAATAATATAGTTTCTCCTCCTCCTTAGTTTTTGTCCCAAATAATGTAGTAAGCAAATAATATATTGAAATCCATCATTTTGAAGGCAGGCAAAGCACTCTAGAGCTAATGAAAATATAGCATAGATGGAAATGCAGACAGTCTGCATATTTACAAAATCTTATCAGAAAGATCCCATGTTGAATCATTTATGAACCTAAGCAAGCCCAGCCAAAAATCCAACTTATGAAAATGTTACTTTTTAAAAATAATCCCAGATATTTGGAAATAATAATTTTAGAGCATCATGTTATTATAGAGAGTACATGCATGTCTTGTCTAATGTCAGGATCTCTACACAAGTCATGTTGAATTAATTTGGTCCTGTATCCATATTTACTCTTGGTTTTATAAACTTGATATGTATATGAAAGAATTTTATGTGACAGTTGTGAAAAATCATTACTTCTTATACCTGCAGTACATTTCTTCTAAGAGGAGATCTCCCATGAGTGTAGAAAATTGATTTGATTTATTTAAATAAAAGGGCAACTACAAAACCCCTCAGAGCTTCTAATACAGAGTAGCTTAGCTTGCAGGAGACCCATGGGCCTCCTCTGAGGAAAAAGAACCCCACCTCATATCCTTTATAATTGAAATAGTTGTGCTCTTCTAAGATTTCCTGGTTTACAGTATTATGAGCCGTTGGCTATTATTCCCCCATTTAGACTATAGGTAGCGTGTATCACTTTTTTCCTGATTCTATGGCAGCCATTGTTAATCGATTGTTTTCTTCTGACTTTTTTCTACCATTCATCATCATCCTTTCCAAACACCCTCCCTCCCCATAGTTAGTTCATATGAGGTCTCAAAGTTTATAGATGGAATATAGTTCAATAGGAAAAGCATAGCACTGGGAGACAGAAAACCTGGATTGTGTTACCACTTTTTCTAGAAGTATCTGTGTCACTTTGTGCCAGTCACTTCTTTGAGTTTCAATTATCCTCCATTGCCCACCAGCACCACCACCATCATCATCATCATCATCATGATCTTTGAAGTTATTCAAGCCCTGAAATTCTGGCTTTTGTTTCAATTATGAAGATATATCCTAGGGTTGCCGGGGCGGCTCAATGGTTGAGTGTCTGCTTTTGGCTCTGGAGTCCCACATAAGGCTCCCTGCAAGGAGCCTTCAATCTGTCTGTCTGTCTGTCATCTCTCTCTCTCTCTCTCTCTCTCTCTCATGAATAAAATCTTTTTTTAAAAAGGCACATGCTAGTTGAACAGTAACCAGTTTAATATGAGGAATCAATCCATTGTGCCTGATTCTGATATACATCTGTATACACACAAATATGGTGCCCAAATAAAGCTGAATATTATGATTTTGATTCATCAAATATTTATTGAGATATCACTATGAGTCAGCTATTCTTTCTAGGCATTGCAGATCCAACAGTAAACAAGAATGTTCAAGGACCCTGTTCTACAGAAGTTTCCATTTTAGAATGTGTGGAGGGACAAACAATAAACACATAAAAATATTAAAGGAAAAACACAAGCTCAAATAGTGACTATTACAATGAAAAGAGAAAAATCAGAAAAATGGGATGGAAAGGAGCCAAGAAGATGAGCAGGTAAGAATGATCAAGCAAGAGTTCTCTGGGGATGTCAGAGTTAAACTAAGCCTTCTGGCCAGTCATACAAAGTTCTGGGGACAGTACTTCCAAGCAAAGAAAGTAGCATGTATAAAGAAAGGTTTTCCAAGATGGCTTAGAATGGTTGGAGGAGGAGATTGAATGCCAGAGTCATTGCAGTGTAAAGATTCATAAAGGGACTTATTGGACCTGAGGTAAGAGAGGTGAGTTGGGCAGATGAGGAGTCTACCTGGAAAGGAGGACACCTTTCCTGCATGAGGCAGGCATGCTGCCTGCAGGGCAGTGGTCTTTCTCCTTTGGAAGAGACAAGAGTGTCACAATTGTGGGATCAAGTAACACCAACTGTCACACCAACAGGGCCAATCATTGATTTAGGTCTCTCTGACAACAATCCTAAATCCAATTGGAAGTCCAAAGGTAGAAATCCATGTTTCAGTCTAAGACATTCACTCTAGTTTTCCTCTAAAAACCCACTACATTTAAGAGAGGAAACCTCAGCCTTGCTACCCTGAAGGGTAGATCCTGAGAGATGGTGAGAGAGAGAGACCAATGACAGATGATGCAGAATTTCATGTAGCTCACTTTTTGCGAGGCTGGGAAGGCACTTTACCTCTCTTGATGTCTGTTTTGACAACTGTACAATGAAAGCTTAGACAAGATATTCTTGAAGTCCTTTTCCCATTCTAAGTTGGAATTGTTTATTTGTAACTCTAAGATTTATAAAATGATTTTTTCTTGCTATTTAAATAATCTCTGCCCTATCAGATTTAAATTTGAATAAAAAACAATTTTTCTAAAGCATTTTGTAGTTTATACTCTACCCCCAGTACAAAAGTAATTTATATCATTTAGATGCTTTCTTTCCATTAGCACATACATTCTCATTAAATCTCATTATGCTCATATTCTTAATGGGATAAATTGAAGACTGAGTTCTATAGCAATTGACCAGAGACCAACATTTGGGATCAGTCATTTAATCATATGGGAATCTGCATATCTCCTTTATCACCATTATATCATGGAAATTGGAGGACACTCATTTAATGGGGTGAGAATCTACATGCCTCCTTTATCGCTAGCATATCATGAAAATTCTACCTTTTTTTTTTCCTTTTGTAAAACTCAAGACAACATTTACAAGTTTCCAGATATCCAGAAACTCTCCTATTCTGCAAGATTTCTTAAAGATTAGTACTAATCCATAGTACTAGTACTTTGGTAATTAATTCAATGAGTCTCAAAAGGTTAAACATATTTGAAAGTAAACTCTGATGATCTCGATAGGATTTAATTCTTTCCTACCAAAGTTTAATCTACATTTCTGGTCTGGGCATCAATCACCATCACAAGGAATATAAAGGAAAATCAATATATTTTTATTCTTCTCTTCAAGTTAGATCCATTAAGAATGTCCTTTACTAATTTTTATAAATTTCAATTCTTTCTAGACCTTTATCTTTCTGATAATATAATTTGGCCCATGCCATCCCTTAATGTGTCTAAAACTATGTATGCTTCTTTTCATATTTTGTTTGCATCAAAATGCTGTTTTATTTAGGAGACAAAGGTTATCACATAGGCAGTTCACAAAAGGAGAATGGATAGGGATAAAACATGCAAATACATGATGTACCTCACTAGTAAAGTAATACAAATTGAAGCAATGAAAAGACATATTTTGCTGATCAAATTGGAGAAGTTTAACAGCTACTGTAGGTAAGGGTCAGGAGATCTGAAAACGATCCTATTCTGGTGGTCAGAAAATAAACTTGTATAGTCTTATCATAAGGCAGCATTTGATGTGTACTTTTGATCTGGTTCTTTCCTTTCAAATAATTTATCTTAAGGAAACAATCAGTAATGTGCACAAGATTATGCCCAGAAGGATTTTTTATTGTAGGGCTGTTCATAATTCAGAGCAATCTAAATGTCCAACAGCAAGGATTATGAATTGGGTTAAAGTAGTTGGGCTACATTCATTCTATGGAATTCCATAAACCTATTAAATTCTAAATATCGTGGAAAAAATTTAATGGTGGAGGAAATGTTCACAGCATAATACAAACACAGATTTCAAACCTGTGTTTACACTCTGACTTAATTATAATAATATTTGTATGTATGTATAAATAATTTAACTATTTATTCAGTCATGAGACCCTGAGTTAGACAATATATAAAATTAAGTTTTGAGCAACTTAACTATGATGTGCCAAGGTATGGTTATCTTCATGTTTCCTGTGCTTGAGGTTCATTTAGCTTCTTATATTTGAGGGTTTAAAGTTTTCATCAGTTTGAAAATTTTTTGATCATTGTTTTTCCAGACATTTTTCTGTTCTTTCATATTTTTCCTCTCCTTTGGAGACCCTAGTGATATGCACATTAGGCTGCGTGAAGTTGTCCTACAGCTTTTTGGTGCTTGCCATTTTAAAAAGTTTTCTGTGTTTCCTTTTGGATAGTTTCTATTGCTTTCTGTTTAAAAGTCGTTAAACTTTTCTGCAGTGTCTGATCAATCCTTAATCCCATCCAGTATATTTTCATCTCAGCCACTATAGTTTTAATTGCTAGAGATTTTATTTGGGGCTTCTTTTTTAGACCTTTCATGTCTCTACTTAACTTTTTGAACTCATGGAATATAGTTATAATAATTTTAAATATCCTTGTTTGCTAATTCTAATATCTGCATCTGTTCTGGGTCAATTTCAATTTATTGATTTTTCTTCTGATCATGGACAACATTTTCCTGCTTTTTCATGCCTGGTAATTATTTATCATATACCCAACACTGTGAACTCTATCTTGTTGGGCACTAGATATTTTTGTATCCCTATAAATATTCTTGAGCCTAGTTCTCAGATGCAATTAAGGTACTTGGAAAGAGTTTGATCCTTTGGTTTTTGTTGTTAAAATTTGTTAGGCAGCACTGAACAGCATTTAGTCTAGGGCTGGTTATACTTCACTATGAAAGCAAACTCTTCTGAGTGCTCCACCAATGCCCTGTGAATGATGAGGTTCTCCAGTCTGGCTGATGGTCATAGGTACTATTCCCAGCCTTGTGTTGGTAACAGGTACCATTCCATCCAAGCATTACGAATGGCTCTTTCCCATGCTCAGGCAGTTGCCTCACATGGGTGTGCTGATCAGAACCTTGCTGGGTGTGAGTGGTGACTCTCTGCAGACCTCTCTAGAGTTTAATCTGTGCTGATTTCTCTTCTCTGTTACTCTGTCTTGTGAATTCCAGCCCCCTGAAGTCTACCAAATCCTCACTTCGGTCAATTCAGACTTTACCTGGGCTCTCCTTTCCTGAACTGCAACCTGGAAATGTTCTTAAGGCAGCAATCTGGAGCAAATGTAGGGCTTGGCTCATATTTTACCCATCTCTTAGGGATCACTATCTTTAGTGGCCTGATGTCCAATTGCTTAAAAACAGCTTTTTCATATATTTTGTCCATTTGGTTGCTTCAGGTGAGAGAACAACTCCAGTTCTTGTTATTCCACACTTCCTTTCATACTTTAAAAATGTTCTCTAATAACTCATCAGAGACATTTCTTTGTAGTCACATTGATTTAGATGCCTCCCACTTGTCTTCCTCATTTATGGTAAAAGATTTCTGCAAATACTCTAATATTTAAAATACCTTCTTTATAATTTCAGTATGATTCATGATACTATCTTCCATTTAAAATCATAGATGTAAAAAAATGATAAAGTCAGATATTTTGACAGACATTTACCGTTCTTGGAATTTCTATTTGTTGGCCACATATCTTTGTGGTTAGGGTGGGTCATAAGACTACTTCTATTGAATGGGGAATGAGTGGAAGTGGCTTGTGTTGTTTTAGGTCAAAGATCTCAAAAGAGTGAGTTCTCTACTCACTCTCTTCAGTGGTACAGGGAAGGCTGAAATCACAAGTTCAGATAGCGGTACCACAAGATGATGGACATTCCATTAGTCTGAGTTCTTAGAGTAGAGCTCCTTTCCAAGCTGCCAATCAACATGTAGTGGTGACCAAGAATGAATGCTTGTTTGGTCTGTAAAACCACTAGGACCTGAGAGTTAATTTGTTAACACAGTAAAGATGGCCTAATGTGAAAAACACACTCTAAAATTATATAAATCTTTTCTATAAACAAATATATTTTCTTAATATCTATGTTGTCATAACAGAATTTCAGACAGATCTCAACTACTTGGAAATAGCAACAATATGTTTTTAAGCCCCTCCAAAATAATTCTGGAGCAAAGAAAATGTTATCTCAAACTACGTAGGAAATAACCACAATGAGAACATCTAATAAAATCTATATACAAAGAAATTATTAATAGCTGATTGAGTTTAATGCTAAAAAATGCATCATGACGAAGTAAGTTTATTACAAGAATGGTTAATATTAGGAAATATAAAGCATCCACACGAAAAGGTTAAAGAAGAAAAATAATCTCAAAGATTCAAAACAGAAAACTCTAATTTGATTTTTTTAAAAAAAACCTTAGCAAATGAGGATTAGGAAGGTGGTTCTTTAAAATTATAATGAAAAAATCTATCCCAAACCAATTACCAATATCATGCTTAATGAATAATTACAGACATTTCTTATTTTGAAATTATGAACGACAAAGACTTCCTCTATCAGCACTCTTATTTACCATTTTTCTGCAAATCTTAGCCATTATAAGACAATAAAAGCAAGAAAACAAAACTGTCAGAATCTGTTACCCAGAAAACTCAAGAAAATCAACTGAAAAAATTTTAGAAGCAATGAAAAAGTGTAGCAATATGACTATAAATAAATAAAAATTGGATTTTTATATGCCAGCAAAATCCAACTTTGAACAAAGGCAGATTGCCAGCGAGCACACAACAGGCCTCTGCAACAACACTTATTGAAGAAACTCCTAGAGATGGAAGCAGTAGCATGGTCTATGAGATTACCTTGCTCTTCACATTCTAAAAAAGTGCAAAGAGATCCAACAGGGTCAGATGTCAGATACTAGGAGAGGGATCCTGGCCTTAGGGATAGGGGACTTATAAACTTCTGAACTAGGGCAACACCAGCCCCTAGACAAGCATGGCCAACATTCTGACAGAAGCTTCTTCCCCAGCAGCGCACTGCCATATTAGCAGTCACTGGTTGGGAAGCATCAGTCCTTTCCTTTGGTATTATTTGGGTACTATGGCAGATTCTGTTATCCAAAAATAGCCACAGCAATATTTCTGATTCCAGATGCTCTTCTAGAAACTTGCCATACTCCATCAAGTGTAGGGTCTATCTAGCTTCTCTTGAGCTGGAGTATAGATGTGACTTCTCTGACCAACAGGATAAGGAAGAAATGATATTATATGACTTTTAAGGCTAGCACAACAATAGGACACAGATTCCAACTGCTGCTTTCTTTCTGAGAGGCTTGCATTGGGGAAACCAGCCACCATGCTACGAGAAAGCCCAGACTAGCCTACGTGGAGAGACCACATGGAGAGGCCAATATGGAGAAGAACTGAGCCCCCTTGACCCACCCCCCCACCCCCGCCCAACCAACAGAAACATTAACTATCAGACATGGGAGTTAACAAGTCTTCAGATGATTTCAGGTCCAAACTTCAGGTGTCCTAGCGGAACCACAGCCATCAAGAGCAGAGAGAAGCTATATTCACTGTATCCTGCCCAAATTTCTGATCTATGACTGTAAAAAGTTGTTGTTTTGTGTCACTGAACATTGGGGTAATTTGTCATGCAACCATAGTAACTAGAACAGCTACAAAAGTTTAAGTCTTACATGTGTAGCTTATATGACCAGGGCCCTGATCTACCACCACGATATTATGCCAGAACATTGATTGCTTTAACTCTTGGCTTTATCCAGGTTCCATGGAGCTCTGTAGGTCAATTTTCTGGGAACCAAATTTCAGTGTATCAGTCAAGATAACTATTACCTCTGAGCCACGTAGAAAATATAATGGGAAAAGATCACATTCATAATAACAGCAACAAAATATCCAGAAAACAGCAAGATATTTTTGTAGGGCCTACATAAAGAAAAAAACTTTCTTCTGAAAAACACAGAAGAGGACTGGTTTATCTAGAAGGACACATTCAATGTTGAAAATATGTTAACCTTCACAAATGAATGTGTAGGATTAATGTAAGTATAATGGAAGATCTTAAAGTGTTTTTCCTAAATTTTACATATTAATTCTAAAATTCATCTGAAAAATAAAAAGAGGATTTATGAAATTTTTGAAAAAGAATGGTATCATTCAGGGTCCAATCAGGAGACAGAAGCAAAATAATAATTAAAATAGGGAACATTTAATATTAATAATTATTAAGTATGAGAGAGGATTGGAGTAATGAATGAGTGTTTAGCTAATAAGAAGTAAAGAAAACTAAAGAATATAGTAGAGTAGAGCTACTAAGTCCAGGGCTGCAGGAGAAAGAGCCTTTCACAAGGATGTTTTGTTGTTTTCGGTTTTATTTTTGTTTTTTACCACAAAACTACCCAAGGGGGGTTCTGGAGGCATTTATTGGTCGTTGGTTCTCTAGACTACTGTGGATTGAAGGAGGGAGGCATCAGAGAGCCCTAAACTGCTGCAGACTGCTAAGCTGCACTCCAGAACTCAGGACCACCTCTTCTTGCAACATCTTTTTACCGCCCTCCACTGAGATGAAGATTAACATCATGCCAGCCGGCAAAGGAAAACACTGAAAGGACTCAACTCAATTTCCCAGAGCATTCAATGAAGGGTGAATTTGGAGCTGAGTAGCAGTAAATTGATTACTGGCAAAAGGTGATTTGGATGACCACTAATTGATATTAAAATATGCTTTAAAACCCTAATGATGCAAACAATATGAGAATGGCACGACACTAAGAAACTGATTAATGGAAGAGACTAAGAGAATAAAAAGCTCAGAAACAGATATATGCACATACATAAATATATGAACTTAATGTATTAAAGAGGTAGCATTTCAAATCATTGAGGAAAATTAGCATTATGAAAATTAGCAAAAGGTTAGATTTCCATTTCACACCATACACAAAAATAGATTTCAGATGTGTTGAAAAATTAAAATTAGGAAAGCTTGCTCCTTTATTTACTATCTCATCAATTCTTCCTGCCACCAATGCGACACAGGCCCCAGCACCACCCCCCACTTGCTAGCATCTATGACAACAAGCTGGGCTCTGCTAGAGAGAAGAGTCCTTTTTTGAGTCCCTTAAAGGAGCTTTACATGGAAATTAAGAGCTCCACCAGAAGAAAGTTTCAACAAGACACATCCAGGTTCCCGGGAAAACAATAAAGGTACAGATAGGAAAATGCAAGAGGATAACAACAATGCTGGCCTATAATATCAGCATACCACCCCAGGAAAACAGGTGCCTTGTGGGTTATAAGAATGCTAAATATATCATATATATATAAGAATGAAAATATTATGACAATAGAAACATCATAATGCCTGTTAGGAATGGGAAT
The DNA here is from genome assembly GCF_018345385.1 of Vulpes lagopus. Classification (NCBI taxonomy): domain Eukaryota; kingdom Metazoa; phylum Chordata; class Mammalia; order Carnivora; family Canidae; genus Vulpes; species Vulpes lagopus. The sequence continues at coordinate 60,039,064 of NC_054828.1, forward strand.
TATTTACTTCCTCTCCAGGTAGCCCCACTAGATGAAGCAGGAGATTTTGCTAAAGAAAATGGTGTGTTGCTCATTGTGACATCCACTCTAAATACCACAAAGTTAGAGTTGTTTTTTACCAACAGTCATTCTGGGATATTCCATATTATTTTTCAGAAACAAATGAAATAACCTTATAAACCCAAACAATATTATAAACCTAATTATGTTTAACCAGCTACTAATAAAAGATTCAAAGAACAGGGTGCCTGGGTGGCTCAGTCGGTTAAGCATCTGTCTTTGGCTCAGGTCGTAATCCCAGGGTCCTGGAACTGATCTCTGCATCAGGCTCCCTGCTCAGAGGGACATCTGCCTCTCTTTTCTCTCTGCCTCCCCCCTCCAAACATGCCCACTCTCTCTCTCAAATAAAATAAAATAAAATCTTTTTTTAGAAAGTTCAAAGGTACAGTGAGGTCATAACATATAAGTCAATTCTTTTCTTGCCTGGACTGCTGTGTATGATTTGATTTACATGTCGTTTTACAGTTGACCCTTGAACAACCCGGAGTGTAGGGGCACTGACACCCAAGTGTAGTCGAAAATCCATGTATAACTATTGACCTCCCTAAAACCTAACTACTAATAGTCTATTGTTGATCGGAAACCTTACTGATAACATAAACAACACGTATTTTGTATGGCATATGTATTATATACTGTATTCTTACAATAAAATCAGCTAGAAAAAAGAAAATGTTATTAAGAAAATCATAAGGAAGAGAAAATACATTGAAAGTACTATATTGTATCTACCAAAAAAAAAAACAATCCGTGTAAAAGTGGACTCACATGTTCAAACTTGTGTTGTTCAAGGGTCCATAGTACTGAAATATATGTAAGATACACAAAGCTAAAAAATAAATTTTAAAAGACAGTCTTTTAACATTTGCTAAAAAATAATACTAAATATTTTTTCTGAACTCAGAGAGAACACAGTGTCTTAACATAATAGCAAATTTTTAAAAACTAATACTAATAAAATACTAATTTGTTACCTAAAAATTTAAATCTCATAAAGACACCATGAAGAGAATTTTAAGGCCAAATTTTAGAAGAAAAATTTGAAAAATTCATGATAAATTTTGACTATCATTAACATGTAAAGAGTTCTTACAAATCAATAAGAAAAATTTTAAAACCAGAAGAAATTATGCTAAAAATATTATCAGGTATTTAAAAAAATAAATCTAAGTAGCCAACAGATTTATTACCTCATTAATAATCTAAGAAATTAAATTTAAAGAAAAAATTATTTTTTGTCAAATTGACAAACATTTTTAACAATATAATGTCTTAGAATTATTGCATACTCTTTAATTCAGCAATTTCATTTCTATAACTTTAAGGCCATAAAAATAGATATTCATAAAAGTGTATGGGCCAAGTTGTTAATGACAGCATTATTTATAATAGCCTAAAAATGTAAACTCTTTAGAAATCCAACAATAGAAGATGGGGGTAAGCCAATTTTGATAAATTCCTACAATAAAAGAAATACCATAATGTAGTAGTTAAGGGCACAGACTCTGGTTTTAAATTAGTGAGATTCAAATCTGAATTTTATAGTTTTTGCCTTTAGAGCCTTTGACGAGTTATTTATTTTCCCTAAATGTCAGTATAAAAGGGAATCCTAAAGGTATTTAGCATAATGATTGAAATGAGCATTCAATGAGATAGTCCAACAATGCATCTTTTGTGTAGCGTTTAGCATATAATGCCAATGAAAATTAACTTCATATTTTCTCTTAATAGGTTATCACATAGACATTAAAATAATGTCTCCATTGGCCGTGTAATAAAATGGGAAAGCTTTTATGATGTATTGTCAATGGGAGAAAGAAGAGTATGAATTTTAATATGGACTATAATACAAATTATATAACAATAGAAGCATAATACAGGTATTTAAAAGCTGGGAATGTACATGAAAATGTTAACAGTGCTATCTCTAGGTTACTACATTATTTTTTCCCTTGGTAACTGTCTACATTTTCTGCATTTCTCTGCAATGAGCACCTATTTCATAATAAAAATAATCATAAATAAAAATGTAATCTGATACATTGCTGAATATGTCTAGCTTTCTTCTCCTTGACTATCACAAGATATTATGCAACATCATTTTATTCTTACAAAGTTCTAGCACTTATACTTTATCAAAAAATTCTTTCTTGTAGGCTATGATTAGATCCAAAGTAGCATTTTCCCTTCACAGCTTTCCTTGTCATTTGGCAGATAGAATTATCAGGAAGGCATGTCAAGAATGTATATTCCTGGTAATAGCTGATTTAATGCCAGTGTCACATTTAAACTGGTGTTTTAATTTTTTTCCCCTTTGTATCCTGATTGGATTAAAGGTATAAAGACACTGTTGATTTGCCAATATTCAGAAGACATTTTTTCCTTTGTTAGCAATAAAGTAAAAAAAAAAAAAAAGTCAATGCAGCACTTACTTGCACATTTTAATATGAACTAAGTTGCCTAAAGAACAAACATAAAACAGTGCTGATAATAATAATATAATATTTTACGTGCCAAGCACATAATATACGGTCAACAAATATTTGTTTAATAAAATAGAACCAAAAGAGGTACTAGCCACTGTGTACAGAATATTCATATTTAAACTTGTTGAATTGTTCTTAAATTTTAGAGATGGTGTATATTTCACTATTTTTTAAAGAGAAGACTTCCATGAAACTTTTGCCTAGGGGACTTGGGGACCTATATTTTAACACTGTCACTGGACTAGTGTTAGGGCATCCTTGACAATAGCAGTGAGTGACACTTTTCTCCCCTTTATAATAAATATCCCTGCACTTTCTGCTCATCCTATAAAAAAGTCCCTGTCTCCACTGCTCATTCTCTTAGGCTTGGTTCATGCTTCTTATCACTGAGAGAGGATCTGTTCTTATCACTATCTACCTACATCAGTCATGATTAGGGTTGGTCCAGTATAACAGAAAACACAACATGGAGTAGCACTGGCTATTTTTTTTTTTTAAATTGGAGTTCAATTTGCCAACATACAACATATCACCCAGTGCTCATCCCGTCAAGTGCCCTCCTCCGTGCCCATCACCCAGTCATCCCAACCCCCCCTTTTAAGGAAGTTTAAGTTAAGGCAACAAGAGATAGGCAGTTTGTGACCAGTTAGGAAATTCCACAGTGTCTTCAGAAACTTCACAAGTTTCCTCCAACTCAATCTTCTGCCCTCCCTGGAGGGTTTCTATTGGAAAGTGGAGGAAGAACAGTAAAGTATCCTCCAGACTGGGAAGACATCCTTGAGAAAGAAAAATGAAGCAAGCCACTCCATATATGTACACAGAGTTTCGTTCAGCATACCTTATTGACAGGGGGAATAGGGTGAGTGGAGGATCCAAGTACCACGCAGCTATTCTCTACCCTCCCCATCTGGACCTTAATCCACAGATTTTAGAGGGTGAGAAGGCATCATGATGAGGTCAAAGGGTGGTTATCTAATGTGGCACCATCTGTGCACCAGTCATCTCTACTAGTTACCTCAAATAGCATCTTCTGTGCACCAGTTTAGGGAAAATCAGAACAAGCTCTCCTGCATTCTGGTCAGGGCATACATTAACCTCCAAGGGGCCGTGGAGGGAGACTTGAGGGAGGCCACTGCATGGGTGTGAGCAAGATGGAGGGCCAAAGATGGAGTCCGTGTCATCAACACTTCTAGAGTATCCTTGACTCCATGATCCAACATACCTGGTGGAGCTCCAGCACAGTCATGTTCCAAACAGCATGACACATAGTGGCTGTGCTTCTTTCTTTTAGGGGACTTTCTATGCACACTTTATGGCACTTCCTTAATACCTGTGTTAGTTATCTATTGCTGTGTAACAAATTATGCCAAAATTTTGCAGCTTTAAACAACAAACATGTATTAGCTGAGTTTCTGTGGGTCAGGAATCCATGTGCAATTGAGCTCAGTACTTCTGGCTCAGGATTTCTCACAAGGCTGCAATCACAATGTTGACTGGGTCTAGGTCATCTGAAGGCTTACTTCGGATGAACATGATTCTGAGATCACTCATCAAGTTGTTGGCCAGCCTCAGATCCTCACTAGCTATTGGCTGGAGACATCAGTTTCTTGCCATGAGCCCCTCCGAAGACCAGATCACAACATGGGAACTGGCTTTCCTCAGAGCAAAAGAGTGTGAGAGGACACCACAAGATGGAAGCCATAGTATCTTTGTAACCTAATCTTGGAAGTGACATTTTTTTTTCACTTTTGTCGTACTCCATTCATTAGAAGGCCTAGTTCATTCTCAAAAGGACACAATTGCATAGGGATCTTTGGGAACCATTTTAAAAGCTGCCTACCACAAAATCTCATTAAACGACATGTGGCCACATACAGATTTTCCTTGACTTATGATGGGTTATTTCCCAGTAAACACCACAGTTTAGGGACATCTGGATAGTTCAGATGGTAGTGGATGATCTGTCTTTGGCTCAGGTTGTGAACGTGGGGTCCTGGGATTGAGTCTTGCATCAGGCTCCCTCTGAGGAGTCTGTTTCTCCCTCTGCCTATGTCTCTGCCATTCTCTCTCTCTGTCTCTCATAAATAAATAAGTAAATAAATACATACATAAAATCTTTTTTTAAATAAAGAAAAACATCATAATTTAGGCTGGTCCAATTGTCATATGTCAGAGACCATCTGTACTATAAGGGAATTTGGAAATGTAGTTTTTAGTTGTGTACTAATAAACTCAGATAAAATTCTGTCTCTAAAAAAGCAGAGAAAATTGTTTGGCAACAATCCTATTCTCTACCACCTTCACTGACATTTTGCTCTTTGCCTCATGATCTCCCTTTTTTTCTTGTGTCCTTCTTTGCCTTCTTCTATTAGTCTCCATCCTAAGCCCTTTGTTCAACATGATAATATGAGAATATTGGGTACAAAAAACCATCCTCTTGACTTATTTTTATCAGAATGCTCATGAATTAGCAGTTTCATTCATTTACTTCCTAAACTTCTCTCCTAGATCGAACCTAATGTCAAAACAAGAAGCTCTCTCTTTGTAAAAATCTTTCGGAGCCATATTTCTTTTCATTCATACAGTAACTGCCTTTACATGATCCCTCAATATATTACATCTAAAGATAATTCCCTCCTTGCTTATAACTATCTCCTCCTTAAATTCATTCTAAGTGATCCTATAAGATGAATCTTTCTAAAGAGCTGCAGAAAGGCACAACAGGAGGAGCTCTTGGGTAGGATTTTGGGAACTTGGGATCTTGCCTTAGCTTGGCTCCTTACATACTGAGTGACTTCACAAAACCTACAAACTGCCCCAAGATTGAATTTCCTTTTCTGTGATTTTAAGACCAAGTAGTGGTGGGAACATGGTGAAGTTCCCCAGTGGTGGAAGAAATGAAAGTAGCATGCTTTCTCCTGCTCTCTCAGATGCCACACTTCTTAAGTGACAACATAATTCATCAGTGGCTTAAATCCAGGTGAGATATACCCCTAACCCAGCAGCTGGGGAAGGGGTAAGAGATGCCTCAAGCTTATCCCCCCGCGTGCGCTACATGTCCCCACCCCTCCCCCCGCGTGCGCTACATGTCCCCACCCCCTAACTCTTGTAGATTGCGTGCCTACCCGGTTTAGAGGCCATCGATGGCTTCCATTTGTCCATTCATTCAATTATTTAACAAATGTGTAGTGAGCACTTCCCTGTGCCGGAGTCTTTACTGGGTGCTTAGGGGGAGGAAGATGTCTTTAGAACATTTGAGTTTATTTGTGGGGGGGGGGCGGAATCACACAGTTTAAGAAGCAGTAGCAATAGAAAGTAATATATGTTTAATAAAAGGCATCAGGTGTGTGCTTACTAGGGGCATTTAACCTAGCCTAGGAAGACTACAGAAAGATTACCAGAGGATGAAGTCCAGACTCTTTTCCCCCCCCCCAAACTCTCCATGTTCAAATTTCACTTAAATTTGTTTTTGTTTCATTTTACTATATGTGCTACTCCCTCTTGCACCCCCTCCTCTCGAAACAAAATGGATTACCCATTCTGTGCTAAATGCACTGTATATGGTCATAAAACCACTGTCTTCTTCTACAGTACAATAATACATATCTTGGGATCCCTCTCTCCTTCCTATTACAGAGCCACTGATACTTCCAAGCAATATTTCAGACATAGGGAGCTTTTCATTCCAGCCTAGCAACAATGTTTTGGGGCCATATTTTTCTGGGCTGATTTTATAACTGATTTGTCTTTTTATTTTATTTTTTTTAACTTTTATTTATTTATGATAGTCACACACACACACACACAGAGAGAGGCAGAGACACAGGCAGAGGGAGAAGCAGGCTCCATGCACGGGGAGCCTGACATGGGATTCGATCCCGGGTCTCCAGGATCGCGCCCTGGGCCAAAGGCAGGCGCCAAACCGCTGCGCCACCCAGGGATCCCCTGATTTGTCTTTTTAAAACTCATTTCAAACTTTGCTGTACAGCTACCCCTGCACAGCAGCCTATAATCTACAAAATAACTTACTGGACTTGTTGTTCTAGCATACAATCATTTGCTCCAAGGAAGTTCATCGATGGCCCCCTCAAGGATTCTGGGGATATTTGAAGCCCAATGAGAGAGAGAGAGGAGTATTCTGGAGACTTAGAAACACAGTCTAATAATAGCATCGAGGTCCCTTGTTGTAATGTCAGGCATGGGTGCATAAAACAGATTGAGTCCAACTGTGCCCATTATGTACTTGTTCACACCATTAATGATGGGCAAGAAATCAAACCAAGCATTTTCAGCACTACCCCCAACAAGCCATTCCACCAGGAAATCACTTCCTTCAGTCAATCAGGCACTGTGAAGTCATTTCAGCCAAATGTTTGAAATTCTTCCAATACTACAAGACTTTCTGAAAAAGAGTTTAAGGTACAAATTGGCATTTGAAGGATCAGACAGGGCAGTGGTTGACCTCTGTGCTTAGCTTGGGTCCTGTCAGCCATTTGCTGCATGACTGTCACAAGACACCTGACCACTCACACCTTAATGAATTAGAAATTGATGGCTTTAGGGAGGTATCGGCCTAAAAGAGTGTCTATGAAACCCATGGAATGCTTTGAAGAGACTGTTACATAATTTAAGTTCATCCCTACTGATATTAATCATCCTCTTTTCTCGATGCATTATTCATGTCAATTAATTAATATAATTAGTAGGACTCAACTTTACCGTTCACAAGGAGCATAGCACCTCTGTTGTCTTTATTCTTTTTTATTATTATTTGCATTTAGTCTTCTACTTGGCAGTAATCAACCATATTTACTTCACTCAGAGAAAAAGCAACACATTAGTCATCACCAGACATTAAATAAATTCCTTCATTTTTGAGAAAAAGTCCTCCGCCCCCTCAACCCCAAAAAACAATCTCTACTCCCTGCCATGCTTCAGTACTGTGGATGTTGATAATTGTTCTTGCCATTTCTACCCATAAAAAGCTGAGAATCTGAAAGCCAACAACATTCAGTTACCTTTTTCATGCCTTATGCAACAGCTCATTTGCCCTGAAAACATTAGGATTGGCCTCAGTGATGGACTGAAAACACTCTTCAGGGCAACACAGAGGCATAGATGTAGCCTGAGGCAGTTTCAAGTTCTGACTTGGAATCTACATCAGACATTGGCCCCACCACTTGGTTGGGGGCTAGGGCAAGATTGAGCCAAAAATCATGTAGAAGATAAAAACCTTTGAATGCTGCCCTCCTACCTTCTGTTTTTATTCTATCTCAATATTTTCATACTGTCCATGGTTCCTTGTTTCTTTCAAGCACTGTGCCCTGCTTGCTTTTTTTGCCCTTCCCCTGAGAAGGCTCTTCCAATATTACCTAGAATCTTAGAATCTCAGTGATAGAAAAGAATACAAACTTCTCTGGTTCAAAGCAGTGCATCAACCTGCCTATAACATTTGCCAGGATATTTTCCAGACATGGAAAATTGACCAGCAAATTGTTATGGGGTAAGTGTTCATACAGGGGTCTGCTACTGTCACCATTCTTTCCCTCAAGTCATCCAAGCTGGAAACCAAGCCACCTTCTTTAATTGTCATGTATCATTTGACATATGATATGAGCCTGGATGATTTTGTCTGCAACAGATGTAACAAATCTTTTTTTTTTTTTTTTTCTCAATTCCCACTGCCTCTGCCTTAGATCAGAATTTCATGATGTCTGGACTCTTGTAATAGCTTCCTTCCACCCCTATCTGTACTTAGACTTCTTATTTCACTCTATTCCCAATGCTATCTTCAGATTCTTTCTTAAACACAACTCTAATTTACTAAAAATAACTCCAATAGCACTCTATTGCTTACTGAATAAAGTTAAATTGCTTAGTGCATCAATCAAAACTCAATACGGTGACCCCAGCCAATCTCCCATTACTCCCTGCACTTTAGTCACACCACACCAAATCCTTTCAGAGCTGTCCAGGTATCACTGATTCATTTAGTGATATTTGTTTTGCTAACATATTACAATAATGTGGTTAATTTATAGTTTTCATTCTTCCTCTTGCTCCATAGACTGCCAAGTACTTTCAGCCAATGAAATCCCAGTGTACTTTCCTTTCCTAAGTTATATCTATTCTATAACGTATGGGGCTAATTTCACTGTGGGCTCTTTGTCATCTCTTTTCATGATCTAGCAGAGTTTGGATCCATGATGGCTAACAAAGGGTATGCATGTTATATTCTTGAACAGATTGTGATGGAACAAAGGCAAAATAACTACCTGAACTGAACATGCAAGATCCTTTTTTAAATGTTTCTTTCCCAGCCTTATTGAGGAATACTTGACCAATAAAAATTATATATATATAAGACGTACAATATGTTTTGATATTTGTGTACATTGTAAAGTGATTACTATACTCAAGCTAATGAACATATCCATCACCTCACATCATTATAAGTTTTGTGCTGAGAACACTTAAGATCCACTCTCTTAGAAAATTCCAGGTATATGATACAATATTCTTAAGGTGTACAATGTGATAATTTGTTATAAGTATATATTACAAAGTGATTATCACAATAAGGATAGTTAACACATCCTTCACCTCACGTAATTACTATTTTTGTTGTTGTTGTGTTGAGAGTCTTAGCAGATCTCAAGCAACATTCAAGTATACAATACAATGTTGTTAACTATAGTTACCTTGATGTATGTTAAATCACCAGAACTTACTCTTCTTATAACAAGAAGTTTGTGCCCTTTGACAAAACTCTCCCCCATCCTCTGGTCCCTGGCAACCACCAATCCACCTTCTTTCTCTGAGTTCATTCATTTATTTTAGATTCAATATGTAAGTGAGATCATATGGTATACATGCAGATTCCAAGGAGGATCAAGACACTCCTTGAAGAAAGAGAGAATGAAAAAAAAAAAAAAGTAGCAATCATCAGATAATTAGGGATGGGTGAAAGTTCTTTGACATTTCAGAAGCACTATAATATTACTGGAGACCAGAAGTATTAACCATCTATTATTTAAGTTGGAAGATGCTTACGTTGGAGACACATCATGACTCCAGGGATTTGAGGACAAAGAAAGAGAAATAGCTGGTGGATGATATTGGAAAAACATTTTCCCCAATTTATGTGATAACAACATGATTTTATCTCTAAGGAATCCATCCCATCTTCAGATACTTATTGGCAAAAGCATATTTATTTTGAAGCCAATGAATCTTAAGCATAAGGACCTCCACCAATACAGGTCTTTTCTGAGGTTCTGTGACAAGGCCATAGCTACATGTTCATGTGGCTTTATCGGTATTTTTAATAGTTTAAAAGTGAGAGGATAATTGCAAAAATAGATGCATCACTATTATCCAGAGACCCAATTTCAGTTTTGTCAATTATCCCAATAATGTGCCTTATAGCAAAATGATTCAGTTTATGATTGTATGTTGAATTAGACTCCTTCAGTCCAGAGCTCTTCCTTAGTTTTTTCTTGACATTCATGACCTTGATGCTTTTGAAAATTATAGGCCAGATATTTTGCAAAACACCTCTCAGTGTGGGTTCATCTGATGTTTTCTCATAGTTAGATTCAGCTTATCCATCTCTAGCAGGGCCATTACAAAAGTGATTCTCTATCCTCGTCACATCTCTTCGGGTGGTACAGTATTTCCATTTGTCCAGTTAGTGGTGGTGATAGCTTCAATCACGATTGAGGTGGTAGTTGCTGGGTGTCTCTAAAGTTACCTTTTCCCTTTGTAATTAATGTATTTGGGGAAGGTATTTTGAGACTTTGTGCATTTCACTCACTGGTTTTAGCATTCATTAATGACTTGAATTATAACTATAATGGTTGCCAAAAGATGACTTTCTAATTCCCTCATTCCTCCTACATTTATTACTTGGCATTCTACTATAAGTAAAAGCTTTTTCTTTTCCTCATTTATTATTTAAGAATTAACTTATAGTGGTACAAGTTCATGATTGTTATTTTATTCAATGAACAATAATCTATTATCGTCATACTTTATTTTGACCTCAAGTTGTCCATGACTTGGCCAGTGGGAATCTCTTTAAGTTGGCTTCTGTGAATTTTGACACATTGTCATCATTCTTTGAGTATCTCTTGTTTTCTAAAAGAGCAATATTTCCAAGCTTATCTTATAATTTCCCTGCTCCAAACTTGCAATAGTTTTGATAAACCAAGATCTGAGCGCTAGGGGTGCTCACTGCTTCAGGGTATTGCTTTTCCCAAGCCTTCTGAGTGGAGAAGCTAAGGAATATATACATATGGTTACATCTCTATTTATTTTTATATCTTTCTCCTTTTTTTTAGTTTTTTATTTTTATTTATTTATTTGAGAGTGAGCGAGCATAAGTTGGGGTGGAGGTAACAGGGAGAGGGAGAAGGGAGCCCAATGCAGGGCTAGATCCCAGGACCCTGGCATCATGACCTGAGCTGAAGGCAGCCACCTAGGTGCCCCTATTTTTATATCTTTCTATATATGAGTTCACACTGGTACCTCCTATTGCAATCCAACACAAGGTTCATCTCAGCCGTCTCCATATTTATAACTTTGTTCTCTGACAGTGGGAAACCTGGCTACCAAACCTCAATTTATTTGCCTATTGGACCAATTTCCCTTTTCTGTAACCAATCTTCTCTCCAATACCTGCCACATGGATGCCCCCTCATCCCACTCCATGCCACATGCCACCTGACTATGCACCGGCTTTCTCCTCACCCAAATAAGCCCTTCTCTGGGCTGCCTCTACCACCCGATCCTACCTCACCCTGAGTTCAGATTTCCTCTTTCCCACTGTTGAACTTCAAAGTCTTCCACTGGCTTCATGGACAACCTCCTCATTCTTCTGGGGCTCTGACAGCCCGCATCTACCCATTCCCTCTCCCGCAGAAGATGCCACCTTCTTACATCCCCATGTGGTCTTTGATACCTCATTCTGCCACTACCACTCCTGATAGATACCTACTTTCTTCCCAGTCAATGCTTTTTGAACTAAATTGTTCAGAAAATGAGGGTGTAAAAGAGGTAGATTTTCATGTTTTCATAAAATAAGGATATTTTATAAATAGACTTTCATAAATTTGGCAAAGTAGGATATTTTGACCACCATCAGTTAAGAACACTGTGTGTCTTCCTACCACAACTTTCCTGTCCCATGACCCCCAGTGTTGAGTGGCACTGGAGCGGGCATAAGCATTTTGGGGATCTAGTTAAGGAGAACTTGACCTGCAGTTATATTTAGTTTGGGTATAGTAGAATATATTTATGTGGAATAAATAGTATATATTTATATTGGGCTTTATTTTGCCACCTGAAAAGCATTTATGTGTGACTTTAACAATGTGAAACCAATCTGGTTGATGGTAACCTGCTACTAGGCAACACTTAGAATCATTGTGACAACACACCTGCTATAAAAGGTGAGTGAAAAGATCTCACTACTGATCATTAATAAGCTTCCAGAATATGTACTGTATGCAGCTCACACTTTAATCCTGCTGGAACAAAACAAACAAACAAACGAAAAAACTTGGCCCCACAGTTCTCAAGGCTGTTGATTACTTTGATATCTGGTAAAAGTTCCATGTTTTCTGGTTCATCTCCTAGATAGTTAAATCCACATGCCAATTTGGTTTTCTTTACTTTAGACTAGATATAACCATTTGACCTGCCTCTTACAAAGAAAGCTGTTCAAGACTTGCAACATGGACACAAATAAGATGCAAAAAGTTTAAATGTTAGTAAAACTTGGGGGAACGCTGGTAGATCAGTCAGTTGAGCTTCGACTGGATTTCGGCTCAGACCATGATCTCAGGGTTGTAGGATGAGCTCCAGCTCCGCCTCTGTCCTCAGTGGGGAGTCGGCCTGGGATTCACTCTCTCCCTCTCCTCTACCCCATCCCCTATGTTCAGACGTGCACACTCTCTCTTAAATAAAAATTCTTAAAAATAAATAAATCAAATAAATGTAAAACTCAAAAATAGTGTTTTACTGTAACTTGGTAGTCATTTTATGCACATTTCAGTAGAACAAGTAAGATTCCTGATTTAAATATATGTGAACAGTATCTCCTTTTATATTTATTTATGAAAGAAAAGATTTAGGTGAAATTAATAAAATATGAAATGTGATAAAGATGAGGGATAAAATCTATAGAAATTATTTTGATACTGAAAAGTCATTCTTAAGAAGAGATAAATTTTAAATAAAAGTAATTTTAAAAACCTCATGAATAATTGTTTGATAATCCAATTAACGAAGAAGAGTGAGGCATGTAAATAGAGTGAAAAAAATGTTAAATTTCTTGCTGATTTGACACAAAATAACTGACATCAAGGAGACAAAATAAAACCCATGATATACCACCATAATGAAAATATTAATGACAACAAGATGATAATGTCATTAATGCAAAGAGATTAAAGACAATTCACTGGGAAAAAGAAATTAAAACACCCTAAAATCTTACAGCTCATGTATAAAAGAAACTGGATAGTGTCTTCCCAAATTTGATAGTGGCTCTAGAAAGTTAACATGGTATTAACACGAAAGAGTTCTGAAACATTTTTTTCTAAGCTGGTACCGGCAAAATTCAATTTTTTCAACCATCCTAGAAAAATTAACGAATTATCTTTCCTTTTTCCATACGTACTATATTGTATTGTTGCTATAGGAAGAGCCTCTCAGGGACACCTGAGAGCGTCTGCCTTTGGCTCAGGGCATGACCCCAAGGTTCTGGGATTGAGTCCCACATGGGGCTCCCCGCAGGGAGCCTGCTTCTCCCTCTGCCTGTGTCTCTGCCTCTCTCTGTGGGTCTGTCATGAATAAATACATTTAAAAAATCTTTTTTTAGATAAAGGAAGAGCTTCTCAGAGATTATAAACACCGAACTCCCCACCAAATGACAGTGGAAAGTATTACAGATTTATGCAAATTAATTCAACATTATTTTATTTTTTCTGATTTTGTGAGGTTAGTGATATTTTCCACCTTTTACATTTGTAAGCTGTCTTACAAAGGTAAGTCATCTATCTTCTCATTCTGAATAAACCTTCATTTTAATATTTTATTTCATGTTCATAATTTTTATTATTTTTGTTAAAGAGGATTTTCCAAATATAAAATCTCCAGGCTCCACTTGGTCTGGATCTGGCCCTTATTGAATTTATCGTATGCGGGTAGGCTTCCAAGCCTTCGCTCCTGCTGTTTCTTGTGCCTGGGCCTGCCCCTATCTTCTTTGTTACTTACTATTCAAGATGGGACTCACCCATAGCCTATTCTGGGAAACACTTCAGCCTCCACTTCTAGCCATCTCCCAGGCAGAGAACTTCCAGAGAACATTTATATGTCTCACTTGTGATAAGATAGATAATTATATCTTAATAGATATAGAAATGAGCTCTTTGAAGACAAGACAGTGTCACATTGTCCCCAGCTCCCCGCCTTACACCTGTTACTCAGGAAGATTTGGTGGGTGACCAGTGATTTTATGAATGAGTTGCAGTGTCACACAATATGGTGAAATTCTAAGACAGATAGTTGCCAATAACCAGAGACAGTATGGTGCTTCCTTTTTAAAATCTTGTTACTTAGATTTCTGGGCCTTTTCCTGAGCTCTTTTGTGCCTGTAATCCAGCTTGTATGGCAGGTCTTCTGTTGGTGGAGAAACACTTTTATTTTCTTAAGCTGTTGTTAAGGTATCTTTGATGAACAAGTAACTTATTAGGAGGGGGAAAGAAGAGGATGTTGGGTTCACAGTGCTCAGGGGAACCTACCATGTCTTTGTATTGTGGACAAAGGAACAGAAGCCTCTGTAAAAAAAAAAAAAAAAAAAAATTCATTTCCTGATCTATTCAGCAATCTATTAACTTCCTTTCCCTCATACACAGTGAGCTTTTTTTCTGCTCTCCCTCCATGGCCTATTTCATTTCCTCTCTCATATTTAGTACATTAGCACTTTCTCTAAGTTTTGACTCTCTTGCACTGCTTAGTATCAATGTACTGAAATGCAGGTGTCACTTTCAGGCCCGCCTGCTGCTGTTATTCCTATTTGTTCTCATCATTGGTTCCAGGCAGACCTGCACAAAGCCATACCTGTCTTTGCCCAGGCCTTTGATGTATATTGTGTTCTGTAACGGATGTACTACTGTGCCCAGAAATTGCCTGTCTGTCACCTTTTGCCGTGCATTGCAAAATTAGCTGGGGCCTCCATCGTTCACAAACAACATGCTCCGCATATTATATAACTCTGAACATTGCTTATTAAAATGAGGGCAGCCTATTATCACCAAGTGAGCTGTTTGATTATTGCCTTGTGCTTGCACTCAATATTCACTTATGCGCTCATTTATTCAACAAACTTCTTAGGTATCAGGGGCTATTAAGATCCTGGAGGTACAATTTATAGCATTGGATCTTTCCTGACCAAGAGTTCTGTGCAAATTTTAGAGTTCCAGAAAGCAGAGGGACTCTGAGCCAGAAAAGTTGGGTTTGTAACCAACCCTGCTCTGTCTCCAACCAGCCTGGAAGGGGTTTACCTGAAGGTCTTTAGTTTCTTTCATATGTAAAATGGGGAAACAACATCTATGTTCTGCTATAGTGGTTTGGATTGAATGATACAATTTTCTTTTTTTATATATATACTTTATTTATTTTTTATGAGTGACAGAGAGAGAGAAGAGAGAGAGAGAGGCAGAGACACAGGCAGAGGGAGAAGCAGGCTCTATGCAGGGAGCCAGACATGGGACTTGATCCCGGGACTCCAGGATCCCGCCCTGGGCCAAAAGGCAGATGCTTAACCGCTGAGCCACCCAGGGATCCCAGAATGATACAATTTTCAAAGCATCACTGAACGGTCGATTAGGGAAGGGAAGGTGAGGGCATGCCAATATCCCGGGGTTTTCTCTATTTCAGTTGGAAACATACCTTCTCCCTTTGAAGGAAAGGAAAGGGGTGGGGCTACCGAGCAGCACCTAAGACAAGGGAAGTAGCCCCAATGCCAGAGCCCAGCCCAGGCCTGAAAGAGGCCAGCCCAGCACTGGGAGGAAACACAGGCCTATTGCTTCCAAATCCTTCCCAATATCGGACCCCAGGCCTGGAGCTAGTAGCCATAGTGGCTAGCACTTGACCGTGAGCATGATTGGGAGAAGCACCAAAGACAAAGAAGCAGGTGAGAGCTGCCCACAGCATCAGACAACCCCCAAGAAGTGAAGATTCTGAAGATGGAGCAGTGTTCCTCAGATGCCAACTTCAGCACTGAGTGCAGTGAGCATGAGCATGACCTTGACATCCGCCCTTGGCCGCTGCAGGTGGAACTGATGGCCTACTTCTTGATTCAGAAGCAAAGCCACCTAGGATTAGGGGTACAGGAGGATAGCCAGAGGCCAGAATGATTCTTTGGGCATTGTCAGGAACTACTGGTTTCACTAAATTCTCTCATTTCCGATAACCACCCACCACACCTTTCCCCAGTTTTGTGGTTGATGAGATGCCTGCCCCCATGTGCTGAACCATGATCCTCCTGTACTGAGCGCTCTCTTTATGCCAGACGCCTTCCTAGATTTGACATATATATTCCACCGTCACAGGTCTTTAAGGTGAGTGTGATTCCCATCTC
Source organism: Vulpes lagopus (assembly GCF_018345385.1). NCBI lineage: Eukaryota > Metazoa > Chordata > Mammalia > Carnivora > Canidae > Vulpes > Vulpes lagopus. The sequence continues at coordinate 60,055,258 of NC_054828.1, forward strand.
ACAGGTGAGAAACCCAAGTTCAGAGAGAAGATAGGTACCTTTTCCATGATCACACACGGGGGATGTCGCATTTCTACCCGGGAGTCGGACTCACAGGGCCAGGCTGCTTCCAGCTCCCACTTTGTAGGTGCTTGGCTTCTGTTCCATGAATTTTGAATGAATCTTGGGCCTGCCTCCCTGTTCACGGGGCCCAAGAGAGATTCAAATATGAGCACTTACAGTTTTCATGGCTATTACTTACTTCCTCATCTCCTGAGGAGGGCCACGAAACTATGGATTGTACCATGGAGAATTGTCAGAGTGCGGCTCTATGACCTTGCTCCTCCACTTCAGATAACTGTGTGTGTGTGTGTGTGTGTGTGTGCGTGCACATGCGTCCTACTGCCTGAACTAATATCACTGGGGTTTCACAATCATGAGTAGAAAGGGCAATATTCCTTGCCGATGCCTTGATCACCTCATCTCTTCCAAACAACTTTTCCTGAGTGAAGCCACCAGGCTCTTCATTTTAAGGGCTATCTGGACTGCTTTCTCTTCATTTGCTCCGCTCGTTCCATTCTGCTTCGTATCCTTGAACATATGGTGACTCCCAAACTAGATTAAACAGCTCGGAAAGTAAAAGTCGGTTTTCAGGTTTGCTGGTATCCACACTGAATTCCACAGGTGCTCATTAAATGTCATCCCCTTTGGAGCTCTGTGCACGTGTCGAGGGTGGCAGGGGGGAACGGAGGGAAGCAAGCCATGAAGGGAGCTGGGATTTTTTAACAAAAGCCACTTACATATATAACCAGTACCTCCCCAGGTCCCACCAGCCTTGGGGAAGCAAGCAAGGCGACAGGATCAAGAGAGTTTCAACCAAAGAGTAGCATCTGTGTGGTCCCTCCAGATGAATCACAGGAAGCTCTGGCCCCATCTCAGGCCTGCTGGAGAGGCGAAGGAAATCCTTAGAGGCTGGGTCACTCTGTGGACCCCCAGATTGAATCCTCCTGCCTGGGACACAGCAGTCTTTGCCCTCCTCTTGTCCAGTAGTAGTTGCTTAGGTGTCAGGTTGTTGTGCCCGTATCCAGCAACCAGGTGGCTGGGGTCCTTGCTCTTTCACTCATTCAACATGGCCAAGGGGACCCCAGGTGGCTGATCTGAAAGGCATTCCCGGTGCATAACTGCTGCCAACACATGCCACCTGCCTGCAGGCTAAATGAGGAATGTACCCCACTGGTCGCTTGGGTTAGACTCTGAGAAGTCACAGAGCCAGGCTGCCCGACCTGGATTTCCTGGGTCTTACAATGATGCTGGTGACCAGCTTCTTATCAGACACTCTTCCTCCTGGGCCTTGGGCACTGGTGTCTGGGTGCGACGAGGGCCAGAGGGAAACATGAACCACATAAACCTTGTAAACCTCAGACTGCTCCTCCCCTCTGACAATGACCCATTGTCCTTGGGCCAGGTTGCACACCTCTACCTTCTTCGGGTGAATTCCTTCCCATGAGGCTCCATGGTTTCTCTTATAAATAAGCAGCACTGCCCTGCTGATCTTCCAGACGTGTGTGGAATAGCAGGATTTGCAGTGGCCTCCCAGGCCCTGGGTCTCCCTCCGGAACCCTGTAAGACATCAGCTCCCTTTGGCCATTTGGACGGTGATTTCTAAAGCTTTCTGTGCACCTGGGGGTGCTGCTCTCTCAAAAACCACTCCTCACCCCCTTTGCCCACATGAGAATTACAAGTAGTTTGGAATTTTTTTCAGGTTCTATCATAGGACTCCTGTTCAGAAAACGATTTCATTCCTAAATTTGTATTTTATTTTTAAAAATATTTTATTATTAATTCATGAGAGACACAGAGAGACAGAGACATAGACAGGGGGAGAAGCAGGCTTCCTGCGAGGAGCCTGATATGACTTGATCCCAGGATCCCAGGATCAGGACCTGAGCCAAAGGCAGAGTTTCAACCACTGAGCCACCAGGTGCCCCTAAATTGTTATTTTAAAAAGTAGTCTTTAAATTATTTAAGCAACTAATTCTTGATATGAAATTCCTCAGACTTAAGTATTTTATCCCAAATACATGTGAAATTAGATATTAATAAGGGTTGTGCCATCTGTGAAAAAAGTTCCTGAAAACTGGAAACTTGGCAGTCACCCAGGAGGGAGCAGCACACTTCAAGCCTTTATTTTTTTCCTTTGGAATAGGGGTTAAACTCTGCAGTTCTCAAAAGCCTACTAAAAGGGATTAATGGCATTCCCATGGAGGCCAAGATGAAAATTGGAGAAGCATTATTATCTTTGAGAATTTTGAAAAAGTCTCCACGTTAGGATCACTACCAAAAGGAAAATGAAATTTCAATTGCTTCTCCTAGAACTGTAATATGCCTTCCCAAACCTCTCCCTACAAAAAAAGAAAATTTATTTAGAATTGTGTTTAATTGGGGTGGCTGGGTGGCTCAGCAGTGGAGTGTCTGCCCTCAGCTCAGGGTGTGATCCCGGGGTCCTGGGATCGAATCCCACATCAGGCTCCCCGCAGGGAGCCTGCTTCTCCCTCTGCCTGTGTCCCTGCCTCTCTCTGTGTGTCTCATGAATAAATCAACCAAATCTTTAAAAAAATAATTTTGTTTAATTAAATCACAGACACAACACACAAAACAATCACAAATACACACAGAAAAATTCTTCTTCTTCTTCTTCTTCTTCTTCTTCTTCTTCTTCTTCTCCTTCTCCTTGGGCATTTTGAGGAGTTAACTTCAATTTTTAAAAATATTTAAATTATGTAACTGGAATCTTGAATGTATAATCTCAGTTGTTATAATGTGGCTAATCTCAGTTAAGCTTGTAATGTGTTGCTTGGAAAAAGACAACTTAATCTTCTTATTTCTTATCCCCAAGGAGAAGTTTATGCATATGTAATCAGAATAATCCTGACTAATAATTAAACTAAGGGTCTTCAAGCTTCATGATATTGTGAACTTGTCCTAAATTATTTCACTGTCTCCAGCAGTTCTCTTCATTTGGATCTTGTCTGTATGAAGTGTGTAGACGTGAATCGGGATATTTTGCATAATTTTTTTTCTCTCATTGTCACTGAACTAAATGAAACAAAGAGGAAAAATATCCAGGTTATGTGTTTATTTTAGTAGCTCAGTAGAGATAATCCAGATGAACAGTAAAAAAGGGTAAATGCCACATGGCTGTAGACTTTGGTGGCTTCATAAACCCATAGAAAATGGGCAAATGAAGGTCATTCTCTCAGAGAGGCCAAGAGAAATGGAGGCACACTGATAGCAGCTGGTTGACACCACACCTGAGGCTCATAGGCAGACTGTCGTTACATTAAATAATAATTTTAAAATAATTTATGCAAATTCAAGCATGCTCACCTAAAAGAGAGCCAGGTTAAAATAGCACTTGTCTGCTGTCCCCTCAGTGATCCTCGTCCCCAGAGTGAGACGAGATGTGAACCTGCCCTGACATAGTCTACTCCGTTCCCCTCCGCTCCTCTCATGGTGTTTGAATAGTTCAGGTGGCCCTATGATGCAGAGCAATCACTTTATCTGAGGCCCAACTAAAGAAACTGAAATCTACTCGAATACCAGAAGAACACCTGGCAGTGCTGAGGTCACGAGGGATGGCCTGCTGGTCTCCAGTGGGCACTTTGCGGAGGAATTGTCAAAGATAATTTTCCACATTTTCCTTAGGTCTTGAGCTGATTTCAGAATGCCACCCCTGAGTGATTTGCACTCCAGCATGCGGTCATCTCATTCCCATTTCCCTCCATCTCCACTCCCATCACTTCTAAGAGAAAACCTGTGATTCCTCTTCTCTGTTCCATGTACACTTGTTTTAAAATGTGAGCCTAAGTTGGAGGGAGGCAGGAGGCAGTGGAATGTGACTTGTCTCCAGAACTCTCCTGAGCCAGGCCTTGGTTCAGCAATGCCACCCAGGCCTGGGCCACTGTTTACCACATCCATGCACTATACTCTTTGTGGTCCTGCTCAATCCCATCTGATGGAGACTCTGATACCAACTTCTCCAGTCTGAGACTCTGGTGTCCCTTCTGCTGTGAGGCCCACCCTGAACAAGCTATTTACAACTGGGATGTCACATGTCACCATTCCCAGCGCCTCTTGTCTTACTGTCCTTTTTCCTTTTCCTCACAGCACTATCACCCTCTCACCTTTTAATTCTAGCTGTTTCATTCTGACTTTTATCCCGACCTCTGACTCTCTTAACATCTTATTATTTGTCTCCTGCCTCCACACCCCCGCTATCGTCACCCCCCACTAAGAGACAACTCTGTAAGGCGGAGATCCTTCTCTGTCCACTGATGCATCTCAACCACATAGAACAGCGCCTGGCCCGCCGTGTTTAATGAATGTGCTGAATGAATATGTGCGGATTCTACATCTGAATTCCCTGAAATAGTTTGAGGGGTCGTTATTAGCTCAGTGCAGGTCTTACATCTGTGCTCTGCTACATTCTTTAACTTTATCACCATAAAAACAGGCCACTGGTAATTAGCAAAATTTCCAAAAGTTGCTCATCAGTTACTACATGCATGTGAAGAGAGGTACAATGTCCAAAACAATTGACTATCTTTATAATGGATCAAAATCCATTACTGCAAATATATCTGGAGCAGAAATTTGTATGACAGAAATGTCTAAATCTAGCCAGTGGCCCATTTATTTTAAATTAAGTTCTTATCCACAAAATCCTATTACAGCAAAGTGATTTAAAGAGATTCTTCATCTTCTCTTTAATGTAACTTAACCTGGGTATTAAGAAGACTTCAATTAAATAGTTTGATGAGGAATCTACATTTTATAGACCATAAGAGTAATTTAAAACAAATGGCACTAAGAGAAGGAGGCAAACCAGAGACTCTTAACTATAGAGAACAAACTGAGGGCTGCAGGGGGAGGTGGGGGGATGCCCACCACTCGATGGGTATTAAGGAGGCCATGTGCTGTGATGAGCACTGGGTATCGTAAGGAAGTGATATTGTACATCACTCTGTTGTACACCTGAAACTAATATTATACTGTATGTGTAGTATTAAATTTAATATAAATTTAAATAAAAACTTGAAACAAAAAAATTAAACTGGCACTTCTTAAACTCTGCTATTATGAAAACTCTCAATCATGTCCGTCTCTTTCTTTCTTTTTTTTTTTTTTGTGTCCGTCTCTTTCTAAAGTGTTTTTAGTAGTGACATAGGCAAGACTTGAGTGTTTGCTACTTACCTTTCACCTGCCTGTGCCCCCAAAAGGGAAAAATATTTCTGAAGGTTTTGAAGAGTTACTTAAACACCAATCCACATTTTTCTTGACAACATTAGCAACATACCACTACCTCCTCCCTTTAGGTCTAACCATGATCTATCTGATGGAATTAAATTAGTAAATCAATGAAGTGCCATTTCAGCACTGCTGGTCACCATTTTCTCTTTTATTAAAAGTCGAGTTTGCCTATACTCTCATTTTTTTCATGTTCAGCCATTATAATCTGTACAGATGATTTGAGCCACAAATGTATGGAGAGCATATTTTCTGAAACAAAAGGTCTGCTGTAGCAATTTGGGGAATAAAACACACATCGATTAGTATTCTGGAATTACCCTGACCTTAGGCATGCTCTCTTTCAGGAGACTCAGTTTCTTCATCCATCAGATAAGTCTGTTCACACCCACTCTGCAGTATTACTAAGGTTAAATTTCCAGTAGCATCTGGCACATGGAGGCTATGTGCCATGAATTATAATCATAATCATTCATTTGCCTGACTTGACCATCTATTTATTTGAGAAGTTTACAAAGGCACAAAACATAAATAAATCTCTTTTAAGTATGTTTAATCAATAGTTTTCATTGAAAACACTACATGGAGTCAGTGTTATCTTAAAACTCGAGGTCATTGAGTCACTGTCTTTATAGGTCCTGATAGGTTTAAGCGAAGTGACATACATATGAACCAGTTCCTCACTGTTATGGATTGAATTATGTCCCCCCCGCACCCCCGCAAAAAGATGTTAGAGTTCTAAACCCCAGTACATGTGAATGTGACCTTATTTGGAAATGGAGCCTTTGCAGACAATAGGGGTAAGATGAGGTCATTGGGATAGGCCTAGTTCAATATGACAGTGTCCTTATAGTAAAGGGAAATTTGGACACAGATACAGAGGCCCACAGGGAGATCCCCACACGGAAATGAAGGCAGAGATCAGGGTGATGTTTCTGCAAGCCAAGGAATGCCAAATATTGCCAACAAAATGCCAGCAGCCAGGAGAGAGGCCTGGAACGGTCTGTCACTCGCAGCCTGGAAGAGAATAACTGTGCCCGACACCCCATTCTCAGATTTCTAGCCTCCAGAACCCCGAGATACGAAATTTCTGCTTCTTTTAAGCCACAGGTTTGTGGTACTTTGTAACAGCAGCCCCAGCAAACTAATATAGTCCCCCAGATACAGGTGGCTGTTGAGGGGACGGGGGTAGCACCCATGCTTTTCTCAGCACTGTTGCTACATCAGGGTGCTGACCTGCTAGCTCAGGGAGGGTGAGCAGAGAATGAGGTGGATTTTCCACCTGACAATCTACATTTACCTTGTTGCCTGGCATCCAGGTGGAGAGGGAAAGAAGGTAGGTTGAAGACCAGCAAGTGTGTCGGAACGTTGCCAGGGAGAGGGTGGAGGTTCAGAGGTTTCCCGGCCTCAGCTTCAGGGAGAGAACTCTTGCCACCATTAAGGCAGGGATTTGGGGTTATTTTCCTCTCTCTTTATCAAAAGAAAGAAAGCTTTAAGCATTCACCCTTTCCACAGCTGCTGTGTAAACCGAGCTGCACCAGCAGCAGCTGAGCGATTGCTGCAGGGCTATCCTTTATGGGCCAGTCTTCGCCTGCAAAGGACCGGGAGGGCCAGACGGAGATTCGACACTCCCCACCTCTCCTACCCCCACTCAAGGCCCTTCTGTGGCTCATGCACCTGGCAGGACCATCAGCTGTTGGTGCTTATTCTTAACCAAGTGAAGTAGTTGAGTAGTTGAGTAGTTAAGTTGGAAAACATCCATCCCAGCACACATTTGGGATCTCTAAACAATGTGGTTTGCTAGTAGTCATTGTTTGCTAGTGTATGCCAACACTGAGCCAAGCATTGTGCACGCATATTTAGCAGACATTCATTCAACAGTGACTAAGACAGTACTATGTGCAAATCATTACACGGGTACAGGACGTAAAAGGATGAATTAGGTACAATCCCTGCCTAGGGCAGGCTCAATCTTTTGCTCCCCAGATAGACACTACACCTTTCTTCCCCGATTTAGACTATGCAAAAATCTCACTCTCCCAGACTCCCTTGCACTTGAGAGTCTAAGCACCCAGTTATGACCAAGCTCAAGAATGGAAAATTTGCTTTCCCACTAAAATAAGATGGATGGGATTATCTTCATCATGTTTCCTTTCTTCCAACCTTGATTTGAAGGTGATGGTTGGAGCTGCAACAGCCATCTTGAACCCATGGAGTGAAGATCCAAAAAGTCAGCGATGTCCTGATATTGTTGAGCCTCTGGAACACTACCAGCAGCCATTACCTATGTACTTCTTTTTAGATGAAGAAGGTAAATCCCTATTTGTTTAAGCCACTGTTAGGTTTTCTGTTACTTGCTGAGTGTACTTCAAAACAGATACAACTTCCTTGATGAAGTTTATGCTCTGAGGAGACAGACACAACCAATTTCCATCACAACAATGATTTAACTGGCGTTGTGATGAGGAAGGAGAGTCACAGGGCACTCGGAGCACGTATAACAGTTCTATCCATTTCCAGAGTCTGTTGTCTGGGAGCAGAACTAGCCACTTACCAGCCATAACGTTGGGCAAATTATTCAACCTTCCTAAACCACAGTTACTTCTGTAATCTGTGAAATGATGAATACAGGGACTCTTGGATGGCTCAGCGGGTTGAGCGTCTGCCTTTGGCTTGGGCCCTGATCCCGAGATCCTGGATCGAGTCCCGCATCGGGTTCCTTGTGGGGAGCCTGCTCTGTCTCTGCCTCTCTCTCTCTGTGTGTCTCTCATGAATAAATAAAATCTTTAAAAAAAATGATGAATATAATGTTCTCTCTCACAGGTTTGTTGTGAGGATGAAATGATAAAATGCACATAAGCTGGCTTCTAAGTTATGGCACATACTAAGCATAATTATTAGTATAACTCATCATTATTATATTATGCTATTGTATATCACAGGCATGCTGACTGATATCGCATATGTGTATTAGATATGATTGCGGTAGGAAGAATTTTTAAATGTCCCCAAGATTCCTGCTCCTTCACATATAAGCCCTATATAGTCCCCTCCCACATTTGGACAGAACTTGTGAATTTGGTGATGTATCTTTCCCGTGACTATATTATCTAATATGGCCTTGATAGTGGAGGGTTATCAGGGTGGGCCTGGCCTATGCAGGCAAGCCCTCCTGTAGTAGAGTTTTCTCCAGACGGCAAGCATCTGAGCAAGAAGTCAGAGAGCTGTGCTTCCGATGGCCTGAAAGCAGCAGCGACAATTATGCTGTGACTACCTGTGGGGGCCACGTGGCAAGGAACTGTGGACAGCCTCCAGGAACCGAGAGGGGTCGCTGGCCTACAACCAGCAAGAAAACAGGGACCTCAGTCTCTAGCAGAAAGGAAATGCATTCCGTCAACAACACATGAGCTTGGAAGAGGACGCTGGGGCTTAGATGAGCTAGCAGCCCCCGCCAACACCTTCATTTCAGCCTGGAGAGATCCTGAACAGAGACCCCACCCAAGCATGAGCTAAAGGCCTGTGACATAATACATCTCTCTTGTTTTATGGCACCAAGTTTATGGTAATTTGTTTTATGTAGCTATAGAAGATGAATATAAATATACATATATTTTCTAGAAGCATGTATTGCACAATATATTGCATCAGCATAAAGTGTAAGAGGTCTTTTCAAAGAGAGCGAAAAAAACAGAGGCTTCGAGAACATTGGAGCTTGTTGCCCTCCCCCTCGGGAATCCTGAGTGAGCAGTGCAGGTCCAGGCCGCTTTGCTCTGCACCAGCATCTTGTGTCACCCTGGAGATCCCCCAGAAAGCCCTGTCCTCATCAGCAGGGTCAAAGGTAAGAACTGGGCACCTGGAGGAGTGTGCAGGAGACAAGGCTGAGAGCACTGATGTCGTTTTAAGCAAACGATGCGGGTGCCGCACTCATCACTTCTGCTCACATTCCATTTTTGAGGATTTAGTCTTATGGCCACCCTCATCTTGGGGTTGGATGGGGATATGCTCAGAAGAGGAGAGAATATTCTGGTCAGTGATGAATAGTTTCCACCACAAATATGATAAAATAATAGCAATCTCCACACTACACTGCCAAATTCCTCTCCAGCCTTGCTCCTGCTGAGCACTTTGTTTTGATTACTTCAGAGAGAGCCAAATCTGATTGCAGAGAAGATACCTCCCGGTTTTGTAATGCTGAGTCATTCATGTGGCAACGTTGACCTCCGCCTGGAATAGCAGTGGCACTAACATTACCAATGAGCACGCTGCTTACCTCTCATTATAGCAATTCACAACCAAATGTACTCTTCTTGGTGCTTTGCAAACTGATACAGCTGTGTTCCAATCGTTTGCTTTATCCACCTACCCATCCTCACCTGTGAAATGGTGGGGGGTGGGTGGGGGGTGATTAAAGAGCAGAATGCAGACACCCCGCTGCTATAGCCTGGCATTTCCCTGACCCTCGCCTTTTCCCCCTTCAGAGGTTCTGAGGAAGAGTAATTATACAAGATTTGGGCCATTTTGCTATGATTTAGTCAACAGGCTAAGAGGGTGTGCACTACTGGACAGTTTTTTACTTGTGGCAAGAAAGATCATGAAGGAAGCTTCAGATTTTCTTTGGGGATTAGGGTGATCAAAACACCCCCTCTCATGAGGCTCCCCCAGGGACTGCAAGAGGATGGGTGCTTTGCAGGATGTGGAGAGAGTAAATTTTATTTGGTTGATTGGATAGTCACCCAATCAATGTTAATGATGGCGGTCACAGTATACATACCAGTGTCATCCACTTTAAGGGAAGGGGGAAATTGTCTCACAGGTTTTCAGAATTCCTATCACAGAATCTTATTAATGCTTGATCTTTTTTTTTCTGAAGCTGGACCTTGGCTTCAGAGTTATTTTTCAAAATATCGTGTACTTTGCTAACTGTACATAGCTCCCTGTGTTATTTCATCCATAAAACTTGTTTCTTTCTTTCTTTTTTTAAGATTTATTTATTTATTTATAAGAAAGAGACAGACAGAGAAGCAGGCTCCTTGCAGGGGGCCCGTGGTGAGACTCGATCCCAGATCCCAGGATCAGGCCCTGAGTCAAAGGCAGACAATCAACCGCTGAGCCACCCAGGCATCTCATAAAAGTTGTTTCTAATGCTTTTTTTCTCCAGGCTCTAAGTTGATGACACCACCAGGCCTCCAGGAAAAGTCAGTCTTCTGATAGGATTGTTATTGGTCTGCAAAAGTTCTAGGATTCTGATGTCATCTTTTATAAAGGAACACAAAACATCTCCCCAAATAAGCCCCTTCTCTTATCCTGTTCTCTGCTCCCACAGCAAACAGGCCATGTAGGTCTTAGCAACTTTATTTATTTAATTACTTACTTACTTATTTGACAGAGAGAGAGCGCAAGCCGGAGGAGCAGCAGAAGGAGAGGAAGAAGCAGGCTCCCCGACTGAGCAGGGAGCCTGACGCAGGACTGGATCTCAGGACCTCAGGATCCTGACCTGAGCCAAAGGCAGACACTTAATTGACTGAGCCAGCCAGTTGCCCCACCACATTTTTTTAAAAAAGATTTTTATATGTATTCTTTTGAGAGAGTGAGTGAGCGAGAGCACAAGCAGGGCAGAGGGCTAGAGGGAGAGGGAGAAGCAGACTTCCTGCTGAGCTGGGTGCTTGACGTGAGACTCGATCCCAGGACCCTGGGTTCACGACCTGAGCTGGAGGCAGACACTTAACTGATTGGGCCACCCAGGCGCCCCTTTAGCAATGTCTGAATAGTAGCATTTAGTCTTTTGTTTTCTTCCAAGAATATTTCTCAAGCGGCAGAATCCATTTCATTTCAAGTTAACTCATCCCAATTAGTGGTCCAAATCTTCATACGCTCAATTCAATCTGTGCAGAGGCAGAAAGCTGGACTTTGTAATTTCTGACTAGGGCAGTCTTATATGCAAGGGGAGATGGTGAACCCTATGGGATAACTCAAAGTATGGTAGATCTGCTGGCCAGCAAACCTAAGAAGGGGGCTGTGTATGGCTAGATAAAGAAGAAGGGAGGAAGGAGTATGACCCCTGTTCCCATCTCTTTCCCAGCATTTCTTAATTCCAAGGGCAAGGGATGGACCTGGGCTTTATTAAAATATTAGGCAAGCATCCTGGTGAGGCTATGGCCACCAGCAGTGCTAGGTCTCTACTTAACCAGATACATGGAAGGAAGAAATTACTTTCTCTTGCAAGTTCCTGCAAACACACGTTGCAGGAACTTAGCAGGACCGAGAAGGAGTACTCATTCCCATTACGGTTTGAGCTTCCACCCAGCCCTGATGGGTTGCTGAGGCAAGTCTGATGGAGAACCAACAAACTAATGATACCTTGAATTAGCCTGGCCGTTTGCAGTCTTCACTGCATTTCATGTCTTTTCTCTCAGATGCTCCTTTTAGCAGCTCGTGGGAGTAATAATACTAAAGGGAGCTCTATCGCTGAGCATTTAATGTGTGCCAAGTGTATATATCCTCGCTCATGGACTCTTCATGACACTCCTCAGAGTCAGGTTCTATCATTAGTCCCGTTTCACAGATGCGGCTTAGAGAGATTGAGATGCCCAAGTTCACCCTTTGGTAACTGAAAGGATCAGCTCTGTGAACCTAGACAGTCTGGCTCTGAAGCTCAGATGCGAAACCACTTGCGCCATCAACTCTTTGGCTTTTAGAGAACATAAGCAAGCAGTAACCAGCAGCATTGGAACTAAGACCTATTTGCCCTGCCTCCTTCTTATTTCAGCATTCTGCTGATTTGGGGGCCTCTGAGGTTTGTGCTCTAGATAATCATCGCTTAGATGCATTGTGGCTGTGTTTCCCCCCTGTGGTTGCTCAAGAATCAACCTTTTCTCTAAGGTCAACTTCAGGATTTGAAACCTTTAATTTCCTTCAAGCTGACATTTTACCATTTCATAGTCCCCAAGCCTCCTGCAGCTTGTCAAGGAGTGATTTCAGATATCCACTCCCCACAGCTCTGAGAACAATTCATTTTAATATTGGGATATTGCCCAGAATTCAAGAAAATGAGCATGATCCTTCCAGTCTGGCTTTTCATTCCACCTATTGTCTAAAACTATCTACAGGCATAAACTACTAGGTTAGAGGTGAGGAAAAAAATTTTAGTGTTCCAGATGATAGTCTTTACCTGTTTTTGTCTGTGTGTGTGTGTGTGTGTCAGGAAAACAAGAAGCCCAGATAATTGATGAGTTTCTTTATCCATTTGGATATTTTGTGATCGTGTAAACAATGGAAAAAAAATGTTCCTTAAGGTTTCATCACCAGTTGAAGGAGAATAGTATAAACCCTCCCCAATCTATCATAGTAGAAGTTGTTCAGCAGATCTAAAAGAAGTCCCTTGGGTCTAGGAAAAAGAAAAGTTTTAATTATTTGTGCCCGAGAAAGGCTTTGGAAGATTAATGTTAGAGAAGGTTCTATAATGGTCCTTTGGTAACCCAAAAGGATATATAAAATGGAGACAACAAATGCAGTGAAAATGTCTTTGGTGACTTAGCTCGAAATGAACAAAATTACAGCATTCTCCTGGAGACTTGGTCTTGATTGGATGGCAATTGATCAAAGAGGATCTTGAAAAAGTTGTTAAAGGGGCTCCTGAGTTAAACATTTATTTTCCCTGTTCCTTAAATTTCTGTATCTTTATGATGGATGCCCTTTTTGAAAATCAGTCAAAATTTAGAGTTGTCAACAGCTAACCTAGTAAGACATTTAAAATTAAATACAATAATGAAGTTCTATTCTAGGAAACATTAGTCAAATGATTCCTTTAAAAATAAGCATAAATGCTCATGACTCAAAGTCAATAACAATTCTAAAGACTGCTCTTGTGAAAAATAGGGCTATTTTTTTTTTTACAGTGTCAAAGTGGAACAGTATTTGCAAATTTAATTAAAGTTTAATTAAGGGGCACCTGGATGGCTCAGCTGGTTAAGTGTCCGACTCTTGGTTTCTGCTCACATCATGAACTCAGGCTCACGGAATCAAGCCCCACATCATGCTGAGTGCAGGGTCTGCTTGAGATTCTCTCTCACCCTCTCCTTCTGCTCCTACCCCCCACACACTCTGTCTCTGCCTTTGTCTCTCTCAAAATAAATAAATAAATCTTTAAAATTTTAAAAAATTATATGCAAAGGATTTGGTCATCTCCAACATACTTTTTTTTTAAAAAAGATTTTATTTATTCATGAAAGACACAGAGAGAGAGGCAGAGACACAGGCAGAGGGAGAAGCAGGCTCCATGCAAGGAGCCTGATGTGGGACTCGATCCCGGGACTCCAGGATCACGCCCTGGGCCAAAGGCAGGTGCTAAACCACTGAGCCACGCAGGGATTCCCTCCAACATACTTGATACAAATAATTTGGAAAGAAGAAAGGCGTTAACTCTAGTGGGCAATAGCTATACTGAGGAATAATGTGAAAAAGGATAAAGATCTTTATGATACATAAGCAAAAAACATTGCAATCTATTCTCTTCCTCCATTATCTGCCAGTATCGTCACATACCATAGCCCACACAAAGCAGAGCCTTTCCTCAACCTGGACTTCTTATTTAAGGATTACAATGTATGAGGGAAATAAACTCGTCACACATTACATTTCCCCAATCCTCTGTAATTGTTTTTAAAGATTTCATTGTGAAGTGATCTCTACATCCAACATGGGGCTTGAGCTCACGACCTTGAGATCAAGAGTTATGCACTCCACCGACTGAGCCAGCCAGTTGCCCCTAATTCTCTCTATTTTTGGATCTCTTTGAAAAGGCGTCTTAGACTTTACCTGATGCAATGCCCTAGCTAATTGCTTTAGAATGATATCCTTGCCTTGCCCAAAAGAATTGACCTTTTGATATGTATCATTTAAGTTACTTGCTTCACGGAGGTCTGATGCCCAATCTATTGGCAGTGTTGAAAATCATGAAATAGAAAGAGACGAAAGTGTTTTGGACAAGATGACATTGTCAGGAAACTCTCTTCCATCTCACTTACTTCTGTGATGATGGGATAGGCTGCTACTGGGAAGACACTGGGCAAGGTATTGTCATATTTTGACTCATAAGAATTTCACAAAAACAACTCTTTCCCAAATAAGCTTGAACAGGTTGAGTATGTGACTTTCTTGGTGTGGGGCTGCCACATCCTAATAAAACCTCCCAAGTTTCTGCTATTCTGAGGTCTGTCAGTTTCATTTATTCCAGGACCATGAGTGGTCAAAAACAATCTTCAAAGGGAAAATGGGGCTCTTGGCTACTTTAATATTGTACTTTATGGTCCATTTTAAATTTCATTTTCACAACAATCCTTCAAGATAGATAATACTCGCTCATCTTCCAGATGATAAAACAAGCACTAAAGGACAAGAAACTTGCCAGAGGCTAGTGAGCTGGAAAGAAAAAAAACCAGGATTCGATCCAGGTGGGTTTGCCTCTAGTTTCCCCATTGACTCTTTCATCTTCCTCCTTTTGTGTCCCGTTGGCTCTCCTCTACCGCTGCCAAAGCTGGAGGTTGGCATTTAACAAGGGGTTGGGAAGGATGCCAAGACAAGAACAACACCAAGGGGATAGAACAGAGCTGCTTGTTAGAGGCGTCTCCCATTTGCTCAGGCTGTTCAATGAGATTGAGAGACAGAGTGTGTAATGGGAAAACAACTGGTCTTGAACACAGACCATGGTTCAAATTCCTTCTCCACTATTACTGAATGATACCAATGCCTGGAATCAGGTACATGTGACACTAGACTCCTAGGAGACCACATAACCAATGGGCCACAGCCCCTCTACTAAATCTACTGCATCTCTGTCCCTCCCAAGGATGTGCTCTGGTCTCCAATTCAACATTAAGGTTGAGCCTCTCCTGCTTTACTCGGTTGGTTATTAGTGGGCTCCGACACCTCTTTCCTAGTCCTTCTAGGCCTGAGAAGTCTTTGTGGTGGCAACTTACACACAACCTCCTTAGTTTTCAGCCTTTAACTTTTAGTCAGAATTAGAATTGGGCTTGTTGTGGCTTGAACTTCCTGACTTGGGCTGTAGATTCCTCCCTAGGACCATCCCAGTCCCTTTGTTCTCAGTTTTTTCTAATCCTGCTACTTTAGCAGTAGCTTTCTTTCTCCTCCCAGCTATAGCAAGGAACTAGCAGCTACATGGATGGCTGTGGCTCCCCAGATCATTTCCGAGGTGGCCCCGGGACACACACTGGGTTGCACTGGGCATTTAAGGGAACTTGTACTCACCTGAGATTTGCACAATTTGCCTTCAGCCTGGATCACCACATTCCTTTCTACTGTGGTGAGGACAAAACAGAAATTCTCCAAAATTAACAGATAAACCTGCTACTTCCCCAGTGAACACCTTTCTTCCCACCCACCAGTCATTCAATGTCTACATTTTAACAGACAGTATCATATTTTCTGAAGCTTTTTGGAGGAAAAGGAGATGAAATCGGGTTGAGAGTATCATTACACTCCTACAGAATAGATTCCATTTGATAGGCTATAATTTTTAGAATAAGCTTCTCTCTTGACACTAGAGTTCCTATTGCCTCTGCAGAGAAATGTATTATTTGCTGAATCGTTTTAAACTTTTTTATTATGAAAAATTTTAAGTGTATATATACCAAAGTGTAAAAACATGTATGATGAACTACCATCACCAGCTTCAATATTTGTCAATTCATGGCCAATCTCCTTTCATCTCTACCTTATCTCTATCCTCTATCTCCTGGATTATTTTTATACAAATCCAAGAGTTTATATCACTATATCTATGAATATTTTATATTGTTTAAAGATACGGATTCTTCTGAAAAAATAACCACAATGCTATTATTAGATCTAAAAGTTAGTAATAGTTCCCTAATATTATCAACTACCCAGTCTTTGGATTTGTTTCTTTTTTTTTTTTTAAAGATTTTATTTATTGATGAGAGAGAGAGAGAGAGAGAGAGAGAGAAAGCAGACTCTCCACTGAGCAGAAAGCCTGGGGCTTAATCCCAGGACCTGGAGATCAGACTTGAGCCAAAGGGACTGAGCCACCCAGGCACCCCTGCTTGTTTCCTAAGACGTTATTTGCTTACATTTGTTTTACTTTGTTCAAATCAGAAGCCAAAGGCGTATATTACACGTTAATATGTCTCTAAAGTTTTTCGTAATATACTATACGCGTCTCCTTTCCTTTTTTGTTTTTCTTGCAATTTATTGAAGAAAGCAGATAATGTTCCCTGTAGAATTTTTCACATTCTGGATTTTGCTGATTGCCTTTGTGTGATATCCTGTCTCCTGTGTTTCCTATAAAATTGGCAGTTGGATCTAGAGGCCTTGATAAGAATCTCTCCCAATTTTTTACAAGAATACTTTGTAGTTAGTGGTATGTGTGTGTGTGTATATCTATGTTTTTTTTTACATAAACATTCTTAGTTTATTAATCCTCTTATGAAAAAATCTGCACAATCACCACAGATAAAGTCACTGTAGAACCTTTACTTCTTCTGTTCTCCAGCCTCCACTCACTTTTTGCCAGCACTAACATTGGCTCTTACAGTTCCCTGACTTGCTTCATTCTGTTCTTGTGTTCCCTTGACTGTTTTCTTGAGGTATTCTTCTCATACAGGCTATGTTTTACAAGTCTATGTTTGGATTCATTTTTCTTTACGTTGTCCAAGGAATCGTAAATCATGCCAAAGCCAGCTGTCTTGCCATCACCAAAATGGGTTCTGAATCCAAATACAAAGGCGACATCTGGTGTGGTCTTGTACGTTTTGGCTAGTTTTTCCAGAATTTCTGTCTAAGGTACTGTCGCCCTTCCAGGGTAAAGAACATCAATGACCACTTGTTTCTGCTAAAGTAGTCAGTTGGTCATGAACTTCGTGGTCCAGATAGTTACTGTGTCATTAGTGATGGTGGCCAAGCTTCAAGCAGCCAGAGAGGAAGAGAGCTGCATATATATTTTTTGTGTCATCTGACGAGGCACTGAGGGTGTGGTTGTTTCCCTTTTTGTAATGTTAACTTCCACCAGTGGGTTCCAGTATTGTCAACTTGATCCAGTCTTTAGAAAGTTCCCCATTAGTTTTTCACTTAATGATTTTTCTTTAAAAGATTTTATTTATTTATTCATGAGAGACCAGAGAGAGAGAGAGAGAGGCAGAGACACAGGCAGAGGGAGAAGCAGGCTCCATGCAGGTCTCCAGGATCAGGCCCTGGGCTGAGGGTGGCGCTAAACCACTGAGCCACCCCAGGCTGCCCATTCACTTAATGATTTAAAAGCTATTGGGCAGCTCGGGTGGCTCAGGGGTTTAATGCCATGTTTGGCCCAGGGCCTGATCCTGGGGACCTGGGATCGAGTCCCACATCAGGCTCCCTGCATGGAGCCTGCTTCTCCCTCTGCCTGTGTCTCTGCCTCTTTCTCTCTCTCCTCTCTGCTGTGTTGTTCATAAATAAATAAAATCTTTTAAAAAAGTAAAATAAAAATAAAATAAAATAAAATAAAAGCTATCGATGGTCATTGCCCAGATTCTTTATTTTATTAGGAATTGCAAAATGGTAATATTTGAATCATATGGTCTTTTTTGCCTGTATCAGCTGCAACTCAGTAAAACAAAACAAACCTTCCCTCATCAATTCTTTCCATTACAGACCATGGAAAGGCAAGGGCCATATGCTAATCTAAATTGAGAAACTCTGGAAGCATAAAAAGGGATGCTGGCAGAAATGTGATCAAAGTTTGAAAAGTGGTCAACAACAACAACAAAAAACCCTGAAAGAACTAAAGTAGAACAGACAGGGTTGTGTAGAGCTACCCAAGGCTACAAACGCAGGAAGCAGGGAGATGGGGTCATGGAGCAGTAGAAATCTGACAGGGCAGACCAGAGAGAATGGAGGGCCACTGAATCAGCACCAGTGACCACAGTGAGAGGACTCTGGAACTAGAACTAAACAGGTAGGGCTGGGAGCCAGAGAGACAATCTTGAGTAAACGTGGGATCAAAGGGAAGAATGTGAGCCAGCAAACCCTGCAGCGAACCTCGAGAGGGAGCTTTTGAATGAGAGCAAGGGGTTAAACTACAAAACCTAATTTAAGTAAAAGCTACTGTGCATCCGTACATTGACCAACCACATACAGTGCGTGAGCTAAGATGTGTTCGCTTCTGTTGTTAGGTCATCCTGCTGGGCATGTGTCCCAACACAAAGTGGAGAAAGGGACAAGGGAGGGAAAGGCTTGGATTCAAGGATACAATATTTGGAAGGGAAACTTTTCAGTGCTTTCTTTTTCTCCGGCAGCAGCCCAAAGACACTAGGAAAATTCTTTAGAGATTGTGCAGAATCTATAATAATCCCAACAGAAAGTCATGGTTGACATAAATATTTTCATATTCTGCCTTAAGCTAATGTAATAGTGAATTCTACTTAACAATTATAATAAAATTTTTTACCATTTATTTTAAGGGAAAGTATAATAAAATCATCAGAAATTGTAGTGTTGTAAGAAAGGATCTTAAAGGTCAGATAGTTGTAGTCCTAGATGAGAATATTAAGACAAAATTCTCATTCTATTAAAAAAAAAAACAGTTGACATTTAGATGAACTAATTCAACAGAGGGCCAAGCTCTTGCCTTCTGGGCATAGAGAAATAACAGCTTTATGAAAGAGTTTTAATAATAAAAAGTAACAGGAAAAACAAACATAACTCACAAATATTGCACATTTTTTGCAAGAATTATTCTCATATTTTATGAAGTTGCCTACTTGATTTCCCTTTTAGAATCAGTTCAAGCCAACCTGCAAAATATTAATAGTGAGTCAAGAATCTAGCATGAACACAGAAGTATTTTGAACTGAAATAGAAAATCAAACATGAATTTGGAGAAGATTATATATATATTTTTATTAAACATAGCTTCAATAATCTACCCTTAACTAGAAGAGAGAAACATTATGCTTTTATTTTTATTTCTTCTTCCTCTTCTTTCTTCTTTCTTCTTCTCCTTCTTTTTTAGGTAGGCTCCATACCCAATGTGGGGCTTGAAGTCACCACCCTGAGAATGAGAGTTGCATCTTCTACTGAATGAGCCAGCCCAATGTACCCCTCACTTCTTTTTTGAGAAGTTTTATGTTTTTGAAAGATTTTTTTGGCCATTTTTATCCATCTTTTTATTTTAAATATGATATTAAGTCCACTGAGAAACAAAGCTTCCCAGACATTGCATATTTTCACCTAAATATTGTGATCATTTGTAACATGTATTATGACGGAATGGCCATAGCCTTAACCTCACCCTGTTTCTTCTACTTTTTTAACTACTAAAGGAAGCAACTTTTTCAAAATCACCTCCAAAAAAATCACTTTTAATGTTTTAAAAAGCATTTGAAAGTACTTTCACTTTCTCAAAAAGGCAAATCCTTATTATTAATATTGAGTATTTAGGGCAAGTTCACACAAGAAGTTGCAGCTCACTCTTCACAAACATTCCTCCCCTAGATATACAATCTATTGTCAGGGAAAGGCCAGAGGAACATCGATAAATGCATACATAAATCAGAAAATATGCATTTAAGCATAACATGTTAATCAAAATAATGTATTTGGGACAACCATTTTAATGGATATCTCCTAAGGCACTATCATCTCTTGAAATTATGTGTGTGTGCGCATGTGTGTTTGCTCAGATGATACCAGAATAGCCATTAAAATATGGGGCATTATTTTGACTATATAAATGAATAATTCTATAACTAGCCTCAGTAAATTTAGAGTTACTCTCTTCTCCCCTACGATAGTTTTAAAACATACTTTTAATTATGCTGTGCAGACACTTGTGAGCTTAAATGAACCAAATGTTGCTCTTGCATGTGTGTCAGACTAAGCCACAAATATTGAAGGTTCTACTCCAATAGAAATAAAACAAAGGTTCCTGGGTGGCTCAGTTCGTTGAGCAACCAACTCTTGGTTTCCGCTCAGGACATGATCTCATGGGCCCTGAGATAGAGCCCTGCCTCCACATTGGGTTCCCACTCAGTAGGGAGTCAGCTTCAAGATTCTCTCTGCCCCACCCCCTGAGTGCGAAAGGGTCTCTTTCTCTTTGTCTCTCTCACAAATAAATAAATCTCTAAAAAAAAATTGAAATAAGACAAGTTCTGAATACCTCACTGTTCTTATTTTAACAGAAATCATAATATATTTTACCTACATCTTGGGGATATTAGTCAATAGCCAATAATTTTGAAGTAGTTTTCACATCTAAATATGATATGACTTATCTGGACATGAAATCTGGACATGAAATCTCTTAAATAAGATATGACATATCTATAGAAGATATGATTACAAAACAGTCACATAAGCTCCAGCCAAGCTTGAAAACATGTCTTATTATTGTAGTGGGACTTCCTCTGAAGACCTGAGTTACTGTGTAACCGCCACCACCTCAACACTGCTCTAACCAAAGAAGCTAGCACTCATTAGAAATTGTTTGCTCTTGGGAATGATTGTCACATTTTTGGTTAAAGTTTAAAAAAAAAAGGTGTGTAAAAATGGACTGACCCGATTTAGAGAAGAATTGATCATTTCAAACTGCCCACCTTCTTTACTTTTGTGGAGAGAAGCAAAATGTGTAAGAGAGTGTGTGTGTGAGTGTGTGTGTTCCTGAAAGTTTACTTTAAACTGGAGATAAGGTTAGCAATTTTACAGAAAATAGCTCTGTGTTTTTCCATGGATCAGTGATATGGTCATTTTTGACCTCTTGCAGCGCAGCTCAAATAATGAAAAAAAAATTCAAGTTAGACTTGCCATTCATTCTAAAGCAAAACTGACTTTCAGATCATTATCAGAAAAAAAGCTCGGTAAACAAACTTTTGAACCATGAAACAACTAACTCCCAGGCGGTGCCTCCTAGAGCCAGGCAATTCTAGCCTTCATTTTGGAAAAAAAGAAAACAATCCTACCGCAGCAAGGCTGGGTCAGCATCTCGGTTCTCTCACCTTTTCCCTCTTCATGATAGGAGTAGGATGCTATCTCCACGTAGTTCTAGTTGAGCCTGGAAGTTGAGCCAGTTGAGCCTGGAAGCCCCCTTTCCCAATGTCTGTTGTTGTGTGTGATGTGTTCATAATCACTCCTCAAGAGATATTGAGCATTTTCGTGTAGCAATGTTTACTCTGAGGGATGTGGAAGGAAGAGGGGTGTGGGAATTAGTTTTCTGCTGCGTACTTTATAGGAGTAGAGCATGAGGTTTGGTTCATGTTTCCATGTTTACACATTTAATATGTTCCAATTTTTCTTTTTTTTTTGTTTCAATTTTTCAACTTTAAGTTTTTCCAATAAAAAAAAAAAAAAGATGAACTGCTGTGGGAAAGGATTTCATATGGCGAAGGGGTGAAGTGGCTATCAGTTGTCCTTGATCCCTTAAATGTATCTGATCATGTTGGAGTGTTTTCCGTCTTTGTGACATCTGTACTTTAAAGGAGCCCGTGAATATAAAGCCTACTCATCGGTGACATCAGAGTGTACCAAGAAAGATTAGGTTGCAGATTTTTCAGCATGATCTGGGGCCTAGTAACTACAGGTGATTTTTATCGGATTAAAAGTCTGGCAGTCTACTGATACATCGATATCAGAATTCCGTGCAATTCCAAACTTGTAAATAGAGCTTAAAAGAAAAAAACCTAAAAAAAAAAAACCTAAAAAAAACCTAAAAAAAAAAATAAATAAATAAAAAAGAAAAAAGAAAAAGAAAAAAACCTGACAGAAATGTTGTAAAGTTGTAGCTGTTAATGTTTTATTCTTTTTGCTGTGGACTTTGAATATATTATTTAAAGAACTGATTGGAGGACACCTGGGTGGCTCAGCGGTTAAGCATCTGACTTTGGCTCGGGTCATCATCCTGGAGTCCTGGGATCGAGTCCCACATTGGGCTCCCTGCAGGGAGACTGCCTCTCCCTCTGCCTGCGTCTCTGCCTCTCTGTGTGTGTCCCTCATGAATGAATAAATAAAATCTTAAAAAAAAAAAAAAAGAACTGATTGGAAAACAGTAGCCTCAGGAGAACGGAGAGGAATGGGGTTAGTCTCTGTAGGGCCCTTTCAATACTAGCTGATCTTGCGTTCCCATGTGGGGTGGCGTCCTCCTGCTGCCTCTTCAGGGACCTTCTCCAAGCCTTCCTTGTAAGTATGCCTCCTGAAGAACAACTCCAGGTCTGGGTTCTGCTCTCTCCCAGGTCTCCTGGAAATTTTTACCTGCTCGGCTGGTTGCTGGTTGGTGAAAAATGAATAAATCAATCTCTGATTATGTCATGAGTAAGTTAATGTGTGGCACGCCCCAAGTATGTTTCAACGTGGATTTCATGAGACCGTGACTTGACCCATGATTCTCTTTCTAGGAGTAGAAAGTGTAATCTCAGTAAAAAAAAAAAAAAAAAAAACTAACATTGCAGTGATCTCATGGTCTCACGATGATATTTAGAGGCAGAAAAAAAGAATTATTGCTCAGAAAAATACACGGTTTGGCAGGGATGTCAAGCGATCGGGATCCTTGAACAGAACAGGTGGAGAAGCAGCAATTACACTTCAATCTCCTGACCCCAACTATACTTTCTTTAACAGAAAGAAAGCTCTTTTAACACGCTTTAAGCCCTCTTTAAAGCATACATGCTAGAGTGAATCTTTTGGGGAAAAAAATTCTGTTTTGGTATCTCAATTAATCTAGAAGTATGGTATAATCATGAACAAGAAAGTCTTACTCTTGGTTTAGTAGATACAGCTTAATAAATTATATTCTCATGAAGTGCCGCTCAAAGCAGGAAAAATTGCTAGTCTTCCATTCTAACCGAAAGCCTTCCTCTGAACAAGTTGTTAGAACACGTTCAGAGATGCCTATCATGGGAACATATAATAGGATAAATTGACTGTGGGAGAAGAAGGCAGGGATTAGTCACTCACAAGTTGGCAGCATGAAGACCAGGTAAAGAACTGCACATCAACCTATCGGGAGGTGAACTGGCACGCCGCCCTGGTTTGGGTGGGCACTTATTTTTTAATGAATTAATAAGTTTTCCGTAGACTTTGTTAATGAAACTGCAGGAAAAAGAAATTTAAAATACAATTTAAAAAGGAGACCTAAGAGTTTCTCTATTCATGGCATATTCTTAGGGATATTAATTGCCCCATGAAGAAAACAACGATGAACTCCTTCGAATAAAGCCTGAAATTAGAAAGTGGACAAGGACCATATCAAGTATCAAATACAGACTTGATGGGCACACCCTTGTTTCCTGATGCAACCACTTACCCAAAACACCTGGTCTAGAGTAAATTCTCACTTGACAGCCATCCCGGTTTTCAAGTTCCAGGGATGCCCAAGATAACTAGTCTGCTTCCTATAAGGCTGCTTTCTTTACTTAGTGTTTCTGAGATAAGGCTTATGCCAGCAAATAGTTGATCACTAACCCACTCCTACTGATCTGCCCATATCCTATGCTTCATGGATGTAACCGTGTAGGAGGAGGATGAATCGGAAGTGATTTTAACCACCCGAGGAAGAAAAAGGTCCTTCTGAGGCTGAAGGAGTTTGGAGGCAGCAATGAATGAATGCTCAAAAAAGGAAATTATCTCTTTCTGGAACAGAGGTGGTGGGAGTGAATAAATGCAGATGCGGCCATTCTTAAAATTCCCAATCCATTCAGTGTTTGCAAAACCTGAGCACGGCCACATCTCCCCAGGATCACTGGTGTGTACACCAGAGGGGACGTATTCAGAAGACTAAAGACAAATTGCACGGTGATCTTTCCTCTTACCAGTCCTTTCTTGTTTCCCTCTCCTTAGCCTTGTTTAATCTGATGGAATGGGCTCCTAAATCTTGCTGGTTGCCTCAGCCAGGACCCAGTTCATTGTCCATTATTTCCTCAAGGCGTGATGGTTTTCTCCAGGAGACATGTAAGCACAATACAGAACACAGAAGTTTTCCACTGCCCCTGCCATGTAAACCCAATTACAAATTTCTTGTTAAATCTCATTACGAAATATGCAAACCTATATGAATATGTTTGGTGTTTTGTTGTATGCCCTTAATATTTTTTTTTGAAATTACCAGGAAAGAATAGATTCTAAAATGCAGTGGTTCATCCCTCAGACCTCATTATTCTGTCCTCACAATGTGCATCACAATGAAATGACTGACTAAGGACTCTGAATACAAGTAAATATAGAAGCTCTATGTAAATACGCTTGTCGAATCAGGAGAAAGAAAGAAAAGGCTCGGAGGAGTTGTTTATGCTTTCTTTCATCTGAAGTGCCATTTTCTCTGTACATCAGATAGCATATTGATTTTAGTGTACTTCAATTCTCAATTTTCCATAAACCATAAAAACCTTAATGGCTTCTCCAAAGCTCAAGTGAGAAACAATCAATTAATTTTCCCAGTAGTTCAACTCTGTCAAAATTAAAGTGCTATTTTAATGAATTTTTCAGACATTTAGGATCTACACAGCAGCAGCGTAATGCCAAAAAGGCTTTCTTTAACCATGGCAAGAAAAGTTTAAATATATACCAATTAAATAGGGGGTTCAAGTGTTTTAACCTTTATTATAGACACGAAAATGCAAGTCGCTTTACACTGCATTTTTCTAGGCTTTATCCTGAGTCCCCAGCAGCTCTGAACAGAACTGTTGCAGAATCATCTATAATAAAATAATCAAATGCATCAGCTACTACTCCTGGGACACATTCCTCTATATTGTGATTTGAAGAATAACAAAAAGGGCCGTCCTATTTTCTCCCACAGGCCCATAGCTTACCTTGGAATTCCCACTGCTAACACCACCTCTATGAAATGAGGCTTTTTTTTTTTTTTTTTGGAGGCCACAGTAAAATTCCTGGAAGGACAGAGGTCAGAGAGCTAACATGCTCTCATTTGCACAAACGTAGCCAACAGTACATTAGCATGGATTCGTTTATCAGATTGGTTAACTGTCACTGAAAAAGAAAAACACAGAGATTACAGAGGTGGAGACAGGTGCAGTTGGGGGAAGCTGGAGGGGAGGTGGGCCGGTCTCTGTCTCGAAGGGACAACCTGGACAGCTCCCGGGCGAGAGATCCAAGGGTGGTGATGGAAAGAAGGATGCTAATAAGGGTCAGGACTTGAAAAGGCTGTGGGCAGCCTCAAATACAATCTCTTTCAGGCTGCTCTGAGTATGACTAAGAAGGTAAAACACTAGAGCAGTAATTGGAATTGTGAAATGAGTTAAAAATAGGACTAATTACAGGCGGATAGGACCTCCTAGCCTGTTTCCTTAGGAGAATATGGACTGACAAATATTTGCCTGACAAAATTCACTCTGTGTGGGACATGAGGAAACTTTCTGTGATCCTGAGACAATGCCATTGTGGTGTCTCACCTGGGTGCTGTTCAGGTTTTGGTTTTTTTCTTTTTTTGGTTCTGTTTTTGTATTTTCTTCTTTGTTTCTTTTCCCACTTGGGTTATAATGTAAAACTCATTTAATAACTTAGTGAACTTAGGGAAGTTGTTTTGAGGAGTCTAACTGGTTTATAATGTCCTCATTTCAGGGGACTGGATCGCTTCTAGTTCCTTCACAAGGAGGAGGAGGCACTTAACCTCACACACAAGCATTAAGCAGACTCATTTGCCATTTGGCCTACTTCCGGTTAGATTTCAGGGTGGCTGTGGAGGGTCACATTTCTCCTGGCTCCTCTAGTCCATTGTTCATTAACATTTTGAAGTAATCCCTTTGTCTACCTGTGAGTCATCCATAGGCATTTCCAGAGTACAGGGGTTCTCTGATTTCCTAGTAGGAGGGGAGCTTCCAAGTCAAGCCCTGGCCCTCCTTCCTGCTTCCAATTTACAGAAAGTGGGTTGGGTATTTCTCCCAGGAAGCTGGGAGACTTGCCTGAGGGTTTCTAGGAGGAGCGAGCTATTGTCATTGTGAAATAAGTGCATTTATTTCTCCCCCACCTTCGTTTCCAGCCACAGAGTTTCTGGAAGTTTCAGCTACTATGTGGGTGGGCACATGGAAGGTGCTGATTATTATTCAGGGCATAAATAAAAATCAGAGGCAACCCAGTCACTGAGGGCAAGAAGGAAAATCACATCATAAATCTCCTAAGTTATTCTCCATTTACATAACCAGTAGCAAATATCACCGTAGCGCTTAAATAATGTAAATATAAACCGGGAGTGACTCTATCCATGGATCTTAATGAAACATCATATATAATAAGTGTGGAATAAAAAGGCTCATTGAACAGATTTTTTTAAGTCAAAGAGAATATAAACAAATGCTCATACATGCATAATACATATGTGTCAGGCACTTTGTGTTCAATGCTGTTTCAGGCTGTAAAAATAAATAAGTTTACAAATCCTTAAGGGACCTTTTTCTTTTTTTTTATCTTTTGGTACATCAAACAGCAACTGCTCTGAGGTTGGTGTTCCTGGGATTTCAATAGATTGACTGGGCGGGCTGGGCCTCACAGCTAGTGTAGAAATGAATGCTGCTTAGTGATACGGTAAAGGGGAGATAGATTTGTCTTCACAAAATGCTTTGTTCATGCTCTTTGCAGGGACTCCCTGCAATTATGATATAATCTATTTATTTCCTCCCAGATGTTCACTCACCGTTAACTTTGAAGTAGGCGAGTGAGCACTGTTGTGTATTTCTTACATATGGGAACACGAAAATTCTAGAAAACTCACATCATTCTCAAGTAGCTAGGCTGGCGGAAGCGAGAATGAAACTCAGACTTCTCAAATTCAATTTCTTAGCCTGTTTACTTCACAATCGCTGCTAGGTATTCTAACTCCAGAGTAGTTGGGGGAAAAAGATTCTCAAGTCTTTAGCATTTGTTTCCACTACTGTTTTTAGTTTCTAAGATTTTCCAATTAAAACTGTAATACTGTTTTTTAGAAAAATTGAAAAATACAAAAATTTATGATAAAACCAGAATAAAGTTCATAGATAATGTTAATACCCAGACAGAACATATTTTGATGTATCTCTTCCCTTCAAAAAAAAAAATTGGGTTCAAAAAAAAATTGAGTTCATACCGTACGTATATATTGCTTTTCATTAGTATAGTCGGTCATCTATATTAACACCTACCATTATTTTATGTACTGTCAGGAAACAAGAAAAAGAAAACTGCCAGTATTATGACACAATGCTTCACCATTTAGAATTATTATCTTATACTTACTGAAAGAAATTCTTTAAACATAATTTTATCAAATCTCTTGATTTATATAAATAAAAACTAAGTGACGCTAATTGGTTAGGCATTCCTAAAATTTTTTCATATTCAGAATAAACCTCAGTTCTTATGATTCATTCTGTGATTCAGACTTTACGATATGTATGTTTTTCTACAGTTCTCTTCTGTCTCCACTAGGGTGTTGGTGATACAGCATTTCTTCAAAGTTTTCTGCTATTGTCTCCAGAGCTTGCCTTGAAGCTGACGTTCCCCCATCTGCAAGTTCTAATATGCATGAAACTACAAGAAATATGATTTTAGATATGTAAAAATATGAAAAAGGATGCATCTTAGACTCTATGATATATCACGAATGGACTCCTTTTGTTCCCGTGAACTCTATATCATGAGAATTTACTGTTGTCTTTTAAATTCATGATATTTAAGGGCTTTACAATAGTTGGTATAATTTATGTAAACAATTCCCTATTATGGGACATTTAGGACCTCTTCAGTTTTTTGCCATCATAAATAAAGATATGCCACGCATCTCCGAATATCTTTGGCTACGTCTTTGATAGTTTCCTTAAGAGAGAGTCCTAAAAACAGCATAACTAGGTAAAATGACATGTAGTTTGCATGCCCTATATGTTGCCAAATTGCTTTCCAAAATGGTTGTATCCATCTGTATGCTAATCAGGAGAATATGTGGGCACACTGTGTTGTCTAACCAATGGTTTTCCCTATTCACCTACTGTACGTACAGGTTAAATCTTGCCTCTTGACCAATCTACCCTTTCCTTTCATTTCTTCCTTTATTTTTATTTATCACCTGTCAACATGATAAGTAACTCCTTTCCCTTTTTAGTACTTACACCTTTACTGATCCTGTGAATCTCAACCAGAAAGCTCTCAATCATTGCTTAGCCAATCTATCCTAGAGGTAGCTAGCTACCTTAATTTTTCCCTCTGAAGTCAGCTTCCTTAATCACTTCACTGTTCTAATTTTTTAGATACTCAAGGGGCTAAACCTGAATTCATTATTAGAAACTTTTTTTTATGAAGGTAGGAACCATCTATTTAATTTCCTTGATGAAATGCTTATTTATGTCTAGAACTCTATTTAGTCATTTTTGCTCTTGTTCATAATACTAATATTGATACTACTAATAAAAATCACTGCTCTCTATCCTGACCTAAAAGGTTGCTTTCTGAACCATTGTCAAGCCTTGTTGAAATAAGCTAGGTAAAATCATCCATCACTAGCATATTTACGGGCCGTGTCTTCATGATCATTGGATATGTATTTAGGAAATGAAAACTGTTCTTAATATGGATGCCTTCAGCAAGCTTCTATTGAGCACACACTATAACAAGTAATGCTTGATGCCTGTGGCAATGTCAAGAAGCAGAAGACTCCTGGCCCTGTGATAATAATATGTAAAATCTACTAGCTTCTTCCTGTGAGCCAGGCCCCGGTCTAAGTGCTTGATGTGCATAAACACATTTAAATCCACTCAACAATGATATGCGATTTGCCTTGTTAATATCTGTATTTTATAGATAAGGAAACAAAGCAGGGATAAGCAAGTGGCTGCCCAGGATCATACAGACGGATTTGAACCTAAACGATTTTATTTCAGAATTGGCTTGTTTAGCACAGGCTTTCCCGTAAAAACTTAGTGTGTAATAGGATAGATCAGACTTACACATAAGTTGCAATTAAATACTATAAACAGGAAGATATAGTAGTGTAGGGCGGTTGAGGAGATGAGAGAAATATAGATGCAAAGGAAAGGTAGGGTATGAATAGGACTCGAAAGATGGAAACAGTATGGTTTGGGAGAGAAATAAAAGTGGATGGTTTAGCATGGAGTGGAAAGATAAACTCTGGAACCCAACGTCCCTGGATTCATATTCTGACTACGATACCTATTAGTTTCAAGGCAACGTCCCCTGGCCTCAGGCACTCAACCCATCTTGGTTTTAATGAGCAAAGTTATGAAAGTTTGGAAGCATTATGGTATGTTCAGGGGATGAAAATAGTGAAAGGTAGAGTGAGTGCAAGGGGGGTATTGGGGCAACTTAACAAGTGAGGGAGGGAAAGAAGGGCAGGCATTTGTGTGGAGCATTGTAGCTGAAGACAAATGAAGTAGGTATGAGGAATTGTTGGAAGATTTGAGATGGAAGACAGATAACTTGTCATCATTTTACTAAGATGGAAACATAACAACAAGGTTGGCAGGGGTGTGGTTTGGAGTAAGGACAGGCTGAAGAAGTGAATACGGGAGAGGCTACTGATATGGCCCAGGTGAGAGATGATACAGGCATGAATCAGGGCAGGTTTCATGGAAAGGAAGGAGAGAGATTCCAGAATACTTTCAAAGGTAGATTTGAAAGAACGTGGTAACCAATTGGAGATTTGGGATTGAGTCAAAATGTTCCTCAGATTTTCACCCCAGGGGCCTGAAATGATGATAATGCCTTTTGCAGAGAGAAACTGCAGTTAATTTAGGAATGAATCAGAGTTGAAAATTTGGGTGTCAGCAGTATAGATGACTTTGCAAAGTTTGGATGCAAAGGGAAGGAGAAAGCTGGAACTTTGTCAGTAATCTTAAAGCTAATTTAGGAAGGTAAATCTCTTGGATTACTACTTTTAGTTAGCAAAACTAGAAATTAATTATATATTATGGAACCTTCTTTTCATTCTCATCAGGGACTTTTATTCTTTTTTTTTGGATGAGGCATTCCTTTGAGAACTTAACGAAGACTGTAGACTTTCTTGTATCCCCAAGTGTGTATGTGTAGGCGTGTATGGCGAGGGAGGGCGAGTCATAAGCATACACACACAATTTTGCATACAGTTTTAGGGAGTTCTAGTATTTTTTTTTAAAGATTTTATTTATTTTTTCATGAGAGACACAGAGAGAGAGAGAGAGGCAGAGACACAGGCAGAGGGAGAAGCAGGCTTCATGTAGGGAGCCTGACGTGGGACTCGATCCCGGGTCTCCAGGGTCACGCCCTGGGCTGAAAGCAGCACTAAACCACTGAGCCACCCAGGCTGCCCAGTTCTAGTATTTTTTGAGGCCAGGCCTGTGAAACCCAAGAGTCTGCTCTGCATAACTTTTTTTTTCACACATTAATATTTTTTCCAACTATAATTAACTGCCTGCCAGGTATTGTCTAAGTACTTTACCTATATTGGCTCATATGTCTCCATATAGGTATTACATTTCAAACAGGAGGGAACACAGAATTGGGTTAAATTGCCCAGAGATAGAAAGCTAGTGTGTGGTGAAGGCAGGGTTTGGAGAGGTCTCTGTATTAGGTTTCTAGAAGATAGAGAACCAATAGGGTGTGTGTGTGTGTGTGTGTGTATGTGTGTGTGTGTAAAGAGCTTTGGTCTCCTGAAATGGCTCATGTGATTATGGAAGCTGACAAGTCCCATGATTTGCAGTCCGCAAGCTGGCAACCCAGGAGAGCTGCTGTTTTAGTTCTTTTCTGAAGCCCAAGGCCTGAGACCCAAGAGATCCAGTGGTGTGGTTCCCAGTCAAAGGCTCGCAGCCTTGAGACCCAGGATGTTTCAGTTTAAGTCCAAAGGCAGGGAAAAGCTGATGTCCTAGTTCAAAGGCAGCTAGCCGGAGGAATTCTCTCTCACTCTGAGAAGAGTCAGCCTTTTTTGTTCTATTCAGACCTTCAACTGGTTGGATGAGGGCCACCCACATTAGGGAGAGCAATCTGCTTTACTCAGGCTACTGATTTAAATGTTAGCCTCATCCAAAAACACCCTTCCAGAAATACCTAGAATAATGTTTGGCTAAAGTACCTGGGCACCTCATAGCCTAGTCAAATTGAAACGTAAAACCACTGTTGTCTTTCTGACTCCAACTTCTTTGCCCAGTACTGTCATTTTAAAACACACCCTATTTTTCTTAGATGACCTTTTTTTTTTTTGCTTTCACACATGCCTTACTTAAATTATTCATGTTAGAGATTCTTCTCCCATGTTTTCCCTTTCCCCAGTTATGTTTCCCTAACTGAAGATTTTATTTTTAAATTTTTTAAAAGATTTTTATTTTTATTTATTCATGACTGACACAGAGAGATAGAGAGGCAGAGACACAGGCAGAGGGAGAAGCAGGCTCCATGCCGGGAGCCCAACACGGGACTCGACCCTGGGACCCCAGGATCACACCCTGAGCCAAGGCAGATGCTCAACCACTGAGCCACCCTAACCGAAGATTTTAAAATAAAAAAAAAACAACACTTGGATTCATTCTGTTTGCTTTCTGCTCTTTTTCTTCCCCCAAGAAGATGAACCATCTAAGGAAACTTCTTTCATTTTAAATGTTCAAAAGGGTTTTGCAGCTAAAAGGGAGTTAACAACATCTAAAAGACTCCATGGGTATCCACTCAAGTGCATTTCAGGTGTTAAAAAGAGTTTTCAAATTCACTGCATGCAGTAGAAAAGAAGTGCTGGTTTTTGGTTAGCGGGTGTTGAAACTTTCAGGTGGCTGCTTAGTATGCCATGTGTGTGTTCGTAAAAGTCAATGCACGATTAAAAAAAATATATTGTCGATGTTTTTAGGCCCTAGAGCAAATCCAAAATAACAGCTGGGATTTTACATCTCCCAGGGGACTCCTCACACTCATGAAATTCAGTCCCAAGAAGTCATAACACTCTGTTACAGTGAAGGCCCAGGAGGCTGGGAAGCTCACTTGTCAGAGCACTAAGGAAATGAAAGGGAAGCTGCTCGTTCTGTCACACACACTTTCAATTCTTTAATGGCCTGGGTGGATCCAAATAAGCTTGAAAAGGTGATCAAATACTAAAATTAAAGCTTTGGGTTTATAGGTCTTTTTCTCTTTTCTAGCAGGTGACGGAGGTACTAGTAGTAAGAGAACACATCTTCATTTTATTTTGAAGATTGTAAACAGAAAAGTAGGCAAAGTGAGACCCAGTTTAAAAATGTGTCATGTGGCCTGTACAATCAACTGTGCACACTAACTAAAACAATTAAAGTAAAATAATTAATTAAAGTAAAATGATTAAATTAAACTGAATTCTGGGGGAGCCTGGGTAGCTCGGACGCTTGAGCTTCTGGCTCTGCTTTCAGCTCAGGTCATGATATCGGGGTCTTGGGATCAAACCCCCCCATCGGGCTCCCCACTCAGTGTGGAGTCTGCTGGGGATTTGCTCTCTCCCTCTGCCCTGCAGCAATCCCCCTTTGCTTGTGCACGTGTGCGCTCTATTTCTCTCTCAATAAATAAATTGATAAAATCTTCGGAAAAAAAATAAACTGAGTTCTGTAAACCCAGACTGTAAACCCATTCAAACTGCACTGATAACTTGGTTGGGCAGATTTATGCTCAAAAAAGGAGCACAGGGCGCCTGCATGGCTCAGTTGGGGGGGTGTCTGCCTTGGGCTCAGGTCATGATCCTGGGGTGCTGGGATCGAGCCTCACTATGGGGTTCCCTGCTCATTGGGGAGCCTGTTTCTCTCTCTTCCTGCCTCCCATTTGCTATCTGTTACTCTCAAATGAATAAATAAAAAAAATTTTTAAAAAAGGAGCACAAATTCTTTTTCTATAATAGACTCCACACCCAATGTGGGACTTGAACTCAAGACTCTGAGATTGAGGGTCACATGCTCTACCAACTGAGCCAGCCAGGCACTCCCACAAAGTCTTAATGTAAGTGAATTGATGTCTAGAAGCAGACATTGCATTGTAATTGCAGTCTTTAAGAGGCATTGATTTTCAAATTTAATGAAGGAGAAAAATACTACAGCCCATATCCTACTGGCTGGTGGGCATCTTCCTCATAAAAGTCCCACTAGCACTACAATTTCCTTGGAACGGATTTTTATATAGAACGCTTGGAATATGAGATGACTTCAGACAATGGAACTAAGTTTTAAATGATTTAGATTTTTATTTTTTCTGGTTTGATATTAGCAAGTGATCTCAGTGATGAAATGATTTATTGGGGGCATGGGGTGATGTGCTAGACGTAGCCCAAGTGAGGTTAAACACCGTCACCATCAACCATCACTGACAAGCACTTACTGTCTCTGGATCTGGGGATACAAAGGGATAAGCCGGATTTGCCCCTCATTGAGCTTAGAGCCTAACTGATGACTTACATGTACCTACAAAGAAGACACCAGACATTGGATATTGATGAACAACTGTTTGGACGATACGTACCTTGAGGCGGGGTACATAGGAAGCCATCCTTAAGAGTTTCTTCACCCCAATAAAAATAAATTTATTTAAAAAAAAGTTTCTTCACCAATCTCAGTTGTACAATCTGTAAATAATATCTGGCCCTCACACACAGTAGAATGTATTAAATTGATCTTCCATTACCAAACTGTAATTTTTGTCCTGTATCTCAAGCCTTAGCCCAGAGTCTAACGCAGAGCAGGAATTTTGTGTCTCTGAGTTAAAATACTATCATTTTAACAGTTGTGAGCGGGAATTCCTTATCTACTATAATCCGTCACTTATCCTAGAGAAATCCTAGGAGGACAACTGCACCCCTGACTGCAAGCACGACTCAATCCACACCTTCGTACAGGTCTTCTGGGTTATGTTGTTAGAACAGCTACACACCTATAATAAGATGCTCCATAAGATGCCATTAAAACAGAAAGCAAGTACAGCCAATGTTGCGGTCGTTTCCATGTTGTCAAAACCTAGATCTCTGCCATATACACATCCTGGTTGTAGCTGGCCTTGGCCGGTTCCTTTGGGGAAATCAGTGATCAACCTGGGTCACGGTACTAGATCCTGAAACAAGATTCAGTCCAAAGCAGCCGAGGGGTCTTGTTTGTTTCAGGACAGAGGACGAACCATTAAGAGCAGCAGGTGTGACGTTCGGATTGATTTTTCTGGATTTTACTTCTCCAAGAGTCTGGAATGGAGATTTGAGCAGCTCAGACTGGATTTCTATGGATGACCCCCTGGGAGGCTTGCGCCCCACTCTCCCTCCCTCCAGCCCTCAAGTCCTTTACCTTTCCAGCTCCTGGGCCTGGGCCTCTCCTTAGGAGACGCTGCCACTTGTCTTTGGCAGCTGGTCAGTTCTGGAATGACAGCTGCCCCCCGCCCCCCCCCCCCCCCTCCCCGCCAAAGGGGCAGTGGCAGGAGCAAACATTGCAGCCTGATAAGTCTGATTATGCAGGGGCAAGGGGAAAAAAAGATCCTATCTTTCTGGGCTTTCTTTTTGTTTGTTTGGAGGTGAAGATGTGGGTGTCATGCAGCCAGGCCCCCACTCCCGGGGGCGGCAGTAGGAGGTCACAGCCCCACAGGGCGGACAGTCGCCCAGTGTCATCCTGAAGGCCGTCAGGAGCCCTTCCCAGGATGTCCCGGGACATCACCAGCCCCCCCCGCCCCGGGGGGTACCTTCCAGGCTGCCGTCCACCCCCATACAGCGCCGCTGTCCTACTGTGACCACAGGCAGCGACTGACCCTAAAACCTGGTCGGGAGACCCTTGCTGTTGTTGGGGACCGCGACTGACCCCTTAGCCCGGGTCCCCTGGCTTCATCGGAGACAAAAGAGGTTCTGCGCTCACGCCCTGCCCGCTCCGCCGGGATACGGGTTTCTGGGGGTCGCGCGGCCATCCCCAAAGTTGCTCTTCCCCTTAGTTGAGGGCGAAGTTAGCGAATCGGTGGCGGCGGAGCCTCCCCTCGGGGCGGGGGTGGGGGTGGGGAGGGGGTGCGGGCCAGGACCGGGGAGGGGGCGGGGGGGTGCGGGCCAGAGAGGGGGGCGGGGGAGGGGACCGCGGGGGGGAACTGGGGAGGGGGAGGGGTGCGGGCCAGAGAGGGGGGCGGGGGAGGGGGTGGGGGCCGGCGGGGGAGGCTGCGGGGCGGGGGTGGGGTGGGGTGGGGTGGGGGGGGCCCGGGGAGGGGGAAGGGGTGCGAGCCAGAGATGAGGGCCGAGGAGGGGGTGAGCGCCAGGGAGGGGGGCCGGGGGGGGGCCGCGGGGGGGAACTGGGGAGGGGGAGGGGGTGCGGGCCACGGTTGGGGGCCGGGTAGGGTGTGCGGGGCCAGGGAGGGGGGGCCGGGGAGGGGGTGAGGGCCGGGGGGGGGACTCGAGACGGGGAGGGGGTGCGGGCCAGGGAGCGGGGCTGGGGAGGGGGAGAGGGTCGGGCCAGGGAGAGGGAGGGGGTGCGGCCGGGGAGGGGGTGCGGGCCAGGGAGGGGGTGCGGGCCGGGGAGGGCGGGGAGGGCGGCGAGGGCTCCGCACCCGCGGCTCGGTGCCAGCTCGGCGCGGTACCTGGCGGCAGGCGGGCGGCCCCGGGCGCGCAGGCAGGGAGCGCCCCCGCCCCTCCCGCCCCTCCCGCCCGCGCCCCCGCCCGCGCCCCCGCCCCCCGCAGCCCCGCGCGCGTCTCGGGGAGGCTCGGCCGCCCGGCGCCCGGGGAGCCCGCAGCCTCAGTCCTGCCGAGCTTTGTGCGGCGGCGGCGGCCCGGGTCCCACCTGCTGGTGGCGGAGAGACAAGGAAGGGGAAGGAGGCGGAGGCGGAGGCGGAGGCGGAGGCGGAGGCGGAGGCGGAGGAGGAGGGGCGAGGCGGCGGCGCGAGCCCCCAACCCCGGCCCCGCCCGCGCCCCCCGCCCGCCCCCGGGGCTCCGCCGTCCGCCGCTCGGCCTGCGCGCCGCCCCCGCCCCGCCCCGCCCCGCCCGGCCCGGCCCGGCCTCCCGCGCACGCCGCCGCCGCCGCCGCCGCCGCCGCCAGCCCGGCCTCGGAGCCGCCGCCCGGCGCCGCCTGGATGTGCCCGGGAGCCGCCTGGGCGCCCCGGCCCCGCTGAGCCCCCGAGCCCCCGAGCCCCCGAGCCCCCGAGCCCCGGCCCCGGAGCCGGGAGAGCGAGCCCGAGCGCGAGCCGGCGGGCGGACACCATGCCGGGCTGGAAGAAGAACATCCCCATCTGCCTGCAGGCGGAGGAGCAGGAGCGAGGTGAGCGGGCGGCGGGAGCGGGAGCGGGAGCGGGAGCGGGAGCCGGAGCCGGAGCCGGAGCCGGAGCCGGAGCCGGGCCGCGGCCGCCCCGCCCCTCCCCCCGCGCCCGACCCGCCCGGCCGGCGGGGGAGGGGCGCCCTCCGGGGCCGCGGGGGGGCGAGGCGCCGAGCGGCGGGGTTTGGGGCGGGGGGCGCGGGCGCGGGCGCGGGCGGAGACGGGGGCGTGGAGGGCAGCCGGCGTCCCCGGGGCGCGCTCGCACGTGGAGCCCCGCGCGCCTGCCGACGGGCGGGTGCGGGGGGGTCCTGCGGGGTTTTAAGTGACTTTCCAAACTTTCCTCCTCCCGCGGCCTCCGGCTGGGCTTCGGCGGGGCTGCTGCGCCCGAAGTTGCCGGAGACTGAGCGGGGGCGCGGGGGCGCGGGGGCGCGGGGGCGCGGCCGCGGGGGGCCCGGGGTGACTTGTGCCCTGGCGCAGTCCCCGCTGTCAAGTTGGTTCCGCAGGACTGCGGGCTTTTCGCAGTCAGTGTCGGCTCCTTGGGTGAAGGCGCTGCTGGAGGACCTCGGGTGCTCCCGGCCCCGCAGACCGGGCTGGGCGCGCCGCCGCCTCCGGGGGCCCGACGGCAGGAAAGTTGGAGGCGCCTGCACCTGCCCCGGGCGCCTCGGGCCGTCGGGTCACGCCGTGCTGCCGGGATGCTGCGGAGCTCGGCCGGGGAGCCGGGGAGTCAGCTCGGTACCCTGCGGGCGGGCGATGCGCCGAGTGCACCAGAGCCCCCCCCACGGCACCCCGGGTGGGCTGCGGGCTCGGGAGCTGTGCGCCCCGCTGCGCTGGCCTCGGGGGGCCCGGCCGGCCGGATCCAGCAGGGTTGATCACCCCCGCGCCCCCCCGCTCCTCCCACCCGAGCTGGCCCTGGCTTCGAGGAAAAATGCTTTAGAATTGGCTGTGTTTCAGGATGCTGGGTCCGCATGGGCTGTGGCAACAGTCGGTGCCGAGGTTAAACGGTGCCTGCCGAGTGGGTGCCTGGCGGGTGGGTGGGGGGGGGGGTGAGGAAAGCAGGAGGCGGCAAATCTGGTGCGTGGAGAAGGCAGGGTTGTCAAGGGGAGCTTGAATCCAGCAGCTTGATGGGTTGGTGTGGAGGGTGGTTGGGTTACTGGGCATGCCAAAAGTTTCAGGGCGTTTGAAATCCTGCTGACTACTGAAGAGCCAATGTACGATTTCCAGTTTTTCTCTAGGTGGCACAACCTGTCTTTGGTTTATGTCGTGTTTAATGACTCAGGGAATTCATCCCTTTTTAACCACTTCCTTATTAGGTACGTGCATTCATTTTCCAGCGCCCTTCCCTGGCAGGTGACCTTAGGTTTACCCACTCAAAAGGCTGCCCCTGCTTTAGAGTTGCCCTTGCTTTTCCCTTCCGTAAGTCATATCATCATCCAGGTTGCAAATAGCGGTACCAATAATTCATAACCAGGTAAAAGCACTAAATGAGAGCACTCTGTCAAACACCGAGTGTCTGTCCTGTCAACTAGATGTCACCATGGACTTGGCGCTAACTGGGCCTGTTTGCTAAAAAACCACTGCAGTACCTCCGACAAGTTTTATCCAAATGCTGAAATGGGTAGATTTTTGGATTGTGACAAAATGTACTTGTATGTCTTTTAGAAATATATGGTAACTTTGCAAGATGATCGCCTAATCTGCTTGGTGCAGAGAAGACTGAATTTCCTCCAGAACATAGAAATCTGAGGCAGAAATTGCGTATTCCACTTTATCTTCTCCCATAGGAGAAATAGGGATGTTTGTGACTTGGTGTCTTTTTTTTACACCTTAAGGATTTCTTCTTGCTCATATCATGTGATGCTTTTCTGATTAGTATTGTTTCGGATTTAATTGTGGCATTTCTTGTCGAGGTCTTGATTCGTTGGGAATGCACAAATATATGTGATTTGTTTCTTTTAAAATCTCCTACCTGGTGTTTGTGTCTCAGTTACTTGTGAGTGCACATATATCCGTACATATTTAAATTGATTGAGCTGACTACATGATTTTTAATGCATGTATCAAAGGACACTGCTTATAATTGGCTTATATTTTGGAGGGTATTATTGTAATGAGCAATGTTTTCTATTTGCATTTGTAATCAGCTTGTATTTAGTCCCCCCTCCACCTTGGAATTTATGACTTTAAAGGATTCAAATAGTATTGGATTGGTTCTCGTTAAATATAAACAAATATATTGAACCATCAGGTTGGTCAGGAAAATAATGAACATAAAGGGAACAAGTACATTTTAAATTTTGTCTGGGGATCACATTGGCCAAAATGCTGATTTCTAATATCATTAGATTCTAAGGTTGGTTGTGCTCATACAACCATTGCTTTTTCCACATCCCTCTCTCCCCGCAACTGCAATTTACAGTTAAGCATTGTAAAACCTGTTACGGAGACTACTCTAGCATAACATTTTTTCATGTAGATTTTTTTTTAATTTTTTTTAAATTTTATTTATTTATGATAGGCACACAGTGAGAGAGAGAGAAGCAGAGACATAGGCAGAGGGAGAAGCAGGCTCCATGCACCGGGAGCCCGACGTGGGATTCGATCCCGGGTCTCCAGGATCGCGCCCCGGGCCAAAGGCAGGCGCCAAACCGCTGCGCCACCCAGGGATCCCTCATGTAGATTTTGTTTAGTTAAATCTCTTCCTGAAACTTAATGCAAATTAAGTTTAATTTAATTAAGTTTAATACAGACTGCTCGCTTCTTTAAGGACCGCATATTTGAACAACTATTTCTTAGCGTTTATTCTTTTTTAAAAAATTCTAATCTCAACTCAAAGATTTAGGGAAACTGCCTTCTTAGTATTATCACATACTAAGAGAGACTTGACCAATCTATAGGATTTCATGCCATACCTACACAGCATTCATAACTTGGGTTCATCTTGAAGGCTTCTGTCAAGATGATGTTGAGTGAACTATTGCTACTGCATGCGATGCTGAGCAGAGAAACCGTAACATATGGGTTGTTGCAGTTAATGCAGTCACTTCTACAATGACATGTTAAGATGCACCCATGTACGACGACGTACTATTAAAATTCAGGACACATTTCTCTGTCTTTCCCCTCCCCCGGTTTTCTGCTTGAGCTGATACACCCAATCCATTCAGAAGTCATCTAATACACTTTTGGGTAAATGTTTTAGGAGAAGAGAAATGATACTGAAAACTATTTAATAACCCACTTGAATTAAGTAATGTATTAGTTGTTTTAATCTGCTTCTTGGTTTCTCATGTGTAATAGAAATATGACTGTTAAGGAAAGTCTTAGTAATTAATGATGTTTCCTTTGCCTTGTAGCTTCCCTTCTGATTTCTGTGGCTTTGCTTAGTAAATGTTCACATGTGTATGTGTGTGGGTGTGTCTTCACCAGGGAGGAACGTATACATTTTATATAGCTCCCTTCCTCCTTGTGTTTCTGTTCTTAAGTTTTGGAGGTATACAGGTAAACTTGAGAACTTCCTTTTGGACTTCTGTAGAAATTATCATGTCTGGGATTTGGCTTCTGTTTTGTTGACTGAGTATTTGGATCTCTTAAGATACAAAGAACTTAATTTTTACAAAATATCTATGAGAAAGCACGGGGGCTTAAGTGGTGTGCATTATTATTATATCTTTGGTCCATTTCACTTTCATACCTCAAGGAGATTTGGTGACCTTATTCTATACAACCTACTTATCAAAAATTCCAGTTTGAAATTTGACTTTTGGCTGGGGAGTGCTGTGGGGAAGAGAGAAGAAATCAAAATGCATGGAGAGAATGCTATGTGTTGGGCATGGTTTTGGACACTTAACATGCATTATTTGGTACAATCCTTACCGCATTCCTTTAAGGTAGGTATTATTATTTCCCCTGACAGATGAAGAAACTGATGCTCACAGAATGAAAAAAAAAATGCCTGAAGTTATAAAGCCAAGACTTAGGGCACCACTTTCTGAAGAGCTACTTCAAAAAAAGAAGTTAAGTTACATTTTTTGACATGAAATTTTTAGCATTATATATGTATACATACATAACACACACAGACACTTCTATAAAACATGGATTTTTTGCATCTAATAAACTGACACTAAATCTTTCATCAAGAATTTGTCAGAAGAATTTTTAGTTTAGTGGGACAAAGCTTCCAAAGTATATTTTGGACATTTGACAAACTAACCAGATAGATTTATTAAACTCTAACAAGAAGGATTGAAATGTCAACATATTTTTAAGGACAATTGTTTGACTGCACTTAAAGATAGTCATTTAAGTGAATGACTTTCCCACCAATGATTGTATATATATCTCAAATTGCATAGTTTTCATTCTTTTTCAAAGAGTATTTGCCATGAAGGCAAGAATTAACAAGAATTTGGTATTTTCCCTCACTGCAATGATCGGGGAAACCACTGTATTGTTAATAGCCATTGTGCATTTGCTCTTTTGCCAACATTTTATTTAATTAAAGCCATCCATCTGAACTCTCAGCCTAGCTATCTATTAGAAGGCCCAGTAGCCAGACAAAGGGACTTCAGATAATGCTTTCTTCTGCAGTAACCCGATTGGTTTTTTTTCCACCAAGAAAAAGAAGTATCAACTTAAACTGGTAAAAGGATATCATAGTTTTAAAGACTGTTATATTAAATGTTGCATGATGGCTGATGGTTTAGGAACTTAGGATCTGATCAGCTTATTTTTACTTAAATTATGATAATAAGTAATATAAATAAGAAAGTAATAGTAATCCAAAGTAACATATCTAACCAAACGATTATTCAAATGCAAAAGCAAGACCTCGGTTTGAATGTCTTGTTTTATCTCTTATTAAAGTGTATGGCTTCATAAATTCAAGGGTTTCCTAATAGAATTAGAAAAACCTATCAATACAAATGTCCTTATTCAAGAAACCTGCTAGTTTAGGCATGTCAGTGACCAAACAGTGCTGTCAGTTTTATGGGAAATTTATTGTTCTTTAACTATATATGCTGATTAAAATGCACCTGACCGAATTTCTTACCGCCTTTCATTTCAACAGTGATTAAACTTTAAGCAGCAAATCAGGTGTTGAAAAGAATGTGATGACGTGGTTAGTATCCTAGATGGATTCCTTAGCTCCCACCCAGCACAGTGGTGGACAAGAAGGTACTAGAAGTTGAACAACAGTGGGTTTAAATCTCTTTGGCACTTCTAGCTCTGTGGTCTTTTAAGTTCTCAGACCTCTTGTATTCTCTTCTTGAAGATGAGGGCAAATAACATCTACCTCATGGGAGGACTAAATGAATGAACAAATGTGGAATTTATGTATGACAGCACCTTTCATATAGTGCCAGGCTCAGTAATAGCAATTCATTATTTGTATGATATCTTGATACAGATCTGTCGACTTAACACTTCAAGGTGTCCTGCTAAAGAAATGATGACTTTGTATTCTTTAAAAACTTCATAAACTAATAAAAGAAAAAAGCCCATCATTTTGTGAAAATGTACTAAATGTACATTTTAGTACATTTAGTACATTTAGTACATTTAGTACATAAATGTACTAAAACAGAGAATGTTATGAAGGCGAGGTCACTGGTATATGTCCTAGTCTGGCTGACACAAAGATGAAGAAGCTCTTAAGGCCACTTTTTTCATACATTTAGCAAACTTTTATTTACCACTAACTGCTGTGATGAGAAAATCAGGGTTCCCATGTTCAAGGAGATTATTATATATCTATAGTCAGAGAGTTGCGGATCTGACAAAGAACTCAATACAGCTCCTCTTCTGGAAAGATTAGTGCTGAGGGAGCAGAGAAGAGGGATTGACTGTGCTGAGGAGGTGGTACAGAGGAAGTGTTAAAAGACTTGAAGGCAGGAGAGGAACATAGAAGTTTGGGCTGGGATGTGAGGGTAGAGATTTCATGCAATGGACATGGCATGCTCCAAAGCATCATAGAATAGAATATGTCAGGAACCACTGTTGGCTTCTTAAGGGGCTGGATTCTGGGCTTTGACCATGCACATGGAGTGTAGAATATGAATATGCCCTTCCCCATAACGTGGGGAAGCTGGGTGGAGAAGATGAGACCTAGAGGGCCAGATTTAGAAAGACTTTGTATGTCAGATTGAAGAGTTCAGATTTTCTCCATCAGGCATTGAAATTGGGTCAGTTGAAGGATTTCTGATAGAGACGTGAAGGGATCAGGTTTATATCTTGGAAAAGTCACCCTGGAGGCGAGGAGAAAACATTGGAAAAGGGAGGGACTTGAGGGGTGGGGTCACTAGGAGGCTATGCCCTGTTTCAGGCCATGCAGAGGTACTCAGGAGGGGGATTTGGTATGCAGGTGAAGGTGGGAAACACCACCAGGTGTGGGGGCCCTGTAGGTAGTGATTAGAATCAGAGCCGTGTCTTACAACCCAGTGCCTTAAACCAGAGACTGCTTTCTTTCTACCTCATATTGCCTTTCTTTATTTCCTCTTCACCAAGTTTATGTAGGGGAAAAAATGTAAACACGTTCTGATAGAACAATGTGAAAATTGAGGGCCACCAAAGTGATTGGATCATGGTGAAAGCTTAACGTGCACTGTTTTTTTTTTAATTATGTAAAATTCATATACTGTCTAATCCTAAAGGAAAAAATAATTATTATCCTGTGCATTAATCTTCTATAACTAATAGGAAATTTTAAGTCATTTTTTTTTTAATTGAAAGAAAAGAGTGATAGTTATTATGTTGTGGAAATGTCTCTTGTAGTAATAGAATTCGGTGGGTTTTTAATATTATTATCTTCTGAAAACAGCTAAATGCTCTGTAAATAAAAGTTTAAAAACACTTCTTATATGAGACTCAAAATTAGAAAACTGGGATTCGGGGCCTCTTTTAGCCATGCTCCGAATTGTTTGGCCTAGCCACAGACTCCCCTCTGAACCTTCCTTTTCTCCTGAGAAGTTAGGATGATTCTTGACATGCTGACCTCCTGGGGTTATGTTATGGGAGTGAAAACTGTTATTGTTATATTACAAAGAGGAGAAGTAAAAATCTTAATTCTCAGAGCATCTTGTTGGCTTAGTGGGTAGAGCATGTGATGCTTGATCTTAGGGTTGTAAGTTTGAGCCCCATGTGGGGTGGAGAGATAACTTAAGAATTAAAAAAGATCTTAAAGAAATCTTAATTCTGTCTTCCAAAATGAAACTGTTATGAGGTTTCTCTGTTAGGCTCCCTTTGTTACAAAAGGACTCAAATGATGCGACTAAATTACAACATCTACAAAGCTGCGCAGTCTAGACAGCCTCTTTTCTGACTGCCCTTGGAAAAATCCAACTCAGATGCCGAGTAGACCTTGCCACCTGCGCCCTGTTATTCGGTTTCTGCCTCTCTCTCCAGTCCAGGCTTCTGATCTCAACCCAATATCCAAGGGACCCTCACTTCTCAAATTGAAATCATGTACAGAACCTTTTTATGGGAGAAAAAATGTCTTGCAGGTCTCTATTGCTGACTTCATTTTTATTATGCTACTTAAATATATACTGACATAAAACTAGGTGTAAACTCCTGATGCTTATGGCTCTCGTACAACCACAGAACCAAAGCACATTTTACGGATGAAATACAAACAAAACTACTAAAAAATCAATAACTTTCAAATTAACGACATTTATTTCATGTGACTTGATATTGTTTGCCTGAAACTAAATCTGCTCTCGGAGTGTGAATATGGTACTTGCCGCTGTGGAAAGTAACATTGTCACGTGCTGCTGTGGAAAGTTCTAGCTTCACTTTTTTTTTTTTTTTTTTTTCTGGCTGAACTCCTTTGGAACCGTGGTTTTAACAATGTTGTCCCTTGTTCTTTCCTGGGCATGAACACATCATTTACATGTGAAGTCCTCCATTCTTATTGGTCTGTTTTAAATATTTAAAAATTTTTTTAAATATTTTAAAAAATATTAAGTCTTCCATTCTTATTGGTGATCCTAAATATAGTTAGTAGCAATATTAGGCTGCATGCTTATCTACTTTAGTGCTTTTTTATTTTTTTTTTAATTTATTTTTTGGGATGCCTGGGTGGCTCAGTGGTTGAGTGTCTTTGGCTCAGGGCGTGATTCCAGAGTCCCTCCTGCGTGGAGTCTACTTCTCCCTCTGCCTGTGTCTCTGTCTCTCTCTCTGTGTGTGTGTCTCTCATGAATAAATAAACAAATAAATAAATAAATAAAATCTTTAAAAAAATTACAAAGTAAACATTTATTATTTGAGAGAGGGAGAGAGAGAGAGAGCACATGTGCACAACTGGGTGGAGGGGTAGAAGGAGAGGAGGGGGAGAGAGAGAGAGAGCTCAGTCTCACAACCCTGAGATCATGACCTGAGCTGAAGCCAAGAATCA
Source organism: Vulpes lagopus (assembly GCF_018345385.1). Lineage (NCBI taxonomy): Eukaryota > Metazoa > Chordata > Mammalia > Carnivora > Canidae > Vulpes > Vulpes lagopus. The sequence continues at coordinate 60,100,105 of NC_054828.1, forward strand.
GACGCCTAACCACCTGGGCCATCCAGGTGCCTCCCTATGTTAGCGCTTCCTAAGTTATTCCTGGTGAAGGAGTTTCTTCTTTTTTTCTTTTCTTTTCTTTTTTCTTTTTTTTCCTTTTTCTTTTTTAATCCTATTCTCTTATGTGGTCCTATATAGCACAGTGAGTGTACTGTGTCTCACCTGAGTCTCACCAAACCTGTATTTGTCTATACCCTGTTCAGTAAGATGAGCTCGTTAATCCCAGACTTGGATGTTGGAGCAATGCCAGATTGCTATATGAATTTCTAAACACCTATCTTCATTTTCAGCAGTTATCTAACCATGGACAGGTAATAAACAGTTTCCTGATCGGCACTGATCGCAGACCACACACTTGGAACACTACTAGTTTAGAATATGTTTATGTAGCTGGGGTTGGGGAGGAAGGTTCAGAAGGATGGAAGAAAGGTGTGTGTGTAAAAATGTACACACTACCTTTAAGATATGTAAATGAAGCAATTTATTTTCTATAGTTGCTTGCACCTTGCCTTTGAGATCCCATCCATATGGAAGATGGAAAACACCTGATCGTATTAATTAAGAGCATATTAGTCTTCAGATTAAAAACTCTTTGGTCATTGCTCTCATTTCTCAAGGGGTTTCTCCTCCCTCATTCTCTGAAGGGGAAAGCTTAGTATCTCCATGGCCCTGGGTGAAGGGCATTTTATTCATTGTGTGACCCGCACTGTGTCCACTGCTCTAGACTTGGCATGCTCGGTGACTGGGCGTTGTGCCCTGGTCTCCGCTGAAATGAGACTGTTCCCGTTTGGTCTTTGAATGTCATCCTGGCAGCTGATTTGGACTTCCTGGACCTTGCCATTGTATCTACTTGTGAGATCCTTGTAGCCTGTGACCTTCTTGTCAAAACTAAGCCTTTTCTAGGTACCAGTCCCGTCAGCATTTCTGTATCCCTCCTGGGAGCCAGCAAGCACTTAACTCTTTCCCTTGAAACATAATGGAGTTTGTGGGATTTTGGGAAAGGTGCCCTCATCTGGACCTGTCTTACAGCACCTTGTGCAGACATCACCATTGGATTGCTCCAGTGCCATGTTGAATGTGCCAGTGCTAAATAACCATCATGCTAGGTGATGAGGGTCATTGGTCAAAATGTGCACAGTGTCCGCAAAACCACACAGGCATTAGTTTTTCTTTCCTTTTGCACCTGTCAAGGAGTTTTCAATCCTTGCAGGGTATTGGACACTTCTATCTGATCCTGTGTCCCCCTACCCTTTCCTGTTTTTTTTTTTCCCATTCTCTGCTGTACCAGATATCTGGAGTGGCTTCAGTGACTTGAAGACTTAAAACTAGAAGGGACAGGAATCAGGAGGGCGAATGAATGATCACAGGGAAGAGTCCTGTTTCTATTTTAGGTGGACATCTCTTCCTAAGATCTGAATGTCAGACAAGAAAGAAAGAACAGTCCAGGGATGATGTAGCTGGAAGCGGGTGAGTAATTTGACCGGTACCTTCTGTTGGTCTACCTTGTAAGCACACCTCTCTCACTTAATAGCTTTACTAGAAATCTGCCCTTTATATTGCATCACCCAATGTGTGAACATGAGAACTGACAGATTTCTTCTCAAGACTGGGAGTGTAATTTCAATGTGCATTAACCACTAGATGTTGATGTGTTTTAAAGGCTTACTTTATATTTCGAATAAAGATGTGTAGAAGAGATCAGTAGGTATACTTGAGACTTCTTGGATGAATTAATGTTAGAATTATTATCATGCTAAGTATTTATTTTGTCTTCACAGTTGTTGAATATAGCAGACAATATGAAAAATTGACAGCATAAATTAGTAAAGCCTATGTTTCTGTAGATATGGTTCATTATTTGAGAAAAAGTTGAGGAATATAGATTTTACTTTAGTACATTAAACAACAAAAACAAAATGGTAAGAAATCACATAGGTGAGTATTCGGGTAATAACGTAGTACTTATTTGTTCTTTTTTCCTGATATATACACTGTGAACAGTTTTCCCCCTTGATATCTTCTAATGTCAAGTATTTATAACTCCAATTACTGATATTCATAAATTCCATGACAAAGACTGAGCTGGGTGCGCTGATATGCTCATGAAGTCACACTTTGACAGTCAGACAGATTTCTATATTGCGCTCTTCAGAAGTGTCAAGATTGTTGACTAGAGGAGAATGGTATTTAAAATTAGATTTTTCAGATGAATGCAAGTGTATCTTTTTAAATGTATAATTTTCTAGTATGTGCAGGGCACATTTTCATTAAATGAAAACCTTGAACAAAGCAATATAAATTTAGTTTGTGTGTGTGTGTGTGTTACTGTTTCACTTTTTCCCCTTATAATTTGAGTTAGGAGAATGAAAATTTTCCAGGCTAGAATCAGACACCTGTAGTGCTGCTGCATCTGCTGAGAAAGCACCTCATCTGGCTTTGTTCGTGAACTTCAATGCTGATACATCATGCGTGTGTGTGTGTGTGTGTGTGTGTGTGTGTGTGTAAAAGCCCTACCAATGAAGAGTAGTCTTATTTTTCCATCAACAATGTATATTATTATTGGGTGTGATCTGGGCTCTGAATTCAATGACTTCATTTATTCAAAACCCTACCCTTTCAGCCTCTACTCATCATACTGAAAAAGGCAGGAGGACAGTGTCTTAGTCTTCTTGGGATTTCGTAACAAAATACCACAGACTGGGTGGCTTAAACAACAGAAGTCTTTGTTTTTTTTTTTCCTCGCTGTTCTGGAGGCTAGAAGTCCTTGATCCAGGTGTCTTGTGTTTCTGGTGGCAGCTCTCTCCTTGGGTTGCCAACAGTGACCTTCCCACTGTGTGTGCTCACATGGCTGTTCCGTGGAGTATGCATGAGGTAGAGTGCAAGAGGTGGAGAGAACTCTGTCCTGTGTCTTCATATAAGGACACCAATCCTGTGGGATCAGAGCCCCACCTTTATGATGTCATCTAACCTTAATTCCTTCCTTAGAGGCCCTCCTTTCCAAATACAGCCATGCTGGGGGTAAGGGCTTCAACACGGGGACACAGACATTTAGTCCATAACAGGCAGGAACAGGAAATTCGTCAATGGTTTATATAATGTTCCTATACATTTCATCTTTCGGCATCTGGAAACTGCTCCTTTGGAATAGGAGATGATGTACTTAGAAGATGGCTTTAAAATACAGTTTTTTTTTTTGGACAGTTTCCCCATTGAGTGTCTGTGTTTCCTCCACTTGACTCTGGGGCAGGCTTGTAGTTGCATTAACCAGGAGGGCCTGCTGGACCGGATGCTGTTGCCTTCTGAGGCTGGGGTCTAACAGACCATGCAGCCTCCCCCTTGTTGGCTGGAGCACTTGTGTTTGGAGCTCTGGGCCACCGCCTGGCTCTTCTGCCTCCGAGGAGGTACCACGCTGTGAGGAAGTCCGTGCAGTTGGAGAGGCCGCACTCTGGTTGGCAACCCTGGTCTTCTGTCTCCCTGGCCTAGGCACCAGACATGTGAGTGGGGGAACCTTTAGTTGATTTGAGCCCTTGGTCGTTGAGTGCGCTGGCCTTCGAGTCTTCCTCGCTGGGGCCCCCAGACCACCCTGGAACCGTCGCAAACCATTCTCTCTGTGTCATGTCTGAATTCCTGACCCTGCAGATGTTATCAGCATAATTAAATGGTTCTGAAAAGGCAGCTAAGTTTCGAGGTAGTTTGTGACATGGCAGTAGTAAGTGGAACAGATGCCGTATGGCCCCTTTTTGGATCCCTCACCTGCTGTTCTATCACACTCTCTGGAACTCTTTGTTTATCATCAGCAAAGTCCTTTCTGGCCTCAGCCTCTCGGTGCACTTCCCTCTGCACTTTCTTGATGTAACTGAAACGTGGCTTTGTGTCAGGGCGTTCCTTCTTTTGTGCCCACTTGGGGGGTGGTGGTTTTCATTCGCAGGCTCCTGGAGAAGTTTCTAGAAGGTCCTCTCTGGCCTTCTTTGCCATTTCCAGCCTGTCTTCCTTCCTCAGCTCTAAGACTTCCTGAGTTTGGATCTCCTCCACTGCACCCTACAAACCGCAGTCCCTCCCTGCTGCAGTCACCTCCCTGCGCGGGGTGACCATTTTCACTCCTGGCTTACTGCCACTTGTTCCAGTACTATTTCTGTCACGGTTCTTGTGATTTTAATATTCATTTAAATTGTCCCTCTCGTTCCCTGGTTTCTCCATTCGGTGTCCTTCTCTCTTTCGCTTGTGTGGCCACCACTGTGCCTTGGCTTCTCGCTTCTGTGGCCACATCCCAGGCCCGCTCTTCTCACCAGGTCCAGTGGCCTCTGCGGCCTCTAAGACCTTTTCAGAGGGTCTGTGAGGTCAAAACTATTTCCATAATAACACAAAGACATTATTTGCCTTTTTAATTTCCTTGTCTTGGGAGAGCCCAGTGTAGTTTTCCAGAAGCTGCGTGATGTGATGAACATCTTCATTCTGGCAGCTCATGGAACGCATGCCTGCATATTCTTGTGTTTAAAATTTTTTCTGGTTTAATATTAATATGGTAAATACTAGTAGACATAACTCTCATAACCAAGAACTTTTTTTTCTTTTTTTTTTTTTTAAGATTTTATTTGAGGGTGCCTGGGTTGCTCAGTTGGTTGAGCGTCTGCCTTTGGCTTGGGTTATGATCCCAGGGTCCTGGGATCGAGTCCCCATATCCATTGGGCTCCTTGCTCAGTGGGAATGCCTGTATCTCTCTCTCCCTCTGTCTGCCCCTCCCCCTGCTTGTGCAAGAGCTCGCTCTCTCTGACAAATAAAAAATCTTAAAAAAAAAAAAAAAAAACTCCACTTGCTGCCACTCTAGTTTATTCCTTGCAATTTAATGTGGTTGGAGAAAAACGCTCTGTCAAGCTGACTGGTTTCACTTTAATTTTGTGATCACTAATCCTCAGTGGGCCCTTGGTGCTGCCGGCTTATTAGGCTGCATGTGTCGGTCAGTTCATTCATGCCTCTGCCCTCCTAGATGGCTGATGCCTCCTACTCGTTCTCATTTCCTCGAATCTTCGACACCTCCTCTTCCATTCTCCCCCTCAGCTGAAAACTTTGCTTCCTCTTTTGCTTGAAAAATAGAAGCAAATAGAAGAGAATTTCTGACTGTGTTTTTACTCCTGTTACTATGGTTGAACTCTGTGCTGCTGTGCGAGGCCAGCGTCCTACTGTGCACAGGATCCCATTCCCTCTTGCCCGCTCCAGGACACGGCTCTCTCTTCTCTCCAGCATTCTCCCCTCTGTTCATGCTCTCAGTCTCCCTCTCTGCCGCATTATCGCCATTCCCCATACATCGGGGATGGTACGTCACCTACTTTTTCACCTCTTTTGGCTCTCAGTCCCTCCAGTTACCATTACAACTTTTTCCTCCCCTTAATACCAAATCCCTTGAGAGATGTCTCTAAACTCACTCTGTAATAGTTCTTTATTCTCTCGTGAACCCAGTCCAACCCAGTTTTGGTGCCCTGTCCTATCTTCTACTACCAAGATAACCAGTGACCTCCATTTTGTTAAATCCATTAGCCAGTTCTCAATCACATATCACTTGACCAGTCAGTAGAATCTGAGGTAACTAACTACTGCCGTCCTGGAAACACTTCATTCACGGGGTCGTTGGGCTTTCACATTGTCCTACTTTTCCTCCTGCCTCATTAGCTACTCCCTTCTTGGTCTCTTTAGGTGTTTTTTCCTCAGCTCCTTGATGCCGGAATATTGGAGTGCACCAGCGTTTGGTTCATGTACCTCCTGTTCTTTTGTGCTTTCATCCAGTCTCATTGATATGCTGGCACTTCCCCAATTTATATCTTTAGCCTACTCCTTTCTCTTAACCCCGGCCTTCCAGATTCCCTGACTTTCAGCATCTATGTTTGAATGTCGACAGGCATCTTACGCCTGAAATATCCAAAATCAAATTCCTGACTTTATTCTTCAAACCTGCTCCTCTCTGGTGTTCTTCATTTTGTAAGTGGCGGATCCATTTTACTGCTCATGACAAAGCTTCTGGTAACTTCCTGGATTCTTCTACTTCTTCAGACTTCACATCTATTGTGTTAGGAAATCCGTTGATTCCACCTTCAAAATATATCTAGAATCTGGTCATCATCACCTACCTCTACCATGTCCAAATCAGTTAGCCACCATCATTTATGTTCACCTAGATTATGGCATTTTCCTCCTAACTGGATTTCTGTTCTCCCCTTGTCCTTTATTCTCATAACAATTCTCTGCAGAATGGCCAGAGTGATACTTTAAAAATATGTCAAATCTGCTCAAAACACTTCAATGGTGCCCCATCTCACCCAGCGTAAAAACCCAAGTATAAGGCCCTACGTAGTCTCTGTTACCCACTTATCCTTATTTCCCTTTCCTAGCCCCTCATTTAATCTACTGCAGTCACACTGGCCTTAGAAACACCCAATATATTCCTGTCTCAGGGTCTTTGCACCTGCTCCTCCCTTTGCTTGTACATCTTCCTCTCTCGCCTTCTTCAAGTCTTTGCATTATGCTGCTTTCCTTCTGAGGTCATCCCTTACTACCTTGTTTGAAATTACAACCTCCTCAACACTCCTTCTCTTTCTTGGTTTAATTTTTTCCATAGGATGATATGACATACTGCTTACTTTACTTATTTACTTGTCTACTCTATATTCCCATTGTTTATTATGAATGGATGCTCCCAGCAGGCAGGGACTTCTGTTTTGTTACTGCCGTATCCCTAACACACAGAAGAGTACTTGGCTCATAGTAGGTCCCGTGAATTGAGGTTCTGAGGCAGTGTTACTAAGGTAGCAAGAGAAATGATTTTCAGATGATAGGATAGTTAGGTTCACATGTAGGTTTTGCATTGCTTTTCAGGGCTTATGTTTGAACTTAAGGATTTTGATTCTAGGGGAAGAAGAACTGGGAACCATTTTAGTACTATATCATTCCTGGTCTCCCCCTATGGGGTTGAAGATTTGGGGACCTATATAAACTACTGCTACCCCAAGAAAGATAAGTAGCAGATGAACAGGGAGTTTCTCTTCTATCATTGGCAATCTATGGACTGGCCCTTGAAAAGTGCTCTCTCTCATATCTAAGGCTACAAATATTTTCTGCTAAAGTATGCCTCTGTTGATGATATACTAGGTGTTTTAAAGCAGAAGTGATAGAGGAATGTTTTCCAGTGAAAATCTTTTTCTTGGTATTTTGAAATACAGTGATTGTATCAGCACCTGTGTGATAATCGTCTTATTTGTGTTCACACTGCATATCATGAACAAGGCACTGTGCAGATACTTAATATTTGCTGAATGAATAAAGGGAACAAAATGGGTTGGCATTATGAAAAATCATGGTGGGAAGAGATAGGCCTATCTTCTCCCCTCCGTTTAGAGGCAAAAGCTATTAAAAGTGAAGAGTAGAGAAGATTATCACTTACCAGGACATACCACCAAATTACACCTTATAATTGCTTTAAGTAAAAACAAAACAGTACAAAACAAAAACTTTTGTTTTTGTTATGTGTGGCATTTGCTGAAGTTGTGCCAAAGACGAGGTGGTTTTTAAAAATGAATATGAATAGCGTACATATTTCCTTGTCTATACCATTTTTGTTTTCATTCTTGATTCTTAAGTACTGATGGCAACATCTTTCTAACAGCCTCTTTCTGGCCCTAGATGAGTCCAATTGGTTTTACTAGTGTGTGATAACATGCCAGTAAAACGAAGATTAGTATATTTTGCCCTGTTTTTTCTAAGCCAATTCATTGCACTCTAATGGAACGAAATAAAAAACGGCCTTTAATTGAATAATTTATTATGCCATTTGTTTTTTCTTAATATCAAATACGGGAAGTAGTACTTAATCAATTTCCTTGCTTATTACTGAAACCAAAGAGCTGCATAGTTATATGGCAAACCTATTAAGGAATGCTTATATATTTTTTAGGAAAACATTTATAATATTATTACATAGCATTGTACTTTGTTCCAAGGCTGCATTTCATATACACATGCATTCTTAACTACATCATTTTTTCTTTAGATACGGTTGATTGCATGGTAGATAATCTCAAATTTCATCATAATCATGAATCATACTTAGATTAAGGCAGTTGGTTTAATGCAATAGTTTTTCCCCTGAAAGCATCTCTTTAACAACTAATTTTCCCAGGCTCCTGTTTCACATAAACTGTCATTTGACTGTTGATCAGTGCTTCTCTGTCCTCATAAGATCCGTTCTCTATTTCTTCCTAAATTCCCAGAGTATCTTCTTGGTTTCTTCCCTTCTCCTTCAACACTGGAATATCAGAATAACAATAAATTCGGATACTCCGGTATGTTTTTTGTAATGCCTGGCAGGAAAAATCTCAGGCATTCAAAAAATACTTGTTGATTGATTGATCTAAACCCCTACTCCTCCTGGGGTTTAACCTAAGGAAGATTGAATGAGTCAAAGACCCCCCCCCCCCCCCACCATGGATTCCTTATCTTGTCAGTTAGGTTTGGAATATATGCAGTAGGTGTGGGAAAAATATTCGGTGACCAAAGCAATACTTTCTATTATGGAAAAGCAACTTGGGAAACGTGGTTTTACTGCAGGATAATTAGGGATAGGAGCTTTTAGAATCAGAAATGGATTTGAATGCTCAGTCCCACCCTAATTGGCTCTGTGGCTTTAGGCAAACTATTTGACCTCCCAGTTTCTTCCTTTGTAAAAGGACCCCTAATAACACCTACCTGGCATGGTGATCGTAGATTTCAAGAGTATCTGTAAAATAGATTTTAAGAGAATCTGTCGGCTATATATAGAACTGTGATGGCAGCTATATATAGAACTGTGAAATCTAGATGAGTGTACTAATTACAAGATCATATCCAAGAGAGGTTGAGCTTTTCCGGTTGTTGTGGGAATACAGTTGCCTGAGGACTGTTTTAGAAGGTGGTCCCGGGATGTTTGGAGATCCCTGTATCTCATGAGGAGAAGAGGGATGTTCCCAAATTTCTCATGCTAAAATAAATATTTGATAATGTTAACAATTGGTTACAAATACTTGAAAAAAATAATTATGAACATAGCCTAGAAACTTACCTATGCTAATTTACATCAGATTTAAGGGCCCTGAAGCCACTGTAGAACTATACATATGTAGATAAAAGGATTGGCTATAAAATCACATGCCACCATTTATTTTGTGGCTGATATGTGGTTCAGAGACATCAGGCTCTTGCATCACAACTTTTTAGTTCTCTTCCTGTCAGTGATTTGATTTGAACACCAGCTTTGTTCAGTGTCAGGCTTTCCCATATATGTTAAACCAAAATGATAAAATAAACATACCAACCAAGCTGTTATCTTTCAGTGTAGGGAACCTACAAAGATGTGATGATTTAGATTTTGTTTAAACGTTTCAAGTAATAACTTACAGATAAATACAGAACAAAACCAAGCAAAACAACCCTGCAGAGATGCTCTCTGACCTGAGGCTGTAGCAAACCTAACCTGGGGAGTTAGGGATTCCTTTTGCCAGTTCAGACCCCTTCTGCCTCAGGAACTTTGCATTATTTGTAGCTGCTCAGAGCCTCCTGGCTTCCCACTGAGGACTAGAGGTACCTCTGATTCCACCTTGTTCATGGTCAAGCTCAGTTCAGGTCTTCCAGGGGAACCTCTGCCTGGGAGGAACTTGGTTGATTATTGAAATCAGCACTGATGGCTCCTTGGACTGGGCACTCTGTTCCAGTGACTGGAGGTACCAGGAGTTGGCTGCAGGGGTACCAGCCTAATGGAAGCCCTGTGTCACTGAAATAAACCAAGACCATGGTGCAGGTTAACTCAAACCTTCACACATAACTCCTTCTGCCATAGTAGGCAGATCCTTGAGTGGAAAGTTTGAAGAATCTCTCTGCAGAGTGCATTGGCCTCGCCCCTAGTAAATGAGTGTTGAATGACCCGACCTGCCTGGGAAGCAAATGACTGGCGTCCATAGGAATCCCACCACATGTTGTGGTCCAGGCGGGCCCTTGGTGGTTGGAACTGACATTACTGCCAAGTCCCTTCATTCCATCTTCAGGCTCTGCCGGGGTTCTTGTTGCATGGTGCTTCCTTCTTGCCCACACCACCTCATGGCCTCGGTCCTGCCAATATCACCGCCTGCTCTGTGTCTCCTCCATTCGTGGGTCTTTTCCTGCGTCCCAAAGTGTGTTCTTTGTCCAGGATCTTCCTGAATCCCAGAATACTGATTTCAGCTTTTTACTAGGTAGGAGCCAGTGTTACCCTGGTTCCCTCCTGTCTGTCTGGGCCTCCCAGACAAACTCTGACCTTAGTTTCCTCTCTGTATCCTTTGAAAACTAGTACCTGCAGAATTTCTCAGAGCTTATTTCTGCAAAAGTCCATTGTGCCTCTGGTGTGTGTGTGTGTGTGTGTAGGGGGGTGTTGAGGGGAAGGGGTAAAGCCGTGTGCAGTGGTTGAATTTGTCTGACTGCAGAACACTTGCTGTTGGAGCATCTTGGCGAGTAGTAGCTCAGAACGCACTTAGGGAAGTGGTGCCAAACACAGTAGGTCAAGATATTTGGGGCTTAAAAAATGTGAAGAGCAGGTGTTATTCCCTCACCAACAGAAGAATATCAGTGCTGTAGAATATTTGGTTGTGAACTTTCTCGATGTTTTCTGTGCAGTACTGCAGTGTCACTCTAATTAAAAGCTTTCCTCCCAATTTTGAGGTTTGGTTACCGAGTTTACCCTTCCTGATTGCTCTTTTCTCTCTAATTGAGCAAATTCACATTTGTTGAGAACCTACTATGTGTCATAGGTTGTGCTAGTTGCCAGAAGCACAGATATAAGTTAGGTCTGCCCTTAAAAAACAAATTATAGTGTAAAATGAACATTTTATAAAGCCAGTTCTACATTAAGCCAATTATTTTGTTTTTCTTTCTTTCAAGCCCAAGACTTATTTAACAGGACTTTATTCTCTTTCTACTCCAGATGATAAAGGATCCCCTTAGGGCAGAAAAGGTATTTCTGAGCATGTTACCAAAAATAAAAAGTCGAATGAGTTGCACGAAAATTTAATATTTCTGCACATCAGAACCTACCATAAACAAAATTAAGAGGCAAATGGTAAACTAGGAAGACATTTGCAACACAAAAGTTTACTGTCCTTAAAGAAATGAGCACATAATACCTTTTAATAAGTAATTGTTGAGTGAAGGGATGAATGAATGAGTTCAAAACAGTAAGAGGGGAAAAAGCACCCTAATAGAAATAGGAAAAAGATGTGAAGCGATGTCATAGCATCTCTCTCTCCCTCTCTCAGTCTCTTACTCTCATACACATGTACACACACACACACACACACACACACACATCATGTACGCATGCATATGCACACAGACAGAAGTACAAATCCAAATATCAAAAATAAAGAAATGCAAATTAAAGCAAGGGAACCTTTTAATCTATCCCTCATTAATTTGATAAATGCTTATTAAGCACCCATTATTACCATACTGTTAAATTGCTTTGTAAGTTATATTATTTCATTTAATTTAAACAACGATTCACCTGAAGGAGGAATTGTTATCCTCATTGTACCAGTGAGCAAAGGGCCTAAAGAAGCTAAGTCTTGTAACATAGTTAAGCTTTTTGGAAGCAACATTTAAACTCAATGCCTGTATGTTTTCTCAGGTCCATGCTCTTATTTACCATAGCATTCTGTTATCATTAATAATATCATGAAGGGTGTTTGATGATAGAAAGTTATTGATGAAAGAGTTAAGTAAAAAAAAATTATAAAACAGTTTGCACCTATGATCCCACATACGTTCTTTTAAAAATGGTTATAGCATAAGGCAAAACTGGGAAAGATATATACCAGCGTGTGAATAGCGCTTATCTGTGACTTTTCTTTTTGCTTATACTTTCTAATTTTTCTACAATGTGTATGTATTATAAGCAACAATATTTTAAGTCTTCACAAATTTGTGTATGTGTATCTGTGTCTGTGTGTGAACATGACAATATATTTTTGGAGTTTATAAGAAAGAGTTAATGGACTTCAGTTTTTCCCCAAAAGAAGAATAAAGAGAAAGCATACTCAGGGAACAGAAGAATATGTACACGTTCTTCATGCGTACAGAGTGAATGAGTAAATTGGTCAGTGATATATGACTAAGCAACTCGGAGAATAGGAAGTGCAAATGTCTGCTACATATTTGGAGAAATAGTCAATAATAATAATTAAAGACCTACAAGTAGAACAATCATGAGATCACTATTTTCACTGTGAGGGCAGTACGGCTTTCTCAGAAGGAGTACTGAAATAGGAACTCTAAAGGTATGGCTTTGCAGAAAGCAATTTGATGAAAGAAGTCTTAAAATTGTTTGTACCAACCTTGACCCAGTCAGTGATCAACTCCTGGACTTTGATTGTAAGCAAATAATCCTAAATACTGAAAAATCTTTGTGCACCAAGATACATGGTACTACCCAGAATAGGGGAAAATGGGAGACAACCTAAATGTGTAGTGCTACAGTCAAGGGGTAATAAATGATAGGATAAATCATTTTTTGATTAATATATTCAACAAATAACCCTGATCACCCATACTGTGCCAAACACTGTCTCAAGGACACACTGGGCTAAGGACACAGCAGTGAAGAAAATCTCTCCCCCAAATAATTTTTTTCTCCCAAATAATGTTTGAAAAGAGGATTTCCATAACATTTTTAAATGTTAGGTATAAAAAATAAGGTATTAGATTGTGAATGTATTGACCTCAATGGTGTGAAAAATAAACAGAAAAAGTCTGTGTGAAAGGAGGTGCATGAAAATATTGACAGTTACTTTGTAATTGGGTTGTGGATGAATTTTTAAAAATATATTTTTCAGTATGTCCCAATATTTCTGCAATAAAAACTTATTCTTAACTTAGCAAAATAAATATAAAACTTAATTGCCATTATTTATTATATGTTTGTGATATCCTTTTTAAATAGCAAAATAGGAGCTTGTGTCTGAGCAATGATGGGAATTTAATAGATCTAATTAAAACTACCAGAACTTGTGATTTTATTGAGCTCCTAAAACATCTTTGGTTTTACTGATATGTTTAAAGCCTTTAAGATGCTACTTTCATTAAAAACACTTCTGTAGTAAATGGTAATTGTGTATTGAATAGATAAAAACTTACATTCAACAGATCAAAAAGTCCAACCCAATGTCAATTTGATTAGGTAAATGCAAATTTAACAGCCTAGTAATTCTTTAGACTTCTTATTTTACATGCCATGAAGAGTGGGATAATATAATTAAAATTCTGAAAATGGCTGTTTAGGATAATGGTGTGTTTTTCCCTTTTCCTCTTTTAAAGTAAGATGAGGGAATTTACATTTCCACTCAAGCATTATTTCCTATAGTGAAGGATCCCACTACTGTGGCTCTAAGTAAACTTTAATTATGTTCCATACTTATGTGTAAATTTATTTTGTGTAATTGGCTTGTGTTTTGAAATGTTTTAGATAGATTCCCTTAAGTTTCCGAATTGTTTTGGACTTTGTGTTTGAAAATCAGTTTGAATTAAAAATAAAGATATTTCAGATTTAATTTAAAGTGATGAAAGAGTTTAGTAGCAGCTTAAGATTTGAGCATAGGTCAGAAAACTCTGTATTTTGGTTGTATCAGGATTTGTTATGCATTACGTAAATGTACAGTGAGATTTAAAGTTCACAGCTCGCAGTTGCAATGATGTGAATGGAACTAGAGGGTATGATGCTCAAGCAAAAGAAGTCAGAGAAAGACAAATATCATGTGATCTCACTCACATGTGGAATTTAAGAAACAAAACATGAGCGTAGGGAAGGGAAGGAAAAAGGACGAAAACAGAGAGGGAGACAAACTGTAAGAGACTCTTAATCATAAGAAACAAACTGAGGGTTCCTGGAGGGGGGTGGGGGGACGGGGTAAGTGGGTGATGGGCCTGAGACAGCCCGTCTCACAGCCCTGCGTCGCCTCCGTCCTGCCCGCCCACCCTTCTCGGATGGTGAGGCTGACCCCATCTGGGAGAGGTGGGGGTCAACGGGGGGCTCAAGTTGGTTCCCCCCCACCCCGAGTTTTCTCAGGAAACCAAAGGGCGGCTGCCCCCTCTGTCCATGTCTTCTCCGTGGACCCCTTTTCTCCGCCAAGAGCTTGGGAAGGAAGGCCTCACCACAGGAGTGCGCCTCACGCATGGGAAGGTGCAGGAGAGAAAGTTCGCTGTGTTTCGGGCAACAGGGACAGCACCTTGTAAGGAGCCCGGCCAGCGTGAGCGCGTCCCTCCTCTCAGCGGGTCGGGCCTGGCTGCTGTCCTGGCTGGGACCGAAGCGCCCAGGGCCTAGCTGCCCCCGTCAAAGCTCTCACCTGGTGGGAGGTTCACACGTGCAAGGCCGGCCTCCAGCGTGGCTCAGACCCCCCACCCCCACCCCACTGCCGCTGTAGACATCATTTGACTTAATTTTCTTAATGTAGCCACACAACTGTGCGTCCAAACTTGAGACGGGTTCCTTAGTGCGCTCAGAATCCTGGGAGGTCCACGTTGGCTCCCTCAGATGCCCACTCGAAGCGTAGGGCTTGCCATCGCTGGTGCAGACTACGTGCAGGTGACTCCCCTTCCCTTCAGGGAACTAGAACAAAAGGATGACATTCTTTTCTTTTCTTTTTTTTTTAAAGATTTCTTTTATTTATTCATGACAGAGAGAGAGAGAGAGAGGGAGAAAGACAGAGAGACAGGCAGAGGGAGAAGCAGGCTCCACGCAGGGAGCCCGATGTGGGAGTGGATTCTGGGACCCCAGGATCATGCCCTAGGCCAAAGGCGGGCGCTAAACCGCTGAGCCACCCAGGTGTCCCAAGGATGACATTCTTAAGGGCCTTCCCTGGAAAGCTGCGGGCTGCAACAGACTTGCTCTGGCTTTGGAAGAGCAACACAGCAGAAAGAAAATTTTGTCAAGAAATACAGCTTTTCCTCTTACCTCACTTGAATTCTAAGCAGTGAGTGATCAGGATTTTCCTGTTTCCTCAAAACTATGCAAAAGTTGATGTACCAGGGCGCCCGGGTGGCTCAGAGCATCTGCCTTGTCTCAGGTCCTGATCCCCGAGTCCTGGGATCTAGCCCCACATTTGCTCCCTGCTCAGAGGGGAGCCTGCTTCTCCCCTCCCTCTGCTTCCCACTCCCCCTGCTTGTACTGTCTCTCTCTCTGTGTCAAATAAATAATATCTTTGGGAAGAAAAAAAAAGTTGACATAGGTTCTCTTTCTTTTTCTGTCGTTCACTTTCTCCCTCCCCAGCCTTGCCCTTATTCCACTCTCTTTCCCCTGACACAAGATCAACAGTGTTTTGCTTGCTAATTAAAAAAAAAAAATCTGAGAATAAGATGTCCCACTCTCGCCAGTATAGTTAGACACATCTTAATTTTTGTTCCTAAAACAAGATTTTAAATCCTATCTCCTCTGTGCTGTTCGATTTTCTCCATTGCGAGAGCCAAGGTTGGGCTTGAGAGCCCAGACCCTGGAGACCGCCCTCTTCCATTCAAATCCTGGCTCTGTGATCATAGATCATTACCATTTATGATCATAGGCAAGTCATTTAAGGCCTCCATGCCTCAGTTTTACTAATGGTTAAAATGGAGATAATTATGATATCTTCCTCATCTGGTTATTATGAGGATTAAATGAACTAACGTATCTAAAACACCTAGAACATAGTAAGCACTCAGAATTATTATGGTGCTGACCAACTCAGTATCTCCTTCTGGATTAATACAATGCAACATGTGTTTAAAAATATGTCCTTAGGGCATAGATTTTGTTGTTGAATTCTTTGAGGGTTTTTTTTTTTTTCCCGTAGAATAGTATATTACATGACTCTGAATTGGAATCTGTTTAAATTCTAAAACAGAAACATTATGACAGTCACTAGAGGAGAATTAGAAGTAGCTAGTGTCAGCTTGCACACAGCAGAATGAGATAAAGAGCAGTCGTGATACATAACACATCCTGGGAATCAACGGGAATTTTACAGTCATTATGATTATGACAACAGTTTTACTAGATTTTCACAGTAGCTTTTTATTTCAAAGATTTTCAAGGGAAATGTACAGCCACGTAGAAAAAAATCTGTATGAAAAATTTTTTAATCACTTTAATTTTCTATAGAAGGTGAATTTGAGCAAGAAGATGGTTGAGCGGTTTCCCTGGGGAATAATACCAAATCGATCAGGGGTAAATCTGAGCAGCTTAATTTCTGATTTACTTCTTTAGTATCTACAAATCCTAGTTCTCTCAAGATGGGAGCAATTTGCATGTGAAATTTAGGAGAAAAATTCTTTGGATTAAATTTCTTAAAAGAATCTAACATGGTTTCCTTCAGCAGAGATATTTAACTGGTGGAAGAAATGCCCTTGCCACCTCCCCACCCCTCAAACCACAACGCCTCAGGAACAAACTGACAGGAATAGCTCTTGGGGAAATTTCCAGTTCTTTTAGAGTTGAATATTCAGAATTTATAGGCAAATCCCTCAAGATTAAAACTCATTGCTCTATTATAAAGGGTTCTCACAGGTTCAGTTTTACCCATGGGTGGAGTGGGCCCTAAATAAGTTGTTTCATTTCAGGCTGATAAATGCCTTTGAATTCCCTCCAAATAGCTTATCTACTCACTGTTTGAAATTCCACATTAGAGAGTCTTCTAGCTTTGCTGTTTTTTTTTTTTTTTCTAACTTCAAGTTTTATATCTTCTGGAAATGCAGATATTGCAGGTATATCTAAGTAATAACACGCTCAGCCTTACAGGAACATGCTTGGGATTTTAGAAACTCTTTTTGGGGGGTACCTGGGTGGCTTAGTCAGTTAAGTGACAAAGCTCTTAATTTCGGCTCCAGTCATGATCTTGGGGTCCTGAGATTGTTTGGCGCTGGGTGTGGAGGCAGCTTAAGATTCTTTCTCTCCCTTCTCCCCAGGTCACTCCCCTCTCATTCTCATAAAAAACAAAAAAAAGAACCAAAAACCCCAAACAAACCCTTTTCTGGATTCTGGAGGTTTTGTTTGGCCTTAAATAGTAGTGAGTAGAGAGAGAGAGAGAGAGAGCAACATGATTCTTGGTTGTTGGGGGAAGGGGAGGGAGAATAAGGGGGTGATGGCCCCACTGTGAAAATGGGCGATGGGGCACATCAAAGAAAAGCTGGGTGACAGAAAGCCAAATGTCACCTGCTCCCTCCTTTGGCTCCGGGCTAGGCCTTCTCTTTTGATCTTTGAGTAAACAAACAAAAATCTCTAACTTTATGTCTCAGTACTTTTTAGTTGTGTCTTTAAGAGAGGCTGATATAATTTGCTCTTGATTAAGAGCTTGGGATCGCTCTCTCTTGTTCTCTGAAAGGAAAGAAGATGTTTGGGGACTGAACAATAATGGTTTTAGGGAAAGTGGGAAGATGTTCATGTGATTTTTCCAAGGTCCCCTTGCAGCTTTTGGGACTTTCCCCAGAGGTTAGCCATTCCTCCTTTTTTGCAGACCCCAGAAGATAATAACTCTATGTAATAAAAATGAATGTGTAATTCCTGGCTTTTAAGAGGATGAAAACCCCAGGAAGAATCTGTGCTTTATCAATTTCAGCAATGGTGGTGGGACTGCAAGGGCCCCCCAGAGGACCTCCCTCGCAGCTGCAGTCATGGCACCTGCCGAACCGGCCTTGGCCTCTGTCCGGGAAAAGCACGCACCTGCTAGCCTTTATCTTCCCCACACTAGTGAGGCCATTTAAAGCCAAGACAGCAGGCAGATGGCTCTGCCCTGGGATCCTTTGTCATTCCAAATTGTGCTGTCATGTGGACAAGTCCATTTGTCCCAGCGAGGCTCTTCTCTGCCCGTTTCCTTGCAACTTGCCTAGAAGATGTATTCTGCTCCTGTCCAGGTTGTCCCTGGACACTGACCCTTTCCTTCTTCCTCATACTGAGAGTCCAAGCCTGCCTTCATTCTGTCTCAGCTCCCGGTGCTCTGACTCCACTCACTGCCATGATTCATGGCCATGAGACACCTCTGTCCATCGGAACCGTCCCTTCAGTCTTCCAACCTGGTACCATCTTAATTGTCTTCATCATTAACTTGGCCTCAGTCCTGGACTCCCGAGCACTTGCAACCTGCTCTCTCACAGAGGTGGTGTTTCTGATGATTAAAGAAGTAAAGGTATTTAAAGCCAAAAACCAAGTAGGAGACTAGAAATTTAGGACACACAGCTATGAGAAATGAACAAGTCAAGAAATAAAATGCCTGGCAGAGAAATAAAGATATTTATATCCTGTGAGTTGAGATAGAATGAAATTACAGGGTTTTGGGATATCCTCTGACCCTCTGCTAAAGAAAAAATATGAAAAGAGATTGTGAAAGATTTCATACTTCAAAGACATGAAGCCAGTTTATTTTATTACCTTTCATAGACAAAGGGGTTTCATTTTATGATAGTTTCTTGAGCAAAACCTGGGTCATGGAAGCATATGCCTACAAAATCAGTCGGCACTAAGTGAATAATCATGTTACGATTACTGTAGTTTTTTGCTAGAAAGAAACAGGCATTGTATGTGCTCTTAAGGGGCTTACAGTGTAACAAAAATACAGCAATAAAACATAAAACAATTTACTAATTGAAGATATTTTGCTGTGACTTTTCTTCTTTAAAATTTCCTGTAAAAGAGAGACAGAAATATTTAAATCGTTAAATTTAATTGGAGATGGGTTTAAAGGGATATTTTGATACCAAGATGTGCTTGTATACCAGGTGAACTACTTTGGGACACTTACTTAGAAATCTGGTTTTGCTGAGGATTTTCCCATCCTTTTTTTTTTTTTTTAAATAAAAAGATTTTATCTATTTGTGATAGAGCAAGGAGGGGGGGGAGTAAGAGGGGGAGAGAAAGAGGGAGAAGCAAACTCCCTGCTGAGAGGGGAACCCGATGTGGAATTCAGTCCTAGGACCCTGAGATTGTGATCTGAGCCTAAGGCAGGTACTTAACCCATCCCATCCTTTATTATTATTATTATTATTTTGATTTGAAGAGTTTTGAGGACATTATGCTTTTCCGTTTCCATTATTGTTGAAATTAGAGGATGTCCAGTGTATTTGGTTTAATAACATAATAATGATGATGATTACAAATGGTATAATGGCAACTCAGAGTTTTCCATATATGTATGGGGAGAGGGAGAAAGAGAGATTGATTGGGGGGGAGGGAGAGATTTTAAGGAATTGGGTCATGAGATTATGGAGGTGTAGTGAGTCCAGTGTTGTCTCGCAGGCTAGAGGGAAGAGCCACAGTTTGAGTCCAAAGGAAGCCTGCTGACTGAATTTCCTCTTGCCTGGGGGAGGTCAGTCTTTGTTCTCTTAAGATCTTCAACTGTTGGATGAGGCCCACACACATTATGGAGGGCAGTCTGCTTTATTCAAAGTCCACCAATTTATTGTTTTCTCAGCCAAAAAAACAACTTCACAGAAACATCCAGAATAGGGTTTGGCCAAAATCTGGCCAAGCCAAGCTAACACATAAAAAGCATCATCACAGTAACTAGCCTTTATTGAACACATTCTGAGTGCCATTTCTTTCCGAACATTCAAGTCTTTTATTAACTCTATCAATTTGGTGTCTCCGTTTCACAGGAAGCCTAGGGATGAAGTGGGTCAATTACCTGCCCAGGGTCACACAGGTAGTAATGATGGAGATGGAGCTCATGTTTCTCACCTCTCAGCTTAAACATGAAAATGACAGGTGGCCTGAGAACTGTTGGGGGGGGGGGCTGTGAAGGGACATCTGAACTCTTACAGAGAGCTCTCTGTTCAAATTGTTCACTTAGTGAGATTGTGACTTGTTTCTACAATAGTGATTGAAATAAGGATTTATGACTTTGTGGAATGGAGCCTAGGGCAAGCCTCAGGAAGGTCATTTGAAAATGTTATTGACAGACTAAGAGGCACAAGCTCGGGTATATTTTATGTCTGAGGTTGAGACAGGTGCTTTCTCTAGTTATATTGAATCAAGGATTATTTCAGCTTGCTGAAATAGGGACTGGCCATGCACTATTGGAGCTCATGCATGACACCTTGATGGAGAGGGACAGTTATGTGGGCTAGAGTCCACATTGGCTGTAATCACTTTGCCAAGTATCTGGAACTTGGCTAATAAGCAGAGAGCCTGTGAAAACAGCTCATAGATGCCATAAAAATCATGGATTGTAACCTGGGCCTTGAGTCAGCCTGTTTGCTCTTACCTGAAACACTGGTTTCTAAAGTTAGGGCAGTGCAAGAGCCCATTCGACACAAAGGAGGGAGGGAGGAGGGGCTTTGCAGTGGGCAAACAGCTTGTGAGCAGGAAGAAACAAATAGCTGGGGATCTCTGGGTGGCAGCAGTTTAGCGCCTTCCTTCAGCCCAGGGCATGATCCTGAGGTCCTGGGATCAAGTCCCACATTGGGCTCCCTGCATGGAGCCTGCTTCTCTCTTTGCCTCTCTCTCTCTCTCTCTCTCATAAATAAATAAAATCTTAAAAAAAAAAAAAGAAACAAATAGCTGGTTGACTAAACTGAGCAGAGGCAGAAAGCTTAATGAAAGCAAACAGGGGCATCTGGGTGGCTCAGTTGGTTAAGCCACTGACTCTTGGTTTTGGCTCAGGTCATGATCTCAGGGTCATGGACTCAAGCCCCACTTGGGCTACAAGCTCATCAGGGAGTCTACTTGAGTCTCTCCCTCTCCCTCTGCTCCTTCTCAGCCCCCCAAGCCCCCAATAAATAAAATAAACCTTAAAAAAAAAAAAAAAAAAGCAAACATAAACCTGAAAGACACCACAACCAGAGTCCTGGTAGCATAAATTAAAATATCTCTTTACACCAAAGGCCATTGTTAGTGTCATTCATAGAGAGTCACTAGGATTTCAAATGAGGTTTTCAACAGTCTAGTTTAGAAGGCCTCAAAGTGTGCAGGACATTCTAGAAGGATCCTTTGGAAAATTGGTGAGATGTTTTAGTGCTCAAAGGAACAAGCCTTCAATTATCTAGAAAGAAATTTCTTCATAATATTTCATGCTCCTAGGGCTCTGGATAGATATCTTTATGACATGATAATCATTATTATGAGACTCCTTTGAATTCCTCCTACTGGTCCAGAACCAGTGTTGCAGTGCTTTGTGGGAAATGGAGCCATCGGCCTTAATTGACTTTTGACTAGCACCCATGTTGGCTGTAGTTTAAATAGAGTTAGAGAGCCCAGCTGTGCAGAACTCTTTTCCAGTGTTAGAACTCAAATTCCTACTGTCTGTGCAGCTAGCCTGACTGTCTTTTATCCTGTCTGAAACAAATTTATTTTCATTTTATATGCTTATAATAGAAGAGTCACTATTTAGAATTTTATTTTTTTCTGCCCATGTCTGATAGAATGTGGCTTGTAAAAAAGACGCAGGGTCTGCTTCTTTTTATCTGAACGTGTTTTTTCAGATGTCTGAGAATAAGCATGGGCGTATAAGCAGTAATTGAATTGGAAAGGTGTATACCGGTTGTGCTTTGGGGGAAATTCCCAAACAGTTAAAAATATAATATCCCACCCAACTCAAATATAAATCTCATCTAACTCTTGATTTTCAGGAGGGTTGTTTATGACTTTAAGTTTTCAGGACCTCGATTTTTCATTGTAAAATTGTTTGGGGGATAAATGCCAAGAGCGTATTATGTGGATGTGGTTTGTGGCTTTTTCTTCTTACGTATTTATAGAGATTTGGGGATGGGTTTGATCACATTACTGTTGTGCATATTAAGGCCTTGCTTAGGATTTCAGGCTATGTGTGTAGTATTGACTCGTGGCAAGTACAGAGTCATGCTACATTAAAGTATTGATTGATCATATTTTTAAAAGCCAGTAGTGGATCATCTAAGGTAAAATGTGTATTTCTGGTAATTGAACTCATTCTGAGGGGGGACATGCCCTTTTGATTTGCCTTTGAGGAGATGGAGTGGACAGATGCCTGTCTTATTATTTGTATTATTTCTGGGATTTCTTCCTCAAATCTTCCTTTCACAACTATACATGAGGTTAAATTTGAAGCACCTTGGTTGAAAAAACACATTGTACAGGTTTATACTAATGGATACATCATTGTTTTTCAAAATAGTTTCCATGAGGCACTAGCTCAAAGTTTGTTAGTAGATACCAAGGAGGAAAGTTTTACTGGTATACTAAGTTTCCAAAATACCTTGGAAGTTCTCTGATGCTTTATATTAACGTACACTGTAAGATGCTAAGGAGGGAGATACTTTTTTTAATAGTTAAATATATTTATTCCAAGCTACAGATACCAACTGGAGTTAAATCTAAAAGAATTTATGATAAGGACTCAGAGATGTCTCATGGAATGTGAAGGTGGGAATGGAGCTGGACCACAGGAACGGCCTAGAAAACCCCCCAGTTGACATGGGGGAACCTCTCCCCATGTCCTTAGTTGGCTTTTCTCAGTGCCTGTTTCTTTCTTTCTTTCTTTTTTTTTTTTTAAAGATTTTATTTATTTATTCATGAGAGACACAGAGAGAGAGAGAGAGGTAGAGACACAGGCAGAGGGAGAAGCAGGCCCCATGTAGGGAGCCCAATGTGGGCCTCGATCCCGGGACTCCAGGATCACGCCCTGGGCCGAAGGCAGGTGCTAAACCCCTGAGCCACCCGGGGATCCCCATCAGTGCCTGTTTCTTTCCTTTTCACAGTGCTGGCTCTATTTCTTCCTTGTCTCCGTTATTAGCCTTCTGTAGTGACTCTCCTTAGAAGTGCTTCTGCTTTTTTTTTTTTTTTTTGCTTCTGCTTTTAAAACAATGTAGGAAGGCTTTAAAAAAGTCATTGGTTAGTCTTGCATTAGCTAGGTTAGTACTGGGTACTCAGGCAGTGGTGACAAATATGAGACGGTCAGCGTGAATTGTACTGATGAGCTTGTATTTCTCATAAACTTGAAAATTTAAAGTTGACAAAAAGCTTTTGCCAATTTCAGTATATTTAGGATAATACATAGTTTAAAGTAGTTTTAGTCATATTAAAGCCTCTCTTTGGAGAGTCATTTAAAGAAAAACCTGGGTGAAGTTGTGGATGACCTAAAGTTTAGGAATCTAGACCAAACATGCTGGAGTGTAGGTAAAAGTCCCACTACCAGGCAGAAATATAATATGAAATAAAATTTATAATTTTAACATTTTGCTCGGGCACAAAAATTTGAGTAAAATTTTCTGGTCATAACTCATGATAAGATACAATTATACTTTAATGATTTGGGACCTACATTTTGTTTTTTACGTATAAAAAATGGTAAATATTTATTTTAACTGTTTTTGTTTGAAATATAGCTCATTTTCTTTATATCTGCTTTTCTTCAGAGGAAGAGCATCATAATTCCTCCTTGTCAAAATGCTATAAAATTCCATTTATTTAGCATCCAAGAGCTCAAATAATCATATTTTCCTTCTACAGCAATGTATAGGGAGAATCGATGTTCAAAATAGTGCCCTCCAGGCACTGCAAGAATTGGCTTCCGAATCTCCGAAGGAAGATTACATTATTTGGTATAGCATCAGCATTAGGGTATTTTATTCTTATTCATAGAACATTGGGACACTATTTAACTATGTATTCATATCCTCCAAACCATACTGGCTTACACACTTGTCAAAGACTGCAGGGTTTTCATGCCTCCAGAAATAGATATAATTTTTATTTTGTGTGTTTATATCTTTGGATTCATATTTAGTGGGGTTTGGAAGAATAGGGCAAGAGGTGGTAGGGAGATAACTTGATACCTTGTTGAAAGAAGTCAAGGCTTTAGGACTTGAAATGATAAGTAGAAAAGATATTGGGAGCCTTGGACTGCGAGCCTTGGATTTGGAAGCCAGCAGCTTATGAAAAAGATTTAATTATGATGCCACAGCCAAGTACTGTGAAGGTACAAAAGTGCTCATGACATCTTTTTTTCTCTATTATTGCCGTTCTACTCATTTCATAGAATACAAGGTAAGCAGGAGAGAACACTCATCTATTCTCATGATGATTATTTCAATAGAACTATAAAGTATAAGTGCAGAGTTGGCTTCTACAGTTTTAGTCTGAGTCCAGGCTAATTAATTTTAAGCCTTTGGGCAAGTCACTCAACCAACGCAAGGCTCCAGTGCTAGTGGTGAAGTTGAATTTGATATCATACGTACCTATTTAATAGTACATGATTTTTTTAATGAAAATGTAACATGAAGAAAAGTCATTTATTCCAGTTTTTGTCAGTATACATTGTCGTTTATTTCTACCCATTTCTTTAGCAGTTACTTTATTTTTCTAATTTTTTGAATTGAAGTTGATGCAACTAAAGATACTTTTTAAAAAATTTTTTTATTTATTTATGATAGTCACAGAGAGAGAGAGAGAGGCAGAGACACAGGTAGAGGGAGAAGCAGGCTCCATGCACCGGGAGCCTGATGTGGGATTTGATCCCAGGTCTCCAGGATCGCGCCCTGGGCCAAAGGCAGGCGCTAAACTGCTGCGCCACCCAGGGATCCCTAAAGATACTTTTTGAAGATGTATGCTATGAGGAGAAAGGAGGCACTGTTCTAGTGTTGGGGATATGATGTTATCTCTGCTGTCTTAGAAAGGAAGGTTTTGTTGGCAAAGGGGGTGCAGTGCTCACAAGTTAGAAAACCTACTTGTATGTATGATATGTCACAATAAGAGAAATGAGCTATTTTATTTTCTTTTATTTTGTTAAAGATTTTATTTGTTTATTTGAGAGAGAGGCAGAGATAGTGACAGAGAGCATAAGCAGGGAGGAGAGGGAGAAGCAGGCTCCCAGCTGATCAGGGAGCTCTACGTGGGGCTTGATCCCAGGACCCTGAGATCATGACGTGAGCCCAAGGCAGACGCTTCACCGCTTCACCGACTGAACCACCCTGATCCCCAGAAGTGAGCTGTTTTAGACAAGGTGGTTAGGGAAGTTGGTTTCCAATTTTCAAGTGGAATCCAATTTATTCACTCTCTCTTGTTTTTATGATATTTTGATGTCCTCTTGGCAGCCTCACGTCATTGCTAACCTCTCCACTCCACGGGACCACATTTTCCAGCAAACACACCATGAGCACTTATTTAAATGCCTAATCACTGGCAGCAATGCAGCTGTGTTCATCATTGTCAATTCAGATTTGTATGATGTTCCCATCCAAACATACCTCAGGGTACATTTGCACATCTAATTACAACATTAAAACTAATAATAGTCTGATAAAATACTACTCAGACAAATGTCTAAGCAAACAGCTGGCTGTTTCATTGTGTCCTGAAGGACAGGCACATTCAGACTTTGTTCCCTAACTGGAGGGCCTGAATTCCAAACTGCAAGCCCTCCTTCCGAATGAACACCCTGCGGAGGAAAGGCTTAGGCAGGAACTATCTCACTCAAAGGGATGTCTTTAGATAAAAGAGCCTCCATGAAACCAGAGCTTTATGGAACTGCATGCAGAGAAAAAGTGGCTGTCTTTCATTTTACCCAGATGAGGACTGTGACCAAATTCAAATGGGACCAAAACAAAACAGAATATTGGTACAAGATGTTATTCACGTGCCCACCTTTCTGCGGACCCGGAAACTTAATGTTTGAAATCTCCAAGGAAAGAAGGCTGAGGGACAATTTAATTGTGCTTTTCAGATATTTGAGGGAGTCGTGCTGTTACCACGTAGAAACCACATTAAGCTCTATTTTCCATGAGTGATTGGGTTTATGTGTGTATTGAGAGAGAGGAAATTTGGTAATACTGGCTTCATCTTACTGGCACAGTAAACCTTCTTATTTGCCAAACCAAGTAAAGATAGAGTACTTAGGAAATAGAAATAAATCCTTCTTCCATGGTAAGTTCCAGTGCAGGAAGCAGGTTATGACCCTACCCCGTTACATCATAAGGGATTCCTCCCCCAGGGTTCATGGGTGTCCTTTGGCAGGTTCTGTTTGCCCAGGTGCATTGAAGCTAATGATGGAGCTCTTTTTTGGTTCTTGAAACATGTAGGCCTGTGGGAAAACTTTTGGATGGTAAGAGTTGTCTCTTATTGGAATGTATTGTTGAGAGAGGTCTTAAAATCTTTTTCTTAAAGCTGTTAAATAACGGTTTAAGTTTTCATCAGCCTTGATAGGTTAGGAATAATACTCCTGAAGGGTAAGAATGGATTAAAATAAATCTCCAAGTGGCTTCTTACCTTCTGATTCTATTATGTGCTGTCCTTTTCAAATTCAACAAGTATTTAGGATCGCAGGCACACTGGGCCTGCTATCTGTGCATATGTTAATTCATTTGAGGTAATTCTCACAAAAATTTGCAAGGTAGATATCATTGTTCCCTTTGTAGATATAAAGAAATCAACGGTCTAAGAGGTGAAGCCACTCACTGAAAATTGCACATCTAGGAAAGGGTGGGGGAAGGGCTTGGAACCACAGCTGTGAACTTGGGTTCTGTCTTAGACTTCCATTAATGAGCTCTGAGATCTCAAGCCAATTTCTAGGGGTCCTGTGTAGACCCTAGTTTCTTTATTTGTAGAGTGGAGGGGTTGAGATGAGAAGATTTGGAATAAGTTTCTCTCCCCCTTTCGTAATGTATGACCTGGGAGAAATGAGAGAGATCAATATTTAATGAACAGTTTTTCTTGAACACTGTGGGAGCACCCTGTGTAGGGCACATAAATATATGTTATAGAATAATAGAGATATTATTTCTGGGTTGGGAATTTGGGGTGTGGGAGGCACAATGAAACTGGCATCTCTCTAGGACCCAATGATCAGATCCTGAGCTAGTGGAGTCGAATTCTCTTGCAGCCATTTCTTGATTTTCCTTTTCTTTTTTCACATCTACTTTCCGATCCCAGGCCTCCTATCATCTATTTCCTTTGAAATTTTCTGAGTTTATGACTGATCCTGAACTATGCTATATTCAATTATAGCTATAAATAATTAGGAGGCAAGCAAAGAGAAGATTTCTTTATTCTTGAAAAATGAGTCCTCATTGTAGAGAAAACTGTCTAGATCTGAGCTAACAGAGTAGTCACTAGCCACATGTGACTGTGAAGTGAATTAAGTATAACTGGTCTGAACTAATATGTGCTGTAAGTATAAAATACATACTGCATTTTGAAGTCTAGTAAGAACATTGAATATTTTATCAATACCTTTTTTATATTGCTCACATGTTGCAGTGATAATACTTTGAATATGTTGGGTTAAGTAAAATGTATTATGAAAAATTTAATCTGTTTCTTTTTATTTTAAAAATTTTTAAATTTATTTTTTAGAGAGAGAAAGAGAGAGAGAGAGAATGAATGATGGGTAGGTGGGGGGGAGGGGAAGGAAGAAGGAGAGAGAATCTTAAGCAGTCTCCACTCCCAGAGCAGAGCCTGACATGGGCCTCAATCTCACAACCCTGAGATCATGACTTGAGTCGAAATCAAGTTGGAAGCTTAACCTACTGAGCCACCCAGGTGCCCCATTTATTTTCATTTCTATTTATTATTATTATTTTTTAAAGATTTCATTTACTTATTCATGAGACACACACAGAGAGAGGCAGAGACACAGGTAGAGGGAGAAGCAGGCTCCACGCAGGGAGCCCGATGCAGGACTCAATCCCAGGACTCTAGGATCACGCCCCAGGCCAAAGGCAGGCACCAAAATGCTGAGCCACCCAGGCATCCCTATTTTCATTTTTAATTTTTTAAAAGATTTTATTTATTTATTCATAGAGACACAGAGAGAGGGAGAGAGAGGCAGAGACACAGGCAGAGGGAGAAGCAGGCTCCATGTAGAGAGCCTGACGCGGGACTCGATCCAGGGTCTCCAGGATCACGCCCTGGGCTGCAGGCGGCGCTAAACCGCTGCGCCACCGGGGCTGCCCTCCTATTTTCATTTTTAAATGTAACTTCTAGAATATTTAAAATTGCATACATAGTTTGCATTTATAACTGATTATATTTCTATATGGTAGTCCTGGTTGAAATTGGTGATTCCCGGCCACAGAGAATCCTCTTCCACCCACACTGACATCCATTCCCATCCAAGGTATGTTTAGGAATATTTAGAGACACTAGTGGTTGTCACAAGTGGGCACTGCTACAGCCGTGGCCAGAGATGCAGCTAAATGTCCTATGGTGTAGAGGGCAGACCCTCTTCTGACTCTGCAACAAAGGATTATCTGGTCCAAAATATCAATAGTGCTGGGGTTAAAAACTTCTGGTATAGATGGTTCAGAAAGGAGAAGTCGAGAAAAAACGATTGGGAATCAAGACTGCTTTTAGGTTACTCTAATTTGAAATATTATAATGAATGAGTATTCAGCAGCATTAAAGAAGGACTGCTCCTCTAGGAAAGAGTAAAAATACTGGAGACAGAAGATAAGCAGAAAAGCAACAGGTTTTGTTAACGATTTCAACAAAAATTTCTTGAATGACTGCAAATTGTTTTGGGAACAAGAGGAGGGAAGATTACATGTGTACAAACAACACACATTGAATTCTGATCGTATCCAGAGCTTCTACAGAGAAAATGAAGTTAAATAAAGTTGTGATTCCTGCCTTTGAAAAGCCTTTAGGTTAGTGGGGGATGGCATGAGAAGTTCACTGTCTTGGAAGGCAGCATATGATGTTGGAAGAGAGCTGGGAAAAGCAACAACAACAATGCAAATCATGGGTTTCAAAGGAAAATGTACCATGTTTGGTTGGGGAAATCAGGCAAAACTTCATCGAAGAGTTCTATCCAAAGTGTACCCTCAGTGGGCAGGATAACAACCCGTGTAGAGGTGGAAAGGCATATACAACGGACGAACAGCACAATCCTCTGCAAGGGGGAAGGGACAGATGGAGTGTGTTTGGGGAGTATTCAGTTGTCAAGGTGACTCAGATTCCCAGTGGGAAGCAGTTGGAAATAAGACCAAAAAACCAAAAACTGCCAACAAAAGAAATAAACAAACACAGATGAGCCTGAAGTTGTGTGTACCAGATTGGCAAGGTGAAAAAACAGAGAGGTGAGAGAGGCAAATAGAGGCAGCTTGTATTGGAGGGGGCAGTTCACTGGGTTTAGGGAAAGGAGAGGAGAGAATCAAAGGTGATCTTGGGGTGTTAAGCTTGGGTGTCTGGGGACTTTGGTTGGAACAGAGGTCTGGAGAATGGGTTGGCTTAACAAGAATGGAATGATGATGAGTTCTGAATCGCCTGGTTGCGTTTGAGGTAACAGTACATTACTCAGATGGTGGGGAGGTCGAGGAGGCCCCTGGGAACCTGACCTGGAGGCCACGAGAGTCCTGAGAACTAGAACTAGAGATTTTAGAATCGTCTCCAGCAAAGTGATCGCTGAGGCTTTGAGGATGGATGAATCGTCAGTTTTTTAAAATTGTCCAGTCAGGTGTCCAGTGAAAAGGACACACTTTTAGGTATGACTGTCTAGGTAATGAGATGAGGGAGGGAAGTCAGTGAAGGACGTAAAAGTTGAGGCTGAAGACACAGAAGCAGGACTTTGTGCAATTTAGCATCACAGAAGTTAAGAGAAGTTTCAAATGGGGTCGTTGCACAGTACTGGATGGTACTGACAGCGCACGGAGGATGGAGCTGAAAACATTTGGGACTTGGATGGAGCTCGTCATCCAAAGACTGCCGGTGGCCTTCTGGAAACGGGGCAAGGGGCAGGAAGCAGGTGGTATGGAATGATGAGGGATGGGGCACACTGCTTCTGCCCAGGTGGTCCCAGAGCCTCTGCTTGGAGAAAGGCACAGGCTCATTTGGTGACACTTTTCTCCTGGGTCATTCATTCCTTCGGCAGATAACTCCTTGAGCGGGTATTTATTATTTTACCTAATGTGGAGAGTGAGGGTAGGCATATGTAGAGAAATCTAAGATAAAAATCCCTTATCATCTCCACTTCTGGGCTCAGGAAAGCAGAGCTAACAATTGTGGTCATTGCTTGAGAAAAATGACAGAAGGAAATTTTTAGTCATGAGGCTCTAAGCCCCAGAACTTTGGGGTTGTCCCTATCTCTTCTCTGTCAACGCTCTTGACCCAGTCTTAGGGCTGACGTCCTAAGTAAGAGACTGTGTCTAATCTCCTTACCCGTACGCAGCTTTGGCTATGGAGAACATTTCTGATAAAATAGAAATGATTAGCTGGCAGTGGACAGGGGGTGCAGGGGGCATTTGGAGATAAGTCAACTTCCCCCAGCACGGATCGTCTTTTCATAGTTAGAGGTCATTTGAATTAATTTTATCTGTTGTTCTCAGGTTCTGATGAAAATGGAGGCCTAACTGCTTCATTGTAGTATTTATTATTGAGAGGGGTAGGGGAGATAGTTGAACAGATTTTTATGAATCAGAGAAAATAATAGTATAGTTCCAAACTGGGAACTTTTCCATTTGAATATTAAAAAAAAAAAAGTTAAATGGCTAATTTTGTGCTTTTCTACATGAATGTCATTTAACGTAGTGCCAAAGAGATGGGTGTTTCTCCATCCGGGCTGGTTGGGGATGATGCATCTGTATCTTCTCTTCAGGTTTATATCCCTCTGTTCCCTTACTGATGACAGCATTACTTCCCTGCAGCACTAATCTTCTGATGTCTTAAGGAAAGCTTATAGTAAAACTTCAGGTAAGAGTTTGATTTTTTTTCTATATTATTTTTATTGGGGACAAGTGGATAAAAACGTAAGCAATTCACATTTGAAGAACTTGAATGCGTTAAAGTACGACACCGTAGAAAAATACAAAAATAAGGACATAGTTTCTAGAAACTGCCAGCAGTATAAATAGTCAAGGTTTCAGCTTGACTGGCACACGTCAGTTACTGCTTTTGAGGAACTTTTATTCTAAAAATAGATGGAAAAAGTCAAAGCATTGTTATGTGGTTGTCATAATTTCAGTGTTGTCATCAAAATATATCAGCTTTACTTCTGGATTTGCTTAAGGGTTCATCATTACACCTTGATTAAATTTTATGTAGACCTATTTAATATTTAAGGCCAAGACTCCGTGTTTATAAAGTGAGAATACCAGTGAGTCTCATTTTGAGCTCCCCAGCGATGAAGTCTCCAGCTCTATCTTAGGTACTGCAAAAAATAACAATTGTAAAAATCTGAGAAATTCTATAACCGGTGTTCTCCACCAATGGTATTGACCAATTAATTTGGAAAATTGATTTGTGAAGTCCTGGTTCTGTAAAATTTAAAAAGAAACATTTGCTAGTACTGTAGTCAACACCACCGGGATTATTCAGAGTACTTGCTCTCCGCATATGGAACATATTACTTCTTAAATTATTGGCATTAAAAACATGGTATGGAGAAAAAAAGGAAGAAGAGGGAGTCATGGCATTTATTCACAAAAGATGTGGAACAGGTGGAAATTATTGAATAAAAAGAGTTCTTAACAACTATCCATAGATGTCTGTCAGGCACACTAGCTGTTTTCTGCATGAGAGCAGATAATAGGGATATGGGTGACATTTCCTTTTTCAGCAATCTTCACAACAGTTTCTACTTCTATGAGTGCTGAAAATTGCTGATGTAATTACGACTATCCACTTGATCCAAAATACGCTTGTGAAGAGACTCCTAAAAATACATCTATTTAAAAGTGGTCCTGTTCAAACACAGTTCTTTAATTGGCATGTTGAGTTTTCAGAAGGTAATATTTGAAACCTCTGTGTTTGGGGACCTGGGTGGCTCAGTGGTTGAGCATCTGCCTTTGGCTCCGGTCATGATACCAGGGTCCTGGGATCGAGTTCCACATCAGGCTCCCTGCATGAAGCCTGCTTCTCCCTCTGCCTGTGTCTCTGCCTCTCTCTCTCTCTCTCTGTGTGTGTGTGTCTCATGAATAAATAAATAAATCTTTTTTTAAAAAAAGGAAAGAAACCTCTGTATTTGGTGACTGGCATAGGTACAGGCCCCAGGATGATGAAACAGCTATCCCCCAAATCCTAGTGAGATGGCTGAAAGATAAAGAATTAGGGAGACATCAGCATTAACAGAGGAAGCCAGTAAAGGACACAGTCCCTGTGGCAGAAAGTAAGGGGAATTTTTGTTTGTGGTTCCTCAGTGGATCTGGATCGAAGAGTATCCCAGAGCCCCTTCCCCTCACTGGGTTGAGAAGATGACCAGGGGACCTGAGTGATGCAGTGTTCAGAAGTGAGGGCAGGTTGGGGGGAAACTGGTGCACATGTGGCCACAGCATCTTGATATCAGAATTGCCTTTGCTTATCTCCCCACATCCATCTTGCCCTCTTCCAATTTCTTCTGCTCACTAGACATACGTGAGCCTTTCGAGAGGCAGGTGTGTCATGTGATCCAAGGGTTTTGACTTTTTAGGATCAAGGCAGACATCCGGAACATGGACCTCTCCTGCCACCCTGTCTCATGGCCACCATGTCTTGTGCTACACTCACACTGACCTCTTGGGCACCACTGGCTCTGGTTCTTTCCATTGACCCCTAATGGGTTCCACTGCTTTGACATCCTTTTTGCTCCTGTTTCCTAGTTAATTCCTCATCATCTTTCAGGCCTTGCTCCATTATTACTTCCTTAGAGAGAGCCTGTGCTTTCGTGGCACTTTGTGATTCTAATTGGAGGGTCATTTTCATAATCATTTACGTGGTGTTTGTCCTTCTAGACTACAAGCTCCATGAGGGCATGGATGGTATCTGGCTTCCTACACCATTGTATCTCTGGCACTTAGCTCAATACCAGCACATATTGCTCGATTCTTATGGGATGAATGGATGGATGGATGGATTGGTGGATGGCAGCGTTTGGATTTCAGCAGCTATCTAGGATACCCCTGTCCTTTGCTCCCTACCCAGACAACCGCCATGAGCAGGGGTCCAGGCATGGTGATAGGAAAGCTCTACTTACTGCTCTTTGTGTAGCTGCCATATCAGGTGGTGGTTTTGGAAAATGAGGCGCTTCCCAAGGAGTAGGGTCTATGTTGGGGTCCAGGGATGGTCACTTTGTCCGTTTGCATGGACTGCTGGATGGCCTTACTGACAAAGCCCTGCCTTCTTCCTCTTCCACCTCCTCCAGACCGTTTTCCTTCAGTCCAGACAGAGATGTATCTTTGGGAAAGATAGATGGGAATCAACAAATTTTGCCAGAACTCCTCTTGGAAGATTATTTTATCAGAAAATAAGGCTCTCTCATGGATGCTCTTAAGAGATTCTGTTATTCAAAAGAAAGTAATCACTGTTTTCCTAAGGCTTCAGAGGAATTATTTTCTGTATAATAGATTGACCACGAGATATGAGACAGTCTTAGAAAATACTTGTTTTTATTTTTTTTTTTGCTTCCCACAACACTTGAGAAGATGCTGCATGTGTGAAATGACAGCTAAGCAGGCCATTAGGTAAAGGAGGAAGAGGCAGGATTACACAGAGTTACAGCTTGTACAAGCCAGCCTCAGTAGAAATCATGACAAGCGCTACCGTTTACTGAGCACTTGCTGGGGGCCTGGCATTGTCCTGAGGACCTGCGTGTTTCATCTCATAGAACCCTTAAAACAACCATTTGAGTGACATATGGTCATTAAAATCTTTGTAGGGGAATCGGTAGAAAACAGGACACTGAGAAATACCACAGGCAGTGACGTAGAAAACAACCTTGAGAAAAAATTTTCAAAAATGAGAGAGAAGGGACAGAAATGTAGAACTGGGGGTGGGGGTGGGGTGGGGTCATCTGTAGTCGCTTTTCACCGTGTTAGCTTGGAGTGGTGAGATTAGGGATAGGTTCTTTTTTCCCCTTTATACTTTTAAATATGTTTTAGCAGAGACTTTAAAAAAAGAATAAGACACTGTTCTTTCAACAGAGAGCAGAGTTGGGAGAAAGCATCGAAGGTTTTTAATAAATAATCGTAAGTAAGTCAATGAAAATTGAACTGCATTGGACACAGTGTGGAAGGAGGTAGGCAAGAGTGCGACAGCGCAGATGGAAAGTCAACCCACCTCCTAATTGGGAAGAGAAACCAGAGAGCATCGTACTGCTGAAGAAGCACCATGACTCTGCACTCTCATCCTCCCAGATGAACCAAAGGAGGAAAAAGAACAACACTGGCTAGTTAAGAGTATTTTGAGAATTCAGAGAAGAGTGCTGAGAAAGCACTGCTGTACATGATGATCATTAGAAGCTGGTTAATAATTTATGCTTGTAATTTTAATAATTTATTTATTTTTAAAGATGGGATGTGTATAATTGCCTGGATTATGCGTTCCCTCACTTATGCGCACCTGGGGTAGAAACCTCTTGGACTGACCCTTGTCATCATGAACCATGGTACCACCTGGTGGCAGGTGTACAAATTGCAAGGTAAAGCCCTAGGGGGCTTTCACCTGGGGGGAAATCAAGCTGGGAGGGTCCAGCCTTAGAAATTCAAACCCCTGAACACTAGGTATTACAAGACTCTGACATCTACCTCTGAAACCAATAATACATTATGTGTTAATTAATTGAATTTAAATTTTAAAAAAAAGAAAAGAAAAATCCAAACCCATGAAGTGCACCTAAAGGTGACATTTGAAAGTGCTAAGGACTGTCTTTGTAATGTACATTTATTTATTCTATCCCATATTTCTGTGGAAATAGAAGGTTAAAGTGTAAGCATGCCTAAAAGAAAAAAAAATTATAACCGAAATAGCTATGGAATTTAGCATTCCTTATTTTCTGTTTCTCTTCACTGTCTTCTGTTTTTTGAATTGCAGAACTTTTTTCACAGGCCATGTGATTGATTGTTCTTTTTGCTTATTCTCATAGAGGGGATTTTTGCTTTCTGCTAGTCAAATAGAGATGGGCTCGTCAGAAATTGGCATTGGTGCTCAGTTATGTCTTTTGGAGGAATACCCTGGACTGAATTAAAGAAAAAAATGGCAGTGAGGAAAATGTCTTAATTTCCTTAAATTGAAATGAGTTTATGAGTCGTCTTGGTAGGAGAACCATTGATTAAAAATAATTATGACAAGTGTATTATTTTAAAGATCTGTTGACTAAAATACATGCGTAGCAATCCATCATTTTATTATTTGTCTCTGGAATGAAGTCAAATTAAATGGGCAGAGTAGTCCTTTGTATTTCCAATCTTCTGTAAGTTTCTAAGAGATACAGAATTTGACAGATTCGAAGGGGTTCATACACCCTGATATCCATGGCAGCATTATCAACAATAGCCAAACTGGAGAGAGCCCAAATGTGCATGACTAATGAATGAGTAAAGAAGATGTGATGTATCTATATACACTGGAATATTACTCAGCCGTTAAAAAGAATGAAATCGGGCAGCCCTGGTAGCTGAGTGGTTTAGTGCTGCCTTCAATCCAGGGCGTGATCCTGCAGACCCGGGATTGAGGGCCATGTCAGGCTCCTTGCATGGAGCCTGCTTCTCCCTCTGCCTGTGTCTCTGCCTCTCTCTCTGTGTCTCTCATGAACAAATAAATAAAATCTTAAAAAAAAAAAAAAAAAGAATGAAATCTTGCCATTTGCAATTATATGGTTGGAGCTAGAATGTATCATGCTAAGTGAGATAAGGCCATTAGAGAAAGACAAATACCATATGATTTCACTCATATGTGGAATTTAAGAAACAAAACAGATGAACATATGGGAAGAGAGAGGGAGAAAAGGAAGAGAAGGAAAAACCATAAAAGACTCTTAATGACACGGAACAGATTGAGGGTTGATGGAGGGAGGGGGTTGGGGGATGGGCTAGATGGGTGATGGTATTAAAGAGGGAAATTGTTGTGATGAGCACGGGGTGTTGTATGTAAGAGATGAATCACTGGATTTTACTCCTGAAACCAATATTGTATGTTAATTACTGAAATTCCAATAAAAAATTTAAAAAGGGATATAGAGACTTAAAAATTTTTATATGTGAAGTGGTCAGGGTCATAATACTTCCCTATAATTTATAATTCACACTTTGCACTGAAAACACAAAGTAAATAAGGTGGTGAGGTTTTCTCTCTAATGGGTGTTTTATTATAGAGGCAGCCCCTGACCTATAGATAAGTCCTGGGCTGGCCAAGGGGCCTGTAGGAATGGTGCCCCAGTAAGTCCTGTTTCAGATATACTGCTTCTGCTAGGATTTCCTCTCTTCCTCCTTCCACTTCCACTTCATATGGCTAAAAGCACTCTTCCTTGTTTTCCCCCATGGTTTTTGTTACTTTCCCCTTCTCCAGTTTCTATGGCTGTAGGCTGGCCCTCTTCCTTCTATTCTTTCTTGTATTCGACCCTGTGTTGCCCCAGCCAGAACTCCGTTGAGACAGTTTCCTCCTCAGAAATGCACATGACTCTTCAGTTCTTTGAGCCATCATGGCCATAATCCTTTGTATTCCATCTTTCTCTAGAATTGTGGAAAGTAAAGAAAGGGACAGTGATGAATGATGGGAGAAAAATCCTGTTTTTGATGATTTATTTAGAAAGGGCCCAAAGATCCCCAAATGTGGACATTCTCAAAAGAGCCATTTGCTTGCTTCAGGGACCCAGAGTTGGGAAATGTTGTGAAGCTTGTTTCCAACCCTGGCTGGAAGGTGCTGGTGTTACCACTGGGAAGGGAAGCAGGGGAGCTAATCTATGGAAGGAAGGAAGGGAGGAAATTAGGAAGGGAAGAGGAAAGGAAGGGAAAAAGAAAAAAATCACAGAAAAGAAAGCAAAGAAAAAGGAGAGAAAAGAGAGAACTAGCCTCGGGTCCCCATGGAGACATATTAGTAGGAGACACCTTACCTCTGGTTGGAACTGCATTTCTCACCCTCCACACCTAGTCCCCCAAGGATGAGAGGCTAAAAGGAGGGAAGGAGGAAAGGATGAGAGCAGAGGTTGTTCAGGATTCCACCACCTTAGATTCCTTCTTCCTAGACAGAGCTATAGATTCAATGCAATTTCAATTAAAATTCTAGTAGATATTTTTTAAAATAGAAATTGACAAACCGATTCTAAAATTCTTTTGGAAATGCAGAGGACTTGGTATAGCCCCAAATAAGCAAAACTAAAAAAGAGTAAAGTTATATGATTAGTTAACTGACCTTAGCATTTATTATAATGTTACCATAATCAAGGCAGTGTGGTATTGGTATCAAGTTAGATGAATAAGTAAGTCAGTGGAGGAGAATGGATCATCCAGAAATAGATCTACACATATATGGACAGCTTCTTTTTGATGAAGATGCAAAGGCAATTACATGGAGAAAGGAGAGTCTTCAACAAATGGTGCTGAAAAAACTGGATATCTACATGTAAAATACGTGCTTCAGCCCACATCTTATATAATATTAAAAAAAATCAACTCCAAGTGTGTCATAGTCCTAAATGCAAAGCCTAAAACTATAATACTCCTGAAAGAAAACATAGGAGAAATCAGTTATGACTTTGATAAAAAAAATTTCTTAGATATATTACCAAAAGCACAATCTGATAACAAATTGATAAATTAAACTTTATTAAAAAGTCTACTCTTTGAAAGACATTATTAGTATGTGAAAAGACAGGCTACAGACTGGGAGAACTATTTGTGAGGCATATATCTAATTTGATATCCAGAATATGTAGAACTTTTAAAACTCAATAATAAGAAAACAACCTGATTTTTAAGAATGGACCAAAGGTTTGAACTGGCACACAAAGATAGAAGGATTGCCAGTAAGCACATACAGAGATGCTCAAATTTATCACTAGAGAAATGCAGATTAAACCCACAATGCCTTATTCATATACACCTCTTAGAATTGTTAAAATGAAGAAGACTGACCATACCAAGTGTTGACAAGGGAGTAGAGGAGTTGGAACCCTCATAGACTACTGAAGGGAATGTAAAATAGTGCAGTCACTATGGAAACCAGTTTGGCAGTTTCTTAAAAAGTTAAAATTTCACCTACTAACTCAAGCCATTCCACTCCTAGGTGTTTGTACAAGAGAAATAAAAAACGTGTACAGCATACCTTGTTCTATTGTGCTTCACTTTATTATGCTTTCCAGATACTTCCTTTTTTTTTAATTAAAAAAAATTTAAGATTTGTGGCAACCCTGTATTGAGCAAGACTCTGGGCACCATTTTTCAAACAGCATTTGCCTACTTCATGTCTCTGTGTCACATTTTGGTAATTTTCTCAATATCTCAAACTTCTTATTACTACATTTGTTATGGTGATCGGTGATCACTGAACTTTGATATTACTATTGTAATTGTTTGGGGGCACCACATACCCTGCCCAGGTAAGATGGCAAACTTAATTGATATATATTGCATGTGTTCCTGTTACTCCACCGACTGGCCACTTCCCCATTTCTCTCCCTCTTCTGGGCCTTTCCTATTCCTGAGGCACGACATTATTGAAATTGGGCCAAGTGATAACTTTACAGTGGCCTCTAAGTGTTCAAGTGAAAGGAAGAGTGGCGCATCTCTCACTTCCAATCAGAAGCTAGAAATGGATAAGCTTTGTGAGGAAGGCATGTTGAAAACCGAGATAGGCTGAAAGCTGGGCCCCTTGTGCCGAAGAGTTAGCCAAGTTGTGAATGCAAAAGACAAGTTCCCGAAGGAAATTAGAAGGGCTACTCCAGTGGACACATGAGTGATATGAAAGCCAAACAGCCTTATTGATGATTTGGAGAAAGTTTGAGTGGCTCGAATAGAAGCTCAGTCCAGCCACAATGCTCCCTTAAGCCAAAGCCTAATCTAGACCAAGGCCCTACTCTTCACTTTGGTGAAGGCTGAAAAAGGTGAGGGAGCTGCAGAAGAAAAGTTAGGAGCTGGCAGAGGTTGGTTCATGAGGTTTAAGGAAAGAAACCATACGTGTAACACAGAAGTGCAAGGTGAAGCAGT
Organism: Vulpes lagopus; assembly: GCF_018345385.1. NCBI lineage: Eukaryota > Metazoa > Chordata > Mammalia > Carnivora > Canidae > Vulpes > Vulpes lagopus. Next base: position 60,138,985 of record NC_054828.1, read on the forward strand.
AGGCGCTGCTGTAGAAGCTACAGCAAGTTATCCAGAAGCTCTTGCTAAAATAATCAATGAAGGTGGCTACACTAAATAACAGATTTTCAATGTAGATGACACAGCCTTTCATTGGAAGAAGATTCCATCTTCCATCACCTTCACTAGAGAGGAGAAGTCAGTGCCTGGCTTCAAAGCTTCAAAAGACAGGCTGAGTCTCTTGTTGGGGGCTAATGCAGCTGGTGACCTTCAGTTGAAGCCAGTGCTCATTTGCCATTGTGGTAATCCCGGGGCCCTTAAGATTGGGCTAAATCTACTCTGCCTGTGCTCTATAAACAAAACAACAAAATATGGATGACAGCACATCTGTTTACAGCACATTTTACTGAGTATTTTAAGCCCACTTTTGAGACCTGTTGCTCAGAAAAAAAGATTCTTTGCAAAAGATCACTGCTCAGTGACGATGCACCTGGTCACCCAAGAGCCCTGCCAAAGATATACAAAGAGGTTAATGGTTTTGTTTTTTTTTAAGATTTTATTTATTCATGAGAGACACAGAGAAAGAGAAAGGCAGAGACACAGAAGGAGGGAGAAGCAGGCTCCATGCAGGGAGCCCAATGTGGGACTCGATCCCAGGACTCCAGGATCACGCCCTGGGCTGAAGGCAGTGCTAAACCACTGAGCCACCCAGGCGTCCCTACAATAAGGTTAATGCTGTTTTTATGCTTGCTAACACAAAGTCCATTCTGTAGCTCATGGATCAAGGAATAATTCAACTTTCAAGTTTTAAGGTTTAAGAAATACCTTCTGTAAGGCGGTAGCTGCCAGAGGTAGCAACTCCTCTGTTGGATCTGGGCAAAGCAAATTAAAAAGATTCTGGAAAAGATTCAGCACTCTAGATGCTACTAACATTCATGAGTCATGGGAAGAAGTCCAAATATCCTCATCAACAGGAATTTGGAAGAAGTTGAGTGCAACCCTCGTGGGTGACCTTGATGGGTTCAGGACTTCAGCGGAGGAAGTAACTGCAGGTGTGGTGGAAAAAGCAAGAGATTGAATTAGAAGTGGAGCCTGAAGATGGGAGTGAATTGCAGCAAACTTGTCATAAAACTTGAATGGATGAGGAGTTGCTTCTTATGGATGAGCATAACTCTTGTTGAATATGCTGTGAAGATCGTTGAAATGACAACAAAGGATTTCAAATATTATATGTACGTAATTGATAAACAGTGGCAGGGATTGAGAGGATGATTCCAATTAAAAAAATTCTGGGGTGGGTAAATTATTACTATCAGATTGGGAGGATTAGTCAACTGGTGCAGGAAACTTCATTGTTGTCTTATTTTAAGGAATTGCCACAGAAGGGGTGCCCAACTGGCTCAGTCAGTTGAGTGATTGACTCTTGGTTTCAGCTCAGGTTATAATTTTGGGTAGTGACTTCTGGTGGTGAGGTCAAACTGCGTGGGGCTTGAGCTCAGCCCAGAGTCTGCTGGAGATTCTCTCCTTCTCCCTCTCCCCCACCCTTTGCTCCTCTCCATTGTCTTTGCTTTCTCAAAGATATGTAACTGTGGGAGCTCCTGGGTGGCTCAGATGATTAAAAGTCTGCCTTTGGCTCAGATCATAATCTCAGAGTCCCAGGATTAAGCCCATGTGAGGCTTTCTGCTCAGCGGGGAGTCTGCTTCTCCCTCTTCCTCTGCACCCCCCCTTGTATGCTTTCTTGCTCTCTCTCTCAAATAAATAAATAAAATATTTTAAAAAAGAAATTGCCATAGTCCCCTCCACTTCCAGCATCCACCACCCTGGTCAGTCAGCAGCCATCAACCCTGAAGCAAGACCCTCCACCAGCAGAAAGATCAGACTCGGTGAAAGCTCAAATGATTGTTAGTGTGTTTTAGCAATAAAGTATTTTTCAATTAGTGTGTGCATGTTGTTATTGTTGTTTTTTAATCTAATGCTATTGTGTACCTAATAAACTACAGTATAGTGTAAACGTAGCTATGACGTGCATGAGGGAAACCAAAATATTCATTTGACTCACTATATTGTGATATTTGCTTTATCGTGATTTTCTGGAACTGAGCCCAGTGTCTCTGAACTATGCCTGCACATTCAGTCACTTGTACATGGATGTTCACATCAGCGTTATTTAGAGTAGTCAAGACTACAAACTACCAGAATATCTGTCAGCACATGAATGGATAAATAAACTGTGATTGCTCCATACAACAAACACTACTCAACAACAAAAAAGGAACGCACTATTGATATGTGCTACAATATGGATGCATCTCAAAATAATTATGTTAAATAAAAGAAGCCAGACACCCTTGCCCCTTCCCCCCCCCCATATGGTAATACTGTGTGATCTCATTTGTATAAATGTAAGAAAAAAAAAGGTGCAAGCATATCATTGTCTGCCTGGGGACAGGACAAGGGACAGAAGAAGACAGGCTATAGTGGGAGAAAGGGACTAATGAGAAAATCATGAGGAACCTTTCGGGGGGGACATGATGATTGTGTTGAGAATTTCTTGGGTGTAAAAACAAGTCAAAACATACCAGATTGTGCCTTTTAAGTGTATGCATCTTCTTGTATGTCAGTTAAACTTTAGAAAAGTTGATAAAAAATAAAAGAAAACAGACTATCTTAAGTTCAACTCACTGATGTGAGTTTACTCTTATTGGTTGAAATGTGCTTTTTTTTTTAAAGTTTCTGCTCTTTGGTTAACATTCTCTGCCAGTTGAAGTTGACAGTTTCTTTAGTGCTGGTGGTATTTAAATGTTTTTAGATTTTAAATGTTATGCACAGGCTCAAAATGACAAACATGGAAGGGCCAAAATTTCATGAGAGGGTCTGTGAAATAGAGCAAGATTAATGATTTATGAAATCAACTTTCCCCATATACCATTATAGAGAGTACACTGTAATCATTCCTCACGTATTTCTCTGTTAAGTTCCTTATGTTCATTTTATACATAAGGTGCAAAAAAGGAGGTCACACACAGAAAGAGCTGAGCTGGAGGGGTTCATCCCCCTGAGAGGGGTTGCAAAGATGAGATTTAGGTACATAATCAAGTAAGCCACATTTAAGGAAGATTTTCACTGAGATCAAGAGTAGGGTGGTTGACATTTGTTTCCTCCTTTTTCAGATATTGATTGAGAGATCAGATTTCTTCTGTGGAAAATCATGACACTTTGTCATGTTTCAGGTCTTTACACTAATCTTGCATGTGTATGTATTTTATCATGAAATACCTGTCTTTATTTTGGCAATTACAGCTGAAGATTATAAGAGATTTAATTCTAACATTTATTTTCCCTTTTAATATATTTACCCAAGACCTGATATGAAGATTGTTAATGCCACTGCTGGCTTAGTCATCCTCATTGGAAATGGCAGCAGTAACATTCAGTAATACCAGCATTTTTACAGACATTACTTCACCAGATGTAATCCTCCAGAAGGATTTTCTTTATTTGATTCATGTGAGGCCTGGAAGCTGAAGGTACTTTCTGGAGAAGTACCTCGCTTTTCTGTTTTGAGTGGCTTTACCACTCAAAAAGTGGCTCTTGTTTTGAGTGGCTTTACCATGACCATTTTTTATGCTATGCATCTTGAACATCTTTCCCGTCCTTTCCTTGCATTTCACTCCCTACTACTACAGCTGCGTGTCATCAGGGTCAGAGGAGGTGCTGAGCAGCCCTGGGCGCGTCCCTGGCTCTGAGGCCAGGTGGTTGAGAAGAGTCTGTATTCACAGCTGGTCATCACTTAGTGTCTCCTGAGGTGCCAGCTATGGTTGTTTGCATTGCACAACAGCTGAGCAGATTCTTGGCCCACCTGCTTCTCCTGGGAGAGAGGGAGACAAGAGAGACAGACAGAGAGACATATGTCTGCATGCTAGCTGTGGGCAACTTTATAAAGTAGAAGATTTGCCTTTTGGGCCTGAACCAGCATTTTTGAAATCATTTCTCTGTCCCCAACTCGGGGGCCCCTTTTTACTTCTTTTCAGGCTCACAGGCTTTATTGTCCTTATTAATACCTGCTTTTAGGGGGAAAAATCCTATCATCAGCTCCATTTATTTATTTATTTATTTATTTATTTATTTATTTATTTATTTAGATTTATTTATTTATTCATGAGAGACACAGAGACAGAGAGAGAGGCAGAGGGAGAAGCAGGCTCCATGCTGGGAGCCCGACGTGGGACCCGATCCCCGGTCTCTAGGATTACGCCCTGGGCCGAGGTGGTGTCAAACCACTGAGCCACCCGGGCTGCCCATCAGCTCCATTTAATATGAATTTAACTCAACTTTCTCTTGAGGTGTTTGCATTTTAAACTTTACCTCTGAGTGTGATGTGCAGGTTTTGCTTCCCTGAGGAGCATTCCAGGCTTCGAGGAAAGAAGAGAGAAGGAGGTTTGGGGAAGGGAGTGCTTGCTTGGTGGATCTGAAATTGACTGCGTTGGTGGTTTTCCAAGTGTTTTTAGTCACCACATCCCTTTCTGCTGAGCCTCAGTATATACACTTGGTTTTTAAAGATGGAGCTGCCTGGCCATAAAAAAGAAGGAAATCTTGCCATTTTGCAAAAACATGGATGGATCGAGAGGGTATAATGCTAAGTGAAGTCAGTCAGAGAAAGACAAATACCATATGATTTCATTCATATGTGGAATTTAAGAAACAAAACAAATGAACAAAGGGACAAAAGAGGAACCCCCCCCCCCAAAAAAAAGTAAACAGACTCTTAACTCTAGAGAACAAACTGATGGTTGCCAGAGGGGAGCAGGGTGGGGCTGTGGGGGGAAATAGGTGAAGGGGATGACGAGGACACGTGTTGTGATGAACACCGAGGAATGTATAGAATCTTGAATCACTATATTGTAGACCTGAAGCTAATATAACACGGTTTGTTAACGACCCTGGAATTTAAAACAAATGGAGCTGAGTGGCTAGACAGGAGTGGAGGGTTTGGAGGCTACTTACTCACCTTCGCCTTTTGCTGGGGGCTCCTCTGTGGACTTCCCAGAGGTCACTGGATCACAGGGTAAAAAGCAAGTGTGCACTTCTTGCTTCTGCCCTGATATGTGGAAGAAAGCTGACCCAAGGAGTTAATGTCACAACTCATAACTTTCCTTGAGCCCATCAGAGAGCTGAGGTGGCAACGACCAGTATAAAATTTGAGGACAAACAGGCATCTCCCAGGAGAGACTGAACGCAGACTTGGGCCAATCTCATAAGACCTCGGGAGGGAAGAAGGCAGGTCTGCCACAGAAGCAGGGAAGCTGAATTCAGCTACAACTGTTAAATTTCGAGAAGCTGAAGTGGGAGAGCCTGTGGAAGTCTTAGCCACCAGGAGAGTTGGCACCCCTTTGCAGGCTCTCCTCCACAGGCCTCACTGGGTGCTCATAAGGAAGACTGAAGACGGGGCAGGAGACCCGAGAAGCCTCCCCGGGTGGTGTAGCCCTGGAGGAGGAGAGGAGACCAGCTTGGGCCGAAGGCTTAGAGGGGCCTTCCACTGCTGGAGGAGGATCGGCTTCACTGAGAAAGCTCATCCCTCTGAGATGTAGGGACGCAGGGCTTTCCTAAGATTGAGGCTGCACAGGACAACAGAGGACACCCACCTCACCAAGCACACCTCCGCCAGGTGTTGAGTCCTGATGTTCTGCTCGCCCAGTGTTCCTCTATCTCTTGCAGCTTAGCAAACCACCTTAGAATTTTATCGGCCTCACACAGGAGCGATTTGTTAACTCTCAAAATTCTGTGACCCAGGCAGTCTGAGCAGTTCTTCTGCTCCCTGTGGGGTCCACTGGCCCTGGAATAGCCACAGTGGCTTCCCCGTTCCTAAACCGACACCTCCGCAGGGTTGCTGGGAGGAACTGCTGCCAGGCTGCTGTGGGCACGCACTTTCCCCTGCCTCTGTCTTTGGCTTTCTTGGTGGCTCTTCTCAAGAGCACAAAGCAGAAGGGTTCCCAGTCTCCTAAAGGCTAGATCTGGAGCTGGCACCATGTTACTTCCAGGGTATTCTGGTCAGGAGAGGTTGGGGGACAGCCGAGATTCAAGGGGAAGACAGACCCTCTATTGATGGGTAGACCAGTTCGCACAAATAAGGAGGGAGAGAATCCACGGCAGCCAACTCTGTAGATGATCTACTATACTAAATTTACCTTTTTTTTTTTTTCTCTCCTGCCTTTCTGTCTTTGGCTTTCTTGTTCCCTTCTCTCTATTAATATTCTCTTCCCAGATCTCCACCTGTTAAAATAGACCCCATCCTTTAAGGCTCAATCTAAATTTCACTGCCTTCTTGAAAAGGCTGATCATATAATCTATCAAGCAAATTGGGGTACCTTTGAGAGGAAGAGGCCACTAAAAGGAGAACAGGCATACTGGGGCTTCTAATAACTATTCATGAGCCTCTCCTTGAATTTTCCATTCATGAATGATCTTTCCCTTCTGATGGATTTGTTTGTATCTCTGATGGGATACGTGTCATTCTTCCTGGTACTTTGAGTGCAAATAAGTGTCAGCGCTCTCTTAAATTGTAAATTCCTAGAACACGGAATCACCGTCTTATTTATTTGCCTCTCCCAGAGCATTTGGCCCAGTGCTGCGCATATAGTAAGTACTTGGTTGTGAACTGAAGAAGAGAGCGAAAGACAGAAAAATACCAACACCGATGTTGTTCAGTCACTAAAAGTGTCTTACGGAATTGAATAGCCAGCATCAGGTGTAAGTTCTAGTAATTCCACTCTTTTCACGAACATTTCATATGACCCTGGGTAAGTGATTTAATGTCTAGGTATCTATCGTTCTTCATCTCAGAAATGGGGGAAATTATACCTGTGATGCATACTTTATGGGCCTATTGTAAAGGAAAAGAAAATGATGTATGCGGAAGCATTTTGAAATACTCTATGTGATAGTGCCTCTGTAGACACAAGGCAATATTCATATTCTGGTTTGTTTATTTGTTTCCAGTTGAGTGGTCCAGATAACCTCTTCATCAGTTCTTTTCAGATATCAATTCCTTTCCCCCCCACAGATTCTTAACTGGTGAAAATAAGGTGAAGGGGACAGGAGGTCAGGAGTAACCAGATGCAAGTCTCAGCCCAGACATTTCCATCTGCTCTTGTGCATGTGGGCAAGTCACTCAGCTTTTTTGAGTGGAATGAAATAAAATGAAATAATACCTACTCTGTCCAAGGGGATAGTGACAGGCTCAAATTAAATGTATATGGAAATCCTTCTGAAATAAGTGTAAAGGATCGTGGTATTAGTGATCGGAAGACTATGGCTTGCTGCTTTATGTTTCAATCTATGTATCTCTCTCTCTATCGATGTATCTATCACCTATCATTCTGTCTCTCTAGTGAGCTATCTAGCTCTCTAGCTATCATTATCTATCCATCCATCCACTTATCCATTCCTCCATTCATCTGTCCATCCTTCTGTATCTGTGAATTTGGAGTTATCAGATATTTGGAACTTTTGAGTGTCTTACCTGCTTTAATATCTGAAGTGTCTTCTTCTGTCTTTTTTTAGAGAAAGGCACAATTTTAACCTAATTTCTTACATTTACACAAAGACAAACTGAAGCAAAGTGTTATTTCCTCTCTCTCTCAAGGGACAGTCTCATGTGCCTCTTAAACAAATATGTAGGCAATTAAAACTACTACGGTACAAGTTGGGTGGAGGACCTTAGACCTCCGTGTAACCCCAGAATTACATGGTTCCGGGTTTAAGTAATAAGCTATGTGCCCTCAAATCCTCACTTCAGCCTCCTCAGAGGCCCCAGAAGCAGATGACAGCAGCCCTGGTGCTGGTGGTGGGGTCAGTGGTGAACCACAGCTGGGATTCCCGGTGGCCAGAACCCATTGTGATGAACAGTCAGGGTCATTTCTACTTCGTGCTCTATGCAAATGGAACTTAATTGTGGCCTCTCATATGGGGAGGATATTGCTTCTGAGGCCCAGCAGCGAATTTTCCAGTTTTTGTGCTAAAGGTTGCATTATCAGCTGCTGAGAATTCTCCTGAAGGATATATCATGATCCCCTCTCCTGTAGAAATCAAAGGGAAATTGTTCTCTGACCATCACAACATGGTTGAAGCCCTTAAGCCAGATTGTTTACACTCAGCGTTCATGGAGGATTATTTGTTTCCCTCCTTGCACGGCTTTGGGTATTTGATGCTCCAGTCAAGCCATGCATTCTCCCTCTGTCTTCAGTCTCTCAATTTCAGACGCCCAATGTGGAATATCTGTCAGAAGTCTTTTTAGAGTGATTCTCGAAAGCTCTGAGGACTTCCTGAATTATAGGAATTCACCAGGCTCCAGTAAAAAAAAAAAAAAGAATTCACCAGGCTCAAGTTGTGGTGAAGATGCTGGTCTGTCACACTGGAAGCAAGATTTACTTTAGGGCAACTCTGAAGCTTTTTGTTTTATTCTACTCTGAGTCAAGAGAACCCCTCTTGGGGACAGTGAAATATGCCCTGGCACATTTCTCCTGAGCACATGTTTATATTTCAGCATAAAAGAGCCCCCAAAGCTTACTAAGAATTTATCTAGCAAAGGTTGCAATTTCTCAAGTCCCTTGTAAAGTCATTGTGGTTGATGTGGCCTCTGGGATAATACACATCTTGAAATGTTGGAGAATATCAGTTTATACATTTCTTGATCAGCATAGAACCTCTAGTTAGACAAAATTACTGAGGTGTATGTGTGGGTGTTTGCAAAGCTTTTTTGTCTCTCTTAGATAATAGGACCTGTAACCTTCAAAAAGTAATAGCACCTTAGGAGGTACTATTTTACTAATGAGCTAGAGATTGTTTTTACCATTCTTATTAGTCATTTAGGAGAGGTGAGGTTTTCCTATTTATTTATACTTAAGATTTTAATCACTTTGTTTTTTTTTTTTAATTTTTCTTTATTTATGATAGGCACACAGTGAGAGAGAGAGAGAGAGAGAGGCAGAGACATAGGCAGAGGGAGAAGCAGGCTCCATGCACCGGGAGCCCGGCGTGGGATTCGATCCCGGGTCTCCAGGATCGCGCCCTGGGCCAAAGGCAGGCGCCAAACTGCTGTGCCACCCAGGGATCCCCAAGATTTTAATCACTTTGAAAGGAAGTCTTTCTAGAGTATGTTAAATACTTTTCGACTTTTCAAATCAAAAACAATAAATATAATGATGAGTTTTTTTTTTGGATGACTCAGAGTCATTAATTACTGACTAGAGCTTTTCCCAAGTTGGTGTCAGCAGAAAAGATATCAATGGGTATCTTAGAAACACAATTCTCTGTGATCAGATAAATTGGGCAAATACTAGGTAAACAAAATAGGTAATATTTTTTTTTTTCCAAGAGTACTCCGAGCCCTTAGCACTTTCTCACGTATTTTAGGCCTCCAAGGGGAATTGTGGAATTGAACTTTTCCCAATAACAGTGGACCAGAGAACCACCTATGTGTTTATATTTGTTTTAGTTCCTGAAGAAAATCTTTAGAACTTTTGGGGAAAAGTGCTGTTTTAGTGTGGTAGCCTCTAAATAAGGCTATCAATATATATGGGATTATTTGACTTTACATCGAATGGCCCCAGACTGCTGCTGAATTTTTATATTTCCCTTTAAAAGACATTTATGTGCATTCTTACTTTTTACTGCTTTCAGGTGTCGCTGTGAGTGTTTTGACCTCCCCTAACTGCCTAATACTCTTCCTTCATCCCACATCAGTTATGATTTGGGTGCCATATAATTGGTCATTCAAACCAGGATACTTTTGAAAGGGAGGAGGAACTCTTAGTAGTTATATGGGGACAATTGTTGTAAACTACAAGGCAAGCAAGGATTGTTATGGCTAACACAAAGTCCAGTACAAACTACTTTAATTCAACAGTAGAGGGGTTTCATGGCTCACGTGCCTGAAAACCCTGAGGCTTGAGTTGGCTCCTGATGCAGCTTGATCTAGAGACATGGCCTCATGAACCTGGCTCCATGTGTAAGGCTTACCCTAGGGCTGACCTGTTTCGTGGTACAACATAATTGCAGCTTTTTTTAGGTTTTACGTTTTGTCATTTGCGTTGCCGTTTGCCATCAGAATAGAAGAACATCTTTGCCAAGAATTGTTAGTAGAAATTCTGAGTTTGCAGGGACAGGACACAGTCCTGAACCAATCCCCAGGGAACTTGAACTGCTTGTTGGTTTAGATGTGATGCAGCGATTAGTGTGAAAAGGAGATGGGAATATTCCGGTATTACCGTGGTTATCAGAGAATGTTCCTGGAGGAGGGACTCAGGCCCAGGCAGGTAGAAGGGCTGTTTCCCATTGGAGATCAAACAGAATGGATGCTGGGGGGAGATAACCACGTTGTCTACTACATATCCCTTTTTGTTTGTTTCCCTGACTCTGTAGGAGATTTGGCAACCAGCTATCTATGCTTATTTGAATTCTTATTATTAAAATAATGAGAAGGGCTCAAAAGGTCCACCTGTAATGAATGTGCATGAACGCTGGGGTTGTCACATCTGTTTGGGCTGTTTAGGGGTGTTTATACTCCCTCCCTCATCCTCATCCCTGGTTGTGTGCTGGGTAGAGGAGGCCAAGTACATAAGTAGTAGGTAGAGGGAGTAATTAAGAAGGATTTGGTCAATAAAATTACTGAGAAAATATTAAGCAGTACATCTCTTGGTCAGATGGTTTTTGGCCATCTAATATCACAGGTAATATGTGCTCATCATTAAAAATATAGAAAAATAGATAAGCAGTTTGAAGATGGTAAAGACCATTTGTCATCCCATTGCTCTGACTTAAAAACAAAGTTAGTTTTTGAACTCCTTCTGAAAGAAAAACGGCCTATTTTTATGCAAGCACTTGTAAATGGAAATGGAAAGTCTGTTCTGTCTTTGAAAATCAGAAAAAACGGTATTTGTTCTTTGCCGTACCTGATATTTTCCTTCCCCAACAAATGTTACCCAAATTATGTGATGCAGTAATTTCTAATATTACCTAATACTTTAGCTATCTATTTTCCCTTCTGTGAAATGCGGATTGAAAAATAATAGGTTTTTCTCACAAAGGTGGAAACATTTCCCTTAGACATAAATTATTTTCTATTTACAAAGCTGTTATATTTATTCAGCATATCTTAAAGGAAAATTGTTTTCAAAAATGACTTTTTGAGACACACATTTCTTCCTCTTTCCCTCAGAGCCCTGTCATGAATTTGATGCAGACTGCTTTTTGAAGGGCTTAGCTTTCAGTCCTAAATATATAGGGACATGTTAGGAATTACATGTCTGTAATTTAGGGGTCTAAGTGTGGTGCTTGAGAAGGGCTGGTAAGGCTGGGCAGGCCCGTGAGCTCCAAGTCCTGGTTCTACCCCTTTATTTTAACACCTTTGAGTCTCCGCTTCTCTACAGCCTGAGGATAATCCCATGTGAACTTGAGGGTTGTTTCAGGAATTACATAAATCATGGCATTATAAAGCTTTTGTCACGAAGTAGGGACCTAGTCAATACATCATTGCTCCTAATGAGCAGGTCCTAAGTGATGGCTTAGATTCTTTAAGTTGGAAGGCATCTTGGAGGTCTTCTGGTCCAGCCTCCTGTCAATGCAAAAATCTGTCCTGCAGAGTTCCTGATAAATGGGTCTTCAGGCTCTCATTAAATAGCCCAAGGACCCCGTTGCCTCAGAAGACCGCCTGCACATGTTTCTGGACATCTCTAATTATTATTGATGACAGCACACATTTTGTTTATAATTTACAGAATGCTTTCATATCCATTATTTTAGCTAATCTGTATGGCAATTCCATATAGCTGGTAGAATTTTTAGGAAGTTTTTCTTCACATTGACCCCAAATGTGCTGTCCTATAACTTGTACTTACTGATCTGTAGAGCTCCATGGAGCACATTTTATATGATAGTCTTTCATATTGTGCTCATCCAACACCCGTTTTTGCGTAGCTGCTATATGCCAGGTACTTCCTAGGCGACAGAGCTACAGCAGTAAGAATAAAACAGTCATGCCCCTGCCTCCCTGGAAGGGAGGGTTAGTGCCGGGGTGTCCAGCTCCAGCCTTTCCTTCAAATGCAGCCCAAAGCCTGGTTCTGTAAATAAAGCTCCATCGGGACACAGCCATGCTCATTCTCTTACATACCATCTATGGCTGTTTTGTGCTACAGCAGCAAAGTTGAGAAGTTGCAGCCAAGACCCTGTGGCCTGGAAAGCCTAAAGTATTTACTTTTTGGCACTTGATAGAAAGATTTTGCGGATTCCTGGCCTGGGAGAAGGTAGATAGTCAATTCTTGAATATACCAATAAGTATGCTGTTTCAATTTTTTGCAGGGCAGGGTGCTATGGAAGAGCTAACAGGGTGAACCTAATGTGGGTGGGGCAGTAAGTAATGCCTCCCTGAAGAAGTGACATTTAAGCTGGGCCCCGGAGGATAAAAGAGCTGGATAAAAGAGCTGGAAGATTCTGAGGGTGTGAGGAGCAAATAGGTGGAGGGACTTGTTGTGTCAAGTCCTGCAGAAGGAAAAGAGCTTGGCACATTTGAAGAACTGAAGGAGGCCCGGAGTGGCTGGAGACAAGTGAGGAGGGCAGGCAGGTGGCTTGAGCTCCAAACAGAGAGGTAATTAGGAGCCAAATCAGGTAGAGCCTTTAAAAAATATTGTTATTTTCCTAAGTTCACTGCGATGTTACTGAAGGGATTTATTGATTTACTGATTGAAGATTTTATTTATTTATCTATGAGAGACATAGAGACACAGGCAGAGGGAGAAGCAGGCTTCCTGTGGGGAGCCCAGTGCGGGACTCGATCCCAGGACCCCAGGATCAGGACCTGAGCCAAAGGCAGATGCTCAACCACGGAGCCACCCAGGCATTCCATTTGAAAGGTTTTAAATAAATTTGCATTTTAAAGCAATTATATGGAGATAGAGAGAAATCATCAGATTAACTATGTGGTGAGCCAGTTGCTTTGCTATGTGAGCGGGGCAAGGACTCTAGGGGTGACTCCTAGTCATCCGATTTAAGCAAGTGAGTAAAGTTGCCATTTATGGGGAGCCCTGGAGGAGAAGTAGGCTTAGTGGGAGATAATAACGATATGAATTTTGGAGATGCTTAGTTTGAGATGGCCAGTGAAATACCTAAGTAGAAAGTGAAGAAGACAGTTGGATGTGCAAACGTGGAGCTGCGAGGAAAGAGACGGGTTCTAGTTAGAACTGGGAAGTCATTGGCAGTTAGGGTTCCTTGAGGCCCTGCTGGCAGGTGAGATTGCCTAGGGAGATGGCTACAGGGAGGAGAATACCAGGTTCAAGTCCTGAGGACTCCAGCATTTATAGTTTGGGTGGAGTTGGAGAGGGAGCTTCCAAGGGATACTGAGAACAAGCAGCTAGAGAAGCAGGAAGAAATCCAGGAGAATTGGTATCCTTACAAATTCATGGGGTTCCTATGCCCCATGCTGCTGCTGATGTAAGGTAAGGATGGAGAGGACATTAGGATGGAGACCTGCGCCACACTGGTCAGCTTAACAGTTGAGTGATGAGGGCAGAGGCGAGATTAGGGCAGATTGAAAGGTCCACGAGTAGGAATTGAGGATAAAGAGACATTTTTTCAAACCATTTGGCTGGGAAGGAGAGGAGAGAAGGCAGCTGCTAGAGCAGGAGAGGAAAGGTAGAGAAGTTTTATTTGTTTTTAAGATTTTGGGCCTTGGTGGAAAGTAGGAAAGAGCAGGGTGGGAGGAGTGGAGGGAAGGACAGAGAGTTAAAGGATAACAGACAAGTCTCTGGAGTTACTAGAGGGGAGGTAGGAGGTAACCAAGGAAAGTAGAGAATATAAGGTGGTGTCTTGGTGGATTCGGTGTTGATGTTCCCCAGAAGTGGGGGGGGGGCCCTAGGACGGAAGATGATTCGTTCATCTGCAGTCTAGACTGAAGGCCCAGGAGCTGTGTATGGGGCCTTGTGTTCCCCATCTCTGCGCTCAGCTCTTGTTGACAGCCCTTGGGTTAGCTACAACGAGAAGGCAGCCACGCTACCACCGGCTTCTTCCTGAGTGTTTTCTTCTGGTTAATATCGTAATTTCCTTTCGTCCTTTTTCATATCTGGTTTTGAAACTCCTTAACATTCTTATCACTTTCTGCAGGTATTTCCAGCTTGTCAGTGGCCACTGACAAATGTAGCACCAGGGACTGAACTCATCAGTTACTGGTGTGGTTGTAGCTCTTCACTAGAGAAAAGGACTATTGTGTTTTCTTGCTCTAGGCACTATTCTTTTAAAATTTAATTTCAGGTTGCTTTAGCTTTTTGGGTAGCTGTAATGCTGTTGTCTCTTATTTGGCTTGAAGGCAACTAAAATGCCTATATCTTTCTTTTTTTTTTTTTTGAAAAAAAAAAACACCCCACAAATTGCTATTAAGTCAAATCCTATACTTGTGCCATCAATTTTTTGAAATAGGAATGGAGAATTAAATTTAATCTCTATGTTTTGGCTCATTTATTTAGTCTATTGTCACCATTTTGACCTTGTTTTTTTTTTCTTTTATATTACCTGTTAGCTTTGCATTATCCACTATTTGATAAGTATATATATTTTTTATCTTCATCTGAATCACAAATGAAAACCATGGAAAAGGAAGGTTTGGAAGTAGTCGTGTGGTATACCCATGAAGACTTTGTCTAGGTTGACCCCAAACCATTCAAAAATACCCCGTGAGGTGATGATTCATGAGCCTAGAAATGCTTCCTTGGTTCCTCACACCTCTCCCTTGAGTAAAAACTCAGTGTGGAGATGTTATTTGCCAAAATAACAGAATCAAAAGAGAAGTAACCACCACCTGAGGGTATCATGAGAATGTGTTGAAATTCTGTTCCAAGTGATGGATCCTGATATTTGTTCTTCAGCTACAGTCTCTTTAGGATGGACTCAAATGCAGACCAGAGTACTTGAGGGTAGCATTCAGGTTCCCCTCATTCGAGTCTGCCCTTTGGCTAGGTGCACGCTTCAAATGTACAGCCTTCTCAGTAGCCTTCCTTGAGTCTTGTAAGCTTTCTTGGATGATGAGGATTAATAGGTTGTAGTCCATTTCAGTTAGATGGTCAGGATGAAGGACTCAACAGCAGATTGATCAAGCTCATGTGGTTAGGCTTCACTCCACAAGCAGAACCATAATTCAACATGAATTACAAACTGTTAATGCTTCTTAAGAGTCTGGGTCATTTTTAAACCATTCTGAGAATGATAGTAGTTAAGGATATGCTCTTTGTAGATCAAATTCCAATCCTAAATAATATAAGAAGCAGAATTGTCTTTTAGCCATCTTGACTTCCAACAGCATCAACTAAGTCAATATAGCTTTTAGGTGAACGGTGTGCATGCCCTCCTGTCAAAGTTAATTGAAAGATAAGCATCTTGCTCCTTGTCATTAGCAAGGCAGGTGAATGCGATGGCTAATTACTCTCAAAAAGAAAGCTAAATAATCCTCTCTGTCGAAATCTTCAGCGATTAGATGTACAATATCAAATAAATTACTTTTTTGCTTAATTCTCGGGGGAGAAACGATTTGTAGCTTTCAGTATGGGGACACAAGAGGATGCAGTTTTTAAAAATAGAATTTGTAATTAAAGTAGCCAGCTGGTAGTTCCTGCTCTTAAAATATTCCAGACCAAAGTCACTGCTTTCTGTTTCATGATGTAAAATTCTGTGTCTCAATTGCTGGGTTCTTGAAACAAATGCAGAAATACTTCCTGCGTCACATTTTCTCTCCCATTTGCAGGTTTTCTTATTGGCTGGTTTTGTGTCAAGAGGAAATGACTTTTTTCCTGGAGGTGGGAAGGGGTCAGGTTCTGTGATTTTCATAACTACACAGCACGCACATTTGTGTTAGTGGAAGCATATGGATTTTTTTTTTCATTTCTAAAAATAGTTAATAAGGATGACCTGGCAGTTTGGCGAGTCCTAAAATGTACTTCTTAATCACAAAATTAATAGCATCTTTCGTTTTTGAACACTTATTATTTGAACA
The DNA here is from genome assembly GCF_018345385.1 of Vulpes lagopus. Taxonomy (NCBI): domain Eukaryota; kingdom Metazoa; phylum Chordata; class Mammalia; order Carnivora; family Canidae; genus Vulpes; species Vulpes lagopus. Next base: position 60,154,974 of record NC_054828.1, read on the forward strand.
CAGCACAGTGCTGCCACTTTGTTACGTTACGTATGTTGTTTTACATGGTCTCCTGAGAGGTAGGTATTATTATCATTCTTGTTTTACAGGTGAGAAAATTGAGGACTAGTGATGTAAAGTAACCTGCTCAAGGTCACACAGCTAGGAAATTGTAGTGATCCCATCCTCTCTCCCTCCACAGTCTGGGCTCATAACTACTGGGCCAACCTGCTATTTTTACCATCTCTGATGTGATGTGCCTTTTATTGTACATTAAATTGAATTCCTTTTTGAAAGTAAGCAGAATGTAAATAATAATGTATTGAGTGGCCTTATGTTAAAATGAACTTACAGCCTTCATTTGGGAAGTCTCTAAGATAAATTTTTATATGCAATATGGTGAATGTATGTGAGACTTGCTTATCTAAACTGCACATTTTTCCTCAAAGAGTAGCTACTTCTGCAGATTTTTTTTTTTACTTTTTAAATTTCATTTGCGTGTGTGTGTAAAACTGTACTTTGAGCATTAATGGGGAAGTACCCCCAACCCCGCCCCATCCCCTACCACACGTACGAAGAAGCAGTGGGTGCTATCAGCGTTCAGCCTGGCAATATCTTTTCAATGGAGATGGAAGGTTTTGATGATATTATGTCATTTGTCAAAAAGAAAAGTTTAAATACATGCATATTATCCTATGTCATAGAAGCCTTTATTATGATTGATTCTTTCTGAAGCCATATACTATGCAGATGTTTTATTCATGAATTGTTATTTCGGCAAAAACTCTGTGGGTTCCTATTCATTTTCCTTGGCTGAATGTGCCATGATTTGTTTTGTTTTGTTTCCTTTTTTTTTTTTTTTTTTTTTGTTAAATTTATCCTTATAAAGGCAGTGTTATTTTTGAGATGTTAATGCACGTTGTAGGGTTGGGACACAGCTGTTTGTAAAACTTAATGACTGTTGACTGCAGTTAAATCTCCACGAGTTTATAGTATAGAGAGCAAAGGCACTGACTGTGCAAGGAAATCTTATCTTTGATTTATGTGGCAAGACCGCTCTCACACCATGACCCTAATTTTCCTGTGGTGGCCGACATGATGGTGGGGATGGCATTGGACATAAAAGATGTCACTAGTAAGAGTGATGGGAGGAATAAGGTATGTGAGTGAGCTCATCCGTCTAATAAGCTTTTAAATATCATATATTTACATGCCTGCATCTAGAGACCAATATCATCTTTGGCCATCGTTCTTTTGGTGGCCGCCTTCTTCCTTTTATTGGTGCGTGGAGGGATACCTCTTTGCGTGGCTTTCTGCTCATATAAGAAATGGATTATGAAAAATGATGAAGAAGATAGGTTGCATCTGCTGGGCACACATATTTTGGATATTACTTTTCTGAATAAATGCTGAGTAGATTCCTTTTCTTCTCTCATATGAATCTTGTTGCCCTAAGTTTTGGCAGATAAGCATATTGAATTCTGGCACAGAGTGTTCCTTTGTATTTTTTTTTTTTTTTAAGATTCCATTCATTCATTCGTGAGAGAGAGAGAGAGAGAGAGGCAGAGACACAGGCGGAGGGAGAAGCAGGCTCCATGTAGGGAGCCCGATGTAGGACTTGATCTCAGAACTCCAGGATCATGCCCTGGGCCGAAGGCAGATGCCCAACCGCTGAGCCACCCAGGCATCCTCTGTATTTTTTTTTAAAAGTTCTTTCTTTCTTTCTTTCTTTCTTTCTTTCTTTCTTTCTTTCTTTCTTTCTTTCTTTCTTTCTTCTTTCTTTCTTTCATCTGTTTAAAGAGAAATAGAGAGCGCACGTGTGCACGCGCACACAGGCAGGAGGGGCAGAGGGCAAGGGAGAGAGAATCTCCAGCAGACTCCATGTGAAACCCAACTTGGGGCTCGATCTCATGACCCTGAGATCATGACCTGAGCCAAAACTAAGAGTTGGATGATCAGCCACTTGTGCTACCCAGGGACCCCCCTTTTGATTTCTTGTGTGTGTGTGTGTGTGTGTGTGTGTGAGAGAGAGAGAGAGAGAGAGAGAGAGAGAGAGAGACAGCAGGAATAAAATCATAATCATTGAGCAATTTAAGGCATTTCTCCCCTCTCCTTGCCTATCATCACTGTGCTCTCCCTACTAAGGGTTTTTTGTCACCCATTCTAGACATTAAGGGGAAACTCAAAAGGGGAGTAGTGCTGGCCCTAACATGACCCCAGCTCTGAATTAATTGGAACTAAAGGAAACATTCCCATTGCATGTACTTGGCTCTACGAACCAAGACAAGAGATTGCCTTTATGACATTTCTCATGGTAAATGAGAACACAACACACTCATAGAGGTCTTTGGACCAGATTGTTTCCTCTGTCCCTCCTTTTGGAGACTGCTCCTTTCTGTCTTAGGTTTGTCCCAGGCAGCAATTTCTTAGACACACCCAAGAGTCACGTCAGCTGGGGGCTGGCAGTGTGGCTTTTCTGTTTTTTTGTTTTTGTTTTTGCTTTTGGAACTGCTGGTATCTACCTGACTGGATACAGGAAGCGGCGGGAGTGATTTTTGATTTGCTTTTGGTACTTATATGTTTTTCTGCCTCGTCTATGGATGCGTCTTTCTAGTCCTTTCCTCCTATATACTTACCCCTAGAGTATCAAGTCATTAGAAGGCCTGGCACTGTTTTTCCCAGTAAAATATATTAAAAGGGATGATGCTAGCTAATCCTTACTTTTGAAGCTGAGGAACTGGCATCTGGAGATAATGCAGAGGAGTCAAGGGGGATGGATGTTGAAGGTAGTCAGCCCTCCACAGGTTGATTAGATGACTGCATTCCCTTTCTGTACCTGGTCAGAGAAAGTCTTATTAAATGCAGCATAAGTCACTGGTCTTTATTATTGGGGTACTTGTCAAGTATGCTGCCTTTTGAATTCTCTTAGCTGTGCTTGAATGCTAATCTACCTTTTACATAATCTTGTTGTGTGGCAGCTTCCTTCACTGGTTTTAATAATGGTACCTCCCTTCTGGGGAGGTTGGGAGGCATACCTTCATGTATGTGTAGGATGCCTTAGGCAGCGTCGGCCCCCAGTAGGCATTCAGGAAGCGACTGGTGCTAATGCACAGCAGCAGCAATAGGTGAGTCCCACTCTGATTTTAACTCTCTGTGTTTGAATCCTGGCTCAACTACTTTTAGTTTTGGACTCTTGACTTTATATTCCATTGCTGTAAAATTTCTGTGCAAGTGGTACCATCCTCATAACATTTTTTTGATAACTTTAAAAAAAAAAGATTTTATTTATTCATGAGAGACCCAGAGAGAGGGGCAGAGATACGGGCAGAGGGAGAAGCAGGCTCCATCTGGGAAGCCCGATGTGGGACTCGATCCCAGGACCCAGGATCACGCCCTGAGCTGAAGGCAGATAGATGCTCAACCACTGAGCCACCCAGGTGTCCCATTTTTTAGGAGAACTTAAAGAAATCATCCAAGTTAAGTGCTTAGCACAGTGCTTGGCTGGTAGCAAGCTATCACTGAATGTCAGCTAATACTATCATTGTAGTGCATTTTTTGTTAATTCCGTTACTGTGTTCTTATTTCAGGGCTGTTCATAGTTTTGAGTTGTCAACACTGTGTCTATGATGGCTGGAAGATGTTATCACCAGACTGCTTTCTCTCTAGGTTGCAGATTCATATTAGATATAGAAGATGGGATGGAAATACAGCTTTTAAAATATTTTTTGTCTTCTGAGGTATTTGAATTTTGAAGGAGGGAGAGCAGCAAGTTGTAATATAGACTTTCCAGGTGGGCTGAAGAATCTATCCCATCTTGTAGTTATGACAAGACTGCTTTGGTTAGATCTTCATAAAACTTTAAGAATTTTTACTCTTATACTTCCTGTCCAGAGCGGTGATTAAAATAAATAGATATTTTGTCTTCTTCTTCTTCTTCTTCTTTTCTTCTTCTTCCTTCTTCCTTCTTCTTCTTCTTTAGAGAAAGAGAGGGTGGGGAGGGGCAGACGAAGAGGGAGAGAGAGGATCTTAAGCAGGCTCCACGCCCAGGATGGAGCCTGATCTGGGGCTCAATCTCACGACCCTAAGATCATGACCTGAGCTGAAATGAGGAGTTGGACGCTTAACCAACTGAGCCACCCAGGTGCCTGTATTTGTTTTCTTTTATTTTTTTTATTTTTATTTATTTATTTATTTTATTTGTTTTCTTTTAAAGTTAATGCAGCAAGGTCAGCTTTTGACCTTTAAAAAATGCACTTGCAGTTTCACTTGAAGATGGCTTTCTTCCATTGCTTTTAATCCTTTGATAATAACTTAAATTCCTCTCTTTCCAGTATGCATACATTTCAAATGTCCACAGTTCTTTTCTTGTCTTAGATAAAGCTTAACAAAATTAGTCATATACTCTGTTTTTCTCAAAAATGAATTCCACTCCCAGCTCTATTATACTTTTTCATTCCTTCCCTTTAAGCTCACAATATTACTATCTGCTGTCTTGCAGTGCTCAACATTTAGCTCATGGATTTTCCTGCGGTGTCCCAGGAAGAATATTTTGTTGCTTCTCTTCTTTTTCTTCATTCCCATTCAACTACAGTTGGGTGGATCAATTTCAACGTATTATATTCTCCTCTCTATAGCCAGGTTTGTTGGTTTTGTAATAATAGAATTGTTATCCTGTTCATGGAGTGCCTTCTAAATTGAGTCTTCATCAAGTTCTGTGAGGTGTAGTTGTACCCGTTGAATAATTTCTTCATTTAATCCAAGTCACTTTGCCATCCAGGTAATTTTCCAGATTGAGAATCTTGAATCTTTCAGTTACTAAGTGCTAGGGTTGACTGCTACCGCTGGGGCCTGTTTAGTAAGAATGTAGTATTTTTAATATGCTGTATCATTGAAAGATACCATGTCTCTGGCTAATGCTTTTCAGCTCATGAAGATATTCTTTTTTTTTTTTAATTTTTATTTATTTATGATAGTCACACAGAGAGAGAGAGAGAGGCAGAGACACAGGCAGAGGGAGAAGCAGGCTCCATTCACCGGGAGCCCGACGTGGGATTCGATCCCGGGTCTCCAGGATCGTGCCCTGGGCCAAAGGCAGGCGCCAAACCGCTGCGCCACCCAGGGATCCCTCATGAAGATATTCTTCGTGTAGTACCATGTTCATCTCACAGTGGGTTGAATGGTGGCCACCCCAAGAAATCAGATCCTAACTCCTGTAATTTATAACTGTTACTCTACTTCGATAAAAGGTCTTTGTAGATGCAGTCAAGGATCTTGGGAGGGGAAGATTACCCTGGATTATCTGGGTAAACCCTAAGGACCATCACAGGTGTCCCAATAAAAGAAGGCAGAGGGAGATGCCATGGACAGAGGAGAATGCCCTGCGAATATGAAAGCAGAGAGTAGAGTGACGCAGCCGCAGCCCAGGACCGCCAGGGCAGCCCCTATGAGCTGGCAGAGATAAGGAAGGATGCTCCATGGAGACCCTGGAGGAAGCATGGCCCTGCTGGATCCAGACTTCTGGCCTCCAGAACTGTGAGAGAGTAAACATCTGTTGTTTTAAGCTGCTGATGTGTGGTAATTTGTTACAGCAGCTTCAATAAACTAATACGCATCTATCCTCTCTCTCGATAATTTCATTCTAAAATAGATGGTGAAAAGAGGAGGGGAAAAGCCAGCGGTAGGGAGACACCAAGGTGCTGGTGGGCAGGTAGAAGCATGATGGATCACTAACTCTCTTTTCCCCCACATATTTTTTCCTGATGGCAAAAAGCCAACTGTAACTCTGATTTAACACTGATGGGGACAGAGGATGTTTTGCTTTAGAGAAGTCTCTAAAGGTAAAGATGGAAAGAAGAGGAAAAGGGAGAAACGGAAGGCAAAGAAATTAATAAAGAAAAAGACAAATAGAAAAGCATGAGTCTGATAAGTTCTACCAGAAAAGGAAAAAGGCAGGTCTGAGCTCTCTTAAAAATGACTGCATGGCTAAAAAATGAGGAAAGAAAGCAGGTCTTCAATCATGAACCTTATTAACTAATTGTGTATGGTTGTTACAATAAAATCGAATTGTTTCTTTAAACTGATTAGAGAATTTTAATTTACTTTGCTGGATGCATTGCCTTGTGTTAAAAGCCAGTGTCATCCCCTGTTTAGCACATTGGATAACAGAACCCTTGTGAGGTTGCAAGTTGAGGATGTTTGCCAAGTGAATGTGAGAGAATGTACTTCCCCAGGATTCTGTGTCGCGGTCTGTTCTGTTACTGGTGTGGGGTGTTTACCAATTGTTCCCTTGGTGTAATCCATGGCAGTGTCTCACTTACAGTCTTTGTTTTATTTGGGTGGGTGAATTTAGCCACGAAGACCCCACCGATTTCAATGCTTTGCTTCGGGTTGTCTTCACTTTTTGATAGATTGTACACACAAGCACTGTGTTTTGAGTCGGAAAACGGGTTGTCTACAATTCTTCTGAATGGGGCACATTGGTTGCATTTATCATTGCTCTAATAATAGGGAAAGTACTGCATTTGTTCCAGTTGAATTCAAATCAAATTCTGTTCATTTACTGTGCAGTACTTACAGGATTTACATTTCTTTCTTGATTTATAACTTGGCACACATTTTCCTCAGGATATTTTTTTCCTCATCTCATGTGCAAAGCTGTCTATCTTGGGTTGATTTCAGTTTTATTTTACATCTAGGCCAACACACTCTTCTGTGCAGGCAGGCATTGTACAAATGACTAGTAGGGACAATGGAAGGTTGGGACCTGCTAGGTGTGACATGCCTGAGTAGCTCATGAAACCTCTGCAGCTGAAAGGTAGAAACCAGGGTGGTTGGTCATATGGACATGTGAAAAGTGAAGGGTTGGTATGAGAGAGTACCAAATGCAGCCATGTGTATCATGGGATGCAGGTGAGAGAGTAGGGAGTGGTGGGGTCTTTGGTTTGGGGGTCTTGGGCTCTTCTTCACTTCCAGTTTCTAGTTATGTAGCAAGGCAAGCTCAGAGTTGCTGGATCTTTCTTTCTCCCCTCCCCCCAAGAGAAATTACAGTAAGAATTTTTAGGTACTATCCTGATTATTAAGTCTGGTTTATTAATTGAAAATTCTAGGAAACACCATAGCATCTCAAATCTGCTGCTGTCACAGGATTCTCTGTGACTGATGATGTATCTTGATTATTTTTTTTCCCTCTCTCTGTTACTCCTAGAGCCCATGGAAGAGAATTTAGGTAGCTTATAAGCCCGCAGTATAATTTATGTTGGGAAACACTGGTGGAGACTTGGTTCTTTTAAAGCAAAGAGCTGAGCTAGAGCAAAGTCTGAAGAGATAATCAGAACTGATTTTAAAAATCTCCAGTAGGAAAAAAAAAAAAAAAAATCTCCAGTAGGAACAGAGCTAGGGTAAGCAAGTAGAGTAAAAGTGGGATAGATTGGATTAGCCAGGAAGCATTTTACAAAAATACTGATTTAGGGAATGTGACATCAATGCTGAGTGAAGATGGTTCCAGAAATACAAGAAGTCTGATTTCTGTCTTCTAGGGTAGTGTTGCCAGAAGATGAAATACAGGGCACCCAGTTTTAAATTTGAATTTCAGATAAACAACAAATACTATTTTGGTATAAATATGTCCTAGACAATATTTGAAAAGTGTAAGTATGATTCAAACACTGCAAGAGGCATCTCTGTACTAAAATATTTTTTGTCGTTTTCTATAAGATTGAAATTGACCCTAGATTCTTGTTTCTGTATGTTTGTGTTTGCTACAGCTGGCAACCCTATCCACAGGCCAGGGTAAAGTTCAGAGTCCAGGCCAGAATATCCAAAATTCACAAGCTGGAATATAGTGAAGACCCGTAAAAAATTCTTTCAACAGTATTTGGACTGATTGTCTGATGTTGGCTTTATCTTTAAAATAACCTTACTGGAACTGCTGCAGGTGAGGAGGTGGACTGAGCTGTGTGCAAGTGGAGCTAACGTGGAAGTTTATGGGAGAAAACAGCTTAAATGTTTGTCCATGACTGGTCATTGGCTCTCCAAAGAGCTGACACTTTTAAGGATGCTTTGGAGGTTGATAGAAATAATTGGTTAGGCATATTCACAGACACACAATAATGGGAGGTTATTAGCTATTAATAATATCTAATTCCTATTATTTGGCTATGAAAGAAAGATTTAGAGAAATATATCTAATTTATATACATTATATGCTCTGTAGAAACATGTATTCTTTATTTATTTATTTTGATAACACTGTCCTAGATTTTAGATAACTAAGGTCATGTACTCTCTCCTTCCACTATTTACCCAGTTTATGTATAAGATACTGGGAGAGGCTCTGAGGAAAAAAAGAGATGCAGATAACAGAGTCTTCTCCCCCCAAATTTGGTACCGGTTTAGATTTTACAAACTTGGGAGAAGATAGAGTAATACATGATATAATGTGTGCTGTTAGATAGCTTGATACCCTGTGAGTTGTAGCAAGTTTTTGAAATCAAGGAGAGAAATCTTGGAGTTCGTAAATCTGGAAAAACATAATGGGAGGGAGGCAATAAAAGCTGGGGCTTTGACGGATGCCTGGGTGGCTCAGCGGTTGAGCATCTGCCTTTGGCTCAGGTTGTGATCCTGGGGTCCTGGGATCGAGCCCCACATTGGGCTCCCTGCATGGAGCCTGCTTCTCCCTAATAATAAATAAATAATTTATAAATAAATAAATAAATAATCTTAAAAAAAAAAAGCTGGGGCCTTGAAATGAAAATGACGTGAGGATAGTTATGGGTGAAGGGAGGGATAGGACAGATGGGGTGGTGAGTGTCCATGTGTGGGTCACCTGTGATTATCAGAACAGCTCACATTACAACCAAAAATCAACAAAAACTGTGAGCAGATGGATCCATGATACACATTTTTGCCATGATTGTCTACATTTTTATTTCTTGCTCTTTTTACTACATATTCTTGTGCATTTTTTTTCCTTTTAACATGTGTTTGCTCCCATGTGTGCATTAGTTATTTAGGTAGTTCTTTATCATACTTTTCCTTATTGATGAGTAATGCCGTTTAACATTATCTTACACCTTTAGTTGGTTTCAAGGTTCACTTCCTCAGTCTCCTCTTTCATGATTTGTAACTTTGTTTTGTGATGACTTGGTCCAAAACCTCAGTCAGCAAACAAACAAAAAGTGTATTTATGTACCTACTGTACAGAGAGGCAACAAAATATAGTGATTGAGAGCATGGGCTGTGGGGAAAGCCTGCTTGGACTTCACCTTGGCTTTTCCACTTACCTGTGTGGCCATGGGCAAGTTACACAACCTTCCTGGGTCTTGGTTTTTTTGGCCTATAAAATAAGGTATTAATAGTATGTTCCTTAAAGTCATGAAAACTGAATAAGAACCCATGCTTGGACCATGGTACACTAACTATTGTTATTGTATTATGGTTATCATTTGCTCCATTAGAGATGTGGGTTATCAATCAGCAGACAAGGTCTGTAGTATTGGAGCTATTTTTTTCTTCCTGATATAAGTGTTATGAAGAAAACATCCTAATGTTATAGAGACTATGGGCCTATGAGGTGTGGGCAGCTTTGCATAGGATGTTCAGCAAAGGGTACCTTGAGAAGGGGTCATTTGAGCTGAGTCCTGAATGAGTAGAGCAGAAAAAATAAGGTTATAGCTGGAGTGTTCAAACACTGTTTTTATTTTTCTTTTTTACTTTTAAAAAAAACCCTGAGGTATACTTGACATATGACATTATATTTGTTTCAGGTGTACAACACAATGATATTTGTATATATTGCAAAATGTTCCCCACAATGTCCAGTTAATGTTCATTATCCTGTATGGCTACAGAATTTTTTTTTTCTTGTGATGAAGACTTTTAAGATTTACTCTTTGAACAACTTTCAGGTATATAGTATTTTTTTTTTTCAGGTATATAGTATTAACTGTGGTTGCCATGCTATACATTATGTCTCCAGGACTTATTTATTTTATAACTGGAAGTTTGTACCTTTTGACCACTTTTACCCATTTGACTCACCTCTGGCAACCACCCATCTGTTCTCTGAACATATGAACTTGTAAATACCATTTACAAAGAAAGAAAAGAAAGAAAGAAAGAAAGAAAGCTTTGGAGCATGGTTTAATATGGGTGGGCAAGACCCAGTAGAGAGGGAGACATCCATGCTGCTCGGGAGAGAGGAATAATGGCAGAAGAGCCATCCCTGAAATGGCTGAAGAGTCAAGGTACAGCTGAAGAAGTTGATCTCTGTTAGCAGCTGGGTCTCTTCCTTATGTGTAAAATGTACATGGACTGGGTGCAGGTGGGTTCCTATGCAGTAGCTCTATTTTCTCTTTGCAGAACGAGGAGATGTCTTTGGTTGAGAGGGACCTGTGGAAATTGGAGAAGAGAAATGAGCAAGGAAGGGGATGGAAGGGTTGAGTTTGAAAGAAGAATTTGTAAAATGAACTTTTCAGGCATACATGATGGGGTTCCAGGCAGTTCTTATTGTCCATCGGAGAGCTGTGGTCATGAATTTAACATGAGACTAGTAAAGCAGGGTTGCATGCATAAACAAGCATTTTTCTCAGAAAGGTCCAGGGATAGTATATTTCCCGAGATTTATACAGAGCTAAAAAATATATATATTTTTTCTCTAACTTTCGAACAGAAATTCCAACTTCTCCATGCAATTGTTTGGTCAACAACTTTTACTCAAAATTTGATGGTCCAGCCTGTTCAATAGAGCTTTCTGCGGTGATAAAATGGTCAGTGTCTCTGCTGTGCAATATAGTAGCCACACGTGACTCTTGAGCACTTGAAATGTGGCTAGTGCCACTGGAGGACTAAAACTTGCATTTTATTTGCTTTCCATTAATTTAAGTAGCCACATGTGGCTGGAGGTTACAGCCTCATTGTAAACATTACTCCATTACCTTCTGGCATTTATTATTGCAGAGGAGAATCCAAACTCTGTCTTTCTTTTAGAAAATTGTAATTTCATAAATGATAGATGTGGCTTTTAGATTTTTTAAAACTGTAACTTGAGCTGAGCACACAGCAATTACCAGTTCCCTCCCAGGTTTTAAAAGTTTTCTTTTAGTTTATCTTTTGGAAGTTGTGATGGACAAAACAAAGAAAAAAAGAAAAGAAAAAAACAAACCATACATTTGGGGCCATACAAACCTGGGTTGTATCCCAGCTGAGAATGCTTTAACTTTTTTTCAGAATTATTTTCCTACCAGGGAAAAATCTGCTTAAAATAGAGGAGTCATTCCTTTTCCCCATTCTGAGAAATTCACTGCTTTGGTGGTTTCTACTTCAAGAATACCTGTTCTTCACAGACAGGATTTCTGATCAGACTTTCCAGATGGTTAGCTTCAGATGCATCCTTTTCATCTTTTGATTTGCTCTTTTGAGTACTTGGTCAAATTTGTTCTTCATCCACATTCCGTTCTCTGTGTGTTGAGTCTGTTTTACATTGCTTCCAGGGTGAATTTTACTTCTGCTGTACTTTTTATTTTACTGCTTGCTTTTCTTATTTTGTCCACTCTTATTTCATGGAAACATTTTCTAGAATCTTGGTGGGAGCAGCTCTCTCTGTATAACAAGTGCTCTATGTAGTACATGCCGGATGGTACAAATACTGAAGAAGAGGCTTTCACATTAGATTCTTAAACAAATGTCACTCTTGTGCTGCAGATTCTTCCAAAGGTTCCATTTCTTAAAGTTTTTGAGTAAAGGTGAGACTTCAGTATTTGGAGAACAGTCAAGATTTAAGGGATTCCCCTTTTTTTCTCTTCAGTCTCTCTGTTCAGGGATTGCCAGTGTTCAGGTCTTCTGCTGGAAGTCATGCGGTGAACTATCGCTGCGATTCTTGGGGTATGACAAGTCAGTGCTGGTTATTCTTTTCTTCTTTTTCTGTGGGTAGGCATTAGCAGATCTTCCTGGGAGTGAAGATTTTACTCAGGTTTGGAGTGAGATGTAAGAGTGCGAGAGCCTCTTTTGGTATGTGGAGTTTCTCTCCAAGGGAGTGGGTAAGTGAGAGAAATCCATGTAGTTCCAAAATACAGAGGAGATAATAGGAACAATGAGGATATAATTTTTGGTGATTCCCTAATTTCACTCTGCTGTATCTTCCAGGGTGGGCCAATCTCTATCTCTATGTACCAGGGACCTGTTCCTCTACCTCATGCCTTTTTCCCCCCCTTGTGGTAAGGGGAAGGGAAATCAGTGAGTGTTTTTATCCACTCATGCACCACGGTTGCTATTGGTGAGGTGGAGGTAATGATGGTGTGGAGGGGATGATTCAGCAGGGCTGCTCTTGAGATTCCAAGGCCATTAGGTAACACAGGTGCCATCAGACTCTCTCTTAGCCCTACTGCCTTGGCATAGGTGGCAGCTAGAACTTTTTTTTATGTAGTCAGAGGTCTCATTTTTCCCATTTTTTTGTATTGTCAAAGAGTTTCAGATTGCTAATTCACATTTTAACAGGTTTTTGAGGCATGATTCACATACACAATTCACCAGTTCACTCATTTAGAGTGTACCGAGGTGGCCGGGTGGCTCAGTTGGTTAAGTGTCTGCCTTCACCAGGGGTCATGATCTCGGGGTCCTGGAATGGAGCTCAGTGGGGAGTCTGCTCCCTCTGCCTCTCCCCCAACCACCCTGTCCCAGCTTATGAACGCACCCTCTCTCTTGCTCTCTCAAATGAATAAAAAATCTTAAAAAAAAAAACTGTACAATTCAGCGGTGTTAAGTATATTTATAGAGTTGTCACCACAGTCAATTTCAGAACATTTTCACTTCCCCAAAAAGAAAAATCCCATCCTCATTAAATAGCCACGAGCCTCCTGCCTCCCCACCAATTACCTGCCTTAGGCCACCACTAATCTCCTCTCCATCTTTATAGATTCGCCTATTCTGGTCACTTTATATACATAGAATCACCCAATATTTCGTCTTTTGTGACCGATTTCTTTGACTCAGCATAATGTTTTCAAAGTTCATCCATGTTCTAACATGTATCAACACTTCATTTTTATTGTCAAATAAAATATTCTGTTGTGTGGATAGACCACATTTTATTTATCGACTCTTCAGTTGATGGACATTTGGCTTCTTTTTACCTTTTAGCTATTATGAATAATGCTGGCATAGACATCAGTGCACAAATATTTGTGTGCATTAACTCTTCCTTAAATGTTTGGTAAAATTTACTGGTGAAGATATTTAGGCCTGAGCTTTACTTTGGGAGGTGTGTGTGTGTGTGTGTGTGTTAAGATTTTTATTTATTAGAGAGAGAGAGAGAGAACAAGTGGGAGGAGGGGCAGAGGGAGAGGCAGACTCCTTGCAGAGCAGGGAGCCCGACACAAAATTTGATTCCAGGACCCTGAGATCACGACCCCAATTGAAGGCAGACGCTTAACCAACTGAGTTACCCAAGCACCCCTCTTTGGGAGGGTTTTATTTTTATTTTTATTTTTTTAAAAAATATTATTTATTTATTTATGCATGAGAGACACAGAGAGAGAGAGAGGCAGAGACACAGGCAGAGGGAGAAGCAGGCTCCATGTGGGGAGCCTGATGCAGGACTTGATCTCGGGACCCCAGGATCACGCCCTGGGCCAAAGGCAGATGCTCAACCATTGAGCCACCTAGGCATTCCTTTGGGAGGTTTTTAAATTATAACTCACTCTTGGTATATAGGCCTATTCAAAATTTTTAAAAATTCTTGAATCAGTTTTGGTAGTTTGTATATTTCCAACGATTGTCTGTTTTATCTAGATTTTCTCTTTTGTCTGGCATACAGGTTTTTTTGTAGCATTCCTTTTATAATCCTTTTTATTTGTGTAAAGTTGTTAAGTGATGTCTGCTTTCATTCTTGATTTTAGTAATTTGAATCTTCTCTCTTTTTTTTCTTGGTCAATCTAGCTAAAGTTTGTAAATTGTATTGACCTTTTCAAAGATCCAACTTTTAGTTTTGTTTATTTTCTTTGTCTCTCTTTTGAACTGTTTTTTATTTCATTAATTTCTGTTCAAATCTTTATTTCCTTCCTTCTGCTTGCTATTGGTTTGCTTTTCATCTTTTCAGTCTTAAAGTGGAAGGTTATGTTATTGATTGGAGATGTTTTTTTCTTTTGGATATAGATGTTTCCAGCTCTAAATATCCCTCTGTGCACTGCTTTTGCTGTGCCCTGTAAGTTTGGTGCTTATTTTCATTTTCTTTCATTTTAAAGTATTTTCTGATTTCTCTTGTGATTTTTTCTTTGATCCATTGGTTAATTGGAAGGTTTTTAAAAAATTTCCACATATTTTTGATTTTTCCTAATTTGTGTCATTGAATTTCAGTTTCATTCTGTTTTGGCCAGAAAACATAGTTTGTATAATGTCTATTCCTTTAAATATAATTTGTAGGCTGGTTTTATGGTCTATCATGGGGAATATTTCATGTATACTTGAAAAGACTATGTATTTTACCATTTATTGAGTGTTCTATAGATGTATGTTAGGTATGGTTAGTTTATAGCACATGTCTTATCTTAAATATTTGTTAAATAGATTTTCCAAGCTTGTATTTGGGACTTATTGGTATTTAAATGTCTCTTAAAGAGCCAACTGCCAGTTTGGTTGTACTTTTTCTTTGAATTGAGATATATCCAAACACACTAAAATTGAAATTGTATTAAAAAGCTAAACAAAAAGATTTAAAACAAATCTTAAAATTATTGTTCTAAGATGTAGGCATTAGGCTTTCAGTGAGGACATGGTTGCCCAGTGCTGCCTACTTCTTCATGTTCTATTACTGAATTGTCTTAAAATTAATAGAATTATTGATTCTTTAAGAATTGTACAACACACTAAGCATAAATTCACAGTTCTAGAGGAAATTCACAGATTTTGATGAACATGAATCACGTTTTAAGTTTTTGCAGTTGTCCCAGAATTGTCTGCATTAGCAGACTATATAGCCCTTAGTGTGCATGGGAGTTAAGATTCAGCTGAATTCTTGGGGCGCCGGGGTGGCTCAGTTGTTTAAACATCTGACTCGGGATCCCTGGGTGGCGCAGCGGTTTGGCGCCTGCCTTTGGCCCAGGGCGCGATCCCGGAGACCCCGGATCGAATCCCACGTCGGGCTCCCGGTGCATGGAGCCTGCTTCTCCCTCTGCCTGTGTCTCTGCCTCTCTCTCTCTCTCTCTGTGACTATAATAAATAATAATAATAATAAAAAAAAAACATCTGACTCTTGATTTTGGCTCAGGTCATGGTCTGAGAGTTGTGAGATCAAGCTCCGAGTTGGGCTCTGTTATGGGTGTGAAGCCTGTTTAAGATTCTCTCCGTCTCCCTCTGCCCCTCCCTCACTCTCTCTCTCTTAAAAAAAGATTCTAGGGCAGCCTGGGTGGCTCAGCAGTTTAGTGCCACCTTCAGCTCAGGGCCTGATCCTGGAGACCTGGGATCGAGTCTCACGTCGGGCTCCCTGCATGGAGCCTGCTTCTCCCTCTGCCTGTGTCTCTGCCTCTCTCTCTCTCTCTCTCTCTGTGTGTGTGTGTCTCTCATGAATAAATAAATAAAATCTTAAAAAAAAAAAAAGATTCAACTGAGTTTAATCTATGCCTAAGAAAACATACCCACAACATTCTTGGAAATTTGAATATGGCTAAAAGTATCTTAGTACTACCATGGGATTTCTATTTATTTCAGTCATATTTTGAGTCATGTTTGAATGTGTCCTGTTCAGTGAAAGCATTTTCTCTTTCATGAAACTGCTGAAATTGAGGCCAAGAGCTCCCATTACTATAGTTAATTTGGAATCCAAATTGAGATGGGCTCTGGCTAAATACACCCTAGAGAGTCAAAAAAGGGTTCAATTTGACAAATTCCAGTGTTCTTATTGATGTAGTTAGTATCGATTAAAATATACTTATTATTATCACTAAGTATATTTTGGGATGAGTTAAATTGCTTTGCACAGATTTTATATCACTATTAAAAATCAAACTGGCTCTATTTCAGCATTGCTATTAATATATCATTTGGCTCGAACAATATGACTGTGAATATGCTGCCCATTATTAAAAAAGTTGGTTGTGCCCAAGCTTTCTTCAAGTGTCTTCATGTTTTCCTTTATGCTTTCATTCAGAAATAGTATTTACGTACAGAAATGAATAGAGTTTTTTTAACTAATGATTCCATGGTTTACTTTGACATCTGAGGTTCTTATGGATAACTTCCTGATTTCCCCTCACTCAGCTCTGTGAGAGAAATATTTCTTTCCTCCTCTGCCTACTGTGACCAGGCCTTATTCTCCTTGATTTGGAGATGAAGACACAGCTCTAATCATTACGAATCGATTTTTGTCTATTGCAAACGTTTTGTAGAGTTCAGGTAAATGAGAAGCCCATTATTCCTGAGCATGGTTTGTCCTACAGGCAACCCTTACCTCCCAGTCTGTTGTGTTCTATTTAGAGACATTTGTTTCAGTAGTGGAAAGAACAGATACAATGGTTTTAAATCCCAGCTTAACCACATTGCTATGTGATCCTGGGCAAGATACCCAATTTTTCTGAGCTTTGGTGAGCCTGTGTAAAATGGGAATTATTCTGGGAAAATAATGTAACATGGGAATAATTGTCCAGGTTGTTATGAATGTAAAATGAGCTCATGGCCGTGAAGTGCCTATTATAATACTTGATGTACAGAATTCTCAACCCTTGTTAGCTTCCTTTTCCTTCCTGTCTCTCCTTTTCAGTAGTAGATAAACTCCATTGTGTCCGTAGGTTTATATTAATTACCTCTGCATTTTTCAAACCTGGCCCAGAGCTGGAAACTTGTGTTAAATACATTATTTTGACACCTTTAACAGCATTTCTCCAGATATTCAAAACAAATCCACATCTCCCTAGGTTTCTCACTTTTCAGAATTTGAAGCAGTATTTCCCTCATCCTTGTTAGGGGCCATGCCTTTTAATGAAATATATTTGATATATTGCTAGTTGAGTACAAGCATAATATAACAAGCTTAGAACTAGCAACATTTTTCATTTATTTTAATTCTATGAAAGTTTAGCAAAAAAAAAAAAAAAAGAAAGAAAAAGAAAAAGAAATCTAACTGTAGATTTGCCCTTTTATCATTTTCCCTGGAATTTGTAGCTTCTTTTAAAACATCTACACGTTCCTGCCTGTATCCCTCGTTGGTGCAATCAGTAGAGCTGATTGTATTTACTTCTCCACTTGTAACTAAAATTCCATGAAAGGTTTGGATGCTTCCAGCCAGATGAGGCTGGAACCAGGGATCCCATTTCTCCCTAACAAACTAATATCTCCCATTATTTTTCTTCCTTGTGTAGTGACAGTATTTATTATTATTCCAAAGCAACCTTGAAGCTTAACTTTAGAAACATTGTATTTTCATCTGACCATATTAGACCAAAAAAGTTCTCTAAGCATGAGATACAGGTTTTCTGTTTAATGATGATTAATAACCTATTTAGATGTATTCATCTGAGGAGCTGAAGATAGTTTTGCCATTAGGCCATTTATATAAGGGCACAAACAGATGGGTTTTACTCTGAACCCTGAAGGCAAACAAATCAGACACCCCTTTAATTGCTTGTTGTTTTGGGGAAGATTTCCATGGCCATGGCTCCCTCCCAAGGACACACTGATCTTCACTGTGATAACTCTAAAATTTGATAATTTTCAAACAGGCAAAAACAAACAAACAAACAAAACAAAACAAAACAAAAAACCCCAACAAAATCTGACTGCATTTATTCAGTAAAAACTTCCCATATTGTGCTACAACTGGGTACTCAAGAGTCGCAACAAAGAAGGGTCTCCAGTGAATAAGTGCATTTTAATTGTGAAGCTGCAGCAAGTTTTCATACAAGGATATCAGATGAACAGAAACTTAGTATAGAACACTGGTTGGAGATTGCTCATGACTCTTGGGAATGACAGCTTTAAAGTTAGGAATTTGTGATTCATAGTACAGTCTTCTACAGCCTCTTGTCTCTTGTGTAATCTGTTCTATGGGATGAATAATACCTCACTAAGAGGGCAGTTTTGGAGGTGGAATATAAAGCCCTGATCCATAATAAATGCTCATCCAGTAGTAGTTACAATGACAATTAGTTCATGCATATATTTATAAGTGAAGGTTCTGATCACTGATTAGCTTGCCTATCCATTGTTCTAGTTCGTAGAGTCAAGGAAATCTCAAAAACTACTACACATCTTCCATTATAAAGTAGTCAAATCAATCCTCCTTTATTGAAGGATGAATCAGTAAGCATTTAGCTTTCTAACCGTCTCATGAATAACTAGATAAGCAAACAAACCATACAGTGTATCAGAATTTGGAACAAGAATCTGAAATTCCAAAACATGGATCAAAACTCAAGCAGTAAAAACAAAACAAAACACAACCCAAAACAAAACAAAACAAAACAAAACAAAACAAAACAAAAAACTCAAGCAGCTATCATCCATAAATGCAAGTTCTGGAACATAGGGAAGTAGCATAAAACTATGTATATAGTGAGTGCCTAGTTATTTATTTGGTCAAAGAAGTAAGTGGCCTACAAGACAATTACAAGACAGAATTAACTCACACCATTATTTTACACCATCAGAAAGATTATCGTTTAGAGTGTTTTCTTAATTACTTATTGATTCAAAGAATTTGTGTCTAGAAGAGACTATTAAGTTTACCTATTCCCAACCTCTGGTTTTAGAAATGAAGCAATAGAGATCGTGGGCGTTGAATGACCTGAGCCATAGGTAGCTACCTAGGGACTGAGGCAGGTGTGGAAATCAGGGTAGATTTACCAAGGGCATAAGGGTAGAGAAAAAGCCCATCTTGTGGCCTGCCAATTTAGTGCTATTTACTGGGCATTTCTGAAAGCAATAGTGGTTCTCCAGATGGGCAGAAAAGAGGGGAGCCAAAAGAAAGAGGAATTTTCTAACAAGAGTTCATTTATTTATTTTAAAGATTTTATTTATTTATTCATGAAAGATACACAGAGAGAGAGAGAGAGAGGCAGAGACACAGGCAGAGGGAGAAGCAGGCTCCATGCAGGGAGCCCTACGCGGGACTCGATTCTGGGTCTCCAGGATCACACCCTGGGCCGAAGGTGGCGCTAAACTGCTGAGCCACCTGGGCTGCCCTATAACAAGACTTTAAATGAAGGAAAACCCTCATTCTTACTAATTATTTGGTGGGTTCAGGAATAGGGGAAGATGTGCAAGTAGCACTCTCTGGTAACCACTCTGTGACCTTTTGACCTTACAAAAGGAAAATCAGCTTAAAAGACCAAGCTCTAGGTAATGCTCCTTTCCAAAAGGTGGGTACGTTTGCACTGGGGCTGCCACGATGACCTCTTATGTTGATGTGGGCAGATTTTCTCTGGGCAGATACTTCTTTGCATTGTAACGGGGAGACACAACCCCGCACTCCAGCTCTCTGGGCAGGGGAGGAGAGTAGCGTCCTACTCTGGCTGAGACTTGTGAGGAGGGAGACAGAATGGTGAGGTTGATAAGATGGCACGAAGTCTAAAACATAGGGTCTGCTATCGAAAGACTGAAAGCCTGGATTCCCATCTCTCATTGCATTTTATTTCCAGGATTACTACAATCCAGCAATGTCATTTATTCATTCATTCAACAAACAGATTGAGCATCAGCTACTTGTCAGGTTCTCCATGCTGCAGGCATCACAGCCAACAACCGACGACCAGCCTTGTCTTCACAGAGCTTACATTCTGGTTGGGGAGACAATAAATCCCATTTCTCCTTTCCCCAAGCTGTTCACCTTGATAACCTTCCCCCTAGGTTCTTATTCCTCCCCTGTTCCTGGAAACATCCTGGAGTTCAGCAGTATTCCAGTTCATTTTATCTCCTAAAGCCCCTGTTAAGTGTCACGTTGTGAAGCCATAAGGCTCAAATACTCTTGCCAAACCCTTTATTAATTTGCCTCACACGCCCTAAATAGCGGAAGCTCTTGTATAATGCCTCCTTTGCATTTGCACGGCATCGCTGAGCTTCTTGGAATTTCTACAGGCCTCTGAATCATTTTCAGATAAGAGGTTTACTAAAACAGGCGTACCTCTTGCGTGGCTTGTGGATGCATGTGTACTCAGGAGTAGAGCAATCAAGATTTGTGATCGAATTAGGTGATGCATGAGATTTAGGTCAGTTGGGGGAAGGGCACCTCAGGTTGGAAAACAGTGTATCTCAAGGGTGAAAGTGATGATGAAGAGAAAAAGTAAGCAGCACATTTAAAAAGATGACCCTGAATTTTAGACGCAAAAAATACTGAGCACTTTCAGTCAGAATGAAATCAATAGCCGCTGCTGACTGTTGACCAGAGGCACATGAGTTACGGTGATGGAGTTGTTCTCTAGTGTCCTCAGTGAAAGATCTACAAATGACATGCCATCTTGGTAAAGCAAAGTGAGATTTTGATTTACGGTGCTTTTTTAAGGCTGGATGAAATGTCTCAGAGGTAGTAAGGTGTTACTAAAAATGACATTTTATCTTGGAAAGCCTGAGTGGCAGCGCTTATTTTTCTAGTTTAACATGATAGAAAAATCCTAATCTTTCATGATATCAGTCATTATTTCCCTAACTATTCCCATTAGAGAGGTGATTCAACCTCAAATTTGGTCCCTAGGAAGTTGAAATTGGTTCACATACAATTACATTGTAAAATGAAATGGAGCTTTATAGCAGAAGGAAATTTAAACAGTGAAGATTTTATTTTTAAAGTAGCTCATAAGGTATTTAATTAGGATGTTGTTTAGATCTCTTTTTAATTTTTTTTAAAGTTTAATTTAAATTCCGGTTAGTTAAGATACAGTGTAGTATTAGTTCCAGGTGTACTATATAGCGATTCAACACTTCCATGCCACATTCATCACAACAAGTGCCCTCCTTAACCCCCATCACCTATTAACCCATTCCTCTACCCACCTCCCCTTTGGTAACCATCAGCTTGTTCTCTGTAGTTAAGAGTCTGTTTCTTGGTTTGCCCTTCTCTTTTCCCCTTTGCTCATTTTTTTCCTTAAATATGTGGATATGACTGAAATCATATGGTATTTGTCTTTCTATGATTGACCTGTTTTGCTTAGCATAATACTCTAGCTCTGTCCATGGTGTTGCAAATGGCAAGATTTCATTCTTTTTGATGGCTGAGTAATATTCTTTTTCTATGCACACATGTTTTTCACCTCTTGTTTTTTTTTTAATATTTATTTATTATTTTAGAGAGGGGGGAGTGGCAAAGGAGAGGGAGAGAGAGAGAATCTCAAGCAGACTCCTACCGGGCACCGAGCTTGATGGGCTTGATCTCATGATGGAGCTGAAATCAAGAGTTGGATACTTAACCAACAGAACCACCAGGTGCCCTAGTTTACCACCTCTTCTTTATCCATTCGTCAGTTGATGGACACTTGGGCTCTTTCCCTAACTTGGCTATTGTAGATAATGCTGCTTTAAACATCAGGGTGTGTGTAGCCTTTCAAATTAATATTTTTTGTATTCTTTGGGAAAATAACTATAGTGCGATTGCTGGATCAGGGTAGTTCTTTTTATAACTTTTATTTATTTATTTTTGAGAGGGAGAGAGAGAGAATGGGAGAGGGACAGATGGAGAGCGAGAGAGAGAATCTTAAGCAGGCTCCACTCCCAGTGTGGAGTCTGATGCAGGGCTTGATCTCATGACCCTGTGATCATGACCTGAGCTGAAGTCAAGAGTGGGATGCTTAGCCTTAAGGCCAGATGCCAGATGCCCCCCCTCTATTTTCAGCTCTTTGAGGAACCTCCATACTGTGTTCCAGAGCGGCTGCATTAGTTTGTATTCCTACCAACAGTACAAGAGGGTTCCCCTTTCTCTGCATCCTCTCCAACACCTGTTGTTTCTTGAGTTGTTGATTTTAGCCATTCTGACAGATGTGAGGTGATATCTCCTTGTAGTTTTCATTTGCATCTCCCTGATGATGAGTGAGGTTAAGCGTCTTTTCATGTGTCTTTTGGCCATCTGTGATGTTATCACTTATTTATTTTATTTATTTTGTAGGTCCATCCTATTTAGCTTTTGAAAAACAATAATTGCCGTATTGTAACAGATTGTATTTTCCAAAGATGGCTTCCACAAAAGATCTCATATTGCAAGCTTATTGTTACATATGACTTTGACACTCTTTCCATTGAGTGGTGGGATTTATGTCTCTTCTCTTTGAACCTGAGCCAACTTTATTATTGCCTTGACCAGTAGTTGGAAGTGATACTATATGATGTCTGAAGCTAAGTCATAAAAATGCCATCTATTCCGCCTTATTCTTTAAGGATCCTTATTCTTGGAATCTAACTTTCATGCTGTGAGGAAACATATAGGTAGATACACTGGCTGACTACCCAGGTTGAGATCCTATGTGACAGCTGGCAATCAACTAAATGAGTGAGTGAGTTTTCAGATGACTCCAGCCTGCAGGCATAGAGTCATGCTCTGCCCCAGCAGCTGCGTAGCCACCTCAGTTGACACTATGTGGAGCAGAGACATGCCCAGACTGCAGATTCATGAGCAACATAAAATGATTGTTTTAAACCACTAGGTTTGGGCTAGTTTGAGATAGTCCATTTCATGGCAGCAGATAATCAGAAAACATGACTGGCCTACCCAGACTTAAATAAGTAGACTTATTAATTTTTTTTTAATTTTTTATTTATTTGTGATAGTCACACAGAGAGAGAGAGAGAGGCAGAGACACAGGCAGAGTGAGAAGCAGGCTCCATGCACCGGGAGCCCGACATGGGATTCGATCCCGGGTCTCCAGGATCGCGCCCTGGGCCAAAGGCAGGCGCCAAACCACTGCGCCACCCAGGGATCCCCAATAAGTAGACTTATTAATCAAATTTCTATCCTAGTTTGATAAATACTTAGTTTGAATACTTAGTCTACACTAGAGAACAGTATCTTGATTCTAACACCCAGACAGAGTCCATGTGATCCAGTTAACATCATCAGTGTATCCTTAGTGTGATGGCTGAGAGCAAGTCCATCTATGCAGCTGTATCACCTCCTAGTTTATGGGCAGTTACTTGATTGCTTCATCTGTTAATTTGGGATGATACTAATACACTTAATTCGCAGAGTTGTGAGGATTTAAGGAGTTTTACATGTAAAGCACTTCAAACGACACTTGGCGCTTAGCACTCAATGAACGTTTGCATCATTGTAATTGTGATAGTTTATGAAGACAGTTCGAAGATTTGTTGGGAACAGTTGAACCTACGACTCATTATGACTGTCTCCTATTTTTCTACATGTTCTTACATATGATAAATTGTATATGCCATATAATGGCTTTTGATGTTAGTCTTAGGTTTCTCCTTAGTAAAGAGTCCTGGCAAGAGCCTTTCACCAGTGGGGACATGGAAATAATTTTGGCCTAGATTAGATCCTTTCTATGCTTTTGCATCTGCCAAGATGTCTGCTTTTTGCTGTAGGCTCATTATAACTGTGTCTTTCTCTTTTCTTATGGTCTTGAAAGACAGTCTTTAAGTATAGACTAGAGGTTTGATTTATCTGTGGATTTCTTAAGTGTGGCTTTGCTTTTTCTTGAGTTTGTTCTGCAAATTGCTGGCTGTGGTCACATAATGCTGTATCTCTAACTTGAACATCCCCATCTGTGTTTTCTTTGCTGTAATCGATGTCTTCTGTGTGCTGCAAAGATAGAGGCGGGTTTTAAATCTCCCTTGGTGGGAAGCGGTGCTTCCTGCCTGGAGTCTGATTTGAAAATAGATACCCCATTGTGCAAAAACACAGACACCATGAGACTTCCTGGGTAACACCATTAAGTATACCCTTGATAGCAGCAGCCAAGGGCAGTACTGTTTAAGTACTTCATGCCCAATAACCTGTAAGTTACGTTGATGATGCTGGCTGATGAGCTGTAGGTATTGAATCTAATTTGCTACCTATTGGGCTTATAGTTCAGATTTTTGGTGAATTATTTCGAAAGCATAGACACATCCTCATCAAATCCACATATAGTATAAGGGAGGAATATACAACTTTATGTTGGCTTTTATGATGGAGTTACATTAAATGAGAAACTTTATTATGGTATAATTATTAAAATAATTACCAACAAATAATTTGCTTTAGTTTTCAAAAACTTATTAGCATATTATTTTTAAAATATTGCTAAGAGTTAAAATTAAACATTATATATTGTCAGTAATGTTATACCTGGCCTTGTCATTAAATATTAATAATAATTTGAGTCTTAAAAATAGTAATAATGCCTTATATTTTTATTGCCTTTTATATTGCCTTTACAGAGAAAACAGATCTAGCCGTATTTGGAAAAGGAGTAAGTTCGAATCACCTTTGACTCTAAAGAATAACAAGACTCAAACAAGGTTTCTTTTTCCTTTGAAACAAAATGTCAAGGGGATGGCCTCTCTATGATGCCACGAAGGACCCAGTTCTTTCCTTTTTCTTCTCTGCCTTTCTTAGCATGTAGGCTTTGTGCTCCTGGTTATAAGATGATGGCTTCAACTTCAGGCATCACATTTACAATCCAAGAAGAAATAAGAGGAAGGGAAAAATGCCAAAAACTCATGACAGCTGTTTGCCCCTTTTTATCAAGAGCACAATTTTTCTAGTAGTTCCATTCATTAGACTTCTACATACATCTCAGAGGTCATATAGTCCCTACCAACCTCAGAGGGATGGTATTATCTATTGTTGCATAACAAATTAGCTTACCTTGGAAGCTGAAACCACAAACATTTATTATCTCCTAGTTTCCAGGGCTCAGGACAGAGGCTCAGCCATTAGAATACCTGCATCAATCAAAGTAGATGCTTCCATTATCTTTGAAAAAAATACAATTTTTTGTTTGTCTTTTTAAATAGAATCTTTATCTTTTTTAATTTGTCTATGGGTTAGTAATGGTACCTTACTGCAAGGCTAAATTTTTGTCTTTTCTGCTTTTCAACCTTAAATCTAACTTACAGTTTTTATACTAGATAGGAACATGATTCTTTTTTTTTTTTTAATTTTTATTTTATTATAGTCACAGAGAGAGAGAGAGAGAGAGAGAGAGAGATAGGCAGGCAGAAACACAGGCAGAGGGAGAAGCAGGCTCCATGCACCGGGAGCCCGATGTGGGATTCGATCCCGGGTCTCCAGGATCGCGCCCTGGGCCAAAGGCAAGCGCCAAACCACTGCGCCACCCAGGGATCCCGGAACATGATTCTTTAGGTGAAATTCCTTTATATCACTTTCAGTGGATTGAATGATCAATCTATATCTAGAATTCAGCATATTATTATGGTAGGATCAGTTGCCTAATATTATGGTTGTTATATATTTATCTAGTTACTCATTCAACACATGTATTTTGAGCCCCTGCTTTATGCACAAAACATCAAGGAAATTGTTGTGGGAGAGACAAACAAAATGTAGTTTTGATGGTAAAGATTTTTTAGTGCAAAAAGGGAAGTAACACATGAACACAGTTACAATAGAAGGTAGGTTCTGATAAACATCATAAGAAGCACTAAATGTTGGGGCGCCTGGGAGGTGCAGTCAGTAAAGTATCTGACTCTTGGTTTTGGCTCAGGTCATGATCTCAGGTCATGGGATTGAGCCCCAGTGTGGAGCCTGCTTAAGATTCTCTCTCTCCCTCTTCCTCTGCCCCCTGCCCCTCCAAAAAACCTCTCTCAAATAAATAAATAAATAAAATCTTGAAAAAAAAAATGGGACACTTGGGTGGCTCAGTGGTTGAGCATCTGCCTCAGCTCATGGTGTGATCCTGGGTCCAGGGATCAAGTTCCACTTTGGGCTCCCTGCAGGGAGCCTGCTTCTCCCTCTGCCTGAGTGCCTCTGTGTGTCTCTCATGAATAAATACAATCTTTTAAAAACAGGGAGCACTAAAGGTTAAAGGTTAAGGGTATTTAAAGAGAGGAAGGGACCATTTCCAGTTTGTGGATTTGGGAAAACCACTCTAGTGTATGGCCAACTCCTGATGAGGCATTATGTACATTCAGCATTGGAAAGGAAGACTTGCTGACATTCTTACCTTCTCTGCTTAAGTGCTTGGATGACATAAATAGGAGTTTTGTTTAATTCAATTGGAATGAAGGCCTTTTAAATCAAAATACTTAACCTCTTTGCCCTAGGAAAAGTAGGAAACTGCACATTTGCAGGAAGGACTCAGCTCTGCTATGCATAGGTCCTTTATGCAGCCTCCTGGTAATTTGGCCAATGCCCAAAATGGAATCACGGAGAACAAGGCAGGAAGAATGGAGAAAGACAAAAGGCACTGAGTAGAAACAGTAACCTAGAAAAGCTAAGTGGTCCAAACTTCATCTAGTGTGAATTTGTAATGGGGACAAGTTGCAAGCTGGTCCCTGCTCTGGAGTCAGACAGACGGCTAGGGTGTCAGACTGTGTTTGTGCTGCTTTCTAATTGTGCGACTGAGGCAAAAAGCAAATGCATTGCTTTTTGCCTCAGTTTTCTCCTTTATGTAAGAAGGATAACACTGTTATCATTTCATAGGGCTGTACTAATTAAATGAGGGAATACATATGAATTCTCAGAGGAGTGCCTGGCCCTTGGTAGACACTCAATATACAGTGGCTATTTGAAGAATGGTGAATTTCTGGAATGCCAATCACTCACGTTGAAATGTAAGTATAAAATGGCTTTGCAAAAGCAAATGCATTAACTTTTCAGTATTTCATCTCATCATGGAGAACTCAAGAGTTGAGGAAATTTAGTGCATGATAGTAGATTGTGACTATTCTGGTTGGAATCTAGAGTCTTATGAAAGAAGGGACATTATATGTTTTTTTTAAAAGAGTTATTTATTTGAGAGAAAGAGTGCAGGGGGTGGGGAGGGGCAGAGGTAGAGGGTGAGGGAGAGAGAGTCCTAAGCAGACTTTACGCTGAGCTCAGAGCCTAACGTGGGCCCTCAACCTCGTGACCCTGAGACCGTGACCCTGAGGTCGTGACCTGAGCCGAAACCAAGAGTTGGATGCTTAACTGACTGTGCCACCCCCACGCCCCAAGAAAAGGGGCTAACGTTACAGAAGCCTGGCTGGTGCTGTACCTAACATGCTCATCATCGTGTCCCATCAGCTCCCAGGACTGCCACAGCCAAGCACTACAACCTGGGTGACTTAAAAACAACATAAGTGTATTCTCTTAGAGTTCTGGGGGCTAGAATTTCAAAATTAACATGACAGCAAGGCCTCTGCCTCTGAGATTCTGGGTAGGATCCTTTCTTGCCTCTCTCTAGCTTCTGATGTCCGGTGATCCACCCCTGCTGTTCCTTGGCTTG
Organism: Vulpes lagopus; assembly: GCF_018345385.1. NCBI lineage: Eukaryota > Metazoa > Chordata > Mammalia > Carnivora > Canidae > Vulpes > Vulpes lagopus. The sequence continues at coordinate 60,182,306 of NC_054828.1, forward strand.
CACCAAATCACCGTATTCTCTGTCTCTGCGGTACCTGGCCATCTCTCCGTGGGTCTCACATGGCATTTTCCTGTATAAGTCATATTGGGGTAGAACTTACCCTTATGACTTCATTAGAACTTGATTTACACCTGCAGAGACCCTGTTTCCCAATGAGGTCGTATTCCCATTCATAGGGACAGGCACATCTCTTTTTGGACACAATTCAGCCCGCGACACAGTATCTCTCAAAGTTGAGATGTGGAGCCCTAGAACACAGTGGGAGACGTTTTTGTGAGCTCATGAAGACAGGAGCTGTAGAGCTCTGACTGACTTTTTAGTGCTGCCCCAGTACAGGCTCGTGCCACATAAACCAGGTTAGCAAGTCTCTTTCACTCCTGGGTCTGCTCATTGAGTTTCTTTCCACCTTCCCAAAAATGTTTGAATTCATAAAAAAGCAAAAGTAATTCCAGAATTATCTAGTAGTGATGCAAGATGACATATTTTTCTTTTGTTCTCCCCTCTCCCCCTCTTTTTTTTTTTTTTTAATAGTGGAGGAGCTTTGTGGCTTTGGGGTTTTGTGTGAATCTTCAAGTAGTGTAATGGGGATCAAAATGTTTAGGATTTATTGCTGTTTAGGGAGGGCAGTGCATTTTCTATTTAATTCCTTGGGAAGAGTCACACATGGGATCACAGTGGGTTTCGTAAATCATATATCCTGGGGCAGCAACCCAGATGGCGTAAAGCTACTGACCTAGCACAGAATAGTGGAAGCATGCTGCCCAAGGCATAGAGCTTGGCCGGCTTCTGTGGGCTGAGCTGTGGCCATGTCACGGTCTACCACTTTGCCATTTGTCCCCGTGGATCCTGAAAGCTGCAGATAAAATTTTCAAAGGCTTAGCTGCCTGTAATTTAAGAATGAACTTGGTTAGAAGTCAAATCAAGTTAAAGAAAATGAAAATGTCATTGCACAAGAGAAAAATGAGCAATCTGGTGGAGATGCAGTATTTTAAAAATAGAGGTTTTTGTTTTCCTTTAGTTGTTTTTGTTTATTTTTTATCTTAGTTTTTAAGGAAAATACTTTTTGGCTTTAATCTAGTAACGTTTAATGGTTGGGGAAAAATAGAAAACAGCTGGTCTGAGACAGATGAAAGAAAGGAATGCTGAAGTGTGATGCATGGAGCGCGGAAGCCCTTACAGAAACATTGCCTCTTTGGGAAAAATATGACCAGTTTGGGGAAGATTGGAGCTGTTAGCATAATTGCCCAGGACAGAGGCTGATGGGGGACAAGGAGTGGTTGTTTCAAATTGCATAATTAAAAATAGGTAAATCAAAATGATGTGATTTTGATACAGGTGTATGATTTGATCTGCAATTCAGAAGCTTCTACAGTTCATTTCTATAGAATTGCTTTTACTTTTATTTATTTATCCTATAAGATTTTATTTAAATTCAAGTTAGTTAATACATGGTATAGTATTATTTTTTTAACACATTGGTACAGTATTAGTTTCAGGAGTAGAATTCAGTGATTCATCACATAGAATGCTCATCCCAAATGCCCTCCTTAATGCCCATCACCCAATTACCCCATCCCCTGCTCACCTCCTGTCCAGCAACCTTCAGTTTGTTCTCTACAATCAAGAGCCTCTTATGGTTTGCCTCCCTCTCAATTTGTATCTTATTTTTCCTTTCCTTCTCTTATGTTCATCTGTTTTGTTTCTTAAATTCCACGTATGAGTGAAAACATATGGTATTTGTCTTTCTCTGACAGACTTACTTCATTTAACATACTATATTCTAGTTCCATCCGCGTTGTTGCAAATGGCAAGATTTCATTACTTTTGATGGCTGAGTAATAGTCCATTTTGTGTGTGTGTGTGTGTGTGTGTGTGTGATACACCACATCTTTTTATCCATTCATCAGTCAATGGACATTTGGGCTCTTTCCACAGTTTGGCTATTGTTGATATTGCTGCTATAAACATGGAGGTGCATGTGCTCCTTCAAATCCATATTTTTGTATCCTTTGGAAAAATACCTAGTAGTGTAATTGCTGGGTCACAGGGTAGTATAGAATTGCTTTCAAATCAAACTTTCAAAAATTTTAAAGATTTATTTATTTGAAGGGGGGAGGTAGGGGAAAGGGAGAGGGAGAGAATCTCAAGCAGACTCCCCACTGAGCCCAGAGCCAGACAACATGAGGCTCCATCCTACTACCCTGAGATCATGACCTGACTGAAACCAAGTCAGATGTTCAACTGATTGAGCCACCAAGATGCCCCAAATTTTCAAAAATTTTAGAGTATAGGGCTTTATTATTACCTTTTTTTTTAGGGCCATAAAAGGTAGTTACTTTTTTGTATGTATGAGTATGTACTTTATCAAAAAATCATCCTAGTCACTCCTCTCCCCTCCCTCCCCTGGTTGAATCTATTTATTAACTTCTGTTGAGATAGTTTCTGGATTTGGATTTAAAGTCAAAAACATAAAACTTTATTGAAAAAAGAGCCCCTTGCTGGAAATAACTATAGTGACTAAAGGAAAGAATTCTTTAGTGATGTATTACACAACTTGAGTATTTGTTTTTTTTAATTTTATTTATTTATTCATGAGAAACAGAGAGAGAGAGAGGCAGAGACACAGGCAGAAGGAGAAGCAGACTCCACGCAGGGAGCCCGATGCAGGACTCGATCCTGGGACTCCAGGATCACACCCTGAGCCGAAGGCAGACGCTCAACCGCTGAGCCACCCATGCGTCCCCAATTTGAGTATTTGTATCATTATTTGGAACAATATAATTAGGAAAATAAGGAAGCCTGATGCAAAAAAAAAAATATATATATATATATATATTGAATAATGCCCATTTATATGAAGTTCAAACATAGGCAAAAGTAAACCATAATGTTAAAAATAAGAATAGTGGTGTACTTTGGGGAGGTATAGTGATGTGGAATGGGCACAATGAGGGCTCCTCAGCTTCTTGGCTCTGTCTCATAATCTGGGGGCTGATGACCATAGAGTGCTCATTTTGTGAAAATTCATCAAGCTGTATGCTTAATCATTTGTTTACTTTCCTACTACATTTATGTTACACATAGAGTTAAAATGATATGTTATAGAACTTAATGGACTTTCAGAACTTGCCTTAAGATGTTTTTCTCCTGAAGAAATTTAAATTTTGTAGGCTTGCTGATGTATCTTGATGAAAATTTGACCCGATCCTAAGCATAGGAGATTTGGGAATGTTCATGTTTATATTTTGTTTTTTCATAATTGCATCAAAATCGAGGAATCTTTCTCTGGGAGCTGTCCATTGATGTTCCTTGTAATTAGCAACCTGCTTCTCTTTCTGAAATTATATTTCCAATCATCATCTAAGTATATTCAAAGGCCTCAGTGGGGGTCAGAATTAGCTACAATTTATGTTCAGTTCAAAACATAGAAATTTGTTTCTCAAAGTTCTCATTAGCTCGTGGTTCATAAACCATGAATGTATTTATGTGTGTGTGAGTTTTAGGATTCTGAGGACTGACAAAAAAGAAATAAGAGAATATGGAGAAGGTTTGGAAGAGTTCAAGAGGAGTGAGAGTGAGTGGAAATCATGAAGACATGAATTTTCTGATGTTCATTTAAAAGCATGACAATGGATTATTCTTTTGGCCAGACATGTGATACATCCAGTGAGACATTTGTATTTAATTCCTATTGAGTGAATGAATTTAGCTGTTCAAACTATAGAAGTGGTAGTGATAGTAATGGTGGTGGTGGTGGTGGTTGTAGTTTACGGGTTTTGACTTTCTTTTAAATACTACTCATTTGAAAAGCTTTGGTTGAAGGGGAGTGGGGTGTACAGGTTTCCAGTCATAGAATAAATAGGTCATTGGGATGAAAGTTACACCACAGGGAATATAGTCAATGGTATTGTAATGGTGTTGCATGATGACAGATGGTAGCTATGCTTTTGGTGAGCACAGCACAATGTACAGAGTTGTCAAATCACTATGTTGTGCACCTGAAACTGATGTAATATTATGTGTCAACTATACTAAAATTTAAAAAATACTTTGGTTCTGTGCTAGATAAGGGGTATAAAATAGTATATAAAACACTGCAATATGTATCTGCTCATCAAGGTCTTTCCTGCCTATATTAAGAACTTATTCTGTAGTTGGAGAAACAAGGCCTTTAGAACTAAAATGTTTAAATGAAATATATGTGCAAGATGAGCATACATACACACAGTAACAATATTTGACAGTTATCGAGCATTGGGTGCCAGTCAAATCTACTACCTTTCTAGTAGAAAAATGCAGAAAAATTGGACCTGGACCAGGTCATCTATAAGGAAAGATTTGCAAATAGGCAACACATATATGGAGATATGTTCAGCATTACCAGTAGTCAAAGAATTACAGATTAAAATTTCATCTATCAGATGGGCCAAATTTGGAAAGAATAATAACAGCTAATGTTGATGAAATTTTAAGGAAACTGGAGTGTCAATTGCTGTAATCTTTCTAGTGGGAAATTAAGCAGCCTGCATCAGAATTTAAAATGTACAGAAATCTATGAGCAAAGGCAGATGTAAGGTTTGTGGAGTCTGGGGGTGTGTGTGGTATTTTATATTGTATTTTGTTTTGGGGGGGGGATTCTTTTAAAATAGAATTCTAAAGTTATGAATACAAAACTGGGTATGAAAGTACATAGTTTTGATGAGGAAAAAAGAGTAACAGTTTTTTCTGAAATTGGTTAATACCATAAACACCATAATCTACTATGTGGCAAACTTTGAATCAATCTGGCTCTAGGGCTTGGCTCATAACAGCTTTGCTCTGATTGCCTCAGAATGCATCACTATATATGTCTGTTGGCTGCTAAAGACCAAAATGCTTTTGCAACTTTTTGCCACCTCCCCCGCTGGTGCCCTGGCCTAAACCTCTGTCTTGTGCCCCTCAAATCACTGGCATAGCCTCCCTAACTGGTGTCAGTATTTCACCCTTGAACAGAGTGTACATATTATGTTTATTAACATTTTTAGTAATTAACATTCTGACATTCTTCTGTAATATTTTATCCCTTATATATTTATTATATCCTTTGGATTACCCTTTGATTATTTTTTTCATATGACACTGATTTTGTGACATTTTCTACAAAGGCACAAGAAAGATAATTAAGTTTTTTAACATGGTAGGTGGGGATTTCGTTTTATTATTAATAGCTGGGTTTCATAAAACTTGAAAGTTCATACACACACATATTTGCTATTTGTAGTATGGGTACAAGTTTGTTGTGTTTGTAATTGAATATATTCTATTACTGAATATATTCCAGGCACAGGATTCTTTCCATTTAGTTAGACTAATGAAAGCTAAATTGAATCCTTTGCTTACAATTTTGGACACCTGATGATTGGAAGAATTGGCTACATATTAGCTCTTGGTTCTGTACATTTCAAATCTTGTTAGTCCTCTACTACCAAGGGTGAATTGGAATGATGGGCAGTAGGAATGTTCCTGACCATTTCTAGTCTGCCACTGTCTTTGGAAGAGACCTCAAGGTCCATATGTAAACTGAAGTAAACTAAAATATAAAGTAAACTAAAATAAAATTTGCCCTTGCTGGAATCCAAAAAATGTCCATGGCTACTACAGGGTCACTCAATATAAGGGAAAGCCTGATGAAAGGGAAAGTGGAGTGGAAGGCAACAGCAGTCACAACAGATGCAGTTAAAGATCTTATTTTTACGAATTTTACAAAAACCTATGGCCATGTGAATATAATTTGAGGACTCTTTCATGTTTTGGAAGAGGCTTTAGCAAATGATGGGCTCTGAAGATTATACTTTATTAGGAACTTAATATGTATGTCTCTCTCTATGACAGGTGATTGCACTTTTCAAGAATCTATGCTAATGAAAGTCTGTATTAAGAATCAATAATAAAAAACAATTGTTGAATTATTTATTTTTGTTTTTTTAAATTTTATTCATGAGAGAAAGAGAGAGAGAAAGAGAGAGACAGGCGGAGGGAGAAGCAGGCTCCGTGCAGGGAGCCCAATGTGGGACTCGATCCCCGATCTCCAGGACCATACCTCGGGCTGAAGGTGGCGCCAAACCGCTGGGCCACCGGGGCTGCCCTATTTTTGTTTTGTTTTTTGAGAGAGAGAGCATGAGTGAGTAAGGAGGGGCAAAGGGAGAGAGAGAAAATCCCAAGCCGACTCTATGTTCAGCGTAACCCAGTATGGAGCTCAATCCAGTGATCCTAAGATCACCACCTGAGTCAAAAACCAAGAGACAGATGCTTAACAGACTAACCCAGACATCCCAGTGATTTTTGAGTTCTTAACTATATATGAGATTCTTTGTTAAGGCTTCATTTTGATTTTTTATGAGCATTTTGACTACTTTATAACTAAAAATTACATTTCTATGTTTTAAAAATGCCAGAGAATATCAGTATTTAAATGAGGATTTGAATTTAGACAATGTCAAAATTATGATCATTTTTGCTTTACCTTTTCACTCATCCTGTGTATGAACCTGTTGTTTAGATTTATGCAGCAACTACTTATTGAATGCAAAACAGCATTCTAGATCTGCAAATCCCTGCCTTCATGAAGCTTATATTCTAGTTGGGGGAGATACATAAATAAGTCAACAAATAAGATGAATAAGTAATGTCTTGAATACGTTAGATAGTTTTAAGTACTGAAGAAAAACAGTACAGGGCCTCTGGGTAGCTCAGTTGGTTAAGTAGCTGCCTTCAGCTCAGGTCATGATCCCAGGTCCTGGGATCAAAATCTGTGTCAGGCTCCCTGCTCAGTGGGGAGTCTGCTTCTCTCTCCCTCTGCCCCTCCCCCTGCTTGTCCTTTCTCTCTGGCTCTTTCAAATAAATAAATAAGAATCTTAAAAAAAAAGAAAACAGTATACCAGGCAAGGAAATAAGGAATGTATGTGTGTTGGAAATAAGGGTTGAGATTTAAATGGGTCAGTGCATGGAGAAGGTGACATTTGAGTAAAGACTTGAAGGAATGAGGCATCTTTATGGGTCATAGTAAGGATCTTGGCTTCTTCCTTGAGGGCAATGGGAATAACATGACCTGATTAGTGTTTTGAAAGCATCTCTCTGGCTGCTGGGTTGAAAGTAAAAGAGGTCAAGGGCAGAGTAGGGAGATGGGATCTGATGGGGGGTCATGGAGATATGGTCCAGGGAAGCAGTATTGTAGGTGTTGAGATGAAGCCAGGTTCTGTGGTCTTTCATAGTAAAATAATCATCTGAGTGGGAGATTCTAAGGTACTCACAGCACGGTTCTTAAGAGCCAACTCCAGACTCCATTGGTCAGACTGACTCCAAGTTCTGCTACTCATGATGATTTAGAGGGACTTTTGTTCATGTCTCATGGTTATTTCTTTCTTTAGAACTGGGAAGACAAAAATAGATGTTCTAAAGTTTGCGCAGAAAGATGTAATTACAAGAAGATAGATTCAAATCTTGCATGCCTTGTAGTCAATTGTTTTTTTTTTTTTAATTTTTTTTTAAATTTTTATTTATTTATGATAGTCACAGAGAGATAGAGAGAGAGGCAGAGACACAGGCAGAGGGAGAAGCAGGCTCCATGCACCAGGAGCCTGACGTGGGATTCGATCCCGGGTCTCCAGGATCGCGCCCTGGGCCAAAGGCAGGCGCCAAACCGCTGCGCCACCCAGGGATCCCCCCTTGTAGTCAATTGTTGTATTAAAAAAACTAACCTACAGGTATGGCGTAATGTCGGGATGGGGTATTCTTTTTCGTTTGTTTAAAATGTTTATATTGTAGCCACTGCAGTTGCTTGTTTAATATTTAAATAAGAGAGGAAAAGAAGACAAAGAAAAAAGAATGCCCTCAAACCCTGGAATCTAGGAAAACTCTAGACTTGAATATTCAATATGCCATAGGGTCTTCTTACGTAATTCTGATGCGTAGATTAAGTCAGGATGAAGAGAAGCCCCAGCTGTCCAAATAGATGAAGTACTCTTCCTTGATACATACCCTGGGAAAAGGCAATATGCTATCTGTAAAATTAGTTTAGAGTTATGTTATACCAGGTCTTTTATTGAATGGCATTGGAATGAATTGCCATTTAAGGTAACAGGATGGTGTTTCCTGGAGTTCTTTGAAAGCAGGATAAACACTGGCAGACTTGTGATGTTTTGATTTTGGTCAATAGAGGTCAGATTACTTGACAGACTGTAGGCCCTTTGATTTAGTAATATGAATCCATACAGAGTTCAAAAATCTTTTAAAAACATGCTCTTCTAATCTGGAGGCAGCAAGATCTGAACCCAGGGAATTGCAGATGTCTTCAGCAGACTGCAAGAAGTGTTTGAAGTGCATTCCCCCCCCCCCTTTTTTTTTAAAGTTGTCATGTCAGTCAGAAAAATAAATAAATAAAATAAGTATCCCAAGACTCTGAATAAGCTAGAGAGTTTTTTTGGTGGTGGTGGTGGTGTTAAAGCATGCCTTAAAAAAGTACTTCCAACCGTAGTTCTCCTGAAAATAACATAGTTTTACATGACATGTAGATTTATAAAAATTACATGTTACTGTGTTTATAGAAGAAGAATGATGCTTTTTTTTTTTTTGGAAAGAAATTGAAGCAACTTTTGCGTGAAAATACATAGGTGGTGTTGAAATAGAACTAAGACTGGGCTCTGGGGGTCCTAAGGTCGGCTTTCACTCAGCCTCTTAATAGTTATGTGATGTTTCAGAGCTAACTTTAAGGCTACTATTGTGTCTCATTTTCTTTTATCTTCCCCTCTCACTGTAGTGCCCTTTTGGGGGTCAGGGATTCCTTTGAGACTCTGAGGGCAGCCATGGAAGTCTCCCATCAAAAATGCACATATGCCCATAGCAGATTTACATGTAAATTCAGGGGGTGTTTCTAGAAACCATCTGTGGACCTCAACTGAGTGTGAGTGAATTAGAATGTGCCAGTAAGAACATGGGGCTACAAAATATGCCATGTGAGCAATGGTTAGAGCATCACAGTGTGATTAACTGAAAAGAAAAGCTTAGGAGACAGGCCAACAATGAGCTATCACACATATTTGAGGAGCTGTCATGTGGAAGGAATATATTTATTCGGGTTGCTTTACAGCGAGGCAGTCCAATACTGTAGCCATTGGCCACATGTGGCGATTTAAATTAAATTAAAATAAGGCAAAAACTAAATAAAAAATTAAATAATATAAACATTTCTTTCTTTTTTTTAAATATTGTATTTATTTATTCATGAGAAACACAGCGAGAGAGGCAGAGACATAGGCATAGGGAGAAGCAGGCTCCTTGTGAGGAGCCTGATGCAGGACCCTGGGATCATGACCTGAGCCGAAGACAGATGCTCAACCACTGAGCCACCCAGGTGCCCAAAAATTTCGATTCTCTAGTCAAAGCAGCCATATTTCAAGTGAGCAGTGGCTGCATGTGGGTAGTGGGTATAGAATCGAGCAGTGCAGAAACAGAATATTTCAGCATTGCAGAAAGATGTGTTGGTGTGTTGGGCAGAGCTGCGCTCATTTTAAACTTTAAACCGAGTGGATTATGGAAAGACAGATTTCAAGTCGTTATGAACAAAAGTATTCTATCAACTTAACTGTCCAGGGTTGGTTCTGTTGAGCTGGCTGCCTCAGAGAACAGTGAGCTTCCTGTCATTTGGTGGACTCATCCAGAGACTAGATTACTACTTATCTGGAGTGACGTAGAAGAGATTCCCTCTCAGAATCTTAGGGTGTTTAGATGGGAAGATGACTCACTGATCGAACTTTTTTTTTTTTTTTTTTAACTAAAGACGAAGAAAAAGGACTCCGAGAGAAGTGATTTTTGCCCACGGACCTACAGCTGGATGGCAGAGGCTAGGTATCTTCATGAGTCCCAGTACAGTGCTTGTTTTCAATCCACTCATGGTCTGATGTTGTCGTAACAAGGTCCTCTTGTTGGATCTTGTTGAACAACACATTTCTGATTTGGGTGTTAGCCTACTTTTTTGCTGTTCTTTCATACTACTCTGCAACAAAAGCTGTGCTGCAGCCAAGCTGTAATGGAACATGCTATTGTGTTGTATTGGCTGTGCTGGAACATGTTCTCCTCATTACTGCTTTCAAGTCTTTGCCATTGCTGTGCCCTTTATCAAAGTGACATTTCTTCACAACCTTAATTCTATTCATGTTCTGACTTCTGCACAAGCCCCAGAATACTTCAACTCACACCATTCCGTTTCTTTCCTCAAATATAGATGCTTTTTATGACTATTACATTTTGTTTTGTCACTCTGATTAGCTTCTTAAAGGCTGAGGTTACTATTTTTGTGTGTACATACTTTTCCTGTCTAACAAGAATGTAAGGTCTCTGAGAGCTGGGACCATAGCTTTCTGCTATCACATATCCCTACATGGCCTACTTAGTGCTTAGTAAATATTTGTTAAATGAATGCATGTTTTTTGAAAGATTTATTTATTTATTTTAGAGAGAGAGGGAGCAGGGGAGGGGCAGCGGGAGAGGAAGAGGGAGTCTTAAGCAGACTCTGCACTGAGTGTGGAGCCTGACATAGGGCTTGATCTTGTGACCTTGAGATCATGACCTGGGTTGAAACTAAGAGTCAGAAGCCTAACTGACTCCACCATCCACGTACCCAGAGTGAATGAATTTTTATCTTCCAGTGTACCTGGTGCTATAGTATGCTTGTCATAAGTCTTCAATAAATACTTTCCAGCCAAACATTTATGTTCTCTAATAAAAAACAGTAAAATATGAGTGTGAAAAGAATGTAAGGAACTCTAACATATAAAGAGCTTGGAAGTCCTCACTCCTGTTCTTACAATCAGAAAAAGTTGAACAAACTGAGATCAGTGACTTTTCTTGGATTCGTCGGTAGTCACAGAATAAATGCCACTGAAATCTGGAGAGATGTAAATCCAGGCAGTCACAAATAATTTTTACCTGCCTGAAGCTGAAGTGGAAGGAGTCACAACCTGGGGAGGGTGGGGACAGCAGAAATCGTGATTTTGAAGAATTACTGGAGGCTGAGTGTTGTTTAGCTTAATATTGAGAAATTCCTGGTCACAACAGTTTCAGTTTCAGAAGGGGTCTCACACTTATATGGATTTTGCTTCTAGGAACCCCATCAAGTTCTCACATAAAGAGCCAAGAAAGACTTCCTCTTGACTCTGGCAAGGAGAGAGAAAAAAAATAACCATTGTGAAATCCTCCCAGAGCATTCTCTAGAATAAAGGTCTATTCTCCAGGGGACATGACTATACCAGTCTTCTACCACTTAGTGAAAGGGTATTTCTCTGACTCAAGTTCTCTCTAGCTTTTCTGTATCCCCTAAGGGGGAAGGAGAAAAGCTAAGAAACACTTGTAAGGGTCACAACACAGCAACACAAGCCCACTAAAAGACTGAGATTTAATCATAAGATTCTAGAATACTTCCCCTTCCCCACTTCTTACCATCACACCAACAGAGCTCTCTTGTAACAGTAGATTACAGCTGAAAGAGCTGCAGGATACAGACTCTATCCAAGGAAGTATTCCTGGGAAAGCTCAAAGATAATAGGAGACACCTCATAAGGACACTAGAGGAATTTTACACTTCTGGCACCTGTATTTACAGCAAACATTAAACAGTGCGTCTCCTAGCTAGGTTCACATAAAAGTCTTATTTACCTCAGGTCCTGTTGTCTAATATATCATGTCTGGCTTTCAACAAAAAATTACAAGCCATGCTAAAAGGCAAGGAAAAACACAATCTAAAGAGACAAAGCAAGCATCAGAACCACACTTAGATGTGACACAGGTTTTGGAAGATTAGACAGGGAATTTAAAATAACTATGATTCGTAGGTTTTGGACTAATTTGTCTACAAATGTTATGTTATATACCACGTGAAAGAACAGATAGGTAATATAAGCAGAGAGATGGAAAATATAAGAAAGAATCAAAAACAAATGCCAGAAATAGGAAACACAGTAGCAGAAATGAAGAATACCTTTGATGGGCTCATCTGTTTCTCATCAGACTGAGAAAGTCTCAGTGAGTTTGAAGATAGGTCAGTAGACCCTTCTCACACTGAGATACAAAAAGATAATAAAGATAACCCAGAACAGAACACTCAATACCTCTGCTACAATTTCAGAAGGTGAAGCATACATATAATTAGAATATCAGAAGAAGAAAAAAGAGAGAATGGAACAGAAGAAATCTTTGAGGTGATTATGATTGGTGATTTTCTAGAACTAATGACAGACACCTCGCCTCAAATTCAGGAAGCTCAGAAAACACCAAGCAGTATAAGTACTGGAAAATCTATACCTAGGTATATGATATTCAAACTGCAGAAAACCAAAGACAAAGAGAAAATCTTGAAAGAAACCATAGGGCCAGGGTAGGGATAGGGAGACTTTACCTTTAGAAGAACAATAACAGGGCTCTTGTGTGGCTCAGGTGGTTAAGTGTTTGCCTTGGATCAGGTCATGATCCTGGAGTCCTGGCATTGAGTCTGGCGTTGGATTCCTGCTTAGCAAGGAGTCTTCTCCCTCTGCCCCTTCCCCAGCTCATGCTCTCTCTCTTTCTCTCTCTCAAATAAGTAAATAAAATCTTAGGAAAAAAAAAAGTACAAGAATAAGACCTACAATGGATCTCTCATCAGAAACCGCATAGGTGGAGTGAAATATTTAAAATGTCAAAAGGAAAATGCCCTGCCAACCTTGAGTCTACATCTAGAGAAATGATCCTTCAAAAGTGAAGGAGAAATACTTCCTCAGATAAGTGAAGCTAAGGGCCTTCATTACCAGCAGACCTGCCCTTCATGAAATGTTGAGTAATTTTTCAAAACAAAGGAAAATGAAAGAGTTTGGAAGTTTGAATCTACATAAAGAGGGGAAGTACCCCAGAGAAGGAGTAAATGAAGGTAAAAGAAAATCTCTTGTTTTTTTAAAATTAAGAAAACTATTTGCTTAATACTATTAATGATGTATTAGATGATTACAGCCTATGGAGAAGTAAAAAGAATGACAATAGTGTCATAGAGACAGGAGGTGGGATTGACAGTACTTTATTATAGGGTCCAGGCACTGTACATGGCATGGCATAGTGTTATTTGAAGGGGGGCTTGGATTAGTCTAAAATGCATATTGCAAACTCTATGGCAACCGCTAAAAAAAATTTAGAATTATAATTGATATGCTGAGAGAGGTGAAAAGTAGTATCATGTAAAATGCTCATTAATATAATGGAAGGCAGAAGAGGGGGAATGGAACAAAGAGAAAAAAATATAATGAATAGAAAACAGACGAAAACATGGTAGAAATTAATTCAACTGTATAATCAGCTTTAAATGTGACTATAATCAACTTTAAATGGACTAAATATACCAATTAGCCGATTAAAAGAGATTATCAGAGTAGATTAAAAAAAATAGAGGGTCACCTGGGTGGCTTAGTGGTTGAGCATCTGCCTTTGGCCCAGGGCGTAGTCCTAGAGTCCTGGATGAGTCCTGCATGGGGCTCCCTGCATGGAACCTGCTTCTCCCTCTGCCTGTGTCTCTGCCTCTCTGTGTCTCTGTATCTCTCATGAATAAATAAATAAAATCTTTAAAAAAATAGACTCCACTCTCTGTTTTCTACAAGAAACAAAGATGTCTTTCAGCAGATAAATGGGTAACAATCTGTAGCACACAGCCATACAGAAAATAAAATCATGGGGCAGAAGAGACAATCTCTGCAGAATTTGAGGTATTTATCTAGATATTTTACCCTCAAGAAGGTGGAATATGACTCTCTGCTCCTTAAGTGTAGGAAGTGCATAGTGATTTTGTTCCAAAGAGTATATTATGGAAAGGAAGAAAAATTAACTTTATGGTGGTTGCAGTCATTACAAACATACCTTAGCCACATGATCAAGATGGGCAGTAACAGTGATAAGTGGTGTTGATATTATCCACTGTTGACATGTGATGAAAATGCACTTTACTCCTATGGTCCCCTCCCCAAACCCATAAGTCCAGTCTTACCAAACAAATCTTGGTTGAGGGACATTCTACAAAAACAGAGGAAGTCTAGGAAATAGTTAGAGGCAAGAGGAGCCTCAGACATTACAACTAAATGAAATGTGTTATCTTGGGTGGAATCCTGGACAGAAAAGAGTCTTAGGTAAAAACAAAGAAAATCTGAAAAAGGTAGGGACTTCAGTTAATATTATATTGGTCCATTAATTATAGCTAATACTTGTGTAGGGTGTTAATAATCTGGGGCTATAGAAACTCAGTGTCTTCATAATTTTTCTGTAAATCTAAACTGTTTTTAAGTTACATTTTAGTTAAAACAACAACAACACAACAACGATGTAAGTACACCTACACGTTTCATTTGTAGAACTCTTACTCAAGGCCATTTATTCCACTTTCAAGAGTTCTGCTGATAAAATTTATGATATTCAGCTTATTTCTGGAATGCAGCAGTTATCTTATTTCCCCAAACATTTGCAAGGACAAAATTGTCTTTGAGCTGTTAAAATCCTGTGTCTTCCAAATGTTTTCCAATGCTCATGTTATTCATTGTCACTTTACGGCTTGCTATTTAAGGCCAAAATATGTAGAGTCACAGACGAAAAATAAAGTCCCTCTCTGTCATGTCTTCCTCATTTTAACATCACGTTATGAAGTGCCAGGATGGAGAAGGTGTTGCTTTGAAAGCAGACTGCGTTGCAGAAGCTGCATTTTGCAATGGTGTCATCCAAACTCTGGGGAGCTCTGTTATTCAGAAGTCTCCCTGGTTCATTCATGCATTAAGAGGATGAGCCTTGCCGCTTTCTCATCTTGACAGAAGAGAATGTTGCCATGACAGCTGTTCGGAGAGTGGAGATGCTGTAAAGAGCATCCATAATGAAAAGAGAAAACAGCCTGGTTTCTTGGATCTCACTGAAGAGGCATGGAATAACCTGCATGGATTCTAAAAATGCACCTTGAAAATTTGTTACCTTCATTTTAGGCATAATAGTTCGTGGGCACACACATACACATATATGCGTAGTTCTTCTTTCAGTAGGCTGAAGCAGCATGTAGAAAAATTAAATCTCAACTAAAAACACCCATAGATACTTCCACCTCCATCATTAGAGTGTAGCCTGAGATCTACCGTACTGAAGATTTAAAACATTTGTTTATTTTGTAAATGATTTATTTAAAGGAGAAACTTTTCCAGCAAGAGAGAATTTTTTTGTTAAAATACTGTTGTTCCTCCCAACCTGAAAAGATGTTAGGAAATAATCAGAGAGCTAAGTAGGACTCATCTCTTTTGTCCCCATGAGAAGACTGTATATATATTGTCTATCTAAATGCATTGAAGGAATATTTACTGATTAAAAGATATGATATCTTGCATTTTTTTCAAAATAATACGGGAATGGGGATATGGCTAGGGCTAAGGCACAATAGGATTGGCCATGAGTTGATTATAGAATAGTGTTAGAGGCCGAGTTGTGTTCTCCTCAACTTTATTGTTGAAGCCCTGACCCCCATATCACTATATTTAGAGATAGGGCCTTTGAAGACGTGGATAAGTTAAAATGAGGCCATTAGGGTGAGCCCTAATCCAATTTAACTGGTGTTCTTATGAGAAGAGGTGATTTGGACACCCAAAGAAACACCAAGGATGTGCATGCAGAGGAAAGACCGGGCCCAGCAAGAAGATGCCCACCCAAACCCAAGGAGAGGCCTCTGAAGAAATCAAGCCAACTGACACTTAGATCTTGGACTTCTAGCCTCCAGAACTGTGAGAAATAAATTTCTGTTGTTTAAGCCGCCTGGTCTGTGGTATTTTTTTTTTTAATTTTTATTTATTTATGAGAGAGAGAGAGAGAGAGAGAGAGAGAGAGAGAGAAGCAGAGACACAGGCAGAGGGAGAAGCAGGCTCCTTGCACTGGAACCCGATGTGGGACTTGATCCTGGGTCTCCAGGATCGCGCCCTGGGCCAAAGGCGGGCTCCAAACTGCTGCGCCACCCAGGGATCCCTGTGGTATTTTTTTTATGGCAGCTTTGATACAAATACCTATGTCGTCATCAGAGCACACATCCTCTGCTCTCTAAGCACTTATGAAATAGAGGGAAGACGGATGAATAACTGCAATAACGGTGGAAAAGGGGAAGCAAGTGGTAAAGGGGAAGTTGAAGTTGCTTTGGGAGCTCAGTGATGGGTGACAAAACCAGAACTGGGGAGATCAGGGAAGTCTTGCTAAAGGTAGGTAGGAGTTCGCATGGTGAAAAGGGCAGGGGAGAGAATGTTAAGTAGAACAGCATGGGCAGATGCCCGGATTTGGGAACATGGCATATTTGGGAAATCAAAAGTAGCTCAAAAGGGATGAAGTCGAGGGTGTGTGTGAATGAGGGAGTGGTAAGATTCCGCACCAGAGTAGTAAGCTCTTATCTAACACTCTCACTCTCTCTCTCTTTCTCACATTTTGTTTTAGTGTCAGTTGGTCTCTCTCCCTTAGAATGTAAAGCTCCATGATGCCTTTTTTGTCCCTTGCTCACTGTTGTATTTTCACTCGCTAGAATTGTACCTGGCACATAGAAGGTGTTAACGAAACAAAACGACCAAATACGTGAATTAGTAAAAATCATGATTTGTTCTTTTAAGAAATCACTTTGGCAGCCCAATGGAGAACCCAAGGGTCTGTGGGATCCCAAGGAGGGATAACAGTTGGGAGGCTGTTGGAATGGGCCTGCCCAAGCCAATGGCAGGGGCGTGGACAGAAGATTGCCTGATGGAGGAGTTATCTGGAGGTGAATCTCGAGAATTTTTCATTGGGTAGGTCACATGTAAGGCTTGAGGGATAAGAGAGGAGTCCAGGATCACGCCCACATTTCTGCCTTAGGCATTGAGAGAAAGACTGGGACATCTCCTGGGGCAGGAGAGAGAGGAAGGAAAGTAGATTGGGGGGCAGGTTGGTTGGAGGTGTTGAGTTCAGTTTTTGTGTCTGGCTTCAGGTAGCAGAGTGACATCCACATCAGCACGTCTTCTTGCCTGTGGCTGTAGAGAAGGGCTCTCTGGGCTGGACCTAGAGTTAGAATCTTCAACTTCGAGGCAAAACTAAAGCCATGGAAATGGATGCGGTTATTCCAGAAGAGCATGTAGACGCCCAAGAAAAGAACATGGCGTGTTGAGAATGAAATGGAAATAGGAGATCAGAACATGCAGGGAGAAGCTTAGTGCTCATCCCACACTTCGTGAAATCCATGTTGCTATGTTTGTTGTCACTTTATGGAACTTTAAGAAGAGCAGATAGGCTAAATTCTGGCTCTGAACGTACAGGCTTGGTAAGTTATTTAACCACTTCGTGCCTTACTCTTCCTCTTGTGTAGAAGGAGTCCGAGTAGAATACCTCCCTCCATCATAGGTGTTGTGAGGACTAGATAAGACATATGTGTAGCCTCTAGCAAATAGTGTGTACCCAGTATTGTTAGCTCTTACAAGTACCATTGTAAATTATATTATTCTGTTTCCGGTTGGGAACATCACTGTCTACAGCTTCTAAGATTGATCACAGATTTCTCCAGGAGGACAGTAGTCTAAGTGGAGTGTGATGGAGTGCCCCTTTATGGTGTGGATATGTGTGCATGTGAGTGACTAAAATACACAGGATACCTACCAGCTACTAAGTACAAATTGTAAACTCAATGATGTAAAACTTAAAGCAACATTGAATAGCAAACTCCAGAATAAAATTGTGTTATTGATTAAACCTTATTCACCTCTGTGTAATCCGGATATTATTGTTTTCTTCTTTTTGTTTTCAGATGGACCTTTGTATTAGTGCCTTGAGTGTCTGACAGTCCTGGAACCCCACGCATTTACTGGCTCATTGAAGTGTGTGTTTGCAGTTTTTAAAAATCTGTTTTCTTCTTTAATTGATATCTT
Source organism: Vulpes lagopus (assembly GCF_018345385.1). Classification (NCBI taxonomy): domain Eukaryota; kingdom Metazoa; phylum Chordata; class Mammalia; order Carnivora; family Canidae; genus Vulpes; species Vulpes lagopus. The sequence goes on from NC_054828.1 coordinate 60,200,242, forward strand.
GATGGCCTGGCTTCCTACAGGGTACTTAGTTCTTCCTGCCTGTTTTCTGTAGAAAAGTGGCTTTCATTCTCCAATATCATGCTTCGGTCTAAGTGGCACTGTTTAGCCATAAGAAAAGCATGTTACAAAGGCCTCATGCTTGAGTTCACTGTAAAATGCCCACCTATGACTATCTGTTTTAATAAGAAAAGTCCTCTCCGGGGGATCCCTCTGTGGCTCAGTGGTTTAGCACCTGCCTTTGGCCCAGGGAGTGATCCTGGAGTCCCAGGATCGAGTCCCACATCAGGCTCCCTGCATGGAGCCTGCTTCTATCTCTATGTCTCTGCCTCTCTCTCTCTCTCTCTCTCTCTCTCTCTCTGTGTCTCTCATGAATAAATAAATAAAATCTTTAAATAAAACAAAAACAAAAACAAAACAAGATAAGTCCTCTCCACCTGACCCACTTTTCTTGTCTTCATTCCTTTCCTCTTTGAAGTCCACAGTGAAAGTTTCTTTGCATGAAATTGTTTATGATAATACATTAATCCCTTTAGTAGGTTTTGTACATTTCAAAAACTTGCCTCTCTGGAAGATTCCCCTTTATTATTATTAAAGGGATACACTCTTGCTCCCTAAATGTTAAAACTGTTTGTTAGCTTGAGCTGTGCTTGCAAGCATCACCACTTCCGCAGCCATGGCAAAAAGAGTTGTTTTAATATCTGAAAAGGAGGAGGAGAAATATTACTATAAATGTATAGGTACCATTTGAACAAGGCCGACCTCAAGGGTAGGCTCTCAGGCAGGACTGGCCTATTTATGGGTGACCTTTCTGCATCAAAATATCATTTTTCACACTACCAGGCTACTTTCTAAAATGTTTATATGGTAATTCTGCATAAAAATTCACCCTTCTGAAATACATTAGAGTACACAAACATCATTTTAAAAATAGAAATATATTCATTCATTGGTTCATTATACATTCATTAATCAATTATTATTTCCTGGATGCCAGGGAGTAATGGCATTTTCTTAGCCTACAGGAGAGCAGAATAGACATGGTACTTGCAGTCATGGAGCTTAGCATTTATTTAGTGGGGGACACAGACGCTCAACAAATACCTATTTCAGTTTTCAGTAAGTATTTGATGAACAGATTAATTTTTGAATATTGGGATTGAGGGTTTTCCCAAGAAAGGAAAAGACGGGAGATATTTTTCAGACCCTCCTGAACCTCCTAATAAACTCCTGGCTTTCTACAGCTTGGGTTCTCATCAGTGTTAGCAGTTAATACAGGCAAAACAGCCCTTGTAGCTACCCCTTCAACTTAGCTTTTTTGACGTTGTGACTGAGGGAAGATGCATATGAATTCCAAATAAAACTTGAAATGATCATTTGGAACACTTCATATTTTTGTAAATGGGGCTTGCTTAGAAAACCTATAGTCATTCATCCTTTCTCCTCCCAAATTCCCTGCCTTCTCCTTCCCTAATCTTGCTCCTTGTAAAACAGCAGTGGGTCCCTCCCCTGTGAGGTTAGCATCTGAGAAATAGAAGAATTCAGGAAGGTGACCCAAATTGGGGATTAATGAAAAGTGATGCAAAAATTCCATTGCTCTTTCTATAAATGTATGTCTAATCTGTGGCCTGCTGAAAAATAGTACAGCTTTGAACATACTGTAGGGGAAATTATTTTAAAAATATTTTCTGCATGACTTAGACTCTGAACTAGTACAGTACTTGATTTTGCAACAGCAGCATTTGACGCTGTTTGTTGCCTGTGTCTTTGAGAATTCTCTTGTCCTGAAGTTCCTGGTACCAGGCACTCCCAGTGTTCCTCCTTCTATGGTTGCTCCTGACCCAGGCTCTGTTCCTGACCCAACTTCATCTTTGGGCTGATTTCCTAAAAGCCCTTATTTCATCACACTGTATGTCACATTTCTCAAGCTTTGGCACTATTGACATTTTGGTTTAGGTAATAACCTTTGGTGCGGGGGCCTGTCTTGTGCATTGTAGGATGTTCAGCAGGATCACTGTCTTCTCTTCATGAGATGACCCATTTGTGACAACCAGTAATGTCTTTAGACATTTTTGAATGTCCCCTGAGGGGTAAAATAGTAATTCCCCCTAACCCTGGTTGAGAACTGTTGCTTTATATTCTTTCCTTAGGCAACCCCACCAGCACACTTGGATTCAGTTATTATCTACATGTTAGTCATGCTCATTATATAACCTCAGTTCAGACCTTGTGCCTGAGCTCCAATGACAACATGTCTTTTTGGATATTTCAAAGGGTTGCAAAGCTAAAAGTAAAACATGCTACGTAGCACACTTCCTCTCTTAATGTTTCCTATCTCATGATAAGTAGTACCATCCATCCTTCACCCTCATTTCCTTTTTCTAGTCAATCCATAAGCATTGTCCAACTCTACCTCAGATCCATTTCCTCACCTCCAATTACCACCCCACTGCTGCATATCAAGCTGCCATCACATATTGCCCAGACCATTGACGACTCAACTCCAGACTTCAGGACTTTGTACTTTCCTTCAATCCATTCTCTGTATCACTCAGAGGATAGAATAAGAGTAAGACAATAAACCTGAATAAGTCACTTATGTGTGACTTCACCTTTAGGTTGAGGACCTAAATCCCTAATAAGATTAGATGGCCTGTATGGTCTGGCCCCTGCCTACCTTCCTTCCATTTCCTGAAAATACCGTATCTTTCCACTATCGTGTCTCAGCACATGACTAGAGTGTTCTCAGCCAGCTCTACCTCAATCCCACCCTTTTAATTCCTAATATTAGAAGTATTAGGAGTGTCTGTATTTTTTCTTCCCTTTCACTAATGCCACTGAAAGGAAGATGGCTTCATCAGTTTCTTTTTCTTTCTTTTTGGTATGTGCCTGTTTCTAATATTCAGAAAATTCCAATATGACACAAATTAACATGACAGCATGAATGTCTATATTGTATCCTTTTCTGAAAATGAGAAAAATATATTTATAAAGATATGAAACTAGAATGAGAGATAAGGAAGTGGAGATAGAATTGACCTTTGAGCTACCTCGGAATTGGGGGGCTGACCCCCATGTGGTCAAAACTTAGCACGTAACTTAAGACTTCCCCAGAAGGTAACTACTAATAGCCTAGTATTGGCCAGAAGCCTTACTGATGACATAGTCAGTTAACACATATTTTGTATGACATATGTATTATATAAGGTATCCTTATATAGAGAAAAAATATTAAGAAAATAATAAGGAAGAGGAAAAAATATTCACAGTATAGATTATCTGTATATAATCTACATATACGTAGAGCTCTGCAGTCCAAGCCCATATTGTTTAAGGGTCGCCTGTATTTGGAATTGCTTTAAAAAATGATGATTCTGGGATCCCTGGGTGGCTCAGCGGTGTGGTGCCACCTTCAGCCCAGGGCGTGATCCTGGAGTCCTGGGATTGAGTCCCATGTCAGGCTCCCTGCATGAAGCCTGCTTCTCCCTCTGCCTATGTCTCTGCCTCTCTCTCTCTCTGTCTCTCATGAATAAATAAATAAAATCTTTAAAAAAATGATGATTCTTATTTATCACTTGTTAGTGTATATTTTCTGTTTTTTGCATATATTTATTTATTTTTGATAAATATTAAGATGTGTGAAAAAATGTTCTGGCAAGAAAATGTAGTATATCATAAAGATTCAAAGGGAGATAATTTGTGGCTACTGAGCCAGAAATGTGTATGAGTCATAAATTAAACCTGACAAACCTGTCATAAAATGTAAGTTTTAATAGAAGCATAATCTGTTCTTTCATGAGTGTGTCAGAATCAATAATACATCATCAGCTCTTTTTTAGATTGGCTCACATAATGCAAAAATGTGAAAGTAAACACATTTTTTATAAGTCTGTGATCAAAATTATAAAATGTAAATGTGGCTTAGGGGAAAAATCTATAAATTAGTTTAAACCATAGAATATGGAATATGGAAAGTTATTGTTTAAAAACAAATATGCCATAAACCAAGTTAGAAGACAAATGACAAACTGTGAAAGATAGTTAAATATGTATATATGTATATAGACAGAGAGTTAATTTTGTTAGTACACAAACACTGTTGCATATTAATTAAAAAAAAATTTTACCAGAATAGAAAAAAATTTTTGAAAGGGAATTCAAGTGGCAAATAATTGTTCATTTTAGTTAGGGATCAATTACCACTACAGAGTAAGTTTTATCCATTAAGAAATGATAAAAAAATAGAAAACCAATAATGATAGATACCTGATATGCAGTGGGGAAGGGGATTCATTCTCTGTAAGTAGGACTTTGGAAGCCTCATAATATGCACCAAAAGCCCCAAACTCACAATTTCCAATTTGAGGACTTTATCCTAAGGAAATAGTCATAAGCATGATGATTTTGATGGAAGAAAGTTTATTCTAGCTTTGTTTAAAATACCAAGACAGCTAGAAATAATATAAATATCCATCAATACATGATATTATGGTTTATTTTACAGTGGAATATTATGCAGTTCAAAAAATGGTAATTTAAAGTGTTTATTCACACAGAAAATACTTATGATGAATCATTAGGTCAAAAAATATAGGCTACATCTAGCTCCCTCATCGTGGTTCCTAATATCATTCTCCAACAGAAGAAACCAGGGTTCCTTGGAGAAACAGCTGCTTCTAGGACTGGGTCAGAAAATGTACAGAATGGACCTGGAACATCTTGTAGTGCCAGGAAATAAGGAAGTATTTAAAAAAGTGAACAGAAAAACTCTACCAAAATACCAAAAAAATGAACCCTTCAATGATGAGTATTCAAAAGGACACAAGAACCAGTTGAAAGAGACAGCTCCCAATAGCCAAAGTTGGGAAGATTTGAGCAAGAAAATAAAGACGAATTGGATTATAATCCAACATATAAAACAAATATTCATGAGTGTATGCTAATATAAATAAATGATAGAATAATTGGAGAAAAAAACACAAGTCTCCAATGCAGAAAAATTCCAAATAATTTACTTCACCCTCAAAGCGGTGGAGTGTAACTCTCAAATCCTCAAGTGAGGTCTACTCTACACATGGTGACTTCCTTCCAAAGAGTACAGGAAGGGGGAGAAAAGAATAGTTTACAACGTGAGAAGTGCAAACTTCCAATTGTACCGGGACAAAAGAAAACAGGGAAAAAGCTCAACTTGAAGGACATGCTACAAAATACCTGAGCAGTTTGCTTCAGAAGCGTCAAGGTCATGAAAAACCAGGCAGGACGGAGAAAGTGGCACAGACCAGAGGAGAGGAAACGGGCACTGTTGACCAAATGCAGTGGGCTCCTCCAGACTGGAACATTCGTGGAAAAGCTGTGATGTCTGAACGAAGCCTGAATGTTAGTTAATAGTACTGTATCGGTGTTAATTTGTCAGTTCTGATAAATGTTTTTGAAGATGATAGCAATAGGGAAAGCTGCTTGAATTGTATCTGGGGATTCTTTATGCTTTCTTCATGACTCTTCTGTAAACCTAAAATTATTGTAAAATTGAAAGTCAAAAAAATGTAGGCTATGTGATAGTATTCACGCAAAAGCTATTTACTAAGTACTTCATGCATGCCGGGTGCTCATCTACGTCCTAAGAACTCCACAGTGAATAAAACAGTTAATATTCCTGACCTTGTAGAGCTTTCATTTTATTATCAATTGATCTTTTTTAAAAGAAGTGCATGTTGATTTGTAAATATATAATCTCTATGATATTCATTTTGCTCTTTGGCTTTATTGAGACAGTAAATGGAAACGTTTGGAAGAAGGTGCTGTTCTTTGAAAGACGAACTAACAGAGACCAGAGTAAGTGGTTTTGGAGACAGAAATGTTTTGCAGAGATTGCCTTGTTCCTCCAAGTCACTGGTTCTCCAGGTGTGCTCTGGGAACCAGTAGCATCAGCAGGGCCTTGAGAACTTGTTAGAAGTAAAAAATTCTCAGGCTGAACCCCAGTCACACCAGATTAGAAACTTTGGTGATGAGGCTCAGTGCTCTTGGGTTTTCACACAACCTCCGGGTGATCACACTGCCCCAGATCACAGGATCCTTGTCTGTAAAATGCAAACAGTAGTACTACCAACGTCATGCCTCTCACATGTAACGGAAGTGTGTAATGCAAGACAATTAGGCACTTGGCCTGGAACATTGTAAGTGGTTCAGTAAAAAGTACCAATTAAAGCCAGATAGCACCTCCCACCTCCCTTCCAATATCTTCATGTCTAACTCCCTTTCCTCCTTTGGGGCTGCTTAAATGGCATTTTATCAAGGAGGCCTTGTTTGTTTGTCCTTTTATAATTGCAAATGCCTCTCCCTCTTGCCCCCACTACCTGGAACTCCCAATTGTCTTTTCTCCTCCCCACCTTCCCCACCCCCCCAGGAGCACTCACCTCCATCTCATAAATTATATGGTTTATACATTCATTATTCACGTTTTTAAAATATGTGTCTTTCCATGCTCAGTTGTAACTCCTCAAGAGCAGGAGACCTTTGTTCTCTCTGAGGTCATCCTTGGATGACCTCTCACATCAGTGCCTAGCACATAAGTAGGTGCTTTAATATTTGTTTCAATGGTCAATGTTATTGTTTAATGAAATTGGGTATCCAGGCACTCTTCAAGCCCTTGAGGTGCTCTGCGTGTTTGATTTGACTTACAAAAAGCTTCCATGATTAGGCCATGCTTTTGGCAGTGGTTGATGGTCTCCATACTTGGGGAGCTGCTATGGTTGGGGCAGCACTGGGGTCCAGTGCCCTTGGCTGCCCCAGACACCCACCCTTCCCCTAGGAGTCCTTGAGTAGCTGGATTCCGGGAGGGCTTTCCCTGACAAGAGGACTCTGCAGCTAAGAGTGGGAAACTCACTTCTCTAAACCACTAAGTTAGGACGAGTTTGTGTTCCCAAGTCCTGCTGAACTCTGCGGCCACTTTTATTGGTGAGAGTGGCAGTTAAGAGCTATAAAGCTGTTCCCAGCAGAAGGAGGTGAGTCGAGGTGTCACGAGGAAAGAATTAAGAGCAGGGAAGAAATGAGATGGAGGGGATTTAGGTGGACCAGGCAGATGCAGCGGTAGTGGGAAATAAAGCCAGAGAGGTAATAAAGGCAAAGCCCACATGAGGAGGAGGCTTTGAAACCCAGTAAGAGAAACGTGAACTTTGTTCAGACGAATCAGCAGAGAATTCTGAGAGAGAAGAGTTGTGACAGCTACACATAAGATGAGTTTTGACAATGTTTTTTTAACGGATTTGGGAGTCGGGAAGAAGTATTGTTATCTGTTGAGCAAGAGACCAGACTTTGAGTGTGAAGTTTTATTGTAGGAGGTGAGGAAGGCCAGATCCTCGTTATTTAGGTTGTAGAGGACGTGTGCGTGTCACACTTTCTCTTTGGTCTGTCATCTAGTAGCCGATGCAGGGCTACCCGGTGTTACTCAGTTTTGTCTACTTTTATTCTCGCTTCTCTCTTCCTTTTTTATTTTCTTCTAATCTTTTAGGGTACTGCCTCCTTAATCTGTCATGCTTGGAAAGAACAGAGGCTTCACCAGAAGCCATGGGTCCCCATGAGCACCAACACAGTAGCAAAATCATAACCATAGTTTGGTGACAGCCTCCTCTCTTATTTCACTGAGCAGAGTTTACATTTTCTTGATGTCGCAGGATAACTGTTGTGAGCATTGAAATTTATGCTAAAAACCAAAAAAAGCAAAACCAAAGCACCACTCTAAGTATTAATGTTCTAAAATGAGGGGATCCCTGGGTGGCTCAGCGGTTTGGCGCCTTCCTTCCACCTAGGGTGTGATCCTGGAGTCCTGGGATGGAGTCCCTGCATGGAGCCTGCTTCTCCCTCTGCCTGTGTCTCTGCCTCTTTCTCTCTCTCTGTGTCTCTCATGAATAAATAAATAAAAATATTTTAAAAAGTTCTAAAATGAGAATAATTATATTATTACCCAATTCAGAGATTTACTGCGAGGATCAAGTGAGATGATCCTTATGGTGTTTCCAGAGGGTTGGGTGCAATGGTAGGTCCCAAATCATGATTCTCCAGCCCCCGAGACCGAGTCAGGAAACTCCGTCTACCGTCTAGTGTTTTCTTTCATACTCTTGGCACAGTTATAGTTTTCCTCACACACGGAACATGTCTGTCTGTTCACACCTGTGGTCTAGTGCCCAACAAAAGGTAGACGCTCAATAAATATTGACAAAAGGAATCAATGAATACATGACTATTTTTGATTTTTTTTTTTTTTTTTAGATTAAAGAGCATTCTCAAGAAAAAAGTCATTTTCCGTTTGTTGTTGGCTGAATGAGTTCTTTTGAGATGTGGTATAATTTCTGTGCTTTGAAAATGTATTCCAGTAAACATTTCCTCTTCTGATTTGGGTTGCAGTTATGCTCAACCAACTTTGGAATTTAAATTTCTATGTGTGACAGAGTCGAGCTATACAGAATATTTATAAAAGTCCTCATGTAACTCTGATTGTAAACTTGAATAAGTTTGCAAGTATGCACAATAAAAATGAACTAAAAATGGCATATGTTTGCTCATCAGAATCATGTCCCTTTCAGTATTCTAGGGTCTGGATCATGTATGCAATTTATGAAATCATTCATCCAGCAGCAAATAGAGAATGTTTTTAATGAGCTGTCAAATCAGATTGAATTGTGGTCATGAAAGATGTTGAGTATATTGAGTCAGAGAAATTTGAACTCTACTGAGATGAAACATTATGCTTTGTATTCAGATGAAAAAGTCAATGTTTATCTGCCATTCATATGTTGTTTTTAAGTCCAATTTCGCCATAACTAAGGGCAAGAGGATATGATCAATCATGGAAAAAAAGATGAACAAATTTTGGCGTTGTTGTTCCTTCTTTTGTTCTAAAAGGAGACTGGTGCTTACTTACCCTTTCACTGGGTACCAATAATAGGCCATTGAGCAATAATACTGTTTGTGATTTTCATTCATAAGCTGGAGCTTTGAAACTCTCAATATTTATATTGGAGAAACTCTCTTTTGTGATCACCCGATCTCCGATGGCCTCCATGTCCAAGATCTAAAGAATATTTTTCAGTTCTCATTTTGTTTAATCTCTAAATAGCATTCCATCTGAAGGCCACTCCCTCCTTAAAATGGTCTCTTCCTTTGACTTTGGCACATGGTTTTTCTTCCTACTTTCTATGTGCTCTTTCTCCGGCTGCTTTGCTGAACCATTCATCCTGTGGGCTCATTACTACCGCACTTCATCCTTCCCCCTTTTACTCCTCTGACCTCTCTTTTTCTCCCTACCCCTCTCTTTCCCTCTCATCTCTTCTCACTTTATACTTTTCCGCCCTAAGTAATCTCACCTACGGCCCTATTGTCAATTACCTGCGACTATGCTATTGACTCAAAAATCAGAATCTTCAGCCCAGACCTTTCCTCTGAACACCAGGCCTCCTATCCACAAAACCTCCCCTTTGCCTCTAGAACATGTCCATTCCCATATAAAACCCTCTTCCACATCTCCACTGTCCCCCCAGGTCTATATAGGTAGGAGACTTAGCTTGTATCCTAACAGGGCTTCTCTTTTCCTTACCCAGGTCTACTCAGCTGACCTGTCTATCTTACCCCCTTAATAGTTTCGCTTCATCATGTGTGCACCTGGCAGACACTCTAGGCCAACCCAGCAGAATCTTCCAGGTGGACCACACTATAGATCTATAGAGATTGTTATTACAGGCTAGAATAATCTCCAGATTTATTTTCTCACGTCCATTATTGTTCCTTCCTTAGGCTTTAATCACATTGCAGCCGGACTAATTTTTTCAAAACAGAAATTTGATTATGTATTGCCCTCTTTGTTAGGATCAAAATCTTTAACAAGGCCACAAGTTCTTCATGGTCTTGCTCTTACTTACTCCTGCAACCTCACTTCACAAGATGCTTCCTGTTGTGGCCTCTGTTACAGCCATTTTGTTATTTTTTTTCAGTAACCAGAAATGTGCCCTGTTGCCTCCTGCCACAGGACCTATGTACCTACTATTTCCTCTGCCTGGAATGTTATTCTCATTCCCCACAATGCTCACTACTTCATGTAGTTAATTACTTCTCATTCTTAAGATCTCAGTTTAAATATTTCCTCAAGAAAGTTAATATCACTTAGATATTGTTAATATCAATTAAATATTATATTATTATAAGATATTATCTATGATCATTAATATCATGATATTAGTAATTTATATTATTATTTCCTCAACCACGTGAAGCTTACTCATTATCTTTGTCACATTTCATAGCATTTAACTTCTATAATTAGATCTTAATTGTGTGTTTATTTCATTAACATTTGCTACACTGTAAGCCCAATGACAGCAGCTCACGATTTTGCTCACCATTTTTCTTCCTGTGCCTATTGTGGTGCCTTTATAAATTAGTCTTCATAAGTGCAGGCCACATGGCTGAATGAAAGCGAAAGATACTCAAGTATTTGCAAATTGCTCTACCAGCAAATTGCCAAGTGTTCAGCTGGACAATTTTTAGATTCAACATTTTGTAAGCAATTTCTATAGAAGCAGCTTCCTTCATCTTGCAGGATGAGCGTAGTGGCCAACCTACCTATTGCACACGGTCTCTAAGATACAGAAATGAATGACTGTCTACTCATCAACATTCAATAAAATTTGTCAGCGTGTTTTAGAACAGTATTTTTCCAAATTTTGGGGGCATGACTCAGGGTACCTCATGATTTGGTATAGATACACATCCAAACACAAAACTGAAATAAAACTTCAGAAATCAATATTTTCTATTGCTACCAGCAATTAATAGAAAATCTATTAATATTTCTTCTTTTCTATTTATGCTAATCTATCTTATTTATTTATCAATATTAGAACTTAATTGATTTCACAGTTGGAAAAGATTTTTAGAGAATATTTTATTTTTAAAGCTGTGGCCTTGGGCAGCCTCGGTGGCTCAGTGGTTTAGCACTGCGGTCGGCCTAGGGTGTGGTCCTGGAGACCCGGGATCGAGTCCCATGTCGGGCTCCCTGCAGGGAGCCTGCTTCTCCCTCTGCCTCTCTCTCTCTCTCTCTCTCTCTCTCTTTCTCTCTCTCTGTGTTTCTCATGAACAAATAAATAAAATCTTTAAAAAATAATAAATAAAGCTGTGGCCTTTTAATGGCTATAAATGTTAAAATCGAGTGGTGAATTGATTAATATTAGGTATGCATTTTCCCATTTTCCTTTTTAGACTTTTAAAATTTTGTTTTTAAATAATCTCTATCCCTGATGTGGGGCTTGAATTTATAGTCACTTGAGATTAAGAGTTGCATGCTCTACTGACTGAGCCAGCCAAGCACCCCTAATTCAAGAAAATTATTTTGACTAAGAAAAGAAAAATGTTTTTGAGAGTTGAGGACACTATCTCATTTTAAAATATGAGAGTTAATATACCAAAATTGTTTTCCAGCTTGCACTTTGAAATATTAATTTGAGAAATATTAGCTGTTTTGGAATTCCCTTTATTTTTGTATCTAAAAACATGTAATACAATATAGACATTAAATTTGGCTTTGAGTTCAGAAATCAGAAGGGTCAGGAAGGTTTTGATAAAGTTTTTTTTTTTTTTTAAGATTTTATTTATTCATTAGAGAGTGAGCGAGCATAGAGAGCATGTGCCCAAGCACAAGCAGGGAGTGGGGGGTGCAAAGGGAGAGGAAGAAGCAGACTCCCCCCCCCTGAGCAGGGAGCCCCAACACCTGCTGATACCAGGACTATGGGATCATGACCTGAGCCCCGAGGCAGATTCTTAACCGACTGAGCCACCAAGATGCCTCTTGATGAAGTTTGAGATGGGAAAGACAAACATGAAAAAATGATAGTTTCAAGGAAATAGAATTCTTATATCTGTTATTAACAGATATAAGAATTCTTATATCTGTTATATCTGATATAAGAATTCTTGTATCTGTTATTAATTAAGTTCATGACCTTAGATTTGTAGAGCTGACTTTTGAGGAGTGCTTAAAACACCTGATTGGTGGTATGCCATGGCCAGTCAGAGAAGTAAGGACGGTTAGCGTGAATATCCTTTCATGTCCACTTTTTGGAATCAGATACCGTTTGTCACTAAGACAGTTCAATTTTAAAAAGACATTCTTTTAGAAGAATTTTTAAAAGAAAAAGATACATTTCCATTTATATTTTGTTCTTTATCAGTTCGCTGTGACCATTAGCCCTTTGGCTTGCAAAGTCCCATTTTAGCCAAAATTTGCATTCACACAAGGTAGACCGTCAGTTAATTGTATATGGAGCTCTTGTTTGACTTCTCAGTCTAGTTGCTTAGAGTAAAACTGGAGGAAAATGGTTTATGACTCCTCCCCCAATCAGAAGGATGCTTCTCCCTGTTTTTTTTGTTTGTTTGTTTTATGTTTAAGTTTCCCTTTATAGGAAAGTCTCAGGAATTTTTCTCTAGGAACCAGATACAACTAGGTTAATATGCATACTTTTTCCCCCTAAAAGCTTCTTAAGGAATCAATAATTTAAAATTATAGTATAGGGTGCCCATAATTATGTCTTAAATCATTTTCGGAGCGAGCCCAAGTCCCCATTATAAATCATTTTCAACTAAATTTAAGCACTTGCTTTTTGATTAAACTCTTTTAATCAGGTTATTTTGGTGAAAAAGGAAATAATGCCTAACTGGAGGAAAAGATCTGTTTCTTTTGTTAATTTCTTCTCCTTTCAGGTCAGTTATGTGCTTCTAGTTTATGCTTCTAGTTGTAACACATCTTTAGTAATTTATAAGAGAGATTTCCTTATAATGGCTAAAAATGGAAGGGAAAGTAGACATAAAATTCTACAATTCCAACTTTCTATGGTCGGAATTTAGGAATTTGTCCTTGATGCAAATTGAAGAAAAGATAGAATCTGTATGAATATCTTTCCTTTCTCTCCCTTTCTTTTCTTCCATTTATGGATGTAGTCTCTGCAACCTAGCTCAAAGCCTCCATTTGAAGCCTTCTTCATGTCCCTAAGAAATTTGTTTCTCCATACCTGCTGTTCTCATGTGCTGTACTTACTCATCTGTTTCCACATCCTGTTTTATAGTAGTTCATCTAGTGGCATATCTGTCTCTCCCCCCAGACTATGGGCTTCATTAGACAGGTACCATCACTTAATTGTCTTGGGTACCTCTTTGTGTGACACTGTCCTGAAGATAGGATCTGCCCAGTAAAGTTTGATGATTGAATAAGTTTTCATGTCAAGAGTTCTTTATATACTCATGCCCCAGATCATTCAGCTAAATGAAGTAGAGAAGAACGAAGAGAACAAAGAACAGATAGATATATAGCAGACCCAGTGTTTGAGAAACTGACCCAATACTACCTTAGGACAAATCTTAAAGTCTGCCCTCCCCCACAAGGATCTGTGGCAGCAATTTGACGTATTAAAATATTGCTGATAGGGATCCCTGGGTGGCGCAGCGGTTTGGCGCCTGCCTTTGGCCCAGGGCGCGATCCTGGAGACCCAGGATCGAATCCCACGTCGGGCTCCCGGTGCATGGAGCCTGCTTCTCCCTCTGCCTGTGTCTCTGCCTCTCTCTCTCTCTCTCTCTCTCTCTCTCTCTGTGACTATCATAAATAAATAAAAATTAAAAAAAATTAAAAAAAAATAAATAAAATATTGCTGATATATAGAAACATCAATTTTATAAATCATTTATTTATTTACTTAATTATTATTATTATTTTTTATAAATCAGGTTTTTAATGTAAATTCTTAAACCCGGCCTTGGGAATAAACACATGCTCAGATTTTTAGCTTTAAGCTTTCTTTGCCACAGTGAGAGTGGTTTGTGTATCTTGATGTGATCTGACGCTCCGAAGTAAACTCACCTTACAAAGGGGTTTTGTGGGCCATTCTTTTATAAACAATGAGGTCCTGCAACCTTAGCGATGAACTCTGAAAATAACTAAGTGACAAGGGGACAGGAACATGGGTTTAGGAGTAACTCCCCTGACTACAGTGAACCGTGAAGGTGGTTCTTTAATTTCAGCTGCAAATGTTGCTTAGAGAGCCTACCACTGTGTGCCTTTATGTCTTATGCTTGGTTATCGATTAGGCTGGTGAATTTAAGGAATCCTACAGAAATAGCCTATCTCAGGAGAAATCTCTTTGCTGAAAAGACGTTGAATAGTTGATGCTGAACAATGGCTAAAATTGTGGTTACTGTGCTCATTTGCAATGCTTTGTCAGTGATGTCACGGAGCAGCCACCAAATCAGACCTCAGTCCTTTCTATGCCAGAAGTCACCCATCTGTCACCTGCTCAGAAGAGTACGGAAATCATTGCCACGTCTAAAAGCTAAACATGAAGCATCGTGAACAGCGTCAACTGTTTTCATCTCCTTTAAACTTCTCACTCTTTACATATTCTCCTCCGCCAGCATTCAGGAGTAATCAGCAACAATCACGGTGATTAAGGGGAAGCTATGGTGATGGAAAATGAGCATCATCTTTTAAACACTTCCACATTTATAATGTAAGGCCCGAGCATATCTTTCCCACTACTGCAATGACAGGGGTCTGGGAGGGATGATTAATATGCAGACCACACCAGCCCTCGCACAGTAGATCTCACAGGAAATAGAATTCGTGGGAACAGGATGATTCATCACCATATGTGGGCTGAAAGGGGACAGGTGAAAGTATTCGCTACCCACACCTTCACAGCAAGCTCCAGCCATTATGTTGGTAAAAGCACCCTATCGCTCTTCCTGCCCTCCTCAGGTGGACGGGAGAAAACTGTTAAACCAGTGGTTCCTAAAGGGACACAGTATTAGTCACTCCTGGAACATGGCTGAAGTGCAAATTTCTAAACCTACTGAAACCTAAGACCTTGGAGATGGGGCCCATCTGTGGTTTACCAAGCCCTCCAGTTGATTCTGATAAATGCTAAAATTTGAGAAGAACTGTATTAAAGTATATAAGAAAAAACATACTCTTGATACCAATTTCAGAAGTCATGATACTATGACTCTTGTTTAGAATTGATGTCCATCGTTTAGAGCACATATTTGAATATATATTTGTAGTGGAAAGTGTCATTATTTAAAACCATAACTACTACCTATCAACTGCCAGTCATTTTTATGGAAAGACTGTAATCTCAGGCTCTCTTCTGGTTTGGATTCTTCAAAGGTAGGCCTGCAATTAAATTTATAAGATAGGAGCAGAGAGGATTGAATTGCTCTAAATAATAAAAGGGGATTATATAGAATTTTCTTGGACATTGTGGGAAGCAGAGAAGAGAGGAGCAAGCAAAAGCGAGGCACCTAGATAGAATGGCCCCATGAAATTCTTGTGGGGAAGAGAGTAGAAAAGTTTTTTTAGGAAAAGGTTAAGTTGTTGACTGGGCAGTTCTATGCAGTAACATCTCCCCCTGACCCCACCATCTTTCTCTAAATGTTCTGCTAAGTGCAAGAATTCTAAATAATTCCATAGCAGGAAGAAGGTTCGGATCTGGTCAGCCCGGGTGGCTCAGCGGTTTGGCGCCTGCCTTCAGCCCAGGGAGTGATCCTGGAGATCCGGGATCGAGTCCCACCTCGGGCTCCCTGCATGGAGCCTGCTTCTCTCTCTGCCTGTGTCTCTGTGCCTCTCTCTCTCATGAATAAATAAATAAAAGTAAAAAAAAAAAAAAAAAAAAAAGAAGGCTTGGACCCCAGGGACTTCCATTTCTGGGTCTGTGGAGTAGTTGGGGAAAAGAAATGGCACAGGATCTCAAGCAGTGGATGAGAATTCAGCTGAAGTAGAAAATCAATCACATAAGTCTCCAAAACTTGCTGACATATGGAGGAGAATAGGGGATTATTTCTTAGAATGATCAGAAACAATCGGTTAATTAACTCATTAATCTGATGTTTGAGCCAAACATTTTGGGATTTTAAAAGGTATCATGGTTGAAGATGACACTTGGGCTCTATTTCTAATGTCTCAATGGCAGCCTTCTGAGTGACATCTGGGGCCCTGCAATCCAGGAGAAACCAGTCACCTTTCCCCTTCTGACCCTCTGAGTCACTCTCTGGTCATCTACTCCCCCCCCCCCCCCATCAGCTCATCCCAGTTCATGGGACTTTCTTGCCCATCTTGGAGTTCTGTAACTGACGCTGCCTTGCAGAGGTGCCCCCCTCCTTCCTCTTCAATGCCTAGAGTAGATGCAGTGGCCTCTGTGCAGCAGAGTGCCCCACTGAAAATGTACAGTGCTCTCACTAAAATGAATCAGTACTTTATTGATGCCAATTTCCAGCTATATATCACATTTACTTAAAAGGACATAGCCTTTTACAGGGGAAAGATAGACTTTTTATAGTAGCCTCAGGGTCAGGCTCTCTGTCATGCTAAAACTCTATAAAGAAGAAAACCAAGTCTTTCACAATTCATAGAAGCATAGCATTTGAGGGCTTTCGAGATTATAGAGTCTAACCTCTTTATCTAACAGATCAAGAGCCTGAGGGGTAAATGAGTTGCCTGAGCTAGGGAAGGGAGTGCTCTTCCACAGCACCACAGCTTCTCTACATCCTTTCTGTCTGCTGTGGAGAAAAGCATCTGATCACCTCTGGCACTGAAGCTCCAAGTAGAAGAATCCATGGTAACATCACAGTAACCCTTGAAAGCCTGGGGGTTGGGATTATTAATCATCTCAGGGTATTAGAGAAAGATTGAAGATGATAGATTTCAACACTACTAGTTTTTTCTTTCAGATTACCTGGGTCAAAGTGAACCCTAATAAATACTTAACCTATGAGGGTGTTAGAGAGGACCCAGCTGCCTGCCTTAAATGACTACAAAGGAAACTTTAAGAATATATATTGATTTAGGTTCTCCCACTGTTTCAGTAGGTTTTTATTCTGTGTCATTTTTAGGGATCAGTGAAGATCCTTTTTAATGAAAAAAAAAAAACACACACGAAGCAGAACACCTTGTAAATGGATTATGGCCCCCAAATTAAAAAAGATGATTATGATATCTATCAAATGAAAATTCACCGACAGAATGATCTATAAATGTACTTACTGCAATGCTGCTTCCCTTTTAAAACGTCAGGGACCTGCATGCTGCTTTCCTTTTGCATCTGTCATGAACTAAGGCAATTTCACAGAAAAGGGATATAGATAACATTAAACTCCAAATGTTTGTGATGCTATCTTTGTAATAAATATGTCTCCAATGCCTATATAACACTTCATAGAGGAAATTAATTTATGGATATCAGTTATGTTTTTACATATACTGTGGTTCCTCGTGTCACTCAAAGATCCTCTCATCAGACAGTTGTTTCTTGACCATGTTCCCTCTTTCCTTCCCAACCTAGTGCTTGTTCCTGGAATTCCCCAGAACTTCCCCACCCATCTTGGGGCCTTTGTGTATGCTGTGCCTTCTCTACTCTGCCCTTCTCTTCTCCAACTCAACCCTTAGTTGGCCTTCAGATGGGGCATTAACCAGGGAAATCCAGGATTAGTTCATTTTAGATGTGACAACAGGGAAGATGGAAAGATTCTGGCTAAGATTATAGGACAAAATTATCAACAGAGGAATCTTTGAAGTTTCACATTTGTGCCCCTCTTTACCAAATCACACACTCACGAAGCACCATCTGTAAAAGAAGTCTTCGGTGTCACAGCACACCCTGCTTATTCTGATCTGCCTTTCTTACCAGGGATTGCATCAAATGAAGGATGTCAGGCATGGTTAGTGACAGATACTCTGCAATAATATATCCCCTCTTCCCCAGACTATTTAAAACATACCTCACTGTTCAGGTCAAGTGTCAGGTCAAAGTTGGAATGCCCTTCTGCTGACCTTGGTCATTTTGTGTACAGGGGAGAAGAATTGAGTAAAAACAAAACAAAACAAAAAAGCAGGAAGAGCAAAAGTAGTAGTGTTATGCTATCTACGTATCTAGTAGTATGTTATCTACAAACTAATGTAAATTTGTGACTGAAGAAAACCTCACATTACTTAGCATTAGCAAAGACATTGGGGTGGCCAGGAAGTAATAGAGAAGCTGAAAGGAAAAATAAAAAGAGAAGCCTGGGAAAAGGAAGAAAACTATTTACTTTGAAATTCTTCCCTGAGGCTCTGGTGGCAGTACTACTGGCTTGGAGACCTGGGTAAATTCCCAAGATCTCTGGGACTTGGTTTCTTCATCAAAAGATAATGATTGAAAAAACACACACACACACACACACACACACACAAAAGATAATGATTGCAATAACACCTACCTATGGTCCTTGTGAGGACTAAGTAAAAAATCCATGAAAGCATGTAGAACTGTGCTTGACACACAGTAAAGGCTCAATAAAAGTTATTCAATAATAATACTATACCCCTTTTCAGTGTAGAAAGTCTGTTTTACCGATTCTTCTGTTGGTGGGATTTGCTATAGAGCCTAGTATAGGGCATGGAGTGTAGTTGGTGCTCATTAAATACTTGTATAAGTGGTTGGATGAATTCTGTCTTTGAATGTAAAAGGTGAAGAGATTTGATAATTCTGTTGATCGTTACAGATCTAGATTCTCTAGATAAATTCTCTTACTGAGGAGTGCCAGATTATTTCGGGAAGATCATTAATTGAGGAAGGTCATGGTTTTGCGACTGGTTTTCACTTAATTTTACGTCCTTCTATTGATCAGCCTATTTTTGATTCTGTTTTAAATACCTTGGGGTGGTATAAAATGAAAATCAAAAGATGGGAAGAGATGGGAAGATAGAAATGAGCAAGGGTTCTCAGATATGGTACCTCGATGATGCCCATAGCAACACCTCATGATAAAACCATATGAGTCGAAGGGATGTTTAGCCTGGAAATCCAAAGAGCACTGGGGGGACCAGCTATTTTACGGAGGAAGAATTAGTCATGTGCTGTGTGGCTCAGGACCCAGGGATAAAAATAACTGGGGAGAAGATTTAGATTCATTGTAAAGAAGACATTTCAGAAATGGCAGTGGTGACCTTATAAAATGAGTGAGTCACTGGAACTGTTAACCAGAGACCAAATAACCATGTGTCAAGAGTGTTATTGATGGGATTCCTGTGTCACCAGAGAGACTGAGACCAAATAACCTCCATTGGGGGTTCCAAAGCTAAGATTTTAAAGGTGGGGGCCGATGAATCAGCTGATGTGCTTTCTAGTCCACTTAGGAAGTGTGACTTTGGGCAAGTCGCCCTCTCAGGGTCTCCTCATTCACAAAGTTGGCTCTACCTATCCTGAGTGGATTATTTAAAAAATCCTATGAATTCGTGTACCATCTTGTCTTAGCATGTTGTTAAGGTGCAATTGCTTTAACTGCACATTCATTAAGTGCCCTCTTCACTGAAGACTGGACTCAGCATTGTGCTTTAAGCCAGTACATTATTGTTTTCCTTAGAAACTTTTTTTGGGGCAGCCTGGGTGGCCCAGGGCATGATCCTGGGGTCCCGGGATTAAGTCCCACATCAGGCTCCCTGCATGGAGCCTGCTTCTCCCTCTGCCTCTCTCTCTTCTCTCTCTCCTCTTTGTGTCTCTCATGAATAAATAAGTAAAATCTTAAAAAAAAGAAACATTTTTGAGGGGGGGATTGTATTTATTCAAATGAAAAAGGAGACTCTGATATCATATATGGAAAGTTTTACTAAATAAAAGTAAATTTATATTTCTTTCTACGGAATATTTAAGGCAAGCAATTTTTCTGATAAAAACACACCCTTTTTAGGGTTAAGACATTATTCCTTCTGTTGAATTTTAGATGGTTGGAATTTACAGGGTGATGTTTATGAGCCTTTATTCATGTTGATAAGGAGAAGATTCTCATCACAACTCTCTATAATTTGCTTTTTAGCTTTGTAGAAACTGAATCAATAGTCTGTGATGGCCAGGATGATTTGCCTGCTTCTCAAGGACTATTCAATTAGCTTGGATTAATTTTGCTAGAAGCAGTTAATTTTTAACAGAAATTAATGACATTTTTATTCTGGAAACATGTTCTTCCATTTTAATACACAGGATGTGGTTGACTGCCTTCAAAGGTTGCACTGACATCTTTAGGACAATAGTGCTCACTATGCCAATTGATGTAATTTTGTCCTTTTGGGGATACTTGGCCACAACCAGGAGGGAAAGTGAAGAATTGGAGAACAAACACTGATTGTGCACCTACTGTGTGCCAGAATGTTTATATTATGTTCACAGTATTGAGGAGTGTGTAGCACACTGCCTCCATGAAATTGAAGTTCTGGGATGTTGATTAACATTCCAAAGATTCTAAATTCAATAAGCCATGGAGGTGAGATTTGGATCTAGATTTCTGTGATTCTTTCTTTTTTTTTTTTTTTTTAAGATTTTATTCATTTATTCATGAGAGACACACACACACACACACACAGAGGCAGAGACACAGGCAGAGGGAGAAGCAGGCTTTTTGCAAGGAGCCTGACATGGGACTCGATCCTAGGACTCCAGGATCACGCTTTGGGTGGAAGGCAGGCACTAAACTGCTGAGCCACCCAGGGATCCCAACATTTCTCTGATTCTAATGCCCAGTGCCTCTATTTTTGCCACAAGTCTGTCCTAACCAGGATGAGCTCCAGAGATGATCAGTTCTTGGCCCAAATATGAATGTGCAACACCCCTCCCCAATATACGCACACACCACACACACACACACACACACACACACACACACACACACACACACGGTACACTGGTTGTTATCCACAGTTATCTTCACCTTTACTGTGGTGCCTTTGAAAAAAAATTAGAACCAAAAAGGTATACACAGGCTGATTTTTTTCTACTAAGGAGATTTTGCTGTTTCTTATACCTTTGGAAACTGACTATATCAAACAAACTGTATTATAATCTTTGAGGGAAAACAGGAAAATGAAAGAAATATTACTCTCCTTTGTAAGCATCTGACATCCTAAGATAGTGAAAGCAGGTAGCCTTACATGCACATTTTTTTTTTCACATTTTGTTTTATATAAAGACATCTGAAAATAATATTGCAGAATATATTTTATATATATTATATATATATAAAGTATATTTTAAAGTATTTTTTTAAGATTTTATTTATTTCACACAGAGAGAGAGAGAGAGAGAGAGCACACAAGCAGGGGGAGAGGCAAAAGGAGAGGGATAAGAGACTCTCCCCTGAACAGCGAGCCAGACATGGGGCTCGATCCCAGGACCCCAAGATCATGACCTGAGTCGAAGGCAGACACCCAACCAACTGAGCTCCCCAGGCGCCCTGGTATTTTTAAAATTTCTGCATAAAGTATAGTTACATTTTAAGTGAGAGAGTGCGAAGTACATTTGTAAACTTGTAAACTATCAGTTATTTTCCCTTTATATCTGCAAAAGTCTTATTTTTCTCCCCAGACAAAAGCTTTAATGTTTTTAGGTAAAAGAAGACATGACCCTTTTGTCGCTAGAGTTAAAATTGTGCTGATGGGCTATTTCTACGTTGTGTGCCCTAGTTGAAATGGCACACAGGACTTAAACTGTGTACATCTCATTCTTGGCTCTGACCTCAAGGCCTAGTTTATACTCAATTACTGTATTTGCCAGGAAATGTATTGGAATTTATCGATTTTCATATTCCTGTCTCTCCTACTGGCCTGAGAACAATTTGAAGCCAGGGACTTATTCATTTTTTAGATCCCTAGAGCCCAGGATGTATTAAGTCCTTAATAAATGTTTGTTGATTGTTGACTGCATTATAACTGGATGACTTATTCATCCAACCCATCTCCCAAAGGAAAGTTGGTCTTGACTAAAGGAAGTGCTCTTGGCTTTGGAACCAGCACGGAGTAGTTGAACTTCAGAGTCTCTACCTCTCCTGTGATTTACACATGGAGTCTGCCACGGATACATAAATTGTACTTTTTTTTTCTTCTTTTTTTTTAAATGGAGCTATAATTGACATATAATACTGTGCAAGTTTAAGGTGAACCACATGTTGATTTGTTACATTTATATATTGCAATATGATTATGGCCATAGTGTCAGCTAACACCTTTAGCATGTCCTTTCTTTCAAATAATCAATTTATATTTTCCCTGAGATGGGGTGCCTGGGGGGCTCAGTCAGTTGAGTGGCCAACTCTTGGTTTTTGGCCCAGGTCATGATCTCGGGGTCCTGGGATCTAGCCCTGTATTGGGCTCTGAACTCAGCTCTTGAGTTTGCTTGTGGATTCTCTCTCTTCCCTACCCCAGTTTGGTCTCTCTCTCTCCCTCTCTCTCTAAAATCAATCAATCAATCAATCAATCAATCAATCAATCAATCTTTATTTCCTCCCTAAGGTTAAAACTTTGCCTTCTTTGAAGACACCACTTCTTTAGCAAACTTCTCCAATGAGGGTCATGCCTTCTTTCATTTCTCCATATCCAGAGAGGCTGATATCAAATCTACAGAATTCTTCATACACCCGTGGACTGATGCTACTAATAGAAATATACTAGCCTTCATATGTAATTTTAAATGTTCTATTAGCCACATTAAAAAAAGAGTGAAAAGAAATAGGCGAAGTTAATTTTAATTATACATTTTATTTAGTCTAATATATCCCAAAATTATTTTAACATGTAGCTAATATAAACACTTCTTCCCCTTTAAGCGGGGGGGGGGCATGAGTTGTTGGGGGAGGGCAGAGGGAGAGGGAGAGAGAGAATCCCAAGCAAGCTCCCGGCCTGGCCCAGAGCTTGATATGGGACTTGATCCCAGGACACCGAGATTACAACTTGAGCTGGAATCAAGAGTTGGATGCTTAATGGACTGAGCCACCCAGGCACCCCCAACATAAACATTTCTAATGATATGTGTTACTTTTCTTATTCACAATAAGTCTTTCAAGTCTGGCATTCATTCAACACTTTTACAACACGCCTCAGTTCAGACTAGCCACATTTCAAGTGTTTACTAGCCTCTCGTGTCTAGTGGCTACATTTTGGGCAGTTTAACCTCTTGTTCCCATGAAATTTCTCAATATTTCAGAGCCTTTCTCTTATACCGCCTGTTTTCCATAACCTTTGCTGGGACCAAGAAGATAATTTCTCACTTTTCAGAGTTATTGAGGCATCGGTTGTTTTACAGTTTCCCCATTCCTTTCCGTGTTGTCTTCTTTGTAGATTCTAGTATCTGTGATCTCTCTCTCTCTCTCTCTCTCTCTCTCTCTCTCTCTCATGTCATTTCCACTTGACCTGTCATCATCATCTCCATTCTTTGATCCTTATCATCCCTCAGATCTCTTAACCTTATCATCCCTCAGATCTCTTAACCTTCAAAGCTCCTCTCTCTGACCACAGTTCCTAGCATTCTGTTACTACCTATACCATACCTTTGCTCCTAATCATTCTCAACTGTGGGGGAGTAACTTTTACAATTATTTCAGATATGAGCAAGTGGATTACTTAATTAAGCTGCTGTGCCTACCTGACCTCAAAAAAGCTAATCCTTGATTCATTTGTGAAATATTTATTAATATTCATTTTTGAGCTATTTGTTATGGACTTATAGATGTTGAATGTAAAGCTGTGGACAAACAGCAAAGGTCCTTGCCCTCATGGAGCTTCCATTCTCTTGAAAAAATAGATGAGAAAGAAGCCTTTGTCTTCTCTCTGCCACATCTACTGCAAAAATGAAGACCATCCTCAGCAATCAGACTATCAACATTCCTGAAAATGTCGACATCACGCTGAAGGGACAGACCATTACTGTGAAGGGCCCCAGAGGAACCCTGTGAAGAGACTTCAGTCACATCAATGTAGAACTCAGTCTCCTTGCAAAGAAAAAGAAGAACCTCCGAGGTGACAAATGGTGGGAAACAGAAGAGAGCTGGCTACTGTTTGCACTCTCTGTAGTCCTGTATAGACCATGGTCAAGGGCGTTACACTGGGCATCTGTTACACAATGAATGTCTGTGTGTGCCCCATCCACGGTGTTACTCAGGAGAATGGTTCTCTTGTTGAAATCTGAAGTTTCTTGGGTGAAAAATACATCCGCAGGGTGTGGATGAGGCCAGATGTTGCTTGTTCAGTATCTCAAGCCAAGAGTTTAAGTTAATTCTTGAAGGAAATGAATTGAACTCAGCTACGTTGATTCAGCAAGTCACAACAGTTAAAAACAAGGATATCAGAAAATTTGGGGATGGTGTCTATGTTTCTGAAAAAGGAACAGTTCAGCAGGCTAATGAGTAAGGTCTAAATTGTCTAGTTACAGTTGATACAGAAACAACAATATGCCAGATGATTTTTCAGATATTTATTTATTTATTTATTTGAGAGAGAGAGAGAGAGAGAGAGAGAGAGAGAGAGGGAGAGGGAGAAGCAGGCTCCATGCAGGGAGCCCGATGTGGGACTTGATCCTGGGACCCCGGGATCACACCCTGAGACCAAGACAGATGCTCAACTGCTGAGTCACCCAGGGATCCCTATTTATGATATTTTAAAGATGCAACAAATGCTATAGTGATTTGAGGGGGAAAAAGCCATTGTCATATATAGTAAATTAGTTCATGATGAATGTCATGGAGTAAGATAAAGCAGAGAAGGGAGTGACCAAGTGTCACAAATGGGTTTTAGATTATAGGTCACCTGGGCAGTGAGGATTAACAGAACCACGACATTTGGGTGGGAAAGCCTTGGAGAAAGTTAGCGTAAGGCATGCAGATCTCTGAGAGTAGGGTGTTCCAGGTAGAGGGAACAGCAAGGGCAAAGACCTTAAACCCACCTGTAAACCATTGCTCATAAGAGAAGCCTACAGATGAAAATGATTCAGAGGAAAAATTGCTCATTGGCTTCTCCAGACTGAGGCCTCCTGGGAGCAGTGTGAAGCTGAGAAATGGAAAAGCCCCTGAGTCCAGCTCCTCTCCCTGATGGGAACATTGATACTCAGAGCAGTTATGTGGCTTGTTCAAGATCACAGGGCTATTCAATGCCAGGTTTGACTCTGGACCCAGGTTCCCTGACACCGGGCCTGGCACTTTGTATTCATGCGGAATAAAGATGGTGATTGTGTGGCTACCATAGCAGGAGAGCGTGATACTGTAGTGCAGTTGTGATGCTAACCATCCCGAGGAGATTCCACGGGTTAAGGACAAAATTCCTCAAGGCTGTCCTCACTTCAGTTGCCAGCTGCAAACTTGGGGGGGCCCCAGGCCACTGGCACTTCTGACTAACTGGCTATAAATTCAGGATATCTTCAACCGCCTCAGGTTTGATAATTCACTAGAACAACTCACAGAAAACAGGAAAGCATGACACCTACAGTTACATTTTTTATTATAAAGGAGACAAATCAGAACTGGCCAAATGAAAAGACATATAGGGCAAGGTCTGGAAGGATCTTGGACACAGAATTTTCACGTGCTCTCGCTTTGGAATCAGGACATATTGCCTTCCAGACAAATCAATGTGATCACCTACCAGGAAGCTCATCAGAGCCTTGGCTCGAGGTCCCAACCCTCTCGTCCCACCGTTGGCCTTTCTACACTGCCCGCCCCCCTCCTGCACCTGTCCTGGGGCCCCCTGGAGCCGCTTCGTTAGCATAAACCCTGGTGTGGTCAGAGGACCTACTGTGAATAACAAGGACATTCCTGCCTCTCCATTCCAAATTTAGAAACTCAGTCCCAGGAACCTGGGACAGAGACCAGACACATACTTTATTATACAACAGACAGCAATTCAAAAATAATTTGACATATGAATCTTCCTACAATATAGCCGACCCAGAGATAAGAAGGAAGCAGCTGAGGCGAGAAACCTCCTGACTCGGAGGGGCATAGCCACAATCAGAGCTGAAGTTCATCTTTGAGTTAGAGGGGCATAAAGTCCTGGTAAATGAGCACGCGTGAGCTCATCTCTTTCCTCTGGGTCTCTTCTGGAGGACAGGGCATTGGAGATGGATTTAAATTGCTCAGGATAAAGTTGATGTCACCCACTCCTGCTTGAGGGCTCTGACAATTCCCTTTTCATTACCTCATAGGAGAAGGAAGATCTTTGCTAATGAAGTTCTTTCTGGTGTCTCCTGGGCAGAGGGTAAATCTCATAACAAATATTTGTTCAGTTGCTTACTGTGTTTCCTCTATCAACTTCCATGATCCCTGTAGGATTTTTCAAGTTTAAACAAGCATTCGCTTGTGTTTCATATCTAGTTAGAACAAAAAGCTACGTACATAAGCAGCTTGTGTTGAAAAATAAGAAAAACATTATAAACTTCACTCACTGAAAGCTATGAAAATGTTGTCCCTCCCTTTCTTCTACGCTGCCCATAAAACTCTATTACAAATTATAAAAAGAAGAAGACAAACATTAGATCGAGTGGAGAAATACTCTTTGGCGGAGGGATACTTGGTAACTTGTCATTTGCTATTTTTACTCTAAAAGTCTGTCGAAGTATGTTTTTTAAATATGTTCAAGCATGTATTCAGGGAACATGCCTTTTGGTGTCTGCCGTGTGCAAGGCAGTGTGTGAGACACTGGTCCCCAGACATGACCAGGACTCTGTTGCCCCTTTCAGGTCTCCTGTGAGATGATTACAATGCACTGTAGGTTGAATTACTGGTTTTTTTTTTCTCCTGCATTGTGCGAGCACAGAAGAAGAGAACTGAAGGGCCCCCAGGGAGGAGAGATACAAAGGTCAGAGAAAGTTTCTTGGAGGAGGTAGTGCCTGAACTAAGTATGAAAGGATGAATAAGTGCTTTGCCTGGTGGAGTGTGGCCGATGCGAGGTGGTGTGTTAAGCAGGAGCCAAGACCTGGAGGTGAGATGGAGCTGCAATGGGGAAACAAAAGCAATTCTGCGAAATAGAAAGTACCTTGTTGAGAAGTGACCTGGAAAGATGAGAAGTGATCACCTTGTATGCCACAGTAAGTAGATCTTGGAGATCTTTTAGAAGATGAGCTCAAGGACAAGAAAGCACCATTCAGAGCAAGGTGCTCTTAAGGGAGAAGGCAAACCCAACAGGGGACGTGTTAGTTCACTTTGGGACAAGGAGTGGCGCTGCTGGGGGAATGGTGGTGGGGTTAGGAATGGAAAAAGAAGACATCTGTGAAAGGTAACAAGGTCTGCAAGGGAGCAAACTGCTGTAAGGAGAAAAAAAGCTCAAGGAATATTATATGAATCTGGTAAGATTTAGGTCTGGGCTGTAGTTTAATACTGTGCAGAATAGAAGTTGCTTAGTGACATGTTTGGATCCCTGATACTGTTCAAATATTTCTAAGATTTCGGAAGGGGGGGCAGATTTCACTTTGATGAATAAACATTGCCACACTATATTTGTAGGGGGAACATTGGTATATCCATTCGTTGAAACATGAGATCCAAGCGGTCAGAGATGTCACTTTCTTCATTTCGTATCAATATGGTGTCTTCAGAGCCTATAACGGTGGCTTGTACCTAGTAGGGCCTCAGTTCATTTCTGTTGAATGAACCAAACATGCGGAAACTAAGATGAGTACGCTGGTGAAAGTGCATAGGGGAAGAAGTAAATAACAGATATTATGTGTTTAATATGATAAGTGAATTTTAAAACCAACAAAATGCTAAGCTGAGCTAAGCTATCCTAAGACTAGAGTTATGTTTGGGGAAAATGTCAGCAGTCATTTCCATATAACATAAGACAGAATTTATTTTTAGTTTAATTACATACGGTGATCTCATCTTTTATTGTAGATTTCTCTGGAGAATTAACATGTTGATGATCCTGAACCCTTGTGCAGCTCCTCTGGGAAGAGCTACTATCTTGGTCATGCCTTTAAATTGGAGAAGTGGTACCTTGTATTGACTACTCAAAAAAAAAAAAAAAAGGTTAGGTCAGATCATCAAAAGTAAATTTGTTGTGGAAACTTATGGTAGGCCAACATGGATACTTCTGGATACTTCTCAGTATCCAGAAGGAAGATTAGACTAAAGGCTAAAGGATGCCACACGTAGGAAAGATTATTAATAAAAATGAAAATTGTAGCCTGTAGGAATAATATCATCCCTTGCTAGGCTCACTGCCCCTAAACCACGTGGATAATCTATGAGTCTTTTTCTCCCTCTGATTTTAGCCTTTTGAGCTAATGTCTTAGATATTGTTTCTTTAGTATACATAATCTCTATTCTTCTGCCCACTTGATTGAGAGATCAATTCAGTGTCCACCTAAGGGATGTATTTGCTTAAGTCTCGGAGCCTGGTATATAGGGGTCCTCAATAAATACTCATTTGAGTGAGTCCCTCCGCCTACTTTTTTTTTTTTTTTTGAGAGAGAGAGAAAAAGAGAGGAAGAGATGAGTTGGTGGTGGGGAGAGGGAGACAGAGAATCTTAAGTGGGCTCCATGCCCAGAGCAGAGCCTAACATGTGGCTCGATCTCACCACCCTGAGATCGTGACCTGAGCCAAAATCAAGAGTTGATGCCTAATAGCCTGAACCACACAGGTGCCCCTGAATGAATCTCTCTAAAAGTTAAAATATTTAAGCAGTTGCTGGATGATTCTGATGATTCATTTCTGGGGCGAGAATTAATTCTTAGAGTGGTAGAGTTTCCAATTTGGTACCTTTCTCAAATGACTAATGAAGTAAAAACAATTAAGTACCAGTAGGTGGTTAGACTAATGGGGTGAATGTCTGCTAGTTTGTGCTTGTGTTGCTCCTGGATGGATGGAATCCTCATGAGGCTCTCTTTGGGGTTGCAGATTTTAACGGAGGCACGCAATACTCCTAGTTCTTGGGTTCCACTGCCTTTACCAAATTTGCTTGTGTTTAAGAGCCTTTATGTTTTCATGTAGTCTTGCTGGGTTGTGGTTGAAAAGAATAGCTTTTTGATGTTTTCAGAAGGTAAGATATGAAAGGAAGTATTAAAGGATTTGTCTTCACCTATAAAAATACATATGTTTTGTTCTCCAGTAATCTTGCTATTCAGTGGGTGTGGTAATGTCTAGCTAGCAAACTATATACAAATTGACTGTTTTATTTAGTTGTAGGAAGCCTTTAGAATTTGGCATATAACCTATAGTTGATATTGGGGCTGTATGACAATTTAACAAAATATTAAAAATAGTAGTCCAACAATTCCATGGTGATTTAGCAGAATTAAGGAAGAAATTTTGGGGTGCAGTGGTAGAAAGCTCATGGAGCCCTTCTTCACTGATATTTTATCCAATATTCTCAGATTTCTAATTTCTGAAATGGAATTCTCCCCCTCATTCTTCTGGTGTCCTTTTATTTTAAAAAGGATGTGCTTAAAAAAAAAAAAAAAAGATGTGCTTACTGGTTACACTCACTATTTTCTAAACCCATGATAGTCTTCCAAAAAAAGAAAATTAGGACAATTACTTTTACTTACAGATTTAAATAGTGCTTGCAGATTTTAACATCTCTCCTAAGATATTAAAATCGATGACTACTCCCTATTTCTCCCCTGTATTTCACTGTCAGGCTTCTTCCACAATAAGCCCTGGTTTCCCTTTCTTCATCATTCTACTCATTGCTTAATCACCTGCCAGAGTGATCCTCTTTGTTATCCTTCTGAAAATCTCAAGGACATCAGGAGCCTCCTAATCATGCAGTATTCATTCTTTTTTCTAGATGAAATCATTGATTTTGATGGTCACCCCATTGCAGTATTTCAGTGCTCCCTCTGCCACAAGTCATCTCTGTGGAATGACATAGTTACTGCTTAGCCCTCCGACTGCTGCTTCTTTCTCCCTCTTTCTCCGGTCCTTCAATTTAACAGTGTTTAAGGGTTCCTGACCCCTTGCTTTTTCCTTTTGTTTGATTTCCTGTTAAGACACTTTAATTCTGGTCCATCCACTTTCAGTGTCCATTTAAAGGCAGCGAATTCAGGAAACAAGGCAGAACTTAATGGAGAGGGGCCTGGAGGGGGGTGCATTGCATTTTAGGAAATTTTTACCCCGTGCATGCTGGTGGTTGTGGTTTTTCCTAGACTTCTGAGCTCCAGAACTAGGAGAAGATTCCAATACCTAGGTCCACTAGAGCTACTCTGAATTAGCCTAGAGCCTTAGAGCCAGGTTAGATCTTGTACATCAATCCTCCCTTTGCTTTACATCTGAGATGAGACTTGCTCCCTGGCAGACAGCCCCGAGGAGGGCCAAGAGCTCTCTGAATTATCTATTTGGTCAATATAGTATCTGGATAGACCTGCCCTCCTTCTAGGTTGAAAACACAGGGACCCCTAAATTTATAGCCCACAACATAATGATGCAGGTTAAAGGAAAGAAGTCTCAAGCTGAAGAATCAGAGGAAGAGAGTACATTTGAATATGATTTATTACAGGAAATAGCATACTATTTTGAATAACAGACATCCTACCTTGGGTACAAAGAGGCAGAGAATCTCAGTGAAAGAGCATAAAGCTCAGAGGAAATAACAGTTTGAGGTGGAAAAGAGAACCTGGATGAGCAAAAAATGACAAGGGAAAAAACACAAGTGATATGACAGGATTCAGATTTGCGTTGGAGTATGTAAGGAACAGAATTGACATAAGGGAAAATAGAGCCAATTAGGAGTAGGATAACCGAACAATGGTCTTTTAGAATATAGAGAAAAAGGGCACCGAGATGAGAAGGGCAAATGAGCAGCTGGCTGAAGGCGAGGACTGAGTTTAGAGGTCCACCCTGTGTTAGGATCTGGGAATACTAATGTTTGAATAAGACAGGGTCCCTGTCCTCAGTGTCCTCACAAGCAAGTCGGGTAAATAGAGCAAGGGGAGGCTTCCTGAAAGTTGTCAGATTTGAGTTGTTCTTAGGATGGGTAATACTTGAGCAGGCAAAGGTGAAGGAGCAAAGGCATTCTAAGTATGTGGCGGTTTGGGTAGAGGTAGAGAGGTGGGAGAGTGCACGGTATTCATGTACTATCAAACAGCATCTTTCAGGCATCTTCCATGTGTGAACCCCCCAACTGTAGCAGGAGCAATGAGCAAGACAGAAAGGATCTGTTCTTCTGTGGGATTTATATTCAAGAGGGAGGAAAGCAAATGATGTACAAGGGGAGAAATATGTAAGATAATTTCATATTGTGATATAGCCTATGAATCTGATTGCCAAGGTAGAGCTTAACCCGGGGCAGGAGAACCAGTTCAGGTTAGATGGCTAGGGAAAGCCTCCTCCCTAAGGGGGTGACATTTGAGCTGAGACAGGGATGCTGGGATGAAACCATCCATGCAGAGAGTTGGAAGAGCCTTCTAGAGGAAAGACATAGCAAATGCAAAGGCACCAAAGCTAGGAAATAAATGTTATGCATTGCTAATTTTAAATGCACTTGCAATATGGTGTCTATTATAATAGAAGTATTTTTATCTGATTTTTGCTATTTATTATCCTTTCCTGCTTTTCAGGTTGAGGAGGCATTATACGTGTTCATAAGTGTTTTTCTTTCCTTCTGATATAAAATTCTTACTTTGTTCCCATCGAAGGAACTCTTTAAGAATAAGGCAAAAATTAATTAAACTATTCTTAAAATGTCAAAAAAAAAAAACAACAACAAGAACAACTTATTAAACTTGTCTTGGCCTCAGTTCTCTGATCTGTGACATGAGGGTAATGGTCAGTAACTGTATGCTTGTACATACGGCTGTACACCATCTACCCCTGGAGAGACACAGTGGCGTATCAGCAGGGTCAACCCAAAGCCACAGGATCGACACTGGGCAACTTTCTGCACTTTCAGTTTCACTAAGGGTTTGAGGAAAATTATTTGTAAATAATATGATGCACTAGAACACAAATTTCCCTTGCATTTTTAAGTTTAAAAAGTAAAATGTTAAAGATATGTTCATGCTTTTTCACAGGCCACTTTATTTCTGTACTCATGAAAATGCTTCCATTGTGCACGTCAGTAAAAAAGTTTGAAAAGCATTAATCTAGACCCCGAAGTTTTTCAGCTACAAGTCTGTGATCCACTCTTCTTTTAAAAGTTCTTCATTCTTGAGTTATTTATTGTTAACCTCTTTCCCTCTGTGACTGAATGAATAATCAAATGTCGATTGTTTCATATTGGCTTTAAGGGCGCTCCTTTCAATTCAGAGAAAGAACTTCAAACCAAAGTATTTCTAAGAGTTCTGGATAGTATTAAATATCGTTTGGAGGAGGGAAGAGCACCTTATGGATTATTTGTTGCAAATATTGTTTTACCTCAGAACCGTATACAGATGCCTCATTTTCCAACTGGGTCTCAGAAGAAATATGCTGTCCTTATGATTGGAATTTACATTAAAAATATAATGTATTCAAAAGCATATTTTCTTCTCTCCTGGTTTGGGGTTCAACCAATGGCTTCCAATGATCATATCAGGATATTTTTAATTACAAGTAACAGATAACCCCACATAAACTGGCATAAGCAATAAGCAGAGATACTATCACACATAACCAGAAGCCAGAAGTAGGGTAGTCCCCATTCCATTTTACTAGGATGTCAGCTCTGTTTCCTTCCATGTGTCACCTTTTTTCTCAAGCTGGCTTCTACCGTGGTCACAAGATAATCACCTATACTGGCAGCGGTTGTCCTTAACTGTAGTGAAAGAAAGGGCTTGTTCTCCTCCTAAGACTGAACAGTCTGATTGGTTAACTTGAGTCATATGCTCACCCTTGAGCAATTAATACAAAGGCTAACGAGATGAGCATGGGAACTGTAGGCTATCTGGACTTAGCCTTGGGTCTGGGCATGGGATGGGTTTCCCTTAAGGACTGTGGCTGCCCTAAGAGGGGGAAAAACCTGACTTAAGTCATGGCTCCATTAGGGAAGAGGAAGGAGAAGGTTAGAAGGTGCGTGACACTCCTATAAGGTAGGAGTCTTTAGGGATCCCTGGGTGGTGCAGCGGTTTGGCGCCTGCCTTTGGCCCGGGGCGCGATCCTGGAGACCCGGGATCGAGTCCCATGTCGGGCTCCCGGTGCATGGAGCCTGCTTCTCCCTCTGCCTGTGTCTGTGCCTCTCTCTCTCTCTCTCTGTGACTATCATAAATAAATAAAAAATTTAAAAAAAAAGGTAAGAGTCTTTAGAAATGACTAAAAATCTTTCAGCAAGAAGTTTGGTTTGTTCTTTACTGGTGACAATTGAGTTCTTTTTTTTTTTTTTGACAATCGAGTTCTAAGGAGCATCAGTTTCCTTCCTGTGAACAGAAAAAGAGAGGTCCTGAAATGTCTTAATTAGAAAATATTTATTGGGTTCGCACCATGTTTCAAGAACTGAAATCCATGAGGTAGTCACATAAACACTTAATACTAGTGACAGGAATGGCCAAGAGCACAGGGTCATGTCTTATTGATCTTATTCACCTTTAATCAGTATCTGCTCAATGATAAGCTCTCTGGGAGTGGGAGCTTTTCCTACTGCTTTGCTCCCAGTGAATTCTTCAGCACCTGAGGTACTGCTTGACACGCAGTGAGCATGCCACACATACTTATTGAAATAATGTTTATCAGAACCAAAATCATTAATGATTTCTGAAAGGACAGTGGAGTAGTAGAGCATGTCCAACAGAAGCTTAGTCACATGCTCAAATAGGTGGAAGATTCTCTGTAAGGTAAGAAGCCTGAGGAGGTAAATTAATTCTTTCTCACTTGGAGGGTGTCAGCGTGTAATGAAGAACTTCTGATGCCCAAAGAGCTCTGAGACCTGATGTAATGGAACAAGTTAGGTGATGTCTACGTGGAAGGAAGCATTTTACTTGACAGGAATATTTAGCACAGCACCTCACACCTAGCACATATTCAATAAATAAATAATGAATGAGAGAATGGTGAGCTTTCTAATTAGATTTGGGAAAATAGTATGACTAGATTAAATAGTTCATATCCAACTGTGCCTTCACATTTTTTTTCTTTGCTTTTTGTGGTGTGATTCATGGTAATATTAGCTTTGTTATTTTAATGGAGAGCTGTATTTCTAATGGAAAAATGTAACTTAGTGAAATGTGCTTTGATTCACTATTCCACGTCAAAAGTCTGATTCTTTGGAGCAGAGATGCATAGATTTTGTACCTAACAAAATTGCCTCCTTAGTGTCTGACAGCGAATAACCTCAAGGCCTGCCAACCAAGTATGCAAATTGATGTCTAAAATTATAGAATAGTTTGATGGCATATTTGGAAAGGACTAGAAAGACCGTCTTGGTCCAACCCGTCCCAATCTGGAGATGGAAAACCTGAGCTCGGACAAGCAGGGTGATGGCCTCCTATTTCAGGGCTGGGTCAGGGGTAGAGGTGGAAATAGAACTCAGGTTTCTCTACTGAATTGCACTAGTTTGACCACGTGAGAAATTAGGGATAATGGAGAGCAGCAGGCTTATTTTAAAAGTTTGATTTTAGGTAGTGGCAGGCTTGGAGCTACGGGGGTCTTGCAAGTCCTGAATAGACCTTTATTTTGCTAATGGGCCATTTGGAATAGGAGGGGAAAAAAATTAAAGTAGCAGTCTCCTTAGGTGGTGGAGAACATTATTCCATGTAAAAGACTGCAGTTATTATCAGAGGAACTGGTAACATTGACCGTAAAACACTGAGAAATTTCAACAAAAACTCCTCAGTGACTCCTTGAGAAGAACATTGTGAGGTAATAACTTTGCTAACATTGAGAAAGGAGGCATTCCTTTGAGAATGCTGTTTTATTTGCCTGTGCTTGAATAGAGTCTGTCAATTTGCCTCTTCTCATTATTCCTACATTAATATGTCTAATAAACCTAGTCTATTAATTTATTATAATTCATACTTTCGTGCCATTTCTCTTTATTGTTTAGAAAATTTCTCGTAACAGGTTTGACTGTAACATGTGTGGTTTTCAGGATGTCTTCCGGGTTTAGAAATCCTGACATTCTGTATTCCCTCCATCTGACTTCAGGCAAATGACAACGGACTGTACGTTCATTCACTCTTCTATATAACGTAGAGGGGTAGTGTACTATACTTCTCATACTTGAGAATGTGTTTTTACTGCCTTTTGTCTTTTGCAACAGACTTTGTGTGTCCTGGTGTGTCATCGCTGACCTGACTCCTAGAAGGTTTGAGTAGTTTGCATACTGCTGGGCCATCTGCCCTGACCCCAGTTCATTGGTTCTCGTGCATTCTGTTTCACTTGTGGTCGTTGGTGTGTATGTAGAGATCTTTACGTAGCTATTTAAACAAAATCTCTGACTTGGATCTTTAAAAATCCTTTGGCATTGTTTCTTAGACTCATCTTGTAGTCCTGTGGACTTATTTACTTACATCCTCTTCCTAGAAATTTTATCTGCCCCAAATCTCAACTACTCAAAATCTGTTAGAAAAGCAAGAGTTTCATCACTCTTTTTAAAGTGAAATGTCTCTAATAACATAATTATTTTTTTAAATTTTAAATGAAAAAGTTTCTTATCTTGCTGTATTAATTTTTATCTGGTGACTCTTAGGAACTAAGCATCTGTTTTGTGATACCTCTCAATGTTCTTGCAATTAGTTGGTCCAATTCAAGATCATTGTTCAAATCAGCCAAATTAATTTCTATTCATTCTAAATTTCAATAATTTTGTTTATTTATTTTATTTATTTATTTTTTGCCTAGAGAAGACAAAAGGAATTCAGAGTATGTGATCCTCTCTGTCTGGTAATGGCACAACTCTGGATATATTACACATTATAGATGTGCAGACACATCTATATCTCTCTACCTGCAACGTGGGCTTGATTTATTTTTGAGAGATTTTCACTAGATTTTAAATGGAATTTGTTTAAAGCTATGTGTCAGGCTTTGTGCACTGTCACATATGTGACAGATATGGGGTAGACTTAATTACAATATGAGCTAGCATTGTTTTTCAGTGACTTCTTATGTTCCAAGCATTGTGTTAAAATATGTTAAAAATTTACTTCATTTAATTAACGTTTCGAAAGCTCATGAAGTACAGATATGATAATTTTCTAGATGACGAGTTGAAACTTAGGGTCAGGGATCTGCCCAGCATTTCTCAGCAAGTGGCTGAAATTCCAGTCAGGTCTTTCTGAATCCAGATGTGAGCTTTAAACCTGTATGGACTCATAAAAACACAAGGACATTTGAGGATTGGATACAAGGAGGTGTGCTGGCCCTTACCTGAGGATTTCTACTTTTTTTTTTTCCTAAAGTAAAAAATGAGATCTGCTGAGTATTTGGTAGGGTTAGGAAGAGGATAGGGGTTTGTGGAGAGCTGGGGAGACCCGTTGAGGAGGACGTGTGATGATGGTGGATGCTGAGCTGGGGCAGCAGGTATTCCCAAGGAATCAGCTGATGCTGTGGCCCATGAATTAGTGGTGCTATCAATGTGACAAATAATGTGCAGTGTTCTAAGAAAAATTTCTTAAAAAGGAGTCAAACAACCTAATAATTATTTGTATCAATTAGGATTCATTTCAGCTGCTGATAATAGAAACCTGAAATACTAGACATTTAAGACAGATGTTCGTTTTCTTTTCATGCAAAAAAAGTCTTAAGGTAGGTAGTCAAGGGCTTGTTTGATATCTGCACAGTCATCTGTGGCTCTGCTGTTTCCATCTTTTTGTTCCACCTTCCTAGGCCAGGCTTCCTGTCTCATCTTCACAAGGTAACTGCTGGGGTGCTGGCCATCAGGCCTGTATTCCAGGTGGGAGTGGGGGCAAACGCCGCCAGCGGATTCAGCCTCTCTGTAGCATTCTCCCAGAGGCCTGTCAATGACTTCTCGAATATTTAGTTACTCTTAAATACAAGGGAGTTTGGAAATTACAGTGGCTTTTTTGTTGTTGTTCATTTGTTTGATTTCAACCCAGGCACATAGCTGCCTATAATAATGTAGGGACCCGCTTTTAAAGAAAAAATGAAACGGGGTATTGAATAGATAGTTGCAGTCCCTGCAACACCTTTCTATTCCCAAATCCTCTGTCATAACCTTCAACGTTTGGGAATCTTAGATGAAAATTAGACATTAAAAAAATAAAAAAGAGAAAATTAGACATCAGATGAGTACGTTGTGGAATTCCCTCACAAGGTTAGACTCTAAATAGACACCACTGTTTTCTACTCTAAAATGACTTAAAAACGTGGAGTCATGATTTTAAAGAGGGTGGGTGCAAAAAGGCAAAATAAAAAAAAAAAAAGAGAGAGAGACACTTCCTCATTCCCCCCCAGGGCAAGGCTTGCACCATATAAATTGTTGTGGGGTTGATGTGGTTCTAGAGGCAGGAAGCTGTGTGTGTTAAAAAAGTGTTTACTGCTGATTGCTCTGTGTACTTATTAATTGGTTTTCTCCATTCATTCCCAAAGAGCTTTCACAGTTCTTGGTTCTTCTTGTAAGCAGTTGGTTTCTAAATGAAATATAAATCAGCTACACCCTTTATAAAAAGATACAATAGAAGAAACATGTTTGAAACAAACGTAATTTGTTTCATATTAATAATTTTCTGTATTTCTGTTCTTGGACGCAGTGGTGCTTTTTTCTGATTCTCTTTCCTTTCAGTGGTAAGCAAGTGGAGAAATTAGCAGGAGCTTCTGTAGCTGCTTTATGGCAACAAAGGGAAGAAATTAAAGATGGCCCGAAATTATAAGGATCTGTAGAGGAGGACATTTCAGAGCCTAGCAAAAAAGATAATACCTTCAGATCTATAGAATTGATTCTTCCAATATTTAAGTGCCTCCAGATCAAGCTTCCAGTTTCCCTGGGTGGTTTTAAGCAGATTCAGATTAATGATTTGTGTTTTCACTTTGGTTCTTTGCTGGTTGATGTTTGAGTCAGTGTTACATCTTGCCCCCAGGGTACAAATGACTGAGGGCACAGGTGAGCTACCTGTAGGGTCCACAATGTGCTGATCAGATTAGGATGGGGATGGGATGATAAGTTCAGCTGGGAATTAGAAACAAAGAGCAAGGTGCAGGAAATTGCTCAGGAGACTGGCCGGAAGGTAGCTCAGATGCCTTCAAATGATCCAGATGGTTGTTTTTGTTATTCTGTATTGATATGTCATTACTTAGGAGCCGGGAGCAATCCTCTTTCCCAGTACTTGGCATGGAATCTTGCATAGGGCTTTAAGCAGTTGACACATCTTGGGTAGTTTTCTTGGATATTTCATTTGCCTCCCAGGATGGCATATCAAGTCGGAGGCTATCACAGCATTTTCTTTGCTGTTATAAACAGTTGTCTGGGCTGAAAGGCTTCTTGAGCACATCTATTATTTCCCTGGGGTGGGAAGTGATGTCTGATGATTGGTAACAAAGGCTCACGTATCACCTGCCTTTAACAGTAACGTCAGGGCATCTCATTTCCCAGTAGTGCAACTTTAATTTCCTGTCATCTGGATAGCTGTATTCAGAGGCCAGGTTGCCCCATCCCAAATGAAAGAGAGTGACAGGAAGCATCCTCTCCTCATGTTACAGTTTGCCAGAAGGCACTCAGAAGTCCTTTTATGCCTTATTCCAAATGAGTGGATTTCACCAATGCATTTTCATTATTTGGTGGCGAGATAGGGGTGCTAGGGAGGTAGAGACTTGTTACATTCAAAATCAGTGGGTCTCTCAGCAGCGCAGCAGATACGGTCTTCGTGGTAAGGTGAGAAGATGTGAAGAGCAGTTGAATGGGATCAGAATGTCCAGAAGTTAATGCTCAAGTAAAGAAAAGGTGAAGAAGAAGCTGAATAGAGATCCTCCAATGTCATGAAATTCTAAGGAAAGTGTTTTGTGGTCCAGGCCTGATTAAGGCTCATCATGTCCATTGGTAACTAAACTATGTATTAATTACATAATTTCTTTTTTCTGGAATCATGGGCATATAGGACTATGCGTGGTAAATGATAGGGCGGTGCCTTCTGAACGAGACGCTAAAATATCTCCCTAGTCCCTGTGTGTCTTCCATCATTTCCCTGATGATACTTTCCACTCTGGACAACTTTTCTTGGTACCTTTGAGAGTCACTGGGTGGTGCTGAGTGCTCTTTTGAGCTTTGGGGACACAAACATGATGTGTGCTTTGTCATTGTGAGTGTGGCTTTTTGTTGTTGTTTTTAAGCTACTTTCAGTTGCTTGGGGGAGATAGAAGCACATGTTTGGGTGTAATCAAGGGGTCATGCTGTTGAGGAGGAAGGACTAGGATGGATGCAAAAGAGTGACTGCAGTAGTAGCCACGGGGCATGGAGCTAAGTAAGTAGGAGGGTGACAATATGAGAAAAGTGAAAAGTAAGTTTAACATACTGTGTTGCTGTAGGTGGAAGAGACCACTGTTCAATAATGCAGGACAAAGGTGATGTTAATATCTAATACAGGTCAGTCAAACTCTGGCATGTTTCATAGATTATTTTTTTTCTTGCCTTGTCCTAATTATTGATAAGCTTTATGGGTTTTATGATTCAAAATAATTTAAATTGTTAAAAATAGATGCAATCACAACCTGTTCTATGATAAATGTTCTTGATATATCTATAAAATATCATCTCCTTTGTGTTTATATTATTGATAATTTTTCCTTTTCTAGTATTTCTTTTTAATGGATATTTTTAAAAAGATATTATTTATTTATTCATGAGAGACAGAGGGTGGGGGGCAGAGACACAGGCAGAGGGAAAAGCAGGCCCCATGCAGGGAGCCCAACGTGCGATTCGATCCTGGGTCTCCAGGATCACGCCTCGGGCTGGCTGAAGGCGGCGCTAAACCCCTGAGCCACCTGGGCTGCCCTGCTTTTCTAGTATTTCTAATTAATATGCATTTCTTGATGAATTTACATATTATATTCAATATACAAATAAATATTTCCATCTAGAAGTATTTTAGCTTTACCAAGGTAAAAATTTACCTAAGGTAAAGTTTTTGTATGTAAGATCTAAAAAAGAATCTGTAATATCTTCTTAACACACTGACAGCTCTTTTGTTTATTCAGATGTCTACTGTAGTCTATTTTAGTGGAGAGGTGAGTCAACATTATACACTGTGACACTCGTTTCTGGCTTACTTCACTTCCTTATGCCTCTCATTGCAATGGATAATTGAGGTAATTATTTGGGGGCAATTCAAGCCCCAAACCAAATTCTTGCTTCATTTCACTGGTGTCATTGAGGTGCCTCCCTTTATATCATTAGGACACAGACGACAGTCTATTATGTAAGCTAAAATAAAAGAGAATGACGTAATGATAAGTGCAAACAAGTTCCTGTGTAGTCTGGAAAAGAAAAAAGTTGTTGCAGAGAAAGAATTTACAATTTTTCTCCAGCAACTGCCTAGAGGGCAGGTGTTCTGATTGTTAATGAGTCATCTTGCTCTTTATCCAAAAGTATCCCCAAGATAGAGAAGGGTTAGCTCATTGGGCTGCACCATTCAGATTCCCTAAGGAGTATCATAATCTTTGCTCTCTTTTGTTGTCACTAAGCCAGCTGTCAATTGCTAACTTTGCATGTGAACACCCTCCCTCCTGCTACCCCAGCCTTCAGCTCCCAGGAAGGACACTTCCATACAGACATATCCCTAGTTCTTGGGTCAAATAAAATCTTCCACTTAAATAATTGATGATTTGAGACTTCAATAGGTTTCTTTTTCATTAGATTATTGTGAATCCATTATACCTGTTAACAGCCTCAGGGAACCAAATACAGCTGCTTTTCTGAAACTGCAGATAAGTCAGATTATGGTGATGACAAAGGCAGTGCCCCCCTGAGAGCCTGAAGCCCCAGTGGCCTTCTGGCCTCACCCCTTCCTGAACCATCCATGGTGGACGTTCAATATGTGCGTTATTGTTTCTTACATGTGTTAAGGTTATTCCAAAAACCTTAAAGAAAATTTAAATTAGATTCTATGACATTTGTATTAATTTATTCATGTATACTTACTTTTCATTTTACATTTTTATAAACCATCTTTACCTTATAGCATTAATGATATTTTGGGAATTTGGGGGAGAAATTGCCAAATGAAGACTGATATTTGAATCGAGGCTTAACATTTTCTTTTAGTTGATCTTGGTGATAGCACTCTTTTATTGCAAACTCTCACAATATATGAGAAAGAAAGGATCATTTTTCTGCTTGAGAAGAAAACTTATTCCTGCTGATAAGGCTTTTCTGAATAATTTAGAATTTAATTGTTGTTTGGAGACATATTAATCCTCTAAAACTCTGAAATTGGAGAGAATTAGGGGAAAAAGGGAGCACATTTTGCCAAGCATTATTCTGGATGTTTCTGTGAGGGTGTTTGGATGAGAGTAACATTTAAATCACTGAAAAGAGTAAAGCAGGTTGCTTTTCCTCTTGTGGGTGGGTCTCAATCAAATCAGTTGAAGGCCTGAATAGAACAGAAAATCTGACTCTCCCAGGAGAAAGAGGGAACTTTCTGCACTTGACTGGCTTTTTTTTTTTTTTTAAAGAGAGAGAAAGCATAGGCTTAGTTGGGGATAGGGTGGGAATAGAAGATGGGTCAGAGGGAGAAAGAATCTTAAGCATGTAGGGCATGGAGCCTGGTCAGACTTGATCCCACCACCCTGAAATCATAACCTGAACTGAAATCGAGAGTCAGATGTTTAACCAACTGAGCCACCCAGTCACCCTCCACTTGACTGCCTTTGAAATGGGACATCAGCTTTTTCCTGCCTTGGACTCAAACAGAAACTTTAGCTCTTACTAGGTCATTCATGAGCCTGCTGGTCTTTGGACTAGAACTACACTATCAGCTCTTTTGGGTCTCTGCCTTCCCGACTCACCTTGCAGATCTTGGGAATTGTCACCTTCCATACTCATGTGAGGCAATTCCTTATAATAAATATTCCTCTTTAGGGATGGACTTCTGGGGAAGATAGCAGAGTAAGAGAGGATCCTGAGCTCACTTCATCCCATGGAAACAACTAGATAACACCCATATCAATGTAAATAACCCAGAAAATGACCTGAAGACTCACAGAACAGACTTCACAGTCAATTGGAAAGAAGAGGCCATACTGAAGAGGGTGGGAAGGGCAGAGATGTGGTTGGGACCTTCAGGACTAGCCTTGGGAGGGAGGGACTAGCTGGCCTGGAGAGGAGAGAGGAGCAGATCCCTATGCCAAGCACTCCAGGCACAGGGGCCCCACACAGGAAAGATGAATCCCCATAACATTTAGCTTTGAAAACCTGAGGGGCCTAACAATCAGTGGGGCTTAACACTTGGAACCTTAAAAATCAGAGGGCTGGCCTCTGGGAGAGCCTGGAGGGTAGAGTTCTTGCCTTTGAAGAGATGGCACAACAAACAACCCCACTGAGATAAAGCATAGAAGCAGCAGTTTGAAAAACACCTGTGGTATATAGAGATTTATTTACTAATCTCAGAGCAAGTGCTGGAGGGAGGGGGGCAGGAATCTTTGAGAGATATCTCTCAGAACAAAAGAACTGGCAGGCACCGATTCCCCCCCTCTAACCCCAGCCTAGATACATGGACACCTGTGGGAACTAGCTCAGCACCAATACTCTACCCAGCCAGCTAACAGCATGCCCCTCTCCCAAGCACTTTTGTGGATTTGCCCCCTCCAACCTGGCCAGCACGGCAGTTTTCCCAGGTGTGCCTACAGGTTGCCACCCAAAGTGGACTGGCATGGACCTTGCTGGTACTGTGCACCCTGCCCCTACATTCTTTGGACCTGCCTCCTCCAATATGCCCTTGGTTAAAACCCATTCAGAGTAGTGCCACCAGCTTGACAGTGCGCAAGCATCCCAGCAAGGGCCAGTGCCACTCCAAAGTGACTCCTGCTCTGAGAAGAGGGGAAGATACCCAAACAGACCAGTCCAACTCTGGCTTTAGCAGTGTGCTAAGGGCAGACATTGGGTCTGACTGCAGGCCCTGCACATAAATGAAAGCTTCTCAGGAGAAACCCAGGGAGAGCACCCTGCAGTTCAGTGCTGCTGTATCCCTGACAAAACACATGGTCTGACTCAACTCAAGCCCAAGGTTAGTCCCAGACTGACCCACTGACAGTACAGGGACCAAACCCTGCTTATAGCAGACAAAGAGAGCCATTGAAGCTGACCAGACTGAGGGCAAACATGGCTTAGCCACAATAGTAGGGTGCATGCAACACACAGAAGATATACCCCTAAGTGCCAGGTTCTGGTGAACAGGAGACATTGCACTGCAGGTCTCTACAAGACTTCTTCTTCATAAGGCTCCTACTTTCAAGAGCAGGAGATATTGTTGACTTTCCTAACACAGAAATAGACAGAAAATTAGACAAAATGAGGAGTCAGGTGAGTATGTCCCAAATGAAAGAACAGGGTAAAAATCCCAGCAAGAGAGCTAAATGAAATGGAGATAAGTAATATACCCAATAGAGAATTTAAAGTAGTGGTCATAAAGATATTCACTGGATTTGAGAAAAAAAATGGAGGACCTCCGTGAGACCTCAACAAGGAGATAGAAAGCATAAAAAAAGAACCAATCAGGGATGAAGACCTCAATAACTGAAATTTAAAATACACAAGAGGGAATAAATAATAGGCTAGGAGAAGCAGAAGAATAGATCGGTGACATGGAAGACAGAGTAGTGCAAAGCAATCAAACCAAATGAGAGAAAAAGATAATACATGAAAATAGGCAAGGGAACTCAGCAACACCATCAAATGTAAAAACATTCACGTTATAGGGATGCCAGGAGAAGAGGGAGAAAAGAGGGCAGAAAATTTATTTGAAGAAATAATAGCTGAAAAATGTTGAAGCTAGAAAGAAAACAAATCCAGATCCAGGAGGCACAGAGAGCCCTCAACAAAATCAACAAAAGCAGATCCACATTAAGACACACAGTAATTAAAATGGCAAAAAGTAGTGATAAAGAGTATTTTAAAAGCAGCAAAAGAAAAGAAAACAGTTACATACCAGGAAACCCCATAAGGCTGTCAGCTGATTTTTCAGCAGAAACTATTCAGGCTAGGAGGAGTGACATGATATATTCAAAATGCTGAAAGAAAAAAAAAAAAACCTGCAACCAAGAATACTCTATCCAGTAAGGCTATGGTTCGGAATAGAAGGAGAGAGAAAAAGTTTCCTGACCAACAAAAGTTAAAGGATTTCATGACCACTAAACCAGCTGTACAAGAAATGTTAATGACAACTCTTTGAGTGAAAAGAAAAGACCCTAAGTAGGAGTAAGAAAAATAGGAAGCACAAAAGCAGTAAAGTTAAGGATTGACAAAATAAAAGGATGTAAAAAAATGACACCATATACCTGAAACTTGACGGAGGAGGGGGTAAAGGATGAGTTCAAACTTAAGTGACCATCAATTTTATATAGGCTGTTATATGCATAAGATATTACATATGAACCTAATAGTTACCATAAATAAAAAACCAGCAATATATATGCAAAAAATGAAGAGAAAGGAATCCAAGTATATCACTAAAGAAAGTCAGAAAAAACATTCAAGAGAGCAAGTGAAGAAAGGAATAGAGGACTACAAAAACAACCACAAAACAAGTGACAAAATG
The DNA here is from genome assembly GCF_018345385.1 of Vulpes lagopus. Lineage (NCBI taxonomy): Eukaryota > Metazoa > Chordata > Mammalia > Carnivora > Canidae > Vulpes > Vulpes lagopus. The sequence goes on from NC_054828.1 coordinate 60,244,669, forward strand.
GCAAAAAGTACATATCCATCAATGATTACTTTGAATGTAAATGGGCTAAATGCTCAATCAAAAGACATAAGATGATGTAGTGGATAAAAAAGCAAGACCTAAAAGAAAAAAAAAAAGCAAGACCTATCTTTATGCTACCTACAACAGACTCATTTCAGACCTAGAGACACATGCAGATTAAAAATGAAGGGATGGAAAAGAATTTATCATGCAAATAGAAGTGAAAAGAAAGCCAAGGTAGTAATAGTTACATTGTACAAAATAGACTTTAAAACAAATACTGTAACAAGAGATAAGGAAAGACTATATAATCATGAAGGGACCAAACCAACAGGAAGATACAACAATTGTAAATATTTATGTACTCAAGATGGGAGCACCCAAATACATAAAGCAGCTGATAAAAAACAAAGGAAGCAAATGATAGTAATACAGTAATAGTTGGAGACTTTAACACACTGTTTTTATCAATGGATAGATAATCCAAACAGAAAACAAGGAAACAGTGGCTTTGAATGACACATTGGACCAGATGGATCTAACAGGTATATTCAAAACATCCCATCCTAAAACACAGAATACACATTCCTTTTAAGTGTACTTGGAGCTTTCTCCAGAATAGATCACATGTTAGGCTGCAAAACAAGTCTCAACAAATTCAAAAAGTTTGAAGTCATACGATGCATTTTTCTGACAATAATTCTTTGAAACTAGAAATCAACCAGTAGAAAAAATCTGGAAAGAACACAAGTACATGGAAATTAAATAACATGCTACTAAACAATGGGTAGGTCAACCAAGAAATCAAAAAGGAAATAAAAATATAAGGAGACAAATGACAATGAAAACACAACAGTCCAGAATCTTTCAGACGCAGTAAAAGCTGTTTTAAGATGGAAGTTTATAGCACACAGGCCTACTTCAAGGAGCAAGAATAATCTCAAACAACCTAACCTTATGCCTAAAGGAGCTAGAAAAAGAACAAAAAAAAACAAAACTAGTAGAAGGAAGGGAATAATGAAAATTAAAGCAAAAATAAATGAAACAAACAAAAACCAATAGAACAGATCAATGAAACCAGGAGCTGATTCTTTGAAAATATCAACAAAATTGATAAACTTGTCCGAGAGAGAGAGAGAGAGAGAGGACTCAAACAAAATCAGAAATGAAAGTGGAGAAATGACAACCAACACCACAGAAATACAAAGGATTATGAAATCACATGCCAACAAGTTGGACTTTATAAAAGAAATGAATAAATTCCTGGAAACATGTAAGTTCCCAAAACTGAGGAAGAAATAGAAAATTTGAACAGACCAAGTACCAGCAATGAAATTGAATCAGTCATCAAAAACTCCCAATCAACAAAAGTCTAAGGTCAGACAGCTTCACAGGTGAATTCTACCAAACATTTAAAGAAGAGTTAATACTTGTTCTTCTCAAACTATTCCAAAAAATAGAACAGGAAGGAAAGCTTCCAAATTCATCCTATGAGGCCCTGATATCAAACCCAGACAAAGATACTACAAAAAAGGGGAGTCATAGGCCAATATCTCTGATGAACAGAGATGAAAAAATCCTCAGCAAAACATTAACAAATCATATGTAATAATACATTTAAAAAATCATTCACCACGATCAAATAGGATTTATTCCTGGGATGCAAGGGCAGTTCAGTATTCACAAATCATTAACATGATACATCACATCAACAAAAGAAAGAATAAAAACCATATGATCATTTAAATAGATATAAAAAAAGGCATTTGATAAAATACAGCATCCATTCATGATAAAAACTCTCAACAAAGTAGAGGGAACACACCTCAACATCATAAAGGCCATATATGAAAAACCCACAGCTCACATCATACTCAGTTGTGAAAACCTGAGAGCTTTTCCCATTAGATCAGGAACAAGACAAGGATGTCTACTCTTACCACTATTATTCAATAGAGTATTGAAAGTCCTAGCCACAGCAATCAGATAAGAAAAAGGAAAAAAAAAAAAGGCATCCAAATTGGTAAGGAAGAAAGAAGTCAAACTTTCACTATTTGCAGATGACATAATATTATGCATAGAAATCCTAAACACTCCACCAAAAAACTACTAGAACTGATAAATGACTTCAGTAAGATTGCAGCATACAAAATCAATATACAGAAACTCATTATATTTCTATACACCAGTGATGGAGTAGCCGAAAGAGAAATTAAGAAAATGATCCCATTTACAGTTGCTTTCAAAATAGTAAAATAACCAAGAATAAACAACCAGGGAGGTGAAAGACCTGTATTTTGAGAACTAGAGAATATTAATGAAAGCAATTGAAGACACCACAATCAAATGAAAAGACATTCTATATTCATAGGTTGGAATAACAAATATTGTTATAATATCTATTCTATTCAAAGCAATCTATAGATATAAGGCAATCCCTACAAAAATATCAACAAAATTTTTCACAGAACCATAACAAATAATTGTACAATTTGCATGGAACCACAAAAGATCCCAAATAGCCAACACTAGCATGAAAAAGAAGAAGAAAACTGGAAGTGTCACTATCCCAGATATCAAGGTATACTACAAAGGTGTAGTAATCAAAACAATATGGTACTGACACAGAAACAGACACATAGATCAATGGAAAAGAATAGAGTGCAGAAATAAACCCATGATCATATGGTCAATTAATCTCCAACAAAGGAGGCAAGAATATGCAATGGGAAAAAGGCACTCTCATCAACAAATGGTGTTGGGAAAACTGGACAGCTACATGAAAAGAATGAACTGGACTACCTTATTACGCCATACACAAAAATAAATTCAAAATGGATTAACAACCTAAATGTGAGGCTTGAAACCATAAAAATCCCAGAAGAGAGCACAGGCTATAATTTCTCTGACATCAGCCAGAGTAACATCTTTCTAGCGTATGTCTTCTGAGGCTTGGGAAAAATAAACTACTGGAAGGACATCAAAATAAAAAGCTTCTGCACAGCAAAGGAAACAACCAACAAAACCAAAAGACCTCCTGAATGGGAGAAGATTTTTGCATATGAAGATTTTTGCATTTTGTATCTGATAAAGGGTTAGTATCCAAAATATATAAAGAACTTATGCAACCAACAGCCAAAACCCAAGTAGTTGAATTACAAAATGGGCAGAAGACATGAACAGATATTTTTCCAAAGAAGGCATATGGATGAAAAAAAAAAAAAAGAAGAAGGCATATGGATGGCCAACAGACACATGAAAAGGTGCTCAACATCTCTCACCATCAGGAAATGTAAATCAAAATCACAGTGAGAGATCACCTCACATCTATCAGAATGGCTAAATTCAACACCCCAAGAAACAAGTGTTGGTGAGGATGGGGAGGAAAAGGAACCTCTTTGCACTGCTGTTGGGAATGCAAACTGGTGCAGCCACTGTGAGAAACAGTTTAGAGGTTCCTCAAAACATTAGAAATAGAACTACCCTATGATTCCGTTATTACACTACCGTATGTTTACTGTATATTTACCCAAATTATGGAAACAGTGATTCAAAAAGATACCTTGCACCTTTCTATTTATTGTAGCAGTATTTATAATAGCAAATTATGGAAGCCACCTATCGGTTGGTGAATGGATAAAGAAGATGTGTGTGTGTGTGTGTGTGTGTGTGTGTATGGAACAGAATATTATTCAGCCATAAGAAAGAATGAAATCTTGCCATTTGCAACAACATGGATGGATCTAGAGGATATTATGCTAAGTGAAATAAGTCAGTCAGAGAAAGACAAATACCAAAGGACTTCACTCCTGTGTGGAATTTAAGAAACAACAAATGAATAAAGAAAAAAAGAGAGGGGGGAGGGGTGAAATAGGTAAAGGGTACACTTATCATGTGAGCACTGAGTTATGTACAGAATTGTTGAATCCCTGTATTGTACACCTGAAACCAATATAACAATGCATGTAAACTATACTGGCATTAAAATTAAAAAATATGTTTTTCTCTCTATTTAGATGTCCTGTCTATTTATCTACCTACCTATGTCTTTATCCACATTCTATTGGTTCTGTTTCTCTCGAGAACTGTGACTAATGCAGTTGGACTAAGTAGTTTTGATTCATAGATATAAACACAGAGATGATAGAATGCAATTATTTTGAAAATTACAAACACCAGAGGGAACATTACACAAAATAACTTAATTTGTCCAGTTTCATGGTTTTCTGGAATATCTGATTTAAAAAGAACGATGCTGAGAAAACGGGGGAAATTGAAATAATGTTTTAAAAGTGGCTTAGAATGTTCTTTAAAATGTCTAGGGTTTGAAATTGCTGCAGTAGTTTTCCCCTCTGGCATATTTTAGGTATGGGATAAATAATGATTAAGATGAAGCATTACATTTGGCATGTGATGAAAGGAAATCCTGTCTTTACCTTTTGATTATCAATTAATTCATGCTTTAATTATATTTTCATGAAAATATACATCTGTAAACCCCAATTTATGCTTGATATGCATCAAACCCCAATTTATGCTTGATATGCATCATAGTTTTACCATACACAATTAAGAATAGGTCCTCTTTGACAAGATGTTTTCCCTTCCTAGTTCTTCTGATACTCAGCAATGACTTTTTGGATTAAGCAAAGTGGTTTCGCCATGTTTGGAAAACAACATTTTGCTCTGCAGAATGGACTGTGTTTGAAATCATGTTTTAGGCAGGTGTAGAGATCATTGGTTACTGGGTTTTGTTGATTTTGTTGTTGACTGAGAAGCCGCATGTGAATGTGTTCAAATTAGGAGTATGATCGTAAAAATATGGAAAGGTTGAAAATAAGCATAGATCAAACATGAGATGAAGAACTTGAAAATATTCTTTAAGTGTATGGGATATAATTTTAAGATTATGGACTGAGGAAACCCTCCCCACATTAAATTTTGTAAATATTTTGAATGTGCTACCAGTTACTTCAAAATACGTCTCAAAACTTGGAGCATTTGTCAGGAAAAGCTACTTTCTAGCCTTAATAAATAAGCAAAAAAATCCATTCTGATTTATTATATAAAGAGGCATTCCTAGCACGGTGTGATGTATATGTTATACCAGTTTAACATAGCAACAGAAATACAAGTGATCTCTTCAGAATATTAGGCCTCCATGTAAAGTAGATGCCTCTTGATCCTAGGCCAAAGGGCATAGTTTAAGAAACTGTAAGTATTTTATGTTAAGGTTTTTTTTCTACCCCAAAATCTTCAGTTCCTAGATTTTTCTTGACTGTTTTTCCTGATGCAGGCTCCCTTCACATTTGCACAAAAAAGAACAAAGATCTAAAAACTTTTTTTAATCCCCTAAGAAACTTGTTGGAATGTAAGAGTTTGATGTATGTGCATTTTGCTTTTTTAAAAAACATAGTGCTTCTAATACTTTTTATTTGAAAAAAAAATTTTTTTTTTAAACATGAAAGGCCCTTTATGGTACATTGGCAGCCTCTGAAGGGGGTTGCTGGAAGGCGAAGAGCTGAGACTGGTGTCTGTACAAAATCAGGACTTCCCCGGAGAGTGGAACTGTACGTGTCTAAACCTGAAGAGTTATAAGCTGTGTGTGGGTGGAGGGGAGCGTGAACCCAAGGGTTCTCTCACTCAGATTCCCAAACAGGAGCATTTCAGCCCCTTCCGGCTCCCTGCTGAGGACTCCAGCCCCAGACAGCAGATGCTCAGACGTCTCCTAGTTACCTGTACGGGCCAGAACCTTACAGGTCATGTAGGATGCTTGGTCTTTTAATTGTGAATTTTTACCATCAGTTCACTTGCTGTTTTCCCGTTTACCAGGCTTTCTTACAAGGTTGTTTTGCATAGTGAGCAGAGGTGGGGGTACTTAGGGCTCATGAGGACCACGCTGCACTAACCTGAGTGTGCCTGTGAGTGCCTCTGTGCCGGTGCCCTGTGGTAAGCCAAAGTTCAGGGTGTCCGGAACTCACCTGCCCTTCCTGCATGGAGCTTGCTTAGGTGTCTCTGGCCCCACCCACCAGGGCCTTGCAAACAGCTCCCAGGAGGAGTGCTCTGGACCCTGCCTCTCACTTCGCTTCCAGTTTCAATGGAATGTTCACAGGTGCAGAGCCACCTGAAGGTAGAGCTGTGTTTTCTTCTTCGTCTCAACCCGGTGCCTAGTGTGGTGCCTGGCCCCCTGATTTGTCTAGGGAGCCTGATCAGGGAACGGTCCTGAGGAAAGTTCAGGCTTGAGGCCTTGCCCCATCCTAGCTCATTCCACTTGCTAACATACCCATCCTTCTCATGGGGCGAAAGCCCTCTGGGGAGAAGCTTCCCAGTTGGGAGATCCGCACCGTGCCCAGAACCTGCCTGGGTGATGCTCACAGTGACCAACCGTGGCAGGCACCGGCTGCTCTGTCCCACTGCTGGTGGACTCCCTACGCCTAAAGTATGCTGAGAACATGGGCTCAGTGTGATTTTTTTTTTTTTCAAGAGAGAGAGAACATGGGGGAGGGGGAGGAAGAGGAGCAGAAAGGGGGGGAGGGGGAGGAAGAGGAGCAGAAAGGGAGGGAGGGGAAAGAATCTCAAAACAGATTTGGCGCTGAGCAGAGAGCCCAGTGCGGGGCTCGATCTCACGACCCTGAGACCATGAGCTGAAATCAAGAGTCAGTTGCTTAACTGGCTGAGCCACCCCAGTGCCCTGGACTCTGCGTGATTCTTACTCTTTCTGTCTTATTCTTCGTTGTCACAACATACTCCTTTTCTCTTCTAAAGCTAGCTGTCTCCCTGTCTAGACATCCCACTCCCTTCCATCTGCAGATGGCTTTATGTGGGAAGCCCACGGACTTTCCACCGAGAGCTTCCCCAGGATGCATAGGTAATTAAGCCAGTCTAACTCTTGAGGTGTTACTCCTGCTAGTAGGCATTTGCCAACTACGGAAGCCTTTGCCAAAATGAAAATGACAGTATTTTTCCTCTTTTAGTGAATTGTTTGCGGTGTTTACTCTTTTCAGTGGGCAAGATTCTTTATTTGGAGCATGTCAGGACGAGCATCTCAAAAACAAGGTTCTGGTCTGCCAAGCTTCCTGTCCGATTTTCTTGTCATTTGCCTACAGGGGCCCTGGATTTTAAAATTCCCTCAAGATCAGGTAAATTGAGAGGTACAAAACCAGGCCATCCAGAGGCATGATTCATGGCTCATGAAATAGGAAATCTTATTTCTTGCTCAGCTTTCGTCTGAATTTAATTCAGCCTTCTGATGAGACCTTCTCCTGCCAAGGTGCATGCGGAGTCTTTGGTTTCCAGGTCTCTGGGTCATGATCTTTATTTCCTCTGTGACCCCTCCAAAGCTCCTATCGGGGAAAAATTGGGACAGACAGGAGTATCCCAAGGGCAGTTCTTAATACAGTCAGTTCTTACGTACCAAGACATGATACACTAGTTCATCAGTTGTGTGGCTTGCTGGATCCATTGACAAATTCCAAGATTTGATAATGATTTCCTTTTTCATGCAGTTTAAAGCTGATTCTAATTTATTACTTTAATTCTGCTCATTGCTTTATGATATCTCTTCTCAGATGGAAAGAGAACTAGAAATAGCCAGTCTGCTGTGGTCATAGTTGATGTGTTAGTAAAAGTTTTGATAATTAACAATTATATCAATATCTACATCACATCCGTTAGCGAATTAGCAGACAAGATGATGATGCAAATAAAACTTGCAACAACATGATTCACACTTATTATAGTTTGAAAATCTATAAATTCTATGTACTCTAACTTGAAACAGTGAATATATTCTTATGCTTGTTCTTCAATAATGCATGTCTTTTGCTTAATTAACATCACCTGTGGAATAGCATTTGGGAAGAGACTCATGTTTAAAAAAAATATTTGAGATGAAAGTGAGTATATTTATTCACTTTTCCCCACAAATAGAGACAAAAATTTGAGGACTTTTAAATTGTAGCTTCCTGACCCATATGCCCATGAAATACTTTGATAAACACTATGGCTTCGGGAGCCTGGGTGGCTCAGTCGGTTAAGCATCCACCTGTTAGCTTCGGCTCAGGTCATGATCTCATGGGTCATGAGATCGATCCCGGATTTAATCCCTGAGTCAGGCTTCATGCTCAGTGGGGAGTCTGCTTCAAGATTCTCCCCTCTGCCTGTCTCCTCTCTCTCTCTCTCTCTTTCTCTCAAATAAATAAATCTTAAAAAGACACTAGGGCAAAAATTCTCTCTCACTCACTCTCAGTTGATTTCATCACAATTTAGTTTTGCCAAAAACAGATTGGGTTTTACAACATGCTGTGCTGCATGTGAATCTCATCTGTCATTGGTTAAGCAGGAATGGCCATAATACCAATCTCACAGGACTGGCATGAGAATTTAATGACCTGAATATACCATGACCTACAGTACAGTAGGTGTTGGCTATTATCAGTCTCGAGCCCAAGCTAGTAATGATTCTTCAAAATCAGTATTTTTCTTCTTTTCTTGATGACAGGAATGAACAGGAATTATCTACTAACAGACTAGATCTTAATACCCAATGATAGAAGCAGTATAAAATTTGAATGTCCTTCCGGTGTAATTTATCTTACTATCACAACTTTCAGATTCATTATTTAAATGACCTTCTGACATAATTGAGTAGAAAAACATTCCTCTTTGGGCTGACAACTCTGAATTTCCCTCTCCAGCCCTAGGAACAGTTGATCTCTGTTGTCACATCATTCTCCAAAGGAGCAGCTTTACATAATCTGTGCCAGAGCTATTGTTATGTTGTTAATAATTCTCCAACAATGATAAGCATTGCCTGCCTGAAACCTGATTTGTTCAGTTGCTGGGGAGCATATTTTAAGATTCATTTTGTGTGGAAGATGTTTGAGGAGTTGCTGATGACCAAACATTTTATTGGAACAGCATTGATTTGGGGGGTGGGGAGCTGAGGTGGGGATCCCCGTTTCCTAAAATATGGCTCATGGCATTTCTGGTGGTACTTGCCGAACTACGTTCAATGGCACGTTAGTCTTACAAGATGCTCCGAGAGGTGGTCTCCCTGTAGTCAGTCAACTGCACCCACTTTGGGAGGTCCACGCTGCACGTTAGCTAATGAAAAGCTCTGAGAAGTCTTGGAACAAAGAAACACTTGGAGAAACAATCGTCTTTGGTACAGTACTTTGAACTTTCAAACAAGTGGGTTTTCCAAGTACTTGAGGGGCTCTCCAGCTGTGTCTTGAGGCCACTTTTGGTCCTAGATGCTGCTGTGGCTGACCTGTGTGGCCATGGGGTGATCCTCTACCCAGGCAAGGATTAGGAACAGCTTTCCAGCTTTGGTAATGGGATGTTAACTTTGCACTTTGAGGTTTGGTATCCTGAGTTCTTCCTCTGGGCACAAACACGCGGTACCCACCCTACAGGCCTCTTCCTCAGTTTAACCTTGAGGTAGCTTCCATCTGTAACACTCTGATGGTTGCAGCCAGGGAAGAGAAATAGAGAATATGGTAGTCCCCTCTTTTCTATTAATCCGTTTCACTCATGAATGGCTGGTCACAGTTCATGAGAGAGCTACATTCCTTGGCTTCCTCAGGAGAGTTCTCCATAAAACGCCCTTACTAAATTATGTTAACACTGTGCCTTCAAATTCTATAGAAGATCCGTGTCACGTCGGACATTGTGAGGATCGTTTTCCAGTCTTCTGTTGTGTACCTTTGTTGAAGACCTGCGGATTGCTATATGTCCTTTGTTGAAATTGCCTCGATTAGTACTTCTTGATAAATTCTGTTTTGAGTTTAGTAATTTTTATCTTATCAAATGCAACCAAATATAATGAAATACCCTTTCATGTTTTCCTTTTTGCCTAGGCTGCTAGGAAGATCAACGTCAAATTTAATACACTGTAGTAATATCTGCATATGCTTTTCTTTAGGGAAAAATCAGACTTATAAAAAACAAATAATAAAAAATATATATTGCTTCCATTCCCTTTAGAAGGAAGTGGTAGTTAAATTTTATGTTAACAATGAAACGTACCTTTTATGCAAAGCCTCTGTTCAGAAAATTTACCTTCAAATCGTTTTAACTGATAATTTTTTAGTAGAGATAAATGCTTTTTGTGTTAGGTTTCACACCGGCTTTCAAACCTCCTTAATTCATTACATAGCAAAATTCCTGTGTATAGAAATTGTGGTTCTAAAAAAAAGGGAATACTGAAGTGCTTTATAAAATTAGGTATATAAAACACTTTGGAATATTACTTAAGCACCAGAATTTTCTATAGATTTCAGTAGTTAAGTAACGAATAAGTGAAATAGTAAAATATAATGAAAAATAGATGCTGGCCATGAAATCTACAAATGTAGGTCATATTATTTTATTTCTTAAAATTAATCTTCCTCGATTATTTGTAGAGCATGCTAAAGGTGTAGGTTTAGTCAGTGAAACTCAGAGGCACTATATGTTGGGCAACATATCTTAGATGTTTGTGCGGGTATTGATGAGAACCGTTAGTACATTGTGTTCATTCCAGTTTTGAACAGTATGTGAAACTATGCATTTTACTGCTATTTTTTATTTTCTTATTTTTAATTTTTAAAGATTTATTTATTTGAGAGAGAGAGAAAAAGAGAGAGTGCACATGTGTGTGCGCCAGGGGTGGGGAGGCAGGGGGAGAAAATCCTCAAGGAAACTCCCCACTGAGTGCAGAGCCTGATGCAGGGCTCAATTCCATGACCCATGAAGTCATGACCTGAGCCAAAACCAAGAGTCAGCCACCCAACCTACTGAGTTACTCAGGTACCCCTGAACTATGCATTTTAATGAGGGACAACACATTGAGCGTATCGTGTATTATTATGTAACATCAATAGGCCATTTTCTGCATGACTTTGGCCATCCTCTAGAAAGTTTCCAATGTTAGTAATGAAGAAAAATGAGCTTTAAAGATCTGTAGTCACATTTTATTATGTCTAATTTCATTTGCATATTTTTTCTTGCTTCTGGGAGGAGCATAGGACTGTTCTTAAAATTATCCCAAATAAAAGAAAAGTTTCGCATAGAAGGAGCCATTCCTTCGATCCTCAGTTCTCAAAAAAAACCTTCTCCCTTTTTGTCTTGACACAAATTCATAATATAATTGGGATAAATAAAGGCTGTATGCCTAGGGAGTAGAAAGTCAAGGGAAGGGGATGATGATTGAACTCAAATCTTAAAATGCAATCTTTTGGAAAAGGCTAATAAATCTAGCCTCTGTAGATAGAACTAGAGCCAGTGGATTGAAGCCAGAAGAACATAGATTTCAGCCCTAAAAAGAAAAATTTTTAATGATTACAATGTTAAAAATAGAATTGGCTACCTTATAGAATTACTGGATATGTTTAAGCAGAGCTTCAAAGCCAATTTTCAAATGTTAAAACATCTGTTTCATGGAATCTTAAAGCTCCCTGCTCTTGCCCTTGTCAGCATCTGATCACACACTCTACTCTGTGTTTTGTGTCATTTATCTGTCTCCCCATCTCCCAGAAGAACTCCTTGAAGGCAACAACCATGCATTACCTATATTTGTATCTCCATCCCAAAGCACAGTTCTTGGCACATAGTAGAAGCTCAGCAAATGTTTGTTGAATGACTACAGTTTGAAATAATGATTTTTGAACTTTTTTTTAACCTATCCTTCAAATGTAAGATCGAGTGTGTGAAAAGGATTTAAAAAAAAGGGATCTGTTCCGGTTAGGTGGAGTTCTAGGGCCTGGACACTTGCTCTTAAAGCACCTCTGAAGAACACAGGTTCAGAACCACTGATGTACAAACTTGAGCCTGCAAGATTTCTCTAGTTGACCTTTAGATCTCTAGTTCTTTGATACTTAATCCCTTCATTTCAAGTTTTCTGTGTTTCATTTTTAAACATTTTCTTGTCCTCAGAATGTTTTCTGAAGCGAAGAGCCAGATGCTAAATAAAAAACGCATGTGCTTGTATTCACCTCCAGACACAATTTCATAGATTCTTAAGGTGGAGAGGCTGTACGACACGTTTCCCAGTTCTTATTTAGACATTTTTGTCATGGGTTTTTGGTTTCCATACTTTTTGGGTGGTAATATCATGCCTTCCACGTTCTGGCCCCTGGCTGTGACTATGGATGAACTGGGAGCTTGGTAAACCCATGGTCATTACATGAAATTACATTTTATAGAAGCCAAGAAAATAAAAGAAAGGGAGGCCCAACCCTGCAGATGGAAGCAGGTGTCATAATGGCCACAGCCCTGCTACCTCCTTTGCATTTAGGCAGAGAGAGGGTGAGAACTGAGACTCCTGCCAGTGATGAACTCTGTCAGCAACTGACCAAGGAAATAGAGGAAAGGGGGGTAATGAATAGCAAGGAGAGAGAGATAGGTTCGTGGCCTGGGTGTTACTTCCCAGCAGGGGTGTTACTTCCTAATCCAAGGGCTTCCCTGTGTGGAATTCCATGTACTACCTATACTAGTCGTCCTATCACAGTGCTTTTCAACCATGGGCGTCCATTAAAAGACTTTGATTAAATGGATTGACCAGAGTTAGGAGAATACTATGATTGTGTATGATTAGATTAGATGCAGTAAGACATTCAAGTGATGGGAATAAGATAGTTTTGATGTGATCAGTTTATGGAAGGTCTTTGATCCGATTTTTAGGAGATTTAACACCATTATTGGAATAACTGGGAGCCATTTTATTGTGTTTCATCAGCTAACTAGAGATGGTATTTTAGATACATTAGACGAGAACTAGTGTAGGGTGAAGAGAAAGAGAAGGTAGAGGAAGGGCTTAAGAGAAACAAAGGGAGCAGAAGATGTTTGGAAGAACATCATAAACCTTGTTCCCATGTACCCTGTAGCCACCTCCAGTATAGCAGCCTTCACATATAATTACTTGAATGGCCAAAGGAATGCATTCAGTAGGCACTCAGCAAATCCTAGTTGGGTTTAAGTAAGAAAGAAGTAAAAGACATAATGGGTTACCGGCAACAAGGTTGGGGAGGATAAGAAGCCTTTAAATGACCTTGTGAGCTGATGATGAAACATCCCTGTTGAAATGTTCTATAAGCAGGTTTTAGGTTGAAACCGGTTTTGCATATGGAACAATTTTCAAAATCCTTATCAGTACCAAACAGGTGAGTAACCTATTTGTCTGAACCATTTTTGATTTAGCATTCACTGCAGACTGTGTGCTCCACATCACCTCCCCGTCCCTCAGCAGATGACCTTCTCTCAGACTTCGTAGAGAAGAATATCGGAAGGGTATGGTGGCTGGTGTTGGAGAGGCCATTTGAGGTGGAGGATGGAAGTACCAGAAGCTAATTTATCATAACGTGCTAACAGGGCGAAACAGTAAAACAAAGAATGTGAATGATAACAAGGACAGAGAGAAGGAATGAGATAAAGAAGATTAAGAGCATTGTTAGCAAGAAAAAATTTTTAAAATAAGACACTGAACAGTATTAGAAAAATAAATAAATAAATAAATAAATAAATAGAAAATTGCAAAAATATCAAGGGCTGTGCTAAAAAGGAAGGGGGGTATTTAGTGCTAGGCTAAGTTAGCACCTCAGTTGTGGGGTATAGTCACCATGTCTGAGGCAGAGACTATTTTTGTCGTGGTGGAGGTGACACTCACAATGCCTACTATTCTTCCCATTACTATAAAAATATGTTGAATTGAACAGATGAGATATACTAAGCAATTGGCCAAGTCCCACTTCATTTTTCCAGAGCCAGTGCAGGCTTCCTTGGGTCCTCTTAAATCTGGGGTTGGTTCGGGGGCCAGAAGTCCGAGGTGACCAGTGTTTGGGCAGACATCTTACATCCATTTCTCTTAGACCCACAAGAAAGATGTTTTCAGGGCTGGAAGTTTTCTGCAGTTGTCTTCAACTAGAGGAACCCCTGCAGAGGTACAGACCCTTTCCACAAGACTCTTCCAGGTCCTTCTCTTTGGCCTAGGAGCATACTGCCCTCCATAAAAAGATCTCCTCCATCCTGCTGTCAGTGCACTCCTATCTCACTCTTTGCCTCATACACAGACTCTCTGGAGGAGTGTTGCACGACGTACACTGTGTCTTCAGGTCACATTTCACCCCTCAGCTTGTTCTCTAATACAAGGGCCCACACCATGACTGCTTGGGAAGTATTCCAACCAAGGTCGCCATGACAGCTCCTTGCTAAGGGTCAGATTACAGGAGTCCTGTCAGTGCTCCTCTGGCCTCACCTCTGTGGGAAGGCGTGCTTCCTGATGGTCCTCTCCTTCCCCGATTCCTGAAGCCTCATTTCCTCCACACCTTTCGTGGTTCTCTGGCTGGGCCTGCTTCGGATCTTGCTGGGCCTCCAGTCTGCCACTCACGCCCTGTATATGAGCCTTCCATCGCCTTCTTGCCAGCCGTGTTCTGCACTCTTCCATTTATCTTGTGTTTCAATACCAAGTGTCATCAGAATCTGTATTTTCAGCCCAAAGCAGGAATCCTAGAAGCCATCAAGCCTGGTAATTTGAAGTGAAGATACTACTGAGTATTTAAAATAAGTTTCAAAGTCTAACAGAGTTCTTACCATTTCCATGCTGATGCTTTTTTTTTTTGGAAAACAATACATCTCTTTATTTTTCAAAATTTTATTTCTTACCTTCGGTACCCTAGTTTGCTAATATCCTAACCTTCATCATCTTGAAGGGTAATCCGACATCTTTCTTGTCCTCAGGTATCTCTTGATGCTTTGTAGACGTTAACTCTTACATTGGCATGACCTTTCTCCCTTCCCTTTGCTCCAGCCTTTCTTTTCCCAAATAACCAGAAAATGAACTTATTGTTACGCATTTGTTGTGCGAATCTCATCCTATTTTACTTTTTTGCCCACGTATTCTTTCTTTGCTCTTGAAGTTTCTCATCTTGTATACGACTGGAAGTTCCTCCTTCTCCAGCTCATTTAGTCTCTCTTCTTCCCACCACCCCCTTCCATCCTTTGTTCCCATGATGCAGAGTTTGAAGTTACTGGAATCTGACAGGTGCTCTTGACCCCAGGCATCTGCAGATGCTGTTCCCCCTTTTGGAACACCTTGTCCTTCATTCACCTGACTAATCCCTGGTTGGATCTCAGTTTTCTGCCGTTTCCTCCAGGGAATCTCCCCTCACCTCAGAGATGAAGTGAGATCCATTTGCAGAATGTTACCCAGCCCTCCTTACCTCCTCTTTGTAACACCCAATGGGCTTGTCAAGACCTGTTTCGTGCCCCATAAAATGCATAAGAGCAGAGACCATTTTTGTTGTGTTGGAGGCGACATTCACAATGCCTACTGTTCTTCCCATTGCTATAAATATATGTTGAAGGGAACAGATGAGATGTAAATAATGAATTGGCAAAGTCCCACTTCATTTTTCCAGACCCAGCTCGAATGTCATTTTTCTATGAAGCCTCCCCATCCCCAGGCAAGAACATAGTTCCCTCACGGAATTTACACTTTCCATTATGACTGTTCAGAAGTCAATGTCAGTCAAATGTCAGACAAGGAAAGGCTGAGGTACTGTCAGAGAATGCAGGAGACTAACGAGCCATGATGACTCAATGCAGCGTGGGATCCTCTGGTGGATCCCGGAACAGACAGACATTAGTGGAAAGAAATACCAGTGAGACTCAAATAAAGCGTGTAGGTTAGTTAACAGTATTCTACTGGGGTCAGTGTTTTAGTTTTGGTAATGGGCATGAAGATTATGCAAGATATTAACATTAGGGCGACCTGGGTGGAAGGCGTGTAGGGACCCAGTACAATTTTTAAGACTCTTCTCAAAATAAAAATTTATCTCAAAATGACAAAGTTGAGGGAAAAGTCAACCAAGAGCTTTCGATAGACAGAAACTATGTTTTAGTATAGACATAGTTGGATTCCTAACCCCTAGCTAGCATTGCTCAGCCTAGTAGGTGCTCAGTAGACACCAAATTAATTTACTGTTTCTTGTTCCACCTTTGGTTATTTGCCGTCTGTGTCTTCTCCTTGCCCTTCCTGCTTTACCTGGCAACAGCCTGGGGCCTTGAGGGAGGACCTGGTCCCACAGTGCATGTGCTTCAGAGGCCAGAATCCTGCCTTTTGGTGGCAGTGATGCTATACTAACTACAGTCATCCTACATATTGGCAATTTGCTTCTGTCAGGACTGAGGGTAAGTCAGAAGAGTTGTGCTGGAGAAGAACCCAAATAAATATGGGGAATCTTGTCTCTTTATATCTTGATTTTATTTTTTAATTTAATTTTATTTTTTTATATCTTGATTTTAAATTGTGTAGGTGTTAGCTTTGGATTTAAGATTGTTATTCATCTTGAATACCAAGATACTCCAGTGAGATCCCCAATTGATATTTTTTTCCTTTCTTTTCTTTTCTTTTTAATGATTTGGTACATTCTTTTTTTTTTTTAATTTTTATTTATTTATGATAGTCACAGAGAGATAGAGAGAGAGGCAGAGACACAGGCAGAGGGAGAAGCAGGCTCCATGCACCGGGAGCCCGACGTGGGATTCGATCCCGGGTCTCCAGGATCGCGCCCTGGGCCAAAGGCAGGCGCCAAACCGCTGCGCCACCCAGGGATCCCGATTTGGTACATTCTTATTTTATTTTACACACTGAGGACTGACTACCTTTTCACTAATAGCATCTCATCCCAAATTTTATGAAGAAAATGTCCTTTTAAAATGTTTAAAACTTGCTAAAGAATATCTTCATGCTTACCCATGGTGATAGACATCCAAACACTATGGTTGTTGAGATAACTTGTAGACTGACATAATGGTTAACACCTCAGAAATCGTGTCAGAACATCCCTGAGCGTTCCGAAGAGCACTCTAAACTTGATCCCTTACCTTAAAATGACGATATAATAGCACGTGTAATTAATAAAAAGCTATAACAAGACCTTCTAAACAGTAGGAAATTAAGTAGGATTTTCCAAAGATTCAATCATTTATAGAAATTTAGGGTCAGCGTGTAGTTATTTTCCTCCTGCTTTATAAAACTTTGGACTTGCAGTCATTGCTGTTGAAAACACGTGCTACTCCGTTTGAGCCATAACTGAGCTGCCACTTGCTCCCATCAGCCGTGCACCACTAACGACAGAGCTAATGTCGTCCTAGCAAAGTCCCTCTTGTCTGTTTCTTGGCGTACTCCCCTAGGGCTTTCTGCTTCACACAGCTGCCTACCTGTGTCTTTCTGTGGCATCTCCCATCTCTGTATCTAGGCACTCACACCTCACAAACACAAACATCCACAGGTGGAAAGTGTAGAGCCTGGAGCAGAGGCTTCCTACGGAGAAGGAATGATTTTTAAATTATTATTATTATTATTATTATTATTATTATTATTATTATTTTACAATGCAACAAAGCAACATGCCCCACACTTGTTCCTGTTGCATAAAATACTGGTAACTGAGTACAGGGGCAATGTCAACCAGAATTCGAAAGAAAAAAAACAAAACAAAACACAGAGCCCCAGTTTTCATTTACATGGCCATTTTGGAAACATTTATGAATACCCAGATGCTACCCCCTTTGTGAGGTGTCACAGATGCTTTTGTGGGGTCAGCAGGTGTAGCGCCTCAGGGACATTTGCATTTGCAGTATCTAAGGACAGTGGTGGTGGCATTGCCATTCTTGAGTACCCTGCAGACGTGGCCCACCTTCTAAGCTCTTTCCTTTTCCATTAAAAAGATGAACAAAGGGCAATATTTTACATTTTACATCTTTATGACCTTCTACATTTTAATGAGTTTTCTGTATTTAATGGTATGGGGCTTCCTTACACAAAGGCTTAAATATATGATGACATCCTTAATAAGATATATTTTTTATGCACACTCCTAGAATTGAAATTCCCAGCATTTCGTACAGTTCCTGATTTTTGTTGTTTTGATTCACATCAGTCAGCGCTGACTGATTTGCCATCTGAGAGCCTTGCTTCCTATCATTAGGACCGATGTTTTTCATGACTTCCATTTTTCTATGCTATTTTGTATGACAGAAAAAAAAAAAAAGAAAAGAAAAAAAATATGCTGCAATACTCAAACATGCACTGCTGCTCGTGTCAAGATGGTGCCACTGTCCAAACTTACGTCTTGGCCAGCAGGCAGCACCACCGTGCAGTGGTTTGAAATATTTGTTCCATTACCGATGTGCAAAAGTCTGGGTTACAGCAAGGTTGAAGACAAATCTATTAAGATTATACCACAGTGCCCTCTAGCCTATATAGCAGGAAGAATAATGTTTCCCCTCTGCTTTTCATTCCTGGAGGTACATTATTTAGCAGCAACCTTTAGCTATAGGCAGACTAAATGTATTTGTTGTATTGAGAATATTAACCTTCTATTAAGTACCCCTAAAATATTTTAATTTTTATTTTTTTAAAGATTTTATTTGTTTATTCATGAGAGACACACACACACACAGAGGCAGAGACAGGCAGAGGGAGAAGCAGGCTCCATGCAAGAAGCCCGATGTGAGACTCGATCCTGGGATCCCAGGATCACCCCCTGGGCCGAAGGCAGATGCTCAACCCCTGAGCCACCCAGGTGTCCCTATTTTTTTTTTTTTAATACAGGCATCAAGTCACTTTCTTGAAGAGCCACTGCCTTCTTGCAGAAGTAGCCAGTATTCTAACATGTAAACAAATGCAGAAACATAGAACTATTGTGTCTTGGGGCTCTATCATTAGAGCTGTTTGCCCGATGGAGTAAAAAGTAGGGGAGAGCTTTGCTTCCCACCTTTCCTCCTGTCCCCCAAGGAAAAGCAGCAATCCATAAACTGCATCCTTAACTGTGGCAACGACAGGCATGCTTGGTGCTATCTAATCATCATTGATCCCTAAATCATTATTGTCTATTACCCACATTCTCCTCCTTCATATTATTTTGGGAAAGAAAAGAAATCTATAGATTTAAGCCTTCTTGTCTATGTTTAAGTTCAATAAATAGACTTTCAAGAGAAAATTTAGTATTTCCTAGAATCTCTCTTTGATTATTTGTTTTCTATGGTTTTCTTCCTCCCCTCCCCTTCAAGGAGGAACCTTGAAAAACCAGAACTTTAACCCCAAGAGTTTCATTAAGTGAGGCCCAGAATACATACTTTTCTTCAAACCTTTTTTTTTTTTTAAATAAAGCATCTTTACCTTTAAAATCTCTAAACTGTAGAAGTAGGTGAACAGTAGAATGTAATTTATCTGCTCTGTCACTAAATAAGCTTGGAAGTTTTCTAGAAAGGCAGTCTCTTTCCTGGTTATAGAAAACATTTAATGGGAAAAAACACTCCTGAGGTTTGCATAACATATATACTTTTTAATTTAAAGAGATAAATCGTAGCACATTTACACTCTGCCATAAAATACTATAATGAATAATTAAAATAGAGCTAGAATTGTCAAAATATATGGTAACTCTGGATTGTGGTGCTCTTAATTTTTTTTTCATGCTTTTTTGTTCGTTCATTTGCATAGCATAGTAATAGGCAACAGACTTCCCCAGTCATTAAGTGCGAATTAACAAGAAAGGCTTTTAATGGATATTTTGGTTTCATTTCAGAGTTTGGCCAGTTATTTAATTCTATACTTTTCTCTTGCATTTTCTCTGAAAAATAACTTAGTTATTTGTATAAAAAATAAGTATTTAAAGGTGAACAGATCAGAACTCCATGGCTTGAAAAAAGAAAATTTAGCAATTAGTTTTTCACATAGACAGGAAGCTTTCCCTAGTGCTCGATTGTGAGCATTGAAGAAATGAACAATTCAGACAGAACATGTATCTTTACTATTAAATAATTCAAAAGCAGTAAAAACAATATATATCTAGGGTCTTTATATTTCATTTTGATGTATAAGCTCTTGAAACACCAACACTATTTCTACGTCTGTATCCAAGTAAATTAAATGATCTCTAAATGAATTTTTCCCAGAAGACTGTCACTAGGTCAGTTTTGGTACCAAAAACTCCAGGGTACTCTCACTTTCTGCCCATGTCTCTTTTGCAACGTTCCCAAGTAGCCTTACCTGGTGACTTTAACTTTGAGCTGACAAATGGGACCTTCCTAAAGGTTAAATCCTTATACCTTCCTACAGTCCTTGTGAACACCGTTGCTCAGGTCAGCCATTTCTTGGAGGTCTGGGCCCAATGTCACATTGCGAGGGAGAAGAAGTTCCTATCCATGGCTGTACTGTCATTAGCATCCTCATTTAACCTCACAATGTATTGTTATGATCAAACTGTGATAAGTATGTGAACCTAAATCCAAAACAGTGAATTGTTGACAGTGGGTAAAAGGGATGGAATAGGGATATGGGAGGGACAGAAAAATTCTAACATTTGTTTGACTACCTAGTAAGTGTCAGGTGGGCACTTACTACGCATGATCTCATCGAATCATTGCAGCATCATTGTAAGGAGGTAAAGCACTGGTTCCCCAGTTGTGCATGTGAAAAATGCTCATTGTGTTCCTAGTGTTACTCTTGCCCAGAAATTGTAGATCTTGGATTGCCAACCGGGTATTCTTGGCTCCAAACCTCCTATTTTCCCTACATATGCACATGCTCAGGTTTATCTCTGGAAGAAATACTTATTTTTGTTGTCGAGTGCACTACAATTTACAATTTTTGAGAAGACTTTATGTATAGGCGTGATCCCCAAGCATTACAGTACAATTGTGGAACATTATATGGACCTCCGGGTCATTACTATAGCGATAAGGCATCAAGGAAATAAGAAGAGCAGGTCTTTGCCTTCTTGTGGCTCCCTGTCTCTTGTCAGAGAGACACAGGCTTTCCCTTAGGCCAGCGAGAAGGCACGGACCTGTGGTTTAGGTGTTATTAGCAGGGCAATTATTGCTCCAGAAGAGTCTCAGTTGCTGATTTTAAAGGTCAGTCCAGGTTTATGAAGTCTCGCATACATGCCAGCTGTCTTGAAGTAGCCCCAAGTTCGAGTGCTTTTCTTCTTTGCCCTAGGAGCAGTCTCTTCACTGTGCTCCATCTCACCTTCGGGAGGCTATCCCATAGCTTGGCTCCCCTGTCAACCATAAAACCTGGTTTTCCCATTGAGATTATGTTCACTGTAATCCACAGGGTCTCAGGAAGCATAAGGACAACCAAGTGAGACACTTAGGACCTCCTTTTCCACCAGATGTGTCACACACAGGGTTGAATGAAGCCCATCCTCGTGTCAGCAAGAATGACACGTCTTAGGCTCCATTTTGCTTTCACTTTTTTTTTTTTTTTTGGTCTGTTGCTTAAAATAACTGAGCCTTATATTATTTTCCCTCATCATGTGAAATTGCAGATGTTTACTGGTTTCATTCTTTCTTTTGTTGAGCTAACTCCCCCTCTAATGGGTTTTTTTTGTTTTCAAAACAAAGCTCTACATTTCAATTTGAATAGCTCCCTCTGATATGATAAAGTTTCTGTTATTTTCCTTACATAACCAAGATTTCCATTCATTTCAAAGTCGAAAATGATCTAAAAGATATGAGTGACAGATTTCCACGCAAAGATTTAAATATCCCCGGTCTGTTTTCAAGCCATGTCTCTCCCCACCGCGCTGGGAAACATGTAGGTAGGTGTCCTCGCTGCTTTTGAGAAATATTAAGGGTCTGGGAAGCAAGACCAAAAAGTATTTGGTCTCAGCTTTCAGGGTAGGAACTACCAGTTGTCTACCCAATATCCATTCTACTTTTACTCCCAGGAACCTGCCCCCCCCCCCGCCCCCCGCCCAGTTGGCGAAACACCCTCATGGCTCAGTTTCCCTTGTGTTGCCGATGAGATTGAGCAGAAGGCACTGGGTGGTTTTCAGGAAGACTGTCCAGCAGACTGGCTCCACCAGGAGAGGCACCCCTTTTTGGTTCTTTGCTTCTTCCTCCTCTTTCTGTGTGACATGAGCATCTGGAGCTCCCCAGCCACCTTGGGCCTCAGCGATGAAAGCCCTGGGGAAGGGGTGGGTTCAGAGTCTGGGTGGTCATGGAGCTGACATCATCTGAGCAGGGAAATCAGCTTCTGCCTGGAGTAAGTCACAGATTTGGGGGCTCTGCTATGCACCCTCCATCCTGGCCCTACCCAATGCTGTCTTCTTCAGCTTCTCCGGAGGTGTGATGCAGAGACACATCTGGTCACACCTCACCGACCCTTCTCTTCTCCTCACTCCCATCCCTCTGCATCTCCTTCCTGCCAGCATCCAACAGGTCATTTTCAGACGGGAAGCACCTGCCTGAGAATCCCAGGGGCGGTGCTCAGCTATCTGTGAGATGCCTTCCTTTGTTCTTCTTTGAACACGAAGATCTCAGAGCCCCAGAGCCCCCAGAGTGTGAGCAGCACTGCCTGCAGGGCTGTGGGTAGGGCGTACATCTGGGGGCAGTTGCTCCCCCTGCATCAGCCCGGAGGCTGGAACCTGCGCTGCAGCAACAGAGGAGCTGGACCGGGTTAGAGACTCACCGGGGTGGGAAACCGTTGCTTTCCAGTGGTGTCTCCAGAAAGTCCAGTGTGCCCTTGCCAGCAGCGGTGCCTGGGGGAGCGTTTCACCCAACGAGACTGCCCTGCACTTCCCTGCGGCCTCCTCCACCTGCCTCCCAGCAGCCAATCTGGATGAGAACAGAGGTCAGGTGCGGCCTGGGCTTAAGGTGCAGGAGTTACTTGGTGAAAAGAAAACCCAACCTCATGAGGAAGCAGGCTAGACGTAAGTTGGGAAAGGTGGAGGAAGGTTCTCAGGCACACACACGAAGGGAAGGACCGGGATGCAGCTCACAGACAGCAGCATGGCTCCGGGGGGGGGGGGGGGGGGGGGGGGGGGGGGCCGAGCCCCTGGGGGGTGGGGTGATGCTATCCCTGCAGCTTGCTGCCTCCTCCCGCCAGGTCAGGGCGCTTGGTGCTGAGCCTCCCGGGAACATTGCTTCTCAGCAGCCCAGTCCCTGCAGGCACAGTCTGTTACCCCTGTAGGCCCCGAAGCCCTTGGCCTGCTTGTAGAGAGGAATTTCAAGGTGGATTATGGTTGTGAGTAATAAACACACGACATTGGGCACAAGCTGGACTGGGAAAGAGTATCATAAAAAGAAATCTGTGATGATAATGGATTGTAAGTTGATTAAGATCCTAACAAGATAAAGCTTTTGTTAAAATTATGAGTCCCTCTCATATAAAAGAATGAGGCAGGGGTGAGGGGAAGGTTATATCAGCCTTACTGGGCACATAGACCTCATTATAAGAGGGGTGTGTGTGTGTGTGTGTATAATATATAATATGTATGTAATATATATATTGCATATGTATATGATATACATGTATAATATGTATATAATATTTATGCATTTGGGAGGGCAACATCAAGAGCTTGCAAGAGGTTCAGAGAAAGGCAGATGCAATTATCGAAAAATAAGGACTTTTAACAAAAGGTTGAAGGAGTCGAATGCATTTAGCCTGGAGGAGAGGTGATTTAATAATTGTTAAAGAACTGTTATTAAAGAGGTCACTGACCCACACATTCTCTCACCATAGAGAACATAAATAAAAGGAATTGTTTAACATAGAGGGGAAGAGAGGGATTTAGATCAAGTAGTGGGAAGCATTTCTTGAACGTGAGCATCATTAAAGGAAAAAACGTCACAAACTATAACCAGTTATTGAGGGACGTTGGGGAATCTGTCTCAAGATGTTAGTGTCCCGCACGAAGCACAGGCCCTGAACTCGGAACTGGTTTTGAATCTCAGTTCTCGCCTGAGCTAACATGAATAAGATGATCTTTAGAGCTCCTCCACTCTGCAGGATTTGGGGGCATTATGGGACATAGTATTTGGACACGCATTTAGGTGATAAACATGATAAATAAACATTATTTTCCCCCTTAACTTCTAAACTATTATTTCTTTGAGATTTTATAGCTCAAGGGTGAGCCAATGTGTTCTTGTCAGCTTTGATTATTTTTCTGTATTTTGCAAGGATCTGGCTTTTAGAGAAAAACAGATCCTAGCTTTTGGTGGCAGGTGATTATTATTACTTGGTTTTGCAAAGCCATAACCTAGGTATGTGTGTATGTGTTTGGATTCATACTTACACCGCGGACAAAGCAATATAAGAAAGGTGTTTTGCAATCAATGTCAAGAAGAATTAGTGTTATAAGTCTCAAAAGGAAATCACTGGTCTAAAATGAACACTACATGCCTGAGGCTCAGTATTAATTTCCCCTGCCTTGCCATCCTGGATCTGTTCACATCGCCAGGCTTATTGTCACTTAGTCAACTCCTGGTAAAAACCTCTATGTCGAGGAAGCTCTGCTCTCTTCGATCTCACATGCCATCATCACTGACTCTCTTCCGTTCATTTATATGTTGGTCTTCGAGGTGAGGGTTCCGGACCTGCTGATTCCCTGCCTTGGCTGTAGGCTCTGGGTCATAATCGGTGCACCGGAGTGTATTTTTCTTGCCTTAATGATATTTAAGTGTGTGCAGATGCAAAATTAGTGTCAGTTTTCTGTGTCACCAGAAACGAATAAAAAGTCCAGAAAAGAAAGTCCAGAAATCCAAGAAAGCTCCTTGACCCTCACCTACCTTGGCAGGATCCAAGAGTCTTAGACTGGGACCCTAATTTTTCTTGCTAAGTTGCAGAGCATGATTCCTAGCTCTGAGGGCAGAGCTTCAGAGTACGTTCCACGAGCTGTTTCCTTTATATGATAAAGAGACCAAACACCTATTGAGTGTCTTCTTGGTCCCAGGTATCATCTCAGTGCTTCACGTGTATTAATCCACATCATCTTCCCAACAGTGCTGTGAAGTCGTACTAATGGTCACTGTTCGCATCGTATAGATAAGAATATGGAGACAGAGAATGCAGGTTGCATGCCAGGGGCTCGAAGCTGCCAGCAACTGAGCCAGCATGCGGATTCAAGCAAGCCAGCTCCGGAGCCTGCGTGCCCAACCGCCATGCCACCTGCCTCTCCATTTGAGCAGCTCCCAGTTGCTGGGCAAGCAGGAGTTTGGAAGTGTTTGGAAAATGTCTTGACACATTCTAATTATTTTTGCTTTATCATGGGGGATGCTTTTGAAGTTCTGGACCCAGCAAACTGCCAGGCTACCTTCCTTAATCCTCGTTTCACAACGCTTGACTTAGAATACAGGATTTATGATGGCTGGTTAACTTGGAGTTCTCTGGGTTCTAGAAACAGCATCCAGACTTCGTCTTCAGACCACCGAAGCTGTTCTTCAAGGAATCTTTTCTCCCCTTCCTGCCTCTGTTCATGCCACCGGGCCTTCACCTTATTGCACAGCCACCCGTCCATTCACAGGCAAAAGGATATCCCAAAAGGCAGTGTTAAGAGCCCTCCCTTGCTAGGATTCCCACAACACTGACTCACTCTCTCTTTTCTCTATGTTGTGGGGAATCCAAGGCCACCAAAGACTTTTTTTCTGGCAGAGGAGCACATTCCTGAGAGGCCATGTGCTCCCAGTGACTGGGAACATAGTACCTGTCAGGAACGTGCCCCTCCACCAGAGCCACTGAAGCCTTGGCCTCCCTGGATATTTTCTTTTTCTTTTTTTAAATTTTATTTATTTATTCATGAGAGACAGAGGCAGAGAGAGAAGCAGGCTCAGTGCAGGGAGCCCGATGTGGGACTCGATCCCCGGTCTCCAGGAGCAGACCCTGGGCTGAGGGCAGGCGCTAAACCGCTGAGCCACCCAGGGATCCCCTCCCTGGATATTTTCTTCCCTCTGTTCCATGTTCACCTATACCTGGCTTTTCATCTCAGGATTTCCCTGATTCCTCATACAAGGCATTTTTTAGGTGTAACAAGCTTTATGGAATGTTTGGGGGCCACGGGAGACAGTTAGCACTTCCATCGTCACAACACAAATAGCCTAGAATCAAATTTAGACATTCTTTTCCCTAATGTCCCTCGGCCACTCCATCCCGGAGGATTTCCTCACCAGTCACCCTCGTAGGAGGCCCCAGAATCCTGCTCATGCCCACCACACTCCAGTTCTCTCCGCACTTCAGATTCGGTTTTTCTCACTTCTTGTGCAGCGTTGTCTGTAGCCACAGCCCACTCTTCAGCCCCACGCCTGTCTTTGTCTTTGTCTGTCTAAGGGGGTCGTTACCACCTCGCTAAGCAAAAAGGGCCTTTCGTCTCCATCAGTGTAGGGGAACTGGCAGTGACTGGAATTCCAGCCTGCCTCTCCCTTCTCTGTCCCACTTCTTCGCTTCTGCTCAATTTCTGAACCTGGGAAAAGATCAGAGGGGAAAACATATCTTTTTCAATGATATGAATTTTGACTTTCCCATTAGATGGCAGAAATTGAGCTAGCCAGTTTGAGTTTTAAATACATTTATTCTTCGGGCTAACCTGGTAACAAGGACTATTACCACTATAATTAAGACACAGGATGGGAACCACAGGGCACTACTCTAAGATGTGTGTAGCATCCCTTCCTTCTGATAAATGACCATTAATGTGGAAGGAAGCCAGGAGCGGCTTACATTAACCGCAGGAGTTGGTGGCAGGTCTGGCGCTACCACTGCCTTTGAGGACAAATCCTTGAATGAGGCAATGGTTGGTAATCGAATCTCATTTTCGCTTATTAATGGTGCTCGGTAGAGCATGCAGCGAGCTTGAGACATACGGTCCCAGGGAGAAGCAGGAGACAGAACGGATTCAGACCAGATGAGGCTGTGACAACTGGGAGCTGCAGGGGCCTCTGAGTGATCCGAAGGTATGTGCAAAGAATTTGTGAGGTTAGGCAATCCATGGTCCTGGAAGTCGCCCGTCTGGCCTCCAAAGGGGGGAACCCGGGGGGCACCACGGGCATAGTCTGGCGTCGCTGAGCCACCTGTGAAGACCCTGTTCCTTCACAGTAGAGTCTCAGCCACTGACTGCCTGGGAGCAGCAGGACCCTGGAGGGGAAAGGGGTTATGTAGGGTGTGACATCTATGCCCAGGGGCTGGGGCTCTGGTCCTAGGGGAAGTCTGGCTTATTGGTCAGCCTATAACCATGAGTATGGGGAAAAAAATTGTCTTAAGAAGGTAGAAAAATCGCTACTGGGAGGCTTCCTGGATGCATACTGCTTGTCCCTCGTGGGGTCTGACAGTATAATTAAATTACGAGGGCTGTCTGAGAGGCTGTCTGTGCCTTCTGATCTAAATCTCTCGCCTTTTTCAGGATTAGCTCAGGAACCAGGGCAGGCTTGGGCCTCTGAGGACCTGGGAAGGCGAAGGACAAGGAAAGGGGGCAGGGAAGTGATCACAGAAGCCCGTTCAGAACAGTAGGATACAGGAGAACCTAGCTTGCTTTCCGGCTCATAGGCTGCTGGAAAGAACACCGTTCCAGGCCTCACAGTGAAAAAAATTAAAAATCATGTTGAACGGCAGGGTCCTGTATTTCCTCGAACTCCTGCCTTGAGGGGCGGCAGAAATTGGGGGAGTACACGCTCTGTTCATGGTTTTTCCCCAGGAGCTTGGATGGGCACTCACAGAAAGGCTTGGAAAATGAAGCTTAAGAGTCTTCTCTCTGGATAAAATAAAGCAGGAATGGGAGGCACTATAATTTTAAGGACTGGGCCTTGGAAATGAGGAAGCAAGGCACAAGGACTTCTGAGGGGTAAGTATTCAGGCCGAGGGAACAGCAGATACGAAGGCCCCGAGCTGCAGAGGCTTGGTTGGTGAGTTGAACAGAGCAGAGACTGGTTTGGCCAGAGCAGAGTGAGCAAGTGGTCAAATAATGAGAGGTGAGGTTAGAGAGGTAACCGGGGGGTGTGCAGATTGTGTAAGGTCAGATGAACGGGCTTTGGCTTTTATTGCAGTGAGACAAGAGCCACCAGAGGGTTTTGAGCAAGAAGTGACATCACATGACCTTTGGTTTAAAATGATCCTCAAAATGGTTTGGCCATTCCCAGTAAAGCTCAACATACCTTAAACCACATAACCTGCATTCACACTCCTCAGTGTTTATCCTAGAGAAATGGGTGCTGATGTTTGCCCAAAGTCCCATGCAGGAACGTTTGTGGCAGCTTTACTTGTAAAAGTCAAAAATTGGCAACAGCCTAAATGCCCCTCATTGCTCGATGGGTGAATGGAAAAAAACTTTGGTACCTTGCAGACTGTGAAATATGACTCAAGATTTAAGAGAAAGGACAGTGAAACACACCTACAACAGCTTGGATGGAGCTTAAGAACATTGCTCCGAGGAAAGCTCACCTCGGAACCTTTCATACCACATAATTCCATTTATATAGTCTGTTCAAAATGGCAAAATTATGGAAATGAAGAACAGATTGGTGGTTGTCGGGGTGAGGTTTGGGGTTGGCCGTGACTGTAAACAGTAGCACGGAGTTTCTCTGTGGTGGTGGCACAGTTTTGCATCATGATTGCGAGGGCGTTTGCACACATCCATACGTGTGTGACTATTTCGTACAACTCTAGAGTAAAAAATGAAGAAAGTGGTGGGATTCTAATGAGGCTCGTAGTTGAATGAGTCTTGCACTGAAGTCAGCTTCTCTTGTTTGGTAATATACTATAGATATGTAAAATTTAGTATTGGAAGAGCTGGGTGAAGGGTACACGGAGTCTCTCTACTATTTTTGCCACTTCCTTGTGAGTCTAAAATGATCTCTAACTAAAGTTAGACAAGGGTCTCCCTGGCAATTACTTTGAGTCAACACCGGAGGGACCAGGGGGCAGCAGGAGACCATCCACATCAGAGATGATGTGGGGGGATTGGCGGTGGAGCTCCTGGCTGTCCCTTCCGGGTTGTGGAAGGGGGAGGCTTTCAGAAGTGCCAGAGCCCCAGCCTGTCACTGCTGTGTTGCCATCTCTCCTGTCATCTCTGGATCCAGTCTCCTATCCACTGCTGATCCTCACACTACTGTTTGCCATTGCGGCTGACATTTGAGCCTCAGAGCCAGAGTGAGTACCACTGCCCTGCGTGATGCTTTACCGCGCCAGAATTTCCTGGGCCTTCCCAGGGCCTTGACTTCTGTTGTCCAAGCTGTATCTTCTCTGCTCATCTACTCAGAGGGAGACCACAACCTGCCCCATGTGGCGTGAACTGGACTGCTTCCCACTGGATGTGGATCATTTCCTGCTCTTTCCACCCCTTCTTTCTGAGGAAGCTTCTGATTCTTTTTCTGTGTCCATGGGGAAGAGTTCACCTGGGGTGTATTTCCCAATGAGGGTCCTCATCTTTCAGCTCTTTCTCAAGACACATTCCCAAGTGAGAGAAGGAAGGACAACCTCTGAGTTAAAGCATTTTCCTTCTTACTGGTCTAGTTTTATGGTATGTGTCCCCCTTAGAATTAGGGCTAGCTCAGTGTTCTGAGGATTACTGCATCCCAATTTCCATCCCCTATGATGCGGAGGATGCAGTTGCCCCATTTCTATTTTTGGCAACCAATCCTTCAGACATAGTTTTCCTATCAATGCACTGCCCCAGTCCCTTCTGGTGCATTTTTCCAGTGGGAGATAAATTCCTTCTCGTTATTTCTGGCTGCAGCCTCCTAGAAGCATATGCTGAAGGTTTTGTGAGCACTCAGATATGAACACTTTTCTAGGGCTGACAGTCCTGCCATGTCCTTGATATATAAAATTTACATTAAGTCCTTGAGCGCTTCTGCACCACTGAGTCATAACTGCAACCATTTCTTAGTAAGGTTATGTGAAGCCTTACATGAATTTTGAATCCTCATTGGCATTATCTCAAAAAAAAAAAAAAAAAAGATTGGGACTTTTGACTGTTGCTTTCCAAACAGAGACTCAACCTTTATGCAGAGATATAAAAGCTTTAGCTTGCTTTGAGATCCACCAACTTTTATTCCATTTAAAAAAAAAAAAAACTTTATCAAAGCATGCATGACTTCTAGGCACCTTACGACAATCATGAAATTGCTAGAAAACCAACTATATAAAATTTTTAGAGCAACGTTAAAAGATAGCAACACTTTACTTGTTTCCCCATTTCCCCTTGAAATCCATATGTTCTCTGTGATGTTACTCGGATCTCTAAGAAACACATCATAAAGTCATTGAGCATCCACTGGTAATCCTACAAGATGAAAGACCCACAGTCTTCGTTCCAGTTCCCACACTGATGCAATTCTTTCTAAATTTTTTTTTTTTTTAACTTTTATTTATTTATGATAGTCACAGAGAGATAGAGAGAGAGGCAGAGACACAGGCAGAGGGAGAAGCAGGCTCCATGCACTGGGAGCCCGACGTGGGATTCGATCCCGGGTCTCCAGGATCGCGCCCTGGGCCAAAGGCAGGCGCCAAACCGCTGCGCCACCCAGGGATCCCAGATGCAATTCTTTCTAGACATGGCACATCTGTCACCCTGCCCTCCTGCTAAAATTTATCTTTAGTCACATAATTTATTTTTCAGATCTAAAGATGGTTGAGCCATTAACATGTATAATAAACTTATTTGTATTCCAGTTACAATCATCTGAATTATTTGCATTTAAAATTTTTTTTCTCTATGCCTGTTTTTCTAATTTTAAATTCCCTGGTGCTCACTCTCAGGTACAGAGCAGATAATAGTATTTAGTTACAGGTGTATTGCTTCTGAACTCTGTGTCATCTTTCTCTGTCACTCAGAATAATAAGGAGATTCTTTGACATTATTACATTCAGGTTTTATCAGTGTTAATCTTCATCATCATCGGTTTTTTCTCAATTAGGGCTTTCTTCAACCTCAATTATACCTAAATTCAAAATTATCCAAAAATATTAATGTAATTTTACATCCAACAAAATTGAATTTTGAATGGTCTCAAAGTAATTATTCTAAGGCAGTAAAAATTTGTAGATCAAGCATTGGCTTTCTTTTTTTTTTTTTTTTAAGCATTGGCTTTCAGACAAAGGTGGTCTGCATTGGGATCCTTACTTTGCTACCAAATGGCTGCACTTGTGAGCACTTTGAGTTCTCTAAGCCTCAGTTTATGCATCTGTGAAATTTATATAATAATCTTAAAGGCTGTATATATAAAACATGTAATATAATGCATAGTATATGATAGGCACTCAATCGGTGGCAGTCATTATTGTTACAATAATAGTTTCAATATATGTTGTCATTGTGCAAAAGTGGTTCCAGATTCAATGATATGAAATAGATGAGCACATCGTAATACATGATTGGCACTTGCCATCATTCTCTACCCAGGAACATAGCCCAGGCCCCATAGGTGTCACACATTTGTGCTTTAAATATTATACATAAAATTAAACTTGAGAAAATTAGTATAATATAACTTTTATTGAAATTTGAAAGTCAGTTCACTATATCTATTCTTATCAGAAGCAAAGGATGTATTTTGGCTTACATCACTGACCATGTAGTATAGTCCCTTTGACTTTCATAGATGTATTTTGAAATATTCAATGTATATAACATAGAACAGACAATGTTCAGTATTGGACCAGAGTTCTTCAAATTTGGGAACACTGTTAAAAAAAATTATTGTGTGCATTCTGTGTACATGAAAGGAGTAGACTTCCGATAGAAGTGTGGCAAGGTTCGAAGAGACAGGTTTGATACAAGAGTCTGCTGCTGGCTTTGTTCCCACA
The DNA here is from genome assembly GCF_018345385.1 of Vulpes lagopus. NCBI lineage: Eukaryota > Metazoa > Chordata > Mammalia > Carnivora > Canidae > Vulpes > Vulpes lagopus. The sequence goes on from NC_054828.1 coordinate 60,276,236, forward strand.
GACGAATCATGTTCCTTCATAGAGCTTCACTTTTCTCCAGATCAACTGTGTTTTCTAGCATTACTTCTTCATTAACATCCTACTGTGGTTATACAAGACTTGAATGCTTATTCAAATGCAATCTTCAAAGCTTTTAGGGCCCTATTCCTCAGATCAAAATATGGTTTGATTTGTTCAAATGTGGCCTTTTAAGTCTGATTGAGAACAACTGTGTTATTCAGTAGAAAAACATCACAGAAACAAGATTTTTATCCCTATTAGCAAAACAGGAGCTTGGAAATCTAATTTTGGTCCATGGTTCTCGACCCTGAGTACATATTCCTATAAACTGAATAGGCTTTAAATTTTTTCAGTTCATTTTTTTAAAAGATTTTATTTTATTTTATTTATTTTTATTTTTTTATTTTATTATTTTATTTTATTTCATTTATTTATTCATGAGAGACAGAGAGAGAGGCAGAGACACAGGCAGAGCGAGAAGCAGGCTCCATGCAGGGAGCCTGATGGGGGACTCGATCCCTGGACCCCTGGGTCACGCCCTGAGCCAAAGGCAGACACTCAACCACTGAGCCACCCAGACGTCCCAAATTTTTTTTAGTTCTTGAATCCCACCCTTGACTGATAGATTCATCAGGGGCAGGACCTGGGCTCTGAGTTTATTTAAAACCTTAGGAAATATAGTCAATAATATTGTAATAACTTTGTATGGGACAGATGGTAACGACTTATTATGGATGATCATTTTGTAATGTATATAAATGTCAAATCACAATTCATTGTACACCTGAAACTAATATAATATTGTATGTCAACCACATTTCAATTAAAAAACAAAAACTCTCCAGAACCCTGATGATTCTGATGCACACAGAGGACAGAGAACTGCTGATTTAGGCCTGTCCTTATCTAAATTAAATTTACTTTTAATTAAAGTAGCTTTTTTATTTATTTTTTTGATAGGGAAGCACTGAGGAATAAATATCTTTACACAGTCTTATTGGTAAAAATCTTTGGTTCAGGGGAAGCACTTTAACTAGGAGTCACCTCTCTGTTTCTTTTAGTAAAGTGAACTTTAAAATTTATAAGGAAATATTTGTAATTACCATCATCACATCTTAATGGTTAGTTTCTTCAAAGATTTATATCTTAGAATAACACAATATGTAAAATACAACAGTGCAAACCCACTGTCAAATGTATGTCCTAGTCCACTCAAGCTGCTGTAACAAGTATATCATATAGCCTGAGTGGCTTAAAAATGATGGAAATTTAGTTCTCACTGCTCTGGAGGCTGGGCAGTCCAAGGTCAAGGCAGTGGCAGATTTGGTGTCTTGTGAGGGCCTATTTTTCATAGATGGGAGTCTTCTCACTGTGTCCTCACATGGTGGAAGGAGCAAGGGATTTCTCTTGGGTCTCTTTTATAGGAGCACTAATCCCATGTGTGCAGGTTCCACCCTCACGGCCTAATCACCTCCCAGAGATTCGACCTCCAGGTACTATCACCTTAGTGGTAGGATAAATTTTCAGGGAACACAAGCATTCAGTCTATAGTAATGTGTATAGAATTTTCAAAGTGGTTAAAAGGCAACAAAATGTCAGATACAAATATCCTTGACACCTAGGAAAAAAATGAAAAACAAAAGACCTGGAGGAGAATCTCCATAATTCCTTATTCTATCATTAAAATGATGAGCTACTAGCTAACATTAATGGGCTCTTGGTGTCCCAGATGTATTCCAACACCTTAAGGCAGGGTCTCATTCAGTCCTCACAAAAACCTATGAAGTAGGTACCATCTTGGCACATTTTACCCACGAGAACATTGAGACCACAATGGACAATTTTACATTTAAAATTCTCTATAAATTTTATCATCAGTAATTACAATTTAAATTCTAATTCTTTCTCAAAAATTTCTATACTTTAGTAGTCCTTATTATTTCTGAGTACTGTTAGATTTGAAATGCCAAGCTTTATTAAAATATGTCATGCTCCTAAGGCAAAGTCTTCAAAGCAATTTAATCTCCTATGCCGACATAGTTAACAAAGCTGAAGAAACAAAGGGTAAGATCAATTGTGGTTCATACACCACAATTATAATTGCTTTGCGTTCTCAATTCCCCAACTTTAAAGATTTGAAATTCACCTTGTATCTAGCAAGTGGCAACTGGGTGATAGTGAAGTCAGTGGAAAGAACACAGGGAGACTTGGACTTCTTGTTCCAGCTCTCACTGAAGGGTGTTACCTTGCAAAAACTCCCTGAACCTGTTGAGACCTCATGTATATGCCGTCAAATAGAAGAGAAGTGGTGGGAACAGCAGTGATTAACAAGGACAACAATACCTGCTGTGGCTCTTCACAGTATTATTGTCACAGTCAAATGAGATTATTTATCAGAGGGTCCTCGGGGCTATATAATGATATATAGATATTAGTTTTTCTTATTTCTATTATCTTCTTATTGTTACTATTATTATCTTGTTATTTTTGCTTATTATTGCCACAAACCCAAAATGATCTCCCCTTTCTAGAGTAGATAGAGGGGAGAACGAATGAGTGCTGGGGACAGGAGCCAGGCTCAGGCGTCTGTCCTTGTAAAACCATTGAGATTTTAAGCTTAGGAATATGAACACATTTTCAGTAGGGAAATCTCTTGCACTTGCTTTCAAAAAAGAATTTTTATTGCGGGGGTGGGGAGGTTGTAATTGGGCTTGAGGAGTAAGCAGAAATTGAAAAGCCATTCAAGATATTGATCACTGTTAATTTGTCAGTCCAAATGCACAGTTTTTCACTTTTTAAAACTAGTAATTTTATTCTATGTATTATGAGCATTGTTACCTTAAAAGCCTCTACTATATGATGTAAGGATCATTTTTTCTTTCCACAATTAGTTTGTATCAAGGACCAAATTCAGCTCTGAAATTAACTCTCAGCTTAATAATTTACTTCCAAGTTGAGTATTCTCATTTGAGTTAGAAAGAACCCACGCTAAAATGTTCATAATACCTTGTGGTGCTCGTACACATGCTCAATATTTGCTTAGAGGAGGTAGCAAACAAACTCTATAAACTTTGCAAATAAAAATAATCTTATTTCCAATATTGCTTCATTAGGATTCTGAAAGTTCAGTTTTTAGGTATTTTGAGACCTCAGTCAGTGTCAGGCATGTTCGTAGTGCACACGGTGAAGCACACACCAGAATTCTGTTGCTCGGCCTCTCCCCCTCTGATTTTCATGTGTTGACATCATGAAGTTTGATTCTGCTTTCAACAAAAAGAGAGCCTGGCCTCTGGGGAGTCAGAGACAGCTGGGTTTGAATCCCAGTTTTGCCACCGTTCAGAGGTGTGACCTTGTACACATTCCTTCACCTCTGTAAACCTTGGACTTTTTCATGAAGTGGGGAGGACAGCATACATGTCACGTCAGGAGGTTGTGGGGAGGATTGCATAGAGTGTATTGCAGTAGCGGAGCTGTTGAAGGCCTTCAGTATATTTTAGCGACCCCACCCCCACCCCCACCCCCAGTGTTCTATCTCCAATTTCTCTCTTTTTCGAAAAGAGATTTTATTTATTTATTTGAGAGGGTGAGAAAGCAAGAGCATGAGCAGGGGGAGGGGCAGAGGGAGAGAGTCCTAAGCAGACTCCTGGCTGAGCCCAGAGCTCTGCCTGGGGCTTGATTTCAAGACCCTGAGATCATCACCTGAGCTGAAACCAAGAGCCAGATGCTTGACCGACTGAGCGCCCAGGCCCCCCTGTATTGGAGGATGTGAAATTTCGAGTCTCATACCATGACTTTAATTTTCTCTAACCATGGCCCTTAAGTCTCCATTCCCCACTTCTTCACAGTTTTGCCCATGCAAGAGAACAAGTTAACTCACTTTTTGTTCACTTCAAGTGATATTTAAAGTTGCAGAGTTCTTTTCCTTTTCTCTGAGGTGGCACCTGGGTGGCAGAGTGGGACGTGGATTATGCAACCTGGGAGCCGTGAGAGGTGGAGGTTGGCTCATCAACTGTCTTCTCCTTCTCCCCGCCTTCCCTGTGGTGTCTCATCCCACCTGCTCTTTGGGTACTAGCTCCTGCTAGGAATGGACAGGAGGAAAGCAAGATGGCTAGTTCTTGGTGTAGAAATCTGCTCGCTGGCATTTCTACCCAGTTGTAACCTTCTTGAGTGATGTGGGCACCATCGAGACTTTTAGTTGCAAAGGGATCCTGAGTGTCCTTTGCTTTTGGGTGCTGAGTCTCTCTGAAGAGTTCCTGGGGTTTTGATCTCAGTGGGTGAAGGTCTACCACTCATAATGGAGAGTTTTATACTCAGTTGTAAGCGAGCCTTGGTATTTACAGCACATTTTTAGAGTCCAGGGCAAACCTCTAAGCACCCAGCTCCTACAAGGGAAAATCAAGGTCTTCATGATGTGTTTTAAGACAGGTCTCTGTTAAAGTCCAAGAAGGGCAATGGCTTCTTTTTGCTACCTGACCCTACCCTCTTCTTTATGTAAAAGATGCCTCAGCTTCGAAGAGTAGAAGACTTAGAGGCAGTAAGAATTGCTACGAATGATGCATAATTTAGATGATATTTCGAAATCTTCTTCAACTACCTGCACAAGTAATATTTTACTTTTTGTTTTATTTTCTGTTTTGTATTAATTTTCCCCCCATTTCTCTCACTTTTTGGCCCAGGAAATTGTGCATCAGATATTCATTGAGTAGGTCTTGAATTTAAGACTAAGCTCAATCTATGTGATATTTGCAACTTCTCTTTTTATAATCCATTGATAATTTTTGTCTCTTAAGCTTCTGTTTCTTATACCTTTTGCATTTCATGGTTCCCCCATTTCCAATTGGTGTCAATTCTGCTGAATAATAATATGTGAATCTGCATTAACCTTTCTTCTTGTTTCTTTTCTTTTTAAAGATTTATTTATGGGCAGCCCGGGTGGCTCAGTGGTTTGGCACTGCCTTCAGCCCAGGGTGTGACCCTGGGGACCTGGGATCGAGTCCCACGTCAGGCTCCCTGCGCGGAGCCTGCTTCTCCTTCTGCTTGTGTCTCTGCCTCTCTCTCTCTCTCTGTGTCTCTCATGAATAAATAAATAAAATCTTAAAAAAAAATAAAGATTTATTTATTTGGGGGAGAGAGAAAGAGATAGAGCTCGAATGGGAGGGGCAGAGGCAGGGAGAGAGAGAATCCCAAGCAGACTCTACACTAAACATGGAGCCCAACAGGGGGCTGGATTTCAGGACCCCAAGATCACTACCTGAGCCGAAACCAAGAGATGGACACAACCCACTGCACCACTCAGGCATCCCTTTTTCTTTTTATTTCTATGTATTTTGATTCTGATTCCTCTAAGAGAAATGTATCACTTATAAGAAGATTCTAGAAAGTAGGAGTCTTATTTTCTAGTCTTAACCTTGCTTACCAATTATAGATCCTCACTGATATGCTTTATGTTATTATTAGAGGCTGGAGAGAGGCAATTTCTCAAACAGGCTCTATTCTCTTGCGGCTGACAAGAGTTCTGATATAGCAGTGGGAGGTGCGGGTCTCTGCTCCCTCTTGTAAGCGAAAGCGCTAAGTGGTCTCACTTAAATTATTAACAGAATACACAGGTCAAGCATGCAGGCTTTTGTCCTGCTTTTCCCCATTTCTCTCTTACGAGTGCAATTGTAATGTTGCACAGAAGGCACTCATATGTGGTTTGAGTTAAAAACCTGATCAATTTGTTGCCAGAATGTGTTGGAGAGTTGACATTTAGTGATTGATTGCCTTTTTTTTTGTGTCCACACAGCCGCATCAGTGATGAAGGCCAGTGATAACAGTAGTAGCTACCACCTTGGAGCAATGTGCCAGGCATTATTAGGTTCATGACTTTGCATGCTGTGTCCCATTTAATTTGCACAATCCCGTGAAGTAGACACCCTTACCTTAACTATAAGTACTCTTGGTGGGGAGCTCTTAATCATTGAGACAGGAAAGGGAGACCCTGGAGCCCTTTCCACCATCCTTCCCCTCCAAGGTGTGAAAGCCCTCAGTCTCTCATCAGGCTCAGTTTTTGTACAAAGGAGGCAATTTCCCATAAATGGGCACACTGACGCAATCCCATGTAAACGTGGTCAGGGCCGTGCCCCTGTCCCTCTGTGTCTGCATCAGAGAGTTGCAGTTTGTGGGTGCAGCATCCATTTGTTGGGCGCTTGCCATGGGTGGGGTCATTTGATGAGCACTGGGAATGTATAATCTAGGGTGGGCACTGGGAATGTATAAGCTAGGGTGGAGATGAAAGCCGACGGCTTTGCAATAGGGCGAGCAGAGCTATGAGGGGGACAGGGGAGCACACGTGGTGTGACCAAGCCTGGAGGAGTCCATTTGGGGCCGATGAGGGGAGCCCCTGAAGGACGCTGATGTGATACTCGTTTTCACGTGGAGAAGGCTGTGAAGGGCAGAGATAGGACAGGCAGGATGACCAGGAAATGGTGCTTTCCGTTATCTGAGGGACAGAGGACAAAGGCCAGGCTAGTGAGGGTGGAATGGAGAGGAGAGAAATGAAGGCCACAAAGGGCAAGAATGAAGGCTGCACATACCTTGGCGATTGGTGGGATGTAAGAGGACAGAGGGGACGGACCCTTCCTCCCGCTTCTTGTTTCTTCCCTTGCTTGTGTGTTTGTCTCCCCACCCTCTGGAGCCAGAAGCCAGTGCAGGTGCTTCTGTAGTTGTGACCCTTGCCGAGAATGGCAGAGTGGAACAAGTACTGACAACAGCCAAAGTGAGAGCGGAGCAAGGTGCTTTTGGAGCCGAAAAGCAAACTATAAAATAAGCAGAATGCTATTATGATTAGTATTAGCATTTTACTTGGCACTCAGTACGTTCCTGACACTGTTCCCAGTGCTTTAGATGTATTGACTAAGTGATTTTCACACTGACCTTACTTTACAGATAAGGAAACTGAGACTCCGAGACGTTAGGCAGTTTTTCGGGATCACATAGTCAATGACCCGACATGACTTTTGGTTCAGACTTACTGGGTCCTCTTACTTTTTTCTCCTGCGCCACGATTGTCAGACCCCAAGTGCGATGTTCCCATGTGTTGGCAGCCAGCGTTTCTCTGGTGACTTTGAGGACTCTCCCCCGCCAGCCAGCTTTCCAGGCCTAGCTGCCCTTCCACTCGGTATTAACACAGCATTAGCTCAGGCGCTCTAACGTCTGCGTTAGGGCATGGGTGGCCTTGTAAGTGTTTCCACGGGTTGTGCAGGCCATTGGGCTCAAGGTTCAGGTCTTTGGTCAGTGTTCGATGTTGAGGTTCAATACTTGTTCTTTCTGCATGCCCCCAAAGGAACTAAAGGGTGCCTGTGCGCACGGTGGAAGGCATGAGAAGAGTCAGGGAGAAAAGGGAGGAAGGGGGCATATATAGGAAAAGAAAAAAAGTAGTATACATAGGAAAAGAAAAAAAACCACATACACAGAGGAAGACAAACAAAAAGTGAATCAATAAGGACTGGAAATAGGAATTAGAGGCTCCCTGGTTGATGGCGTGGAGGAACGGATGAAAGGACCTTCTCTGAGAACCTGCTGTGTAGCAGGTACACACAGGCCTTTTCATATTAATTATCTCAGTTAATCCTGACAACCACTCTGGTCTTTGTTGAAAATGCTGGCATCTGACCATCTTGTTAGAGCTGTGTTCTTACCCGCCTTTTATTTCTGACAGCCAACCGCCACGCGTTGCAATGTCAAGTTTTTCTTCTTCTCGCGGGGTCCAACAGTTCTTGAGTAGGCAACTTTTGCTGGGCATGTTTCAAGCTGCTCCGTCTTCCACAGCTTTGTGCTTGCCCCTCTTCCCCCCCTTTGCAAGAATGTCTGGGCTTTCATTTATTTCTGCAATCCTTGGATTCTTTTTAACAAGATCTTCGAAAGCTGCAAAGCTCAATGGTGCATGTGATGGATGGATGGTGCAGGAAAGGTGGTAGGAAGAGCTCTCTATCGATACGGGCTTCCAGGGAGGGAATGAGTAAGTCACAGGGATAAAAGGCACAGCGTAGGGAACATGGTCTATGGTATGGTCATAGTGCTGTCTGGCGACAGACGGTATCTACACTTGCGGAGGGCACAGCATCACCTGTGGAGATGCTGAATCCTATGCTGTGCACCTGAAACTACTGTAACATTGTGTGTCGACTACACTCAAATTAAAAAAAAAAAGAAAAATTAAAGTGAATACAGGTGTGCTGTACACCTGAAACTAATAAAATCTTGGATGTCATCTTTAATAATTAAAAAAAAAAATACAGAGAAAAAGTTCTCCATCCTCCTCCAGGTCCTGTGAAGGAAAAAGCGAATAATGGGTTAAGTAGAGCTCTGAAGTTATAAAAGTCACAATTATATATGCATGTAATTTTTAGCATAGAGATTTATTAATTTGCATTCAGATCATTAGAGCTAATTAGCAGCTACAGCTTCTCCCTCTATGCTTTAAGAATTTTACCCTTTACTTTCCTTGTGAACCCCAGAGCACATCTTTACAGATTGAGGCTTAAAACTGTCCCCCTGGTATTAGCATTGAGAAGAAGGGAGTTCTGTGCCACTACTGTACACAAAAGCTTCTGCTTCTCTTTTTATTTCTACCCACTGTTTTTTTTTTTTTTTTTTTTAAGGAAGTCTGTTTACCATTCATCAGATAGCCCATTTGGAGTGGGAGTGAAATCTGCAGGAATTAGTAAATGAAGGGGAAAGAAGTGAAAACCCTTTTGATCTTCCTTTTCCCACTTAAGTGAGATCCCTTCATTTGCAGGAAAGGAAGAGAACAGAAGAGCAGCAGAAATTATACCTGAAAACCCAACTGCTCGTACTGAGCCACCTGTGCAAACTGGGGATGTTTTTCTCACTCATCTCACCACTTACTTGGAAATGGTGCCTTTGGCGGGGGGGGGGAGGGGGGGGCGGCACACATCGGGTGAACCTTAAGAACCATTAATGAAAAGTCTACTTAATTTTTTTAAAGATTTTATTTATTTATTCATGAGGGACGCAGAGAGAGAGAGGCAGAGACACAGGCAGGCTCCATGCAGGGAGCCCGACATGGGACTCGATCCTAGGACCCCGGGGATCATGACCTGAGCCCAAGGCAGATGCTCAACCACTGAGTCACTCAGGTGCCCCAAGTCTACTTAATTTTTAAGGGTTTGCCTATGGAATGGTTCAGATCAGTTAATCAGAACAGCATTTTTGGGGGGTTCATTTGGCTAATTTCTGGCTACTATGAATTAGTTATATGTGTCCCTCCGTGTTCCCACTACTTACTGTCCATGGCGGGCATTTTCTTCCTGTGACTTTTGCTCGATTCCAGTTACAAAATTAGCTCTTTGAGTTAGAAACAACTCATTAGTCTATGTTCCTAATGACTACTAGCCATTGAATCCTTATAGATAATGTAAAAATTAGTCCAAGAATCAATCCATCATGCACAGCCCAGTTGTCTTTATTCCCTGGTTATTCCTGCAATCTCTGCTTCCATTCCTAAATGCTTGAGAATGGATCGGGATCCCCCAACCGTGATGTTGATCGACGTGTGCGCTGACTGACAAATCCAACGTCAAGGCACTTCGCCTTCACCACGTCCTCAGTTTTGTCAGGCTGCATTTATTTTGGGTCCCCTGTTAATTTCCTGTCAGTTTAATTAACATGAATATTTCTGACCTACTCTATCCTAAAGCTTTCTCCGGGCCCCACCTCCCTCTCTCCTAGCAGATGATGGTACACCCCCAGTTCTAGAAGATGTGACGTGCTCAGGCTTCATCTGCTCCCTCTCGTGCACACTAAGTTTGCTCTCAATTTCACCAGTCCTTAGCTCCTTCCTACCTTTGCATGGCCCACCATGCCCTTGAGGAACGGGCCTCTGCTCACCGCTCCTGCTTCATCTTTTGCAAATACTTAGAGCCCCCCTCCCTCTCCTCATATGAACCATGTGCATTTCTTCAACTGAGCCTTGGTGTAAACACATCCACATACACCTCAGCCTCTGCTCAGTTGGTTTCCACCTTAGCCATCTGAAATCGTCTCTGAAGTCCGTGTTCTAGGCGGGCCCCCCAGGGGCTCCCATGCCCTCTGCACATGTCTTTATGGTGGCACTAACCATACCACCTTGCAGTTGCCCAAAGCTGCCTTATCCACCCTTATATTGCTGCCTCTAGAATAGAGCCTGGCACATAAGCTTTGAGAAATATGTGTTAAAGGCTGAACACTGAACAAAAAGGAATGAATGAATGAATGAATCTTGTAACTAGTTGCGGTTCAACCCATTTTGCCTTGACACTACCTCTTAACTCCTTTGTCATCTTGGGCAGCCTCCCCCCACTCTTCAGTGTGCTCCCGCTCAAGCTATTATTTGTTTTTGGAGAGGCTACGTAGTTCAGTGGTTTTAAGTACTACAGTCTTTGGAACTTTGCTGCCTTGGTTTGGAGACCGTGTGGACTGCTCTGCTAGCTGTGTGGCCTTGTCTGAGTTACCTAGTCTCTGTGCCGTATGTATGTTGTTACCTGTACAAGAAAGAGAATAACCAGACTCCCTTGCACAGAGTTGTGGTATGGATTAGTTGATGTGGTTGCTGGGTATCCCTTAGTGCCTGGTGAGAGTAAATGGTAATCATAGTAATGTAATCACATAGGAATTATTTTAATTACTCCTACCTTCCGCATTTACGGTTGTCTTTTTTTAAAAATTTTTGTGAGCTATCTCAGACATGCAACTAGAAATAGGGATTAATATAGCAAACGCCTAGGTAACCCCTCCCTGGTGTAAGAAAGAGAACAATAAAAAGAGTAAGAGCCCCTTGAAGACCCTTTCCTATATCACCTTCCTTCCTCTTCCTCCCTTTTCTCCCTTCCTCTGTCTCAAGGATAACCACTTTTATCATTTGTAGGCATGTTTTTATACGTTGCTGTGTAGCTGGAAATCCTGAACACTGTATGATGTACGATGCATTTCTGCTGCTTCTTTAGTTACCCACCCCCACCCCCAGTGTACTCTGCAGATCAGTGATCCATATCGTTTCTGGAGCTGTCACCCCCAAATGCAAATCTCATGCTGTAGTGTTCACAATATCTCTTTTTAAAAGACTCTTTTTAGAGAGTTTTATTTTACAACAAAATCGAGATGAAGGTACAGAGATTTCCCATATACTTCCTGTTCCCACCCATGCAGAGCCTCTCCCACAATCAACATCACTCACCAGAATGGTACTTTTTTTTTTTTTTTAACCAACCATGAACCTACTTTCAATATCATAATCACCTAAAGTCCATAGTTTTACCTTAGAGTTCACCCTCGCTTGTGGCACACTCTGTGGGCATGGGCAAATGTATGATGACATATGTCAATCAGGACAATATCATCCAGAGAGTATTTCCACTGCCCTAAAACATCCTTTGTGCTCTGCCCATGCATCTCTCTCTCCGCCCACCAGTACCCACACATCTCTTTACTGTCTCCATAGTCCTGCCTTTTCCATCATATCATGTAGTTGGAATCCTATAGCTGGTAGCCTTTCCTGATTGGCTTCTTTCACTTAGCAATACGCACGTAAGGTAACCTCATGTCTTTTCGTGGCTCAGTAGTTCGTTTCTTTTTGGTCCATTATCTGATGCATCACAGTTTATCCATTCAGATACTGAAAGGAAGATGTCTTGGCTGCTTTCAAGTTTTGGCAACCACGAATAAAGCTGCTAGAATCATCCGTGTGCTGTTTTTCATGTGGACGTAAGTTTTTACCTCCTATGGGCAAAGACCAAGGAGTGTGGTCATTGGATTCTGTGTTTAAGAGTATGTTTGGTTCTGTCAGAAACGTCCAGACTGTCTTCCAAAGAGGCTGGACCATTTTGCATCTCCCCCAGCGAACAGTTCCCATTGCTCCATGTCCTTGTCAGCATTTGATATTGTCGGTGTTCCAGATTTTGGCCATTGAGTTACGTGGTGGGCATGATCTGTTCTTGAATCCCCATTCCATGTATTCCCCTCCTAGGAGCTGCTGTTGCAATGCTGCTTTCTCAGTGTGCCTCTCCTGGACATTCTAAACTGGAGGCTTCCGAGTCCTCTTCCCTTCTTCCTTCATCTCCCTAATACTCTTCATCCTGTCACACACTGTATGTTCTTTCTTATTTATCTTGTGCATTCCTCCAACCAAATACAGAAGCTCCATGAAATTTTCATCTGCCTTGTTTTCAGCTACGTCTCTACTGCCTAAAACAGAGTCAGATACATAGCAGGTGCTTGAACAGTCTGCTTAATGAATGTTCAATTTACAGAATGTAGCCTCAGTGCTCAACCCGGATTTTAAATATTATCTTTATTTAGGCCCCCTTCCGTGTCCCTTTTCCACCCCAATGCCATCACTCCCTGCCCCTATGTCTTCTCCTCTCCCAGGGCCTGGTTCAAGCTGTTCCTTTGTCTAGGCTTCCTCCCCTTCCCTGCTCATTTCTGTTTATCAAAGCTTTTCTTCTCCTCCCTCCAGCTCAGTTTAGATCCCACCCCTGGCCAAAAAGCCTTCTCAGATTCCCCCATTGAAATGAATCTTTCCCTCTCCCACGTTCCTTTAGCACCTGGTGCCCCTCATCATCTTTTTTCAGAGTTTTCCTTACTTCAGATTTAGGTATATATGTGTCCACCCGGAATGTGGAATGTAGGAATCTCCTAATTACCGCCGTCCTCCCTCGCACCCAGCCCAGTGCTCCGCCCTGAGTGCTCAGTCCATCTTTGTTTAGTTGGCTGAACTTGAAGGTGAGAAGGGACTTCAGAGAGGCCACACACAGCCCTCTGAAAAGAGTTCTGAACTCCTGTTTAATGACTGTGTGACAAAGGGAACTTTCCAGATGGCGAGGCACGGAGGAAACTTTAAACTCTCCCTTATTTAAAATATGATACTTCATTGTAATCCTCTGCATATTTCTATTATGTTGGCCCACAGTACAGAGTCATCAGATTACTTTAACTCCACACCATTTCTCTCACGTGCCATTCATTATTTCTGTTACTCCTCTCACTCACCTTTTAATATTTTTTCATTAAAAATTATTTTATGAGCATAGTCTAATTTCATTTTCTAATCCACCTGATTCTCTGCCAGGTGTGTTTTATGTGTAGGTTAAGAGGAAGAAAATGGATATGCAGGGATGGATGTGGAATGCCGTAGATTAGATTAAGAATGATTAAGAATGGCACTTCCTATTCTACAAATTTGCAAATTAGGGAAGTTCCAGAAATATAAGTGTGTGTTTTTTGAGCAGTAGTGCTAAGTAAGCAGGAGTGTGCTATTTGCTTTTGACTATAGTCACTTTTGTAGAGAAAAATCCCTGCTTATGGCTTTATTTAATAGGATGAAGTCGAATTTTAAAGCTGGGTGAGACCCTAGATACCCTAGATACCCTTGTCCAGAATTTCTTTTTTCTTTTTTTTCAGAATTTCTTTATCCCATCACAACCAGTGCGCCCTTTTTTGACAAATATTTAGTAATAGCAATTTTGTGACTTAAAATAAATTTCACCAATAATATAATCAACAGATATATGTTAAAAAATCAATATCATACTCTGACTGAAATGTAAAGGAAAATTAAAATAAGATAATGTCTAATAAAATTAAATGTGTGTATATAAAATTACATATGTATACTTAAGTAAAATTATGTATCATTTACATATAAATTGGGACACCTGGGTGGCTCAGTGATTGAGCATCTGTCTTTGGCTCAGGTCATAATCCCGGGGTCCTGGGATCAAGTCCCACATCGGGCTCCCCGCATGGAGCCTGCTTCTCTCTCTGCCTCTGTCTCTGCCTCTCTGTGTCTCTCATGAATAAATAAATAAAATCTTAAAAAGAATTTTTTATATAAATACAAATATATTTTATATAAATATAAATTTATATATAATTTTATATAAATATGAATTTATATTTATATAAATATAAATTTATATATAATTTTATATAAATATAAATTTATATATAATTTTATATAAATATGAATTTATATATTTATATAAATAAATAATTTATATATATTTATATAAATAAATAATTTATATAAAATTTATATAAATATAAAGTTTTTAATATAAATATAAATTATATTTATAACATATAAAAGTATATATGCATTGGTATCAATATATAAATGCTTGAGTATGACTTCTCTGGAAGACATATGAAGTAGTCAGATGTTTGTACCTGTATCATTGAAGCACCAGAAATGGAAGAGCCACAAATGCTTTCAGATTCAGGTATGTTGTATTGGCAACTCAAATACCATAATTGGCAGTAAGTCAATGGTACAATTTTCCCAGGTGGTGAACTATTACTGATAAAGTTCAAAATGAAGCAGGAGTCATTCATACACACACAGCCCACCCACACATACACATACCCTATAGCTGCATTCCTAGAAAGTCATTGTGTATTAAAATAGCAAAGTACTTCGTGTTTACATGTGAAAAAAGAGTTAATGTGCAGCCTCAAATAGTTAGGAAAAGTGTTTATCTAATATCTGAATGGCTGGTGGAACATTTGGAAAATGATGCAGAACATAGGACAGTTTTTCTTTTAGTGGAATTGCCCTCTCATTACAATCTCTGTGACCTACTCTTGACCACCAAATGCCCACAAGAGTGGCCCACGATCATTGTGATCCCACCTCCTCATAAATGTCCAGATTGTTCCCCAACAGTTGGTACTGGCCAGTTGCAAATCTCTAGCGTGGTCCTGCTGCCTCCTTGAGGAATTTGGGAACCAGAAAGTTTCATTTACCCAAAACTAGTCGCCTGTTTTATTAAGCTTCACGTAGCTCATGAGCTGCCGGACAGCTTTGTTCTGTTGATAGCTACTATGTCCATCAGTCCATCAGACATAGGGTCAGAAATATCTAGACAGATGATAATTATGAGGACATGTGAAATCAGACTGCTTGGAATTGGAACCTACCACTTATACAAGGTTGAGGCAAATAATTTGTGCTGGTTAACCTGTTTGGGCCTCAGTTTTTTCAAGAGTCAAGCACAGGTAATAATAAAACTGAACTCAGAGCTGTTTTGAGGATTAAATGAGAAAATATATATAAGGTGCTTGTCATAGAGTAAACATTTGGTAAAGGATAGTTGTGGTGGTGGTGGTGATGATGATGATGATGACAATGAGGACAGTGATAAAGAATTGTCTGAAATAAAAATGTTCTTTAACCTTGATTTTCTTTATAATTTAACTAGATTTTTTTTTCTTTAAGCAGCTAGATAGGCTGTTTTTTTTTTTTAGCTCCGCTTGATCCTTATTATCATTTTTGCAGATTTCTTTGTTTTAAGTTAAATGTTCATCCTGTTCCTTTTAGCTAATACTGTAATTTAAATTGCCTAGCCATTGAAACATTTTCTTCACGTACACACTGGAGATTTGCATACGTGACTTTAAATGAAGTTATACTAATAAAATCCTTTACACTGGTAGAGAATAAATATCTAATGTTATTGCACCACTATTTTTGAAAAGATATTTCCCTTCACTTTTGCAGAGGCTATATTCCCAGAACTTAGCTGCTATAATGATTTCTTTAGTAGCACACAAATTCTATATTAATCTCTCAGCAGTTTGCTCAGTTAAGTGCATTTTTATGCTTGGCAGGATTAGGGTAGTCTAGGAAAATTAGTTTTCTTTTCTTATTACTTTTCCTGTTTAATTTGTAACCGGTTAAAACACCACAATATGATGGATGATTGAGCCTAGTAAAATTGCAAAGTTAAGGGATAATTGGCAGACTTTGGTTAAGCAATGAAGTCTTCCACTACCTTTCAACAGCCTTTAAGACAACCTCGTTATTAAAATGTACATACTAGCAAAATTCTGGATGTGCATAGAATTTAATTACTATCTAACTAACCACAATGCCAGGGTTTTATTTTTATAGTGGTTGTGTAGTGTTTATGAAAGTAGTTTGGGGAATGGGTGAGCCCTAGCAATCCTAGCAATCATAGAGGAACTCTGTGAAAATGGAATTTTGCGGCTAGATAACTACATTCTGGTCACTTCCTGTTCATTTAACGTATCAGTGCGGCACTTGCAATTGTTCAGTCCAATCAAGGACCATTCCTGGGGACCTAGTTCAATTTACATAATTTGCTGATAGAAATTAAAACCTTTCTGGGGATGGAGGCCTAAGAATTTGAGCCAATTATTTTCTAAAGAAGGCAAGGTCCTATTTTGTAATAATGTGGGTATTACCAACTTAATTTTTAGGATGAGAATGGTTCATGAGAGAATGAATGAACAAGACAGGGAGACCTAAGATCCAAACATACCATTCTTTCATTTATTTAATCAATCACTGCATCATTTCACAAATGTTTATTGAATACCTATTCTGTTTGAGGCACTATGCTAGGAGGTGCAGGAAATGTGTAAGATAGACACGGGTCCTGTCTCATGGATCTTATCACCAATTCTGATGGATTTAACTTTGTAGCATACAGATAAGGTATGTATGTGTGAAGTGTAATAGATCTTCAAATGTGAATATTAATGATCATCTCAGAGAATGCCAGACACCAGAAGTTAAAAGTGTAAAATCCTAGTTAAATATTAAAAAGTCAGTATTGTTGTACATGAACCATATATTCATAGAGGTAATGTGTAATCATACAATTCTTGCCAACAGACATTTGTTGAACAAACACTACGTAAGTGTGCTGAACTGGGCGTCAATGGGTAAGACTCAAGCTCAAACCTTAAGGAACCAATGAACACTGCATTTAAAAATGGTGGATATATTTTCTTCTGGAAGGATTTGGTACCTTAAGAGTAGTAGCTCCCAGTAGTTAGCTTAGTAATCAGACAGTCAAAGGTTTTACATCTACCAAGAGAATAACTGATGAGCCTGTATCCTGGAACAGTCTCCCCTAGAACACATACTGATGAAGAGGAGAAATGTCCTTCAAGAATCTTAAGAGACTCTACGTAACAGAACCTATTTTTGCCTAGAAGGGACTTGGGAAAGATTTCAGTGCATCCTATGGCAGTGGTGTTAAAATGTAGAGAAATATAATTGAATTTTTCAATGAAAAGCTCAGTTGCAATGATCTGCTCAGTGAATATGATATAAATTATCATGCCATTATCAACAACCTCCTCCATCTATAAAACTAGAGGAAATACATGAGCATCATAAAAATCCTTTTATCGTCAAAAGGACTTTATATTCATGACATTGCTGTGAAAGCAAAACAGGATTTTTCAAGGGATCTTTAACTATTTTGCAGAGGAACCATAGCACCAGAGACTTAGGATAAGCTGGAAGAAAACACAAACTATATGTTAATTTGGACTATTACTGAGATACTTTAGTATTCAGAATATAGGTAGTCACCAGACTCTTCCATTTGAGTGTTCTATAGTCAAATTATGTACTGATGGATGAAAATAGGAAGCAAAATTGAGAAAGTCAGCTTATCCTTTTGAGACCTATAGCAGATGCAGAGTATTATGATAATATCAAGCCTCAAAATGCCGCAGCAGTTTAAATGTCTGTGACTCCTAGACACCCTTAAATTAACACTTAGATTCTAAATCCACTTTCCTAGCATCACTGCAGCAGATTTTATTTTCCAAAAAAATAATACTATGGTTACCATAGTACATCTTATCCCGCATGCTCTTCAACTTTGCCACTTCCCCATCAGGAGGTGGAGTCCAATTCCCCTCTCCTTGATTCTGGGCAGGCCCATGACTACTTTGGCCAGTAGATTCTCCTGGAATTAACAATAGGGTATGTGTCTTCTAAGATGGGTCATGAAAGGCAATGCACTGTCCTCTTTTTACACTTTAGCTGACAAGTGACAAGCCTGATTACCCTGAGGCCACTATATTGTGAGGGAGCCAGGAAACCTATAGGTGCTCCAGTCAGTAGTCCTAGTTTTTGAGTAGCTCAGGCTAAGCAACTGGGATGATCAAGGAAAAGGGAGTCTCCAGAGGTCCCAGACTTGTGGAACAGAAAGAAGGTATCTCCTCTGAGCCCTATCCAAATCTGGACCCACTGTATCTGTGAGCATAGCAAAACTGTTGTTTTAAGTCACTAAGTTTTGGGGTAGTTTATTTATTGGCTTACTAGAAAAAATTGGCTAATTTGGCTTATTTGGCTAACTAGAAAAATCATTGATAAGGTAAACTTGACATTACAATGACAAAGTATTATTGTCAACCGCAAAGGCCTAAACTAATAAGTCTTTCCTTCTCTGTAGAAGCCGTATTTATGGATAACTTTGGAGAAAAATTTTGCACATTTAGGGTAAACATAATTGTATCAACTGTAAAGTGTCATTTTTTAAAAAAGATTTTATTTATTCATTCATGAGAGACACACACACACACACACACAGAAGCAGAGACACAGGCAGAGGGAAAAGCAGGCTCCATGCAGGGAGCCCGATGTGGGACTGGATCCTGGGACTGCCCTGGGCTTAAGGCAGGCACTAAACTGCTGAGCCACCCAGGGATCCCCAGTGTTTGTCATATTTAAATAGCAGGTCTTATAACAGGAGATCTATCTGTCTGTCTATTTATCTGTCCACCCATCCATCCATCCACACATGCAAACTTTACTCATAGATGTAGCTGGAAGCAAACTAAGTTGGGCTGATCAACCAGAAAAGGATTTTATGATAAAGATATTAGGTAGCTCATAGAGTTGTGGGGAAGGCTGGAGTCCAAACATACAACAATAGTTGAATCTAAACTTACAGGAACAGCCCTAAAGCCTGCATCAACACCAGCCTGATGGGTAAACTGTAACTGTTGCTGCCCAGTGAACACAGGAGAGAACCCCTGGGCGAGCTGCCCCTGATTACCGGCTGCCTCTGCCGCCACAAAGCCAGCGAGATGGGCTCCTTCCAAAGTTTGTTTCCTTAAGTTGCTTGTTTGCAACCGAAGATTCAGGAGTATGTGACTGGCAAGCGAAATCTAGTACAAATGCTTGTATCTTATCTGCAAGGGAGTCTGGGAATTTGATATTTCTGGATTCTGCTCTGATGAAGCCAGATTCATAAAACTACTGATCTCTCAAACATAGTGGAAGGGTTTGGCAGGTGCCGGGTAGCTTGAAAACGTGACAGTTATGCACAGATGGGATGCACTGAAAAAAGACAGAGGTCCTGCTGACCACAACTCAGAAGATTGCATCATTCTGGTGGCACCAGAAAGCAAACCTAGAAACGGCGGATGGAGGATTCAGGTGTACCAGCAGGGTAGGTGCTAAATTTTGTACCAATGTGAATAGTTCAAGAAAAATCCCCGGCCCCAGGACAACATTGTTCAATCTTATTTTAATTTCAAGTCTCTCAGCAAAAGCACTGCTTGGCATGATATGGAGATAAGGGGTCTATTATGAGAAGAGATGAAATAAATAAGCTTAACTCCGCCATCTTTACACTTCAGGCTGGGGTGGGGGGGTCCCCTGGCCTAAGGTTCCTGCCACTTGGCCTAGTGCGATCCTGAGGACAAATGATGACAATGATGATGATGATGATACCAATTCTTAGGGATACTTACTGTGTGTCAGACTCTCTTGTAAGTACCTTACAGGTATTAGTTATTTTAAAGCCTTACAACAACCCTATGAAGTAGGTAATATATTATCTCATCTTATAGAGGAGAAAACTGGCACAAAGGAACAGCTAATGAGCACAGTGCTGGCATCTGGACTCCGGTGTTCTGACCCGAGATCTGCTTTCCTAAGTACTGATAGATCGGGACTTTCCTAGGTATCTTGGTGATTGTGCTTTCTCCCTCCGCCTTTTTTTTTTTGGTCCTGAGTGAATTCCAGGAATATATAGCCCTTATGTATTAACCAGGGGAAAAAGTGAGAAGTGTTCTGTAACAATTATCACAGGTTTTCATAAGGTGGTTCTGTTTGGAAAAAAAAAAAAAAAAGAAATGGCTAAGAAACTGCAACACTGTCTAAATTTTTCAAGAGTCTGCACTCCAGGGTGATCCCAGGAAACCTTTCTTCCTCCACTTACAATTCCAGTGGTTGCTTTCCACCTGTTTCCCTTCTTTAACACTCACACCCAGGCTGGGAGATAGGTCCTTTTTACACACGAAAAAAAATGAGTCTCAGAAGGTTGTGTTGTGGTCAAGATCACAGAGACCATCGATGGTAACCACATGCGCAGTCCTGGAATTTGGCTAACGGATGCCTGTTTGCGACAACTCTCTCAAGGAATCTTGATTTCTGTCGCGTGCTTATCAGATTTCCTCTGGAGCCGGGCCGTCTCCTGATCATAGCCAGACAGGTTTCCCCCTTGGAGCCTTTGGTGATGTCAGGAGTTGTCAGAACTGGGAGCGGGCACCCAGTGGAGAGAGGTCGAGGATGATGCTTGACCTTCTGCACCCCATAGCACCCCGCAGCAAACAGTCATCCCCCTGGGCCATGCTGCTGAGACCCCTGCTTTAGCTGTTGCTCTCCTGATCCTTTTCTACCCCAGCCGTCTTCAGACAGGGTCGCAGACTCAGGTTTGGTGCAAAAGGAAAATAGGGACGCCTGGGTGGCTCAGCAGTTGAGCATCTGACTTCGGCTCAGATCATGACCCTGGGGTCCCGGGATCGAGTCTCGCATCAGCGTCCCCGCAGGGAGCCTGCTTCTCCCTCTGCCTGTATCTCTGCTTCTCTCTGTGTGTCTCTCATGAATAAATAAATAAAATCTTAAAAAAAAAAAAAGGAAAATAGTACATGTTGTTCTTCCAAAATGCTGCCTGAGAATTACTTGGAAATTTGGGTCTGTGTGTTCAGAAAAATGCCTCGGAGTTTAGGCCCTTCATTGCTTTCCTGGATGCTTACCGACGGCTCGCAGTCCATCGTGCTCTCTATAATTTAGTCGTTAGTTTGTATTTGTCTTCAGTGAAGCACATCTGTCACTTTTCATTCCGCTCAACTCTTTGCCACTTTCTTTGCCATTTATGCTCATCAGCTTGACTTCTTATCTGCAATCTGGAACATTTTCTGGCTTCCTCAGCCAGATGATTTATATTTTCTTAAGATGTTAATTCAGGTCAGCTGCAACAGACTCTTTGTTGTCTGTGCCTTTTCATTTAGAGAAATTACGCACTTATCCTTCCTTCTTTACAGCTTTGAACCCGTTTTCCTCCCTTGACAAAACATTTTCCCCGTTAGCGACGCGATTCGGTTGGAAAAGTAGGTCCACGGGTTCTTCTCAGCCACTAACCGACGGCAGTTTCTTGAAGAATTCTAGTAGACCAGTGACCTAGTATTTCCCTCAACAGAAACCGCGGTTGCTTCTCCACCCAGCAGGTGTGCTTCCTGACGTGGGCAGGGGTTGATTCAACTAAATATTGAGTGGCTATGAAGTACAGGCCCGGAGGCCAGGCTGCCCAGGCAGAGGAGATGAGCAAGAGGTAGCCCTTGCCAAGCGTCCAGAAACATCGTCAGGAGGGTGAGCCATGTGCATAAATAACTGTAGAAAGAGATGCAAGAGAGATGCACTTGTGTGGTGTCCCTGAAGCTCCAGAGGGACCGAGCCTGCCTGCTGGTGAAAGTTCGAGTTGCTGACCTCGACCTCCAGACCCCGTAGCCTGTATTAGCATCATGCTGGGAGCCTCCCAGACTCCTTGCACAAGGATCGTTTTGTAAGTTTTGTAAGTGACAAGAGGTACATTTTGGCCTACTCTTTCCCTGGTTCATCCTGCCCTGCCCTGAAGCCTCTGAGGTCTATCCCAACCACTCCTGGTGATTTATTTATGTCTTGTGTGTCAACGAGACACGGAGCAGCATGTATTCTTAGCGTTAGTCCAACCTGTCTGCTTCGAAAGATGATTTTAGCTCTCACGTCTTCCTAATAACTGCTGCAATTAAGGACTCGAAATTTTTGTTTGATGTCTGTAATTCTTTAGTTTCACCATTTGGGGGGTAGATCATGGTCCCCTCTTTCCTTCACCCCAACTATATCTTATAGCCTTTTCTATTCTTGGGATGACATGGTAGGAAAATTTTAGGCTTTGGGTTAGATATATCTGGCTGTAAGCCCTGGCTATTAACTTTGTGTCTTTTGGGGTAACTTTTCTAATTTGACAAAGGTATGATTTCCTCACATGTACAGACAGGATTAATGTCTACATTTCAGGGAGGCCTGGGTGGCTCAGTGGTTGAGCGTCTGCCTTCAGCTCAGGGCGTGACCCCAGGGTCTTAGGATCGAGTCCCATGTCGGGCTCCCCGCAGGGAGCCTGCTTCTCCCTCTGCCTGTGTCTCTGCCTCTCTCTCTCTCTGTGTCTCTCATGAATAAATAAATAAAATCTTTAAAAAAAATCTACATTTCATAGTTTGGGGAAGATTAGTTGGGGTGACATACAAAATGCTTGCCAAAAAATGCCTCAGTGAGCCCTCTCCCCACCTATTTATCTTCCTCATTTCTGTAATATTTCTAAAGGGAACCCTCTTTCCTTGTCCTTTATTTTCGTAGTGACTCCTGTTTACCAGCACAGACTTTTTTCCCCTGTCACTTCCTGATCATGCTTATCAGTAGCATAGTCAACATTACCCCCCCCGTCTTCTATTGTGAAATTCTAAGTAATTCCATATTTTACCGCTGCCATTGTCCAAATATTCCTGTCAATAACCCCACCCCCACCCCCGCCCCATTCACACGTTGAAATCCTAACTCCAAAGATAGTGGCATTGGGAGGCAGGGCCTCTAGGAGGCGCTTAAGTCATGAAGGGTGGAGCCTTTATGGATGGGATCAGTGCCCATAGAAAAGTGGTCCCGGAGAGCTCCTTGCCCCCGTCCACTGTGTGAGGACACAGCCAGAAGTGTGCAGTTTGCATCCTGGAGGAGGGCTCTACCAGACCCGAAGCACGTTGGTGCCCTGATCCTGATCTTTCAGCCTCCAGAGCTGTCAGAAATAAGTTTTTGTTTTTTTTTTAAGCTACCCTCTCTGTGGTGTTTCGTTATAGCATCTCGAATGGACTAAATTTCCTTTGGACTTAGTTTCCTTTGTTTAAGTTAAGTGAACCACAGGTTGGATTTTTAAGCAGTTTGCCTTTCTATTGCCGATATGTTGAGATTGATTATGTGATACTTATTAGTATCTGATTTTTTGCCAGTCACTTCTTCCTTTCTTCTATTCCCATATTTGTATTCAAATAAAGAACCGTAAGGCAACTGGCTAGCTTGGTTCGTAGCACGTGACTCTTTTGATCTCAGGGTTGTGAGTTTAAGGCCCATGTTGGGCATAGAGCTCACTTAAAAAAACAAAAAATAAAGAACCATATTTTTCTTGGGGTGCCTGGGTGGCTCAGTGGGTTAAGTGGCCAGACTCTTGATTTCAGCTCAGGTCATGATCTCAGGGTCCAGGGATTGGGCCCCACATTGGGCTCCTTGCTCAGCAGGGAGTCTGTTTGAGATTCTCTCTCTCCAAATGCGTCTCCCCTTCACTCTCTCTCTCTTTCTCTCTCTGGTATAAATCTTTTTAAAAAACATTCATGTTTTTCTTTTCATCTGGAGTTCCAAAATTTAGTGTTGCTTACTACCAACTTCTGCACGTGTGCCTGTAGGTTTTAGTTCATTTAGCAATCTGTATTTGACTTCAAGGACGTTCACTGAATAACTGCTGAAGCAACATGGTAGGTTCTTTTATATTCATTACCTCACAACTCTACAAAAAGTTGTGAGGCATTTCTATCCTGTTACGTATCTTTAGCACCACATGTGGTTTTCTGGTGGATTTATTTTCATTTAAAAGCGTACACCTACAGAATATAGGTGTTGTTCCTGCCTTTTTCTAAAGAGATGACATTATAATCACAATTTTTTCCCCAAAGGATAGACTTTAATAATTTCATTACATAATGAATGTAGAGAAGATAATTATAATGTATGTATAAAGAATATTATAACGTTGTGTATCCACCAACCAGTTTAGGAAACAAACATAGATACATTTGAAAGCTCTTTGCCCCTTGCCTATCTGCCTCTTCCCACCCTGTCCAAAGATAATCTCCAAATGCTTAAACTCTATATTTTATAATTTTGTAGTGAAAACAATGATAATTGAGTGCTTCACACTGTTTAGGTATGGAATTATTTCAGTCAGTGGATACCAGTATTTGTCTAGGAAGATCAGATTTTGGTCATGGCTTATTAAATGTGCAATGTGAAATAACTGCTTTTTTATTTTAAAAATGAGTTTAAAATCATTGAGAAGTGGGTCTTTCTCTTCTTTCTATTAGGTTTTTCATAGAGCTACAGGTTATTTCATACGTTTTCTCTGGGCATAGTTTTAGTACAAAAGCCACTGAGTAAGAAGTCTGTTGGGAGCAGCAAATAAAATCATAACCCCAGGAGGAGGTCCAGAGAGACTACCAGGCAAAGGAAAGCCATGGTTCTTTGTTCTTTTCTTGCTTTCCATAGATCCCTGAACAAACGTTATGGGATTCATTGAAATTTTCTTCTGCAGATTGAAAGAAAGAAATGGGGAGTTACATATAGAAGAAAAAGATTGAATTTAGGTAAAGGTGAAAAGTGGGTTGGGGAAAATGGCAAAAAACAGGAGAATTGCTGAAGAAATATGATTAACTAAGGAAATAAGAAGGTAAGCATAAAGATATGCCTAGTGCTTAATTTTAAATCTTGTGATTCTGAGGAAGAAGATGTGATGTTTCACTCTGAAGTTTACAAAGGGGAGAGAGAGAGAGATTGGTCGGTTGATAGAAAGAGATTCTGTGTGGGTGAGTGGATGGGTGGGCAGATGGATAGATCAACAGACAGGAATGTGTATCATGATGAACAGGATGGATGGATGGATGGATGGATGGATGGGTAGGTGTAGTAATGAGTAGACTATATTGCTGACTACTGTAGATTGAATGCTTGTCTTTCCAAAATTCTTAATGTTGAAACCCTAACCCCCAACAAGATGCTATTTAAAAGATGGGGCTTTTGGCAGGTGATTAGCTCATGAGGGTGGAACCCTCATGTATGGGATCAGTACCGTAAAAAATGAGGCCCCAGAGAGATCCCTCATCCCTTCTGCAATGTGTAGACACAGAGAAAAGGTGCCATTTATAATCCACTAGACTGGATCTACCTATGCCTTAAACTTGGACTTTCTAGCCTTCAAAACTGTGAGAAATAAATTTTTATTGCTTCTAAGCCACCCAGTGCATGGCATTCTGTTATAGCAGCCTGAATGGACTAAGACCTTTTAAACTATAGGTGGCAAATTAAGAAGGTCCCTTGGCAGCTAGAAGTGAATGTATTTCTGTCCATGCAAAACAGCCACAGCAAAGGGGCACCTGGGTGGCTCAGTCAGTGAACTGTCCAACTCCACTCTTGATTTCAGCTCAGGTCATGGTCTCAGGGTGCTGGGATCAAGCCCAGAGTCACGTCTGGATTGGCTCTCGGTGCAGAGCCTGCTGAAGAGTCTCTCCCTCTGCCCCCCGCCCTCCACTCAGCCCTCTCTCTCTCTTAAAAATAAATAAGTAAATAAATAAATTAATTAATAATAAATAAATAAATGAAAAATAAATAAAATAAATAAATAAATAAATAAATACTAAATAAACCTTAAAAAAAAAGCTGCGGCAAAGATCTGCTGCTCAATTTAGGTAGTTCTTCTTACAGCCTACCTGCTCTTAAGAGATTTTCCTCTTTTGTAAAGGAAAAAGTAGTAATTTTGTGAAAAAAGAATACCATTCTGTGATCAGGAAAAAAAATGTTTTGTTTTTAACCAAAAATTTCATCACCAGTCATGATTCAGTCCAAAGACACAACACTGCAGAATGTGTAGCCAAATATGTTTGTGCTAGTAAAAATAAAGTTAGACTCACCATGAACTTTTTCATGTTGGATTTTGGAGCAATAATCTTCTTGCTGTGCTTCTTTGAGCTAAAATATGGAGAGCTCAATTTTCAACTTGCTACTAGGTTTTTCTCTTACGTTTCCCTTATCCAGATATTTCATTATTCTCTTACTCATTTAACATAGCAGATCATTACTTCCAATTTGAACATTAACTGTAGGTCTAGGATATTTACAAACAGTGCTGTTTCTTGGTCACTGATTTTTTTTTTCAGGGAACCTTTGAATTCTTCACCTTTCGGGGTCAAACTTGCATTAGACCCCATTTTGTTAGGAAAGAGACCTATATAGCACCAAAATGCTCACAAGTTCCAGCCAATGGGCCATGTGTTTCAAGAAATACGCTATAGACTAAAGATTAGACCTACAAAAGTTTTATCCAGTAATAATGTTCTGGATTTGATCTATAGAGTAATAGGGAGCTTGAGAAATGTCAGCACTTACCAAAAAATGCTATAAAGAGGCCTTTAAAAACCTGTTTGTATACTCATATCATATTATTGATGACTGATCTTTATACATCTAGTTTATTTATTTATTTTTATTTTTATTTTTTTTATACATCTAGTTTAGAACTCAACTCAAGAGCATGTATTGAGTGTCAGCTTAACATATAAGTATACGATTTATGAAATGGTCTTGGATATCTAGGAGTTTACGGACTTTTTGGAGAGATGTGGCATGGACTCAAAAATCATGATATAGTATAACATGAGTGCCTTGAAGACTAGACCAAAAAAAGTGAGAAATTTTCATTGGAAGCGATTACTTTTAGTGAGCATGGAGGCGGAGCCCTGAGACCAGGCCAATTCACAAGAAGGTGAAGGGCTCAGAGGGCTCCTGGCTGAGGACTTCTCTGTAAATGGTGAATATAGTTTTCAGGTAATTGGGCGAGGCCTTGCTTCTGATGGTGAGGGAAGGACGTTTCAGTCCAAAGGAAGTTTCAGACCTTCAGAACGAAGGTCTCTCTGATGGAAACCTTCTAGCGGTGGTGCAGCACCCTCAGAACGAGATTCAAAGCCCTGACCCTGGCCTCCCTGAGCCCATCGGATATTCAGTGTGGCTCCTGGATCGCTGCTAGTCTGAGGACGGCCCTGGGTCTGTGAAGCTTTCAGAGCAGTAAATATCACCATGACATTTAAGTTGCTTTTTTTTAAAATAAAATAATTGAGCTGTGACGGATTGTGAAAAACAGAGAAGTGGGGTTTTTTTTGTATTTGTTTTTTGTTTTTTTGTTGCCCCCTCTCCCCTGCAGTGTTTGAGGAGCACCATGCTATAGGATAGCAGCGGGCCTCCCAGCTCTTCCCTGAACGGGCCAGACCACAACACCTCTCACCCTCGTTTTTCCCTCTGCTGGGATGCACCCCATGCACCCACACCTTTGTCTCCTTGCTTCCTCCGGACCTCTGCGCGGATGTTACCTTATCAGAACTGCTTTCCCTGATGACCTTAGACTTGTCACTCTGTCTCCTTGCCTCGCTGATCTTTCCTCCTGTAGGTTCCTGATCCCTCATGCATGTTTATTGGCCTATGGCCTATCTGGCCCATCCCACGAGAAGTCAAGTGCACAGGAGCAGGGACTGGTTGATCCTTGCATGGCGGTGCTCCCTCAGCTGAGGCTTCGCTGTCTGGGGTTTCAGTTACCATGTCAACCACAGTCGGGGAGCAGATGATCCTTCTTCAAACACGTTGTCAGGCCAGTGGTAGCCTGACACGATGGTGCAGTGCCCATGTCATTCATATTGTTCATGTCGCCAAGTGGGCATTGTATCATCTCACCTCATTAGAGGAAGGGGGAGCACAGTGCAATAAGATATTTTGGGGGAAAGAGAGAGAAGGCACCCACATTCACATAATCCTTATTGCAATATTGCAAAATTGTTCTATTTTATTATTTGTTGTTTTAAACATATTACTGTGTCTAATTTATATTAAACTTTATTGATATGTACATCCAGGAGGAAACACGATATATATACAGGGTTTGGTACTGTCTGCGGTTTTAGGCATCCCCTAGGGGTCTTGGAATAAAGTCCCCATGGACGAGGAGGGACTTGTACTGCCTAGGTGAAACATATTAATATTTAATACTATTTAATGTCATTAATTTAACATTAGTAAGTGTTTGCTCGTGAGTGAACGGCAGGATCCACTGCAGTAGGCTCAAAACTACAGACGTGGGATCCCTGGGTGGCGCAGCGGTTTGGCGCCTGCCTTTGGCCCAGGGCGCGATCCTGGAGATCCGGGATCGAATCCCACGTCGGGCTCCCGGTGCATGGAGCCTGCTTCTCCCTCTGCCTGTGTCTCTGCCTCTCTCTCTCACTGTGTTCCTATCATAAATAAATAAAAATTAAAAAAAAAAAAACTACAGACGTGCTTTAGGATACGGTAGGTAATTTAATTTGGCTACAAAAGGGGAGACGGGAAATAGAGTTTTTGTCAGCTCAAGCGGGTCAAGTCCTATTTTGGTTCTAGACTCCAGCACATCTAATAAGATAAGGTTCCTTTTGTCCTGAACCTTAACCAGATGCCATATTACCATCAGGGATCCTTTTCCTAACCAACTTCAGATGTGTTTGTTCTGTTCTGGCATTTCAGTCTTAGGACTTCATATTTTTAATTGTCTTTCTCTTACCATCTGAGAGTTTACACCCCAGACTCTGGTGTGAGCTCCCTGAAACTGCAGCGTAGTTGCAGTCCCCACAGGTGCAGGCAGAGGGGAGAGATGCTGCTGTCACCATTGGTTGAGATGGAGCACAGCAGGGAGCGCTCTCTCTTGGGTGCAGCTGGGCCCTGGGCCATGGCCTACAGTGCAGGGACATGGACAGTTGGGAGGCCTCCCCCGGAGAGTGATGAGGACCTGTGGTGGGGATTGGGGCGAAGCTTCACAGTTGGAAAGAAGGGTCGGTGTTCCTGGGCGGCTGAGGGGACCTCTGAGATGACATGAGATGGCCAGATAAGAAATCTCTGCCCCATCCCTGCTCTCAGCCCTTTCGGCATCGCTGCTGCTTCCTTCTAAGAGCCTTGCAGAGCACCTTGGCATCACTAAGAGGAAAGCCATCCATTTAGGACTAGCAGGGAAGCCATTTTCTGCTTTCAGAGTGGCCTGGTGTACAGACAGCATACATAATTAATATGCCCCAGAAAGCTGTTTAAATTAATTATGGGATTGTCCCCCAAGAAGCATACCATGGAAGCAGAGCTCTAGGTTTTTTTAAGCTAGGATCCAGGAGTCCCAGGTTCTTCCCCCTGCCCCCCGACCATTAGGACTTAGTGACCTCAGGCAATTCACTTAATGTTCTCTAAAGTACTATAAGGTATTTTATTGGTCCATATTTTATTCATACTTTTCACTCCTGAATCTTCGAAAACCTCAGTAGAGCCATTCTAAGGGTCATTGAGTGAAAGCCAGTACTATCCTTTGAGGTCCTCCACAGAAAATGGCTTAAAAGGACCTGGTAACATATATATTTTTTAACATCCCCAAGTAGATACTTCAGAGCATTAATTATTATTCTGTAAAATGTCCAGTTCAACCCACACATCTGCTTAATTCTTTGCATTCAAAGCCTGCCTGAGATGTAAGTGATCTGCTCTTGCACCTCAATGGAGCCCATATTCAGGTAGGAAGTTAAGTCGTTTTCAAAATTATACCTCTGCTGTGATAGAACAAGTTGCATGTTCCTCGAAGGAAGTTGGCAGGAAGGTCTTATATAAGCCCTACGTTTTCCCCACTTACTCTTCTCTTGCCATTCACGCTAAAGAGTCATGACTAATTTTAGGGTTCACGAGGAACCTGTGTTCAGAAGTTGAACCGGATTGGGAATTTGTATTTTCTGCTTAGTGATATCTTTTTTTTTTTTTTTTTGGTGAGATGGGCTGCAAAATACTGTGGCACAATATTTTATCGGTGAAGAGTCATGTAAACTCCGCTGGTGTTCAAGACACCAGGGTTTTTTGTGAGAAAGTTTCTTTTCTGCAGCCATATGGAGTTTCTGTGTTCTGCATCCATGTGCGTATCTCTGTAAAACTGTTCTACTTCTCTGAGCACAAAGGGCGTAGATGCCATACAATATTCTCAATAAATAAGCCAGCACACACCTGTAGGGAGTTGCCTAAGTTTTCATGAATCTTTGAAAAACTGCAAAAAAATTCAGGTTGTTATTCCCAGTGGTCTTGCCTTCTTCGGCTGTCCAGCAGCCGTCCAGCAGATGGCAGCCCATAGCAACCGGAGGGCTGCTTCCTTTTGCAGCTCTGTGTGCCTTTCTACCCTGTAAATATTTATAAATACTTGTTCTGTTAACATTGCAGCGGAGAGTATGATGCTTCTTTTGAAATGCAAGGTGTTAAGCATCTGTGATTTGTGAATTTGTATCTTATACCGGCCCATTATTATCATACTATTGTAGTCTGCCCTCCACAAATATAATCAAACTGTTCATTGTTCCTGAAGGAGCTTTTTATCTTTCTGCTTATGAACAATCAGAGTTCACTTAATCGCTTGTCCTAATGGAGTAGAGATATATCAGCAAATGCTCCCCACACTGACATCATCCTGGATGCCCTTGGCCCTGTGTTTGAGTTGAGGAAGGGATGTGGTTGGGCTAAGGGGAACAGCCTCCAGGAGCTGCTCACAGGAAGCTCATTTTGGGCCAAAAGGGAAGGAAATGGAAGGGAACTAGGGCCCACTGCTCTCAGTGTGCCCTGGAAGCCGGGGCCTACCCGAGTGCTTGGCGGAAGTGCAGTGTCTTGTGGCCCACCCTAGAGGCAATGGATCGGCACATGCTTTTGAACAAGACTCCCAGATGAATCACATGCACATTAAAGTTTGACAAGCGCTGACTATTGAGTGTTTCCTCTTCTTTCCGTTAAAGCAGATGTTGAGAGCTGACTCCGTGTCCAGCAGCACATCCGGGGCTTGGGCTGCAGAGATGGCCAGGTCGGGGTACCAGCCACCAGTGCGCGTCCAGTCAGAGGATAAACAGCATGTTAAACAAACAACAGTGAAGCCAATACAGCAAGTTGTGTCCAAACTGCAAGTGCGTGTTTGGTAGGCGTTGGGCTCAGGTTCACATTTCATCTTTAAAACAGTTCTGAGATTGCTGTTCTAGAAGAGGAAACTATACAGGGTCATTCACACAGCCAGTCGACAGTGAGCTAAAGCTTAAACACAATTCTGGTTCTGGCAGGCGCCAAAGCCCAAGTGTTTTCAATAAACTGCATTCTGGAAGCCCAGGCTTTTCCCCTAAATTGCCTATCTGTGTCATCTCTGTTATAGATTACAAAGGAAGGTGTTGCCTTCCAGACCAAGGATCTGAGGACCTTGGATTAAATGCATGAAAATGTAAATTTTGGAAAGTTCATAAATTAAGGCCTTAAGAATGACTTCCCAGATGAGGGCAGCAATCACTTAATACCTTGCACGTGGGTCACCTCGGTTCCTCCATCAGGTCGTCTGGAGGAGCCCTGCCATCAAGAGGAGGTAGGGGCTGGCTGCAGATGGGTGGGCTTAGGGGACATTTAGATGGAGAATTCCTAACAGAATGGGATTCTATTTACTGAGCTCAGGAGAACTAAGAATCCATGTGTTCTTTCCCACATCCCACCAGGTGCTTCTTGCGAGTGAGCACTCCTCAGGATGTTGGGTAACACTGAGCCCTGCATAGCCCACAGCACTATTTTTAGGAGTTGCCCAGATTGACACTGATCTCTTCAAAACCATTTTCAAGGGTTAACATAGTTGTAATTACCTGCACTTATATGATCCTGGTTGTTTTATCTAAGTTCATCGATGAGTCTCCCACAGAGAATGGAATTAGATATCTCAGATAAGGAAATTATATCTATTTTTTGGTCCCTGTATGTGGGAGGATTGTTGCTCAGTCTGAGAAAATTATTTCACTCGGAGCCTTTTTTCCTTTTGTACTATCATTTATTAATTTGTGCATTATATATACCTGTAAGCAAAATGGAATATTAAATTTGAGTAATGCTTTAGAAACAGAATCATACGTAGTTGGCAAAAATAAAACCTGCCTCTTGTGAGGAACCTCTGGATCATGCAATGATGCTAAAGAAACTAACTGTCCCCTATGACTTTCGATGGCTAACATTGGTATTTTTCAGAAAATACTGGGGATTTTTTTTTTAAATACTGGGGATATTTGTGCTCATCTTTTAAGCCCCATCTTGTCATCTCCAGGCAATTTGTTGCATTTAGTAACCTAGAGTCAGAAATGATTTTGCTTCTTTATTTTTTTTAATTTTAATTTTTAAAGATTTTATTTATTCATGATAGACATAGAGAGAGAGAGAGAGAGGCAGAGACACAGGTAGAGGGAGAAGTAGGCTCCATGCCGGGAGCCTGACGCAGGACTCGATCCCGGGACTCCAGGATTGCGCCCTGGGCCAAAGGCAGGCGCTAAACCGCTGAGCCACCCAGGGATCCCCATTTTGCTTCTTTATTATTTAGCTAATAGTGGTGAATGCACATTCCAAATATGGCTCATATTTCCAAGTACAAAGTGGTGTAGGATGTTGTAGAAATTGTTAGGGGAAAAAACATCTGCACCAATCCACAGGGGTTGGGGGTAGATAGTGTAGCTAGGCCAAAAAGGTCGGCCATGAGGGCCACGGTTGATAGTTTGTCATTGAGCACAGTTACCTCATTCTTGGAAAGAATAACTCCGATACACCAACATTTCTCCATAACCAGAAACACAAAAGGCACTGAGTTGATGCTAATGCTTTTTGTCCAAGAATGAGCTTTTTCTTCATTTTGTTGGTACCTCCCCTGTAAGTGCCCCTCAACACCGCTAGTTCATCTTTCACTCTTAATCTTGCTTCAGCTCTGTTTCTTCTTGGAGTTGAGGTTTTTATTTTAAATGTAAAAAAGGATAAAGGTGAGGGACAGCAACTCTGAAAGAGAAGCCTGCTCTGAACTGTGTCTGGTTATCGTCTCAAGACACGAGCTCTTGACCGTGACATCTTGCCCTCACCTTTCTCCATGAGCAAATGAAATGTTGCCTGGGAAAACAGTAGACATTGTTCCCTAGTCTTCCATCCATGGGAAAGCTATGGTAATTATGCTATGCAAAAGAGGAAAAACATGCCAAGGAAAACAAGTCAACTTGAGTGATTTTGAGTGATTTTTAAGAGTATTTTATGCTTATATTTTTAAGAGTAGTTCTGGAATATACTATAAAGTCAATTCATTCATATTTACCTTAATTTCTTAAACAGACAAAGGTAAGAGTTATGCAGCGAATCGTGGTGATAGTAAATTAGCACAAAGAAGCAATAGGAACGCCATATATATTATAAGATGTGCTGGGCTTTGTTTTAGGTAAGAGCATATGGGTCATTTTGAAAATTAGAATAAAAATGGTCTCTTGTATAGATAGCAATCCTCTACTAGCCGTATGATTTCATTGAACAGAACATCCATTCCTTTACTATGCTGAGTAACTGAACTGTATTGGAAATGAAAGAAACCCCCAAACAAACTAACATAATGAAGATTGTTGGGAGGGTTGCCCTGGAAAAATATAATCAAAGAAGAGGTGCTAAGTGTTTTTGCCATAATCCCATGGTCCAGCCACGCTATGACACCAAGAGCCCTGAGAGTGTGCTGTGCTAGTAATGGGTAGTACACATGCCTCTGTGTGCATGTGATGAACCTGCTCACACCCTCAAGACTCAGATCAAATATCTCTAATCTTTGAAGCTAGCTCCTTGGAGCGCTCTTTTCCTCCTCTTTCTGGGAGACCCTCCTATTTTTGCTCTTGTCTCACTCTGTTGAGATTATATGAGGGGATACCTCACCTCCTCCCACTCCCAGAGGAGCACCTAGAAGTCAGGAACCACATTTGGTTCATTTATATACCCCAGTGCCCAGGTCCTGCTGGAAAATGGGCAGGACAGATGCCTCCACCTGTCAGTCTGCGACGGATACCACCAGTGGATCATGGCACGTTTCCTCTCTGAGCCTAGGCCCAGCCCCAAGGTACTTCTGAATACCACACTTCAGGCTGCTACTCACTGTAGGTTTACTGTGACGGACCCACTAGTTTCAGCTTCCTTGCTACCACTGGTCTCGCAGAACACCTGGCTCAGAGAAAAGCAGTCGTTGTTATTTTCATGTGAAAAATTATATTAAATGGAAATGCTTTGACGTTTCCCTGCTGTGGCGTTGGCTTTTGGGTTGAGTATTCTGATGGAGTTGAGTCTAGAGGGGTGATAAAACTTGCTGGCATCTCAATCACAGATATTCAATCATTGTGTGGTTGCCCTTTCATTATTTTGAAATACTCTGAGTTAAATAAAGTTAAACGGCCACCTTTCTGTCACAAGTCTTACCAAATCCCTTATAGGCCAGAGCACGTCAGGAATCTGCATGAAGAGAGTAAAATATTTAGCGTTTCACAGACATACTGGAATAAAAAAGGAGTGTTTTTTTTTTTTTTGGAAGAAGTGTTCCCAAGACCCACTCTGTAGCAGATTCTAGATAGTTCTGTTCATGTCTTCCCCACCCCGTGTGATTTATGTATGTATGTTTTGTTATTATTTTGGGGAATAATGAGAACCATGGGCTTCTTTTTTTGCTATTTTTGAGTGATAACGATCTACACTATCCTTGTAGAAATAGTGGGAATGATGGCTTCCTCTCATTTCCTATGGATTCCTAAATGCTTTGACCTTTGAAAAGATTTTATTAATTTTTCTTTCTGAAGCATGAAGCTAAGGTAGTAAGTGAGATGGGTCAACAGAAATGGACTCAAAGACCCCAAGTCTGACGTTCATGGGTGCCGTGGACGTGGTGTCATTTCTCTTCATGACCTTTCGTTTTCTTGTCTTCAAAGTGGGGATACTGGGTCCCTGAAGTGTGAATACAGCACAGAACAAACAAGCAATGCAGAGCTTGTGTTTGCTTTCTGCCTGATTCCAGACGTAACGCTCTTAAGGATATTTTTTTAAAGCCAGTTTGCTTGGGGAGTAGTTTCATTTCCAGAAGGTAGAGATGACTTGAAAGCGTCTAACCACGCCTGACCGGTTAATAACACGCCCTGTGTATAGTAGCAGCGGGTAAAGCCTAATACTTCCAACTCGGTCTTGATGATTTAGTGATGTAGTTTGAGATATATGTGTGCCAGTGTCCTTTCTCCCTAGGCTCCCCTCCTGCCCTCACTCCCCCCCCCCACCAAAAAAAAGCAGATGGAAGAGAAGAATAGCCTGAAAACATCACTTCGAATAATGATGGTGTTGACAAAGGTTGATACTATGGTTGAAGAATAAGTAATTTTTCTTAATAAAGCGCTATGAGAGATAAAGCCCTCAGTGAAAGCATTTGGGGGTTTCTCCCTGTTATCTGCCTTTCTGGACACTGTGGAGAGTGGTGCTTCTCTCCTGGGCCTCACTTCACAGATTCCCCTTTTGCACCAACACTCTGACTTCTGTTAATTTATAGCAGTATCCGCGTATTGGTCATGAAACTTAGGTTGCACATAGGTTGCTCCCATTCCCTTTTGCATGTTATGCAACATGTTGGTGTCGTTGGGGAAACTGAGGATTGCGTATCGAGCAGCATTTCAGTTCCAGTCTCACCACTTACCACCTGTGTGATCTTGCCAAAGCATTTAATTTTCCATGGTCTCCCACCCTGAGCTGTGCAATGGAGATAATGCTACCTAGGATTGTCGTGAGCATTCGGTGATCACAGAAGTAAAGAACCTGGTGTGTACTGGCTGCTTCAGAAATGCTAGTTCCCACAAAGCCCTCTGAATTTGTCTGTTTGCAATGTTTCAGTAATTAGCAGTGCTCCCAGGATCAAACCAAGACTCCTCACGGAGTCATACAAGGCCCCCCCACGAGCTGGCTTATTTCCAGATCCATTTCCCATCATTCTTGCCTCCAAACTTTATGACCAGTCACCCTAAACTTCTCTGCTCCCCTGTTCCATCATTCATTACTTTTTCTCCCTAGAAGGCCTTTCCTGTGTTCCCCTGTCCCGCCTGTCTAGCCTGAGTATCTCTCTGCCTGCCCTCTTGATCTTGTTACACTTTTTCATTTTAATCAAGTCTGTGTACCTCTCTGTTCCCCCATAAGTTGTCACATGAAGAGTGCAACTTGTACCTTATTCATATTTATATTCCCAGTGTACAATGTCTGGCATACAGCAAGTGCTCAATAAATCTTTGCTTCGTGGATTCTCTCTCACCTTATTTTTCCCCCATCCCTGTCAACCCCAAGAGAGTGAAAAGATTCATCATTATTAATCCTAATAGAGTCAGATGTATTTTAGTGACTTTGTGAACCAAAAAAATCACCTTTTTAGGATCTTTTAGAAGATTCTATTTAGAATCTAGAAAAAAAAATTTTTGTATGTGTTTTTTAAAAAATTAAAAAAAAAAAAACAACAAACCTAAACCCTAATGACAGGAACCGATCATATTCGTAAATTTTCAAATTATATCCCTGCAGAATTGAGGTAATGGAACTGCAGGAATGTCAGTCTTTCTGTAGGCCCAGAATCACCCCTGCTCTCAGTAATCCGGGCGGAGTTCTGCTGGGAGGACGCACACCTGTCACTGTTGGCTCGAGCATCAGTGAAAGGAACACACTTGATTTGGGTTTTAACTTCGGTCCGTGATTTATAGACACCCGAATGGCAAAAAGACATTTCAAAATTATACCTCTTCATAGATGTGGCATTAGAGCTGCTGAAAGGAGCTCCGATTTGTTAGAATTGGGCTGACATTTATAAAGACATAAAACTTCCATGTGGCAGCAGCTTTAATTATTATTTAAGAGCAGAGTTGTTAAAATGGCTCCCCCAGATACTTGAGCTTTTGATTATGTAAGGAGAAAAAAAAAGATAAATTTCAAAAATGAAGCTCAGTCAAACAGTTTGCGCTGCCAGTTACTCTATAATTCATTTGGGGGACGACTTCTATATGTGGTCTAGGAATGGAGCCAAATATCAAATGCATCACCGGCTGCAGACAGGTGATGATAAAGTCTTAAGGAGAAAAAAACAAAACAAAACACAACTTGCCTCCCATAATAAGAAAGATTGGGGGCTATTTACAGAAGAATTTGAGTATCTTCAAAGTACATGAGGTTTATGATAACATAAAAGAGTTTTTTTTTTTTTTTTTTTTTTTTTTTTTAGCTCATCAGAATTTGTTGTTGACTTAGTGGAATGAGTTCTCTTTTCTCAGGACTCTTACAGAGCTTTGTAGAAATGTTCTTGCCTGTTAGTCTAGAACTGTTACTCTTTAATGCTTATTTATTTAATTCTGCAAGTTTGTATGCTCTTAGAAGACAGGAATTATGTTTTATTAATTTGGGGGTACACAGGAGGCATTCAAACAATGGCACTACCTCTAAAACTCGAAACAGCAGCTATAGCCAGTCTTCCATATAGGGACTAACATCAGGATTTCATATGAATTATAGTAAATCCAGAAGTATGAAAAAATACATCACATTTAATTTATAAAGTATTCCTGTGCATGTTACACAAATTAAATACAATTAGATACTCGTTTCATATTTTTAAAATAATGCCATTTGCAAAATATAAAAAATAGACCTATTTTCAAAGAACCATTTAAAAATGGTTTTGAAAACCACAATGTTTTTTATTTACAACAGACAGGTGGAAGTGCAACAGCATTCATAAAGGCTTATGATAAATAAAAATATAATTCTGGTGTCCTTTTGGGGCAGTCTTGTATAGGTATTTATATGACTCAAGTAAAAATCAATAACGGCCATTAATAGAATTCCATCTGAATATGAGCAACCAATGTATATTAATCATTTATTTGAGATCTGGACCCATATATCCGATGGCTGACTTAGGAAGTTACTCATTTCCCCACAGTTCATATAAAGAACTCTCTTGTGGTTGCTTGAGATGTCTCCCAATCAGAAGAAGAAGCCCCGTGTTTGATCCATGAGACATGACATCTAAGCAATTAGCATCATAGTTGTCTGTTACTTTTCATATTTATCAAGGGAAACTTTATCAAGGAGAGCATAGCCTGGGAGGGCGAAGACGCGTTCTGCTGGCGTGGCATGTTTAACTTACTCTTACGCTGGCAATAAATGGAGGTTCGTCTGTGTTAGAATGTGAGTCTATTCTCCGAAGACATATATGCTGATAGCACTAATGATTTGCAATATTTAACAGTAAAACTGTTTTACTTGCAGTGACTCCAGGCTTTGAATTATAAATAGGAATCATTTTATATCTTTTGGCATTAGTTGAAATACATGGGAATTGGCCCAGATTTCCCATTAATAATGTAGCAAGTAAACGTTTCAAAATCATTAGAGCTGATATCTCTATTTAATTGGTATTTGGAAAATACATTTTATTTATCAAAATATAGATTTATGAAATTTATCTAAACTCACACTGATTTGAAAAAGTACCCAAGCTTATTTTAACAGTTACGGTATTACTTGTAGATCATGTGATGTTTATCTGCGTGTATAAGCATTTTTTAAATTTGTTTATTGTTTGAGGTGATTAAAAATCCTAACTGAACTTGGGAGGCACTAAGAGATTGCTTTCTGCTGTGGCCTCACGCTGCCTGACGCTTCTTTTTATGTGACCTCAAATTTCACTCCTGGGGAGGGCTGCTATCTCATCACGGTGGGCCAGCCTTACTGATTTAAGGCCAACTGTATGCAGTTTTGGGAAGGCATCGAATCACTTTTGCAGAGAAAATTCCCTGGCGTGGCTCACGTGAGGTATGATTTTCATGACCAAAGTCGGTACAAGAAAGCATCCAAAAATGGGAGAGAAGAGGTTTGTCTGTACAGACAGCCCCTCTCTCAGTCTTGACCTCGTCTTTCTCTCCTGAATTTACTGGCTTTACTTATGGGAGACTTGAAATGCAATTGAATTTCTATTTGAAATTGCATCCCC
Organism: Vulpes lagopus; assembly: GCF_018345385.1. Taxonomy (NCBI): domain Eukaryota; kingdom Metazoa; phylum Chordata; class Mammalia; order Carnivora; family Canidae; genus Vulpes; species Vulpes lagopus. The sequence continues at coordinate 60,315,055 of NC_054828.1, forward strand.
CCTATTTTTAGATTATGACTTGAATGTATGATGATGTGATGAGGAAAAGGAATATTAACCATGGCACAGTCTGAATGGTAAATGGTGGGAACTGGCATGACAGATTGGCTTTTTTTTTTTTTTTTAAGAGATTTTATTTATTCATGAGAAACACACAGAGAGAGGCAGAGACACAGGCAGAGGGAGAAGCAGGCTCCATGCAGGGAGCCCGATGTGGGACTCGATCCCAGGACCCAGAGATCATGCCCTGGGCTGAAGGGAGGCGCTCAACCACTGAGCACCCAGGGATCCCAGATGGGCTTTTGATAGAGTTGTACGGTTACAAGTGTATCTGTAAAGATGGAGTTGACCTAGAAATTGCAAATGATTTGGCATTGGAGAAGAGTGCTCCACCTTTCAGTACTTTGCTTGTTTACAATGGAAAATTTAATAGAGAGACTAAATTTCAGAGGACAAAGGAAGAGGATCCAAGGCCTCGCTCGGCCGAGCGCTGTCAGAGGCTTGGTGAAGTTGCCCACTTTCCGTGGCTGGGAAGGTAGACTTGTGGGATTTTGGAACTGAAAAGGAACTTAAATTAGCCCATTTTACAGATGGAGAAATAGAGTCCAGGGAGGTGATGGTGCTGTGCCCAGGCACACTTGGGCATCCACTTTGGGTTTACAGCGTGCTGTATTCACTTCTGGAAAGGCCCAGCTGGTAAACCCTTACAGCAGGATGGCTTGAGGTCTGCGTGATGAAGATTTGGTAGCTGTTCACAGTGTGAAAAGGCTCCACCAGTTTTATATGTGATTATTATAACCTACAGTAGTACGATAAAGCCCTGCATCTTGGCTTTGCACTGCTGAGTCCCTGGCTGGACACCTGCTCTAGCCCAGAAACACCCTCCTGCCTGTAACTTCTTCCATAGAAAGAGGCACTTGCCTGTGGCCCTTGCTTTTCACGGACAGTCTCCTGTTCCTGTTTCCAGATGTCCTGTGCCTCGTGAAAAAGTGTCGTTCTTTCAGATGCAGAAGCTTCTTGAAAAGATCAGCTACTTCACTTACTAGTATTTTCTGTCCACAGCCTCTATTCCTAAACTCCTCTCGATTTTCAGTTAATCCTTCCCTCTCAAGAAAACCAGGGCCGATTTAAGGAGAGGAAAGAGGAGAAGAAAACTAACATTTATTCAGCACCTACTATTTGCTGAGTATTCGCCTCAAATTGCTTTTGGAATGAGGTCAGTGTGAATAAAAAAATCAATAAAAGATCCTATCATGTTAGATACCTTGCCTACATTATTAATTACTGAATAAATCAGGGCTCAGAGATGTTAAATAAGCCGGGGAGAGGAATTAAAACGCCAATAAGTCCAAAAGGAGAGACATCACCAAGAGAGAGGTCACATTTCCCTTTCCTCATTCATAAGAAGAGTGCTAAACAAAAATAAGGAAGAAAGGGAAGAAAGAGGCAAAGGAAGGAAGGAATATGGTCACCTGCTGGGTGCTACCTATCTGGAATTAATGAATACATATATCTATATAATTTTGTATGAGAAAGATGTATTTTTAAGAAAATGGGCTCTGAATCTCTCTGTTACCTCTTTGCAATACCTGTTACAGGAATGTCCCTGGTGTCCTAGGCATCCAAGTGGCATGTCTAGGTGTTCCTGACCAGGCCCCGCAGTGTCACTGAGAGCATGTTCATTTATGTTGCCTCATTTTCCTGCTCTAGGCTAGTATCACATCCAGATCTGTGATTCCAAGATGCAAAGCTTGGAATCCCTTCTTACAAAGTATTAAAACAAACAAGTGATAAACAGCATAAAACCTTTTGCAACCTGCAGCTATGGTAGGGTGATGGTTCCCCAAGTCTTACCATACAGCTTCATCCTTCGACAGGGCACCGTTCTGTGAATCCGGAGCCATTCCAAGGGCTTGAAAAGTGTGTAGCCACTTCAAGAATCCGGATCTGTGTTTGTAAAAAAGACTCCAGGAAAGAACGAAAGTCCGAACTGCTTGACGATTGACCAGGGTTGTAGCTAACTCCATAGAGCAATGATGTGTTCAGAGGCTGGACTGCTGCTTCATCCGCATGATGGTTTGGCAAATTCTTTTTGTCCATTGAATTCATTTTTTTTTAAAGATTTTATTTATTTATTCATGAGAGACACAGAGACAGAGAGGCAGAGAGACAGGCAGAGGGAGCAGGAAGCCTGATGTGGGACTCGATCCCCGGTCTCCAGGATCAGGCACTTGGCCAAAGGCAGACGCTCAACCACTGAGCCACCCAGGTGTCCCTGTCCTTTGAATTTGTAATAGAATTCATCTCGTCTCTCATCTCTGACTCCCTTATGCTGCCGAGCGCCTCCCTGTGTAACCAGGCGCCCCTCTGCTTACCTGTGTGTCTTGGGTTAGAGTGTCAATGTCTCCATCAGGCTGAGGCCAAAAAGGGACTTTAAATATTATCCAGACCAATCGCCTTCATTTCATAGGTGAGAAAACTGTGGCTCAGAGTGACTGGAAAACTAGGCCCGAATTGTCCAGCGGAGACCAGCTGAGCCAGATACTGAACTTGGGATGCTAGGCTTCTGGTCTGGTGTTTCCCCACTGGACTGCGTCTGCTAGCTGAAAGGTATCCGGTCCTTGAAAAGGAAGAAGACAGATAGAGCGAAGAGGTAGGGATGTTTTGTTTCTTATTCTAGGACTCATGCACACGCCTTTCAGGATGTGGGTAAAAAATTAGGTCTTTTATATTCATTCCATTCTGTATGTAGTATGGGCTTAACACGACCACAGCGGGTGCTAAGGAGGGGAGGTAAATAAAAGGAATTTAAGAGCTAAGAAATTTTGCAATATCATTAGGGAAATAGAAATAACACAGATTGTAGCGTTGGGTGTGAAAAGGAGATTTCAAAACCAGCGGCGTGGTAAATGTTCAGAGAGGATGGAGTCAATGCAGGCCGGAGTAACGTGGGAAGGTTTCCCAGGGAAGGCTAGAATACGTGAGATGAGCTGGCTTCCTGGGATGTATAAGAAACGAGCAGAGGGGAGAAGAGACCAAGGGCTCCTCAGCAGGGAGGGCAGCCCCGAGTGAGGGCCCAGCGTTGGGTGTGCGTTGTCACCTGTTCAAGGTGGGGGCTCATCCTGGGGAGACCAGGGAGGGCTGGTAACAGAGGTGCGATGAGGTGTTGTCTTGAGGACCACTCCAGATCCTGGGGACGGACAACGGGCATGAAGCAGTGCTGTAGGAGAAGTCCGGCTGCAGTGTGCACGATGGGTTGGAGTGGAGGGGAGCTAGGAGATAACCAACACCCAGACTAGGAAGACTCAGGGACCGAGCGTGGGAATCCTGGCCGGGAAGGGCTTTATCAAGTGCAGTCCCCTCGTTCATACATCTGGGGTGAGGCCTAGGAAGCTGAGATGACTTCCTCAGTGTGACCAAGTTTCATGGAAGGACTGGGTGCCACCAGCATACTTACAGTTAGACTTTAAGTCAGTCTATTTCCATTTAAACTGAAATGTCATTAGAATGTCCATCTGGCTAATTGGTTTATGTGATAGTTTACATGTCACTTCTTCCAGGAAGCCTTCTGCAATCCCTGGGTTCAGGTTATTCTTTTTCCTACCTGCGTTTCTAGCACCTTACGCTCACCAGCCACAGTGTCTTCCATGCTGGGTTATAATTGCCTAATGGTTGGTCACTTCTTTGGACCGCCCAGTCCAAGGACAGGACTATTTTCTCTCTTGTTCACTGATTCGTCTTTAGGGCCTGGTATTGTGTCCATCATATAGAAAGTGCTCAGTAAGTTCCTGCTGCATAACTGAATGACTGAGCAGCTGAAATAATAGACTTATGTTAGGAGAGAGGATTGAGGAGGTGAGGGAAGAGAGAAACAGAGAGAGGAAGGAAGGAAGGAAAAGGAAAAGGAAAAGGAGAAATGCTTAAAGATCTAGAAATTTAAAAAAATAATTTAGGGTTTACAAAAGAACTCTGTTTCAACTTCATGTGTCTTTCCCCCAAATCCATTAATATTGATTTAATATGATGTCGGCATCATGGCCTTTGAAAGTCATATATGATGCAACTCATAGAGCTTATGTCTGATTGCGTCGCCTAGTAAAATGAATACAGAATTTCCAGTTAGGGAAATTATGACAAATCCAAGGATCAAATAAACTTACTTGCTACCTCGAATACATTTTTTATTTCAAATGATGATAATGTATCACTAAAGAAGAAATTAAAACGTATTCTCATATCCTGTTTCTGCAATCTAAATGCTTTAGGAAAACTTTCATCCTGAAATGCTTTTTTTCTTAAACATCTTAGATGTTTAAGAGCCTGATGGAATTTATGGCTATATTAGCTCATAAAGTGCCTAGAAACAAGGATTTTCTGAAGAGAACATTTTCATTGCAAGATTCAACAACCAAATTTAAGATGTCTCCCTGAATCATTCTCTTTTATAGGGGAATAAATTCAGCCACTTTGAGTTCAGGGTTTGTATTAATGATGGAGATCAGTATGTATAGTGGATAGAGACATCTGAGTAGTTAAAGTTAAGTAACATTATGTAATTTGCCAAATAAAAATAAATCCTATACATGGTTTTAATTTGAGATATTTATCAGAGTTCTTGCAACTGGTATCTTCTCAGCAGGAAGAACCTTTTTGTGGAGCAAATGACAAAATATATATATAAGTAGACAAGAACTGAGCATGCACTTATAGGAAGCAAGGTGCAACTGGGAAGAAAGCAGGGACCAGAGTATTCAGGGGTTCCACCAACCAGGTTAGCAAACTCTGTCTTTATCCTAAGGGAATAAGAAAACTGAAGGCCTTTAGGGGAAAGAGAGAGGAGTAAGAGGTGGTAAGAGGGACTGGTGGGGAGCTTTAGGAAGCTCCTGAAGTTAAACAAGTGAGGGTGAGATGCTTGCAAAAGAGTTGTTTAAATGTTGTCTTGTGCCATTTTGAGGTCTTGGCTGGAGACCAGTCATTTCCTCTTCTGGATTAGCTGGTTAAGTCCTCGTCATCAACCACCTTCTTTACTGGGCTCTCACACTCTGGGCCGCTGTTCACCTGCTCTCAGCACTGCAGGGCCAGATACGAGGCAACCAGGGACAGGCCCCATACCCCAGAGCCCACTGAAATTATCCAAACTAGCCAATCCTAAACTGGCTTACCCGGCCTTGTCCATTCCTTCCCAGGAAAGGCTCAATGAAGACTTGCCCACAGTTTCTCCCTGGCCCTCTGCCTCGTCACAGACCCCAGAGATTCCCCGGGTGGCCCTCTATGGTGTGACATGTACTCCTTCCTTTGGGAATCGCGAGTAGAATAAACTGTCTTTTCAGTGGCGTTGTCTCCTGGTCTGTTGGCTTTACCATATCCCTAAATAACAATAAAACCCACTAAATCAGAGCTGGTCTAGGTAGATGGTAGAGACAGCAACAAGCTGGTGAATGCAGAGATATTTAAGAGATAACATTAGCAGAATTCCATGATAGGTCCATATTGAGGATGGGAGAAAAGTAGGTGATGAAGATGACTCCTAGATTTCTGGCCAGTGTAATAGGGGCCATTCCTCAAGACTGCGAAAACTGGAAAAGGCTTTGGTTGTGGGATAGTCTTGAGTTCAGTTTGGGGTATATTGGTATTGGGCTAACTCTGAGGTATTCAAGTGGAACTGTCAAGGAGACGGCAGGTCTACAGTTTAGGACTGGTGACTAGATCTCATTGAGAAAGGAGGCTACATGGACAGTCGACTTTTTAAAAATCCCAGCGAGTGACAATCACATATGGTTGCACCAAGCAAAGACTCCAAAGGCTCCAAAGGCTATTCATGAGGGGTCTCTTCCTGCAGGGAGTGAGATGTGAGCATTGCTGGGTTGAGGCAAAAGAAGAGTAAGCAGGACAAATAAACAGTGTGAGCAAAGGTTCAGAAGCAAAATGTGCGTTGCAAACCTGAGCAATGCATACATGGTCCAGCTTCACGGGAGCAGGTGATTTGTATGGGGAGGTGGGTGCAGAGTAGGAGCAGAGGTGTAGACAACCTAGATACCAAATCATTCAGCCCTTGGAGGCCTGGAAGGTAAGGATTTTATTAAGTGCCAGTAGTCCTCTGGGTACTTCATTAAGAGAATTAAACAGAGTTCCTTTTGCCAGGCCTTTCTGTCTTAAATTTAGAATAGATGGTTCTACAGGGTAGAGAATCTCTTTTTCCTGCTGATCATGCTCAGCTCAAGTAGAGAGTGTTAATGTTTAAGGCTCAAAAGAAGATTAACCAAACATTATTATGTTAATTTTATTTCAGTCAACTGCTGAAGATTATTGTAGGTCTACTGTGTACCTAAATCATGGGACCCAGCCCATGATCCTGAGGAAATTAGGCTTACGTGGGGGAGATAGAACTTATACTTTATTTCTTTATTTTTATTTTTTTTAAATTTTATTTATTTATTCATGAGAGACACAGAGAAAGAGAGAGGCAGACACACAGGCAGAGGGAGAAGCGGGCTCCCTGCGGGGAGCCCAATCCGGGACCCCCGGGGTCATGACCTGAGCAGAAGGTGGATGCCCAACCACTGAGCCACCCAGGTGTCCCCAGAACTTATACTTTAAAAAGAGAGAAGTGGAACCTAAAACCAATGTGAGAAAGAATATGTCATGAGGGGATCCCTGGGTGGCTCAGCGGTTCAGCCCCTGCCTTTGGCCCTGGGTGTGATCCTGGAGTCCCAGGATCGAGTCCCGCGTCGGGCTCCCGGCATGGAGCCTGCTTCTCCCTCTGCCTGTGTCTCCGCCTCTCTCTCTCTATCATGAATAAATAAATAAAATCTTTTAAAAGAAAAAGAATATATCATGAGACATTCCTGTATTTATCCTTAAACATTTTTATTGTGTTATTCCTTTTCGATTGCAGTAAAATACATATACTGTACATTTTACTGTCTTACCCTTTTTAAGCATACAGCTTGGTAATGTCAAGAACATTCACATTTGTTGTGCAGCCCACCTCCAGAACTCGTTTCATCTGGCAAAACTGAAATTCTACACCCATTGAACACAATTACTCCCCATTCCCCCTTCCCCCTCCAGTCCCCGGCAACCACCATTCTCCTTTCCCTCTCTGTAACTTAACTACTCTAGGTACCTCATGTAAGTGGAATCACACAGTGTTTGGGGTTTTGTGAGTGGCTTATTTCACTTAGCATAACATCCTCAGGGTTCAGAATTTCCTTTTCTTAAGGCTGAGTAATATTCCATTATATGTATGTACTGCCTTTGGCTTATCCGTTCATCGATTGATGGACACTTGGGTTGATTCCATCTTTTGGCTCTTATAAATAATGCTGCTGTGAATACGGGTGTACAGGTATCTCTTCAAGGTCCTGTTTTCAGTTCTTTTTGGGCGTATACCCAGAGTGGAATTGCTGGATCATGTGATATTTCTTAAAAATTTTAAAATAATTTTGAGGAACCAACATATTGTTTTCTGCAGTGGTTGTACCATTTTACATTTCACCAATAGTGCATAAGGGTTCCAGTTTCTCTGCATCCTAAACAACATCTGTTATCTTCGTTGCTGCTCCTGTTGTTGTTTTTATGGTAGCCATCCTAATGGGTGTGCGGTGCACTTGAACTTTTTCTTCTATAGCGGGCATGTGTTTGTATTGTTAGGAAAAGAATTTGTAAAATATGCCTCTTCTTAGCATATGCCTCTTATTAGTCCTCTAATATCAAGGCATTTGAAGTTAAACTCCATGTCGGGAGTGGCATAGCAGAGGGGCAACAAGAGAAAGCATTGCTGATCTTATTTCGGCAAAAATAACAAGGGCTGTGAAGATTATAGACAATTTTGGTCCTGTATTTATTTATTTTTTTTATTTTTTTTAAATTTTTTAAAATTTATTTATGATAGTCACAGAGAGAGAGAGAGAGAGGGGCAGAGACATAGACAGAGGGAGAAGCAGGCTCCATGCCCCGGGAGCCCAACGTGGGATTTGATCCCCGGTCTCCAGGATCGCGCCCTGGGCCAAGGCAGGCGCCAAACCGCTGCACCACCCAGGGATCCTCCTGTATTTATTTTTTAAATGAAATCTGTATGTTGAGCATGTGTATGTTTAATTATTTTGCCTACTTGGCCTTTGTAAAGTGGATTTGAGGAATAGGAAACTATGGGTCTTGGGCGTGGTATTTAGAAAGGAGAATGTTTACCCCAGATGTCCCCCAGAAGTACTAATGGCTTCTTTGGGTTGCTGGCATGATGTTCCCCAGTTCTCTGGTCTGGTTGCTGTGTTTGTTAACTAACTGTGACCACCTGTATGGCCCAGTTGAGACTGGAGAGTTGAGCCCAACTTCCAAAGTCATGGGACTGAACAGGTACCTGTAGGAAATAACTTAGGAAATTGAAGGATAAATCTCAAACATATATATTGAGGAATGTGACAAATAGTGCAAAAGCCCTGAGTAACATCCTGCTGCATGTCACGTCTTCGTGTTTTAGAAGAATTGTAAAGGGTATTCGCTTCTTAGATGTCCCAACCTCCCACCCATACCCTGAGGATTTCCCCTCTACCTTTGAATACTCATCCATGTCAGTGTTTGCAGATAAAATACAGGATGCTCAGGTAAACTTGAATTTCAGGCAAGCAGCAAATACTTTTTTTTTTAATGGAAGTAGATCTCATGCAGTGTTTGGGGATATACTTATATTAAAAAAATTTTTTTCAGTGCCCTCTGAAATTCCAATTTAAATGGCTATCCTGTAGTTCACCTGACAACTCTTTAACATTTTAAAAGCACTTAAAAATAATAATTCAGTTAGAAAAATAAAATCGCTGAATGATCAGCCAGTTAACATTTTAAGGAGGCTCATTGGGCTTTTCTGTCCACATTTGACAGTAGGATTGTTGACCAGGCCCTGGGCGTCCAGACGCTGACATTACTCCTACCCTTTCATGCCTCCTAAGTAGCCCAGGTGACCACTTAGAAGGGGCATGGGGACTCTTTTGATATCAAGTTTGGCACATAGTAGGAGATCAGTATGTTTCAGTTTAGATAGATTGTTCCCTATTCCTCAAATCCGGTTTACAAAGGCCAAGTAGGCAAAAGAATTAAACATACACATGCTCAACATACAGATTTCATTTAAAAAATATATACAAGGCCAAAATCATCTATAATCTTCACAGCCCATGTTATTTTTGCCAAAATAAGATCAGCAATGCTTTCTCTTGTCTATTTTGGAGTTTCTCTTTGTCTATTTTGGAGACAATGCTTTCTCTTGTCTCTTGTCTACTCTGCCCCAATGGTGTAAAATGACTTACTTTGCAAGGTGAGTAATAGCATCACTGGCAAGAAAAATGTCAGCCAATCAGGTCGGAAAAATGGTACGTACGCCTCATTAACAGGCAGTCCTCACGGTCATTGTCTAATGATTGTGTTTCTTCCCTGCTCTTGTCCAGGGCAAACATTTCTGCTTTCAGAGCCACCTCTTACATTGTTTCCTAGTCATTTTCCTGGCAGATTAACATGAGGAAACCATTAAGTTTTCTCAATTTCATTAGCGGTTAAAAGCTTCCACCCCAAACTTGTCGCTTATATTGTTCCTTGGTAAAATAACCTCCATTGCTTTATCCTTGAAACGACAGCCTGGAGATGAAAAGCCCCTCAAGATTTTTTTTTTTTTTAGTTGACAATCAAGACCAGGAGCCGATGATGATGATGATGATGATGATGATATTTAAATTCCTAAGCAATAGAGATTTTCCTTTAATTTCACATTGAGAGGCTGTTTTGTCCTTGTGCTCGAGGTTGCTAAAGATTGAGACATTTATTGGCTTGATTGGGAGAGAATTTGTATGCCTAGACTATGAAACAGCAGTGTGGGACCAAAGCCTGCAAAGACCAACATTAAAATTAAAATAATTTCCCTTTTTGGTCCTGGATTAAATTGGTTTGAATTTGCCGCTTTTTGGATTATATTTGCTAGCTAGAGCCTCTATTGAACACACTGTCAGCTGCAAGTGGTAATAGTACAAAGGTAAGGGAGGAAACCGGAGCTGGGGGCCATTGAATGGGAGTCCATGTGAACCTGAAGCCTTTGGCAGAGGGCCTTGCACAGAGGAAGTGAGGAGTCAACACCTGTTGAGTGTTGAACACCTGTTGAGTGTTGACCCTCACCTGTTGAACTCCACATCCCCCTCCCCGTCTGACCAGGTCGGATACCTGTTCTCCTCAGTAAGCCGTCACTTAGCTACCTATGAATGCTTGTTTTCTTTTGGGCTTTTGAAGCCCAGGCTTGTCCCTTTGCGGGTATATCCCTTCATTGTTTCTCATGTTACGCAGCTGCTGAAACTTGAGTTGAAGTTTTCAGATATTTCTTACATGACTGGGAGTCTTCACATAGCCTTGTACATACATGCATGGATGGAGGTATTAGCATGTGTGTACAAATATAGAAAGCCTACTCTCCCTGAATATGACGTGCAATAGCTTGCAGAGTTAAACGCTTTTGGAAATTCTCATCCCATAGAATTGGGTCTATTACAATTTGACTTCCTACTTCCTAAGCAAGTGACATGGGGGTGAGTCATCGGGGCCTCTGTACCTGTGCTACTTGCCCACGATGACCTCTCATAGGTTCATTAGAGACTCTACAATTGGATTTGGCAATTTGTGCCTGCTAACTTACTCCCCCTGTCCATTATTTACCAGCAGTGAATGGAAGGATTATTTCTGTTCAGTAAATGCAAGTTTTTCCATTTTTCTCTCTATTTCTTTTTGTATTTTTACCTCAGATATTGCAAAGTAAATCCAAATTAGTCCACTTTTCTCTCTAAGCCATAATCATTTTACAGTAATGCTCATTATTGCAGCGGCCGGCACTTAGTGTCTGGCTTTCGCTGCTGTTTGCCATCCAGTGTTCACGTCTGCGGTAGAGTTCTTGTAATATTTGTGACCGAGGCAGCTCATCTGTTTCTGCTTCTGCTCTGACTTGCCCTTTAAAATGTCTTATTCACTGCTAAGTTTAAAATTGGCCTTTATACATAGGAAGCTGCCCTTATCTGTGACCCCAATATTTTACTGTGACAATTCTGTTATCCTATGCCTCGTCTGTCATCCTTTCTTATTCAGTGGGTCTCTCTCTCTTTTTTTAACCTCTTCTATTTTCTCATTTACCCAATCACTGCTGTTACCAAGCCAGAAAGAATCACCTGACTCACTTATTTTTATCAGTCCAAACCAAAGTCCTCCATGCCCCCTTATCAGCTGATGCTCTGTCCTTGTGCTTCCCTTTCTTGTTAGTTTAACCCGGTCGCTGATCCCAAACCTTCCTAATCAAATTCTTTGGCTTTATAACGTCTGCGTCGATTTGTTCCCATGCATGAACGAGTGTGTCGCACTTCTGCTCTTGGCAGGATTCTTGTCCTGTGTTCCCTCTAGGCAAACAGTCCTGTCTTATTAGTGCAATTCTGATGCTCCTACCTCATCTCTCTATCTGCTGTTGCTCACTGAGCTTTCTCACTCTGAAACACTTACAGTGTTTTTTTTAAGGTTTTTAGAATTAGTGCTCTAAACTATAGGGAACAGCAAATGGTACCCTGGAACAGATTAAGGAGTGAAGGAGAATATTTCTTATACCTCATCTCTAGCTGTTGTGGATATGAACTCATCGCCCTTTCCACCCAAACCGACTGGATTCCATATCCCCTTTCTCACAGAACCAAGTTTAAAACTGCATCTTCATCCCTGATGTTTTCCTTTTTATTGTATCCCGATGTCTAAAACATTCAACTTCTCTTCTTCATCCCCCCCTACTGCCATGGTTCACACCCTCCCCTCCCCCAGCCTGGACTGTGTTAAGAGGTTCCTTTAAAAAAAAAAAGATTTTATTTATTTATTCATGAGAGATATACAGAGAGAGAGTTAGAGACACAGGCAGAGGGAGAAGCAGGCTCCATGCAGGGAGCCTGACGTGGGACTCGATCCTGGTTCTTCAGGATCAGGCCCTGGGCCGAAGGTGGCGCCAAACCGCCCAGCCACCAGGGCTGCCCCCTTAAGAGGTTCCTAACGATCTTTCTACAGCCCTTCTTCCACCCACTCTCTATATGGCAACATGATGATTTTTCTAAAAGGCAAATCAGTTTGTGGCCATTCATTGCTTGCGAGATCAAATATTATTAACTCCTTAATAATCTGTCTTTGCCAACTTCTCCATTCTCGTCTCACTTTTTCTGCACACATATCACACTGAACTAATGGCAGTAGGCCTCTGGGCATTGGTGCTCGTTGCTCTACTGCGGGAATGCTTTGCTCTTCTGAAAGTGTACTAAGTGCACATAGTGATCGGCTTACATATCTTTCTGCAGCCTTGCTTGACCCACCCAAGTAGGGTCAATCACTTCTTTCTTTGGTCGCTCTGCGTATGTTTTAGATACCTTTGTTAATGCAATTCTTCTCTGAATCTCTCTCTCCTTTACTCTAGTGTGAAATTGTTAAATTAAAAAGAATTTTTTATCGATGTGTAGTGGACACACAATATTATATTAGTTTCAGGTTACAACATCGTGGTTCAACGTTTATGTATATTATAAAGTGATCACCATGATACATATAGCTACCACCTGTCACCATATAATTATTGCATATTAACTATATTCCCTATGCTACACATTATATCCTTGTGTCTTATTTATTTTATAGCTGGAAGTTTGTACCTTTTAATCTCCTTCATTTATCTCACCGTTCCCCCCAATCCCCTTCCCTCTGCCTTCTGGCAACCACCATATTGTTTTCTATAGCTATGAGTCTATTTCTGTTTGTTTCTTTGTTTTGTTTTGTTTTTTAGCTTCCATATATAAATGAAATTATGCTATTTGCTTTCTCCATCTGACTTATTTTGCTTGGCATAACACTCTGTAGGCCCATCAATGTCGCCACAAATGGCAAAATCTCATCCCCTTTTATGGCTGAGTAATATTCCATTTAACACACACACACACACACACACACACACACACTTCCTTATCCTTTTATCTACTGATGGACAGTCAGGTTGCTTCCATATCTTGGCTAATGTAAACAATGCTACAATGAATATAGGGGTACATATATCTTTTTGAATTCGTGTTTTTATTTTCTTTGGATAAATACCCAGAAATGGAATTGCTGGATCATATGGTAGTTCTATTTTTAATTTTTTGAGGAAACTTTGTACTGCTTTCCATGGCAGCTACACTATATTCCCACCAATAGCCCAGGAGGGCTCACTTTTCTCTGCATTCTTGCCAACAGTTGTTATTTCTTGTCCTTTTCATTCTAGTTGTTCTGACAAGTGTGAGGTGGTATCTCGTTGTGGTTTTGATTTGCATTTCCTTGATGATTAGTGATGATGAGAATCTTTTCATATATCGGTTGGCTATCTGTGTCTTCTTTCAAGACATGTCTATTGAAGTCCTCTGCTCATTTTTTTTTTAAAGATTGTATTTATTTATTCATGGGAGACCCAGAGAGTGAGAGGCAGAGACATAGGCAGAAGAAAAAGCAGGCTCCACACAGGGAGCCCAATGTAGGACTTGATCCTGGAACTCCAGGATCAGACTGTGGGCCAAAGCCAGGAGCTAAACCACTGAGCCACCCAGGGATCCCTCTGCTCATTTTTATAAAAAGATTGATTGACTGATTTGAGAGACAGAGCATATGCATGAGCAGCGGGGGAGGGGCAGAGGCAGAGAGGGTTTGAAGCAAACTCCACCCCAAGCAAGGAGCTGGACATGGGGCTTGATCTCACGACCCTGAGATCATGACCTGAGCCAAAACCAGGACCCTCATGCACTACCCAGGCACGCCCCTCTTCTTCCCATTTTTAAATTTGATTGGGTTTCTTTTGATGTTGTATTATGTGAGTTCTTTATATATTTTGGATATTAACCTCTTATTGGTTATATCATTTGCAAATATTTTCTCCCATTAACTGGGTTGCTTTTTCGTTTGTTGATCGTTTCCTTCACTGTGCAAAAGCTTTTCAGTTTAGTGTAGTCCCAATTATTCAGTTTTGTTTTTGTTTCCCTTGCCTGACAAGACAGATCCAGAAAAATATTGCAAAGGCTGATGTCCAAGAGCTTCCTGCCAATGTTTTCTTCTATTTTATGGTTTCTGGTCATAAAAGTGTTTAAGTGTTGAATCCATTTTGAGTTCATTTTTTTGTAAAATCCTGTTTCATTCTTTTGCTTGTTAGTTGTCCAGTTTTCCCAACACCACTTATTAAAGAGACTGTTTTTTTTCCCCATTGTGTGTTCTTGCCTCCCTGTTGAAGATTAAATGACTGTGTAATTGTGGGCTTATTTCTGGACTCTCTGTTCTGTGCCATTGATCTATGTGTCTCTTTTTGTGCCAGTATCACAGTTTGGATTACTGTAACCTTGTACTGTAGTTTGAAATCAGGGAGCATGATACCTTCAGCTTTGTTCTTTCTCAGTATTACTTTGGCTATTTGGGATCTTTTGTGATTCCATACAAATTTTAGAATTATTTGTTCTAGTTCTATGAAAACTGCCATTCATATTTTGAAAGGGATTGCCTTGAATCTATAGATTTCTTTGAGTGGTATGGGCATTTTAACAATATTCATTCTTCCAGTCAATTTCTTTCATCGATGTCTTATACTTCTCAGTGTACAGGTCTTTCACCTTTGTGCTTAAATTTGTTTGTAGGTTGTTGTCATTGTTTTGCTTTAATTGTATATGGAATTGTTTTCTTAGTTTCTTTTTCTATAGTTTATTATTATATAGAAATGCAGTAGATTTATTAATATTAATTTGTGTCCTACAACTTTACTGAATTCATTTATTACTTCTCATAGTTTTTTTGGTGGGGTCTTTAAGGTTTCCTACATATAGTATCATGTCATCTGCAAATAGTGACAGCTTTACTTCTCCTTTTCCGGTTTGGATGCCTTTTGCTTTTTCTTGTCTGATTGCTGTGGCTAGGTTGTCCAATACTATGTTGAATAAAAGTGCTGAGAGTGGGCATTGTGGTCATATTCCTGATCTTAGAGAGAGATCTGAAGGTTTTTTTACCTAGTGTGAGATTTTAAAGATTAGAACAATTATCTTTGTATCCTGCTGGCCTGGTATGACTCTTAGTAGGTACTCAGTCAATATGTGTTAAATTAATTTGAATGTGAGAATAAAGGCATTAGTAACTTATTCTTGGAAAGAGAAAAGCCATGAGTAGTGATTCCAGGAAAATAAATGGAAGTGACAGATTCGATGATTCAGTGCACAGTGGAAATTATTTTATACTAGGTTGTTTGACAGCAATTATCATTTGGATAAAAGCATGCATTTCCTCCTCTATAACCCCCATTTGGAAGATGGACTTTGAAGAGAAAAGCAACGTGAATGCACTCTTTCTTTCTTTCTTTCTTTCTTTTTTTTTTTTTTCCAAAAGCAGTGTGCTGTTTTGATGGCTGAGCTTCCCAACTGTGAGCAATAAACATCCTCCTCTTCAAATGAACTGATCATCACTCATACTTCTGGTGGGGCAACTTGCTGCCAGCTTACAAATGAGGCTCATTAATGATATCACTAATTTCAAGTCTGTAAATGTAAGCACAAGGGAAGGAGGACCCCAAGTACTGCCTCTGGCCATTAATCCATGTTATTAATGGAGGTATTTTTTATCAATGCCAAGTCTCTCATCCTTCTAATGAAAAGGTTCTCATTATTTCATTGTTTACAAGTTAAAAGGTATGTGTGTTTTAAAATAGAGATTCACAAGCAGAAACAAAAATATTATATTTGCTGTATTTTCTCTTCATATTTAGAGAAATCAATGTGGGGGAGGGTGGTTGTGGGGATCCTTCTAACGACATTTCTATTTCAAGAGCTATGGGCTATTTTAAAAGATGTATTGAAGAGCACGCTAATGTAATTGCCACTGTGTCACTGCCTGCAAGCTCCCATTAACTGGTAGCAGGCTTATATAAAAGGGCTGTGAATAAAGGCCCAGGAAGTCTCGCATAGGGGAGGCCGGTGTCTTCTGGGACGAAGTGAGGTCGTGGGTCTCTTCCAAGCATTTAGAAACATTGAGTTTTGTGTGATTGTTGTCTATAAGAAATACTTAGCACATCCTAGGTAAGTACAGAGATCTGAGACACATGGGGATGGTAAAACAATCATTTCATGTTTGTTATTTCATTTAGGGCCTTAATCCCTTAGTAATAGTAGTAGCAGCCTTAGATAAAGGGCTCCTTTTACCTATCCATATAGTACAGCTGATCGCACGCTTCTACTAAAATGATATAAATCCTCCACAAACCTCAAGTACTTTTTTTGAGGCAAATACAATGGAGAATAAGATATAAAGAATATTGGCTGCTAATTTGACTCTTACTAATTGCTACTTAACTCAGCCTTAGTTTTTCCTTGATCCTAAGGAAGATCTTTAATTTCATTTTCCCCTTGAGAGTGTAAGCCCTTATCTTGCTTCATCTTGTATTCGTATTAATTCAGAGTCACCATGTCCTCATGCACATACTAAACTGTCAGTGAAGAGTAAAAGTCCACTGCATAATGACTTCACAGTAGCAGTGCCGTGTAAGGGTTTGAATCCTGGCGCCGCCGCCTACCGAGTCTGGAGCATCTCATTGCCTCCATGTAATCATTTTGTTAAATGCAGCTAATAAGAGTAAGACCGAATTCACTGGTATGTGTAGAGGCATAAATGGTACATAAATAAAATGATTAAAACTGTTCTTCGATGCCTGGCACACAGTAAGCCCTTGATACATTTTGTCTATTATTATCTATTAAGGCTTTTCTCTCTACTCCAGATTCTTGAGCTTGCATTTTTTTTTAATCCAGGAGATAGAAAAATAACATTGTGACTTGTTTTACTCCACCTGCATCCAGTGTCCAGCTTCAGGATGATTTTTAAATTGCGATAACGATGGCAGGAATGATAACAAGAAGGCACGGTTTAAGTTGATCATGAAGGTACAGTTTTGGGTCAGGGGTGGGGGTACAAACCTGCAGGTTCTGAGTGAACCAGAGAAGGATGGGGAGGGAGGAGAAGAGGGGAGATAGAAGAAGCTTGGGCCCAGGGCACAGGGGAGAGGCCCGTTTCCCCCAGAGAGACAGGGAGGCCACGTGGAAAGACAGAGGTTTTGTGGGTCTCACTTGGGGCCCAGGGGAGAATGTGTGACAGTATGGCGATGCTTCAGGAGAAAGAGAAAAGCGGTCCATTCTTGTGCCAGGATCAAGAGGGTGGCAGCAGTTGAATATTCCAGAAGGACTGCCATGGAGTGCACACCCTACCTCAGAGCTGCAGCTAGGGGCCCCTGTAAAAAAGACAGCCCTTGCCCCCACCCTAGACTAATCCAGGAACCCGCCCTTCACACCAGCACTCATGGCACTGTCCAGGCAAGTTGGCTGCATTGTGTAGCAGAGGACCTCAGGTTTAAGGAGGAAACTGGCTTCATGGAATTTGGAATTCCAGGGTCACATTGTGCCCCTAAGTTGACTGAGTCCCACCTCTGTGTGTCTGGAAGCACTTACCCACAGGGCCGCCAGGAGGAACGCATATCAAAGCAAACCTCACTGAGGGGCACTTGATGGGATGAGCACTGGATGTTACACTATATGTTGGCAAATCAAACCTAAATCAAGACAAAATGAAACAAAACAAAGCAAATCCATTTCTGCAGGGGTGGAAAGAACCTCCAAAGCTGGGGTGCCTGTGATCATGCTGTTAGCCTTGTGGGTCAGAGATTTGAACTTGAGTGGCATCCAAGGTCTTCCCCTGAGGAACCACCTGTTAACCACTATTTGATGGTCACTGACGCACCTTACTGAACATAGTCCTCCTTGATTGGCCCAGCACACCTGGAACATAATCAGGGTAGTTGCCGTCACACCCTTTTTATGGGTTGGCCTAAGAGCAGATAAACAATAAATGAAAGACAGTGTATGTAGATCTGTTTCCTCTTATTTCCAGTCTTGAGATTTTCTTAGACACTTCGCTACAACCAGTTAAGTGCTCCACCCCGGCCCCAGCTTGCTCTAGTAACAGAGCTCCATTTGCAGTGAATTGCTTTCTTGCTAAGTTCTGCAGCTCCACAAGGAAAATCAAAATTCTCCCTAAGCCGATGCTACCGTTTTTCAACTGAGATCTTCGTTGGTTCCAAGGCAAGATAAAGGAGGAATGCGGTGAGTGTTAATCCGGAAGCAAGGCTATCCGCTCAAGTTCAAGAAGCCTCTTTGTAAAGTAGCCCAGGTCTCTGTAGGAAATTCTAGATTAAATTTTATGTATTCCTGACCTTGAGCCCAAAGTGAAACACGGGGCACTCTGCTCATGACTTTGGGTCTGAGTCTGACATTTGAATCAATTACCACAGGAGGCTATAAAATCTCTTTCTCTGGAGGTATTTCAAACGGAGGTGAATAATTTCAGAAGGGACCCGGCCACAGCTTGAAGATGAACTCAGTGACCTCTTGGTATTTTCTAAGCTTGAAAGTGATTCGGCAGGAATGTAGAGGTCTTAAGTGTACACAAAGCAAGTCTCCGAGGTGCCTTGTCTCAATTCACAACTTGTCCTGATCTTCTGCAGAGGCTACAGTTTCTCCAAATATGACTCCGCGTAAAGCAAGGAGCAGTGCGGAATGATTGGGGAGAGTCTGACCTATCACTCAAAATTATTAATAAATAATAATGGTGAAAAAGGGGTACTTTATTTCAGAGACTTTGCCGAGCAGTTGACATGTGTTGACTCGTTTCGTTTCCACTGTGGTCAGTGTGATAGGTGCTATCACCAGGTGCTATAGCCCTGGTTTCACAGGTACGGAAACTGAGGCTCCGCGAGGTTAAGGAACTTGGCAAGTAGGAGGTAAAGATGGATTTTATAGCACACTCCTTCCAAGGGCGATCCATGCCTCCTTGATGTGAAATATAGAAAGAGCTTGTATGTCTTGGAGACGGATCAACCTGAGTGCAGACTCCAGTACTGCTGTGTGACCTCAGCAAAGTTATTTGGCTTCTCTGAATCTCAGTTTTTAAAACTGCAAATGGAGAATGAAATATCTATTTTGAAGTGTTGTCTGTAAGGACACACAAAAAAGCATAAATTCTTAGCCGCTATAATTTTGAAATATTGTTCAGGGAGCCTGATTGGGTCAACACACGACATTTTGAAAGGACCTTGAATAGTTCTGCCTTTAAGCTTGGGGTGACCGAGTCAGCTCATTCTTTCTCTTATCATTCTTGAGAGAAATTGCTAATGTAAGATATCTTAAAGTCCTTGAAAATATCAATAACATTAACATAATGCTAATGTGAATAAATCAACATGAACTAATCAGCATTCCTGGAAAAACAGAGCCAAGTGTCACCTTGTAGAGGTAAAAGAGCAACTTACTGTGCATGTGTGAACCTGATTAGGTGGCCAGCTCTCAAGTGCTTGGTGGGAATGAGATTTAGAAGTTACTTCCTTGGAGAGAGAGTTGTAGGTGTGGTTCCTGAGGCCTGTGACTGGGGACCTGGGATGGGGGTGGGAGGGCAAGTGTGCAAGCAAGCTAGACCTGCTCCCACCTGACACCCCCAATCGCTTTCCATCAGAGCAAAGTTGCTTTGATTTATTTTATATATTGATGATTCCATATCAGATTTTGAAAATAATTCTATTTTTTTTAAAGTTTAAAAATCATGCTTTGGAAAATATGCTGGCCTATATGACTTTAGAATATGATGGGGTGCCTGGGTGGCTCAGTTCGTTAACCGTATGCCTTCAGCGCAGGTCATGATCCCAGGGTTCCTGCATCGGGCCCCACATCAGGCTCCCTGCTCACCTGGGAGTCTGCTTCTCCCTCTCCCTCTGTCGCTCCCCCTGCTTGTGCTCTGTGTGTGTGTGTGTGTGTGTGTGTGTGTGTGTGTCGAATAAATAAATAAAATCTTAAAAAAAAAAAAGTACTATTAACTAGTGGTGAAAAAAAGGTCATTTTTCCAGCCTTCCACAGGGGTAGGGGGAGGTAGGAGGAAGCTCTCTCTGAAATGGTAATGATCTTTTAATTGGTGGCTAAATATCAGACCATTGGCACCTTTGCTGAATACCTCCATGGGCAAGAGCACTTTTATGAGGCATTATAGGAGCAACCCCAAACAAAAATAGTTGCAGCTGAGTTCTGAAGAAAAATGTTAATATAATTCTCATTGCAAAAGAAGGGAAAACTCATTATGTATAACAAAAGTCAGACTTTTAAAAAAGTGGTGGAGGTAAATCACACTCCATTCCTTATCTGAAATGAGATCAGAGTTATGAATATATTTTGAAAATGTAAAAGCCGTGGGGACGTAAAGTGTTGTTTATTAATAATGTCAGTAATCTCCAAATCATATTATTTAAGGCCTGCACATCCATAGGCTAGGAAGTGGATGTTGTGGCTGTACATTTTGAAGAGTAAACCCAGTGTCAAGAATTCCAAGTATCAAGCCTATTAGGTTTCTTTGTTCTTTTTTTTTTTTTTAAAAAGATTTTATTTATTCATGAGAGACGAGAGAGAGAGAGAGAGAGAGAGAGAGAGAGAGAGGCAGAGACACAGACAGAGGGAGAAGCAGGCTCCATGTAGGGAGCCCGACGTGGGACTTGATCCCGGGTCTCCAGGATCAGGCCCTGGGCTAAAGGCAGGCACCAAATTGCTGAGCCACCCGGACTGCCTGTTTTTTTTGTTCTTTAAGATTTTATTTATTCATTTGAGAGAGAGAGAGAGAGAGAGAGAGAGAGCACAAGCAGGGGTGGGGGGCAGAGAGAGAGGGAGAATCAGGCTCCCCACTGAGCAGGGAGCCCAATGTGCGGCTCAGTCCCAGGACCCAGGGGTCATGACCTGAGTTGAAGGCAGACACTTAACCGACTGAGCCACTCAGGTGTCCCTGTTTTGGTTTTTTTGTTTTGTTTTGTTTTGTTTGTGGTTGTTTTTGAAGTATAGCCTTTGGTGATCTCTTTGCCCTCATACTATCCCATATGGCGTTATCCATAATTGTGATGGTGCCGTCTACAATTCTGAAGGACTGTTTTGAATTTATTAAAGCCTATCGAAAAAGTGTTGTTGCATAGATGTTAAATAAGGTGAAATATTGTCTCATCACAATATTATGTCATCCTGGAAAAGTGGTTGGTCCAGGGGGGACCCTGGGGCATAGCAGTGCCGATTCAGGGCAAGCCAAGTGCTCCGTGGGGATACCTCTGCTTCCCGGTCCAGGCTGAAGTGTTTGTCAGCGAAAGATCCATGGGAAGTCAGCCATACTTTTTCCTTCTCAGCAGCCTCTGGCCACTAACAAGCACGGAGGAAACCAGGACTCTCAGCTCTGGGGAAACTGGACCCTGACACACTTATCCTGTACTCCGTCACATAAACAAGATACGCTTTTAAGGAAAGGAATCTTTTTTGAAGTTTAATACATCGGCAAAGGTTTGGCTAGCTTTTCATCATCATTCCAACCCAAGACATCAAAAGAGCCAGTTCTCGATATTGAAGGAGGACCAAAAAAGGAAAATGTGAGATGGAGGAGAGTGTCTTTCTCAAGCTTTGAAATTCGGTATTGTCATTCTTCCCGTGAAGATGAATCTGTGGATAGGAATTTAAATACATGAGTGTAGCAGACACTCCAGGTGGCCTCCGGGGGGCCCTTGCCTAGCATACCTTGTGAGATTCCCATCCTTCGAGTGTGGACAGGACCTATGACATGCTTCCAACCAGTAGAACAGGGCAACGGTGACGGGATTTACGTGAGGACGTGCATGTAACTATGTGATTGTGTCACAGAAGATTGCTGTGTCTGTTTTCTGGGGCCTCCCAACCCCTCTCCCTCCCCTCCTTCCTCTCCTCTGCCTGTTTTGAGGAGGCAGGCAGCCACCTAGAGGACCTCCATGTGGGAAGGAACTGAAGGTAGCGCTTCCAAGCGGAAGCCAGTCACTAGCTGACGGGCAGCCAACAAGTGACACCCCTAGTCTTACATATGCAAGGAATTTAATTTTGCCAACAACTTGCATGAGCTTGAACGGGGACCCTTCTCTGGTACGTTTTCAGATGAGAACCTAGCCATGTGCATGACGGTCTGGGAAGACCCCAAGCGGGGGAGCCAGCAAAGCCTTGCTACAACTCCTGACACTCTATGAGACAGTAAACGTGTGTTATCCTGAGCCACTAAGTTTGGGTGATGCTCTTGTTTAGCAACAGGTGCTGATACAACGAATGGAGATTTTTTTCTCTCTATCCAAAAACTTGCCTCCAGGAGGAGAGAGAGGAGTCCAGGCCATAGGCATTAAGCAAGCTGTTGATCGTTTTGGAAAATATAAAATATATTTAGACTTTATATTGTCTATATATTGATTTCCCTCTACTCATACTTTTTAATGTGTTTTCAAAAAAGAAAAAAAACAGGCCATTCCCTGTGAATATTTCGAAACGAGTCAAGCTGGTGGTGCAATCAATGTGAGAATTCTCTCCACCTTCACCCCAATTTTAATTTAGTGTAGTGGGATTTAAAGGTTTGGACTTGAAGGAAAATCATTCCTTCCTAACTTTTAAGGTTTTGTTGTTGTTGTTGTTGTTGTTGTTGTTATTGTAGCTTGATAGAATTTAATTCATTGTTGTTGTTGTTTCTTTTCAGTGGCTTTATTTTCATGGAACAGACACAGGGCAGAGATTTCGCTGGATGACGTTTTAAATCTCCAACCCCAGTAGCTTTAGAAGTGGTAGGAGTAGTAGAACCAGGGGCTTAGATCCAATTACCATAAAATAACATTTTGCTAAGTTTACATTTCAATCAGCCTCATTCTCTGCAAGTACCCTGGGATTGTAAAAGCTCTGGATATTAGTGGAAGGTTTAATTCCTTAATTCCTAATCAAGATTTTTATTCCACAGCCACAGGATGCTTTTTCACATTTTTGAAACATAGTCTTGGTCCTTGGAAAAGGGAAAAAAGGCATTTATGAGTCATCCAGAGGGCATGCTCATGACTTTATTACAACAGTAGCAGCAGAAGAGCGATGTGCTGGGTGCTGATTACTTGGCAACAATTTTCACAGGCAGCTGGGGATGTAAATGGTTGTATTTGTGCCCATTTTGCAGATGAGGAGACCGTGGGATAAAGACGGTAAAGGGCCTCCCTAAGGTCGCAGATGGAGCACTCGAAGAGTAGAATGGTAAACCAGACGGATGCCAGAACCTCAGATCTTCCTATTATGAATCCTTACAAATAAAGATGGATGGAGGCATTTCCAGCCAGCTAGTGTCCCCGGGAAAAAAAGCCACCAGTGCCCTTTGAACTCAGTAGTGTGATCATGCATGTTATATGCAGACTCTGTGTTTAGCTTCTTCTGTGTATGGAAAGCCACACGGAGAAAGGCAGTCATTTTATTATAAAAAATCTTAGTTCAGTGATTTATTGAAACAAAAATTGTTATCACGTGAGCAACATTCACTTATGAAGTGACCCCTTTAAAGTCTGTCCCAAGGAGAACATGCCTCCTGTATTTACACTCTACCCTTGTCTCTAGACCTTTGATTCAGCCTCTCTTCCTTTTTAAGAGATCCACAAATGTATGTGGTTACCGATGACTCTTCTTGACAGTGAAGAATAATGTAAACTGAAAATCTTGCCAAAAACTCCCGAGTGCATGAGGCTGCTGAGGGGATGTGGATACCGGCTCAGGTCTAAAGATAGACTTGGACTAGTTAAAAATTGAAGATGAAGAATAGACAATAGTGGTAATGTGGGCACTTCTAAAAAGAACGATTTGTATACCAAGGATTGAGAGAGGCCTTTGGGAGAATTAGTAAAGACCTTAAAAACTTTTACAAAAAAAATGACCTTTCTTCAGGGGCGCCAGGGTGGCGCAGTCGATTGAGCGTCCGACTCTTGATTTCAGCTCAGATCATGATCTCAGGGCTGTGAGCCCTGGGTGTGGAGCCTGCTTGAGATTCTCTTTCTCCTTGTCCCTGTGCCAACCACCTCCAACCCCCCAAGTCTACTCCCTGCTCAGGTGCTCTTTCTCTCTTGCTCTCTCATTCTTTCTCTCTCAAAAAAAAAAAAAAAAAAAAAAAAAAGACTCCTTTTCCAGGCTGGGCTGTGAAAGGCCAATTTGAAGTGAAGGGTGTTAAATTTTGCTCTCATATAATATTGTGCTGTCAAACAAATTTCCAGTACAGATTTTAAATTACGTACCCTCCCAAAACAATAAAAGTCAATACTTGACACTTTTTTTTTTTTTTGGTTCATTTTTCTAGCCTTCTTGCTTCTGCTCTAGACTATGAAATTTAGCTTCTGTTTTAAGTGGGCTCTCTTTGGGTGGCCTTTGCTTGGTACCAATTATCCTTGAATAATGAATCCCCTTGTGCTTCCTGTAGACAAAGCACAGTTATTTTATTCTGATGAATTGAAGGAGAAACTGGACAACCGCTTGTCCAGATTATGCAAAGGGGATTCAGTTGTGTGTGTGGGGGGGGCGGCGGGGGAGGGGAGGAGGTGGTGTCTGGACTCCATGACCTTTAAGGCCTCTTGCAATGCCAACACCTTATGAAAATCCCCTGAGGTTCATCAAAAAAGAAAGACTCAGTAAAACCCAGAGGCACGCAATAACTGCTTGCTGCCATTCATACGAGGTAGTTCTTGTGTTGTAGAGGCCTTACCTGGGCCTGGAGCTTTAACAGCTCCCATGCCGTGTCTCGATTCATCTTTCTGTTCACTATCTTGCATTCCCTTCTTGGAACCCCAAAACACCCTCTTTGAGAGCACCTTTCAACCAGTAACTCTTGCTTCTCTACTTCCCACCTTGGGAAGTGTATGTGAGTATAGCTCATCTTTTGGCTGATGATTAAAATACCTTATTCTCGAATCTCAGTGTTTTTTAGGAACTGTGCCCCACCCACTTTTTTAAAAATCCTGGCAGACTCAGGGGACCTCTGCCGTGGTTACATTATGGAAATCATTGCTAATGTTATTAACATTTGCAAACTTGTCAGGCTTGCATACAGAATGAACCATTAGGTTCTTAGGACAGCTTCCTCTACTCTCCTGGAAAGGACAGACCTGTCAGCAGAATGAGAACTGGTTATACCTGGGAATTATCAGACTCCCGGTTTCAGAGTGAAGGATGGCCTTGCATTTTTTTGTTTACATATTGTCCAACTGATGAGAAATGTAGTTCACACGTGGCTGTAAAAAGCATGAGAAGGCCAGGCAGGGAGGGAGTCTCCTGTTGTCTCCCCCAAATCCTTTTAGAGCTCTTTCCCATGATAGACTCATGAGGGCTGTAAGTAACTTAGTACCGTGATGCTCAGATATAGGGAAGCATTTGTTCAGAGAGATGGTTACCTAGTATTGAGGTGCTGCTTCCCCAGGAAATAGCCGATTTCTGCTGCTGTTGCTTCTAAACATCTTTTTTTTTTTTTTGGTGGGGGAGTCAAAGTACACAATCTTAATTTGTCTGCTGGCCAGATAGATGTATATGGTTGTTAGGTGCCAGAGTGTTTACTAAATACTGATGAAGGGGGAAAAAATGAATCTTAATGGAGGTATAATTTTCTTATAAACCAATACTTTAGCAAGAGAAGCTTTAAATGATCATTGATCATTTTTATCGTGAAAACGTTAATGTGCAAAGCACTTTACTAGACATTATTGGGTAATTAACCAAATAGAAATCAAGAGGTCTCCATCTTCAAGGAATTTTAATCACCCCAAACAAAAACAAAGGCAGCAACTTGAGAACCATTTACCAACACCTACCAAATAACACATAATTGTAAAAAAAAACAAAAACAAAAACAAGTCTTTGTGATGCTCTCTTAGTTTCCTGGGAAATTTTATATTCATGATATTTACATGTCTGAGGGTATATAATCAGATAGTTGTAGAATTTTAGAGCTACCAAACACATAAACCATTGTATCGTTCAGTCCTCTCATTTTACAGATGAGGAAACAAGTTTAGAGAGGTGAAGTCATTTGCCCAAGGTCATGCAATTGGTTGGCAGGTTCTGCTGGAACTAGTAACCAGGTCTATTTTGAAGAAGAGACCTCTTTTTTGCATGACTAGTTTTGGTTTTCTAAATGAAATGGCATGCTGACCTTTGGAACCTTTCATAGATATGCTGAAAAAGTGGAAGGTTTTATTAGCCACAAAGCATTATGGGTGAAAATAACAACACAGTTATGTTGCAGTATTGCTTCTGGGCTTTTGTTATGTCACTTACAGTCAAATTAATTTCTTCCTAGACCACCTACATGTTTCTACTGTGTGATGCTTTCTGAATACCAAGTATTTGAAAAGAAAAGGAGACACATTAATTAGATGCTGTGCACATATACATAAAAGACAGAAGTGACACAATCACTTAGTCACTGTTCTATCTCTTGTGCAAGGTAAAAAATGCTCATCATCCAGGAGTTCTTCCTGGGATGAATGTGGTTGGCCAAGGATGTGGTGGTTCACAACCCCTCTTGGGCCACAGTGGATTGCAGCAGAGCCTCCACTTTTTGTTCCTTGATGGAATGTACATGGAAGTTCCCCTCATTTTGATGGGGATCCATGTCCCATATTCCATTTTACTCATTTCCGTGAGAAGTCATCTACTTCCAGAAGACTACTTTGGAAGGGGGATGGTAGTAATCATCTCAGTGGTTTATTTGTTTTTACCATAATTACTCTGTGAAGCAAATAATCTAAGAGTTATATAGTGTAATTACTTAAAGGGAACATTTGAAAAGTTGATTACTTAATATTTAAAAATATTGATGTTTCTTACTACAATTCAACGTAATTACCACTTTATGCTATACATTGCTCTAGTTGATTTTTCTACAGACTTTCACCAGCCAGGTTCATTGACAAAGGATTACATTTGTAATCACTGAATTTAAAATTTAAATT
The DNA here is from genome assembly GCF_018345385.1 of Vulpes lagopus. Taxonomy (NCBI): domain Eukaryota; kingdom Metazoa; phylum Chordata; class Mammalia; order Carnivora; family Canidae; genus Vulpes; species Vulpes lagopus. The sequence continues at coordinate 60,341,960 of NC_054828.1, forward strand.
TATATCATAATTTAAAATCACTCAAAAGCAGTTTTTTTATATACACGACAGTTTGAATATTACCTACAAAAACCAGAAGTCTAATGGAGGCAGATGTGGTGACTGAGGTAGCCAAGCCTCGGGCTTCCTCTACCAATCCATCTGGAAACAGTTTGCAGACAAAAAATTTAAAGTAAAAATTTATTCTTTCCAATGCAGTAAACTAAATCTCTGTAAAAGACATTTAACTAAATTGGTAGCATTTATATTTCTGAAATTACTAAAGCTTTAAATTACACTAAGAGTTATGAGAAACCCTTTGTGAGGACGTGGAACAAATAATAGAGGATCGAGGCTCCTGTGTGTTTTTATTCAAAAATGATTCTGTATAATAGGGTAGATAATGGTAGTAACATCTTTAATGATTTAGCTTCGAGGCAGTGGCACCAAAGTGGACTAGTTGTCATTTATATTCTTCACTACCACACACTTACAATAAAAACAAAAAACAGGAGTTAAGAGTGTCCTTTTTATTTTATTTTATTTTATTTTATTTTATTTTATTTTATTTTATTTTATTTTATTTTATTTTATTTTATTTTATTTTATTTTATTTTATTTTATTTTATTTTATTTTATTTTTTTAAAATATATTTTAAGGATCCCTGGGTGGCGCAGCGGTTTAGCACCTGCCTTTGGCCCAGGGCACGATCCTGGAGATCTGGGATCGAATCCCACGTCGGGCTCCCGGTGCATGGAGCCTGCTTCTACCTCTGCCTGTGTCTCTGCCTCTCTCTCTCTCTCTCTGTGCCTATCATAAATAAATAAAAATTAAAAAATATATATATTTCATTTATTTATTTATTCATGAGAGACACAGAGAGAGAGGCAGAGACAAGGACAGATGGAGAAGCAGGCTCCATGCAGGAAGCCTGATGTGGGACTTGATCCCGTGACTCCAGGATCACGCCCTGAGCCAAAGGGAGACGCTCAACCACTGGGCCACCCAGGTGTCCCTCTTTTTTATTTTTAAAGCTGTATTTATTTTAGAGAAAGAGAGAGCACACACGTGCACAAGTGGAGGGGAGGGGCAGGGGAAGAGGGAGAGAGAATCCCAAGCAGACTCCCCACTGAGTGCAGAGCCCCACACTGGGCTTGGTATCACGATCGTAGGGTCACGACCCCGAGATCAGGACCTGAGCTGAAGTCAAGAGTCTGTTGCTTAACCCACTGAATCACCCTGGTGCCCCTCACTTGAGAATGTCTTTGAGTAGATAGTAAACATCATTTTAATATTCTGTGTTATGAAATGAGAAGTACTTTTAGAGCCCTTCTGTTGCATACCAGAATTCTATGGTCATGCAGTTGAGAAATGTGTAATTTTAGCTTGATGTTTCTCAGACTCTTGGATAAAATCCTATTTTCTGAAGAAGGGATGTTTGAGGAATAAGATCTTGTAAATATTGCTTCAATTACTTCTTGCTTCAAAGATCTAGTGCCAAAAATAAATAAATTTAAAAAAATAAGATCTAGTGCCTTTCATAGGCTAAGATGTTATTAACCTATTGCAGAATTATTGCAGAGTTTCATTCATTTTTTTTAAATTTTTATTTATTTATGATAGTCACACAGAGAGAGAGAGAGAGAGAGGCAGAGACACAGGCAGAGGGAGAAGCAGGCTCCATGCCCCGGGAGCCCGACGTGGGATTCGATCCTGGGTCTCCAGGATCGCGCCCTGGGCCAAAGGCAGGCGCCAAACCGCTGCGCCACCCAGGGATCCCGTTTCATTCATTTTTAAGACTGAATACTATTATATTGTACATATAGATTGCATTTCCTTTTTCCATTCACCCATCAGTGGACATTTATTTATTTATTTATTTTTAAAAGATTTTATTTATTCATGAGAGACACAGAGAAAGAGGCAGAGACACAGGCAGAGGGAGAAGCAGGCTCCTTGCAGGGAGCCTGATGCAGGACTCGATCCCAGGACCCCGGGGTCACGACCTGAGCCAAAGGTGGACGCTTGGCTGCTGAGCCACCCAGGCGTCCCCATCAGTGGACATTTAGGTGGTTTCCATATCTCAGCTGCAGTGAATATATTACATCTCTTTGACATCTTCATTTCAGTTCTTTTGGATAAAGACCCAGAAGTGGAATTGATGGAAGGGATTGTAGGGTAGTTTTATTTTTAATTTTTTTGAGGAACTTCCATACTATTTTCCATAGCAGCAGCACTATTTTTCATTCCTACCAAGTTTTAGTTATGCACGATGAATAAGGTGTGGAGATTGTCTGTGTAACATTGTGCATCTAGTTAACAATACTGTATTGGGTATTTAAAAATCTATTAAGAGTGTAGATTACATGGTAAGTGCTTTTACCACAGTAAAAGAACTTTAAAAAGTTAATATAAACCCTGCAGCTGGGGCAGTCCAGTTGGCTCAGTGGTTTAGCGCCACCTTCAGCCCAGGGCGTGATCCTGAAGACATGGGATCGAGTCCCATGTCAGGCTCCCTACATGGAGCCTGCTTCTCCCTCTGCCTGTGTCTCTGCCTCTCTCTCTCTCTGTGTCTCTCATGAATAAATAAATAAAATCTTTAAAAAAAGAAGAGAGACTGATACTTTTAAAAATAAATAAATAAACTCTACAGCTTTCTAGTAGAGAATATAAAAGTGGACAACCTTAATCATGAAGCAAATGATATCACACTGTTTAATGAGTTCAAGTTGCTAAGATCTAGTTTTTGCCTTATTCCTAATGTTTCCAGGGTTCTGTAAGAAGCTCAGAGTCTTTACTATCAGAATTCTTGTTTCTTCTCATGCAGAAAATTTGCACTAATCTAGGATAAAAATAAGGCTCTTGATGTTGGAATGTTATCTGAAAATTCTAATACATGTCCAATATAAGGTTTTGAGGCTACATTTTAAAATACTAGCCTCAAGTTTTGGTGTGTACTTAAAATATACCAGCAAGATTTGTTGTAAGAGCAAGGCATTTGAGGAGTCATACAAGTTTGGTTTTGAATACTGAATCCAAAAAAAAAAAAATTAAAAAAAATACTGAATCCACAATTTATTGAGTGTTTAATTGGTAAATTTATAAATATCAGCACCTATCAACTGAAAGTATTACACCTATGTCACTAGGTTGTTGTACAAAGAAATGAAATTCCAGTAGTATAGTCAATACACAGGAACTGAGTGCCCACTAGAGGCCAAAGCTCTACGCTAGGTACCGGGGAAACAAAAATAAATAGAATACTTCTGGCTCTTTGCTGAACAGACCTTGAGATCCGCCCCAAGGGAAACCAGATTATCTCAGTTACACAGAGAATAATAATGCTGTAATTAAGTAAGTGAGGGAAGGCAAATTGGTTATTCTCCACTACTTATCCACCCATTCTTTAGTAATAGAAACATTCATGTTTTAGCTAGACTTCTGGCCACCCAACTAGGAAACCCCATTTCCCTCCCTTGATTAGTAAGGAGTGGCCATATAACAATGTTATCCAGTGGAAGTAACAGGGACAACTTACTGCTTTTGCTCTTAAAAGCAAACTATTTTTCCTCTTTCTTCAAGCTTACGCTTGGCTGTAGTGATGATGAATCACACTCATGAGTATAAGGACAACACTTCAAAGTATAACATATCAGACAGAAGGAACCCAGATCCTTGGATGACTGTATAGCAGCACCACCTACTCTCTCCCAATCTCCACCCGCCAGATTACCAGCTCAGACCTCAACGTGAGAAAGAAATATATACCTTTCATTTTGTTTAAGCACATTTACTGAATTGTTAAAGCACCTGAACCATGATCCTAACTAGTAGGGTAAGCTCACAGTGCTGTAACTCACAAGCCTAGACCCCTTGAAAGAGATGGGGGAAGCGAACATCCTCCGACAGGGCTTTCTGTAGGAGGAAGTCCCTGACCTGCATTTTGAAAAGTCATCATGATTTGGGGAAACCTCCTCCTTGGGTAATTGTGACACTGCCCTCTTAAGAACCCCTCCCCATGAGAGTCAGTGATGTGATGCCTTATAATGAGATTTGGCTTTTCCTTTGTTAGTAATCCAATAGAAGATAGAATTAAAAAAAATTAGAAAGAAGAAAGAGAAAGAAAGAAAGAAAGAGAAAGAAAGAAAGATGGAATTCAATAGTTATTGCCTCACTCTTTAGACAAATTTATATGAAACACTATCTACACATGTAAATAAAGAAAATAAGTATCCAATATAGGTCTTAGGTCCTTCTTACTGATCTTCTTTATTTACCTTTTCTATAAACTATCTCATTCCCCCTATCCAGCATATAAGCTTCATTAAGATAATTATTGTCTGCTTTTTGTTTGTTTTATGGCATCACTCGTACTTGATGCAGCCGGTCACATAGTGAGCATTCAATAAATTCTTTGTTGAGAGAAGCAATAAATAAAGGGAAAACTTCATGCTTTGACATTCAGCCTACAAGAGTAGAAAGGACAGTGTGGCCTTGTATTCCCAGTTAAGAAAGCAGATGAGAAGCCTGTTAGGGCAGCTATGATAGGGTGAAGGAATACAGTCTGCAAGTTAGACTTTGGCAATCATTATTGTACGAAAGTAACTGAATTTTATTTCCTCAATAATGCATTACAAAAAAAAAGTACTTGAGTATCCTCATCCAGAGGTGGGCTTTGAACAATTCAATTTTAACTACACACTAAAATAACTACATCGCTGCTTGAGAGTTTGAAGTCAACTGGGACACTGCTTACGGAAAGAAATTTACTCAGTGATGCACCAGTGATATAAAAGAATAAGTCAATATGGATGTGGATAATTAACTTGCATTGCTCTGTAGGATTACGTACAAATCATGACTAATGCTAACATCTTGGGCTCTACAGGATAAAGCTTCCCTACTGGTGAATAGCATATAGTACAACTTAAAGAAAGTTGACTTTAGTTCATATGTCAGTTTTAATGATTGATTAGTCAAAGAAATTTTCACCAATGAAAGACCTACATCAATAATTTGCCTTTACAAGAACTTGTAATTGGAAGTTCGTACTGTATAATAAGTTTTTAAAAGATTTATTTATTTGAGAGAAAGAGAAAGAGAGTGGGGGGGGGAGCAGTAGAAGGAGAGGTAGAGAATCTCAATCCGACTTCCTGCTGAGCATGAGCTTAACATGGGACTTGATCCCACCACCCTGAGATCGTGACCTGAGCCGAAATCAAGAGTCAGATGCTTGACCTACTGAGCCAGCCAGGTGCTCCTAAACTAATTTTTAAACTGAATAAACAAGGATTGAACAGAAGGTTCTCACATACGGGATTTTGGCATCAAAATGATGAAGTATATTATGAGGGTTTTTACCCCCTACATATTTTCGTCTTGTATCTTTATTATATTTACTGAGTAACTGATAAAGGAATTGGCAGTATTACAAAACTAAACATATTTAAGTAAAGAGGGTTTCATATATATATATATATATATATATATATATATATATATATATATATAAATGGCAGATAAATACTGATCCATAAGAAACTACCCAGCACTCTATAGCTTAGTCTTAATTGAGTTTCCCAAGTCCCCATGTAATCTGATGGTTTCTTCAATGGATGTATTTTCCTGCTTTCATTGAAATTGATGCAAGCTGTTGAAAGAAATTTGCCATTAAGAAATGAACGTGACATCAAGTCAGTAAAGAAATTTGAATGCAGAAAAAAAGATATTTGCTATTCTTAGTAGTTTTTTTTCCCTCAACAATTCCTAATTGGGCCTCTAATTTGGCTCTGTTTGATCACTAATTATTTGTGTTGTTTATTAAAAACAGTATAGAGCCACCTGCTCAAACAGTAATACATGTAGCTTAAGTTTGCTAGTCTGCAGATTCACAAATAAACTAAGCTAATTCATCCATCTGTGAAATATTTCAAGGTCGGCCATCCATTGGCTACCAGATTTTGAGTTAAAAAGACAGTGGAGGACAGTGCTTATAGTTTGATAATGTTTGCTTACTGAGCGTGAAATGAAATTTAACTGTAGCATGTCTGCATTTGTAAATTTATTGTAGTTTACACTTCTTGCAAAATGAAATGTCAGGCAGTCATTCTGAGTTCCCAAATATATCGGGCTTCAAAGGGCTTGAAGAACTGAGATGATTTTTTTCAGTTTTTAAAGATATTTTCTATTTTTCCACCATGTAAAATTAATTAATATATTCAGTCAAGACTATGTGTGGCATGAGCATATGAGAGTTAAAACTCAAAGCAAAAATTGCTTCCAATTTTGAAATGCTAAATGGACCACCTGAATATTATAGAGGTTTGAAAAACATGGAGAGTATCACAATTCATATTTTCCCTGAAGATATATCATAGATAGAAAGATCTAGATTAGAAAGTCTCTTCTAGCTACAAGCGGTTATTATTTTTGTGCAGCTAGATGCTTTCAAGCGATGGTGGAAAAAATAGTGCTGATTATGAAGTTCTTTTAGATAATTGTGAGACTTCATAGGATTTATTTAAGCTCCTTACTGGTGGTTCTGAACAATGTACTACCTCATGGTTCTATTGCCTGGGAATTCATTCATACTTCTTTGTGTCTCCCTCCCCCCCCCCCCCCCCTTGTCCTTCCAGGCTACTAGATTGCAAGAAAAATCTATTTTTAAATGGCACACACTTATTATTTGTTTATGTTTCTTTGTTGGTTGATTCATTTTACCAAAGCACTGCATTTCAAAAGCTTAGGGTTTTTAAAATTATTATTATTGATTCATTTGGCTATAGAAACATTTGCTTGGTATTTAAATTAGTTTCCTATAGTCTCACTTCTTTTTCAAGTTGTGATGACTAATCTAATTTAAATTTCTCTTCTTTTCCTTCCTCTAAGTGCTTTGCCATATGATTCATCTTACCTTCTTAACCTTTTCCTCTTAAAGCCATTTCCAAGGCCCCAGTTCTTGCTGTCACTTACGGGCACACTTGTCTCTGGTTTGCTGTCAAAGAATCTATGAGTTGTTGATTTTTTAGAAGCTCCTTATCTAATTTTGATTAAATTATATTCTTGCCTCTCTTCTTTATTACTCTTATTATTGAACTTCAACTGGTTCATCCGTTTGTGCATTTATTCACTCAATTGTTCCCCCACATACATGCTGCACGCTGGATATTCAGTAACCAGTGGGTGTGTACCAGGAGATGGGGAGACTTCCAACCCAACTTTCCACTTGATAGTAAGTTTAGTGACAAGTGTAGTGAAAAGTTTAAAACCATTAGCTTGAAAGGGCTTTGGGAATGTCTAAAGCTTTAAAGAATCATTTATTCACTCTATGAAATGTCTTTAGCACCTATGACATGCTAGCTGCTTAATCCACACCAGCTCTGACCAACCTTTAGATCTCATCTTATTTCTTGTCTTTGCTGGCAGATTCTAATGTGCAACATATATTTTAGGAAGGAAACTTTAAAGACCCTTGTGGAGTTCAAATAGTATGTTAAAATAAACCATGAAAAAAATAAAATAAAATAAAATAAACCGTGAACACTATGTGCTTACACTAAATCTGATTCATTCGTTCATTCATTCATTCATTCATTCTTCATTCACCAAGTGCTTATTATTTCTCTATATTGCCAGGCATTTTCTTGGGCCAGTTACAACAGTATGCATGAGGGTAAAGGTCCCAGCTCTCAGGGAGGTCATATTCTAGAAGAGAAGAAACAGCTAACATACAAGCAAGCACATTATCAAAGCAAGTAATTTCTGACAGTGGGACGTGACAAGGATATATGCAAAGTGGCTGTGGGGGCTGTATTATTATGGAGGCATCTGGAAAGCCCTCACCAGAAGGAGGCAAAGTTTAAGCTGAGACCTAAATAATACGACAAAGATACATCTGGGGGCAGTACATTTGGTGCAGAGTGAACAGGAAGGACAAAGTCTCTGAGCTTGACAAGGACAAGAAGAAGGTCATTGTGGGGAGTAATAGGAGAAGAAGCTAAAGAGGGAAGCAGAAACCAGCTACAGTTGGCTTTTAAAGGCCCTGATAAGGATTGTGGAACATACAGAACTCATCGCAGAGCGAAAGGCTGGGAAATGACATTACCTGAAGTAGGTTTAATACCATCCTTCTGGTTGATGTATGGAAAATAGAATGAGAGTAGAAATAGGGTGCTTAGTTAGAAGGAAAACTGGCTGGCTTTGGGGGTAGCAGTGAAGCATAAAGAAGTGGGTAGATTAGGGATTTATTTTGGAGGTATAGCCAATAAATGGGATGTGGGTAGTCTTAAAGGAAAAGAATCATGGATGGACCCTTTTTTTCTTTAATGGGACAATTGAAAGGATAATGCTATTTACTGAGATGGGAAGTATGGTGGGAGGTACAGGTTTGAGGATTGTGCTGGAGTTTCTGACCTGGTTATCCTGGAGAGGCCTGTTGTGTAATCTTAATAGGAAGCTGGATGTGGTTGTATGAACCTGGAGCTCAGTAGGGGGATCGGAGTATTGGGTGAGAATGTAAATGAAATAGCATTCTTTCACTTAAATACATAGTAACAATGATAAATTAGACTATGATACTTCTCTATGCCTGTCTACCCTCCTGTCTTCTCCAGCAATGAATACTTACAAGGCATAATGTACTACATAATGTGCAGTGTGCCCACTTGTGAAATAATAAGTGCATGAAAAACTTGTTAGAGGCAAATGTTGGATATTATGCCCATTTGTAAAACTAATCTGGATATTTTTGTTTTTTTTTTTTTTATTTATGATAGTCACAGAGAGAGAGAGAGAGGCAGAGACACAGGGGGAGGGAGAAGCAGGCTCCATGCACCGGGAGCCTGATGTGGGATTCGATCCCGGGTCTCCAGGATCACGCCCTGGGCCAAAGGCAGGCGCCAAACCGCTGCGCCACCCAGGGATCCCCTAATCTGGATATTTTGAAAGGCTTCTCAATAAACTCAATACTTCATGTCATTCTTGTTGAAAAAACAATCCAGCTGTTCATGCTCTTTTTCTCAGGTGTATTGAATCATTATACAAAGACAGAATAAGAGAGGTTAGAGTTGGTCAACTGAGGATAACTCTCCAATTTCCAGTCTTTTCCTGATAACATTTTACATTTTGTTCTCATCGTGAGACTAAATTTCCTGACATGAGACAATTCATTACAGTCAGTGAAACTTAAATTAGCTAGACCAGGGTTTCTTTCTTCGGTTTGGCCTTTGGGCTACACGGATTATTGGATTATTCTCCCATAATCCAAGATTCTGGAAACATCCAATTTCAAAAACATATACCAAAGGTTAAAAATAAATATAGCATAGGGAAAGGCAGAAATGGGGTTTTCAATGCCCAAAGAAACTAGGAGTTGGGTTTTATTCAACTTTATCCAAGAGTTAAGGACAAACCTGATTTGGATTTTCTAACAAGTAGCCATTACTCACCCTCAAACTAAACAGAATCTTTCACATCCTGATCTCAGTTTCTGGATGACCCAGCTGGAATCCTCTTCATGTGTGTCAAGTTGCACGTTTTTGGAACAACAGGAACAGTGATCCGTGCTGGCCACCTTCTGGGACTGTTTCCTAGATATTTCCTACATGGTCACTAGTCTACTTTCTGAGGCTCCCCTGGTGTGTATTTGGGCCCACTCTGTAGCTGGGGCTGGGTGCTCAAGTGGCTGCAAATAGGATTTAAATACTTAAATCTGTTTTGGCTACTGTTGTTATCACTGGTTCACTTACTGAAAAAAGAGCCTAACAGGCAAAAAAATAGCAAAAAGAGTTAAAAGTCGTAAGTATGCAAATGGAACAGAATTGCAGTTTGGATAATGCTATTTTGTATAATGCTTTTTTCTTTCTTCCATCCATCCCATCTTTAAACAGGTAACATCTACTGTGGGTTCAGTGAGACCAAAGACCTTCAAATCAATAAAATATGGCTCCCAGTCTAGTCAGAAAGATAGATTTAAAAAACAAAACAAAGCAAAACAAACCCAACCCAATCATGTGTAATCCAGCATGAGCTGCACCAGACACGTCTGCAGCTGCATTATGAGCCACTCCCCAAGTCTGCTGCTTTACAGCAACAGTCCTCTCTAGTCTCCCACAAACCAGTCTGCAGGGAGTTTGCATTTGGGCTAACCAAGGCTGGCCTCAGCCAGGCAGCTCTGCTTCAGCCTGCAAGACATATGGGTTTGGCTTCAGGCTGTCGGTTTAGCTCTGCTCCATCTGTCTCATTCAGGTCCATCTCCACTTAAAGGAACAGTGGCTTTTTGGGTGTGGTCTCTTGGAGCATCCCAGCCTCATCTTCTGTCTTCCTTGCCTCCTCTCACTCTCCTATCTTCTCTGTGACCTGTTAGCACAGTGGGACAGAGCACGGCTCTACTTCCACTGTATGATAGCTCTCCCACCCTTAGTGAGCAATCTTAAGCAAATCTTGTCTCTTCAGCCATCATTCAGTCAATTCTTCATTCACGCCTTCGTTCAGTCTTCATTCCATCTGTCCGCTCATCAGACATTGAGCGTGTAACAAGCTCTCCCAGCTAAGGCTACAAAGGTGACAAGGAACCAGCACTACATTTAGTCAGTGGTCTCAACATGTTTTGCCTTAAGGAAATTTGAAAAACAAATGCATTCCCATCTCAGATTTGTAACTTCACGTCTAAAGTTTCTCAACACACTTGTCAGTTATATATTTGCAAAATACGTAATTTCTAGCATGTTGTACATTTTAAATAAATCCCTTAGATCATTCATTTTAGTATATACAGTGAATCTAGATAGCTGCAATTTTATCTTATAATCATCATTTAAAAAATAGTAGAATAACTCTTGAGAGGCAGCATAGCATGATGATTAAGAGCATACACTCTAAACTGCCTGGTTCATTGTTAGGAGGTCATATGTATGTTAAATTATAGATATGCTGGTTATATAATCTGTGAATTTCATGTCAGACTAGTAAATGTGCCACTCTTAGCTGTATGGCTTATAGCAAGTTACTTAACTTTTTTGTGTCTCTTTTCTTCATTTACAAATGAAGATAAATGATAGTACCAACTTCATAGGATTGCCAAGAAGATTAAATGAGTACAGGAGACTCTGGAAGGCTGAGACATAGCAAGAAATATTTAAATCTGTTTTTGCTACTATTGTTATCATTGGTTCACTTACTGAAAAGAGCCTTCCAGGAAAAAAAATAGTAAAAAGAGTTAAAAGTCGTAAGTATACAAATTACATTTATATGGGGCGCCTGGGTGGCTCAGTACCTTATGCATTTATGCATACAACTCTTGATCTCCTGATTTCCCCTCAGGTCATGATCTCAGGGTTGTGAGATCAAGCCCAAGGCATCAGACTCCACTCTCAGCAGGGAGTCCACTTGTCCCTCTCCCTCTCCTCTGCCCCTCCTCCAACTTGCTTTCTCTTTCTCTAAAGTAAATAAATAAATCTTTTTTTCTAAATATACATTTATAATTTTCCCTGAAATAAAACAGAGCACATCAGATAAAATTAGGCATACTATTTACAAATCTCAAATTAATGATAATGGCTAACTGTACATTAACTAACTAGATGTCTGAGTCTAGTTGCGGGGAAAGAATTATTGTTTTAAAAGACGCAGAAGCAAAGTACCATTAACATGCAGAGGAAAAGTCTTTCCTGCTCCAGAGTAGAGCCAGGATGCATCAAGCGGAAATAGCTTAGGGCTGGGTCTTGTAGGATTGCTAGTGTGAATGTGGTGGGAATCTAGGCTTAAGAGAGGGAAATAGAGAGATGAGAGAATGATCTCTGAAATCTTTTCTAATATCAGTATTTTGTGAATCTAACTTCTTAAAAATATAGCATTAGATTTTATGCCTTATTAACTAAGATATCTCGGCATTGCTAACATAAGAATGCAAAACAAAAAAAGATTTATTGAGCACCCACTCTCTGCCAGGGACGATGAATGCGTGTCTCTATATGATTATGTTTACTTACCTACAGACATGGGTACCTGAGAAGAATTTAAAAAGATGCACTTTTACTTGAAAACATTATTAATTCAGGCTCTAATGAGCCCAGTTTGGACCATGAGCTATTACTTTACTGTTGTTGTTGTTGTTTTTAAACAAAACAAAATAAAAAAAAACAAGTGTTTTCATGACTTAAATAAATGTAAGAATTGGAGCATTTGTTGATTGCAGGGCTTTGGTGACTCTTTATCTAGAAAGACTTAATGCTAGTATATCAACAAGCAGTGTTTTCCTTCTAGTAAATCCAAGTGAAGTTACTGGCAGAGCTATAATTTAAATGCCTTGGACTTGGTGTAAAGCATTTACATTTAATTTGAAGCATTTATTTTGGAACTTAGTTTTCCTTACATTTTGCACAAATTCATGAAGAGCAAGAAGACAAAATATTAGGATTATACAATTTAGATTCTTAGGGTATGACTTGTTTTTTAACAACAGCTACTGAAATAGCTGAATAATACACTTAGTCTTCACACTACAAAGTGTGTTAAATGAAGAGAACAAAGAGGGGCAGAGAGGTATTAGAGTACAGAGGGAGAATTTCAGGGGAAGGGCAGCATTGCTTGGTTAATTTAGCTCAGGAGTCATCAGCTGGAATAACCCCAGGTGCCCCTATTAGAAATTTACTGGGGCATTTTGGATTACCACAATGTTAGGCGAGTTGGAAGGGAAAAGGGGACTTGCTCGCATTTTGTGAAAGGTGGCCTGGGATGTTAGAATTACTGAAGTGAGAGAGAAACTCTCACAAAGCTGAAGATTTATCCTGAGTTTGTACAACTTTCAAATATTTTATATGAGTAAATATTCCTATAAGTGAATACTTATTTATTTGAGCCTAGCAGCTAATACCATTATATACAGAGGCATAAAGCATTTTTTAATAGACTTCATTTTTTAGAGTAGTTTTAGGTTTACAGCAAAATTAAGCAGCATGTACAAATATTTCCCATATAGCCTGTACCCCTAACATGGGTAGACGTTATCAATATCCTCCACCAGGGATGTCTGGGTGGCTCAGTGGTTGAGCATCTGCCTTCGGCTCAGGGCGCGACCCCAGGGTCCTGGGATCAAGTCCTGCATCGGGCTCCCCGCAGGGAGCCTGCTTCTCCCTCTGCCTGTGTCTCTGCCTCTCTCTCTCTGCATCTCTCATGAATTAATAAAATCTTTAAAAAATCCTCCACCACAGTGGTCCATTTGTTATATCCATGAACCTAGGCTGACACATCATTGTTGCTCAGAATCCTTAGTGTGGATTAGGTTTCACTCTGGATGTTCTACATTCTGTAAGTTTGGACAAATGTATAATTGGCATGTATCCACCATGAGGGCATCATATGGTGTAGTTTCACTGCCCTAAAATCTCTGTGTGCTCTGCTGACTCGCCCCTCACTTCTCCCTAATGCCTTGGCAACCGTTGGTCTTTTTACTGTCACCATAGTTTTGCATTTCACAAAAGTCATGTAGTAAGAAAACTACAGTATGTATCCTCTTCAGATTGGCTTCTTTCACTTAATTATGTGAATTTAATTTCCCTCCCTGTCTTTTCAGAGCTTGATAGCTCACTTCTCTCTAGTGATAAATAATATCCCATTATCTGGATGTAGCTTATTTATCAATTCACATTCTTTTTTTTAAATATTTTATTTATTTATTTATTTATGAGAGACACAGAGAGGGAGAGGCAGAGACACAGGCAGAGGGAGAAGCAGGCTCCCTGCAGGGAGCCCCATGTAGGACTCGATCCCAGGACCCCAGAATCACAACCTGAGCCAAAGGCAGACACTCAACCACTGAGCCACCCAGGCATCCCTCAACTCACATTCTGAAGGATATCTTGGCTGCTTCTGGATTTTGGCAATTATGAATAAATTTACCATAAATATTTGAGTATAGACTTTGGTGCAGACCTAAGTTTTCAGCAACTTTGGGTAAATACCACGGAGTGTGATTGATGAATCGTATGGTAATCCTGCTTAGTTTTGTAAGAAATTGCCAAACTGTCCTCCAAAGCATCTATACCATTTTGTATTCCCACCAGCAATGAATAAAAGTTCCGGGATCCCTGGGTGGCGCAGCGGTTTGGCGCCTGCCTTTGGCCCAGGGCGCGATCCTGGAGACCCGGGATTGAATCCCACATCGGGCTCCCAGTGCATGGAGCCTGCTTCTCCCTCTGCCTATGTCTCTGCCTCTCTCTCTCTCTCTCTCTCTCTGTGTGTAACTATCATAAAAAAAAAAAAAAAGTTCCTATTGCTCAACATCCTTAACAGAAGTTTCTGTTGTCATTGATCTGGGTTTTGGCCACCCTAATGGGTGTGTAGAGGTGTCTCATTGTTGCTTTGATTTATGTTTCCCTGATGACATCTGATGTAGAACATCTTTTCATATCCTTCTTTGCTATATGTACATCTTTGGTGAAGTGGCTGTTAAAGTCTTTGGACCATTTTTTAATAAGGTAGTTTATTTTCTTATTGTTGAATTTTAAGAAATCTTCATCTATTTTGGATAATCGTCATTTATCAGATGGGTCTTTTGTAAATATTCTCTCAAGTATGTCTTTCCATTCTCTTGACATGAAGTATTTCACAGTTTTAACATACAGCCGATGTACTACGTTTTACTGCAGTGTCCACCTGTGACTCTATCCTGTTATTTTCTGTACGTTGTATGGAATGGCTTGTGATCATCCCCTAAATTTAAAATTGTTCATTAGAGGTAGTTGCAAGAAGGAAGGAAACCATAAACAAAGTGAAAAAGTAGACTACTGAATGAAAGAAGACATTTGCAAGTGATAGAACCAATAAGGGGTTAGTATCCAAAATATATAAATAACTTGTAAAACTCACCCCAGAAGAACCCAAATAATCTAGTTAAAAATGGGCAGGGAATCTGAATAGACATTTTTTCCAGAGAAGACATACAAATGACCCACAGACATGTGAAAAGATGCTGAACATCACTAATCATCAGGGAAATGCAAATTAAGACCACAATGACCTTATAGCTGTCAGAGTGACTAAAAAAAAAAGAAGGAAAAGGAAAGAAATAACAAGTGTTGACAAGGATGTGGAGAAAAAGAAACCCTTGGGAACTATTGATGGGAATGTAAGTTGGTGCAGCTACTGTGGGAAATGATATGGAGGTTCCTCTTAAAATTAGAAATAGAATTACCATTTGATCCAACATTTCCACTTCTAGGTATTCACTCAAAGAAAGCAAAAAAACTAATTAAAAAAGATTTGTATACCCCTACATTTACTGCTGCATTGTTTATAATAGCCAAGATGTGGAAGCAACTCAAGTGTCCATCAATGAGTAAATGGGTAAAGAAGATGTGAGGTACACAGCACACGTGCGTACATGCGCATGCACACGCACACACACACACAGGAATTTACTCAGCCATGAAAAAGGCTGAGATTTGTTTTTTAAATTTTATTTTAATTCCAGTGTAGTTAACGTACAGAATTCTATTAGTTTCAAGTGTGCAATACAGTGATTCAACAATTCCATATATTACTCAGAAAGGATGAGATCTTGACATTTGCAACAACATGGATGGATCTAGAGGGCATTATGGCAAGCGAAAAAGACAGAGAAAGACAAATACCAAATTATTTCATTTATATGTGAAATCTAAAAAACAAAACAAACACATAAAAAGCAGAAACAGACCTATAACTGCAGAGAACAAATGGATGCCACAGGGCAGAGGAGAGGGAGGTTGGTGAAAAGGATGAAGTAGGTGAAGGAGATTAAGAGGCACAAACCTCCAGTTATAATATAAAAAAGACACAGGGATATAATGTGGAGTGCAAGGAAAATAGTTAATAATATCTAACAACGTCATATGGCAATAGATGGTAGCCACATTTGTGGTGAGCAGAGCATAACCTGTACACTTGTGAAATCACTATGTTATACACCTGAAACTATATGACATTGTGTGTCAACTCTACCTCAGTTTAAAAAAGTTTTTAAAAAGAAGTAGGTGTAAGGATCTAACTCCATCTTCTGGTGCAACTGTACCCTCAGATTTACTAGTTCAAATACATATGATTAAATATATATGATGATGTTGTGTTTAAATTATGTATGTATGCATCATGCTATATGACTTTCATTTAGACTAGTAAAAGAGCACATTATAAATCATTTGCTACCGACATAGGGATGTTGGGTCGGATAAGGTCTGATTAAGAATACCAGGGGCCATTTCTCTTCCTCCTCTGCCATCCTCAGCATGTGGAGGGTCTTCCCTAAGGCCGCAGGGAGTCTGCCATAGTTCTTGACGTCATCTGCAAACACCATGGTGTCTAAAAAGGCCAGATTGATTTACTGTCTCAAAGATTTCTTTGAGACCAGATTTTCCATAGTGCGACTCAAAAAATACTATAACCAACACTCGATCTGAATAAACACGGATGGTCACTGCTTCATCAGTGATCTAGGGAAGGTTGTGAATTGAAGACTGAATCTCAATGGTTGGTCTATTTCTCTTTTCCTAAGAGGGGTTGGAGAATCTTATTCAAAAGTGTATGGAAGCCACGTAGCTGCTATTCAGGCAATTGCCTACTTCCCAGGGGAAAAAAAAAAAAAAAAGCATTAGCTTTTTTTTTTTTCTGACGTATTTGCTATTGTTGGCTGAAGCATATTTTGTTGAATAATTCAACCTACTTTCTTTACGCTTGTGAACAAGTTTTTTTCTGAGAATTTTTATTTTATACTTTAGTGAAAATTTAGCTCAGTTCAAACCAATTTGTGATAATAATCTGCTTTCTTTACGTGAAAATGTAGGTGAGCTGAAATTTAAAGAAATTGGTGTTTTGGAACAGTGTAGTCAGGATAATACCTCAAAATGGTTCATGAACGTAAATGCCTCTAGGGACCGGTGGTAACTGAGTGAGAGGATTGGGCCCAGGGGAGGAGACTGTGGCTAAGTGGAAAGCCCATGTTTATTTATGGGTGGCAGCCACTGCTCAGCTCTAATCAATAGTTGCCATGTTGGAATTAGGCCTCGAGTTGCCAGATTTTTTGTGTTTTCTTTTTCTTTCCTTCTTTTTTTTTTTAAGATTTATTTGTTTGTTTGTTTATTTATTTATTTATTTATTCATTCATTCATGAGAGACACACACACACAGAGGCAGAGACATAGGCAGAGAGAGAAGCAGGCTCCATGCAGGGACCCCGATGTGGGACCCTAGTTTTCAAGAAAAAAAATACTAGATTTATTTGTGAAATCCCTGCCTTTTAGATATTGGCCCAGTTTAAAAACAGAAAACAAGAAAACAAAACAAAAAATACGCATATGTGAGCCAGATGGTCCGTATTTGTGGGAGGTACTTATTCTGTGAACTGCCATTTGCAACTTCTAAACTATTCCATGTGTTTCAACTACAGAGTGCAGCAGTTGGTGAACAGCACCACTTACCACTGCTTATGCTATGGGGCAAATGGGTAATTCTCTACAGAAACAGTAGTGCTACTAACTGAGTGGACGTGAACTTCACTAATTTGTCATCGGTGGTAGGGTATTATCTTACTGTGCCATAACAAGTCCTGATAGATTTATGATTGGTCCTCCATTGCTAACCATGCAGGAGTTAGGATAGCAGATGGGAAAAATTCAGAAGTTGGACCCAGGAAGATTGAAGAAAGGATCCTGTCCATCTGTACCACCCCTCAAGCAGGGAGGCAAGTGTCTTGCCCTCCGTCTTTTGTGTTGTGACACATACACACAGGCCCCCCATCCTTCACATGGTGCACTGCCACATTCTTTCATTCTCAGTGACCCAAGTACACCGCCTTTAAATAGCAGATTCCCCATTCCTGCTTCCCAAGCACCTGGGATTGTTTTAATAGGGCTGTTCCTTCTTTTGTCTTACCCTTCCAAGAATATGGCTGAGTTATAAACTCTTCCCCAGCACCACCACACCTCATCTTCTATGAACATTTTGTTATACTCGGATACCAAAATGCTTACCTCCCAAATAAATTCTTTTGAAAGTATGAAAATAATAGAAAGGTAAAGCATAATTTCTGTTTGGCTTGTAGGTCATTTTACCTTGCATTGGTTCTTATTCAAAAACTGTTGCTGGAGCACCTGGGTGGCTCAGTTGGTTAAGTGTCTGCCTTTGGCTCGGGTAGTAATCTCAGGGTCCTGGGATCCGACTCCCTTTTCAGTGGTGAGTCTGCTTCTCGCTCTTCCTCTCCCCTGTCCCTCCCCCTGCTGGTGCTTTTGCGCTCTCTCAAATGAATAAAATGTTTTTAAAAAGGGTTGATTACCACTGCTCTAGAAAGTCTGTCTCTTTAAATACTAAAATTAGCAATCTGTAAACTGTAGTGGAGCGTTTGAAGTTGGTCTATGCAAAAAGGATAGTCTCTCTATTAAAACATCATCTGTCCTATAACATCAGTCCTTTTAGATTCAACTAGGAGCTCATAACTACAATACTTAAATAATGTGGTCTCCACCAACTTAGGAGTTGTAATAATTCAGGAGTAGTTGGGTAAAATTTGTTGCCTGAATAATCTCTGGGGGACAAGTGTACTTGACAAATTAGTCACATATACACCAGGATGTACGTTAATCTCAATTGAAAATGGAAGTCAACAACTATTTTCAATAGCAAACTTGCATAGAAAACAGTGAATTACTGTGTGCAAATAATTCTTAGATAGACAAGATAATCTCTGAATCTGTATGAAAAAATACATGGTACTAGGTGGTGCTTGGCTGTGTTACCTTTGTGGCCTTGGACAAACCACTAAAACATCTTTGAACCTTATTTCCTCACTCATGGAGGTATTGTCTCATTACCAGTGTTGTTAGGAAGATTAAATGAACCGATGATGTATTATTTTTTAAAAGATTTTATTTATTTGTTGAGAGAGTGAGGGCGTACACAGGCGAGTGGGGGGCGGGAGAGGCAGAGAGAATCTCAAGCCAATTCAGCACTGAGCTCAAAGCCCCACGCAGGGCTCAATCTCATGACCCCAAGATCATGACCTGAACCAAAATGAAGATTCAGTTGCTTAACCGACCGAGCCACCCATGTGCCACCAACAGATAAGTCATTTATTTAGTCACCTATTCAAGGTTAAGACTCTGGATCTTCAAATTTCTAGTTCAGTGCTATTTAACTGTTCTAGTTTATTTTGGTTGAGGGAGTCACAATAATAAAGAAAGGATTTGGAACCTACGGACAAGTGATTTTTTTTGTTTGAAGATGTTCATAAAACATTTTATAGTATCTTTTTGTCAGCATCATTAAGTTTGTGTTTCTCTTCACAGACTCACTCATACGGCATAAAAAGTGGGAAATCTCGAGGAATAGGGGAAATTTATGTAACCCTTGAATCTCACGTTACACATTTGAGAGGTGAACTGTTCTCGGTTGGTGAATATTTACCTCTGTGAGTGTCTCCCCACTGTGTCATTAGCAATTAATATCTGCAAATAGAGAACTGTCTGAATCTAGAGGAGAGACAAACTCCTGTGAATCTAGCTACAGATAATGCAGAGTACAATAACTTTCCTCTAGGACGGCCCTACAAACTGATAGTACATAGATATTGAACAACTTTTACATAGTAAGAAGCTTTCCCAAACAATTACATTTCTGGGAACATGGAGCTGAAGAATACTTTTAGTTTCGTAGGTGAAAGACTGACATGTTTATTAATTATAAACAA
This sequence comes from Vulpes lagopus, assembly GCF_018345385.1. Lineage (NCBI taxonomy): Eukaryota > Metazoa > Chordata > Mammalia > Carnivora > Canidae > Vulpes > Vulpes lagopus. The sequence continues at coordinate 60,361,654 of NC_054828.1, forward strand.
ACTGAATTTTTCCCGGTGTTCAAAAAAATCACATTCACTTAAAGATCTGAAGAGGGATCCCTGGGTGGCTCAGTGGTTGAGCGTCTGCCTTTGGTCCAGGGCATGATCCGGGGATCCCGGGATCGAGTCCCACATGGGGCTCCCTGCATGGAGCCTGCTTCTCCCTCTGCCTGTGTCTCTGACCCCCTCTCTCTCTCTGTGTCTCTCATGAATAAATAAATAAAATCTTAAAAAAAGAAAAGAAAAGAAAAGAAAGACCCCGAAGAAAGAAGCTAGAGGGAGAAAGATTATCCACGATGAATGCTGACCTGTCTAGACTTTAGAGTACCTCTTACGTCTAGTCTGAAGTGTTTCTGATTGTTGCACTTAAAACAAAAAAGAAAAAAAGGGTGATTTCAGAGACAAAGAATGAACAGGGTATAAGCCTTTTAAAAAAAATACTTCTCCCCTTCTCTCCATCTTCGCCAGGCATATTTTATTGGCTCTTTGGCGCATCTTTTTTCATATGTTTTTAAAATAAGTGTAACAACTCCGCTTTATACTCTAGTTTGCAGTAAGCAGAGTGGGATTACTTGTATCCTCCCCCCCAACACAGCCAAGCCCCGCAGTTTTCCTTATTCCCCGACCATAGCTTGCCCTTACTAAGCCTGCCAGAAGCCCTCTCTGGGCAGGGCACTTTGATGCTGAGCTCAAACAGCACCGGGGGCGGGGGATGCCCAGGGGCTGAGCCTGGCATCTGCAGGCGGCCGCCCAGCCCGGTCCTGCTGCTCCGGTGACCGCGGGGCGCACCCCGGGCCGGCGAGGTCGCGAGGTCGAGGACTCTGCTCCGAGCCCCCCACCCCGCCCCCTCTGTCCGAGGAGTCCCCCCAGCAGGTGCTTTTGCCGTCGAGGGTGCCGGGGTTGGGCAGTGGGATCCGCAGGTAAGCAGGAGCCGCTTGGGTCTCCGGGTTTGGCTCAGTGCAGGAGCAAGGAGCGCAACTCCCCGCCCCTGCGCGCGGGGAGCCCCACGGGGGGCGGGGGGGGGAGATGGAGGATGGAGGATGGGGGGACATCCCGGGCAATGTGCGCGACTCCCCGTCCCTTGCAGCTCTCGCAGTGCCCGCACCCCCGCCCCTGTGCCCGGGGAAGGGGGGGAATGGAGGATGGAGGATGGGGGGACATCCCGGGGAGCCCCGGCGGGGGGGGGGGGGGATGGAGGATGGAGGGTGGAGGGTGGAGGGACATCCCGGGCAACGTGCGCGACTCCCCGCCCCTCGCAGCGCCCGCACCCCCGCCCCTGCGCCCGGGGAGCGTAGGGGGGGTGCGGGGGGGAGGGATGGAGGATGGAGGATGGGGGGACAACCTGGGGGCCCGGACTCCTGTCGCTTCCTACGCCGACTGTCTTGTTGAACTTTGTCGTTTCGTTTCGAAGCTGTTTGAAGTGCAGAGCTTTGCTGTGTTTTGTTTTTGGGTTTTTTTTTTTTTTTTCAGGTCTCCCGCGATCTCACTTTCCCTCTGTCTCTTGCCCTTTCCGTGTTCATGTAAATTGCACACCTGACGGTTGGTTGGGCCAAGAAGGCAGGTTGGAAGGCGACCCCGTCGGGCCGGGAAGCAGGGGTGTAGGGGGAGGGGGCGCGCCCCGGCCCCGCGGCTGCTCGGCTGCGGCTGCGGCTGCGGCCCGGGCGGTGCGCGCTGAGCCCGCTGAGCCCGCTGCGCCGCGCGGCAGCGATGGAGCGCTTCCTGGGCTTTGTCAGGCAGATAAGGAGATCGAGGAGAAGGAAGGGGAAAAAGTACCGACCAGAAGAGGATTACCACGAGGGCTATGAGGACGTCTACTATTACGCTTCGGAGCATTTTCGAAGTAAGCGCTTGCCTCCACCCTCCTCCTGTTCCTTCCCCAGCGCCCGGCTATCCCTAAACCTTGTCTGGAGCTGCGATCTTACATGCAAAAGGTTCCCCAGATGGTGTTGTCTGTGAGCAGTCTGTAAGTACCGAAGTGCTAACATTTTGCTCGGTCGGTTTGCAGGAACAGCGATCCCGCAGCATGTCCACAGCATAACCGGTCCAGCCAGTTCCAAGCCTGGGCAGTAGTCGAGGTGCGATTAATCCATTATGTTATCATCTTAGTGAACCATTCGGAAAAGTATCTTGCAGGGCAATGGGGTGGTTAGACTGTGTTCTGCTGTCGTTGTTTCTGATTAACAGGGTTGGTTGGTTGTTTTTTCCATCCCCAGCAGAGGAGATGAGCTTCTTGGGAACCCACAGTTGTTGCCCTTCAAGTGGATGTTGGGGATTAGTTGTTCCTGATACAGACTTCCAGACGTGTATGTGTGATTAATCCAGGCGTCAGATTGGTAGAAGGAAGTTTAAATGATTCTCTCTGATGCGTGTTCATCATTTAATTATTAAATTAAGGGAACACTTTTTCGCCGTCAGCTGGAAGCAGTGATACCTGTAGAATAAAACAATATATCCGTATTGAGACATTTGTAAATTAGCTGATAAACAGCAGAGACCCAGAATCATTCTCATACTTATCAGTGCTGTAAGTTCCTAATGAGATTTAGACTCGTCCCAATGGATTCCCAATGCCCAGAAACGCCTCAGGGTACAGAGAGAAAGCTGCTACATGCAGACATCACTGCATTCATGAAGTGCCCTAAATGTGGGAAACTAACTGACAGTTACATATACTCTATATTTACGAAATTAAAAGTTATTTTTTATCTTCTCGAATAGGGATCTTTATAAACTCATATTTCAGTTCCAATTCTTTCTGGCCTTTTGATTTGTATTCATGAATATATCCCCATTTGCAACCTCTAAGTGTTGGCTAATAAATAATTTAGATTCTGTTTCTGTGATATTGAAATCCATGAGAATTAGCTTTAATGCCAGAAATTCTGTTGTGATTGATGAAAGTTGAGGATTGAAGAGTCATGTGGTGGCAATAACATAATAATGAAAAAATATAATTCTTTGACATTTGCTGGAATGATATGGCTGTGTTGCTTTTACAGAGTAATCCCTGCGTTTTTGCGATGTTTCTCTTTTATAATGCTTTTATGTTAATATTCTGTTCTAATGTAGTGACAGTGTGTTTCCTAAACCTAGTTTCCATAATATACTTAAAAATTTAATTTATATTCATGTGATATATTCGTCAAAAAATACTATCTGCTTCCAGGCGTAATTTGAAAACTTGGAGACTGGAAAAAAAAAAAAAAAGAGAAGTTTAGGGACTTTTAATTACATTGTAGGTGTCCGTTGCACAAATTTCACACAACCAATGTATGTTGAGTCAAATTCACACCTTCTCGGTGTGTACTGGGATGTGTTTGTGCAAATAGAATCAAGTAATCTTTCTCAAATGCCTGTATCCTACTAGTTTTGGTAAGAATTTTAAAACAAAATAAATACTTTATTAGTTTACAGTATATGCCTGTAAGGAGAAATATTTATGAAGGTATCTAAGAAATACCCTCAAATTAGGGTTTGGATATATAGCTAAAGCATTAGTCTTTATACATTAAGTGCAGTAACTTTTAGAGAATCGTGTCTTAACCTGATTTGTAAAGGTCATGCTAAGAATAAGATGCTAAACGTCAAAAGTCAATTGCTTTAGATACATAACCAACATGTTTTCCCCTGTGCCTTATCTGAAAACACCCGTTATGTAATATTTAACTTTGTGGAGTTAGATGCATGTTGCTGTTCACCAGCTTCCAACTGCTACATAATAAACAGAACGTGTCTCAGTGGACTCACGCACATGGGATTTGACATTTCATCAAATGTCACAGAGCCAGGGCTTTTCAAGAAGACATGTCATATAATATAATGACCTCGCAGTGTATCTTTTGGCTTCAGTTTCAGGGGCCTGTTTGAATTGTGTAGGGAAAACATCCACTTATATTTTACAGCTGTAGAAATGTATTAAAGGCTAAAACTAATCCTTAAAACTAATCCTCTCAAATGGGCAATATGGTTGAATTCAATTACATCTACAGTGTATCTATTTTAATTAGTCTTTGGCATAATTTGCAATGCCCTGTGTTTCCCTGGATGGCTTAGAAAAACTATTTGCTTTAAGGCTCAAAACTTAGTGGAATTTACTGAGGACATTCACATTTTAGTTAATGGTGCTGTTGATAAACCAGAAGAGTCATTCTTATTTTTCTCCCTGTATCTTTTTTTTTTTTTTCTTGAAATAAACTTAACTCTCTGTCTTGTCAGTTTATCTAGTGGTTCAGATTAACACCAGGACTCTAGACATATAATAGTGGAAGATCGAGCTAGAAAAACTGTCATAGAAAACTCTCCACTAAGTCTGCTTTTTCTTTAGTACATTCTCAAGTGCTCACTGATACTTGACTTTATCCTAAATAATGTCTCTTCTGTTGTAGGTTCCAATTACAGTCCCTCCATCCTTTCCTTCATCTTAAATGTAACACAGTTTGTAGTCTCATGAAATGTCAAAGCCTTAATTAAAATGTCACTAGGGTCTGATGCTGCGGAAGAGAAATTATTCTAAAAATGGATGATTTTTCGATAACTCTATCAAAACCAAGTTTTAGCAATGATGGCAATGATGATAGACTGATTTTATATATTCCCAGATTCTATATGTACTTGATGTATATCACTGTGCATGGGATGACCATATTTGATTTTTTAAAATTCTGCTTTCATTACTCATCTATCTTTCCACAATTCTCGAGTTAGAGTTTAAATAATCAAGACAGATGCTTTGGGCAAATCCCCAAACTTTCGTGGGTTTTTGTTTCCCAAAATGTGACAAGAGGTGGCTTTATTTCTTGAGATTTTTCAAGTTTGAGAGCTATAGGATTTTAAGCTTTGTTTTAGTTCTGAAACAATTTATATGAAGGTATCGGCTGAAGGATTTAACTGGGATTTCAATGAAAAAATTCACCTGGGTGTCTGGTGGGAATTATTTTTCTGGCAGGAATTATCAGTAGGGAGATTCCTATTCCTTTAAGACAGTAATCTATCATTGAATATTAAGCAGTTTTGAAGAATGTTTATACCTATGAAATTCTGAACATATTGGTAAATCTTAGACTTCATCTTTTATCGTATCTGCCAAGAAGCACCATTTGCTCTGAAAATCTCACATGGATGACTCATTTGGTATTTTTTCCTTAAGAAAAACTTGCATCGATCCCAATACTGATTCATAAACTGAATGTAATGAAAAGCTAGAAAAGGATCCTGAAATTCAGTTTTATTGTGTTTGGTGCTTTTATTTGTTTTTCACTAAATACTGTTATAGCAATGCCCCTTTACAGGGTCTGGCATATTATATTTTGACTAATGTGTCATACGAAAAATAAACCCTCTGGCTCTATCATAATATATATTTTTTATTTAACCACACTAGGTAATATTCAAATTATAAAGCAGATAATGTACGTTTTATAAACATGCTCTTAGCACTGCTCATATCTGTGATAGAAATCCCCACCTGCCATGGCCTATGTAGGGAAGGGGAGGGTTACTGAATTACTTCGGAAGGAGAAATGTTTCTCTCATATGCATATGAAAGGTACATGAGTCACTTTTCCTTCTGGCTCGAGCACCTTTTGCATCCAGTAATGGCACTGATTTAGGCAAAGGAGCTCTTCCATGGTACCCAAGGTTTTCATCCTGACTCACTGAGGCAGGAGAAAAGCTATGTGGAGAAGCTGCTCGGGTCTACTCACCTTTCCCATGGAGGCCAGTTCAGAGAAACCCGAGAAAGGACGGAACAAGACTATGGTTTAGACCTTTTGAGAAAAGGTCATTTGTATTTACAAATTGTATTGTATTTTGTTTTGTTTTATTTTATTTTATTTTGCCTGTTCTAATAGATACTGACCAAAAGATTGTGATGTGGGTGTATAAAAACATTGTTAGCAAAGTTACTTTATTAAGCAATAAAATCCTTAGTTAGGGAGTTCAGGCTTTCAAGTGCCTAGATGTTCAACTGTATTATAAGAGGGAGGCTTTTTTTTTTTCCTTTTATTTCATTGAAAAAATGCCGTGTTGTTCTTGGAGATGAAATGCTGTTGGTAGTGCTTGCTTGTAGTGTGAGAAATTTTAGGAATTGGAGTGAATGGGTAATTAGTACAAATAATTTTTTCTCACTAGTTCCTTTGACAATATATACATATATATATCACATATGATATACATAATAGTATATATGACATTTATATATTATTATATATATTTGTAAGTTCAGTAATCACATCCACTCTACTTCCTGGAATTGACATCTAATTAGGATTCTTTTTTTTTTTTTTTTTGATAAGCGTACCAAAAGGATAGAGTGAGAACTTTTCCAGGTCCTTTGGAAAGATAGCTGATCCCTGATGTAATGCATATAAAAACTGAACACATAATGAAAAGGAAAGTCACCTTCCTCAGCCAGGGGATCGAGAGGAAAGGAACAACTGGGGAAGGAAAGGAAAGAATGCAGCATATTTCATAGGTTATCCTTACCTTCCCAAGGTTTATGAGCATAAAAGCCACTTATTTCTATGTTAAAAAGAGTGATCATCCAACTGGCAAGGGTTGGATGTGAGACACTGGATGAATCAAACCTTAGCTGTACTTAGTCTGACTCAAGAAATCCCCAATGAATCGGCAGAGACATGGATTATATAGAAACAGGGCGAACTTGCTTGTTTTATGACTCTACTGCTTATATTTCTTCTCTAAGAATTACTTTCCATCTCTAGTACAGTTGTTTTGTTGAAAATTGATTGGCTACCATGTTCCATTTGTCTGGGGTATTCCGTGTCATCAACTTTATTATCTCAAGCTGTATTGTTTCCCACATGGAATAATTTAAAGGAATAAATAAAGTTGAAAGGGACTTAATGCGCGTCCATCTTGAGTGTTTTTTTAGATGAATAAACTCGGGTGCAAACATGTTACATGACTTATGCAAGCCCCAGTGATCTTTCAGAAGTGGAACTAGGAGGCGGACCTCCTGATAGGGTCTAGCCCTGCATCCATTATTCCATGCTCACCTTTTAGTTCTCTGATGGCTCTTCTGATATGTAAGACCTGGGATCCATCTGCACATGAATTAGAAGCCTTAATTTCCTCCTCCCCCCACACACATAGGTTGATTTATTCTTTTGAGCAATGGATCACCTTATCTTAAACTAAACTCCTGAATAAAAACTATTCCTAATACAGTATTGCAAGCCAAATTAACATGATGGCGTATTTGTAGATGATGTTAATGACAGTGACTGTCAGTGATTCAAATACCAAAGAACAATATAAACTGTACCGCCTCTCATTTGCTCTGTGGCTTGCAAATACAGCCACTTTTATCCATAATTATCCCTTTGGGAGACTTAAAATGACATAACTCTATCAGAAAATATTAGAGGAATCTTGGAATTCAGTTAGGGAAGCCTATGTCCTTTCTCAGCATCCCTACTGTGTGGATATCCAGCTGTTGGTGAATTCACTCTGGTATGAACACATTTACTTCCAAAGGAGGCAAGTCACTATTCAAACCTATGTCTCTTTTAAATAAGTTCTGAATTATATGTTAAGTTGTTTGCATATTCCCACTAATATATGGTTAAATTTTTTTTCTTGACCCAGTGGGACGCCTGGGTGACTCAGTGGTTGAGCATCTGCCTGTGGCTCAGGACATGATCCCAGGGTCCCAGGATCAAGTCCTGCATCGGGCCCCCTGCATGGAGCCCGCTTCTCCCTCTGCCTCTCTCTCTGCCTCTCACTCTGTCTCTCATGAATAAATATGTAAAATCTTTAAAAAATTTTTTCCTGACCTAAATAAGTATAGATTCTATTAGATCTAATGTGCAATAAGATTTCATGCCTCCTCTTTATTCATATTAGTTTTTCATCAATGTAACATATGGTATGTGGAGGTGAGTAATTTCTTCAATGCTATTTTTGTTTTAACTATACAAACACAGAAGAGCTCTGTATTGGGCCCACATCCATGTGGTAATTTTTTTCTCCCCTCCCCCCTTTTTTTTGTTTACTTCTAAAATGTCACCAAACCTGCCCATTCCTTTAATGAAAAACACATTCTAGTGTTTTCTGTTTGCATGATGTATGGACATTATTTGTATGCTCTGAAACTCTTCTTTTTCCCTGGGAAGAACAATCCTCATATTTAATATACCTCTGTTCCACTCCAATTCAGTCGTCTCTGATTGATCAAAACTGACATATTATATCATTTTGTTGGCTGTGGTGATTGATGTGACGACAGACGTATAAACCAATGGGGCCAATCAGTGCTCCTCTGGGAGTTTGCAAATTCAAGACAATGCCCTCTACCACATAGTAAAAAACAGTCAGGAATAGGAGAGAGTCAAGTCAACATGCAAAGGAGATGGCGCTGGAAAAGGTCAAAAGACCCCCTCAGAGTTCTGTGGTTACCAATCCCAGTCCTTGAGGTCTCTCCAAAGTTTGCATAGTTAGAGAGGACCAGAACCAGCATTGAAACTCAGATGGACTAGTTTCTAGTTTGATAGTGTGGGTAATTTTTTAAATTTGGAAAATATCGTTATTTGGTTATTTTTATTTGATAGAAATAAGTGCAGAGATGAAAACTAGGCTTTTAAATTAAAGTTCCTACCCTCCAAGAACGTAATTTTCATATAAAGGAGCTATGTGACTTCAGACGAATCATTTGGAACTCTATGCTTCTTCAGTTTCTTATTTGCAAAATGAGGGCATTACACACCCAGGCCTAGTGTTAAAGACCCTGATAGAGGAATCCATGACAGGTCTAGTCAGCAGAGCTGCGTGTCTCATGCAGTGCACAGCCAAAGCGGGTGGAGGAAGGAAAGAGCCTGTGAGCAAATTTGAGCAGACTTCTTAGCAGTATAACCACAGTGTGTTTAACAGTTTCTGCCCTCGCTCTCAGTTCAGAATTTAATCTTGTTTTGGAGATTCACACGACTTCCCCATCCACATCTCACCAGAATTCTTCTACCAGTATCTACAGCTGCATAAAAGGAGATTTGGATACATACAAGACAATTATTTCTTATCAGCATGTGCCCTGAAACAAGGTGCTGTAGAGTATCAAGTACAGGACAGTGAGATGCCCCCAAAAGCTACAGGTATGTGCATGCATGTATGTGTGTGTGTGCACACACAGCACTTGTATAGGTATTTGTGAGATCCAAAATAACACCTCTTCTTTAAGGTGACATCTGTTTCTGTAGAGACAGCTATATCCTGCTGGCTAAGGATGTGGGACCTGGATGAGAATACTTTAGTTGGAATCTTGACGCTCTCTCTTAATAGATATGCGACCTTCACAAGTAAATCAGTCTGTGCCTGAGTTTCCTCATCTGTGAAATTGAGTCAATAACTACCCACCTTTTAGGGTTATTATGAATTAAATGACATAATACAGCATTTAGTGCTTGACACATAGTGGGCACTTAGTAAATGTTAGTGGAAGAAAGCCTTATTCATAAAGATATTAAGTAAAGCATGTTGGGTAGTTATGAATGGCAGGCTAAGAAGCTTAAATTCATTGTGTAGGTACTGGGACAATATTGTAGGTTTTTCCGTAGAGGTATAACCAGGAAAGAGCTGTACTTTAGGAAGATTAGTGTGGTATTAGAATATACAAGGTATTAGAGGGAAAGACATAAATAAAAGGACAGATATAGCAGTTGTGGGGAATTATCATCGGTATGAACAGAAGGAATATATTCTACATACTGAGTTTGAGTTGCCAAGAAGATATCCAAGTAGGATTCTTAGGAGGTAGCTAGAAATGTGGAGGTTGGGTTTATGGAGAGGGGATAGGGCTCAAGAGACTTGGGAGATGTGTAAGTAGATTTGATGGGTGAATCAGGGGACTAGGCAAGAGGAGTCTTTTGACTCAACTTTAAGCTGACTATTCTTGGGGCCAAACCAGGAAAACTGATAAAACATGCAGTTCTGATGAGGTAAGAGAGTTTCAACAGATAGAAGATACCTTAAGGGAATTTGTAATAAGTACTGGATGGACTGTGCATTTGACTAATTTCTTGTAATGATGATATACAAGATTAAATGAAAGGTGATTGTGCAAAGGGAAATGGAGCTCCAAATAAATGTTAGGATTCAAAGGGTGGATTTGTTACTCGTGTACATTTAGATAACACTACTTCAAAGTTTAGAAAGACAGGAGACTAATATATGTCACTACATGGAAGAACCTCAAAAATATACTCAATGGAAAAAGCTAGACTCTACAGACCATGTAATGATGCAAAAAGGCACAAGGTTTCTTTATGGGATGATGAAAATGTCCTGAAAATTAGACTGGTGATGAATGCATAACTCCATAACCTTACTTTTAAACATCATTAAATATGTTTTTTAATTTTTTTAAAAGATTTTATTTATTTATTCATGAGACACACACACACACACACAGAGAGAGAGAGAGAGAAGAAAGAAAGAGAGAAAGAGAAGAAGGCTCCATGCCGGAAGCCTGATGTGGGACTTGATCCCAGGACACCAGGATCATGCACTGGGCCTAAGGCAGGTGCTCAACCGCGGAGCCACCCAGGCATCCCAAATTTATTTTTATTTTTTTATTTTTATTTTTTAAAATTATTTATTTATTCATTCATAGAGACACAGAGAAAGAGATAGGCAGAGAAACAAGCAGGCACCATGCAGAGAGCCTGATGTGGGACTCGATCTAGGGTCTTCAGGATCACGCCCTAGGCTGCAGGTGGCGCTAAACCGCTGTGCCACCGGGGCTGCCCCCAAATTTATTTTTAATATAGAAGGATAGGTGCTTAAAATGAGTAGGTGTGGAGTTTTGTTGCTGTTTAATAGCTCCCAAACAGGTAGTCAGAGTTCTTTTCTCTACCGTGGAAAGTCTATGCATTAGCTCAGTCAAGAAGATTTAAGTACCAACTCAGAAAAAAAAAATGATAAAAAATGGAATACAGAGTGATTCACCATGATGCCAGAGGGAAATATTTCCAGTGGTATTTTAGAATACATAATAGAATTGATTATATGTTTTTTTATTTGAAGTGTTAAAGTTCTATCCCAGTATCTCAACTATTATGTAAGCTTAGAGCCAAAACACTTTTCTGAAACACTGAACCTATAGAACTGAGTTTTTTTTGAATGTGTGGATTTAAATTAAATATTAGCAATTAGGCCTATTGATACGTAGAAACTGAGTTGAATTTCAGTTAATATTCTAAACCTTCAAAGATCTCTGTTCTAGAAACTGAATGGATTCCAAAGTATTATGAGATTATGGCTAGGTAAATTATTAGTAATTAGTAATGTTTCAAATATATGATAACATTCTCAAATTTTCTTCTGTACTTTTCTACCCTGTCCTGTTTACGAAGATTCAATTTAGAATAAGCATTTCATAGGTTTTATTCATTCAGCCAATACTTGATGACACCCACCACAGGTCGGGCATCATTCTAGGTGCTGGAGAGAGAGTGGTACAGAAGACACAGATGATCTTTGCCCTATTGTAAACAGAAATCTAATAGGGAAATAGAAAATAAAAATCAGTGCTAGGTGCAATGAAGAAAATCAGATCAAAGTTACGGAAGAAAGTGTTGAAGGGCGAGTGTTTTAGCCAAAGTGATCCTTCTTTGAAAACTAGATGTTTGAGCTGACCCTTTTTTGAAGAGACAGAGCCACTGTGTGGCAATCTGGATTGAAGGCTAGGGCATGAAACCCTCTAGAGTTAGAAATGTACTTATTCTTTTTAATATAATACTTGTTGTATTGACATCTGCTGAATGGACTATTCCCTGGAAGTTTATTTGCAAAATGAGTGATTTGGAATTCCGTATGCCTTTCTTTTTAGGAAAATGTAGATTTCAAGCCAGACCTGACCGTCAAGGTCTCTGCAGTATTTCACTGACAGGTAAAATGTGGCTGTTGCCAAAGGAGAAAACTTTTGGAGAAACTTATTGGAGAAAACTTTTATCTTGCCGAAAAAGATAGAGATGCAGATGTCATTCATGTGTAGGTCTCCTGTCTTAGTCAGCTACCGCCATGGGTTGCTTGAATGGCAGTGGTATTTTGGAGGAATGAGAAAATGGTTTATTTTACCTGTATAATGGTAAAAATGTGTCATGGTCTTTTTCTTTCTTTTTTCTTTTTTATTTTTTTACACTTGGCTTCTAACTATCTATGGAACATAGCTTTTAAGCTAAAAATGTGCTTGCCATGTAATCAGAGAATACTAAAATGTGTGATTGTTTTTTGTAGCTTTTTATTCTTTTTCTGTAGGACAGAAATATACTTTAATAATACATCCATACCCTATACATTACGGAGCCTGCCAATGGCTTGTGCATGTGGGGGGAAAATTATGTCAGGGAAATTCTTTTCCAGAGAGTGAACAAAGTTGTCCGTGGTCTTTCAGGTTACAGCCCCCAGCATCGCCATTATCTGTGCTTTATAGACAAATGGACCCCTTAGTTTTCTGTTGTTTATTATTTTACTAGCAATAGATAACCAGGGAAATGTTACTTTGCTTGTTGGGATGTTAAGCTGTTTTCTCGGTCAGTTACTGTTTGTTAAATATGATTCAGAATATTAGATAAATTCAATGCGATATTAAAAATCTTTTTGTTTTCTGATAAATGAATCACTTTTCAGATGCATCTAACTAATAAACTTTTAAAATGTTCAGTGCAGTGGCCTGCATTTTGTGAAAACAGGTGCTTCTGATTACTGCTGAGTTGGTCTTAGTTTTCATGTTGCTCTTCTGCTGGTGTTGGTATGTGATTCATGAATTTGCAGGTGTGGAAAATAACATTTGATTTGTGAAGCCTCATTTTTGAGATAAAACTAGGCACATGTTAAATACAAGCAGTATAGAATATGAAGCCAAGAGTGGCCATCTTGCTGATTCTAAAAATTGAATGTAGGTTAACACAATAGCTGCAGTGGAGAGTTTTATGAACAATTACAGTTGGGTTAACACTTGTGTTTGTAAACTGTGATCGGCATGTGGAAAGAATTCATTTCTGCAAGTACTTTGAAGGCATAAACACAAACTTATACTTTGAAAATACTTTGCTCAGTACATGTTACCCTGCCTGGAATCATGATTACTTTTTAAGGGAGCAGATGTCAAATTTTCAAATACAGGTGCTCAGCAGTTGGTTATAAATGTCCACTTTATGGATTCACAGTGGCCTTTCATTTTTGACATCGAGTTGGGGGATCCCCAGCACCTAAGAACTGTTGTTGATGTCTGGTTTTATCTGTCAGTGCCAAATTTTCCTGATTTATAGGGGCAAGTACCTCTTTCATTCTTAAAAACCCCCAGCTTTTGTGTCATGGTGTTTTAGGACCATTTGGAAGATGTTCAGGCCTGAGAGGAATCTTACATCTAAGAAAACGTATTGGGATCTTCCAATCCAGCTTTCTGATTTTGCATACGATTATTATCCTTAACAGCATAGTAATTTTGCTCAGTAATTGTTTTTTTCAAGGCTCAGAGAGAGGGAAAAAAATCTAACTCAGGATTGCACTCAGCTAAGAATGCTGGCATAAGGATTAGCTCTGTGAATTTAGTGTATTCTTAATCTTACCTTCCCTCAAACCCTTCCCATCTCTTCAAAGATTGCCTCCGTGTGAAGCTTTCCACCCTACCCCAATCCCAAGGGTCAGATGTGGGTGCTTGGTGTATGGCCTCACTTACTCTCTTGTTGTGTGATTACTATTATGTGCGTCTCTCCTGTGGGTGCCACACAGGCAGCTTTATATTCCAGCACCTGGGACAGTGCCTGGCCGCCTTGATGCTCTCTGGGCAGTTCATAGACGTTTCTTGCTTGAATATTTGTGGAGACTGATTCTCATGAGCCACCCACGGAAACCGGCCTCATTTCTTTATACCACTATTCATGTATCTGAAATAAGGAGGAGGTTTAGCAAACAGCACTCTTTGGCTGTAAGACTTTGTGGGTGCCATATCCATAATTCTGATACTGTCCCTCACCCTCATGCCTCCCCAGTAGCATAAGAGAATCCAGCTCTAGCAACGGATTTTTTTTTTTTTTTTTTTTTTTTTTAGAGAATCCAAATGCAAGAAAACAGAATTGGAAGGGAAGTGTTTATATTTTATAAAATTGCATAGACCTGCCTTGTTTTTTTTTTTTTCAAAACACTTGTGAATGCAGTCTTCTGAGTTTAGTGCGTGCTGGGATCTGTGCTAAGTACTTTACAAGCATTAACTCATTTAATTCTCACAATTTTGCGAGACAGATATTATCATCCTTATTTTACATAAAACCGGGGCCAAACGAGCCTAATTAACTTTCCCAGTGTCATGCAATTATCTGAGCTGTTAGATCTTATTACCAGATATTCATTAAGCACATACTGTATGCTGAGAGCTGTAAACACATCATATCTCCCAACTGCTGTGCTGTGTTCCTTCCTTCCTTATTTTGCGATTCAAGGATACAGTCAGGATGGGAACTTGGCCCTTCTGACAGGTGGTTGAACTCCGGAGTCATCTTGGATATAATTCCTTGTCTCCAAAGGTGGAAAAAGTAGCAAAAGCAACTGCTGTTATGACTTAACCATTTTTTTGTTCTGAAATAAATTTTCTTCTCCAACCTCTTCATTCAGTTCTTTTGAACTCAAATATACTTTGAACAGGACAATTTGCTTTACGTTCTAGTATAACGTTGTGGTGTGTGTGTCTGTGTGTGTCTTTCCCTAAATTTGAAATTAGGAATTAATGCATATTCACCACATATTTAGATTGGAAGAAAATTTATTATCACCAAGATGAGCAAACAAATTAGTCTAGGGTAGAGATCTAGATTAAGCCTTGTTCACTCTCCCTCAGCAACATGGAAGTTGAGCAAGAGGAATATAGATACCTGGCCATCCGAATATTTGAATGTGAATGCATGTTGTTGTCTGTGATACCTAAAACTCAAATTATTAAAAGTTAGGGACACCTGGGTGGCTCAGTGGTTGAGCGCCTGCCTTCAGCTCAGGTTGTGACACAGGGACCCAGGATCGAGTCCTGCATCAGGTTCCTTGCAGAGAGCCTGCTTCTCCCTCTGCCCATGTCTCTGCCTCTCTCTCTGTCTCTCATGAATAAATAAATAAAATCTTTTAAAAAATTATTGAAAGTTAAACTGTACAAAACCAGCGCAGCTGAATGAACAAAAATGTGAATATGGGCATAAATCTGTCATAAAAAGCCAGAGTTCTCTTACAGGTTCCAAATAAATCCCTGAACTCATGAGAATTGGAAAAGGATATAGGAATTAATTTTATTTATGTTCTCTATTACCAAGTTGCACATGAATCAT
Source organism: Vulpes lagopus (assembly GCF_018345385.1). Lineage (NCBI taxonomy): Eukaryota > Metazoa > Chordata > Mammalia > Carnivora > Canidae > Vulpes > Vulpes lagopus. Next base: position 60,376,977 of record NC_054828.1, read on the forward strand.
ATCCCTCCTGCCAAATAAAATAATTGGCTGATGGGAAATATTTCTCGAGTGAAATTATTTACTATAAAGTATAAATTTTAAGAGTGAATATTATTCCAATTCCTGACAGCAGTGATCAAGGAACATTTAGTGTCAGGTTATATCATTTATATTATCCAGTTTGAACTTCACTTTCAAAGTGTCTTACTTGGAGTTTTGTAATTGTCTCAGACAATTAGCTATTTATTCTTCTCATTTGGAAACGTTCTGTTTTTTTATTTTATTTTTTCCTTCTTAAAGTTGCAAGTTTCCCAAATAATTAGAAATTACAGTACTTTCTTAACCCGACAAGGGTCTCTAGATCTGAAATGGAACGTCAAACTCTAGAAATGGTCTGATACTACCTGGAATTACGTAATGTTAAGAGCAAAGTGTAAATTTTAAGTTGTCTGGAGAAAAAAAACAGTGATGTGTATCACTTTTCAAAATGTAAAATCCGTTCTCTTCCTCTGTTAAGACACTTGGTAATTTTTAATTTTAGCAGGTTTTCTCTCTCTATTTTTGTATCTTTCTCTTCTCAGAAATCTCTTAAAATCCCAGCTTTCCACCTGTCTCTCACCGTCAGATCTGAATGTTAAGAATTTGAGTCTGCCATATTTCCATGGCCTTTGGTTCCCACCTGTCCTTCCGACTTGTCAGAATGTTGCTGACTTCTCATTCTTTCCTGGAGTGTCCACTTCCCTGCTTAATCTCCAGGCCCCTCAAGAGCTGGTCTCCCCAGGGCTTCTGCCTCTTGTGCCTGCCAGTGCTTGGCCTTAGTGTCACCAAACCATCTGTGGTCTATACTCCTGCTCCAAGCCTACTGACATTCCTGGAAGAAAAAGACCATGCAGCGTGGGGGTTGGCGGTGTTACGGACCGTGAGTGCCAGCCTCGGCTGGGCTTTCAACACTGGTCATCAGTCTTTGCCTTGATCCCTGTTGTTCCCTTTCACTTTCCCTGAGCAGTTGTTATTCCCAAATCTTACCTGTCTTCTGAATTCCAAACCTGCTCTTCCCCTCCTTAAATACACTTTCAACTGGGGTTACAGACTATTTCCAAGTTCTCTGCTCCCCCATCCCCTCTCAAATATCTATTAGAAAGCATTCTAGGGACACCTGGTTGGCTCAGCGGTTGAGCGTCTGCCTTGGCTCAGGTGGTAACCCCCTGGGTCCTGGGACTGAGTCCTGCATCAGGCTCCTTGCAGGGGGCCTTCATCTCCCTCTGCCTGTGTCTCTGCCTCTCTCTGTGTGTGTTTCTCATGAATAAATAAATAAAATCTTTAAAAAAGAGAAGAGAGAGAAGAGAAGAGAAGAGAAGAAGAGAAGAAAGAAGAAGAAGAAAGAAAGAAAGAAAGGAAGGAAGAAAGAAAGGAAGGAAGAGGAAGAAAGAAAGAAAGAAAGAAAGAAAGAAAGAAAGAAAGAAAGAAAGAAAGAAAGAAAGAAAGAAAAAGGATTCTGTATATATACAGGCTGCACATTCCCATCCCAAAGTACAAAGAAGGTGCTTGGTTAACAGTAGGCTGATGGAACAATATCTCGTGTCCTCCAGATTCCACACCAGCGACTCCACTAAAAGCGATGCGGTGAAGATTACCAGAAATCTCCTGAATGTAGGTCTGGTGCTCCTTAAAATGTTGTTAATATTGTTGATCTTTCTGTAACGTTGGTCATCATCTTGGCTTTTGAGTCTCTTGTGGCTTGGCTTCTATGACCCATCTTCATCCTTGTTCTTCTCTCCCTGTTTGCCCACCTTCTCCTTACTTCTTTCCCCTTTTACTCTTGAATTCCCGGAGTTCAGTCCTGGCTTTTTGCCTTCTCCATCTGTGAGCTCTTCCTGGGAAACCTGTGCCTCCTTCTTCTTTGTAGTTTCCAATTCCTGAATGAGCGCTAGATCCCTACCGCCGACTCTCATCTGGATAGTCTATCCTCTCAGGTTTCAACATTTCCTAAGCAAGAAGTCCACACCTTATCTCCCACCCCAAACAGGTTCGATCCACCTTCCTTCTCTCTTTTAAAGCCATTGTCCTCTGAAAAGTCGAAAATAGGAAGCTCAAAACCATTCCTCATTTCAGCTTGTCTGAGTTTTTCATATTTTATCTACCTCGTCCACTTCATACTTCATCTTTGTATTCCCACTCCACTTAGGCTAGCCCATAGTTGGAACTTAATAAATGTTTAATTTTATTTTATTTCACACCAAACTGTAGACAACTGGAATAGTGGATTCCAAGGGACATATCTATCTTCAACTTTGATGTATATATTAATATTTAGGCCTACTAGAAAGATCCTTGGCAGTTTATGACGCCTCGAGGCTAAAATTCTTCTGAGGTAAAATATTTTATTAGTGTCATAGTATTTTCAATTCATGATTTTGACCTTGTTCATTAAAAGCAAAGTGGGCAGCTCGAGTCCCAAGGACCTGTGTAGCTGGAAATATTAGCTTGGGGTCTAGAATTCAATAACCATTGATTGCTCAGTCCAAAGCTGTTTATTGTTGATATCTTTCTGTAAAATGGAATCAATTATTCTTGCCTATGCATTTTTATTAATGGACTGGCAATTTTGATTAGAATAATGAACTGAACATATTGAAAATACGAAAAATAAAGTGTTTTTCACTTTAAAATGTTGATTTAATAAATCACAAAGTATATCAGAGGAAGTTAGTGAAGAAAGGCAATAGAGGTAATGAGAACATTTAATTGATTCTAAATGATAGCTCCAAACATTGTTTAAATTTAACATCAAAGAGAATTCTTTTTTATAGGGCAGAAACTTTTTTGCTTACCACAGTTTTTAATGGACCAAAATGATTAGAGTTTTCATGTTCTTTGTAATTTTCATTCAAGTTTTCTTTAAACCATTACAATAACTATTTTCTCACAGAAAATAAATTAAAATGAAATTATGAGAGGTTTAAATTCAACGGAAAAGTAATTTATATTGCATGGTTTTGAAAAGAATAGAGACTGAACAACCTTTGGAGTGCAAATTTCAAATTCAAGGGCATATTTAGATGGCTAATAGAAAAGAAATGAAAAAAAAAAATAGAAAAGAAATGTCACATGCCAGTAAACAGCAAATTTATTATGAGTGGTTCTTAGCTATTTCTGTAGTACAACCTATATGCTATTAGCCTGATAATAAGCATTGCAATAATTATAGTTTTATTTTATTTTAGAATTTTACAGTGCTTTTGATACATGTTTTACTTTGTGGCCCTTCCAACAATCTTGTAAATTGATAAATCAGCTGTTATTATTGTTATTCCCCATTTTATAGGCGAGGAGAAAAAAAGTCCTGGAAAATTAAAACAGCTTGTTCATTGTCACACAAACAGCAAGAGTGGTACTCCTCTTGATTCATCTGTTTCCAATTCTTTTGGGCTTTTCTACTTTCCCGAATGGACTTGAGCCCTTTGAAACAGGCTCCCCTGTCCCCTTTATCTTCCTGTGCCTGGAACGGAGCAAGTACACAGTGTATTTGTTGACTGGCCTCTACCAGAATGGAATTTCAACTGTCAGTCCCTTAAAGAATCTTACCCTTCAGAAACAGAATTGTATCAACTTAGTAGAATTATGCTGTGCACTTGAAAATATCGGCAGTGCATTTTTAATGTCCTATAAAGTACTTTTTATAAATTGAGAGCTGTCATGGGAAACATAACAAAAAGGCAAAGGATAAGTATTTTATTGTTAATCTATCTGGGGTTAATTCCATTCTATTAGTTATAGAATTACTAATAGTAATAGAATTCCATTCTAATAGTTATCTATTGCAGCATGACAAATTACCCCAAAATATAGCAGCTTAAAACAGAAAACATTTATTATATTATAATTCCTGTGAGTTGGAAGTCTTGGTGCAGCCTAGCTCAGTACTTGGGCTCACTGTGTCCCACAAAGCTGTGATCAAGGTTTAGACCCAGGCTGTAGTCATCTCAAGGCTGGGCTGGGGGGAAGACTCCCTTTCATGCTTACTTATGTGACTGTGATCTCAGGTCCTTGCTGGCTGTTGGTTGGAGACATCAGTTTTTCCCACGTGGGTCTCTCCACTAAGTAGCTCAAACTTGGCAGCTGGTTTTCCTCAGAGCAAGTGAGCCGAAAGGGGACGAGAAAGGGCAAGCAAAAGCCACAGTCTCATGGTAACTTAATCTTGGAACTAACAACCCATCACTCTTGCTTTCTGTTCATTATAAGAGAGTCACTGGGTCAGGTCAAGCCCGAGAGGATGGGATTACAGCAGATTGTGACTACTGAGAGGTCAGAATTATTGGGGCCATTTTAGGGCTGGGTTCGACATTTATATTTAATGCTGTTGCTCAAATAGAATAAATCAGAAGAAATAAAATTCCAACAGACTGACCTCCACCTTGTCCAAGCTTTCTAAAGAAAAAGTTATAGAAACCCAACTCAAGCTGGGTTAGTCGTTCCCCCTTCATTAAAAAAAAAAGATTTTATTTATTTGAGAGGGAGAGAGAGAAAGAGAGAGAGAGCATGATCAGGGGAAAGGAGCAGAAGGAGAGGGAGAAGCAGACTCCCTGCTGAGCAGGGAGCCCAGTGAGGGGCTCGACCCCACCACCCTGAGATCCTGACCTGAACCAAAGGCAGACACTTAACTGACTGAGCCACCCAGACACTCTGTCATTCTCCCTTCAAAACAAGTATCTCAGAGTTGTTCTGAATTTAGACCCAGGAAAATTCTGTTCTGTCCTCTCTCCCAGCACTCAACTCTGCTTTCATTTTTTTTATTTTGGATTGTAGTTTCGTTTCATTTAGTTTTTATTTTAATTCTAGTAGGTTAACATACAGTGATATGTTAGCTTCAGGTGGACAATATAGTGATTCAGTCCTTCCATACATTACCCGGTGCTCATCACAGCAGTCCTCATCACCTGTCAATCCACCCCCCTCCACTCCCCTCCCTTCTGGTAACCATCAGTTTGTTCTCTATAATTAAGAGTCTGTTTCTTGACCCCCCCCCCCAACGCCTTTCTTATTGTTTTTTTCTTAAATCCCATGTGTGAATGAAATTATATGGTATTTATCTTTCTGACCGACTTAGCTCCATCCATGTCATTGCAAATGGCAAGATTTCATTCTTTTTTATGGCCAAATAATATTCCATTTTATAGATAGATAGATAGATAGATAGATAGATAGATAGATAGATAGATATAGGTATCTCACATCTTCTTTATCTATTCATTAATCTGTTGACATTGATACTTGGGCTGTTTCCATATGTAGGCTATTGTAAATAATGCTGCTCTAAACAAAGGGTGCATGTATCACTTTGGGTTAGTGTTTTTGTATTCTTTGGGTAAATACCTAGTAGTGCAATTGCTAGATCACAGTGTGGTTCTGTTTTTTAACTTTTTTGAGGAACCTCTACACTGTTTTCCAAAGTGGCTGCTCCAGTTTGCATTCCCATCAACAGTGCAAGAGGGTTCCCCTTTCTCCACATCCTTGCCAACATCTGCTATTTCTTGTGTGCTGATTTCAACCATTCTGACAGGTATGAGGTGGTATCTCATTGTAGTTTTCATTTGCCTTTCCCTGATGATGTGTGATGTTGAGCATCTTTTCATGTGTCTGTTGGTCATCTGTAGGTCTTAGGAGAAGTGTCTGTTTATGTCTTCTGCCCATTTTTAAATTGGTTTATTTGTTTTTTGGGTGTTGAGATTTACAGGTTCTTTACATATATTTTGGATTCTATCCCTTTCCTGATGTGTCATTGCAAATATCTTCTCCCACTCTGTAGGTTGCCTTTTTGTTTTGTTGACCGTTTCCTTCACTGTGCAGAAGCTTTTTATTTTGAGGTAGTTCCAATAGTTTATTTTTGCTTTTATTTCTCTTGCCTCAGGAGACATATCTAGAAAAAAATTGCTATGGCTGATGTCAAAGAAGTTAGTGTCTGTGTTGTCTTCTACGATTTTATGGTTTCAGGTTGCACATTTAGGTCTTTAATCCATTTTGAATTTATTTTTCTGTACGGTATAAGAAGGTGGCCTAGTTTGTTTCTTTTGAATGTTGCCACCCAGTTTTCCCAAGACTATTTGTTGAAGAGATTGTCTTCTTCCCATTGGATATTCTTCTCTTTTTTGTCAAAGATTAATTGACCGTATAGTTGTGAGTTCGACTCAGCCTTCTTAAATAGTTCTGAATGGATTCTTCGGTCTGTCCTTGTGCTTCATGCCCATCTCTATGGCCAGGGAAATGGAATTCTCCAATTGACTAGTTTTGGGTCACCTACCCTTCCCCTGGAGCCTGGAAAAAGTGACGGGGGCAGCAATCTAAATCACCTGAACTGAGAATAGGAGAAAGAAAAAATGTGGTGCTGTTGCTACAGTAGGAGGTACTGCCTAATGGGCAGGCAAATCACTGTTGCCTATTGTGATCATCTGTTCCCCTTATGCCTTTATCTGTTCTAAATCAAGCAGTTTATTATTTTGTGGTGGACCTAAAGATGTAGCAGGAATGAGAACTACCCTCTGGAACAAGAGTTCATGCTCAATAATTGTTTCAAACCAAGAACAGAAGGTAATCTACAGTTTTGTGGCGCGTATTTGATGGATGCAAAACATTTCCTAAACTTTTTTTGTGTGTAACCTTCAGTTGTTAATAGAACACATGCTTAGGACTGAGTCCAGTTCATCTATCTAGACTTTTAGCATGAATACAAAACCTAATTAATGTGTTGACTCATAGAAAACACAGGGGTGTGTACGCCCAGATAGTAATTGGGCTCACCTGGGGCCATTTAGGGGTCAAATACTAGGTATCCAAGGTCACTGTTATGTAAAATTAAACCTAATAAGCCGTAGTCACAGTTTTATAGCTGTTTGTTGTTTTTGTTTGTTTGGAGGTCCCCCCCCCCCATTGGTATTTTAAATATTAGACCTGAGAGGTCAATTGTAGCTCTTCTTGAGAGAGAAAATGGAATTATTAGGCTGTCATTGCAATTACTTTAAATAATATGAGTTCGATAGCAAAACCAAAGCCCATTTGTCAGACTTGGTATAGCAGTTGCCACCTGTGGTTCCATGAAAAAGGGGCTCTGCTCAGCATAAGCATGACTGTGGGCTTCACCGGTTCCTAGACTCATGAGGACCCCTGGGAGTCAGTATGTCCTGAAGACCCACCAACTGAGGTTCTCACCACTCTCCTTCCAGCAGCAACACCTTGCAGACTGGACATTTGGCGGGGAGACTGGTCCAACAACATTTATTCTTGAGTGCTCATTTCTAGATACTGTGTGAGGCGCTGGGGATGCTGAGAAAAACCAAACATGGTCCGTGTTCAGTGTGATAAGAGATAAATGACATCTGTGCTTGGGTTTGGGGGGAATAAGAAAGCAGTGATTTAACTGGTCCTGGGTTGAGAAGCCATGAGGGTGACCTTGGTTTCTGAAACCATCCATAGTCCTCCTGCTGCCTGCTGGTTCCCACATGGCTCACATGGTGATGTTTTTTCCAGGCCTGCCCATCAGTGAACTATTATGGCCTCCGTATGTCTCAGGCATTTGGCTACTGGGCCAGTTCAAAATCCTCTGACCTGATTTTTATTTTGCAAAACATGGTTATCATATCCATCCTCCAGGGTGGATTTTGGTTCCTTCCCCGACAACGCCCATTCCCAAATTCCTAGTTTTCTTCACCTTCCTCCCAACTCTCATCCCAGTCAAAAAGTTACCTCAATACCAAAACTTAGGTCATTTGCTCAACCAAATTACTTCCTTTCTAAAACTTACAAGGTGTATGCTTTTCTAATATCCCACATTATTATGGATGAGTTTTTGTTCGGTTTGGTTTTTTTGTTTGTTTTTGCTTATTAACCACAATAAGCCTTTAAATGATGGGATTTCAGGCAAAGTAGGAGAGAACACTGTGGACTGGATTGCTTTTACTAAATTTTGCGTTTAAGCATATTCTATTTAGATAAGAAGACACTTTGATATGGGTACTTGTGGCCTCTCCTATCAGAAATAGTTCCATTTCTAAACCTTCTTTTTCCACCTGTACTAACTTTCTTCTACTTTTTCTCATATGTAGCTGCTGCTTCTTTGAAGTTTAAGGAAGAATATTAAATAGTCAACATAAGTCAATAGGGATATGAAGTTGGCTTTAAAATCAGCCTTCAGGGGATCCCTGGGTGGCGCAGCGGTTTGGCGCCTGCCTTTGGCCCAGGGTGCGATCCTGGAGACCCGGGATCGAATCCCACGTCGGGCTCCCGGTGCATGGAGCCTGCTCCCTCTGCCTGTGTCTCTGCCTCTCTCTCTCTCTCTGTGTGACTATCATAAATAAAAGTTAAAAAAAAAAATCAGCCTTCAGATGTGATGGTATAGACAGCCAGAACATGGGAAGCAGAGCTAGCCCCACGGTACTCTGGGCTAGTTGGACCTTACTGGAAACATTCCGTTTGCTTTGGAGAAATGTGAGCAAACCAATGCACTGCCAGAGAAGAATGACCAGACACATGAAAGGCATGTACAGGGACACCTGGGGGGGCTCAGCGGTTGAGTGTCTACCTTTGGCTCAGGGCGTGATCCCGGGGTGCAGGGATCGAGTCTCACATGGGGCTCCTGCAGAGAGCCTGCTTCTCTCTGTCTGCCTGTGTCTCTGCCTCTCTCTGTGTGTCTCTCATGAGTAAATAAATAAAGTCTTAAAAAAAAAAGAAAGAAAGGCGTGTACAGACTGGCTATAATAATAGAATGTGATTACCTTAGTCATGAGGAAACTTCGCAGAAATATAGTAGGAAGGAGGTTGGAGGTACAGTAGTGCTACGATGTGCCATCCATGGATTTGCTTTGTGTGGCCTTTAAGTAAAAACAAGGCTTAAATCAATGAGTAGTTTCAAGGAAAGATTTTTTCCCCCCTGTGACTACTCTTAGCAATGTGATAGAAGGAATATATGCACAGGGAAGCTGGGTGGAAAACAGCTTACATATTATGTGCTAACTGCAGTCGGTAGGTGGAATATGTTTGTAATAGTGTAGTCATTTTGAGCATAGACATGGGAGTAGAATGAACCTGGCTTTGAAGGCCAGCTTCAGCCCCTTCCACAGCTGTGGCTTAACATCTGATTCTCAGTGTCCGGGTCTCTAAAAGGGGAATCATGGTAGTCCCTGTCTCACTGGGGATGTTGCGAGGCCATGAAAAGAGAGAAGGCATTTGAAGCAGTTGGTACCACACCTTACACGTGGTAAGTGATAAATGTCAGCACTGAGAAAGATTGTGAGAGCATGTTAGGTGGGCAAGCATATCTGATTAATTCATGATGTCTGTCATGGGAGTGAAAGAAAATAGGCCATGTATTTATCATCTTTGGGCTATAGTTGAATGAAATGATCATTTATACTCAGTCCTTGTATTTTATTTTTTTTATGTTACACAGTTATCTACTTACAACGTAAAAAGTAAGTTAGAGGGAGGATGAGCTTGAATCAGGGAGCTTCTGCTATGCATCTTTCTTTTCCTTCCATCTTTTCTTGTATAGCATAAGTTCAAAAATTTGACAGTTATATGTAAAGAAGATACATTCTTTTTCCTACCATTCTCTTAACCTTGCTAGGCTTCCAGTATGAATGAATTGGAAGGAAATACACTTTACAATGTACGATGAATGAGCCTGTGCTTCGCAAGTGTCTTAGTTCTACTGTAGATGAGATATTTAGAGAGAACCTGAGGAAAATCAAGTGTTAAAGCAAGCTACCTTTTACAAAACCAATTATGTCTTATCTGAATATACTTTTCTTATTTGTATTGAACTCAAAATAGTGTTTTGTTCACGCTTTGGGTTTTGAGTACAGTTTTTTGAGGGCTTTAGGGTATGAGTAGTTACTTAGATTCTACTTGGAATACCTTATCTTACATATCCATGGATACTTAAGAAGAAAACTGTAAAACTGATGCATTGGCCATGATTCTTTAACACTACCTATTGTACGTTGCCAAGAACATTACTGAAAAAAATAAAGATGTGTCATTAAAAGAGGTAATGTTTCAAGGTTATCTCCGTGGTTGTTGAATAACTCCTAGAAAGCTAAGCACAGCCACTTCATGTATAGATGGCTGCCAAGAGGAAAGTGTTATTCCTACTGAAGATAGCATTGGCCCGAGGGATGGATGTATTTTCTTAAGATATGAATAAGTGAGAATAGCTCGATTACAGCACAGAAGTAAGTCACTCACTTTTTCCCCATGACATAATGATCAAGAAACAGTGCATCTATTTACTTACTTACCCTTCACCTTAGACACATGGCAAGGTACTATTAATTCAAAGAAGTGATATTGTTCTTTGATCAAATCTTAGAGTGAGAATAATCAGAATCCTGGATCCTCTACTTAATTGATTTTTATCTTTGTCAAAGTATGTGAACTTTTCTAAGCATCTCTGGCTCTCCCCCCCGCCCTTTGTAAAAAGAGGACAAGTGTTCATACGTGTTGTCTCCTGTGGAGATTGCATTAGATCAGTAGGAATGCTGCTATCACAGAGTCTGCTGCATGGGAAGCCATAAGAGTAACTATCATTATTAATAGTTAACAATGGTTAACACGCCTGGGTTCTGAACTCGTCTTAATACCAACTAGCTGTGTAATTTGGGGAAACTTTTATCAGTTCTCTGGACCTCAGCTTCCTTAACTGTAGAGTTAAATAAATTGATTGAATTATTTTGAATATTACTTCCCCTTCCAAAATACCATCCTGGTTAGCAAAAGCACTTAAAAATTCAAAGGAAAAAAAAATTCAAAGGAAAGAAGCCTCCACTATTCCTATGTGGTATTTAATTTCCCCATCTTAAACATTTCCTCTTGTTAAGGAAAGACCTTTTGCTTTTCCCCACCTCTATTTTCCCTAGGAATTGCATTGCCTCTAGTTCAAGGGAAAGGTGTTAAAAAGAAAATTAACACCTTGTTACTGTGTGAACACTAACTGCTCTTAATTGCTCACTTTAAAATAGCTCGCTGATAATGGGCTTAGAAATCCTGTCTCGATCCAGATTCTTAATATCCTCTAGCAAACATAAACCTACCCATTTTCAAGTGAGCTTTTTATTGAAGTTTAGCATTCATATAGAAAAGTGTACCAATTACAAATGCACAGCTTGCTTTTATCTTTATGAAGTGAACACACCATGTAACCAGCACTTAGGTCAAGAAACAGAGCCTTACCAGCACCTCAAGATCTCCCTCATGTGCTCCTTCCAATCACTACCTCCTACCCAAGATTAACCACTATCCGGGTCTGTACCATTATAGAGGACTTTTGCATGATTTTTGAAGTTGATATAGATGAAATTAAGTGGCAAAGTAGTCATTTCTGTTGAGTACATCGCTTGGAGTAGAACTGCTAGGTGTCTGTATTTGTTCAGCTTTAACAGATCCTGCCAAACAGTCTTCAAAAATGGTCCCACCAAATTGTACCCTCGTCCTCTGACCCCAGGAAGAAATGAGAATTCCATTTCTGATCATCTATTTTAAAACCACATATCTTCAAGCAGGCTACTGTTTTGAATTAAGTTATACAGATTTCTTCCTAACACCTGTATAACACCCTCCACTTCAGGTTCATGAGTCACTCCGGTTTGCCCTGGACAGACCCTGGAGGCACCAGTTTATACCTGCTGTCTTTGCATACTTATTATTGGTGCTCCCTTTACTTTCAAGTTGTCTGAGGTTATGGAGGGATGAAAATGTTCTAAAATTAGTTTGTAGTGACGGCTGCAGAACCCTGTGACTAGAACTTAAAAAAATAATAATAATTGAATTTAAACTTTCAATGGATAGATTTTATAGTATGTGAATTTTATCTCAATAATAGCTGTTTTGAAAAATTGTCCCAGTTTGGATGGTAATGTATGTGGTCATCCTGCTTGACCCCATTTTTGCCATTTGCAAACAAGTTTTAAAAAGATAGAAAAAGAAAATCAAAATGAGTCTGGCTGCCTCTTTTGGAAAAAAAAACAAAATCTCCCTGGCATGGGTTTTGAAGCATTTGCTAGCAAGAGGTACCATCCAAAGCAAAGGAAAACTGAGTGTGTTACACCAATGCATTAAGGCACTCTTTTGGAAGGGGTATCCTTCCACTTGTATTGAATTTGTTTTATAATTTATCAAAAATAAGGGAGACTTTTTCAATAAACGTGCCTTGCCAGTTTTTCCATGAGATCAAAAATTTTCATTAAAACTATGGCATTGGGGCACCCGGGTGGCTCAGTGGTTGAGCGTCTGCCTTCAGCTCAGGGCATGATCCTGGGGTCCTGGGATCGAGTCCCACATCGGCTCCCTGCACGGAGCCTGCTTCTCCCTCTGCCTCTCTCTGTGTCTCTCGTGAATAAATAAATAAAATCTTTAAAAATAAATAAGTAAATCAATAAACTATGGCATCTCTGTCACTCTTGCTAATAAACCACCCTGAAGTCGGTGGTAAAAAGAGCCGTTTCACCTTGCTCTTGGATTCTGCAGGTCAGGGATTCAGAGGGAGCACAGCAGAGATGGCTCGTGTTCTCCACTTTCTGAGGCCTCAGCTCATTGTTGGCTGGGACCTCAGCTCAGCTGTCAACTAGAATGCATACACATAGCATCTCCCTGTGGGTGAATTTGGGCTTCCTCACGGTGTGGCAGCTGGGTTCCAAGAGGATGCATCCCTAGAGGGCAACGTGGAAGTGCCTGGCGTTGTATGATTTGGTCTCAGAGGTCAGCTGGAGTCATTTTTGCCATCCTCTGTTGATGAAGCTTGTCACCAAATTCTGTCCAGATTCTAGGGGGAGGGGATGAAGACCTAATCATCTGGCAGGAGGGGTGTAAAGGTCACCATGGAGTAAGAACATATAGACGGGAGATACTGTGGGATGCAACTTTGGAAAATATGCCTCCCCTTTATCTGGATCTTCTCTTCCCTTCACCGCAGTTATTCCTGTCCTGCTGAATTTTGATGTCACCCCTAGTAGTTTCTCCTCGTTATGGAGTCCTGCCCAGGAAGGGAACCCTGGCTGGATTGGATGCAGAAGTTCACAGGGGCTAGACTGTTCTAGATCGCTTAGGCCTTGCCATGCACGGGCCCCTTGCCCTCACTGGCTTTTGGATTGGGCAGTTACTAAATTGGCCTGTAGTATTCTCTAGTGAATACCTGCTTGTTGGCTCTTTGTGGGTTTTCTGGTTCTCCGAATTGTCAGAGACCTTCATGCTTATCTCCACTTCTCCTGCACGGACACTTACTGTGCCTCTCACCAGCCTGGAATCTGGAGCTTCCTCATTTCCTAAGGTATGAATATGGCCCCTAGGGTTTTGACTTAGATGTAAGTTACTCTGTCCATTTTGATGTGGAGATTTGGGAAGATCCAAAATCGTGCTGCCCTATTACCACCATTTTACCAGAGCTCATGGAGAATGATCTTTTAAAAATATGAAACTGCTGCATAAAACCCTCCAGTGGCATCCCACTGCAACCAGAATAAAACACAAATGTCTTGCCTCGTCCTCTGGTCACATCAGGCTCTCACTGGCCCCTCTGCACCCTCATCTGCCACTCCTCCTCTATCACCCGTGCCTGAGAGTGGCTAAATGAGGTGCCCTGATTACACAATCACTGCCAAAATCATCCCTGAGCTGCTTGGTCTTGTGGGCCTCAGTTTCTTAGAAAAGCCTTCCCCTCTGATAGTCTGTGATTCAGTAAACCAGTGACATTCATGAGGCACATGGCCAGGGGGCCTTCTTGTTTCCGCAAATTCACAAATATTATCATATAGAATTTCTCCCATAAAATGCAGTAAAGCGTAACTGAAAAATTTAAGTGACCTCTTAATATTTCTTTGAATATGGAACTAAAATCATTTCTAAGGCTTTTAAAATAAATTCAGCCACTAGAATAAATGCTACACTACATTACACAAGCTTTTTTATTTTCAAGAGGTCTTTATTATTCCCCTTGATGCCCTGTGGTTTGACAGATAGTCCAGCTTAATTTGAAAAGCTGCTGCACTGACCCGGGATGGGAAAGACGGACTGTCCTTGGGTACCTTAAATCTGATGGCGCTTTTTCTCTTGGAAATTCTACATTAACCAAGGCATTGCCTTCAAATATAGCACTTCACCTTTATTGAATAGGTGTTCTGTTTTCTCCCTCTTCTCCTCTCTGAATTCCTTTGTTCTGGGGAGACCTGCTTCCAAAGCAACATGGTCAGCTCATGTGCTCCCCCCTGCACCTCACCCTGGATAGAGCTTCTCCTCCCATTCCCGAAGTGACTCTTTCTAGAGATGAGGTCACTTCAGACCCTGCCCTCCTGTCTTGGGTGGTGTTGGTACACACTCTACAGCTGTCCATGGCTTCTCATCTCCTTTTCTTCTGTCAACTAAAAGTTTTCACTGATGAGCAACTTGGCACCTGCCAAAAACTGTGAAACTCCTTATAGAAATATGGTCACCACACTGCACAGAAAACTCAGCTTTTTGTTTCTTCATTTATCTCCTGCTTATGTTTTTCTGTAAAGGATGCATATCTTTATTGGGTGCCTCGACATTTTTTTCTTTTCTTAGGTAATGCAGTCTGTGCAACAATTCAGAAAAATGATATTGCCTCACTGCTGGGTGGTAGGGCTCATGGTTTCACACTGGCCTTATGAAATATTTCCTCTGGAAAAAAATTCCATCACTCTACCGTTTTAGGTACACTTTTGTGTACCAAGTACCTCGTCCACTCTCATCCTGCAGTGTAGGTGATCAGTGGAGATGATCCAAAGGAAACAAAGGCTCAGAAAAGTTAGGTAAAAACAAAACTGGTTGTATTTCAGGTCTGGTATGTGTAACTCTAAGCCTCCTTACCATTCTTGTTAGTGTGTGTGTGTGTGTGTGTGTGTGTGTGTGTGTGTGTGTGTTGGGGGGTGGTATCTATCTATCTGATTTGTTTTTGAACAGAGAACAGCACTTTCTGGTATAATATGAGCCACAAATGCAAGTCACAGGCATGATTTTATGTTTCATTGTAGTCACATTTTTAAAAGCCAAAAGAAACAGGTGAAAATAACTTTAACGATGTGTTTCATTAAACCAGCATATCCAAAGTTGTGTCATTTCAACATGCAGTCAATATAAAAATTGTTAATGAGCTCTTTTCCATTGTGTCCGGAGGGCAGTCCTTCCAAATTTAGTATGAATTTTTCACTGACAATATATTTCGATGAGGACTAGCAATACTTTAAGTGCTCCTTAGCTATCAGTGGCCAGTGGTTATGTATTCCATGGGACAGAGGGAAGGGGGCAGAAGAAAGTAATAATGTATAAAATGGTACACAGCGTGAAGCAAGACCCTCCACACTTCCAATTCTCGATGCCTCCATCCTCCTCCTCAAAGGGGAGCACAATTTCTGACGTAATTTTCAGTTTTTCTAAGTGTAACAGGTACATTTTTCCTTATTGTTTTACATAAATAGATACACACTCTCCACACTTCTATATTTTAGTGTTCTCTTTCACTAACCACTATATTTTGAAGATTTCTCCTTAATGGTTTAAGTGTGTATGGCTACATATGTGTGTGTGTGTGTGTTCAATTATATTGAACAAATATTTATTGACAACCAACTCTGTTCCACACACTTGGCTAGGCCCTTGGATTGCATCTGTGGACAATACTGATAAACACCCCTGCCCTTCGGTTTTCCATTTTAGAGGAGTGAGAGAGACAATAAATACCTACATGAACTGTATAGCGTGTTAGAAGGTAGTGGTGCTATGGAAAGAAAGAAAAGGAAAAACCGTGGGGGCAGGAGTTGCCATTTCAAGTAGGGTGCTCAGGGTACATGCACCTCATTAAGAGGTTTGTTGAGGACCTTGAAGGGGGTGGATGAATGCATGGGTGAACCTGGCAGGAAGGGTGTCCCAAGCGGGGGGAGGCCGTGTGGAGGCCCCAGAGGGAGGGAGGGTCCTGGTAGGTTTGAGGAGCTGTGAGAAGGCTGGTGGGACTGGAGCACAGTGGGAGAGGGGAGGACAGCAGTGTCCAGCTGGGAGGACCGTGGGTCTCATCTGGTCTGCAGGCCACTGTAACCACTGGGACTCTTGCTGTGCGAGGAGGTCTGCTGTGTCCTCATCAGCAGCCATAAGCGTCATGGTATGTGGGTGCACCATGATTTTTTTACCAGTGTCCCTATGGAGAGGGACCCTTAGGTGGTTTCCAGTCTGTTTGACATTCTAAACGATGACACAGTACCTATCCTTGAATCTACATATTTTGGCTCTTGCGTATGAAATTACAGAGAATAAATTCCTCATAAAGGAATTGCTAGATGAGGGAATGCTTATTTTTAATTTTCCTAGATATTGCCAAATTGCCCTCCAAAGAGGCTGTACAAATTTCTACTCCCATCACAATATGTGAGAGTGCTTGTTTTCCTATTATCACGTAGCAGTTAATCAACAGTTTTATTTTTGCCAATTCTATACGTGAAAGTGTCCTCTTACTGGCATAATTTTGGGGGATCCCTCCTCCGCTCTAAGTCATGTAATAATGTGGATTCTCTTCCACCCCTCTTTCTTTCCTCAGGGCTTCTCAGCTGCTTTGCCCTTTACACCTGTCATAACCTATATTACTTTGTCTTTTGATTGTTCACATCCTTACATCCCATTCTTTGTTATAAGCTTCCCAAGAACAGAGTGGCCCTCTTATTATTTTTTCATATTCCCCCCAGTGACTAGAACTTTGCTCAACATATAATAAGCGATTATGTCTTTGTTGGTTAATGAGTGAATGACTTAATTCTATTTGAATTGTGCTATCTAATCTTACCCTTGTGTTATCAGT
This sequence comes from Vulpes lagopus, assembly GCF_018345385.1. Classification (NCBI taxonomy): domain Eukaryota; kingdom Metazoa; phylum Chordata; class Mammalia; order Carnivora; family Canidae; genus Vulpes; species Vulpes lagopus. The sequence goes on from NC_054828.1 coordinate 60,393,799, forward strand.
GTAATAATTAAAATGACAGTAATAACTGTCACTGAAACTATTGGATTTATTGGATTATGTGTTTTTTGACTGCTAGCGGAGAACAGCTATGTACTCTATCCATTGTATTCAGGATGGAAATAGTCAATTTGTTATCTTATTTCTAATCCTTAAAGTAAGCATTTCTTTAAATATGCCAAAACCTGAGTAGTACTGAATTGGATACCCATGGAAGTGATGGTAAATACAGTTTAGCCAGGTCCCATAGCGTCATCTGCTTCTATCTGGTTTGTCATCTTGAAACTGAGCAGCAATTTCTGGCCTGTAGCCTTGGGCATCTGGCTGCTGAGGTCATTAGGCCAATGGCTACACCGTCACTTAGTTTTGAGAATCTCGGAAATGTGATTTGAAAATGGATTTGGACAGAGGAGTGTGTTCTGGGCCAGGAAGATGAGCAGCATTTCCTGTGCTGGGTTTCTCTGTACACTCGGGTCCCTGGAGAGGATGACAAACGGTCCATTTTGGAAATGTTATACTGACTCTTCCTCCTCCATGCACATCAGCCTATTAAACGTTCTGAGAAGCTCTGCAGTAAGGAAAGCTCTTTACTAGTGTTTCTCAAATTGTTTTGACCACAGAAAACTATTTCTTTCCACGCAACACCTATCACTATATCACTATATTTTGAACCCATAGAGGTGAAGTATATACATTTAGAAATCATTATTAAATATATGTATTTTAAGTTCCTAGCACGTATTTAAATGAAGAGTTGCTTATCCAGTGTTGGCTGGTTGGTAGCCAGTGGACCACAAAAACGGGCCACAGATGAACTGAACATTTTCATTTAAGGATCTGTTTTTGTTTTTGTTTTTTTAACAGACGCCATCCTGGGTTTAATTAGAAACATTAAAGCTAACCTGAGAGTTTGGGAACAAGCTTAAGTCTGAAAATTGATATATTGCAGAAAGTGAGGATTAAAAAAAAAAAAACAACCTAGCTGTTCATTTCCCCAAACTATATCCTATCTTTAGATAACCTGAAATGTTATCAGAGGAACGCTTCTGAAACCTCTGTATTGTCAAAGATACCAACCAATAATTGCTTTTGCTTGGATTTTATTTTTTTATTATTATTTTTTAAAGATTTTATTTATTGATTAATGAGAGACAGAGAGAGGGAGAGAGAGGCAGAGACACAGGCAGAGGGAGAAGCAGGCTCCAAGCTCGACATAGGACTTGATCCCAAGACTCCAGGATCACGCCCTGGGCCAAAGGCAGGCGCTTAACTGCTGAGCCACCCAGGGATCCCCTCTTGCTTGGATTTTAAATTGTGTGGAATTTTTTAACCTGCACTGGGAACTTTAATCTGTGTGTAGGAATTCCTAAATGGCCCTCCCCAGTCCTTTTGTTACAGCCTGTGTCTTCCAGTCTCCCTAATGTACTCACCTTGCTTCTCCCTCTTCCTGTTTCTCTCCCTCCCCTCTCTGTGCTCTTTACAAACATCCACAAGGCTGGCAATTAGGGGCTGAGCACAGATGCATCCTTTAATTTAATTTCGCATTCCATCATCTGAAACATGACCGAGTGTGTGCAGCTTATGGCCTTCAGAGTGCTGGGAAATCAATATGTTAATTTACCTCCATCTTTTCAAATCATCTTTGAGAGAGAGCAAGCACCTCCTGTGAAATGCGAGCTCACAGTCGGTGTTGGGGGGGTGGTTCTGTGTGCAAGACAGGGCCCCAGGTACTTGTGCCCTCACCCCCACCCGGCTTTGTGAACGACTGGTGTTCCAAAGTATATTTATTTGTAAGTTGACTGCTTGGAACTTTGAACACTTTTTTCCCTTCTATTGAAAAATATTACTTCTGGTTATTATGATCCCAGACCAGCCCTTAAAAAGCCCACTAACCCCTAATGTATCTAAGTCATGCGACAAATAGTTAAATCCTGGGGATTGCAATGGTACAAGTATATCTCCAGTTGAAGAGAAGTAACAGTCCTACTCTGGAAATAGTGATATTTCCATTAATGCAGCTTCTGGTTGCATATTCTCTTTTAGTATCCAGATCTTATATTCAGTTTATGGTAATATGAAACCTCCAAGGCTTTCTTATGTCAGATGCCTCAGGGTTGGGACTGTACCTCACCACTTTTTGTACCTGTGCAGTTAAAATGTTTTATATTAATGAAAGTATATGCCTCTTACGTTCCATTTCATTTGGTTTTGTCTCTTTGTTCATGCAAGTGGAGTGCTTTATTCTCATTCAGTCATTATTATTCAACACGTTAGTTTTAACTCAGTCATGTCGTTTTCCTATTGGGTTAGTTTTATTTCTGTACCTTTATACAAGGTGGATAGAAACGTGGGGCATCACAGCTTCAAGAGCTTCAGCTTTCAGAGGACTTTTCACAAGAAGACATTATCTCAGTTGAGGATCCTTCAAAGTGGGGACTGAGCTAATGATCTTAAAGGTTTCCATTTCTGTGGATGACAAAATAGGGCCAACAAGGTTATGAGTGAATGATGACTCTGAACCATGCTCTAAGCGTTTAGTGTTGTCCTTTGTCTACTACATGAAAATATCTCACTGAATTTATTCTCAAATATACTGTGCTTCTTTGAACCTTAACATATATTCTTTTTTACCCCCATCTGCCAGCATCATTCAAGTTTACCAAGACTGTGCAGAAATTAACCACAGTAGTTCTTGGATCAGTGACCCACTGGTTCTTGGATCACTGGTCTAGTAATTCTTGGACTCAGGAGCTACTGTGGCTTACCTCTGCACAGTCATGGTAAACTTGCATGTGAAACAAATGGGGAAAAGCAGCTCAGAACTTCGGCTTGTTTTTGGTATTTTCTTCACATTACTCCAACAAAGACATCTCACCAACAAGAACAAAAATAACGACCAAAAATGAGTTTGTCTCTTTCTTTCTTCTTTCCAAGATCAGACCTAGTATGACCAACCTCAGCTTCTGAAGGTTCTGCTGACCTGAGGATAAATGAGTAGCTATTAGAATGTCATTTCTTGGCTCTGCCTCCCACCTCAAATTCCATTGGGTGACCCTCACCGTGAACAGAGTTACAGGAATTCCTTCTCCTTTTTAATCTTTTCAATGTACCAGCTTTCCAACCTATTTTGGACATCTTTGATCACTTGGTCTAGGAAGTTCTGTTTTCCCACCCGCCATGTGTAGAGGCTCCCTCTCTTGTGGTTTTATGTGTCTTCTCCCACTTCTAATGCTCTGAGACATAGCCTCTTGCCATGTAGTGCTCAGGCCCCATTGGAGTCTCCACTGGGCTTCAGGAGTCAACCCAAATGGGAAAAGCTCTTTCCCTCTCACTCATGTAATACTTGGGCATGTGGACCTTGGAGTGGGCTGCTCTGTGCTCTCCAAAGCCTAAGGGGCTTTAAGGAGGCAGTGTTTTCCTATCTCCAGTTCCCAGGGCTCTGGCACAAGCCTAGGGGGTGGGGGTAACGTACACTAATGACTGGGAATTAGGCATCCCTTTTACTCGATGCCATTATCCTTTTAGACCAAGCTTTCATGTGGCACCAGACTTCTCATAGGATATATTATTCCCTTGGTGGTTTCTCACTTCTCTGTTAAAAGACATCCCATTAGTTCTGACTGTCCAGCTGTGGCTGAAGCTTGGCGCTAACAGGATTTGTGCTTTAATCTTAAATTCCATCAATAAAATTTGTTTTGTGTGTCATTTCCAGTAATATTCCAAAAGATCTGGCTTATTTGGGGTTTTAGCTCATCCTTTGGGATCATCCTTTAGTATTCTTTCTGACTATGTGCCAATTCTTCTATGTTGTGTAATTTTCCATTTAAGATCTAAAACCATTGAGGAGTTCTCTGCTCAATGACCCCTCAGTATTGAGAGGCAGCCTGGGGGGTAGGGTTGAGGGCTTCAGCTCTGGGGAGATCACAGGCCTAGATGTATGTCCTAGCTTTGCATATGGCTTTGAGCAACTTACTCAATGTCACTAAGCCACAGTTCCCTAAATTATAAAATGGGAATGATACAGTACCTATCTTGCCAGGTTGTTAGAGCATCAAGTAAGAATTATGTAAAATATCTATACATATCGAGAATTTATTCAGCTTTTAATAATCATTATTGTCATTTTTATTATAGTTTCCCCATGCCATTCATTTTTCTGTGTCACTTATATGTGTAGGTCCTGTTTTAGTAAGTTGAAGACTCTGCTGTCATTTGTGACATTTGTAGTCGGCCTCCATGGATTTATCTTCCAGAGTAGACTCTAGACTTGCTAGGAGCTGGACCCAAATCTGAGGATCTAGGCTCTTTGCAGAGCTAATGAAATAACTTCTTATTTACTTCAGACTTAAAGGAATTACTTTTTTTTTCAAAACCAACACAAGGAGACTCTCTGGCCTGGAGGTGCCCTTTATTCACAATAAGTCCTTCCAATGCCAGGTCAGTTGTATAACCCTCTAAGCAAATTTCACTTCTGTTCTTTGGGAATTGATGTGTTCTTTGGGAACCCTCTAGCCTGGAATTGGCTGAAAGTACATTGTATCTAAGGCTCTTTAGACTAAGTGAACCCCAAATTTAATTCAGCCTTAACATATGCTCCACATATGTGTAGCAACAGAAAAGGAGTGGGCCTTATTTTCTGATGTACTCTATGCTTTGATTATATGTTTGGATCGGAGTGGGAGCATCTATATGTGTTGCATGCGTGTAAGATCTTCTATGCCTATGGCTCAATAATACGTGTAATATAGTTGAAACTTAATGGCGCGTTGTGTTACTGGATTACTTTTGAGTATCAGGTTGGAATAATGTAATAATGGGAATAAAAGTATCATCATTAAAAATGGATTTCCTTTAAATAAAGCATCTTCTGAATTTAAGTAGGAGATTAGGGCTCCAAAAGATGAAATGGTCTGTGGTGCTGAGTCTTTGGCATGTCTCTGAATAATAAACCATGGCATGTAGGCTAACTGCTGAGTTTTTATTGTGGGCTTAACTGATAAAGTAAATTGGAGTTGCTGGTTCCGAGAGATAGAGAGCACGGCTTATTATATTTATCAATATAAATGGGAGAAAACCCATAAGACATAGTAAAATTTAAAAAGATTCCTGATCCATCCAGCTTCCCATTCCAAGCTTCCTTGCCCATATACTCCTCAGTCCCCTGCTTCTTTCTGGCCATCCGATGGCCCTCTTCCATTGCCCTGCCTCAGTTTATCACGGGCTGAGCCAGTGGGTCAGGCTCAGGGCTTTGGCTCCCGCCCTACTAGTTGTCTTCCTGTGCTGGTCAGCTGTCTGCCCCATGCCCCCTTTAGAAGGCCTGAGTCCCTCTTCTTTTTCTTGGCAAAAGTAACTTTCACAGAATCAATTTGGGTCTGACCCAGCTATAAAAAATAAATTTCATAGCTGTTCTGTTAATGAACTTCACACCGAATCGTAGTCTCTGATCAAGCACTCGGAAATTGTAGATGGCCTGAGCAATAATAGAGCCTGAGTTTGAAGTTTGACAGACCTAAAGGACGGCCTCTCTTATTGTTTCTTTGGTCAGCCACATGTTCATTCATTTATTCCATGCGTTCTGCAGCATTCAGAGTGTCCATTATGTCATCTAAAAACAAATGCTCACCTTTTCTGAGCACTTACGCTGTGCTAGGCACTGTGCTAAATACTTTATATGCTGTAGTTCATTTATATAACTCCATGAATGAAGCATTATTATTACCTCAATTTTATAGGGAAGGAACTGGAATTCTAAACGGTTAAATAGTTTCCTCCAGGGCCACCAGCTGGTGGATGCCAGATTTGAGATATAATCCGTATTTGAATGGTTCCAACATCCATCCTTCAAACAGGTTACTGAGTAGTTTTAAATTATAAACAATTAAGCTATTCAATTGTCTGGTTCCCTTATTTCTCATTAATTAAACCTAAGACTGTTAGCAAGATAGAATGGAGAAGAAAACATCCTCCTTTCCTAGTACTCTGTTATTTTTTGTGAGCTCAGGAGTGGACGCAGAGATGGGGATGAATGCAGCCAGAAAGATATAAAGAGATATTGTGAAAAAAAAAATCACTGGTTGGTACAGAGAACTTTCTGGAAAGGAGGACTTTTCCCCTCCTACATTCAGAGTGTTTATAGCAATAAAAAAATAATGAGAGTGTGTGCTCAGTATACACTTTTCTAAACTACGACACAGTTTCTCAGACAATGTGTTCCGAGAATGGCATTTGTGTCCTTGACCCCTGCCCCATAGAATAATGCAATGAAGAAGCTGCACCACTGGGAATCCACTCCATGCTTCTCAAGTCAGGGCCAGCTGGCCTTTTCATGCTGGAGTCCTTTTGGTGACTAGGGGAGAACTGTTTCAAACACAGACAGGAGGAGCAAGTAAGGAAGTGGTTCTCCAACTTGAATGAGCATAATCACAAGTGTGGGGGCAGCACAGTAAAATGGGGGCCCGTCCATAGTGATTCTGAAATAGTGCATCTGGAGTGGAGACTGAGAATCTGCATTTTCAGCGGGCACACTGGGGAATAGTGATGCCAGTGGTTTGAAAACCATAGCCTCAGAAAGGCTAATGCTAAGGAACATGTCTAGTCAGAGCATCATTCATGCACCTGAATGCATTTGATTGAGGTGGTGATCCTCAGTGTTGTCCCTGGACAACCGCAGCATCACCAGAGAACTTGGAATTAGAAATGCCAGTGTAGACATACTGAGCCAGGAACTCTGGAGGTGGGTGCCAGCAATCTGCGTTTTGACAAGGGCTTCGGGGGATTCTGAGGCACACCCAAGAGCAAGGCCAGCTGGATTGGAGGAGCAAAGCCCTGTTGTAGAACCCCATGCCATGGGTTCTCAGATGTGGCTACACATTGGGGTGACCTGGGGAGGTGTAGAAACTGGGTCACATTCCCAGAGAGTCTGACTGAGTCAGTCTGGATATGGGGAGAGAACTGAGATTTTTGTCAGTGGTCTCCAGGCTACTCCAATATGCAGCAAAGTTTAAGAACCACTCTCTTCTAGTGTTGATTACCGGAGGTTTTTTTCTCACTCTGTAACGTGAAAACTTCAATGCAAGCGTTGCCTTGGTCCCTAGTCACCAATACTGAAATGCCACCGAATCAAGGAAAGGATAAATGTTATTATGTATAAACAGTGTGTAGTTGACATGTTTGTTTTCCATAATATGCTTTGACACTATCATCTGGGCATGGAAAAGGTAAATAACGTCCTCCAAGCCATTGGGAAAACCAGAGGCAACCTTGAGATGAGAACACAGTGCTCCTGCTTTCACTCCTTTGGTCTCTTGGCCAACCACTGGGCCACACCAACTCTCACATCACTAACTTCCTTACTCCCCTCAGATATATCAGCCCCTGTGCTGGTAAATTCTCATCTTTATGGCCATGGAAGGAATTGGCGAGGTTGCAAGACCCAACCAACAAGACCTGTAGCATCCATCCCCAACCGTATGCGGGCTTGCGTTTGTAGACAAACACTTCAGTGATTGGTGACAATAAAAAATGTAATTTGGGGAAGTGGGTGCCTGCTAAACTGAGGTCATGCAGATTACTAATTCTAGGGACGTTCATCAGAAGGTGCCAGTGATTTGCAAATGGCGCCCCCTGATTCCTTACCCAACTTGCTCAGTATTGCTCCTCCAAGTACAAGTGAGTAGTATTAATGTGCCACCCTGCCTCCACCTTCAATAAAATATATAGCAAATAGAGCATTTAATCAGTGTCACTGAACGTATAGTTCTGTGACTCTAGCATTTCTCAAAGTGCTGCTTCAAGGACATAGAAGGTATTACTCATGGCTGAAGCGAATTGATTCTACCTTTTATAAGCCTGCAGGATACAAACATTTGACAGGAATTGTGTTGATTCTTATCCCTCTCTTCTTCCTGTTACAAGCTCTGTGGTGGTTTTAACGAGGAGCATCACAAATGAGTCGTTGGACCTCAACATTGCTCCAAAGAGGGAAAACTCAAGGCTATTATCTTGTTATAAGACATTACCTCACTGTGGCACCAAAACGTGTGTGATGTCTCTGGTGGGTTAAGCTGGGGAGAGGCAAACTGACATCCTGGCAGGGCTGCTCCATCTCAATTGACTCATGTATAAATTATTTGCTTGTCTTCCACTTCAGTGATTATGTAATTTTCTCTCATGTTAGCTGCAATTTTTCAGCCTACTGTGAGAAATTGTGCCTGGTAGCCTATTCATCCCATCAAAGGTCAGTTATACTGATTAAAGCTATTTTTTTTTTAACATAGAGGCAGCCACGTGCTGGAAAGGCAGAAATGATGATGTATAGCATTCTTCATTAGCTTCTACTGTTTAATTAGATATATCAGAAAGCTTGAGGGCCTTTAATCGTGTCCCAGACCTTTCAGTTGAAATAACTCCTTCAACATCTAAGGGTAGAGGTTGTAAATAATGAAAGTAGTTTTGTTTGTTTGTTTTTCCCTCTGTCCCCTATCCTTAGACGATTCTGAGAATTTCTTCCCTCCTCCCATCTTCTTCTCCTTCTCGCTCCTCCTCCCCAGAGGCTGCTTCTGATTGGGAGTGTTTCTGGAGACAGCTTGTTAATGTGAAGTGTTTTTAATGTAAAAGCAATCTAGATTTAAAGGTATCTCTAAGTAGCAAAAAGAGTATTTTAGACTGAATTGTGAAAGTAAATCAAATTAAGGCATTTATCGTCACAGGTTGTACAATGACCTTGCGAGATTTGAAGTTGATGAGATTGGTCGCAGGATTAAAGGAATCAATCTAGAAAATTATGGATCGTTTTGTAAGTGTAAGCTTCTGTTTTGTTTAACGAATATTACCTAGAAACACAATAGCGAAAGCACACTGAAAGCAGTTGCTTACCTATTTATACTTCACCTGATCATTGATTTTGTCAAAATATTCTCTATTTCATGGTTGAACAAACTTAGGTAAAGATGTGTTTTGAAACAGTGATTTCTAAGTTACGGTTTTATTCGGGACTGCTTTATTCCTTGAGGAATGTAATGTGAAGACTGACTCGTTAGCTTTGCTTTTGTAGATGCATTTCTCATGATGTCATTCCATCAAAAATCAGCATTCCTCTTGACATGACAAGTGTGTTTGCTGGAATTAGTGTACTGTATCACTGATTAATTATACAGATATATTTTGGGTTCTTACTGTCAGATAAACTATACATTTTGAGCATTATTTGCATGTTAAGTGATGGTTTTATTTTTGTCGAATTTGGGGCAAGTATTAAAAGATCTTATTCCATTTCTCCACTATTTACCTGTGCATGGACATGCTAAACTGACTTTCAGTCTTTAGTATTTGTGTATTTGCTAGTCATTTTTTGGGTAACTACCAAAGCAACTGGGTCACCTGATATACTGCTGCTGCATCATCAGGCTTACTGCCCATGTTTGGTTAATAAAATCCGGTTCACCCTGAAGTCATTTCAGTTTTTATTTAAATGCCCTAATACTAAACAATTGAACTGTAGTTTTGAGTCTTCCATCACTTAAAGATGACCAATTTAAACTATCTGTAATAGGTAGCAAATCCCAGTGGAAAAAGGAAAGTCAGAATGATTTCCTCATCCACTTACTCAGTCTCTGTTCCTTCATAGGTGATGGTAATAGTGGATGAGTCCTTCAGTAGGTATTACTCAAAACCTCAGCTGCTGAGATTATGTTTGCATAAACATTGAATTAGGAAGAGCAAGCTGGTACTCCATTAGATAAAAATCACAAGTGTGGCATTAGCAAGTTTATAATTTAATGAAAAGCTTAACGAGGCTTGGCCTTGATTCCTTTAAGTCAAGTCCTGGAGAACCTCCTTGTAAGTGCCTCTCCGTAAATATAAGACTGTCCCAGGCAGAAGTGTTCTCTGTGTGTCTGATTCCTCACAGCCCTCTGAGGGGAATGGGTGATGGTGCAGGCCTGATGGAAAATGCTGAGAATATAAAAATGACCAAGATACAGTGTCTGTCCTCAAGGAGCTCACGGTCCAGTGGAGGCAACTGACGTGTGAACTCAGAGTTAAAGTACAGTAGGGCAAATGCTTTAATGGAGGCGTGTGTGCTTGTAAAGCTTAATAGAAGGGAATGACAACACTGCCTGGAATAGGAGGCCCCTTCCCTAAAGAGGTGCCATGTGCAGAGATCTGAAAAACCTTGATGAGCCTTAGACAAACTCCAAGGGGGGGGCTCCAGATATTGGGGCTGGTCCTCGAAAGGTCCACCGACCATCCCCACCCCCTACCTCTACCCCACCAAATATCTCTGCCACTTGCTGATTGATACACTAAATTCAGGACCTAGAGCTTCAGCCTTCTAATATAAGATTTTAATTCCTGTTAACAACGTACTTTGGATGATGCTAACATCAGGTTGTCATCTGTCATTTACATCCAGTGTGGATGAGCTTCAGGTTGTCTGTTTTTCTTCTGAGCATGTTTCATAGCTTAAAGAAATCAGTGCAACAGTGTAGGGAGCCCTGGAGGAGGACAGAGAAAGGGGTTCAGAAAGATGGTTGTTGGAATCAGTATCAGAAGAGTCTTGGGTGGTCTGAAAGTCTGAAAATAACTCTCTTCCCTAAGGATGGCCTCACTCTGCCTCTATTTCCTCCTCCTCATTCAACTTCCTTGCCCACTCTTGTCTCCCCTTTGCTCCTCCTCTTCCTCAAATCTAATGTATAATTCTTTCCCTGAAATAAAGTGAACTTCCATGCCATTTACAAGAGTTTTTTTTTTAAAAAAAAAACTGCTTCAGCTTGACTTATCTAGAACTTCCCACTCACTATAATCTTTACATATTAGTAGTTTCTAACATGTTTTCATCAAGGTGATATGAAGGAGTCTTAAGATGTTCAACAGTGGAGAAGCCAGATGAAGCCAGTGGGGGTTTGAAGTAAGGAGTGTGGCCACTAGGACTGAGGACCAGATAGCCCAACATGCCCAGCCTCCTTCATTTCCTTATGTAGACGTCTCTGACATCCCACTCTTGGTGGTAGCTCATATCTATTAAAAACAAACAAGCAGTGATGTTCCTATTTCGCTCACATAGAGAAACACTGAAAAGGAAGAGGTTCTTGGTTGACTGAAAAAGAACCTTTTCAAAGACTGTCATGAGTATGAATCAAGGCAAGAGCTTTGACACCCAGATCTTTCCATCAACAGGATAGGCTGGAGGTACTCGGATGATGGCCAGAAATACACTTAGAAAGGATGCATCCTACAGTAAGTTGAACATTGCCCCTATTAATTATGATTAATTAATTATCCATATGATTCCAAGGTCTTTTTCATTTTAAGACCGCTTGAGTGAGGACGCCTGGGTGGCTCAATGGCTGAGCATCTGCCTTTGGCTCAGGGCATGACCCTCGGGTCCTGGAATCGAGTCCCACATCAGGCTTCCTGCGTGGAGCCTGCTTCTCCCTCTGCTTGTGTCTCTGCCTCTTTCTGTGTGTCTCTCATGAATAAAAAAAGACTGAGTGTATAAAATATCATTACTGGATCAGATGAACAGTGACCCCATGGCCTGGCCCATCAGGAAGGAAGACCCAATGTGCTTTCTGTGAAGGGTATTTGTTGAGCATGATAGGTTATGTTATAGTCGTACAGTCTATATTTAGTTCTATGTTCTATATTCTATTTTTGTTCTATGTTCTGTAAGATTAGTTCTAGCCATGTACTATATTGAGGTTGCAAGAGGATAACCTTTATGAGAAAATATAAAATATCTAATATATTTACTTCCGGTTCCTTATATACCAAATAAGCATGGTAATACAGCTTGCTTCATAAGGTTTTGCAGGGACTAGATCTGTTACTTCACATAAATCACTTAGAGAGCGGTGTCTGGAACATAGGAAGCACTAACTAAGATGCTATTAGTAATACTGTTGCTATTTTTCTATTTTTCAGTCTACATAAGCTGCCCTCCTTCTCACAGGTAGGGGGACATAGTGGTGGTTCTACAGACCAGGCAACAGGTGGAGGACTTTGCTCGAGTCCAAGTGACAATTTTTGTGCCCCATTATACTTTATCCCAAAAGGGCACAATATAAAGGAAAAAACAAAAACAAAAACAAAAAACCAAACAAAACAAAATACAGTCTCCTTTTCCATTCCTCATTCTTTTAGATGAGATCGGGCGCGTTCAAGGTGGTATGGCTATAGACTCCATCCCTCATTCTTTTAAACTACTGAGTGTTGATAGGCTTTCATAAATATATAAACCTTCTAGAATGTGTTCCTGACTAGATGGGGCTTTGGTAATTATAACCCTCTCCTTTGCTCTCAACTGTAGGTAGACTTCTGGTTATGAAACAAAGCAGATCCCTCAACACTTGAGCTTCAATTAAATTTTGGTCAAGGATTTCAGTATAAATAAAGTAATAACCATGAGCCAAATTGTTTTGTCATGTATTCTGTTTTCCTAAGGCGTACCCTGAGATTGCAGCGGGCTGGTGTGTGTACTGTGATGTTCTCGCCAACCGCATTAAGACCACTAATTAATAGTGAAATGACTATCGCTAGGAGCCAAGCTCAAGAAATTCCAACTCCTTTCATCTGTAATATTCAAGCTAGATCTCACATTCGTTATATTGGTCAGCCGTTGGCCTCAGATTCTTTCCCCTTTATTTTTTTTTTTGCCCTCTGCCCCATTGTTCTGTTGGCCAGAAATACAAATGGAACCTATTTTCCAAATGATTGTTTATATCCAGTTTTGATTTGGACGGCCAAATGGCCTCTCTGCATGGTCCACAGCGCTCTTGTCTTGCTCGTCCACAGCTGTACAGTCCTCTTGGCACGTTGAATAGTGTGGTGAAGCGTGCTGTCCCGTAGCTGTCCGTGGCAGGCCGCATTTGCCTCGTTAGGCAATGCAAGGGCCTGCCGCACCGCTTTGTAATTTGTGTCACTTGAAACCAAGTGGGAAGACTTTCAGAGAATTTTCAGAGAAAAATATAAAACAAACTCTTTGAAAATGCGAGCACATAATACATGCTTAGCAGATAGCATTGTCACTGGTGATTTGTGTGTAATTATTACTCAGCTTTAGGTGGTACTTAAGCCCTTTGTCCAGGATGAGAAGATTCATTTGTATACATCATCATTATCCCTCCTGACGTGTGCTTTGGTGACACTAATCTGTGTTTTATTTCCTGCAGCAGTAATGATGGGGTTGTCTTCTGTGGCTTTATTATGTTGTCATGTTTTTTTCAGTGATCGCCCTCACAGTACAAAAGAAATCTCTCATGTGGGGATAAACTCCAAAATAGCTGACATTTAACAGTCATGCTGGCAAGCATCTCGTTTTCTTCCACTTCATTCTTTTTCCTTGTCAAGCTGAGTCCTGGGGAATTGTCATCGACAGCGGTCAGACGGATAGTTGTTTGTAATTTTATGTCGGATCACATTTCTGAGGTGGAGCATGTTTCTAAAGGCCTAGAGAGCTTGGCCCCAGGGTGGGCTGGGTGGGACACCCATTTGAGCCTGCAGAGGACAAGCTGATTGGCAGGAAGCTTGGAAACCAGACTGCGTCACCAGGGTGGCTGATATGCAGGGACTCCCATAGTCCCAGTTGTCAGTGGCCTTCGTAGGTCCCAGGGGTACACTTCTGGATGCGGCGGTGGTGGCAGAGGAACAAATGCACCAGGGCCTGCTTTGAGGACAGCAGGGATTAGCTTAGCAGTCGAGATCTCACGATCCAATTTTAAAGCTACAAAATTTTTTTTTCTTAAGCATGTCGTATCACTTTTTTTTTTTTTTTTTTTGCATTTCGCAGTAACAGCAAACTATGGGGGCATGGCTTCTGTAAGCAGAATATTCAAGAAGATGATGCTAGTGACACTTCTCTGTACTTCAGCTCACTAGCCCCTGGGAACAGCCTCATACACAAAAATACATTTTTTGTATTGCTTATTAATTTGTTGGATGTTTGTTGGATGTTGGATGTTTCACTAAAGCCAGTCACCGGGGCCGAATCAATCTGTGTAACCACTACGCATGGCCTAGGCTTCCCTTAAGGCATGTGACACGTTACCCTACAGTCGTGTGTTTTTGTTCTGTCTCCTTCACATAAATGTGAGTTCCTGGAAGGCAAGGGCCTTGCCTCGCATCTCTTTGGTTCCCCAGCGTAGGCCCAATGCCCTCGCACAGAACGGTGCTGGTGGCCTTTGGAGACTGGAATTGGACCGCATATTAAATTAAACACTGCATCTATTTGCTGAAAGATTTAAGCATGTGTCTAGCCACCCGTGTTAGGTTGCACAGCCATACTCTGAAACAAGCATCGGGGAAAGAAGAGGGTGTTGACCCTGGGGCACAGGAAAGGGAAACTGGGAGAGGAAGAGTGCAGGCGGACTCCCAGCCCCCAGTCCCCAGCAGATAGCACGGCCACTGGGGATCTGGATGTAATCACCCTTGTGCGGGGCGGTGGGGTTTGCTCCAGGGCCTCCTGTGACCAGAGGGAAATGGGACTGTTGACACCCACCGTTGTGCAGCAGGAAGCTTCCCCCAGGCCAGCTAGGTTGCCAGCACGTCTCAAATCTCCTTGTTGACCGTTATGCCTGGACACTTAATGTGAAGTAAAGCTCACCCTAAGTAAATCTAAATCACCAGCAAGTGTCTCTGCAAGTCCACCAAGCCCCTCTCTCAAAACAGAAGGCGGCGGTCACGGAGAGGGGCGAAAGCGTGGAGACCCAGTTTAATGCTCTTCTTGTTCGTGATGTGTCAGGCACTGGGCGAAGTGCCACACAAATATTAACTCGTTTATTTTTCTTCACAAGCCTTGGGTTAGGCACCGTGATTACCCTCATTTTATAGGGAAAGAAACTGAGGCAGAGGGACATAAAGCAACCTGTCAAGGTCACTGGATCATCAGCATGTGGTGGAGCCAGGACTCGCCCCCCCAGGCCGTGCAGCTGTAGATCCTGCTCTCCCTGCCCTGCTCCATGACCTTGCCTCACTCTCGGCCAGTTGGGTAATGAAACCCAAAGACTTGAGGAGGCTGAGGTTTGAACCTTCTGGTTCTGGGATCCCTTCAAAACTCAGCTTGTAAACATCAATAGCGTTTCATATTGATGCCTTAAAGCTCCTGTTTCCATGAAAAACAGACTTCCTGAGCCTTGCTGCGTGCTACGCTCCAAAGGAAAAGCCAAGATACAGAGGACACACCTCTCCTTCAGAGGGACACCTGG
The DNA here is from genome assembly GCF_018345385.1 of Vulpes lagopus. Taxonomy (NCBI): domain Eukaryota; kingdom Metazoa; phylum Chordata; class Mammalia; order Carnivora; family Canidae; genus Vulpes; species Vulpes lagopus. Next base: position 60,408,996 of record NC_054828.1, read on the forward strand.
TGGCTCCGTGGGTTCAGCATCATCAGACCCTTGGTTTGGCTCAGGTCATGATCTCCCAGTGATGAGATCAAGCCCCTGGTGGGCTCAGCACCCCCTCTGCTTCACATACTCTCTCCCTCTCCCCCACCCCCCGGCCCTTCTCCCTGTTTGCACTCTCTCTCTAAAAGAAAATTTTTGAAAAAAGCTATTATTTGAGTGGAGAGATGGTACATGACAGAGTCAGTTGGGTGACAGGTGAGGCCCAACCCCCAGTGTGGCGGGGCTCAAAGAGATGGCCTGTAGCTGAGGAGAGGAGACAGGAGGCTGGAACAAGGGATTAGTAAAGGCTTGGGGGTGAGGCTGTGGGGCGTCTCGTTTTCTGTGCAAAGAAAAGACAGAGAGATGCAGAAACAGAGCAGAAGGCACAGAGGAGGTACAGAGGAGGGTGCACCCGGCCCGGCTAGAGGCCCTGGCACGCGTGGCCTTGGGGGACAGATGAGATCGCAGGTGCTGGAGCTGCAGACAGCAGGGAGACGCTGCAGATATTGCGAGGTAGCGAGATGGCTTGTGCGTCAGGAAAAGATGTCTGGAGCCAAGCTTCCGATGCGGCAAAGGTGGGATCTATCCCGTGGTGTCGAGCAGGAGGCGAGGGGGGCGGGGGGCAACGGGAAAGAAGGGAAGGAAAGCCAGTGACGGACGGGGGTCCTGGGAGACAGAGGCAGGACAGGCTGGGTCCCTCACCAGGTCGGAGGGAAGTGGGGCTGAAGCCCTTAGAGCTGGCATGCGGCCTCCTGTTGGTCGGGGTGGTCATCTGGGGGCATTTAGAGGCTCCAAATGGTCACTGATTTATGCTTTCTAGGGGGTTCCTGAGGGACTCAGTGGTTGAGCGTGATCCTGGGGTCCTGAGATCGAGTTCCGCATGGGGCTCCCTCCAGGGAGTCTGCTTCTCCCTCTGCCTCTCTCTGTGTGTCTGTCTCATGAATAAATAAATAAAATCTTAAAAAAAAAAAAAAAGAATTATCCTTTCTATCAGGCATCCAGAGTCATGGCACCTGACAGAGGCTCCCCGGCCTACTTTTGGGGGACAAGAAAGGATGCTCACTAGCAGGATGGGGAGCCCACATCGAAACAAGTGAGCAAATGAAGGATGCGCAAAACGTTGACAGTGCGCAGTCTCCACTGTGTATGCAGTTGTATCACAAATTAATTTCCCGATATTTCTTTGTTTTCAGAAATGTTTCTTAGGTTTTGTTTTTCCAAACTAACTCAGTTTTGCAAGTACATATTAGTTTTTGCAGGTTTCATGACTTTTCTGTTATTCCGATAATGAAATATATGGGAACATTTTATTTTCTTCCTTGGTTTGTTTGGGGAAAAACAATGGAGAGGATTGTATGCCTCAGTGAGGCTGTTTCATTTCATGGAATCTTTTTGGGGATTTAACAACAAGGGAAAAAAAAATGCGTGTAAAGCATTAGTAAAGTTCCTGGCACATAAAAGGGCTCAGGTTTATTTGATGATTTGTAAGAGAGCTCACATGATTAAGGGCCAGGCTCTGAGGGCAGAAAGGCTTCATTTCAAACCGCAGGGCTGTCACTTGTTGGTCTGTGGCTCGAGACAGGTTCTCCGTTCACGCTGCTAATCTCAGTTCTTCATCTGTCATATGATGGTGAGACGATGAGACTTAGCTCAAAACAGAGAGGATTAAATGGGATGGTACCCAGCCACCCAGCCCCACCACCATGGTTGGGGCTCTCGTAGCTCGCTCAATATCTACAGTATAAATTAAGATAAGAACTGGTGGTGGGCCCCCCCTTAGCCTCGGCTGGGTTAGGGGGAACGGGGAGATTGGTGCTTTGGGATCTGGGGACATTCTTGTGAACTGGCGTTCCTGGGTTGAGGGGGATGTGTCACAAATTGGTATTTCTTCTTGACCATCCCCCAGCAAGCAGTCCTGAATCCCCTCAAGACAATGCTTACCAAAAGGGGTACTTAGGACATCAAGTGTTATTATACGATACAAGTCTTTGGACTAGTCCTCATCTGAAACCATGGACCTGTTTTCAAGAGACAGGTTTACTGTTCCTCCTAATGAGTTAATTCTTATTTATGCAAAACACTGTGTCCTAGCCAGAACTTTCTAGAGACTCTCACCGAAGGCAAGGATTGAAATACTTTATTTGGGATATACAAATCCAGGCCCGTGAGATGAAGAAAAAGGGAAGGAAGTCACCAAAAGACAAGGGGGTATCTCAAGCCGTTGCACTCCTAGAAACAGAAAGCAGAATGGTGGTTGCAGGGGTGAGAGGCGGAGGGTGAGGGGGGCAATGGAGAGTTGTTCAGTGGGTACAGTGTTTCAGATGAAAGGTGATAACGTTCTAGAGATCTCTTGGAGGAGGATGTGAATATATCTAACATTGCTGGACTGAACATGAAACTATGGTTAAGGTGGTCAGTTTTCTATCGTGGGTTTTCTACCCCAATGTTTAAAGAGCAAACTCATGTGACAGCCAACTAGATAAAAGTGTGTTAAATAAAGGCTGCCTGTGTTGTTACTTTTCTTTATTTTCATAGTTGTGTATTATCAGAGGTCCTGTGGGAGGAAGGCCTGATGTGTGTGGTGACTGTAGGAATGTCTTATATCCTGTCTTTCTTTATTGAGTGTTAGGTAATTCCTTCTGGAGAAAAATTAAAAACTGAAGTTTTCATTCCCACCTTGTCCTTTTGCCTCATTAGGAAATTTATAATGTAAAAAACAAAACAAAACAAAACAAAAAAACAGTAGAATAAAGGTTCTACTAAATCTACGAAACCTTCAGAGTGAAGGTTTAGATGATTCATTAAAACCTTCCCCCAAAAAGGTCAGAATGAGGTACCCCAACTCCAGGAGATGGGCTTCCCAAAGTGTGGAATGTAGAGGTGTTTTTAGGGGCATTTGGGCTTTTCACCCTCTACTACTTTCTTTCTTTTTTAAAAGATTTATTTATTTATTTGAGAGAGACTGCGCATGCATGCAAGTGGGGGAGGGGCAGAGGGAGAAGGAGAGCATCTGAAGTAGACTCCGTGCTAAGCATGGAGCCTGACGTGAGGCTCAATCTCAAGACCCTAAGATCATGACCTGAGCCGAAATCAAGGGTCAGTGACTTAACCAACTGACCCACCCATGCATCGCTCCACCTTCCTCTACTTTCTGTCTTCCTTTTCCCCTTACCCCTCTATGAAGATGGGGCCTCAGGCAGATAGTGGTTTGAGAATCAAGAGACTCCCATGTTAGTCTTACTTCTTCTGGAATGATGATATGATAATAATAATATAAGGACCCTGGTTTAGGAAGAATTGTGCTCTTAGACCCTGTGAGACCCTAGCCTGGGTGGGCAGGGTAGGGCCAGCTGTCTGTCCTTGCTAAGAGTACTGAGGGCCAGTAGAAGCTGCAGAGAAATGATCTTACATCTCTTCATTAATAAAATGAAGGAATCAATCCACTCGTAGTCTCTGTGTGCGTGAGTGTACATGTACGGTTGCTCCATCCCCATCTGTAATCCCCAAGATACCCTATAATGTGATAACGCAGCCTGGGGAGAGAAGCAGGCATGTAATCTTATGAACTCAGAAATATATGGGTTCTGTTCCCATTTTTGATCTTAGAGACTAGAAATCGATCCTTTGCATATGTTCAGTTTTACATTAACATTTGTGTTGCAGACCCTTTGAAATTATTCCTGGCCAGGTTATTCTTGAACGAATACCAGAGATATCCTTCTATCAGTCTGTTCTGTTGCTTTGTGGATTTGGTTTTTGTTTCTGTTTTTTTTTTTTGTCAAAACTCTTCTCAAAAATCACAACAGATCATAATTATTTACCAGCATGTTGTCACGTAAACCCTAAGGGCTAGTAAGAATCAGAGTGAGAGGAAACGCGTTTATGGTAGTTGAGTTTGATGATTCAGAGAGCTAAGCATCGTAGAGGGGAAGAATAAATGAACCGTGCTTATCCAAAGAAACGTTACTATTTAAGCATGCCATTTAAGTGCAAGTTGAATGCATTGCTTGGTCCAAAGTGTGTTTTCTCACTAACCAAAAAAGGAAAATAAAAAAAGAAAAGTGTTTTCTCTAGTGTTCTAAATCAGGTTCATGTATAAGCATTCTAGTAATTTCATAGAACTTTCTTAGATGCCATCGATCACTCAAGCACTTTCAACAAACATTCACTGACTACCTACTATGGGCTGGCTTATGGATTCCCGGAGGAAACCACTATCTACCTTCAGGGAGCATGCAAGCTAGTTGATGAATTAGGTGGCAATAAATAGTAAATATACATAATAAATGCTCTGGGAGCGTCATGCAGAGCGTGATTAATTCTGCCCGAAGAGGTGGAAAAGACTTTGCAGAGGAGGAATCTTTGATCCATGACTGGAAGAGAGGTAGGTGTATTGGTTAACGTTACTAATGCTAGCTGCTCCGACATACCAACTCCCACATCTCGCTCGTGTCTCAGGCCAGCAGCCGTGATGGAAGGGGGCTCTGCTCTGCAGGGTGATTTGGGGGCCACAGATCATTCCCACTTGCTGCTTTCCTTTCTTCCAGAACCTTGGAATAAGAGGTCTGCAGGTGGGAGTTATGGGCCAGACCAAGAAGTCACCCCCATGACTTCCATTCACATTCCCTTCTCTGGGACTCAGCCGTGTATGGCTGCATCTAACTGCAAAGAAGGTGGAAATGTACTTCAGGGATTAGTGAGTAGTAGTGATTTTGCTACTGTGAGGGTTTTGTTTTGTTTACGATTTTTTAGAAGGGAAGAAAAGAGCACGAGAAACACATAGTGACATGAAAGAGGAGGGAATATTCTATTTTGGCTTGGAGTGCGCAGCATGGTAGGCTGACTGGGCTCAGTGAGAAATAATACGAGAAAGTTAATTCAGGGCCAGATTATAAAAGATCATTAATCATTTAGTGAGAGGTTTCCACTAGTTTTAAAGTTCTCCATTTTTGTCTTAACGTAAGCAAATATTAATTGACTGATTTGCTAGGCTGAAATTTATTTTTGAAATAGATGCTTACATGTACTACATCAGATCTGAGGCATTATATTTTGATATTGTATTTTTTAATTGAAGTTTTGTTTTTCAATTATTTTTTTTTAATTTTTATTTATTTATTATAGTCACAGAGAGAGAGAGAGAGAGAGGCAGAGACATAGGCAGAGGGAGAAGCAGGCTCCATGCACCGGGAGCCCGACGTGGGATTCGATCCTGGGTCTCCAGGATCGCGCCCTGGGCCAAAGGCAGGCGCTAAACCGCTGCGCCACCCAGGGATCCCGAGTTTTTCAATTATTATACTCTTTTAGGTAAGGGCCACATTTATACTTCATATATTTCCCCATGGTTTCCCAAGACCACTGAGGTACAAAGCTACCTTTGATTAGCTTTAATTAGTTTTGATTAGTTTAATTGATTAGCTTATTGCTTAGTAACAGGCTTACAGAAATGACTTTTATTTAAAAAGGTAGAAAAAAACAATGTCACTAACCCATGGTCCTACAAATAATTCAGGAGTTCATACTTTCTAGCAACTAAGGGGCCTCAGTGTTGTATCATTAAATCACATATGTTAATCATCCATATGTATAAGGCTTCGGACGTGATAGTTAGGACTAGTCCTCGTGGTCTAGGCATTTAAGTCTTCACATGAAAAAAAATGTGATTGTCCTTGGAACATAATCTTTATGACATTTTGGGGAGTCCTCTAATCCTATATGAGAAGAGGTTTGGTTTAATTTACTGTAAAACTCAATGTCCAATTTTGTTTTAAACCAAAACACATTCCAGATAGACTTGTGCATTTGGTCTCCCTGAAAATCATGGAGCAGGGAACTCTCAGATGAAGGACTATGCAGGTATTTGGGGTTTTTTTGTTTTTGTTTTTTTTTAAATTATTTATTTATGTATTCATGAGAGACACAGAGAGGTAAAGACACAGGCAGAGGGAGAAGCAGGCTCCATGCAGGGAGCCCAATGTGGGACTCGACCCCAGACTCCAGGATCACGCCCTGAGCTGAAGGCAGACTGCTGAGCCACCCAGGCGTCCCTATGCAGGTATTTGTTAAAAATATTCTGCACTCCAACCAGTTCACTTTGTTCATTCTGTTCCACGGTCCTTAGAATCAAAGTCTCGATTGTCTCTTAAACTGAAGCTGCTAACCATTATAAACCCCAATATCAGCCTTTGTTATGGTTTTTCATATGGATAAATATTTCTTCTATATTCAGATATTTCCACTAATATTCATTAGCGATTTGTTGAAAAATTGAGGTCCTACCCGTGAGAATGATCATCTAGCATTTTCTCTCTGTGTGCCTGTTGCATTGGTCCCTTGGATTTGTGACATGCTTATGTAGGTGGTGGTGACTCATTATGGCTCTGTGCTTTGCTTTTATTTGAAATTGCAGCAGGGTCATTTAAGTCACTTTAGATTTCACTTCCCACCATGGGATCATGATGTAGACTTTCAACCGGTGACACATGTTGTCAGCACTTTTTAGATTATATGTGAAACTTAAAAGTAAATTGGCCAGGTCTGTAAGTGAGGTAAATTTGGTATGAAATCTAAATCTATTCACGTTAACTAAACAAACTGGGAGTTGTTTCTCATTGGGGTTAATGAAAGGACCACTCTTAAGCCATATACTTATATAATTCAATATTTGTGTGTGTGTGTGTGTGTGGAGCATCTGCCAAAGAGCCGGTCATGAATACTAAGACTAGCTCCTAACTCCTGCTCCTGTGGGGAGAGAAGACCTCTGGGAGGGATTGACTTTTGAGCCAGGTTAGAATTAAAGTGCATTAAACCGAACATTGAGACACTGCCCCATGGGCTCCACCCTGTTCTTAGGGAAGATAATCCTGCATATTCCTTTACCTTTGATTTCTGAAGTGTGTGGACTAGGTTGGGGGTTTGGATGGGTACAGGATGCAGAACATGGAGGGAGAGGATAGTTTTCCAGTTACGTAGTTTACGTTTTCTTTTTTTTTTTTTAATTTTTTATTTATTTATGATAGTCACACAGAGAGAGAGAGAGAGAGAGAGAGAGGCAGAGACACAGGCAGAGGGAGAAGCAGGCTCCATGCACCGGGAGCCCGACGTGGGATTCGATCCCGGGTCTCCAGGATCGCGCCCTGGGCCAAAGGCAGGTGCTAAACCGCTGCGCCACCCAGGGATCCCTAGTTTACGTTTTCTGTTCATATTCTGTTCATATGCCCTAGTTTTCTTAATCTTTCATTTTCCAGTTCTCCTTCTTGTCTCCTTTACTGCTAGAGCTGATAGAGGTAAAACTGTTCCACGAGGCAATGCGAAGTGCTGTTGGGGGCAACCATTCCAATGTTCCTACCTTGAAGTCGAATGATAAGAATTCTGGAGGTTTCCACAAGCCGCATCTATAATTCTTCCTCAATTTCTCACCTAGATGGCATTTCTATTTTAACTTAAAACCTTTTTTTAATTAATGGTATCCCCCCCCCAAAAGCAGACTACTGTAATAAATATCTGAAGATGAAAGAGAATAAAGTTACAGAACCTTAGAATATTTTAGTCTTTGTTGGTTTAAATCAATCTTCCGATTACTTTAGATGAATTACAAGTTCATTGCCTATGCTCTTTTAATGATCACATGTAAAGAATTTATTTTAAATTCTCTTTGATATCTGTAGTTAGGTGACTTAACCCCTATTTCACAAGTCTTTTGCTTATTTTATGAACCTCTATCGCTGTTAGTATGTATCATTTAAGACTGATTTTAGGATTGTAGCCCCTTTACCATCGGTAGGTATCTGGGCACTCGGATCTGATTTAACAGACTTATTTAAAGGTGTTATTCAGAAGCAGCCATCTGTCCTTAGAGTTGGACAAGGGGTGTCAGACCCAGGTTGGCCCAGTCGAGTCTGGGTTGACTGGACAATGAGCCAGCTAGGACAGTCTTCTTCTCCCAGGAGGTGAGGTTATACCTAAGCTCACTTTTCTGCAGAACCTGTGGCTTCCTCCCCTCGGTGAGTGGACTGTAGTATCCAGACGCTTGGCTTTCTCGGATTGTTCATACAGACAGCTAAGCACCCTACAGTGTGGCTGCCCAGCACTGGGCGTTCATGGGGCTCCTTCACATTCTTGCCTTACGACATGAAGACACACAGAGGAGCAGGATTCCTCCACCGGAACTCGGGCTCACAGCGGGGCCAATAGCAGCACCCTGCCCCATAATAAATAGTTTAATCTTAGCTAGTGGGCTTAGCCTGTCATCACCATCATTTCCATAACTCAGATGAGGGTAGTTTAATTTATCATAATACTATTTGGCCCATAAGTGGATTGTAATGATTTATTGTTCTGCTAGCCATAGTCTGCAGCAGGCAGGGACAGCACATTCCTGGAAACCTTCCCATCTCAAAAAGATCTCTTTCCCATAGACTACCAATTAGAAATCCATTCAGATTAACAAATACCCTTAAAATGTCAATACTTGCTGAGGATGTTAATCCAATCAGCCCTTTACACCTTAGTAAGATACTACTTTGATGAGATAATCATATTCTTTTTCTTTTAGCCATGGTAGTGTAGGCATATCGGTAACTTGGGTGTCCTGTGGTGTTCCAGGGAAAACTCAGACCTGCAGGGTTTCAAATTGAGGAGTCACAAGAGGGCCCTGAGGACCAGAGGTGGAGAAGGGCGTGTGGCTACTGAGTGCCTGAGCGGGAGTTCCCCTGCCCTCCTTGTGGCATGGACAGTTACCCCAGTTCTGTAGAAATACGCTTCTCAAACGTCAGTGTATGCTTGATTCATACAGGGATCTTAATAAATTCCAGATTCTGATTCTACAGATCCCAGGTGAAGCCCAAGAGTCTTCATCCCCTAGCAGGCTTCCAGGCCATGCAGCTGCTGCTGATCTGAGAACCACATTTTGAGTGGCAAGGCTACAGAATACCCAATGTGTCCATGGCAGTGATGCAAATCAGTGACTTTGGGGATGTTTGTCCATTTTTAAATTTCCTTCTAGCTCTTCTTACTGACATTCCTTTCTCTTCTAAGCTAAGCTCTACCTTTCAACAGCGTTATTTCTTAAGCAAGAAGATTGCCGATGTTCCCTGTCCCTTTTAGCTTTGTTTTGAATTTGGCACACACGACAGCCAGCAGATCCTGCCAACGTGGGATTGGTCTTTTCTTTCTGGCCCTGGTCTGTTTATTTTGTGAGATAGTCCAAGCTCACACATTTGAGAATTAACTTCAAGTGAATAAATTTACCCTTCTTAAATTTTAAGCATTCAGTTTAGTCGATGGCAGCAGAGTAGCAGGTGTCTCTGGCTGGGTGTGTTGGGTGATGGAGCCCAGGATCACAGTGGCCTGGCTCTGCTGCTTCTGACCCTGCTGCCCGCACTGTGATTGCTGAACATCCCTCCTCTTGGACTTCTGGGATGGGAGGCCTCTGTGTGTCCTGCTCCTAACTGGCCCTGCCCAGGGCGTTTTATTATCTCTTCCTCCTTCTTTGGACATTTTCAACCCTTCTTACAGTTTGAGATGTCCCCGTACCTCCGCAGGGCAAGTCTTCCTCCTTTTTCAGATACGTTCAAAGGTGACATCTGCTTGCTGGGTGCAGTTAGGTTTTAGTCCTTTCTCTCTACTCCATAAGGACTTGCAGAATTACTTCTATTACAGCACTTACCATCTCTTACAATGCGCTTTATTTATGTGTTCGTCTCGGCAACATGAGCTTCTTAAGAAGAAAAATACCATCTTGTCCATTTTTATTTCTGCAATTCCTAGCAAACTACCTGGGACCTCCTGGGCACAAAATAAACGTCAAATGAATGCATTTATTGATCAGCCTGTTTTTCCTTCCCATTCACTCTGTGTGATTCCTCACTTATCATTTACCCCCACATATCTTGCCTTCCCAAGGCTTTGATTTATCTACAGTCTTGGCCAAACCGGGGAGGTCTTCTGTTCTCTATATAAATCATTTGTGAGTCATTTGTATATTTTCTGCTGGGCTTTACTGACTCTGTCTGAATGCTGATTCTGGAAAACTGCAATCGTTTTTACAGACTAGCATATATATGTTCTGGTCAGACTTCCTGTAGAGGTAATTTGGTAGCTTTGCCACCTGGGAGCAATAGAAGCTTTTGATGTTCTTCACTATCTGTGCTCCTTGTGTGATGGAGCGATCCTTTCAGATACAGCTGTCAGGCGATGCATGAAATGCATTGTCCCTGACATTCAGGTGGTCCCTGCAATGCAGCACTTCCTACTTTGCCTCTTATAGGACCAAAATGACTTTGTTAGAACTGGAAGCCCAATTCATTAATCTCCTGCTGGTGATATATAGCCACACAGTACTATGCATTTAGTAATTGTCAGCAGCACTAATAGAACTGTTTATAATATAATCGGGTAGGATTTCTGCATATGCAACTAAATTATGATGGATGTGTTGCTCAAGGATGAGGGGAGATAACCTTTAGATAGTCTCAGGGTCTGGGTGGTACTGAGTTGTCTACGCAGAAGGAGGTGCTGAGGCAAAAACAGGAGATGCATGGGTGGAGGAGGGAGGGGGAGGCAGGCTTTCCCGGGGAGGGATGGTGTCTGGGAGGAAGAGTCAGCATCGAGGTCTGCAGTGAGTTTAACAACCCAGTCCCAATCAGGGACTCTCGCTCAGACAGATCTTGCAGGTCAGAATGTACAGTAGGACCCCAAGCCAGGGAGACAAATAAGACGGCAGGAATCTGCTGAGCAGTCTAGGAGCAAGAGAACCAGAAAACCAGTAAAGCAATTCTGTATAGGGCAGATGGGACCTTGTGCTCTTTATTTTCTTTCAGGCACCCTACCCCAAGAAGGGGTGAGCCATGAATGATGGAAAGAATTAAATGATTGGAGAAGGCGTGAAGAGGAAGGGGAAGGCTATTCGTTAGTAGGAATGTACTTTTTTTTTTTTTTCAGAAGTAGAGGCCCATCTTGATAAATGCATCGGTGAGAAATGAAGGGGAAAGAGGGATATAGGGTAAGAACGGAACTAAGCAATATTCACGTCATTTTTAATGTTTTTATGCATTTGTCCGCATATTAATTTCCAATGTCGGTAACTTTTCCATCTTCACACCTGGAAGAATAGGAGCTAGGTGAGTCTCCTGGGAGCGTGTTTATGAGATGAAGATAATATTTTAATATGACATAGAAAGCGACTAAAGGCACCTGAGAAAGAAAGAGCTGTTACCATAGGTAAGGGCAGGAACATCTACAAAGCTATAGTGTCTGTGTCTTTTCTACTGGAAGGTGGAGAAACTAGTAGTGAGATTTGCCTCCTTCCACTTCAACACTTTGTGGGGAAAAGGCCCTCCGTGGTGATTCTGTGTCTCCATGCCTGGTGACAATTCCCTGGGAACTGATGACTCTGAGCAGAAGACGGATTAGCTTGTTAACACACTAATGTTACCCCATGTACGTTGTCTGGTTTTGTTACAGACCTTTGACTTTCTTTCCCCTCCTGGTCCTCCCGTTCTTTGGGGTGGGGGAGCTTGCACAACACCCTAGACACTCGAGGACGGGATCCCCAAGGCCTTGGTAACGTCAAGTGCCTGATCTACCCCAGATAAGAAGTGTATGTGTTGGATAGCCTTCACCCCCCCGCCCCACTCAGGGCCGGGCCCCCTTCTACTCTGGCAGGTGCACTGGCTTCTCCCAGGCCCCAGGCTCCAGATCCCCAGATCTGCTCATACCGATCATACCTTGGCTTTTCCTCGGGTTCTTCCTTGTGACCTCTACTCTGATAAAGGCTTTTATTTTTTGGGGGGGGCGGGGGGGTCACTCCACCAGCTCAGAGCACAGCAGGACTCCTGCTGCCACCGAGTCTTCACCCCCAACCTTTGGGAGCCTCGACACTAAGCCAGGGGTTCTCTACATTGTTTTCTACACCCATGTATCTGGGGATGGAAATCGACCTCAGTAAACTGCAGCTGTAGCCATGGCCCCAAAATATTTTTGACAGGTATTGAATGAGCACCTGCTGTGTGCAGCTGAGCCCTGGGGTGCAGATAGGGTGGATAGATGCGGCCTCTGCGTTCTGGCCTTGGACCAGTTCTCGGTCTCCTCATTCCTTTCTCACATAGCGTGGTTTTGAGGCTCACTTGTTTGCCTGGAGAAGTGGACACCTCTTATTGGCCTGTTTATTTGCAAAGTCTAACGGAGGAAGCTGGTAGCGCAGTGGCGCATTGAAAAGCTCCCTTGTCACCTAGACGTTAAGTGTTCTGTTCACAGAAAGGCCTATACTGCTCTTTTCTCAATCTGAATTTAATTCTTTTTTTTTTTAAGATTTAATTTATTTATTCATGAGAGACACACACAGAGAGAGGCAGAGACACAGGCAGAGGGAGAAGCAGGCTCCCTGCAGGATCCCCATGCGGGACTCGATCCCAGGACCCCAGGGTCACAACTTGAGCCAAAGGCAGGTGCTCAACCACTGAGCCACTCAGGGGTCCTGAATTCAATTCTTAGGCTGACTAGTTTACCCCCACCTCCACCAGTCCTTAACTACCTTGAACTATTATTTTTAAATAATAGAAATAATATAGATAATAAAGTGGCGGGCGTTCCCTTTTTATTCTTTATCACCTTGTCATGTTTCCCTTGCCCTTTCCATTTCTCAGCTCTGCAGTCTCCTCCTATTATCATCTGGGGGAAAGCAGCCATTCCTTCTGATGCTCCTGATTTCCATTTCCTGTGCCTTCTCACACTTACACTCTAAGGTTTGTGTATTTTTCTGGGTCAGCTGTGTATCGTGTGAGACACCAGACATGACCACAGATCTGTTTTATCCAAATACCGCAAATCCTGTTTATTGCCTCGTTTGCAATTAACCTTTCTTCAGTATCAGCTTGGAAATAGGATGCTTGTTGTTGTTTTTTTTCTTGACTTCTAATTATCTTCCTGTAATAATCAGTCCTCCTTGCAGAGGGGTTGGTGGTTTGGTCGGGACACAGCTCCTCTAGGCAACTTCATCCCAGCGCCTTGATGATCATGAGCATACATGTCTGTCTGGTGTCCATTTGTCACTGGGACCCTGCTCTCTGGCTGTATGTCATTCTGATACCCCTTACTGCTGCAGCTTTCCTTTGGAAACTATTCCTCTTTTTTTTTTTTTAAAGATTTTATTTATTTATTTGAGAGAGCACTGGGGTGCGAGGCAGAGGGAGAAGGAGACTCCCCCCACCAAGCAAGGAGCCTGATGCGGGGCTCGATCCGGGGACCCCAGGATCATGACTCGAGCCCAAGGCAGATGCTCAACAGACTTAGCCACCCAGGGGCCCCATGGAAACTACTTCATTAGCAGTTCATTTGTAATGAACCTCTCAACTTCTCTGAAACAAAAGATGAGTTGCAGAGGCTTCTAGAAGAAAAATGCAAATGGATACAGTTATTATCAGAAACAAGAGCCACCCCTCTCACAGAAGAAACCCTTTCTGGAGTTTTCAGCAGGAAACCCATAAAAAAAACTGGCAGCCCTTATAAATCAAAGGCAAGATATCTGAAAATAAAATAATACAAGAGCAGGGAAATAACCTCGGTGCGTATAAAGCAGAGGGAAAAGGGTACAGTGGTATATAATTCCTTCTGTATTGTGATCTGTTGACAGGAAACCGTTTTTTCTAGTGTGGGTTTAGTAAAGAATTGATGGAGAGGATGGGAAGCAAGGAAAGGGGAAGGTGCCAGGGAAGAAACGGGTGAGGAGGGAGCTAGCTCTTCTCTGAAGATAGGAAGCCGTGATGTTTTAGAAACTGGAAGAAAAAAAAGAAAAGAAACTATAAGAATATTCAGCTTTGTGATGCTCTAGCTCTTTGCTGTCCGGTACCACAGCCACTGGCCACATGGGCCATAACAGTCCCCAGAATGTGCTTGGTCCAAATTCAGATGTGCTGTCATTAGAAACAACAAATACCCACCATTTGCTTTTATGTGGATGGAACTGGAAGGTACATGTTGAGTAAAATGAGTCAATCGGAGAAGGACAAACATTATATGGTCTCATTCATTTGGGGAATATAAAAAATAGTGAAAGGGAATAAAGGGGAAAAGGAGAAAAAATGAGTGGGAAATGTCAGAGAGGGAGACAGAACATGAGAGACTCCTAACTCTGGGAAACAAACTAGGGGTGGTGGAAGAGGAGGTGGGTGGGGGGTGGGGGTAACTGGGTGACGGGCACTGAGGGGGGCACTTGACGGGATGAGCACTGGGTGTTATTCTATATGTTGGCAAATTGAACACCAATAAAAAATAAATTTATATAAAAAAAAGAAAAAACAAATTGAGATGTGCTGTAAGTGAAAAATACATACCAGATTCCAAGTCTTAGCATGTGTGTGTGTATATATATTATATACACAACATAGATGTCTTATATATGTAATTTCAATGACCTTTAATAAGATATGGAATGTCTTCTGAATACCTTTTAGACTGATTGCATGTGGAGATGACTTCTCGATATTGGATTAAATAAAACGTCACTAAAATTCATTTCACTCACGTTTAGATTTTTCTATAAATGTGACTACAGAATATTTAAAATTGCACATGTGGCTCACACTTCTATTGCACACTTCTATTGCCCTGCACTGTTAGCGCGACTATCTTGTATCTTTGGCATTTCAACCCGGGTTAACTTTCTTAAGTGATTGGTTTTACTTTCTCCTCGCATTTTCCTGTGAACTTGTTAATTTTTTAGGTAGTTGTCTTATTTGTCCTGCAGATTTTTAAGGTAGGAAGTAGATACAAATAAAGAAAACGAAAAACATAATCAGAGGACTATCTTTAAGGACAGGCTCTGGAGATGTCCCTCTGAAATAAAGGATTTTTAAGTACTTCTTAAGTAAAAAAAGTCTTGTTAAGTTTTCATCATTGATAGATACACTACACAGGAAGCACCTAAGACAATAAATTGATTCAGAATAATCCTCTTTTATTCCAGATGTTGCATCTTCTTTAAAAAAGAGAACCATAAAAATAAAAAATTTAAAAAATATATAAAAAAGAGAACCATGAACAGTTTAACTGAAGAGGGGAGGCTGTTTTTCTTTGAGCATGATTCTTCATCATCAAACCTTTTTCTTACGGGTTCGACAAGCCTGGGTCAAATTTGGACGTTTTAAAAAACTAATTTCTTTACATTTCTAGCTTTAAATTTAAATCTGCATATATTTAAAACATAGGTGTCCATATCTGTGTAGTGCATCTGGCTGGCAAACATGAGCCCTTCCTTCCGCCAGGTTGGGAATGATGGCTCTGGCTGGCCCCTGAGTTCATCATGTCCCAGTTCTTGATCCCAGGCAAGTTAGCTCATCTCTCCAAACTCAATTGTTCTCGTGTAACATCAAGATAATTATAATAGCTAGTCATTGTATTGTTGTGAGAATTAAAAGAGATAATTATCCAAAGCATTTCACACAATGCCTGGCACATTAGTGCTCAATAAATATTAACGGATCTTATAGGTATAACTTTGATTGTGAAAATAGAGTCCTCTTCACCTCCCCGTATTTTGACCGTGTATTCTTATAATGGGATGAATCAACAGAAGGCTAAGTGATTCTTCCAACATCTTAAATGAGTTAAAAGCACTCTTGGCATTAGAACTCAAGTTTCAACCCTTTGTTGTTCTGGGCCAGGAGCCAGAAATTTTTGCTGGCCACAGTTCAGGTTCTGGGAGAGAAGCTGGTTGACTACAGTCCTGAAATCCCTTTGTTGAAGTCAGGAACCCTACATGGATCCTGACACTGTTGTTTGTATCACTTATGTTTCATAGGCTCTGACAGGGCTAGGGATAACCCAGTTACACTCAGATGACTAGAACAAACTGAGAGAAAGTGATCTGGGATGAGGTCTTTCCTGTTAAAGGATGCTGGGGGAATAGGAAGGGCAAGCAGAAAACACAGCAGAGATTATGGCAACAAACAGACATATTCATCATTGGGGTCCAACTGTGCCCAGCCACCAGTTCTCTTGACATGGCAATGTTTGAGGGTCTCTCAGTTCACATCTGGGACATCTGTTAGAAGAGTCTTGATAGGGGATCCCTGGGTGGCTCAGTGGTTTAGCGCCTGCCTTTGCCCAGGGTGCGATCCTGGAGTCCCGGGATCGAGTCCCACGTTGGGCTCCCTGCATGGAGCCTGCTTCTCCCTCTGCCTGTGTCTCTGCCTCTCTCTCTCTCTCTCTGTCTTCCATGAATAAATAAATAAATCTTTAAAAAAATAAAATTAAAAAAAATAATAAATCAGATAATCAACCTAAAATACCTGATGTACTTCTTAGTATTCAGTAGGTGTTAATAATAATTGTTATTATCTACTTACTAATCTTAGTTTTCCCTTTGGCAGGTGTTATAGTGGACAATGTGCTTCTTTAGTAACTTCAGTGTCGCGAGCCCTTTAGCACAGAAATTCATCGAGATCCAAGCAAATTGTAGAGCCAATGTGTGTAGTCACTAGGATGTATACCGACTTACTAATCATGACATGACATGACTTACTAATCATTGTCAATCTATAAACAAATATCTGAGGCTCTTTTGGTCAAGGATCAAAGTTGCCAAGGAACTTCTGAACAAAATAAATGAGAGAAGAACATTGAATATGTGAAGGAGGAATTGGCAGGATGGGTTTCTAGCACGAGTGGAGAAGGCAGCGTGGGAACGTAAGCTTCCATCTTGACAATTTAATGCCTTCAGGTTATTGCAATAGGAGAAACATCAAAGGCATTTATTAGTCATCTTTATTCCCATAATTAATATAACTTACTCCCACACATTTCCATTCATTCCCACTGCTACCACCCATTATCTCTCCCCTAGACTTACCACCATGGCCTCCTAGAGGTCTCCCTATGTTCCCTCTTCCTAATTCTTTTTTTAAGATTTTTTAAATTATTTGACAGATTGAGAGATTGAGAGAGACAGAAAGAGAGAGAGAGAGAGCAAGCACAAGCAGGGGGAGTGGCAGAGGATCATGGTCAACCTTTCAAAGATTAGCTTCAAAGAGGCTTAGCAGGGAGCCTGATGTGGGGCTCCATCCCAGGACCCCGGGATCATGACCTGAGCCAAAGGCAGCCGCTTAACCAACTGAGCCACCCAGATGCCCTTCCTCTTCCTAATTCTGATCCATCTTCTTCCTGTTACAGGAATGATCTTTCTCAAAATATACAGTGGACCTTTCCTTTTAGTCCTGCTTGAAATCCTATAACAGCTTCATATTGTTCTTGGAATTAAAAAAAATTTTTTTTTAAATCGAATCTTGAACTTGCAAGGCTCTCACGTTCTGACCTCTGCCTGCCTCCCAGCTCTTTTCTCCATCTCTTCCCTCTCACTTGTCTCTGTGCTTTTTTCCAGTACTCAGACACCCCTACTTGACTCTGCCATGTGCTCTTGCAGTCACGGGGCCCTTGGGCACCCGGAATGGATTTCCCCCAAAACTCTTCCCTTCTCCTTCCTGCAGCAGGTTACCTCCCATTGGTAGGTGCCGTCTTTGCAGTCTGCACTTTTCTTTTGTAGTACACTGTCACAACTTTATGAAAGAATCTCCTGTTTGTTGTCTGCTTTCTCAACTAGAATTTAAACACCATGAGGACATAAAATCAGTCGGCCTCGTTCCTGGTGATGTCCTGAACGCCACACCTGGCGTTCCTGACACATGGCGGGTGATGATTAAGTATTTGTGAGAGGATGAACAAAAGACTAACGAAATAGGTCCGAGACAGGACAAAGAGTGTGGCAATATTGTTAGCTTTTAAAAATAATCTCAAGAGGGATACCGGGTTGAAGGGAGAGGAAGAGGGAGAGAGAAATTAGGCTGGAATGACTAGCAAGATAAGGAGTAATGAGGTGGTTTTATGAAGGGAGAGTGTGTCAAAGAAACCAAGAGTATCCTGGGGATCACTAGAGGTCAAATAGAGGACAGCTTGCAGCACCTAGACCAAAAGAAGCAGTCAGACGCAGAGAACTGCCACCAAAGCAGGCAAGCACCTGTGCAGCCGAGGATGTAATGACCTAGTGACCTTCTGGTACCAAAGGGAAGGAGACAGACCTGTGTTTAGCTCTGTGCTTTATTCAAAGCACCGTGATGATGATGCACGCGTGATCATGGTCAACCTTTCAAAGATTAGTCTTCCTTGCTGCTTTGTAGCTCTACCTGAAAATTCCTGATGAATAGTTGACACTTGACAAGGCTCCATGATTGCTAGGATGTACGTGTTTTAGCAACAGCAACAAAGAACCTCACGAGGCCACCAGCCGCCAAGGGGAGCGCTGATGTATAGGCAACGTGAAGACTTCTTTCCCCAAAAACGCCACAGTGAATCTCATCTCATGTCAAGGCACCTTTATGACACCAGCCCATCTACCTAACACACCTCTTTACTGGGTCTCTTTAATTTTTTGGATAGCTTTGTTTTTCCCCCATGGAGTTTTAGCAGCAGCTAAGTATCAATTCCAAAACTTAGAATATACAATCACCTTCCCTGTCCTTTTCCTGGATGCGCATCCCATGTGTGTCCCAAGATTTCTCCTCTTACATAACTGTGTCCCATCCCCAGGGCCATCTTTGCTTCCTGAAGAGCGAGGAGTAGAAGGGGAAGCCTGTACTTCCTGTGTCATGCTGGAGCTTATTCCCTGGGGGATGGATTCATGCAGAAAACTGTAAGAAACAGGATGATGAAAGGCCTTGTCATGGTAATGGCAACTCTTGTATCTGGAAGTCCTGCCACTGAGGATGGATGGCCGCCCTCTTTCTTCAGCCTTCCTCACTTGGCCTGCTTCCTCAGACAGCTTCTTGAAGGTCTCCTTCCCCTGGCACCCTCCTCTCACCCTTCCCGCCACCTCTGTTCTTAGATTTTCTCCCCTCCTGTCACTTCTGTCCCTTTTTTTCTTTTCCTTATTCTCCTGCTGCCACTTGAACTTTTTATCTTCCTACCAAGTTTGATCAGATTTTCCCTTTTGTCATCAAGGAGTCTTAGAATGACTCCAGGCAATAGAGAATGAGTCACAAAGTACGTCTGGCTCCCCTGTCACCACCGCTGCTGGGCAACTGGAGGTTTTTATTACTGCCTCTGTGGTCTCCTTTAGGGACTTTGTTTCCATAGCTTTTCTTTTTTTTTTCTTTTTTAATTTTTTATTGGTGTTCAATTTGTCAACATATAGAATAACACCCAGTGCTCATCCCATCAAGTGCCCCCCTCAGTGTCCGTCACCCAGTCACCCCCACCCCCCGCCCACCTCCCCTTCCACCACCCCTAGTTCGTTTCCCAGAGTTAGGAGTCTCTCATGTTCTGTCTCCCTTCCTGATATTTCCCACTCATCCATAGCTTTTCTTTACTTCAGAGTTTGGTCTCCTTCCCCATCTTTTCAACTGCTCCTTGGAAAATTCCTGTTATCAGTTCATCATTACAAACATAAGCTTTTAATTGCTGTCTGAGTATCTTAAAACCTGCCTTTCTTTCTTTTGTAAAGCCACAGAAGCCCATTATTGTACAGCTTACTGCTCAATTGTTTTTGCACACCACCCAGGGCAAATCATGCTCCCTGAAATAGTCCCAAGAAGAATGCAAGAGGCTCTACGTCTTACTGCCCATTGCATCTCTTGCCATCAGTTTCCACATCTGTGAAATGGGAATAATAGAAGTACGTACCTCGTAGGATTGCCATTAGCACTAAATGAGTTCCTACGTGTTAGAATGTTATCAACAGGCATGTCCATAGTCAGTGATCAATAAATTTAATCCTCATATCAATTATATATTTGCTATTATAACTGAACCTTGCCATGATATGCAGCCTCCCATTCACTATCAATCTTATTATAAAGAGATTTCACTCTTCCTTAAGCCTCAATTCTTTCAGTGATACTCCTTTCTAATAACGAATTTTCTAATATTGCCCTTTTGCTCTGTTTTTACAACTTTCTTCCCACTAGTCACAAACTTAGGTGTTTATTCCCATCCATCATTGGGGAGTACCATATCTGAAGTAAAATCTTATTCTCATGAAAATCTGAGTTGATCTCTTTAAATCTCTTGCTTATTTTGTTCCTTGCAGATCGTTCTGTTTCTGTGCCAAGAAAATTAACGCTTCTATATCACGACTGTGGTTTCCCTCTGTAAAGTACAGTTCAGAAGGGTGATTTTCATTTTTAAGCATTAATCATTTTGAGCCTTTGTTACCGTAGAAACCACAATTCTCATCCTGAAACATGACAGCAGCGATCACCCCTGACAGTTCACAGACCTGAATTTCAGACAATCAAAGGCAAAGTAATTCGGAGGCCTGTTCATTTAGGATCTTCTCTTCCACAGTTTCAAGGGAGCACAGCTCAGGCTGTCTTCCAATTTGTCAGAAGCAAGAAAAGGCATGTGGGTGGAGAGCTGAATGCCACCTTTCAGGCCAAGGTATCAGTCCCAAACACGTTTTTATTATTCTCTGGAAAATAAGGTTGTAAAAAAGTAATTGCCGACACCACCTTAATGATAGCGCGTTAAGTATGCTGCTGTAATTAAAATAGGAATTTTATTATACTAGACCTCTGAGAGCTTTGCATATATATATACCATTCAGATCCCAGGATTTACAAAGCAAGCAACTTTGATTCCTGCTGTTTTTGCTGTGTGGGCCACACGTTTCCTTTGTGCCTCACCTAGCTGCAGCTTACGTAGACCACCTCTCTCCTGGTGAACAGCAATAAGCATCTCGTGTTGAGAGTGATGCCCTGCAGTGAGACTGCCATGACTCTCAACGTACTAACCTCAGAAATGTCATGAAAGGAATGACTCCATGTTGTGCAATGAGGTTAACTACCCTACAAGGCACTTCGGTTAAAATTGGAAAAGGGTTCTCTTCTTTCAGTCGGATGTCATTTCCATTTTATTCCTATTACTTGATAGGTTAGTTAAAAATTGTAAACACCTGCTAGTTGTAATAAAGACCCTGAGATACTGGCTTTAAAAAAATTAGTTGATTCTTTTTCTCCTGGACAAGAATTTTACAGTTTGGCCATCCACACATGGCTATGCCATGAGCCTCCAGTGGGACCCAAGCACCTTCTATTTTTTCCTTGCTCAGACATCGTTATTATGTGGTTATTGCCTGGGGGCCTCAAAACAGCTGCCGAATCTTTGTTCATCTCACTGAATTCGCAGGGAGGAAGAAGGATAAGGGAAACAAACCCCTCTTTTTTAAAGGTATCAGCCTTCTTTTTTTTTAAGGAGTTTCCCCCAGAAGTCCCATCCAAAAACTTCTACCCACAACTTATTAACCAGAACTTAGTCACTTGGAAAATATATAGTTTATCAGCTGAATATATTGCCTTCTCTCCAAAAATTGCAGTGTCCCATGTTAAGGAAAAAGGAGAGAAGGGATATTGGTTTGGCACTTAGCAGTCTTTGCCACAACTGGCAACGTATAAATAAACAGCAGATTCCCCTCTTTCCTTGTTGTTTATCCACAGAAAATACACATTTATTCGGCGTATAAATAATCAGAAAGATTTCTTTCCTGATAGAAAAATTATTCTTTATCATAATAAAATTTAATATCAGCACAATTCTTAATGATTTTTCTGAATCATCAAAATTCTATTTTTTTCAAGTATCGTTCCATGTTACTTTCATGTTTTAAATTCTTTGATAGGGGGACATTTGGATATGACACTTTGAGTCCCAGATGAAAAGAATGTTTAATTCTCATCCATATTGTATATCTTAGTCCTTTGAATTAAAGCAGGTTTCTTACACACCTAAAATGCAGCACATATTTTTAAAAAGTTCAGAAGTCGGGTCCTCAACACATTTCATGCACTAATAATATGAATAGGCCCTGCCTTTATTGCTAGCTCACCAGGGTCCATTTGATGTACTCTGACATGAATAATTCTCTCAAGACGTTTTGTGTTTTTTTTTTAATCATGGTAAAATATACACAAAACATAAACATAACATAAAATTTGCCATTTTAACCATTTTGAGTGTACAGTTCAGTGTCATTAAGTACACTGACATTGTCGTGGAGTTCCCTGTTGAGTTTTTCTTTCTTTTATTTTTTTTTAAATTTTATTTATTTATTCATGAGAGACACAGAGAGGCAGAGACATAGACAGAGGGAGAAGCAGGCTCCCTACAGGGAGCCCAATGCGGGACTGGATCCCAGGATCCCGGGATTCCGGGATCATGCCCTGAGCCAAAGGCAGACGCCCAACCACTGAGCCACCCAGGGGTCCTGTATTTTTATTTCTTTATTATAATCTGATTATTTTCTTGTCTACTATAGTATCTGGCACAAAGTAGTGTTCTCTCATTGTTTGTTCATGCAGGTAAATTATTTGGAATTCATTCTAATGATGAAATAAGGCAAGAACTTTATAGATGGACGTAAACAGGCCTACTTGGACAGGATGCTGCTTAATAGTGGACTTTTTATCCAAAACACCGCACAAGTGATTTTATGCAATATAGTATCATCCCACAGTCCCTAAAACAAAATGTAAGGCGTGTAAAGTTCCAAATGGCTAAGATAATTTTTTTGACACGAGTAAAGTCCCTGAATCCAGTGTATGACAAACAGTAACATAATGGTAGCCCAAAAATGTTTCTTATTTTTAATCTTCTTAATGACAATCATAATAAAGATCTCTTTTGCTTTAAATTCTGTTTAATTCCGTTTTGCTTTAATCTGTAGAGTTTATTCTTTTCTTCTTTGGCAATTCAGTGGTTCTCCTTAAAATGATGAAGTCCACCATTAGGGAAAATATCGAACGATAGCTCCCCAAAGATGCCAGGGGGAACTGTCCAAAGGGTTTCAGGGGAATTGCAGTATATTCCAGAGTCAGACCTAAGCTCCAGGCACTCCTGAAGATGTGTTGTGATTCTGACATCCCATTTTTTTTTTCACACATTGTGTGCATAATGCCCCACCCATCGAACACAGTTGTTCCCATTTTTCCTGTTTCCAAGAGCATTTGACATAACTCAACGCATGAGATAGCTCTATATTCTAATAGCACGCAGACATTTGAGCATTGTATTTCTTGCATCCCTTCTTGTGAGTCCTGGACTTTTTTTTTCTATTTTAGTTGGATTTTGTTATGAAACTTTGCTTCTGTATGAACACTCAGCAGAAAAGTATTTACTTCTTGCCTGTTATCTTTTAACAACAACAACAAAAAAAACAACTTTGATTTGTAGTTTTAGTGATTAGCCCTCTGGGTTCTCTTCATAACTGCGTTGACATTTTGGGTTGTTAATGTTACTGTTCTTTTTCTTTTGTGTGTGTGTGTGTGTGTGTTTCTTATTTGTTTTAACTTTTTCATTTAAGACCATCAAATTTGATTTTGCTTTGCTCAGGGGAAAAAATGGTATATGTATAGAAGATCTCATGGGCTCTTTATGACCCCACAACAAAATGGGTGGGCTTGCAGTCTCTATTATTTAACCAGCAAAAAAGATAAAAGACTTGAATATTATCATCAATAATTATGCTTTCCACACCAAATTAGTGCTTTATATTCATTCCCAAGAGTACGAGATAGTGTGTGTTGACACAACCCAAGGGACATAGAGAAATGGAAGTTACATATACATTTTTTGAAAATTTGAAATAAGCAATCACTTTCTCTGCGTACCAGCCCAGTGTGCTGTGTTCCGGCACCTTTCGCCATGCACAGTGGTGTCGGAAATACCACATATGAAGTAAGGGTTTTCCTTGTTGATGACTGTCCTGGCATCTTATTCTTGGGTTAGCATCCATGTAGGGTCTGGGTCTTGTTGTTAAGAACAAACATATTTTAGGTTATAATTTGTGTCTTCTTTGGGTAACCTACTTTCGGGAAAAGGATGTGTAATTCTCATATATTTTTAAAATTTGAGCCCCCTTTTCTTGGATGGATGGATAATTATAAGTATAAAATCAGGAGACTGCTATTGAACTTAATTTAGTAAAAGAAATTATAGGGCAACCCTGGTGGCTCAGCGGTTTAGCGCCACCTTTGGCCCAGGGCATGATCCTGGAGACCCAGGATCGAGTCCCACGTCGGGCTCCCTGCATGGAGCCTGCTCCTCTCTCTGCCTGTGTCTCTGTGCCTCTCTCTCTGTCTCTCATGAATAGATAAATAAAATCTTTTAAAAAAAGAAATTATAAATACAACTATAAGCAATAAATAATGTGTTTCCCAGTCATTGTCCCTGCTCTGGAATGTTTCAGTAAACTGTATACACATAGTTCTAATATTAAGACATTTAGAGTAAAACTTCCTATGCAATCATTTGTGGTATTCTGAAACTACTACTACCATTGCTGATAGATGACATTTTATTTATTTATTTTTAAAGATTTTATTTATTTATTCATGAGACACACACAGAGAGAGAGGCAGAGACACAGGCAGAGGGAGAAGCAGGCTCCATGCAGGGAGCCTGATGTGGGACTTGATCCCAGGGCCCTGCAATCACGACCTGAGCCAAAGGCAGTCGCTCAACCACTGAGTCACCCAAGCATCCTGATAGATGACATTTTATAACAAAAATTCAGAGTGGTGGAATTGTGCATGATTTGGGAAATGTGTATGACATTTGAAGTGTTAGGGTAAAAACAGAACCCACTAATATGGTATATTTGTACTGGAAAATGGATGAAAAGAGAACTACTAATAAGTGGAATAATTTCACATTCCATTCACTTATTCCACAACTATCAAGTGGCTGCTATATACAAGTCACTGTGCTGGACACTGGTTTTGTGATGAATCAGAGATTTTCTGAATATTCATTTACCTACAAGATGATGAGAAGACAAAGAGGAAGTATAAAACTAAAGGCAAATATGTAATTATCTAATTATTTCCAAAATATATGCCCTTTTCCTTAAGATATGGACTGCAGTAGAGCGATGGCAAGGCCTCTTTCCAGAGGGACTTAAATTTGTATCCTGGTTTCATCTTTCATCACTGAGTAACATGTGGCCATGAACTAATTACCCATTTTGAGTTTCTGTTCTGTAATTTGGTAAACATATTTGTGTCTTCTATCAGGTTTATTTTTGAAGAAGGGATTAAATGAAATGCTAATGTCAGGTGCCTAGTATGGTGCCTGGCACCTCACGAGGGTTTGCTGTATGCTCACTCTTTATATTGTCATTACAGGCAAGGCATATACTTTTAATTGGGAAAAAACATGCATGTAATATACATAAATAGTTATCCACGTTCAAAATACATATTTTGTATGCAGGAATAGATTAATGTCAACCTGGTTTATCTTAATATTAACCAAACCTTTGGGATACAGGTAAATATCAGAAGGAAAAAGACAGTGTGCCTCTTTACACCAGATTTGGGCCATTAATGTTTTGTCTAAAACAAGCTTCCTTAATCCATTTAACCCACCAGCCTTTTTGATCTGACTGGTAAGGTGTTTTGGATGACATTAAAGATGACTGAATTTTGGATTTTAATCAGCACCAAGGAAGGAAAGAAGGGAGGAAGGAAGGGAGGGAGGGAGGGAAGGAAGGAAGGAAGGAAGGAAGGAAGGAAGGAAGGAAGGAAGGAAGGAAGGAAGGAAGGAAGGAAGGAAAGAAGATTTCCCTTTAGTTTTATGTCTGCTGGGATTCTGTGGGTAAATGTTGTTAGTGTTTTGTTTAGCTCTTGAGGTGAAATGCTACTGTTTTATCTAAGTTTCTTGTCTTGCTTGCCGTAGTGATTTAGAGCAGGCTCTTGAAGGACTGCTTGTTTCTTGCTTGTATGTTATACTCTAAGCACAATAAAAATTGTGGCAGAGGCTACTCGTCTTCTGTATCTGTTATTCCCTTTATCTTTGATCATAGAACCTCCATTTTTCTCACCTGGATGCATTCCTCTAAAGCGATCTGTGAATCTAAGTTCTGGGTGGTATGATAAAAGCTGGAGTGTCACATGGGACATCTGGGAAACGTCCTACAAAGAAGGGGCACAACTTCCTTTATCTTTTCTTCTGTTCTGCTTCCTGAATAGGGACATGATGGCTGGAGGTGAGGAAAGCATCTTAGGGCTAAAAGGGGGACTGGTGTGCTAAGAACATGGAACAAGCACATAGAAATACCCTGAGCCTGCGGCATAATAATAATGAGCCGTTACAACCTGGATGTATTGCCCTGGAATGTTGTTTATGAGAGAGAAGAAATCCTACTATGTTCAAGCCACTCTTAATTTACATTATCTGTAACTCCTAGCCAGACCTATTCCTAAAAATTGAAAGTATCGTAAGGAAATTTTTACAGATTATAGAATTTGTGGTACATTAAATTCTGAATTCTCTTCTTCCATTTCCTTGGCATGACATGCTAGCCTTCAAGGTGCAACCGTTGCCTTGGCAGTGTCTCTGTTATGTTTTTCTTCCTTGACTGCCTTGTCTCCTCTATAAAATCTGTTAAGCATTAATTAGCCTTTCTGAATTCGACAACTTAACTTAGGTCAAGATTTAGCATCATCAAGGACAACAGTTTAAAAAATCGAGATTTTTCTTGCCCGTGTTCTTGTGCAAGCTGGAAATCCTTCTCTTTATATAGAATTTTTCTTCCTGCTTTCTCTGAGTATGTCAGCAGCTACTAAGAATGTATATGTGTACATCCATAACCCATTTAATCTACTTCAGCTTCTATATTATAGTTTATAGATGCTCATAGGACAACCGTCCTTAATGTCCATGGCATTTCTTTCTCTTCTTTTTCTACCTTCTTTCCAGATGCTTTGTATCTAAAGATAGGAATTTATAGAAGTAACTTTGGTAATAAATTACTTAAGATAAAGATTCCATTTCTGTGTTTTCCCCATTTGTATGAGTTAGGTTTTTCTCCCCTAATACAGCATAATAGACAACCACAGATCTCACCATTTGCGGCAACCTCCTTTTATTTATTGGGTCTATGGGATGGCAGGGTGAGCTTTGCCTCTAATGTGGATTGGGTTCAGATCTGCCCCATGTGTCTCTCACTCTACAACTGACAGCTACCCATCAAATTCCTCTCCTGGCAGGTGATAGAAGAATGGGACAACCGAGTCTCCTAAGGCATCACCTCAGAGCTATCAGATTCCATTGGCCAGAATAAGTGAGGTGGGGCTGTCTACTCTACCTTATCCTTTGAGAAGCAGGGCAAGGCTACATGGCAAAGGGTGCAAATCTATAATCCCGTTATAGGAAACTGAAATATTTGGAGCAATACTTCATTCTAGCATACCATCATGAGTGAACACATGCTTTCTCTTGATGCTCACCATCCACACATTTACACCTACGTGTGCACACACACACGTACAGAATCCTCTCATTCTGACTTTATTTTTTTAATATTTTATTTACCTATTTGAGAGAGTGAGAGAGAGCGAGCATGAGTGGAGGGGGGGATGGGCAGAGAGAGGAGAGGGAGAAGCAGGCTCTCAGCTAAGCAGGGAGCGGGATCTGATGCAGAACTTGATCCCAGGACCCCGGGATCATGACCTGAGCTGAAGGCAGACACTTAGCCAACTCAGCCACCCAGGCACCCCTAATTCTGACTTTCAGATCTAGATGGAGTAAAGTCCAAAAAGGTGAAAGGAGTTTGTGTACTCTGGGAGGCTTAAACTGTATGTTAGAGAATTCTTCATATCCATCGTCTTCAGAGAGATTTTTACATTTCATGGTGTTACAATATAAATGGGTTGGAAAGTCAACCAAAAACTGTATTGTTTGATTCTGAATGCCAGAGCTATCAGCCAGTACCGGGAAAGGCACATCGGGTCTCTCGAGGAAACTTGCTTTTGCTTCTGATAACTGGTGTCACTTCATCTTAGGATCCAGCTGATTTTACTTAATGGACAAAATGAAGATAGTGGCTAACTTTACTGCCTCAAATTCTTCAGCTCAATGATGCTTTGAGAACTGTGCTAAAAATACCCTGCTCAACAGAGTGTAGTTTCTCTATATGATTGTAATATAGTTTGGGGCCTCTGTGGACATAAAATATTATAGCTGCATGACAGGCTGCTCCATTGGTTGTTAGAGGTCGGGCCAATTATAATGGGTGCTTAAGCTTCTAAAAATTTATTGTTCATGCCCCCAGATCACAATCTGAAAAACAGAAACACTAATCATGATGATAGGTGGGATACTACAGTTTTATACTATTGAAGCTGAAAGATATGCCCTAATACAGCTCATTATGTAGTTAGTCGGTCTCTAACAGTTTTGGTCTAATTCCCTGAGGAAGGAGAGACATTTATCGCTCATGGAATATCTGTAGGCCCCTCCACATTTTCTGGCTCCCTCTGCTTGTAGGTAGGGTCGGTTGCTGGATCTAGACAAGGAGCTGTGAGTAGATATTACTGTTATGCTGCTGAGCCAGCGCATTCAAGAGCCATCGAGGCATCCTCTGGTTCTTTCTGGAAGGCAGGTGAAGATGCTGGGACCACAGGACAGAAGTAGCCATGGTCATGCAGTTATCAGCCCGCCCTGGAATTGGCAAACCAAGAAATAAAGCTTTGCGGAGTTCTATCCTACATTCTTTCAAATGAGTAGGGCAGTCATTTCCATTTTACAGTTTAAAGAAAGTACCCGAAGTTCATAAAGTCCAGGTCTTATGCCAACCCATGGGGTGATGATCTCATATACACTACGGTGCTGTGCCTTAAACTTATCCTAGCTACTGACTTGCTGCATCTGTAGTAGATTGATCTGTATCCAGTTGGCTGGACCTGCTGGCCTTAGAAAATTATAAAACCATGTGAGGAAATTAACTCATGAATCACAAATTAGCTATTATATTAATTTCATTTTTCTCACGGAAAATGTTGAGCATTTTCCTATGTATCTTGGGGTTGTGTGTACCCCCTACCCCACCCCCCAACCCCCCACACACAATCACATACTCTTCCATCTACCAGATCTGATCCTGGTCTTGACAGTACCATTCACTGTGTGATCTTAGGAACTTAGATCTTAGGATCTTAGGAACTCATACTTTCTCTGAGCCCCAGTTTTCCTTCTTTAAAGAAGAGGTTTAAGTTAGGTAAGTTTTGTTTCAAACTTTGAATCACAACCCAGTAGTGAGTTCTAAATCCACAGAAGATCTCTCCCAGCATTTGTTTTGAGACTTTATTATTTTTTTTTAGAGCAGTTTTAGGTTCCTAGCAAAATTAAGAGGAAGATACAGAGGCATCCCATATGCTCCCTTTCCCAACACATGCACGGCCTCCCCTACTATCAACATCCCACACCAGAGTGGGACATTTGTTAAAATCAACAAACCTTCGTTGACACATCATACTCATCATCCAAAGTCCATAGTTTACATCAGGGTTCACTTTCGGTGGTTATGTTCTATGGGTTTGGACAAACGTACAATGACATGCATCCATCATTATACAACCATAGGGAATACTTTTACTAATTTAAAAACCCTCTGTGCTCTGCTTTCCCACCCAGCCCCTAACAACCACTGATCTTTTTACTGTCTCCATAGCTTTGCCTTTTCCAGAATGTTTCAGTTGGAATCGTGTAGTATGTAGCCTTTTCAGGCTGGCTTCTTTCACTTAGTAAGATGCACTTAAGGATCATCCATGTTTCTTCATGGCCCAATACCCCTGTCTTTTTAGTTCTGAATAATATCCCACTGTCGGAATGTACCGTGGTTTATTTATCTCTTCACTTACTAAAGGGCATCTTAGTTACTTCCAAGTTTTTGCATTATGGATAAAGCTGCTGTGAACATCTGAGTGCAGATTTTTGTGTGGACATGTTTTTACTCCTTTGGGTAAATACCCAGGAGTGCTGGATCTAGCTAAATTACTGGATCGTATGGTAAGTTGAGTTTTGTGAGAAACTGCCAAACTATCTTCCAAAGTGGCTGTACCACGTTGCATTTCTACCAGCAATGAATGAGAGTTCCTGCTGCTGCTCCATATCCTTGCCAGCATTTGCTATTGTCAGTGGCGATTTTAAAATATAATTAAAGGAAAATAGAAATTTTTAGAGTGCTTCTTAAATAGTAAGGCTAAGTGTTGTTACATGAAACCCTTGTTTTTGGTGTGCATGTAACAAATATGAATATGTGTCCTGAATGACAATATGAAATTTATTTTTAGAGTGGGATTGGAGTCAAAGTTTGAATAGACAGTGTCTTAGATTTTTTCCAGCTATAATATTCTTTGATTCTATGAATTTTCACACATACACACACAGTTAGTACTTTTAAAGATCTTCATAATATACTAAGGGAAAAACATCCCATTTGTAAAAGTAATACATACACATATGTATTTTATGTGCACATATACAGTCTAAAATATGTATATTTTATATAATAGAAAAAAATGTAAAGTTAATGCCAAGATTAGCTCTGGATGAAGTTTAAAAATTTTTTTGCTAGTTTGCCTTTACATTATGTAATATTCACATATTTTACGTTTTTAAATATACTTGAAAAAAGATTTTCTTATTTTAAAAAGAATTGCTAATTAGTGAGATTTTCATTTGGGTGACAAAGTGGAGAGGAATAAGGTGGGCTATATGGGAACAAGTCTTTTACAGTCGGAGGCTAAACACACCTGTCACTCAGCATTTTTTTTTAATTTTTAACTTTTTATATTTTTATTTAAATTCAATTAATTAACATATATTGTATTATTAGTTTCAGAGGTAGTTTAGTGATTCATCAGTTGCATATAACACCCAGAGCTCATTCCATCACGTGCTCTCCTTACCCCAATTCCCCACCCTCTTCCCCTCCAGTGACCCTCGGTTTATTCCCTATAGTTAACAGCTTATGATTTATCTCCCTCTCTGATTTCATCTTATTTTATTTTTTCTTCCCTTCCTCTATGTTCATTTGTTTTGTTTCTTAAATTCCACACAGGAGTGAAATCATATGGTATTTGTCTTTCTCTGACTGACTTATTTCACTTAGCTCCATCCATGTCACTGCAAAGCTGAAATTTCATTCTTTTTGATGGCTCAGTAATAGTGTGTGTATATATATATATATATATATATATATATATATACACTATATATATACACTATATATATATAAACTATATATATATATATTGGCTTTTGTGGACATTGCTTTTTGTGGACATTGCTGCTATAAATATTGGGGTGCAGGTACTCCTTCAAATCACTACGTTTGTATCCTTTGAGTAAATACCTAGTAGTGCAATTGCTAGGTCACAGGGTAGCTCTATTTTTAACTTCTTGGAACCTCCACACTGTTCTCCAGAGTGGCTGCACCAGCTTGCATTCCCACCAACAGCGTAAGAGGGTTCCCCTTTCTCTACGTCCTCACCAACATCTGTTGTTTCTTGACTTGTTAATGTTAGCCATTCTGACCAGTGTGAGGTGGTATCTTATTGTGGTTTTGATTTATATTTCCCTGATGTGCAGTGATGCTGAAAATTTTTTCGTGTGTCTGTTGGCCATGAACAGACATTTCTATACAGCATTTCTGACACAGGGTCAACTCCCAGACAGTCTCTACTTTGACAACGTCCCTTCAACTTCTGCTGGCAAGGGTTCTCTGAACTCCCTAGTTTTTTCTTGGGAGCAGCAAATAGTGAAGTGAGGACCCCAGGGTAGCAGTAGCTGGATTTATCCATCCAATATAGGAAATACCTTCTAAAGGAAAAGTTCTAAGGTACAGAACACCACTCAGTCACCAATCATGGTGAGGCTATCTGTCGTTAGCTTTGTCTCTGGAGTCCATTTTGGACATCCGATGACCAAAGCCTGGCTGACTTTGCACTGAGATGTTCTATGCTTACATGGCAGGTGTGATGTTGGATAATTAAGAGATAAAGAGCTGTGAATTTCTTTTTCCTCAGTTACTTCAAACACACAGCATAATGCTCGGTGCAGCTCAGCACCTCTGAGCCTTCTGCCCAGGCTCTGAGAAAAGGTCACACTAGTGTTCTATTCTTTAGGGTAACAGAGGCACCCTATCTGCTCCTCTTTCATGAGAGTAGCGTAGAGGCAGTTTGCTAAAAGTGTTGATATGTGTCCAGGAATGATCGCCAGCACTCTGTTCAGATATGCCAGAAACTTCTCACTGCAGGAGAACCAGAACATGCTCTTTAAAAAGCTATTACCAACCTAACAGAGCTACACACAACCCATCTTCTCTCACTACTCAAGTGTGAATTCCCAGAGTCTCCTAGCTAAAAGTCCCCCTGTATGAATTCAACTCGCAGCCTCTGGTTTTGAACTAGAAGAATATCAAGGTGTTACCACCTGAGAGCTTGAGGCTTTCCTACCCTACAAGTTCTATAAGACACCATTCTGCGTTTTATTTTGTTTTCATCTCCTAACTAATATTTTTTCCTGCCACTTCATTGCTTAATCTATAACCCATTGACCTAATTAAAGAAATGCTCCTTTCCTTGAACCATTGTTTTAGTCATCACATGTGTGTTTTAAAAAGTGACACCCTCCCCACCCCTCATTTGGTAATTGTGCTTAATTTCTTTGTGTTGAGGCAACCTCAGATCATTTCTAATTCTCTATTTCTCCCCCTCTCCCCCCCCGCCTTTTGGGGAGTGATGGTGGTATGAAGCATCTCAGATTATTTTGCACATAGACACCTTGCAGTTGTATGGTTTTATCATACCTGAGGAAACCCCATGGTGAAGCCAGGTGTATGTACAGAACTCCTTGTTTGCATTCTCAAGGCAAGAAGAAAATGAGCTCTTATTTGGTGGAGGATCCCCACATATAGAAATCCAACCGATTATGTTCTTTTGCTTGTTCATTTGTTTTCTAAAAGATACTTCTTGAAAACTACCTAAGGATCTGTGACTCCGGTGGCTTGATTTAGGGTGAGTGAAGGCCTGAGGGCAAATGGGTCCTCTAAAGGTAGGGTTTCTGCTCTGTTTTTTCTTTCTCATTTGATTAAGATGCTATAGTACAATGAAAAATCAAAAATACCTTTGGTGAAACAAAAATTATAGGGGGCAGGCAAACATAATAGAAATACTACTGGATTTGTATACAAGTGATATGACTGGGGTTGCAATTCTAGTTCTTCCAACTTTAGCTGTTTGACTTTGGTCACATCATTTGCCTTCACTCCAGTAAAGTGGGAAAAATTTGAGCCTATATTAATATATATTATATAGTATATATATATATACTAATACTATAGTATATATATATTAGTATATATGTGAATATATGTGTGTATATATACATATATACTGGTCTGTATATTAGTATATAATGTATTATTATATTTGTAAGGAACATTAACATTGAAAAGATTAATTATTTCTGTATTATCCTTATTTTGAATTTCCCTTGAACTAGAAGGATTAGAGATTTACTTCATAAACCATATACATAACTACCTTTTTAAATGAAATTAGGGAACTTGGTACTTTACAATGCCTGAAAATTCATATTAATTTGCAAATATATGCTTTTTTCTTGTGTGAGAATAGATAAAATAATTTCAACCTTTTATATATGTCCTACTCAGAAATCATACCTAGATTATGATTTTAACTCTGCTTCTAACTTATTGTGTGATTTGGGACAATTTACTTTATATCCCTAGGCCTATGTTCTTATGAGGAAATGAATAAACCAAATTAGGATGAACTGCAAGGTTCTTTACTCTCTACATTTTGTTCATCTCTAAATTGTGTCTAAGTCTGAACCTCCCAATTCTTTAGTTTTAACAGCAGTGCCCCCTGGGAATTTCCAGGGCATTAATTTTTACATAAATGCAATGACCTCTTTGAGACCAAGGGCTCACAGCACAGTGTTCAGAGTGGTTTAAGTTGTGTGAAACTAAGTTACTCAAGTTTGATGATGTCTCATTCGTTCAATAGAATATTCTTCATGTGCCTTTGGGCAAATGGTTAATTGGAAAAGTTGGATTATAAGACATTTTGAGTTTTCCCTTGAAACAATCACATTTACTTGGATTGAATTGCAGTAATGTCTCAGGGCTTGGTAATAAGTTCCTGTGTGAAATCATAGAATCGTAAAAATATGAATTGTTTCTTAGAAGTCATGTAGTCCTAGCTCATCTGGCATCCCTCACTGGTCAACAGCTACCCATCTTGAGAGGGAGGGAGGAGCCACATCTTCCTAACAAAATCCATTCCCTTTCTGGACAGATCAAATTGCTAGAAATTTCCTTTTCATATTGTTTAAAAGCCTTTCTCCATGTGATTTCTCCCTCATATTGTTGTTGTTGATATTATTACTGCCTGCTAGAGCAACACAGAATAATACTCATTATTTTCTTTGTTACAGCAATCAAGTTAAGGATCGGTATTATGACTGCCCTTGTATTATCATTAGCCTTCAAAAGGTTTAGGTTTTGTTTTGTTTTATGCCTCTATGTGGGGACCATGCAACCATCCAGGAAAGTCCCCATTTATGCCCGTTTTCCCAGCATAAATAGTGACAGCATCTCTTTTCCCTCTCAAAATTTTCCTAACTGGTCAATAAAATATAGAGTCACTCTATGCCTCTATAATAGAGTCGACCAGATTTATTCTGCAGATTTCTAGATCTTAAGGGTGTTCTATGAGAAAAGAGAAAAAATGTTTAGGAAGCACTCTTCCTATAGATGCACCAAGAACATTAGTGAGAATTTCTGCAGAAAGGAAATCGCTTTACTTTATTAACTCTACTATTTCCAAAACTTATTTAATCATGAAATTGCCTATTATTCCAAGAAATACAGCTTGGAATTCCCTCTTTAGGAAAATCGCTTAGGTAAATTTTGATTTTAATTCCAATTATTTTAAGATTTTTTTCCCAAAATTGTTAGAAAGATTGCCTGAATATTAACTACAGAGCTCTTTTTTTCTGTAAAATGAGAGTCTGTAAAATGAGAGAATTAGAGTGGGCTCTGAGGCTCAAGCAATTGGAAAACAATCTTGGCAACCACCTTAGAAGAACCTCCCTCCTATTTCTACACTGTTGGCAAATCACAGTAACTTCGTATCAGCAGGGTATTAGGAGCAGTGGGGATCCTTTGGCAGTAATGAAGGCTATCACTGCAGCCTGGAAGGACTGACAAGCCACTGTGTGAATGGTAGCTGGAAGAAGCTACATCTGGAAACTCATCAGGGGATTTGAAGAAAATTGAAGCTCGATCACCGAAGTATGATGTCAGAGACAGATCTCCATGGAAACTGTGTTGTGATGATCCCACTAGCCCTTCTATCTCCAGATACATCTTCCCAGGACACAGGGTGTCATCCACCAGCTATCTCCTGCTCAGGAGAAATACAGCTATGTTTTCATCTAGTCCAAGAGGAGCTATGTTAACCAAAACACAAATGGGAAAGGAACTTTTAAAGACTGCTAACTTAATTTTGTCAACTCAGTACATTGGATTTAAGTGCAATATCATTTATATCTAAAAAAAATTGCAATTACTCTTGAATATACATCATAAGCATCAATATATGCATTATAAAGCATAGGCCATCAGAGAGAGCCAATTTTAAAATGATCTGCTGAAGATTACATTTTTAATTGTCTTTCAACTGCACTAATATAAATCACTGGGGCAGTATATTTATTGGATTTGCATAATGACAGCATGACAAGATCAGTTATCATTTTTAACTACTGAGTTTTTTGGCACGACGCTTGTTACCACATCTGTGTGTATCCTCTTCCCAAAGCCATGGTAACATCACATGCATACATTTTCTGAACCAAAGAAATAAACACCTTCCTGGGTCTTTTATACACACACACACACACACA
Source organism: Vulpes lagopus (assembly GCF_018345385.1). Lineage (NCBI taxonomy): Eukaryota > Metazoa > Chordata > Mammalia > Carnivora > Canidae > Vulpes > Vulpes lagopus. The sequence continues at coordinate 60,444,771 of NC_054828.1, forward strand.
CACACACACACGAGAAAAAATGCCAGCCTACTATAAATGACTAAGCAGTATTTTGAAGTTTAAAAATACCATTACACAAAGATGCTTAAAAAGCATTTTCTGTAAAATCGGCACATGAGCCTATGCTTGTTCAGTTGGCTTGTGCATGCTGCCCTCTGTCTACAAAATGTAAGAAAAATAAATTTTTGTCACAAGTTGTCTAGTAATAAGAACAGGTTATCAGAAATATGTGTGTTCTGTAACTTTACTTTCTGGGGTAACGGAGACCGTTTCTGGTCTAAGAATGAGCTGTATCTCTAAAGATCACTTGGAACTAAGATTTTTGGAACTTGGAACATACTCTGTCATAAAAACAGAGTTATATAAGCAGTATTCAAGTTCTCATCAGTTTTATCCATTTCTTGGCCTTGGCTGTATCTGCTTTGAGAAAGGTCAGGAGAAGAGATTACTAAAATAGCTGAATTCGAATATCCAGGGCAAGCCCGAGTTTCCTATCCTGAGAGTTGAGACTGTAGAGTTTCTGAGGTTGTCACTTTCCGTTCACTCTTAAATGTTTCTCACCTGTGACATCACTCCCATCAAATTTCCATGATTACAGGGGCCAGAAGTCAGGGAGGCCTGTTTAGCATCTGGATTTTAATTGAGTCTCTCCTGGGCCCACATGTCTGCGTTCTTAACACGATTCCACTTTGAGAAACACCTTCTTAAAGAGTGTAAACCTAAAACAGTGATTTTCAACCTAGTTGATTATTGGAGTCCTCAAGGGAGCTCTTCTGAATGTGCAGATATCCAGGTTTTTCTCCTGGAGTCCCTGACTTCCCAGATCTGAGTCAGACTTGGGCGTCTGTTTATCTCCAGGAGCCTCCAGTGAACAGGCAGGCCAGGGAACCAATAGTCCAAACAGTCTGAATCCCTTCCCTCCTAATCAAAAACCCTGTTTCCACAAAGCAGGTAGCCTGAAGGAAAAAAATACAAATTAAATATATTCACAGAAGCTGAGAATAAAAAGTTAAATTTATTTGATTTTTTAAATACTTCTCAAAGTTGCACTTCATCATGTTTGAACTTCATAAAAGAGAAAAAGGGGAAATGATGATCAGTTTTTTGTAAGGCAACTTTGCCTTTATGCATCAACTACAGCAAGTCCCCCTTAGCACAAAATGGGTATAAATAAGCCTCTGAAGCATGCTCAATGAGAGGGTTATAAATGACCAAGTGAAATCTTCATATCAGCTGGGCAAGGCTTTTTCTGGTCTAGGGGCACTCGGAGATCAGCTGGGCTGTTTTGAAAGCCCCCCTCCAGGAAGGCTCTCTCTAAGCTTTTTCCAAGTAGTCACCATTTTTCTCCTTAAACTTCTAGATCAGGAGTGTTTTCATCAAAGTCCCCACAGAAGAATTTGTGAGGACAGGAGAGAGGCAGAGTGACAGTAAGAGGTGGGTGAGGGGAGCACCAGCAATGTGTGTACCTTAATTACTCTGCCTGTGTTCCCACTTATTCCATGTTTTAATATTTTCATAGTTTCTGGCACAGCTCTGAGCAGGACCGGTCTTGGTGTAGGCAAAGTAGACAACCATTTATTTGACTATGGGGCATACTTACTGGCCATTTTCCTGACTCCTCTAGTCACAGGGGTGACAAAGATGAACAAACAAACTCCTGTTCACAAAGTGTTTAATCTGGAGGGGAGACACACAGAAAAACAACCAACCGAACAAAAACCAAACTACAATCAGAAGGTTTCTGTGGAGGAATGATGCCTAAGCTCAGGTCTAATAGACAAAACGGGAGTTTGTGGGTCCAATAAGTAAGGAGAAGGTTCTAGGGACAGGGACAGCATGAGCCCTGTCCAAGGAGGAGCCAGACCACATGACAAGTTCCAGAAAGTATAAGCAGTATAGCAAGTATTGTCTGAGGGCCAAATTTGTATTTAGCCTGGAAGACAGATCATGAAAGATCCTGTGTATCTTGCTTGAGATTTCAGAGTGTTATGCCTTTTGTGGTAGAAAATAATTGAAAGCTATTCATCTGGGAAGTTATAAGGCTCATTGGCTACCCCCCTAAGAAGGGAAGAGAGCTAACAGAATCAAAGGCCTGTGCTAGAGCAGCAGAATTGGGCACAGGAAAGAGGAGGGAGTTATAAGAGACAAGTATGAAGTACAGTCTATGGGATCTTGGTTTGCCCAATGGATGAGTGGATGGATGGTTGGATGGATGGTTGGGTGAATGGATGGATGAATGGATGGATGGATAATTGCATGAATGGATGAATTGGATGGATGATGAGGGAAGAATCTAGCTGACTCCCCATTTTCTGGCTTGACCACCTGGAAGATTGGGAATGACATTTACCAAGTGTATAGAGGGGTAACAATTTTGAAGAAGTAATGTTAACAAATGCTCATCAAATAAGACTGAAAGGCATGTAATTTTTTTGAGGTATACTGAATAAGGTAATGTTCACTGTAGACCATATGTGAAAAATGCAATGATTAATCATTTTTTGATAGTTGAAAACCATAAAAGGAGTAAACATTGTATGATAATCCCCTTTGAGGAGATTTAGTATAATTACATACTTAAGATTTTGTGATATGTTTATTTTAGATAGATCCGGATACAAACTTTTATAGTAACAGAATAGAAAATGAAAGATTTAGGGCAGCCCGGGTGGCTCAGCGGTTTAGCACCGTCTTCAGCCCAGGGTGTGATCCTGGAGACCCGGGATCGGGTCCCACGACGGGCTCCCTGCGTGGAGCCTGCTTCTCCTTCTCCCTCTGTCTCTGCCAATCTCTCTCTGTGTTTCTCTCTCTTTTTTTTTTTTTTTAAGATTTTATTTATTTATTCATAGACACAGAGAGAGAGGCAGAGACACAGACAGAGGGAGAAGCAGGCTCCATGCAGGGATCCCGATGTGGGACTCGATCCCGGGTCTCCAGGATCACACCCCAGGCTGCAGGCTGCGCCAAACCACTGTGCCACCAGGGCTGCCCCTCTCTGTGTTTCTCATGAATAAATAAATCAAATCTTAAAAAAAAAAAGAAAATGAAAGATTTAGAGGATACACTGCACAATAAAACTGATGCTTAAGCCAGTTCATATTCTTTACTGATCTGTGTTTGTGCCCTTCCCTTCATTCTTATAGTCTCTTGTGTCCATAGTATTTTATAGAGTTAAATTATTATTTTCAGTGTAATATAGTGTGAATAGAAAATAGAAGACATTTATTTCAAATATTTCACATCACAAATCATCAGGTTTTTTTTATGAATTGGGTCTAAAAATTTTTTTCATTAAATAAATCAGAACAAACTGAACTGATGTGTAGATTTAGAGATTAAAACAAAGATTTTTTTTCACATTGGTTTAGAATTCTAAGTCCTGAACTTAAAAGTTGCAACTGAAGACATTTTGTAGGCAATTTTAAAATAATAATAAAATTCGATGTCTTGTCAAAACAATCCTGCAATTTCAGGAATTTGACTGTGTTGGGTCACTGAACTGGCAACAGGGTGAATTTAAATGAATTTTTCACCCCTACCTGACTAAGAACATTCTCAACTTTATCAGGGAGCTTTTAAAGTGTTTCCATTTATAATTTAGCAACTTTTCCGTGACCATCCCCTGCATACAGCCTCTGTGCCAGATACTGAGATGCAGAGGTGAACAGGGTCTAGTTTCTACTGACAGAGCCCCTAGACCAGTAAGGGAAGCTGACATAAATCAGTAAGTTACACAACAGCATATGTTTGTCATTGATAGAAATGAGTGCGAGGTAAACAAAGAGAGAAAGAAAAAATAAGTCTACAATCCCATACAATTAATTGTATGGGAGACGGGGATCCTTAGGCAAGGTTCCTACGGGAGGTAGCTTTGGTGTGGAACTTGAAGGATGAGTAGGGAGGATAGTAATGAATCAAAGATAGTTCAGACAAGCAGCAGAGCCTGGGCAATGCTGTGAGAGTGGGGGGCTCAGGAGACAAGCCTGCTTGCTGGCTTCTGGCCCTGACATCCAGAAATTCTAGTTCCATTGCTCTGAGGGAGAATCCAAGAACCTGTGTTTTTGACAAGTATGCTCAGATGAATCTCAGGCAAACTATCGTCCATCTTAGTACAGTCATTATTTTTTTAAATTTTAATTCAATATAGTTCTAATATAATACATTATTAATTCCAGAGGTAGAATTTAGTGATTCATCAGTTGCATAGAACACCCAGTGCTCATTCCATCACATGCCCTTCTTTTTTTTTTTTTTAAACTTTTTTTTTAATTTTTTTTATTTATTTATGATAGTCACAGAGAGAGAGAGAGGCAGAGACACAGGCAGAGGGAGAAGCAGGCTCCATGCACCGGGAGCCTGACGTGGGATTCGATCCGGGGTCTCCAGGATCGTGCCCTGGGCCAAAGGCAGGCGCCAAACCGCTGCACCACCCAGGGATCCCCATCACATGCCCTTCTTAATGCCCATCACCCAGTTTACCGCCTCTCACCCATCTCCCCTCCAGTGACCCTCAGTTTGTTTCCTAAAGGTAAGAGTCTCTTATGATTTGCCTCCCTGTTTTCATCTTATTTTATTTTCCTTCCCTTCCCCTATCTTCATCTGTTTTGTTTCTTAAATTCCATATATGAGTGAAATCATACAGTATTGGTATTTCTCTGATATTTTTTGCTTAGTATAATACCCTCTAGTTCCATCCATATCATTGCAAATGGTAAGATTTTATTATTTTTGATGGCTGAGTGATATTCCATTATATATATATATATAATGTGTATATATAATGTATATGTATAATGTGTGTATATATATATATAATGTGTGTGTACACACATATATACACACACACACACACCATATCTTCCTTATCCATTCATCAGTTGATGGACATCTGGGCTCTTTCCATAGTTTGGCTCTTATGGACATTCCTGCTGTGAACGTTGGGGTGCAGGTGATGTTTCAAATCACTATGTTTGTATCCTTTGGGTAAATACCTAGTAGTGCAATTGCTGGGTTGTAGGGTAGTTCTGTTTTTAACTTTTTGAGGAACCACCATACTGTCTTCCACAATAGTGTAGTCCAGTCACTCTTAAATTTTAAATTCCTTAAGTAGAGATTGGTTTATCACTATATCCTCAGTACCTAGCACACTACCTGGTATATGGTAGGTGATAAATTAATGTGTTTTGAAGAATGAGACCACCTGCTAGACATTTAAATCATAAGAAATAATTCCTGCTCAATTTCTTATGCTTTCTGCTTCAGCTGTGAGTAGAGGATTTAACTACTGTCGCATCCCACTTTGAGAAAGTAAAATGGTTGACTGTGAGGAGTGCCTGGGTAGCTAAGTTGGTTAGTGCATGACTCTTGATTTTGGCTCTGGTCATGATCTCAGGATTGTGAGATCAAGCCCTGTGTTCTGGCTCCACGCTGGGCATGGAGCCTACTTACAATCCCATCTCCCCTTCTCCCTCTGCCCCTCTCCTCTCCCTCTCTCTCCTTCAATAAATAAATAAATAAATAAATAAATAAATAAATAAATAAATAAGTTGACTGTGATAAAAACAAAAAATAGGGAAGGAAATTTCTGATAGAAGGCAGCTAAGCTGTTCAGTGGAAGAAAAAAACAGGATATATAATAAATATTTATACATATAAGTATATATTATAAACATAAAATAAAGGCTGCCGCTTTATTTTCTGCCTTTGCTGCCTCAGCAGTTTATAAAGATAAGAGGTCTATGAAAGTACTTTCAACTTTTTGAATATGCACTGATCGCACATCCATGCTTTAACTACCATTTTTTCAACTTACTGATCTCCTGATAGAGTCCTAGGAATATATAGAGATGAAAAAGACAGCATGCCCTCAGTGAGCACTGAACATTGAGGTGAAGACAAGCAAGCAAAACTCAGTTACACTACATGGCGGTGAGTGGTAGGACTATAGAATGGGAGCCAAGTACGTGGTCAAGGACTTGTCATACATTATCATCTCACTTAATCCTAAGAACTGTATCAGACAAGTATTTTACAGATGACTTGTGTTTTAGGAGTTAAGTGATTTACTCCAGCTCACATAATAGCAAGGGATGAAACTAATTTGAACTCAATATCTGTAAAAACACGTTATGATTACTCACTGCAGTCCTCAATCACTGCACGGTCCTTTTGCCTATACTCAGCTCTATTTGCTCACGCCTACATAATCATGAAGTGTAATCGAGCTGTATATATAAGATGCACTGACATCTTAAATTCCCTCAAAATTCAAGTTCAAAATGGAAAGATACCCCAGAGGAATTTGATTTATTAAATTTAATTGTATTAAATTTCAAGGCTAAAATGCACCCACTCTGAAAACAAACAAACAAACAAACAAAAACCCTAATTACTAGGGCTCCTGGATAGCTCAGTCCACTTGAGCATCAGACTCCTGATCTCCACTCAGGTCTTAATCTCAGGGTCGTGAGATTGAGCCTGGTGTGGGGCTCTGGGCTGAGCATGGGACCTGCTTGAGATTCTCTTTCCCTCTGCCCCTCCCCCACTCACTTGCACACTGTCTCTCTCTCTCTCTCTCTCAAATAAAGAAAGAAAAAAAAAACAAACACTTGTCCCTAACATAAAAAGTAAATCACAATTGTGAGATAAATGAATTCAATGGATTTTTCATTGATATGGTAGCTTTACTTGAATATTTACTTTTAAAAATGGTACTAGTCATAAACCTTTTGGGAATCTTTTTGCTCATGCCAACTAGTGGGCCAGGTTTGATGTACCCATTGGGGATCTATGACTCACTATTCTGCACAACTTGGCAAATAACTATTTGGATGTTTTCAAACTCAGCCTATAAACTAATAATGCTATTAGTCATGCGTTCTCACATATAACTCATTGTGGGAGACCTAGACAGGCCAATTCTGAGCTCCAAAAGGATATTTTTGGTAGGTGGATTTTTAGTTTATCCATTGTTTGTGTATTTGTGCCTTTGGATTTACAGTTGTTCAGTTTATAAGATGTGTAAATTTACCAGGGTTTGGATCCATGTGAACTCAATTATTCTACTAAGAAAAATCTCAATATAAATATAAATGAATATAAATATGTGAATATAAATGTGTTTTGCCTATCATACTTTTAGCCTTTTTAATATCTAAGAGTACAGTGAATTTTGTCCTATCAATATATGTCAAGACTTAGGCACAATTTAATTTTCTTGATGTCAAGATCTTTTGTTAATCTACAATGAGGTGAAATTTACCATTCTCAGAAAACTTTCTTGATGATTTAATTATGCTCATAAATTCGGAGCAATCTCTAGGTTTTTTTTGTATAAACATTTACAAAATAATATATCCCAGGCACATGTATTTAATGGCAAAGCAGCTGCATCAATTTCAAATCCATTTTTAGACCATTTACTTTTCATTCCTAAATGGAAGCTTTTAAGAATACCCTTTATTAAAATCCCGTGTTCTCATTATTTTCCTATTAAATACATATTTAACCAAACATTTTGAAAATACTTTTCCTTAAAGCAGGAATCAGAGCAAACACGCTCCAAAGCAGGTTATTCATCTGAGCCCTAAATCAATACCCAAAGCTATTTCTATATTGGTCTAGTAAATTATATCACTGTGTTTGAAGAATGAAGGAAAAGATATCCTCTATAAAGTCGCAACAGATTACTTGAAGACAAATGTCCCGTATCTGAGCTAAACACACCGTATTATCTAGTATTTTCAGAAACTCTTGTGCTTTGTGCTACTGTCATAAAACATGCTGCATTGATCCCGAAAGATAGAGACCCATGGAAGATTCTTCTGTAGATTCATTTCAGAGATATTCAGACTTATTCATATAGGCTTCCCTTCAGAAGCCTTGATCTGAATTGCAATTTGTGGTTTTATTTTTTAAAAGAATTGCATGAATATTTTAAATGCAATTTGGTGTACTATGTTATTGATCGTGAATTATTTATGTTAAGATTCTCTTTAATCATAAGGCTTTGCAAAGTATATAACAGAGGGACGGAGTTGAATTTCTTCTCTGTGTTTGGGGTCATTAACTCAGGGCTTACAGCAACAATAAATTTTCAGTGTAAGTGCATTGGTTTCTCCGCATCTTGTTTATAGATGTGAGGAAGTTCATATAAAGGTTTGGAAACCAATTGATCAGCTTTGGAAATACCACCCCCATGAACCATGGTCATATGTTTTAACAAATAAATATTAACTTCCTTCTAGAATAAGATAGATTGGCCAAAGATGAGAAAAGTATCATGGCTGACCTATGTACTTCCCATGAAAAGGAGAAATCGTAGAGTACTGCTCAGCTGGAAGAGTCTTCGACAAGGAAGCTCCACTTATTTCTTTAAGAGACTATTATTTCAAGAGTTCCCACAATTGGTTTATCATCTCCCAAAGAAGAGGTGCATTTTGTTTATCTACTTTGTTTTCTCTCTTTAGACATAATTCTACTCTCTTACTTTTAAAAACACTCTAGAGAGGCGGAACAGAACTCCCCACTCCGTAAGTGTGGTCTACATGGAGTGACTGCCTTCCAAAGGCCACAATATGGAAACGAGGGAAACGAATCAGTTCACAGGGGAGAAACCTGAAATAGCACCTCAGTCGGATGATCATGTTGCTGGTACGTGTCCTTCACGTCATATGCTGATATCACATGCTTTGATCTTCCTCCCAATAACATATAACCCCAATCTAATTGCGACAAAAACATCAGATTAATTCCAATCAAGGGACATTCTATAAAGTACCTGTCCAGTACTCCTCAAAACTTCCAAGTGTATCAGAACCAAGGGAAGCCAGAGAAACTAGCCTAGCCGAGAGAAGCCTGAGGAGACATGACAACTAAAGACAGTGTGTTATCCTGGGTAAGGTCCTGGAACAGTAAAAGGACAGTGGGTAAAGACTACAGAAATCGGAATAAAACACACACTTTGGTTAAGAATACTGCATCAGTATTTATTCACTAATTGTGACAAACATGCCACATTAATGCCAGATGTTATTAAAGGGGGAAAGTGGGTGTGGAGTATATTGGAACTCTCCCTACTATCTTCATTATTTTTTATAAATCTAAAACGATTCTAAAATTAAAATGTACAAAAAAAAACCCCTAGAATGTTGTGTACGTGAAGTATCTGCATTATAGCCATTGAATACCCAGAGGAATCGTAGTTGCGTAGGGCTTATTGGATTTTTTTCTCATTTTGAAAGAGCCATACCTGGTTCTCACTGTTTAGAGGTATAATATGACCAGCATCATCTTTAGATGGTGATGCTGTCACTTCTGAGCCCTGCATGATCTAAATTTATATATCTAGACCAAGAGGTAAAATCTGAGGGCTCAGCTGTACTTATAGTGTGGTCTCAGGTACTAGCCTTTCTGTTGTACATACAGAAATGGCATTAAGTGCACATTCTCAGGCAAGATTTTTTTTACTCAAATGCAGTATGTTCTATAGCAAGTCTGGGTAACCATAATCTGTCACTCACTTACATAGTCTCAACCCAACTGGCATTTATGGAACATCTGCTCTGAGCTAGCACTGGCCTAGATAGAGGATGAAAGAAAGAGCCCTTGGTGTAAAGAGCCCACCCTGGTGGTGGTGGACAAAGTCAAGAGCTACACACGCTCTCTGGAAGGTAGGCAAGTAACTCGTGGGAGCCATGGCTGCCCCTGGAGGCCCACCTCTGCTCATAACTCACGACTCCTCGTTTCTTTCAGCTCATCCATTCATTCCACAGATATCTATTGAATAACAGGCTGTGTTCTAGTCACTGAGGCACATTAGTGAACAACACAGACTGATACCTCTGCCCTCATGAAGCTTGCAGGCTCTGAAAATTGCAAAATGCCTCCTTATCTAGAGCCCATATCTCAATCCCTATGGCTCCCATTAGAAAAAAAAAAAAGTTTATTTTTTTCTGCAGAAAAGTCTCATGTTTGGGTGACAGCCTAGGTGGCTCAGTGGTTGAGTGGCTGCCTTCAGCTCAAGTCGTGATCCTGGGGTCCCGGGATCGAATCTCCCATTGGGCTCCCTACAGGGAGCCTGCTTCTCCCTCTGCCTGTGTCTCTGCCTCTCTCTGTGTGTCTCTCACGAATAAATAAATAAATCTTAAAAAAAAAAAAAAAAAAGGTCTCATGTTTGAGGATAGCTGTTGTGGCCCAAGATTCCACCCCCACTCCAATCCCAGTAAATATTGTTTTCTGGCAGCACTTTCTTGGTTCCTTCCAGTCTCCTCAACATGCTGTAGATTCGGGTCCCTTCCCTGTCCTGTCTTGGATGGCAGTGCAGTTGTAAAGCTGTCGCCTTCAAAGTCAGGAATAGCCGTGTCAATTCCTGGGCCTGCCCTGTGACAGCTGTGGTCTGCACATACATCATTTGGACACACTTAGCCTCAGTTTTCTTATCTGTAACATGAGAGTGATATTTTTACTTTATGCAACTGTTGTAAAATTAGAATTCATATAAAATGACTAGCAAAGGGCAAATAGTAGGTGGTCAAAAAATTGCAGTGCACTCTCAACTAGCCCATCTGCTTTTAGGAAATATGCTGTTAACAAAGTGTCTCTCCTGCATGCGTGCTGTTGAATTTTTGATTGTACGTGCATACCGGCATTTACCCCTTTTAGTTTGCCTGGGTTATATATTCACAATCTCTTATCAGAAATCCATGAGGAAGATGTGTTTTTGAACTATCAGCCTTTAGAAGGTAATGCGGAGGCCCCCATGTGACCTGTGTCTTACAAAATATGCCCACCGCCCAGGATTATCGTTGAACAGCTGCTGGTTATCAAGCAGACTAATACACACAGTGGGGCTAATAAAGATATTTATATCCTCTAGTTGACTCAGGTCTGATTTTGCCATCAAAAGCCCAAATCAGGGGCACCTGGGGGCTCAGTGGTTGAGCATCTGTCTTTGGCTCAGGTCATAATCCCGGGATCCTGGGATCGAGTCCCACATCGGGCTCCCTGCATGGAGCCTGCTTCTCCCTCTGCCTGTGTCTCTGCCTCCCCCTCTGTGTCTCTCATGAATAAATAAAGAAAATCTTTTAAAAGGGGGGGGGGGCAAAATCAGCACTTTTTAGTGCTTTTGGTTCAGGGACTGTAGATAAGTAAGTCAGTTCATGGTGCCAGCCTGTAAAGATCATTTTGAGTCCTGAGTCAGTTCACCAGTAGTATCTGAGTGTCTCCTCCTCCTTCTGAGTTATCGACAATTTTATAATATACCTGAAAAATCTTTCAAGCCATTGATTTAAAAAAAAAACAGCAAAAAATATTTTTCTCACAGATCTGACCAGATCCTGAGATGTTTTCTTTTTCATTCATTTAAAAAAGTTATTTGTCCTTTAATGTGATTACCAGATATTTGGATAAGCTCTAAAACTTGTTTCAAAAATGCCTTTTTTTTTTTTTTAAGTATTTCCCCTTATTTATGGTAAATGCCCTGGGAACTTTTTCTTATTTTTCATTCTGTTCTAATTCATTATGGTATATTAACTTTTCTTCTGTATTAACTTCCCTCAGGTTATAAAAATCATGTCACATGGTAATGTTATTAGTCAGATTCTACAAATTGTTCTTATTTCATGTGTTCATCTCGACAAAAATGGTTTCACAAAAAGTATCATTTTTAGCCAGTAGAGGGAGTCAGTTACAACTAAATGTAGTTTATGACATTCAAAGAAAAAAGACTAAAGACTTTAATTTATGGACTTTTAAAAAAGATTTTGGTCATTTATTTGACACACACACACACACACACACACACAGAGAACACAAGCTAGGCGAGAGGCAGAGGGAGAGGCAGGCTCCCCGCTGAGCCAGATATGGGACTTGATCCCAGGACCCTGGGGTCATGACCTGAGCTGAAGGCAAATGCTCAACCAACTGAGCCACCCAGGCACCCCAAGATTTGTGGATTTTAAAATGTATAATCACATACTTTTAAGTATCTGCACATAACCTAAATGTAAACATAATTTAACTTCATGTATTTTCATTGTGGACAGACCACAAATACATTTGTCTTTTCATTTCCCTAAACATCTCTGTTCTTCTTTCTTTTACTTGGTGCATTGTTTTAATCCTCTTTTAATGCAAAGTATAAAAAGGAGACCCCTATTATTTGGACACGTAGGACCTGTGTTTATACATGAGAGCTGGATAAAAACGAATTTCTCTTAATAGTCTCAGGAAGTAAAAGTATGATAGCCCTAAAGTATATCACATTACACCTTTGTACGTATGGCTTATCATTATCAAAGGGACTCTTAAAACTCATGGAATCATAAGGTGAAAAAGTATGTTCTCATCATGACCTTGAGACCCGGTGGTAGACCTGGTAGACCATGTGTGCTCCGCACAGCCTTCTGCAGGCAGCACCTGCTTACCCTCATCCGTGAGAGAAGTCAACAGCTCAGCCTCCTTCTCACTGCTCCCCGGCTACTCCCCTTAGTGCCTCATCATGTCAGAACCCTTCTCAAGATTAGTTGCTTTTACTCTATGGCGTCAATGGGGAACGTATGGGTAGCAGTTTCATTGGAAAACCTGATGATGAGGAAGGTACACATCCCTGCCCCCATGGGACACATCCCTGCCCCCATGTCAGAAGTCCAGCCGTTCCATAGGATTATACAACAGCAGCACCATTAAATGTATATTTAGTGCTCACTTTCTCCATCTCTTGATGCTTCATTGTGGTTGGGCACACCCAACCAGAGGCTGCTCTTCTCCTTGACACGCTTTTTCAATCGTGGTTGTTATCGTTGGCTTCATTTTGGGGAGAGAAGGAAGACTGAGAACGTTGCTCAGTGAGGGGGTTGGTGGGTTTTATTTTTTACTCTATATTGAAAAGAACTTATTTGACCGTCACTTGGGAACACTGGACTAACATTGATCTCTCTGATGTTGCACTAAGAAAATAGGCATTACAAGTTAAGACTTCCTAAAAGAACTTATTTATTTTATTTTTATTTGTTTACATTTGTTTTTATTGGGGTTCGATTTGCCAATATACAGTATAACACCCAGCGCTCGTCCCATCAAGTGCCCTCCTCAGTGCCCATCACCCAGTTACCCCATCCCCCCGCCCACCTCTCTTCCTAAAAGAGCTTAAAAATGAACTAACAAATCAACTCTGGTGTTGTCAACCACCAGCATCACCTTTAATTAGTCTTAAAAGACACTCCTTTCATTACAGACACCCAGCATCCAAACAAATAAAAATTTTAGCCAGGGGTTAGATTATTTCTTTCTCATTTTTTTCTTTTTAAAATTACCTTTAATTTGCCACATTCAATTCGGTTGGGGAAGCTATGCTTAATTCTGTTGATCAAGTATCGGTGTAAAAGAGCATTATGAACACAGCCGTTCCCTCCTTCCCACGGGGTGCATGTGCTGTGCGTGCTCTGTGTCCCAGGACACATCCCAGTGCTGCTGGTGGCTTCAGAGACTTTATGGACCAGTTCGCTTTAAATATTCAAAAGATAATAGTAAGGGAACTTGAATCTATGCCCTTTTAGACTATTAACAGCGTTCCTGGAATAGGGACTGTTATAAAAGTTCATATTCCTTCTCTCTGTTTCTTCTAAAAATAAAAATTGTTAGTAACCCTCTAAGGCAGGATGGACCCTCAGTTAACATTCGGTAGTACAGATAATTAGACTAGTCCTGTCTTATGTAAAAAAACAAACAAACAAACAAACAAAAACTAGCATAGTATACTTTTTCAGTTACTTTTAATGACACTGGCACTTTTTAAAAAAATTATTCAAAATCCAATCAATTAACATACAATGTAATATTAGTTTTGGGGTGTAGTTTAGTGAGTCAGCACCTTCATACAACACCTGGTGCTCATCACAGGTGCTCCCCGTAATCTTCATCACCTACTCCCCCTCACCCCAGGTCCCCGCTGGTGTCCATCAGTGTGTTCTCTGTAGTTAAGAGTCTATTCCTTGGTTCGCCTCTCTTTTCTCCCCTGTGATCATTTACTTTGTTTCTTAAATTCCACCTATGAGTGAAATCGTGTGGTATGAATCGTGTGGTTCACTTAGCATCACATGCTGTAGCGTCACATTAATCTGTAGCATGTTACAAACTGATGGAGCCCTGTTTTAGCAAAAATGCATGGGTTTGCCATAATTAGCATTACAGGGTGCTGAAGGGAATTTTAGAAGAGGTTGAATTATGGGGACATTGACCAGGTTCCAACTTTGTAGAGGAAGAATAGCAGGAAGAAGGTGGAGGGAGGAGGATGCCACCATTTTTCCTGCCACTTTCAGAAAAGCCCTCTCTTTTTAGAAGAAGTATGATTGCTCAGAGAGGGTCATTAAAGACATCATCCGAGCCTCTAAACAGACCAGTGCACTCACAACTTTTTTCCAAATCGGCGATCGGTACAGGCAGTAAAATCCCAAGGCCTGTGGCTGCTGCTCAGAGAAGAAAAATGGTGTTTACTATTTCTAATCAGACTTTAGAGACAGAGCACGAGCACGGTTTTTATCCACATTGCTTATTTACATGGTGTGTTTTAACCTGTCAAGGTAAGTGTGTCCTACTGCGGTAGCAATCAATAATCCCCTAGATCTCACAGTCGAAGAGTCACAGCCAGGAAGGTCTCAGAGCAGCAGCTGCAGCCTGGAAGCTGTGGCATCAAGGTTCTAATACTGGGCATTTGTATGAACAAGTAGACTTTGGGGACAGAACAAAGGTCACAGGGTGGACACGACGTGAACAGCTTCATTCCTGGGGAGCCAGCTCGCAAGGTGGTTCGGTTTGTTTTCATTTCTCCGCTACTAAAAAATTAAGGACAAGTCCAAAGCAGATGGTTTTATTAGTTTTAAATCTTGTGCAGCATTTCACAATTTCCTCCTATTGACTTGTGGTGTAGTGGGCGAACGGAATCAAAGGTGCTGCTTTAAATAGCTTTGACTGTCGTTAGTCTGAATTGACAAGTCACATGAGACACTTGTGGAATCTTAGAGAAAAAAAGAAAAAAAAAAACCCATCCACAACCCCCCTTAGTAATCACTCGTTCACTCATGCATTCATTCAACAGGTACTTTGTATTTCGGGCTCACTCTCATATATTTGCATTTGTCCTTTACTGTAATGTTTCTTCATATCTTTTATCCATCTTTTTTTTTTATTGGATCTTAGTGACCTTTTTACTCATTTCCATGTGTTCTTCACGGAATAATACTAACTTTTTTGGTATTCTTGTCAAATTCGTTACGATTCTGACTTATCTTTTAATTCCTCTACTGTTGAGACTTACTCACATATGAAAATGTGTTGGTATCTTTCTTCATAATTTTCTCTTACAATAGACATTTCTTTATAATTTTTTTCTTCCATTGCTTGTATGCTTCCCTGTCCACAGATCAAATATCACGTAAAATGTTTTTCTAGATATTTTATGCTCTTTACATGTTATGCTTATCAAACTAGAGGTTAGGGTTAGGGTTTATTTTGATGTCTGTGTGATGTATCTACGTTGAATTTTTCGGAAGAGTTGGCTTATTTCACCCTTTGGGGTTCCTTTGGGTTCCTTTGTCATCTGGATTCTTCTGTACCCTGGGACCTGCTTTAGGTCTACCTATTCCTTTTCATGGACATGTGTGCTCCTCACACCTTTGTTACATGGTTTTTTAGTTTTTTGATCATTCAAACCATTTTTAGGGGTACATGTTAGCGCATTGAGTATATTCACAATTTTGTGCAGCCACCACCAGTCCTAATCCAGATCTTTTTCATCGTCCTACTAGAAACTGTACCTGTTAAACAATAACTCATCATTTACTCTCCCTGCAAATGGTTTTAATGATTATAGATTTGTAATATACTTTAATGCCTGATAGGCACCAAATCACCCAACCCATTATTCTTTAAAAATGATACTTTTAATTTTGCATATGTGAATTGCACTTTTGCCTCCAGGTTAATCTCCTGTCCCGTGAGAGGCTCCCTCCTCCAGCAGACACCCAGACATGAGATCCTGGACTCTTCTTTCTTCTCAACTCACATCCACCCATCACTTGTCCTGTTGATCCTCTATTATTAATATTCCTCAGGTGCTCACTTTCTTTCTACCCCATACTGGCCCGTGCCTCATTCAGGGCCTCCTCACCTACCACAGGGCTTATTGCCTCAGCCTCCCAGCAAATCCTGCTTTCTTCTCTTTTGCCTTCTCCCGCCCATCCTCCACACTGGTGCCGCCTGATTGTCTTGTCTTGTCTTTCTTGTCTTTTCTTTTTTCTTTCTTTCTTTCTTTCTTTCTTTCTTTCTTTCTTTCTTTCTTTCTTTCTTCTTTCTTTCTTTCTTCTCTCTTTCTCTTTCTTTTTTAAAGATTTTATTTATTTATTCATAAGAGACACAGAGAGAGACACACAGGCAGAGGGAGAAGCAGGCTCCCTGTGGGGAACCCAATGCTGGACTTGATCCCAGGACCCCAGGATCACACCCTGAGCTGAAGGGAGAACCTCAACCCCTGAGCCACCCAGGGGCTCAGGGGCCCCTGATTGTCTTTCTAACGCAAATACAATCATGTCATTGTGCTGCCTTAAAGTCCTTCTGAAGTTCATGACTTGGGATCAAGTTCAGATCCTTTGAAGTCTTTAAGGATCTTGCAAGATCATAGACATCCTCCACTGTTCACCTCAGCTCTACTCTCCCTGCTGTGTGCACACACCCACACTCTTACAGGTGTGCATGGAGGTGTGCACACAGCCAGCAAGTTGAAGCCTCCTGAATTGCATTTATTCTCCAAAAAGGCCAGTCTCCGTCAAGGTTCCATAGTTTTGGTCATGCCCAGAAACCTTGCCTGCCGCTCATTCTCCCAACTTGCCACCCCTACCTCAGGCCATTAGGTCTCCCCACTGAGCTTCATGCAGTATTGCCAGCTCTACCCCTGAAGGTCGCACCCCTGTAACGTAATTAGGTGTCCAGCCCACAAAGTTTCCATGAAGACAGGACCTCTGTCTTTCACCAGCACCGTTTGTGGAACCAAAGTGAGTGTAGGACTGCGTGCCTGTGCTCACTTGCACATCATTCATCTCATGGTGTTTCTTTAAAACTGAATGAAGTTAACAGGAATTGTCTGAAATAATTTTTCGCAAGGTTCCTGAGAGCTATTTTATTCTTTGAATTCTAACTACTACTTTCTCCAGATCTCAGAAAAGACCCTCACCCTTTCCTACTCTACCTCTTATTAAATCAAATGATTTTTACCTTGTGCATGAAGGAAACTTCATGTTTCCACCACCTACCCTGTATTTAGCTTCTGAATAAGCTATTAATGTGTGCTGCATTGTGTCTCTTTTTTGCTTTGCTATGGTGACTTTTAATTGAGGTTGTCTTTATTACACTGCCTCATATGGCCACTTTGTTGTAACTCATTTCCTAGTAATTGGATATGTACCTTCTCTGAAATGCAATTTTCTTTGGGCTTGTAAAAGGCACAGAGCAAGCCATACCCATGAACTCTTTCATAGAATTTTTGCTGTCATTAAAAATAAGAATCAAAAATGACTAACCTAAAAGCCAGATCTAAACCATGACTGGAAACTGTCAAGAGAACAAAAGAAGTGAATTTAGCATAAGAGATCCTGAATTAGGGGAGGAAAGTGTAATTCTAGAGCATTATTAAATGAAAACATCATTGAATCACAGTAAAAAGAGGCAATTGGTTTTTCTTTGACAGATTATCTGAGATTCATCCCCTCGAAGAGCAGATTAAATGAGCCTGGTGGTCTCCTTTTAATGCAACCTCATGAATGTAACAGAGCCAACGTCTGAAATTTAAAATTCAGCCTTGTGTAAATGCGTAGAAATGGCTGAAATAACACCCTTTGGGGTACTGCAGGAGGAATCCGGACTCCCTCTTTCCTGGCATTTACAAACAAGACTTCTCTGAGTGGAACCGGAATTTGTGTTGTGTGACCAGCTCTATGATACTTGAATGTCTTGAGAGTTAGATTTTTAAATGACTGCGTTCACTGTAATGTCAGCATCCATAATAATGTTTTTTTTTTTTTCTGGCTACTTGTACAGTCGCAGTTCTAAAAGAGAGATTGATGACCAATTAAGTAGATAGCTGTTGCAAAAGTAACCATGTAAAGAGCCCGTGAATGGGATCTCTTTAAAGGTTTGCTTGAAATACACCATTTAAGCTAGCGTGAAGTTAATTCAAGGAGCTTTAATTAATCAGCAGCTATTTATTGAACAACTACTGTGCGTCTAACATTCTGATGTGTGTGGAACAGCCATTGCCCCCAAGGAGACAAGGCCTATATGTATGAAAACCACTTGAGGTTAATCGTGTGCTACAGTCTGGGGCCCTGCTTTATGGATAAATAGGAGACATCGTAGGAGGAAGAGAGCAGTGAGGACAGGCATCGGAGAAACCTTGCAATGGGCAGCCCAAGCTTAGAGCCCGTATCTGTTGATGGTTCTGTTGGTCTTTACATATCTTTCCAGAAGTTTTCCATGAGTTGATAACAGTGGTTGCTTCAGGAGAAGAGGACCTGGTGGAGGACTTGCTGTTTATTGTGTCCTAGTTAGATTGTCTGAATGTCTTACCTTGTGCATATATTTCCTTTTCACAAAATAAAATGTGTGTTGTTGAATAAAAGTAGGCAGCTCAAGGAGCCACTCAGTGGAAAAGCATCCGCGTAGGGAGTGCATGAGGCAGGTGGGAAAAGGAGGATCGGGTGGGGCAAGGCAGAGGAGGCCACGGGGAGCCTTTGGTACGTGGGGGACAGTGGGGGGTCTCAGCTGTCAACTAGGACAGCGTGGGGGGGGCGGTTCAGGGAGAGGGAGACTCTTGGTTCATTGCACACGTTTTGGAATTAGACTGCCGAGGTGGGAGTCCCATCAACTCACTGGGGCTTATGACACACACTCTCTGAATCTCAGTTTCCTCTTCTGCCCAAACGGAGTTACTCGTGCCCGTGAACCGGGGGTCATCTGGGGAGGAACATGAAGGTCAAGTACGTAGCTCAGGGCCTGGCACATGGCAGGACTTTACATGGCCTGTGAGCGATTCAGGATGGGGCTGGGACAAGGGGCAGGAGGGCTTGGAGGAAGGAGACTCAGGCAGCAGCGAAGTATTTCCTAAGTTCTGTCGATCATGTTTCTAGAAACATTTCTCAACTCCAGCTTCTCCTCTTGGAGCCTGACAGCATCCGAGAAGGGTCTGAATCCCCTTCCAAACGAACCGAGATTTCCCTGTCCAGCCCATGCTCAACAACCACCAGGGTGTTTCGTCTAAAACACACCCTCCTGACCTTGTCGCTGCTGGATGGGAAGCCTTCAGCAGCACCTATCGCCTGCGGTGAGGTGCACTCCCCGTGACATCGTCGTCGTCGTCGTCATCATCATCATCATCATCATCCATCGTTTGCTCTCCGTGACACTAGCCACAGGCCCCCAGCCCGGCCCTCGGCCGCCTCCCCACTGCGGCCCCCAGGCTGGCCTCCGAGCATTCGATGGACGCTTTCAGGTGCATGCCTCCCTGCTGCTCTTCCCCCCGCTGGAGCCTACCTCCTCCCTCTCCCTTCCTCCCTCTCTTGCTTCTTCTTTGAAACCCCTCCAGGAGTCCTGCTCTGGTCCCCGCTGAGCCCCACACAGCCTGGGGGGTGTTCTCAGTCCCCTGCCACTTGAGTACTCTGGGCATGACTCTGTGCATCTCTTGGGCAGCAAGTGGAGGCTTCTCCACCTGCTTGCTCCTCATTGCAGGGTCGGGGGGAGACTGATGGGTCTGGTTAGCCTGGGTCCAAAGTCCAGCACACTGTCGTAAGCTCCTCCCTTTGCCCTCTCTTGGGGAACCAGGGCTCCTTGACTTCTTCACGCCTTAGGTTGTTCAGGCACAGGCCTCTCGCAGGGGCTATGGGTCTCAGCAGTGTTTTGACATGGGTGGTGTTACCCAGTCGGACTCACAACGTGCGGACCAGCCCTTTGGATTCCCAAGCCACGTTCTCCAATATTGGGTTTATTAGTTACAACAGGGATGCTCTTCCATCTGCCTGACTCTGTTGTGCATCTCTCTGTGTCTGACCTTGGAAAGGGAGAAGGAAGTGCTAGTGATTGCACCCCTTGGGACCCAGCAGACTAACTTACTGCATTTTTGCACTTTAATCATCTGTGTCTATCTTGGGTGCTAACTAGATTTATCTTCATAAGACTAAGGACTGTTGCTTGTCTTTGTATGCACAGCACCCAGTAGTCATGACGCCAGGTGGACACAATCATTGGGTGCTTGTTGAATGCATGGGGTAATCCAGTGTGCGGTGGGCCTGCACTAGGATTGACGTTTGTGAAAATGGAGAGCAAACGATGGATGATGACGATGATGATGACGACGACAACAGTAGATATTTATTGAGCCAATCTTAGACTTCCTGAAAAACCAGATAAGTTCAACCAGATAAGTTCCTGGAAGCGAGAGGGTGGAGGACTGTCCTGGAGCCAACAAGAGGCTTGGGGAGTAGGAGGAAGACGATCATCATCTTCACTGAAAAAATGAGGAAACAAAGACTCAGTAGTTAAGTGAATTCCCTCCTAATACAAAGCTGAGTATTTTCTTACTGTGAATCTAGTGATGGCAAAGTTCCAGAGGATGGAAGCAGGAGAAGAGAAAGTGTTTATGCTTAGATTTCTTGCCTAGGAGACCAGAAGACTGCTGGTCAAGCGAGTTGAAATGGCACCATCTTGGAGAGAATTTGTTAAGTTCTGCTTTGCGTGTATAGAATTGAGGGAATCACGCAATTTTCAAGTTTTGATGTCCTGGGTTGAAGACACGACACAAGTACAAGTGCAGTCCCTACTGTTCAATAATGATTTGTGTCTTTAAAGTATCAGACATTTTCATAAAGAAGATGATGCTGTAGACAGGCAAAATTTTCGTTCTAAATCACTTGCAATTAATTGTGATCTTAATTATCTTTGCTCACTCCCACTTACGTTTTTGATTTGTCAGTTCTTTCCAGTGCCTGTTCAAGTGCGCGTGTGTACTCACAGCACGGCGATTGAGGAGAATTTTAACACAGATCACATGAGCCCGCATAACTGATGGCATTTATCCATGAGTTTTGTTTAGTGATGCGTTTCATTCTTTCTCAAGCTTCTCATCTCTGGTTATTTTAAATATTCTGGAAACCACTGCTTTTGACATTCTTTTCTCTATTTAATTTATGCACTGAAGATTTTTCCTAGTTCCAGGATCCAGATGAATCTTAGATGTATGGGCCAGATCAATAACAAGAAGATCAATAGGCTTTTAATTTTATTTTATTTCCCTTTACTGAAGCGGTCTTGATTTGCATCTGCTGATTAGATCAATTCGTCTGCAAGGTTGACATGAGAAATGTAGCTTGAATAAAGTCAGTATTTCCTATAAATTAAATTTTTTTTTAAAAAAACCCAGCAACATTTACAATACCTTCAAATCCACTGCTTTTTATCTGCTTCACACTTAACTTTCCTGGAATTGAGTTCAGAATCAGGGCTTTCAGTGGACAGAGAAAGATGCATTTGTCCTCTCCATTGCCTCCCTCCGGTCCCATCTGGGCTGAAAATACACCTGACAGCCCTTCACCATTCAACCAAAAGTAAGGGCTTAAATTTGTGATTGCCCCAAAACTGAGCCCGGTGAGAGGGAGTCCAAGGCTGAGGACCAGGTGGGTTTATTTTGTTGGCAGTTTTCCCTATTGCCCCATAGCCCAGTCCCTCCTCTAATTGAAAATATCTGAAATATCATCAAAAATGGTTTGTTTAAAGATGTGAGAGGCGTGTTTTCGCATGAAGCTCATAATAATGAAATTAATACCAGTAGCGCCCCTCTCCAGCGAACTCCGGAAGCCTTGCCCATATTAACATATTTATCTTTCCCGCATCCCTCTGAAGTAAGGGAAAGATTATTTTTTATGCTTTTCCTGATCCCAGGAGAGTAAGATATGGCAAAGGTGAAGTTTGAAGCAGGTCAGTAGAGAAGGAAACCCTCAGTCTTTATCTCCTTCATTTAGATTTTTACTCCCTTATTTCATGATTGGTAATGTTCCAACAACTCCATCCTTCTATTTATCAATGTATTTGCTTATTCCTTGATTTGTTCATGGTCAAATATTCAGAAAGCACCATTTTATGTCAGGCACTAGGTCAAACTTGTCTACAGAGCAGTTTAACCCTTTATTGCTGTACAGAAATTACTTTGGGGTTTGCAGAACCAGAGCCACCTCCAGGAGGCACAGTTTCTAAACCACTGAAGTAGAATAATTATTCAACCATTTATTTAACAAGTATTTTTTGAGCATCTGCCATCATCTATTAGTCCAGACTGCCTAACATCCCCCCCACACACACACATCTAAATCTTTATAACTGTGACTACTTTTAAGTGTTGTTTCATATTGAGTATATTCCACATTTGTCTCAATTATGTTATTTTTGTCCTCTGATCCTTATGACTGTTGGGAATAAAAAACCAGTAGAATTTCTTTTTTTTTTTTTTATTACTTCACCCGTAATAATGACTAGATTCATATTCTACTTTAGGCTTGCGTCTTACTCATCGGAAAACAGATTTGAAAAATGACAAGGAGCATGCAAAGTTAGAGCTCTATGTAGATTTAGAAGGCTGTGAAGGGGGTCACATGTGTTTCTGTATGCCCACTAGGTCGAGGGACCATCCCTGAGCATGGAAATACCCTATATTTGTACAGAGCCCCGTACGTGGGAAGTGTTGTGATGTGTTGTCCTCACAAGAAAATGGTGTTTTGAGATAATAGTAACTTTGCTCATGACTAGCTTCCCCAACATTTATTGGCCAAGTTGTAATTTGGTTTTCTCTTCCTTAGTTCTTCCCATTTCTTTCAAGCTTTCTTCCCCTCTGCCCCATGCAGCATGCTGTTTCTCCTGCCTGGAGGGCTTGCCTTCTCTTCCATGGACAAGCTTCTGCTATCCCTTCAAGATCGAGCTTCGGTGCCATCTCCTCTGGAAAACTTACCCACACCTTCCTTATTCCCTCACATATCCATTCGCCCCACTGTTTGTTCCCTCCGTTCTGCTTCCACAGCGTTCTGTGGGTAGTACTAATATAACATATACCCAGTTGAATTCTTGTTACTTGTTTAAAGTGATCCTGCAAGTGTAAAATACATTCCAGAAAAGGCATTCATTTAGTGGTATTTCCATTCCATTCTCTCATAGCCATTAACCCATGGGAAGCTCCTTAAAGACAAGCATCATCAAAAAAAAAAAAAAAAAAAAAAGACAAGCATCATGTGGCTTTTGTCCCTCCAGTACCCTACCCTATGCTTGAAATGTTCGCTTTTAGACTACTAACTGCACGTAGTAGCAGTTTTGGATAGAATAACCTCCCACGAGCCTAGCAAGGCCTTCCAGATTTATGCCCATGGATCAATCCCATTAGCAGTGGACATGGACTGGAGCCAAGAGGAGAAGCAGAGCCAACCGCTGACAAGGTGGCAGGATCTGCTGCCCACGTGTGGCCCCAAGCCCGTGCTGTGTATGCCAACCTCGGGCTAATCAGTCCATTTTTAGAACAGGTGTTCTCTGTCCTCCACACTGTTGCTGAGAGCAGAGGGGAAGAGTTTGCCACCTGGTTAGAATTTATATAAACAGATGCTGTAAAGAAAAAGCTTACACTGCACGCTGTGTCAGCAGTTTAGGAATGCTTCGAGCAAATGTCTTCACTTCTGAGAGCAAGGCTCCTCACACATGCCCTGTCCACTCACCTTCTCCGTGCCTGCAAGTCAGGGCCTATTCTCAGAACCAAGATCTTTTGTATTGTTCATTTCTTCTGTTGAAAATCTAACACACCTCCCTGCATTGCAAGCCAGTGGGTCTTACGACTTGGCGAGGGACAGAGGACTTGGAAGTGGAAAGCCTTTCTCCCCTTATTTTATTATTTTTTTAAGAGTGATTTTTTTTTAAGATTTTATTTATTCCTGAGAGACACACAGAGAGAGAGGCACAGACACAGGCAGAGGGAGAAACAGGCTCCCTCCAGGGAACCCGATGTGGGACTCGATCCTGGGTCTCCAGGATCACGCCCTGGGCTGCAGGTGGCATTAAACCGCTGAGCCACCGGGCTGCCCTCTCCCTTATTTTAAAAAGGGCTTACTTTCCTTTTATGAAATTAAAACAACAACAACAATCAGTGAGACTTCAGTTCTCCAGAAAGGAGTCAGTTCTCAGAAGAGACACAAAACTAGAAGGTGCCCACTAGTCATACTCTCATCCTGGAGCTGATTCTGCTTTAGCTCCTGGGACGCCTAGTGAGGTCATCTGGGACTTGGTCACCATCATCTACCTCCTGGGATTTGGAGGCACCTCATTAGAAGTGATTACTAGGAAACTGGGATGACAGTGTGCTAGCTCACTGGTTGAGGGACGCATCACACTACAGAAATAATAACAGTTAAATCACCACCAGTATCAGCAAAAGTTAATGTTACCCAATGTCACGTGGCATGCTTAATACTTTACACTCAGTGTGATTTTGTTATTTTTGTTTACAGTTATGGAGAGCCATGCTAGCATATGGTAGCAACGACACAGAATACGTACTGAGCATTTTCCATGTGCTGGCGCTGTGTCTGTCTGCCAAGATCCAGTCGGAATCCTCATTGAAACCCTGGTTTTTAGGGCCACAAACCCAGAACTCCTGGGAGGAGTCTGGGTAAGGGATACATAGAAACTGTTGTATTTTTGCAGCTTTGTATGAAGTCTGAGGGTAGTTCAAATAGGAAAGTTTTTAAGGACTCAAGATGACAAAGCTTGTAAGCGCTGCTGTCTGCCTGCCTCGTCTGGATAAGCCTTCTGTAGTAATGGTCAGTGCATTTCAGGGATGCTTGCACACTAAGTCATGCTGGAAACTCTGGTGCAGCTGCGTACTACTCCAGGACCCCTTGTAGGGGGCCTGGGGGTGCCATCCTCATAGACTTGACCATCAAGTGTACATAGTATGGCATTTTTCTGCCAGCAGATGGCAGTAAGAGGTCTTGAGAAAGGGCTGCCTTTCTCAGGCTCACAGTGGGCCCCCCGGGCTAGCACTGGCCCAGGCCAGGAGATGTGGGGGAAAGATGAAGGAGTCACAAAGTGTTTAGGAAGTGAAATGAGATAGCAAGCCCCTAAGATAGTGGTATCTTCAAGATGCCAAATTTCACTGAGACCAAACCAACCACCAAATTTGTCCCTTCGAAGGATTTAATGCACACAAGCCTTGTCCTTCAGTTTGTGCACCTGCATGACTTACCTTCTTTTAACCATGTCCTCGCCCTTGCAACATTGTGAGATAAAATAGTAACCTGAGGGGGGATGAAAAGCAATGGAATTTTCTTGTCCATGAATAAACCTGTCAGTCTGGGAATGATTTCTCCATGAGGGGGCTGCTGGAGGTCCATAGTCGTCCATCCACCCCCCCCCCCCCGCCCCGGATTATCATGTGTTGGAAGCATATGAATTTGTGTGTGTGTTTACCAGGAGAGTTTCCCTAACATCCATGAGAGTTTCAGTCGGGGTCAGGGCCATTCAAAACCCATTCTGTCTGAGGGCCTGTCACTCAAGGACACCTAGAATAGATCCTGGGAGAGGTGGGGGGCAGCAAACACGAGGGCCTGCACGGGCTGAGCACACAACATGGTGAATGGACTAAACCTGGTGGGCAGTGGGGTGAGCTGCCTAAGATATGCCCCAAATACCTAACCGGGCAGCCGATACCCAGCCCCTTCTGAGACTCACCATGCAGGAATGCAGGCCCAGGGTGGCATGGCCTCTGGAGTTTTCAAAAATGCCATATGGAGTTATGCCTCCAGGTCCATAACTTTTAATAAACTGCAGAATGTTCTAAAGTGTATAACTAGTTGACATTTTTCAACAACGCAGGCAAAATGGAGGTACCTGTAGTTCAGGTGTGACCCCTGCACTGCCAGTGTGACAACCTGAGTTACGACATCAGCCTGGGATTGAGAAGCTCGAGACCCGGCTCTCTTGGGATGGGACACATACCGTGTTAGGGAATCCTACTACTACCATTACTACGAACTTCTGTTATTATTGTAATAACAGCATTCATCATCGCAGTGGCTGTCACTCCAGCACCAGTCTGTGCCACGCGCTCTCCTGAATACTTATTCACAGTGGCTCCTTGGAGCAGCTCAGCAACCCTGTGAGGTAGGTTACTCCTGGTTTTGCAGGCATTAGGTAGCATTTGCTCTGTGTCACTGTTCTCGGGGTTTCTAGGCACAAGTCCTAGCTCATTCAATCTTATGACTAGCTAGGGAAACTGAGGCACAGAGCTATTTAGTGACTATCTATCCTATGTGCAAGCCCAACGGTTTGGTTCCAGAGCCTGCTCTCTCAACTGCTGTGCTATTCTGTTTTGTGGTACTCTGGGTACCGACCACTCTCCACATACCCCTGAGCCGTGGTGCTTGGTGGTCTCAGACAAACCCTCTCCACACTGGCATGTGGCATCTCTGACTGAGCGTCGTCAGCCCCAGATCTCCTGGGAAATCCATCTCATTTTCATGCATCACCAGACATGCTTTATTCAATCTTTGGTATTTTTTTTAATCTCTGCTGAAATGAGCAGATCATAAATCCTTTGCTAGATGAGATTTCCAAATAATGGTGATGGATGGCCTCGCCTCTTTTCTCTCAAGTTTGGCCCTGACGACACCACAGCGGTCTAAGGGTTCCTATTAGAATAAGATGACAGTGCTGATAAAGAAAGTGGCCGCTTGGTTCTCCAATCAAATTCCTGTTGCATCTGAGCCACCTCAAAGGAGTGAGGCTTCCCAAAGGTTGGCATGAAATAAACTCCTGAAATAAGTGAAAAATTATGGTTGTAATGACAGAGAATTGACTTTAAGTGTAGCAGCAACAGGGAATCTGTGTCTGATACACGAGGCCAGAATTACAACAGGGGAGCATGCAGTGATTTGCCGAATGCAGTTGTTTCCGAGTCTGTCTACTGGTGCTGACGCTGAAATCTAAACCTTGCTGAGAGATGCATAATGTAAAACTGAGAGAAGGAGAGAGGAAAAGGACAGGGTGTGAATTTACTCCCAAGCTGTCTCATGCCATGAATTGTGTCCAATGGTACTCTGATTTCCTATTTAGAAGATGCCCCTTATTTGAAAAAAAGAAAAGTAGATTTGTTACTTTACAGCCTTGCATTGCCATCAGCTCACCAGTTTATGAGGCCTCCTGTAAGCAGTGGGTCTTAGCAGTTGGTGCACTTCCATTAGCATTTGTCTCTGCAAAATATTTCATCCTTCGGTGACTCCCTTTTGATCAATTAAGCTCCGGTATCTCCCTCCCTAAATAAGTGCTGAGAAGATTTGTGGAAGACCTCTCTTCCTGGGGACTAGTTTTAATGTCAGTCCTGAAAATAAAACATTAGATATGAAGCTACAGGAAAGGTAGCTTTGGAATTTTAAAAAAATGCCTGTAAAAAGAACTTCTTTATTGGCCACTGGGACTCACAACCAAAAATATGGAAGAATGAGTGACCAAGGGCATTCTGGCAGCATTCTAGAATTCGGGGCTTAATAATATAGCCAACCATTAAAAAGGCACTTAAGGATCTATACAATGGGAAAGATAAAAGCTGATGGAGCTAACTACCTTTTAAAAAACTACCTTTTAATATGCTCTTTTTAGGGGCTCCTGGGTGGCTCAGTGGGTTAGGCACTGGACTCTTGCTTTCAGCTCAGGTCATGATCTCAGGGTCATGAGATAGAGCCTGAGTCAGGCTGTGTGCTGGGCATGGAGCCTGCTTAAGATTCTCTCTCCCCCTCTCCCTCTACTCCTCCCCACCATGCTTGCTCACTCTTTCTCTCTCACTCAGTCAAAAAATAAAATAAAAATATGTTCATTTTTTAATATCCTTTAAAACTTGAAAGTAAGATTTTTCTTTGTTGTATTTTTAATTAAATGTCTTGACTTCTTACTGGTACTATGAAAGAAAATTCTGGTATGTCCATTTGATAGTTTTCCATTTTGGTCCCAACATACATCACAGTATTTGCATAGATGTGATGTTTCTAACAGTTTGTGCACTTGTCCTCAGGGAGGACCGTGGGTATAAGTGACTGAAGACATACTGCTTAAAGAACATCCTTCCTGTGAGCATTGACATCATCATAATTGGTCTAGGAAGTCTGTGAATTTAGGAGCACGTGGAGGGTCGTTCTAAGGTTAGGTGAGCCAAAATCTCAAGGGTTTATCCTTGGATAAAATGCCAAGGAATTATCCTTAACTGATCCTTGTATTTCTGGGGTTGAACGAACAGCTAGCCAAAATATAGAGTCTGAGTCATATGCAAGCATAGAATCATGTGAACGTGGCAAAATGCCCATCTAATGAGAATCACCCAGGGGCACCTGGGTGGCTCAGTGGTTAAGCGTCTGCCTTCGGCTCAGGGCCTGATCCCGGGGTCCTGGGATCAAGTCCCACATCAGGTTCCCCGCAGGGAGCCTGCTTCTCCCTCTGCCTGTGTCTCTGCCTCTCTCTCTGTGTCTCATGAATAAATAAATCTTAAAAAAAAAAAAAAAAGAAGAAAGACAGGGATAATCAGCCTTTTTTTCTTTTTTAAGCAAGAGACAGAAAGATGACTCGAAGGAGTAGGAGATGAGCATAGAGAATATTAATGCAATGTTGATGGTAAGACTAATGCAAGACAGGATGTGATTTTAAAGCAAGGTAGTGGCTGCTGGGGGAGTGAGGGCCTGCTGGACAGTTGGGCATGGGAATGAAGGGGGAAGCCAGGATGACACCCAGGTGTCAAACCAGATGGATGATGTGTCTTTAGCAGGGCAGGAAATAAAGGGTAGGACAGGAAGCAGAATTTGTCCTGCAACAAAATGCTGCATCACGGTGAGAGTTCTTTTCATAATTGTTATGGAGTGTCCTAGGCCTGTGCTGTTTAATATAGGAGCTACATGTGCCTAGTGAGCCCTTGAAATGTAGCTTTTCCAAATTGAAATGTGTTATAAGTATAAAATACCAGATTTCAAGGGCTAGGTATGAGGAAAAAAATATTAAAAATTTTATTGATAATTTTTACATTGATCACATGAAAAATGATAATGTAGATATATTTAAAATGAATTATTATTAATAATATTATATATAATATTATATTTAATATATATTCTATTAATATATTATTTTATCTGGGGTTAAAAATTGTTTTTTTTTCAATGTGGCTCCTAGAAAAAAAGTAAATTATAGATGGTCTTGCCTTTGTAGCCTGTATTATATTGAATAGCAGTGCCTTAAAAATCAGTAGATAACAGATGTTTAAAAGGCTTAGGGCAGCAAGGATTTGGGAGCCGCACCACAGAATCTCCCCCTTGTGCCTCATATGTGAAGCTGGCTTCCGAGTGGCCCTCAGGACATTTTTAAGAGCTCTCTGAGACCAAAATGGCCTGGATAAATTAGGAATCCACTGACCCTGGAGGTACCTCTGCTATATATTCTGAAGCCAGGGAGTTTCTAAAACTTTCTAAAACAACTCCCAAGAGATTGGGATCATACATCCAAGACGGGTGCTTAGGGAGAAGCAGAAGATATAAGGGAGGCCTCTGGGAGCCCAGAGAGGATTCAGAAGCCCTAGGCCTGACACTGCCTACTGGAGTCTCTTAGCCAATGTCCCCCAGAAGCATCCAGACCCCTCAGGTGACCTCACGCCTGAAAGCCCCAGGCTCTTCCAGAATACTTATGCCAGACACACGTAGTGCTTACTGCCAGCCCTTGGTTCATATAATGTTTCCTAAAATGTCTACACGTTCAGCTTCCCTTCTACAAGAAGAGGCCTAAGGAAGAAATAGTCCGGAGGTAGGAAGGACCTGCTGCAAGGGAAAGCTGCTGCCAGACCCCTGCCCGGAGCTGAGCTGCCTCCATGGGGCTGCTTGCCGGGCACAGCATCTGAGGCCTGTGGCTCCCGTGTGATTGGACCCCAGCCTTTACATCGCCACACACGCTGACTGTGCACTTTGTCCTGGGACCTTCTTGTTCTCCTAGTCCTTCCCTCTTGTGCCCCCTTCATTCACTTATTCTTTCACCCAAGACAGAGAAACTCATCAAGAACCTGCTGTTCCCCAAGTTGTAGGCCCTGAGACCCTCCAAATGGAAGGGCTGCCTGTGTCCTCTGGAAGCTTTCGGCCCCCTGGAGAGGTGACTTTGCAGATCTACAATCTGGCTCCACAGTGGGGAGGGCAAATGGGAGAAGGAACTCCCTCAACTGCAAAATGGGAGTAATAATAGTTTCCCCAGAAGAGGCTTTTTGTGAGGATTCACTGAGAAAATACAGGTGTGTCAAGGCCCAGACCATGCCCAGTGCCCGGAGAGCTCCACAGAGGCGCCAGCCATGCCATTGCTGCTGCTGGCAGTGCCAGCGCTGATGGAAAACGCGGCAACAGTCCTCGTAACCCACAGTCACCATGGGTTCCCTGGATTCTCGGCAGAGGGCCAGTCCCTCTAACCTCCCCCCGACCTCTCCTTGACTTTGGCTCCCTCCTGGCTGAGCCTCACACTCCCGGTTTCCTGGTACCTCTCCACTTGTGACCCTACCCTGGGTACTCCAGTGAGTCCTTGCACTGCTGTGGACACACATGGGTCATCAGCTGCACAGGAACCCCAGGGGGCCCTCTGCAAGTTAATCCTCCCAGACGTAGTTCCCCAGCCACCTGGTCTGTTCCTGCAACCTACATGAACCCTGCACTCCCACTGGTGCTCCTTCGCTGCCCTCTAGTAGCTGTCCACCCCATTGCACAGCCAGAGTCCCAAACCCACCTCGCTCTTGCCGGAGATGAGGGGCTCACATCCCTGGATCACAAGAAGATGCCCCATGAGAGAGACCCAGTGTAGAGTAGCCGTCCCCACCAACTTGTTTCCTCCTATTCCTCACTTCTGGTCTCCTTCTGTCTTCATAGAGCCTCCCTCCCTCCTTCCCCTCCAGTAGGCATTATTAGCAGGTTTGTCCTCTTTTAGGGGAAAATGAAAGAAACACCTTGACATTTTCCCCCCTCAGAATCAGTGATTGAAAGTGTTTGCAAAACATCCCCAAGGAGCCCTTTGTGTTATTTTTATGGGGAAAAAGGTGAAAGATAATGGGCACTATTTTTTTTTTAACTGAGTGTAAAGGGCCCTTCTGGGGTGTGGTCATGAGCTTAAGAACACAGCTTAGGTAATGGTTAGTAGAAACCTTTGAGATATGATAAAATGTGAATTTCCTATGAAGGAAGCACAGAAGGAGCAAGACCTTTCTCTTGCTTGTTTTCTGAGCCTGTACATCTTATATAACTGTATTATTACCAATGCTGTGCACTCTGGAGCCTCTAAACTTTTTTTTTCAGTGCACACACACACATTTGCACATTGTATACATATATATATATTTCAATTTGAATATTAGTATTTTCATAAACCCTCCTGTTCCTTGTAGAGCACTTTAACATCAACAAAGTGCCTTCTTCTTATCTCATGTGCAGCATAATACTGATAGGACATCAGTATTATAATAGAATGACAGAACTGTAGGGGATTTTAGAGAGACAGCCTTATTTTACAGTCAAGAATCTGAAGTGTAGAAGGAGTAGTAGTCAAGCAGGGCACCGGGGTGGCACAGTCGGTTGAGCGTCTGACTCTTGGTGTCAGCTCAGGCCATGATCTCAGGGTCATGAGATTGAGCCCCGTGTCTGGCTCCGTGCTCATTGGGGCTTGAAATTCTCTCCCTCTGCCACTCCCCCTCCAAAATAAATCTTAAAGAAAGAAGAAAAACAAAAAAAGAAAGAGTAGCCAACACACTTCTGATCCCAAGTGAGAGAAACCCAACTCAAGCTGGATTCACAAATGGGAGACAATATTGATAAATACAACCAAAAAGTCCCGTCTTATTATGGCTTCAGGCACGATGGATCTAAATATCTCCAACGACATCTTCAGGAATCCATCACTTTCCATGTCTCAACTATCTTCCTCTGTCTTGGCATGAGTCAAGCGTCACTTCTCCCACAGTGGTGATAAGATGGTGGCTCCAGGCTTCTACCCTAATTCTTGCTGGAAGAAGAATAGTTCCTTTGCAGTAGTTCTAACCAAAATCCTAGGATAGCATCTCCCCTGGAAGGCTTGTAGGACTGCTTATGTCTGGACCAATCCATGTGGCTGAGTGGACCATGCGCTCACTTGGTCAGCCCTAAAGCTCGGGTGGGGGGGGAGGGTTGGAAGAAGTGTGCACCCCTACCCCCCGCCACGTGGACTGAGAGTGGGTCCTCAAAAGAAAATTTAGGTGTCATTCTTCTTTAAAGGGGAGCTGAGACTTGCTGCTGCACAGACATAGGGCGTTTATAGGGCTGTATGCCACTTTATGTAAAGTGGGTCTGTAGTTTGTTGTTGGCATCCTGGTGTATGTTGTATAATGTTCTGAGTTGAAATTCCCATGCCCCCCACACCACCACCAGGGTACTTTTTCAGCAAAAAGAGCGTGATCTTTTTTTACCTTTGTACTTGCAGGGGCCCTGGTGGTGGCCAGCATTCGAGGAGGTGCTCAGGAACTTTTACCCAAGATCAAACAGCCCATCTGTACCACATTCAAACTTTCACCTGAGACTTCTGTGTCCTTAGGACATTTTTCAGTTCTGACATCCTATTTCCCATATGTTTTCCCTTTTTCATGCTCCCCACCATCATTTCAGTGTTACTGGATTAAAATAGTACGGCGGATGGTGGCATTGGTCCTCCAGTTGCATTACACATGACTTGGAGGAGTGAAGGGGATTGTCCATTTCATTATATCAGAAATGATGATTATCTCAGCCTTACTTTTCCCTCATTGCATTCAAAGTCTTTAGATTTATCTACAGGCTACCTTAAAATATCATCAGTTCAACTTTATTTGAATGCATAAATGGTCTTAGAAACTCAGGCGGCTTTGAGGTTGTAGCTTGTTTGTTTTTAATGGGTGCGTTCTTCCCATGGGAAGTGTAACTTCTATCCCCACAAGATGAAAACTGTCAAAATAGCAGCTAAAACAGCAATAAGATTAGTTTGGAGGTTAATTGTTATAGTACAAAGCCCGGTGAAGATGGAATTATGAAGTTATTTAGCTATGTGCTACTGGATATAGAAATTCCAAAAAGAGACACATCTGTTATTTTAGAGCTACATCCTATCCTTGACAGCCCATAATTATGGGCATTAGACCAGAATCCACTATCAAGATAAGTTGCATTTGCTGCTTTCTTTTTCCTCCACCAAGCCAGAGAGAATTCTTTTTAATTTTAGCATCTTTTACTTTGGGGTTTTTCTTTGTTGCTCTTGCTGCCTCTGACTTCAGTGAAAAACTAGCTGTGTTGTGTGTTTCTTCATATTTGGAGAACAACAGGGTCCTTATGAATCATCTTGTCAGAAGGACCAGGAATAAATCTGAGGTGTGTTCTAGGAAGGAAGGTACATGGCATCTCTCTCCTTTTTTTTTTTTTTTTTTTACCCCCCTCCACAAACAGGTAGTCTTCAAGAAACATGTTATTCGGAAGATTTTGCTCTTAAAGTGGCAGAGCTTTATCTCCCCCCCCCCCCCGAAGTTATTTGTTAACTTCATCTTTTGTAGAAAAGCTTTAGAAACAGTATTGCTTATAAAAGAAGTCCACTGAAAGGGAATTCCCACCCCCAATTTATTTGTTGACCCAAAATGTTATTGAATATTGGACATGTGCTAGGTGCAGTCCTAGGCAGTGAACACATACACAAAGATCTTTAATTTGGAAAAAAGAAAAAAGGAAAAAAAAAGCATAGATGGCAAGAGGCAGACAATAAACAAATAATTAAAATAGTGTGTGTTAGTGTTTGGTGATCTGGGGAAAAAATAAATCAATAGGTGGTAATAGATTGAGTATGGAGGTGGGAATAAACACTTCATGCAGAGCTCTTCGGGAAATCCTATTTTTTCCCTTGATCTAATCTCATTTCTGTGCACATCCCACCATTCCTTATGATTGGGCTTTTGAATTAGTTCTGTTTCTTGCCTTCTTAGTAGCACTTAAACCCCTGCACACATCCTGAAGCTGAGGAAAATTAACAGTCCCTCAAGTCAGCTTTGGTACATGCTCCTACCATTAGTCCTTTTAATAATTATGGAGCCTCTCCTATTGGATTTCCCTTTTTAAAAAAAATTGAGATATAATTGACATAACATTGTATTAGTTTCACATGTACAATATAATGATTCATTATATAATTATCATATATTGCAAAATGATCACCATATACCAATAATACCAATAATTCTTGTTAACATCAGTCACCATACCTAGTAAAAAGAATTTGTATGTGTGTGATGAGAATTTTTAAGATTTACTCTCCTAGCCAAAAGAAAGGGAAAAAAAGTTTGTAAAAAATAGACTGACTCTCTTAGCAACTTTCAAATATGCAGGATAGTAGTCTCTATCCTATCTATAGTGCATTAGATCCCCAGGACTTATTTAATTTGTAACTGAAAGTTTGTAGCTGTTGACCCCTTCACCCATTTTGTTCACTCCCCATTCCTTGCCTCTGGCAACTCACCAATCTGTTCTCTATATTTATGAGCTTAGTTTTGATTTTTTTTATTCCACATTTAAGTAAAATCATACAGCATATGTCTTTCTCTGGCTGACATTTCATTTAGCATAATATCCTCAAGTTCCAGCCATGATGTCTCAAGTGGCAAGATTTCAGGTTTTTTTTTCTTAATGACTGAATAGTGTTCCATTATATGAATGTATGTATATACATTTTCTTTATCCATAGGCCCACTGACAGACACTTCAGTTGTTTCCTTCTCTTGGCTGTTGTAAATAATGCTGCATGAACCTGGAGTGCAGATTTATTTTGAAATGAGTTGTTTGGTTGTTGTTGTTGTTTTTTTTTATGAATACCCAGAAATGGAATTGCTGGATCATATGGTAGTTCTATTTTTAATTTTTTGAGGAACCTCCATGCTGTTTCCCACAATGACAGCACCAGTTTGCATTCCCACCAACAGTGTGCAAGTGTTCCCTTCTTCTCCATGTCCTCACCAACGCTTGTTATTTCTTGCCT
This sequence comes from Vulpes lagopus, assembly GCF_018345385.1. Classification (NCBI taxonomy): domain Eukaryota; kingdom Metazoa; phylum Chordata; class Mammalia; order Carnivora; family Canidae; genus Vulpes; species Vulpes lagopus. The sequence goes on from NC_054828.1 coordinate 60,479,913, forward strand.
TTTCTTTCTTTCTTTCTTTCTTTCTTTCTTTCTTTCTTTCTTTCTTTCTTTCTTTCTTTTTTTATGATACTTCTTCGGAGATTTGATTGCTGTTTTCCTGATAATTGGTGATATTGTCATGTTTTTGGTGGGCATCTTATATCTTCTTTGGAAAAATGTCTATTCAGATCCTACCCATTTTTTGTCCGTTCTTTGTTTTTTTGTTTCGTTTTGCTTTGTTTTGCCATTGAGTTGTATGAGGTCTTTATATGTTTTGTGTATTAGCCTCTTATCAGATAAATAATTTGCAAATATTTTCTCCCATTCGGTAGGTTACCTTCTCATTTTCTTTTTCTTTTTTTTTTTATTAAAGATATTATTTATTTATTCATGAGAGACACAGAGAGAGGCAGAGACACAGGCAGAGGGCGTCTGACGTGGGACTCGATCCTGGGACTCCAGGATCAGGCCCTGGGCTGAAAGCGGCACTAAACCACTAAGCCACCCGGGCTGCCCACCTTCTCGTTTTCTTGATGGTTTCTTTTGCTGTGCAGAAGCTTTTGTGTAGGACGTAGTCCACTTTTCTTCATTCTTCAAATAACATACTCCCCTCCAAGTGATCTGCAAATTATTAGTCAAAGTATTTGACATGTCCTGGGCTATCTGTTGTCGTAATGCATAAGATTATTTGTATAAGGTACCCTTTAATTTTACCCAAAAAAACTCAAAGTTTAACTAGTACTGCAAAATTTGAAGAGTAACGCTGCCCCCAAAGGACTACTGACATATTCATAAAAATGTTCAAAAGTGTTGGCCACTGATTGAGTCAGCTCAGCTACCCAGCATGGAACCCAGTGCCCCAGTGCCTAGAACGGAACAGTCAATAACTGTAAGAGGAAACTGTGTACAGCCACTACGCAGCTTTCAACAAGATGCTGGTGGTCAGAATGGGAAAGTGCTGAGAGGGCTTCTATAGGTGCTTGAAAGGAATGGACTGCTGAAGAGGGTGGTGATGTCAGCAAGTTCATGGAGGAGGAAAAGGCATCTTGTTGGGGACAAACTGAGGGACCAGATTGGGTTCCCGGCTCATCTGAGAGGCCCTGGGAGGTGACAGTGATCAAGGATCAGGGAATGTGGTTTGGAATGAGAGTGAGACTGAGTGGAAGACCAAGATTTGAGAGTCAGAGCAGAGAGGTGACCGCTGGAGCCTGGAGCAGATACAGTGCTGCAGAAGGAGGTGAGGTCCTCTGACCGCACTTGGGAAGTGCCGTCATTTGCGAAGGGAGAAAGAAGATGCATGAGGGCTGAAGACGTTTCAGGATTTGAGGGGAGATTATTTCATGCCATTGGTAATCATGGAAGACTTCATGGAAAAGAGAGCATTTCAGTTGTCAATGCTAGCCCTACCTCAAGAGTCACCAAATACCAGACGATGTGACTGTTCTCCCTACCAAATACGTAGTGACCGATGAAGTTCTTTACTTTGCTCTAGGCACTTTACACAAATAATTCAGTGAATTATAAAGCAAGCTGAGAGATGATTTTCACCATTTTACGAATGAAGAGCAGAGAGTTTCACTAACTTGCTCAAGGTCACACAGCCATTTAGTGGGACAAGCAGGATTCAGAGCCAGTCAATTTGATTCTAAAGCCTGGGCTTTTGGCCACAACCTCATCTCATCTCTCCATGGTGCTTCAGTAAACAGTTTCACCTGGTGTTTTATGGGGCTGATTTCTGGCAGGTCTCCCTGTGTACTGCATTGCCCATTTTCCACCTATTCCATTCTTTAGCATTTCCCACCAGATGCAGTTAGCTGACAAATTTCTAAGGTTCTTAGCTTCGTGGGAGCTTCCCTGGCCTTCTCATATGCAACCTTCTAGCCTCGGCCCCATGAAGAGCATGAGAGGCCTGACCAGAGAAGCAAACAGCACACGCAGTGTGCATCATACCCTCCCTTTGCTAGCACAGCTCACCCGAGGCTTGGAGCCACTAAGTGCTTTTTAATCACCCCCGATTTGCCAGAGTGTGTCCTAATGACACTTCCTAAAGGGCATCATTACTTCTACACAAATGTTTTCTCATAAAATATTTGTAAAACATGCCTAATAAATCCTGTCTTGGGCAATTACACCAGATAGCCTCACCCTTAGAACCTCTCTCCTCAAATGAAGTCTTGCTCTTCCTGCTTCTCGGCCTTCTTCAGCTGCACCGACAGGTTCTGCTCGGAGCCCAGTCCAAGTGTTTAGCCTCCCACCGACACACTCCATGAATTCAGTGGCAGACAGTGGTCACGAGAATTAGGACATGGGTGAGGATCCTAGTTACTTTCAACATCTCTGAAAAGGAAACTCAGAACCGATTGTGATGAGCTAAGGAGGAATCAATGAGATTGTCCATAAGTGGCTGAGAAGGAGGTACTGGTCATGTTTGAAACCTCCAAGAACACTGTGTTCTGAAATACCCTAAAGACTTGGGAGATGCCTAACAGTTGCCAAGTGTGACGGGGAGAAAATCAGTGTTCTGATTCAGTACTAGGCAATTCAGGACATCCTGTGTGCTATCTAACCAATAACCTAACCACGCTAAACATTTGTCATGAACTGCATTCAAGGAAAAAGAAAGGAAAGAGCCAAATACTCAAACAAGTGGGACCTATGAAGTGCATTTTGAAACAACAGATTTACAAAATCAACTGACATGAAGAAGAAAATACACATTATGTTAGGACTTTAATCAAATTGATTCTAATGATATAAAACAGTGGAATATTTGTGGAGTTGACCCCATTGTTTTGTCTTTTTTTATATTTAAATGAATTTCTCAGGGCCCGTGGGTGGCTCAGTGGTTGAGCATCTGCCTTCAGCTCAGGGCGTGATCCTGAGGTCCTGGGATCAAGTTCCGCATTGGGCTCCCTGCATGGAGCCTGCTTGTCCCGCTGCCTGAGTCTCTGCCTCTCTCTCTGGGTCTCATGAATAAATAAATAAAATCTTGGGAAAAAATAAAAGAATAGACAAACTGTCCAGTCAGAATGGACTCCTATGGTAAACACTTGGTGCATAATGGTCTGGTCCCCGGGGGAATTAGTCTTAACCACCTGCAGTATCTGGATCCTTTAGGTCATCGTGGTTGTGGATACGCCAGCTGTACCTCAGAAGGCCAGGGGTAGGGGCAGGGGAGAAAGGGAGAAGAGATGCATAGGAAGGTTCTTTGTTAGTTGGATTTACCCCCTCTTATCAGGATTGCATTTTCTATCCATGGACAAGGGACATAGTGGAAAAGTAAAGAGCATAAAGAATATTTAGTGCTTTGTAAACACACGCACACTCAGGAAAACTAATTTTGTTTTATTTAGAGGGGGACGCGGAGGGGGGACAGGGAAAGGCAGAGGGAGAGAGAGAGAGAGAATCTCAAGCAGATTCTCCACTGAGTGAGGAGCACAACTCATGGTCTGAGCCCAAATCACAAGACAGACGCTTAACCAACTGAGCCACCCAGGTGCCCCGGAACACTAAATATTTTAAAGAAACCCTGAAATAAGAATTATCATTTTAAGGGAGTAATCAGCCCTGAATCCAGCAAGCACATGTTTTCCTGTATTAAGGAGTAAACTTCATCAACTAACTCTCCTCCAGATCCCTTTGGAGCTTAATCAGATACATATTTTATACCATTTTGCCTGCTGTGTATCTCTACAGTTCCCACTTGGTGACCCTCAAAGAGCATGCTGTTAAGTTTGAGTTATTTAGACAGCGGAGCCACCATGGTTGACACAGGTGATTATAGGGTTCCAAAGACAAATACTTGCATTAAACTGCTGGCCGGGAAATGTAGGTTAGTTGGCCCAATGGTAGCTTATGTTAAGAGACTGTGGTCCAATTGCCTTGCCTTCTTGGGACCTTTTTCCTATGGGCCAGTAAATTATGAGATAGAAAAGCTTGTCTGCTGGAAGCATTACAGTCCAGGATGTGAGGCGAGGCTGGAATTAGGTGAAGGGAGGAGGGAGGGCTTTGGATGAGAAGGCCGACCTGGGAATGGCTCCCAGGGAAATCTCTGAGGGCCAGAGAGGCCAAAAATGGAAGGAGTAGAACACATGGCAGATTCCTTCATTTCCTAGAAAAGGGTCACTCCAGGATGGTTCTATTTCTGTAAGATTCCTGGAGCTGAGCCTGAGCTGGCTAATGGGATATGTATGGATTGGCAGCCGTAATTACAAAGAGAGAGAAAAAAAAAAGTCCCCTAATTTGAACATTCAGGAACCTTTCAAAGGGTTCCAGGATGGGTGTTTTTTTTTTTTCCCTACTGCCAGAAAAATAAGATGTTTTAGTAGTTCTAAGGATCTTTCTTAGGACCAGAAGACAAAGCTTTTAAAAAGAATTGAGCATCTTAGTAAAAGAGGAAATATTTGATCACTTTAGCCTTAAGGAAGAAGCAAATTAGATCTGAGTAAGCGTAATAGCAGGGGGTAAGAGATTCCTGTATAATTTTGAGTTTTATTTGAATAGACATTATTATAATAGGCTGGGGTGGTGATATTCCACGGGCAAGATTTTACTAAATGCTATTTGACAACTGCATATTCTGAGTACCTAGATTTAAAGAAAGATGTTAAATTTAGGGAAAGCTCTTCTAAAGAGCTAACTATAAATATTTATCTCACTTTAGCTAATAACCCAATTCTCTAACACTGAGGCACATTTCTATTAAAGCAAAAAAAAAAAATCAAGGAGGCTAAAAGATTACTAGGGATGACCTAATAAAGATGAAAATGAGATGGGTTGAAATGCAAAAACAGATTTATGCTAATTGGAGCAGTTATAGAAATTTGATTCTGTGATACAATCCATTTGATGTACTTTCCTATTGATTAGCGGGAGCTGACTGCTTTAGCTAGACCATCTTTGGTAAGGGAATTGTGTTCTTTCCAAAACCTTTAAAGTAGGTGCTTTCAATATTCAGCTACTTTTCATAGATGTTATTTTCCTATTGGGCCCCAAATAGACAGCATATGCGTTTCAACATCAGCAGATTGAAATTGTTTGACTTAATATGGAATTTATGAATGAAGAGGGGAAAGCTCTATCACTAAATTTGGAATATTGGACATTATTTTGGAAACCAGCTTGAAAGGATTTTTTTTTAACAGCCCTTAGAGTAGAGAATAAGACTGTATGAATAATTCATATACTCCTAGAACTATTAATCAAATAGTTTGGACAGTGATATATCTTCGTTTTGACTAATTGCTGATTTTTTTTAAGTTCCTGGCCAACTGTGATTTTTTTTTTTTTGGAGGGGATCTGAATGTTCGCATTAACTCTTGTAGGAGATTCTTGGATTTTGCTGAAAATTCCATCCCAAATGTTAGTTTGTATTGACTATATGGTGAGTGGGCTGGTGCAAGCAGATGAAGAAGTGTGCTCCGCCTTCTTGTCATTTTGTGAATGGATTGTGAAGGGTTTGTTCATCTCCTCTTCACTCCACTGGAGCAGATACTCACAAATATCTGCAATGTCGCAAGACTGTTTTATTTGCATAATGAGAAGAATGGTTTGGGGGGAGGGTTGTTTGGGAAATAGGATAATGAAGCATATTAAAAATAGAAGTACTTGGCCTTGTTTGCATTTATTCCTGGTATCTTTAGAAACAGTCTTGACTGTGTTGCTTTCCAGCCAAGTTTTTCTTTTTCTTTTCTTTTCTTTTTTTTTTTTTGGAAAGGGTAATTAAGGGGGCTGGGATTCCATCTGCCTGATGGTCTGCCTTGCCTGAGCCCTTTCCCTGAGCCCTTTTGCATTTCATCTCCAAACCTAGATTAGACTGTCTTGGCCCTCACAGACTTGCAAAGTGCCAAATAGGTCCTTCTGAGTCTGCTGTAGGGCTGTCTCCTTTCTATTTTGTACAGAACCCCAAAGACAAACTGCCTCCCCCCTCTGCCTCCAATTCTTGTTGAGGAAACATCGCATCTCTTTGTAAAGTAAGAGTGCAAGCGTTTCCCTAACCTTTCTAGTTAAATGGGACACGCAGAAAGCACCCTGACTTGATGCTGAGACGGAAGGGAGTGGGGGGAGCTGAATCGGCTGGAATACACAGCCCTTCGCCTAAACCCCAGTGCACTGCTCGGTGCTTAGTATTAGATTTATAGAATGGCTCCTCTCCCAGCCTTGTCCCTGCTTTCCACAATTTGGTGCTTTGTTGCTATCGAAACAGCCTCACTTTCTAAGCCATTGTGATGGTGCAGGGGGAGGAGGCTGAGGCGGGCAGGGGTGGTAGTAGTAGTGAATGACACAGCTCTGCCAGATGACATGTAGCGGACCTCTGCATCAGCCAAGAGGAATTAAGCTTTGTCACTCCCCACTGGGACTACCTTCCTCCTGGTATGTGCGCAAGGAATTCATATGCTGCTCCTGCAGCCACCAGAGCAGAGCCCTGACTGCACTTTGCCACAGAAGGCAGGGAGCAAGAATGATAGCTGTCTCTTTCAAATGCCGTTGTCAGATTCTGAGACGACTTACTAAAGGTACCGTGCTTTCCTTGTTTTTCCCTCTGCCAGTCCGTTGCAGGAGCCTGGGACCACAGTTGGATGGTTTTTACTTTCAAATGCGACTGCCTTTCCAACTGATTGTCGGGCAACAAAGAACTCAGTGGAATATGTATAGATGGATACGTGTACAGGTAGAGTCGACTCTGGCTCCTCGTCCTGACATCCTGGTTGTGTTCGTGTTGAAAATGGGAAGATCCTGGCTTGTGTGATCTTTTTTTTTTTCTTCTTCTTCTTCTTCCCCCTTTTCTTTTCCTAATGACTTCATTCAGGGCTGAAAAGAGAATGGGTTTGGGTCTGGTCCTGAAGTTATTATGAGAAACCATCATTTTTGCATACTGATTAACTGGTCAAGAGGAGTCCAAGTGTGTGTCCCCGTCCTTTGCATGACAACATGTACTAAATGCAGCTGGCAGCTTCAGGACTCGCACAGCTGGTGAAGCTACAGAATCATTGTTTACTCTATTAATTTCTAACATCTCATGAGCTTCCTCCAAGGACAGCTTTAGTTTGTGTGTGTGTGTGTGTGTGTGTGTGTGTATTAGAATTGCATGTTTAGAAATGTGGGCAATCCGAAACACTTTGGTCCTATGTGATATTCGAAGAAGTTCATTTGAAAGTAAAAATCATTGCTCTGTATCTTACATCGAGAGTGACTGGCTTGAGGTGGTCTCTCTGAGAACTCTAAAATATTAATTAAATCTCTCTATAAAATTCAAATTACGCTTCGCTTTGAAATCACCCTGTCTGTGCCATCTCATTTTACTGTGTGTCCATTCTGTCCCAAAGTTAGCGAATGCTTAAAAATTCTGCCTTAGTAACGTAGAGATAGGTGAGCCCTCTTGCCTTCTTTCCTGTAGATAGAAGCTTCTTTAGGGAGAATTTATTATTTAAAAAAAACTTTACTCATTTGCATACCTGCAAATGCCTTTCTCTTTTAGCCCATAATATAGAGTACTGTCAAGTAATTAATGGGTGTAATTATGCTCTAGAAGCTCTGAACCTATAAATATGTTAATGGATGCTATTTCTATCAGTTTAGCTTGACATATCAGAGTTCTTTGATCACCAGCAGTGCAGCTAAAAATGCAATTAATATTTCATTTGGCAGAAGAATGAGCACAAAGCAAATAGTGAGAAATAGATCTTGAGTCAATAACAGGAAAGAGAATAAATACTATAGCCCAACTTACCGAATGCATTTGCAAGTTATTTGGATAGCAGAGCAAGTCTTTTAAAAGGTACTTTGGGGAAAATATAGGAAATACTCTCCCTTTTAAATTAGGCTGTTAGCATGGGGGAGTAAATTCTGTTTTGACTTTATCCTCTGCAATCGGGATAAATGTACAATTTCTGTGTATGAATCACTATTAAAAGGCTATCCTTTATGTTATGGTTTTGGTTAAGACTTTTTAAGAAAGGACTCTTATTCTAAAAAGTTCTTTTCTTATCTTAGCTGATTTTAGCACTTACTTATCTTGATGTTCAGAAGATGATGCTCTTCTTACATTATAATCATGAAATAATAATTTTTACTCATGTGTATCAGAAATTCTTTTATTACTCCTCCATACTGGAATGAGAGTAGACCCAAGCAGTGTTATTACAAATATATATATTTTTAACTTTTACCAGTTTTCTGAGTCTTCTGGGAGCATTGGTCCCCTGCAGTGAAAGGAGACCTAAGTGTTTACGAAGACAGTTGCTAAACCCTGGATAAATGAAAGTATCGAAGCCTTCTTCATAGTTGCCATTTCACTTTTTTCCCCCAAATCTTTATATCTGCTGTTTTCTACTTGGTACTTAGCTTAAGACTGCCAATTGATGCCTAAAATAAAATCTATATGTGGAAACAGTCTGCCATGATCTGACTCCTCTGTGTGTCTGACAGGATGTCGTAACATTGGCAGGGAGGTGCCCGAGTGGCCCAGCACCTTACCTTGTCAAACACTCACATTTCTGTCAAACCGAGTTCAAGGCCCACCAATGCTACCTGTTGTTCATTGAGTTCTTTGAACCCCATTCCTCCGTGTGGTGCTGTTTTTCTTAGGCTGTAATAATAAAACCAAGAAATATAAGTAATTGCAATCTTAATGCTCCTTCTTTCTTTCTTTTTTTTTTTTTTTTGTTTTGTTTTTTGCTTTTTGATGAGGGGGAAGGTGCAGAGATGGCCTGTGGATTTGCACTGGGATGAAGTTCCCTATTCGCTGTCTCATCCTCCTCTACCCCACAGTTCCCACACCCTCACCTATTCAACCCCCAGAACACATAATTTCTTTTACACTCACTAAGGACTGCGACTAACACACGTTCTCCAGATACTTAGCACAGGGCCGTGAATGTAGTGGGCCCAGAGTAACCCTTTGGTAAAATGAATAGGATTTGCATAGTTGAAGTTGGTTGGACTTTTTTTTTTTAATTTTTATTTATTTATGATAGTCACACAGAGAGAGAGAGGCAGAGACACAGGCAGAGAGAGAAGCAGGCTCCATGCACCCGGAGCCCGATGTGGGATTCGATCCCAGGTCTCCAGGATCGCGCCCTGGGCCAAAGGCAGGCGCTAAACCGCTGTGCCACCCAGGGATCCCAAGTTGGTAGGACTTTTGAATTAATTATCCATGAACTCTCAGCGAATGTTTCAAGTTCTTTACTAGACCCCTGGTGGCTAGGACCTTATCCAGATCTTGGTCAGGGGGAGGTGAGATGAGCTTCATGTTTCAGAAACTACCTTGCTATTTGTGGTTGATGCCACCCACAAGTGGTATGGCAGTTGCTTTATCTTTTTAATTCTCTTAAGGAGAAAAAGGGTGCAATTCAAGGAAAACTATTTTCTACACATACTTACACGCTTCATAGTTTACTTGTTTCTTAGCTTCTTCATTCATCTGTGTATTGTCCATTTATCAAATATCTATTGTGTGTGCACCACGAGGCACTGCCATTTTTTGTACTAGGATCCTGGGCTGGGATTTTTATAGGTGGATCAAGCATTTTTTAATCAATATATATTTTTTGATCAATATATATTTTTTAAAGATTTTATTTATTGATCATGAGACACACAGAGAGAGGCAGAGACACAGGCAGAGGGAGAAGCAGGCTCCCTGCAGAGAGCCCGCCGTGGGACTCGATCCCAGGACCCCGGGATCACGCCCTGAGCCACAGGCAGATGCTCAACCACTGAGCACCCCAGATGCCCCTAATCAATATATTTTTAACAATAAATAAGTAATTCTTTATTTGAGAGTAATTTTCAAGGATCCTCCCACACAGAAGCATGGCCCACAGTTTTAGAGCAAAGCACGTTTTAGGTTACCGCTGAACACTTCTCAGATTTGGGAATCTTTTTTTTTTTTTTTTTTGTCTTATTAAGGCTTCAAGCAACTTTCAATTTGTTTGCCGTATTGGTTCCCTACAAAGGTAGAACCAGAAGAAAATCACCTTACCTCACAAGGCCTCTCCCTGCATTAGGACAGGAACTTTTGGGCCACTAATAGGCCAAAAGCATGCTTTTCCACGTAGCACTGCAATCTGGAGAAAGAATGCTGCCTTCTGCCCCTATTCAAGTCCTCGCCTTCAGAATGAGTCTGCTGGTTACCTGACCTTGGAGCCAAATTCAAAAATAATGATTTCTCAGCTTTCTAGCCACATCTGACAAAGGAATTGCCTTGCCCGGTAAAGCCAAGCTTCTGGGCGCCTACCTTCACAGCTGATACCAGAGCTCTCAGGGGTCCTGCTTTCTCCGCAGCTTCGACAGGCTTCCTTCATTCTCTCTTGCTATGGTTTCATCATTTCTTTTTCCTCGCGACAGGCTGACCTCATGGGCACAGCACCATTTTCTGTAGTGATAACTGGTGTGACTCTCAGGTGCCACTGTTTTGGGTCCACAGAGCTGAACTTTTCACGGCCCATGGGCGATGGTGTTTTCCTTTCACAGGCTTTATGAGTAAAGTCTACCAAAGTCAACATCAGCCAATAAATATTTACTGACATTCCATGGGAAGAGAGGCTCTGGTCACCTTTTGTGTTTTGTCGCCAGTTGCTTTGTCTTCCTGTTGTCTTCTCTGTAACCGGCTCAAAACTCACTCAGGTCCAACATTCTCTGCCTTCATTTGACTATAGATTCCAGAAATCAGAGCTGGCCCAAGTGTCAGTACTTCCTACCTGCCCTCCCTTCCTCTCTCTTCCCAAACACACAGGTGGCCTAGAATTAGAATTGACTGTCCTCCCATCCCCCATCCCATTAGCTTTCTAGACAGGCAGCCCTCTTGACCCAGTGGGGTATCCCAATGAGACGTTTGTCGCTGGCATCCATTTGCTCTCTGCTGTGCATCTTTTCTTTCACTCTGCCTCTTTCTCCTTCCTGATTTCTCCTCCCAGCCTCAATATTCTTTCTTCTTTTCTGCTGCCCGGGCATTCATGGGCATTGCTTTATCCACTGGCACCGGGCATGACTAGAAGGCTTTGTGCCAATCACACTCGCATCCTCTTCCTTTCCCTCTTTGCTCCTTACACTTCCCCCAATCACAGACTCATCATGCTTGAAAGGGAAGGTCAGACATTAATCTAGGCCTTGTCTCCTGAGAGAACTGAAATTCAACCATCTTAGACAGCCAGCCATCTCATTCTTAATTCTCCCCAACAAGAACAATCTTGCAACGTGTCTGACAGTCTTCCAAAGGATTATTCAGGTGACCTCTGAGGCCCTCTAAACTCTGAGATTCTTTGATACTCATCCAATGTTTAAATTTTTTCCTGTCCAGAAATTCATTTCCCATATGTAACCTCAATCAACTACAACCATACATTTAATTTTTTTTGTCTTAATGGAAGAGGAAAAATACTTCTTCCTCCTTCCCTTTCTGCTACACACTTTTAATCCGAGGAACTCACTGGGCCCGTGTCATTGTCCTGAACATGACTGCTCCGCTTCTGGTAGCCTCACATTTTCTGTTTCGGTCCCTCTGCTCTTTCCTCCCCATCTGTCTGGGTTGGGTCTCTCAGCTCCTCCAGCCTCCCTTCTCCTCTGATGGCTCCTCACCCACTCCGTGACGTGATTCAGAATTGATTATTATCTCGGCTGAGAATGCCCTCTCTCTGCTGGACCTCATTCTTCCGTCTTCCCATCCTCCTTCCTTTTGCTAACCCTGGCTGGCCTCCTCTGTCAGGCCCTGCCATCTGGAACCGTTTGACGGTATCTCTCCACCTCATTACCTTTCCATCCCTTTTCAAACCTCACCTGAAAACGTATCCTCTCTTCTTTGTCTCTACCACTTCATTCCATCCTATCAAGGCTAATTTATCATCCCAGCCTATAAACTTTCAAGAGTGCCCCATGCCCTTCAAAGTTGTCTCACAAAATAAGATTGCTTGTTTTGCTGGAGTTTGAACTATTGCTGGGGTGTGGACATACTTCAGCTGAAAGGGAGAATGCTGCAACCCCCAGGTCGCAGGTGTGTCTTGCTTTTCTCCCCCCAGTGCTACTGGTGATGACTGTGACAGAAGTCCTCCAGTGCTCCTAGTCCAGTGCTCTGGAGGGCTTACAATGAACAGCAGCTTGGACCGTGGTCTGAAGCTTCTCTTCTGTAAACTGGCCAGACTTCTCATAGTTGCAGGTTTATTTCTGGCCCCTCCCCCATCTTCTTCATAGAATCACATACTAGAAATGCACTCTCTCTTTGTAGAAGGTTCCTGTCCTACCGAGGGACTATTTGGCCATCCCTCACATAACCTCCAATGAGCAAGAAGGAGTCCATACCATTCTGATGGAATTGTGGCTGATTGGGAAGGAAAAGTTGGGTTGTTACTGGGAAATGGAAGGCCAATTTTATGATAGTCATTCTAATGTGTGAACTTGTACATTTTGGGAAAACGAGACTCGATGTTTCATTTTTGCCACCATGCTTTTCTAGATAAAGTAGGAGGAAGGGATGGGAGCCATATACCTGTCCACCTAGAACATTAGAGAGAAGCAGCTAAGGCAATGCATCTCCTATCCCTTAGCATAACATGCAGTATAGGGGAAATAGAATGGACTTGGAAGTAAGAAGATATGTGATCCCGCCCCATGGGGCTTTTCTTTGTTTACCTGTGTGGCAGGAAAAAGGACGAACCCCCTCACTGAATCTCAGTTTCCCCATCTGTAAGCTAAAAATCATATGTGAAGACTTTTATATGGCTTATGCTCATAGTTGCAATAACAAAATAATTGAATTTTAATGTACTACTGCAGTCGATTTATTCAAATTTTTTATCTTAGCAAGTTTCATCTATTCTGGCAGAAAACATATTTTTGGTAATCTCCTGCCATTTGAGAGAAGGCAAAATACACAGTATTCTGAAAATTCCTGGGACTATAAGGGAGCAGTCAATGTTTTCCTTCTCTTTTTCTCTCTTCCATTAAGTTTCTTGGCACTATTTTGCACACATACATGAGAATTATAGGGTGAGCTAAAAACTAATAATCTATGCCTTATGAATCTTCAGAAGAAAATATTCTTTGCACAGTTTCTTTTGCAATTGCTTTATTAAAGTTTCAATACCACATATATTCAAAAGGAAAGCCATGAACCAGATGTTTATTACATTTAGCTTCTCGAAGGATGTTACTTCACCTTTCAAATGGAAAGAGACACTTTGACCTTGCCATTACAAAAGCAATAAAAACAAAATGGTCTCATATTTCTTAGTCAACGGTGACCACCTAAGTTCAGACAAAGCTTTTGGGCAGTGAGAAAGCCGGGTAAAGCTTCTTATTAATAATCCACACTCAATTATTAAAAAAGCACAGTAATTAAAATTTGTACCAGGGAAATTTTCTGTCTGATTTTCAAAATAAAACCAAATCCATTTCAAAAGAAGGCAAAATCTAATGTCGCTAAAGATTGCCAGTGTTACAGTGGAAACTTGGGGCAGGGGACACGCTGATTTACAACTTATTCTGTATGCTTTTTTAGTAAGAGTTGAAGTTTTATTGTTTGTGCAATTCATACTTTTACCCTTCTGTTGTCTTCTTAAAATTTTACCCGTCTGTGCACGTTAGCACACAGTTGTGGTAAGAAAATTTACGGTCGATGGTATTCTATTATGTGGATTACCATAATTAGCATATCTCCCTAGCTTGTTTCCAAATTTTCACTCTGATAAATGATGGTGTTGAGCATCTTTAAAGAATTTCTTCTGAGTTCTAAATTGTTGCCTTAGTGTATTTTCACTTGAAAGTCTCCCGATACATATTTCCTGAGAAATGAGTTTAGGATACATATCCGTTTTCTCCAAAGATTTCTTAAGCTAACAAAGGTGGCAGAAAGAAAAACAATGAGAGAGTGAGCATTTGGATGCCATAGTATCTGAAAAAGCAAAGCAAGGACAGTATTTCAAAAAGGGGACAGTGAGCAGCCTTCGGTGAGAGAGAAAGAAACAGGCATTCGTTTCTGTAAATGGGTCATTGCTGACCTCTGAGAGAACAGTTTCAGCAGAATAGTGATGTTCACAGCCAGATTATAAGGCTGGGAGTGCAGACCACTCTTGTAGGGTGAACAGCAGAGGTGAGGCCAGTGGGGCAGTAGCCCTCAGAGTGGAGGGTGGGGCCACAGGGAAGAGGGCATTCTGGAATAGGAGAGATCTGAGCATGTTTTTTGAGGTCTCAAAGACAGAGCCAGCAGAGAGATCAACCTGAAGATACAAAGCAGAAGAGGGATGATTCCTGGAGCCAGGCAAGGCAGGGCAAGAGGGGGAGAACAGAATGCAGATAGATAGAGGATGCAGATGGATGCCAGGCTGGGCAAACAGAGCAACGTTCTGTCACAGAGGTGGGAAAGCACTGGAAGAAAGATCTTGAGGTAGGCATTAAGGAAGAATTAATTACCTCACTTTCTTAGTAAATTATAAGGAGATTCTAGAAACTCCTATTCTTAGGAACTCCTAATCCAGGGGATTCTAAATTTCTATATTCCTGCACCGGAATCACCTGAAGAGCTTAAAAAAAAAAAAAGCAACACCTGCATCAACCCCAAGGATTGTGATTTAATTGACTGAGGGTAGGTCTATGCATTGGAATTTTTAAAAAAATGTCCTGAGTTAGTGTATTGTGCAGATGAGAGTGAGAGCCAGTGACCTAACCATTTAGGCAGCTTCTTAGAGACACCAAACTGGATGTTTGGAATCAGATATGTTTTGGCCAGAGACAGCCCAGGAATTTTTTTCAGCTGCTGGGAGGGAAAAATTGAGCAGATTAGCCTTCCTCTGACTTTGAAGGCAGAGCCCATCTGAGAATGGAAATGGAGCCAAAAGAAAGAGACACCAGGTCCCAGTGTCATTACTTGAGCCTCTGGTCAAGAGGTACCTTAAGTTAGCTTGAGCTCTACACCTAAACTTCTTTAGTTACATTAGCTAATAATTTTTCCCCAAAATCTAAACTAAACTGGAGATGAGTTTCTGTCCACTGCAATCAAAAGAAGCCCGATATGGGTTATAAGATAGTTGAGCATATACATTTTGATAAGAGCTTTTAAAATATAGCTTAAAAATGACAATTGACTCAAGTAATTGCGGGCCCCTGGATCACTCATATCCCATAGACCACCATCACGGTCTCAGCAAACCCTGGTTCCCCAGCTCTGTGTTGAGTCCTGAGCACCACTGCTAACTTATCATTTTCACTGGGTCATTCTATTTAGTGAGCCATTGATAAGTGCCCCCTGCCACTTCCCTCTTGGTGGTCCACATCGTCATGAACTAGAAGGCAAGTCCCAGTAGGGATGGAAAGAAATGTTTTATATCCACGTTATTTTCCTGTCCTTACTATTCCAGGAATTGAGGGCCAACAGATGCCTCCCGTCCTCTCCCTGCTAAGCAGATGGTGATTGTTTAACCAGATCATACTTTAAAAAGCAGGGTTATAAAGTTGTGTTGCTTTGGCTACATGTGCACTGTTTTTCTGGCCGTCATCACCTCTTTTACCACTCCCTCCTTTCATTACCTTTCTCCTCCCAACTCTAATGGACACAAACCTGTTTGTGGTAAAGGGTTCCACCCTCATTTATGTCCTGCAGGATGACTGTCACCCCATCCTCCAGTCATGGGTAGTTGTTTGCTGGAGTCACCTTGTACTGGCTTAAGAACCAATAGCTAATTTTTCAAGAGTTTTGTGAGCTGGTTGTGAAGCACATCTATTACTAAATTAAGCTTACAGCTTATAAACAAAAAAATTTAACTGTAAGCTTATATAAAAGCTTATATACAGTTAAATCAATTAAATTAAAAACAAAAGTAAGAAATACAATTCATTTCTAAATGTTACCTCTTTATTACTTTACCACATTTTATTACTTGGACTCTTAAAGTGTGTGTATCAGTATATGGTAAAAATCATAAGGTTGTGCTGTTGCACATCAGCTTGAAACTGGCCATGGTTTGAGCATTTATACCACAGAAATTGGCAAAGCCGATGCCCCAGAAAGCCAGTTGTTAAACATTTACCCACACACCATTGAATGGATACCTCCGCTCTTCGTGTTCATAAAACCTGTGTAGATGCCTCTCATTGTGCTTTCTAAATGGGATAGTGATATTACTCAGCAATTAGAAACGACAAATACCCACCATTTGCTTCAACGTGGATGGAACTGGAGGGTATTATGCTGAGTGAAATAAGTCAATCGGAGAAGGACAAACAGTGTATGTTCTCATTCATTTGGGGAATATGAATAATAGTGAAAGGGAATATAAAGGAAGGGAAAAGAAATGTTGGGAAATATCAGGAAGGGAGACAGAACATAAAGACTCTTAACTCGGGGAAACGAACTAGGGGTGGTGGAAGGGGAGGAGGGCGGGTGTTGGAGGGGAATGGGTGACGGGCACTGAGGTGGACACTTGACGGGATGAGCACTGGGTGTTTTTCTGTATGTTGGTAAATTAAACACCAATAAAAGTTAATTAAAAAAAAATAAAAAATAAATGGGATAGTGATTATATATTCATCTGTATACAACCATCAGACTCTGAATTCTTTGACGTTAATATATATGCTTTACTGATCATTTTATCCCCAGCAAGTTCACAGTATTTGGTGCAAAGAAAATGCCATATTGAATGGGTAGTGTTAGTTTCTAATGATCTCCTGGGTTAATAAGTCTTACATGTTTACTTTGGCCTTGAAATATTTCAGATAACCCCTTCCTTTCACCAGAGCTCCTGATTTTTTAAAATATTTTTTTCACATTTTCATATTACATCAGGAAGTAAGCCCCAGGACTATTCCAGGGAGGTTCAGCATTCTCTCACACCTGCTAATTTCCCAATTTCCTTTTTAACAAGAGGGGTGTTCCATGCCCTCTTCCTTCCCCTCCTCCTCCTGAAGCCTGCTTACAGCAGTCTAGGGGAAGATACTGGCAGGAGTCCAGGAACAGCACCCGGAGCTGGAGGCTGAAGGACAAACTCTTGTTAAATTCTGCATGACAAAATTCCCAATTGAATTCAGTCTGGGGAATATCTAGAACCCCACAGAGTTTCTGATTAAATTGAGTCTCTCCCATTCTTCAAAGTTAGGTGACCTCACACAGATCAAAAATGAATTTCATTTATTGCCTTTGTCTTCTAAATGGCTTGTTAGTAAATTTGGTTCACAGACTGTACAAGTCTCATTATAAAATCTCAGAATCAAGATAGTTTCCATGAGGATTAATTCCTAATGATATTCTCATGTAGATGATATTTCTTGCAAGTGTTAAATTTTGTGTAAGAATTAGGGGCTTGAAGCTCAAAGACCAAAAACTCTTCCCCCAACAACATCCCCAATGTCAGCATGAAAGTAAATAGGGCAGTTCTAAAAATGGAAGGAATAATATCAAGAGATCAGGCATTTTCAGAAATTTCTGAAAGATGGAAAAATAGATAAACTAAAGCAGACATTACAGTCCAGAGCAAATATAAGAACAGTAGCTGGGGAACCCATGTTTCCCGGCAATGGCACAGACAGGTTCCAGACTTGGGTTGGTTTGGGACATTAGGAAGAAGAAGGGGTTTAGAAAATAATGTGATACTTTTGAAGGATGGAGCAGCCGGGAAAGTCAATCCCCTCCCCTTCCCCTATAGTATTATTCCCTAATGTAAAACTAGAAAAACCAATCTTTTAAGGAATTTGTGGATCTGCAGTGATGGGGACCGTTAGAAGAAAGTCCTCCCCATTTTCAGGTGCAGTTAATGAAGAATTGGCATATATAACATGCCTGTTTGCTTTGCTATCTGATTTCAGCCCCAGTCCTTCACATAAAGCCTGACAGTCATCATGCTGTCTTTCTGAGGAAAAGTTGGTTGAGAAAACATATCTATTTAACTTGTACTAGCTACTTGTACTAAGGCAACCTCGTTCTTTGTTAATAAGTGTAAATTGATAACCACTGACATTTGAGGGGTCACAAGTGCCATGAAGAAAGAAGAGCCGGGATCCCTGGGTGGCTCAGTGGTTGAGCGTCTGCCTTCAGCTCAGGGCATGATCCTGGAGACTCGGGATCGAGTCCCACGTCGGGCTCCCTGCATGGAGTCTGCTTCTCCCTCTGCTTGTGTCTCTGCCTCTCTCTCTGTGGCTCTCATGAATAAATAAATAAAATCTTAAAAAAAAAAGCAAGAAAGAAGAGCCAATTCAGGTATAAAAGATACATTTTTAAAAATTCTAATTAGTAGCCTCAGAAACATTTAAGAAGGTATTACATTTATAAAACAAGCTCAGCTCTAATGATAAGGGGACAAAAGAGAAATATATGGATGTTCTTGGAATATAAAAATAGGACTACTGAAATAAATATTCACTAAAAACAGATGTTGACAAAATAAAGGCATATATTTAAAGAAAGTAAGTACACAGAAAGAAGATCAATAAGAAAGACACAATAGCGACTTAACAAGACATGAGCAGAGGAAAAAGAGAAATTACAATGAAATTTTGATGTAAATTCTTGAAACTAAGGAATATTTTTAGATTGAAAGGGCCTATAGAACCATAAGCAAGATGATTGAAAAAAGATCTAGACAAATTCTCTTAATATTCTAGGACATTATGAAAAAGAGAAAATCTAAGTGCTTATCAAGAAAAATAAAAGTAAATTTCCTGGGGTAGCCTGGGTGGCTCAGTGGTTTAGTGCCCCCTTCAGCCCAGGGCCTGATCCTGGAGACCCAGGATAGAGTCCCACGTCGGGCTTCCTGCATGGAGCCTGCTTCTCCCTCTGCCTGTGTCTCTGCCTCTCTCTCTCTCGCTCTCTCGCTCTCTCACTCTCTCTCCCGCTCTCTCGCTCTCTCTCCCACCTCTGTGTGTCTCTCATGAATAAACAAATAAATAAAATCTATAAATAAATAAATAAATAAATTTCCTATAAAGGAATAAGAATCAACTTGGTATCAGATTTTTTTATAACACTAAATCCTAGCAAAAAAATTTGATGTTGTCAAAGTTCCAAGAAGATGTGCTTTTAAACCTTGAACTCTTAATTAAAGGTGAACATAAAATAAAGACATCTTTAGGCACTCAACAATTCAGACAATTTATATCCAACATGCACTTTTAGAAAAAACTACCTGAGGATATACTTAAGCAAAAAATATATATATATGTATATATATGAAATCTAGGGAAGAGGAAAAATGTAAAAGTCAAAAAGCAGTGGATTTAAGAGTGCAGTGGAAAGGTATCCCAGAATGGCAATTATGTAGTAAAAAGCAGTCATTCCAAATTAGAGCATATGACCAGAGTCAGGGCCTGAAGAATAATATCTTCCAAAGAACATGAATGTTTTGTAACAAATAATGAATAAATGGAGTAAAATTAATGGTGAAGTAGAGATATATCAAAAATATATATTTTTTGTTAATAGGAAAACAGAAAGGCAATTAGAAACCCTAAGAAGCATAAAAGCTGGACAAAAAAGTAAAAAAGCAATTAGAAACCCTAAAAGTAAAAGCTGGACAAAAAAGTAAAATTCTCCATTGAGTGGTACATATCTAGTGACAAAATTGCATCTCCTGCCTTAGGAATTCTATCACTTTATTTTATTTTACAATGAATATTTATATAATAATTTTGTAATTGCCATTTATTGGATTTTTTTATTTTTATAGTCTACCTGTGCAGAGAAAACATAAAACTAAATTATAATTAGAGAATGTAGGTGTTATAAACTTTTATAATATAAAGATAATTATATGCCTGATAAGCGTGAAGGCTTATGGAAGAAACTATAGGACTGCTAATGTCCTCAATTTTTGTAGACTATATTTTAAGGTACTTTGTGAAGTTGACATATTAAAAAGAAGACAAGACCCCAGTTAAAAAGACTGATACTACCAAAAGCTGGCCTGGATATTGAAACTTTTATAACACTGCTAGTATCATTTGAACAACTACTCTGGAAGATCATTACTCAATGTAACGTATACATAGCATATGACTCAGCAATTACACTGTTAGTTTTGTTTGTCTGTTTTAGGGAGAGAGATCAGGGGGAGGGGGAGAGGGAGAGGAAGAGAACCCCAAACAGACTCCCTGCTGAGCATGGAGCCCAACGTGGGGCTCAGTCCCATGACTCTGAGATCATGACCTGAGCCAAAATTAAGAGTCCTGTGGTTAGCCAACTGAGCCACCCAGGCACCCCTACCCTGCTAGTTTTATCCCCCAAAATAATGCATAATATATAACTCAAATATTTGTACAAGGACAGTCATTGCAACACTAGTCCTACTAATACAAGCCTGGAAACAACCCACCTGTCCTTTAATAGGTGAATGGATAAATACATTGTGATATTTAATGGCATACTGTATGGAATTAAAAAGAACACACCTGCTACATGCAGTGAAATGGATGAATATTAAGCATAATGTTGAGTGAAAAGAGCTAAACACAAAAAAAGTATGTGATCGATTTATTAAAAAGTTCAAAAACATTCCCAACCATCTATAGGACAGAAATCAAGATAATGGCAGAGACAGGGAGGGGACTTACGTGATGCTGGGACTGGTCTATTTCTCTGAGCTATAATTCCGTGGGTGTGTCTACTTTTGAACTTTCAGTTTGTACACTCTCCGTGTGTATGCTACATTCCAATATAAAAAGCTTATTTTTAAAAACCAAGGTGTTAAGTATGTTATTTACACTTCATAAACAGGATTTATCAAAGAACTAGGGATAAGAGAGGCAGAGAAAGGAAAGAGAAGATGGTCCAAGTGCAACAAATTTCTCTCTTTCACAGACGACAATGACAAATGCTGCTTAAAACGGACAAGTGAAGAAATGGTAACATTTATTTTGGTGTTTTCAGAAATTTGGAGACTGAAGCAGAAAAAAAATGTTTCCTATTGAGGAATGGGATCAAGGTTGAGAAATAATGGAGGAGGGAAACTTTTACTTTCCATCTTTTATTCTTTAGTATTGACATTACAAAGAGAAAAAAACTAATATTAACATTATTAATAATAACAGCTGCCATTTACTTCATGTTTGCCATTATTGAAATACTGAAGCAGATGTTCTATGTAACCTATTTCAATTAAATTGAACACTTGATATTCTTCACCACATTCATTAGAATGGAATTTATTAACCCTGGTGTGATATAAGCTACACATCAAGATACCCAATTATAATACAAAAGACATAAAACATTATTCAGAAGGAAAAATTTTAGCAACTCAAAATATGTTCTTATATTAAGGCACATGTGCATTTGAGCTCCCTAGCAGTCAAGGGGAAAAAATAAATTTTTATTGTGTCTATAAATCTTGCTGCCCATTAATAAATATGGAGAGATAATCCATACCTAAGAACAAATTCTAGCAAAAATGCACTTTATAAATGTTTAATGTATATTAGATGCCATAATTATGTTATGGCAAAATGATAGAAAAGTCTCTTTAAAAACTCCTTCCATTACTGGGACTTCTGAGTGGCTCAGCTGGTTAAGCATCAGACTTTTTGGCTCAGGTCCTGATTTCATGGCTCCAGAGATCAAGCCACACATCAGACTCCACACTCAGGGGGCATCTGCTTGGATATTGTCTTCCTCTGCCCCTTCCCCCACTCACACTCATGCTCATGCTTGTGCTCTCTCTCTCTCTCTCTCTCTCTTTCACTCGTAAATCAATCAATCAGTCTTTAAACAAACAAAAACTCTTTACTGACTTCCTGTAAAACCCAAAGCCATGATATTATATCATAATGCAGAGAAGTAATTTCTTCAGGAAATGCAGGTGGTAGAATCCAGACATTGATTTCTGGAGCATTTCCCAACCTCTGTTCTTCAGAAAACTAATTATGCAAGATGTTAATAGTCCATCAAAAATGGGTTTAAGAAATGGAAAATGCAACAAACTGCAATCTCCCTTTTGTAGATTCAAAATTATATTAGCTTATTAAAGACCCTTAGAAGTCCAGGAAGAAATGAAACTAATTAATTTTGCTTAACCCAGTATTTTCCCAATTTATTTGAGGATGGGACTTTTTTTTTCAATGAATACTAAACTGCAAAAAACAGATTTTGGGAAACATTAGTTTACCTCAATACAGATTGGAGCACACCCAACATAGAAGCCCCAGTCATTAGTAAATCCTTAGACAGTAGCTTTCAAAACTAGTTGTTTCAAATATAGCCTTGGCAAGTACTGAAAGGTGAGTTTTCTAAGAATTACTTTAAGTGCCAGTATTCTCTGGTATTGTTTATAAAATTAGACTCGTGTGATTTAGAATTTAGAAGTGTAGAAAGCGTAGTTTGTGTCCTGCTACAAAAACTTAGGAGTCTGACAAATTCTGTCCTAGACATGCACCTCCCACTTTCACACAAAAATAACTACAGGGATGTCTGCTTCTAGATTAAATTCCCTCCCCCACCGCCTACCCTCCGCAGTGCAGAGCTTCTACGTTTTGAACCTGTCAGATCATTTCAAGTCAATTCTATGTAACGTCTAAGTTCTGTGCCATGAAGCATGGAAAAAGATGATCTAAATTCATAACATTGAAAAGGTACCTATTACAAACTGGCCAACCCATACAAGGAAAGAATTAGACCTTCCTACACTGTCTAGGTTTCAATACAGCTACTTCCTGAGGATACTGGCAAGTTATGTTCTCTACAAAGTATGCACCCCCACCCCAGATAGCTGAATAAGTAAATTTTGGGTGAGGAGAGAAGAGGTTTAGTGCTTCATGTGTAT
This sequence comes from Vulpes lagopus, assembly GCF_018345385.1. Lineage (NCBI taxonomy): Eukaryota > Metazoa > Chordata > Mammalia > Carnivora > Canidae > Vulpes > Vulpes lagopus. The sequence goes on from NC_054828.1 coordinate 60,502,625, forward strand.
GTTAGAGAATATCTGCCAAATATAAATATTTCATTGTAAGCATATATTATGCTAAATTCTTCACAACAATAATTAATCAATATCTCCTGATAATAAAATAATGGCATACAGTCATTTTTCAATTTGTTAGAGCCTATGGGCATAATTCCAAGTGAACACCAAACATTATCAAGTTATCTTGATAAAGGTTAACAAGAAAGGGAAGGCTGTACCATTTAGAATTAGAACTTGATCTGTCAAACAAGCATTCTTATCCACACTGATTCTGACAGTAGTATTATAGCATACCCTTTGAAAAAGCATTAATAGCCTGGGCTTTAATCCAAGAGTGTACAGCTTGACTTACAGATAGTTCCTGTTTATAGAATCAAAGGCAAAAAAGATCAATGAACATGACAAAAAGTCTTGCCTCGTCTTAGTGTGATAAAGCAAGAGTAGAGCAGTAATTACTAGTGGAAAACTGTCTCCTTAATGTTAGATAGAAGATGCAGAGACCCAGGCTTTCCCCGCCCCCCTTTTTTAATGAGAAAACGAGTCATAGTTTTGTGCTTTGAATGAAATCTAAGGTGGTTTCCCACTTTGAAAGGAGAGCCCACCATGAAAGAGTTATTGCCAAAGAAAGTCACTACAGTAAGTGGCCTGGCACAAAAGGCTCAGCCACATGGGATAGAAATTTAGTGATTCCTGGAGGAAGAGGGACTTTCCTTGGAATCGCTTTCAACATGTAGGGAAGTGATAGAAATTTTTAAGGAGTTTTTTCAGTTTTTTTGTTTGTTTTGATCTTGTTTTCATCAAATCCCAGGAAGAGGCAGGCCTGTAAGCCATAAAATGTGGGAAAAGCATCATGAAGTAATTCAGCCAGTCAGCTAAAGAAATGTGTGCATCTGGTCTCCCTCCTGGAGACCTTATCACTCGGATTACAGTGCACAGGAATCTCAACTGTTGTCAGCTGAAAGTTGTTTGCAGTAATTTATTAGAATCCTTCCCCTGCTCCAAAGGAATATGTTACTCTGAAAAGATTTGAAGTTCAATGGTTTACGCACGATTTCCTCCACACTCTGTTTAGCTTGTACAGATGTTTGGTGGGAGAGTAGATGGGGGAGCAGGGAGGGAGGAAGCAGGACTCCTGGCTCCAGCAGACAGTGAAATGGAAAAGAACTACAGAACCATCAAGATTCATAGGTATTAGTCAGTTAAAAGGGAAACCTCTCTAGAAAGACAGTTTGAGTGGAATAAATGCAGATCTCTCTCCACCAGGTTCCTCGTTTGAAACACAGAACAGTGAACCGGTTTGGAGTGTTTGTTTTCTTAGATCTTCCAAGGATGATACCCAATTAATGTCAGTCTACATGCATATGACTCTCTTAGAATACTAGGTCTTAAATCTCTCATTGAACCTAGAGTGAGAAAGGTAGAGCGTGATTTATGGGAAGGAAAAGATCCTTGCTTTATCTAAATCTTCCCTGGCCGAAATTTCACTGTGTAGTTGATACACATGGTGAAGTCTTAGAATAGTTAAATATTAAGTACTAAATGTTAATTTTACCCTGAATTTTATTTAAATTATCTTAAGGGCAGAGATGGAAAGAAAAATAGCTTGGTAGTTATATATAAATAGGACACTGGCCATTGTAAATGTTTGCATTGGTACATGTGTGATGCTTGAGGTAAAACTAAATAAGGGTTCAGGAAAAAATTAGCTTGGGAAAAAGAGGAGGTATGGATGCTGTCATCATTTCTATCATTTCAGTGAAAATTTTAGGCAAAACCGAGTATAAAATATATGTTATGTTCTGTGTGATACTGAAATAAAATTTGTTTGGGATTCTGATAAAGACAATGATGAATTTATTCTAGACAGGGCTGTCTCTAAGTCAAACTGAAAACAATGGTAGGGATGGTTTGTATTGATTGGTCTCTTTCCCACTTCTCTTGTTTTTTTCCGGAGGCTAAGTAGGGTTTCACTTCCGCAGGGCCTTGCTCTCAGAGCTTAGTGGGGTTTTCCGGGTGGTGGTGGTGGTGGTGGTTTTTGAGAGTAGTAGTCTCTGCTTTGAGAAATCAACTCCTAGGGACTTTTGTTGTTTCTCTGCTCCAGGACTTGACCTTTTTCATTGGGAATTCTGAATGAGTAAAATCTCCTCAAGATTCAAATCTCTGGAGGCAGAGCTTTAAACTCTCTGGCCAGCTGATACTCAGCATAGAAAGTTCAAATCAGCTACATAGGTTGCTTTTGACTCGTAAGGGCAATTCTGCTTTCAGATTATGTAAAGAAGCCATTTCCCCCCCAAATATTACTCAGTTTCTAGAAGGCCATGAATCCTTCATCATAACTGGAACCTCAAGCATATTTCTATGTTTCTAGGAAAATCACCATATACCAGCACAGTAAGCTTTTCTTTTCTTTTTAAATTTTTTTATCAAAGCTCGATTTGCCAACATATAGTATAACACCCAGTGCTCATCCCGTCAAGTGCCCCCCTCAGTGCCTGTCACCCAGTAAGCTTTGATTTTCTTAAAAATTATTACATCCACTCCAACTTCGATACTTTTGTGTGTAATATTTTTGTGTGCTCAGAGTATAACTACTGACTTAGATTAAGAGATCAGAATATATATATGTATAATCTTTATATATAATACATATGCATATTTGGGAATACACATATATGCACACACAAACATGTACATGAAAATTTATTGGATGCTCTGCCAAAATATGTTTACTTTCTCCAGACCTAAATAGCCACCGCTCTAAAGGGCATGGCCCATACCTTGCTCCTCTCAGTATCCCCAGCACCTAGCAAAATTCCTGGAAGATAGCAGGCAATCAATAAATTAAATAAATAAATAAATAAATAAATAAATAAATAAATAAATAAATTTATGTTAATAAATGATATATTTAATAATTGGTATATAATATATGAATAAATATAAATATAAATAAATAAAATTGAATTTATAATAAATTAACAACTTAGCCTCTAGTCACACATCTCGCCAGAAAATAGGAATGTGTTGGACTGCGTTACCCTATGAAATAGTAGGCTGAAAATGGCTTATGAGAATTGTATGCAAAAATGCTTTGTAAAATTTTACACAAGTATTGTATAGTGTTATGTTCTAAGAAATGTAAACGTTTGAAGCATTATAATTGCACGACATAAACATATTTTTAGTAATAGACCCTGGACTAATAATAAGCAATCGATACTGGGTCGTTAGCTAAGGAATCTGTTTTTGATTTTAAAATACCAATGAGGATAATTCATGGATTTAATTATTTTTTTCTTCCTTGCCTCAAACAGCATTAAAAGTTTATCTGTGACATGGGAACAATTTGATATATATTCCAATACTAGGATATTGCCATTCATTTAAATATGTAAGCACATCATTATAATAGGTAGTGTGGTGGGGGCACCTGGGTAGCTCAGTGGGTTAAGCGTCTGACTTTGGCTCAGGTCATGATCTCAGGGTCCTGGGAAAGAACTCCGTGCTCAGCGGGGCATCTGCTTGTCCCTCTGCTCTTCCCCCCACTCATGCTCTCTCTCTTTCAAATAAATAAATAAAATCTTAAAAAAAAAAATAGATGGCATGGAATGTTATGATACTGATCTTATTTTAGGGTGTAAATGCTAGAGATCATTTAAGTAACAGAATTAAGATTTGAAGATAGGGGATCCCTGGGTGACTCAGTGGTTTAGCGCCTGACATTGGCTCAGGGCGTGATCCTGGAGACCCGGGATCGAGTCCCACGTTGGGCTCTCTGCATGGAACCTGCTTCTCCCTCTGCTTGTGTCTCTGCTTCTCTGTGTGTGTGTGTGTCTCTCATAAATAAATAAATAAATAAATAAATAAATAAATAAACAAACAAACAAATAAATAAATACATAAATAAATAAAATCTTAAAAAAATAGATGGCATGGAATGTTATGATATTGATCTTATTTTAGGGTATAAATGCTAGAGCTAATTTAAGTAACAGAATTAAGATTTGAAGATAGATGACCATTCTAATGAGGACGCAGTATTGATTCCTTTGCTTCACAAATGGCCAACAGCTCACCAGGGGAAGGTTGGGCTGAGGCTGTTGAGTCATATGCAGGTTAGGCACCAGCATGGCAATCATAGAAAATGTTGGATAGTTTAGTTTTCTTTCTCTAGAGAAGCGTGGACATGGATTTATTTTGGTGGCTATCTTTGTACAGCAAATGGAATCATCTTAATAGACAAGCCTGTGTTTATTTCGTGTGTAGACGCTGTGTGTTAAGATATATTTGGGGTGTTTATGCTATATAAGACCATTTTCTTTTTGTCTAAACACAATATAGAACTTCTTTTTCTTTTCCACTAGAGAGATTTTACAGGAGAATTGCATGGCAACAATTCACCAAGAGTTAACAGTTGTTGAGTTTCTAGTGAGTATATGGCACAAAGCTGAGTCCTTCAAGGAATATATCTTTTAAATATCCATGTTTAGAGCACATACTGGATATACCATCAGAATGAACAACCATTTGAAAGGAGAAAGAGTTGTTTTCTTAGATTGATTTCAGTATACATATAGAGTTTATATCAAATTAGAATCTATACAGAGATTGGTACATGTGTTCTTTTTTAGTAGCCTATAAAATGGAAAACGTATATTCTCAGGCGCCTGAGTGGCTCAGTCCGTTGAGCATCCAACTCTTGATTTCAGCTCAGGTTGTGATCTCAGGGTGGTGGGATCAGGCCCTGGGTCAGGCTCTGCACTGAGCATGGAACCTGCTTGGGATTCTCTCTCTCCCTCTGCCCCTCCCTCCCTGCTCATGCATGCGTGTGCATGCTCTCTCTCTCTCTCAAATAAATAAAATAATAAAATGGAAATAGTACATTACTATTCACATCCTCCAGGATCATATGACACTGTATTACATGCATGTGGAAGTGTAGCTTTTTAAATGTTTTGTTTTAAAGGACATAAAGCCGAATTGCTTTGAAAAAGGAGTGCACAAGGACAGTTTCATTCATTCACAAATATTTATTGAGCATCTACTAAATGTGAGCTACAGCTCTGGGTGGTAGGGGTTTACACAGCAGTGAACAGCAACACAAGTGCTGTCCTATATCTGTGGAGCTTTCTTCCTAATTGGGAGAGTCAGACAATAAACAAATATACAAATGAATGCATACATGTATTATTATGCAGGAAGTTAGAGGAGGACGTGGGGCTCGAAGGTGAAGCGAAAGACACTATTTGAAGTAGGATGGTCAGAGATGACCTCTCTGATGAGATGACACTTGAAAGCCAAGACCTGAAAGCCATGTGGGTATCTCTCTAGGGGAAAAGTGTTCTACGTAGAGGGAACAGCAAATGCAAAGGCCCCTAGGTTGGAATGAGCTTGTTGTATATGTCTCATCAAGGGGACAATATGGTTAGAGCACAGTAAGCAGAGCAAAGGGTTTAGGAGCTGCCTTTTATTTATGTAGTTTTTTAAAAATTTATTTATTATTTGGAGGGGGAGGGGCAGCGGGAGAGGGAGAGAATCTCAAGCAGGCTCCCCTCTAGGCATGCAGTGACACAGGGCTCAATCCCAGGACCCTGAGATCATGACCAAAAATCAAGAGTTGGACACTTAATGGACTGAGCCCCCCAGGCGCCCCAGGAGCTGCTTTTTAAAGGAAGGATTTTAAGTTATAAGTTTATCCTATCCAAATGTAGTCACGCCCCCAAGGTGCTCAATAGAGGTGTGTATTCCAAGAACACAAGACTACACGTGAATTGAGTACCACACTGACTGGATATTTCTTCACACTTACAAGGACCGTTTCTAGTTGCACAGGGAGGCTTCATCCAGAACCACAGCCTGCATAAGCTGCATTAAGCTCTCAGAGTAATTTGCTAATTAATAGTAGCAATAATCATGTGCATTGTTTCCATTGTTCTTTGATTTCTTTTGTCTCTACCTCTCTGGGTTTTTTTTTTTTCTTTTCTGCATCAACATACCAAATAAAAATTGTTCATCATAATATTGTTTATTAACCATTGAAATAATTATGTACCGTTTATTTCATTAGTCAGTACATTCTGAAATTGAGAATTTGCCATCCCAAGAAGGAACCACCTAATTAGGGTGAGAAGAGATGGTAAACTATTGACTTATGAAATTTAAAATATCTTTTGTTTCCATAAGGACTAAAATTTAAGAGGCACCTGGGTGGTTTAGTCGATTGGGTGCTGCCTTCAGCTTAGATTGTGATCTCAGGGTCTCAGTATCCATCCATCTAGCTCCCTGCTCAGCAGAGAGTCTGCTTCTCCCTCTCCTTCTCACTCTCCTTCTGTGTGCTCTTGCTTTCTCTCTCTTTTGCAAATAAATAAATAAAATCTTAAAAAAAGGAACTAAAATTTAACTTGAATCCCCCCCAAAAAATACCTTTTTAAAAAATATTTGAGAAAACCTTAAAGTCATCTAAACTAGGGTTCCTCCTGTTATCTCAGAGACCTTATGGCTATCATGCTTTGTGTATTGTCTTTCTGTTGCCCAGCCATGATGATTTTTTACCTTTCCTAGTAGTTTGTTACATGCTAACTGTAGAAGAGGAAAATCTTCAAAATGCTGTGAAAAGAAACTGTTGAAGCTGGAAATAAAACCGCTTAAACCCATATAAATGTGGGATGAGGGTTGGTACAACTTGTAGAGCCTGCTTCCCTACCAATTCGAAGCTTGGAAAAAAGCTTCCTAATCAAACACCATTTTCCTCAATAAAAATAATCTTCTATTGATGTAAAGGACCTGAAAGACTTAATTCATTTGAGCAGAATATCAGAATAAAGCTCAAATAAAGTATCTTGTTCAGCCACTTAGAACTTTAAGGCTCTTGTTCCCACCACCTTTTCTGATGCTGTACTCTGTCCACCTGGGAGGACTGGGCACCAAAGTGACTCCCAAGCACAGAAGTGTTCTTCACTGGGAGGGTCTGAGAGTGATTTTCCTGGGCATCACACCGTCCGCTGACAGCTCATCACCTTCCTCCTTCCAGGACCCCTGCTGGTGATGAATCCTGGACTGACAAATTGCTATTAAAGAGTTGTCTTACATCGTTTAAAGATGGGGATTTGATGAGGCAAATCTGCTACAGCTAGAGTGAAAATGAACCACTCCCATATTTTCTTATTCAAATCAAAACACAGAGATTTCAATTTTTAGAAGTATGATGTGTGCCGATAACAAGATCTACCAGAGTAATGACAGCTCCTGTTGGAGCAATTTAAGAGAGAAAATAGAGATTAGGAAGGTTTCTGGGTGATTAGGGAGGATTTCCTAGTGGGATGAAAACTGTGTGAAAATAAATACTAAAAAGCTAAAGAGAAAGTTTCTTTCTTTACAGTTCAGGTAAAAATATTGTATTCTAAAAGTATTTGAGACGAGAGGGTTGGCTTGCTCACTGAAATGCCAACAGAATCCAGGTTTTTAATATTTATTTAATAAGTAAATGCCACCCCCCAGGACCTAGACTGTCTCACCTAGACACACTGTTGGTGCATATCATTGTGTGTTACACATCTAAGGATAAAGTCTTTACTTTTGCAAAGAAAGGTGTTCTCTCCAATTTTGTGTGAAGCACCAGGCCCTATCAGTCCATCTGTATTTTTCCCCCTCCTTTTCAGAGGCTAGGATACAATGAAGTACTTCTTACCATAAGAAAAACAGGGGCAGCCCCAGTGGCGCAGACCCTGGATCGAGTCCCACGTCGGGCTCTCTGCATGGAGCCTGCTTCTCCCTCTGCCTGTGTCTGCCTCTCATTCTCTCTCTGTGTCTCTATGAATAAATAAATAAAATCTTTAAAAAAAAAAACAGTGTGAGCAATAAACTGTCGTAACCGACAACGGGCCTTGGTGTCAGACCTGCGATGGGAAGTGTCCCACTGGAAGCACATGACCTATTTAAGGGTCACCTTGCTTGTTGCCAGGCAGAAGGACAAGCCAGGCATTGTTAGATATTGAGATTTTGCAATAAAAGCCAGGGATCTGGGTCTTTATTGGGAAATATCACAATTTTAAAATGTGGATTCTATTGAGAAAAAAAAAAAAAAAACCTGTGTTAGCTAATGAAGTTTACTTATAGTTCAGATTTGCCTGTGGTTGCCTGTTTCCAAGCTGTGCATTGCATATTTTACAGGGGAAAAAAAAGAGCAGGGGGAGCAAGGCTGTTTATTCATCCATTCCCTCATTTTGCAAACATTCATGGAGTATCACATCGTGATTGGTGCTGTGGGACTTTCAAAGATAAGTAATACAGGGTCGTTGCACTCCAAGAACTCAGAGTCTAGTGGATGCCTCGTTCTAGCCTGGAAAACAAAACTGCAGTCACAGTTCAATTATTCTCTATGTTTATAGCCTTCAAATCAGCACCTCCAGCTCTAATCTCTCACCTGACCTTCAATGTATCTAATTTCCTTTAAATATGATATATTAATAAACTGGGTCTACCTGCATCAACATCAATACATTGACGTTTGTTCAAAGCAAAATAGTGAGGGGGGAGAAAAGAAATAAAAATATTACAAAAAATATGCAGAATGATTTTATGTGAATTTTTAAGGCACACAAAACAATAGTATATATTATAGGAACATCCAATTATAGGAAAAGTATAAAAACCTCCACAGCTGAAGGATAACAACACCCAGTTGAGGATAGTGGTTGCCTCTGGGGGAAGAAGGAGGGAAATGAGATGGAGCTGTTGGTCTGTAGTTGTGTATGCAACACTTTATTTCTTTAAAAATATCTGATGCGATTTCATAGACATTTGTTAAATCTTGATGATGGGTGCTAAGACATCCCATGTTTTTTCTGTCTTCCTGCTTATAATATTTTAAATAGATCATAAAAATAAAATAAGAATGCAAAATACCAGTACCACGAAATTAGATTTCTTTTTTCCTTATTCCTAAGGGAGTCCCTGTTCTAATTTTCACCATTGCCGTAGTGGCACTAGGCTCCCAGACTCAAAATACTTAAAACTTCCTTCTTGTTTATCCCCAGTGGCTAACCCAATCTGTTTATAAGGCACGTCCCCCTTTCCCACAATTTCCAAGTTCTCTCCTCCACCTCCCCAGGCCTCCTGGAAAGCAAGCACCATTCCACAGTCAACTTCCATGATCATGCATGTGATGTTTCTCCTTCACAAAATGCCCCTTCTTTCCTGGCTTTCCAAAACTTCTTCCTACAAGTGTGATTCCAATGCCACCTCTTCTGTAGAACTTGACCTATTTCTCTGCTGTTGTTATATTTTTGACGTGCACTGTATCCACTTTGGTACTGTATGATGCTCTTTGTTTGCGAGTTCATCTTAGGTGGAAATTTTGCTTTGGTTGTTGTGGTTCTGGTTCTTTGGATTTTTCCTTCCGCGCCCCTCCTTCCCCAAGATCGCCTCTCCTTGTCCCAAATTCTTGTAGTTGTCATTTTCTGTCTTCCCGGGCTCAACCATTGAGAAGCAGGTTTTCATGACTGAAAGAGTCATGATTTAATCTAGAGCCTTGTTTTGGTGCCTGGTAGTTCTGCTGCTTCCCTCCTCTCCAACCAAGTAGGGATCACAGTCCTGGGCAGTGGTCACAGCATTTTTAACGTCTGTTCACTAGCGGGGGTCCTGCCCCAGCTGCCTGGCTCATGTGATCATCCTGTATCCATGGGCTTTTAGTTTCCATTCTCTCTGATTCTATGTGACATCAGGTCACTACAGTCTGTCCCGTCCTGAGCCCAGTAGGCCACTCCAATTTCCACCCAGTGGTATACATTTCAGTTCAAAGTTTGGTCCACAGACCAAACTTAATCTTATTTCTAAGGGTGGCTATGCTCCATTGGTTTTGTTTTAAATTTTCATTCCTATGTGCTTGATATGAGCAGGAGAAACAATTCTCTTAGATGGGGTTTATGGTAGATCTGCTACGTTCTTACAGCAAATAGTTTCTTCCTTTAGGTCTAGTGTAGATCAATAATTTCTTGGGTTCAGTATAGTCTCAGTGACATAAATGCTGACATGTCAAGGTGTGTAAGAAACTGAAGAAAAGGTAATGATGAGATAAAGCTTGTGGTACATCAGATTAATAAATGGAGGAACGGCTAATCCAGAGAGGATAGATTCTTCACTGATTCTACTTCCCAAATTAGTATTTGCATTAGGAAATGCAAATTAGGAAATTCGCATTAGGAAAAGCATTAGGATGCTTTTAGGAAATAGGTGGACTAGTACAGAATTGTTAAATATTCTGTAAAAATGAGAGCTGTTCAGCTTACAGGGGTGCCTAAAGTTTATAAAGTGCCCTGTTTTAGTAGCTTGGTGTTTGGCAAAGCAGATGTTTGGGAAATTATAATAGGTTAGTAGTTAAATTGATTCCACATTAATACTTGTGGGAAAGAGATTCATGGGACTTTTTCATTCCCCTTTACATTTGGGAACTCAGTGAAAATTATATATGGAAACAGAGCTTGTGATATAGAATCGCTATCAAGGAACCATAGGCCCAGCTCATTTCAAGAGCGCCAGAGCCATCACACATTCGCCAGCCACAGCTCATCTGGCACGAATAATTGTGAGCACAATAAAGCTCATTCCAGAACAGCCAAATTAAAACGTGTAAGTGTTGGAGGGTTTTCTGTGGGATTTTTGTTTTGTTTTTTGGGTTTTTTTTTTTTTTTAATATTCTTCTTTGCCTCTGGAATCTTTCAAGTAGAGCAACTGGCATTTCTACTTCACAGATCAAACAAACTAGAGATGAAAAGCTTGTAGCCTGCTTTATAATCCTCACCTTTACCTTTCTGCCATTTGTGAGGGATATGTAAGCCCTAAAGAAAATCCCATGTAGGGATGCCTGGGTGGCTCAGCGGTTGAGCGTCTGCCTTCGGCTCAGGTCGTGATCCTGGGGTCCTGGGATCGAGTCCCACACTGGGCTCCCTGCAGGGGGCCTGCTTCTCCTTCTGATTATGTGTCTGCCTCTCTCTGTGTGTCTCTCATGAATAAATAACATCTTTAAAAAAAAAGTCCTGAGTAAGAGTCTCTGAAGCAGAAATTTTTTATCAGATTTTGAGGGAAAGGCTAAACTTCTCATTAGTCAAATCAGCTTTGGTTACACGGGGCAAAAGCTCGTGGAGAGATCAGGACAGGACACATCAGCTTGCCAGTGAGATACCTTCCCCAGCATCCCCTGTGCAAAGGCTGCACTCATTGACTCTACCCATTGACACCTTTACACTAAGTGGCCAATGCCAACTGCTAAATCTCAAAATCATGTTCCTGTCTCCCACCATAGTACAATCTCCATAAAAGGCATCTCTGATATCTCTATGTCTTTCTCCATGGCCCCCATTGTAGGGCTTCCATATTGGAGTAGTGAAAGAAGAATTTGTTTCACCCTATTTGATTTCATATTAAGAATTTTTTCCCATTTTTCCCAAAAGGTGGAATACTTCTTTTCCATTAAATGTAAACATACTATGCAGAGCTCCCTTTACTTTCTAGGAGTTCGATTTTTCTCACAATCATTTCCAGATGCCACCACCATTGCTGAGACAACTCTTAGAATACGGAGCACATTATAGTAGGAAATGGATTCAGGTGGCCCCATGTGCTCCCTTCCTGATTCTAATATTTTTTTTTTCCTTAATAAAAACAATGCATCCAGAGGTGATAGATGATACTCTTTAGTTTAGAAAGCATGAATAAAAACTCCCCTTTCCTCCTCCTTACAATTATGTCCATGGAGATTTCCACTAAGCAAAGGGATTTTTTTTTCCTCATTACCCAATATAGGAAAATCCCACTTAATGTGTCGCCAGTGTGCCAGCAAATGGTTACAGGCCTACAGATATAATCCTAATGTGCTTGTTTGCTGTTTTCCCCCAATTAGTCATGGTGTATTAAAGTGAATAAAATCTTTTAAAGTCTTTTGGCAGCTATTTTTGCTGAAGCGCTCACATCTGCATTTGAAGAACAATAATTGTGAATATTCTGATTTGGAAATAAAGAGAAATTGAAAATGTTTTCTGGGGAAAAAAACCACTAAATGACAGAGAGAAAAGCAGTCCCTAGAGCAGAATACAATAACTCTTAAAGCTTAAGATTTAGGAAATAATTTAAATTTTGCTGATGCCTCTACTCCAGCCTCAGGCTTCCTGGGCTCTAGAGAAGATTCTGGGATGTGGAACGAATCAAGTATCGATCCTGCTTTAGGATAATCCTTCTATCTATGGAATGTGAATTTAAGGAGATTAATGGATACAATGAATGAAATTCTAGGTTTCTTATTTTGCTGCTTAACATTCCAAAGCTGCTACACCACTGCTTGACTAGGCAGGATAGAATCCGTTAAAATCACAAAATATATGCATCCCAATGAGAAATGGATGTTCCAGCAGAAAGACAAGACCAGCCACATATTTGGACTACATACAAGGCAGTCATCATAACAACTGCAAACTGCATTTACTGAGCACGTTCCATGTCAATGAGGCATTTTTCTAAGTGTTACCCATATTATCCCCTTTAAACCTTACATCAGGGCTGTGAGTGGGTTATTATCATGATTTTAGAGATGAGGAAGTTTTGGGACAGAGAAGTTTAGTAGTTTACCCAAAGTCATGCTGCTAGATTTGAAACTGGTGAGTGCGGTACCAGCACCAGACCCCTGTAAATGTATTACCTTTCTACATTTACAATGAATATTTATTTATTCCTTGTGTTTATATATAGGGGTTGCCAGTTGGGTTTGTAAAAGAACGTGACGCAACACTGCAATAAGCTGTTGATCTAAAATATGACGTAAAAGGGGCCCTGGGTGGCTCAGTCGGTTAAGTGCCCAACTCTTGATTTTGGCTCAGGTCATGATTGTGAGATCCAGCCCTGTGTCAGGCTCCATGCTCAGTGGGGAGTCTACTTAGACTGTCTCTCTCAAATAAATAATAAAATAAAATAAAATAAAATAAAATAATATATGACATAGCCCAAACTACAAAACCCAAGGGTAGCACCAGTTTATGTTTTTACTCATTGCATGCCATGTACCAAATTACTAGCAGACAAACCTCAAAGAGAGTATTTTTGATCTGTAAAGTCCTATGTGTTTCAAATGCTGGTTTCTTCTCTAGCCCTTTTTCAGTAATTAAGATCAGCCTGTGGTTTAACATCTGAATAGTTAGTAATAGTGACCATGTGTGTAAGCTATTCTTCAAAGAAGGTATTACAGGTACAAGGTATTGTCACAGTGTCTGGTGATTAAGGTAATGCTCCAAGTATTTCCATTAAGCCCTTTGGACTGGGAAACTTTAAGTTGCATTGCAGCAACTATATTCTACTGAAATTCAAATTCTGAAGCCTAGTGTATGTATAGCTTGATCTTTGGGGACTCAGAACTTTATCAGAATCGGACTGTATGACAGATCATCTCTCTCTAGTAAAATATGTTTTATTGGCTTACGAAATTTCTTGGACAGAGCCCGTAAGACTTTGGAATATTTCTGCCCTGATACTTCTTGTCTCCCCCGAGCATCCTGAGATGTAGTTGGCATAGATGGACTCTGACTAGTAAGGTATCCCATTGGCCAGATGACCCAAGTAGACTTTCGAAAGCATTAGTCCATTAATGACTTAAGCTGGGGTACAGATTTCTGGTTGCTGCGCAGGTGGGGTGGGATACTCTCGCTTGGATTTGGAGTTAACCACCAGGCACCGAGGGGAAGAGTGGCCAGGCAGGCCTGTGCTTGTTTACTCAGCTGTTCTGGGGGGCAGACAGGCAGACGGTGGACCTGGGGATGTAAAGAAAGAATATGAGTTTTGAAGCTTTAAGTCCCAGATCTATTACTCATTAGATCCATTCCCTGGGAGCACTCTGAAAGCTCTCTCTCTGTGGCTCAGTTTTCCTTTCTGTAAAATAGATGTAATACCTGGCCCTGAAGCTCACCACTTTAGCTGCACAGTAGAGAATATAGTATTTTCATCCTCCTCTCCCACTGACAACCCAGGAAAACCACATGCATTCCTCCATCTATAGGTGCATGTAGGTTTTTTCTAGTTCACGGTCTTTGATTATGTGGTTCTTTCTTCCTGGAATGTCTATTTCCTCATTTCTGTGTGTCTGGACTACTACCCTCTTTAGCAAGTCCTAGTTTAAATATTCTGTCTAAAACGAATCCTCCTCCAATTCTATGGAACAGGAGTAATTTCTCTCTTCTCTGTGTTCCAGCCCCCTTGGGGGTGCTTGATGGCACTGGCGTGCCCTTTCTTGGGTTGCACTCATTTATATGCTGCTTTTATCTTTCCTACTGGACTGTAAGCTTCTTGTGAGGGAAATAAAGTCTAGTCCATCACTGTATCCCTATGCAGTGCTTAGCATGGTTCCTTGCACATTGGAAATCAGTAACTGTGTGTTTAATTGAATTGAATGAGAGAGGAAAACTGAACTTTGTGCAAATCTGTGAACCTTTCTCCCTGCCCAGGATCGAGGGACTCAGCTCCTTTGACTGAGTCTGACATAACCTGAAGTGATAAGGAAGACAGAGCTGGTGATTTTCTCTAGTCCTACTGAAAATCTATCATATTCTTCAGGAATCTGTTCCCTCCTGGTAGATGGGCATATTCTGGGGTTTTATAGATTGAATACTTTTTTTAAAAAATACTATCAAAGAAAATGGAGCTGGACCAACTTCAAACATGAAATTGCCAGGGAAAAATATCCAGACAATCTGCATTTTATTTGATTTATAGTTAGGAAATTACTGATTTTTTTTTCTTCTCTTCGTTATTACACGTGGTCATCTTACTTTTAAACTACAAGAGTATCCATTCCTTTCTTTGCTTAACCTCTAGGAATAAAAAACAGGTGAAAAACCAAGAGGATGAATTTGCACATTGCAGTGTGTATGATAAAATGGAAGCCACAAAATAAATTTACGTTTATAGTGTTCACTTACCAGGACTATCAACATGTTTTATACATTGATTTTTTTCCATCTGTATTGTTTTAGAAATACGTAATTATCAAGTTTCCTTTATAGTGTTATTCATGCAACTAGGTAATACAGAAAATGCCTTTGGGGCAGCCCGGGTGGCTCAACGGTTTAGGGCCGCCTTCAGCCTAGGGTCTGATCTTGGAGACCCGGGATCAAGTCCCACGTCAGGCTCCCTGCATAGAGCCTGCTTCTCCCTCTACTGTGTCTCTGCCTCTCTCTCTCTATCTCTAATAAATAAATAAAATATTTTTTAAAAATACAGAAAATGCCTTTAAATATCCAGTTAAAACGGGACGTTGAGCTGTAGATGCACACGGGGACAGTCTGGTACTAAAGATTTGCTACAAGTGAACCTCAAAAATATTGCCACCATGGATGATAATCTCGCCAACTCCCTCATCAACTTCTTGCCCTCTGTGCATTCAGCCCTTCTCTCATTAAATCCTTGACTTAATACATTATCCTATTTGCCTATTTTGTTGCTTCTCAGCAGCTACTAATAAACCCAAAGGACTTGATCTTTCAGAAAATTTTCACAACTGCAGTAATCACACTGGAATGCTTCACAGCAAAAGGAACATTTTGTCTGAAATTCCATTCAACACACATTTATCGAGCAACTGCCATGGGCTGGAAAGCCTGGGATACCCATTCATTCCTTGTTTTGTTCGAGCTTAGAGAGCGAATTAGACACAAACCCAGCTACCATGTAGGTCAAACTATGATTAATGTGAATAGGGTGAGGCAAAGCACTTAAGGATGAGGAAAGGAAAACATTAACACTTAAACTGCAAACCATATCTTCTTGGGGATGATATTCAACACATTTAATAATCTGTAGGGCTGGGCACTGGCCGGAGAGAAGGGACATTAGCTAAAGCTGGAGCATAGTCCTAAAAAGCCAGGCAGTAGCTCTTCAGTCGTTGGATATGGGAAGGTCTGAGGGCTTCTGGGTGAAGTGGGTCAGGAATGGGGTAGCAAGCAGGCACTGGTTTGGGAAGGATAGGGGACTCATCTGAAGGGCGGCAGCCTTCACCAGCTGTTTTGAAACTATTTCAATATTTCACTCCTGGGTGACCATTTTGGTACAAAGCAGCAGAAGATCAAACACAGCCACTCTATGAGCTAAGTATTATTAAGCAGAATTTAAAATGAAGAAATCACTTATTAGAGACGAGATAGAGGCACAGAGCTAGTAAAAGATAGAACTGAGTTTAACCTGCTTCTTCCTTGGTTCTAAAGCCCATTGTCTGTATTAGTAACAAATTCATACAGACAAGTCGAGAGAAGGAGAAGGAGGAGGAAGATGACCGTGATCCTGATTTACAGAGAAAGTGCCTTTTGAGGAAAGCCTCTAAAATATCAAAAGATATCTTCTCATCATACATCCAAGAGTATGTGACGCCAGGTTAGTTTTTTTTATTCCTGGGAAGAATCTTCTTACTGTTCTTTTCCTAGGTAGCCTTCTTTCCCTTCCTGTCTTCCCACATCTATCACTCCCTTTAGATAACAAGTCTTAATCTAGGGTTCGGATGAAGAGGGACCATGAAGGAGCTTCCAAAATCTTAGAACCCATTGTATTTGCATCTGTCATTGTGCATCTTTGGGGGAAGATGATCCCTAGTTTTCTTCAGGTCCTTAGAGGCCTTTGTATAACTCCATTACATTAGAGGAAACTCAATAATATCCCACAGATGGAAATTTTAGGCATTATGATGTCATGTAATGTAACATTCTGAAAATACAACATATCCGCTCGGATTTCAATGGACTGAAAAGTGAGTACCCTCTCTTTGGCACTACTTAGATATTGTTATCAAATAGATGGCGTTTCCCCTTACACGTATCAATGAATACTCTTGAGCTTTTTAGAGAAATGAGAGACCACAGGACTCAGGCACCCAACCTTGGCAGACAATTCTGACGTGTTACCTGGGGCTGACGTTTGGAGATCCCAGGTCTGGCAATTCCAGCACACATGAGACAGTGGGGCTGGTGGCCTAGTGTGGTAGTTAAGTTCAAGCTCAGATCCAAGCACTGGAGTTCAACCTTGGCTCTCACTTCCCTATTCTGTACCTTCGAACAAGTTAATCTCCAAGTGCCACCATGTTCTTATCTTGAAAATGAGAGTACTCATAGCACCTATTTTTTATAGTTGCTATGGAGAGGAAGCGGTTGATACAAGGTGGGACTGACCACAAAGGCTCACAGCAGCTGAACTCTTGCACCAAGGTCAGTGCCAGAAGATTAGAGGATTCAGTATCCCACCCCCCCCTGCCCTGAATCTACTTCTTTCAGCGCTCACTTCATCTTGTTTCCTAGTTGGCCATCATTTCTGTGCCAGGATCCTCTATTCCTGTTTTCTTGTCTCCATACATGGCTTCCCCTGTCCCATCAATGGAGTGGGAACAGTTGTTAGGGAATAAAAACTGTGACATGATTCTGGAGGCTTGTCCTCTTTTAATGTAGAAAATAAAAATATCTCAACACTCCACAATTACTCATCCAATCCAGTAAAACTAAAACCAAAGGGAAGTAGCACCTCCATGTTATGCTTTTCCTGGCAAGGCTCATACTTCTAGTTCCCTATTTTGTTTCTAAAGTACAGCTTATATTTCAAGCCATGTCAATAAAACTGTTAATCAGTGAACATTGCTTGAGAGCTTAATATACGTAAGCATAAAAGGGGATAAAAAGCAGTTGCATTTGTAAAAAGTAAATACACGTGATGCGAAGATTGGCAAGGTTTCTGTATCATCACTCATTCCTATTAAACTGAAATCTTGTCTACCTTTTTTTGCGTTTAGAGTGTTTTGAAAGATGAATGGACATTGCAGCCCGGTTTGAGAAAGCCATGGCAAAGTCAGTTCAGAAACATCACTTTAGCGCTTCTGAACCTTCTCTTCCAGCAACTTTAGTCTTCAACAGCATCTCCTTTAATATTGATGGTTCCATCCAATATAAAGAAAAGTCTTATTTCTCTGCCTCCGAAGCCCTAGACGCTTACATTGACGATTTTTATTTAAGCTGTAAGCTGCCTGATATTAATGATACAAAGGTTAACCCGGATCAGAGCCCTCTCGAATTTCTTGCTAAACTAAACAGTGGTAAGCTTTCATTATTCTCTGAGTTCAATTTTCAATTATCTATAGAAAGCTGATGCTTTGAGAAGATCTATGATCTAAAAGACTTCTCTTATATATATATAATATATAATATATAATCTCTTATATAATTTTAAGTTCCAAAAACTTTTTTAGCAATGCATCCCTTTGAATTGAGATTAATTACAGAAAACACCCCCCAGCCTTGATTTCAGAGTGGAAAAGCTCTGGCCTTGGCTATAAAGCCTTGGACTATGTGACTAAAAGTGATCCAAAGGCACTTAAATTCTCCAAAATGAGAATAACAGTAGGAACACCTCATAGGGTTATTGTGGGAACTAAATGTATGTGGAATGCTCTGTAAATTGTCTTGGCTCTTGGGTCCTCAGGTTCTCTCTGTAGCACAATCAGCATTGTAATGGAGGGAGGTGACTTGAGGTCTGGTTCCCATTCTGCTAATGAGTTAAGATAAGAGAAAAGTCACTTACTCTCCCTGGGCTTTACTTTCTTTCTCAATAAGATCAGTAGACTGAAATTTATGAACTCTATGATTTTAAAATTCTACGCTATGTAGATTACAGAAAAAAAATTGTTCAATGCCAGTGTTTCTCATTCAAAAAGTCTTATTTGTAGAAGCTGGAAAAAAAAAATACCACCATGAAAACAAAACTGGATAAAAATCTGCATTTGTGACTAATTGACCATGAAGCCCTTGGGGATATAACCTCCTCTGATAGTAACTTCTCTTATCTGTATGAGTAGGAATAATAATATCGATACTAATAGTAAGGATGCCTATTCCTTCACTAAAAAGGGGAAGCTATACATTACAAAAGTAAAGTGGCCTGTATTGTCATGGATTTTGCATTGTTATGAGAACAACATTTGCCCTATTAACTGGGCAAGGTTAGAGTACATCCAACAGCTTGTTATTGTTTCATAAGTGAAAAAACATAAAGTGACATGAGAATTCGTGCAAACGTGACATAGTCCTACACAAGAGAAAACTATGATTCTTTAACCTAAGTCGTATTATAGAATATTTGACATCGTCTGGTCAATGGGCAAGCATGATACTGGGGATTGAGTGTGAAAGTGTGGTTCAAGCGTCTATATTATCCGAGCAATTGAAATGCAAAATATATTGTAACTGAGTCAGTAATATTGCTGGTTTTTCTGATGAGGATTTTCACCCTTTTTTTAAGGTTCAGTGCAGAAAGTCTCTGTGTCTGTTTTTCTCCTTGAATCCAGAGAAGAGACTGTATAACTGCTACTTGTTAATGATTTGTTCTTATTCTTGGCCCCCTCTGGGATATCTTAGGTATTGCACTAAAATTTGAAGGTTCCTTTAAAGAAAGTTATTGATACTCTACATTGGATTTTTTTTCACTAGCTCACTATAATGTTCTTCAGTTCTTGTTCTGTAAGGAGCTTTTCCCCCCACTGGGGTTCACAAACTCTTTCCAGGACACTATTTTGTCTGTTTTGCCTTGAAATACAAGTGATTTTTCTTGGCATGGAAAATGTGCTTTGGGAGAACCAGAGAGGAGATTCTCTTGAAAGATTATGGCAAAACCCTGTATGGCTTTTACTTGAAACATTAATCCCTTGAATACTCCTCTTTTCGTTTTTATGCTCATATGTGGAGAAAATGATCCAGCAATGCTGTAACAGCCTATTTTGTGGTTGAGAGAGTTGTTCTTCTTTTACAATAATGAAAAATCATAACTATTGATTTGGAGGTGGACTGATCTGGAAACCAAAGTAGAGTTTCAATGGACCCGAGAAAGAAAGAATTCATATTTATACCACTGCCCAAAGCAACTTTGAGAGACATTATCTGAGACTTCTATCCTACCTTGTGTGCCTTTGGGGGCATTTCGCCATGTTTTCTATTTGTAGTTTTTCAGGTAGAGAAATAAGAAATCTGTTTTTTAAGTCATCTTGTTATTCTAAGGGGGACAAATTTCTTTTTCATTTTCAGTCTATGCCTGTCTGGTGTTGTAATTAGTGAACAACATGCAATTTTCTAGTGCCAGGTATGTGCTAAGTAACATGTTTATAATTAGGAGTATAGAATCATGCACAGTCTCTGTACTGAATAACCATGGTTCCCTACCTTCAATGACTTCATAGTTTGCAAATAAATGTAACACCAGTGATTGTAGTACAGTGTGATATAGTATAATTGCTAAGATGAGACTATGGCATGAGATCTGGGAGCAAAAGGATGGATACTTAAAGCAGGTTGGAGGATTTGAGAAGGCTCCCAGAGAAAATGACCCTTCAATTAAATTTTGAAGGCCAAGTTAGAAGATAGCAGACCAAAAGGAAGAAAAAGGAAAGCATTCTAGAGAGAGGCATGGACATGTGGAAAGGCTCATCATGCATTCAAGATGTTACCAGTAGCCAAGTTGGATAGAAAGAAGAGTATCATTTTAATCCTATTTCCTTCAAGTTTGTCTCAACTTCAGTTTTCATTCTAGTAGAATAACTGTGCTTGGACTAAATTCATCCAGCTCCTTATATGTGTCTCGAGAAAATAGGTTTCACTCATTCTCACGTGTGGCAGTATTTAATAGAAACATAGCAACGAGGGCATTTGATGCAGATGTTTTCTACAACTTTTGCCTTTGAAATCTTTTCATACTAGAAAATGCAAACTTTGTAAATGAAATAAGAGTTTGATCACAGTTCCCATCGATATTTTATGCTGAATTATTTATCAGTCTTTTCTATGGCTCTTTCTAACTCCTGGAACAAAGAATGTCTTCCCAACTGAGCTGCCTAGAAGAGTCATTCCCCACGTACTGTCCAATCCCTGTGGGTCCCCCTCCGTGTGATCTCCACTCCTGTTGCTACACTGTGATCGGTCCCTTGACACTGATGGCCTACCCTACCAATCTGTCTGAACATTGTATATTTCGTGCTAGCTGATTTCACTGGCACCATTTCCTTATCCTGCAAAACCCTCCCTCCCTAGCACACATACTTTCTTCCTACATCCTGCTTACCCTTCAAAACCTACCTTAAACTCAGGCCTCTGCCAGAAGATCTTCCTAATCTTTTTCTGCCAAGATGCCTTTGCCTCTGGGCTCCTATCCCCACCCATGGCACCTGAGTATACTTAATAGTAATATGCTGGGACGCCTGGGTGGCTCAGTGGTTGAGTATCTGCCTTTGGCTCAGGGTGTGATCCTGGGGTTTCTGGGATCGAGTCCCACAGGCTCCCTGCATGGAGTCTGCTTCTCCCTCTGCCTATGTCTCTGCCCCTCTCTCTCTCTGTCTCTTATGAATAAATAAATAAAATCTTTAAAAAAATAGTAATATGCTGTGCTATTAATATAGCATAATAGTAACACTTAACGTTTATTAGTATTTGTGATGCATACATACATGTGTATGCATATTTGCTGCTAATAGTACTGCCAATATTTATTAAGCTCTTGTTATCTATCAGGAACTATTAAATACTTTATAGGCATTACATTATTTAATTCTCAAAACCATACTGTGGATATTATCCTCCTTTTACGACAATACTAAGACACAGAGAGGTTATGTAAGATGCCCAAGGGCACAGAGCTGGAGCTTTCACCTCTGGATTTATACCCAGGCACGCTCGTTCCAAAGTCCCCACTCTGGGCCAACACAGTACCACACTCACTTTACGTGTGCCATAAATAAAACTGTGGGATATCAAGCTGAGACAAAAAAGAAAAAAGAAAAAAAAAATCTTAAGCCTCATCTTAAACACAATAATCTGAATTTTAAAGAAGGGTCAAAACTGACAAACTTGGTTCCATATTTTATATCCATGGTTCCTCTTAGTAACTAATTAATGAGCAGGAATATAGCCAAAAACATAGGACAAGCCTTTAAATAGGAGGGAGAAGAGAAGCGTCTGGCTGATTAGTTCTTGACTTATATTTACTGTCATTTTTTTGCTAGTTATTTTTTATTATAGGTGACTTACAATGTTATATTAGTTTCAGGTACATGATGATCTAACAATTCTATATTTTACACAGTGCTCTACAAGGTGAGTCTAGTTGCCATCTCAGACACATACAAAGCTATTACAACACTATTGACTATATTCCCTACGGTGTGCATTTCATCCTGTGGCTTATTTATAACTGAAAGTTTGTACCTCTTAATCCTCTTCACCTATTTGCTGTCATTTTGAAAAACTATTTTTAAGAAAGTCATAAAGAAATAATATAGTGGCCAAAGTACCATACTTTGAGTTAGAACTAGGTCTGCATTCCAACACTCTCACTTACCCGCACTGTAACCCTGGGAAAATTCTTTAATCTCTTTCTCTCTCTGTCTCTCTCTTCATTTATAAAATGGGAAAAGAAATTCCTATCAAGGATGATATATTGAGGATTAAATAAAATGGTAAATGTGAATACACACCTAAAACAGTTCTATGTCACATTGTCAGTGCCCCCAGATTCATCTATCTACCTTGGTGAGATAAAATGTAAAATATAGCATTTCTTAGTGGTGTCAACATGCTTTTTTTTTAATTTTTTGCACTTATTCTTCTCATTCTTCTAACACTTCACTCCTACCTCCAGCCATAACAAAAACAAAAGCAAAACACCAGATGCTTTCATAGGGACAATGACACCTGGAATCTCACCTGGATCTCACCTGGAAGGGGGAAAGTTGCTTTTGACGATTGGTGGCTTTAGCCTATGGCATATCTCTAAGTGGCCCTTGGACTTTACATATATGATGTGGAATCTTGATTGACAACATACAGGAGACTGTATGTGCTGTTCACAGTCCATTAGATTGTGCTGCGCTTCTGGTAAAATTGTGATTTATGCAGCCAACTCTTCTAGCAGTTCAAGTAATTTGTTAAATCAGAATTTTGCTTGCTTTGTTATCTGTCCCAGTTATGCCCTGAAACTTGAAGTTTTATACTCTATTTATTTATGATCTTCCATTTCTCTCTCTCTTGCATTATCATATGATAGACACTTGTGCCGGGAAGTTGTCTAATGAGCCTAAGCAAGACCAGCAGGGCTGTGAGATCAGTAGAGGATTCTGTGGTCTTAATGGAAAATTGGGTCCCAGGATGCTCAGTTTTTTAATGGATAAAATGAAAAGCTGAGATCTTTAAATTGAGCACAATTACTTTCTTTAACTCTTTATCATCTTTTGTAAATTAAGGGGGAAAAAAAGCGTAAGAACCTAGCAAGGGAAGAGATATAAAATTACTACCAAAATTTTTGGACCAACGTGGATCAAAGGTAGTTAAGCTATATACCTTTGGTATTATATATTGCCATTAATCCCATTTATTTAAATGTTTTTTTGAAAGATTTTATGTATTTATTTGTGAGAGAGAAAGAGAGATCACAAGCAGGAAAAGGGATAAGCATATTCCCCACTCAGCAGGGAGCTCAACCCAGGGCTTGATCCCAGGACCCTGAGATCATGACCTGAGCTGAAGTCAAATGCTTAACCTACTGAGCCACCAGAGTGCTCCTCATTTATTTAATTGTTAATAAATATTCTATATATGTAAAATAAAGAGTATGCAGAAGGGATATACATGTTTTAAGGAATAGTAAGACATCCACATGCCTACCACTCATCAATATAGAATATTCATGACCAAGTGAAGCCCCTAAGCTCCCCTCAAGGATGTCATTGTTCTTTATCTCCCCAGAGGTAATACCATCCTGTGTTTTTCAGTTTATTTATTCAGCTGTTTTTCTTTGTAGTTTCTATTCTCTTCTCAATGTATATTTTGGTGGTTTGCAGATTTTGCTAATGCAAAAGCTGTCTCAGTTAACTTCCATGTACTTAGTCTTCTGTTGCATGTGTGCTAGAGTTTCTCTGGAGTGCACACCATGCAGAAGAGTTGCTGGGTTCTGAGCGTGCACTTCTTCAGGCTGGCTAGACCAGCCCAGACTGTCCTCACACACACTCCTGTCAGCAGCATGTGAGCTCCCATTTCTCCACTATTGCTTAGTCCTGCTTGGGCTTCCACGCCATTCTGGGTGACCTAAACAACAGAAATGTATTGTCTCACTGTTCCGGAGACTGTAAAGTCCATGCTCAGGGTTGGGCTTCTGGAGAGTGCTCTTTTCCTGGCTTGTAATGGGCTAGTCCTTAATAATGGAGAGGGAGGAAGCAAGCTCTCTGGGCATCTCTTCCTTTTTGTAAGTTTGATTGGATCAGGACTCTACCCTTACAACCTCATTTAACTTTAACTTGTCTCCCATACAAATCACATGGTGGTTGGGGGTTAGGGGGGAGGGTGGTTAGAGCTTCAATATATGAATCTTGTGGGGACACAATTCAGTTCATAGTAATGGTGAATACTTGTTATTGTCAGAAGTTTGGGGGTGTTGTTTTATTTTGTGTTTTGTCAATTAGTGGATATAAATATCTCATTGTGGTTACTTTTTCTATTGTGGGAAACCATATATAACATAAAATTTACCATTTTAGCCATTTTAAGTGTACGGCTCATCGATACTAAGTATGTTCTTATCCTTGTATAACCCATCACCGTAATCCATTCCCAGATTTCATCTCCCCAAAATGAAACTTCATACCCATTAAACATTGCCTCTTCATCCTTACTTCCTGCCAGCCCCTGGCAACCACCATTCTGCTTTCTGTCTCTGTGAATGTAACCACTCTTTGGAACTCATGGAAGGGAAACCATACAGTATTTGTCTTTTCATGCCTAGCTTATTTCACCTAACATAAATGCCTTTAAGTTTTATCCATGTTATAGCATCTGTCATAACTTCCTTCCTTTTAAAGTTTGGATAACATTCCCCTATAAGTATTCCACTTGTAAACAAAACACATTTTGTTTATCCGCTCGTTTGTTGATGGATACTTGGGTGGCTGCCACCTTTGGGCTATTGTGAATAATACATTGAACATGGATTTACAAATAAGCGTACAAATATCGGTGTACTGTTTGAGTCCCTGCATTCAGTTATTTTGAGTATATAACACTGTGGTTTTTAATTTTTATTTCCCTGATTACTAAAGAGGTTGAATAATTGATCTATTTTATTGGTCATTATTGGCCATTAGTAGCCATTTGTGTTTGCTTTTCTTTAAAACAGGCATGCGTATCTTTTATGATTTTTTTAATCTAATGAGTAATTGGGATTTATTTTCCTTTTTGGTTTTTAGGACTTATTTGTGGATACTAATCTTGTGCTGCTTATGTGTGTGGCAATTTTCTTCTCTTCATACAGAGACACTTATATACAGTTTCTTTAGGGTGGACTTTTGTTGAATTGGAAGCCCCTAATGTCAATGTAGCAGAATTTATTACTTTCTCCTTTTATGACTTCTTAACTTACTTAGAGATTTAACTTTTAAAATTGTAGTTAAAGCGAACATGGATATTTTAGGAAATAAAATGTAAGCGACAGGGAAATGTTTACTGTTAAATGTGAAACCTCATTTATAGGTATTTATTAAGTCCTACTATATGATACCCTTAAGAGGCCACAAATTCTGTGCCTTCATGGAGCCTATATTCTTTGGGGCAGAAAGGCAATAGTCAAAAGAATATATAATACGTGCCAGGCTGTCGTAAGTGCTACTAAGAAAGCCTGAAAGAAATTGTTGTCATTGAGATTAAAGAACCCTCCCACCTGTGTGAGCTGTGAAAAGCACAGGAAAAAGGGTACCATGGCAGCCTCTATACAGGGCTTCTGGTCCTGGCTCTTTTCACTGTAAATTGAGTGAAACTTCTTTGTCAATTAAATGCACGGATGGAATCAGATAATCCTTTCACCTGGAAAAATTCCCTAGGATTCTGGAATTCTAAAAGGTTTCTGCTTTATTAAACCTCCTTGGGGAAAACTGTTTAGAAAGAAATATGACAAGTTCAAATTTTTCTAAAGCTAAAGAATGTAGTTCATTTCCAATCCTGATTCTTAACTCTATGTCCCAGGCAGAGTAATTTTTCATCATTTCCAATAAAACCAATATGAGATTCCAGCTGAAGCACTGTAAGTGCAGAGCCATTTGTAAAGGGATTTCCCCATAATTAAGACGACTCTGCAGAGGAGGCTCTAAGAGCAAGGCTTCCAGGATCGGCTGCAAAAAGTAAAGCACTAAAATTGCTAAGTAATACTATAGATTTCAAAATTTATATGTATCTTTGGAGCTAGTCTCATAAAAGAAATGATTATTTAACAGTCTAAATTCTCGAAAATGGTTTTCCTAGTGAAAAGAAACCGTAACACGTCCCGCTGTACTTTTTTATCTGTGGACGTTAAAATGTAAATTTCACTTTGGCGCTGGTGGAAAATCTTTTCATGGAATGAATGCTAAATTAAGTGTGACAGGTGATTGTGATTAATCACTTCTTATTACCAGGAACGGAAGAAATGAAGCTTTTGTTGCCTAATGAAATATAACACAACGCAAAAGGAAAATGCAAAGATGGAACATTTTTGAAGGGACACATAAACCGTTTCATGTCTCTTTGAAAGCATGTGAACCTCATGCACATGAATCTTCCCATTTATCTGAGGCTTGCCCTAGACTCTGACTCTCTTGAACTTGAAGGTTCAGAGTTCCTTCAAGATCATACTCTCAAGTGTGCTTACAATATGTTATTTCACTGCCATGGGCACCTTCAGCTTAGGACTTTGCCAATAAAGATGGATAAAGCCAGAGCTGCTTAGGGTGTGACCAGACATCACAAGCACAGTGGCCAATAGCACGGCCTCCAGAACACAACTTCCCTCATTCAGATTCTAGTTCTGGGTCACTTATAGCTAAGAAACCTTGGGCACGTTATTTAACTTCAGGTAATGAATACTCTGTAATTTGGGGATAGTGGTAATTTAATGTCCTCGCTGAAAGCTGTGGTCATCTTTAGGTATTCAAAAGTTATAAAACACCCAGTTCCCTCTTTTTCCACTTTCTCCTTTTTGATTCTTGACATTTGAAATGGAGTCTTCACTTATATAGAGTCATCTTAAAAATTACAGACATTGTTGGGCGCCCAGCTGGTTCAGTTGGTAGAGCATGCGACTCTTGATCTTGGAGTCATGACTTCAAGCCCCATGTTGGGCCTAGAGCTTACTTTAAAAAAAAAAATAGAGACATTCTTATATCTGCTAGAGAGATAGATTTCTTATCCTACCCTTTACCATCCCTTGAGCAAGTCACTTGCCCTCCCTGAGCTTTACCTTTTCTTATTTGTTAAATGGAATTGATACCAATTCACAAGGATTATAGGCTTCCCGTAAACTCCAAGTGTTACACTTGATCAATATATAATGCTTCAGAGCAGCGATTTGTACATTTATATTAAACAATGGTTTTAAACCTTGGATTCAAGTATGGGTTTCTAGGATTCTGGAAATAACTACATGTGTGTTTGTCTGTCTGCCTTTTGGGACCAGCCCTTGGCACATAGTCAGTGTTAATACATGTTCATTCCATTTTTGATGTAGTTCTGTGACCTTAAGGCTCTTTGTGACAGTCTTCTGTATCACCGAATCACATGCTGGGACTACCATTCTCTAATTTGTCAACCATCTCCCATAATTGTGACAAGGATAGTATCATTCGCCCTTTTCCCTTTGTTACATGGAAAGTCAGATGACCACAGTGGATGGCATTATATTAAGAGAAAAAGTAAAATCTTCTTCCTAATGCTTTACTAAATGCAAAAAAAAAAAAAAAAATTACAACAAAAACAGTGTTGCACTACATAGGTCTTTAGCATTGCAAAAAAAAAAGGTTGAGGATAAGTAGTGGTTTTTTTTTTCTTGTAAGTTTTCATGTTCTATTGGAATAGCACATTTAATATTCCTTTTATCCAAACAGTAAACAAAGCCAATGAACAAATACTTATTAAGCCCTAGGATGTACAAGATACTGTGTGGGGAACAAAAAATGAATAAAAAATAGCCCCACCTCCAGTGATTTTCCTATCAAGCCCATGACCAAGGACATAGAGTTTTTCCAATTATCTTACTATCACTACAGTAATAGAAAATTTTGCTTTCCTTATCTGCTATTCCCAATTATCATAATAAACGAAGCCAACATATATGGAAATTTGGTTTAGCTGGAATGTTTTCTGGCCTTTTTTTCTCTAGATGGCAATCCCAATAAAATCCTAAGGATAGACATTTCTCCTTCAATAGTGACTTTAATCTATTGGAAAACATCTTTTACTGCACTAAAAGTGTGATGAGATGCAGAAGCAGACATGCTGTGTGATTCATAAAATGTTACTGACCCGTCCTAAAAGTCTCTGCTCCCTGCCCTCATGGGCTTTGTAGTCCAATGATAGAACAATTAAATCTTGAACATATAGCCTGAAAAGATGCAGGAAGGCATCCTCTATTTTAAGATGTTTTCAACTAATTTCTCTAAACTTTACTTTTCTCACTTGTCAAATGAGATACATTCTTTCACTCAAAAATGTCTTTTTTGCACAAATTGAGCTCTAAAGTCCACATTTTTCTGCATCACAAGAGTTTAAGCACCTTGAGGGCAGAAAGAAGAAGAAAACAAATCCAGGGAGGCTCTGAGCTGGTATTTGAAGATAAGAATTCTGGAATTTTTTTTTTTTTACATCTTCTTCAGACCAAAAAAAAAAGGGCCTTATACAGTGTAGTTGCCAAACACAAAAGCAGAAAAGGTGCCTGAAAGCCCCAAGGCCATGACCTGTGTTAGAGTGACCACCAGAGCCTTGAGATTTTTCAGGGGTAAAAAAATCCCTTTTTTAAAGTCAAAATGAAGCTTGTATTATTTGAAACTAGGATCTTGAAATGTTCTTTCCATACAGAATGTCAACAGGGAAATATAAAAGATGAATGGTTTAGCGTGCTTTCAAATGAAGGTTCTGTGTATATTTAAATAATTCACTGCCTCATGGAGAAGGTAAATATCCCTGGATAGAAATATGTCCAGTGTGCAATTTAACATACTTTTAAGGATGGTGTCCTTTATAAACTAGTTGCTTTTTATTTTTATAAAGTAGTGTACTTTAGTATATTGTTTTAGAGTCAGTTTAATAATTAACCTAGTCCTTTTCCAAATGCTTTTACATTGTAGAAATTGACTTCCAGAAATTGACTTATATATAAAAATCACATTTGAATGTTCACCTGAGTTGCAGCTTTAAAGCAAATATTATGACTCAAGATTATAATTAGAGGGTTTAGTGATCTACCTACCAGTCATTGAAGACACAGCTCAGTAGAATCCAAGTTTATTATTACTAGGTGGCAGTTATGAAGTATAGGAATCTATATTATCACTTATTTCAGGGATATTTTTATGATGCCACTCTGCTAAGTCAGTGACTTGCTGGTCATGTTGCATGTTAGGCTTCCTGCCATTGTGTCACTGAGGCTTGTCCATTCTATGTGCTGCAGAGTATGAAGCATTACTGCAGCCAGAGCCATACATTTTATACGTCTTGACAACCTTCCAAGATTTTCCTAATAGTTTAAAACAAACATTTTCATATGGGATATTTTCATTTTGGAATGGAGCCTCCCCGATTAAGCCAAAATACAGCCATGCAACCAACAACTCTTGTTTCTAGGAAATGGTAAATGGGTAGAGAGAATTTAATTTTGCATGCTAAAATACATACTTGCAATAAAGGATAAATTACTTGAATGCTATATTCTGTTTCAGAGAATAGATTTAACACTTCTTTAAAGACGATGATGTTCAACAAACGAATGAAGATTCTCCCTACTACTTGAGAGTCTTTGGGAATATAATGATGCAAAGCAGACTTTGTTTCTACCTTTTCGGAATCTAGAGTTTAGTGGGGGGAAATGCAGTAATCACCTAATGACAAAGGTAGAGCAATAGTTCTCAACTGTGGTGATTTATGTAAGCTTGTTTCTCAAGCTCCTGACATTTGGGGCCAGATAACTCTTTGTTGTGAGGAGCTGTCCTGTATTTTGTGATATGTGTAGCAGGATCCCTATCCTTTATCTGTCAAGAGCAACACCCCTCCTGGTAGTGCCAATCAAAACTGTCTCTAGCTGTCATCAGATGTCCTCAGGAAAGGGAGCAAGGGGATCCCTGGGTGGCTCAGCGGTTTGGCACCTGCCTTTGGCCCAGGGAGTGACCCTGGAGTGCTGGGATCGAGTCCCACGTTGGGCTCCCTGCATGGAGCCTGCTTCTCCCTCTGCCTGGGTCTCTGCCTTTCTCTCTATCTGTGTCTCTCATGAATAAATAAATAAAATCTTTAAAAAAGGGGGGGATGGGATCCCTGGGTGGCGCAGCGGTTTGGCGCCTGCCTTTGGCCCAGGGCTCGATCCTGGAGACCGGGATCGAATCCCACGTCAGGCTCCCGGTGCATGGAGCCTGCTTCTCCCTCTGCCTATGTCTCTGCCTCTCTCTCTCTCTCTCTCTCTCTCTGTATGACTACATAAATAAATAATTTAAAAAAATTTAAAAAAATTAAAAAAAGGGGGGGAAAGGGGAGCAAAATCACCCCCCGGGTAAGAAGAACTCCTTTATGTAAAGGAGAAATACAAAATATTTTAAGACCATGTAACAAGGTAGCTGATAAGGCTCTCTGAGAAGTGACACGGTAACATTGGTATTAAGTTCTGATGGGGAGTTAACTAGAGTATGGAGACAGCAAAGGACATGGAGAGGAGGGGGAAATGAGAAATAGAACAAGTTATTTTAGGTTTCTTTCTGAAGGCCAGTACTCTGTACATGTTAGTTATGCTGGTGAATTCCTCAAGTGCAGGGCCAGCCTTCCACTCCTTCACTTAGGGCTGGGGACATAGAGATACTCGAGGAGTTTTTGTTGAGGGCATGGTCTATATCCAGTCTAACAGTCTAACATGCAGTCTAACAGCATGCTAAGGACTAGGAGGTATAAATATGACCGAGGCAATGCTCTCTGGTGTCTGCGACCTCATAATCTGTTCAAAACGAAGTAAAATGAAGCAAGTAATCCTTCTGGGGAGAAGGAGAGAAAGTCTTCCCTGAAGAGGTGACATTTGAAGAAATAGTGAAAAATAGGTGCCAGGTGACTGCATTTCCCCAGCTGCTCCAGGTGGAACTGGTTGCTTCCTTCTCAGTGCTCATTTTGTGGTTGTTTTTTTTAAGATTTTATTTATTCATGAGAGATACAAAGAGAGGTAGAGACATGAGCAGAGGGAGAGGCAGACTCCCTGCGGGGAGCCTGATGTAGGACTCAATCTTAGGACCCCAGGATCATGCTCTGAGCTGAAGGCAGACACTCAACCACTGAGCCACCCAGGGGGGTCCCGATTTGTCGGTGTTTCTATGATTGGCCTTAGAGCTTTGGGGCACAAGTAGATCTAAATGTGGAGAGATAGATGATAGATGAGAGAGAGAGAGAGAGAGAGAGAGAGAGATGATAGATAGATGTATCCATATGTATATCTCTGTCTATCTGTGCATCAGGAGGTTCTCATAAAGGGAGAAATGGCTGCTAATTAGACAAAAACATCCCTTGTTCCCTGTAGTATCCTAACCGACTCATCCTTCTCTGACTACTACGAATCCTGACACTGTCACTTTGAAACTGGTAGGACATGCGCTTGACACATGATATTCGGTAGATATGGTGGCTATTTCTTGAACAATGAATGAATAAGCAAGTGAAGTGACATTTTCATTTG
Organism: Vulpes lagopus; assembly: GCF_018345385.1. Taxonomy (NCBI): domain Eukaryota; kingdom Metazoa; phylum Chordata; class Mammalia; order Carnivora; family Canidae; genus Vulpes; species Vulpes lagopus. The sequence continues at coordinate 60,534,374 of NC_054828.1, forward strand.
GTTTTACATTTAGAGGTCTGACAATTGAAGAAGAGTCAGGAAAACCAGTTAGGAGTCTGTTAGTCCAAGATAACAGATTTGAGAGACTTGGTGATTGTGGTTAGATTTCTCGGTTGCAGTCTTCTTCCCTGTACAGAAATATAACATCCTAAAAGAAGACGCTGATCTCTGCCACAAAGAAACCATCTAATGAAGACCAAAAGTAATACAGTGTCAGTTGTTGAGCTGTCCCCGAGTGATGACAAAGAACATCTAAGTATCCTTTATCACAGGAAAGAGTACAGCTGTCCCGATGCTCTGTGGGACAGATAATGGCTTAGCAGCCAGTGGCAGGTTGAGCAAGAGCCTGATCTGTAAGCACCTGTGGTTAGAAAATGGGAAGGCACAGTGTGCAATGACATTTGGAGCTTAATGTCCATGCAAATGAATTGCTTGGACCAGGCAGAGATGGTCAGAGAGCACAAGAGCATGAATCCTGGCAAAATAGCATCCATGCCAAGTCCCTGGGTGTCCCGGCTCAGTGCCCTTTCTTTTTTGCCACCTGCAGAGTCCCCTCCATAGAAGAAAGCAGTGCCCCATCTCATCAGGATTCTGTGCTCATTTCCAGACCTGTGAAACGTGGGTTTGTGACCCTGACTATTACCTCTTTATCATCGAGACAGTAGGCTTTCTCAGCTTCCCCAGCTCTCAGGAGAGGGGAACGGAGCATGAGGCGCTGGTAGAAAGAAGAGGCTAAGAGAACTAAGGACAAGGCAAGATATATTAGGACAAATGTCAGCGAAATGTTTTCAGGATATGGGTTAATCAGCCACTCTTACTTCTGCTGGCTCATATTTAAAACATTTGAGAAATTTGCTTTCAATTTTCTTTATTTGCATACATGTATTTGGTATACATATATGTCTATATATGTGTGTGTGTGTACATATGGATACATATATTTTATCAGTACACAATATATATATGGTCTCTGGGGATACATTAATTTGTCACTGAACTTTTGTTTGATTCTTTTAGCATTTGGTTTTAAAAATAAATATACTTTTAATGGACACTTGAGACTGATGTGTTTGCTCTTGCCTTTGCCTGGAGCCCTCCTCTGCAGAGGTGGGGCTGGCTCCTTGTCTTCATTTGAATCTCAGCACACGTTACCTTCACAGAGAGGCATTCCCTACCCCATGGTACTTCCTTCCTCCCTCTCAGAACTCCGTATCTGAAATTTTTAGCAGGCATGAAATAAATATTTGTTGAATCCTATATGGGGGACACTTGCAAATTTCTTTGTATACTCTTTATGCTATTTATATCTTTAGCAAACTTTTATCTGTATAGTCCCCAAGTCCTCAAATTTGATAGGCTATCTTAAAATTATTCTCTTATAGAAGCTCCATCTAAAATATATGTTTGCAAGATTTTTCCACCTCAGTAACACTTTCCATTACACTCTAACAGTTATAAAGCTATATATTGCCTCAGACTCCAAGGTTAATTCCATCACTTTGAATTTCTCCATTTTATGCATATTGTCAGAGGGTAATCGCTTTTTAAAAATCACTAATACCAAGTATGGTTTCTTTATATAATAGTTCAAATGAATGTATTTCAATCTAAATTTGTCAATATTTTATTATAAGCCTCTTTGAAAATTAGTGTAGTGATTTTTAACATCATAAATGCTCAGAAAGAATGTCATAAGACCTACTGGTCTTCAGTTCATGTGGGAAAGTCCATATGTGAAAATCTGTCCATTTGCAAGTAGGATGCGTGAGCCACAACAGGGTCAGTTCAGTTTGGGTAAAACATAATGAAAGTTATTCACAATGAGAAGCTTCTAGAAATAGAAACTCCAGGATCTGAACTATAGTAGTTAACAAAAAATGGAGCTAATATAATACATGTGATTTAGAGGAGATCGTCACCTATCTGGTCGTTTGAAGTTCTGTCTTCAAATGGCAGATTCCTAAATATAAGGTCATGACAGATGTTAACAATAGGTCCCTTCCTTCTTGAGACCCTCCTGACTTGTGTGTTAAAGAATGACATTACAAGCTTACCATTTAGACCAAACCCAGTTTTCTGGAAAAGCAACTGAAATATATGATCGAAAAGTAAAATATAGTCTTGCCTTGGTTTTCATTTGCATTTGGCTTTTAAACATGGCAAAAACCAATAATGGGTTTTCACTTTGAGCTATTTCTGAATGTTATGTTGGAAATTAGCTGCAAATGTTACATTCTCTGGAACAAGTTAAATTGGAAATGTTGTCCATGGTAAATGAAATATACCCCCAAGCATTCTTAACTATGAATGAGAGTCCTGAAAGAAAAATGTACTTCTCACGTAACTTTTAAAGATTTACTGCACTATATGAGAAATTTCACATGGGGAAAACCAAATAATAACCACTGTCTTTCCTTAGAGATATATTAAAAAGGGCAAGAGGTATAAAAATGAATGTATGTGCTATTAACCATCAGCCTAGTGCTTGCTGCAGAGAATAATTTTGATTCTTTACTGTATGTCCTTAGCATAAATGATTATTTTACATGCTTTATTTCTCTAGTATTCAGAGAGAATCAATAAATTATATTTATTACTCAGATGCAAGAGATGTTTTGCAGTCTACCCAATGATAAATTTCTAATATATCCATCTTGCCTTAAAATGTTTTTACCTCTAATTTTTTTCTCTCTTTAAGGAGATTAACTCTTAACTATAGCTATCTATTATATACTTAGAGTTGTAAATCATCTTGGTATATATTTTTGTACTTTCTGAAATGAGATGTTTTGTTTAATTATTCAAAACAAGATAACAGTACTGACCTCTATGCAACTGCATTCTAGCCTTTTGAGAGGAAAATATGAATACGGAAAAAGAGGAGCCATTGTAATCACTTATTTTCTTCCAAAATCGTAGAATTATTTGATTTGCATGATATTGGACAAACCTTTTTAATGGGAAAAACACTGGCTTCTTCAGGGTAAAAGTTATATTTCCATCATCTAACACAGTGCCTGGCACCTTGAAAGTGCTAAATCAGTAGTTGGACAGATGAATGAATGAGGAAGAAAGTAGGGGATGGAGGAACTCTCTTTAAAGAGATACCTGGGATCCCTGGGTGGCGCAGGGGTTTGGCGCCTGCCTTTGGCCCAGGGCGCGATCCTGGAGACCCGGGATCGAATCCCACAGCGGGCTCCCGGTGCATGGAGCCTGCTTCTCCCTCTGCCTATGTCTCTGCCTCTCTCTCTCTCTCTCTCTCTCTCTCTCTCTCTGTGACTATCATAAATAAATAAAAATTGAAAAAAAATTAGAAAAAAAAATAGATACCTTGCTGTGTAATAATAATAATAATGTGGCAGAAGATTAGTTTTACTGAAGCAACCAAAAGATAATAAATTCAAAATAAAATAGTTCAATAGTTTACCTTAAAGTGGTAAGCTGACATGCTATCAGAGCTGAGACTAAAAAAAGAATGTAAGGGTCATTGTACCTAGTTGTTTGAATACTTTGATAAAATTGAAAACAAAGAAGTACCAGAAACTAAGAAATTTTGTTTTTAATCCTGAAAATAATACGGTCCACCTCTACTTACAATGCTTCCAGCAGCTGAGCCTCCAGAAGGAATGAGGAAGTGAGCTCAGGTTCTGAGAGAGGAGGTTAAAAGAGTGAAGAGTTGACAGGTATAAGTTAGTACCGGTCAGGAAAGTTGGGGTTCCTGCAGAGTAAATCGGACCATAAATCTGAGGAGGATGTGAGCCAAGTTTACAATACCACAAATATCATGAACTTGGCCATCCTTGTAAGTCTGAAATGTTCCAGCATATATTGTTTCACATTTAGTTGGAACTTAACCAAGAGATGGTACAGGGTAACTAACTCTGAATGGACACAAGCCCAGTTAGTAGTTATGTGACCATAGGCAAGTTACTAAACATCTCTTTGCTCTTATTTAATTCCCTGGAAACGGCAGATAAAACCTACCTCATCAGGCTGTTATGAAGATGAAATGAATTAATGTTTTTAAAAGCACTTAAAGATTTATTAGATAAACTTCACAGAGAGGAAATTCTTGAAAAAATAGGGATATTTGGGTATATCTTTAAATTTTACACCTTCTTGCGAACAGATTTCTTTACTGCTAAAAACAGAACACTAGGTTGGAAAAGCTGTTGGTCTGGTTTATTCATTCATTCATCAGATATTTACTGAGCATCTACTATTTACCAGGATTACTCTAGATACTTAGAATATAGTGGTAAGAATAAGTTATCAGTGTGGGTACTACCTCATGGAACTTCTGATCTAGAGGGGATTGGAGCTAAATAAATAATAATTCTATATAGTAAATCCTGTGATAGGCACCATATGGAATGCCATAGGATCTCAAAGCTAGCACATCAACCCCCTGGCTGGATAGAAGCTGGCTGGAAATGGGGACAGATCATGGGATACTTCCTGGGAGAAGTGCTGATTGGATTAACTTGAAGGATGAGTATAAGTTAGGCAGGTAAGGGGCACCTGGGTGGCTCAGTGGTTGAGCATCTGCCTTCAGCTCAGGTCATGATCCTGGGATTGAGTCCAGCATCGTGCTCCCTGCATGGAGCTTCTCTCCATGCTTCTCTCTCTGCCTGTGTCTGCCTCTGTGTGTGTGTCCCTCATGAATGAATAAATAAATGATCTTTTTAAAAAAGTTAGGCAGGTAAGAGAACATATATAGAATATTCCAGAGCACGAGGAATTCAAGATTACTGAAGTTAGATGATAAGGGTGAGAGGAGGCTAAAGAAGTAGGCAGGGGTCAGACCATGAAGGGAAACCAAAGCCATACAGTTTGAACCTTAAGGATAATTGGGAGCCAATTTGAAGTCACCCAGCATCTTTTGCTCCTTAGCCTATCACATCATATTTCTTTAGAGTTTATTTGGGAATAAATAAATTTATTGTAGGTGGCTTGTAAAGTAATCCAAGAATGGTGCCGAAAATGGTATCAGAGACGCAACAAATGGAATTACTACACTGATTTCTTGGGTATGACATCAAAAACACAGTCATAAGAAAAACATAAAAATGAGAATCCAACAAAATTAAAAAATTTGTGGGGGATCCCTGGGTGGCTCAGCAGTTTAGCCCCTGCTTTTGGCCCAGGGTGTGATCCTGCAGACCCGGGATCAAGTCCCACATCAGGCTCCCTGCATGGAGCCTGCTTCTCCCTCTGCCTGTGTCTCCACCTCTCTCTCTATGTCTCTCATGAATAAATAAATAAAATCTTAAAAAAAAAAAACAACTTTTGTGTCAAAGGACACTGTCAACAGAGTGATAAGACAACCTAGAGAATGGGAGAAAATATTTGCAAATCATATATCTGATAAGGGATTAATATATTCCAAAATACAGAAGGAACTCCTACAACTCAAGAGCAACAAAAACAATAAAAACCAACCCAATTAAAAAATGGGCAAAGGGGGGGGGCGCGCCCGAGGGCAGGGCGCACCTTGTCCGAGTCCAGCTCCAGGTCCTCCTGGCAGCAGAGACGACACAGGAAAGACTTGGGCTCCCGGCCTAGGGTCTGTCTGGTCGTCACGAAGATCTCAAGATGGCTGGGCAAAAACTTGCTCTAAAAACCATTGACTGGGTAGCTTTTGGGGAGATCATACCCCGAAACCAGAAGGCCATTGCCAACTCCCTGAAATCCTGGAATGAGATGCTTACCTCCAGGTTGGCTACTCTTCCTGAGAAACCACCTGCTATCGACTGGGCTTACTACAAGGCCCATGTGGCAAAGGCTGGCTTGGTAGATGACTTTGAGAAGAAGTTTAATGCCCTGAAGTTTCCTGTGCCAGAGGATAAATACACTGTCCAGGTGGATGCTGAGGAAAAAGATGTGAAAAGCTGTGCTGAGTTTTTGTCCCTCTCAAAGGCCAGGATTGAAGAATATGAAAAAGAGCTGGGGAAGATGAAGAACATAATTCCATTTGATCAGATGACCATTGAGGACCTGAATGAAGTATTCCCAGAAACCAAATTAGACAAGAAGTATCCCTATTGGCCTCACAAGCCAATTGAAAATTTATAAACTTGAGTTGAGGATAAAGCCCCGGCCCTCATATTATAAACATTGGACATTAAAAATAATGATATGGTGGAAAAAAATGGGCAAAGTACTTGAATAGACATTTCTCCAAATAAAATATAAATATGGCCTTTAAGTGCAAGAAATGATACTCAACATTGCTAATCATCAAGGAAATAAAATTAAAACTGCAAAGAAATACCCCCCTAATGCCCATTAGGATGGTTATTATCCAAAATCAAAACCAAGAGCAGCTGCGTGGCTCAGTTAAGCATCTGCCTTCAGCTCAGGTCATGAACCCAGGGTCCTGGGATCAAGCCCTATGTCAGGCTCCCAACTCGGTAGGAAGCCTGCTTCTCCCTCTCCCCCCTGCTCATGCTCTCTCAATCTCTCTCTCTCTCTCATAAATAAATAAATAAAAATTTAAAAGTGTTTTTTAAAAATTCAAACAAAACATATATGTTATGCTATATGTTGGCAAATCGAACTCCAATTAAAAAAATATACCAAAAAATTTAAATTAAAAAATAAATCTCTGCATTTGCTCATCAGATGCAGTTATGTAGCTTTGTGTAAAACTCTGATAACACATGCTATTATGTGTTCATATACATAAATGTATAAACAGAATGTTATACATATATGTAAAATATGATTTTACAGTATTTCTAATTTCACTAACTTTTCACTAACTTATGTCACTAATTTCACTATGGCTATTTTGGAGGAGGGTCTTGGTGCATATGGTTGAATTCTTATTAAGTAAAATGTAAGTATGATAAAAAAATAAAATAAAAAATAAATCTCTTTTAATCTAAAAAAATTCAAACAAAACGAAAAACAATGGAAATTATAAATATCAAATATTGGCAAGGATATGGAGGAAATGGAATTTTTTTGCATTATTAGTGGGATTATAGAACAGTGCAGTCACTGTGGAAAATGGTTTGAGTTCCTTAAAAAGGTAAACGTAGAATTACTATATGATCCAGCCATTTCACTCTTAGGAATATACCCAAAAGAATTGAAAACAGGGACTTGAACCGATACTTGCATACCACCGTTCATAGCAGCGTTATTACAATAACCAAAAGGTGGCCACAGCCCAAATGCCCATCAGCGGATGCATGGATAAACCAAATGTGGTCTATCCATACAAGGAGGTATTATCCAGCCACAAAAAGGAATGGAACTATGATAATATACAAAAACACAGGTGAACCTTGAAGACCTTACACTAGGTGAAACGAGCCAGACGTAAAGGGACAAATATTGTGTGATTCCACTTCTCTGATGTCCCAGAAAAGGCAAAGTTTTGGAGAGAGAGTAGAGTAGAGGTCACCAAGGGCTGAGGGGAAGGTGCAATAGGAAGGTATTGCTTAAAGGGTGTTATGCTTTCAGTTTTGCAAGATGCAAAGCATTGTGGAGGTGAATGGTGGCTGTTAGCTGTACCACATTATAAATGTACTTAAGGCCACTAAGCTGTACGCTTAAAAATGAGGAAGGGGGTAAACTTTATGTTGTCTATATTTTACCACAGTATCAAAAAATATTAATGGAACTACCATGCCTTGCAATTCATAAAACATTTTCCCAAAGATAAAACTTTTCTAAATACAATAATCTCTTTGAATTTTTTATTTCACTCAGTATCTACTTGCTGCCTTTGGGACTTTGGGAGTGTGTAAATCTGAGCCAATTAGAGATGTTCTGAGTGAATAACCTCATGCTCCAGCTTCCAAACTTCAAAAGAACGTCTACCACCCAACTCTTAATTTCTGATGAGGCAGCAGCCCGTTTCTCCACCTTCCCCAGCTGAAGAGTCAAAGGGGCTTTGGGTGGGGGGTGGCAGGAGGGGAGGGGGGACGGGGAGGTCAGGAGAAGACCAAAATTTTTTAAAAGCACTCATCCGCAGCAGCGTGAAAGTCTTATTGCTGTTCTTGCTCTCACGAAAGGCACAGTATCCTCCGAGAGCACTTACCTGGAGTGTGAGATCAATCAGGCTGGCTCCTTAATTGTTTATTGTTCTTTGAACATCTCTAATTGTTAACATCTGTCTGATATTGAAGTAGAATGTCCAGAAGGTGAGAGCGAAGCTTCCCCGGCTTTCCAGAGCAGCCTCCTCAGGAATTTGAATTCAAAGGAAAATCAATTCCTTGCTCAACTCTTGGCTCAAAATTGTATTGGCCTTTAGGGGGGCAGGGAATGGAGGATCCTGGATGGTGACGATGAATCAATGTGTCTTTGTAACTAACGCTGAACCCATTTTTGAGAGCTCCCCCAGCACACCATTGGCACAGACTTGTCAAAATACAGCCGATCCCTGGCTGGTTCCTCTGGAGGGGAACGGAATGCCTCATTTTTGCAAAGGCTACTGGGGCACCATTAGTTGCACGTGTCCTTGAGGATCTGTGGAGCACAGAGCTCAGGATTTGAGGAGTTGTGAACTGAGTTTGAATCTGTTCCTCTACTTTCTTACTTACGTGGGCAAATTTGTGCAGGTTAGCTTAAAGCCTTTGAGCTTTGCGCTCTCTCTCTCTCTCTCTCTCTCTCCTCTCTCCCCTACAGGGAGGATAATACTGGCTCATCAAATGGAAGAATGGCTGTAAAATGGCACAAAATCTGTAAAGTGCTTTCTAACTAAGAGTCGTTTCTATTAGAGGTTCTGTAAGAGGCAGCTATGTCCACCCCAAGCAATGAATGACTTTTACTCCTCCTTCAACAATCAAAACCATATAGTAGTACTTTTTAATCTCCTGCTTTTCTCTCTTCTGTACCTATAGATTTCTCCTCAGATGTTTGCTCTTTCACTGGAGAATAAAATTAGTCACCTGCTTTTTAAGGCTATTGCTTTTTGAGAAGGCTATTGCTTGGTAATTACCCTCAACTCTTTGTTGTTGTTGCTGTTTTTAATCTTCTTCTGATTTTCTAGGACAAAGCAGGCAAAAATGGAAAAAGTCTGATGTTTTGGCCATTTTATTGTCACTATCGATTTCCCCTTCAGTGTTCATTTATTGCTCTTCTTCCCATGAGCCAATACATAGCAAATGCTAGAAGCTTCTTGCTCTGTTCTTTTTGAAGGGCGTCTTGCGTACAAACACCGTGAGCTGCTATTTTTGTCAAAGGTGCCACCAAGAAGAAAGCAAAAGATCCCTGATGTGTACTCTTGATTCAGGCAGACCAAGGAAACCACCCATGGTGGCTTCTTCTCCTTAGGTCTATTTTTCCCTACTTCACATTGGCCCATTCAATCCTGTGATCCACTACGTACTTCTCCATGTGTCATTTGAAAATTGTGAATTGTGACTGTGATGAGTCCTTTTAAGCATGCTTTATGTAATTTTTTGGTTGCTTTTTAAAAGAGAAATATGACCCTTACATATAGTACATCCCGCCCTGTGGCTCCTGAACTGTTTCTCTATTCACAGTATTTCCTTTGAATTTAATATGTGCATATTAGTCTATGTTATTTTGTCTTCTGTCTTGATATGGGTACCTTGGGTTCTTGCCGTGTTTTAATTATCCAGGCAAGACCTCAAATAACTGCAACAACAACAACTCAGAAGAAATGCCCTTTATTCTCAGATGTGAATATTTCAAAGATTATTGGTTCATAGGGGCCTGAACATGATTTTTTGAGAGTACTAGAGCTATAGGAGTTTTAACTTCCCAGAGTTAGAGACCTATAAAAAAATAAGGTTTTTAATTTATTTCGCCAAGATGACATGTGATAGCCACTGAACTGTCGTGTTTTTGTCTTTTATTCCAGATGATAGTGGTGCTTGCCTTTTTTCAGTTGGTCTCCATCCAAGAAGCTTTAGTGCCTGATTGTTTTACAAATATGACATTTAATCAATCCTAATTCTCAAGAAACTTAATTCACTAAGCATTAGTGGATCTTTAGAAGTGTTTCATTATGCACGTGCACTCCTGAAATGTCTTTAATGTTTATCTTCTGGTATTTAGAAGACTCTTCGTTGACAAAGAAAGCTGCCAGAGAAAAATTTAAGTGTATTCAGTGATATATTCGGAATGTATTTTTGGGAGACCAGAAATTGTAACATTTTAATCAATTATACTTTGTTGTTTTTTTTTAATCGGTAAATAGGTAGTTTCTGGTATAACCAGATGGCTTGAAACACACACACAAAAAAAACATATAAAAAGGCATATAGTGAAAAAATTCACTCTCTTCCATAACCCCCAGCCAACCCGGTCCCACCACAACATACACAAAATGAAAATCATGCTTATTCGTTTCTTAGAATTTCTCCAGATGTTCTTTATGCAAATATAAGCAAATATGAATTCATATTCATAACTTTCCTTTATAAAACAAAACATTGCTTTCTGTGCACACTGTTCTGTATGTTGCTTTTTTTACTGAAAAACTATATCTTGGGGACCTTTCCATATTGGCATAAGAAGTGGTTTATCATTATTTATAGCTGGACAATAGTTTTCTGTATGGGTACATTCTAATTTATTTAACTAGTCCCTCATTTGTGAACAAGTAAGTTGTTTCCAGTATTTTGCTATTATGAAGTTACTATAATGAATATCCTTTTACATATATTATTTTATACATACATAAGTATATCTGTTAAATAAATCACATTAGTAGAAATCTGGGTCAGAGGGTATATGCATTTATAATATTGATAAATAATGTCAAAATGACCTCTTCCAATGTTATACTGGATCATATTTCCACCTACCATGTGTGACAGTTTCTGTTTCCCCACAGCCTCACCAATATGTATGTTATCCACCTTGGAGGATTTTGCTAATCTGGGAAGTGAAAAAAAGGGTATTTCATATGGCTTTAATTTGCATTTCTTATGAGTAAGTTTGAACAACTTTTTTTACCTTTACTATTTCCTTTTCTGTGAATTTCTGTTAATATCGCAGTCCATTTTTTCTACTGGCCTTGGGTTATAGTGTGTTAAAATCAAATACATGTAAATATCCCAGATTTGGGCAAATCTTAGGAACTGATCTCTAACCAAAACCAGTCTCTCTGTGGCCTGTCAGACTTGAGAATATGCCCACTGTGAGCAGAAAAACGTTGGATATCCAAGTCATCCCTGGGACTTCCACTTTCTTTGGGAAATTATTCTAATTAATATTGAAAGAAATAAAAAGAGAATGTGATGAAGCATTCATATTGCTCAATTAATTCATGTGATGATTCAAGTATTCTGATATCATTAGCTTTGATTAAACATCATTCTTATAAAAACAGTTGAGAACTAAAGCTTATTAGATGGATAATTCATTAAAAAAAAAAAAAAAAAAGAGGAATAGGACCACCACTGCAGTGGTTTACAAGCATTTTTTTCCTTTGGCTAAGTGAAGGAAAGAGCCAGATCTGAGGTGGGGGTTTCTTTGAATAATTAAAGCTGGTGTATCTCCTACTCCTGCTGTAGAGCTGGTTTCTGAAGTTGGAAGACACCTCAGACTATATCTCTACCTCCCAAACACACACACACACACACACACACACACACACACACACACACACACACACACACACCTTCCTACCCATTGCTTGTCAAATTCTTCCCTAACTCTTGAGGAGACAAGTTTGGTTTCACTTCTCCTGTGACTTGCTCTTCAGAAACTTTCAAGATACCCATCTGTAACTCTAATAAGGCCTTTTGGGATTTATTTTAATAAATAGGCATTTTGCTTTAATTTCAATCCATGTCTGGAATGTGCATGTCAGGATTTGGCCAGAGCAGATTGTCCTCATTTGGGATTAGGTCACAGTGACTGTAAATCCCAAACAGCCACTCATTTTCCCCGAGAATTGGGAGAGTGGGTAGAGAGAGATGCAGACAGTCACAGCAGTTACTTTTACTTATTCTGTTGGTTTTCAAGTTCTGAGACAAAAATGTTCTGTCCTCACTTTTTTGTACACTTGATTGTAGCTGTGTTGTGTGGCTAATGTCTCCTCCATCCCCCACCATCCTCTCCCTAAACCTCTTGTTTGTGGTTAGAATGAAGATAGAAAGCAAAAAAAAAAAAAAAAAAAGAAGAAGATAGAAAGCAAAGAAAGTCAGATATACGAGCCTGTCATGGGTGCTAAAAGGGCTACTTGGCTTAGGCAGATCTCACTTTTATAAAGAACTTCAAACTTAGATGTTTTTTACTATTATTTGTATATACATGTCCCAGAGATTCATGGACAGCATTGCAAGGAGTAGGTGTTCCTTTTACAATTTTACAATGTATGTCTCTGCAGTAGATCACAGAGCTCTAAATGCATGAAAGATAAACATATTTTACAAATCCTATAACTAACTATAAGGCACTCTCTGGAGGTTAACAGGTTATTTTGTTTAATATAAATATTTCAAGTATTCCATAATTTGGGTAACTCCATTTTAATATTTCATTACAGGAAAAAATATGCCAATTATCTCAAAAATTTTAAGTAGTATAGGCCTTTCTCAATTTTATTAAATCCCTGGGCACTCAAAAGGGCTGAATTATATACATCATTGTGTCTCTTAACTAAAGCCATCCAGACAGTGAGATACAGTATGAAGATTTCAGGAAGTAATATTTATAGACATTTATGGGGAGAAAAAAAGTGTGAATTAAAACTTGCCTGGTCATATTCCTAGAGACATGTCATTCAGTGGTCCCCGAAAAAAATATTCTAAATTCTAATGTGAGCATACTTTTAATTGAAAGATTACCACTTATTATGAACACTAGCATATTCATTTAAAATAAATCAAATTTATGCTTCAAAATCATACATTTACTGGGGCACCTGGGTAGCTCAATTGGTTAAGCATCTGCCTTCAGCTCAGGTCATGATCTCAGGGTCCTGGGATCAAGCCCCACATTGGGCTCTCTGCTCAGTGGGGAATCTGCTTCTTCCTCTCTCTCTCTGTCACTCTGTGGTCTCCTCTCTCTCTCTCTCTCTGCCTCAAATAAATAAATAAATAAAATCTTTTAAAATTTTCTTTAAAATTATACTTTTACTGGTGCATAGTGGGCATGTATTTTGATGCAGAATTTGTGGTTTCTTGTGTTGTCCATGAGTTGAGTTCTATACAATTGCTCATGTGTAATATATGATAAGGACCAGCCCACTGTATTTTATGTTGCAAATATAGGGACCTGGCCAGGCCTGACTCTGCCTCTCTCCCACTTTGTACACTGTTAGTGGCTCACTGACCCTCTCTGATCCTCAGGAAATTGTAAAGTAAGAAGGTTGCCCTATAATTTCTAAGTTCCTTCCCAAGAGCGTGATTTCATTATTTTAAATTATTATAAAGGATTTTAGTTGCTATATTTGGCTTTATCATATAGTCTGTCTATACATCATTATGTATATATGTTGGTCAGGAATACATTCAAAATATTCAACAAATACCTCCTATGTGCTAAGTAAGACACGTAGACTATACTCAAAGCTCTTGCTCACAGGCAGTTCATATTCTGGTGGAGGAAATAGACACCAGACAAGTAAATAAACAGACATTGCTGATAGTTCTAAGTATTGGAAAAGAAGTAAAAATTAGCTAAGGCATAGAGCATGGCTGGGAAGAGAGCGCTAAATTGGGAAAGGATGCCCAAGGATGAAGAGATGGCATTTTACCAAGATCAGAATCCTAAGAGGCTGGTTGTACAAAGGCCTGGGAAAATAATGTTCCAGGTAGAAGAAATAGCAAAAGTAAGAGCTCTAAGGTAAGAATGACCTTACCATGTCAGGGAGCCAGAGGAAGGCCACTGTGACTGAGGTACAGTGGATGGAGAGGAGAAAGATACAGCACGAGGTAAGAGAGATGATTAGGGCCAGATTACACCTGACACCATGGTCGGGTGTCTGCATGTTAATCTAAGGATAATAGCCCCTGGAGAACTTAAAGTGAAGCAGTATTGTGATTTTTTTATTTTGTTTTGTTTAAGAGAGAAACTCTGGAAGTCATGTGGACAATAAGTGGGCATGTTTTGGGGTCTATTTCAGTAGCACAGGGAGATGATGGTGACTTAGATCAGGGTGGTGGGAGTATAGGTGGTGATAGGTGAATGGATTGGGTAAAAATCCCAAGAAGGAGCCAGCAGACTATGAGCATGAATTCAAGGTAAAATGTAAGGGCAGGAGAGAATCCAAGATAATTCAGAGGTTTGGGGTTGTAGTGACTGCTTGAATGGGGGGACCACGGACTACTGGTACGTGTGTGTGGGGGGGGATTGATCATTCTATTTTTGACATGTTAAGATTGAGATCCCTTTTCAATATTCAAGCAAAGATGACAGATAGACAGTTGTATATCTTGAGTCCAGAGTTCAGGGGGAAGCCATAGCTGCAGATACAAATATGAGGGTATTAACATTTAAAGAGATGGAACTGATGGAGATGGTGGGGGCAGGGATAGCTAAGAGAAGGAGAAGCATATCCATATTTATAGGTTTAAAGAGAGAGGAGCGAAGGGGAAGGAGGCCGAGAAAAGGTGTGGATTGGTGAGGTAAGTGGGAAGCTAGGACCATCTGGTATACCCAAACCCAGGCAGACAGAGAGATTGAACTCCTGTGATGTCGCCAAAATGTCAAGAATGAAGAGATCAAGGAACAGTTTTAAAATAACATTAATGATGAGACAACCTTCTGATGAGACAAGTCCGTGCTATCTGGACTGCATTTTAAGTGTGTACTATTTTTATAGTCTTAAACTCCAGGATACAGAAGCAATTTTTTTTTAATGCTTGCACAGAATAAACTTAAATCTGATGAAAAGTAATTGCCCCCAATAGTGATTCAGGAAAAGAGAACAAATCAGTGTGCCCTGGGCAGCCTTCCAGCAGATCTCTCTTCCTAGCTAGGAGGTGATTTATAATGCCCAAGAGTACTCGCCTTTTGTCATATTTCACTTTTTAAATAAAATTTTATTGAAAGAAATTAAAAAGTTCTTTTTTTCATAGTGGTTGCCAGACTGGGTAATGATACCACCCTGTCCTCTGTCATCATTTGTCATATAAAGCAAGGATATTAGTGCATGCTCATTATTTAAAAGCTGTGGCTGCCTTGTTATTCAGTTGTTTCTCACTTATTTAATTAAAATTCTGAACTGAACTATAACGTAAAAAACCTTCCATGTGTAGACAGCATGTACCTCCCAGAGTTGGGCTGTATACAAAACAGTGCCATTGGAGCTACTTTCATGGAATAAGTGCAAACCAGATTTGTCCAATTAGTGATAATTATACATAAAGGATCAGATGAGCAAGTCATTTTTCTCATTCTAACTTAAACTTTTATGAGGAGCATTAGTTCTAGGGCCACCAGGGCACTATAAAAGAAGTAATTTAATAAGTGATATTCTAGTACCATAAAAGAATTGGCATTGGCCCACCTGACGTGTCTGTGTTGGAGGACTGAGTTGTGCCTCTGGGAGGATTTACCATATTATTTTTTAAAGATATGTTTTATATTTAATAGGTTTCATGTGTATTTTTAGGATTATTGAACTGTGTTTTTAAGGAGCCATTTTTTGCCCTCTCAGAACTCCTGTCTAAGTAATTCAGTTATGTGTGAACAGCAGTGTCTTTGTTCTCAGTCGTCAGGGTCCTGACAATCCCTCATAATAAAATAAAAACAAACGAAAAAGAAAAAAAGTCTAGGCCCTTAAAAATCCCCATTTGCATGATTTTTATTTCTACTAAATATGATCAGTTAACATTTATCAAACGGCCAAGAGGTCCACAAAACCTTACCAGGCCAGAGTGGCACAAAGCAGCTCAGATTACTATATACCAAGGACTTTACATGCATTCTCCCAATTCATACTCACAAGCTTGAAAAATAGGTATTGTTACCCCAGTTTGAGAGATGAGAAAATTAAGGCTTAGAGGATTTACGTAGTGTGCCCAAGGTAAATGGAGAAACCAAGTTTCAAACATTTCATGATGATAAAGCCTAGGAGCCTTCCACATTACCAAGTTAACTCTCCACAAAAGAATGCCCATTTCTATGTTTGAATTGTTTGCAGTCGTATTAGCTGAGAAACACGAGGCATCGGGTGACTATGATATATAGTATGCACATGCACTCTGTTGTTGTAAGCCTTAAGAAGAAAAATTCTATAATAATAATTTTTTAAAAACCTGATTAAAAAAATGAACAGAGGACTCTAAGAAATATTTTTTCCAAAGAAGACATACAGATGCCAACAGGCACATGAATATATATTCAACATCAATAATCATTAGGAAAGTGCAAAATAAACCCACAATGAAGTATCACCTCATACCTGTCAGATGGGCTATTATCAAAAAGCCAAAAAACACATGTTGGTGAGGGTGTAGAGAAAAGGGACTCCTTGGATGCTGTTGGTAGAGATGTAAATTGGTGGAGCCGCTATAGAAAACAGCATGGAGATTCCTCAAAAAATTAAAAATGAATCTACCATATGATCCAGTAATCCCATTTCTGGATATTTATCCAAAGAAAATGAAGACACCAATCCAAAGAGATAAATGCACCCCTATGTTTACTGCAGCATTATTTACAATAGCCAAATATGGAAGCAATTGTCTATCCATAATAGAATGGATAAAGAAGATGCGTTATATTTATACAATGTAATATTACTCAGCCATAGAAAAGAATGGAATCTTACCATTTGTGACAATGTGGATGGGCCTAGAGGGGATTGTGCTAAAAGAAATAGGAAGAGAAAGATAAATACAATATAATTTCGCTTGTATGTGGAATCTAAAAAACAAAGTAAATGAACAAAGAAAACAAAACAGACTCATAGATTCAGGAAACAAATTGTTGGTTACCAGAGTGGAGGTTGAAGTAGGTCATGGAGATGTACCCATGGGGAAGGATGGTCTAACTAGACTTAGTGGAGATCATTTCATAATATATAAAAATACCAAATGACTTTATGGTACACCTACAACAAATAAGATATCGTAGGTCAATTATACTTCAATTAAAATAAAAAAGGAGAGGAGCACCCAGCTCGCTCAGTCAGTGGAACATGTGATTCCTGATCTCAGGGTTGTAGGTTCAAGCCCTACGTTGGGTGTAGAGATTACTTAAAAATAAAATCTAAAAAATAATAATAAAATTATTTTTTAAAAAAGGAGAAAAGATATAGAAGAAAAATAAAGAACTGCCTTCTTTCACCTACTTCCAATTGCTTTATCTCTGCTGATGGCAGAAAAAAGCCAACTAGGGTAAATATTTGCCTTCTTTCTCTTTATGAAACTTGTAATAACCCGATATGGGTTGCAATCTAAATGAGAAGAGATCATTTAGTGGATGGACATCCAGGTCTTAAGTTTGTGGACGTTGTTCACCAACCAGCTTGCCCTCCTCTGCTGAGCCTGGGGGCCCGTGGGATGAGGTCCAACCCCTGTGCATCATGCTGCATCTCAGTTACGTGCAAATACGCAAGGCAAGAAGTTCTGGGATCAAAGGAAAAAAGATAAAGGAAATTGAAAAAATGATTTAATTATGCAACTTGCTCGGGGCTTTCTGGTATTTCTCCACCAAATTTAACATCTTTTTTTTTTTTTTTTTTGTCAATTAAGTGTGTAGATATTTAAGAAAGGTGGTAAAGCTTTCTACTTGGTTTAACAAAGAATTTTGTGACCTAAAAGATTTTTAGCTAAAATCCCCATAATTGGAATTTGAAAAGTATCCCTTCAACTGGTTTCCTGGAGAGAAGATGCTGACAGGAGCAGTGCCAGCAGTGCTTTCATATTTCAGTTTTATGAACTCTGTTTACATAAATGTGACGTTTTTCAGATAATGCACAAACGCTTGTACTTATTTCAAGCAATACATCCCTAATTGTCAAAGAAGCAAATATCTGAGCTTTATTATACCCAGCGTAGCCATTATGTGTTGTTTACTCTTTCTATCACAATAAATAGCAAATGTTTTGTTAAGCTTGTAAGCAAAATAGAAGCCAATAAAAGCTGCAGTTATACAGTGGAGAAACATGAAAGCAGAGTATACTTAAAATCAGTACCCAGATTGCTCAGTACATCTACACATGCGTGCATAAGCTCCCTAAGCCAGTGTCTTTATGCAGCGGGCACGTAGACTGTACATGTCAAATAGTCATCATGCCCACCTCTACAATGTCTGGTGTGCTGTGTTCGAATTACTCACTTTGGACCCCAGAGATAAATTAGTTTCTCATATAACCATTCTGTTCTTCTCTAAGCTGTGGACCTGCACTACATGCCTGTGGGCTGTCTCCACGCTCAGCTGCAATTTCTCTGAAAGCATCTCTTGGGGATCCCTGGGTGGCGCAGTGGTTTGGCGCCTGCCTTTGGCCCAGGGCGCGATCCTGGAAACCCAGGATCGAATCCCACGTCGGGCTCCCTGCATGGAGCCTGCTTCTCCCTCTGCCTGTGTCTCTGCCTCTCTCTCTCTCTCTCTCTCTCTCTCTCTCTCTGTGTGACTATCATAAATAAATAAAAATTTAAAAAAAATGAAAGCATCTCTTGTTATAATGTGGCAGTCCTACACATAGAATTCCAAAGTCCATGAATTTATATAACCCACACCACAGTATGCGTGTATTTGTCGAAGAGTTGACATTTCTTGAATATTGTAGATGCTCCATCCCATCTTGACTCTTGCCATTAGCTCTAAGGTCTTGCTTATTTTACTGCAGGGCTCAAGAGGAAGTCTATGGGATCAAGGTGATGGGCTCCAACTTCTGTCCATGGCGTTTGCCCTACAAGATAGGAAAGGACGCATGGCTTGGGGTTGAAAGGTCCTTTTAGATCTCCTGTTCATATGCATACTTTTTCTTACTAGTGCTCATCGATATATAAATGTATATATATGGATAACTACATCTATCAGATATGTATGTGTGTATATTGATGTATGTATTAGATACAGGCACAGACATATAGACACAGATATATAAACATAGAGATCTTCCTGTCTCATGTGGCATTGATACACACTGATCCAGAAAATTTAAACAATGTCTACATTGAAAAAATACTTCGTGATTTACTTGCCAACATTGGATTTCATTTAAAAAAAAAATCTCATTTTGAAATACACTGTGGCTCAGACTTAAATGCTCAGAAGAACCCTTCTAGAACTTTGATGATATGATTTTAAAATACCTTGAGTCAGAAAAAGTTTTAGTTATCATAAATGAACCTCCGCTAAGGTATTATTGCTAATAGAATCCAATATAGTTTTCCTTGATTACTTTCATGATTGAAGTGTCCCAAAGCAGACCCAAATTCAGTAATGAAACTGGCAAACGGTGATGGAAGAAAAGATTTCTTTTATTCTAGATGTTTGTACTTGTCAGTAACTTGTTAATTGGAAAATTGGAAGAGTCCTACTGAGTATAATGCTACAAAATCAGTTCAAAAGTAAACATTCACATTTTTTGTGGAGTTGAATTGCATTGTCGCTTATTTATCCTAATTATAAAAGCTGAGTCTTTGTTCAGGCAAGATTTATGTGAAAAGGTAGTGAATTTGATGAAGTAGACAAAACCAAGGAGAGTCAGATAAGCAAGTAATTCGTGAGGAAATTGTACATCTGAATAATTTGTCTCAGAAGCAAATGAAGATAATTTGATCATCTTTGGGCTATTAAATCCAGGTACCTGGGTTTTAATTTTTATTTTGCCACTGACAAATTGAATCATAATAGACCTCTTAATATCAGTGAATTTCCCCAACGGAAAACTCTGCAAATGGTACCCCGTAGCTTTGAAAAAAAAAAAAAAAAAGACATGTCAAGTACTTGCCTCTTATTGTTGTAGAAAATGAAGGACAGGTTGGCCCACACTCATATTGGTTTACAATAGTCAGATAACACGCTTCCCTCTCCAATGAAGGTTGTGTGTCGTATAGACTATTTATTGAGGCAGTGAAAGCCATATTAGGAAAAAAGAGGTCTTTGGTGGCAGGCAGCCTAGATTAGAGTCATGGCATCCTCTGCCACTTAATAGCTATTTAGCCTTAGACAAACTTTTAGCTTCCCCGAGATTCAGCTTCCTCCTCTTTAACAATGGGGCTAATAATATCTGTAACTGTAAGAATAAATCCCCAAAGGAGTTCATATTATGGACAAAAACAAGTTGAGGATTACAAGATAATATGGTAAGGGCTACCGTGAAAACATATTTATTGCTGAGAGATCCCTGCTGGCTCTTGTCTGTCTCTCAGCTTTTTTATACACCAGGTAAAGGGATGGAACCACCACTTTTTCAACTCAATTCAGTCCTGGTGCTTTACTTACACTGTTTAGTCGATCCTCACAAGAATCCTAGGCGGTAGGTACAGTACGATTTCCCTTTTACAGGTGAGGAGATTGGTGCTGAGAGTATAAGCAACTCGTCCAAAGTCACACAGGAAATGATAGAGCCACGTGAACCCTAAAAGATGAATTACGGTAAAATCCTGGTGTATTAAATGGGTTTAATGTTTTGCATACAAAAAGTATTTCTGGCCTAACACTCTTGTAAGGTTTTGTCTACATCATCACTGCCTCTCACTGTAAAACCAGAGAGCATCCAAAGTAGGGCTTTAAATAACAAAAATCACAGGCTCCCTGGATTCTGACAAGCATGATAAATCCTGCTTTAATCATGCATTAAAAACACATGTCATCTGCTTGATAAGCAGTCATCTGCTATTGCTTGACCTAGCAATGAATTAATAAAGCAAAACACGTGCGACCCAAGGCATACGTATGAAGGATATTATTCCCAAGGCATCCAAATGTGATTCTCACCCTTCCCCTAATGGGCCGAAAGGTGTTGGCTTCAAATGCTATGTAATGACACTAGCTCACGCTTACAGATTGAGCTTTAAACCTGGGAAATTTTTTTAGAACTATAAGCTATCAAAAAGTGAGTTCAGAGATAGGTCCCGAAATGAGCCAAAGCCAGAAGAGATGACAGGCTCAGGAAGAATAGCTAATTGGTGTTAGTCACTGGGTTTCCTAGGCTCCCTGTAAAATTGTTAGGTCTAGCAACGAGTCTGCCCCTTGTTGTGCAGGAGCTCTGCTACACAGGCCCCTCCTGAGCCTGAGAACTGAGACTGAAGCACCCCTGCCCTGGAGCCTGGCTACTTGTAGATGGGGGGGGGGGGGGCTGGAGGCGGGCAGAGGAAGAGGAAAGACAGGCTTCAGTGAGCTCCTTTGCCAACCGCACAAGACATTCCACCTTTTCTTCATTGTATTGCTAGTGGTCGCCCAGCCCAAGATTTATTTTCCTTTTCAAGCTGCATGAACACTAATGAAAGGTTTGAAATATTGTAAGCAGCAGGCGATGAACATGGTGTCTGGAATACTAAAGGAGGAAAGAGTGTCCCACTATTTATTCATCTGAAGATGATAAACCACTTGTAGGAACCAGTTCATAAATGTTCTATCAGCAGAGGATGGTTGGCATAGGGTAGGAGTTAGAGAAATTCAGCCAGGTTTCCTCTCCTGAAATGCTTGGGGCTGCTTGCCTAAAAGGCATTCTTTCAAGTGATTTGCTTATGTGCCAGGAAAAAAAAAAAAAAAAAAACTTGAATCTTATATCATAAACTAAGCTAAGAATTCGTGGCAAGGAAGTGAGGTCTGAAAACTGGGAGAAGTTTTCTAAACTGAAAAATTCCAGGAAATCTTCAAATGCAGCCCCAAGTCCTATCCTCTGTCAGTGATATGTTCACCCAGAAGACACCCAGGAGTGACTAGTGTATGAAAATGTGCCTTTCTTTTTACGCACACAGTAATCATAAAAATAGATGTGAATCAAATTTTTGTAAATAGTATATCATTGTGGTGAAAAGCCAACCCTATAAAGACAAGTTAAAGCTTTATTTCTGCACTTTGCTCCCTGGGAGCCTATTATTTCATCTCTACAAGCCTCTTTATCCTTCTGTTTCAAGTAGTATAATTCTACCTGCACCATTATATAGTTGTGAATATTGATCATGTATATGAGGTCCTGAGTACAGTGCTTGGTGTGTAGACTACACCACAGTGTTCTCAGGGGTTTTATTCATGAGAGACACACAGAGAGAGGCAGAATCACAGGCAGAGGGAGAAGCAGGCTCTATGCAGGGAGCCTGATGCGGGACTCAATCCCAGGACCCCGGGATCACACCCTGAGCCAAAGGCAGACGCTCAACCACTGAGCCACCCAGGTGCCCTCTCAAATTCAATATAATAGTAGTTGCATTTAAATTCACCGTGGAATCTACTGTTTAGGATAAACAATGGCAAATGCTTCTATAAGACCAGAACTCCTTTAGTAACACATTTATATTTTGTGTGTGTGCGTGTGCAGTTCTAAATACTATTGAGCTGTGAGGATAAGATTATACACATAAAGGACTAAAACTCATGCTGTCATACAGTTACTGCTTAGTAATTGTTTATAGTATTATTATTTACATTTAAAAAATGTCTTATGGTTGACTCAAGTAGTTTGAACTACTTACTAGGGAAAGCACAAAGTCAGAAGTCAAGGAAAGGTCTGTAAGAAAGTATTTAGATTATTTGTAGAGGAAATCAGTGGTATTGACATATAATGACAGAAGCATCTAAAAAATCTTATATGATTACAGTCAAACCCTAATTTTTCTTCATATAACTTATATCCTTCATATATTGCCAGGGTATTCAACTGGAGGATCTCTTTTCCTTCTGTCTACTTTGCTCTCTGAAAAATTCTGGCTTAATCAGATTTCCCCCATTAACACAAATTCTCATCTCTTGTTTCACTGTTTTGATTATTAATAGAAGTAGATTCTTGGAAAAAAACTTTGGTTTTTCTTGGCATATTGGAAACATCCTTTGGAGTATTGTTTCTTTTCTTTTCTTTTCTTTTCTTTTTTTTTTTTGAGACTTCTTTATTTATTCATGAGAGACACAGAGAGAGAGGCAGAGCCACAGGCAGAGGGAGAAACAGGTTCCATGCAGGGAACCTGATGTGGGACTCGATCCCAGGACCCCAGGATCACACCCTGAGCTGAAGGCAGATGCTCAACCACTGAGTTACTCAAGTGCCCCTGGAGTATTGTTTCTAAGACCACTACACACGAGCCATGAAGGAAGGAATTGGGAGTCACGCAGTGGGTTTGGCACATATGTCCTTGTGCTTCAGTCAGATCAGTGGCCCTAGCTCTAAAATACAGTCTGTGCTCCTAGCTCTAAAATATTACTCAAGCTTATAAATTTAGACTGTTTTTCCTGTACTATTGTTCCAGGGTGCTAGATACAGAGACAGATTTTTTTTTTTCAGCTTATTTATTAGAAAGTGAGTCTGAATGGTGGTGGCAATACCTTTTCTTTCTCAGTTTCATTTAGGAATCCATCAGTAGTAGTGACTATATTATCATTTATTTGTGTAAAGTAATTTGCCAGAAATTGGCATTTGTTTTAGCTTACACTATACTTGGTTAACAGAAAAAAAAAAAAAGAAAGAAAGAAAAAGAAGAAGAAAAAATACTGAGCCACTGAACCAGATTGGAAAGTTGCCTTAGTTATAAAATTACCACCAATTGCCAGCAAAAGGTGAGGGCTTTAAAGGCCATTTTCTCAATAATCAAAGCTACACC
Source organism: Vulpes lagopus (assembly GCF_018345385.1). NCBI lineage: Eukaryota > Metazoa > Chordata > Mammalia > Carnivora > Canidae > Vulpes > Vulpes lagopus. Next base: position 60,558,025 of record NC_054828.1, read on the forward strand.
AAACAAATCATTCTTTTATCTAATGATCTCCAGTGTTTATTCACTCACTGGCACAAGATGTAAATCTCTTAAAATGAAGTCATCATGACTCCATTTTGCTTCCTCTTGTTTTTCCATGAATTTTGACCTCATTCTTGCAACTGATGTTTCATACTGAAATGTTCTAAATGTAGAAAGCTTTGTGGTGATATCATGTAAAACAAGATTTCTTGGAGAGCCTCGATTTTACAAAAAGCTCCCTCTTTTTCTCTACAGCTTATACTAGAAATGCAAAAAGAGCCCCAAACAAAAGGGGGAGAAAAGCAGAGATCTGAATAATCAAGAGATAGGATCATTTAAATGATCCAGTTTTGAAGCTGTGACCATTGTTACTGGAATGTTCTTAAAAACCTCAATCTTTTCGATGAAGACATGTTGACTATTTTGTTGCATGTGCTATCTCTAGAAAAATCTATGTACGCTTCAAAATTTTTTCCCCAGAATTTATGCCAGTTGAAATTGTGAGCAATATGTGTCAAAGTAACTTAATTATTTTTAATTCAACATGCAGCGTTAAATGTGTTTCAGATGTACAATGTGATGATGCAACAGTCCTATACGTTGCTCTTGCTCGGTGCTCACCAAGATAAGTGCACTCTTCCTCTCCTTCACCTATTTCACTCATTCCCCACCTAGCCTCCCCCCCCCCCCCCCCGCCCCACCAAAGACCAGTTTGTTCTCTGTATTTTTCAAAGTAACTTCTTGTTTCATTTTATTTATTGGTCAAAAAAATGGAGGGAACCTTAGTTTCTCCAAATGTTTTATTTATTTCTATGGGTTCTCCCACTCAGCTCTAGTTGCTAAGAGATAAAATCTTTGATTCTTATGACCCTCCAAGAATCCTGAGATCTCTTCCAGACTGTTTATACTCATATACTTTTTCCTGAATAATGGTGCACTTTTTAAATAAGAATTAGTAAATGGGGACACCTGGGTGGCTCAGTTGTTGAGTGTCTGCCTCTGGCTCAGGTCATGATCCCGGGGTCCTGGTATCGAGTCCCACACCAGGCTCCCCATGGGGGCCTGCTTCTCCCTCTGCTGTGTCTCTGTCTTTCTCTGTGTCTCTCATGAATAAATAAAATCTTAAAAAAAAAAAAAAGAATTAGTAAATGTGGCTTTAGATAGCCAGTACTCGTTACCCTGAAGTAATTCATATTTTTCACATTATTATTCTAATGCTAAGACCTTATCTAACCTGCACATATTTCATCGTGTTAAGATACTGACAATGTCAGCTGGCATAACCTGATGGTTAAGTCAAGGAATTAAAGCATATTGTCCTCTCAACATATAGAAAGTGTAGACACTGTACTAAATTTAACTTTTTAAAGTTTTCAATTGAGATGGGATATGGTAATGAAAATAAGCCTCATGCCATAGTGTCCATCCCTTTAGAAATGCCAGTTCTTTGGCGGTGAGGACAGTCTGTAATTGCTGTGACTTTTCTTTTTTAAGATCTTATTTATTTATTCATGGAGACACAGAGAAAGAGAGAGGCAGAGACACAGGCAGAGGGAGAAGCAGGCACCATGCAGGGAGCCCGATGTGGGACTCAATCCCAGGACTCCAGGATCATGCCCTAGACCAAAGGAAGGCTCCAAACCTCTGAGCCATCCAGAGATCCTTGCTGTGACTTTTGTTCATCTGTTCCTGCTGGAAACAATACTAAGGAAGAAGCATCCGAGTTATCATTTGTGATTCAGACACATGAGCATTGGGAATGCCAGAGGCAGAAAATGTGCAATTTCATGCTCATTAATTTCAGAGAGGATTTACAAATTAACCTGGCTTGAGATACTACTCTTCCAAAAAAACCTGTAGGCATCACCAAGCAGCACAGTTACTACAGACCCTTCCACAGGGTTGACCAGATGCTCGGGGCCTCAGCAGTCCTTTGCATCAGCTCCTGAAGATCATAGGCCAGATTCTGTGCTGGAGACCTTCCCGGTTCCAGGAGAACTATATGCATCCAAGGGAGCAACGTTGTGTCTGAAGAAAAGAGTTTAGGGAGATAGTACCACAGAATATTCTTTCCCCCATGTTCCTGCCATGAGGCAGGAGATAATTTTTCACTTGGTTGTCTTTTACTGGCTAGGAGGTAGTAACACCATACTATGTCCTGTCTCCACCTTAATCAATCAACTGCTGTAGGTAATCCGACCTTAGGTGTATCCAGTTACCACCATAAACGAGCCATTTTAGGATTGTCAGAGGCTTTAGGGTGAATCAAGAGAAGATGGAATTCACTCAGAATCATAACATCATCACAGTTCATTTTCATTTGAGGAAACTGTTTCATAAGTAATTTGATAATTATAGTATTTGAGAACTAGCAAGAAGCTATTCGGCCTTCTTTGTAGGCTGCCATTGACACAATCAGGTGACAATCAGGACTGATGCATCCTCACCACCTGTGCTGTTGTTCTTGGTCAAATCAATTGGAACAGGGATTCCCAGATGTTACTGTGCAGACAGATCACCCGGAGATTTTGTTAAATCCTATCCATAGGTCTGGGGTGGGGCCAGAGATCCCACAGTTCTGACAAGCTCCCAGGTGATGCCCATGCTGCTTGTCTATGGACCACATTTTGAGTAGCAAGGAGTTGGCTAATGGGGCGGTGACAGACAAAGATGGCCTTGTAAGGCAGGCCTACAGCAATATGAGCTCTATTGCTGGCATTGTTTTTAGCTATAATATGTGATCCCCGAAATGGTTATGTGATTGTGAGCAATATAATTTTACAGGACATTCTATCATTGTGAAGAAACCACCGTTACGCTTGTTTTTTTGTTTTGTTTTGTTTTGTTTTTGTTTTTTTATTTATGATAGTCACAGAGAGAGAGAGAGAGAGGCAGAGACACAGGCGGAGGAAGAAGCACGCTCCATGCACCGGGAGCCTGATGTGGGATTCGATCCGGGGTCTCCAGGATCGCGCCCTGGGCCAAAGGCAGGCGCCAAACCGCTGCGCCACCCAGGGATCCCTACACTTGTTTTTAAAATGAAGTCACTCTGTTTGGATGGGTCTTTTTTAATTGAATATTCAAAAGCAAAAGACCTGGTCCACTTTAAGAATATAAAGTACATCTGTGTCTGATTTATAAAACTGTACAGAAACCTGCAGAGTCAAGGATAGACAATAATGTCATGCAGATGCAAAACAAATAACACAAGACAGGAGGGTTAGTTGGAGAGGGAAACCATCTCTTCACAGGAAGAAGACGAGACAGGAGGAGCACATTGCCTCTGCCTTCTACCATCAAGCTCAGATCAATCCTGCTCCCTCTGGTTTAAACCTAGTTGGTGGACTACTTCATCCGTTGGGCAAGGAGATTAAACTGATTCATTCTCAAGTCAGATGTAAGCAGTTAACCATATGGTAGCTTCAACACACCAAAGCAATAGAATGGAAGCCCACGTATGACTCAGTAGCATCTGACTCTTGGAAAGATTGAGGGTGCATTTTTTGATTGGCCCTGCGAGGGATAAAGGTTATTTTATCAGACATTAAGAACTACTTGGGATCGAAGAGGAGTACTGAGCCATATCTTTGAGTGTGTTTTTCTTTCAATTGTGTGAGGGCATGGTGCTTGTATATATACGTTATTTTAATAAGTGTAAGTTATAAGGAAGTCTATTGTCAAAACCCTTGGACAGCTACCCTTCAGGAAATCTTGCTTACATTTTAGGATGTGCCATCAAACCACCAAGGCAGCCGACTGAACTGGAGGTCTAGTGTCTAAAAAAGAGACAAAAAGAGACACACAATATACAGCCCTTATGACAGCTGTCTTGCAGTACATTCATACTGGGCTGGGATAAAATGTTCACAGGACCCAAGTCCTGAAAAGATTATGGTCCCACATCACACAAAACTCCCATGTTAGCCAAAAATTAAAATGGCCTGTTTCTTGATTTTTCTGATTGCGGAATTCTGGGTATGTTCTTGAAGTTGGAACTCCCTTCCTCTTCCCATGCATGCCCCCCACCAGTACCCTAAGCCCATGCTCCTTTTCCCCCTCAGCTACTGAAGCACATGTTGCAGTCTCAAACCCACGAGGCAATAAGGATTCCTCAATCACCATTCCACGTAAAATTTTATTATCTTTTCTCCACTTTGATTCTTAGTTTGCACATAGTAGGCACTAAACTTTGTGGAATGTAATTGAATTCAAGGGACAGATTATTCCCTCCACAATGGATTTCATTTTGTTCATGCATGAAAAACAGAGTTTTCTTCTGAGTTTGTAATGACACGCATGAACATTGTGGCATGAGCTGCCTATCTCCCTGCTGCTAGGAAATGGTCATAATGTTTAATTGCACAAAATGCCTTTTTTTCCCTAATCAAGAAGTTAAGGGATCCACTGGCTTAGCAGGTGCCTCAATTGTGCATAATTAGTTGCTAAGAATTGTTTAGCATTGGCTGATTAGTCTCAGCCAGAGGAAATTAATTTTTTTTCTTGAACAAAGCTATGAACATAGCTAGAGATTCTTGAAACCACAGTCATATCCGCTCCTTCTGGGAAGCCAAGACACACTGGAATGGGGGAGGCAGGAGATGGAGAGACAAGCAGCCTGATTACACACTGATGCTATTTGACATCAGGCAACCATTCTAGGTAATGAGAACATGAGGGGACCTGAGTCCACTCCTCAAAGTGTGGTTCTCTTAGCTCCAGCTTGGGCTTCCATCGTGATGCAGAATGAAGCAGTACTCCTTAGACACCTGCTACCTACCTTCCAGGCTTATAAACACCAGCTTCACTTGGAATATGTAATCAAAACAAATGATCTGTGTTTGCCTCTCCTGTGTTTGGCACATGAGGAGGAGATTGACCAAACTTGGGGGAATGAGAGGGACAGATGGTCCTCTCCATTGTTCCACTTCAGTTTTAAGTACATGGTTGACTAAGCCCTTTCTGTGCCTGTGTCACAGTGTCATTCTCCATTTAATGGAGGGCATTTTCCCTAGTCTCATGGGATGTCACTGTAAAGGGAAGCTGTGCTCTTCCTTCTTAAAACCAATATACAGCTCTTATGACAGTGAACGGCCATCAAGTGTGACAGTGATTATTTACCTGCTCAGATGTCATTAGGAAAGGTTGACAGTTCTGACACCCTGTGATGCCCTTAATGATTACTTACAGCATTCCCTTCTGTGAGCAGTAGGCCACCAGTTGAATGTCTGCTTTGCCCCTGTGGTGACTTTCAATAAGGATCCCTTTTTAAATGATCCACCATCAAAGTCAAGGCTGGAAGTCCTGCATGAAAATCAGAATTCTTTTGCTTAAAGGCATTATTTTAAAGATTGTTTGATATATCTTTCTGTGGTCTAGATGAAAATTAAAGGAAATACATTTTATTTTTTTAAGATTTATTTATTTATGAGAGAGAGAGAGAGAGGCAGAGACACAGGCAGAGGGAGAAGCAGGCTCCATGCCGGGAGCCCAATGCGGGACTCGAACCCGGGACTCCAGGATCACGCCCCGGGCTAAAGGCAAGCGCCAAACCGCTGAGCCACCCAGGGATCCCCAGGAAATATATTTTAATATATTTTAGTTAATATAACAAAGAGTCACAAATTTTTAAGGTGCGTGTTAATTCAATACTTAATATCTGTTGGGTGATGATGTGACAGTAAAGGAATAGGCTATAAATAAACCTAGAAAAAGAAAAATCAGAGTTAGGAAGGAGAATAGCGCATAACAAATGCTTGGCTTTCTTCAGGTTGCTTATTTATAATAAATGCTCTAGTTCGAAAGTTGACTATAGTTCACTCATCTATCAGCAAATGTTTAATGAATGCATGTTATATGTCAGGCACTGTTCTAGAGATGTTATCTACTGATTTCCTTTCCTTAATATTTGACATATTTTTTAATTCATTTATGCAATTGGATGGAACTTGAAAATCTACTTAGTGTCTCCCTGATAAGATAATGAAGTATTAACATGGATCTTATATTCACTGAAAATTTAAGCCCTTACTGAGGAACAGTGCATTGTATTGACATTTATTTTAAATTTGTATGTTCCAAAAAGTAAACTTAAAACTATAGATTGGTTCTGTGGTACAATTTAAGTACACTTCATTTTAGAAGGGGGAATGAGATTTATATAGACACAAAAGGAATTAGCTATGATTACACATTTTCATAGCCTTCATAGTACAATTTTTAAAAGATTTTTATTTATTCATGAGAGACACAGAGGGGGCGGGGGGCAGAGAGACAGGCAGAGGGCGAAGCAGGCTCCATGCAGGGAGCCTGACGTGGGACTCGATCCCAGGTCTCCAGGATCAGGCCTGTGCTGAAGGCAGCACTAAACCACTGAGCTACCTGGGCTGCCCCATTGTAGAAATTAACTTACAATTATGCAAGCTCTCTGCTGAAGTGGTGTGTCCAGACGCTTACCTGTGTGACACAGAAGCATGCGACTAAGAGCCTATCAAAGCTCATTATTCATCCAAGAGGAAATACTGTCAGGAGGAAAGAACATGGGAAAAAAATTAAAGAAATTCAGTCCAGACTTACTTTAGATGTGTGTACTATAAATTTACCTCTTTGGACTTCAAGTCCTGACTATAATATGAAAGAATGGTCTAAATCATCCCTTGTCACCATGAAATTCTAATGATATGGGACAGCTCAGTGGTTGAGCACCTGCCTTGGGCTCAGGTCGTGATCCTGGGTCCAGGGATCGAGTCTCACATCAGGCTCCTTGCGGGGAGTCTACTTCTCCTTCTGCCTGTGTCTCTGCCTCTCTCTGTGTGTCTCTCATGAAAAAATAAATAAAATCTTTAAAAAAAATAAATTCTAATGATGTGTCAACCAATCTCCATTAAGGAACACATGAGAAAACCACAATAGCTCTCCATGACTTTATGCTCAAGGATTAAAACGTACCCTAGACATTCTTATCCTTTAGTATCCTACGATGGAGCCATCAGCCATTGATTTATCCAGTGTCTTTTCTCCACTTCTACTTTCAACCAAAGTTTGAATCAAGAGTTGACTTTGAATAAATCACATCAAGAGTTGATATCTATTCTATGATGGGTAGCTTTTTATAAAAGGCCTGTATTACCTCCTAGAAGTTTAAAATAAACATATATTCTTAGGAAACATTTCTTTAAAAACAAATGTTAGCCATCTGTATGTCTTCTTTGGAGACATACAAATTGCCAGCAGACACATGAAAAAATGCTCAGCAGCACTCGGCATCAGGGAACTACAAATTAAAACCACAATAAGATACTGCCTCATACCAATCAGAAGAGCTATAATTAACAACTCAGGAAACAACGATTGTTGGTGAGGATGCGGAGAAAGGGGAACCCTCGTAAACTGTTGGTGGGAAGGCAGGCTGGTGCAGCCACTTTGGAAGACAGTGTGGAGATTCCTCAAGAAGTTACCAGTAGAGCTACCCTATGACCCAGCAATTGCATTTATCCAAATGATACAAACATAGTGATCCTAAGGGGCACATGCATCCCAGTGTTTGTAGCAGCGATATCCACAATAGCCAAACTATGGAAAGAGCCCAGATGTCCACAGGTGAATGGGTAGAGATATATGCACAATGGAATATTACTCAGCCATCAAAAAGAATGAAATCTTGCCATTTGCAACAATGTGGATAGAACAAGAGGGTATTATGCTAAGTGAAATAAGTCAGTCAGAGATAAATACCATATGATCTCGCCCATATGTGGAATTTAAGAAGCAAAGCAAAACAAAACAAAACAAAAAAAGAAACAAAACAGATGAACATGGGGGAAGGGAAGGAAAAAAAAATAAGATGAAAATTGAGAGGGAGACAATCCATAAGAGATTCTGAACTCTAGGAAACAAATTGAGGGTTTCTGGAAGAGTGGTGGGTGGGGGGATGAGGTAACTGAGTGATGGACATTTCAAGGGCCATGATGTGATGAGCACTGGGTGTTACATGAAACTGATGAATCCCTAAATTCTACCTCTGACACGAATTTAAAAAACACACAAATGTTAAATGGTACCACGCTGCTGTGTTGCTGTGTTCGCCTTAACTCTCATGATAAATGTTACCAGGATTCTGACTCACTGACATTAGGAATTATTGTTTTCACTCTGATTGACCTTGGCAAGCTATTCTTAGATAATATCAAACTTACTTCAGTCTGGAACTTTGGCCAATACAACTTCGGGCTTCTAGAGAATTGTTTACTTTTGTTTATGCTTAGTAAGGACACTCTTAATACTGGGAGTTGGACTGGGGGCTGGGGAATGGATATGTAGGAGCTGGCCAGGTAATCATTTGTAATGTGGTTTCAGCCTTATAAGGATATGCTTAACTAGACTATCTCCACTCTAAATCAAGAAAACTGTTTTCAAATATAAATGAAAAATTAATTTTACAAAGGTTGACTATTTCTATAGTGCAAAGTGGTAAATTTCTAAAAAATAAAATAAAATAAAAATAGCTCCTTAGAGTATTGACTGCAAAAACCCCCAGAGTCTCCTGGGCAAATCTCTTATTGCCCTTTAAGAAAATCCAATGCTGGATTCAACCCAAGACTTTAATTGGCTGGACTCTTGACAAATTGAAACCTGAAGAAAGCCTGTAGGCTTCCAAGATGCTGTCCCTAAAACTAGTTGTTATGATTTACATCTCCTTGGCTCAGTGCTCTGTACTCATTAAGTATACAGTTTCAAAGTTTTGGATTATGACAGAAAATATATTTTAATTGGTTTTATAAAGAATCCTGATTTTCATAATAGTAGGTTTAACAGGTGCTGTATAAAGCATATTGTCTGGTCATTAAATCAGTACTGTGCGAAAAGCACTCAAATTCCACTCAGGTGGAAATGGTGGGGCAAATAGAGACTTTTGTAGTGCAATGCTTACATTTTTGGTTGTGGTTTCTGATTATTGCATTTTCAAGGAGAAGAGTCAAAAATCTAGGATACTGTATCATAAGCACAAATGATGCCGTTGATTGTATTGGTATCTGAAAGTTAATAGATTACATGTATGGTTGGAAGAACATAAAGAATTGTGTGACAAATGGAATATAAACACAAAACAGCGTGATTTCCATTTTTTAAGTTGATTGCAGATTACAGCACTGTTAATCTTTCCTTTTTGTCTTTGCTTATAAAAGCCTTGTTAGTTTTATGAAGAAATCGTGAATTATTTCAAACCAAAAGTACATCCTACAAAGGAATCGAGTTCCTCAGTTTTGAAACACAGACCACTCAGTTGGGAGAATTCATGTTTTCAGATGATAAAGCCTATTTGCTGAATTAAATCCTTGTTATGTTTAATAGTTTACGATGTACAATATGGTTCTTTTTAATCATTTAATGATTTCCTATTACAAAAATAACCACAACAAACCTACCTAACAGTGTGACCGGAGGTACCATTTGGCTCATCTGCCTTGACTACATATGCTCGTTAATTATTTTTCATTGTGTCTACTCAGGACATTTATATCTTATTCTTGAAAGTGTTTACGGTTGTCACGCAGACGTCTCTTACTTGATACAAATGCCCCATGCGAACTGGAAAGAATTCTTCCTTTCTTTTTTAACCCTAATATTTGCCATCCTAGAGCTTTACTCCTGTATTCCAAGCCAGATTACACCTTTTTCAATATTTAAATAAAAATCACTTTCCTGAGAATTTCATGGACCCACCCCCTCCATGATCTTGCCACCTAGTGTGTTGCTCATTCAGCTTCTTTCCTAACTGTCCCTGGTATGCTGAGCTTTAGACCTTCTGGCTTTTCAGTTCTCTCAATGATTCTGCAGGTTATTTTTATCTCTTTCTAAAAGAGGGTGAATCAGTCCATTGCAATATACGTCTTCTTTTGCCAAATCATCATTCCTTCCCTGTTCCCAACATAGCTTCTCTGGTCTTCCTCTAAATGTCCCTGTCCCTCCATTTTGCTCTGGATGCCATTTCGCACTTCCAAGAGGAACCTACTAACTCTGTGTTGTCTTTATTTTCCTGCAATACTAATGCTCTGTCATCTGCTTATAATGCTCTGTCATCTGAAATATAATATTTCTTTTCATTTCCTTTGGTCTTCTATCTGATTGTTCATAGTGCCCACTGAGCCATTTTATTCCTTCTTTGTCTTCCTCTTACTGATGTTCACCGATGCTTATTGATCAATGAATGTAGGTGACAGGCAAATAATTTTGTATGCTGTATTTGCATAGTTCTTATCATTTTATGCCTTCACGTACATGATAGCTTGATCCTGACAATCCTAAGAGGTAGATGAGAAAGTATCTCCCTCTTTTGTAGGTGAGAAAACAAGTGTTCAGAGCATTTGCAATGACTCATCCCATGGCTAAGTCAAAGTTAAGACTCAGATCTCCCAACTCTTTCTCCCATCCCATCCCATATCACCTCTCTCTCTCTCTGGCAGAAGGATTGCAATCCATTAAAAGATCTTCACTGCGTTAGAAACTGGATGGAAATTAACCAAACGCTTCATTGTACCTTTGCAGATGAGAGCCCCTACACTAAATCCGCCAGCCAGACAAAGCCGCCTGATGGAGCGTTGGCTGTGAGGAGACAGAGCATCCCAGGTTAGACCAGACTGTTGGATTTTTCAGCTGTTTTACTTTTGAACCCTGTTATTTGCTGATCCTGAATAGTTCCACCTTGGTAATAAAAATCAATGCTATTTCATAGGGTGTAGACCACACTCTACACGACTCGTTCGAAGGATGTTCATAAACGCTAGACTTTGGGAAAGCTTGCCAACTTGTGAGAATTCATCTTATGTGCAAATCCTTTGTAAAATGACTTGAAGTTATGGCAGCTCTCACTCATTTACCAACTCTCTTCTCTGTTTCCAGGGGGTGACTTTCACAGCAGCATCTATTTCTTTACTGAGCCATACAAGGCAGGACAAAGGGGTTCGAAATTGCTGGGGCAGACATATATTTGCTGAATAACAAATTGCTCCTTTCTTCTTAGCTCTTTGAACCTGGATTTACTTGCACTGGGCAACTCTTGTAAAATTCTGGGGCTTTGTCTCCTTAGGAAGCTGGTTTTGGGATTCTCGTAATATGATAAGTGATACCTGTTTTTTTCAACACAACATTTTGGACAAAAAGAATGCCTTTGCTCCAAAACTTCAATATTTTGAGAATGGCACAAAAGTTCTGAAGGAGGAAAAAAATTCAAAATACTACTCAAGCTTGGTGTGAACTAATTAAGTCATGGAAAACCTCTCATGGAAGCAACAGTACTTAAGCGAAGGGTGAAAACCATTAATACATTTGGACATTTATCAAAACTAACGTCTTTATATGTTTTATACAAGTAAATTGAGTACAGCTAAACCTTAGCTATGGGATTTTAGAGCATAGTAGTTTAACAATTCAGGAGAAATAAAGCAGTGTTTCCAACGTGAAATCGAATTGTTTGGCAAAGTCCGTCAGTGACAAGGGGAATTTTTTTCCATTTGAATAAGAGCTCAATTTGAGTCCAGTTTCTGAGCACCCCTGCTCATGATTATTATTTACTTTGATAAGAATGACATTTGGCTATTTTTATTCTGATTCTGAAGGCTTGGGTTCATTATGAAAGTACGTGGCTTATAAAGAGGCGTATTATGAACGTGTTATACATCCTGGTTTGTGTGCTTTGAAGATTCTAAAGTAATTTGAATTCTATAATTAGATGGCATCACCCAGTGCCAAGATTTCTTCCATTCCATCCTATAAAACATCGTACTGAATTCTGGTCACATTTAGAAAAACTACTGTAGTCAGCTATGGGCTGTGTTCTCCACTTTCTCTTTGTCAGCAGTAAAGAAGTGCCCAAAGTTTGAAGTTCAAGGATGCCAGTTCCCCATCAGTCCCTTCTTGGCTTCTCTGCATTAGCTAGTAGGCACTACTCCTCTGTTGGGAAGAGTGAAGAGACTTTCTAGCGTCCTTACCACTTCATGTGATATTGAACAAAAGCACTGTCTATGATCATGTTTTCCTTTCATGGTTACTAAGTTATAACACATGTTTGAGGGCCAAACTTTCCCCCAAAGTCATTAAGTCATTTTGTAAGTTACATGCTATGTGTACAGAAGTCGTTCATCATAATCTTTAGTTCATGACACACGATGATTCTTCTTTACAGAGCTTTTTCCTTTGGTCCTCCTTATATCATTTTAATTAGAATCACGAACCTTTTTTTTTTAAGGCTTCCTGGGTTATTTTCTTAGGGTTTAAACATGGACAAACACCTTTTTTTGTTCATCTCCAATGAGGTAGCAGCCAGAAGGGTGGTGGGTCTTGAGAATCCTCTTATTTAGGACAGTCCAAGAAAAAAAGACTTCACCAGCCAGAGGGCTGAGATACCAAAATGGTTAATAGCTGATCATTAAATACTATTATCATAAGGAGAAAATTAAGGAACTTCTTAGAAACTGCTTCCTGACTGACTTCTAACACATGGAGCTCTGAACTTTAAGTTACTTGACTTTACTGTCTTATTTAAAAGTACCTATTAATTTTTGTTCTGACCAAAAAAAAAAAAAACAAACAAAAAAAGGAGAGGAGTCCTCCCTTGATCTATGGCCAAGAAGTCGCTTAAGGAGAGCTCTAACCCAGTATCCACGAGTCTTAACCAGTTACCTACTATGTTTACTACCTTTAGTCTTAATGAAGTCCATGAGAAAGAAATGCACAAAGGAAGAACCTAGGAAAATGCACACTCTTTGTTAATTGCCGAAATGTTAGCTGAAAAGTCCTGAAATGTTCTCCTGTTGAACTCCATTGGGTCACATAGAGCCAGAAGAGCAAAATGCAAGTTTACAGCCTCTGTTCCTTCCTTCCTTCTGTGCTGACTCCCCAATCTTACTTTCCTCAAAGGTGTTTTACCACCTTGGTAGCAAGGAAAGTTATATCTAGAGAAAAAGGCAGCAAGGAATTGAAAGAAGGCCTAATCAGGTCTTTCTTGGCTAATCTAACAAACCCTGGATCTTCTCAGTGGGAGGGAGCTCTCAGGGCAGATGCAGCTCTATGGCTATTTGGTTGCCCCAGATACTATAAGCAAACACAAGGAAGCTGGAACCTTAAGGGAGCTCTGGTTTTCCTCACATCTACCCCCATACTCCATTCTCAACAACCCAAGGATGATGACTGAATATGATCCTTCGTGTTAGCACTTTCTCTGATGGAAAGGGTGAGAGTGTAGTGGAGGAAAGGTGTAGGGTAGTGGAAGGCATATTAAACTTCTCTATCCAAGTTTTTTTAGTTCTTTGAAACTTATTCTACAAATGTAGACCTGACGCTTCCTGGTATAAATATCTATACACATATACATAGGCAAGATTTCTTAACGTGGGCTCCCCTATTTTCATGGCATGAGAAAGAGCAACTTGTAATAATTCTGTCCTAAAGAGGTAATCTTGAATGTTTAACAGAAATAAAATTTGCTTTTCATTCACACCAAGACCCACTACCTCTGTCTAAACTCACAATTGCTGCAGCAATTATTTTATACTCACAAGTCAAATATGTGTCTTTTATTAAGTGGCAATTCCAACTCTAAGTCCTTTCATCCTCCTCCCTTTCTCTTTTCAACAAAGGGAATGAATTAAACATCTCTTAGGAGCAAAATACATTTGCTTTTGATAAAGGAGAAATGCATAATTCATGCTATTTGGAAATTTGTCATTTTAATCATGTCTCTTACAACGCTAAATGTGCAGGAAAAAAGATTTTTTTTTAGCCTTTCATAAAGTTTTGTAAAATTTTAATAATGATGATAGTAAAAAAAAAATAACACGAGTGTCTCTATGACACTGAAGTTTAAATTTAGATTAAAGGCCTGTTAAGTCTGTTAAAAAATATATTAAGGTGTCACATTTTCAATCTCATTTCTGCCCATTTTTTTAATCAAAGAGGAAGAGGTGATTTCCAAGTACATTTTGAAGTAACAGATCCTGCCACACATCTATGTTTATTAAAAAGAATCTCTTGATCTGTTCCCATTTATTTGACAGATTATTGGTGAACTGAAATCTTGACCACTCGAAGGGTTTGTCCAAATTATTAGAGGAAATCTGTACTGACTCTTAGTTTAGCACATTTTGCAATAATCTGTGGCTTTACCAACTTAGAGATGAAGCATTCACTTATGTCTGTCTAATATCAATGAAGGGAAAAGATAGGATACTACTATAGACCTCAGGGCCTGGAGTTAGTGTATTATTTATTTGACATGCTTCTTCTTTCCAAGTTGGATAGCTTTCTTTGACTATGCTAGTCTTGACAAAGATTTCTGGGCAATTCACAAAGGCAAGAAGATATCAAGCATTCACATCAATAGTATCTCCGAACTTTCATGCCCCAGGAAAATTATCTTAACTCTGGAGCCAAAATGAGCTATAGAAGTTTGCATGGGATTTTTTTTCTTCCTAGAATATAAAAAATGACACTTCTCAATTTGGCCATAATGGAATGAAGTGTATATCAGTTATTCTTGCTTCTCACATTTGGGTATTTGCTGGGGGAGTAAAACTATGGAGCCGAGTCTGACATGGCTATTAGCCCAAGATGTATACACCCAGGCCGTTTAGAATACATCCAGGGAGACTCAACACCTACTGAAAAAATCAGTCTGGAAAATACTACAGGGCCCTTGGCACCACAGAGAAGCTGGCGACCTTGAATTATGGAAGAAAGGACGGGAACTTTGAAGGCTTTGCCATCTCTGTCCAGCATCCTTCCCGTCTTTGTTAGCACACAATTTGACGCTTCATTGGTCAAAGTTTTCATTATTACAGCACATATAGTGTGACATTTACACTAGGATTTTATAGCTGTAACATTGTTCGGATGTATGAAGGGCATGTGCTCTGGTTTGGGGCTGGTTCTCCTTTCTTCTGTTTGGTTCCACCATTGAGTTCCCCCAAAAAATGGGCAAGTCTCACAGGTGGCAACCTAAAACCAGCCAACTTGAGCACGGAGGAAATGTACAAAGGAAGGTGCTGCACAACGTCTATGTTTATCAAATCATCACATTGTTCCCTTAAAGAATCTTACCGTCTTGACAACTACATCTCAATAAAGCTGGGGTTTAAAAAAGAGGTAAAGGACCAGTACATTTCCATTGTATGCATAAATGACTTAGAAAAGAAAATTTGATGTGTGTGTGTGTGTGTGTGTGTGTGTGTGTGTGTGTGTGTGAAGGAGTGGTTCATAGTGGTCCTGCAACTCTTATAATTTTCAAATTCTTTCAAAGATAAAAAGTCAAATAAAAAAAAGAGGAATGATGTTACACAAATGCTGCTCAAAGATACTGCAGCAAACTCTGCTGTGAGGGAGAGAGTGGCCCACACAGGACAATAGCAAAAGACGAGCACCTCTGCTACTCAGTCAGGCTGTCCCTGCAACCTCAAACACATGCAGCGGGCCAAGGTCAGGACAAGGGGACTAAGGTCCAGGATGTGCCCTACCAGAGCCCCTCACAGTCAGCATTAAGAACACAAAACAGGGGCACCTGGAGGGCTCAGTCGGTTAAGCATCTGGCTTCAGCTCAGGTCATGATCTCAGGGTCCCGGGATCAAGCCTCTCATCGGGCTCCTTGCTCCATGGGGAGTCTGCTTCTTCCTCTCTCTCTTTCTCTGTCAAATAAATAAATAAAATCTTAAAAAGAAAAGAACGCAAAACAGCAGTGTTTACCAGCTTTCTAATTATTGAATATTTAAGAAATTAGCAAAACGATAAAGGATCTTTAGTGATAAATTTCTAAGATGATAGATCGAGACTATTGGGGGCTGCACAGATGTCTGAGAGTCTGTCCACACCTCTACCTATTTGTTTTGTCCAGAGTACTAGATCTATCACTCTATAGTGTGATCAAGTACTAACTAACTAGATCTATCACTCTATAGAGTGATCAAGTACTAACCAGATCTATCACTCTATAGAGTGTCAAGTACTAGATCTATCACTCTATAGAGTGATCAATTTATTGTTTTTTTTCTTTGTCATTCCCTCCAAGGTAAGCTACTGGAGGGCAGTCACAGCCTATGTCTTGTTCAGGCGCGTGTGTACAGAGCACAGAGGAGTGCCAGGCAAACGGTAGGTCCTCAGGCCTTGCTTGGGGGATGGACGAGCTGCGGGTTTGCTCTGTGCAGAGTCTGTCCCCTTAGGTCTAAAGTACTTGGCTACAAAACAAGTGTTCACAGTCTCTGTTTACCGTATATTCTCCGACTGGTGAAATGCTGCGCAGCAGCTGTTCACCCGAGCCTTGAGGCCACCCCGAGTGTGACATTTCCAAGGAAATCATCTGCTGCCCAAGACTAATGAGTGAAATAAATATAAGTCAGCTAGAAGCTAGGGAATTTTAAAGGCCAGAGGTCTCCCTCCAGCCTTATCTGTTTCCGTGTGAGCAGAAAATGTGCAGTCCTAGAACCCTGCAAAACCCTGCAAGTCGGGACAGAATTTAACAATAAAGTTGACAAGATGAGAATGAGTCATCCAGGTGTTCTGCTGTAGGAAATAAAAGGCTAAAAATATATATATGGGAAAATAGCCAGAGTCTATAAATAGACTGATGCAAAGCACAACTTATTACTTATTATGGCAGGTACACATTAAAGATTTCCCCTGGAGCACTGATCCACTTTGCTGCGTGGCTGCTTGTACGCACCGAGCTCTCAAATAACACCAGGCAAAACGAGAGCCAGCTTGATTTGTGTGTTCAGTGCTGCTGCTTTCATTAGCGATTCGGAAAAATGACAGTCTATTATGTTTGAACTTCTCTCACCCCTCGGTAAACGTGGGTGAAATATAATAAAGTGGTACATATGCAGCAAACAATTTTTAAGCCATAACTCTCCGAGCATGCAATTTAGGGGGGAAATTATTTGTAGTGAATTAGTGCTGTGCCTTGATATTCCCCAAGCCCCCCTGTGCTTACAGGAGTGGTGGCATTTGGTCAACGTCATGCTCTAGATACACATAGTAATCAGACGGAGTGACTGTGGTGGCCAGCACAGCCTCCCAGGGTCTGAAGATCATTTTACAAGGAGGCTCAAGGATATGTGCACAACAGCTATAAGGAGAAAGCCCTTTCCCTCTACTACTTTTGCACTGAAGAGAAATTAATTCTCCCAGTTTCCAAGTGAGGGAGATCTTCAATCAGGGTTTTTAAATCAAGTGACTTTAGAGAATTAGGCTGGGTGAAAGTTGTATTGATTGACTGGCGCTAGGGAAAGTGAAGAACCTTACACAATTTACTGTAGAACAGAGCAGTTGGGCCCGTCGATATTCTCTTACGACATGGCTTGGAATAGCTTCCCAGATCTGTCACTCACATGTCATCCTTATAATGTTGGTTATGTGTCCGTGTTCTATTCATACTATAATTAATGTGGATTTCAATACATTTCTATTGATCCCCCTTTTTCTTAGCTTTACCCAAGCCTTTGTTATCTGGCTTTGATATACTATTTATATTCTCTGACATAAATTTTTAAAATCTCTAACTCTGAAATTTTTGTAAAGACTATGTGTCTTCTCAAATACATCCACTAGTGGTTATGTACCCCCATACTTCAGGAAGCACCAGCCTGGAATGAGATTCTTCTCAGAAGAAAGCACGTCAAGAACCCCAAAGCTGTGTACTTTGTTTGTTTGTTGATAAGTTGGTGTAGATTCACAGTGCAAAAATGGGTCATTTGAATGGGAATAGAAGGCATTAGGACTTTTGCTATAAAATAAGAAATACTAGAAGAGAAACAGGAGGTTGAACAATATTAATCCAAAGCTCAGGGATAGACAAGAATGCATTGATCATAAGAGTAACCTAATCTAGAAAGAAAAAGTGAGAGAAGCTATAGATAATTATAAAAATACGAATTGCCATTCATTTCATGCTACGCTTCAAGTATTGGACTAACCATGTTAATAAATATTGATTTTTTTTTCTTCCTCACAATTCCTTCAGGAAGTAAGTTTTATTTCTTCTTCTCTAATAGATGAGCAAACTCAAGTTTGGGGAGCTAAAATATCTTGCCCATGGTCACAGGGCCTAGAAAATAGTGGAGCTTAGGCAAACCCTGGATAAAAATCAAGTTCAACCAAAATCCTGAGCAGTGCATAAAACAAGAAGGCGGTGGAGACGATCTTTAATGAGTAAGAGATGTAAAGACTTTGGCTTCTACAGGCCAACTGAACCTCTACTCAGAAGTATCCAGAAAATGTAAGGTATCCATCTCATTTACAACCAACTGGCGCCCTTCACTGGGGTGGGTCAGTGAGTGAAGGCCGAAGTCATGGAGATTGTACTGTTATCTCTCTAAGTAACAAAGACCTAAGAGAACCTGGGGAGGAAAACTGGTGGTGCTTCAGGCTGTGCTGTAATTTCTTCTATACAGTTGTGATTTTCAGGGCTTCCAATTCAAGGGAAAAGATTAAAATTGGCCAAGTGGGCTTGTAAATACTTGTTCTTAAACTGGTAACACTATAGCTCTATACTTCATGTTTCCCTTTTAAAATTTTGGAAGAATACAGAGCTTTAAGATAACACTGAATAAATCAATCTCTTTGTTCTGTGGCAGAGCATTTAACCTTTCAAAGATGTTTCTAAAATCAGTTCATGTATATCCCCCATTATCGGATTAAATGAGTAAAGACTGACCCCAGGCAATGTGCTCACTGTTTCTCTATATATATAATATATTTTATATACACACATTTTATATTCTTTTACACGTTCCTAAAGTGTATTACTGAATTACATGTTAAACTGGTGTTACAGGATTTCTGCTTCATAATTGGAGGAAAATACTTTATAGAGCCTGCCAAATCTCTTTTTCTCTTTAGGAGTTTGATTGCACCTCTGGTCCTTTCCCGTATTCTGCATAGAATGTAAACAGTTTGCGCATCCATCCCATGTCTTTAACCCTTGCATTCTTGGCTGCATTGCTTTTATTTTTTCTCCAGCCAGGCTTTTATTTGCTCCCTAAATCCATTATAATTAACATGATCTCTCTTTTTTTTTTTTAATTCTGAGTTTTTATCGAAACTGACCCTTATGCAGTCATTCAACATTTAATCATTCAACAACTTATTGGGCACCTACTATGTGCCTTTTACTATCCCAGGTACTAGGAATATCCTACAAGCCTCTGTCTTCCTGGAGTTGGCCCACTAGTGGAGGAGACATACATTCAACAAGCGCCTAACATAAGGTCAGACTGTGCTAAGTACAATAAAATGGAATAAACTAGTATATGGGGTAGAAAGGACAGAAGGACATGGGCTCTTGGTTTGCAAGGAAAGTCAAAGATGGGCTCGGGGAGGAAATAACATTTGAGGGATCCTAAGATGAGGGTGAACCACATAATGCTCTGGAAGAAGTAGAGTGTAGACCAAAAGAATAGCAAGTGCAAAGGCCCTGAGGTCAGAACAAGTTTGCCTTGTTAAAGAAACTGAGAGAAAGCCAGCATGGGCAGAAAGGGAGAAGTAAGACTGAGAGTGGTAAGAAATGAGGTCAGGGGATGCCTAGCTGGCTCGGTCACTAAAGAATGCAACTCTTGATCTTGGAGTTGTAGGTTCAAGCCCCACATTGTAGAGATTACTTAAAAGTGTTAAGATTACTTAAAAATAAAACCAAGGAAGGAAGGAAAGAAGGAAGGAAGGAAGATAGATAGATAGATAGATAGATAGATAGATAGATAGATAGATAGATAGATAGATAGATGTGGTTGGAGAGAGAGAGAAACAATGATGGGTTCTGTAGAGCTTGTAGCCAAGGTAAGGGTAAGAGTTTGGAACTTACTCTGAGTGTGACCCAAAGCTACTGCCGGGGTTGAACAGTTGAGGTACGATACAATTCTTTTTAAAATCTCTCTGGATTTTATATGGAAAATAGACTTGAAGGGCACAAAGGTGGAAACAGGAAGATCAGTTGCCATTGCAGTATTTCAGACAAGAAATGATGGTGGGTCAGGCAAAGATGATGAAGGCGCAGGTCGTGAAAAGTGGTCAAATTTTGAAGAAAGACTCCCCAGAACCTAATGAAAAGTGAGATGTGGAATGGGAGAAGAAAAGAAGAATCTAGAAGGAGTCCAAGGCCTTTGCTCTTCACTGGATGAACAGAGGTGCCATTTATTGAGACAGAGAGCCACCGAGGAAGACCAAGATTGGCAGAAGGGTGCATAGGGAACTCAAAGGAGAGGCCCTTGGAGATACAAATTTTGGAGGCATCAGCCATATGTACACCCGTGGCGATGGGTGAGATCATTTAGGCGGTGCAGATAAGGGTGGGGTCTGAGGCCTGAGGTTGGAGCACACCAGGCTTCAGAGGTCAGCAGTGAAGAAATAGAGGCAGTTGAAGGAGAACCAGGAGAATGGAATCCAAGCTAAGAACCACATGTCACTGAGGTGGGAGAAACAAATTGCATCAAATATTGATGATAAGATGAACAAGATGAGGCCTGAGAATTGACCATCAGATGGTCTAGGAAGTTATTAGTGGCTGGTTCCAATTACAGGGTATGAGCAAAAGCCTGATTTGAGTGGGTTGAGGTAAGAATAGGACAGAGAAGACAGAGAAGGTAAACAGAGACAGAGAAGGTAGGCAGTTTTTTCAACCTCTCAGATAAACTATCAAGAGAAATAGAAAAATGGGACAGTAGCTGGAGAGGACATGTGATCCTGGGAGAGAGGAACTCTTTAAAAAAAACGAAAAAACAAAAAAACAAAATATGGGAGAGGTAACTGTGCTTGTGTACTAATAGGGTTGATTCCAGTGGGGTGGGAGGAGGAAGAGGGGATAAAAGTAAACCCAAAGTCTTTGAAGCAGCTAGAGGGAGACCACCCAGCATTCAGTGGGCATATCAGCAAGAGGCAAGGCAAACAGTCCAAGGGCACGATAGCAGGAGGGTGGTAGGTTTCCTGCTGAGTGTGTGTGTGTGTGTGTGTGTGTGTGTGTGTGTGTGTCTTCCTTCTGATTACTTGGTGGAATAAGAGGTGAGATCATCACAGAGAGTAAGGTGGTGAAGGGAATGGTTTAGGCTAGTAGAGAGGAGGTGTCATTCCAAAGGCTGGGAGAGTGGGCAATTTGCAAGGATTCGCATGCAGCCCTGCGGCTCTCTAAGTAATAGGACCCTTTCCTCTCTTGCACACCCTACCTCTTCAAATTAAAAAAAAAAAAAAAAGTTAAAATAAACTTACCCACCTAATGCTGATAGCCCACATTGCCACCTTACCTTCCATTTCCCCTGGGAGCTCTCCTCCAATTTCTCACTTCCATGATCATGTCTTTCTATGAACACCCAGAATATTATGTGTTTTTATTGAGCCTTTTTTTTTTTCGTCAGGTTACCTCATCCTGTCTCAAGATGCTCTGCAATTATTTTTCTTGAATCTAGACTTATCCCTAATTTGTGGTTAGAGTCGCTTAAATTCAAGACAGTATTTCTTTATTAAAATTTCCCCCTCACAGGGTTCATAGCTCAGGGAAGGCCATGTTGGTTGTGTTAAAAGATCTGATCACTGTTGTACATCCAGCATTACAAAATAAAGAGATGGGGGCAGATGGATTGGGTGCCTGGGTGGCTCAGTGTTTGAGCACGTGCCTTTGGCTCAGGTCATGATCCCCAGGGTCCTGGGATCGAGTCCCACATCGGGCTCCCCGCAAGGAGCCTGCTTCTCCTTCTGCCTGTGTCTCTGCCTCTCTCTGTGTCTCTCGTGAATAAATAAATAAAATATTAAAAACACACACACACATCAAATAATGAGGTGGAATGTGTACAACTTAATACTCTTAATACTCATAATACTCTTACTGCTTTTCCTCTAAAAAACACTTAAACCTAACACACTTTCATGCGCACACATGCACACGCACACACACCTTTCTCTTTCTTCTTTCCTTCTTCCTTTCTTTTTCTTTCTTTCTTTCTTTCTTTCTTTCTTTCTTTCTTTCTTTCTTTTTTCTTTCTTTCTTTCTTTCTTTCTTTCTTTCTTTCTTTCTTTCTTCCTTCCTTCCTTCCTTCCTTCCTTCCTTCCTTCCTTCTTTCTTTCTTTCTTTATTTCTGTTTTTCTGTTTCCTCTTCCAATATAGGAAACTCCACATCCAACTTCTGCTTCAATATTTTTAGAGACGGGAAATTTCCTACCTTACTTAGCCACCACTTATTTTTTATATCATTACTTGTTAGGCACTATTCTTCATGCCAATGGCCTAAAGTTTCCTACCTTGTACTTGTACCTACTGGCTCTTCTAATTCTCCTGAACTTCCCCAAAGTACATTTTTCTAGTCCTTTCATGCCCCGATCATCTCTTCCCTGAGCTGTTGTCATGGTTGTAGTTGTTTAACCAGGTAAAGCAGGTCCGTTCCTTCCACCTTGTTCTGCGACATGCTCTCCACACCCAGGTAGTCTTTCTCGAGTTTGTTAATGCTATTTACCCTGTGGCAGCCAAAAGGGAAGAGCTCCTCTCACTGAAGAGAACACAGTGTGAGAAAACCATCTCTTTCCCTGATCGGGATGCTCTATGGGATTAATGCAGATTACAATCGTATTTTTAAATGAAATAGTGAGGTTTGTTTATCCTGAGCTGGCACTCAGTGGGTGTTGTTTTCATGAATTGTCCCTAAGAGTCAGTCTTTCTCCCTTGAGCAGCAGCTCTCTGGATAATGCTGGGCCTTCATTCACTTGTCCTCACATTTACTTCTGTATTCAGCGAGTAAAATCTGAGAAGAGGGAAGGGTACTAATAATTGTGGGGCATCTATCATGCATCAGTCTTATTTATTCAAAAGAGATAGTTAATTATCTCAATTTTACGGAGGAAGAAATTAAGGCTTATGGAGGCTTAAGGGACTTGCCCAAGTTTACGCAACAACAAAACCGGTATTTGAGTTTAGCATCCCCTTAATCCAGAGCTCCTCGTCTTTCAGCTACATACTCAGCTCTCAAATGATTCGGCTCACCTTTGCAACATGGTGGAAATAGTTTCTATTCCTGCTCATCACATATATTTACCATTCTTTTTTTTAAGATTTTATTTATTTATTCATGAGAGACACAGAAAGAGAGGCAGAGACATAGGCAGAGGGAGAAGCTGGCTCCATGCAAGGAGCCTGATGTGGGACTCGATCCCGGGTCTCCAGGACCACGCCCTGGGCCAAAGGCAGGCACTAAACCTCTGAGCCACCCAGGGATCCCCATTTACCACTCTTCTTAGTAGCGAATTAACCACAAATTTGACAAACATCTAAGAGTGTTAAGAATTTGGGGCATAAGCAGTACCAAGGACAGAGCTCGGAAGTACCCCACCAGGAACCTTGACCCTCCTCATGTTGATCCTCATTCGCAGACTTTGGTTATCATCCTCAGTGAGCTCTAAAACCACAGGCTTTGAGTTCGGAGTACTCTGTCCACAGGTTATCATGAGAGATCTTTCTCAAAGCCCACTGAAAGACTCAAGTATGTATTTACATTATGTTGTTTTTATATATAATGTTGATTTGTATGCCTTATTCTTCAGTGGTGTAATAATCCTTTCTAAAATTTTGCCAGGACATGCCCTTAATCCTAGAGATCTGTGATTTCCAGGGCCCTTCATGATAGAAATTAAGATGCTTACTCATTCCTATTCCTTTGGCATATCTTTCATTTTCATCTTCATTTTATGATCACATCTGTACATTCTTTTAATGCCAGGGTGGTGTGGGGCGGGGAGTAATTTATCTGACTCTAGAAAGCTGCATAAAATATATTTTAAACAGCCAAAACAGTGTTTTAATATCACTTTACCTACCTTTGGCATGTTTTTTCTCATACATTAATGTAAAATTCTCTCTTTTCTAGTTTAAGATCATTCTTAGACACCACTGGAGATGTGCATCATTGGAATTGAGTAGCTCAGCATTTCATCATGCTAACAGTAACATTATCCCAGCTTCTACCAGCAGTAGGCTTCTACTCCATGCTCTTGTTCTGGCCTGGAGAGCTTGGAAAAATCCTTCTAGTTGTCCTTTATATCTCTTATAGTTCTCAAGTGAAAAAATTGTCCATATTCTAATAAAGCATACCAAGAACTATTCTTTCCAGAAGCCCACTTGAAGGTAGCAGTAACTATGGTGGCAAGAATTCACCCTCTGCTCTCAGGAGCAAGAAATAAAGGGAAGAAAATATTAGGAATTTGCAAAAAAAAAAAAATGAGATGGCAAATATTTAAATTATCTCCAGTGCCATCAAGGATACAGGAAAATAGAAACATATATTGTTGGTAGGAATATAAATCTCTTAGAAGACACATTGGTAGCTCAATCAAAATGTTTAGAAATATAGCCACTATCCCCACCATTTCGGGGAATATTTCCTACAGCAGTCCTCATCCTTGAGCACAAATACATAACCATAGTTGCCTACTAAGAAGATGTGGTAGTTTTTGAGAATCATCCCAATCCTTTAAAGAAATGCTCTGAGAAAAATGTCGGTAGCCCCCCAAAAAACAACCACTCCATCATCAGTCGCTGCCTTTGAGATAGAGCATAATATTAGCATCGGAGGAAGGTGGCTCTGGGGATAGGAAGATATCTCTCCCAACTCTGGTGCCTCGCTGTTGAAAAGTGGGAACTAAGAGTCCCTGCAGTCAGCCATGAGTGGACAGGTGGGGTGTGGTTGAAAATGGGCAGGACTGGGAACAAAATGTGTCAGCAAATCCATATCTACAGAGATGATCACTGAAACATGGCTCATTAGTGAAATATCGGAAACAACCTAAAGTATTTATCAAATGGGGGACGGTCAAACAAATCATTTTAAGAAAGATTAGAAAACTTTTGAAAAGTGTGAAGCAGACCTATAGTCCACGTCGTGAAAAGACTTCTAAGACATATACGTTATATTGAAAACAGCAAGTTATCATTGTGTTACAAATCCAATTTAGCTTAAATATTAGTGTCTGAAAAGTGAGTGGAAGTTTAGAAACAAATTTTGACAGTGGTTTCCCCTTGAGATGAGAAGAGGAATAGAGGGAGAGGGTGGAAGGGCATCCTCAACTCAGGCTTTGCTCCATATGCTTATGTGTCATTTGAATCTTATGCTAAAATGTGTATCTGGGTAATTTTTTTTAAGTACCATAATAACAAAAGGGGAAATTAATGGATTAGAACTTCCTGGAAGAACTGTATCTTGGTGAGCATGCCAGGCCCAACCCTACAGGTGGAAACAAGAAGGAAGCATATCTGCCAACTGACACTGCAGAGTCAACTGCCTTATAAATCCTTATACATGTGTCTAGAAGCTGATCTGCAGGGAGAACAATACAAATGTGACGTTGTCACCGTTCATATAAGTAGGAGAAAATAGAAGATTTGAGACAAAAATGATCACCGGTTTCAAACTATTTTAAGTCCTATAGAAAGGGGCTCAGTGTGTTCTCCATGATCGCAGAGGTATAACTGGAACCTGCACGTCAGATGTCATCATCCAGTATCATCCCATTAGCTCAGGGAGGCCTATAGATGCGTTTCCTTGGCCAGCAAATACCATGAGACAGTGACTGTTGCTCTTCATTCTATTTCATGCCCACACCCATCCCACTGATCAGGTGATACACAGCCTGTTTTATCCCTTTATTACCTCTAATTAGTACCTGCATTTGGATTCTTGACCCCTGCTATGAGGAAATCAGATTTGGAAACAACTGAAGGTAAAACTTTGTAAGAAGTACAGAAAAGCAACATACTGCACTGGTTAGGAACACAGGCTCTGGAGTTAGCCTGCCCTGTTGGAATTCCAGCCCTGCCACCTACTGCTATGTGGACTTTGGCTGGTTATTTAACTTCCATGCTTTGTGTGTCAATTTTCCCATTGTGTGAAATGGGAGAGTAATGAAGCCTAAAGAAGTTAATGCATAGAGAGCATCTATATTGTTTTTCTATTGCTATGTAATATTACCCAGACTTAATAGCTTAAAAACATCTGTGGGTCAGTAATCTAGGCATAGCTTCTCTACTCTTCTGTTTCGGGTCTCACAAAGCTACAGTCAAGGTGTCAGCGGGCTGCGGTCTCATAAAAGACTTGATTGGGGAAGGATCTGCTTCCAAGCTCACACAGGGTGTTGGCTGGATTCAGTTCAGAGTTTCAGTTTCTTGCTGGCTGTCACCTAGATGCTGCCTGCAGCCCCAACACAGCTGCCTGCCTCCTCAAAGCCCACAAAGGTGGGAAAGTCTCCAGCGAGAGGAGCACTATAGCCTTCTGGGCAAAATCATGTGCAAGTAATCACATACATCTGGGAACCTTTGCCATATTCTCTTGGCTAGGTAGAAGCACAGTCCAGAAAAGGAGCCACACAAGGGCTCGTGATCGGGAGTTAGGGATCATAGAGGACCACCTGGGAGTCTGTCTGCCACAGCATACTAAGCCAGGCTTAGTCCATAGGAGGTGTTTAATAAATGTAGATACTCCTCGTTGAAACTGTCTGAAGAAGACATAGGTAGCTCCCAAGAAGATCGGTTTCTCAAACTGGGGTATTCAGATAGGTGCTGGATGGTGTCTATAGGCACATAGTGGAGAAAACCAAATGAAAGTAGGTCTTGAGCTCTAAGATCATCTGTGATATCATTCAGTCACTAGGCAAGGGGAAGAATGCCCTCCTCCTTCAGAGTCTCCTCCAGCATTCTTCCTTGTTTCATTGCTGCTTTTCTTCTGGCATGCTATCTTTTTCATTTTTACCTGACTTCACCTGTTTAAAAAAAAAAAAAAGGAAGAACTAAAGCATCCTATATAATTTTCCCTGGGACTTCTGAGTGGCTTTGGTCCCTCTTCAATAGTCAAGCTTTGGGGATGGGGTGGGGAGGAAAGAAAGAAATAGATTTTACCTTCACTAAGATTTGTAGACTCCCAGGCCCTATTTTCAGCTTCTCACAAAACCCTAAGCAGATTTGTGTACCTGTGCTGCACACTAAAGGCCATATAACATTACTGGGTGTTCCCCCAGAAGAGGGAAAGATGATGGATTGGATTTCTAGGTTCTCTGTAGATCTTGGTGCTGACACACAAGGGTTTTTACCTGTGTGACTCACTCCACAGCTCAGTCACATGCCTCTGCCATCTGTACCAAAGGCTGGGGAAACATGACCTTCCCGTGCAGTAGCCCAGCTTTGGAAGAGAAGGAATAAAGCAATTCCATTGTGGTAGCACACGATTCAGAAATGTGTTTTTTTTATGTCTGAGAAGTTACTGATTTAAGACATATATTGCCTTGGATGTTAATTTCCCGAGTGCATCTACCAGCCCTACTTCGTCACATAGTCTCTGAAAAATGAAGTGACTAAACCGTATGTGCCACCCATGCAAACATCCAGATACACCCCGAGTCGTGCACACAGTGGCTCCTGACCCTGTTGCACTGGGGAGAGTAGTTGGCAATGACATAGGCACTCGACAGCCATGCTAGTAACTAAATATTACAAATACAATAACCATAAAGCATCCCTGTTATTTCCTTAATTTAAGCAATTTCCCAGTAGAGTGTTGAGGTGTTAATTGCTTCTGCACTTCTTTAGTTGACAGATACGTCCTTTTTCACCTGGGTAAGGGAAGCAATTATTGTAATGCTCTCCTGGGCTTGGTGAGATATTCTTTAATGGATTTTAAAGGCGTTGGTGGGGCATTGTGCTTTTAAAAAGAAACTGTCCTTTGCTCTGTTCATACTTGATAACATGGGTGGGTGTTGTATTCAGACCACATGATGAATCTGTAAAAGGAAAGTATATAATGGGGGGAAAAAAGAGAGTAGTAATATTTTGGGGGGGCGGGGGGATGTATCCAGATTTCAGATATGAGAAAAATTGTTCGTATGTATGTATAGTGTGTATATATATCACTGAGTTGAGCAAAAATTAAAACAACAAAAAAAGAGTAAGCCTTTTCTTTGAATATTCAGCAGGGCATATTTCTCATGAATTTCAGCACAAAAATGTTACTTTCTGGAACTGGTGTGGCCTTCTAAATGAGAATTTGGCAGGTCGCTAACAAATCGGTAAATATTCTTTTACCTATTGTGTGAAAGGGACTTTCACAATCCTTTTGAATGAACTACAATTATGTTAATGTTTCCTTCAAGGGGGAAAAAAGAAAAATAGTCTTAGAATTGTTTTTATTAGAATTTGGAACTTTTTTTTGGATAAGTATCACTTTGGCAACTTGTCAAGCCAAGACAGCCCACGTGAAGCAAAGTGACATAGTGGAAAGAAGGTTGAATTTAGGATTAGAGCACTTGGTTTTAAGTTCTAGAAAATGATTTGCCTGATATGGTGTCCTTAGGCAAGTCATCTAACCTTGGCAAGTGTCAATGTTTTCATCTTTACAGTCCTGGATTTCCATGAGAATCAAATGAGAAAATGTATGTGACCCTATGAGGCAACTCCTTAAGCTCTATTCAAATTTGTTATGACTTTTTTAACTGTTTAGGATCTGTATTGCTTCCTAGAATGTAAAGTCTTCGAGGGCAGGGACTGAGCCTGTCTTGTTTATTGCTGGATAGCAAGGTGCCTAGCATTTAGCAAATTATCAAGAAATATTCACTGGAAAGATGCAGAGAGGCTGAAAGGCAACGGACCGCAAGGATAAAACATTTCATATTCAGAGTGAAGCTACAAGATAGCTGG
This sequence comes from Vulpes lagopus, assembly GCF_018345385.1. NCBI lineage: Eukaryota > Metazoa > Chordata > Mammalia > Carnivora > Canidae > Vulpes > Vulpes lagopus. The sequence continues at coordinate 60,586,712 of NC_054828.1, forward strand.
GGGAGGTTGCGTTCCCTACAGTGATTGAGGTACTAATACAGAGGACTGAACAGAGAGGAAGTGGCAATGACTTCGGTTCGTCTGTTCATTCCCTGCTGCTCATCCTAATGGGAAACCTTTCCTTGGGGACAAGAATACAGTTGTTTCCCATGTGGAGCAGAAGAAAAGAGACCAGGAGAGGGGCGAGGAGAGAAGTTTACTGTCCTTGTCAGGGTGGGGGAGTCAGAGGTAGGAAGGTAAGCTGACCTTCATGTGGGCCATACAGCCTCCTTCTGTTCTGAATTGCAGTGAGGTCTCAAGAGGGTTCCATTAAAACTCAAATTCACTGCAGCCCTGCTGCTGGCTTCTCCTTGGAGAGTCTACAGGGCTCCCCTGACGCCTTGCCTCTGGGTTGTCTGCAGTGAGTGCACTATTAGTTTTCCATCTGTTCCTTTATCCGAAATGGATCAAGTCTCGTAAAATAAGAGAAAGTCAAGGAAATGCCTGTGACATCTGTAACAAAATGAGAGGGACTCATTCACTGGCTTACTGTTACTCTGGTGGCTTGGAGTCTGCCTGGGGATGGCTTTATTTTTCAGCTCTTTTCTCAGTAGCATTTCATTACATTCTTGTGTCCATTGTTTAGCAATTGCTTAATGATGAATGTGAACGTTCAAAGCTATATGAGGCTGCGAATTTCGTGTACCTAAAACAGGTACCGAGTTCTGCATAACAAACTAATTTTCAAATCTCCGTTTTCTAATATATAAAATGGGATAGTTACCCTTTTCACAGAGTTGTTCTAAAGGTTAAATTAGATCATGTATTGGGAACATTTTGAAGAGTATTAGCAGCTTTAAAAGGATAGGTAATCCTGAAAGGTATCAGAATATTTCCTTATTTTAATTTCTCTATTCAGTCAGGTTGTCTACCACATGCTGGACTCATGGGTACTTAGGTATCCATGGAAGGAGGAAGCCAAGCAAGCATACCTCTCAGACCCACTTTGCCCTAATTATTTAAGAAGTCTGATTTCTTGTTGAGGTTGATCATCCATCCATTTCCTTTTTCAGGCAGGATAAGACCCCAAGCATTGTCCTTTCAGTTATCTCTGAAGAAGCAACAGTGCCTAAACTAGCAGCTAGCCCTCCATCCAGAGCACTAGCTACACTCCTTAACTCCTTGATGACTAGCTCTCACTACCTGCCTGTGCAGCCTCATCTGACCTCTGTCTGCCTCTGTGTCTTCCTTCCCTCCCAGAGTGCTTCTTTCTTCTCACCCTTCAGCTGAACGAGACCTTTCTCTCATCCCTTTTGTTCAGCTGGACTCCCAGACCAGATCATCTGATCATTTTAATCCAGCCCTACAGAGGAACTCTGGCTTTTTATATTTAAATAGTTATTCACCATAAAACATTGGCCAAAAGGATATCCAGAAAGACTGGCAAAAACCCCACAATATCTCATTAATCTGCTAAACAATTTTTGATACCTCTATTTCTCCAGTTATAGATGGAAATGATAGTAATACCACAAGCAAATCACCTAAAGGATGAACTTAAAGTTCTAATGACACATCTATAGCCTGCAGGAGGCATTCCCAGGACCACAGGTTGAACTATTATCCTTCAGGCTCCCAGGCCCTGTTGTGGACCAAATACTTAATTGAAACTATTAGTATAAACATTCATCCCTTAGAGATGTGGGATGTGAGCTGCAGAAAAGTAGAGGCAGTAATAATTGGTCTTAGAAATGCTAGAGCTCCAAAATATTTTTGAACCAAAATGGCCCGCAGGTAGCTGTAAGAATGCAGTTAACTTATCTAAGAGACCATTGAAGGTCAAAGTAATTTCAAAATTAGCTGTGCCAATTGCTTAAGATTAACTTGCAGAATCCAGTTTTCAATTGCGTCAACAACTTAAAAAATGTGATTATAACCACCTACAAGTAAAAAATCACAGATGGAGAGTCTTCCCAAAGAAAAATTGCCTGGGGCTCTTAAGACAAGTGCAATCGCTGGATCTTCTGCACAGTGCCTTTTGCTGGTCCTTATGGATTCTCAGATATAAATGTCCACCACGCAGGCCATCCTACTCAGGAAGAGGGGCAGTTTCACTGAGGTGAGTCACTTCCTGTTTCTGAGATCTTGGATATGGTTTCATTTTATTAAATGACTACATAGGAACTGAATGGTAGGTCTGGGCATTATTTGCTATTTCATGACACCCACCTGATATGTGCACAGATTATAAAATATCAACCTAGCAGAGGATGTTCTTTGATTTTTCACATTGCTCAAATCTGATGTAAATTAAGATCCTCCTGGTTTCTTGAGTACAGGGATGTGGTCGAGAGCTCTCATGCATTCCCCTGAAACTGTATACAGAATTTCTCTGGGGAGGGAGCCCATGGCTTTCATTAGATTCTCAAAAGAACATATGACTCAACAAATGGTGAAATACCACTGCTAATTGTTTTGTCCTATTCATAACAATCAAAATAAAGAAGATTGGTGCTCTGCGTACCTGCAATTTTTTAATATCCTAGTAATAATAATAATAATACGATTAACATATATATGGAATACTTAATACGTGGCAGGTACTATAATACAGATAATAATTAATTTATATTAATATAATAAATATATATTATACCATGTACCACCAACTATATATGTGGCAGGTACTATAATATGGTAATTTAATAAATTCCTTCCAAGAATATTACCACTTCATTTTCACAACACCCTAAGGTTAGGTTACTCTTATTACCTCTGTTTTAGAGATAAGGAAACTAAGACCCAGAACCATTAAATAAATTTGTTAATAATTTGTGACACTGGGAAGCTTAACACCAACTTTTAACAATTAAATCATTGATTTTGAAAAAAGTGGGAAACAAAGAATCCTACTTTTGCCGTATTTTAAAATCAGTGATATTTTTTTCTGGATGCTTTAGGAGATATATCGTAGCTGAATCAGTTTCACTAGAATCCACATCTCAGCTTTATCTATTTTTAAATCCTGATCTATTTATCACATCCTTTCAGGGGGCTCAGGTTCTTATATTCGGTACTGCATATTATGTATTCTGTTTCTCTTGAGGTGCCCTAAGAAACATACGGATATTAATCCAACCATCCCCATCATTGTGTAAGATAAATACCAATCATAATTTTGTTTCACATGAATATTTGTGCTGGGTAATATTTATGTGCTCTACATCCCTGCTACTAATCTAACTGATGCTCAGATTCCCAAGGGATGAGAGAAATTCTGGTACATCCTTCATGTCACTACACAGAGGTGGAAAGCGCCAGAAGACCTTTCTCTGCAAGTCTAGGTGGCAAAGAACTGAGACTGAAAATGCAGCCATTCAACACAGAAACCCAGCTTTGATCCCAGCAGCTTTGCTGAACCAGGGGTTGTTAGGAGGAACTTGAAATGAGTATTGGAAAAAGCATCTGCTTATTTCCTGAGGGGGATAAACTTCCTAGTGGCACCACTAAAAGTAATATATAGATAAAACTGTACTGTGAACAATAATATTCTCTCCAAAAGTAATACACAGATACAGCTATAGTATTCTGGTGCAGGTCTCAATCCCCCTCACTAAAGAAATGGTAAAAATCATAATCATAATACTGATCAACCAAGTAAGCTTAGGGAAATAACCCTGACTACTCCTATTCAAATCCTTCTTTTTCATCATTTTTGCCTCTGTACAATCCAACAATAATTCTGGTTTCTGCAACCCAATGCTCATTGCCTGGTCATAATTCCATCTTTGGGGATGGATATGTTCATTCATTCAGCACTTACCAGGAATACCTACTAATATGCCAGGCACCATTCTAGGCACTAGAGATGCAGAGGGGAAAAAACACTATCCCCATCACTAGCATTTAGAAATTCGTGGCTTTTAAAAAATATATTTATTTAAGAGAGAGGAGAGAGAGAGTGAGAGAGAAGGAGTAGGGGCAGAAGGGTGGAGGGAGGAGCAGACTCCCCGCTACGCGGGAAGCCTGATGTGGGGCTCCACCCCAGGACCTTGGGATCCTGACCTGAGCCGAAGGCAGACCTTAACCAACTGAGCCACTCAGGGGCCCCTATGTGATTTTTTGCATTGAGTTTTCATCAATAGTATTTCCATTTCACTATTTATAATATCTTTTAAAATTTTTATGTAGTTAACGGAACCTGAAGAAGTAAAGAGTTTCACCCATGCTTATTTTGCTGAATGTGCCTAGGGTGGTTGCTTTTAAAATCCATTTTCTCTTTTCATGTTACAGCTATAGGGTGAGGGTCTTACAGACCACCCACTTTGTTTAAGGTATGATGAAAACCATCCTAGCACTAGGTTTTTCCCCTGGTATTTAAATCACATTTTGCTTCTCTCTGTATGACATTATATCATGTGACGGCCCCCTCTCCAATGAGGCACAGCAACCCAAACTTCCTCATTTTCCAGATTCCCTTTCTTAGTGACAGACATCAGTATCCCCCAATCAAACGAATTGGAATCCTTGAGGTCCTCTTGCCCCCCTCACAGTTCCTCACTCCCCACACACTGATTTGTCTCTGACTCAGGGCAGTTCTTAATCTATCTGGAATCCATACCATCCATATAGCTACTGATGGATTTCAGCCTCTCACATGTTGCTTCCCTGTCCCTAAAAACCCACCCTACCCTTATTGCTTCTGCATCTGTCTACATTCCAATTCCTCACGTCCCTTACAGTTAGGTATGGACATAGAATTCCTTGTCATTGGAATGTGAACAGAAGCAACCCAGTGTGGCTTTTAAGAAAGTTCTTTCTCTCCTTCCATCAGGTAATGAAGACAGGTTGAAGTCCTGGGGCAGAAATTTCCAGACTTCCTCAGTTGATAGGGCCCTTAGTGTCTCAGTCATTTTTTTTTTTTGAACAGGAGCTCTGGGTCAAATGAAATTCAATAGTTCCACTCATTAGGTAGTTAAGTCCAAACAGTATAGTACATATTGCATCCTAACCACTCACTTGCCATTTGAAAAAAATAATAATACATATAAATTGAAAGAACCTGAAGTACTTAGTATTGGTATATGTGTGTGTTTGGTGGGCACTGCACAACTTCTCAAAATTTCAGGTCAAATTAAACTTTGACAGCTTCATTTCCTGTTCCACATTGATTTTCACATGAATTCCCTTTTTTTATAAAACTCAAAACTTGACTTGGGAAGATAGGACATCAACAAAAGCAATTATTATTCAATGTTGAGCAAAACTACTTCCAGCTAGTAGGTGGTATTGTGTCCAACAGATAGCAAAAATGGTTCTATGTTCTTCAAAAAAATGTAATAGTCCATGGTGGTCCTGTGAGTTCACTAGGGAACCTTAAGGCATCTGAATGCATAGTTTGGAAATCAGAGCCCTAGAAGATGACAGTCATAAAACAGAAAAGAGCATAGATCCCTGAACATGAGAGGAGATGGCTGTTGATCAGAAACACCCACCTTAGACTTGTATATGAGCAGAATAAACTTCTGTTGTGGTTAAGCAGTTATTCATTCTTTGGTTGACACAGCAAAGTCTAACTTAATATATTATTTTACTGCACTAGCTTGTAATGGTTCTCCTTGACCCAAATCTAATACCCTTCTCCCCAACACTTCATGCCATCAATACCAAGTCCACTGCTTTGCACTAATAACAAGCTTACCTTTCCTAAAACTTAAATCTGAGCACTTCTTTTGTTGATTTCCCAATCTGTTTTCAACCAGTCTTTCCTCACACACCAAATCTTAAATCAGTATCTCTCAATCTTGACGACATGTTAGAATCACCTGGGGACCTTTTTTTTAAGATTTTATTTATTCATTCATTCTTTCATTCATTCATTCATTCAAGACACTGAGATAGAGGCAGAGACATAGGCAGAGGGAAAAGCAGGCTCCCTGTGGGGAGCCCGATGTGGGACTCGATCCCAAGACCCTGGGATTACCATCTGAGCTGAAGGCAGACGCTCAACCACTAAGCCATCCAGGTGCCCCTCACCTGGGGAGCTTCAAAAAAAATACATATGCCTAGTCCCCATCTGCAAGAATTTTCATCCAATTGAAATGGACTAGTTCCTTAAAAGTCGGGAACTACCACAACTCACCATAATATGACATAATTAATTTAAGCAGTCCTATAACTATTAAGGAAATTGAATTTGTAATCTAAAACCTCCAAAAGAGAAAAAGTTCCAATCCAAATGGCTTCATTGAAAATTACACCAAATGTTTAAAAAGAATAAACAATTCTGTACAATCTCTTCCAGAAAATAGAAAAGAAAGGAATGTATTCTCCAATTCATTTTATGCAGCTAGTGTTATTAGCCTGACACCAAAACCAAGATAGTAGAAAATGAAAAACTGCACATTATATCCCTCATGAATATAGATGCAAAGAAAATCCTTACCAAAATATTAGCAATAGAATCCATCGATGTATAAAAAGAATTGCATATAATGAGCAAGTGGGATTTATTTCAGTGTTGCAAGATCGGTTTGTTAGAAAATCAGTGTAAGCCACTACATCATCACAGAGAAGAAGAAAAGTCACATGATCATATCAACTAATCAATACAAAAAATTGACAATATTTATATATATCATGAGAAAAACTCAGAAAAATAGGAATACAGGGGACTTCCTCAGCTTGATGAAGGGTATCTATAAAAACCTACAGCTAACATACAACTTAATGGTGAAACACTTAATGTCTTTCCCCTAAGAGAGGATATCCACTCTTACCACTCATCCAACATTGTGCTAGAAGTTCTAGCTCATGCTTTAGGGAAGACAGGAAAATTAAAGGCATACAGATTGGAAACAAATAAAACTGTCCTTTTTTGCGGACATTATGATCTACATAGAAACCCTAAGGAATCCATAAAAAACAAAACAACAACAAAACCTCCTTGAACTACCAAGGGAGTTCAGCAAGGCCACAAAATAAAAGATGAATATACAAAAATCAATTGTATATTTATATACTAGCAATGAATATATGTACATCAAAATTAATAATACCATTTGCAGTTGTTGCCCCAAAAATGAAATACTTAGGTGTTAAACTAATAAAGCATGTATAGGACTCATATGCTGAAAACCACACAATGCTGACGAATGAATCAAAGACGTTCTATTAACTGGAGAGATATAACATGTTCATGAATTCAAAGAGTCATCATAGTAAAGATGTCTATTCTTTCCAAATCGACATACAGTCTTAATGCAAGTCCTATCAAAACCCGAGGAAACATTTTTGTAGGTATAGATAAGAATATTCCAATATTTATATGGAAAAGCAATGGAATTAGAATAGCTGAAATCATTTTTTAAAAGAACAATAAAGTAGGAGGAATCAGCCCACCCAATTTCAAGACTTACTTTATAGATACAGTAATAAAGATTGTGTGGTATCTGTGGAGGAATATATACATCAGTGGAATGAAATAAAGACTCTGGGATTTGACTGATTTGGGGGAAAGTGCAAAAACGATTCAGTGGGGGAAAGATAATTTATTCAACAAATAGTATTGGAGCAATTGGTCATCCATAGCCCTTTGCCCTAAAAAATACGTGAATCTTTGATTAAGTCTTACACTTTATATAAAACTTAACTCAAAATGAATCATAGACTTAAATGTAAGCCATGATAGTAACAGAACTTTTAGAAACTATAGAATAAATATAGGAGAAAATTTTCAGAATCTTGGGCTCAGCAAAGTGTTCTTAGACTTGACAACAGCATGATCCATAAAAAGAAAAATTTTTAAATTAACTAATTGGACGTCATAAAAGTTAAAAGTATTTGTTCTGCAGAAGATCTTGGATGAAGGATGAAAGGAAAATCTACAGAGGAAGAGAAAATATTTGCAACCCTCATAATCAATAAGGGATTAGTATCTCAAATATATAAGCAACTCTCAGAATTCAACAGTAAAAGAAGCAAACAATCTAATTTAAAAATAGGCAAAAGACATGAGGAGACATTTTGTCTTTGGTGAAATGGCAAATAGGTACCCACACACACAAAAAAAAGTTCAACATTTCCCATTGGGGAAATGGCTCAACTTATGCAAAAATTAAAACCATAATTAGATATTACTGACACACTTGTCAGTGTGGCTAAAATAAAAAATAGTGACATTGAGTACGGACAGGATGCAGAGAATCCAAATCACTCATACACTGCTGATGGGGATATAAAATGGTAATGACTACCTTGGAAAACAATTTAGCAATCTATTAGAAAAGTAAATATGGACCTACCATATGACCCAGCAATTGTACTCCTGGACATTTATTCCAGAGAAATGAATAATTCACACAAAAACCTGTGCATGAATGTTTATAGTCGTTTTATTGGGATCCCTGGGTGGCGCAGCGGATTGGCGCCTGCCTTTGGCCCAGGGCGCGATCCTGGAGACCCGGGATCGAATCCCACGTCAGGCTCCCGGTGCATGGAGCCTGCTTCTCCCTCTGCCTGTGTCTCTGCCTCTCTCTCTCTCTCTCTGTGACTATCATAAATAAATAAAAAAATAAATAAATAAAAATATAGTCGTTTTATTCATGATAGTCCCAAACTAGAAACAACCAACACATCTTTCAACAGGTAAAAGATTAAACAGACTGTGGTATATCTATGCCATGGACTACTACGCAGCAATAAAAAGGAACAAACTATTGCTACAGTACAGAAAATCATATGGAATATAAAAAGTCAATCACAAAGTTTTCACACTGTATGATTCGATTTATTTAGCATTCTTTAAGTAACAAAGTTATAAGCAAAAAGAATCAGTTAGGGTTTGCCAAGAGCTAAGGAAAGTGTCTGGGGAGGAGAAAAGTGGAGGTGGCAATAAAGGATGATATGAGGGAACTTGTTATATTGTCTCTTGACTGCACCAGTGTCTGTATCCTGCTTGTGATATTGTATGACAGTTTTGCATGATGTTACCACAGGGGGGAAACAAGATAAAGGCCATATGGGATTTCTCTACAGTATTTCTTAGAACTGCATGAGAATCTATAGTTAATCTCAAAAGTAAAAGTTTAATTTTAAAAATTCCCCCTAGGAAGTATTCTGATGGTTTGTTCTGGGTTGGGCCCAGGCATTGGTATTTGAACAGCTCCCCAGGTGATTCTAACATGCAGCCAGATGGAGAAAATGCAAATTCAACTGATGGATATCCTCTCCCCAGAACCCAAGTAATCACCCACCATTTACTATTTCTGTGCCTCCAAAGCACCCCCTTCTCCACTCACTGAACGGAGGCTGTCTTCAAGATAGCTCAGGGATGGCTCTTCCAAGGGGCCGTTCCGAGCACTCCTTGCCCAGCCTCTGGTTAGGGGTCCGCCCTGGCTGCTCCATGACAGCCCTTTATTTATTTTTTGTCATAGTCCTTATTCCTCTTTGTTATCATCACTTTTTGTCTCTCTCCCCACTTTCAGCAACTGTTGGAATTGTGCACTCTGGGATTCCCTGTCCATTCAGTCCCTGAATTTTAGGGACTTGCCAAAAATTGGAATTAACTCTCTTTTTCTGGCCTAAGCCTAATTCTGTTTTTGTTTGTTTGTTTGTTTGTTTTTAATAAGCAATGAACCAAGAATGTCCGGACGCCAAAAGTTTTACAAAACAATATATGATTCTTATGTCATACGTTTATTTTATGCAAACCAGTATTACAAAACACGAAGATGGTCTAATAATGGGTTCCGAATGCCCTGTGTCTGTGCTACTTCATTTCTTTTTTCTTCTCTCTTTCTTCCTTCCTTTCTTTCTATTTCTTTCTCTTTTTCTCCTTTGTAAAGCCAAGCAGATCCAGACTCTGACCAATGTCTGGAAGGCAGACGCAGAGGCTTTGTCAGCCTTCCCGCTCTAGGCTCAAACTTCGGGTTAACTAGGGAGATATAACTAGTAGTGTAACATCCGGTCATGACTCCAATACATTCATTCGGGTTTGCAGCATGGACAGTCTCCTCTATGTTCTCTCATCGCAACATTAACCAGGTCTACTTTGGGATCACAGTTTTTCACAGAATCTTTGCAGGGATGCATGTTCCATTTTTGCAATAATATTGAATATATCTTGTGTCCCAAAAAATCTTATTGGCATTTTTATTGATATTGTGAACTTCATAGATTGACGTTAGATTGTGCAACCCACTGGAATATTAATTCTTAGATGGCAAGGATTTTCTTCATTTTGTTCAGTTTTATATCTCCAAAGCCTAGAACAATGCCTGGCACATATGGTAAGTGCTCAGTTTTTTATTGAATAAATGAATGGAGTGCTTTTACATTTGTTCTGATCTTATGTTCCTCAGAAGTGTTTTTGACATTTTCTTCATGTAAATCTTGTACATTTTCATTAAGTTTTTTCCTAGGAATTTTATTGTTGGCTACTGTAAATGGTCTTTTCTTTTATGGTAACTTCTAACCAGCTATTTGTTTATATAAAGGATATGGCTTGGGGGATCCCTGGGTGGCTCGGCGGTTTGGCGCCTGCCTTTGGCCCAGGGCGTGATCCTGGGGTCCCGGGGTTGAGTCCCGCGTCAGGCTCCCGGCGTGGAGCCTGCTTCTCTCTCCTCCTGTGTCTCTGCTTCTCTCTCTCTGTCTGTCATAAATAAATAAATCTTTGGAAAAAAAAAAAAAGGATATGGCTTTCGGCATATTTTTTGTGATCATCTATGTTATTGAGTTTTCTTATTTGCAAGAACTTTTCATAATTCTCTTCCTTTCACCAGGCATCACTGCTACATTCCTTAAAACTTTCTGGAGTTCAGTAATTAAGAGGATTGAATTACAAAAACCAAGGAAGAGCAGCAAAAAACTAAATCCCATTCTATCAGTGTGATTCTTGTTGGTTATGTTGAGTGAGTACAGATACAGATGTAAACCTGCAACTTACTTGCTAAGATAATTAAATATGGTGATAAAGGAAAACGTCAAATCGAAAACCATCTCATTCCTTGCCAATTGGGCATCATCTGTTCCCTGTGCTGCTTGCTAATTTGGGGATGCTACAGTCTTCTCTACATGGTCTTCTTAATTTGGGGAGGGATGTTTGCAATTTAAGTCACAAAGAAATAAATTGTCACTACATATTGACTCGCTTAAGTTCCAGTGTTTTACTGCAGAGTTTTGTTCAGTAAGCTTGGATATATAAGTGAACTCATGCAATTGAATGCATCTGTCATCATTTCTTTGCCATGAGATCATTATGCAAACACTAAACACCAAAAAATACATAAAATGATTGATTCGTCTAACAGAGAGTACAGATTAGCAGAAAGTATACTCCAGAAGCATGTTCCTCCCTCTCCTGACTGCTGCTTTTCTCCTGTTCCTTCAAAACACCCATAAAAGATTTAGTCAATCCTTCAGGGTCTAGAGATACTTACTGGCAGTTAACATTCTCATGATTCAGCGTATTTTCTTGCAACAATATTCCATCTTTACCCCTGAGTTTTGCCTAATTTAGATTCCTCCTTAAGTCTGTTCTGCTCAGCTAATCCAGATCGATAAATACAGATGGATTAGACAAGAGACAAAATTGTGAAATAGATGTTGCATTTGGAACAGCGAGCCTTCACTTTACATTATAGCCAGAACTGTCTCCTGTGTGGCCACCTTATCCCAAACCACCCTCTGGCATGGGGGTCTGTGACTCATTTGCCTCTGTGACTAGGCTGTAAGCATCTCTGCCTTTCTTCATCTTTGAATTTCACTCTCTGGCTCATAGTAGGCGCTCAATAAACGCTTGAATCCATGAAGGCACAAATTACTCAATTCACTGGTGCATCAATATTTTCTCGCTTTCATGTTATTACAACTAGCTCTTGGGGAAAGATTTGAAACATTTTAAAATAAGAGGGTAATTGACTATTACCAGTTTTTAAAAAAGCCCAGATAGATTTATATTTTGACAGAGACCAAACTAAGCTAAAGTAATTAAGCTTTTTTGAGATTTCCAAGACTCAGCCAGAAGCCTGGTAAGGACCGGAGTCCCTTCTGGAGAAAACTGCATTGTCCACATCCCATAAGGCTGCATCTATGTGCTGGTGTCCCATTTGATGCAGGAAATATGTTTTTGAAAACCTAGTAGGAGTGAAGGTCTTATTAGTTAAAACTTATTTCTCCCTAACCCTTACCGATTATTACTGTTTCATAGTTGCCTCTTTGTACATTTCTGATTGACTTTTCAGATGGGCCCTTAAAAAACTATGCTTCCAATTCTTCAAGTAAAGATCTATGACCAAATGCTTAAATATACAGGAGCATCTATGTATTTTAAGAAAATGCAAAGAATTCTTTTGTTGGGCAAGATCATTGAGCACATTATGTCTCTGTATTATGAATAGTCATCATTTGTTATGTAATTCTCATTATTTAACCTAATTTTTAAAGTAATTTATACTTAGCCTTCTGCCAAGAAGGACTTTAGGAGTTTTTTGTTAGGTTGACCTCGTTAAGTACCAGTTGGACCTATCTGTTTTTATGGGAGGTAGAAGGGGTTGTTTTATTCTGATTTAAGGTGATACAGGTTAAATGCACACAGTGATGGAATTTTGTTTCAAATCCTTCTGGTAAATCATGTAAAAGGCCCTGCGCTTTTATGCACATGACAAGAATTTTGATCCCTGGATTTCAATCATTATTTGATCTTTCATACAAAATGTACTGAATGAAGCTGACATCATTCACACTCATAGACTCTTCCTTGGCTTCTACTTTAAAAAGCAACACAGCTTGCATATGCACATATGCAAGAGGTCACAGGCTCTGGCAATCTTGAAAGCCTTGCCTGAAATGATATTCAATACGTTGGTGAGGAAATCAGTGGCCTATTCCCGTGCCTTCCTTCCTGGAATACTGTTTTCCTTACTAGATCAGATGAGTGATAATTTCCTTCCCTAACTTGATTTTATTTTTTTCATTGGTTGGTGGGATAATATACCAGCAGCACCAATTTAAAAACTTTTATGATAAGGATTCATATACATTTTTGATATGATAATTAACTGTCACATGTAATTAAGGAAGGGGAAGAGGTATGCCAATAACCTTTTTGGTTTCTTAACTTTGAAGAAGAAAGTCCATTCTTTCATTTTGGTGAGTGTCTTTGACATCCTCGAAGGTCATAACTCCTGAAATTCATAATGTGATTCAGGAAGAATTGGAAAACTTGAGTTTCCCCATCCCTCCCTAGAAAGTGTGTATGCAGAAGGGAAATAACATAACGGAGAATTTGAAAACAGTTTATCATGGTTAATCTCTGGATAGGTCGATGTTGACTACTTTTATTTCTGAAAGAAAAGGATATTCTCAAAGTTTTCTCACTTTCTGTTGTGCCTAAAATCAGAAGATTCGGGTCCCCTCTCGGTGTATAGGCATTGTCAGATCTGTGGGATCTGAAAATTTTGAAAGTAGAGAATGAAGGATGTGTGGCAATTACCTGGAGATTCTGAGTACCAACCCCACCTTACCATATTGTGACACATCCTGTAAGAAGTAATGTGAACTGTTTTGTGAAGCCATTGTACTTTGTTTTCTGAAAGACAAAGAAAAAATAAAACAGAGTCAGTAATATTTTTCTTGACCTTGTAGAAAGCTCTCTTCTCTTGTGTTGTTGGCTTATTTAGCTAAAAGTGTAACAGCAACTTGGAGCTTGCTGCTGCATGATCGATATTATTATTTAAAATTATTGTTGTTGTATTATTGCTTAAAACTCTGTGCTAGGCCCTTGTCTTACAACTCTCAGCTGTCCCCTTTGGAGTTACAAGGAGAGGAACCAGAGAAAGTCGCAAAACAAAGGGCGAATATTGTCATTTGTACATAAGCCACGTCAGACTCTGTTGTTGAGCCTAGAGTAGACTAACCCACTGGGGCCCATTTCAATGACCTGCGATAGGAGTATCTGCCTCAGCTTGGTCCACATGCACGTCGTTATGAGATGCTCTGCAAAGCGCCGTGGATAAGAGGCTGCAGATTCTTTCTCATAAGGGAAGAAGTGGGAAGAGCTGATGGCAGGAGTCCCTTCACCACGCACAGCAGTATCCTGTGCTTCGACCCTCATCTAATGAGGCAAATGCTTTCCTTCCCACAGAGGAATTCAAGGGCTCCACCGTGGTTGAACTGATGAAGAAGGAGGGCACCACCCTGGGGCTGACAGTGTCGGGCGGAGTTGACAAGGACGGCAAGCCACGGGTCTCGAACCTGCGCCAAGGAGGAATCGCTGCCAGGTAACATGGGGGGGGGGGGATGTAGGAAAAGGAGCACAGTGGGGGGGGTGACTAATGCAAAAAATCAAGCTCCCTTGGTAAAGGTCACTGATAAATAAATGACAGTTGCCATCTGCCGGGCAGCCGCACGCTGGGGTGTGTCTGGGAAGCTGTCCTGGCCTGTGCCAAGCCGCCAGGGAGCCCCCAGGCCTCTCAGAAGACTTCGGCTTTAAAATGCCTGCATGGCTTGAGTCCCCAGATATGCCACCGAGCAGCGGCCAAGGCTGATCAAGCAAACGGGCCCGATGACCTTACATCGTGTGCGCGGGCAGCTAGCGTGGAGGGGGCGGCCAGCCAAGGCGTCAGGAGGCCCGGCTCCGAGCTCCTGAGTCACGATCTGCCTGACCCACGCCTTCTCTGTTTTTCTACTTACGAGATCTTCCTTTTCATGGGGACAAGGATGAGGTTTCCAAGAACAGGGGAGAGGAGCTGGGGAGGTCTCGTTGTGTCCCCCTCCTGATGAGTTGCACGCTGCCCTGGCCGCTGTCAGGGGGGTACAGGCGGGCTTGCCTCATGGACCGGTTGAGATGTGCTTTAGATGGGACCGTCAGGTTTCATTGAAAGCGAGGTTAATGCATCTTACCTCCTGCACATCAAGAGTCTTGCCCACAGAATCACAAATTACATTTTAGGGTTCTTCCCTTACCAGGTATCCCTGAAAATCATGCCTGCTTTGGATGATGGACCTGTCTGTACAATACAGAGGCCTCGTGCAACTGACTGTCCATAATCTGAGGTGCTGTTGGTGAAATAGGCTAATGTCAGCACAAGCACCCTCATCTCCTTTTTTTTTTTTCCAGAAGGAAAGAGACTTCTTTCCACACCCACAGCCCCCTTTATTTTATAACCGTCATGGCCAGTCTGTGATGCTAGGGCTTCCCATGTCTCCAGAGCTTTTTCATGTGTCGCCCTGAAGCAAGAGTAAATGGGGGGGGGGGGGGGAAGTGCCATGTCCAGTTGTAGTGATGCTGTCATTAAAAGTTGTGCTGTGCAGGTCACACTGTCAATTACCAACAATTCACGTTGTCACCTACCAACTGTTCTTTGTTGAAGGTACGACTGTTTTACAAGTAGTAAACTAAAATGATCAAAGGTAAGATCCCTGCCCTACGGGGCTTATAATTTGCTGGAGGAGGTAGGGATAAAGAGCACAAAGAGCTTGAGAGCAATAACAGCATTGCATGATAGTAAAAGGCAACAAGGTGAGTGTTGTCACAGAGCATTAGGTGGTTAAGTTGTCCAGGGAGAGTTAGTGAACCAGAGGGAAGGGGGCAGCATGGACTGCAGGCTGCAGCAGATGAGGAAAGCTTTCTGAAGAGGAATGATTGGAGCTGGACTTAAATAAATGCATTAGGTGTTTCTGTGTGGGGACAGAGTGTTCCTGAAAGTCCTCATCCGTGATGCAGATTTTAAGTACCATCTATGGTCTCACTGCCTGCCTTTGCCTTAGACGTGAAGTCTGCCTAAAACTCCCAAAATAGCCACAGTTCTTTTTTTAAAAATTTTTTTAAAGATCTCATTTATTTATTCATAGAGACACACACACAGAGAGAGACAGAGAGACAGAGACACAGGCAGAGGGAGAAGCAGGCTCCACGCAAGGAGCCTGACGTGGGACTCAATCCTGGGTCTCCAGGATCACACCCCAGGCTGCCGGCAGCGCCAAACCACTGCGCCACCGGGGCTGCCCAGTAGCCACTGTTCGATTTTTGTGTTGGAAAGAGGTGAGAATTGTCCTGAAACCCTATGCTTTCACTGTAATTTGTTCTCTCTCTCTCTCTCTCTCTCTCTCTCTCTCATTACTGCTGTAAGCAATAAATAGCAATATAAACTGGCCCTTTCCTTAGCCCTCAACAAACTCCCAGTGAAGATATTGAGAGCTAGGAAATGTCCAGGAGGCCAGCAGCAAAATGACAGAGAATAAGAAGAAAGAAAAGATCCTGGCAATGCCAGGATCTGGATACTCTGTTCCTAGAGAACCGACTCGGGGCAGAGCAACCAAACAACAACAACAATCTATTTTGTTTCATGGTGCTCTTTATTTTTTTTTTAATTTTTATTTATTTATTTATTTATGATAGTCACAGAGAGAGAGAGAGAGAGAGGCGGAGACACAGGCGGAGGGAGAAGCAGGCTCCATGCACCGGGAGCCTGACGTGGGATTCGATCCCGGGTCTCCAGGATCGCGCCCTGGGCCAAAGGCAGGCGCCCAACCGCTGCGCCACCCAGGGATCCCTCATGGTGCTCTTTAAAAGAGGCAAAGGGTTAGGGAAAATATCAGAGTCCATAGCAGATCCGGTAAAGGGCTTTCAGGGTGAGCCGGTCAGCAGGGATGAGAGGATTGCTGGATCTCTCAGCCACCTTCAGCTGTACTCCAGGCCCGGGGCCAGGGGCTCCTGCCACGCAGGCCTTCGGGGCTTGCGTGCATTTTTCCAAAGGACAAGTGAAAACGTAGGCCTGTAGAGAGGAGGGGGCCACTGAAGCAACATGCCCTGTCTTGCAGAAGTGATCAGCTGGATGTGGGGGACTACATCAAAGCGGTGAATGGGATCAACCTGGCCAAATTCCGCCATGATGAGATCATCAGCTTGCTGAAGAATGTTGGGGAAAGAGTGGTTCTCGAAGTCGAGTATGAGCTGCCGCCAGTCTGTAAGTTATCACAGCACAGGTGCAGAACAGCTGTGCCACTTTTTTGCCTTAAACAATTGGTTCTCCGTCGTTGCCCCCTTTTGCCATCACTGTCTCATTACAGGAATGACAGGGCATGGTTTCTTGATACTTAGAAATTATTTGAATTGATAAGCCTCCAGCCCACTCCAGAAGAATTAAAAAGAGTGCAGATAACAAGAAAATGGCATAGGACTTGTGTTCCTTTAAGGGGATGTAGGTACATCATATTTGCCACTTTAACTATTTTATTTATTTTATTCTTTTAAAGATTTTATTTATTCATGAGAGACACACAGAGAGAGAGAGGCAGAGACACAGGCAGAGGGAGAAGCAGGCTCCCTGCAGGAAGCCAATGCGGGACTCGATCCCAAGACCCCAGGATCACGCCCTGAGCCCAAGGCAGACGCTCAACCACTGAGCCCCCCCAGATGCCCCACCCCTTAAGCTATTTTACTAAACAGTCAACATATGTGTAAGTTCTGTGCGTTCACTTGCATCCAGGCTTTGTACTTAGTGACTAGGGTTAGGAAAAGCATGTTTAGTGTGTTTTATGTTGATTCTTGTGTAGTTCTGTTAATTTCTGAAGCATGAAAATAGATTCAAAACATGTTATTATCAAGTAACAGTAATAATAACATAACCACACATTTTCAGAGTGTACTCCATGTCGAGTGTTATAAGGAACCTGATTTGCACGGACACACCTAATCCTCACCATGGGGACAATGAGCAGAGCAGAGCTGAGCTTTGGTGTCTAACAGCCAGGTTCCGATCCCAGCTTCACCTACAACTAACGGCATGCCTTTGAGAAAGCTACTTAAGCTTTCTGTGTCACAGTTTCCATATCTCGGGAATGGGCATAATATTAGCTCCTACCCATAGATCTGTTGTGAGGATTAAATGAATTTGTGTTTGTAAAGCAGTGCCTAGCATGATAAACATTTGTTATAAATAATAGATCTACAAATCAATCAGCACTACAGGACAGGCATTATTATCATTATTATCCTCATTTTACAGAGACTTCACTTACGTATCTTTCCCAAATAAGTAGGCAGCAAAGTCAGAATGTGAACCCAGGCTCCCTGACTCCAGAGTCCACGGGCTTGTTCATTGTGACATATCCATATGCTCTGCGTTACTGCTGTCCTGCATTTAAGCTATGTTGTTCTAGCACCACCTCTCCTGTTAATAAGCTGTTCATGTGGATGCTACCCTGAGAAAGCTCTTTGCGTTTCTCTACCAGTGAGAACTCAGATTGAATATTAATGATCGATAGTAACCTATTTGTTCAGCAATGGCTTACTGAGCATTTGCTACATTCCCGCCACCACTCTGTACATCCTGACAGGGGAAGAGGGATAACAGAACAAGACCACAGCAGGGAAGTAAAGTAGCCAATATGAATGCTAGGAGTCATGAATGCTATGGGGAAAAGAAGGAGCCCTGCAGGAGAGGGACTGGGAGTACTGGGGGCGGGGGCGGGGGGGGGGAATTGCAGTTTTGAATAAGGTGGTAGGAACAGCTTTACGGAGAGGGTGACACAGCCAATAACTTGCAGGAGGTGAGAAAGGCAAGCTGTGTGGATTTCTGGGGAAGAGGACTGCAGGAAGAGACACAGCCAGTACCGAGATCAAAGGCAGGAATATCCTGGGGTTGTTGTAGAAACATTAAGGGCAATTTGGCTGGAGCAGAGTGAGCATAAAGAAAAGTAGGAGAGGAAGTCAGAAATGTAAAGGATGTGAGGTACATTTGTAGGCCACTGGAAGAACCTTGAGTTTTGCTCTGAATGACAGAGGATGGCACTGTATGACTTGGGGGCAAAGGAGGGACATGATCTAAAGCCTATTTTCAAAGTCTCCCTTTTGGCCGCTCTGTTGACAGTGCAGCAGAGCTGGGAGACCAGTTGGGGGACTAGTGCAGGGATCCAGGTGAGAGACGGCAGTGGAGATGGTGAAAAGCAGTTACATTCTTGATCACTTTGAAGGTAGAGCCAACAGGATTTCCTGATAGATTTGATGGGGATTGTGTAGAAAAAGAGGAGTCAAGGACTACCTGAGATTTTGAGCGTGAGCAACTAGAAGGATAGGCTTGCCATTAGTGGGGGGTGGGCAAGAACGTGGGCAGAGCTGATTTGTGAGCGAAGATCAGAAGTTCATCGTTCGCAGTGCTGCAGTGGAGGTGTCTGTGTGCCGTGCAGAAAGGCAATGTCAAGAAAAGAACTAGAGGTGGGGTTAGGAGTTTGGGAGAAAGATCCGAGCTGGAAATATACATTTAGAGTAATGAGACCATAGAAGGTGTTTGAAGCTTTGGGACCAGATGCAAGCACTTGGGGAGTGAACATATATGGCCAATCATGAGTTCTTATTCTTAACATAAAATCCAACAACGAAAATATAACGTGTTTTTATAACAAAATCCAATGATGTCTGTGTTTGAAAACCTTGCTATAACATTTTTCATTTTCAGCAAGAGTAGGAAATAGAATCGAGTGTTGAAAGCTTAGACTCTGTCACTGGTGAAATGTCCGTTTCCCCCTTTCTTGCTTTGTGACCTCGGGTACATTATTTAAGTTCTCTGAGCCTTAGGTGTCTCATCTGTAAAATGGCTTGAGTAGGTGTAGAATGTAAGAATTTAAAGCTATAATCACGTATTTAGATCATCATCATGGACTTAGTAAATCGTAGTGCTTGTTAGCCATGATCACCGTGTTTTCTTGAACTTAAAAGGAGTCCATTTGTTTTGAAATCACTCTTAAACCATCACCAAGGAGGGAAGAGAATCCAGATATCTAGAGCTAATGCTCTTTGATTAACCATTTTTATTCCACTGGGGATATAAATATCAATAAAACACAACCTCTTCCTGAAAGGAACTCTTTCCCAGGGTAAGGCCAGTAGTGGAGATTTAGGGGTTATCTAGAGCTAGAGGTTGCAGAAGATTGGAAGGAGGTTATGCAAGTCCACTAAGAAGAGGAGCATTTTAGGGAGCGGGTATGGCAAGGAAGTAAGAACATAGCCCAGTGCACATGTCTGAACCACAAACAAAGCACAAAGAGAAAGAGAAGACCTGGAGGGGGATTAGGCCAGTGAGGTGAATAGGAACAAAATGATGGAGAGCCTTGGAAGCCATATTGGTAGAGCTTGGATACTATCAGGTGGGCAAGAAGGAGGTTTTCATGGCTTTTATTTTTTTTTTTTTTTCATTTTTTTTTCATGGCTTTTAAAGCCAAGGAACGTCATCATCATCATCAGATTTGAGTTTTTAAGAGTTATCATTTTAGGAAGCCAAATGGAGAGTAGATAAGAGGCTGTTGTAAGCCTGAAGGCTGTGATTATTTTCCAAAACAGAGGTGACATCCTGACCAAATATAGCTTTAGTAAGATTAAAGAGGAGAGAGTGAGTATCAGACGTATTCAGGGGTTAAAACCTATCACGACTTGGTAATTATACCAGCTTTTCCTTCCTCAGGCATTAAAGCTGATGGGAAAAGGGAGTAAAATATTTTTAAAAACAGGAGCGTGAACCTGATGGTAGAAATCAGATAGAAGAGATCTATTCTCCATGGATTATCCCTGTCTCTATTATGTTTAGATAAATTAATAAGATCTTTGAGTTCAGGGAGGTAGAAGGGATTAATAAGCATCCCAAGCTCAGACAACGAGAGCAGGAGCGAGCCACTGCGGGGAGGCCCTGGGGAGAGAGCTGATTGCTGAAAGATAAGCCACCAAGGCCGAGACTGGTAACTCTCAAGAATCACAGCAATTTGAGGCTCAGCCACCCTCAGAGTCCAGAAGGAAGTGGAGGAAGGACATGTGTCTGCATGTGTCTGGCTGTGTGTATATGTGATCGGATAGAGAAGAACTAGGACTTGGACCTTGTGCGAACCACTTGCCTTTCATAAGATTCCAATTCTTTATGAAAATGGAATGGTTGACCTACATGAGCTCTAAAGCTCTTCTGGACTTTAAAATGATGTTGTGTTTCAAAATTGTATTTAGAGAAACGTTACCAAACCCTAAAGGGTTTGGAAATATTACATAATCCTCATTCATTTTTTAGTTATCACTTAACTTCTTTATCATAAGCTTAAATAGGTGGAGAGGATGTAGTTTCTGGCATAACGTTTCTATGTCTTTAAACGGTGTTTCCATTCAGACCTTGGAGCTACAATATTTGCTTCACTTCTTTTATGAAAAACGTCTCCCACATCATCTGATTGGCAAAGGCAGTCCTCACTGTTACACCATCAGCTAAGTCAGACTAGATTTCTGTCAGAAAGAGTCCTTTTTAAATTCAAATAAATGTGTTAAAACAAGTCCCTGTGATGGCCTTCTTACTTTTCCTTTTTTTTTTTTTTTTTACTTTTCAATTCTAAGAGAGACAGGTGATAGATGATGATGATGATGATGATGATGATGATGATGATGATGGAAAGTGGGGAGCGGTCTCAGTTCTCCTCCATGTAGTTCATTCTGGGATTCAGTCTGAAGGAGTAGAAGCTACCAGGGAAAGCTCTTCCTATGACAATGGCAGAGGAAAAACAGGATAAACCCAACTACCTGAGCACATTTCCACCTCTCAACATCCCATTGGCCAAAGTGAGTCACCTGAGGAAGCCCAACATGATGAGATAATGAGGAGGGAAAGAATACAACTCCTATTCTGCTATTGAGGTAGAAGTTGGGGGGGGGCAGGGAAGTAGTATATAAGCTAGAAAAATCTAATCTACCATAGCAAAATTATACAAATATGCATGTATAGTAGGACATGCATATTCACATATGGAAACAAGGGACAACAGGACAACAATTTTTGCATCACAAAATTCATTTCAACCTAACATTTTTGTGTACTGGATTTGATTCTTTGGGGAAGCCCCTTACTTGGATAGTTATGTCCACATATGCAAATGTGAAGTGATGAATAAAATTCACATGGCAATAGAAAGAGTCCAGCTAGTGAATATGAGAACCCAGTCATCGAGATCCAGTCATGCAAATAACAATGATGAAGACCAGATCTATTTCATTAAGTATATCAAAATGTAGTCAATGTTCACATTTATTTTTGTAAATGATAAACAGCAGGAGTGTGGATAATCTAAAGCTGTAGATAATCCTAAAAGTCTTTAGATTGACTCTAGATTTGATTAAGATTTTGTGGTCAGCAAGATTTACCTCAAGCAAAATTAAAATTACACTGCCTTTCATTACCAGAACAGACACCCAGCCAACTAGGACAGGTGGCCCAGAATAAGAATTTGTATATAATTGAAAGTTGATTTAATGATTAAATGAAATAATATTTATAAACCACTTTGCAGATTTCCTGGCACACAAGTAGATGCTCATTAATAATTTCTCCCCATATCTTTTCCTTTCCTTTCTATTTGTTCCAGTAGAACAAAAATATTATGTTCTTAACCAATTAATTCAAGTGGTTTGTTGGGTCATGGAAAAAGAAAACATTTGGTTTGAACTCAATTTTTTTTTCATTTAATTAAAACTGTACCTCAACACTTTCAGCTATTTGTATGTACTGTTCCTGGCTGATTAAAATGAACCAAAATTCCCCTGATAGCAAGAATATGACATTTAATTAAATCAGCAATATACCAAAACATTTGTTCAGCTGTAGGTTTATGTTGTTTTTCAGCAGATCCAAGTTCATGTTGTACTTTATATCCCAGCCGGATATGTGCAGTATTGTGAATTTAACTGTGTACTTTTCATAATCATGTCAATTCCTTTGAGGATTCAAAACTTCGGATAATTAAAAATAATTGTAATTAATGCTAAATTAAAATTACTTCCTATTTCTGTAAATGATAAAAAATGTTCTTTTAAAAGATGCAATTATTTTTTTTTTAAAAAAAGATTTTATTTATTTATTCATGAGAGACACAGAGAGAGAGAGGCAAAGACACAGGCAGGGGGAGAAGCAGGCTCCCTGCAGGGAACCCGATGTGGGACTTGATCCCGGGACCGCAGAATCATGCCCTGAGCCCAAAGGCAGATGCCCAACTGCTGAGCCACCCAGGGATCCCTTAAAAGATGCAATTAAATTCTATCTATAGAATCTATACATATATCTATTCTATCTCTATATTTCTTGGTAGTTTTATCTTTTTAAAAATATTTATCTATTTAAGGGAGAGAGAACACATGTGAGTGGGAGGAGGGGCAGAGGGAGAAAAACTCAAGGAGACTCCAGGCTGAGAGCACCCAGCTCAATGTGGGCCCCAATCCCATGGCCCATGAGATCATGACCTGAGCTAAAACCAAGAGTTGGAGGCCTAACCAGCTGAGCCATCCAGGACGTCCCTCTTGTTGATAGTTCTATGAAATCAGCTTTTCAAGATCTAATAGCAATGTGTTAAAAGTGTGCTATTGATAATAAACATAGCATTAGATAATTAGCTATCATTGTAAAATTCAAGATAAGGATCTAAGACCATCAGATTCTGCTGTTTGCAAATTCTTTTGTCTCTGTGAATAAAAACATCCCTGTATCCATTATGATGAAATATTAATTTGTGGAAATTTGTTTTTTAATTCAGAAATAATGTACTATATAACCAGAATTACTTATCACTTTCCTGAAAACAATCTCACAGAAGAATTTAGTTACTATACCTTCATACAACTTATACCTTGTATTATGCACATATACTGTGCATAATATTAATTAGAGATATCAACTTAATCATGCAATTTTATTTTGTGAAATAAGAATAATAAGCAGGCAAATAAAACATACACAGTTGATATCAAATAAAATTAAGTAAATATTTATTTTATTAGAAGTAATATTTTGAATGTACATAGAATTTTTTTGCCCTCCAACTTTGATTTGGGTTGTCTTTCTTAATTGCTCTACATCATGTCAGAAAATCTATCTGCATCTGCCTAATATGTTACAAAGGGGAAATAATTCTATTGATTATATGAAGATTATCTCTCTTGTTATACAGAGTTTTAACAATGTGATTATTATGCTCTCCCTGTAAGCTGGCTACATAAGAAGAAAGGAAGTACCTATGATTTTGATTCCACGTGGGCCTAAGCCTTAAGTCACTTATGCAGACAATTTATTATTTGTATGGTATTTGTATGGTATTGAGTGTATTGACATTCTAAGTGCTTTTTCTAACATTGTCTTTGAAAATAAATTATCACCCTTTTATTACTCATAACAAGAATTATTGGCAACAGGGATCTGTAATGTCTTATACCACATCAGAAAAATTGGAAATGTTCTTATGACTTAAGACTTATATTTCTCTTTCCTCTGCATTCAGCTGTTCAAGGATCCAGTGTTATTTTCCGAACAGTGGAGGTCACATTACATAAAGAAGGCAATACCTTTGGTTTTGTAATACGAGGTAGGTGGTGGCTAGAAAATATGAACCATCAGATATTCTTGGAGAATTTATCAATGAAATATTAGGAGTGAACTAGAAAGTCATCCTAAAAACAACAGATGTTTCTAATGCATAAAGTCACCTTATAATACTCGCACCCATTCTTTTAAAAAATAAAGCAATGAGTGGGAGGAATCAAAGTGGAATCATGACCTAGATTTGTTTTCAGCCCATTAATACAGAACAAGAAGTCACTATAAACCTTGTCAATTCATTCATTCTATGGATTTACCACTTTTCAACATGTGTTTTGTTTTCCCTTCATATTTTTCTATATCTCTGAGTCAAAAATGTAGATGAATATGGCTTGATTTGATTTAATACACTAGGATTATGCAACTTTTTAAAATTATTTTCTCCTGAAATACATTTTGTTATTGTAGCTTTCCAAAAATTGAAGATAATCTAATCTCTTGGGAACCTGTATACATCAGCTTAACTTACTTTATTATGGGATGACATTAATAATAAAGATTTCAGATGACTCCAGCTTGTCCATAAAACCATTAGTTCTGAGCTTTAATTCTGGCTTTTAGTATTTTATTTTTCTTATAGGCAGTTCTACACCTTGAAGACTACAGATAAACAACTCATAATTCCTAGTGTGACAGTAAAGTTCAATAAGGAACTATGTAGGCATCAAAGATTTTTTTAACATTTTGCTTATCTTGATTTTTTTTGTTTTTATCTATTATATTTTATACTTTGCCAGGGTCAAAATTTTATCCAAATTATTAAAACATTAATTAAAGCTAACTAAGCATCTTAATAAACATACATGCATCAAGAAATAAATGTGTTCATTTAGATTAAAAATGTAGATTTGTCTTAAATGACTAAGCTTTAAACATTATGTTCCATTCTGTGCCAACCATTTAGCAAATCAATCAGATATTTATTAAGGACATGTCAACATGTCAGTATAGGGCCAAGTACTGGGGAGTCATAAGACAGGCCCCTCTATCTGCAGGGAGTTACAATCCAGTGAATTTAAGACCTAAGTTGATAAAGTACCCAAGTGAGCAGTAGAGAAAATGGAAAATGCAGAACTCACTGAGTGATTTAGTCCAACAGTTACTACCTTTTCCTGACCAGCTCCTATTTTTAGGTGGAGCAACAAGAACATTTTACCTTAATCATTCCCAAATTTCTGTGTAAAAGAACTAGGTGAATATAATAAAAAGTCAATATAAAGTAATTTTGGCTCAGAAGGTGGTATATACAAATCTGTTTTTTTGCAATATCAGTCTGACACAGAGGCACACTTGAATCACATGCCTACAAGCCTAATTATTGAAAAGCTGCCATCGAAAATACTGCTGATGCAAATATTCATTATTTGTTGCTCTATGGTTAATCAATAACAAATCAAATTGCTAACGAAAGAGCTAAAACAACAGTAATTTATCATTAGCAACAAAAAAGAATGGAAGCATTTGAAACCACCTCAAGACAACTGGTGATATAATATCAACAAAATGCCTGTACCACCATTTGCAGGAATTTCAAATATCTGCATGTGCATGCAGAGGAAGAATTTTCTCCTATGAGCCTAGGATATCACCTGGTACATCGTAGGTGCTTAATAAATAAATGAATAAAGAATTGAATGCTGCCTAGATTTGTGGACATAGACTTCTTAGCGTTATACTGATTTTAAAACCTTAGTAATAATGAACCAATTTTAGTTTATGAGTACCACCTTTTTGTAGGCTTTAAAAACTCCCTTAGTACATTAGTTGAACATAAACGTTTGTGGAATTTTGCACAAGTTTTCGTGAGAATCAAATTAAGAATTTCTATTTTTAGATGAGTTTAAGGCCCACCTGAAGGGTCTTCCATGCTCAAAAGGTGGCCCCCTCCCTTCGGAATCTCGATTAGTCACAAAAAGAGTTGCAGAATGCGAAAGTACTGTGGGTAAATGTTATCACGGCAGAGAAGACATCGTGGCATAGATGGAATGTGAGCTAAACTTCATTTCAGTGAGAACACCGGGACTTTGAGGAAGGAGGACAATATCACAGATGGAGCATATTCATTTCGTGTTGCTGAATTTCTTCTTAACCGGTTAGAATGAGTGTCGGTATAATAAAACAGGCTTTTACCTGCTGAATGCAATTGCATTTCTAATGCTATATGCCATAGGTTCTAAAACCTTGACTCCCCCAAACAGTAGAACCTGGCACCTATAGAAGGGAAAATGACATTCTAGCCTAAATCTTGCAGAGTTAAATTTCAGTTAATTCCCTGCCACCAGCCTAAGGATGATGACTTGGAATAAAAGGGAAAGCTCTCTGTCACTAAGTTCCTTTTCACTTTGGGCAGGAAACTTGCCCTGTCAGTCATTCTCAACTAAAATTGTAGACAGGTCTACTCATCTAATACATGGAGCCTAGTATTCAGATTTGGTTTGCATTGTGGCCCTGGCACTGATATTTTTTAAAGGCATTCCAGGTGAGTGACCCTCACGTGAGAATACTCTCTCTGTTTTGCTTTGCAGCTCTAAAAGTCTAGAACCTAAGTGAATCACAAGCTAAATTTGGTTCATTATTTCAAATACTGGTAAAACGTCACATATGAAGAAACGGAGAGCTCACTCATGCTTTGCCATGCATTTACTGTTACAGATTTAAATTTAGACCAAATCAAAATTGTGGGAAGTTGTGTACTGTCTTCAGCCCCCATCCTTTTCTAAATCAACATCCCATCAGGAACAAACAGACCTGTCTTTTTTATGATCACCTTGCAAAAGAGGAATTACATAATTGTTTTTATATAAATATGGGTAAACGTGCTGTAATTTATTGTCATCATTTTCATTTTAAAATTCTTTTCTGAGGAAGTTGTGAATTTCGCATTGCAAGTAAGGAGGAACTTTGAAAGAAGCCATCAAACTGAGGGAAAGAGTGAGATACTGGAGATTTATCCATCAGCCAGACTGAATAAATCATTTTTAATAGAAGTGAACAGAAAGGAAGCATTTGCCTTCATCAGAAACAGTGAATGCCTTTTGAGTTTTCTTTGAGGCTAGGTTCCTTATGTTGACCTCTCTACCTGTTCCCAGTTTGGGAAATGCCAGTCGGCTCTACCAAGCAGATACTGGGGAAGATACTGGCAAACTAGGGACCAGCAGGTGGGCAGCCAGGAGGATGATGATGTATAAAGGAATCAAATCAGATGCAGAAAAGTTCAGAAAGTGAAGATGTCCAGCCTGAAGAATATGAAACTTAGCAGGTGTATCATCACTGTTTTCAGCTCCTAGAAAACGTTCCTTGCAGTAGAGAGCATACATTTTTGTTTCACTGCTCTAAATAATAGAACAAGGACCAGAAGATGAAAGTTGGAGGAAGAGAGATATCAGATAAATAATTAGAAAGAAGCTTCGAACACCCTATGTGTCCAAATGTGAAATGGGCTGCCTCAAGTCGAGTAAGTAGGCCATCTGGTGGGTCTCAAGAAGAGTGGGGAAGCACAGATTATAGGAGGTTCACAAAGGGGTCCTGGATTTAGAAGAGAATTTATAATGCATTACCATCCATCTTGAAGTTTCTATGTTTCCAAGAATTCTTGAGAAGAAATTGTCTTTATGCAGGATTAAAGTCTCCATTTAAGACTGCAACTGTTTTTGAAATAGTCTGTCAAGATTTGCCTAGAATTTTTTGAACAGCCCACCATTAATGGAACGCACTTCAGCCCCTTGAATTTTTTTCTTCTTGTTTTGATATACCTTTTCCTTCTTCAGTTGTTGCTTCCTTTACATCAGCTTGTAGACCGACTCACCTGTATTATAGCCCAGGTTAATTGACACCAGGTATACCCGCCTGCTGGCTGTTGTTCTAATAGGCTGGTATTTGTAAATAGTTCATGCTCTTATGACACTCGCTGTTAAATATTTTGTATATCACCCCCAAATACAATCATATTGTATGATTTGTATTGAGGTAGAGACATGGTGACCACAAAAGCATATTCTACATAAAATGAATAAGATTTTTGGAAAAAAATTTACATGTGTTCTTCTATACCTGGACAAAACAGTTTCATTTCTCGGCTGGCATTTTGTAAGTGATTCTTTTTAATGAATGAAAGCATTGTTGAGCTGGTTTTCTTTTTTTGTTTGTTTTGTGTGTGTGTGTGTGTGTTTTTTGTTTTTTTGTTTTGTTTTGTTTTTTGTTTTTTTTTGCTAGGAGGAGCACATGACGATCGAAATAAATCTCGTCCAGTTGTAATAACATGTGTTCGCCCTGGAGGACCTGCTGACAGGTAAACTTCATCCCTCTGTGTCGCTGTCCAGATAGATTGAACAAAGCTGGGGACATTGACAGAGATGAATTCGAAATTTCACCTTAAAAGACAGATATATGCAAATAGGTTGGAATGTGAAAACTGAAATTGTTTGGGCTGTGGAAGCAGGAGAATGAAGGTCTGACTCCAGACTCCACACGTAACTACCAACTACCCTATGTGTTCAGCAAGTGACTCAAGAGTTCTGAGCTCGTTTTCCTCCACTGTAAAATGTAGATCACAATACCTACCTTTCAAGGTTGCCAATGTTATCAAAAAGACCGGCTAGGGCCTTACAGGGGACCTATCATGCAATAGAGACTTCATCAAAGGTGGCTGGCTTTTATAAGGCAGGCACTTGACATGCATCATCTCCAGTTGCTAATCTCCTCACCTGGAAAGATAAGTGGTGCTGTTTTGATTGTTACTATTATCAACATTCTTATGATTATTACCTTCTGATAATGATTATGTATGTCAGATGGAAGTGACTTGTACTAAAAGAGAAGGAACATTGTCAGTGTCTAGAGCCCTCTCTTCCTTACTAATTTGAGTGTCCGAAGGGGCAGCTCCTTCAGCTTTCATATCATAAACATGGTTGGGGAGAGGGACTCCGAAGTAAACACACAACTTAGCTGTCTCAGGAGATACTTCTCTTTGTATTAATTTCCCACAGCAAAAGTTGACTCCATCAAGGCAGGAGACCACAACTCCTGGCTTTCGGTGTTGAAGTCTAGGAGAAAAATGCTCTGATTACCCCTGAGTCTGCACAATGTTTCAAACAAGGATACAATTTTTATTTTTTTTTATTTTCTTAAAGATTTTATTTATTTATTCATGAGAGATAGAGAGAGAGATCCAGAGACACAGGCAGAAGGAGAAGCAGGCTCCATGCAGGGAGCCCGACGTGGGACTCGATCCTGGGACTCCAGGATCATGCCCCGGGCCAAAGGCAGACGCTCAACCGCTGAGCCACCCAGGCATCCCAAGGATACAATTTTTAAATCTTCACTTATGCAATAGAAATAGTAATAATACATATTATTTACTGAGCACTTAACCAGGTGTCAGGACACATGCTAAGTGCTTGGCAGACATTTTATTTTATCCTCTCTACTGCCTACTAAATGAAGTACTTTTTATCCACACTCACAGGTGACAAAACTGAGGTACAGTATGTTTAAGTGACTTGCCAGTTAGCTAATACATGGAAGAACTAGGATAGGAATTCAGGTTTATTTTCCTTCAAAACTCATGCTGTTACTTACTTTTCTAAAAAGTTTGTGTTTAATAGAAAATAAGAGAATATGAAGATACTGTTTTCTCACCTATGTTCTAGTACGTTTGCCTTTGCAGAGGATAAGACGAACTCAAAATTTTCATAAACATCTTGACTTTTTCCTTTCTCGTGCTTCTCCTGTGTTTTTTTTTCTTCCAGAAGTAAATGAGAATATTTCTGTTCCTTGTTAACTTTTAGGTTGAGGTTAACAAAAATGTCAGAAGCAAGCTACTGGTTTGTGAGCAACATACAAACAAATTAATTTAGGATGAAATGGGATCTATTGAGTCAAAATTCCTAGAGAGTTGTCAAGGTGAAAGATATTTCAGAGATGTTTATCCTTTCAAATTCTAAACTTGTAATCCCCCCATTTGATTTTCTCATATCCATGACCCTCCCTGAAGCAGGAAGGTTATGATCTGGGAGGCTCCCTGGCTATGTTTTAGTGGCGTCCCTAATGTCCTGAGGCATCTTCTTCTACTGCCTTGAGTATCTGTGGTTACAGCAGAAGGAATAGTATTTCCCTGTCTCTTCCAGGGAATATGAGACTGAATCAATCTAATGATTGCCAAAATGGCCTGATAAATCAATAGGGAAATTTATAGACTAGGGAAATTTTTCACCAGTGCTCCCTATCGCATTTGGGTTCACTGGTAATAAATTGAATGGAATTAGCAGGCTTTTCTGCTCACCTGGCTTTGGAAAAATAGGTAAATGCTATTTCCTGGGCTCTAATTAATCAATTTTAGATATTTAAGTGAGAACCTAAAAAGGGAAAACACGCATTTAGTACTTTTGCACCCCAAGACTTAACCGTGGGTAACTTCGTAATTGACTAATATGCAGTTATTTCCTTATTACTGACTTTCATATTGCAGCAATTTTCTTTTCAGTGTTACCTCTTACATCTCTTACTCTCACCCTTGATGCTTAAAAGGAAATACATATAGGATGGATGGTAGAAAGTGTGAAAGAACCACTTTGGCTAAGTGACTGTTAATGTGAAACCCCGTTATGTTACACTAATGAAGACTGTTTCTTTGTTCTCCCTTCAGAGAGGGCACCATCAAACCTGGCGACAGGTTGCTTAGTGTGGATGGAATTCGGCTTCTCGGGACCACACATGCTGAAGCCATGAGTATTCTTAAACAATGTGGACAAGAAGCAACACTGCTGATAGAATATGATGTCTCAGTGATGGGTATGTCAGAGACCTGAGATGGTGCTCTCTAAGCCCTAGGTCATGTCATTGTCCATCCCTGATAAACCACTTTGGATTAAGAATGGACTGTTATGTCCTCTGGCAGCAGACACAGTTTCATCAATACTATATCATTACTCTGTTGGGTTCAGGGAGAGGTGAGTGGTACTTCTCAGCGATTTAGAGTTCTTGTGTCAATAGCTTCTATAATAAGGTCCTCATCTGTCAGAGTGTTTCACCTAGCTCTCAGTTCTTCTATGAGGATTACCCTTTGGCAGCAAAGTATTTTCCCCTCCAAATCACAAAAATAGTGTTATTGACTTAAGGGCTGGTACTTTGTCTTTTACTACACAGAGACGGAGGAAAATAGGAGATTTCTTTCCTTCTTGTAACTTCACAGTAGGAAGCTTGCTAATCAGAATCAATGGAAATTACCAATCATTTTATCATTAGGTTTAGAAACAAAGAAAGAAAAGGGGACATGTAGAAACATTGATTAAAATCAATGAGAATCATTGATTAAAATAAAAATACTGTTGAGTGCAGTGTCCTTTTTTAAAAAATATAGTTGATACATGTTACATTAGTTTCAGTTGTACAACATGGTGATTGGACAAGCTTATATGTAACGCTATGCTCGCCACAAGTGCAGCTACCATCTGTCACCCTGCAGCACTGTTATAATACCTTTGACTGTATTCCTTTTGCCGTGCCTTTCATTCCCATTACTTATTCATTCCATACCTGGAAACCTGTATCTCCCACCCTCCTTCACCCATTTTGCCCATCCTCCCACCCTTTTTCCTTCTGGCATCATCAGTTTGTTCGCTGTATTTATGGGCCTGATTGTGCTTTTTGTCTGTTTATTCATTGTTCGATTTCTTTAGATTCTACATATGAGTGAAATCATATGGTATTTGTCTTTCTCAGCGTGACTTATTTCACTTAGCATAATACCCCCAGGTCCATCCATGTTGTCTCAAATGGCACTATTTCATCCTTTTTTATGGCTGCATTTTATATATATATAAATATAAATATTTTTATATATATAAAATTTTATATATTTTATATATGTTTATGTATATATAAAACACACTGTCCTTATCTATTCATCTATCAGTGGACACTTAGATTGCTTCCATATCTTAGCTACTGTAAATAATGCTGCAATAAACATAAAAGTGCATATATCTTTTCAAATTAGTATTTTCATTTTCTGTGGGTAAATATTCAATAGTGAAATTACTGGACCATATAGTATTTCTAATTTTAATTTTATTTTTTATTTTTTATTTACTTTTATTTTTTTAAATTTTTAAAAAATTTTTAAATTTTTTAAATTTTTTTTAATTTTAATTTTTTGAAGAACTTCTATATTGAAGCACCAATTTATATTCCCACCCTCAGTGCATAAGGGTTCCTTTTTTTACACATCCTCACCAACACTGGTTATTTCTTGTCTTTTTTATTTTAGCCATTCTGACAGATGTGAGGTGATATCTCATTGTGGTTTTGATTTGTATTTCCCTGGTGATTAGTGATGTTGAGCATCTGTTCATGTATCTGTTTTTCATCTAAATGTCTTCTGTGGAAAAATTTTCAGTTCTTCTGCCCGTTTTTAATTGGACTATGTGGTTTTTCAGTGTTGAATTAAATAAGTTCTTCATACCTTTTGGATATTAACCCTTCATGAGATACATCATTTACAAATCTTCTCCCATCTAGTAGGAAACCTTTTTGTTTTGTTGATCATTTCCTTTGCTGTGCAAAAGTTTTTTATTTTTATGTAGTCCCAATAGCTTATTTTTGCTTTTGTTTCCCTTGCCTTAGGAGTCATATCTAGGAAAATGTAGTGTAGTATTCCTTCTTTCAAAAATGATTCCAATAGAAATTAATTCTATTTCTACCCTCACAATTATGGCAAAGCTTGGAAGATATTCTCATCTGGCTTTTAGATGTTAAGAGAGAGCCAAAGTTTTGTGTAATGTTGACTAAGGCAGAAGAATTATGAGATAATGAATTGGAACTTGAAATTGAAACTAAATCATGTTAGAAGTACTTCTTACAATGATCAGACATGATTATCTGACTGGATTTTACCAGAGAGTTTTATACTGGTGAGACATAGCAGAGAAAAAGAGGCTTATTCAAAACTGCAAACTCTGTGTGATTCATGTAGAACAGTGTTGCTTGCAAGTGTTAATATGTCTACGGGCCTGAAATGTTTTAATGAGCTATGAGGTTTCTTTTTTTTTTCTTTCTTTCTTTTTTTTTTAGCTATGAGGTTTCTTAAAATATTTAAAGTATGAGATTTAAGGAGTTCTTAGCAGAATAAATGGTATGATATGCTCTTGACATGGAAAATACAGAAATAAATGAACTTTCCTCCCTCATGTATCTTTCTCTTCCATTCTCTCCTTCCTTCTTTGCTTTTTCTTTCTCTTTTGCTATATAGTTTTGAATTAGATTTGGAGGTCGGTGATTTGGGCTCTGTTTTCACTCCACTGACTTCTGTTATTCTGGACCATGTTACTTATTTCCCTGTGCCGTGGTCACTTCAGTTGTCAAATGGGGACTAACAATGCCTATTTTTAGAGGTAGTTGTGAGTTAAAATTATACAGTAAAATCTATTTTAAATGATGATGCAGTGTATTATTAATATTAAAAATTGAAGAAGATGTTTAACATATTTAATTCAGTCCACAAATATTTATTGAGCTAAGTGGCAGGTATCAAAAACCCAAGAGTACTATAAACAAAACAGACTTGGTCCCTGCCCTTATGAAGCTTGCAGTAGATGGAGAGGACAGATAGAACTCGATCAAGCATTCATGAAGTGTGATCATTACCTACTATAAAGGGCATGAACTGGATTATGTGATAGGGAATAAAGGCAGGTACAGGTGAGAGTTAGCAGATGCCAATATAGGGTAATTAGTGAAAAAGTGACATGTGGGCTAACACCTGAAGACTTAAAGGGAACCAGCTCCCAAAAGGAAGACAACACTAGTCTAGAAGCCCTGAGCACTTTACCTCAAAGAGACAAGGGATCTCCTATGAGAACGAACACCATTTCAGAGGAAATTCCTCCATGTTTCATTATTGCCAGAGTCAGGAGGGGACCGGGTGACCCATCTGTCTGCCTTCACCCCAAATCACACATCCTGAATGATGTTTGACAGTTTCCACACCTCAGAGGTCTCAAATATCCCCCCAATATAGGATATTTCCCTAATATAGGGAAAAGTGGGCCATCAGGAAGGAAACACATTAAAAAGCCTCTAAGTTGCTAGATATAAGATCAGTATACAACAATCAGTTGCACTTCTTTATACCAGCCAAAAACAGAAGCTAAAATTTTAAGATACCATTTATAATAGCAATAAAAAGGAGTCAATATTACAAAAGTTGTGTATAGCTATATCTGTGCCCATTACACAGATATAGCTATATAGATATAGATATAGGCATATACACTAAAAATACTTTAGTGAAGATCTATGTCACATTATTGAATGGGAAGTCTTAATATCTAAGAAATGTCATTTCTCTCAAATGCATCCACAAATTCAATTCTACTCAAAATCTTAAAAGGACCTTTGGGGGGAACTTAATAAGCTATTTTTAAAAAGTATGTGGAGTAAGAAAGGTGGGAGGGGAAAAACAGCCCAAAATGTTTTTGAAACGATAGGAAAGCAAGAAAAACTTGTTCTATCCAATATCAAGACTCTTTCTAAAATCATGCCACTAAGTCTATGTAATGTTAGCCATGGGATAATAAAGAGATCAATGGAAGAGAATCGAATACCTAGAAACAAACCACTGTGGATATGGAAAGAGAAGTGTAGTCTTATATAAGTGGGGAAAGGTTGACTTAGTCAGTATGTGATGCTTGGTCAGTTAGTTAGCCACCTGGGGAAAATTCGATGAAATTCCTACTTCATGCTCTGCTCAAAAATAAATGCTGTGTTTGCATAACCATTTCCCAATAAACTGCTATTACAAATAACTGGAATGAATATCCTTTTACCCAAATCTTTGACTGTATGTAGTTCTTAATTAAACATGTGGCACATCATTCTAACTTGTCCTCCAGAAAGGTTATACTATTTTATATTGCTACCAGCAATGTTTTAAGTGTACCTATCCCACCAGAGCTTGTCAACTTTGGATATTATCATTTTTGATCTTTCTGATTTGTTAAGTGAAGATTGCATTTATATTTTAATTTGCTGTTAAAAAATTTATAGTGCAAGTGAATATTTTTTCATGTGGACAGTAGCCAATTTTATTTTGTATTGTATGCTTATATCTTTTATTCATTTTTCTGTTGCTCTTAATTTTTTTATTGGTTTGTATAAACTATATATTAAGGACATTCATCCCTATCAGTTTTTTGAAAAACTTTGTCAGTAGTTTATTTCCTTTTTGATATATTGAAGGTTTTTTTTCCTTCTTGTTTTGATTTAGCACTTTTCTTAGACTTTAAATATTTTTTTTCTAAACAGTTACCTAATACCCTATTTAACAAAGAATCACATATCTGCTGATTTTTAATTTTTTTAATCATACTTTAAATCATTAAATATACTAACCTCAACATCTGCGGCTTTCAATTTCTCACTTGCCAATACTTCTCTATTTAATTGTCTTACTTGGATATTTTTCCAATATCCCCTATAGTCATTCTCTTCTTTCTGTTTGTCTTTCTTGCTTTTTTTCCATTTCTGTTCTTCTAATTTGGGTTAAGATAGGATAATGGTATCCATAAAGTCAAATAATTAAGAATGACAATTTGAAGAAAGGAAAGGAAAAATAGTGCCTTAGAATATAGGATACTTTCAATTAGAATTATTCATCAAATATTAACTGAACCTTTATAACAAAAGAAATCCTTTTTTGTAATACTTTTGCTTTTGCAACTTTTGGAGCTTTTCTTCCTCAAAAGGAATAAAATGAGTTCTTGCACAACACAGCCTGTTTACTCTAAGAGACCCAATTAACATTTCAAACTCTTTATAAGTCAAATTCCCATTAAAAAATAGTTTACCACTCTGTTTTTTGTGAAAAAATTCTAACATTTGTAGAATTAATATTTGATAAACCCCCAAAATTAACTTTATCAAATTTTTAACAAGATCAGAGCAAAAAAAGGATTTTTTAAATTTAAATTCAATTTGCAAACATAAAGTATAAACACTCAGTGCTCATCCCCTCAAGTGCCTGCCTCAAAAAAGGCATTTTAATGGGAAATTATTTAGTCAACCAGAACTTTGGTACCAAAGACATTGATATTTTCCTTGTTGAATGTAAGAATTAATCATATTCTATATCTCCTAAGAATGTAGGTCAAGTACTAGTCTAAAGATTATCAATTATTTTTATACATAATATTTTCATCAAATCCTAATGGAAAATGTGTTGAGATAGGCATTAGATTATATTGATTCCTATTTTGTACCTTTTATCAATCTCCCTTGATGTTATACTCAATGATTCCATTTCTTTGTATTATCTTTTCCTTCTATCAAATAAAAATAATGATATTTAGCCTATACAGCTCATTAAAACAAAGACATTCATTTCTAAAGGAAACTAGGAGATATTTAGAAATACAAAGGAAATAAATTTTTGAAAGCATGTATAAAGCTCAAAGTTTATGGGCCTCCATTCAGATACCTTCCTATCACTCTTAGGTAAAGCTAAATAGATGCAAAAATTGCAGTAGAAAACTTAAGAATTAGAAAAATTAAGAAAATGAGGAGCAATAGCTTAACAGTATATGAGGACACCATCAAGTACAAATAGCAGAAACCCAATGTAACCAAAGGTCAGAAGGGAATTTATTAACCTCCAAAAGTCAGGAGTTCAAGATGTCTCCTGGCTTACAAGTTCCGTAATATCATAGGCGTCCTGTCTCTCCTTGCCTAGAAAAGGCTTTCCTTATCTTATGATAAGATGGCCCCAGCAGCCACAAGTCTATATTATCTTGAAAGGTTATGATGCCAGAGAAAGAAATGAGACTGAATCACCCCTAAAAGATTCCTAGTAACTTAGCTTGAAGCAAATGCTAACCATTACACTAATCACTATGTCCAGCGATATAATATACTCTTTGCTCTTTTGGTAGGGGAGGCAGGAATGTATGATGAACAGTCCCAACAGAATACGGCGCTTCCCCACAGCAAATGGTGTTGACTTGATGAAAGTAATAGATGACCTTTTGAGGACATATTTTAATGTTAAATAATATATTCCCACTAACATGAGTTATATTCCCTCTAACATGAGAGTTTCCCTTGCTTCATATCCTCACCAGCACTTGGTTTTCTCAGTCTGTTTCATGCTAACTCTTTTGATGTATGTATAGTGATATCCCACTTTAAGTTTAGTGTACTTTGCCTCAATAAATAGCCATGTGGAGCACCTTTTCATTTGCCCGTGGGACATACTTGTTGCAATGATTTTACTTTTAGTACTTTTATTTATATACCATTAAATGTATGATGCACTATATCTTAGAAGAGTGTATGTATCTATAATCAGATATAAATATTGATTTTATGTATTTATATACAATTAAAAGTACATAATTTCTAAGTGTGTGTGTGTGTGTGTGTGTGTGTGTGTGTGTGTGTGCACATGAGGCACTGTAGTGGAGTGAGACAGAGGAGAGAGGACTGAGCTCTGGGGTTCTCCAAAAGTGGCAAGTCACAGGTTAGGAAGGTGAAGAGGAATCTGTAATATAAGTAGGGAAGGTGCATCCAGCGATGGAGGTGGAGAATCAAGGTAGAGTGTTGAGTCACAGAGGACAGATTTTTCCTTTGCAAAATGGTAGTAATTATACTACCACACCCACAAGTTGCTGCGAGAAGCAAAAGAATTAATACATATGCAGTGTTTGGCACAGAATATGTGGCCAGTAAATATGCACTATTTAAAATGTTTATAGGAAAAAGCACCCCACTTTGTTATTGTTGAAATGTATTACCAAACAACTGGGTCTGAGAGTTCTGCTGTTGGAAATCATGTAACATAAAATACATGGAGAGCATGAACATCTGAAAACAATGACTTCATTAAATGTAGTGTCTTTTGAAGTCAAACAAAGTTGGTGGAATCTTGGCTCTCTGTTGACCTTGGACAAGTTTTTGAGCCTCTCCAAGTTTCAACCTTCCTTTCTCTAAAGTAGGGATGATAGTGCCACTTCTACAAAGGTTTGATGGATTGAATGAATGTATATAAAGTGCTTATCATAACTAAACTAAACTGTATTGAATACTGGGAAATTAAAGTTGACTATTTCCATGCTCAACATGCCTAAAATGAACCTCAGGCCTCCCATTAATAGCTGGGATTAAGAAGCAGCTGAAGCTTTATTCTGTGACAATACTGAGTCATTAATAGAAAGAATATTTGAGAAATAATGTGTTGTAGATCATTTTATTTTCTAAAATTCATCAAAACACTTACTTTACTTAAAACTTTGCTGAAAATATTTCAAAAATATGTTTCTGATAATGTATTTAAAATTAAAGATACTTGAGTCTTTGGGAGAGGAGCACACAGGTATCTCAAGGACATTGTTCTGAACATCAATCTTTAGATCAGTGTTACAGAGTCAAGAGGTTTCAAAGATTACGCCAAATATGTACTTATATAACTTATTCAGGATTTTTTAAAATTATAAGATCCTCTAATAATTATTTATTTCATCATTTTCCTTTTTCTTCCATGGGAAGAGCTGTGGAGAGCCATCAGTTAGTATGGATTTCTTGTTGGCTGTATTAAACAAGTCTCACTGTAGTATAATTTAAATTAGATTTCTTTCTAAGAAGCAGTAATCATTATCATTTTAGTAGATGTCAAGTGTAACCAACAAATTATCATAGTTGATCATAAAGATGGAAAGATACTAAAATGTTTTCTCAAATACTGTGAATTTTTCCACTGTTGTGCCTAATATTTACTATTCCCATACATAGACCTTTCAAAAATAATCCACCTCCTTCCCTGATCCTATTATTTACTTCACTCAGTTTCTCTCATTTTATTTCCCTTTTGAACCCCACTAGCACTTTCTTGGCAACTTGTGAGGGATTTACATTTTGTCTTGGTTATCTGTGAGTTTTTCTATTGTGCCTCTAGGTTTCATAGACTCCTTGGGGACACTAACTGAATCATCTCCTTTGCTTCTTTCTATTGCATTCCACGTGGAGTCTCCAGACATACATAGGATGCTCTTAATGATCATTGTGGATTGAATAATGCAGTCACCTATGGATTAGCTATTCTTGTGGCTAAGCATCTAATGATGTGTACAGAATATAGCAAAACATCAGTGTTTATGTGGTAGGTTTAAAATGAAGTTACTTCATGAGATCACCTTACATTGCAGAATGACATTATGAATTTTTAAATCACAAAACCTCTTAATCTACCTTTCCTCTGTTCCTGTAAGCCTCTGACTCTCCTTTTAACTATTTCTCTGCTCAGCTTCAAGGCTTTCCTTTTATTAACCTGGACTAAGCCAGCTTGCAAAACCAAGAATGCTGGGAAAAAATTGTTATCCTTTCCTTGGAAATGCTCAACTGTATTCTATGTTTGCCCAGATGTGTGGATAGTCCTTATTTATATTCAATCCTTGGTAGTCTTCAAGTACTGTTTTATTAGGGATCGATTTGAATGTTATGAGTCTTTGGGAAAAAATTACTAACTCCTTTGCGATCAAAAGTATAGGTTTATTGGTGTTAACACAACTGGATCATGGTTATGCTTTGCATGTCATTTTTTCAGAATACCAAGATTAAGATATAACACTCCACCATTGATTTCTGAGTCACAGGTACCAAGAGTAAATTGGCCACTATTTGTACGTTCTAATCAGTTTCTTCCAGATGATATCAATGTACTAGAAACGTAATTTTTCAAGGGCTCCCAGAACTATTTATGACACATGTGCTTTCTTTGTGGGTCACCAGCGTAACCTCCACTTCATAGAAAATTTCACAAATGGAAGACCAGAGAGATTTCTATATAAAAAAATCTAATTTTCAAATGGCAACGGCCATTTATTTGGAATGTTATTTTTCCAAGATAAAAGGTAGATTTCCTTATAATTTTTTTTATCTAAAAAACGAATTTTTGCAAAATCCTCTCATTCCCATTCATCTAGTTCTCCCATATGTATTCAGACTCAGAGCCACTTATCATATGTTATGGGCACAAAAGAAGTGGATGAGGAGAGTTACCTTAAATGAGAAAATGGATGTTTTTTATTTTATATTACTAGATTATCATAGATGTGCTTTTAACTTTACTTTTTTATTATAGTACAAGATGCAAACAGGAAAGTGCTGAAACTGTATTTGTCCACCTTGTTGAATTTTCACTCATGTATTCTCCACCCAGTCACTGCTCCATCTCTCTCCTCAGTACAACCCCATCTTCCTAAACCACAAATTTCTTTTCTTGATTTGTGAACTGCATATAAATGGAATCATATAATATATTTCTTTGGTATTGGGCTTTTCTTGTCCAAGAGTATGTTTGTGAGATGCACTCCTCCTGTTACCTGTAATAGTAATTCATTCTTTTTTATTGTCAGTATAGTATTCCATTATAGCCCTAGATCACAATTTAGCCCTTCTCCTTGATCATTTGGGTTTTTTCCAGTTTAGACTTTTATAAATAATGCCACTGTGAACATTCTGTCATGTCTTTTGGTGAATATATATATATATGCATTTCTGTAATGTTATGCCTAGGAGTGGAAATATTAGGCCATAAATTACATTTATGCCCACCTTTAGCAGATAGTGCTAAACAGTGTCTCAGAGTGGTTGTACTAATTTTCATTTCCACTAATCATTTTGCTTCCCTCACACCTTCACCAGCAACTGGCATTGTCAACCCTTTCCATTTTAACCATTCTGAGGGTGTGTGATTATATCTCTTTGTGGCTTTAACGTCTATTTCCAGGTGAATAAGGATGTTGGGCACCTTTTCATTATTGGCCATCTGGATGTCCTCCTTTTTGATGTGCTTGTTCAAGTCTTTTGATTCACTTATTTTTTTCTATTAGGCAACTCTAGGATTATAAATTTATGTGAATCCTTTGTACATTATATGTACAAACCCTATTTTAGTTACGTATGTTATAAACTAATCCTAAATGCTACATGGAAAATAAATGCCAAAACTGGTAGATTTAAGCCATAGCATTCCAATAAACTGCTTGGGGTTTTCTTGGTTGTCTTGTTTTGTTTTGTTTTGTTTTGTTTTGTTTTGTTTTGTTTTGTTTTGGAAATGCCCTAAGATTTAGGCATACAGAAGCCTAGAAGATGATGTCAAATTCCATCTAGTTCATCCTATCACATTCACGTAGATATTGTCATTGGATTTTAGCACTATATTAGTATTAGCCATTGCTGTGTGGAAAATATTAGTATTAACTAGTGCTAGAGAGCAAAATATCACAAACTAGTGGCTTAAAACTACAACTCTTTTATCATCCCACATGTTTGGCAGAGTAGTAGAGATGAGAGCTGAGCTGCTCAGCCTAACTCAGCATGGCCTACTCTCAGTCCCTCTCATATGAGCCACTGTTGGTTCTCCGTTCTGCTCACTACTGGGCCTGCTTCCTCATGCTTATTACATCCTGATTCTTTTCTTGGGTTCGGCAGAAGATATGTCCTTTGAAAGCTCATCCTAAGTAAGTTACTTTTTAGTTTCTGGGTCTCTAAAGTAATGTGGATAGACAGATTTTTTTTTTAAATTTTTATTTATTTATGATAGTCACACAGAGAGAAAGAGAGAGAGAGAGGCAGAGTGTGTCACAGGCAGAGGGAGAAGCAGGCTCCATGTACCGGGAGCCCGACGTGGGATTCAATCCCGGGTCTCCAGGATCGCGCCCTGGGCCAAAGGCAGGCGCCAAACCGCTGTGCCACCCAGGGATCCCGGATAGACAGATTTTAGTGCAAGAGGTACTCATTAACATTTTAGTGCAAGAGGTACTCAATAACATTAACAAGTCATTTTGGAATGACTCAGTAACACTAATGTAAGAATATAAAATACAGTAGAACATCAATCACGAACCCGTTCCTTCTAGGTGTTTAGTGTTATATTAGGTACTAAGGAGATGGGTATTGTTATCAGAGAAGGAGTAATATAGGCTCGCAATTTAATATCCACCTTTTAAGAGTCCCTTTTACTTTATTTTAGGGGATATCCCTTGTGATAGAATCAGAAGGGTCATTTAAGTCTTTTGGACACTGTTCCTCACTTGTGACATGAGGAGACTAGACCACATCATCTCAAAGTTTCTTCCAGCTGTAAAAGTCTGTGTCTTTGAATTTAGTAACTTCTCACAAAAGATTTAAGAAGTTGTACCATTCTTTTCTCAATAATGTAACACCAAACTAAAATACTCTAAAATAGTTTAAGGTAACATTTAGCTGTAGTTCAAATTGAACTAAAATGGTTACAGCTAAAACACTATCTAAAAAGGAAAGTTGGTCTTTTCCCTTGCTAATCAAAACAAACCCAGCAATCTCATTGACAATTACAATTTCTTTGAGATTTCTTCCCAGCATTTCTGTAATAGGCATAAGGCTAAGTTGCTGCTC
Source organism: Vulpes lagopus (assembly GCF_018345385.1). Taxonomy (NCBI): domain Eukaryota; kingdom Metazoa; phylum Chordata; class Mammalia; order Carnivora; family Canidae; genus Vulpes; species Vulpes lagopus. The sequence goes on from NC_054828.1 coordinate 60,629,503, forward strand.
TGAAGCCATTATCTGCAAGAATCTTGATCTTGGCATTCTGAGACATTAACAAATTAATGGAAAATGGGTTAAAATTCCCTCAATTTCAAATTGAATATTATGCTTCTAAAATTAAGCATGTCCCCTAAGGGGAAAATTAGCCTGTTAATTTTACTGTATTTTAGAAAAATGAAAAACTGACTGAATTCTGTCAGTAGATCTCTTTGCATGCTAAGTTTCTCTAAGGTCACGTACATGTATTAGGTAGACGAGAATTGCACTTCCTATGAAGCAGGGTAGTAGATAAGTACTTTGGTCGATCATAAGGTCAGTTCTTGGCCATTTTTTTAGAGTTCTACCCAAGTACCAATCAAGGTTACTTTTCTCTGTGATTGGATACTAGTTTTATAATTCCTTGCTGTCAGATGAGCACCAAACAATCTTTTACTGGGGAAAAATCCTTTTTCTTTGTGTCTTTTCATATCTTTATACCTTCCACTAACCACTGTGTATAACTGTAAGCTATAGCTTCCAAAGAAACAGATGATCATAAACTCCCTGTGAGACACGAAGCTCTTCTACTTTTTTTCTCCATATTTTAGTTATTTTTGCTCAACAGCATCCACTTTAGGGCCTGATATATAGTAAAATTATTATTTTTTAGCATTATTTGTGGTATACTAATAGGTGTTAAAGTATCCGGTTGACTCCCAACCATCATAAATACGAAGGGGGTAAGCTACATTTCTACTTGTCTCTGAGGCTATGATACTGAATTTGGCTACCAGATGCCACTGTCATTATCACTCATCAGGGTGCATTTGCTTGATATGTTAGCACCCACTCTCGTACCCTACCCCCTGGATCTTCTATATGATCCACAATCATAGTGAGCGAAACTGCCCTGAATCTGTCTTCATGAAGTCCGGAGATCAGAACATTTTTGTAAGGACCCTCTGGTTTCCTTTAAAGATGAATGAAGAATTTTCCACTGTGAATACTCAGAAGCAGACTGAGATCAAACTTTTCATACAGATTTCCTTTAGGACACACCAATACCCAGTCTCTTCTTTCTGTAGATTCTAGTTCTCATCACCTGAAGGCATTGTGTTGGTAGTAAAATAGGAAACAGAAAAGCCAGCAGGTTTTCACCTGATACCTATGAGGGCACTACTCATAGATAGATAGATACTTTCGAGCAGTAATCCCACTCAAAATCACTAGAGCATCTAATGGAGTAATTCACAATAACTTCTGAATGAAGTAATAGTAGTAATAGTAATAGTAATGAAGTAAGTAAGTAATTCAGAATGACTGCTGAACAGACCATACCTCCTACAGAATTATTTTATTTTAAAGCAAGTATAATGCAAAGAGCCAATCCTAAAGTTTTCCCTCAACCTCTTTACATTTCTTGTCTCTGAACATACTCTCTCACAATGTTATCATCTATTGGGACAACTACCACCATCCTCATTTGGACATCTCCCTACTCATTAGCTATAAAGTAAAGTTCAAACTCTTTATTCTGAGACTCAGGCTGTACCCAAACTTTCCCTGACCTACCTTTCTAGCTTCGTTTTTTGTTGTATCTCCGGAAAATCCCATGCTTCATTCAGCCCCACTGGACATTTAATCATTTGTGAACGATGTTTTACCATTTTTGTGTGTTTCCTCATGGCTTTCATCCCACCTGTACCATGTAGTGATTAAAAGGACTCAGGTTTGATTCCTGGCACTGCAACTTACTAGGTGTGTCACCTTTCTAAGCCTCAGTTTCCCCATCTGTAAAATGGGGTTTCATCACAGCAGCGCCTTCCTATGATTACCGTGGTGATTAAAGTTGTTAATACATTTAAAGCATTTGGCATATTCCTTGCCCATATAGAAATAAAAATCTGTTTTTATCATTATTTTTGTTGTTCGTGAGCTTTCTCACTCTATTTCAGCCTTTCAACTTCTATTTCTTGAAGCTACATCTAGCGAGTCCAGCTGGGAGCAACCTCTCTGTCATTCTAACTTCTATGATGTCTTCTTTTATACACCTCTTTTTTTGTTTTAAAGATTTTACATACTTATTTGAGAGAGAGAGTGAGAGAGCACAAGCAGAGGGAGCAGCAGAGGGAGAGGGAGTAGCAGGCTCCCTTAGAGCAGGGAACCCAAGGATGGCTCTATCCCAGGACACCGAGATCATGACCTAAGCCTAAAGCAGATGCTTAATGGGCCGAGCCACCCAGGCGCCCCATACATCTCTTTATAGTCTTTACCCCCACTGAGTTTAGTGGTTTATGTGCGTGACTCTCTCTCTTCTAGGAGATTATAAACTCCTTGAGGGCAGGGACTATTTCATACCCATATTGTATCCTCTGCTGTGCCCTATACCTGGAAGATACTATTTGTCTCTTGGTTGACTGAACAAATGGATGAACAAATAAATAAGGAGTAATTCACGTTAAGTCTACCTTTCCCTAAATGTAATAATATTCAAAATACCTTCTCATGTGCTTAGAACACGTTTAGCCTACAGGGCACTTCACCATCACTATCCTAGGTTATCCTTCTATTACCTCTATTACACCATGCTTCCTCTTGTTGTTTGAGAAAGCCTGAAAGGATGATGTTGACCATGCGAGTGTGAGGCTTTCTGATTACCAGAATCTACAGGACTTCTACAACAGTAGGTCGGTTCATAAGCTGGTAAATTCATTTGCCCTTTAAGTGAACAAATCAAAACATGTGCTTCATGATCATCACACATTTAATGTTTAATGCTGAAGAAATATTTACATTTCTAGAATATTAGGTAAGAGCTTTGTAGTTAATGTTTACGTATGTTGGGCAACTCTTTGTTCCCTCTCAGGAGACCAACCTTAAATAAAGTCTTTGCCCTAAGGTACAGTTCTCTTCATGGTGCTGGGTTTTGGGGGTTTTTTTAAAGGCTTATTTATTTATTTGACAGAGAAAGAGAGAGAGAGATCACAAACAGGGATGGGGGTGGAGGAAGATGGAGAAGCCGGCTCCCCACTGAGCAGGGCTCCATCCCAGGACCCCAAGATCATGACCTGAGCTGAAGGCAGACGCTTAACCCACTGAGCCCCCCCAGGTACCCCCACCCCCAGTGCTGTTTTTCACAGAGCTCCCGCAGCCACAGACTAAATATTCCTAATTTTCCTTGTGGTACACAGAACCTTTCATTTCGGTTAGAGGTTCAAGGCTAAATCAAGGATGTTAGAGTTATTATTACTGTTTTTATATACCTTGTGTTGAAGGAAAGAAAGGATTTTGGCTGTTTGAAAAATGAGAAATCTAACGTACATGATTTGCCTGGATGACACAGTTATTATAAGTGTCAAAGTCAAATTTCAGCTTTTTCTCTACCATGCTATGCCGCTATTAGCAAATTATAGTGATAGTAACTGCCATTTTCCAAGTACCTGTTCTGTTCAAAACATTTTATAAACATTATCTCACTGCAGTCTCACCTTCAGAGGTAAGGGCGTATGTATCCCCATTGCAGGAAACAGAGAAAATAAAATAATTTGCCTACAGAGAGTATAACAGAGCCAGAATTCAAACTGTTATGTCTGATTCCAGAAGCTTTACTTAAAGCGATTTAACCACCAGAGCAGTCTTAATGGCACATTTATAGGATAATCCCTGGAGCTAACTGTTGAGAACTGAACTTGAATCCTCCCCTTGGCCCATTCTCCCATCTTCCCCATCTCAGGTGGTGGTACCTCCATCTGGTCCCCAGCCAGGCCCCTGGGCCAGGCTTTCATTTTCCCTCCCCCTGTTCACACCCAGCCCATGCTTCTCCTGCAGTTTCCCAGCTCAGTCCACTTTGGCTCTCAACGCACTTGTCCTTGCCTCTCACTCACAGATGCAGTGGGTCCTCTGCGCCTTATCCTTTCTCTCCCAGTCACCTCCTGGCTGGCCTGTCTCCTCTTCACCAGCTCCCACTCCCGGGCAAATCTGTGCTCCTGCAGAAGCCACAGCCACCTTTCCATGCACGCACCACACCAGGCCCTCCTTAACCCAGTGTGGCCCCACTGCACTTCCAATAAATGTAGACTCTGGCTTATGAATCCCTGCATGTTCGGACCCAGAGCTGTCCCCACCTCTACCCTCCATGGTTTCCCAGAAGCTCTCTTCTCCTGGAGTCCCAGGGCTCCTTTTTCTTAAAGTCCCTCCCCCATCACAGGCTCCCATCCTCAGGGACTTTGCCAGTTCTGTTCCCCCTGCCTCAGCCGTAATTCTCCAGCCCTTGCACATGAACACTCTTCATGCAGCTATTTTGAACATGATTTTTAATGTCTCAGCTTCCCTGTCCTACTTCCTCTGAGAAAACATCCCCTGCACCTTCCCTGTTTCAGTTAGGCCTCCCTATTTTACTTGCCCCAGGGAAACCTTACTTTTCCTTCACAGTAATTATCACCATTATAATACTAATTTGTTGGTGAGCTCATCCAGGTCTCCTCCACCACTCTCTAGGCACCAAAAGGGCGGGGACAGGGACACCATATATTTTTCACCACTGTATGCACAGTATCTGTGTGATGAATGAATGAAATACAAACAGCTGAAGGACGGTGCATCTACTTTACTTCACTAAATTGGGAATAAATATTTAATCATCTTGGAAAAACTCCAAAGGTAATATAGTAAAAGGTGCAAAAAAAAAAAAAAAAGGTGCAATAAAGTCTTAAGTAACCACCTCATGTTCCTATTCTGATATCCTTACTCATTCTTCTCTTCCTTTCCCTCTCCTCCCCTTTCCCTTACCTCTTTCTTTTTCTCCTCCCCCCTCCTCTCTACTCTCCCCTTCCCTGGCCACCACCCTGCCTCTCCTTCCTTTCCCTTCCCTTCCAGAAGCATTTCCTCCAGGTAATAGACAAAAGCATCAGGGTGCCTGAATCCCAGAGAGCTCCTTAGAAGGGTTTCTGGTGACTCCCTGGCCCCTGCCTGCAGTGGATATCCTGCCCAAATTTTCATTAGCTATTTTCAGTGATTCTGGAACACCACAACTCTAGAGTCAAACAGTAAACAGTAGTCTGCAGATAGAGACTTTTAGGGAATGTATCCGCCTCCCCCCTAATTAGGTACACTAGGGTACAAGCAACAAATGATTTCTCTACAGTTCTTCGAAGATTGGGAAGTGCTGGGATTAGAGTACAAAGTGGCCTGTATCACCCTGCGTCCAGCCCTCCTCTTCTAGAAGACCCTTGTTTTAACAAAGTAGCAAATGTGAGTCTTTATGATTAAAGTTCCTAAATCCATAGCTTCTGCAAGTTGACCTGCTATGGAGTCTTGGCTGATTGAAAGCTCAGTCTGCAGTTGAGGTCATTTGAAGATCCTATTGTTATTAATTGGGAATGTAAATCTGTTGTGCTCCCTGTCCAACCTCTGTCATATTCCATACCTTTCACAGAGACCTGAGCCTTGCAGACACTGGTAAGAGGAAGATTCTCTTAGACACTCCTAGATGTGATTCCAGATAAGCATCACATATTTGAACAAACAAGTTCTTGAGACCTGACATGTTGGGCTCATTGGAGACTTTGTTCCTGGCATTATGTTTAAGTTTGTGGCTTTCAAGAGGCTTTAAAAATAAATACTATTAAGCTACATACATTCTCTCTCTCAGAGAGGAGGGAGGGATGGTTCTCATTAATTCACAAGAACAAGGTCGGGTACTTCAGCAATATTTCAGCAGCACACATGGAAAATCTCACCAGCCTTCTTGCCTTATGCACTTGAGTTCCTGGCTGTTGGTTGCCTGCTTCTTAAGACCTCTTTGCAATTTTGCCTCATACTCCATCTGAGATGTCTCACACTGTGGAGACATGCTTTGGGATGCTCTAGGACCTCTTACTTCTCAAGAGATGAATGATTTCCTTACTTGAATGCATCTGGTTGAGTCCCTTAAAGGATAGGTTTGTGCCAAGTGGGACATTTACCTTGCAGACTCTGCCTCATTTGAGCCCTCCTATCCAAACAGAATAGTAGTAGAATTTGGCAGTCTTACCCTCAGAATTCTCATATTCAGGAGGGCATATTGGGACCCAGAGGTAGGTTTTAGTGTGGTCATTCCAGCTGAAGATCTCATTTGGCAGATATACTAAATATCCCATCTGTGAAAAAAATGAAAATTAATTTAATTTTCAAAACCGTACAGTTCAGAGGTTCCCATGTAGGTGTTTCTTGAGTATCTTGTCTGAGATATGGACTCATTAGTTATAGATTATAAAACCAAATCCATAGCAGTGTAATCTGAAATTGCAGAGAGAGGAATACTGAAATAACTTACAGTATTTAAAGCTAAGTAAGTGGAAAGACACATGGAAATCGAACTGATGATATACTAGAATACTGTCCAGCTCTGTCATCCTGCTTCTCCTTTCTCTTCTGTTAGAATTTTCTCTTAATGACAACATCACTGCATCGTACATTCGAAAAACACTTAAACACTTCTTTAAACTCACTTGAAAAATAAACATATAAGTAATAAATTAATTCACTGTTATAAGAATTTTTTATCTTTCTGTAGCTAAGTAAAAAAAGTAATTCTTCACATTAATTAGGAAGTTAATTAAGCAGCATAGGTGACATCGGCATATCCTAGGTTTATCCCAGGAAGTAGCAAAGAAGGAGAGAACGAATGATTTGTGTAGGGTTCATTTCTGCCAAGCACTGTGCAAAGTACTTTACCTATTTTATCAATTCTAATTGTCATAGCAGTCTTGTGACATACGAATCATTATCCTTATTTTTAATAAATGAAGTAATTGTCTTGAAGAGGTTACACTTACTGCCCAGATTCACACAGATAATATTGTGTTAAACCTAGGATTCAGATTGACCTCACAAATCTGATCATGTGCCCACAGAAGACTGACAGTCATTACAACCAATGTATGAAACAGTAGATATTTTAAGTGTGGACGAAAGCTTTGAAAGCAGCAGAAAAAGTAATGAAATACAACTTTATATATTCTAAACCAAAAATCTTGAAATTGAAATGTAAGACTCAGTTAACATTCTTTCAAAAATAAAAGACCTCCAGGGAATATTTAAAAATAAAAATGAAATCTGATTATTTAAAATATAATCATTTGAGGGGCACCTGAGTGGCTCCATCGGTTAAGCCTGTGACTCTTGGTTTTGGTTCAGGTCATGATCACAGGGTCCTGAAATCGAGCTCCACGTCAGGCTGTGTATTCAGCATGGAGTCTGCTTGTGATTCTCTGCCTCACCCTCAGCTCCTCTTCATGCTCATGCACACACACTCTCTCTCTTTCTAAAAGAAATAAATAAAATACTTCAAAAAAATAGTAAAATGTAATCATTTTAGGCTTAGGTGCATTATTGAGCAAGAAAAAAAAATCCCAGAACATCAAATATTTAATATTAAGCACCTAACAGTTCTGAGTAAGAGGAAGAAAGTAGACAGTGAATTAATTATCTACTACTGTTTAATCACTCAAGCATTTTTATTGATACAAATTATTGTAAAGCTACTCAGACTAAGAGAGTGAGACCTAGGAATCCAGAAATCCTTTCACCTAATTGTCTTTGGCCTCTTAAAATCTCGTGCCTACCCAGAAACATCTTCACAGATTCCCCAGCACTGCATCTACAGCCCGAATCTCCATAGCCAACCAGAGGTGTTAGGTTCTAGCTATCTCCAAAGACAGAAGAATAGATAGTTCAGGAAAAGGAAGACAAGTATACTCGCAAGGTAGGGTCTCGGCTCACTTCCTAACATAATAAAGACATCATGAGTGATATCATGGCACCATCATCTGAGTCAGGGTTCCACAATGAAGGACTTCGAATCGAACAGTTTGTTAGCTCTTGACCTTTCGCAAAGGCTCTCGCCTCCTTAATTCGACAGTCATGCACAAAATGTGCTTGGACTCCACAGATTCTCAAGTTCACCACAGAACTTCTTGGCTCTTCTTTCTGCTGTGTGCACTGGTTTAGAGAAGTTCTCTACTTTCATCTTTTGAAATATTTCAGGAGTCGTTCCAGTTTCTCTTATGGTAGCATAAAAGGCCATTTGTCACCTTCAAACACCCTCTCTGGCCAAGAAACAGATGCCTATAGAAGACCTATCTAACTGTATAAGTGAAAAGAGGAGGTTCAAAACATGCTTCTGAAGACATAGAAGGCTCCCAGGACATGGTATTCTCTAAAGTTAACACACCACAATGAATCTCAGCATCATCTGCTTGGACCACTATCCAACGCTGGAATCCCTTCAGGACCTTCCTTACCAAGCTCTATTTGAACACTTCTAATAGCAGACTGCTTCCTGTCAACCAAGCCCTCAGCCTCAAGTAGGAGTCCTCCACCCTTAATGCACAATAGAATTACCTGGAGAGCATTTAAAATGACCATCCCATCCCAGAGGGTTGTTGTGACAAAGAGAACATGATGATATATAGGAAGGCACTTTGTAAACTATAGCTCACAGTGAAGATGGAAGGCATATCATCACTTAGGCTAGTAAATAATTTCTAAGTATTTACCCATCATTATAACCTGTCTAAACTTTTTTTAGATCTGACATCCAAATTATTTTCTATCTTTTCCAGCTATGTCAAACTTTTCTAATTAGAAATTTTACTTATTTATGATTAAGAAGTCAGTATTTATCGAGGACCCACCAGATTCAAAACACTAGACTCTGTGCTTATTATTCCTATTCAGTGGTCACCATTGTCCCGAGCTGAAGGGGGCAGGGGGTGCTTTTAGCGCCTCTGCACTGTTGATATCCTGGTGAGACTTCCTTTGCTTCTTCATTGGCAAGGCATTATGCTTTCTTCTTTTTTTAAGTTTTTATTTATTTATTCATGAGAGACACAGAGAGATAGAGAAGCAGAGACACAAGCAGAGGGGGAAGCAGGCTCCACACAGGGAGCCTGAGGCTGGACTCCATCCCGGGACCCCAGGATCACGCCCTGGGCTGAAGTCAGATGCTCAACTGCTGAGCCACCCAGGTGCCCCCCGCATTATGGTTTTAATACATGATGGTCACTTTATTTTTCCTTGTGTTTTATCTAGCCATGTCTTTGGGTCTATACATTTGCCCAGTGTTGCTTTCTTTAAGTGCTGTCTTTACCTCCTATAAACACTCAAGGTGAGTCAAATACATAGATGCTTTAAATTTTTCTAAGCACATTTTGACAACGTACAAGTAAATCGGCTTTTAGGATGTTTGTGTGGTTGGTATTCATTTGTCTTATTTCAGATCTGGTTCCTAGGGAACTAGGATCCCTTTTCTTAACTGTATACATAAGGCCAAATCTAGCACAGGAGGCCAGAGAGAATCCGTATCTTGCTATTGAGCCCTTTCCTCTTACTGACCGACTCTAATTCTTAGTCTTAGGAGGTTAAGAATCCTGAGTAGTAGGAATTCTTTTTCAGGCTGGCAGACACTTATTCCTACTTAGCAGTTTCTCTGCCTCAGCAGAATCTGATGGAGATTCATCCCATTTTTTTGTGTGGATCACTTATACAGCTCAGAAAACCTGACACTGACTATTTTTAGACTGAGGAGGAATCAGACTTTTGGAGAGTGATGATAAGGAATATGATGATTACACCGTAGCCCTGTGTAAATGCCAAATCTTTTTAACATTCAGGGCAAAGAATTTTTCACTTTGTGGCAAATATTTCTACTTTCCTTTTGGCTCTGGTCACTTAAATGCCAGGTTCATTTGACTGTGTACGTTTTTTAAAGCAAATAGGACACAAATTTTGTGAGTTTCCCAAAAGCTTGCTCCTGGTAGATAGAATTATGCTCATTTTTAAAAAGTCATCACATTAGTACTGACAGTGGAAATGGAAGCTTCTGGAGCTTATGCAGTAAGAGACATGGCATTGTCTACAAAGTGTGCCCTGACTCACTATGCCTGAGCTCATAAATTTCTTTTTTTTTAAGACTTTATTTATTCATGAGAGACCCAGAGAGAGGCAGAGACACAGGCAGAGGGAGAAGCAGGTTCCCTGCGGGGAGTCCAATGGGGCACTTGATCCCAGGACCCCGGGGTCACCACATTAGCTGAAGGCAGACGCTCAACCACTGAGCCACCCAGGCGTCCCTGAGCTCATAAATTTCTTTAAGAAATCTTGTGATCTTATTTTACTTGTCCTCTGTTTTAAAAGTTTAAAAACTATTATCTATATAAATAGGATAAGATTAGAGCTTGAGATTGAAGTTGGAAGACTCGTTAGTATCCTATAAAACAAGTTTAAATATCTGTACCATGTCAGTCTATAAAATTTAATACTGAAACCTCCATGTAAATCCTAACATGATTATTTCAATTATTATTATTCCATCAGCCGGGGGCCTAAATGCCTCCATTTATTTAGTTACTGGGTTCTAGTTTCCCCTGAACTAAATCCATGGTGAAACATCACTCTACAAAGGGCCAAGAAAAGCCAGGGCTATCTAGAAGAAGAAAAACAAAATCAGAATACTTACACTACTGTATTTCAAGATCTATTAAAAAGCTAGAGTAGGGGCCCCTGGGGGTGACTCAGACTGTTAAGCATCTGTCTTCTGCTGAGATCGTGATCGCAGAGTCCTGGGGTCGAGCCCCACATGGGGCTCCTTGCTCAGCAGGGAGCCTGCTTCTCCCTCTCCCTCTGCCCCTCCCCTTCCATGCTCTCTCTTGCTCTCCCTCAAATAAATAAATACAATCTTTTTTTAAAAAGCGCTAAATGATTAAGACAAATGTGGTACTGGCATAAGAAGGACAAATTGACCCATGTGACAGAAGAGTCAGAGCTATACATATATAGTCATCTAGTTTTTGACACAGGTGACATTGCAGTGCAGTGAGGAAAGAAAGGGTTTTTGTTTTGTTTTGTTTTGTTTTTTCAAATAATGACGATGGGGCAGATATATCCAAGTGCAAAAAACTATATCATGGCCCTGCCCCAGGCCATATATAGAAATCAGTTCAGATGGCTTACTTATCTAAATGTGAAAATTAAAGCCCGAAGAAAAAGTATGGGATAACATCATCACAACTTGATAGTAAGCAGAGGTTTCCTATAGAAAGCACAGACAGTACCATAAAAGAAAAAAAAAAGAACAATTAAGAACATCTCTTCATTAAAAGACACCATTAAAAGTCTAAAATGGTAAGCCATAGAGGGGAAAAATATATTTGCAGACTATGTATTCAATAAAGGATTCATATCAGAAGATGTTATTTTTGAATTCCCACAAGTCAATAAGCCAGAGAGCTTAATGGAAAGTCGGGAGGAAAGACTTGAGCAGACACTTCATTAAAAAAAAAAAAAAAAAAAAAAGTTCTCCAAGTGACCAGTAAGCCAGGAAAGATTTCTTAACAAATGCAAATGGAAATCACACTCCCATACCACTCCCATACCTACCTAATGGCTACAGCGGCAAAGACTGACCAGGGCAAGAGGTGACAAGCATGGGAAACAACTGGAACTTTCATTCCCTGCTGGTTAGAAGATAAACTACTACAATGCTCTGGAAAACTCTGACAGTGTCTGCTTGAGTTGACATATTCCTACCCTACAGCCCAGCAATTCACTCCTAGTTACGACTCCCACAGAACCCATTCCTGTGTTCACCAGGAGACATAGGATTTTCATGGCAGCAATATTTGTAACAGCCCCGAACCGGAAAATACCTAAATGGTAGAATGGATTAAACTATGGCATATCCACCTAATGGAATATTATTTGGCAATGACCATGAATGGCCTGAAATTACTCCCAACAATAAGTATGAATCTCGCTAACCTAACATTGAGCAGAAAAAGCCAGAATCAGAAGAGTAAAAACAGTCTGTTTTTAAAAAGTACAAAAATAAGCAATACCAACCTGTGCTGACGGGATCGAGGTAGTGGTTACCTGTGGGACAAGGGAGTGATTTAAAGGAATGTATACCGGGTGGATTCTTTGATGCTGGTACTGTTCTATTTCTGGATCTGGGTATAGGTACACAGATGTGTTCTGTGTATGAAAATTTATCAAGCAGCTAATTAATGATTTATGGATTTTTCTGGATGTTTGTTATACCTCAATGAATAGTTTAAAAACACTAGAAGCCAATAAGCAGGGTACAAAAAAATGTCAGTCATGTAAAATGCAGGGAGGGAGGCCAAGATATCCTTTTTTCTTTTTTTTTTTCAGGGTAAAAATCTTGGCTTTAGGCCAAGATATTCTGAAGGTAATACAATTACCAGGGCGAGCTGCTGCAGAGAACAGAAGTCAGTCATCAACCATGCTTGAACCAAACTCAAGTTAGCATGGGACATATTATTGAGTTTCACTTACTTTGGACTCTTCTTACAATAGAGTTAACTATGCAAATTGTCTCCTTTAACTCCCTAGGAAAAACTTAGGATTTAAGATAAAGCTCATTTGAACATGAAAGGTACGCCCTGTTGTATTGGGACTATTTCCCAAGCAGTGTATTTCAATAAAGCAAAAATAAATTGGCAGTATTTTTGAAAGCGAAAAAAAAATTTTTTATATGAGTTTAGCTCATCTGAAAGAGATTGAAATTATTCGTAGCATTATTGGAATAGGCTATCACTAATAAAAATACTTTTAACTAATGGGTAAATTGAAAAGCACCCCAAAGGTACTTTTTATCAGAATGAATGTAAGGCAGGCAAAGCTAATAATACCACGCAGTCTTTCTGCCACCCCGGGAGGTTCTAATCAAGCCTTGTGCTCTGATTGAAATGCAGGGCTCAGAGTGGGAAAACTGATTAACAAAATAAAAAATCCAGAGTGTTTCCCATGCAAACAGTCATCAGCGTATCTTATGTAATTATGCAGCCCATAAATCAACACAGCGTGCAAGGGCTTCAGCCTTAGTGTAAATATCTTAATGACTGAGCTGTCTTTAACCATGAATAATTTATATCTGCGTGATCCCTTTTTCTCAACCATGCTTTACTTAGGCAGGACAAACTAATCTTCTGTCAGGGGATGGGCTCTTGATTATTTCTTCCTGCTTTTTCTTCTGTTTATTTTTCTCCTTTTGACACACTCCATTTTTCCCCCTTGCACTTTCTTAAATAAGGGTGCCTCATCCATCCAGCCTGTCTGCTTGCTTTTACTTTTGCTATACATCTTATTAGACATCTTGGAATAAAGCCAGGGCTTTTGGACTCCCACTTTTCATAGGGCCTCCTGTAAATGGAATTAGGTGGCGACTAGGGAAATAGGCTTAATACCACGAGGCAGTATTCGCTCCTTGATGTTGTTGTGGGGAAACATTTATTACGGAAAGCAATTGCCAGAAAAGGCTAACGATCAATTAAGCGTTAGCATTTGTAGATCCCCTCCTGTGATGCAGAAAGTAACTGCCACATGGGTAATGCTAGAAAGCTTACTTGCTAAAATAGTTTTGTTGTTTTCTTAGAGCCCATTAAAATAAAGGCAGCTGAGAAACATTCAGATCAAATTCTATGTTGTCTATTTTTTTAAAGATTTTTATTTATTTCTTTCAGAGAGAAAGAGCATGAGTGGGGAGACAGACAGAGGGAGAAGCAGACTCCCCACTGATCAGGGAGCCCGATGTGGGGCTTGATCCCAGGACCTCAGGATCATGACATGAGCCAAAGGCAGATGCTTAACTGACTGAGCCACCCAGGTGCCCCTCTCTGTCATCTAAAAAGCTTATCTCTGGGTTGCCTCCTTCCTGTGCTTCTAGCAGGGAGCTCTAATAGATATTTCTCCCATGGGATTTTACATACATGGTGCTAACTGGTATAATGGGGACTATCCTCAACATATTTTAATGATAGGACACAGATGTTTGATCGAGGAACAGCCATTGGAAACCTCCCCCTTTGCAATGGTGATAATTGCATAATTGACCCGGTTTCCTTTATTATCCCAGTTTCCAGAAAGCTCAGTCATATATTTTTTACTAAAGCAAAATTCACAAAATATATAATTAACCACTTTAATGTGTAGAATTTAATAGTAGCGTTTAGCACATGCACAACATTGTGCAGTCATCAGCTCTGTCTAGATGCAAAACTGAAGCCGTCATCCCTTATTCCCCTCTGCCCCCAAGACCTGGCAACTACCAATCTACTTTCTGTCCCCTTCAATTTACCTGTAGTTCTGAGTCATTTTTGCAGTTCAGAGCATCTCTATTAACCCTTGTGGGCAAGGCATTTGCAGGCTCCTAGTTTTCTTGCTGATTATTTCTTTATGTTATAGATTTAGTTTAAAGCAAGCAGCCTCCAGAGTTTGTGAAATGAAATTGAGTGGAAATATATGCAAACTAGGATAGCATCCTTTTTACCTCTAGAGCCACTCGCCACTCTTCTCCATGCTACCGTGTGCCCTGACCTTCATGGCCTGCATAATGGACTCTCATGTCCTCAGCTCCAGTTGGGCTGAGCTAGTAGGGATCATGGCAGGAGATGAGAGGGAGAGAGGACAGTGATGGAGAGTGTTATTTCCTGGCTTCCTTGCTATGGGTTCACTGAGGCTGGCTACATCCTTTGACTTCAGGTGCCAGCTCCATCAGGTAGCCCATTCCACATAGTCCTTTCTCACTAACAGCTCTATCCTTTGCTTCTTCAGGACAGTGTAGTAAGGTGCTTTTTGCTTCTGGCCTCAGAGCATATTGCATTATCCCTGTGGTTCCCTTCTAACCTTCTCACATCTTTCCAAATAGTTTTTTATTAAACTCTCATCAAAGTATCTTAATTTGAGTGTATCATCTGTTTCTTGTGAGGATCCTGATTCAAATAAGCATATTCTCCTCTGTGGTTCTTTTTAGCCGTAAGTCAACATGATTTGCTTAGGGACCTCTGCAGATAAGCTGGTCTGACAGATCCTTCTGGGACCAGACAATGTCCTCCCCAGATACCCAGAGCATTCACATCTCTTCATGGTTTTAAGGCACAGGACCTTTGTGTCAATCCTTAAAAGACAGCAGTCTTTTTAAGAGCTTATAATCCTGGAGATGGCTTTTTTAAAAAAGATTTTATTTATTTATTCATGAGAGACACAGAGAGAGGCAGAGACACAGGCAGAGGGAGAAGCAGGCTCCATGCAGGGAGCCCGATGTGGGACTCGATCCAGGACCCCAGAATCATATCCTGAGCCGAAGGCAGGCACTCACCCACTGAACCACCAAGGCATCCCTCGAGGTGGCTTATTTACTTGACCATTTTCAGCTACCATAATACCCACTTTAGAGGTGGAATGACCAGTGAGCTCAAGTTCCATTTGGAAGAAGGTGGGTTGCCTTTCTGCCACTGGATTGTTCCCTAATTCTTTCACTGCTAGATAAAGTCACATACTTCTCAGTCTGATACTGTGAGGCATTTAATGGAATTCATTTTGCAGTCTTAGAATTTAGACACAAGAAGAACACTCTTCATCATCAACATTATTTATATATGTATACACAGCCGGTGACAAGAATAGCCATTGAAAGGATTTAAGCATAGAGTTAACGTGATCCCAAATACACTTGGAACTACTTCAAGCAAGACAATATAAATTAACTTTCTGCATCATCAGTATATTTAGCATAGCACCTTAAATAAAATAATAGGTGTTCATGCTTCCGCTTGTTTCATCAACAAATATCACTGATCACCTACTATGTACATAGATATCATAGACTGTGGAGAACCATGGTCATGAGGAGGACATACACAATCCCTGCTGCATGGAGCTGACATTTTTATCAAAGAACAATTAACTAAATAGCCAATTAGACAACTGATTGTTGAATTGCATTTATTAGAAGTGCTGTGAAGGAAAAGCACAGGATTCTATTAATGCATTTCTCAGGAAGGTAGACATGGTTTGCAGGTCAAGTCAGAAATCTCTGAGGAAGTGACATTTGAGCAAAGAAGTGGTGAAGAAGTGGGTGAAGGAGAAATGAGAGAGAGTTGGAGCATTCCAGGTAGACAGAAGGGACCAGAGACAAGAAGGCACGTGGCATTTTTAAAGAAATGAAAGAAAAGTAGGGGGCTGGAGCAGAGAGAACAAGAGCAGAATGGTGGGAAATAGACCTGGTGAGGTAAGCAGGCCAGATGTAGGTCCTTGTAGATGGTGTTGAAATGCGCTACCTCATAGGAACAGCCACTGAAAGGATTTAAGCATGGTGTTAACACGATGTGAGGCGCACTTTTAAAATGATCACTGGTTTGGGAAGGTGGAGGCCATGAGAGAATAAGGGGGTACCAGATGATGGTAACTTGGGCTGAAAGAGTGATTGTGGAGACAGAAAGAAAGGATGAAGTTGAGAGCTGTTAGGAATTAGAGTGAAAGAGAAATTTGTGAGGATGAGGGAGAGGATGGACTTGAGATGACTCCTAGGTTTCTGGTTTGCACGGTGGAGTGTAATGGCAGTCATTCACTGGGAGAAGAGCCAGCGGAGTGTGGTGGGCTCACTACCAGTTCTGCACATGCTGTCTTTGTTGTGTTCATGAAACACCCAAGAATTGTTTAAGGTGGCAGTGGTAGCAGTGGGAGCTCAGGGGAACGGTATGTACTAGATGCATAAATCTAAGAGTGATCATGGGTAAGTGAAACTAGGCTACTAAGGAGAAAGAATAGAAAGCTAAGCTCATATTCAGTAAACTGTTATCAACAATCCCCACACATCCTTGTGTGCGCACACACACACACACATACACACACACACAATGGGATATTACTCAACCATCAAAAGAATGAAATCTTGCCATTTGCGATGACAGGAATGGAACTAGAGGGTACTATGCTAAGTGAAATAGTCAGAGGAAGGCAAATACTGTATGATTTCACTCCTATGTGGAATTTAAGAAACAGAACAGATGAACATAGGGGAAGAGAAGGAAAAATAAAAATATAAAAACAGAGAAACAAATTCTGAGAGACTCTTAACTATAGGAAACAAACTGAGGGTTGGTGGGCGGGGAGATGGGGAAATTGGGTGTCAGGCATTAAGGAAGGCACTTCACGTAATGAGCACTGTCTATTATATGCAACTGATGAATCACTAAATTCTACCCCTGAAACTAATAATACAATACATGTTTGCTAAATTGAATTTAAATTAAAAATAAATTTTAAATCCCTGGTCATCTTAACATAAGATCCTTGACATCTTTATTTTTTCTCTGCGTAAGTTAGGACTTCACTGTGACACAGTCTTGTTAGAAAGTTAACGTTGTAAAAAAAAAAGAAAGTTAACGTTGTGCCCTAGAAATTTCTTAATGTGAAATCTTTATATTACATAATGGATATGTAAAGATGGGAGACCATCCCTTAAACTCACTCTTTAAAGGATGTTATTGTTGTTATCAAAATACTTAAAAGTGTGAGGTCTTACAACCCATCTCCGTAAACATGGGTTGTCTAGAATCATTTTTATATCTAGCAGTTCACCTCTTCTACTCACTAGTAGGGTATTGGAATTTAAATTGAGCTACTGCATACTTTTATAAGGTTTATTAACCTTCTCGAATTTTCTGATTCCCTAGGCTTTTCCTTACCTGGCATTGCTATTTCTCTGTAGAGTCGTAGATAATCAGGGCTAGAGAGCTTTTATGGAAGTCCAGTTATTTTACAAATGCAGGAAATGAGGTCTAAAGGAAATGATGGCTTGAGCCACATGGTAAGTTGGTGGCATAGCGAGGCATCTCCCTCCAGCTTCCAGCCCCGGGCCCAGCTTAGAAGCACACCGCTTCTTCCCTTAACCATGACTTTAAATTTCTCTTCTCAGAGTTCTGAAGCATTCCATTTTAGTTTTAAAGAAACTCATTCATTGCCCATCTGGCTCCCCCAAATGGAAATATTGCACTTGTTGATCCTCTGAAGCCTTATGGGGGAAAGTACTACTTAAAGAGAAACTTACTCTGGAGGTGAAGCAGAGCAGCTGGGGGTATGAGCTCTCTTCTCTTCTAAATTAATGGTGGCAGAAGAAGACCCGGTACATTTTTTTTTTCATGCTTCTTCCCCACCCCCACCCCCCATAAGCCACTTTAACTGTGTATGCTCATCCTTCACTTTAAGAAAAGCTGACGCTTGTTCTAGACTCAGCCCATTCTCCTCAGTCTAACCCCAAGAACCTCCTCCAAATGGGAGGATCCATAATTCAGTGATAGTTGGACACTAACAGGCACGTGAAGCTGAAGGAATGAGGGGAGCAAAGGTCTCCCACGACCTCCTTAAACCATTTTTGTTAGCTACTCATGTGCGTTTAATATGTAGCACGTCCTTTGTGACCTTCTGTCTGCCTCCAATTTCTCCAGATTGTTCCATTCTTCTAGAACACTACAGCCTGATAAATGAGCTTTGCCTTCATCTCAAAAGCGTTCTTAACAACTAATTAGATCCTTAAAGAACAGAAAGTAAAAAGCTTCTTGCGAGTAATCAATTCCCTGCAGGTTTGCTCATATTTTTCTATGTTTCTTGAAACATAGAAACATAGTCGGGAGAGGCTTCATTTCTTTCCACGGGAAAAAGTTTAATGTTCATTCTTTGCCATAACTGGAACGTTAGAACCATGCAAGAATATAACTTTTAGGACCTTAACAAATATAGGCCAGGAGAAAAAAAGCAATGTAAGAGTTTATATTTCAACAATATCCATATATGCTGATAACCTCTTTAAAAGCTCTGATCTTTAATCATGATGCAATGCTTTTAAGAAAAATGAATACGTCGTGTGTACTAAGTAATGGTTGATTGTGGTTTTATAAAAAAAACTTACATCTGCAAATACCGAGTTATAAATACCTGCCTCTTAAAATAACAATTCAAGAAAGATACATTGGAGGGGTAGACTCAAGCGAAAAGGCCTACCAGGATATAGATTTAGTTTTTAACAAAGACCCAAACTTAAAATACTAGCTTAAATATGATAGAAGTTTATTTGTTGGAAGAGCTCCAATCTCCAGGAAGAGAGGGTTTCAGCAACCTAAGCTTCTCTACGTGGCTCCCTGCTTTTGTCTACATGGCTGAAGATGGGTCACCAATTAAGAGCCTGCACTGCAACAGCAACAAGGAAGAAATGAGATCGAGGAGAGCACATCCATCACTTTTTTTTAAAGATTTTATTTATTCATTCATGAGAGACACAGGGAGAGAGAGAGAGAAAGGCAGAGACACAGGCAGAGGGAGAAGCAGGCTCCATGCAGGGAGCCCAACGTGGGACTCGATCCTGGGACTCCAGGATCACGCCCTGGGCTGAAGGCAGGGGCCAAACCGCTGAGCCACCCAGGGATTCCCCACACATCCGTCATTTTTAAGAGCACATCCAGAACAGCTCACTCCCCACTGGCTGGAACTTGGTCACATAGATACACCTCACTGCAAATGTCCTTAGCTGGGCCGCTTATTCCTGAAGAAAGAAGGGAAGATGGGATACCAAGGAACAACTACCAATTTCTGCCATTAAGTAAGAGATTAAGTTATAAGTAGCAGAAAAACTTTATTACTTCCATCTGTTAAACCAAAGAAGTTTATCTTTCTTTCCACATGAGAAAACCAAGTGGAAGATTATATGTGATTATCACCTTGCAAAGCTATCTGTTGAGATCCAGCCAGTCTTGGGAAGTGATTTTGGATATTAGTCCTTCTAAAATTATTCCTTCTATTATTGTGGTGATCGTTTCACAGTGTGTGTGACTATCAGAGCATCACATTACCTGAAACCACGGTAATGTGTCCATTATATCTTGAATCATTAAGTTCTAAAGTTCTATAAAGATAATATGAGAAAAGGCCCTCCTGGGCCAGAGCTGACATGAGGGTCAGCCTAAGCAAGAAGGGATCTTGCCAGGTTGCATGCTCATGTAGGGGAGGACAACAGACTTCACCGGATTGGTGGGGGGGGGGGGGAAGCTCAAGGCACCAGATTTTGTGCACTTGGCTTAGTCACAGAACTTGGGCTGTGAGAGTTGAGAGGTCTGCAGAATCAACTACCCTAGTGAAGAAAGGACCACTAAAACAGAGGTTACAAGGACTGGCCAGTGAGCCCCAACTGAGGCAGGTGCAAACCACTGTTGCACATAGCCAAGGGGCCCGCTCACAATAGATCACCAGGTGGAAGTAGAGTAGGACCCAGAGCAGCACCATGACCAAGCAAGGCACTGGAGAGAAACAGCAGGTAGTGAGGGAGAAGGAAGAGAAGCCACATGTTGTCAGTGGACCTAGGTCAGGTGCTAATACAGCAAGGTGAGAAAGACCAGAGAGAGCCACAGCTGCAAGAGTTAGGTTCATGGGAAAATTATAGTCCTAACACCCCAGAATCAAAAAGCCCTGTTAGTAGACTCAGAGTGTTGGGTCCTCCCAGCTATTCTTACTGAGCTTTTGCCCTGGAATTGACAGGAAGGGATACCGGTTCTAATGGTCACTTAACTCTTTTTTTTTTTTTTTTTTTGGACTAAATTACTGCGATATCACCAATCATTTGAGAAACATAGTGCATACAAGAATCTTTAGCACCAGAATACGAATGTCATTGGCATGAACGTTCTCATCTTTACCTTATTTAAGAAATACCTTGTTTCATAACAAGCTAAAAATGGTTCTTTCCTATAGAATGTCCAGCGTCATGAGTCAGTCCATACAGCGACAGGAATACTGATGTCCTAGCTCACCGCATCCGAGTGTCACTTCCATGATAAAGATGGACTTGCAGAAAGACAAAGTCGTACTAATGAAGAGCAGTCGAAAATAAAAAAAAACTAAAAAAAAAAAAAATCCAAAAAACTATTACAGAGTTTTGTAATATGTGTCTTATAAAATGTTTGAGGTCATAATATAGCAATAATAATAATAGTCTTTATGTATAGCACTTTGTGAAGTACAGAATGCTCTAACAAAACATTGATTTCATCAAAATAAACTCTGAGAGAAAGATACCATTTTGTAGGCAAGCAAGCTGACTTGGAAAGTTTTGGCAACTGTCCATGATCAAAATATTGTGGAAAAAAAAAAAAGAATGAAATGTGGGTGTTTTAATTCCATGTCCAAGGCTCTCACCTGCCTCTTCTGAACTTTAAGCAACTTCATGAGTTTTCTCGTTTATTTGTGCATTCACTCAACAACTGTTCATTGCTCACGTCCTGTGTGCCGATCATTATGCCAGGCACTGAGGATGTCATGATCAACTAGGCGTCATCTCTGCCTTCGCAGCCAGCTTGCAGTCTGGCAAGGGACAGAAGCCTGTGATGTACACTGGCCACAGGGAAGCAGTGAGCTGTGCACCACAACAGAGGGAGAACAGCAGGTTGTAGGAGCACATGAGACAGGGATCTCACCAAATCATGAGTCGGGAGAGGCTTCTCAGAGGGAATTGATGTTTACGCTGAGTCCCCCAGGGTAAGTGGGAGTTGAAGGGATATGGAGTGTTCCAAGCCACAAATAAAGCATGTGTGGTGTGAAGTCACTCCTGAGGGTGAAGTGACCCTAGATCAGGTCCAGAATAGGGAAAGACCCAAAGGATTTACAAATTCAACTTACTGTATGCATTCCTCATGTTTGGCTAATAAGAGATTTCCTCTCTTCATCCATCCACCCATCCACCCACCCATCCATCCACCCATCCATCCATCCACCCATCCACCCATCCATCCACCCATCCACCCATCCATCCATCCACCCACCCACCTATCCATCCATCCACCCATCCACCCATCCATCCATCCATCCACCCATCCATCCACCCATCCACCCATCCATCTACCCATCCACCCATCCATTCATCCACCCACCCACCTATCCATCCATCCATCCATCCACCCACCCACCCACCCATCCATCCACCCGCCCATCCATCCATCCATTCATCCATCCATTCACCCACAGTAGGTGCTAAATATTTGAAAAACTTTTATTGAGAAACCCAGTATTTCTAGGGACTGTGCCAAGTGATAAAGAGGGCATAAAGATACACAAAACATGATCCCAACTAATGTGAAGCTTACATTTTAATTGAAAAGATAAGCCTGTGCACATATTACTGAATATGCAAACTGGATACAGCAGGGGTCCTAAGAGGTGCCCTAGGGAGTTGTCACTAGCTTGGGGGGATGTTACCTGGAGGGAAATGTACATTTTGATGAAAACAGTAACAGACCAACATCAGATTGAACATTCTCCACATTTTTTCGTGTGTCTCTTTGCTTATTGGGTTTATTTTGTTTTGTTTTCTGAAATGTGTTCTTCCGTAGATTCTGTGGCAACAGCGTCCGGGCCACTGCTAGTTGAAGTTGCCAAAACTCCTGGTGCCAGCCTTGGGGTTGCCCTAACTACCTCGATGTGCTGTAACAAACAGGTCATTGTCATAGACAAAATCAAATCTGCAAGTATTGCAGACAGGTGGGTGTTGTAGAAAGTGCCTACTTTTCAAAACTGCATGAGTGTTAAAATATATATATGTATAAATGTATTTCTATATGTATATACACACAGATATGTAATATTACACAGGTACACATGCATTCACACACCTACATATATGATTCTAAAACAGCTCTCCTGCCCGTTTATACAGGTTTCATCAAGAAAACAAGTTATGGTTCTAGGGCTTAAAAATTCACCCACCTTATCAGCCACCCCGTAACATAATGTTGCCTCATCCAGATGTTTGGTGTGGTCTTTAGAGATAGGAAAAAATGAAAGTCAAGCAACTGAACGAGTTTTCCTAGAGTGTTCTGGGGTGATAAATTGTTTTTGGCTTAGGGTGGCCAAGCATACCTTCAGTATGCTCCTTTTAGGTTTTCCCGAACTGTTAACAGGTGAAGTCTTGCCACCGTGAAAAATCTGATTCCTCTTTTCTTAAATAAGTAAAACAATATTTTTGAAATAATACAGTCTTTAAAGAAAGGTCTTACACTGTCATAGAATGTTAATCTTAGGCTTTCACCATCTTCAAGGGCCCCCGCAAACATCATTCATTCCTATGACACCATAAACACAAAAGTCCTTTTTCCTGAATTCTTTTTCCTAATGAATAGTTTAGACTTACAAGGTAAGAAAGGCGGCAGGGAGAAGACTACCCCGCCACCTAATAAATTATTTCACAGCTCCTGGTCAGAAAACCCCCATTTCCAAAGCTGAAGCTCTCCAAGAGCATCCACACGGAACTTTCTTTTTGGATGGAAGGGATGACTTGAAATGCTTTTTTGTCTTGAGAAGGAGGGGCAAATTGAACTCCAATAAAAAAAATTTTTTTTTTTTTAAAGAGAAGGAGGCTACTCTCCCTGTGGAAGGTGCTCAATAAACTCCAAGAGGCCCAGCCTCCCCTGCATGTCCACGAGGCCTCTTTCCCATACACCCTCACCGTAACTTGGTAAACCTCGCACTCTGATGCAGTAGAACCTGCAGCAACCCCTGTAGTGGTCAGTCTACAGCTGTGCTCTTACCCTCTGTTCAGTCCTTGACCAGTGATGGCCATTAATCGAGAGGTGTTCTCCAGCTCAATGGTGCAGGATGCTTTAATTTTCTCCCTCTGTTTTTTTTTCCCCCATTCCGCAGGGGGTAACCAGTTTAAGGAGCTGTCCACTTGACTGGTACGTCGGGATACTGACTGCCGTGTTTGCTTTTCTCAACTCATTAGCCAGTCTCTTGAGTTCAGCAAGACATAGCAGCTAGCCCCTCTCTCCCCGCAGCCTTCCCCTTCACTCACCAACCGCAGGCCTCCTTTTTGACTCTTCTGACTCCTGCATAATTGCCATCGCCATCACCATCGAGAGCTTTTGTACTAATCGACACTTAACCCCACAATAACAAAATAAAATAAAATCTAGTCATAGAGAACTGGTGATTCGGTGGCTCACGTGAGAGCTCCTGAACAAGCCATTAGCTGAGTCTCCCCCAGCCTTTCCCATTCACACATGAGATAGTTGGAAGTGCTCCCACTCCAATTATGTGAGTCATATCTTGACGTGCTGAGTATTTACCAGCTCACGTTTCATGGAAAAACCAACAAGGAAAAACAAACAAACAAACAAAAAGAAAAACACAGAAATTAAAAAAAAAAAAAAAAAGCCAAGGGGAAAAATTTTCCTGTTCTTCTCTTCCCTCCCACTCACTTCCTTCAACTTTTGGCACCACCACCCTGAAATAATATCTATCTATATATTTATTTAAAGAAGCACAAGAGAAAGCATTTCCTTCAGGTTTTCTGTTATTTTCTACATTCCTATGCAGACGCAAGGGACTTAGCATTTGACAGATGGGGTTTCCTATAACACTCCAACTTTTCCTTTTTAAAAAAAAAATTTTTTTTAAAGATTTATTTATTTATGATAGACATAGAGAGAGAGAGAGGCAGAGGGAGGGAGAAGCAGGCTCCATGCAGGGAGCCCGACGTGGGACTTAATCCCGGGGCTCCAGGATCACGCCCTGGGCCAAAGGCAGGTGCCAAACCACTGAGCCACCCAGGGATCCCCCCAACTTTTCCTTTTTTAAGTAAATTGAAACCATGTGAACTGTTAACTTGGAAGGCCATGAAAGTCCCATGCCAAAGAGCAAGGCACTCATCCCACTGGTGTTTCTCCTTTCCCTCGCCGTAGATGCGGTGCCCTGCACGTGGGGGATCATATCCTGTCCATTGACGGAACCAGCATGGAGTACTGTACGCTGGCCGAGGCCACCCAGTTCCTGGCCAACACCACCGACCAGGTCAAGCTTGAGATCCTTCCCCATCATCAGACCCGCCTGGCCCTGAAGGGACCTGACCATGGTGAGAGGATCCATCTAGATAAATCTCTTTATCTTCCCCTTGCAGTTACTGCTTCTCCAGCCGAGGCAGACAGGCACAGCATCTACTTCTGGCTTTATCATTTCTTTCAAAGCAGCAGGTTATCTTTGTTTGCTTTTCTTCATCTTCCAGATCCTTCCTCCCCCATCCCCGAGCCAAACGTAATTTATTTGAAACCTCAAAATTGAGGGAAGAAACGTTGTTTGAAAGAGAATTTTCAGGCTTATACTATGGGATATTAAAAAAAAAAAAAAAAAGGACTGTTGAGGACTGTTGCCAATTGAGTGTGGAGAGAAGGGAGATAATGTGACTTCCTGTTATACATATTGAATTTCCACTCTACCTGAAGGACAGTGAAGGCAACTGGTAAAACTCTCGCTTTTTAAAAATCATTATGAGGTAGGTATTGATGGCAGGCCCTTCAAATATTGGGAGAGGGATAAAACAGTTGCACGAAAGGTGGATTCGCTCTATATTTTGTGTATTTGCCAGAGTAGCTTTGTCCTCAGGGTGGAGAACAACCCCGATGGACCAGACTGTTTGACTGCATTTATTCAGTAACAGCGGCCAGCTGAGGGAACCCACATTTTCACAGTCTTGAAGCTCACAGATATGTCTGCTTAAGTGCTTATATACCCTCTACTTAAGCCTCTTTAAACAGAACCTGATACAAGATAAAGGATTTGTCCCCAAACCCCATGAAGAAAGACTCTCTCTAGAGGAGTCTTTGTTCCAACTCTTCTCTCCTTTCCTTTGAGCCAAGTGCCTTCCTTTTTTAATCCTTGAAATGGATTCCTTGAAGCTCTCCTAGTGCTGTCAGGAGACCCGAGGGAAGAGGAACACTTTTGGTATTTTTAGAGAATGAGAACAATTTTCTCTGAAATCAAAATCTGGCTTGTGTGGAGCTCGCTTGTATTAGGTGTCTCCCACCTTCTGAAACACACTGCACTTTTTTCCCACAGTTTGGGGGGAAAAAGAGAGAGAGAGAGGGACCAGAAAATTTTCATACTGAATGAGTCAGCTGGATGCAACCTTTTTTAATTAAATGGAGCTTAGACAGTCCTGGAGCTAATGAAAATCTCTAGGACAGCATTATCTTTATCAGATTTTAATTTGACACAATGGAGCAGAGATGTGATGCAGTATAGGCAGGTTAGGGAAAGAAACTCTGCCTCCTTTCACTAGAAACAGTAAAGGGCTCCAGAAGGCACATTTCATGGAAATGTGCCCTGTTCCAGTCAGGAGACCCCATGGAGCACAGAGGCAGAGGGGAGAGATTTCCAAAACTAAGTTTCTTCTAAATTAACCTGAAGTCATCGCTGGATCTGGAGTGCAGTAGGTCTAAGAATGCACACTGCGTAGTGCTTTCTCAGCGTGAGATTCAGCTTGGAAAATTCTGCTACTGGTGAGTCGGAAATACGGAGCGGACCCTTGCAAAATGGCATTATCTTTAGCAGCCCCACATTCCTCTTTTCATTGGCCCTGTGTACAAATCATAAGTAGTACAAATAGTTCCCAACTCATGAAATATTAAATAGTTTTATCTGTCAAGACAATTTGAGAAGGCAAATTTATACACTAAAATGCATGCAGACCAAGAACAATTTTTTTTTTTCCACTGTGGAAAACCTGATGCCATTGTGATTTTTCACAATGAAGGATGGGGGTGGAAGATGGGGGCTGGTTATTTAAGTAATTCTAGTTTCCACTTCCCACCCTTTCATCTGCTTTGGGTGAAAGTTGCTCACCATCTTCATTATCTCTCTACATTTTACATTAAAATCCGACTTGCATTTCCAAGAGGACAAAAGTATGGGCTCAGACATAATTAAATCACAGTTAAGAAGGGGAAAAAAATACCAAAAAAATTTTATGGTGGTTTATAATTCTCAAACTTCTGGGTTTTCTTTTTTTTTTTTTTTTATGTGGTAGCGTTGTTTTACATAGTTCTACTCTTTTTCCACAAGAAAGCTCTGGTTATTTTTTTTTTCAGGAATTCTGGGGCCTGAACAGTATGTCTCTCATCCCAAGGTGGATGGAGATATATTTCCCAAATTTTGCTTCACAACAAAACATTTCACCACAGTGTTTTCAGAGAAATAGGGAAATGAGCCCATCAACTAGGAATGAGATTTACTGTGCCTTTTGTTGATAAATGGCATTAAAAATATCAACAAGAATGAGTTTCCAATAAGCTTAGAAATTGTTCCCACTGAGGGTGTTTGGGAGACATAATCATGACTGAAGTTCATGAGGCTTTGGAAGAGAACATGGGAGCGAGTCACAAGGTTCAGTATGTTTGGTGCCTGGAGGGCCTTCCATTTTTGAGCTCTAGGAGCAACCACAAAAGCAGCTGTTGCCTGTGCCCTTAGTCATCCTGGACAGGGCAAGAAGGTACAGTTAGAGAGGATAGCAAACAAAACTACCCTCCGTGTCAGATACATCTTAAGACTCCGGGCAGTGACGTCATCATGGAAGATGTAAGAAGCATTCTATTTTAACTTGGTATTTATGAATCTCTATCAAATCCAGTAGCACCTGCAGGAAGAGGCAATGTGTGGTGGCTGAAGGCAGGGACTCTTGAATCAGACTTCCAGACTTAATTCTGGCTCCACCACTTGGGACTTTAAGCAAGCTACCCAACTTTTCTATTCCTCAGATTCTTCATCTGTAAGATGGGTGTAGTAACAACAGCAATACCTGCCTCATAAGTATATTGAGAGAATTATCTAAGATAATCCACGAAAAAGCACCTAGCACAGTACCTGATATATACCAAGTGCTCGGTAGAAGTTGGCTCTTATTAGTGGACCATTAAATGGGAGAATGTATAGAAATGTGTTTTGCAAAATGTAACATCTTATTTTTAAACTCGTGAAGTACTTGCCTAACAAGTATGTGAGTATCAAGTACATCACCGTAAAATGGAACTGATTTGGAGTGTACGTTCAAAGTAGGCAGGAGCTGTGCTCCTGGGCCTACAGTATTTGTTGAACACCTTTTGCATTCATTATGCGTGGCCTATAATTTCGTGCATTATTTTGTGTCATTTTTGTCCTTTATTATCTCATATGTATGAAGATTTAGCCCTTACCAGCAGCTCAAAGTCAAGGTAAAAGTTGTGACCTACACTTAATTGGCACAGCACACAATGGTGGTCAAGAATATCTTTCTTATTGATTTGTTCATTGGGTGCTACAGTCATTTAAAAAAAAAATGCCCAATAATTTTCAAAGTCCTCCTTAAAGAACTGGGTCAAAAAGTGAGTGTAGAATTCTCAAGTCCACTCACTGTGCTCTGGCTTCATTTGAAACACAGACAATAAATACTGTGTAAGAAGTTCAGTCAAGTGGCTGCTGCTGCTGTGCATTGGCCAGACCCAGCAAGGCCTGCATCTTGCTAAGAAGTCTCCTTGCACTCCTCAAAATAGAATGAGGATGGGGAAATAGAATCCACTATGAACTCCCCCCACCCCCCGCAACGCTCTTTATCACCCGGAAAATGCTGCTGCGGTGTGGACGGGTACCTCCCTGCTGATTCCTATCCACTTATGCACGTCTTTTCTCATCCGTCATTATGCACCAGGCACTCTGCGAGTTGCTACAGGATGTCTAGTGAGCAAGACAAGCAGAGTAGGTTCCTCTCCTCACAGATGTTCAGTATGGAGAGACAAATATTTAAAATGTGTTAAATAAGTAAAGCCATTTCAGACTGTAGTAAGTGCCACAAGGAATATAGAGACAGAGGGGGACAGCATGGGACAGGCAGCCCTTTAGCCCGGGAGGTCAGAACAACTTCTCTGAGTAGGTGACACCTTAGTTGAGACCTGAATGATCACAAGGAGCCAACCATGCTCCTTGGGCCCCTGGGAGGACAATACGAGGCAAGAAGAATAGCAAGGGCAAATGCCCTGAGGCAGGAAGCAGCCTGGCTGGGTCTAAGAATAGCTGTGTGACCAAGGTAATGGAGAGAGGGATGGGGATAAAGCTGGAGAGAGAAATAGGAGGGGTCACATTTGATTCTCCTCGTCTTTGTAACCCATTGGAGCAGCTTAAGTGGGAGTGACATGATCTACCTTACATAGATGTACCTTAAAAGATTGTCTTGTAGATCCTGGGAGGGAGGTCTACAGTAGACAAATCGGGGAGCCAAGTCCCCAGGTCTTGCAGGGGCCAGGTAGGTGATGGCTTGAGACTAGAACAGGGACAGGGAGCTGGAACCCAAACCTGAAACCACAACAGGACAGAATCAGTCTGTGCAGCATCCTCTTCATTGTCCTGCAGGGGAGATGCCTTCGTGATCTCCACCTGACATGTGAGGAAACTGAGGCTCAGGGAGGCTGAGTGCCTGGCCAGGCTCCTGGATCTCTCCAGACTGAAGCCCAGGTGGGCCGCAGCCCGCAGTGCTCTTCCACACTCGCACTTTGGTTCCAGGGCTGTCCCCCTGCATCAGCTCAGGTGGCCAATCATGCCACCGTCACAGATGGTACAACTTAAGCTCTTATCTAAACGAGCCTCCTTTAAATACTCACAGGGCATTTGACTCTTTACGTGAGTAAATGTTCAATAATTCACACATTAGGCATCTTACTTTAGACTCATGACACTCAAAGGAGACAGGTCAGGTGTTACTTTTAAGTCTTTTAAGATTGTTCAGTGAAAAATCTCACACCAGGCATAGTGACAAACATAACATTGCTCCTCTTTCAGAACACTGGGCAGAAAAGAAAATCTAAATAATGCTGAACTTAAAACTTAGAAAAACAGTATACGAGTTTTTTTTTTTTTCGATAAAGGGGACAGGAAAATTTTGAAATAAGCTTTATTAAAACGTTGTGGCAAAAAAAAAGAAAAATAAAAAAAAAACGTTGTGGCATCTTAAGAAAATATAAGAATGTGTGGAATCTTTTGAGAATTAACTTTCTTTCAAATGTAAACATGTTTTTCAAAAATACAAAAAAAGTATAAAGTATATTGAGACTTTTATTTTCTCCTTATGAGGACAGAAGCTAGCTCCTGGTATTGATAGATGATTGAGAATGGGGTTTTTTGGTGTTTTTGTGGTGGGTTTTGTGTGTGTGTGGGGGGGGGGGTTAGAAAAATCAAGTCCAAGTGATGTATCAGAGTATAATTAAAATGTCAGAACAGTAAATTATGATGTGTGACTGGTAAACTACTTCAATCATGAGCCAGTGTGATTTATTGTTCCTTCTTTTCTTTTTCTCAAAACAAGTGCTACTAACTGGCCAAGATGTGCAAATCTTTAATTACTAATCACGTGCCATAGATCTTTAGGGGGTTGACTTCAAGTTTTAAAAAAAATGTTTTTAATCTCTGCTGCAAAGCACACGGGGAGATTAGAAATTGATTCAATAGTCATTTTAAAAGAAGAAAAAAATGGGCTGGGGAAAGACGTGCATTATTCTTGGAAAGATGAAAAGCTTCCATCCCTGATGTTAATCATCTGTTTTGCTGACCACTGAGAAAGGGCAAAGCCAGTAGTTTGTTGTTGTTGTTGTTTTTTTTTTTTTTTTGAAAGCAGCTTTCATTTTTTGTTACACTTTTAATTTGTACAATTCAGTTATTTTTTTTCCTTTTTTTTTTTTTTTTTTTTGGTTCTCTGTTTTTCTTATTTCTCATCATCACTTCATGTGGGCAGTGAAAATTCAGAGGAGCGACAGGCAACTTACGTGGGATTCATGGGCCAGCAGCCACTGCAGCCTGCACACCTGCCATCACCCTAATACGTACCACCCTGACCATTGCAGAGTGCCAGCCCTGCCAGGCCCGAAAGCACCTCCTCCAAACAGCCCTCGTAATGTTCCAGACTTTCTCCTCCTGCTCTTTTATTGAAATTATATTCTTCTTCTTCCTCATACCTAACTCATACCATATTTGGCTTCCTGCGTGTTATGTTCCTTTTTTTTTTTTTTTTTTTACTGTAGTAGCAACTTATCATTTCTGACATCTGAGTCCTTATTCTCCACCCCTATCAGAAAGCATTTGTCATTAGGGAAGGATGTAACTGTTCAGGATGCTTTATATGTGTTCAGGAAATAACAATTCTAGATATTATATAGCATACAATGCTCTCAGCTCTTCCCTGTGTCTTTGGAACCACTTATGAGATTCACGTCAGAATATATCTATGAAAATGAGATTATGACCCTGATGCGTTGAGTTGTCATTCATGGGGAAGCTCATTTAAAGGCTTATTGTTGTGTGTGTCTAAAGCAACACTCATAGAGCCTCTGTGTGTTCCATTGTGCTCACGAGGATCATGATGCTCCTCAGGCACTTGTGGCTCTTGTAACTCTCAGATCCTAAAGTGCTGTCTCCATGGTTTCTGAGACCTGGTCTCTGTCCAGTTGGGGTACTTCCTAGCCAATGCTCTGTGTCCCATGTGTCTTGCTGGACTGTTGCTGGTTGGCAAGGGTAGCAGGCTCACACCCCACCTGGGAATGCTCTGTGCCAAGTGTCTACTCTCTTACAGCAGCTTTGGTGTCATCCTTCTCTCCTACTTCCATGAGTGCATACAGCCTGAGTTCCCTGAACATGGGGACCTTACCTCGAAGCCTCTATTCTACTAGCCCTCGTGGAACCATGATGAGGAGGAGACTGAAAAAGAAAGACTTCAAAAGCTCACGTAAGTGAAATGGTAACCGTTGTCTTTTGGCTCGGAGAAAACGTATGGGCCACCTGGAGTCTGTGGCGAGCGTGTTTTACGATGCCTGAGGGATAAGGAGCTCACAGCTCCGTGCCAAAGTTGATGAAATTATATCTGTTATCTATAGGGTAGTGATTGGGCCAATACAATTTCGGGCTGGATTCGTTAGGTTCATTCTACCTTTGCCTACAACTATGTCTTCAATTGTTTTTTTCTTGCTCTTTCGATCTGAGAAAATAACCAAAGAGGTAAATTTTTTTCCATTGGAGACTCCTTCCTTCTATTCTGGGTAGCTTTGGACAGGAAACATTTGTTGTCAATTTCTTATTCCCTCTAAAGCAATTTGTTGAAAACTCTGTCCCCCTTCCGATAAGTCTAAGAACCCCATGCATTTTTTTTAATATGATTATACATTTGCTCACTTATCTTTCCAAGCAGATCTAATCATAGTCTAGAGAGGTGTATTCCTTGTTCTCTATGTCCCCTTTGGTGGCTGTAATTATGATTCCCGTGGAGAACCTCAAAGAAGATAAGCCCTCTTCCTGCGCTTACCATAAAAATAAAAATTTTTATTACCTTAAGTTACCTAAATAAAATGAAACCAACCCAGATACTTCAAGACTGGAAGTGAAGAAAGAATGTTTTTGTGAGAAGGGATATGTGGGCCTATTGGCTCTTCAGCTTGTTTGCCAGAGATTCATCTTCACAAGTGGACTCACCATGCCACCCTCAGTGTAGGACGCCAGCCGTCACTCACACCGGGCAATGGACTCTTCATGTTGTAGGAAGCTGTTTCCTTACAAAGAAAACCATTGCAAAAGATAGAGTCACCACTGTGATATATTCGTGATTTTGACTTGCATACATATCCCTTCAAACATAAGGGATATCTTGTCATCTTTAATATAGGTGCATGACAGTAAATTTGAAATTAGGAAAACAGAAGGTAGATTGAGTTTAGTTAAAATGAGAATAAACAGCTTCTAAAGTCTCATATGTTTCTTAGCTGACACTAAACTAAATTATTCACTCTTGGAAGAAACTAGTTGAAGGCAGTAGAGTAAACTAGTGATGAGCATAGACTTGGGAACCAGGCTGCCTGTGTTCTCATTTCAGCATCACTACTGTAGGACCTTGAGCAGGTCACCTAAGTTCTCTGTGCCACGGCTTCCTTAGCTACACAAGGGGGATTAATTATAGTGCTTCCCTGGGTAATTGTGAAAATTATATGAAAGAATATATATATGTATTCTCACCACCAAAAGGGACCCATGGGACAAAAAATATACTCTAGGCTATGATGAGAATATATACATATTATATATTATTAAATACATCACTTGACAGGATGAGCACTGGGTGTTATACTATATATTGGCAAATCGAACTCCAATAACTAAATACATGCATACATACATACATACAAAATATGCATAGTATAATAAAATTATATGTCAGCTGCACATACATACATGTATATATTGTATATATATCATTTTCCTAATTACCCAATGAAATATATTCCATATTAACATATATATACTAGAACTCCTGGTAATGGTAAACACTATTGAACTGTTAGCCATTTAAAGAGTTTATTAGTTATTATGCCTTGAATCTAAATAGTCATGTGTGAAAATCTGTTGACAGTGTTCTTACAGGGACGCATTTTTCACAGTGGTTACTTTGGCTTCCATATAGGTTTTGAGGCTTCCATATAAACCTGCAGGGTTTGTGGTGGATTTTTGTATATGAAATTGCTGCTCTCTGAGGCCTCTGTGTGCAGCCTCCCACTGACAGCAACAGGCTCAGAAGAGCAATTAAAATGAATTCATTAATGTTTGTACTTCTGCTTCAACGGCTAAATATTTGTTTGTGTTAGGTCAGACTCGCTACATTGATTAAAGACATTAGTGACTACAAATGAGTGATAATATGTTTGGCTATCTCAGGTTGATATTTACATGGCTTGAATTTTCTAGAAGGAAACAAAGCTGAGGCCACTGATACCCATAACCAACGCTGTCACTGATACCCATAACCAACTCATAAATTCTGTTTTGAACCAGGAAGTGACTCTCTGACACAGTAGAAATGTAAACAGAAACCTGGCTGAAGAAATGTCAAGCTATTTGTGTTTGCTGTAGACATTGACCACCAGAGAATCACTGACCATATACCTCCCAGAATGTGTATGTCTCTCGAGAGATCAGACATTTTATATTGTAATCAAAGAATAAAGTCCAAAACTTTTATTCTTACTCCAAAAAGACCTACAAAAATAATGATAGCATTCCAAAGTCAGAAAAAAAGGAATGAGGTTTTGGGGGATTTTTGTTTTGGGGTTTTTTTGTTTGTTTCTCTCTCTCTCTCTCTCTCTCTCTCTTCTTGCTTCTTTGTATGGTCACATTAGATGTAAAGGTTCTCCCAAATAACTTATAATAAAAGTTTTATTACACTCTCACTATACCATGGTTTACTTCCACCACTTTATTTATGTCTTTATTCTATGCCACCATTTGCTGCCCCTTTTCTAATACTTACGTTTCTATGGCAACCAGGCCATTTGTATGGATGGTGAATCATGGCAAAGTCACAACAAATATAATAAAAAGTCTCTATGCTGTGTTGGTGATGAAGTGAGGCCAGAGCTTGCAAAACAAGAAAAAAAAAACTCTCACATATGTTTATAGTAGAAAAGGACACGCCAGAAAAGAATTAAGTCTTCTCACATAAGTAGTAAAACATTCTGTATCATTGACCAAAGGGGAAAATACAGGAAGTCTGTAGCAACACGTTACAAGAATTAAACCAGGAAAGTGCCATGTTTGTTTCCCAGGGAGAAGGATGAGTGTCCCCAGCACTCCTCCTTGAGCACTAGGCTGAGAGGAGTGTCACAGAGCCCCGGGAGGGTTGCAGAGCCGTGTCACAGAGGGAACCCTCTTGTCACCCCTTTTGGAATCTTACTGAGCTTTGCCCCACACCCTGGACTGTCCCTTTTTCTGCCTCAGAGGTCAAGGCTTTTTCCAGAGCCCTATCATCCGCCCATGATGGCAGCATGACTGGGCGGTGGACCAGGTTCATACCCCCTGCTTCCTGCTGCTGCACACAGAGCCAGTGTAGACTCTGCTTGTTCACAGTCCTCCTGAATTGCAGCCAACTTAGAAGCCAGATCACATTCCCAGTATAGTCTTTGCCTCTTTTGCCATCACCACTTGCTAGCAGGGAGGCCAACATTGGAAAGAGCTGAAAGAAGGAGAATGAAGAAACCTGACAACTTTTGTCCCTGCCACCGACCCCTGAGAAAAGGACGCAAGCCAAAGGCAGCTTATGGTAAGCTTTTATAAGTGAGCATGCAGGGAGCCCTCCCCGGGGTCAGCTTATGAGCTCAGGCCCACCCTCATTTGCAGAAGGGAGCGGCTGGACACCCACACTGTGCTCCTGAACGGGATCACGTGCTACACACCCAGTGTGTGGGTCCGCAGCAGGCCGTCCCCACTGGGAACACTACAGTGAGGCAGAGGTCTTGAGTGACAGGATCAAATAGTGACAAACACAGAATATTAATAAATCTTTGCAGTCCGCTGCTCAGCATACTTTTGAAATGCTCTTCCTGTCTGCTAGTAAACCTCACAAACTTCTGAATTAAGAAGACATTTGGCAGATTTTTAAACTCGGGAAGCTAACGAGTTATCTTCAGTTTTCCTCCCCTACTTACATCAGGAAAGACAAGAGCCTACAAACACACAGGGTCATGTCCTGCACACCCGAAGGGCTGTGCAAGGACCCTCCAAATGTGAACAGGCACAGGCCAGAGCAGAGGCAAATCCCGAACACAACCTTGGTTATGGCCAGAGCCAGTACCCTGCAAGAGTAGCTGCTACTGGACAGAGAATTCATCATACAAATGTTTAAACTACAGGGTTATAATTCATGATAAATCACCTTTATTTTCTTTTGCCGGTTGGCCACATTAAAGAAGCAGGATAATCAAGCTCATCTTTTTTTTCCTCCAAGTAATATTGGTTGTTTTTTTTTTTTCTTCTGGCTCATCATCTTTAGATCTGCAATTTATCTTTTTCATATCTGGTAATAATTTGCAAGACTTTAATATGTGTGAGTAATCGGTACATACTATTTCAAATGAAATGTTACCGTTTCAAAGAAGAGATTTCAGTATATCGAAAGACGTTCAGAGTTAATTATAAAAGCCTACATTATTTAATCCTATATTTATTAGATAAATTATAAATTTATATAATTATAGAACCACCATTTAACATATTTTTAATCCTAAATTAAATGTCCTAATAATTTCTATTTGCCTTGACTTGCCTCCAGATGAAGCTTACAGATTTAATGATGCCCATAATGAGCACTTATTTCCATTTTCAAAACCTTCTAGAGACTTCAGTTTCTCAACTATCTTTAATAACTGTTCCAAAAATGTGGAAGCTCTCGCCTTTGAATAGGTCTTTACTATACCCCGCCTAATCCCTCCTATTATGACTGACCTATTTCTTCTTAATTCTTTCTTAGTGGAAATGCCAATCAGTTGTCTTAAATGGTGTTCTAAATGGTTTTTAACTCTAATTAAGTAATCCAAAAATCTATACCAAACTGAGATCTCAAATGGAAAAAAATACATATTAATGTGAACCTATAGAAAAATTCACAGAGAGTAAAGTCTTCCTGTCGAGGTCCAAAAATCACCACCTAGAGAATAGAATGTAAGTAATCTGCCAAAGAGGTGATGTTCTATTACTATGTTCCTGCCTTCAATGAGAACAGACTGGAAAGAAACACAGCCCTCCATCGTGACTAACTACTTGTAGTGGTTGTGTGCCTCCAGTAAGAAAATGTATGATCTGAAGAACAAAGTATGATTGACATCAACAAAGGCACACTAGGAAGTGTGATCTGAATTAATATGTGACAGTCCATGTGTCAGATCTTGGAATTGTAGGCCACCACCTGTAAAAAGCTCAGGGTTGGAAGCTCCCCTTTACTCCCTACTAACCTGCAGGCTGCCTTAATCTCATCGCTTTGGTTGCAAGAGCAATGTTGGTGCTTCTTAAGAAGAAGGTAATTTTCCTTCCTCTTTCTAGACAAAGATCTGCCTCCCCATCCTCTGCTCTGACAGCTGCAATGCTGGAATGAACCACATAGTAGAAAAATTGGGGTCCTGAGGAAAAACTTTTAGCTCCCTAAGTCAGCAGAACCTATAGAAAATGTTGGTTCTGAAAAGGAAAATGTGGATAGCATCATAAAATTCAATTTGTTCTTCATTTATTTAGTGTTCTTTGAATGTTCCAGGCATTGGGATTTCAAAGGGGAAAAAGATCTGGGTCCCAGTTTTTAAAGAACTCAGGGTCAAGGGGAGAGAAAGGCAGGCAAATAAAAAAGTGATAAATGCTGAAATTGGACCATGTATTAAAATGTGGAAATGTAAAAAAAGTGAGGACTTAACTCTGCCTGGATAAGGCAGGGAAGGGGACATTGAAAACCCAGGGGAAGGACCAGAGGGACCTTCAGAGTATGAAAGCAGGACTGCAGCATATGGCACGTGGAGGGAGCACAGAGGAGCATGAGACTGGATAGGCAGGAGAACATGAACTTGGGAAGGGTGCTGTGAGCTCTGCTAGCATTGAAGATTTTGTTCTACAGAAACAGGGAGGCATTGAAAGGTTATAAATTGGGGGATGACCTTCACATACTAGAAAAGCCACTCTGGCAGCAATTTGGAGGCTGTTAGTACAAGACAAGGGGCAAGGACACTGGTTGTAAGTCTCTATAGTGATCTGTGTTAGCAATGGTGAGGCCCTCCTCTAGATGGTAGATAAATTAGGGGCCTCATCATGAAGAGAAAGTTAATCTGGCGATAATATGCAGAAATTGTTGGGCACAGAAGGACCAGAAACATGTGTGTGCAAATTTTTGAAATAAAAATGGAAGCCTGATTTGAAGTATTCACAGCAAGAAGGAAAAAGAGGATTTGTAGAAGTTATATTTCAGTAGTCGTCTTGAAAGCACTTAGCAATTGATGGAATTTGAGACAATGGGGATGTTGTAAGTCAAAGTCTACTTTGAGATTTCAAGCCCGGTGGACTAGAAGCATGATAGTCCCATTCATAGAAACTGTAGTGGAAATGAGAAAGAGGAGACGATTAACTCAATTTTTAAGAGGTTGAGTTTGAGGAGTCAATGAGACATCCTTATGGATGGGATATCCAAGTCAGGAAATTCATCCCCGGAGCTTGAGAGAAACTGGAGAGTTAGATTTGAGAAATACATGCAGAGGTCATATTACAGAAGCAGGAGAAGTGAAAGAGGGAAAAGAGAGAAGACTAAGAAGAGAGAACCAGGGGCAACTCTACATTTACAGTGCAGAAGAGGCAAAGGAACTGGAAAGGGCTGAAAAAAAGTCAGAAACTAAAAACAAAGCTTCATTGAAACCAAGAGAGCAATTCCAGAAAGAAAAGAATGGTTCCCAAAGCCAGTTGTTGCAGGGTAGTTAGAGTGGATGAGGCCATTGATTTTGGCAATCAGGAAGTCATCACTGAGAGTGGATTCAGTAAAGGGTGAAGGGAGAGGCCAAGTTTTAAACAGTTTCAGAATCAGTACAGACCTAGAGGGAGAGGTCAGAAAGCTAGGAGGCTGAGCAGGAAAGTTGGAAAAAGCAAGAGAAAAGTTTTTGTGGCACAAAAATCACAGGGAGTGGAAATAGATCGTATTAGAAAGGGGGCCTAGCCTTGAAATGGAAGGAAGGATATATCCTCCTGAAGCAGGAAGAAAAAGGAAGTGAGAGCAGATCATGTTAGAGAAATCGAGGTTGAAAAGAATGTTTTTAAAGAACTCTTGTCAGTGAAGGAAGTGAAGTAGGGAGTAAAGTTTGATCCTTAAAATGGTAGAAATGTTTGAGACAGATCCTATGAGAAATCAAATATTACATAACAGAAGATCCCAGGGCCCCACAGAGAATTGTGGGAATTTGTAGAGACTTTCTCTCGCACTCTTCAGTGAACTTAGTAAGAGCATTGGAGTCAAGCAGGCATTATAAGAGAGGATAGCATATTAGAGTAGGGAACATGTCATGAGGTCTGTGCATCTCTCATACCAGCAATGCATCATTGAAGTGGCCACCAGGGGTCCAAGTAGAGCATGGAAGGAAATGATCTAGTAAAAGGCAATGGGTAAAGATGACAACTTCTAAAGTAGGTTCCCCAGATTCACCCATGAGGGATGGGAAGGTCTCCCCTAGGGTCTCTTGTACCTTCAGTAGCTCTGTTTTTATCTGGAATACAAAGGTATCCCTTACATACTTTCATCTGAAGGAGGGGAAATCTGTTGCTAACAAAATCATTTGAAAACCACTCAACTAGAAGACAAATGAGAGGGAGTAGGGCCAAAAGTCATCAAGAAGGAAAGTTAGTATCTAAGGACTGGGAGAGATGGCTAATAAGGTTGTGTGATCAACAAGGAGGATTCAAATATGAAGATCCTGGAACTCTCTCCAGTTTGAAGGACACGGGTTCAGCACAGTGAGCTGAATTTGGGGGGATTGCCAATAATCAGCACTGAGAGAGCTAAAGAACCATTACAGTAAAGAAGCCATATAATCACAATTACAGGAGGTTTCAATTGGAGGAAGTGACAGTCCAGCATTGGACCCTGTAGAGAGCTTGCTCACAGAGAGTGAAGGAGGCAGGGGTTCCAATGGGGAATGCTGAGAGAAAGGCTTCTAGGAATTGAGTGGCCTTTCCATGACCCAGGCTGGGGTTAGGAACAAGACAGAGATGGACATCTGGGGGCTTAGATGAGGACCAGAGGAAAGATGAAATAGATGACAAAGTAGGATGGAGAACCAGTGAGAAAGAACAAAGGCTAAAGAGCCCAAACTTGGGGATAGGAGAAATGTAAGTTTAAATGACTCCATCATGCCAATCTGGTGCGAAATTAAGGTTGGTGATTAGCATATCTTCACCATTCCAGGAGCCAGTCTTTCTCTTCAAAGCTGAAGATCAGATTATTTATAAAAACTTTAAGGCTTAGACAACAAATGGATAGAGTGGAAAACGTAGTGGACCAGTTAGCCCAACCCTTTATTTTCAGAGAGGAAAGAAATGAATGCTTTCCCCCAAGGTCACACAGCTGGTTGCCTGCTGGCGGAGCCAGGGCCAAAAGCCAGGTACCCAATCCCAAGGCCATTCTCTTCCTACAGCTCCCACAACTATCCCTGCTACAGGGTCTGAGTACGGGGAGGAGGCCACACTGGTGTTGTGACTAAAATGTGACAAATATTGGGAGATTCCTTTATCTAGTTCAGTTATGACTAAGTTTTTATCTAGAAGACCAAAATATAATCTCCCACCATTGCCAGTGAGCTTTTTTTTTCCCCCAGAGACATGATCTGTGTCAGAAATGCTGGCATTCTGGGGCACATGGGTGGCTCAGTTGATGAAGCATCTGACTCTTGGTTTCAGCTCAGGTCATGATCTCAGGGTCGTAAGACCAAGCCCCTCATCAGGCGCCACGCTGGGTGTGGAGCCTCCTTGAGATTCTCTCCCTCTCCTCTTGCTCTCTAATACTAAAGAAAGAGAGAAAGAGAAAGAAAGAAATGCTGGTATCCTTCCTCCAACCTAAAGTCATAGTTTTTTGTGTTTGTTCCTCTAGTGTCATTAGCCTCAAGCACAGTGGGTTTGGCCGGGCAGGTCGTTCACACAGAAACCACAGAAGTTGTGCTGACAGCAGATCCTGTGACAGGATTTGGGATCCAACTGCAGGGCAGTGTGTTTGCCACGGAGACTCTCTCTTCTCCACCTCTGATTTCCTATATTGAAGCTGACAGCCCAGCAGAGAGGTAAGACATTCTTTCACAGCGTCTTTTTGTGTGTGTGTGTGCATTTCTTGTGGCAGCTATCTTTGAATAGCTGATAAATTATGGAACAGTGCTCAATGCAGGAAATGCAGGATGTAATGAACTCTCTGTGCTGACAATAAAATTTTATGTTCTTGATAAGGTTTGAGAAGAATAACAAGCATGGATGCCTTTATCTAGCAGATTTTTGTCCATCAGGGATTGGAAGCCATAGTAATGAAAAAGGAGAATCTCTCTGAAGTTCAAACTTTATTATAATAATTTCTCTGCAGCAGGGGGGGGGGACTGTACATTCACCATTACTCTATGTTGGTCCAGATCAGATTATAAGAACACCATAGTGCTAAATTATTAATCACTTCTCTGGGATATATCAAGATTCCCTCGCTCACATTTGTAGCCATGAAATGCAAGAGTGCCAGACCTTGCAGTTGACTCGATATATGCCCACATCATTGAATAAACAAGAGCAAATAGGTATGCTATTTCACAGGGATAAAACAAAATAGATTTGGCAACTTCAACTTGATAATTATTTGCTCTGTCTACATCCTCTAATATATGGTTCTAAATATAGATGTGGGGTGCTACAGATTGGAGACAGAGTGATGGCTATTAATGGGATTCCAACTGAAGACAGCACCTTCGAGGAAGCCAACCAGCTCCTCCGAGACTCTTCAATCACGAGCAAGGTCACCCTGGAAATCGAGTTTGATGTTGCAGGTATGATCATATAATTGCAAATCAGCTGCAGAGTCGGGAGTGGACCACATGTGAATTATATGAATTATATGGCAGAGGTGGAACTATTTTTTTCACATGCTGAACACGTTTTTGTTTAGGAGATTTGGGGTGTCATTTTGTTTTGATCATTGTTTTTGTGCTATCCATTAAAGTGTCACCATAAGAACAGTTGAAAATAAA
This sequence comes from Vulpes lagopus, assembly GCF_018345385.1. Taxonomy (NCBI): domain Eukaryota; kingdom Metazoa; phylum Chordata; class Mammalia; order Carnivora; family Canidae; genus Vulpes; species Vulpes lagopus. The sequence goes on from NC_054828.1 coordinate 60,670,692, forward strand.
TGTGACAAAATGAATAAGTAAGAGCCACTATAAAGGTGATAAAAAAAATCATGTAGCATTTATTCTTCCTGATTTGCCCCTAGATGGTGGGCAAATCATATTCTTCTGTCACACAGACAAGAAAAGCCTCTCTGACCCTTCCCACTGCAAAGAATGTATGAAAGATTGGTAGGGAACAATGAAAATTCATTAGGTGGATTTATACAAGCCCAGCAAGCAAATATTCAGTCTCTAGTGTTAAAAACAAATTGTACCAGACACTTGTTAAAAGCAAGGAAGACTTTCTTCAAGACTATTTAATAGAGATCAAGACTTGGAATAGGAAAGAGAAATTAAACTCAAGTCCAAAACCAGTAAGGGCAACCAGGAATGAAATTTATGGCCCCCAGCGAGGTAAGGGTGAGGAAGTCATAGGATGGAAAATGATTAACAGGAACTTGATGAGATACCCAGGGTGTGGGGATGAGGAATTTGATTATATATTCAAGGAGGGATTCTCAATAAATTGATTTAGCATTTATTCTCACTAAAATTGGGCTCAGCAGGTCAAGGGCTAGGCCAAAAACAAGGCCTAGTTGAGAAGAGGAGCCTGACTTATGTTTGGTCAGGAAGGGAACCCTTGTTAGTAGCTAACAGGTGTGTGGGTTGTAGAGGTTGGTGCTGGTTTCCATTTAATAAAAGTGTCTTCACACAGTGAAATACTATCTCACAGAGCCAATGATCTTTACCAATCATTAAAGATGTGCCTTTGGACATAGAGATTGCATTATCCCAACAGATACTTGTTGAGTGTCCATGGGAGATGCAACAGTAGACATGGAAGGAAAAAAATTCCTTTCTTCATGAAGCTTGTGGTGTTACAGAAAGTTGATTTAAGTTAGCATATATAAATGTAGGCAGCAATAAGTACCCCAAGGAAAGTAAGGCAGGATGCGGATTAGAGAATAGCTATGAGGGGAGCTAATTGCGTGGGATGACTCTTGGAGGAAGTGACATTTGAGCAGAGACTTGAAGGTCAGGAAGGAGCCAGCTCTATGGGAATCTGGGAGGAGAGTATTCCAGGTAGAAGGAGCAGCCAGTGTAAAAGAGGTGAACCAGAATAATAATCTGGATGGGTTTGAGAAATAGCAAAAAAGGCTCTTACTAGGGTGCCTGGGTGGCTCAATCAATTAAGCTTCTAACTCTAGATTTCAGCTCAGGTCATGATCTCATAGGATCAAGCCCCAGGTTGGGCTCCACACTCAGTGGGGAGTTTGCTTGAATTCTCTCTCTCTCTCTCTCTTTCTCTCTCTCTTTCTCTCTCCTCCCCCTTTTGCCCTTCCCCCCACTAGCATGGGCACTCAATCTCTCTCTCAACTAAATCAGTAAATCTTTAAAAGTTGGGGCTCTTACTGCAGCATAAGGATGTTGGGGTGGGGATTAGATTTGGAATCGGAGATGAGGTGAGAGAGATTGGAAGGGACCAGCTAATGCAGTCCCTTGGTATAAAGAATTTATATTCCAAGTGTAATGAGGTCATGGAGCATTTTAGGGACAGCGGTGAGCTATCTTGGTTAATGTGTTAAAGATCCTTCTGAAATGAGAAGGGACAATAGCAGAAACAGAAAACCTAGTTAGGAAGTTGCAGTGGTTGGATAGGTCAAAAATAATGATGGCTTGGGCAAGGTGGTAGAACTAGATTTGGTGAAAATACTGAAATTTAGGACATGGCTTGAAGGAGGGCTGACAGATCTTGCTTCTGGAATGGATATGGAAGATGAGAGAAAGGGAAGATCGTGGATGACTCTTGACATGGAAGGGTCAGCCATTGAGTAAATAGTGATGATTTCCAGGAGAGGAAGACTTGAAGAATGGAAATTTGAGGATAACAACAAATCTATTTTAGGCCTGGATAGGCCAATCCATTGCCAATTCTAGGGAAAAGGATAAGCACATTCATTCCTTCATTCAAAAGTCAATAATCGAGCACCAGTCACTAAATGTTAGGCACTGAGCTATATTTAGATCATTTAAAGAGAAAACAGGAAGGATTAATATCCTCAAAGTAGGGCACCTGGGTAGCTCAGTGGTTGAGCGTCTGCCTTTGGCTCAAGTCATGATCCCAGAGTCCAGGGATTGAGCCCTGCTTTGGGTTCCCCATAGGGAGCCTGTGTCTCTCTCTGTGTCTCTCATGAATAAATAAATAAAATATTATATATATATCCTCAAAGTGCTCAGAACCAATTAGACAAGAGCCAGAACTGCTGCAAGACAAGAACAGACTTACCTTATATGTGTTGCCACTGGAATGTTAAAGGAAGAGCCCAGGAGACCACCGGAGCCTAGGATGAGAGGTGCGGACTGGAGGGCAGCCCTGCGGAGGGACCACCATGGCAAGTGATTGGTAGTCACTGGAATACAGGAGAGCACTAGGGAACGAGTGGCAGGAAAGAGGGAACTCTGTCTGAGGAATACTAAAACTGAAAGGGGAAGGAGATAATGAAGATGCAGCATGAGAAGTGGGAAGAGAACCAAAAGAAGGTGGCATTTTGGAAGCCAAAGCAAGAATTTCCAGGTCATGGTCAAAAGCATAAAGGTGCTTCAGAGAATTCAAGTGATAAAAGGCAGGAAAGGTCCACTGCATTTGGCAATTAGGGAAAAAAAAAAAAACACATTGCAGCCGAGTTTCAAGGAACTGCGGGCAGAAGTCAGGCTGTGGAAAGCTGAGGGTTGAGGGGGGAGATGTACGGGTAAGTTCGGCTTGCCTTCTGCCGTGGGCCTGGGTTTTGGCACAGGGGACGGCTGGAAAACTGCAGTGAATGGGTAAAGATGGAGGCCTCTGTGGCGTTCCCTTTTCAGAACTGCTCCAGCATTTAGTTACCTCCTGGACATTATTTTTGTATTGCTTTATCCTCTAATCAGTGGTTCTCAATCCAAATCACATTTGCCCTCGGGAACATGTGGCAATGTTAAGAAGCGTAGCTGTGGCTGAAAAAAAGATGGGATGAAAGATAGAGGGGAGCCCAGAGGGGAGATGATGTTCTGTCTTGTTGATATTAGAGAGATCAGAGCATATTTGGGGCCTAAAGTGAATGAGGAAGAAAAAAGAGAATTGATGGATAGAAGTCCCTAAAGGGATGAGAGGGGAAGTTACCTAGAACATAGGTAGGTAACTAGTCCAAGACAGAAGGTTGGCAGCTGCCTCTTGTGAGTTTGTAGAGAAGGATGTGAGACTATCAGCACATTTTTATCTGTGTCTTTAGGATCTCATGTATGAACTGTCAAGCAAAGGTAAAAGGATCAGCATCTTGGGGAGTTGAAAAGAAAGATTGTTTAGAATAGCTGATGGGGAAATGAGTGAGAAAACTAACCAGACTCTTGTAAAGGGATTTTCAGGCTGGGTAGTGGACCAGGCAGGGTCTGGAGGCTCTAAGTTTATAGCACAGTCAACCTGCATGAGCAAGTAGTTTTTTGTCAGGTGACCTCCACTCCTGAGGAATAACAGCAGAGGCAGGAGGTAATTAGATTGAGCCAGAGATTAAGATTTCTGGAGAAGGTTTGACAGAAAGAAAACTAAAGTCATAGCAAGTCAAATTGTTGCAGGAAGAGCAAATGAATAATTTTGGTGATAACCTAAAACTCACGATGATATTTATCAAATGCTTACTCCACGGCATGCCAGTCTTCTAAGCACTGTGTGTGTTTTAGCTCATAACAGCAATGGAGGTCACTAGGATTATGTCCCCAGAAAACTGAGGCCCACAGAAGTTAATGGTAGGGCTGGGATTTTCACCCAGGCAGACTGGCTCCAAAGGCCATGCTCTTACCACTACACATGATACCTTGGAGGAATCTAGGTTGCAGAGGGATGGACATCAATAATGGATCAGCGTGGTAGACTGGAAAGAAAGAGAAGACTAAGGATCTAGTAGTATTCAGGAAGAAAAATGGGCATAGGAAGAGAAAATTGAGGAGGGAGCTGATGGTAGGAGACTGAGGTCCAAGTGGCATATTAGAGCTTAGGATTTCAGAGAAGGTCAAGTAAGGCTCAGGGTAGCGAGCTACAGAAGTGATGTGGAGTGGAGGCGAGTATTATTCAGCCAGAGGTCCGGGAATTGGACATGCAGCATGATGGAAACACCAGGCACACAGTGGAGTCCCTCAGGAGGAGGGCAGGACTTGGAATGAGGACGGGAGTGTGAACTGGCTGCTTTTGACATGCCCAACACAATCCTATCGAAGGATCTCTGCACTTTGCCCCCACCTGGGTAGCTCTGTCCTCCTACGGTCTGGGGGTTCGCTCACTTCATTCAGGTCTTTGCTCACATATCACTTGTTCAGAGAATCCTTCCCTCATCTATCACTCTGTCCCCTTGCCCAGATTTATGGTTCTTCTCAGTCTTTCTCATGCCCTGGTGTTATGTTGTGGATTTATTTACTGTCTTGTCTTCTCCAGTGGGAAAAAAATCTATGATGTCAGAGACTTGTGCCTTTTGTTCACGAATGTATCCCAGCACCCACAGTAGCCCTTGGAATGGGGGAGACTCTCAGCCAATATGAATGAATGAAGTGTGGTTGTCTCTCCTGAGGGACTGGAACAAGGAACTTCAGTTTCTGCATCAAGAACTGATGCTGTACCCACTGTTTCTCTGGGGTTCCTGGCCTCTCCGTGCTGCTCGTTTCTGCATATCTGCTCTATTTGTCTCTGTACAAGTTCTTTCTTGATTGTATTTGTTTGCCCCAACTTTGCCAAAGTCCCCAACCAGTACAAGTTGTTGTGTGTGTGTTTTTTTTTTAAGATTTTATTTATTTATTTGAGAGAAGAGAAACAGGTAGAGGGAAAGGAAGAGAAGCAGTGCAGAGCCCACCACAAGACTTGATCTCATGACCCCGAGCTCATGACCTGAGCTGAAACCAAGAATCAGACAATTATCCCACTGGGCCACCCAGGCATCCTCAGTTCACGTTTCTAATTCTTAGGTTTGGTAGCTGCGGCCAAGCAGGAATCTGATAGAAGGACCCTGTAAGAATAAGTCAGGTGCCAGTGAGGGTATGGTTTTCAAAGAAGGCTGTCCAGAAGTTCCAGAATGTACTTACTACAAGCACACAACATTCGTGGTGAAGTGATTTGTATGATTCACTATCTCCATTTATTTATAAATGGGAAAACTGAAGTTTGGGTGGGGAAACCCAAGGTCATATTACAAAGTGAAGAGTAGGTCCCAGGTCTGCTGACTTGCACCTGTCTTTTCCACGTCATATCACACTGCCTCTTTGAAAGAGATGTCAGAGTTGTCAGCATGACAGAGCAGGATTTCTGAACCTCTGCCCTACTGTCCTTGGTTGTTGAGGGGAGGTGAATATCCTGGGAGCTGTAGGATGTTGAGCAGCATTTACTTGAGGCACTCCCGTAGGGAATGGCCAGCAGAATCTGACCTCTTCCATCAGCAGTATCTAAGTATTTATTTGTGCTGTAAATGCATTTTTATGTGTATCATCAATATTTGCTCATCGTGTAATCCACATTTAATGTATATATACACTTTAATATTTGTTGACTAGATACTTGAATATCCTTGGCTTGAGCTCCTAAGATATAGAAACTATGTCTATTAAACTCACTTTATTCAGTACCAAGCTTGCTTGAATAAGAGACAGAAAAAAAGGGACCTACGTGCTTCTACTCTGCCCTGGTTATTCCATAATACAACCCATTTCAAATGGATAGATATGATGCAGAATAGGGCCAGAAAAAAATATGCTCCAATCCTATCGTGCTCTCCTCCCATGGCTGACATTGATTTCTAACTGATTTCAGTATCCTCCTCCTAAGCCTAGGGACAACATCAGGATCTCCAATAAGACACTCTAGCTACTAGCTAGCCATTACCAATCTACTGGAATCTGTTGGAAACTACTGGAATCAGAAAGTTCTTTTTTAGCCATTTGAGAACTTGGAACATTGGTAGGAAATCTCCAGACATGAGCTATTTCAAGACTGCCCTTATCCTTCTGGATGTATTCCTAATTATCCGGCTGTGGGCCATCTATTTCCAAAATTCTTCCTCAAAAATATGTGATGCCCAGATATTAATTCCCAAGTTATTGGTCTCAGAGGTAAGCCATCTCTACTTTATAAATATTTCAAGTGACATAGAGAGTGTTTAAAAAGCTGGACTGTGAGTATACTCTTGCCTAAATATATCTCTTTAGATGGGTACCTCTGTACAAACAACATTGTAGTAACATTTATGGGATTCCTTTTGAAGCTGGAATGATTCATAGCCTCATCACTCTAAAAGACAAAAGTTTAATTTTTTTCTATTTCTTTACCAATTTTTTTACCATACGTATAATTTTACAAAGCTATATTCATAATATATGTACAATTTACATTTTGCCTTTAATACTGTCTTTTCTTTTTTTAAAATTTTGTTTTATTTATTCATGAGAGACACAGAGAGAGGCAGAGACATAGGCAGAGAGAGAAGCAGGCTCCATGCAGAGAGCCCAACTGAGACTCGATCCCGAGACCCTTTGGCCCTGGGCCAAAGACAGGAGCTTAACTGCTAAGCCACCCAGACATCCCAATACTGTCTTCCATACCAGTCTTAAAAAAATGTGAATACTTAAAGATTCTGCTTTAACTCCGAGGTTATTTTGTTGGAAGAGATGCAGCTTTGTTCTGAAAAGAAGAAGTCCCAGGGAAAACCCTATCAAATGATATTTGCCATCATTACTAGAGCCCCCAGTGCTTTCCTCTGAGTGGGTGGAAGTTAAGCATTTACATTTACCACCACCCACCCCGTTAGAATCTCTTAATTTTTCAAATCTCACAAGGGTGTCCAGGTTAATGAATTATGATGCGGTGATTATCTTACAGTGCCAATGACTAATGCTTCAGGCAGAAAAAGCAGGCCAATTGGAAAGCAGGGAGCCTCTGTTTACCCAAATGTGTTTTTAATTATAGTATTAACAAAGATAAAGCAAAAGAAGGGAAGCACAAAATAATCACATGGGAGTCTAACAAAATAAACATCTTATTTATTTTAAACCTATTATTTTTCCAAGTATCTTTTTCCTCTTTACTAGTATTTCTTTAAGAAACACCAAATTAAATATGCCTTTGCTTTAACCACCAAATAACTGTGTAGGAAAAAAAAAAAAAAAACCCCAAATATAAAATAAATCATGTTGACATTTAAAGGTTAAAGTGAAGCCACAGCTGATCATCATTTGTTGATATTTGTTCATCATTATGAATATTTCAAATCTTATGTAGTCAAACATGATTCATTACTGTTTTCCAGGAAGTGATAATATCTCCTCCAGTGTCATTAACAGTGTTAATCTTGGTCAAGGTTCCCTGCATCAAAAATTTATAAAAGCAAAATGTTGCTATGGTAACTATTCTAGATCAATGATTCCTGGCCCTTAGGATTCCAAGACCTCATCTATATAGCTTCGTGGACAAGCTGTTACATATCTCCATGAATACATACATGCAAGTGTACCATATTTTCCCCTCCCCTTTCACAGAGAATTTTGGCAAAAAAAAATAACACTAAAAAAAAAAAAGAAACATGAAACAAGTTCCCTAAGTAGTGAAGCTATTTGTGCCTTTAAAGCTTCTTATGCACTTGCATATGGACCACTTGGTGTTTTATCTGGGTAATCAGATTCCTACTACACCCACGAACATTTTTGTGGATGCTTTCTGCTTAGCGGCGGTCCCATGTCTGCTACTAGATCAACATGTTCATCAGAGATCGTTCAGTTGCAAGCAACAGTCATGCACTTGAGCTAATTCAGGCAGACAAGGAGCATTTACTGGAAGCACACAGGAGTTTCACAGCCCTGGAGGACAGGATATGCAGGCAGGCCCAGCACAGCCTAGAACCAGAGGGGAGAGCTGTCAACGCCAAGCACAGGCACTCTCCAAGACATACATGCTCCAATACATGCTCCTCAGGTAGGCTTGCTGGTTTCTCCCTTCTCTCTGCAGACTGGCTGTTGGTGCCGGTGGGCAAAATGTGGACACTTCAAACGCCCTCTCTGCCCCCACTCTGCATGCTCATTCTCTACTCTTAAACTGTCACGTTGAGGGTAGGAAGAAGGGTGGCAGTTAGCCTTCCATTAATGGAAGGGAGAACGTAGAGGACTCAGGGGTGAAATGGAAGGCACAGATCTGAGGAATATTTTGGAAGTAATATGTATGACACCTGAGGCCTCTGAACCAAGGAAATAAGCACACCCACATGTTGTTCCTGACCCTGTTTGTTTTTCTACCCCAAAGTATCAAAACTATTCAGTCGTTTTGAAGTCAGGGGAAATAACTTCATCTACCTCAAGTACTGTTGAGAAATGGGACATTTCACATGAATTCTTTTTTTTTTAAAGATTTTATTTATTCATGAGAGACACAGAGAGAGAGGCAGAGAGAGAAGCAAGCTCCCTGTGGGGATTCGATCCCAGGACCCCGGGATCATGACCTGAGCCAAAGACAGATGCTCAACCACTAAGCCACCCAGGTGCCCCTCATATGAATTCTTAGAGAAGAAACAAATATATACGGGTCCTTTCTGGTATGTCAGAATGTTCGCTGAGGACAACAGCAAAGCCAAAGACATCCACTCACATGGTCTGTGACCCTCACGACAGAGTTAAGAAGAGTGGGAGGGTACTAAGCAAAATAAGTCAGAGAGAGACCTCACTTATGTGGAATTTAAGAAACAAAACAAATGAACAAAGGAGAAAAAAGAGAGAGACAAACCAAGAAACAGACTCTTAACTGTAGGGAGCACACCATCAGGTCACAGGATGGGGGGAGGTGGGCAGAGGGATGGGGTAAGTGATGGGGACTAAGGGGGGGCACTGTGATGAGCACAGGATGATGTATGAAGTGTTGAACCACAAAACTGTACGCCCAAAACTAACGTTATGCTGTACATTAACTAACTGGAATTTAAATAAAAACTTTTCAAAAAAGGGGGGGGGGGAGTGGGAGGGGGTTAGAGAAGCAGCAGCCTCCCCAGCTTCCCTGGGAAATGTGCAAAGCACTGGAAGGAAAGAAAAGACCCAAAAGGGAAGACTTGCCTTTACTTGGCACAACGGTGGGATCTGTGAGGGGCAGCTTGCAGATCCTTTTTTACAGGTGGTATTCTAGAAGCCTGGAGGGCCCAGAGAAATCAAATGTTTATTGTGCTTTCCAGTTTAACAGTTGGTGGCAAATCTTCTGAGTTGGAAGATCAGCTTCTGGTCTTGTAAAAGGTTTACTGCCTGCATTTCTCCTGGGAAAGCATAACAGGCCTGGAAGAGCAAGTTACGGCCCAAGAAGGGAATAGCCCGGCTCTGCCTCCACAAGGCCCTCCCAACTTTCACCTGAGCTTTGCAGAGACAGAAAAGGCGTTAAACACTTGATGAACAGATTGAGCCAAGAGCTAGTTGTAACCACGGTGTGGCTCCGCCATCCGACAGGGCCCCCACCCTTTTGCTGATGTTTCCCTTCATCCACCCCCTTGCACCCCTTTCCAAAACCTGCAAGAAAGGACTACAGTCAGCTGAGTATGAATAGATGTTATCTCCTCAGTGGATATTTTCTTTTTAACCTTCTGTCTCATTGAAGGTTTCCCAGAATGTCCTAACAAAGGAATTTTAGGAATTTTAGTCTATCTAAATCTATGTAGCAGTTCTTTTCTCAAATACTAATCAGGCCCTGGTAAACTCAATTTCGTTCTATCCACAGTTGAGATCCCGGTTCTCTTTCTGTTAGCTCCCCTCTGTAGGGCTCGGCCAGTACTGAGCCCACCTTCACTCTGCTCCAGCACCCCCTGCCCTCCTGCTCCTCCCTGGGGCCTCCTGGAGCTCCCCAGGATCCAGAAATCAAAGGGCAGCCCTCTGTGCAGTGGGGGCCTCCTGGCGCCCTGTGTCTCAACCCCGCAGGCAGCGTCCAAGCTGAGGGGTTGTGGCCAATACCATTCTGGTTGTGAAATATTTCAAGTATCACTCTTGTCTCCACCTTCTTGGGGTATATTTTTCACTCTTTATATTACAAATGAAGGCACCTCGCTGCCCCCCAGATCGACAACCATCTCATCAAGCTGAAATTTCTCCTGAAAACCGATTCCTCCAGCTACCTTCTAACAAAGGTTGAAAAAGAGAAAGTATCGCTGAATAGGTAACTCTGGGAAACATGGTTGAAGAGGAAAAAAAGAATATAATCAGACCCATGGTTCTTAAACTCTGGTGTGCCTGGGAATCACCTGGAGAACATGCTTAACACACAGATTGCCAGGCTTTATTTTCAGAAATTCTGATCCTGTCGATCTGGGGTGATTCAGGAAGCTGTATTTGTATTTGCATTTTCACCCAGTCCAGGTGAATGGGATGCAAAGGTTGCCCAGATGACACTTCTGGATACTGAGCTCAGGTGTTGCTGTGAATCACGCACGGCTGCCTTCGGGCGCAACAGGTGTGCTTCACCAGGAGCAGAGTTCATCAGGATCCTATGGGCCTTCTCCTTGCTTCACTTCCCACAACTTTAACTTCAGACGCTTATGACACAATAATTCCTGATGCATCTTCATTGATTGGTGCTTCCAGGTCACGTACAAACATCTCTTCTTTGTTTTGAAATTACAGAGTCCGTCATCCCGAGTAGTGGCACGTTTCACGTGAAGCTCCCCAAGAAACACAGTGTGGAACTTGGAATAACCATAAGTTGTAAGTAAAAGTGACCCTTTTTTTTTAAATGTAGGATTTGAAAAAGACATTAGAAAATTGTACTGTCAGATGTCTTGCAGGTGTGACAAGTGTTTTTTAAGTGTTACTGCCACATTTCTATGTCCTGTTACAAACAGGCAGAGCCAGTAGCACCTCCAGCCCTTGTGTCAGGGGCAAGTTACCTAAACTCTTTCCGATTGTAGGTTTCTTCATCTGTAAAATGGGAATAAGGATATCTAAAAAATAAAGGATTATTTGAAGTATTTAATAAAAGAACATATTTTTTATACCTAGTAGAGTTCCTGGCAAGTAGTAAGTATTCAATAAATGCATCTCACCCCCACCACGAATAACTAGATGAGCATAGAAACGCTTATAGGCTCTCTAAATTCTCCTATATTGTGGATTGTTTTCACAATAATCTGTTTAAAAACAAAAATCACATTTATTTCCTTTTAAGATTATGCTCCTGTCGGTCCACTATGTATGCACCAATAAGCCGTTTGGCAAGACTAATAATATAATGATTCTTAATTTAGTAACTTTTAGAATTCCTGCATGGTCCAAGGTATCTGGCTAATAACCAAACCAAAAAAAGGAAAGCAGAGCATATAAATGTGCTTAATTCCCTCCTTTCCTCGGGCTCTGGCTTTATAACTGCTTTGGTAAAAACAGCTTTGAAAATTTCAGTCCCCATTTATAGAATGTGAATTGAAGTTTTTGTGCTTTTAATATCCATCAACTAGTTTCATCCATAAATGCCCCCAAGAAAACAAAGCAAATGATTAACGCAAAAAGACCAAAGAGGTGATGTCTGTGACCAAGGAGTGGTCTGTTCAAGAAGAGCGATAAGGTTACATGAAGTGCCTCACTACACTCTGCTGGACCGCATTTATTTCAGTGGCTAAGGCAAAAATAGTTCTCAAGTGGGCTGTACGAAACGGGGCCTGTCCACTTCAACTTCGACAATATAAATGGAACAATGAAAATGAAATTTTAGGTATAAAGAATACATCAGACAGATCTAGTGCAACACTAAAAAAAAAATAGTGGAACCATAATACAGAATAAATGTTAAGAACAAGCAGCTCTGTGTATGAGAGAGCACTTGCACCCACCTCTTGAACCCCCGTGTGTGGCGTACTGGGAAGAGAGTAGGGATGATGTGTCTACATGCCTCTCTATGAGAAGTAGAAAGATGAGATGGGATTTTGGAAACTCCAGACCTATTCTAGGTACTACTGAAGTCGTTTATGCCTTTAATTGGATGACTTAGCTTCTCAGTTTGTTCATTATGAAACAAAGCAAGTGTGCCGTCATTCTGTCAACAGTGGTGATTACTGAAATTAGGGGAGAGCTCATCAGACCTTAATTATTCAAAAAATATTTGGGGCTCAAGGTAGCTGCTGCAACCCCCATGTAACGTTAAACCTGCTCTCATTTATTCTATTAATTCCATTCCATTGATTTGTGTCATCAGAATTGGCTGTGAAAGCCATCTCTCTCGGAGAAGTGCATAACCTGCCCGCTGCTCTCAGAGGCCCTGCTTTCCACTCCATTCTTTCTTCCTTTTGCCTTCATTAGATAAATGCATTCTGAATGCTTAGCATGCCTAGGCCCTATGCGAAGTTTTGGAATTTAACAGATTTTAAAGTGGGGAAAATGGTCTTTGTGTTTTTTATGTACAATAGATTTATTCTTAAAAAGTGATATATGTAAGGGGAGGAGAGTAAGGAGATGGACAAAATGGGTGAAGAGGAGAGGGAGATAGAGCTTCAGTTATGGAATGAATAAGTCACAGGGAGAAAAGGGACAGCATAGAGAAGAACATAGTCAATGGTCTTGTAATTGCAGCTCATGGTGACAGGTGGTAGCTACACTTGTGAGCACAGCATTAACAAATCAACTTGTCTCAAATCACTGTTGCACACCTGAAACTAATGTAACATCCTGCGTCCACTATAATTTTTTAAGAATGTAAAGAAAAAAATTGATATATATAAAATATAACTGTGGAGTATCCATTTAAAAAACTAATCCTGCGATATATTCCTTTTTTAAGTCAATACTTAGATGCTCAATTTGTTTGAAGTGTATTCATGTATACACAATTACAACATATTTTATTCATGTGAAGAATCCTTTAAAATTATGCGTTATGATGGTTTTATGTATGTACTATTACACTTAATACCAATAATAGAAACTTCCCCCAAGCCCCCACAAGAATGGTCTAACTTTTAGCCACGTGAGCTAAAGCTCTTCACGGAAGCTAGAAGTGTACGCCATTCCTGGATGGAGGTATGATACATAAGCTTGTCAAACACGCTTGTCAGCCCATCTAGAGCTACAGCTCCATATATATACAACCTATCATCACTGTACTGAATTTGTGTCTCCTCATGGAAAATACTCATATTTTCCCAATTGAGAAAACAGAATTTACTTTTTTTAAAAAAAGGCCAGAATCCATTTTTATTGTTATGAAATAGTAAACTCCTGAGGCCTAGCGTGGCTCCTGGCATTTTGTACAAGGTGCTTTTTTTCATCCCTGTCTTTGTGGAGCGAATGAATAAGGAATCTCTCAGAAACAATCTTCTGCTAACAATCCTCTTCTAACCACTGTGAGCTCCAGAAATGAGCCTTTGAAGGAGATGATGAAATGCAGATGTTTATGCAAAGGGCCTGGTGTGAACCAAAGCAGCACCTACTTGAAAAGTGATTAAGAGCAAGGCCTCAGAGCCCACACTCCTCCACTCCTTGACTCTCTTGACTTCTCTGTACCATTTCCTTGTCCTTCTATAAATTGGTGCACTCGTAGAAATCTTGAGAAGATTAAATGAGTTAGTAAAGTGCCTCGAACCAATTATGAGCCCTAACAGTATTAGTGATTATGATGATTATTGCTATTTATTTTGCATATAGACCTTCATGAAATAGCTCAACCCAAGCTCTACCCCACAAAATTTCATGCCAACTACAATTATAGCACTTAGGTAGGAAACCAAGGGACCCTCTTCTCAAACACAAAGGTCCTATTAGCAAAACTGAGGCAATGCAAGAGTTTATTGATGTTTCTTACTATATACAAAGTCCTCCTCTGTCTCCTTCACCCCGTGAGAACCTGAGGAGCAAGAAGCGGGCCTTCATCTCAGGAAGCTTTCCACCAGAGCCTTTCACACTTGGCTGAAGCCTCACTCACTCTTCATACCTAATTGACTGAGAAATGAGTCTCTCTGATTTTGGATGTGGTGAGCAGTTTTAGGCTAATTTTCTTAAGTTCCTGATGAGACGTTCATAGCACATTAGCACCGGGCATTACTTTTATTGATGTGATTGCTATAATGTGGAGCGATTTATTATAGCAAATAAAGTGGAACAGTCTCACGCTGGAAGTAGCATCCCGAAGGTCTGATGCCTCAGCCTATAGGGAAGCAGAGCGCATACGCTGCCACGCAGCCCACCGGCCTTTCAAGTCAGAGAACCCTGGTGGCCACTGTCACCTGCAGTAGTCAGTAAAGTTATTTTGATACTGATGTTTTCCTCTGCAGATTCACTACCAGAATTTTTATCTACTTTGTACCAGGCATGGCAAGAAGCAATTTCTATGTGTGCTTCTCGCTTAATCCTCAAAGGGGCCCTGTGGCATCTATGCCCATTTTTTAGAAAAGAAAGACTCAGCTGGGTACCCTGCCCAAGACCCAGAGCTCATGAGGGCTACACAGGATTCAAACCCATTCTGTCTGACTTGGCATGGGCTTTGCTGTCACACCAGCACTCCTCACTGCCTCTGCATGATTGATGACCCTTCCCACATCCTATATCAGAGAAGCAAAAGACAGCACTTTGTGGAGTTAATTTGTTGACTTTCCTTTTTAGTTGTGACTGGATTTTTTTCAGGAACAAAGGCTTGCTTTTTATATATATATATATACATAAAATCGTAAAACAGCCTTTATGACAAGCACAACAAATCTGTCATTTTCCTCTTAAGTCTTAAGCGTATTTAGGAGAGAATGGCTCAAGTTTTTTTGCCAACTTTGCAATAAAAATTCTACTCACTGCTCCATTTCAAATCAAATAACTTGTTTTACTTGCCAGGTATCATATATATGGTTGCAAGTAAAGTCAAACTGAATGATTGTGTGTGTGTGTGTGTGTGTGTGTGTGTGTGTGTGTCTCCAGTGTAGTTTGGACACAGTATCAGGCCCTTTGAGCAAAGTACCTCGACTAGCAGAGTAAGACCCATAAATGCCGCGATATTATCAAATGTTCTTGGGATACTTTATTAATTCATGTTTAATTAGCTCCAAAGTTCAGAAGATTTTATCTGTCTTCTAATACAGAGGATTTTGTTTTTTATTTTTTTTAAGATTTTATTTATTTACTCATGACGCAGAGAGGCAGAGACACAGGCAGAGGGAGAAGCAGGCTCCCTGCAGGGACCCTGATGTGGGACTCAATCCCAGGACCCCAGGGTCATGCCCTGAGCCAAAGGTGGACCCTCATCCACTAAGCCACACAAACGCCCCTAATACAAAATGTTTTAAGCAAAAGGTCAAGAATGTCATTTTCTACCTTTCAACAACTATTTGAGAAGCAAAGAATGTTCACTTTAAGACTCAGTTCCTGATAGTGAGAAAGGACTAGTGATTTTTAAATCCTCAGGATCAAAAGATAATAGCTTGAACACTAGCATGTAGCGCTATTACCACCCCATATGGTTTTTAAATAAATGACAGTTTAAGATTTTTCGAAAGGCACAAGCCATACGGAGAAAAAGAAAAGGAAAATAGATAGCAGCAACCAAATTTGGAAGTGGCAGAGAAGATGGAGAAAGATGAATTTAAAGAAGCAGAAAGGAAAACTGACAAGGAACCTGATTTGCATCCTAAGCTCCCAACAAGCACAAGCTGTGGGGCGGGAACTTCTGGAAGTGACACCGGTGGTAGTTGAGACACGAGGAATGGTTGAAAGCCTGTGAAGAAGGAATCAATCCCTTAGATGCCTTCCCACAGCTAGTACAGCCAGGAACCCCTCCCCTCCTGGCAGAACCGAGTTTCCTTCTCTGGAAAGCATGAAGTCGAGGGCCTCTGGACTGGGAGTGCACAGAAGAGCGTAGGAGTGCTGCTCTACAAAAGCAGATGCGGGCAAAGTGTACACACTGAATGTGGAGACTGCTAGTCTTCTTCCCCTCCACAGGCTCAGAGAGGCCAGCTAGCCAGGCTAATGCCCTCCAAGTGGGAGGAAGGATCAGAGTCATCTGACCCAAAGAAACAGCCTGGCCTGAACTAAACAGGGATCCCATAGTCCACAAACCCCTCTCAGGTGCACCAGGCTTCCTAACAGTTTTGTAGGACTGCTTCTTTAATGTGAACAGACAGCCAAGAAAAAGCAGACACCAGAGGGAAAAACTGAATGTGCAAGTCTATCATCAAAAACAAAGAAGAGGATTCCTGGGGCGGCTCAGTGGTTTAGCTCCCGCCTTCAGCCGAGGGCATGATCCTGGGGTCCTGGGATTGAGTCCCACATCAGGCTCCCTGCATGAAGCCTGCTTCTCCCTCTGCCTGTGTCTCTGCCTCTCTCTCTCTTCGTGTCTCTCATAAATAAATAAAATCTTTAAAAAAAAAAAAAAAAAAGGAAGAAAGACCGAAGCAGCATGTTCAGGAAAAAGAAAACCTTAAAAAGGAACAAGGTTTCATTAACATCAGTAACAACCTTGGATAATGTGTGGATGGGAGGCAGGAAGTGAATACTCTTCTAAGACAACATACCAAGCGGGGGCGGGTGGGGGGAGGGGGGACAAAGAGCTCTTGGAACTTAAGAACATGGCAGCAATTAAAATATTAGAAGATTGGGCAGCCCCGGTGGCGCAGCGGTTTGGCACCGCCTGCAGCCTGGGGTGTGATCCTGGAGACCCAGAATCAAGTCCCACATCGGGCTCCTTGCATGGAACCTGCTTCTCTCTCTGCCTGTGTCTCTGCCTCTCTCTCTCTCTGTATGTGTCTCTCATGAATAAATAAAATCTTTTTAAAAAATAAAAAAAAATTAGAAGATAGAGGTGAGGGAAAATTCCAGAAACTAGAAGAAAATAACAACGAAATGAGGAATCTACAGATATAAAATTAGACAAGCTGAATCCAAAGGACACAATATCCAAATGATAGCCATTACAATATGAGGGAGTAGAGAAAAGTGTGAAGGCTCCAAGGATGCAAGAGAGCAGGGTTAACAGATAAATGGAGGCATATTAAAACAGATAAATGGAGGCATAATTAAAATTTTAATTTAATACTGTGAATACACTTAATTTTAAGTCTTAAAATTTTTAAGACTTTATTGAAGCAAAAATAGATTCAAATCAGGCAGTGCCAAACTGGAAGTAGTTAGGAGTGCTCTACCCACTGGAGCCTGGGGGAAGACATGTAGATAAAGTGCAGACACAGACAAAGGAAATTATTCGTTGGCTGTAGCTTAAAGCCTAGTTGGCTGTTTGTGATTGGTTTCCCTTAGCATTTAATTTTGCAACTTTGAGGCATTGACAGGCTTAGATCTTGGTTTACTTCTATAGGCCATCACCCCATTAGAGCCACCTCAGTGTAATGACCTTCTTGCTTAATGAATATAACAAAAGTCAAGAGAACATCTTCCAGCGTCTGTGGGAAGGAAGTTCCCAAGATCTATGTAGCAACCCCGGAAAGCAAAGCTTCTCTGCAAGAAGCCCTGATATGATTAATCATACTCAGAGAAGATTTATATAACCTGGGATCTGAGGAGTTGAATTCACGACAAACACAAGAAAACTAAGCAAAGACACCAAGACAATAGACAGCTACAGGGAAAACAGAGCCTGTGAAAAGCAAGTAATCATGCTACATAACTTGTCTGTGAATACTGTTTATGTAGTCATAAAGGAGAGTGCCAAATATTGATCTTATAAAAAATTAAGACAAAACTACGTTGGAAGAATGGAGAAAGCCCACAGGACAAAAAATATATGTGAATTTGGTTCAGATATAGAGTGAGAGAGAGCTAACTCCTCATCTTTCATAGCAGAAAGTAAAAAATTAGCACTGAAAAATAATAACACTGTGTGTTATTTAGCAATATAGCAATAGCCAAAAATTGCATCTAGGGAAGTAAGAAATAAAGAGGTGTTCCTGGAGAACTTTGACTCTTCAAATTGTATGCATGTGTAATTTTGATATAAATAAATAGTTTTTAAAAAGTAAATTTTAAAAACAATATAGTAGATAGTTTTCTTGTGAGGATCAAGAATGTACATCTATGGGCAGCACGAAAAAAATCAATCATTGTGATGTTATATAAGTGGGTTCTGGTGATTTAGGATAATTTTTCTAGGAACATCGTCTTGTTGACTTGCAAAATAGCTGTAAAAGGCATGAAAATGATGAGTTTTGAAAAAACTTGCAGATGACTCAAAAATGTAGCACTTGTAACAACAAAAACAACTAACAGAGATGGAAGAGTTTGAATTAAAATTATTTTAGGAACTATGACTAAGGAAAAGGCAGTATTTTAAATTTAATATATATGATATGACACGGGATTTGTGTCATTGTTCTCTCTCTTTTGTCTGACTTTCAGTTCTGTACATGTTTATATTGAGATTTCAAGCATTGTGAAACTGTTTTGTCCTTCTCGGAACTCAATAACCACGTGCAATCCTTCTTGGTAGGCCACACCCATATAGTGGGACCTCCCCACGATATGATGGTTCATATGGCTTTCTCACCTGGAATCACTTTGCAGAAGAGAGAATTTCATGGCTAATAACTTCATGAGATTTAACCATCCCTGTCCCCCACCTCTGTTATACACCTTCTCTAGGGGTTCATGGCCTCTGCCCAGAGCAGAGCTGCCTAGTTTATAGTTAGTGTCAATAAATATCTATTAAACAAATGACTCTGTGGATAACTTCAGTCAAATTCACAGCATTAAGCGCTAGGGTATTCTCGTTAAAAGGGTCGCAAATTCAGAAGCCCTCAGGAGTGAGGCAAGTCAGTGAATGAGATCCATCCAGGGAGGACAGTGGCAAGTGGGAAATTGAAGGCTGCTCCCAAGAGGGCAGTTGAGAAGTATCTAACATTACTAAATAATCATAATAGTAGCATGTGCACTGGTCCGGTCTACTTCAATGTAAAACTCAGTCCTTATAAAAAAAAAAAAATCTCTGAGATAAGCATTATTATTATTATTCATCATCATCATCTGTAGGTGAAAAAACTCAGGTGCCTAAAGAGTCAGGGTTTTGGACCAAGCATTCTGGCTGCCAAGTCCCAGCTCTTGATTCCTCTACCATATTACACCCCCCCACCCACAAATTTTAAAAGAAGCTATCCACGTGCATGAAATCTACTAATTTTTAAATGTTGGCAACTAATCTAATTTTTTAAAGTACTACAAGTCAAGCAAAGCATGCTTGGTTTGTGACTCCTTCTCAAGTAGCGGAGAATTAAAACATAGGTACTTGGATATGCAAACAATGTCTGAGCCCCCAGAGCCACGTTTAATATGCTGGTAGGCACGGTAGCAACAGTGCCAGGAGCTTATATGGATTTGGACACACTTCCTGGGTCAACTTCATCACTCCAGTGGGCATCTACCCTGATTTCAGGCCTCAGGTATGGTCTTGGTTAAAGAAAAAAAGAGAAGAATCTAGTAAATATAAGAATAGCCACCATATGTGTCTATGTGCCATGATAACTTTCAAACCTCTGTGCAAAGCTGTGTGGGTTGGTCCAAGAGGCCTCGGTGCTATTTTCCTCTGTTACAAAGATGACAGAGACAGGTTTGATGTATTTTGTTGCCTCTACTATTGTTTCATTTCAGACCATTTCAGTGGAACATGGATTTCATTAAAAACCAAGGGAAGCATTGAGTGCTCTGTGATGGTTACTACAGCTTGGCAAAATAGAGTATAAATTCATGGGCAGATGCTAAAAAAGTTGCATTTTCTGGTCATAACAAAGTTTTTGTCTTTGAGCCCTATGCCCAAAACAATTTGCAGTTGTAAACTATGACGTGTATAAAAATGCTAAATGCTTATATTTATCTGGAGGAATTTTATCAAATCATTGAGTGGAGGTTTAAATTATGAATTAATTGTAGTGAATAGAATGTTTTACATACTTTGCTAGAAGCTAAGAATAATGATTGAATGAAGTCCCCTTAACATTTACTATGGGCTAATTTAGACAGTGGGTAAGGTATTGGTATATGTATTTGCTTTTTCTTTCAATGTTGTGTTGAGATATTAAACCATCTGTTCTTATGCATAAACATTTTCCTGGGATTCAGATGGGATTATGGGATATGATATGGTTCTATGATTATTATGGGGTGATCAGCCTGTTTATAATAAAATCTTACTTTAGGGGCCTTTTAATGATCCTTAAAAGGAAATCACTACAGACTTCAAACTAGCAAAATATCTCCTCTCAGAGGCAAATTGTTTTTTTCTTTTTTTATAAATGTCAGTATGGGTTCTTTTAATTATTAAACACCTAAATTAAATGTAAACTTTCTAGATGAAGATGATATTTTTGTACTTATTTGAACTATAGCTCATTTTTAGGATTAATTCTAAGGTAGACTCAAAACTAATTGCTTTTCATTCTCATCAAATGGAAATATCCCTGAGAGAAGCTATAAAGCCAAAAACTGACCACTGTGCAGGATAGCAAGATAATTTGTAAACTCAATAAAAGTTATAGGTGCATATTTATAATATGAATATGTATAAAAATATAATTAAGTCAAATACTACTATAAAATATTTCACATTCTAGAACATTTCAGAGCATTCTAGGTTTGAATGTGTGAGCAAAATTTCAAGAGTTACAGTCTGTCCAGCAAAAGATTTCCTTCTGGGGGAAAAAAAAAGAGCTTTAAATCAGTAAATCTCACCCACTTTGCAATCCTGTCCACTAGTATAGTAAAGCACAGTCCCACAAAAAGTGGTGTCTCCTCACCAAAAAGAAGTAAAGGAAGAAGTAGGCAAAGGGAGCACATATAAATACCAAGAAGGGGAGCACCTAGTTGCTTCTCATAGTCTCCTATTGGGGTATTCACCTTTCACCTTTCTCTTGGGAATCACAGGTTGAAATAGATTTAAACCTAATGGGCAGCTCTGCAATTGCCTTCTCCAATTGCAAATCTAAAATGACTTTTAGTTTTTAAGTTTGTAAATACTTTATTAACACAAACATTTTTATATCAAGAAGATAGAATGTGCACATTTTCTAATTTGCTTGCTGAGCATCTTTGCTTTGCCTACAGACTGTAGTTGCGTTAACCGTTGCTATAAAACGGGAACTGTATGGTGTGGGTGAACCATGGATATAAAGATGTGACTATTCCAACTTCATTATTACAGCACCGTCTAGCAGAAAGCCAGGAGACCCCCTTGTCATATCAGATATCAAGAAAGGAAGTGTGGCACACAGGTAAGGAAAATGAATTTTCTGGTTTATTCCAAGGCATTTCTGTTTCTTTAAGTAACTCTACCCCCAATATGGGCCTCGAACTCAGGACCTGAAGATCAGGAGTTGCATGTTCTACCAACCGAGCCAGCCAGATGCGAGGCATTCCTTAATTAAAGTAGAAATGACCCTTTCCATACCTAAGGTAGACCTTGCTGATAGATCATGGTATCCTCAGTCTTTCCCAGACAGCAACTATTAGTCAATCATATTCAACATTCCTCATGCAATGACTGGGTAGCTAGCTCTCCCACCTCATGTCACCTTATTTCTGTACCCACTGCAGACAACAGTCACCTGAAAATATTTCTTAGGGTCCTTCCTGAGTCCATCACCGGCTCTCCTTCCCTGATCATCTTCTGTCCTTCATTTTCCAGCTAAAAATCTGGAAGTGGCTCCAGTTATGCCCTACATGGAGACAATAGCTTGTGGAAGAGCTTTGCTAAATGCCAGAATGTCCTCCCTAGCCAAGCCAGATCCTTCCTTGAGCCTTGAACAGTGTTAGTCTCCTATTTGGTCCATGTAATGTCAAAATCAGAGAGTCTCAAACTTTTGATTTCACACATCAAAAATATTTATTTTAAAGATTTATTCATTTATTTGAGAGAGAGAGAGAGAACATGAGCGGGAGGGGCAGAGGGAGAAAGAGAGAATCTCCAGCAGGCTCCATGCCAAGCACAGAGCCAGACTTGGGGCTGGATCTCACAACCCTGAGATCATGACCTGAGCCTAAACCAAGAGTCAGACCTTTAACTG
This sequence comes from Vulpes lagopus, assembly GCF_018345385.1. NCBI lineage: Eukaryota > Metazoa > Chordata > Mammalia > Carnivora > Canidae > Vulpes > Vulpes lagopus. Next base: position 60,692,654 of record NC_054828.1, read on the forward strand.
GTTGTACCCCCCAGGCACCCCTAGATCAAAAATATTTTTAAATGTTTGGGACTTTCTATTGTCCAAATAAGGACTTTAAAAAAAAAATCCCATCTATTATCACAGTCATTTCATTAAAGTAGTATTTTAATGCTCAAAAAGTAGGAAGGACATCGTATGAGTTTAGATATACAAGTATAGGGCCAGATGCCGTGGCAGGGAGATATAAATAGGCTGCGACCAACAAGACTACACTGTGTCTCTCATGCAACAGTTGGAAGGGAGGCAGGCACTGTGGGGCTGGGGAAGCAACTCTGCCATCCTCACCAGTTTTCTCAAATTGTTGCAATTTTCTAGCCATAGAAGGCAAGTGGAAATGGTGCTAAGAGAGCCTGGGGTGTGCATCTTCAGGGAATGGCCCAGAAGAGGTCAGAAGAGAGGAGAATAGAAGCTGAAACCAATTACTAATCCCTGTCACAGAAGTAATATGTAAAAGATCGTTCTTACCAAAACACAACTTTCCTTACAAATATGTACGTGTATACATATATGCACCTACAAACACATACACGTTCTCATTATTTTTCTCATTTCGTGATGGACCTTAAAATTTGCCAACAGACCTGCAGATGTCCACTTTCAGTTTTAGGCTTTCAATGGCCACATTGCAGACAAGTAGCATCAGATTCACCCTTTTCCCCTACCTCAGCCACGATGGGTTTCCCCGCGCAAGTGGAAGTGGCAGGGACACCAAGATTCAGACCTTCACTAAATCCAACCCTCCCTGATTTCCCTCACTCTCTCAACCCTCTCCTAGTACCTGGATTGCCAAGGATGAAATGTAGTGCAATTGCATGCAGAAGCATGAGGACACCCAATGTCCATAAACCCTGTGCCATTACCTTCCTTCCTAGGAAACTTAGAATTCCCAAGTGAAGCTTAGATGGTTGTCCTGGACTAATTCAAGAAACTAGGATTCAAAAAAAAATGTCTTTAATATTCTTGAAATGTCATGTCATGGCAGCCATCCAAAATAAGACTAGGGGAAAAAAGGGATTTGTTAATAAAATGTATTTTAAAAATAGTTGAAGAACCTCTCTTCCTCTAGAGACTGTCATCATGCTACATTATTCTTGATGCCTCCTAAGTGACCCGGGTAGGTGCTCATTAATCATGTGTGGCCATGCATTTACTAACAGGACTGGAACCCTGGAACTGGGGGATAAATTACTTGCAATAGATAACATCCGGCTGGACAACTGTTCTATGGAAGATGCAGTTCAGATCCTCCAGCAGTGTGAAGAGCTGGTGAAGCTCAAAATCCGCAAAGACGAAGATAATTCAGGTATTGATGGCTTCCTTAGTTAAGACTGATTTCTCTAACTGCCCAGCTGTCACAAAAGATATTAGATCTTGATGTTTTACATACAACAGCTGGCTAGTGACATTGCAACAGCGTTTTACATAGTTAAAAGGGTCTTTAAGTTGGGTGTTGAGAGTGTAGCATGAATTTTAAAGGTGCTTTTTATGATATAATTAAGATTTTTTTGTTAAAAAACATGATCACAACTGTATCAAAATAACATTCAAAAACAAAAACTAAATCATCACCTAGTACTACCCTAATATAATGGACTCAGCCATTTTCTAGTTGATACTTATATTACATAATTATAGCCATAATGCATGTTATAACTCCATAAGCGTATTACCACTTTTCAAACACTTAATACCTATCATTTTTTTAATTTACTGCCTGTAATTAATTTATCATTCTTCTCTTCTTACTTAGATTGCTCCCAGTTGTTTCACTATCACAGGTAGTACAATCACAGACATATTTACGTAAGGATATCTTTACTCAACTTTTCTCCTTCTGAATTATTTCCTTAGGAAATCTTTTTTAGAAGGAGAACTGCTGAGTAAGAATAAAAAGGACCTTCTCAGGATTCCTGACAAGTCTTGTACCATGCTTTCTGCAAGGGCCATTCCATTTGTTGGGTTTCCAATAACAGACGAACACAGTGGGGCTAGTACTTCTCAAACTTTCTTATGCCTCAAAATTACCTGAAAAGCTTGTTAAAACACCGTTCCTGGCCATAACTCCCAGGGGAGGCCTGGAATTCTGCATTTCTAACAAACTCCCCGATGATACTACTGTGGTCCAAGAAACACAATCCAAGCAGCCTGGCAGTTGGCAAAGTTCTTTTATCTGATTATGATAAGAACCTAGAGCTCATTGATAAAAGCCCATAATTGAAAGGTGCAGCTAATGTGGGGAATTACAGAAATTGATAGATGTGGATAGCATAAACATTTGAGGTAAAATTTTGCCAATCTTATGGGTAAAGCCAACTTCTTTGCTATGAATATCATTCTGCTGATTGTAGCTAAAAATCTTTTTACTGTTTGTTTGCCTAAACCTTATACATAATATATAGTTTATGATACATATACACATATATATAGTTTTGTTTTTGTTTTAATACAGTGAGAATTTAAAGTAATCTGAATGTTTACTCCATTTAGATTTTTATTTGCCCAATGTTTTCAAGTTTTTTTCTCTACAAAATTAAGAGATTTTTGCCTAACGACTCTCCTTATTGAATCTTCCCAAAGCCTTTGATTTTGTTTTCATAGAACCACTATACTCACATTTCATAAGTTATGTAAGATTCATTAAATCACATAGTTACAAAAACTAGTAAAATTGATGTAAACAGGCTTGGGAATAAACAAAATTGACTTTAACTTTTTAAGCTTATAACTCAATTGTTAGCAGGCACAGAAGTGCACAGAGGTACTAGAAAGAGAGATCTATTACTCTAGGGCATTCAGTGGCATTGGTAGGTATATTTTACAAAGAGGATGGAAAATCACCATTAATCCAGTAATGGCCAAAGAGAGATTGGTTAAGAGAGCTTCTGTAGTACATAATTCAGTTTCAACCAATGATGAGTTATTGTCAGTGTTCGGGAATCTTCTAATTAAGCCATCTAGATCTAGAGTTTGTGGTCATATCAGGCCATGCGTTTTTGATTCCTGTTCAAAGTCAAAACAAGTTGGTAGTCGCATCCATCAGTACAGCTGGTAAGGCTGATTGTATTCAAATACATTTTTATAACCGACGCTTAAAAATTTCCACTCATTATTTCCCAAGCAACTGATTTTCCGTACCAACATTTGCATTCTTCTCCTTACAAGCATGCTTCAATTGCACTTTCTTTTGGGGATTTATTTCAAAAAAGGATAAAGCCTCAAGCATCAGTCCGGGTTCTGTCCTAGTGAAGAGGCAAAGCTCTGTGGAGAAACCCATTTTGCATGATTTGCCAAACTAAGCAGATCTCAGCTACCTTCCTTGCAGAGTAAAAAAGCCAAGCCAGAGATGAATATGTATAGTGCTCACAATTGGCGATTTTCCCAGTTCCGAAGGCAGGCTGTGCAGATATGTTAGGCAGAAGGAGTTGCAGAAACAATAACTGAGCACTTGGAGAACCGTTCTTACTTTCATTTGCTTCTTTCCCTCAGCTTATTTTTTCTCCTTTAGACCTTTCCCCCTGTGCCTAATACGGTGGCAGTTCTTCTGCTTATTAAGTTTTGTATTATTATATTTTTTAGGCGGTCCTATTTTTAAAATCCTAAATCCTTCCATTGAAAACCATAGACCTACCCAAAAGAAGACTGTAAATATAGGTGTGAGATACGTATTTAGCCAAAACAGATTTCTTCCACTTGGTATGTGGAAATAATATACTTATTCAGACATGTTTTTATAACAGGCCACTATTTGAAAGGTATCATCTGATCATTGATTTGGAAGAATTTAAGTGTTTCTATATCCTCTCCCAACATGAGAATATTAAGTATAATGTGAGTAACTGAATTCTCTTTTATTTAGAGCAGAGCAAGGGGTAGGGGAGGAAATTGTTCAAAATGAATTCACTCAAGGCAGACGAGGTGGTCATAAGGAGCACATGCTTGAAAGTGAGACCTGAATTTAAAGTCTGGCTCTACCACACTTGAGTTGTGCGAGTTTGGACAAGTTACTTAACTAGTCTGAGATTTGGCTCCATTTCCAGTAGTGTACACATAGTAAAACCACCTGAGGAAGCAGTCCTAACTTATTAATAGGAATGTTTACCAGCACAGTTGGTAGGGGACTATTTTTATTACTTATTAATAAGTAAAATAAATTTCCCCACCTTGGTCCTTATCCGTCACCAAGATTTAAATGAATGGGAAATAACCATTGATCCTTACAACAGTCACTGATTTTAGAAGTTTGATGCCATGTTTAATCTGAAATTAAACTGGTGATTTGAATTACTACCATCCTTTGTCTTAGTATTTTTATTTTATTTTTTTATTATTTTTTAAATATTTTACTTTTTTATTCATGAGACACAGAGAGGCGGGGGGCAGAGACACAGGCAGAGGGAGAAGCAGGCTCCCTGCGGGGAGCCCAATGTGGGACTTGATCCCAGGACCCGAGGATCACACCCTGGGCCGAAGGCAGATGCTCAACCACTGAGCCACCAAGGCTGTCCCTGTCTTAGTATTTAAAATGGCAATATGCATCTATATTCTTCACTGCTTAAAATGTTGTTCATACTAAGGTCAGACTTTCTGTCCTCCCAGAGTCTTCTAGTTCTTTCCTTAGCTATCTGTTCCTCTCAATCTTGCCTCTCTCATCAGCTGTAGAAAGTTTGTAACCGTACTGGATATTCCTTGGTTTCCTCAGCCAGCAGTACCGCAGTTGGGTTAATAGATATTGCTTCAAAATGTGAGCAAATCTTCCAGTTACACTAATGGTTCTGTAGTGCCTCGTCCCTTACCCACAGAGATGGTAGAAATATTCTCCGAAGTTGTTAAAGTCTTTGTTTCTCATTCAGTCATGCCATCTCAGCACTTATTTGGTAGCTATGAGGTGTTAGGGTCAGCCAGTTAGTTCTTAGATTAAAAAAGATGCGATCCCCACCCCCCAAGTCAGTCACCTTATATGAGATACAGAAGAAAATAAATAGGTAATAATAGGATGAATGTTCTAGGTGTAAGTGCAAAGTGTTAAGAGAGTGTGGAGGCCTCCATTTGAGCCTGGGGAGCTCAAGGAAATGCTTCTAACAACCTTGGTCTTGAAAGTGTTTGGGAGGCATTGTTAGAATTAACCAGAAGAGAATGGGCCAAAGCGGGAGGTCAGAAAGCATGGCACGTCCTTGTAGCAGATGTAGCTGAAGCAAAGATTATGTGTAAGGACTTTTGGTAGTAGATGAGGAGAAAGATATGGTTACGATCCTAAAGCATATGAAGAAATTTGAACTTTACTCCAGAAGCCATTGGGAGCCATTAGAAGACTTAAAGCAGGGGAGTGAGGCCATAGAATTGGGTCAGTGATAATTGGTTGCAACTGGTTACTGAAGAATGACGCATTCAAGAGTCCCAATCAACTCTGTTTCTAGCCCAGGCTCGGGGAGCAGCAGAATGAAATGACTAACAACGCTAGGCTAGCTTCACAACTGACAAGCTCAGAAATGGGGAAATGAAATTATCTGAGCATCAGTTTCCTCATCTATAAATATCCACTTAATGCCTACTTCACATGACTGTTTAAGGATCAAAGGAGGGAATATATTTAAGCACTCACCAATGCTGATTGGCACCTAGTAAGACCCAGTGAATCCTAACTACTACCAGCCATTATTAGGATGCTTTTAAAATTAATTTTAGCTTTATTTTGCAATATCTAAGTCTTTTATAGGGAATTATAGGGATTTGCCTCACCCCCACTCCCCAAAATTTAGTGACCATTCTGCCTTCAGGAGCTTTTGTATTTCTTATCTTTCATTACCATAGTCTAGTAGATAAGTCTAGTAGAGCCAAGTCTTCTTCCCTGGGTCCAAGGCTCCAAAACAAGGGCTCTTCCCCAACCCTTAGGTCCCCAAAGATGCAAATAACCTCCTTGAAATAAAACCTTTTCTTTTTCTTTGATTGCATCTAGATCCAATGTAAATGAAGAGGGAGAGATTGGATAGCTGAGAAACAGCCCTGAAGCAAAACACTTGAGAATTTGGAGAGTTGTAGGAAGAAGTAGATGGAGCCTTCCAAACCTGTCCCAAATAATTCCTAAGGGTCTGTGTCTGCTTTGTATTAATGCCTTTGTGCCAATCAAATGTAGACCTGCTAATGATTTTCCTCACTTCTAATATAGAGCATGTTTTTTAGAGACTATAAATTCAGTATTTTGCCTTCGTGGGCTCTAATTTGTGTAGAGAAACATTTCCAGACTAATTTGTCCCATCCAAAGCAAATTACCTTTACACATTTCCAAATAGAGTCTTTTTTTTTTTTAAAGATTTATTTATTTATTTATTTATTTATTTATTTATTTATTTATTCAGAGAGAGCGAAAGAGAGGCAGAGACACAGGCAGAGAGAGAAGTAGGCTCCATGCAGGGAGTCCGACGTGGAACTCGATCCCGGGTCTCCAGGATCACACCCCAGGCTGCAGGTGGCACTAAACCACTGCGCCACTGGGGCTGCCCTCCAAATAGAGTCTTATGCACATGTAGCTTTAGTACCAGTTAAATCTGCCCTTCAAAGATTTGAACTTTCCTATTTTTTTTTCAGTTCATCATTGCTAGGCCAGCTTAATAATTTGCCCCAGCTTTTTCCCCCCCTCAAATCTAGAACAAAGTAACAGAAAGGCCCCATTACAAGCAAGCAAGAATGATCCTAGCTGTGCTAGGAGCAGTCATAGGGGTGGTTTTAGCAAAAAGCTGACTCCAAAAAAAGAACCTACGATAGATTAAAAAAAAATTATCAAAAAAATTTTATTTTTTTCCTTTTTTCCATGCTTGATCTCAAAGTAATGGCTTTCAGACTCTATAGTCAGAATCATCCAGAAGGCTTGTTAAAACACAGGTGACTGGGCCCCTCTCCCAGAATGTGGGATTCCTATAGGTCCGAGCTGAGGCTGAGAATGTGTATTTCCAGCAAATACTTAGATAATGCTGAAGTTCCTGGTCCCAAGACTATACTTTGAGAAGCACTGCCCCAAAGCAGCCTGACTTGGAGACTTGTACATGATCACAAACATAAAGAAATTCACATTGTACTCTTAGACACTCAACAATCCTTGGAAGTCTGTTAGCGCACTGTTTTGACATGCTCAAATAAAATGACCACACAACAGCAGGAAGCTGTAAGGGTGGTGTTCTAAACGGTTTATTTTCTCAGGCCCTGTCCTCCAAGAAATGTAGCCATGCTGCATAAGATGGATTCCATCACTTTTAGAGATCAAAGTGAACTTTGATTGACCTGTCCATGTATGCATTCCAAAGGCTCTCTCCCAAATCCAAGCCTCCTATTTGGTCCGCACAGGCAGCTGCCATTATGGATTCAAGCCAGATAGCGTTCATTTTGTTAAACAGGCAGCACTCAAGAAGCCCGAAAATAACATTGTAGATAAGTAATGCTGCAATTTTGCATCTGTTCTGTGGTCCCATTAATTTTCTTAACTAGAGCTGAGCAGAAAAAACAAGTAGGCTGGCCCCTTTGCATGTCTTTCACTAATAGTGGTAAACCTTCTGTTGTGATATAAAAGCTTCTTATAATATCATTAACATCTGTTTGGGCTCACTTTGGAACTTAGTGGTGATCCTGCATTTTTCCTTCTCAGAAAGTTTTTGTTCTGGTTAAACACTCCAGTCGCTCCTTTCTAAGCTGGAACAGCCTCAAGGGGAGAGGGTCTTGGAGTGCTTCCACCTCCAAAATGGTCTGAGCGTAAATGGCAGTTATCACCCTCCTAGGCTGTAGGGCCTTACAACTGCCAGTTGGGCTAACGGCCCGAGAAGGCAGATGGAGTTGGAAGTGCAGCCTGAAGCTGACTCACACACTCTTGGCACTGTGGAGGGAGGATGCTCTAGGTTTGCTGGTTCCCACGATGGCAGCCCAGGTCTTATTATCTCTCTTGGAGTGAGCCATATTGGGTTTGCAGAAGGAAACTAGACTTCAGAGTAGCAAGGAGGGTGACTCCCAAAGCTGTCTTAGAGACCTCTTCCCTTGGAACTATGATTCAGGCTAACGACATCCATTCATCCTCTCGTTCATTTGTCCAGGCATTTACCAAAGTCTCCTTGGTGCCAGATATGGTTCTGGGGATATGAAAATAAAAACATTTCCAGGTGATCCTATTCGAATGGAGGAGACAAGTAGAGAAAGCATTCAGACATAGAGTGAAACGTATGTACAAGAGCAGGCGTTTTGATGTGGGCAGAGATTGCTTCTCAGGGAGCAAAGAATCCTAGACATTACATGACAATGGTTTGTGGCCCTTCACAGCTGAGACCTACTTGACTGGATCCAGTCCTTCATATTTAATTTCTCTTGTTAGGGAGAATTTAATTTTAATTTAATTTTTCTCCTTGGAGAGGGAAACAAGAATTAAGAGAAGTTGAGAACACTGGAAGAACACACGGAGCCGTGAGATCTCACAGAAAAGTCTCTAGCTCTAGGCTAGTAACCAGGAAAACTTCTAAAAGACAAGACGCATGATCCAGGTCTCCAAGCAAGAGCAGAAATTCTCTAGGGGAAGAAAAGTATCTGTGCATAGGGAGCAACGCATACAAGGTTAGCAATGTTAGGAAAGTGCAGTGGTTCAGTGAGGAGAGAAGGTAGGAGATTGGACTGGGCTGTGGCCCTCCGGAGACCTAGAGGCTCCAGCTCAGCTCGTGCAAAGAGGCTGTATTTTATTCTTAAAGAATTGGGAACTACTGAAAAGCTGCAAGTAAGAGAGTAACGTATTCAGATGGATGCTTCCAAAATATTCTGGGAAGAAAAGAGAAGGAATCGTATATTGGCAGCACTGGTGAAAATAGATGTGGGGGACGGGCAAAGGCTGGAGCCCAACCAGGAAAACAATTTAGGAATAAACTGTCGCTGTGAAAAACAGAGCAGAGCCAAGGTGGGGGCCTCCTCGAGAGCAAGTGGCAGTGGGAAGCTCTGGGAACCTTGCCTGGTTGGTGGGCAGATGGGTCAGAAGAATCTGGATGAGACGGTATATATGCAGCCACCACCATCATCTCTGAAAGTAAGGAAGCCAGGCTAATTAAATAATCTGTTTACTCAAAGCACCCACTAGGGTTTTCTAAGGGAATTAATATCTTTAATTTTCTTGAGGTTTGTTTGTTTAATTAATCTCTACACCCAAGGCAGGGCTTGAACTCAGGACCCCAAGATCAAGAGTTGCATGCTCCCTCCAACTGAGCCAGCCAGGCGCCCCAATGTTTTCTCTTTAAAAAATGTATTATGAAAACTTCAAATATGTTTTTAAAATAGAGAAAAATGATGTAACGAGCCAGCATAACTTACCTAGCATCGACAATTATTAACTTAGGATCAGTCTTGCGTCAGCTCTGTTCCCATCCTAATTGTCCCCCCCCCACCCACACACTGAGTTATATTGAAGAAACTCTAGACATATCATTCCATCTTGTAAATATTATGGCTGTATTCCTAAATAATGCTCTTTTAAGGGATTTCTAAGATACATACCTCCATATTATCACAAAATATGATCAGTAATTCTTAAATCATCCTATATTCACTCAATGTGCCATTTCCCTGATTTTCTTGTACCTATATAGTTAGATAAGCAGATGGGTAGATAGATAGGTGATAGATAGATAGATTTTTATCAAGTTGATTTTAATTTGGGTCCAAACAGATCTATTTATTGCTTTTGGTTGTAATGCCTCTTAAATTTTCCCTTTCTGGTTTTTGTTTCTGACAATTTGATCATTGAAGAAATCAGAGATCAGCCTGTATTTCTGTCATAATTTAAATACACCATCACTTCTTCCTGTTTCCATTGCAACGTTGTGACAGGAACATGTCCTTCCTCACTAAGATACTGCCACTTGTTTTTATTTTTATTTATTTATTTGCTATTTGCAACCCCAACACTATTTACACTCATGGAGTGCCTTAGGAATTGCCTTCTTGTTATTGTAACACCTCAGCTGCCTGAGTTAAAACATCTCCTCCTGGGGCACCTGGGTGGCTCAGGGAGTGACCCCAGGGTCCTGGGATCAAGTCCCACATCGAGCTCCCTGCAGGGAGCCTGCTTCTCCCTCTGCCTGTGTCTCTGCCTCTCTCTCTATCTCTCATGAATAAAGTCTTTTTAAAAATAAAAATAAAACCTTACTACCTAAAGCGGTCTTAATCCCATTCATTCACTCCAGTCTGGTGTTAGTTTGTCATCTTTATGACACAAGTTGCAGAATGGTCAAAAAAATAATCCAGCGCCCTCACTCAGGGTAGCCTGAAGAGTGAGCAAACTAGAACCAGTTTCTCCACCTTCTCCCAGTACGTGGGACTGTGCCTCAGATCAGCTTCTTGCAGACCAGGGTTTATTTTCATCTGGATGGAAGTTTCCATTGAAACTTCCCACAGGTTCCTGGGGTGCTGGGCAGCTGTCATTTCCCACAACTCCCATGAAGAGCTGATGGCCAAATCCAGAAAGCTTGTGGCCCATTGACAGGGCAGGGCTTCTGCTTGCCCTACAAGGGAGAACAACAAAGGGTCAGTATCTTCCTACCAGCAGAAACACCCACCCTGAATGGCCTGCAGAGTGCCCGGTGGCGACTCATATTTAACTATGCCAAGTTCCGCTAATCAAATGACTTGCCTAGAATTTTATCCAGAATATAGTTGGTGGCACAGTCTACAAAGTACATGTAATCTGTCCAATAATAACCTATTCACGTATGTTGAAGCTAGCTCTGAAGGGTGATGATGTATTGTAGGGTAGGGAAATTTAGACTCTTGACCTCTGCCTCCATACGGCACCATGTCCTTGTGCTTCTCTCGGCAGCTCCTTAGCAGACTGTCACCACCTTAGTGGCCACCACTTAAGTAGAAACCTGTAAGAAGTTTGTGAACCATCCAATGGAGCTCTTGAAGCTTGATGTGGAGGTTTCTCAGCTGTCAATATAAATTTGCATGTAAGGGCGCCTGGGTGGCTCAGTTGGTTGGGTGTCTGATTCTTGGTTTCAGGTAGCATCATGGTCTCCGGGTCATGAGATCAGGCCCTGTGTCGGGGGTGAGGAGTGCTTCCCCCACCCCTTGTCTCTCTCTCTCTCTCTCTCAAATAAATAAATAAAATTATATATATGTGTGTGTGTATATACATATATACACACACACACATATATATAGATTTGAGTATAATTTTGGATATTTTTATATTGTAGGAGGTCGAGCATAATAGTGTATAGTAGATGATCTTTAATTCTCTATGTCTGAAGCTTATTAGGAGTAGATCGTTGCGGAAGGAAAGGGGATGGGTACATTCCAGGAGTCCCGATCCATGGCAGAAATGAAGTAAATGCTGCTGGGAGGGGACCCATTGCTCCCTACATTACTCTATAGACCTTTCATTTTATGTTCATCGTAATTGTTCACTGTACAGCCACATAATTGAATTGTTAATTCAAGCTTTTCTTCTCCTCCTTATTTCAGGGCTTCGTGTCATAAACGAATAGCTGCTTGTTGCAGAAATGTGCCTGTGTAAATGTTTAACTATGATACGGTCTGACTTGTAAAAGCTGACTATTTTGCTAAAGTAGCTACTGGACCATTTCATTGTGTCCTTAGGTACAGAAATGAAACAGCTCCCTAACCATTCACAGCTCCCGGGCTCAAGGAGTAAAACAAGAAATGCTCGAGAACTTTCAGCATGTCATAAGCAAATAAAACACTTTGAAATCTGAGGCTGCATATTTGCAATCCCGACACAGTCAAAACACCCAGGCGTGCCAAAGGTTTCCCAGGACACCTTGCAGGCCCGTGCTTTAGGCAGGCCGTTCACCGACGATCTCCTTCGTGCAAATGTTAAGTAGTGAAAATTAGTTCGTGACAGTGTGGCAGCCTGGTATAGTCTCCTGAAACGTGATTCACACGGCTCTTAATCTCTAGAACAGACAAGAGGGAACAGTTCAAACCTGTCCTTTTTAATACCTGTGAATTCATCAATAGGATCGACGTTTTCCTATACAATCAGTGGAATAGTGTGTAAGGGATTTTAGATCTCCAAGCCAACTTCTCCAAGCCCCACCTAACCATGTATATGTCAAAGTTTACTTTCAACCCTGAGTGTAACCTTCTCTATATTGAAAGTTAGCTCGCTTGTAAAAGACTGGAGATAGGAATGGCCTGGCCTGGGTCTGTCACTGTGTGACTCTCTCCTCCCACACGGTCTCCTCAGCCATGTGCTCATCCCACAGGTGTATATCTATTTATGGCACACTTACAAAGTGCTGGGCAAGCACTGTGCTAGGCGTGGACACAGGCTAAAGGGCCTGTGGTGCCAGCTGGGTGGGTCACGCAGTGGTTTAGAACATAGGCCATTAGGCAGTGATCCCCTGCCCCGACACTAATGATGACCACATCCCTGTATCAGAATGTAATGTCTTACTACCGAGATTCTACACCCAAAATCATTATTTCCTGAGACATAATGCTTTGATGATGTTGGAGTTTTGAGTTTCATATTTCAAATGTGAATATATGTGTCTTATTATTTCGCTTTTTCCAAAGAACCCAATTATGACTCCTTGGCATTTATTGCAGATGAGCAAGAAAGTTCTGGAGCAATTATTTACACTGTGGAGCTTAAGCGCTACGGGGGGCCCCTTGGCATCACAATTTCGGGAACTGAAGAGCCGTTTGATCCTATAATCATTTCAAGCCTCACTAAAGGGGGATTAGCTGAAAGGTAAAATTTCAAGCAACTGCTTCAATTACCTGTGTCTGAGATGGGTTCCCTTCCTCACAGCGGCAGAGAAACATGCTCTCCTCTCCTGCTGGGTTATCTGTTAACTTTTTCACATCTGCACAAAGGATTGATTCTAGAGCTTGAGAACTCTCAGGCAGGGCTCCGACTTGACTTTGGGGGCATCTTCCAGGCGGTGAGAGATGTCACGGGCTGAGCAGTGATTTTACTCTCGAGAAATGTATACACTTGACCACAGTCGACTGGAGGTGGATTTATATTATGTCCATTGTGAGAGGAGGAGACTGAAGTCCAGGGAGGTTAAAAGGCTTGTCCAGTCCAGCTCAATTCAGCAAGCATTTACTGAGCCTGTTTTACCTGACAGGTACTGGGCTTGGCTGCTGTGTTTTCCAAAAAGGATGACACAGGCTCTGCCTTCAAAGATTCTGGGAAGCATAGTGACCCATCTTCGTAATGTCTTGTAATTTAGAATGTCTGCTTGTTCTCTTGGCAGTGACGCACACCCACCCCCCACCCCGGGTAAATTGCATTTCTTTCTGAAACACGTTATGGTAGGTATTCGAAACCTTTCCTCCAATAATCTAGCCCAGGGATGCACACACATCGCTCAGGCTGACACAGATAATGGTCTGCAAAATAGAGATGTAGCACTGCAGAATTTTGGATCTGAAAGGCACCTTGGAAATCAGCTCATCCAAGATCTTCATCTGGTGGATGAGGGCACGGGGGCAGCTCAGAAAGGGGTTACCCTGTTGGAATGCCACACTGTGATGCTAACAGAGACACCTGGGTTGTGTTTTTCTTCAGCTACTCTCTTTTCCCAGTTTCCTCTGCTAGAGAGACAGTCCTAGGTGTCTCTGTTAGGAAGACAACAAGAAAAGATTATTATGGATCTGATTCAGCGACCTGCTGGTCAGGTGTTCTGTGGCTTACAACATAAACTAGAGATCCTTTATGAAAGAATGAAGTCATCTCCACCCCTCAAAGAAAAAATTTTCTTTGAGAGTGGATGCACAGGGAGGCTCATTAAGCAGTCCCTCATGACATGTGTGACCCCATGTCACCTCTGCTACCCCAGCGGCCACTGCCCACTACCCCAGAAGCAAGCTGGGCCCACCCCTTCACTCACTGTGCTTCAGGGAGCCAGGACGGCAGGAGGCCAGCACCTAGGACTCCCATTCCACAGCCTGCACCCCAGATCGGAGGGATCGGAGTTTTTATACCGTCCCTGGATTTGAACACTTACGAATCTCCTACCTCCCCACCCAGAGCTTCCAAAGATGGACATATGGTGAACATCAGAATTCAAATTTCCAGAGTTGGGTGAGGATGGAGAGAGAAAAGGCCAATGGTTTAGTCGTTAATTAACCAGTAAATTTTCTTTTTCCACATTTCAAGCAGCGGGCTGAGCCCTTTACACACGTTTTTCCGGTTCATCCTCAGCCCCCACCCCACCCCACTCCACCACACCCAGAGATGGTTTTCCCCATCGTAGTGATGAGGAAAGTGATACCCAGAGAGGTTAAAGCTAAGGTAACCAAGTCACACAACTGGAAAACGGAAAATAGAGCACGGATTGATTCTCGAATTCAGCCTCTTTGATCCTTAGAAGTACCAACGTGGGGACCCTGCCACAGCAGGCTCGATGGAGGTCCCTATCTCTGGGAGCCACGCTCCTGCTGAGCTGGGATAATTATTACATCCCACCTTTTAAATCTGCAAAAAGCAGGAACACTCCATACCGACCGTGGCTGCATTTTTGCACGACGTTACTTCCTCGGGATTTTTAAAAGGGTCACCAAACGACTCGGCCTTCTTAGAATTTAAAAAGCGCACACAAGTCCATTTTACACACTAATTAAAACGATTTTTCTAATTTCATTTGAAACCAGAAGTCCTTCACAGCAGATGCGGTTATCTGGTAACATTGCCCAGGAGAAGGCTGGCGGTGGCTTCCAGAGACCCTTGCCAAGCCTTTATTATTACGAATACGTAAAGTCTGTCAGGGAACTTCCATCCAGTGGAGCACAGGGATTATTTCTACCTCTCCTGTTACTATTTGGTGTTTCAGGACGGGCGCGATCCACATCGGAGACCGGATCCTGGCCATAAACAGCAGCAGCTTGAAGGGAAAGCCTCTGAGTGAAGCCATCCACTTGTTACAGATGGCAGGAGAGACGGTCACCTTGAAAATTAAGAAACAGACAGATGGTGAGTGGGTCAAGAACCACGGGTAAGGCTTTGTGGGGCGTTCCTATCCCTGGGTGTGCATTTCTAGGGAAGGACTCCCCAGGGGGCTATGTGAATATCTTTTTTTTTTTAAATGTGCTCTCAGACTCAGACTCCTCCTGTATCTTTAAAGCCCAATCAGCATCAAGCCCCAAGAAGTTCCCCGTTTCTAGCCACCTGAGTGACCTGGGAGACGTGGAGGAGGACCCCTCTCCAGCGCAGAAGCCGGGCAAGCTCACGGACACCTACCCCTCCACTGTGCACAGCGTGGACAGCGCGGTAGACTCGTGGGACAGCTCCGGGGTAGAGAGCAGCTATGGGAACCAAGGTATGTCCTGGCCTCTGTCCCTCAAAGATCCACCCTCTGCTCTTTAGGCCACAAACGAACAAACAAAAACCTTCATTTATTTTACTCACGTCTGCTTGGGGGCAACCAGATGGAACATCCTGACTCCGGGGGCCTCGCATTTTCTCCTCTTTAATTCTGATAAGTCATGAGCGTTTAGCAAACAGGAGCACAGGCCCCATCAGGTCTCCTAATGTCTAAGTGTTCAGTTCACAGCGTGCATGAGGCAAACCGTCCAATAAAGCGGCTTGCTGAAAAAAATTAAAAATTTTAAAAATTTAAAAAATAAAATAAAGCAGCTCACTGAAGACAGGCCCCATTCTGGCTTTTTGGAATTAAGCGGGCTTCCCACAAAGACGGATTGGGGGGTTGCTAGAGCTGTGCCTTAAGACATGTGCCGGTGACGTGTGACCTCATTATTCCTGCCTCCTCCTGACTTTTTTTTTTTTAAGATTTATTTATTTATTTATTCGTGATAGACAGAGAGAGAGAGAGAAAGGCAGAGACACAGGAGGAGGGAGAAGCAGGCTCCATGCCAGGAGCCCGACGTGGGACTCGATCCCGGGACTCCAGGATCGCGCCCTGGGCCAAAGGCAGGCGCTAAACTGCTGCACCACCCAGGGATCCCCTCCTCCTAACTTTTAAGAGAAACTCAGACAGGCTTCCTGAATATTCAGGAAAGATTTGTGACCATGTATATAAAAAGTATATAGTATATATATATATAAAGTATAAAAAGTGTATAGCAGACTGTCCTTCACAGGCGTCAGCCTCGTGTGAAGAAGTCTGACCTACATGAAAAGTCAAACCTCACTAACAGAACGTAAACACACAAAACGTGTTAGACTGAGTACAGGCTATAAACTAAAAGCTTCCTGAAAACATCTGTTGCCTTCCGATGATGCACAGCATCAAAAGAGAAGTGTGTCCCAAGTCTTGGTATTTCTCCTGTGTGGGACTGAGATGCGATTGCCCCCATCTGGTCTCTGGTGACACCATCCCTCAGGAAAAGGATGTCCCAGATTGCCCCCCGCGGTACCTAGAGACTATTGGAGTTCCAGGTCAGGCCATAGCTGCTTAACTACCTGCGAGTGGAGAGACGGGGCAGGAGTGTTGACTGGGGCATCCTGGCCATCCTCATGTGTGCTGAAGCTGTGGGGATGGGGGGGCACCAGCTACATAGAGGAATGGGTTTGGGAGCGAGATACAGCAGATCCACCCTCAAGACGATGGCATAAAGCCTCACAAATGCTCATCGTCTCATAGACCCCACAATTCCACTTCTAGGACTTCATCCTCAGGAAATAATTAAATCAGAGACAGAGGTACCAAGGTACAAAGATGTCATTTTAGGCACTGTTTACCATATCTAAATAGCAGTGAAATAAAAATATCAGGTGACAAGGAATTAAAATAAATTTGGGGCATCTATACCCAAAAAAACCCAAAACCAAAAAACTTTACCTTCTCTCTCTCTCTCTCTCTTTTTTTTTTTTTTCCCTGTACAAATTCCAGCCTCCCAGCCCCTCTTCTCCTCTGATTTAAGTCACTCAGACAGAAATAAAATACGCAAACCAAGAGCTTGGAGATCACGTGCTTGAGTGCAGGGGTCGCTTTGTAGCTAAGTTAACTACGTTTTAGGAGGGTCTGTAACCAGCTTGCTCTCTACCTGGTTTTGCTAGTTTTCTTCCCTCAGCTTGCCTCTGCCTATGTCACTCTTTGCCAAGTCCCAGGCAGAGGGGACGACAGGGGAAAGGAATGATATTTCAAAGCCATCAAGTAGTTACTTGTTAGCGATGAGACTGGAGTTTGGTGGAGGAAATATTTTGAAGACCCAGATTAGAACTGGAGCTTTTGTTTACCTGGCAATTTGCTTTTCCAAGTCCTGATACCGTGTGACAAGTCAACTGTGCCACCCAGTAACTCGTATGCTAACTTCTCATCGATCAAATTCTTGATTGCTGGTTGCCTGTGACCTGATGAGCCACCAGAGGCCTCTGATAAAGGACAGAAGTCAAATTCTATCAGAGTGGACCCCGAGGTTTGTCCATTAATGTCCTTGCTTATTTATTATTAGTGTGAAGACTTTCTTGTTACACACATTTTTTGGTAAGGATGCTGCTGGTTTGAATGAGTTCTGCCCATAAGGTAATGTGTAAGGACTTAGCTACTCTGAGGGCCGCCTGACTGGTGCAGTGGGTGGAAGAAGCTACGCTTGATCTTGGGTGGGGGTCATGAGTTTGAGCCCCACGTTGGGTATAGAGAACACTTAAAATGAATGAATAAATTCTAAAACTTAAAAAAATAATAATTAAAAAAAAAAAGAACTTGGCTACCCTGTCCTTTTACACTGTAAGATGAGGCCCGTGATTAGCATACTAAACAGACGGCCTTTCCCACATTAATGAAAAATGACAAACTATTTGTTAGTCGTGAAGCTTTTGAAACTCAGAATTCCTAGACAGAGAACAGTGGTCCTAAGAATATGACATCTGGGGGATCCCCGGGTGGCTCAGGGGTTTAGCACCACCTTCAGCCCAGGGTGTGATCCTGGAGTCCCGGGATCGAGTCCCGCATTGGGCTCCCTGCGTGGAACCTGCTTCTCCCTCTGCTTGTGTCACTACCTCTCTGTCTCTCTGTGTCTCTAATGAATAAATAAATACAATCTTTAAAAATAAAAATAAAAAAAAGAATATGACATCTGGCATCAGTAAGTTAGAAATGCTCATGGGGCCCGAGAGAGAGGAGAGGGCAACTGGGGGAGAATTGAATTCCCCCCAGACGGTGAGAACATGGGGACGGCCCTCCGACTTGTAAAACAGCGATTCCCAAGCACTCATCTGGGTTCTCCTAGGGAGTGGAAGAGCCGGTTGGTCACAGGATCTCAGGGTTGAGAGGGACCTTAGAAGGCGGCTCACCTGCCAGCCCACACAGCCCGGACACCGCGGGGTCATGCTCAGGGCCACCCAGTCACTGGGTGCGGGGACTGAGCTCCGACGGCCCTGGGGTCCTGTCTCGTATCCAGTGGAACCCTGTGGGCTCCTGCCTGTGGGTCTCCGTCCTGCCCTCAAGGTCACTCATGCTAGGCTAAGGCCCCTTGCGCTCGGGGGCCCTGTGGATCCTGCCTCTGTGAGGCCTCTCCTCCTCCTCCTCTGAGCGCAGCTGCCAGAAGCCTTACCTTTGAGTATCTCTATGGTCCCCAGGGCCTCTCTCCTGAGTGTGCTCCAAGCCAATTCTGGGCCAGTGTAGCACTCAGAAAGCAAGGGTCTGCAACAGCGCAGAGCAATTCTAGCCTGTCACCTTCATCCCTGAAAATTTTGGAACCCAGGCACCTGAGGGGCTCAGGTCATGACCCCAGAGTCCTGGGATCGAGCCCTGCATCAGGCTCCCTGCTCAGTGCGGAGCCTGCTTCTGCCTCTCCCCCTGCTTGCGCTCTCTCTCTCTCTCTCTCTCTCTCTCTCTCTCTCTCAAATAAATAAAAATCTACAAAAAGAAAGTTTTAGATCTTAGGAAAACAGGCTGTCTACCTTGACATAGGATTTCGGTGGTCAAATCCCGTCTGTCACTCACTTTGTGCTTATTGTTTACTAAGGTCCCAAAGTTTGGCTTTTTTTTTCTCCTTCTTTGTGCCGTTAGATTAAACCAAGTCTTTGCACGTTGTGCTTGTGACGTTGACTTTTTAAAAATAAGGCACAGAGGGCGCCTGCCTTGGGCTCAGGCCGTGATCCTGGGGTCCTGGGATCGAGTCCCCCATCGCCTCCCTGCAGGGAGCCTGCTTCTCCCTCTGCCTGTGTCTCTGCCTCTCTCTCTCTCTCTCTCTCTGTCTCATGAATAAATAAATAAAATCTTTGTAAATAAATAAATAAATAAAAGCAAGGCACAGACCCACACTTCTTTCCCCCCCTGTTAAACGCTATGTGGTGAGATGTAGATGGTCTCTTCATTCTGTCCCTCCAGCTGCTCGGCAGCCTCTCGACCACACCCCAGGAAGACCTTGCACATTCTTCCTGTCCCCTGCGGCCCCCAAGAGCTGTCCCATTCCCAGTAAGATGTTGCACCTCCATGATGCACATCTTCCTCCTCAGGCCCAGTGCCTCTGCACTACGGTCCTTATTGTTCTCTACTGCTTCTCCAAAATGTCAAATTTGCCCAATTCACTCATTCAACAGATACGTCATGGCTGGCACAACACAAAGCCAGGATACAATGGATATACAATGATGGACAAAAGAGCAGTGGTCCCTGTTCTCATGGAAGACGTAACCCAGCTGAAGGGCCAATGAACAAATTCCTACAGTACAGAGTATTACTTAGTACAGAGTACTGCAGAGAGGAACAGGATGGAGTGATCAGAGCTGGGGGGGAAGGGGTGTGTTTAAGGAAGTCTCACAGCGGGCTGGCTCTTCATTCTACTGTGAGACTCTAGGATGCACTCCTTTTCTAGTCTGCCTCTGGGTCAGCTTCTTCCACTTCCCATTCTCCTGACCCTTATACTCCTGCCCTCCCACCTCATCAACATCTGCTGCTTGGGCCCCCTTGTGTCTTATTTATTCTTCTTTCTAACCCCAAAAGCCCTTTCCTTGGATTTAGCAGAAGTCAATCATACAAGAGGAGACTGACAAACTGCTAGTACCTGGACTCTCTCATTCCCATGGATGGTGTGGCTCTTTTGGTGTCTGTCATTATTGACCCTCAACTCAAGTAGCTATGTTTTCTGTCATATCCCACCATAATCTTGAGATATTTCTCTCTTTTGAGTTCACTTTTTTTCAGCTTTGTTGAGGTATAAATGACAAAATTGTATATATCTAAAGTGTACAAGGTGATGATTTTGCGATGCACACACATTGTGAAATGATTACCACCATCAAGTTGATTAACACACCCGTCCACTTACATAGTTACTGTTCGTATGGGTGGGTGGTGAGAATGCTCAAGATCTACTTTCTTAGCACGTTTCAAGTATGTAATATGACATATTCTTAACTACAGTCATCATGCTGTACTTTAGATTCCCAGAACTCATTCATCTTATAAAAGAAACTTTATGCCCATAGACCAACATCTCTCCATTTCTCCTACCCCCTGGCCCCTGGCAAGCACCTTCTACTTTCTGTTTCTAGGAGTTGAGTTTGACATTTTTTTGATTTGGGTTTTACATATAAGTGAGCTAATATAGTATTTGTCTTTCACTTCGTATAATATTCTCCAGGATCATCCATGTCATTGCAAATAGGATTTCCTTCATTTTTATGGCTGAATAATTTTCTGTTGTGTATATATACTACATTTCTTTCTTCATTCATCTGTCAATGGACTCTTAGGTTGTTTCCCTATCTTGACTATTGCGAATAATACCACAGTTATATCTCTTCAAGATACCTGCTATATTTCCTTTGGATATATACCCAGAAGTAGGATTGCTGGATCCATTTTGAGGTCATTTCTATATCATTCGTATTTTCTCAGGAAAAAAGAAATGTGTTTCATACAGGTGTTCAAATATATTCGTACATCAGTTAAGGAATTTGCTTCTTTTTGTTTTCTTGGCTTCTATAATTATATCCCCAATATCCCATATTTGGCATATTTGTGTTTTTATTCTTTTTTCCCATACTGGTAATGGTTTATTTTTATTTAGCATTTTTCCAAAGAACTGACCCTTGCATGTACTTATCAGTTCTGTTCTTGTTTTTTAAAATAGATTTTTCCTTTTAATTTGATTAACTTTATTCTTAGATTTTCTGTCTATGACTAGAATTGGATGCATAATTCACCTATTTCCATGCTTCCTTGTAGTTTTCATAACGATAATGATGACTGAGAAGAGACCAACATTATGGAAGCGTTGAATCACTATTTGTATACCTGAAACTAATATTACAACTAGAATGTATTTATTTTTATTTTTTTTAATTTTCTTATTTATTTATTTATGATAGTCACACACAGAGAGAGAGACGCAGAGACACAGGCAGAGGGAGAAGCAGGCTCCATGCACCGGGAGCCCGACGTGGGATTCGATCCCAGGTCTCCAGGATTGCGCCCTGGGCCAAAGGCAGGCGCCAAACCGCTGCACCACCCAGGGATCCCATTACACTAGATGGGTGTAAATCTACACTAATTTAAATAAAAACTTAAAAAGAAAAGACACCAACATGTACAGTCAAAGAGCACAATTTCCCTTTAATATAATCAGGGAACACAACGTAGTCCATAAAGAGAGTAGCACAGAGCAGGACACTGAGCAGTATTCTCCCCATTGGTGGTTGGCGGGGGGGGGGGGGGGGCTTTTAATTTTCTCTTTAATATCTCTTCTGATCTCTACAAGCTCATGTTTCGTCTCCTTCTATCATGTTACCTTGCCCAGTTTTCTGTGAGTTCCTATATCTCTACTTTGATCTCTTGCTTTATAGAGATGATGGTTTCAGTGTGTATTTTTAAAAATTTGTGATGATCTGTTTGGTCATATTTATCACTTGCTCCATAGCAATCTTTTACTCATCAGTATCCTTCATCTGCTATTGCTTTGTTTTTCTGTTCCTTCTGTTCTTTTTTTTTTTTTTTAAATATTAACTTGGTATACATCTCATACCAGTTCCTTTTAATTATTGCTCTTTGAATGGGATGACTTCTTCCTAAATTGGAAGTTTGAAAGAGGGTCTGAGATAGCAGAGCCCAGGTTGTGCTCCAGACTAGCAAAAATTACCCACCCCTTGCCCCAAGTTCACAGTAACTTATAATGAGTACATTCTTCCTCAAGCCCATAGAGATTGGCTACCATGGGCCACCAACAATACAGAGTTCCTCTCTGCTGGCCTGCCTCACTGAGACATTGCTTGGTGATATCATCTGTAAGTGTCATCTTTCAGCCCACCTCCCTGGCTTTACCCTGGTGCACTGGTTTGGGGGAACTTCCTGCCACCAGCCTGTGCAATCCATTCTAGTGTTCCAAACAAAGCATTGTTGTTTTGCTTTATGCCACGGCCCCTACTTTGGAAGACTGGGCCCTCTCTGAAATCACTGGCCATAGGTGTCTCCTCTTGGCTTCTTATCACCGCCTCCCACCCTGTTTGTCTTATGGAATTTGTATGTAAAATTACCAAATACACACACACACACACACACTTATGGTTTGAGATTCTAGTTTCACTGAAGATGAAGTTTATGTTATTTGTCATCCCTTTTTGTTTTGAGGTGATTTCTAGGACAGGGAGAGAACTATTTTGCTCTGCCATTTTAAGCCACATCCTCGTCTAAACACTTTGAGTATTTCTTGGCTAGAACAATTACAAATAGTTACACAAATGTATGATTTGATTTTCCCATTCTTAACAAAGCTAGATTTTTAGGAAACAAATTTGGCAGGGAGTTATCTGGCTCCCTTTCCTACACTAAAATTGCCTTCCAAAAGTAATGACAGGAGCTACAGCCCCCAAATTGTAGAGTTGAGTCTGAATTCCAAAACCACTCTATGATTTCAAATTTTATGAATATGAAACAACATTGTTTAGTTTGTTTTAAAAATTAATACTGAGTGTGAATAAAGAACTACAAATGTAAGATATTAATCTGCACAATATTGTGGTACTAAAAACCAAATAATACAATGTTGGATTATCAGAATTTTACAAGTATCTGAAGTATGGTTACCCTCGAAATAGAAATCATTATAACAAGATTTCATACACTAGTAGACGTGACAACATTTGTGAAGAACTATTTTCCACAAGGCTAATGAACAAAACCAAACATTACTCTCAGTGAAAGGAATCTAGACTGAATTTTATACCTTGTATCAGTTTGCTTCAGCTGCTATAACAAAATGCCACAGATTGGGTGGCCTGAACAATAGAAATTCATTTTCTACTGCTCCGAAGGCCAGGAATCCAAGATCAGGGTATAAGGTGTGGTTTCTCCTAAGGTCTCTTTCCTTGGTTTGCAAATGATTGCCTTCTCCCTGTGTCCTCACATGGCCTTTCTTCTGTGTGTGTCCATCCTGGGTATCTCCTGTGTGTGTGTGTGTGTGTGTGTGTGTGTGTGTCCAAATTTTCTCTTCTTGTAAGGACACCAATCAGATTAAACCCCACCTTACGACTTCATTTAACCCTAATTTCCTCCTTAAAGGCTCTATCTATAAATACAGTCACATTGATGGCCAGGGCATCAACATAGGAATGTAAGAGCAGATACAATTTAGTCTATAACACACCTCACATTATGATACAAAAGATAAGACCAGATATTGAAACCTAGATGTGAAAGGAGGGAAGGAGGGAGGAAAAAAAAAGAAAGAAGGGTTTCCAATTCTAAATAAAAGAGAATAATTACTTAGAAAATACATTTTTTTATTATATCTATCAGTGTGTTTCTTTTGTCAATTTTGAGTTTAAAATCTAGTTTCCAGTATCATCCCTGCATTTCAATTCTTTGTGCCCACACCATCACTTAGTAAAAACAAAGTCTATTTCTATTTCTGGCAGTTGATTTTTCTTACACGTGGGCTGCCTCCCTGATGCCATTCCTCCCATGGCTTTTAAGTTTGACTCCCTGTGTAAAGGGATATTCCTCAGTGCTGTTAATGTCTCAACTGTGGCAAGCAGCTTGTCTTCACTTAATTTCCGTCAGACATTCCCTATTTTAAATTATGCAGTCATCCTCCTCCTACATCAGTTAGGAGTTCACTTACATATGAAAGAAAATACAAATGATGGTGTTTAAACACGCTAGTTATTTTTCTCCCACTGCAGTAAAGAGCCAGATGAGGCAGTTGGCCCCACAGTGTCATCAGGACCCAGCATCTTCCCCCTCCAGCTTCGCATCTCTCCTGCTATCCCTTCACTGCCACTGCCTGTTATAGAGGCCGCTTTTAGGCACCCAGGCTTGAGTGATGGATTGCAGAGAGGGCTGCAGGGCCCCCCTGGCTGGATACAGACAGGCCCATCAGGAGACCCTCCTCAGACATCCAGAAGCCCTAACTGACCAATGGGCTACTTACAACCAGGCACAGTTACCAGAAAAAGGAAGATTCCTTATGTTCTCATACCTCCTCACCTTCCCCTTGAAATACAGCCCCTACCCACTGGCTCCTGGCAGACAGCCTCTGCCTCCAGGTCCTACCAGCAGCTCCCTTGGAGTTTATTCAGTCAACTTCAATCTCCTTTGTTCTGCCTTGGGTGAATCCTTCCACTGTCCATGCCACCGGCTTCCACCCAGTCGTCAACCCACATTTGGGGGCTCTCCCACCTGATCGGGAGAGAGACCACATTTAGACACCACACGTCTGTTATAAAACCTTCATCAGGCCTGAAATATTTACTTCCTCACCATCTCCTTATTTTGAGTATATTACCATCAATGATCTTTAAAAAAATAAATAAATAAATCTAATCTCGCCACTCCCTTAAAAACCAACAAACAAAAAACCCTCTTGATGGTTCTCTGTTGTTTTAGGATTGCACCTGAGGTGCTGAGTTTAAACCAGAGTTCTTTGTAATCTCGTTCCCAACTGCTTTATCAGTCTCATCTCCCGACAGTTCCTTACAGTACCTTTTACTCTATACATCCTGAATTTCTCACTATTCGCCCAAGCAAGCTTTGCTCTTTGCTACTGTACAGCTATAGGTATTTTGGTATGTTCATCAGTCCCTCCTTTATCCATTCTTAATCAGTGGAGGAGTAGAAATGGAGTTGAGCTATGGATTAAAATATCAACTACTTTTGTTTTTTGGACAGGAGGGTTTTGTTTTGTTTTGTTTTTCTAGAAAAGTCAAGTGGGACATGGCAGCCAGAATCAAGATTTTTTTTCCCTACTCCTAACCCAAGCCTCGATGTTGTGACTTAAATGAGGGAGAAGTCAGATCTGCAAAGCTAAGTGCAACTCAGCATGTCAGTTGGATTCGATTTAGCTGAATAGAACTGAATACCCTAGTATCACAGAGACTTAAATCATTAAAAAGGTAGGCATTTCGGAGCTGGCACAGAACTATAGTGTCATCAAGGACCCATGCTCTTAAATATTTCTTCTTTATTATGCTTCACAGTTGGCTTCCATCTTTGGGCTTACCACATGATCCAGGATGGATACCAGGGCTCCAGCTCTTTCATCTACATTCCGGGCACCAGGAAAGAGTGTTGGAAAGAGCCTTTCCAGAAGTTCCAGTGACATGTCACTGGCCAGACCTTTTTACATAGTTAGCATTTAATATCAAGGGAGGCTAGGAAGTACAGTCTTATTCTGAGCCCTAATATGCCCACCCCCAAACCTGGTCTTCTGGTGAAAGGATAAAGAGAAGAATGGATGTTTCGATGGGCAGCTTGCAGTCTGCCCCAGTCGGCTCACTGCACAGTCTTGGCATTGCTGCCCCCCATCTGGGGCAGTGGGCCGCAGCTGTGCCTGCCTTACAGCGCCTGGGCAGAGGGAAAGAATGAGTCCGGAGAGAGCCAAGAAGAGACTGCGGGTCTTGACATTCCCCTGCTGTCTCCCAGGACTCGACAGTTAGGTAAATCATTGCTCTTCCTACAGGGAGGCAGAAGCCCAGATGGTAGGAGGGACCAGAATATTTCTGGAATCCTGCTCCTATCTTGAGAACGAAGCAGAAACCCGTTGATGGCACATGGAAAACAGGGCTCACCGTGACTGCACATTTACCAGCCTCTCCTGCTCGGCTCCACCGTCTCACCCACCACTTCTACAAGGAACTACCAACTCACCCCCGAATCTTGGCCACCCCTCCTGGCCGCGTTCCCACCCCCACGCACGTCTCGTTCTTCTATATCTGAGTGTTCAGACTAAATGTTCTCGGAGGCAATTACAACTGTCACCTTCTCTGCCTGCTTCTCCTCCCCTCTGTTCCAGACGAATACCAAACTGTGCGGTTTTGGAAGACAGGAAGCTGTTATCTTTGCATTTCAGCTCCTCATGGGGTACCTGACACTTAAGTGCTGGAAGGTTCACCAGATCAGTAGGGCTGAGGTTTTCCTCCTTCGCGGCCCTCCCAGGTTTATAATCAGGAAACTGAGATCTTAAGAAGTCGAATGGCTTAGCACATAATAAAAGTCATGGGCATCTGTATTTATCAAAACTTCATTATGGTGAGAGTTTGTGTATGTTATTGTCAATCCTCCTGTCACCCTGGCGAGGCACATGTGGATCATTGTCCCTGTCTTAACACTGAGATGAGTCAGCCAAGGCTGCGGGGCAAGGACGTTGCAAAGCTGGGATTTGGCCTGACGCCTCTTACTCACTCCCTTTGCCCTCACAGCCTCGTCCAGACCGAGGCCGTTTGAGTCTAGATCTAACCCAAGGGGATTTGAATTGTACCCCGTCCTCAGGTCCTGCTTTGTTGTAATGCAATAATCAGATACTGCTTATTAACGCACGGCCCACTGGTGTAGACAGACCTGCTCTTCGAGAGGGGCATTTCCCTGGTAAGCAACAGTGCTGCCCATCTGCTCAAGGCCATCCTTACACACTTGCCCAATCACCAAGAACTGCTCATGAACAACAGTTGGAAAATAAATCAAAAGTCCAGCTGTCCAGTTTAAAACATGTTGGAATTTCCCCAGGGAAGTGACCGATCAAATGGGTTATCAGAAAAAAATACCGAGTGGAGGACACCACCATTTAGCATTGGCTCTTTGGAAGGTGAAAGCTAGTTATGGCAAGGCAGGTGCAGGCTTCCCCTAACTCTGCTTGTATCACAGAAAGTGAGACTTCACTTAGGTTGGGGTGGGGGTCGGTTCCTCCGGTTGGGAAGGAGAAAATGTATAGCCCGTCGGAGGGAGTCAGGAGAAATGCAGTGATGTGCGGTTACTCCCGTTCAAGAAGAGACCCGTGCGTTTCTTTAATTCAACACTTTTGACAGAAAACAACACATTGATCACACAAAATTTCTTCCCAAATGGCTAGCCATACTTCTGTAGTTACCCGGGAAGAAAATGAGATATCAAACTGTAAATATTTTCTCTGCGCCAAGCACTCCTAATGCTCGGAATCCTAAAACAGAAGGTTCATAGAAGGTTCTTGCAGCCGTAGGTATTCCCCTGCATTCTTGAGATCAGGTCTTTTTTTTTTTTTTTTAAGAGAT
Source organism: Vulpes lagopus (assembly GCF_018345385.1). Classification (NCBI taxonomy): domain Eukaryota; kingdom Metazoa; phylum Chordata; class Mammalia; order Carnivora; family Canidae; genus Vulpes; species Vulpes lagopus. The sequence goes on from NC_054828.1 coordinate 60,720,087, forward strand.
CAGGTCTTTTTGATCGGAGCATTATCCTGTAGGCATCCTGCTCCCTCTGCGCTCTGTTAGTAAGGATGGTGTTGTAGGTTCTAACGAGGGGAAGGAAAGTGAGTGAGTGACGGTCATCTTATGTGATCCAGTCATTTCGTTGTATGGGAAAATGGGGGCCGAGACCTGTTTGCTGTATTAACCATTTGGGGTTGTTTGTGGGGTTTTTTTTTGTTTTTGTCTAAGTGGTTTTTAAACACATCGTGCAACCTGATAACATACACGCACGCACTCCACGTAGTGGGTCACAACCTGAAATAGTGGATGGAGCCATGTATCGTGGTTACGGCACAAGCCCCCGCTCTCCTCTTTAAATCTCCCAAAAGAATTTTGAAAGACCACATACCCCATTCACACATTTAAAGTTGTCATCTCACTTTTCTCTCTCCAAATTTAAACACTTGCAAAGACTATAATTTCCAGTTTGTCATTAATATGCCTTAAGTATATTTTTGTCAAAATCTGGAACCACGGATTTTGCTCAAGTTTGTGAAAAATGTCCATTGTATACCCCAGTTGCCCAAAGCCATTCCTCACTGCCTCGCCTATCAAGCTAATCAGACTTGCCGTCCTGTCCTGCGGGAGAGGACGTCGGTCTTCATTTTGCAAATCAGATACACCTAACGATGTGCCCACCGACTGCGGTTTTGAAGTCTGCGTCCAGGATGCAGAGAAGCAGGTGGATGACGGAGGGAGAAAGCCTTGCCAAGAGTCTGTGCCTGCTTGAAATCAGGCACTGCTCCCGAGAGACCTGCTCACAGGAGCAAAGCTTTCCAAGTTACCCCTTGATTTGATGACTGGAGGGTTTTGCATCCCAGGGCCAAGCTCCTTCAGAAGGTTTGAGGTGGATAAGAAATGTGTCTTTCGTTTGCAAAGTGACAGGAAGCCAGCCGAAGGGGTGGGAAGGGAGAAGCAACAGGTCTCAGACCCCTGGTTCTTTATGGTGGGGTTGATTTTGGGGAGATGTGCTTAAGGAACATGAGAGTCTTAAGAACTGATTCTCCTAAGGTGATGACCCCCGGGAGCGTTTGCAGACACCCCTACATCTTCGAACCGCTGTGCTAAGCCTTTACATGCTCATATGTAAAATGCAAATAATAATAGTACCTACCTTTGAAGACAGTTAGGAGGAATAAATAAGGTGACGCAAATAAAGCACTTAATGAAGTTCCAGGTGCATAAGTACCCACTGTGTGATCCCTGTTGTTATTGCTGTCGCCCTTCCTATCCCACCCCTCCTCTTGCTGACACTGTCATTTCTCCGTGGAGTAAGTCATCCTCGGGCGCATCCCAATCTTGCAGAACCAAGCTCTATCCACACCCCTGCAGCCAGCAGCCCCTTAGCCACTCCTTGGGCCTGGAACCTACATCTGGTGGCAAATTCCATTCTCAAAGGGAGAGACTGGGGTAAGAAGCCCTCATGCATCCTGTAGGTGGACACAGGTATCTGGGCAGGAAGCTCAGGCTTCTGACTTTCCAGAACTTGCTCTAGTTCGAGAGAGTTTGCATTTATCACATCAAGGGTTGGATACAGGTCTTGTGGGCACCTCCCCCTGGTCCAGCAGATTCCTTGCCCAGAGAGAGCAGGGCAAGGGCCCTAATAAAAACAGGTCCGAGACAGTGGGCTCTCCTGCTTAGGTCTAAAGGTCTTACCTCCGGACTGTCGTTGGCATCAGTTGACATGTCTTGAGTGACTGTGTTTTGAATATAAGACTTGAATATTATCTTGACAGCCTTTCTGATCCCAAGTTCAGTTCACATCAGCGGCCTTGAATCAATGGATGGAAACCACAGGAAAAGACACGTTACCAAAAAGACCTCTCCAGTCCTTCTCAGAAACAGAAGGTGACACCTGATTTTTGTTCCAGGCTCTGGCTTTCAGGCCTCAGGCTACAACTTCAACACTTATGAGTGGAGGGGTCCGAAGCAGAGAGGCAGCCTGTCCCCGGTCACTAAGCCGCGAAGCCAGACTTACCCAGATGTGGGGCTGAGTAATGAAGACTGGGACCGGTCCACAGTCAGTGGGTAAGGTTTTCATCAACTGCTGCCTGGCCATCGGCCCAGATCTGACCCTCTCTACTCCCCATGACACGAGTTGCTGGCATGACACTGGCCCAGTGGCAGGGTTCAGAGATGTGGGCCACCCAGCAGGAGCCTGGGCACCACCCCGTAGCAGGGCAAGAGCTGTTTCCCCTCATGAAAACCAGAGTTTTCATGTCCTCACTCTCTGACTGGTGTCTTCTCTTTTCCTTTCAAAGGTTGCATTGTGTTAACTTGTATTTTAAAAAAAGAAAAAGGATATGTCAAAGAGCCCCCCATTTTGCATTGAGATATATTTTAGCAATTTTGTTCCCTAACGAAAATATTTTAAGGAAACTCATAAAAACCAATAGCCCTTACGTGACGCATACCAGTATTTATAGGGGAGACAACATTTTCTCTTGGAGGCCTGACTTGTCTTTCAGGAGGCGGAGTAGCCGAGAGGTGTTCCCACCCAGCACCGTGGTGATGCGCCCCATTCCACGGGCTCATGGATGCCCAAGTCTAGTCAGGAAGGCCACGGTCCTTCCCTCCACTCTTTGAAATACTTTGCACTTCCAAAAGCATCCCCACTTGGAGGGGAAGAAAGGCCTTGGAGTTGGAAGGCCCAAGTCCTTGCACTTGGAGTTGGAAGAAAGCCAGACCCCAAAAAGAATGTCCCATTGTGTGTGTGTGTGTGTGTGTGTGTGTGAGAGAGAGAGAGAGAGAGAGAGAGAGAGAGAGAGAGAGAGATTGATTCTGGATCCCATCTGGCAAGTTCTCAACGCAGACTGTGCTTTTTGGACAACAGTTTTACAGGGGCTCCCGACAGTACGGAGGCCGAACAGGAGGAGAACTTCTGGTCCCAAGCGCTGGAGGACTTGGAAACCTGTGGACAGTCGGGAATTCTGAGAGAACTCGAGGTAGCCTCGGCCCTGCTGCTGACTTGTATCGTTTCTACACTCATTTTTTTTTTTTTTTTGGTCCTTTTGAGTTTGCACTTATCACATCAGTTCATTTAAAAGCTTTAACCCCTTTCCACAGGAGAAAGCTGACAGGCGTGTGTCTTTGAGAAACATGACTCTCTTGGTAGCTACCCTTTATGTTTATATTTTTTGCTTGTGAAGCTGCCTTCCCTGCCCCCCTTGCCTTCTGGACAGCAATTTTGATTTGATTCAGTGCAGTTGAAAGTATTTCTTTCCCCATCTCCACCCCCCACCCCGAGCTTACTGACTTGTGGCCTTTGCCATGGCTCCCTGCTAACCCTGACTGTACCTGTTTGCCACCGAGTCGCCGGGGAGGGAGCTAAAGCCTCCCGGCCGTGGCGCAGCTCATCCTCTTAGTTGCTTTAGAAAGGTTTCTTTGGCATGTTTTCATTTGTACCTGGTACAGCAGTTAATTTGATCGTGAAGCGGAACATAAGAGGAAATTTTATTTTATTTTGGTTGGGTTTGTTGCCCTCAACGTAGACAACAACGCAGCTGGTGAAAAAGGGCCGGTCTGTGTGAAAAGCAGCCAAAATATTACACAGTACTCTGCTGTTCATTTGCAAATCCTGATTCCACATTAACTTAGTGTGGATTCTAGGAGTTGTGGCAACATGGAACATAATAGCTGGACTCCTGGTGAGTTCTTTAATCAAAGCCATGAATTTGCTGACGATATTCGCACTGTGGTCTAGGAGGTCCTGGGCTGTTTCCTTTTATGTTCTTTTAAATTTTCTGAGCTGTAAAAAAATAAAGCGGCAAAAGTCTCATTTTTTTATTTTGATGTCATATGAGGTCCCCAAGTCACCATAAGGAATGTGAATGGCATAAGTGGGTGAAATTGCGATTCTAAAACAAGTACTCATCTTTATATTATTTTGCTTCTCAATTGCATGTGTGGATATTTGATGTGATTCTAATGTCTGTGAATCTGCAAAGAGAATTATAAAGGAAAATATTAGTGTGAACTTACAAAGACCATAGTACTACCTGGCATGAATTGAAACTTCAGAGCACGGTTAAAGGGCCTGGAGATGGATAATACTATAAAACTTAAATAAATGAGGACATTAACAATTGGTTCCTTTTTAGGCAACTTTCAAAAAGAGTAAAATGCTTAAGTATCAGCTGGCTTATTTAAACTTTTACCACTCCCTGTGTATAGAATGATCAGCAGAAGGGGCCCAAATTGGATAATGAGCTCAATTCACAATTCTTGAACATACTCCTGCTTTTCAAAGCATAGTTGGCTCATATGCCTTCTTCACTTTGCATTTTGATACTTCTCTTTCAAAGAATCAGCTGTTCTTCTAATATCTTGTTTTACAGCAGGTCAAACAAGGGTAATGTAAAAAGTAACACAGTGAGGTTGGGTCTTCACCCAGAGAGTGAGTTACCTAACGAACACGACATCTATGAGCATGGATGTTGTGTTGCAATAGCCTATAAACCTTTTCTAACATTGCTTCAGGCAGGTAGGACCCTTGAAATTATAAATCCAGAAATGGGTTGGGCTTATAAGCCAAAAGCAGATCAAAGCCCTATAACAAGGAAGAATGATTGGCAAATCTATAAATTAGAGTTTTATTTATACTTGTATTATAACGAGTATAATGAACTCTGATTGCTTATTGTAAATGTTACGGTGCAAAAAAAAATATTATTAGAGCTAGTTTCTTGCACATGAAATTTACATCCAGTATTAAAATTTATAGCATACTGTAACTATAATAAATGTAGAAGATTAGCTAAAACAAAAAATGATTACAATTGAAATGGAAGTGAAAATTATACTAGGCATTCTCCCCATTAGCTAGCAATTATTTAGGTTCAACTTTAGCCCTGAAAAATGTATAGTTTTAACAAAAGAAAAAAATTCACACTAACATTTTAGACAAGTTACTTAATCTGTCTTATCAGATAGTTATTCTTCTGTAAAATAAGGGGATTATAATGATTAATGCTTATATGGCACTTCACACAGACCATAGCATTTAATAATTATTCAATAGAAATTATTTTTGCCATTTTTATTAATGAACATTGCCTTAATTGCGGTTTTTTTGTTTAATATAGGAAGAACATTTAACTAAATATCAAATAGAAAACCCTTGCACATATCCCTCTAAGCTTTATGTATATCAGTTATCTTACTGATAATTTGGGGGAGGGGATTATAACTATAAATTATAAATTGTGCAAAATGGAACTAGGCAATAGAGAATCTCTAAGTAAAAGCAAATCTTAGATGATTCAAAATAATTATTTTTAAGCTTTATTTTATATTTTATATATTATGTTTTAATTATTTTTAAGCTTTATTTTATATTTTATATATTATGTTTTAATTTTCATATTCCTCCATAGTAAGACCATTTTTTTGTTGCTGTTGTTTAAAGCTCACTTTAAACAAAGCAGTCGGGATCCCTGGGTGGCGCAGTGGTTTGGCGCCTGCCTTTGGCCCAGGGCGCGATCTTGGAGACCCGGGATCGAATCCCACATCAGGCTCCCGGTGCATGGAGCCTGCTTCTCCCTCCACCTGTGTCTCTGCCTCTCTCCCTCTCTCTCTGTGACTATCATAAATAAATAAAAATTTTAAAAAAAAATTAAAAAAAAAATAAATAAATAAAAATAAACAAAGCAGTCAAGCCATGCTTTGAAACCTTGCTTCCAGCAGAACTCTTCCTAGATCAGTTTGGGATTTCTGTTGTGGCCAAGGCTCATCAAAGCAGATCTGTTATCTCCCTGTTGTAGAGATTAAGTATTTTATCTCCAACGTGTTTCCGACTGGTCCCATGAAAAATGAAAATAAAAAATAGATATTAACAAAGCAAATAACTTGTCTTAGTAGGTAAAAACAGTAGATGGATGGTCACCACTGCAAGAACAATAATCACTGGGTGCTTGTCACTTAACAGTGGAGACACAGAGAAGGATGTCCCATGACACCGACAGAGCTAGTAGTCAAAAGCTTTCGATTTTAAAAATAGATTTAACTGAAAAAAAAAAAATACTATGGATAATCCACATTGGTTTAAATATTAGGGTTTGTTTTTTTCTTTTAAAAGCTCCTAAAAAGTCAGTTCAAAAAAAAAAAAAAATCAACCGAATACTTGACTGGGAAGCAATACAGCCTGGTAGTCAAGAATAAGTGTTCTAGAATCAGAGTGCAAGGACTACAATCCCAGACTCTTGGGCAACTTGCTCGACCTAACCGGGCATCCTTTTCTGTGACTGAAATGGGGATGTATGATAACTCCAATACCTATCATACAGACTTATCTTAAGTATTAAATGACAACCTACAGACATGTATGTGTGGTACTTAGCACATGTTAACGGTCAGTGACCAGTAAGGTTTTTCCTACAATTAAATTTTTCTTTTTCAAAATTATCAATAATTGACGAATCTAGTCAAGATATTGATAACTGGTTTTGTTCCTTTTTCGACAGAGTTGTAGATACACATACATGTGCGCCAATACTTGGCTTCAGTTCAAAGATCTTGTTACTGGTGTGTGTATAGCCGAACACCAGGTGGCTCTTGGAATTACAAAATCTTAGAAAGATAACAAATGAAAAGTCTGTCACTTTGCAGGGTTCCCTCCTAATCAATAATTTTAGATGGTGCCCTTGGCTCATGTACTACCTGTGTCACCTTGGGGAGGTCAACCTCTGTGTGCCTCAGTTTCTGCACCTACAAATTAGGAGTGTGTGTTTCATTAAGTTGTTGTGAGGCTCAAGTGGGAGAACACAAGGACTCAACAAATGACACCCCACTGCTTTTAGCATCCTTATGAATGTGAACCATGAGATCGCAGTGTGGCCAGCAACACAGCATGTAGAGTTTGTTTTCTGTTGCCATGACATCAAGCGGGTTCACCAATCCTGGTGTACCAACGTTCGACCATCCTACCGAGGAAGATGTTGCTGGCTGCAGTTTTGTTTTCAGAATTTTAGCATTCCCATGGTACCATGAGAAATGAACATCCTCAACATGACATTGGTTCCAGATGCTTTTTCAGTTTCACGTCTAAGATTCAGTCATATTTGGGATCTAACCTTGCCTTTCCCTTGCATATGAACATACTTAGAAATGGAACAAGCTTCCCAGTTCACTGGTAAAATCCAATCCAAGTGTCCCAGCTTTTGAGCAAAGGGTTGAATCCAGTAGCACAATAAATGATTACTCTTGGCCTTTCTGAGGATCTCCCACGAAGGCCATTTCTAAGAAACAGTGACCTACGCCAAGTGGTGTGGAGACTTAGCTGGTCTACAGAATTCTGGGGCAGGTCAGAAGGCCAGACAGTGTACCAGTGGTAGGTAGGTAGCGTTGGGTAATTGCCTTTCATCAATAGCCCTGTTTCCGCCCCTTGTTACCTCCAGGTGGGGCTAGAGGCAGCCAGGGGAGGCCGCCTGGTTCCACTGTGAAAAGTTCTTTGTCCATTGCTGGAAGATATATTGAAGTGGCTTCATGAATCCCATCTTTAGAGCCCACTCGGTGGAAAGTTAATGCTTAGAATGTAGTTTGCAGGAAGCAAATGTTATAGCTTTTCAATTTGCCTCCAAACTGCCAGGGGTGGTATTTGATTAAATAAACTCAATGGCTTAAGTACTTAAATTGGATTTGAGATGTGCATTATAAATGTCATTTGCGAAGCATGTTCCCAGACTTTCATAGTTCAATTAGTATGTCCATTCTCCAGCCTTTGGTTGTGCCCCGAAGAGACTGTATTTTGACTGGGCAGAAGGAAAAATGTGCTTAATGTTGAGCGACCGAACCCTTTCCTTAGTCCAGGGCTTAACTGTTTCTGAAAATTGTCAATGCCACAGGCGACAATCATGTCGGGGAGCACGATGAGTTTGAATCATGAGGCCCCAACACCTCGCAGTCAGCTGGGGCGACAGGCCAGCTTCCAGGAACGGAGCAGCTCGCGGCCACATTACAGCCAAACGACTCGGAGCAACACCCTGCCCTCAGATGTGGGCAGAAAGTCTGTCACCCTGAGAAAAATGAAACAAGAAATCAAGGAGATCATGTCCCCAACTCCCGTGGAGCTGCACAAGGTCAGGATGCTTTCTTCTCTTTCCTCTGTCACCCTTAGTAGCCACTCTGCTTAGCGTGAGCACTGCGGTAATGACACGCAGTGCCCGGCGTGGTAATGACACGCTCCTGCGGGCTCAGCTGGCGACAGAAGCCAGCGGCCAAAGGCAGATCGTCAGGGACTCTGTGCTCAGATTGTGACCTTTGGGATGTTATCCTGTAAAATGGGGGAAATTCGCTTTGGAGCAGTGAATTTACTAAAAACCTATTTGTGGCCAAAATCTTCGCACAAAGGCTGGAGGCTCCAGCGTCCCATGGAGCTTAGATGAATTGGTCTGTCGTTCTTTGGAAGTGGGACAAAGATTTTCTGATTGTCATATGATTGTAGCTTCATTGAAAATGAGTTTCAGGCATAATGTTGGAATGCTTGCTCTTTAATGGCAGGCTTAGCAGACGGTTATGTTATGCAGAAGATGTGATATGGATGTCTCGGGTCAGGACAGGGCACGTCCTGGTGTGTCCCATCTCAGCCTGTGATGGTTGCCTCACTTGACTTCATGGAAGAAAGTCCCCTGTGGCACACAGAGCTGAATTGGGGTTGCTGGCCGAGTTTCAACAAGGCATGTGCAAGTGACAGTGTTTGCAGAAGCCCGGGGCAAGGAGAGCAGTGATAAGGAGGTGCCTCTGATTTTCTTCCATGGAACTAATGCTTTATTTTTAGTTAATACATAAAGATGCATAAACAGTAGTGATCTCACCCTTCTTGAGATCTTTGGTCTTGAGAACCAAGACCCTCTCTGGAGTTAATGACCTATTTGCTAGAAATTGGTTATTTGTCTTACCCAGAAAAGCAAGTAAATGTTGGATTGAGAGGAGGAAACAAGCCCTACACCCCCTTTTTTCCTCTGAAGACTTCAGTTTGCCTAAGCACCCGTATAAAAGATATTTTATAATTTTTTGCGGCTATTGGCTTTGCCAGCTGACAAAGGATGTGGTCAAAGAAAGACCAGAATGGGAGGTTGAGTTCTAAACCTTGTGTCCCTATGCTGGGTTAATTCTTACCACTCACTCACCCACTCATGTGGTACATGTGCCAGTGTGTTGTGAACCCCCACGGGGCACGTAGTCTCATGGTGAGCTAGGGTGGGAAAGCGTGGGAAGATGGGGAGGAGGGTACAGTAAGAGAGGCAGGACAGGGCTGACTGGGGGCGGGGGACAGAGGGTGGACCCTCACCCTCTACAGAGGAGACAGGCAAGGCTTCTTAGGAGCTGGTGTGGGCTCTGCAGGAAGGTGGGGGACAGGAGGGCATTCCAAGTGCAGCAGGAAGCTTGTGCAAAGGGATGTCGGGGATGGTGGCACGTTGGGGAATGCCAACATCCCAAAGTGAACAAAGCCTGCAATCGGAGCCTGTGCGTTAGGAGGAATCACAATAAAGAAGTGTCTGGTGTTGGAGGGTGGGGACGCAGGGAGTCCGCTTGTTCATCCAGCTTCCCTGAATTGGGGCATCTGTTTGGTACTGCCTGTCAAAGGCCCTAATATGCTAATTGGCAAATCCCATGAGGAGGCTGTAAGGTCCCCTCTGGTGGTTACATAGGGGAAGCTGTGGGGTCCGTGCCAATCCAGCTGTACCAGGAGCATGTGAGCCTCACCTGACTCCCTCAGGTGTCTGAGAATACTGGCCGTCCCTCTTCTCAAACATTCTCCTGCCCAGGCCGAGAAGAGCACGCTTCCTAACCCACCCTCCTTCAGCCCCTAAGGGAAAGGACACCAGCATGTATTGAGTTCCTATTCTGTACACTTTATATTTTTCGCCCTTACAATAATAGCCCTTCTTAGCATATATTTATTACCTCCATCCACGGGATAGGGAAATAGCAGGTGTAAAATAGAGTCATTTTTCCTTGGAGAGCGAGGCACTTGCCTCAGAGGAAGATTATTGATAGGCCACCGGTACAAAGGCCTGTCGGCCCATCCCTGCTGCACCATAAGCATTTAGCAAAGATAATGATGAGGAATTTGCTGTGCAGGTTGTTATCACTGAGGTTTAAAAAGAAGAAAGAAAGAAAGAAAGAAAGAAAGAAAGAAAGAAAGAAAGAAAGAAAGAAAGAAAGAAAGAAAGAAAGAAAGAAAGAAAGAAAGAAAGAGAAAGAAAGAAAGAAAGAAAGAAAGAAAGAAAGAAAGAAAGAAAGAAAGAGAAAGAAAGAAAGAAAGAAAGAAAGAAAGAAAGAAGGAAGGAAGGAAGGAAGGAAGGAAAGAAAGAAAGAAAGAAAGAAAGAAAGAAAGAAAGAAAGAAAGAAAGAAAGAAAGAAAGAAATCTTCTTTCTTAAAGAGGCAAACCGTACCTGCCAGCACCATGAGTGGCAGTGTGGCAGTGGGGCCACAGGGTCCCCCACACGGAGGGGCCACTTCGACCTAATCAGCGGGATGCTGCTTTTTGCTTTCGCTCCAGGCATTTCCCCTCAGCGGTGGCAATGGGGGCATCTCCCATGAAGCTTCACTTTCCTTCTGAGTCAGTCCCAAATGAGCGAGAACGCTCAAAAGTAGGTGGTGGTGTGCTGGGCGTCAAATGGCACACACACAAAGGATCTAGCTAAGGGGGAAAGGTAGCCAGGGAGTGTGCAGCCTGACAACCCGGAATCCTGGGCGTGCTGTATGGCCTGGTGTATGGCCTGGTGTAGGCCACATCCCGGCTCTCTTTTCCTTTCGAGAGCGAGTTCAGGTATTCTATTGGGCCACCCACATGTTGGTTGTTAAATGCGTGGCGTGCACAACAACACAGTCCCTCGGACTCGAGGTCATGCTGGCAAGGCCCGTGGGCGTCTCTTGACCCCTGCGAAGTTGCCTGACACCGTGAGGAAAAAGCACAGTGACTTGTTGGTGGGATTGAGTTGTTCTCCCAGCGGGGTGCCACTAGCCTATCGTGGTTTTTAGCCTAATTTTTCTTTTGGTAAAAATGAGGAAAAGGCACTGTTGTGGGTGGTGGAGTGGAGAAGGGCCAGAGCATCAGAAAAACATTCCTTGTTCGAGTTGGAGATAATCCCAAGCTGGACACACAGCTTGACAAGTGGGATGCGGGCTGGTGTGCAGTGCCCTGTGCCCCGCTGGTGGGCTCCTCCAAGTGGACCTGGTGGAGGAAGTCCCAAGGGGCTGCAATGACCAGAGCAGAGAGGCCGGAGGAGGTGAGTGGCGCGCCAGGCTTGGTGTCGTTTCCCATTGCCATTTGCTCCTTGGAGAGATCTGTCGCCTGGAGGACAGGTCGCAGATCTGCTCCTGTCCAAGCCAGCGCCCATAGACTCATTCCGGGTTCAGGAGCAGCTGGATCAAGGGGGTGTGAACCAATGGGCAAGTAGCCGTTCTCACTGCTGGGGCAAGAAAACAAGCAAATACAGCTCCATCTCCGGGTGACGGGTGGCTGACATCACCTTCCAATGTGAAGAATACAGGGTGGGCCAGGTTCTTGCAGGTTCTTGGGTCTCAGCTTCTTTCCATTGGTTGCCCAGTGACTTTCCACCCAGTCGTCCTTGCCCTTCCTTCTTTTCCCTCAGACCTGCAGAGAGTCCCAAGCTCGGGTCAGGGGCTACACGGTTTTCTTTCATTTCACGTCATCTGCTGCATCTGAGGCTCTTCTGAGTCTGGGCAAGCCTTCCTTCAAGTTGTGTACGTTCAGTCCTGAACCCCCAGAGCTAGTCGTCCTGTCCTGCATGACACTTGGACCTCACATAGACCCGCAGGCCCACTCCCTTTTCTGGCTGCGTGGATGGAGGAGGACGTTAGAGCTGGGGAGATGGCTGGATATTTAGCAGGGTGTAAGGGGACGGTGCAGGGGGGTGTCACAGGGACGTGACACTCAAGTCCCCTGAGGCCACTGCCTCTCCGATTGAGACGATCCGAAACACAACCTTGCGACTCAGGACATGCAAACATCCACACTCTCGTGTGACCGAATACAAAACCTGACTGCGCCGTTCATGCTAACGTTTCCTATTTTCTGTCCTTTTTTTCCAAATACCATTGTAGTAAGCTGATTTCAAAATGTATTAATGGGTGTTGACCAAACATTCGCAGACTCCTGCCTTAGACAGTAGTTTGGCATAAAAACCTCTGATGATCCCTTCCACGCTTATTAAAATTCAGTTTCCTAAACCCCACGCAGACTGGCCTGGTCAGCATTTTCTGGGGGTGCAGGCCAAGAAGCTACATTTTAGCAACCCCTTCGGGGGATTGTCTTGCACCCTAAAGACTGCGGATCGCTACTTGAGGTCTTGCTAATGGAGGTGATGATTCTGTTTCAGCAAAATCATTGGCAAGAGCTGGGTTGGCAGTGGAAGAAAGGAAATGAGGTTGCGTCTCCGGCCCTGCAGCTTCTGGGTTTTATCTTTAAAATGAATTCTGGTTTGTACTATAGCTTATCACAGATTCTTTCTCTTTACAGATAAGGAGCCTGTGATCTTAGCTACAGCTCATTGATAACCCTACTTTCCCTTCTGATGCTTAAATATCCTTTATGGCCACTTAATCTATTTCTGAGATGAAGGCTAGCTTCCCTTCTTTGCATACTTTAAAGCAAAAAAGATTTTTTTTTCCCTGTAGAGTAGAAAGTTGCCCCACATTCAGAACATTCGGACTTTTTTTTTTCCTAGTCATATTGACATTTGCCTTGGCCCTGCCATTTGTGGTTTTAAGTAAAATTATATTCCTTAACTGTATGCAGCTATTGGTGTTTACCATCATACAGAAAGGTCTAAAAAATCCTTTTTCAGCAACCAACTTTTATTTAGGGGTGCAGATGACACGACCCTGGAACATTTGAGTTGTCTGCTAGGACCCCCGTGATTTCTTATACCTGCTTTGGCTACCAGCACTTTTTCCCCAGCCAAGTTGACTTTCCATTTCCAATGTATCTGGATGTTTAGAGAGGGGAGCTTTGTTTTTCCCAAGAGGACACAGTTGCTTTTGTCCTTGTAAGAGGTGTCACTGGCAGTGCCTCACGGCAGTCTCTCCCGCAATAGTCTCCCCGAGTCAGGCGTCAAGAAGAGAGGCTCAGCCCTAGGAGGAAATAGGAACTGGAAAAATGTATCTTATTCAGACACATGCCTCCTTCTTCGCCAGATATTTGGAGTCAGTGCTCGAGATGAAACAAGTCCCCATGGCCCGCCTCGACCTATTCTCCAAATAGCTCCTATAGATTTGTCTTACGGTGGAAGCCACGAGAAGCTAAAAATGACAAACTGAATATATGCACCTTCTGCTTTTGCCTACCCCTCTTTGCTAGCTCCAGTTCCTTTTCCTCCAGGTGGGCCGGGGGGAGGCGGTAGTGAGGGGGTAAATCAGAAAGAGCACAGACTTTGTCATCAGGCCCCACCAAGGTTTGGTCACAGTCTGACAGGCATTAGCCATGTCACTTCTCAGAACCTTGCTTTTGTCCTTTAGCAAAGGTGGGGGCAGGATCCTGCTCAGGAGGGGAGCCTTCACAAGTAGCATTACCCCCCCTGGGGAAGTCGCCTCAGCCATGCAGTGTTGGAAACCCAGAAAATTCGGTCTCCACGGCCTCCCAGCCTGAAAAGCAGACTCAGCCTTGGGGCCCTCGAGATGGGGGTGTCAAGCAGGATGGGCATCTGTTTGCAAAGACCAATGGATGCGTGTCCAGTTACTAGTCGCTACCGTTAGCCTAGGCGAGCAGATCCTCTCCCTGTGAAACCCGGGCCAGTGATAATCAGAAGGTTGTTGGGGGACATGGGATTGCAGAATAAGGGCTGGAGGGTGTGTTGTAGGATTGATTGATTGATTGATTGATTGATTTTTTGCATTGTAGTTTTTAAATGAGTCATGACATTCAGCCCTGACAGTCCCCAAAATGGATCATTCCCTCAGCTTCCTTGGTCTATGATTCTGTTAAAACATACTTTTTAAAATGTAAAAGATATAATTCTTTTCTTTTAAAGATTTATTTATTGGGACCCCTGAGTGGCTCAGTGGTTGAGCATCTGTCTTTGTCTCAGATCCTGGGATCGAGTCCTGCATCAGGCCCCCCCGTAGGGAGCCTGCTTCTCCCTCTGCCTGTGTCTCTGCCTCTCTCTGTGTGTCTCTCATGAATAAATGAAAGCTTTTAAAAAATTAAAGTTAAAAAAATAAAGATTTATCTATGTATTAGGGGGAGGAGCAGAGGGAGAGAATCTTAAGCAGAGTCCCTGCTGAGCGTGGGGCCCATTTGCAGGGCTCCATCCCAGCACGCTGCGATCATGACCTGAGCCAAAATCAAGAGTCAGTGGCTTAACCATTTGAGCCGTCCAGGTGCCCCGATATAATTCTTATAAAAATGATTGGCTGGTGTCAAAATTTTTTGTTTGTTTCACTCTTTACAGGAAATGACAGTGGGATGACAAAGCCTGTTCAAAAGGGGATGAAGAAACTTTCTATATGTCTCAGTCAGTGAGGGGGGAAAAAAGCAAGAATGCAAGAATAAGATTTCCAAGTTAGGATTAAAGCTGCCCAATGACTTACAGGGAAATAAAAGCAAAGCCTTTGAGGTCATCTTTTCACTTGCAGCTGTACCTCTGCCTTCCAGCAAGCTTGCCGTCCACTTTGTAGGGCCTGAGCTCTGAGCACTAGAAATGCCCCAACAAAGCTGCAGTCCCCCAGACTCAGATGACCCACAGGCCATGTCAGTGCTCCCATGTGCCTTACTTCTTAGTCTTTGATCTTCAGGTCACCTCAGGTCTTTGATCTTCATCTTGTCCCTTGGTCAGCAGTCCCCCATCACACCTCTTCAGAAGTGTTAATAGCCTCCCTTAAGTCTAGCTCTGGCCGGGGAATCATTCATCTCTTCCTGTTTATGTCTCTCTGTTGTGATCAAGTATGTTCATTTATAGGTCGTGGGATACTGTATTATCTGTAGGATGTACACTTACAGGTGCCAGAGCTTTCTGAGGGTCACTCTGTTCCCCTAACACCCTGGTCCTTGGAGACTAGCCTGCGGACTTCTTCCTTCACCACTGTCCTGTCATCTTACTTGTCTGGCTATAGCAAGGATTACGCTATAATGGTCTTGCCCGGGCTAGTCTCTTTCTTTCCCTTAGATTGATGGAGAGCTGTCTCCTTGGTCTGAGAATCTTTGCAGTGTGTGACCTCAGCGACACCTGGAATGAGGAAATAACACCGAGGAGACCGTTAGCGCTCCGTGTAGCAGGGGTTTGGTCAGTTGTGTGTAACTTGTCATCGTTCCTGAATGGCAGCGAGCCTGGCCCTGAACTCCCACAGGCCCAAGGGGTGAGCGGAGGGCATGCCCCCCCCCCCCAGAGATGCAGGTGGACCCTAGAGCGAGGAGACCCACATAGACCTAAAGAGAATGGAGGTCAGTAGGTTGCACAGGGAATCGGAAAGGGTCAAGAACTGGAGGAGAGCCAGGCCAGGGCAGGCTGGGAGCCTGAAAGCAGAGACGGGAGCAGAGGGAGCAGGTGCTGAGTAACCGGAGGGCAGTCCTGAGGAAAACCCTGGAGCAGAGACTCTGCCGACTGGCTGACTTGGTGGTGGCCGCGGCAAGAGCAAAGGGACAGTGGCAGGGTTGCCGGGTGAACCAGGGAGAGGGACTCTGGGCCCAGGGGCCTCAACTCAGTTCAACCTACAGATGTTGCCAAAGGTCCTTGGTCTCCTATACAAGGAAGAATTCAAGGACAGACACAACACAGTGGGCAAGTGATGCAAGCATTAGGGTTTATTAAAGTAAACTCTGGAGACGTGAGATTGGGCAAGCTTGAGAGAGAGCTGTGTGCCCTAGAGTGTGGGTTTCTATCTTTGACTGTTGTGAACAAGGGGGAGGAAGCTTCATTACTTGGGGTGGAGACACAGGGTTTCGTGCTCCTTCCTTCCTTGCTTGGTCAGGGATTTCCTGTCACAGCACCTGCCATCTTGGGCCTGTCTGGTTCAATCTGGCCTCTGGTGGCGTGCTACCAAGACGGGCTCTGACGTTCCTGAGAGCTGGCCGTGACTCCTTGCTGGCCTCCTGGCATCCTGTTGGGGCCTAGCTACCTGCCTTTCTGACAGCCCAGCCGGCAACCACCCAGTGACCGAGGGGCCCGTGCCTTCGGTTGATCTCCGGGAGGATTGGGAGGCTGATCTAGCCCCTTCTCTTTGACGTGATGTGAAATGAGAGAGTGAGGCTGCTCTGGCATGAATCGGGAGAGCAGCACCTAAACCTACCGCAGGTCTGTACAGCTCAGCTCCCCGAGGGCCAAGTTGGTCCCGACTCGCTCCTACTTAGAGCCAGAGTCCAAGAGATTTCGGGGGACTCTCTCCTTGTTGAGCCCCTACTTTGCGAGCCCACGGTGCCACACGCTTGCCAGGAAGCAGCAGGAGGCAGTGCTTGAAGCAGCTGTTCCTTTCCCTCCGCCAAGGAGGCTCCCCAGACAGGAGGGCAGCAGCTGCCTTTTCTGACCCAGTTTGTCTTGAAGCCTAGTTTGAATGGCACGAACTGAAATCACTCCCTCTTGGCCTGGAAGGTGCATTTGGGAAGGCGAGACCTTTATTTTTTTCCTTCCAGCCCCAGAAGGAGTATAGGATTATCCTCAGAACCAACGTTTCTTGAATTATCAGGTTGAAAGGAAAAGAGCGACTCTGGTGGTGTCTGTAAGAATAAATCCAAGTGCCTGGTGATTTATAGGAAAAGTACTACCATCTCTGAGAAATAGAGGTGTTGGTTTGGCCCCTAAAACCATCAGGCAAGGGGCTGAACGATAGGAAGGCTGCCAGGGCTTAGAAGCTGCTGCTGGGATAGCTGTCACTTGCCATGATCTGCCCAAGATGGTAGACACAATGGCCTTTAAAATCTAAGTGGTGGGGGAGGTCCCTGGGTGGCTCAGCGGTTTAGCACCTGCCTTCGGCCTAGGGTGCAATCCTGGAGTCCCGGGATCGAGTTCAGTATCAGGCTCCCTGCATGGAGCCTGCTTCTCCATCTGCCTGTGTCTCTGTCTGTCTCTCTCTCTGTGTCTCATGAATAAAAAATAAAATCTTAAAAAAAAAAAATCCAAGTGGGGAGAACTGCCTTGGCTGCCTAAAAATATTCGTGTGTCAAAACTGAAAACAGAAATATTAGGTCTCTCAGCTTTGCCTTGAGGACGTTGTTCAGACACATGAACAGACTTGCCCAGAAATAGAAGACAAGGCTCGACTTGAATTGTGGTGAACTCTTCTGCCTCTTGGTAAAGCTTCTGTTCCTGGGAGGGTTAGAAGCAATTGCAGCATGTGCTGGCGAAGAGTTAAAATTGAACCGAGCTTTGTAGAACCATATTCTTGCCCGGAGTTGTGTTTCACGAGGCTCATTGGCCCTTTTAGGACAGAAAAAATCTAGCCTTCTGTTCATAGTCCAGGTCCCCAGGCTGCGGCCTTTGGTGAGCACAGAAGAGAGACGCCCACAAGCGAAATCTTGATTCACGTGAGCCAGAGTGCAACACAAAGAGCTCTGGGAGCAGGAGTTTATGCAGATGTTCATGGAAAGCCACAGAGGGGCTCTGATCAGAAGAAATACAGCAGACATGATAAATTAGTCATCTTTAGTTTGTTGGGCAGTTGGAAATGGATAAAGGCTGCCTGACCAGCTAGGAGATTATATGTCCAGGAAAAAAAAAAATCATGATTTAGTGGAAAGAACACAGTAAATGAGGTCAGCTACTCAAGTACTGCATCCTAGAGCCTGTACATTCAAACTAGACAAATACGTCCATCGACTTCTTTAAGAGTCACTGTTCTCATTAGCAAGAAGGGAATAATTCTGCTGCGCAGAGTTGCCTGGAGTTCAAAAGCAATCATATGTAAGAAAGTGCCTGGGTAAGGAATTAATCGGTGGACCCCCCCCCCCCAAAAAAAAGTGACTTAAACTTTGGAAACCTGAAATTCTTTTTGGACAGGAAATAAATCAGAGGTAACGACCCCCAATCTCCATGCAAGCAGGAGGGCGGCAGCGACATGGCACGATTTATTGTTGCTGCTTTGAGAGCAGCCAGCTGTACTCCCCATTTTTGTGAATTATTGATTCCTGGAATCTTATCTTTTGTGTCACTACTAAATAATTTCTTTTTGGTTATTGGCTACCACCAGGAGAACCACAGAGTTGGCTATAAAAAATCCCGTGTCCTCTAACCTTATAACTACAGTTTCTCTTTCCAGAGAAACAGATTCATTTCCAATTTAAACCATTGATTAGCCTCTCCTCTTGAAGAGTTTGCCATCCAAGCCTCTTGGCCAGCAACTCTGACCTTAAATGAGCTAATCTGTTAACCGGCTCTGGTTGACGTCCAACTCGAATATTTTGGTTAATGTATTACCACTGACTGACGTTGACATTATTTGGGGCCCCTCCTGGGTTCTGGCCATGGAGCTGACATCCAGGAATCACAGGCCAGTGAGCAATGAAGAAGTTCACTGTTATTCTAGGCCCACACCAAATGTTCCCCCAGTGCAAGGATACTGGTTCACCGTGTTAGAAAACCTATCTCAGATCTAAGAACGAAATGGGCAGATGCGTAATGCCTATTGCAAGCACAGACATTCACATTCGGGGACACCTAAAGAGGGTGGCTGGCTCGGCAGAGCAGATGCCCATCCACTTACCCATCCAGCCCTTAGCACAGGGTCCCTAGGACCTTCCCCTGTACCCGGCTGCGAGTGGAACAGAGCAAACCATGAGGCACCAGCCTCTAGGAGTAGTGGTGATGGCCCCTGCCCCAGGTGTGCTACTTGTCACACGGTGAGAACATGGCTCCAAGCAAAGACACCAAGGGGAGCAGAAGGACAAGAAATCCCACAGTCAAGGCCCAGACAAAGCCAAAGAGGGGCATAGAAGCAGGAAACTTTAGCAAAGAGATTTCATCTACTAATATAGAGGGCCCAAAAATGGCAGGCCCTCACCAGTCCTGTTAGCCATTTGCTTCCTCCCCTTCCTCCTCCACCCTTCTTCTCCAGCTTGGCCTATTCCTCCTCTTCCTTCCTTTGAGAAAGGAGCGTGACGATGGGAAGAGAGGAACTAGAATACAACCTAAAAGACGTTTCCTCCAATGAAGGCACCTTGGAGGAATGGCTGCTTCCAAACTGGGAGCAGGAAATATTCATGATGAGTCATGATATCTTGGAGCCGGAAAGCAAAGACGCTAGCAAAACAAATGAGTCCTCTCAAAAAGGTCATGGAAGTTCACGTAGAAGACTCCCCTTGGTCAAAGATGAGGAAATTGGAGCACCCGAAAGAACAATGATGCAATTACTTGAAATGCAACATCTGTATGTAAACCCAGGTGTTCATAGTGATGCTTTACAAAACTCATCCCCCCTCCCAACAAAAATGTGTTTGGGCCGCCATTGGAAGTCTTTAGTGCAGTAATTCCCTTTACTGGAAATGCAAAGAAAGAATTAGCATTCATTGTGCCTTTCTGGTACAACTTGCCCATCAAGGTAGCCCAATGGCACTATTTGAAGAAAGAAAAGGCCTTCTTTATGAAAGAATCGTAGCTAGCAAACATGGAAGATATTACAGGATTGGAAAAAGACCATCACTCTGCCGTCCTGAGGAAATTATTCAGACATTGATCATCAATGGTCAAAAACATTTAGGTGAGGGATCCCTGGGTGGCGCAGCGGCTTGGCGCCTGCCTTTGGCCCAGGGCGCGATCCTGGAGACCCGGGATCGAATCCCACATCAGGCTCCCGGTGCATGGAGCCTGCTTCTCCCTCTGCCTGTGTCTCTGCCTCTCTCTCTCTCTGTGACTATAAAAAAAAAAAAAAAAAATATTTAGGTGAAAAAAAAAATTAGGTGAGAGGTTGAGGGGGAGCCTTACAATGAAGGAATTAAGCTGTCCTCCCCTGGACCCACCCAAAGGGGGACAACCAGACATCAAAGGATGTGACGTCGTAGGAAGCCCCTGAGATCTATTCTCACCCCTCCTCAGAAAGCTGACTCTGACTCCAGTCAAGGATGCAGGGGGAACTTCCCCTGGGAGGGAAATGAAGGCCAGAAGAAGACATGGTACAGTTCCCATAATGAGCCAGCAGCCTGGGGCCACGCTCTAGACAAGAGGACCTCACACTCACCTGCTGACCTTCTTGAGATCCTGATTTGGAAAAAAACAAAAAAACAAAAAACTGTAGAAACCAGTGTTGAGACAACCAGGGAAATTGTGTTCTGGACTAGGTGTTGGAGGATATCAGGGAATAAGGTGAGTTGGTGAATGAATTAGTGACACCCAGGTTAGAGGAAAAACACGATCTTTTTTTTTTTTTTTTTTTTTTTTTTTTTTTAGAGATTTATCCTGAGGTATGTAAGCATGAAAGGACGTAGAAACTGGCATCCACCTTAAAATAATAACCCAAAGAAGAAAAAAGAAGGGTGGATGAAGGATGTGGTATAAGGTCTTGATGGTTGTTAGATGTGAGCGATGAGTAACAAGGATTTGTTCTTCTAGCCTATTCTTGAATATGTTTGGATTTTTTTATTTCATCAAAATACAGCTCTCTCTGAAATTCTGGCCCCTGGGACCCCTGGGGGGCTCAGCAGTTGAGCACCTGCCTTTGGCTCAGGTCATGGGGGATTGAGTCCCACATCGGACTCCCTGCAGGGAGCCTGCTTCTCCCTCTGCCTGTCTCTGCCTCTCTCTCTGCGTCTCTCGTGAATAAATAAATAAGATCTTTAAAAAAAAAAATCTGGCCCCTCTCCTAGTGCACTTGTAGGAAAGAGGCAGGTGGTGGTAGGATGTTCATATGTCTTAATTCATAGGATCTAAGATGCCATGGATGACAAAATGCACCTGATTTCAGAGATTTTAAAATGTGAAAAATAAAGCATATCTTAAAAAAAAAAATAAAGCATATCTTAGAACCCATGAAACAAGGCATTTTGAGTGGCAGAAGCATGTAGCAGTTAAATGTTTCATGTCTGGAATCAGACAGGGCCTCACTACTCGTTACCTTGGTGACCTTGGGCGAATTACTTAACCTCTATAAAATTGAATTTCCTCACCTCTAATACGGCAATAACCACGAGGGCTGCCTGGTGAATTGTATAGACTCGGCCAGCTTGATATTTGAGCTCTCTGCCTAGTAAAATAAAAAACCACAAACACCACTTTTTGTTGTTCCTTCAATAGTCCCTACTTCTCTGAAATAAAATAACTGGGCATAAAAAAAAATAGACCTGTCTTATCTTTACCTTTTGCCCTGCATAGCTCTGACATTTTTACTATTTTACAAGAACAGATTCGTGCACTGCTTGTCTGAAAGTAAAATCTAATACAAATAAAAATAAAGTGTTTAAAAAACACACAGAGTAAAACAATAAGCCCAGATCACTGAAGAGTGCATCAGTTTGTACAGAGGGCGTCGGGCAAAATTTAGTAATATCAGCGGCCAGCTTAGAACATGGTAGGGACTGGGTGCCCGGCTGGTGAATGGATGAACCGCTAGATGACTGCCTGGACCTCAGGCTAACTCTTGCAAGTGGTCAGACTGGAGGCATGAGGATGGGGTGAGGGTGAGCATGAACACTGGGGTGAGGTTGAGCATGAGCACTGGGGTGGGGGTTGAGCATGATTTGGGGTGGGGGTGAGCATGAGTGTTGGGGTGGGGGTGACCATGAGCGTTGGGGTTGGGGTGAGCATGAGCATGAGTTGGGGTGAGCATGAGCGTTGGGTTGGGGTGAGCATGAGCGTTAGGTGGGGGTGACCATGAGCATTGGGGTGGGGATGAGCATGAGCGCTGGGGTGGGGTGAGCATGAGCAATGGGGTGGGGGTGAGCATGAGCACTAGGGTGGGGATAGAGCATGAGTTGGGGTGGGGGTGAGCATGAGTTGGGGTGGGGGTGATCATGAGCGCTGGGGTGAGGGTGAGCATGAGCGCTGGGGCAGGGGTGAGCCTGAGCGCTGGGTGGGGGTGAGCCTGAGCACTGGGGTGGGGGTGAGCCTGAGTGCTGGGGTGGAGGTGAGCATGAGCGTTGGGTAGGGGTGAGCATGGGCGCTGGGATGGGGGTGAGCATGAGCGCTGGGGTGGGGGTGAGCATGGGCGTTAGCTGGCAGGTGGCCCACTGCTGAGAAGGGTCAATGACTTGAGTCGCTGAACCAAAGGGGCTGCTATCGGCGCCAGCCCCCAGAGCACGGTGCTGCTCACACGAACACCTTCAGGTCTTTTAACTCGTGTTGCTGTCAGTATGGACATGCCCACTGGGCTATAGCAGAGCAGTGGACTCCAGGCTGGCACCTGACTCCAGGCTGGCACTTGCTCAGAGGAAGACGACATGCTGAGCGCCGCTCTGGCACAGCAGCAGGCACGTGGGCAGGCAGCGAGCCCGGCTCCATCCTGACATCCAGGGGCCGCTGCCGCCGCTCCCCATGCCCACACACCTGCCGGGGGCAGAGCCTCACCTGTGTCCACGTGACGACTGCCAGGAGCCACAGCAGGAAAGGCCTGGGCCCTCCAGCCCTTCGCCTCCTCCTTCCTTTTCCGTTCTGCGTGGCCCTTTACACGTTGCACGGATGTTCTCGGGGAGGGGGAGAAGTGCAGGGGTGTGGGAGCTGCCTAACAAGACCCTGGAGCGGTACAGAGTCAGTGAGTGTGAAAAGAAAGCTGGACAGGAAGTCTCGCCAACAACAGCCTGCAGCCACGCTGAACGCCCCTTCCCGTTTTGTCACTTTGCAGGTCACCTTGTACAAGAGCTCTGACATGGAGGACTTTGGGTTCAGCGTAGCCGATGGCTTGCTGGAGAAAGGAGTGTATGTCAAAAATATCCGCCCAGCTGGGCCAGGAGATCTCGGTGGCTTAAAGCCCTACGATAGGCTCTTACAGGTAAGACCGCAGGTGAAGCCTTGGTTGGTGTAACTTGGCCACGTCTTGCTCGACCGGTGCCTACCCATCTTCCTTTCGTTGCCTCGACACTCGATTAGGGGCCCCTCCTCTATGGGGCGGACACTCCTGCCCTCGGCAGGATTCACCAGCTACTGAAATTGCCTGGTTCCCTGTACCTATTGCCCAGCAGATGATAAACTTCTTGAGAACAGGTGCCAGCACAGTATTATCCCACTTCCCCTCATAGCCGTGACGTATCTCAGGATCTCTCACCATGATCTGGAAGCAAAAAGCCAAAACTTGTGTAGCGAGCAGAGTAGGGTGACAGGTAGGGTTTCAGGGAGCAAAGCAAATGCCTGATTTTCCATACGGTTTTTAGGAATCATGTTTTGTAGGAAAAAGAGAGGGTGGATGTCAGTCTTGAGAGCGTGTTTAGCTGGAATGCGTCTGGCACCCAGGACCTGACTTTGGAAGCGTGAGGCCAACCCGATGGGGTGGCTTTTGGACACACATTCACCAAAGCAAGTCATCATTGGGGAATTAGGTTGTTTTAAAGTCACATTCTGGTGATCTTGGGACTCTGGGTCCCATCCTGGTGTTCTGGGATGCTTTCCTTCTCCATAGACACACTAATATTTGCTCAATGAAGAACTACGGTGGCCCTTACCAAGCTCTGCATGGGCGCCGTGCTGTGGCTGCTTCCACAGAAGCTGAGGCTATACCAGGTAGACTGGATTCAGGCGTGAGGGCCTTGAACGCTTGGCCAAAACTCCTGGACATTGCTCTCCAGCGTATGAATTTCTTACGCAGAATAATGGCGTGATTTGCAATTTAGAAAGACAGGAGACTGGAGGTGGGTTGGAGCGGAATGAGGAAGGGTGGCTCCACACAGTGAAGGGGACCAGGTCAGTACCAGGTAGGGACGGGGAGTCCTTTCTACCCTCGGGGCATCCTGGGACAGCAGTCTGGGGCAAGTGGCAGTTTGGGTCCCTTGCTCAGAAGAGATATTGGATCCAGATTGAGGAGATTCGGGATGCTGAAGGTGTGTGTTGGGTCACAGTTACCTACGGTGGGCTTATAGCGAGGGAGAGAGGACAACCAAGGCTGGAAGCCTGGGGAAAACAAATTTCCGAGACGGGAAGAGATATAAGAGGCAGGAAAGAACTGGAAGCAAATTGACATGATAAGAGGATCGAACAAGTTGGTGTCGGAGAGAAGAAAGCCAAGGAAGGAGAGGGTGTCTCAAGGCTGAGTGGGTGTCTCAAGTGTGGCCAGTGCGACAGGCCAGAGTGGATGAGACCCAGAGACCCCACTCCAGACATCGGGTTGGACATTGGGGTCCATCGTACACTCTAAGTGTGGGGTTCCAGACGTGAGAAGATTGAGAAGGGAAGGTCGCAGCGCAGGAGCAGCACGTAGCTGGTGAAGAGTAAGGAGACACGAAAGAAGACGAGCGCAGGTGTCAGCTGAGGTGGGGACGGGCCCCTTCGGAGAGGCGTCAGTCAGGGGCACAGCTTGGGGGGCAGCAGACGGCAGGGAGCACATCTTAGCAGGGCCATGTCCAGCTGCTGCTCTGACGCAGATCCCTTAACCACTCTGTGCCCCGCTTCCCTCATCTGGAAATGGGGGACAAGCCTCGGCGCTCGGAGCACCTGCCTGAGCCAGGATGCAGTCAGGTGTCCCCGTCCCCCGCTCCCCAGGGCCTTGCGATTTAGTGGCAGGGAGTAAGTGAGCCAGGGACTCCTCAGCGAGGCTGCTCCTGGGGCACCCCCAGGACACCTGTTACACCAGAAGCGTGACTCTGCGCCCAGAGTGTTGTGAAGACAATTACAAACGACTCTTCTTGATTTTTCAGGTGAATCATGTCCGAACAAGAGACTTTGACTGCTGCCTTGTTGTGCCCCTCATAGCAGAATCTGGTAATAAGCTGGACTTGGTTATTAGTAGAAACCCACTGGCTTCACAGAAATCTATAGAACAGACTCTACCAGGAGGAGAATGGAGTGAACAGAACAGTGCTTTTTTCCAACAGCCTAGTCATGGTGGTAATTTGGAGATACGAGAACCCACTAACACATTATAGCAATGCTTTTCATAAAGCAGGACAAAAGACAATATCTACATGGTGCTAAAAAAAAATCCCTTTGAGATTTCTGTGGCATTTAAAGCACAGATAATCACGTGGCATTAACTGCAAGCACAGGGGTCTTTTAAATCTCTCTCATGGCTCATGTTCACTTCCCCTTTCAAGCTGAAGAGGTTTCTTTCTTGGTGACCACTAGGGTATATGGCGGGCAATTCCCTGCCAAGCCCCATGGTAGAGAAAAAGAAGCTATAGGCCACCCCTCCCCCCCAATTAACATCAGAGGAAATTTTTTACAAGTTCATCTTCCAACCACTTTTTAAAAAGAGAAAACGTCTGTTTGAAAAGATGCTCTATGACAATTTCCTTCATTCACTTTGAAATCAGTTTCTTACTGTGAAGTCGTCAATGTTGAGGACTTGACCAACAAGGCTTGTCACAAAGCTGGCTCTCCTAGGGGAACTGGAGCTTGGGATGTGGCTGGGACTGCTGCCATGGGAGGAGGGGTCCAGGCGTAACATTACGTTATCTTAAAATGTTTCAGCGATGATGCACGTAGGAGACCATATTAGGTGGTGGTAAATGTTTTGCCCCAATATAGGAATGATTTTAACTAAGATGTATGCTATTCCCTATGCAACAAATTAACAAACAGGATATGTCTTGTGACCTGTTTTTTTTTTTTTTAAGGACACATTTTTAATAGCTGCAAATCTCTGATAATGAATTAGAGTGCTTAGTAACACTGAGAATTAGTTATCTTATTTTTAAAATTCAAGACTAAGAATTGAAGGGAGAATGAAGAGTCTATTCAAATGAGGCTTATCCTAATGATAGGTGAATCCAACTCATCTTGCTTGACATGTTTTGAAAAACTGGCTATAGAGGGGTGTACAGCCCATGTACTTTAAAATGACACTGGACTATCTTTTGTTCTGAGCCATGCTACTTACTGAAATTGTAAATACATCTTTCACAAAATGCATTGCCAATTATTACCATCCCTCAAAGCAATAAATTGTGACAGTTGCTTTTAAGATGTTTGTCAGCAACTGTTCTCATTTGTTCAGATATTTTGAATAGTTACACTAATAACTGTTATTGGTGAATATTAAAAAAAATAGGTCTGTATATTGATTGTAGAATCTCCATATTGAACTGATTATTTTCCAAACATTTTCATTTTGGTCGATAGTTCCAACAACTGCTTACGTAAAGCATTTGAACACTGTGTCCTTTGTTTAAGGGAAAAGCTCACCTTTCTTTTTGTGCAGAGAAATATATTATTTCAACCATATTTCACAACCCGCCAGGGCAAGAGAGTATAAAGCAGAATCATGTTAAGAGAAAAAAAAGATCATGAGTCACTTAAATATGTATTTTTATTTGTAACAAACAAGTATTAAGCTGTAAAGTATTTTTGTACAAATTTAATACTTTAATAGCATGGTATTTATCGTCTATGTATGGTTTTGGGGAATTCAAAATTGTTGCAAATATTTGTATGGAAAAAAAAAACCCTCTACCAAATGGAATAAACAGTGATTTTAAAAAGCCAAAAATTATGACATGCGGGTTTTTTGGTGCTTTGATTATATTTCAGTATTCTAGATGAGCCCCACATAACACTTATTGGTAACAGAGTTTTCTAAAGGGGAAAGCTTTTGCCATAAACTTGAAAAACAGCATGGAAGAATGAGAAGAACATGGGTTTGTTTGTTTTTTTTTTAGTTCTCGGGTTTTTATTTATTTATTTTTTTAGATTTTATTGGGGCAGCCCGGGTGGCGCAGCGGTTTAGCGCCGCCTGCAGCCCAGGGCGTGATCCTGGAGACCCGGGATCGAGTCCCACTTCGGGCTCCCTGCATGGAGCCTGCTTCTCCCTCTGCCTGTGTCTCTGCCTCTCTCTGTGTGTGTGTGTCTCTATGAATAAATAAACAACAAAAAAATCTTAAAAAAAAAAAGATTTTATTTATTTATGCATGAGAGACATGGGGGGGGGGGGCAGAGACACAGGCAGAGGGAGAAGCAGGCTCCATGCAGGGAGCCCGAAGTGGGACTCAATCCCGGGTCTCCAGGATCACGCCCTGGGCTGCAGGCGGCGCTAAACCGCTGCGCCACCCGGGCTGCCCAGAACATGGGTTTTAAATCAGATCTGGGTTTGAATTCCAGGTCTGGTACCCACCAATGCTATAAAACTTAGTTACTGCGAGTCTGTTTGCCCACCTGTGATACTGAAGGTCAAATCTGCAGTCCAGGGCTGTTGTAAGGACAAAATATAAAAGATGTTTAAGTCCTAAAACAGCCTGCAGACAGAAATACCCCCACTATATATTTATTTTAGGTAACAAAGGTAGATTTTCACTCAAGGATCATAACATCTACCCCCAGAGAACATTACATGTATTTTATGAGATATGTGTATACAAATTATCAAAATGTATAAATTTTAATGTATGCTATTAAAAAAAACTACACCACAGTCCCAACATTTTCATTTTTGCAGACTATCTTCCAGGCCTTGTAAGTTAACAGGAACAAGGCAAGGATGTCCATTCTCACCACTTCTATTTAACAATTTATTAAAGGTTCTAGCCAGAGCATTAAGACAAGAAAATCCAATAAAAGGCACTTGGATTAGAAAGAAGTAAAACTATCTCTATTTGGGTATCTCTATTTGCATTTGTAGGAAATCCCAAGGAATCCACTAAAAACCTATTGAAACTAATAAATGGGTTTAGCAAGCTTGAAAGATACAAGATCAATTGTATTTCTATACAGTAGCAATGAACAAAAATGTAAACATTTCATTGACATTAGGATCAAAAATAAAATACCTAGAAATAAATTTAATTTAAAAAATGCAAAACAAAGCATTATTGAAAGAAATGAGAGAAGACATAAATAGAAAGACATCACATGTTCATGGATCAGAAGACTCAATATTAAGATGGCAAGACCCCAACTGGCTGTTTTGCAGAAATTGACAAGCTGCTCCTAAAATGCACGTGGAAGCGCAGGGGACTCAAGTAGTCCAAAAGTCATGAAAGAGAAGAACAAATTGGAGGACTCGCTTTTCTTGATTTTAAATTAAAGGTAACTGGGACAGCATGGTGCCAGCATAACAATAGATGTGTACATCAACAGGTTAGAATCAGGACCCAGAATCCAGAAATAAACCTTCACCTCTATGATCAGTTGATTTTTGATAAGGGTGTCAAGACAAGTGAATGAAGAAAGAATAGTTAAAGAAATGGAGCTGAGAACAAGTGAAACTGGATATCCACATGCAACAGAATGACGTGGGACCCTTACTTCACCATACACAAAAATTACCTCAAAATGAATCAAAGTACTAAATGTAAGACCTAAAACTATTTAAATTCTTAGAAGAAAAACAGGAGTAGGGGCAGCCTGGGTGGCTCAGCAGTTTAGCACCACCTTCAACCCAGGGCGTGATCCTGGAGTCCCGGGATCGAGTCCCCACATCGGGCTCCCTGCGTGGAGCCTGCTTCTCCCTCTGCCTGTGTTTCTGTGTCTCTCTCTCTGACTCTCATGAATAAATAAATAAAATCTTTAAAAAAAAAAAAAAAGAAAAGAAAAAACAGGAGTAAATCTTCATGACTTTTATTCCTTAGATATAACACGAAAGCATAGACAGCAAAAACAAATGAGCTACGTCAGACATCATCAAAATGGAAAATTTGTGCTTCAAAGGACACCATGAAAAAAGTGAAAATAAAATCCACAGAGTGGGAACCTTTGTTTCTTTTTCTTTCTTTCTTTCTTTTTTTTTTTTTTTGCAAATAATGTTTCTGATAAAGGGCCTGTATGTAGAACATATAAACAACTTCTATATCTCAATAAAAAGAAAAGTAATCCAATTTAAAAATGGGTAAAAGATCTGAATAATTTCGTCAAAGAGGTCATACAAATGACCAAGTGCATGAAAAGATAATTCATATCATTAGCCATATGGGAAATGCAAATCAAAACCACACTGAGGGGTGCCTGGCTGGTTCAGTCAGTAGAACCTGACTCTTGATCTTGGGGTGGCGAGTTCAAAGCCCCACACTGGGTGCACAGATTTTTAGAAAATAAAATCTTTAATAAAAAAAAAAAACACTTTGAAATATCACTTCACACCTACTAAATGGCTATAATCAAAAAGGTCAGATAATGGGATCCCTGGGTGGCGCAGCAGTTTGGCGCCTGCCTTTGGCCCAGGGCTCGATCCTGGAGACCCGAGATCGAATCCCACGTCGGGCTCCCGGTGCATGGAGCCTGCCTTCTCCCTCTGCTCTGTGCTCTGCCTCTCTCTCTCTCTCGTCCTCTCTATCTCTCTCGTTGACTATCATAAATATTAAATTTAAACAGATCTGGGTTTGAATTCCAGGTCTGGTACCCACCAATGCTATAAAACTTAGTTACTGCGAGTCTGTTTGCCCACCTGTGATACTGAAGGTCAAATCTGCAGTCCAGGGCTGTTGTAAGGACAAAATATAAAAGATGTTTAAGTCCTAAAACAGCCTGCAGACAGAAATACCCCCACTATATATTTATTTTAGGTAACAAAGGTAGATTTTCACTCAAGGATCATAACATCTACCCCCAGAGAACATTACATGTATTTTATGAGATATGTGTATACAAATTATCAAAATGTATAAATTTTAATGTATGCTATTAAAAAAAACTACACCACAGTCCCAACATTTTCATTTTTGCAGACTATCTTCCAGGCCTTGTAAGTTAACAGGAACAAGGCAAGGATGTCCATTCTCACCACTTCTATTTAACAATTTATTAAAGGTTCTAGCCAGAGCATTAAGACAAGAAAATCCAATAAAAGGCACTTGGATTAGAAAGAAGTAAAACTATCTCTATTTGGGTATCTCTATTTGCATTTGTAGGAAATCCCAAGGAATCCACTAAAAACCTATTGAAACTAATAAATGGGTTTAGCAAGCTTGAAAGATACAAGATCAATTGTATTTCTATACAGTAGCAATGAACAAAAATGTAAACATTTCATTGACATTAGGATCAAAAATAAAAATACCTAGAAATAAATTTAATTTAAAAAATGCAAAACAAAGCATTATTGAAAGAAATGAGAGAAGACATAAATAGAAAGACATCACATGTTCATGGATCAGAAGACTCAATATTAAGATGGCAAGACCCCAACTGGCTGTTTTGCAGAAATTGACAAGCTGCTCCTAAAATGCACGTGGAAGCGCAGGGGACTCAAGTAGTCCAAAAGTCATGAAAGAGAAGAACAAATTGGAGGACTCGCTTTTCTTGATTTTAAATTAAAGGTAACTGGGACAGCATGGTGCCAGCATAACAATAGATGTGTACATCAACAGGTTAGAATCAGAACCCAGAATCCAGAAATAAACCTTCACCTCTATGATCAGTTGATTTTTGATAAGGGTGTCAAGACAAGTGAATGAAGAAAGAATAGTTAAAGAAATGGAGCTGAGAACAAGTGAAACTGGATATCCACATGCAACAGAATGACGTGGGACCCTTACTTCACCATACACAAAAATTACCTCAAAATGAATCAAAGTACTAAATGTAAGACCTAAAACTATTTAAATTCTTAGAAGAAAAACAGGAGTAGGGGCAGCCTGGGTGGCTCAGCAGTTTAGCACCACCTTCAACCCAGGGCGTGATCCTGGAGTCCCGGGATCGAGTCCCCACATCGGGCTCCCTGCGTGGAGCCTGCTTCTCCCTCTGCCTGTGTTTCTGTGTCTCTCTCTCTGACTCTCATGAATAAATAAATAAAATCTTTAAAAAAAAAAAAAAAAGAAAAGAAAAAACAGGAGTAAATCTTCATGACTTTTATTCCTTAGATATAACACGAAAGCATAGACAGCAAAAACAAATGAGCTACGTCAGACATCATCAAAATGGAAAATTTGTGCTTCAAAGGACACCATGAAAAAAGTGAAAATAAAATCCACAGAGTGGGAACCTTTGTTTCTTTTTCTTTCTTTCTTTCTTTTTTTTTTTTTTTTTGCAAATAATGTTTCTGATAAAGGGCCTGTATGTAGAACATATAAACAACTTCTATATCTCAATAAAAAGAAAAGTAATCCAATTTAAAAATGGGTAAAAGATCTGAATAATTTCGTCAAAGAGGTCATACAAATGACCAAGTGCATGAAAAGATAATTCATATCATTAGCCATATGGGAAATGCAAATCAAAACCACACTGAGGGGTGCCTGGCTGGTTCAGTCAGTAGAACCTGACTCTTGATCTTGGGGTGGCGAGTTCAAGCCCCACACTGGGTGCACAGATTTTTAGAAAATAAAATCTTTAATAAAAAAAAAAAACACTTTGAAATATCACTTCACACCTACTAAATGGCTATAATCAAAAAGTCAGATAATGGGATCCCTGGGTGGCGCAGCAGTTTGGCGCCTGCCTTTGGCCCAGGGCGCGATCCTGGAGACCCGGGATCGAATCCCACGTCGGGCTCCCGGTGCATGGAGCCTGCTTCTCCCTCTGCCTGTGTCTCTGCCTCTCTCTCTCTCTCTCTCTCTCTCTGTGACTATCATAAATAAATTTAAAAAAAATTTTTAAAAAAAAAAAAAGTCAGATAATGACAAGTGTTTGAATGTGGGGTAACTGGAACCCTCACATTCCAATTATAAATAACAAACAGTGCAGCTGCTTTGGAAAACAATCTGGCAGTTCCTCAAAAGGTTAAATTTAGTTACCACATGACCAAACAATTCCACTCCTATGTATATAATTAAATTAAAATATATGCCCACAGAAAAACTTGTACATGGATGTTCATTGTAGCATTTTATAATAGCCAAAAAGTGGAAACAACCCACATGTCCTTCAACTGATGAACAGAGAAAGTCAGCGTGCTATATCCATACAACGGAATATTTATTTGATAATAAAAGATGAAGGTCTGTTGCCTCACTGCACTAATGAAACCATGATAGGTCAGTTGCAGCTCTGCTGGAGCTTCCTGCAAAACTTCGGCCAGGGTTCCTGATTTTTGCCCCATCAGCTAAAACCAACATGGTCTGCTCCAGAAATACAGCTTCCATAATATGCTACCAGTTTTTCCATCAGTCCACAAAGGATATAGGCTTCATCAGATTAGACTGCATGACCTTCCTTGCCTAGATTATCCAAGACATCTACCCAATAAAGAAGTCAGTCACAAAGGACCACGTATTGTATGATTCCATTTCTATGAAATGTCTGGAACAGACAAATCAATAGGGACAAAATAAATTAGTAGTTACCTGGGGCTGGAGGAGTTGAGGGGATCCAAGCATACCAAACATACCGTGTTTCTTGGGGGGGGAGGGGGGATAAAAATGTTCAAAAATCCATTGTGGTGGTTGTAGCTCAACTCTGTGAATAGACTAAGAGCCACTCAGTTGTACACTTCAAAGGGGTGAATTGTGTGTAAATTATATCTCACTGAGGCCATTTTTCAAAGGTTGGAATAACAGGATTTTCTCTTAACTTTTTCTTTTACCATTTAATAATAAAACTCTAAAAAAATAAAAATAGAAATCACTCTCCGAGAAAATAATTTTCGAAAGTGGAGTATCTTCAAAACAATGTATTCCTAAAAGAAATGACAATTACGGGACATGATGGACAGTAGTAATCACATTGACTATAAAAATGTATCAAGTCGACATGTTGCATAAATTCCATTTACACAGTGTTCTATATCAATTATATCTCCAACTAAGAAAAAAAAAAGTACACCCAACTCAGAAGGTAATTTCCAGGAATACAGTCTCAGGTGACATGGGTCTGGCCAGTAGGGATGGAGCAAGCAGCAACCTGGCAAGATGAGCAATTGGCAAAAGACCAACACCCTGAAATGGGTGTCAATAATACAAGAGGTATAATTACAGTTTCTCTTATCATGGCTTCAAATCGTTGGCAGAGATCACCCACAATGATCATGGAAGTTAATAAAGGCATTGTCGTAAAAATAAAAAATCACTTTCAAAAGTACAGTTTAAAAAAAAAAAAAAAAAACACACATCATAACTTTTTCTTGCATTTATGCCCAAGGCTACCAGTTTTCATGATAACAGATGTTGAAATCATTACAGTTTTCTAGTTAAAAATCTCTGCTAGCACAAACACCTTAAAATAAAACTCCAGTTGGGGCTGCCTGGGTGGCTCAGTGGTTGAGCGTCTGTCTGCCTTCAGCTCAGGGCTTGATCCCGGGGTCCTGAGATCAAGTCCCGCATCGGGCTCCCCATAGGGAGCCTGCTTCTCCCTCTGCCTCTCTGTGTCTTGTGAATACATAAAATCTTTAGAAAAACAATTTAAAAATAAAAAAATAAAACTCCACTTACAGACATCCTGTTTTAGATCTCGATTCTCTGATGTTCGATTCTCTGATGTTCATTTTGTGTTGAGTAGGGAAAAAAAAAAGATAATTACTTCAAGCAATCTCAAATAAAATTAAGTTTCTTGATTATGTTTGGATATGAAAAGTTGCCTGGGGGTTAACCTATTCAGTCTCAAATTCTGAAATCTGGAAGACACTTGTGGAGATGATTCTTCTACCTGTTAGGACAACAATAAGGATAAAGTTAATCTGGTGAAAATATTGTCAGTCTCCCCCGTGTACTTGGACTCCCTCTGGCCGCTGCTATGGCAGACCCAGTACATTTCCCCCACCCCGTGGAAGACGGGAGGGCCCCGCGCAATCAGCTGCTAGCTCCTTGTGGGATTGCATCTACTTCTGCTCCCGGTGGCTCTCCCAGCACCCAGCTCTGGGACCGGCGTCAAGAGGGGACACTGCTGAACGAGTACACACACAACATCCAACGACGTGGCCACGGCTTACTTGGGCAGCCCACTTCCAAATTAAAACGTGGGCCCCCAAAAAATAAATAAAAATGATAATAATAAATAAAACGTGGGCCCTTTGTTCAAAGATAAGAATTTCAAGATGGCAAGTGCACAACCGTAAAAGAAGTATAGACCAGTTTCAAGCACAAAGCCCTGTGTGACGGACAGCTTAATCAGGGTGCACGTCCGTGATGCCAGCCCTGGGTGTGGTAGGATGCCACCTGCACTGCCAGGATCAATGGTACCCTTAGTGATTCCTGAGCAGCAGGCAGTGGACCAGTATGGCCATGAGAACGGCGACTCAACCCTTCACGATGCTGTGTTCAATTTAGAGCACTGTACTGGCTAGCGTTAGCTGCCAACTTGGCTAAGCTGTGGTACCCAGATTTTTGGCCCAATAGTATTCCAGATGTTCCTGTGAACACATTGTTTAGAAGAGATAACCATTTAAGTCAGTAGACAATGAATATAGCAGGTCACCCTCCATAATGCAGGTGGGCCTCATTCCATCGACCGAAGGCCTTCACAGAGAAGAGACTGCCCTCCTCCCAGAGAGAGAATCCTCCCTGCCTTTGGACCCATACTGCAATACCAAGTCTCTGGGTCCCCCACCTGCCAGCCCACCCCGCACACTGGGGACTTATCAGCCTCCATGATCGTGAGCCGATTCCTTACATCAATCTAAACGGATGACAGATGACAGGTAGGCAGGTAAATAATAGGGTTATAGACACAGCCTACTGGTTTGTTTTACTGGAGAACCCTGATAAATACAAGAACTATCTTTATTCAGGGATTTTTGTGATTACATCCGAGATTTTTTTTTTTTTAATAATTAAATGTCATTTTCTTTCAAAATATTCTGGAAATCACTGCTTTATATGATAAATTTTAGAACATTTATACATATGCTTTTGTTTAAAGGGACATTTCTGTTTTTCCCTTTTGGTGGTGGGACGCTAGGCAAAACAAAACAAAAAAACAAAAAACAAAAACAAAATCAGGACATTTTCTTTTAAAGCTTTTTTTTCAAAACTCAAAGCTATGAATCCACAGAAAAGCCAAAGCTTTCCTCTGGGAGTGGCTCTGGCATTAGGACCTGCAGAATTTAAATGCTGACCTGGCTCTGAGGTAGCCCTGTGGGTATGAAAGAAAGGAATGGGACAGCCCTGGTCACTGAATTTTGAGCATTCAGAAATCACACAACTCAATGCACTAGAAAGTCTAGAATTATGGAAATACAGAATTTATTCCTAATTCATCAGTCCTGAGGCTCTGAATTCTTAGTTTCCTCATTTCTAGGGAGTTTCAGAGGTGTCACGCACTTTGGCAAGCCTCGTGAGAGCCCTTATCCTCTCCAGTTAGAGAGCTTTGCTTGCACTGAAGGCACGGTGCAGGTGACGTCAGCCAGCGCTGGCCATCTGGGGTTCACAGACCTTCTGCAGTGTTGGAGTTGGCCAGAGCTTCAAAGCTTTGGCAAAGCTCAGCAGTGAAGATGGTAATGCTGTCACTGTCTCTTTGTGCCATCAGAGCAACCACAACCCGCCCATGACCCATGCTGTGTGAAGAAATAAAAAGGAAGAAACTTTTAGAAAAAGACTCTGTATTTTTCTGCTCCAGGCCGAAAAGCCCTTAATATCCCAGGGTCTTTGTAAGAGGTAACACATTCAATTTCAGAACGAGATGTTTGCTGAGATGGAAATTCCACATCAAAGAGTCGAATCTGGAGTCACAGAATGAAGCTTAGAATCGGCAGGGATCCTACTACTTCCAAGAAGG
This sequence comes from Vulpes lagopus, assembly GCF_018345385.1. Classification (NCBI taxonomy): domain Eukaryota; kingdom Metazoa; phylum Chordata; class Mammalia; order Carnivora; family Canidae; genus Vulpes; species Vulpes lagopus. Next base: position 60,755,721 of record NC_054828.1, read on the forward strand.
AAAAAAAAACTTACTCTTTTTCATTATGCCAACTTTTATCAATTTCCCTTACAAAACGCTGTACCATCAGCCTCTTCCTTCCAATCCTGATTAATGGTAACTGGATCCGGGGCACCTGGGTGGCTCAGTGGTTGAGAGCGTCTGTCCTGCCCTTCAGCTCAGGGTCCTTTGATCCCGGGGTCCTGAGATCAAGTCCCGCATCGGGCTCCCCATAGGGAGCCTGCTTCTCCCTCTGCCTCTCTGTGTCTTGTGAATACATAAAATCTTTAGAAAAACAATTTAAAAATAAAAAAATAAAACTCCACTTACAGACATCCTGTTTTAGATCTCGATTCTCTGATGTTCGATTCTCTGATGTTCATTTTGTGTTGAGTAGGGAAAAAAAAAAGATAATTACTTCAAGCAATCTCAAATAAAATTAAGTTTCTTGATTATGTTTGGATATGAAAAGTTGCCTGGGGGTTAACCTATTCAGTCTCAAATTCTGAAATCTGGAAGACACTTGTGGAGATGATTCTTCTACCTGTTAGGACAACAATAAGGATAAAGTTAATCTGGTGAAAATATTGTCAGTCTCCCCCGTGTACTTGGACTCCCTCTGGCCGCTGCTATGGCAGACCCAGTACATTTCCCCCACCCCGTGGAAGACGGGAGGGCCCCGCGCAATCAGCTGCTAGCTCCTTGTGGGATTGCATCTACTTCTGCTCCCGGTGGCTCTCCCAGCACCCAGCTCTGGGACCGGCGTCAAGAGGGGACACTGCTGAACGAGTACACACACAACATCCAACGACGTGGCCACGGCTTACTTGGGCAGCCCACTTCCAAATTAAAACGTGGGCCCCCAAAAAATAAATAAAAATGATAATAATAAATAAAACGTGGGCCCTTTGTTCAAAGATAAGAATTTCAAGATGGCAAGTGCACAACCGTAAAAGAAGTATAGACCAGTTTCAAGCACAAAGCCCTGTGTGACGGACAGCTTAATCAGGGTGCACGTCCGTGATGCCAGCCCTGGGTGTGGTAGGATGCCACCTGCACTGCCAGGATCAATGGTACCCTTAGTGATTCCTGAGCAGCAGGCAGTGGATCAGTATGGCCATGAGAACGGCGACTCAACCCTTCACGATGCTGTGTTCAATTTAGAGCACTGTACTGGCTAGCGTTAGCTGCCAACTTGGCTAAGCTGTGGTACCCATATTTTTGGCCCAATAGTATTCCAGATGTTCCTGTGAACACATTGTTTAGAAGAGATAACCATTTAAGTCAGTAGACAATGAATATAGCAGGTCACCCTCCATAATGCAGGTGGGCCTCATTCCATCGACCGAAGGCCTTCACAGAGAAGAGACTGCCCTCCTCCCAGAGAGAGAATCCTCCCTGCCTTTGGACCCATACTGCAATACCAAGTCTCTGGGTCCCCCACCTGCCAGCCCACCCCGCACACTGGGGACTTATCAGCCTCCATGATCGTGAGCCGATTCCTTACATCAATCTAAACGGATGACAGATGACAGGTAGGCAGGTAAATAATAGGGTTATAGACACAGCCTACTGGTTTGTTTTACTGGAGAACCCTGATAAATACAAGAACTATCTTTATTCAGGGATTTTTGTGATTACATCCGAGATTTTTTTTTTTTTTAATAATTAAATGTCATTTTCTTTCAAAATATTCTGGAAATCACTGCTTTATATGATAAATTTTAGAACATTTATACATATGCTTTTGTTTAAAGGGACATTTCTGTTTTTCCCTTTTGGTGGTGGGACGCTAGGCAAAACAAAACAAAAAAACAAAAAACAAAAACAAAATCAGGACATTTTCTTTTAAAGCTTTTTTTTCAAAACTCAAAGCTATGAATCCACAGAAAAGCCAAAGCTTTCCTCTGGGAGTGGCTCTGGCATTAGGACCTGCAGAATTTAAATGCTGACCTGGCTCTGAGGTAGCCCTGTGGGTATGAAAGAAAGGAATGGGACAGCCCTGGTCACTGAATTTTGAGCATTCAGAAATCACACAACTCAATGCACTAGAAAGTCTAGAATTATGGAAATACAGAATTTATTCCTAATTCATCAGTCCTGAGGCTCTGAATTCTTAGTTTCCTCATTTCTAGGGAGTTTCAGAGGTGTCACGCACTTTTGGCAAGCCTCGTGAGAGCCCTTATCCTCTCCAGTTAGAAAGCTTTGCTTGCACTGAAGGCACGGTGCAGTGACGTCAGCCAGCGCTGGCCATCTGGGGTTCACAGACCTTCTGCAGTGTTGGAGTTGGCCAGAGCTTCAAAGCTTTGGCAAGCTCAGCAGTGAAGATGGGTAATGCTGTCACTGTCTCTTTGTGCCATCAGAGAAACCACAACCCGCCCATCCCATGCTGGTGTGAAGAAATAAAAAGGAAGAAACTTTTAGAAAAAGACTCTGGAATTTTCTGCTCCAGGCCAAAAGCCTTATTATATCCCAGGGTCTTTGTAAGAGGTAACACATTCAATTTCAGAACGAGATGTTTTGCTGAGATGGAAATTCCACATCAAAGAGTCGATCTGGAGCACAGAATGAAGCTTAGAATCGGCAGGGATCCTACTACTTCCAAGAAGGAAAAAAAAACTTACTCTTTTTCATTATGCCAACTTTTATCACTTTCCTTACAAAACCTGTCCATCAGCCTCTTTCTCCAATCCTGATTAATGGTAACTGGATCCGGGGCACCTGGGTGGCTCAGTGGTTGCACATCTGCCTTTGGCTCAGGTCTTGACCCCGAGGTCCAGGATCGAGTCCCACATCCGGCTCCCTGTGTGGAGCCTGCTTCTCCCTCTGCCTGTGTCTCTGCCTCTCTCTTATCTCTCATAAATAAATAAATAAAATCTTAAAAAAATAAAAATGGTACCTGGATCCTCCCTGGAGGCCAAGGCGGGAAGCCTAAGACTCATGCCCCGCGTCCCTATATATAACTGACCACTAAGTCCCTAAGCATCTCTTCTCCAACCCCATCGCTACTACCTGACTTCAGAGTCTAATCATTCTGTTCAAGCTACCGAAATAATCTTCTTGCAAGGAACTCGTCCCCTACAGCCTCCCAAACATAATCTACTAAACTCCAAAGCGACCTTCACAAGTTTCAATTCACAGAGCTCTTAAAATGCATCTAGTGTTCTCCATCACATTCAGGAGAACATTCAATCCCCTCTGTGTCCTCCCAACCCTTCCAGGGTCCTCAACTCAACCTCCATGTGCACGCTGTGCTCCAGCCACACTACTCCATACTTGTGACTGCTTAACACGCCAAGATGTCACACGCTGCGCCTGCCAGGCACGCTTAGAGACCTGTTGCACTGTCTCCGTTCCACGTGGGGTGGGAGGCTAACTATAATTCTCCCTTTAGAACTGTGCTTGGTCTTGGCAGGTTACAGGAGCACTTTCTCCTCTGGGATCCCTCCCTGGCCCCTTCTTTGTCACAGCCTTGAAAGCCTAAGGACACGGTATAACAAGTCTACCTGCTGGCACCCATAGCAATTCTTAAGCTTCTTTTGGAACTTCATTTGGAGATCATTGATCAGAAATTCACCGGCCGCTTGGGTGGAGAGCGGGTATTAAAGTGAGGCTGTGGCGCAAAAAAGGGGTGGTGGGTGGGTGATAAGGAAGATAAGCAGAAAGGAGGTGCAGATGACAAGTTCCACCCCACACAACACCTCACATCCAGAGACTGAGTTCGCCTAGAGGGCTGGCCTCAAGCCCAGTGACGCACAGTGCTAGGCTCGACAGGGCCCAGGAGAAAGGACAGTGATAGAGGTTAGAGAAGACATGTCTGAAAGTGCCACGGCACACTGTAGCACTGATGGAAAGTACACAGCTTGTTCTAGGTGCACTGGAGTTCGCGATACTCAAACCCGGGGCAGGCAAGAACGTGGCTCCTACCATCCGGATCTTGCTGGGACTTTCGGCATCACTCAGGCCACAACCTCTCTTGGACACACGAAGTACTGATGGGTCTTCCTCTGTATCCGCTTCATCAAATGCCGACGACTTCCATTCTCCTGGAAAGGCCAACGTCCTGTCTTCCGCCACAGAGGCCTGGCTTCCAGGGACACCGTGTGCCACGCTGTTGGTGAGGACAGGAGGCAGTGGTTTGGCCGATGGCTGCAGGCTCGGTTCTTGGTTCTCTCCAGAGCCCTTTGACAGGGGTGCAAACTCTGCTGGAGACGCACAGCTCATGGAGAGCTTGTTTTGCAAAAAATGTTTTAAACGAGTTTTCCTGGGAACATTGTTTTTCAGAATTGCGCTCCGGAGGTGACACTCTTCGGCAATGATGTACACTCTGCAACGGCCCCTGGTCACAGCAGTATAAACGTGCTGCCAGTGCTGGCGGCCCGCCTTCCCGACCACGTACACGACTGTCTTCTCCTCAGACCCCTGGGAGGAAACAATGCATTAACGAGAGTTAGTACTGCCGAGTGGGTTCATGTCCTCAGTCTCCCAAGGTAGAAAAGAGAGAAGTCCTCAACGCGCCACCTGGCCAGAGTGTTCACATAAATCCACCTTACAGCCCCACTCTATTCATTATCCAAGAACTCGTACTTCCTAATTGTGCGGTTAAGTTCAAGTCTTATAAATCCACAACTAGTGGGCCCCTGAGGGGCTCAGCCATTGAGCATCTGCCTTTGGCTCAGGTTGTGACCCCAGGGTCCCAGGATCGAGTCCCACGTCAGGCTCCCTCCATGAAGCCTGCCTCTCCCTCTGCCTCTCTCGATGTCTCTCATGAATAAATAAATATTTTTTAAAATAAAAATAAAAGGGATCCCTGGGTGGCACAGTGGTTTGGCGCCTGCCTTTGGCCCAGGGCGCAATCCTGGAGACCCGGGATCGAATCCCACATCGGGCTCCCTGCATGGAGCCTACTTCTCCCTCTGCCTGTGTCTCTGCCTCTCTCTCTCTCTCTCTGTGACTATCATAAATTAAAAAAAAAAAAAAAAATTAAAATTAAAATAAAATAAATAAATCCAGAACTAGCATGTAGATACCCAGCAATAAACTTGAAATACTGCATGCAGTATCAGACTATCCCTAATAAAAGAATTTTCAATGATCATATGGGCTCCATATATATGGGCTATTTATACAGCAAAAAACAGACACCTTAGGTATTCAAAAATAAGAAAATACATACATTTATTTGTTTACCTTTATATCGAGTATCATCCATATAGAGACATTTGATATACTATTCTGCAAACATCAAAGATGCTTTAGGGGCGCCTGGGTGGTTCAGTCAGTTAAGTGTCTGCCTTCGGCTCAGGTCATGATCTGAAGGTCATGGGATCAAGCCCCACATCGGGCTCCCTCCCTGCTCAGCAGGGAGTCTGCTTTTCCTTCTCTCTCTGCCCCTTCCCCTGCTCATCCTCCCTCTCTCGCTTACTTTCTCTCTCAAATAAATAAAATCTTAAAAAAAAAAAAAAAGATCCTTTGAAGTCTAACAAAATTTCAAAAACTGGATACTTTCATGTAAAGACTGAAGCAACTATGTATACAAAATAAAATTACTCTGATCCAAAAAGTACATACAAAACAAACATAAATATTTAACCAAACAAAGTAAGTCACAAAAAAGGAAAAATTCTATCAAAAATTTGTCTCCAAAATGGAGGGCCCTATGATTTTTTTTTCTTCTACTTTTCTGTATTCTCCCATTGCTGAACCATCTATTACTTTCATCACGATAAAGCAAAAGAGAACAATGAACCTCTGCTTAAGTTTAGCAAGCCAAGAATTATATAGGCAAGAAAAATGCCCAATGTCACCATGTAACTGTGAGAAAACAATTTCAAGTTTGGGGCTATTCTTAATCCCTGTATTTTCAGTGCCAACATAAACTAAGAAGTGGTTTGAACCATTATCTCAATGTCCCCAGTCCCCCACCCAAAAGAATTGTGGGAAGATGAATGACAAGTTGGGGTATATAGAAAACACAGATCCACAATTAAAACCGTCTTCCGAAAAAAAATAAAAATAAAAATAATAAAATAAAATAAAATAAAATAAAATAAAATAAATAAAATAAAATAAATAAAAATAAAATAAAATAAATAAAATAAAATAAATAAAATAAAATAAAATAAAATAAAATAAAATAAAATAAAATAAAATAAAACCGTCTTCCGAGGCACCTGGGTGGCTCAGTGGTTGAGCATCTGCCCTCAGCTCAGAGCGTCCCAGGATCCCAGGATCAAGTCCCACATCAGGTTCCCTGCATGGAGCCTGCTTCTCCCTCTGCCTGTGTGTGTGTGTGTGTGTGTGTGTGTGTGTGTGTGTGTGTGTGTGTTTGTGTGTGTGTCTCTTTCTCTCTGTCTCTCATGAATAAATAAAATCTTTTAAAAAATAAAACCCTCTTCCACAGCAAATAACACCCTCTTCCAATCTCTCTACACACAGAATTGGAACCAACTCTTCAGATTATAAAAGTGTGACAAACCCTTCCTCCAGGTGCTGCTGAGTCTCAGAAATTCACTTAAATGACACTTGATCTCACAAATGCTAAGTACATCTTACAGATACACACAGCACCGTTTCTCCCCTTGGATTTCGGTTAGGTAAATGCCTAAACCTAAACTAAGTTCACGGAGCTCCTAATCATCAAGGAACACAGAGAAACTTGACAGCTTCAGAGTCAGTCTCCCTCATACTCACACTTTGCTGCAACCCACTGTCCTCACATCTACATCTACAGCTATACTTGTAAAAACCAAATCCAATCACATCAGACTCTGCTTAGAGCCCATAAATATCTTCTGAGCTCTCAAAACAAAGTCCTAACTCTTTAATATGGCTCATCTGGTCCTTCATAAGCCAATCTTGACCCTGCTGCTCCCTTCTCTCCCCATTTTTTTTCGTGATAAACACAGTACAACACTACAAATGTATTCTCTTCTTTATGATTTTCTTAATGACATTTTCTTTTCTGCAGCTTATTTTTTTAGATTATATATATATATATATATTTTTTTTTTTTTTTTTTAAGATTTTATTTATTTATTCATGAGAAACACAGACAACGAGCGAGGCAGAGACACAGGCAGAGGCAGAAGCAGGCTCCATGCAGGGAGCCCGACGTGGGACTCGATTCCGGGTCTCCAGGATCACGCCCCGGGCTGACGGCAGCACTAAACCACTAACCCACCAGGGCTGCCCTTTAAATTATATTTCTAAGTAATCCCTATACCCAACGTGGGGCTCAAACTTACCACCCCAAGACCAAAAGTCACATGCTCTATTGATTGAGCCAGCCAGGTGCCCCTCACTTACTTTATTTAAGAATTCAGTACGTAATACGGAGAACATACAAGGTATATGCTATTCAAGTGTTTACATTATTGGTAAGGCTTCTGGTCAACAGTAGGCATTATTAAGTGTTTGGGAAATCAAAAATGATACATGGATTTCTGACTGCATCGAAGGGTTAGTGCCCCAAACTCCCACTGTGTTCTAGGGTCAACTGTAGTTTACTTATTGTTTTACAACTGTGTCTGTCTCCTTGCTCCACAGCACCAAATATAATCTTCAGAGTGACAGGTATCTTTGTTTGTTTCATGGACTGACCTAAACTAAGCACCAAGAACAATCTGACTCAATAAATATTTGTTGAATTGAACTGAACTTGGAAGAAACAAACTATACTGATACAAGATAACAATCACAAATGTTCTTAGAGGTAAGAGACGCTATTTCAACCACAAAATAAGAGCCAGATTCGATAAAAGGAACATTTAGAGATATTTACTACAATCTTAATTGAGTAATAAAAAGACCCTTCATACTTCATTTGTCCAGAAATGTGAAAAAAGACTGGATTATAAATTTGAGGAAATGTCTCAGAAAATAGAGTAGAATGCTAAGACAGAAAACAGGAGAGAGAGAGAAGAAATTTGGATAATCAGTTCTGGAGGTCGAATATAATAGAGATTCTAGAAAGACAAAACTGAGGACAAGAAATCTTAATGAAATTATTCAAGAAAATGCCCCAAAATTAAATGATAAAAGTTTCCAGAATTACAGAGAGCCCATCATAAAGATTCCCAGGAGAAATTTTGCCAGGACCTAGCAGCAAGGAATATTTGTACTTAACAACTGGCTGTTTCATTTCGGTTTCTTATCCAATAGACACAGTCCACTGACTGCTTCTCTCTTGTTTTGAAAATTTAAAGCCAAACCTGCAGTCTACATGAGCAAGCAAATAGTTGAGTGCACATATCAGCATTTCATCCCACTCTTAGAATCCTTTTACCAACCTTACCTTTATTTTCCATTTGACATCATTTCTTTATCCTTAAAAAAAAAAATCAGGCTGAATTGTGGGCATTTTTTTTCGTAAGTCATTTCAAATTCTTTTTTTGGAACTGAGATGGAGTAGGTTAACAAACAAAATACGATCTACTTTAAAAAAAAAAAAAAACATACAAAAAACAAACACCCTATTTTAATTAATGTTTGCCTACCAGTAGAGGATAGAGGCTAACCTAAATCTTTCCACATGCAACTGCAGACTGATGCAGCTTCATGATTAAAGTAACATACTAACATCAAAGAGGGGTGCTCAAAACAATGAGTTAAATAACAGAACCACAAATAGCTTACGAGAATGCAATGGTATTAAAATAGAGCTAAGGGGCACCTGGGTGGCTCAGTCAGTTAAGAATCCAACTCTTGATTTCGGCTCAGGTCATGATCTCAGGATTCTGAGATCAAGCCCCCTAGCAGGCTCCCCAGTGGGCATGGAACCAGCTTAAGATTCTCTATCTCCCGGGATGCCTGGGTGGCTCAGTGGTTGAGCATCTGCCTTTAGCTCAGGGCATGATCCTGGAGTCCCAGAATTGAGCCCTTCATCAAGCTCCCTGCATGGAGCTGCTTCTCTCTGTGTGTGTGTGTGTGTGTGTGTGTGTGTGTGTGTCTAATGAATAAACAAATAAAATCTTAAAAAAAAAAAAAAAAAAGATTCTCTATCTCCCTCCTCTTCTACACCTCCTCCCAAAAAAAACTCAGAGTTTAAATGCAAATTGCACTAAATGCAATGTTGTTGATTAAATCCTGGAACAGAAAAAGGGTATTAATGAAAAAACTGTGAAATGCAGATAAAGTGTGTAGCCTAGTTAATAGTATCTTTCCAATGGTAAGTTCTTAGTTTTGACAAAAACACCATAGTTGTGTAAGATGTTACATTAGGGAAAATTGGATGAAGGGTATGTGGCAAGAGTCTGTGCTCCCTTTCCAGCTCTTGTATAAAACTAAAATTATTCCCAAATAGAAAGCAGTTGCCTCACAAGAACAAAGGAAGGGGATACATTTGTCAAAACCCATCCAGCTTTATAAATATAAATGCCTATGCAAATTATACCCCAATAAAGCTGATTATAAGACAGTAAAAAAGTAAGCTGCAAAAATAAACATCACAATGCCATTTAGGTAAACCTTGGTAACCTTGTTTCTAACTAAAAAAAATAAAGGCAACGAAATTAAAAAGAAAATCATCAAAGGTACTCAATGGCTCTGAAACCTGCTCAAATAGCTTTATAAATGTCCACTGTTACCTGAAAAGTGTGAATAGTTCTTGCCCATGCATGTTTTATGTGACAATATTTCATCAGTTTTTCAAAGTCCACAGTTATTTCCAAGCCGGCCGCATTATTAATGGTCAAAAATCTTCTCTTTCCAAAAGTTACATCGGTGACATCCTATTACCAAAAGAAAGAACTATTTTATATGTTTTCAAATATGCACACTGGAGAGATATTTTATTTTTGTGTTGAACACAAAATGCAAACACAGGTCAAACAGCACGTGGGTTCACAATAGTTAACTTTCAAAAGGCTTAAAACCTATGCTTGAGCACAACTGAATACATGAGAGACAGAGAGAGAGAGAGAGACACAGGCTGAGGGAGAAGCAGGCCCCATGCAGGGAGCCCAACATGGGACTCGATCCCAGGTCTCCAGGATCACATCCTGGGCTGACAGCGGCGCTAAACCGCTGAGCCACCTGGGCTGCCCATCAAACACAAATTTTAATCAGCTTGACACTTGACCTTAATTTAATTTGACTGTGTGGAGAATAATCTATGTTGTCTGACTTATTCTGAAACCTATATATTTCACTCCTTACACTATGTAAGTCTGCGTATACTCTTTGCAAAAAGTTTAATTTTCCTCAAACTTGTAAAGAATAAGCTTCTGAGTTTAAGAGGGCATTTATACAATGACAACAAATTCAAGGAAACTTCTCATTTCTATAGTTAAGCAGCAACCAACCACTGAAATGATGCTCTGCAAAATACAATTGTGTCACTTGTCCCTTATTTTTGTTAGCCAAGCTCTCTGAACTTATTAAAAAAGATGTTTCTTGTGGGCACCTGGGTGGCTCAGTGGTTGCTCATCTGCCTTTGGCTCAGGGCATGACCCCGGAGTCCTGGGATCGAGTCCCGCATCGGGTTCCCCTCAGGGAGCCTGCTTCTCTCTCTGCCTCTGTCTCTGCCTCTCATTCTGTGTCTCTGATGGATGAATAAATAAAAACATTTTAAAAACAAAGATGTTTCTTCACAAAGTCTTCCAGAAAATATAAGAGAAGGGAACATGCCCCAACTCATTTTATGAGCCAGCATTACTCTGACACCAAAACCATACATTACTAGATAATTATAAACCAGTATCCCTCATAAACATGAATGCAAAAATCCTGAGGAAAAAACTACGGAAGAATGTCAACTCTGAGATGATTAGATTTTGACTCAAACCTTGGCCAATTAAAAAAAAAAAAAAACTATTAAATAAAAAGGTACTATTTTTCTGTCACCACTTACCTGTGTTATAAAAAATATTTCTCCATTGCAGAGTCGAATATCACTTTCAAAGTCATGCTTATTTTTAGCAAAACCTTGAGGAGTGCCATTAAAGTCTTCACCACTGGCCTCTCGGTCATTACCTTCCTGACTGTGAGAGGTATTTTGGGGGAGTAACTCCGAGAGATATGCATTCCTGGTACAACAAATCTTATCGCCAACTCCAAACTGAAGTCTATTCCGATGGTCTCTGGGTTGGGAAATGACAATACGTCATCAAGGTTTGAAAAACCTCAATTTCATTTTGTTCAAGCATTAACCCCCACCCAGATCTGATCCAATTTTCAAAATGATTTCCACACTCTCTTTACTACACTTTTGTTCTCCAAATGTCGATGAGGAATCAAGTTCCCACAGTCACGGTCTGATTACTTCTCCTCTCTGTGGCACCTCAAACTCTGTGACACTTCCCAGCCAAATCTTTTCAAATTAGAAATCGTGGCATAAATGCTGATGTCTCTTTCCCTCTGTATTCTAAAAGTTACCCAAAATCTTATTGAGTCTACTTTTTAAATCCATCCTCTCTTCTCCAATCTCTCCTATCGCTACCCTATACACATCTTACCCCACGTCTACATCTTTCTAGCCTAATAATTATGACCTCAGAATAACAGCAAACTGAACAAACATCGGTGATACACGAGTTACTGTGCTAAGTGCTTTAGAGATATTTCATTTCAACCTCACTACCACGCCATGAGGGAAATGCTGCATTGGTACTCGCTTTTTATGCATACGGAAAAATGAAACTGTCCGCCACGATCAGTCACTGGAACACAGACCGGGTGACTTCCCGTTGGCACTTTCTAGCCCTCTGTGAGGCCACCAAATGTGGTTCCGAGTGTGTCTTCCCTCAGCAGACAGGGAGCTCCTCCTGGAAGTTCCACATCTCTATGTTCTCTGCACTTAATAAATAGCAGGTGTTGATAAATGCAAGAGGAGCAAGTTAACTCTTCCTGTGTATAAACAGAGCGACCTTTCCACACTCGTATTTCTCTGATAGAGGTCCACCAAGGGGCCTTCTGCAGGCATCCTGTTGCTAAGGTTCTTGAACACACCTATGCACATATTACATTTGGAACAAATTCTGAACTCCCCACACTCATCTTGGAGAAGCTGGAGGGGCCAACTTGAAAACCACAAGGAAAACTGTATGCCTTATTTTTATTATTATGCTGATGATCACAACAGTCAGTTCCTAAGCATATATATTATACTCAATTGAAGAGATAATTTTACTTCACAAATGAGATTTAAAAAAAAGATTTTTAAATGTGTGGCTACAGTGATACATGTGAAAACAAATAAAAGAGGGGATCCCCAGGGTGGCGCAGCGGTTTAGTGCTGCCTTCGGCCCAGGGCGTGATCCTGGGGACCCGTGATCGAGTCCCACATCGGGCTCCCTGCAGGGAGCCTGCTTCTCCCTCTGCCTGTGTCTCTGCCTCTCTCTCTCTCTCTCTCTTTCTCTGTATGTCTCTCATTAACAAATAAATAAATTCTTTTAAAAAAACATAAAAAATAAAAGAATGGTGAATAAATGGAAGGACTGTCCCAGAGCTTCTGGATCTTTACTGCTCACTTGAACAGGTGGCCCGTGTAGTGCTTGCAACAGCAGGCGTTGATGACATCACAGTCTTGCCTGAAACAATGAACAAGCAAGGGTTACCTTAACGGTCTCTGTCGTACGCTCACTCCTGTTACCAACAATGACAACGTACTGTATGCTATAAAAAGCTTCCAGGTGGTGCCTGGGGGGCTCAGTCAGTTGAGCATCTGCCTTCCACTCAGGTCAGGATCCCAGGGCCCTGGAATCAAGCCCCGCATCGAGCTCCCGGCTCAGTGGAGAGTCTGCTTCTCCCTCTCCCTCTGCCCCTCCCCTGCTCAGGCTCTCACTCTCTCGTTCTATTTTATTTAAAGAAATAAAATCTTAAACAAAAAAAGAATCTCCAGGAATTTCTCCAGGAAAAAGCATTTTGTGATTTTTATCTTTTTTTTAAAGATTTTATTTGTTCATGAGAGACAGAGAGAGAGGCAGAGATACAGGCAGAGAGAGAAGCAGGCTCCCTGTGGGGAGCCCGACGTGGGACTCGATCCCAGGTCTCCAGGATCACACCTTGGGCTAACGGCAGCACTAAACCACTGAGCCATCCAGGCTGCCCATCTTTTATTTTTTAAAAGATTTTATTTTTAAGGAACCTCTACACTCAACATGGAGCCTAAACTCATAACCCTGAGATCAAGAGCTTCATGCTCCACTGACTGAGCCAGCCAGGTGCCTCTGTAATTTTTATCTAAATGTAAATCTTGAGTGTCTGGGTGGCTCAGTCGTTGAGCACCTGCCTTGGGCTCAGGTCGTGATCCCGGGTCCTGGGATCAAGTCCCGCATAGGGCTCCCTGCATGGAGCCTGCTTCTCCCTCTGCCTATGTCTCTGACCCTCTCTCTGTGCTTCTCATGAATAAATAAATAAAATCTTTTTAAAAAATAAATAAATGTAAATCCTGGTTCCACTCATATTTCATGGGAGTTGCCAAATATAATTATTTAGTAGAAAGAGCCCTGTTTATTTATTTTCTTAAAGATGTATTTATTTTGAGCCGGAGAAAGATAGTGCAAGTGGGGAGAAGGGCAGAGAGCCAGGGAGAGAGAAACCCAAGCAGGCTCTGCACTTAGCACTTAGCTCAGAGCCTGATACAGGCTTGATCTCACAACCTCGAGATCACGACCTGAGTCAAAATCAAGAGTAAGAGTCAGACACTTAGCTGACTGAGCCACCCAGGTGCCCTGAAAGAGCCCTTTTTATAAACTGCCCTCTGCCACACCTAACAAAAAAATACCTCAAAATTAGAAGAGAATTAGCAGTGATGAATGAGGAGAATCTCCCATTTAAACAGTATCTATATAAATTATGAGATTTAAAAGCTAGACTAAGAATGCTGAAATACTGTAAAGGCTTTACCTTCTAAATGCAATAAACTGTGATGTTTGTGCATCTTGTAGGTCATTTTCTTTGAGTAAGGTTCTCACTGCAGAATATAAATCTGGTAATCGAAGAGAAAAAAGTTAACACAGAAAAACACAAAATTACACATTGTTTCAATGGAGAAACTAACTCAGAATTCCTGCTAAGGGGGAATGGAATACCAGTTGGCCATGGGAACATCAATTCCATTTGCCACAGCAGCCAGAGGACCAGAAGAGGAATGGTGATGAGGGTTCCAGATGCCCTAACCTCAACAGACGTCAGCCACTAGCTGATACAGCCCCTAATCTGCAATACAACCTCTCAGCACTGATGGTTTGTGAATGCTGAATGTAAAAGATGAGCAAGAGGACAAAACATGTAACAGAATTACTGTAAGGTAAGACTTCTGTTTTAAGTTCTGGTGGCACAGAGTTATCATCTGAGGAGCTTTATACTTGGCACACGTTATTTCACTTAATCTTCACAACATTTGCAGGAGGCAGGCCTTCAATCCAAGGTTGACATTTAGTATAAAATATTGAGATACTTCCATAAAGGATGGAAAACAGCTACTCCCCAAACACCACAATGCCTGATCTCCACCCCCACATCCTGTGTTTGCTTCCCTAAGGACCCCTCAGGATCCAGCAACTAAAAAGTTAACCCTGGCACAGCAGAGACATCCATACCTTACTAGCTATTATATAGTTTGGCCACAAACACCAATTGCATTCTAGATATAAATGTAAAGCTGAGGCTCTTGGAAGTAAAACTAATTTTCCAAATGGTGGAGGGTGGCTGGCCTCCCTCTTTTAGACCCCAGATCACTGACAATTATGACATCCACTTACATTCTCCCTCAAAGCGCTGAGAAGTAGACTTCCTCTAATCTGTCTTACCAATAGTATAAAACAGTGAACATTTCTCATGAGAGAGAGATGATATAAAAATTAAGTAAGAACATTCTAGGCTCCTGTGTCCTCCCCCTCATAGCAGATAAATCACAGGGGAATGAAAAAGCCCAGGCCTCAGGATGCCCTGCTCTAGGAAGACTAAATAAGTTGCTTACTGAGCCCTTTATTGTTGAGATGAGAAGATTCTCCCTAAAAAATGGCAACTGCTCAGCTCACCCCGGTCAGCCGGGGTGAGCTTACGCCAGAGGAGGAATTTTCAAAGGTCTCACAGGATATTGTTTTCCTTCACACATACGATCGTGCTGTTCTGCTCCTTGCTTTCTTCATTCTCCCGACATCTTACAGATCAATACGTACACTGTATTTTCATTGATTCTAAAATATACATTTTTCTCACACTTCAACATCTCTGGAGTTCCAGCCCAGCTATGAAGCCCGTCTTTGGTCCCTGTACTTTGTAATAATGGGAATAATGTACTCAGTAACTTAATTATCAATGGAAAAGTACTCTCTCTCTCTCTCCCTCTCTCTCAGGAATATTTATTCAGTGCTTTTATTTTTTTTTTTAATTTTTATTTATTTATGATAGTCACAGAGAGAGAGAGAGAGAGGCAGAGACATAGGCAGAGGGAGAAGCAGGCTCCATGCACCGGGAGCCTGACGTGGGATTCGATCCTGGGTCTCCAGGATCGCGCCCTGGGCCAAAGGCAGGCGCCAAACCGCTGTGCCACCCAGGGATCCCTATTCAGTGCTTCTAAAGAAGGGATTAATTTTCTAGCTGAAATTTGTAATTGAGAAAGAAAAATAGCATCAGTTGAGCTCTACTGTCCTTCTGAAACAGACCACTTTTTTTCCTTAATGTACATTCTCAGTAATGGAAAGAAGGGGAGCCAGAAATAAAACTAACCATATTTCAGGTAGATCGGAATGGAGGGGCAAGGAGGGCACGTTCCTTAATGGGCTAAGTAAGTTTCATCTTTTTCATCCGTATTAGTATCTACTCTTAGCTAAGCTGTTGTGAGAATAAATATCACCTATTAATTATTCACAATATATTTAATAAAAAAATCATAAAGCAATGTGCAGCTTATAATTTCATTTATGTAAGACAAAAATAAATAATATATGCTTGTGTATGGATATTACAAGGTTTAAAAGGATCAACACCAAGCTCTTACTACATAGTAAGAGTAGCAGATGAGTAACAGTAATAGCATGTGACCTTTTGGGGGCTGCCTTGGGGGAAATGGAGAGGAGGATTACAGGGCAATATTCATTTTTACTTCAAACACTTCTAAATTATTTGACCATTTTTAAGGAATATAAATTATTTCTATAATCAAAAAAAACTAAAAGGGTATTTATAGAATACAATGTATTATATGGTCCCATTTCAAAAGAAAAAAAATTATTGTAACATGTAAATGGACCCCAACCCAAGGGAACTGCCAACTATGACCCACAAAGCAGGAGAGGCTTATACATGAAGCACTACATCACTCAATTTCACAAAGGAGTGAAAGTAGCTAAGGAGTTAGGATATACCCCTAAGAACAACGGCAACTACAATAAATTCTCAATAATAATCATATAAATCTTCACTAATTCAGTTTTGAGCAAACCATTATGCTATTAAAAAGTTTGCTAAGTTTATAATACAAGTAAAGATCAAAAAGTTTAATCGATTTGTAATAGATCACTAAATATCCATTCTTCACAAAAAACTAACAGTTATGGAGCTAATAGCCTCATCTCGAGCCTGTATATAGCCTCTCAAAACAGATGAATGCCCTCAACCCCCACAACAGCTCCATGGTCAGTGTCACTATGATTCCCATTTACAAATGGCTATGTGACGTGACATGGGTCATACACATAAGGGAGAAGACTCTGCATCCTGTGCTCTTTTTGTTTTTTTTTTTTTTTTTCCTGTGCTCTTTTTGATCCTGTGATGTTGTTATCCTAACATCCATAATTAGAAGCAATGCTTGTCATTTTATAAGCAACAGAAAGAACTAGTAGGAACTCAACTTGGCAACAGTTTGACAACCATTATTTTTGGTTCACAAATGTAGCAAATGTAATTCCATTTCCAATTGCTACAAAAGAAAATCTTCATTAATTAGGATATGCTTTCTTCTGAATGAACTTGGATTCCTGGGGCTTTCCTTCATTTTAAACTAATCATCTACATCCATTTATTCACTCAACAAATATTTACTGAGCCCTTCGTGTATGTGTCAAGAGCTTATTTCTTGTGTGTGTGTGTCTTAATGAATAAACAAATAAAATCTTAAAAAAAAAAAAAAAAAGATTCTCTATCTCCCTCCTCTTCTACACCTCCTCCCAAAAAAAACTCAGAGTTTAAATGCAAATTGCACTAAATGCAATGTTGTTGATTAAATCCTGGAACAGAAAAAGGGTATTAATGAAAAAACTGTGAAATGCAGATAAAGTGTGTAGCCTAGTTAATAGTATCTTTCCAATGGTAAGTTCTTAGTTTTGACAAAAACACCATAGTTGTGTAAGATGTTACATTAGGGAAAATTGGATGAAGGGTATGTGGCAAGAGTCTGTGCTCCCTTTCCAGCTCTTGTATAAAACTAAAATTATTCCCAAATAGAAAGCAGTTGCCTCACAAGAACAAAGGAAGGGGATACATTTGTCAAAACCCATCCAGCTTTATAAATATAAATGCCTATGCAAATTATACCCCAATAAAGCTGATTATAAGACAGTAAAAAAGTAAGCTGCAAAAATAAACATCACAATGCCATTTAGGTAAACCTTGGTAACCTTGTTTCTAACTAAAAAAAATAAAGGCAACGAAATTAAAAAGAAAATCATCAAAGGTACTCAATGGCTCTGAAACCTGCTCAAATAGCTTTATAAATGTCCACTGTTACCTGAAAAGTGTGAATAGTTCTTGCCCATGCATGTTTTATGTGACAATATTTCATCAGTTTTTCAAAGTCCACAGTTATTTCCAAGCCGGCCGCATTATTAATGGTCAAAAATCTTCTCTTTCCAAAAGTTACATCGGTGACATCCTATTACCAAAAGAAAGAACTATTTTATATGTTTTCAAATATGCACACTGGAGAGATATTTTATTTTTGTGTTGAACACAAAATGCAAACACAGGTCAAACATCACGTGGGTTCACAATAGTTAACTTTCAAAAGGCTTAAAACCTATGCTTGAGCACAACTGAATACATGAGAGACAGAGAGAGAGAGAGAGACACAGGCTGAGGGAGAAGCAGGCCCCATGCAGGGAGCCCAACATGGGACTCGATCCCAGGTCTCCAGGATCACATCCTGGGCTGACAGCGGCGCTAAACCGCTGAGCCACCTGGGCTGCCCATCAAACACAAATTTTAATCAGCTTGACACTTGACCTTAATTTAATTTGACTGTGTGGAGAATAATCTATGTTGTCTGACTTATTCTGAAACCTATATATTTCACTCCTTACACTATGTAAGTCTGCGTATACTCTTTGCAAAAAGTTTAATTTTCCTCAAACTTGTAAAGAATAAGCTTCTGAGTTTAAGAGGGCATTTATACAATGACAACAAATTCAAGGAAACTTCTCATTTCTATAGTTAAGCAGCAACCAACCACTGAAATGATGCTCTGCAAAATACAATTGTGTCACTTGTCCCTTATTTTTGTTAGCCAAGCTCTCTGAACTTATTAAAAAAGATGTTTCTTGTGGGCACCTGGGTGGCTCAGTGGTTGCTCATCTGCCTTTGGCTCAGGGCATGACCCCGGAGTCCTGGGATCGAGTCCCGCATCGGGTTCCCCTCAGGGAGCCTGCTTCTCTCTCTGCCTCTGTCTCTGCCTCTCATTCTGTGTCTCTGATGGATGAATAAATAAAAACATTTTAAAAACAAAGATGTTTCTTCACAAAGTCTTCCAGAAAATATAAGAGAAGGGAACATGCCCCAACTCATTTTATGAGCCAGCATTACTCTGACACCAAAACCATACATTACTAGATAATTATAAACCAGTATCCCTCATAAACATGAATGCAAAAATCCTGAGGAAAAAACTACGGAAGAATGTCAACTCTGAGATGATTAGATTTTGACTCAAACCTTGGCCAATTAAAAAAAAAAAAAAACTATTAAATAAAAAGGTACTATTTTTCTGTCACCACTTACCTGTGTTATAAAAAATATTTCTCCATTGCAGAGTCGAATATCACTTTCAAAGTCATGCTTATTTTTAGCAAAACCTTGAGGAGTGCCATTAAAGTCTTCACCACTGGCCTCTCGGTCATTACCTTCCTGACTGTGAGAGGTATTTTGGGGGAGTAACTCCGAGAGATATGCATTCCTGGTACAACAAATCTTATCGCCAACTCCAAACTGAAGTCTATTCCGATGGTCTCTGGGTTGGGAAATGACAATACGTCATCAAGGTTTGAAAAACCTCAATTTCATTTTGTTCAAGCATTAACCCCCACCCAGATCTGATCCAATTTTCAAAATGATTTCCACACTCTCTTTACTACACTTTTGTTCTCCAAATGTCGATGAGGAATCAAGTTCCCACAGTCACGGTCTGATTACTTCTCTCTGTGGCACCTCAAACTCTGTGACACTTCCCAGCCAAATCTTTTCAAATTAGAAATCGTGGCATAAATGCTGATGTCTCTTTCCCTCTGTATTCTAAAAGTTACCCAAAATCTTATTGAGTCTACTTTTTAAATCCATCCTCTCTTCTCCAATCTCTCCTATCGCTACCCTATACACATCTTACCCCACGTCTACATCTTTCTAGCCTAATAATTATGACCTCAGAATAACAGCAAACTGAACAAACATCGGTGATAC
The DNA here is from genome assembly GCF_018345385.1 of Vulpes lagopus. Classification (NCBI taxonomy): domain Eukaryota; kingdom Metazoa; phylum Chordata; class Mammalia; order Carnivora; family Canidae; genus Vulpes; species Vulpes lagopus. The sequence continues at coordinate 60,775,314 of NC_054828.1, forward strand.
ACGAGTTACTGTGCTAAGTGCTTTAGAGATATTTCATTTCAACCTCACTACCACGCCATGAGGGAAATGCTGCATTGGTACTCGCTTTTTATGCATACGGAAAAATGAAACTGTCCGCCACGATCAGTCACTGGAACACAGACCGGGTGACTTCCCGTTGGCACTTTCTAGCCCTCTGTGAGGCCACCAAATGTGGTTCCGAGTGTGTCTTCCCTCAGCAGACAGGGAGCTCCTCCTGGAAGTTCCACATCTCTATGTTCTCTGCACTTAATAAATAGCAGGTGTTGATAAATGCAAGAGGAGCAAGTTAACTCTTCCTGTGTATAAACAGAGCGACCTTTCCACACTCGTATTTCTCTGATAGAGGTCCACCAAGGGGCCTTCTGCAGGCATCCTGTTGCTAAGGTTCTTGAACACACCTATGCACATATTACATTTGGAACAAATTCTGAACTCCCCACACTCATCTTGGAGAAGCTGGAGGGGCCAACTTGAAAACCACAAGGAAAACTGTATGCCTTATTTTTATTATTATGCTGATGATCACAACAGTCAGTTCCTAAGCATATATATTATACTCAATTGAAGAGATAATTTTACTTCACAAATGAGATTTAAAAAAAAGATTTTTAAATGTGTGGCTACAGTGATACATGTGAAAACAAATAAAAGAGGGGATCCCCAGGGTGGCGCAGCGGTTTAGTGCCGCCTTCGGCCCAGGGCGTGATCCTGGGGACCCGTGATCGAGTCCCACATCGGGCTCCCTGCAGGGAGCCTGCTTCTCCCTCTGCCTGTGTCTCTGCCTCTCTCTCTCTCTCTCTTTCTCTGTATGTCTCTCATTAACAAATAAATAAATTCTTTTAAAAAAACATAAAAAATAAAAGAATGGTGAATAAATGGAAGGACTGTCCCAGAGCTTCTGGATCTTTACTGCTCACTTGAACAGGTGGCCCGTGTAGTGCTTGCAACAGCAGGCGTTGATGACATCACAGTCTTGCCTGAAACAATGAACAAGCAAGGGTTACCTTAACGGTCTCTGTCGTACGCTCACTCCTGTTACCAACAATGACAACGTACTGTATGCTATAAAAAGCTTCCAGGTGGTGCCTGGGGGGCTCAGTCAGTTGAGCATCTGCCTTCCACTCAGGTCAGGATCCCAGGGCCCTGGAATCAAGCCCCGCATCGAGCTCCCGGCTCAGTGGAGAGTCTGCTTCTCCCTCTCCCTCTGCCCCTCCCCTGCTCAGGCTCTCACTCTCTCGTTCTATTTTATTTAAAGAAATAAAATCTTAAACAAAAAAAGAATCTCCAGGAATTTCTCCAGGAAAAAGCATTTTGTGATTTTTATCTTTTTTTTAAAGATTTTATTTATTCATGAGAGACAGAGAGAGAGGCAGAGATACAGGCAGAGAGAGAAGCAGGCTCCCTGTGGGGAGCCCGACGTGGGACTCGATCCCAGGTCTCCAGGATCACACCTTGGGCTAACGGCAGCACTAAACCACTGAGCCATCCAGGCTGCCCATCTTTTATTTTTTAAAAGATTTTATTTTTAAGGAACCTCTACACTCAACATGGAGCCTAAACTCATAACCCTGAGATCAAGAGCTTCATGCTCCACTGACTGAGCCAGCCAGGTGCCTCTGTAATTTTTATCTAAATGTAAATCTTGAGTGTCTGGGTGGCTCAGTCGTTGAGCACCTGCCTTGGGCTCAGGTCGTGATCCCGGGTCCTGGGATCAAGTCCCGCATAGGGCTCCCTGCATGGAGCCTGCTTCTCCCTCTGCCTATGTCTCTGACCCTCTCTCTGTGCTTCTCATGAATAAATAAATAAAATCTTTTTAAAAAATAAATAAATGTAAATCCTGGTTCCACTCATATTTCATGGGAGTTGCCAAATATAATTATTTAGTAGAAAGAGCCCTGTTTATTTATTTTCTTAAAGATGTATTTATTTTGAGCCGGAGAAAGATAGTGCAAGTGGGGAGAAGGGCAGAGAGCCAGGGAGAGAGAAACCCAAGCAGGCTCTGCACTTAACACTTAGCTCAGAGCCTGATACAGGCTTGATCTCACAACCTCGAGATCACGACCTGAGTCAAAATCAAGAGTAAGAGTCAGACACTTAGCTGACTGAGCCACCCAGGTGCCCTGAAAGAGCCCTTTTTATAAACTGCCCTCTGCCACACCTAACAAAAAAATACCTCAAAATTAGAAGAGAATTAGCAGTGATGAATGAGGAGAATCTCCCATTTAAACAGTATCTATATAAATTATGAGATTTAAAAGCTAGACTAAGAATGCTGAAATACTGTAAAGGCTTTACCTTCTAAATGCAATAAACTGTGATGTTTGTGCATCTTGTAGGTCATTTTCTTTGAGTAAGGTTCTCACTGCAGAATATAAATCTGGTAATCGAAGAGAAAAAAGTTAACACAGAAAAACACAAAATTACACATTGTTTCAATGGAGAAACTAACTCAGAATTCCTGCTAAGGGGGAATGGAATACCAGTTGGCCATGGGAACATCAATTCCATTTGCCACAGCAGCCAGAGGACCAGAAGAGGAATGGTGATGAGGGTTCCAGATGCCCTAACCTCAACAGACGTCAGCCACTAGCTGATACAGCCCCTAATCTGCAATACAACCTCTCAGCACTGATGGTTTGTGAATGCTGAATGTAAAAGATGAGCAAGAGGACAAAACATGTAACAGAATTACTGTAAGGTAAGACTTCTGTTTTAAGTTCTGGTGGCACAGAGTTATCATCTGAGGAGCTTTATACTTGGCACACGTTATTTCACTTAATCTTCACAACATTTGCAGGAGGCAGGCCTTCAATCCAAGGTTGACATTTAGTATAAAATATTGAGATACTTCCATAAAGGATGGAAAACAGCTACTCCCCAAACACCACAATGCCTGATCTCCACCCCCACATCCTGTGTTTGCTTCCCTAAGGACCCCTCAGGATCCAGCAACTAAAAAGTTAACCCTGGCACAGCAGAGACATCCACACCTTACTAGCTATTATATAGTTTGGCCACAAACACCAATTGCATTCTAGATATAAATGTAAAGCTGAGGCTCTTGGAAGTAAAACTAATTTTCCAAATGGTGGAGGGTGGCTGGCCTCCCTCTTTTAGACCCCAGATCACTGACAATTATGACATCCACTTACATTCTCCCTCAAAGCGCTGAGAAGTAGACTTCCTCTAATCTGTCTTACCAATAGTATAAAACAGTGAACATTTCTCATGAGAGAGAGATGATATAAAAATTAAGTAAGGGGATCCCTGGGTGGCGCAGCGGTTTGGCGCCTGCCTTTGGCCCAGGGCGCGATCCTGGAGACCCGGGATCGAATCCCACGTCGGGCTCCCGGTGCATGGAGCCTGCTTCTCCCTCTGCCTGTGTCTCTGCCTCTCTCTCTCTGTGTGACTATCAAAAATAAATAAAAAAAAAATTAAAAAAAAAAAAAAAAAAATTAAGTAAGAACATTCTAGGCTCCTGTGTCCTCCCCCTCATAGCAGATAAATCACAGGGGAATGAAAAAGCCCAGGCCTCAGGATGCCCTGCTCTAGGAAGACTAAATAAGTTGCTTACTGAGCCCTTTATTGTTGAGATGAGAAGATTCTCCCTAAAAAATGGCAACTGCTCAGCTCACCCCGGTCAGCCGGGGTGAGCTTACGCCAGAGGAGGAATTTTCAAAGGTCTCACAGGATATTGTTTTCCTTCACACATACGATCGTGCTGTTCTGCTCCTTGCTTTCTTCATTCTCCCGACATCTTACAGATCAATACGTACACTGTATTTTCATTGATTCTAAAATATACATTTTTCTCACACTTCAACATCTCTGGAGTTCCAGCCCAGCTATGAAGCCCGTCTTTGGTCCCTGTACTTTGTAATAATGGGAATAATGTACTCAGTAACTTAATTATCAATGGAAAAGTACTCTCTCTCTCTCTCCCTCTCTCTCAGGAATATTTATTCAGTGCTTTTATTTTTTTTTTTAATTTTTATTTATTTATGATAGTCACAGAGAGAGAGAGAGAGAGGCAGAGACATAGGCAGAGGGAGAAGCAGGCTCCATGCACCGGGAGCCTGACGTGGGATTCGATCCTGGGTCTCCAGGATCGCGCCCTGGGCCAAAGGCAGGCGCCAAACCGCTGTGCCACCCAGGGATCCCTATTCAGTGCTTCTAAAGAAGGGATTAATTTTCTAGCTGAAATTTGTAATTGAGAAAGAAAAATAGCATCAGTTGAGCTCTACTGTCCTTCTGAAACAGACCACTTTTTTTCCTTAATGTACATTCTCAGTAATGGAAAGAAGGGGAGCCAGAAATAAAACTAACCATATTTCAGGTAGATCGGAATGGAGGGGCAAGGAGGGCACGTTCCTTAATGGGCTAAGTAAGTTTCATCTTTTTCATCCGTATTAGTATCTACTCTTAGCTAAGCTGTTGTGAGAATAAATATCACCTATTAATTATTCACAATATATTTAATAAAAAAATCATAAAGCAAAAAAAAATAAAAATAAAAATAAAAAATAAAAAAAAATCATAAAGCAATGTGCAGCTTATAATTTCATTTATGTAAGACAAAAATAAATAATATATGCTTGTGTATGGATATTACAAGGTTTAAAAGGATCAACACCAAGCTCTTACTACATAGTAAGAGTAGCAGATGAGTAACAGTAATAGCATGTGACCTTTTGGGGGCTGCCTTGGGGGAAATGGAGAGGAGGATTACAGGGCAATATTCATTTTTACTTCAAACACTTCTAAATTATTTGACCATTTTTAAGGAATATAAATTATTTCTATAATCAAAAAAAACTAAAAGGGTATTTATAGAATACAATGTATTATATGGTCCCATTTCAAAAGAAAAAAAATTATTGTAACATGTAAATGGACCCCAACCCAAGGGAACTGCCAACTATGACCCACAAAGCAGGAGAGGCTTATACATGAAGCACTACATCACTCAATTTCACAAAGGAGTGAAAGTAGCTAAGGAGTTAGGATATACCCCTAAGAACAACGGCAACTACAATAAATTCTCAATAATAATCATATAAATCTTCACTAATTCAGTTTTGAGCAAACCATTATGCTATTAAAAAGTTTGCTAAGTTTATAATACAAGTAAAGATCAAAAAGTTTAATCGATTTGTAATAGATCACTAAATATCCATTCTTCACAAAAAACTAACAGTTATGGAGCTAATAGCCTCATCTCGAGCCTGTATATAGCCTCTCAAAACAGATGAATGCCCTCAACCCCCACAACAGCTCCATGGTCAGTGTCACTATGATTCCCATTTACAAATGGCTATGTGACGTGACATGGGTCATACACATAAGGGAGAAGACTCTGCATCCTGTGCTCTTTTTGATCCTGTGATGTTGTTATCCTAACATCCATAATTAGAAGCAATGCTTGTCATTTTATAAGCAACAGAAAGAACTAGTAGGAACTCAACTTGGCAACAGTTTGACAACCATTATTTTTGGTTCACAAATGTAGCAAATGTAATTCCATTTCCAATTGCTACAAAAGAAAATCTTCATTAATTAGGATATGCTTTCTTCTGAATGAACTTGGATTCCTGGGGCTTTCCTTCATTTTAAACTAATCATCTACATCCATTTATTCACTCAACAAATATTTACTGAGCCCTTCGTGTATGTGTCAAGAGCTTATTTCTTGTGTGTGTGTGTCTATGTGTGTATCACGAGTCCTTCCAAATCCCTTCCAGTATGAGATGTTATAGACAAGATCTGTTAAGGCAGATTGGATTACGTATATCGGCCTGGGAGAGCTTATTTCTTTACGAACTTCGAAGGTGAACAAAGTAGTTTTGATGACGAACAAAGTAGTTTATTTTCAGTGCCTAAATTTTTTACTAGCAATATTTCACTTTACTATCAAATAAAATTATAACTGGGCATTTCATAAGTATATTACAAAACTGAAATAGTAATCCTGCATAATTGAAAAGTTTATACTTACGAGAGTGAGGATCATTTTTTGATAACTGAGAGTTGGCATCCTCTTCTGGGAGTCTGATAAAAATAAATGTTTTATCTTGTATTGAGATAGGCAATGTTGGATTATCAGAGATATTCAGTTCTGCATCAAATACTGGAAATTGGCGTCTTGAGATTCTTAGGTGAAGATAAAATAACACAGCACAGCAAGAACATCAGTATCCAAAAATGGGTCTTCATGTATCATCAGATATGTCATTATAATAACTACTATCTGCTAATAGAGAGTAAGTAAGATGAAAAGGCTATCCACATAGGCATTACAAATTGTAAATGGGTTTTAAAATGGAATTAGCAAGACCATAATGTTACACTAATCAATCAGTCCTCTACCTCTAACAAAAGCATTAGGAAAAACTGTCAAGGAATTTCCTAGTCTAACAACTTGACCTACTTTCCTTCAGACCACACAAGAACTATACAAGGTAGGGATTATCCTCATTTCACAGGTGAACAGCACGAGGCTTCTGCAACTGCAGTGGGTTGCCCATGGCCACAGAGGTAGAAAGGAAAGCAGAGGAGCTAGGAGGTAATTCTGGGCCCTTCTGGCTCCATGGCCTTTTCTACTTCAGTTAATCTGGACTCTTTGGGGCCTTTTCCATACGCTTACATCACACTCTTTTTCTCCTTTCTTCTCTGTATATCATACATATGGCCTCATTTTCTCAGGTGAACCAAGTATCCACATCTTCTCTTTGCTTCCAATCCTTCATCCTTCTTTTGTTCTTGTGTTTCTCAAGACTAGCCAATCATATCAGAACACAGAGTATGACAGAGTATGTAAGGGGCAGATGCCTTGTCATAACAGAGTCTCTCCTTGGTTATATGGAAAAAGATCGACTCCCTAAAAAGACCTAACAGCAACCTGACTATCAAAGCTAATGTTTCCCTAGTGCCATCTTCAACCCTTCCCCAAAGGGCTGAAAGGGAAGAAAAGGAAGGTTGTTCTTGCTGGAATATCCCAGATTTAATTTGGGGGGTGTTGAGAATCACCACGGATTTCCTGTTTGGCTTCTGATCCAGAACATGAAACACACTTCCATCTTTAGGAGTCAGTCCCTGCTATCACTGGGATCCTTGTGACATTAAGTATTTGGTGATGACAATTAAGAAGGAATGATAAAAGCAGCAGAGTTCAAATGACATCAAAAGGGCTAATAAGAGGAATTCCTAAGTTTCAGATAAAACTGACTCTAAGAAATCTAAAGTGCTTTAGATTTGTTCAAGATTGTCAGACTTTTCAGACCAATCATCTATGAAACTCCCCCAAATGAGGTGGCCTTTAGGTAGAAGCAGAAGTTAGACCAAAGGTATCACACATCCAACTGCATTCTTTTGCTTAATGTCTTCATATGAACCTACAACATCCTACCCTATTCCTGTCAATCCTTCCCATACTCCCACAATCCTCTCCAAGTCAGACAAGGGCATAGAGAAGGAGGTTCTGAATGTTCATATTTCTGCTGTACCCAAACAAGAAAATGTTCAAGCAACGAAAACAACATTTTGTAAAAGAGTGTCAAAAACCAAAGATAAATTTTAGTCCAATGAATAAAACAGTCTCTTAGTATTCCGAGATCCCATTATGTCTATTACAGGGGAATCACCCTGAAAGCTTACGCAAAGACAGAGGGAAGAGAAGGATTCTTTTCTACACTAAAGGGAGTGATATGCCATTGATGCCATCAGGATTCATCAAGGAGTAAAATACCATATTCCTTTTTTTTTCTTTTTTTTCTTTTTTTTTTTTTTTTTTTTTGGTGTAGGGCTCCCCTTACAAAAATTAGGGGATAATTCTTCCCCATTCTCCCTTGAACTTTAATGAGCTCATTTCCAAGTCTCTTTTCCCCTTGGGTTTATTCTAGAGTCTAGGCTTGATGCAACTTTAATTCACATATACACTTTAAATCAGGAAAACACATTCATTCTTAAATTTCAATAGTAATTCATGCTAGACCAATAATGAAAAATATTACGTTTGTTTTTCTAACTGTGGGACAATATATATACCTGAAGAATAGAATAAGTTCGTTAGAAGGGCACAGTAAACGTACTGCACTGAGCTGTCCTAATTCAAAAGCTAATAGGTATTATTTTTACTTTTTATTTCTAATGCAATGGCGAGAAAATGTAAAATTTTCATTATACTATACCTTGTGGCATTGTTCACAATTAGCTCAGATTCTGTTCTGTGGTTTGTCTTCAGTTCAATAGCACAATTTCTTGACTTAAGAGTCTCAAAAAGATCTATCAGCAAGTTACCGGGTTCAATGCTGGGTAACTGTCTAATATCACCTAAAAGGAGAGTAAGATACAGTAGGTTTTTGGTAACAGGGTTCCTGAAATCTAGAAGCTGTTTTTATCTCTCCCAACTGATATATGCTATAATTTATTTATTCTAAGAAAAAAAGCCCCCCAAAATCTTTGTTTAAAATTACTTAAGGGGCACCTGGGTGGCTCAGCAGTTGAGCATCTGCCTTTGGCTCAGGGTGTGATCCCAGAGTCCCGGGATCGAGTCCCACATCAGGCTCCCTGCATGGAACCTGCTTCTCCCTCTGCCTGTGTCTGTCTCTCTCTCTGTCTCTCATGAATAAATAAATTTAAAAATCTTTTAAAAAATAAAATTACTTAAGAACATTAACTCTTTAAAAATATTTAACAGCAGCAAAGCATTCAAAGTAAACAGTATGAGATATAAAAAACAGTGATAACACAGTAAGGTAAAATCTGAATTGAACTTCCTTCATACCTATAACCGCAGGCAAACTGTGTAGGGGCATATATGTTAGCCATTTTCTCATGGGAAGAGAAAAACAGGCCTAGAATGCCACTCAGTCACCAACTCAATCTTGCTCAATGTCTTAGTAGACCCTGAAAAATCTATGGCCTCAAATAAATAAAACAAATATATAAAATACAAAATAGACAAACCCAACCTATTTGCTCATAGATAAATTCCTGTAATATGATGATAACGTTTGGCTCTACTAAAAATCTCTTTAAACAAACCAACCCTGGAGTTAAGAAAAACAACTATTCTCTCAGTGGAGACTGGGCGAGTGCTTAAGCCATTAACAAAGCAACTGCTTATAGCATATTCCCAAAGACCTAAAAGAATTATTTGTAGACAGTTTGATTCTCACCATATGATTCTCCATGAAATCATACAGGCTACAGGCCAGCGGTACCCAATAGAATCTAACTTTCACCAGAATGGAAAAGGATTTAGGAGGCTAGTGACGTCTACCTTGAGTTATTAGCTGAAAATCATAAATTCACTCCTAAGTGGTCTATAATTCAGACTTTTTATTATTTCTAAATGATCCACATCATTATTTACTCTGAGCGTGTGACATTTTTACTATTTTAACAGTCATCATTTAGGTGATTAGCAGTAACCCCTCACAACTCTATTTCATCTCGCAGCCTAGTCTGCTAATATCCTGGCCCAAATGAGGAACCACCCAAGCCGACAGAGGGATGGAACCCAGCGGGGCTGGAGTGTGGGCTCTGAGAAATGGCTTCGCACCTGGAGGACAGGGACACTGAAACTGTGAAATGCTGTAAGCACCCCACCAACTGCAAAGCTTTGAACAAAACAATGAGGATTCCAACAATATTTAACTTACCAAGGATAATGAGCTTCGAAAGTTTGGAGTGCTCACACAATAACTTTAAAACCGATTTGAAGATTCTGACAGATACCAAACTCCCTTCATCCACAACCAGAACTCTCACCGAAGAAAACTTCCATGGACCATTCTTGGCCGAGCTTTTTTTCTCCCATAAATAGAAGCTATAATTGACCTACAAGCAAATTATGGCATTTCTAAATTCAGGGTATAAATTTTACAAGTCAACATCTTAACAACATGTTATTTTGAAACAAGACTCTTGAATGGGCCTGTGGGGGTGGAGGGGGCGGTGGTGTGGGTAAAGCCACATAGAGAAACAGGCTAAAGAAATAAAGAACACAAAAGTTAAAACTTTTTAAAACCCTAAAGGGATGGATACAGAGAAAAGATAGATCAAATAAATCTAAAAACAAAAACAACAAAAAAGATCAAATAGTTTAAAAAAAAAATGCTTCCTACATGTATTTAAACAACATCACACATAGCATTACTCTACTGCCAAAATCTTAACCCTCCTCTTTTCGCTCTTGACCACACAGAGCTCCCTAATCTTTTCCATTCCCAAATGAACCTTCTCTTGGCTTTCTGAGATGGCCAGTCACTTCAGCCCTCCTCTCCTCTCAACTGCACCACTCCATTCTGGAAATAAAAGGCTGCCTTCTCAACTGAACTATGAACATACTATTTTTCTTCTAACATTCTAAGCTCCCTTACTTTCCCAACATTTAAAAACCCACAACCAACAACAACAAAGCAAGTTAAAAAACTATCTATTAAAGATGCAATAATATTTACTATTTTAAAAAAAAATACAGACAAGGAGAAAACTTTGGAAAATAAAATCTGAGAACATTAAATATTTTGGTATATACATCATTCCTGAAATGTGTCTACGTTGGAATCATGCATGTATACACTATATACCTACGCCGATTTCTTAAATTGTATCATATCTTTAATTTTTCTGCTGAAGCTTAAATTCACTTCAGCATGTCTATTAAGTAAAAGCCTTCAGGGATCCCTGGGTGGCGCAGCGGTTTGGCGCCTGCCTTTGGCCCAGGGCGCGATCCTGGAGACCCGGGATCGAATCCCATATCAGGCTTCTGGTGCATGGAGCCTGCTTCTCCCTCCGCCTGTGTCTCTGCCTCTCTCTCTCTCTGTGACTATCATAAATAAATAAAAAAAATTTTTAAAAAAGCCTTCATATTTTCCACCCAAATTCATCAATTCCCTTCAGCAAAACCCCCATTCTCTCAGTGGCCTTGTCTCAACAGAACATCTGAATCACTGCGGCTTGTTTTGATTTTATAAACTCAATCAGTTCTCTTAGAAATGTCTAGGAACTGGAGGGTATTATGCTGAGTGAAGTAAGTCAATCGGAGAAGGACAAAGTGTATGTTCTCATTCATTTGGGGAATATAAATAATAGTGAAAGGGAATATAAAGGAAGGGAAAAGAAATGTTGGGAAATATCAGGAAGGGAGACAGAACATAAAGACTCCTACCTCTGGGAAACGAACTAGGGGTGGTGGAAGGGGAGGAGGGCGGGTGTTGGAGGGGAATGGGTGACGGGCACTGAGGCGGACACTTGACGGGATGAGCACTGGGTGTTTTTCTGTATGTTGGTAAATTGAACACCAATAAAAATTAATTTAAAAAAAAATTTAAATTTAACAAATTAAAAAAAAAAAAAAGAAGAAATGTCTAGGTGAGACTTTCCCCTATATTTTTAGTGCTACCAACCAAACACAGGCCCCATCTGGGAGGCTAAATTACTACCGCAGCCTTACAACCGGGTTCCCCTGCACATTGATCCACAATGGGATTGCCAGATAAAATATATGAATTTCAGATACACAGTAAATGACATTTTAGCACAAGTATGTTTGATGCAGTGTTTAGTACATGCTTACACTAAAAGAATAATTTTATTTTTATCTGTCCCACCTGGTAAACTGGTAACCCTAGCCCAAGGATGGTAAATAAATGGTGTAAGTGCCGCATGAATGCCTTTCTGATGGCCCTATCTATACGCTCTCCTGACCCTACACGTGGCTTCCAAAATATTCTCCCAGCATTCCAAGCAGATATTAAGATACTTCCATTGATCAGAGTCAGAACATAAGATGAAATTTAGTAATAATGCCTCTCTAGCTCTTCTCTTCTAAGCCAACCCTTCAGACTAATCAGATGGGAAAAATCATAAGCTGATCAGAAGACTCTGCCATCAGTGAGCTATCCTGAGCTTCTACACTGAACACAAACGTAATGTATAATGTCATTTCTGAGGTGGCTCATGGCGCTGGGATTCTGGGTAATCTTTCTTAAAACTGCTTTCTTCAGCATTTCACTCTCTTGCTGAGGATCCTAAATGGCTCCCCAGTAACCAAGTCCAAGCTTCTTTGTTGGATATGCAAGGTCTGGAGTAAAGGAGGAAATTATGGCACCATGGAAAGAGCAACAAGCAGGGAGGTCACACATCTGAATCTAAGTGCTAGTTCTGCACCTGGTTATGATCTTGGGCAACTTGTTCGATACCCTCAAATTTCAACTGGCTCCTCTATAAAATGGAGATAATATCGCTTACTCACTTCACTAGTTTATCAAGGATTTAATGGGATACTTTGCAAACATTAAAGCTCAAGTTCCCAGTCTACACCAAACTCAATTTCCATTATTTTACAATACACAGAATTCACTCTAATCAATGCAGTCACCTCAAGACCATCTCCACACACTACGATCACTTCTTCAATGCCTATGGAAAGGCCTTCCCCCCCAAATAAAATGTCCTCCTCACCTGAGCCTCTCTGTCTTTTGCAGTCCAAGTCAATGATTATATCCTTTAGGAATCTTCCAACAATGGAGTTCCTTGATCTATAAAATGGCAGGTCAGGCTATTACAAGTTTAAAATTCCAAGACTTCTAACTAGTGCCAAAACTGTTTCTCAAGAATATTAATTCATTTGAAAATTCTATTACATGACTGTTTACCAGGCATTGCTATGGGGGAAGGAGACAAAGAACTAAAAACAGGGGCACCTGGGTGGCTCAGTGGTTCAGCATCTGCCTTCCCCTCCGTCATGATCCTGGGGTTCCGGGATCGAGTCCCCAACGGGCTCCCCACAGGGAGCCTGCTTCTCCCTCTGCCTGTGTCTCTGCCTCTCTCTCTCTCTCTGTCTCTCATGGATAAATAAATAAAATCTTTAAAGAAGAAAAGAACTGGGCAGCCCCGGGGGCTCGGTGGTTTACCACCGCCTTCTGCCCAGGGCCTGATCCTGGGGTCCCGGGATCGAGTCCCCATCGGGCTCCCTACATGGACCTGCTTCTCCCTCTGCCTGTGTCTCTGCCTCTATGTGTGTGTCTCTCATGAATAAATAAGTAAAATCTTTAAAAAAAAAAAAAAGAAGAAGAAGAAAAAAAGAACTAAAACCAGACGACCAAAGTCTTCACTTTTATGCGGCTTTCCATCTATCAAATACAACACAGCCTTTTCCTTCCAACACAAGCGCTTCTCCGACTAGGGGTGCGGACTCTAACAGGTGTGTAACCAGTGCCCCTGGGACGGGATCCCGCACCGGACCCCACGACGTCACGCAGCGCACCCCCGGGCTAGCTGGCTCCCTTCCACGCAGGACCGGCTCCACGAAAGCCACGGAGTACTGAGTGACTGGCCAGCGCCGGCCCTGAAGCAGGATCCTCGGAGAGCCCGGCTTTGGGCCAATGGTTTTATCTGCATGGAAAACAAAAACAACAAAAAACAAAATGCGGAAAAGTCTTCCCACCTGACACAGCGTGTAGGCGCTCAGGCCAGTCCTCTGCCGCAGCAGGCCGGCGGCCTTGCCAGTGGGCGCGGTGAGCAGCACCTCCACGGCCCGCTCCGGCCTTGGGAGCCCCTGCTCCGCGGAGCTGACCCACTCGGGCGGCACATCCTGGTCTCGTTCAAAATCCTCGCAAGCCCGCTCGACCTCACTTTCCTCCAGCTGCTCCAGGTGCTTAAAGAGGTGGCTGATGATGCTGGTCTTGCCGCTGCCCCCCTTGCCGCTCACCACGGTCACGGCGTTGGAGCACACCATTTCCAGGGCGGCCACCTGGGCCGGATCCAGCCCAGCCAGGCCTGTGTCTGCGTGCCCGTCCTGGCCCCCCGGGATGGCCACAGAATGCTCTGCACTCACTGTGCCAGGCGTACTTCCATGCAACGCTTCCCCGCTCCTCCTCGAGCCCTCGGGGCCTGTGGCCTGAAGGGCTGCCAGCACCCTTTTGACATCTACCTGCAAATGCCACGGGGGCCTGGTCATCAGGTCGCATATGGAAGAGGCAATTCCCTGCTCTGCCCGGTAAAGATCATCAAGAAAGACACAGCCCCTCTCATATGTCACCACGCCGATGTCCTTCAGAAACTTCAGAGACTGCCAAGCGTCGTGGAAAGACATGTCATCTGACAAGCTGTAAGTTAGGTCGGCTTCCTCGACACACGTGTGCCCTTGCTCCCTACATACGTGTCTCAGTTTGGAGTAGATTATCAACGCATGCTTCTCCAAATCAGCCATCGACTGGAGGAGGGACTGGCACTGGCAAAATGAGGCCCAGCTGGCCTCGCACTGCAAGAGCTTCAGCTCCGTGTAGGTTATCTTCAAAGAAACAGAGATCGAGTTGCTTATGAAAATTGCAAGTGCTGGCGGGTGTTATCAGGACTACAGGACTACATAAAAACTGGGTTACTCGTTGGTAGTTGCTTAGGTCTCCAAAAAGAAATAAAATAAGCAAAATTGCTTACGTCTCAGATGACATGTATAGCAACGAAACCTGGAGGAAAAACTGGGTAGCCACGACATCACCAAGTTTCTACTAGACTGTCATTAAAGATCTATCTAAGTGTTTAATTAAAATTATATTTTCTCAGAACAATACACATACAGTTTTAAAAGCCAATTAACACTAGCAAGCAAATTGTGAGAGAGGAATCCCCTGACTTACCCTTTCCCATGCCTCATAAGGTCAACACTGTTCTAAGTACTGTTTATACCACTCTCTGATTTTTTTTATTTTAATTTTTTTTTTTTTTTTTTTTTTTTTTTTTTTAGAGGCAGTAACCTCCTCTCCTATGGGAAGTCTTTCTCTACGGAAACTCCCCCTCTTTTATGCCAACACTTCCCCACATGCTTCTCTTCCCATCTTTGAAAAAAAGCTATGGTATACATGCTGTTAATCAAATTATTTTGGTTAAATCGGTGCTAAACAGGATTCGCAGCTGAGCGACACGATATATTATAATTAGATTAACTTTTGCGTCAAAGGCTTGTATATATAGTGAAGTTGATGACTGTCTCAGCTGGTTGAGGTTTCTCTGTGTCTCTCAACAATTCTGCCCAAACTCTACTGAAGAGGCACAGAACTTCCTTCACCATGATCCACTCAGTAAATTCTCTACAGCTTCATTTTTTTTTTCCTACGGAGCATCCTTTCTGGAGGCTTCCATACATTTTATGGGCTGAAATGTGTCCCCTAAAAATTCATTTGTTGAAATCCTAACCTGCTACTACGCCAAAATGTGGCCATATTTGGAGATACGGTCTTTCAACAGGTAATTAAGTTAAAATGAGGTCACTGGGGTGGAACCTAATCCAACAGGACTGGAGTCCTTATAAGAAGAGAGGTGATGACAGACACACGAAGGAAGACTATGGAAGACCCAGAGAGAAGTGTCTTCTCACAACCATGTACAAGCTAAGGAGAGGGGACTCAGAAGAAACCAATCAGCTATCACCTTGATTTTGGACTCAGAGCCTCCTAAATCGTGAGAAAATAAATACTGTTTGAGCCACGCAGAATATGGTGTGAAGCACAGATTTAGGGGGTTGGCAGCCCCAGCCATCTAACATGTCAGTAACGGTCTTTATTTGGGACGGTGGTTTCCAAACTGGACAGTGGGACTTCATGTCTCCTGTTCCCACTTGAGTCCCATAATGTGCTTTGCTCTGCCTCTCTTCTCTACTGAATATATATAATAATCCAGTGTTCCAGAATTTCATTTTGCAAAACATGCTGAAATCATCATCATGTCATGTAGGAGATAAATTCATTATTCTGGTATATCTCAAATTGGTTGGGGGAGGGGGCTCATAAACATTCTTGGGGATCCAAGAATTATCTCAGAAATTCTTAAATTGTATTTTCATTTGGAAAACCACCCATAACCAAGTACTGCCAACATTTAAGTGCTACACTTCGTCTCCAACTCCACTGAAGCCTCATAGTTCCATTCCTACTCTTGGTCTCTAATAATGAGAACATAAGGGGATTCATCTATAAGTGATATCATTGTATCAAAAACTCAAATAATATAATGATGTACCACATGAATAATGAGTTTTCAAAAGCTCAAATAGGAAAGTGAGGGATTAACACGGACTTGCCAAATTCCTAAGAATTTGTGTCTTCAATGAGATCATAGTCACATTGCAAATGGTCATTTGGTTATCAAAAAAATGTTTCCTATTAAAGTAAATTATATACATTGACAATGTCAATGTCATCAATTTTGTTATTTTGTTTTCCTTCACAAATTTTCTGCATATGAGCTACAGGTATAAGAAATTTATAGTTGGTTCTCACACTTAAAAGAAAAATCAACATTGAGGTCCATACAAATTTTTTTCCTTTGAAAGAGATGTAAAAATTGTCACGTTTGAGAAATCCTCCCTTACTCAAAATTATTAAATGGCGAGTAAACATCTTACTTACTTTACTAAACCCAAGTTTCCATGGATGCGTACCTAACATCTCTTCTATGTTTTCCAAAAGCTCCTTAGAACCTGAGCTTATGAGCCATTTAAAGTGTCGAGGCAGAAGAATTGGAAGGAATTCCATTATTTTTGGAAACTGCAAAGCGGTCATTACAGTTATAAATGGAACTACAGGGTCAGAGAGAAGAACAAAACAAAACATACAAATGAGCTCACAGAACAACTGATGTGATGGACTTTCCCCCCGTAGCACAACCAGCTCAAAAAATGGAAATTTAAGAGAGAGAAAGAAATTTACTGTAACCGGCAGGAAAACTGAGCGGTTTATACAACTGATTTTGTACTGAGGTGGTAAAAACTGTTTAACTGTTTAACTGTTTAAACTGTTTAACTCCAAAATGTATGTTCTTCAAATGCTTAGACAGCCACTTCTTAGCCTTTTCTTTCCTTTTGCGTACAATATAATCAGAGTAAAATTTGTGACTCTGTGATATAATAATAAATTTGAAGCTAAGCATAACAAAGAAATCATTTACATATTAACCTTTAGAACCATTTTCCTGACTGTCATCGTGATTCTTTGGTCACTGAAGTCATCCGGTGATGCCCTTGCATATCAATTATTTGATATAATTAAGAAATGAAATACTCTATTCATGTGAGTGGCCAGATAACAAACCATACTAAGAAATTATTTCATACCATTTTGGACTGCAATCTCCAAAATATCCTTATCTTTCTCCTCTGCCTTCTTAAGCAGAATAATAATTGGAAGTGAAGAGCTGACAACTCAACTTTCCCTTAATGACTCCAGGTAATCCCATGGACACAAAAGTTAGAGAGAAACACAGTTTTAAAGCTGGGGAGGGGATCCCTGGGTGGCTCAGCGGTTTAGCGCCTGCCTTCCATCCAGGGCGTCATCCTGGAGATCTGGGACCAAGTCCCACGTCGGGCTTCCTGCATGAAGCCTGCTCCTCCCTCTGCCTGTGTCTCTGCGTCTCTCTCTCTTGTAAATAAATAAAATCTTTAAAAAATAAATAAATAAAATAATAAAGCTGGGAAGGAACTAGAAGAAGCTTAAAGATCATGTCACCCAACCTCCCCACCTTATCCATAAGGAACCTGGAAATTACAATGACGCGCCCTAAATGAAACAGAAACAGAGTTGCAAGAGCAGATTTTAAAAAAGAACAGTATGCCAAGATACTAAAGTGGTAATATCTCTAAACACACTAGTTCGTTAAGTATCTCATTTATAATAAAACTGGATGATAAAATCACACCTACCTTTGCTTTCCAGAGGAAGGCACATCTCATTTTCTGGTAGAGACTCTTCCTGTCCATCCTGCGTAGACTGTTTTTGACCTTTCCTTTCAGTTTCCTTTCGGAAAATTCTCAGCATTTCCCTAAGATTTTCAAAGTTGAGGTTTTTATAGCTTGAGACAGCATTTACCCACGCTAAAAATTTATCTATCTTGTCACTGGAGAAATTACAGTCTCTAAGAAACAGAGAACAGATACTTTTTTGATTTGGTGGTGACATATCAGACTGTAAAAAGTAAGATGGGAATCCCTGAACTTGATAGCTCCTCAATCCCATAGGTCTCACTTGCACCTTCACTCGCCACCAAGGACCCGTTATCGGAAAACGTCCAAACACGTTACATTGCTCTTGAGTATTTTCATCAGAAATTATGACTTTAAAAAAAAGAAAAGAAAAAGTTAATGTAAGATATTTTACAACCACTTTTTCAGTGTTTTACCAAATCTACCACTGTCTTTAATCCCCCCACAGCACCCTGTACGGATGTTTATTAGGGTATCTCACATTCCACTTACCTGTTTCTCTGTTTCCCTTTACTGAGCTGTGAGCTCTCTAGAATGAAAACAATATTTCACTTGTTCTTGTATTCCAAGAGGTAAGTATGGTACCTGGCAAAAGTCTGTTGTTTCTCTTCTATTTTTTTTTTAAGACTTTATTTATTTATTCATGAGAGATACAGAGAGAGAGAGAGGCAGAGACACAGGCACAGAGAGAAGCAGTCTCCATGCAGGGACCCCGACACAGGACTCGATCCCGGGTCTCCAGGATCACGCTCGGGGCCCAAGGCAGACGCTCAACCGCTGAGCCCCCTAGGGATCCCCTGTTGTTTCTCTTCTAAAAACAGTCATCTCTCTGCTACTCTGACCTACGCCAAAAGTCACAGTTTCTAAAAAATGCCATGGTCCCTCCCACCACAGGGCCTTTGCATATGCTGTTCCACACACCTCACATGTTCTCTTCCTTGCTATTTAACCCCCTTTTACTACAGATCCTAATTTAATTGTCACTTCCTCAGGAAAGTCTTCCCTGAAGCTCAAGATTCTAACTTCTCATAGCACTGCTTATTATTCCTTCTATCAACTAAGTATTATGGTCACTTCTGTAATTGTTTAAAGAATGCCTGTTTAATTCGCAAAAGAATAAGCTCCATTAAGACAGAAGCTTCATTATCTCATCTCCCTGGGCATCTCGGCAACAAACGGCAGTCACTTGCTTGGAACTTGGTAGCCAGTCACTAATACTTTAGGATAAATGAGTAACCCTGCACAAATACTTGACAACTGTCTGTATTTGAGCACCCAGGGGGCTCAGCGGGGGAGTGTCTGCCTTCAGCTCAGGGTGTGACCCTGTATTTGAGCACCCAGGGGGCTCAGCGGGGGAGTGTCTGCCTTCAGCTCAGGGTGTGACCCTGGAGTCCCAGGATCGAGTCCCACATCGGGCTCCCTGCATGGAGCCTGCTTCTCCCTCTGCCTGTGTCTCATGGATAAATACATAAAATATTTTAAAAAAAAAGAAAAAGAAAACTTTCTAAATTTGTGCTGCCCACTCTCATGTGACTATTTAAACTCTAATTAAAACTAGACAAAACTTAAAATTCAGCTGCTCGGTTGCAGTAGCTGCATTTCACCGTCCCAATAGACGCGGGCGGCTTGCGGCCACGGGAGCAGGCGCCGCAAGCACAGAGCGAGGCCTGCGGCACAGAGCAGTCCGGGCGTGGGGAGAGGGTGACCACTCAACGACCCTTAAACACCAGTCAGTGCGCTCGTCACCGGGACTCTCCACAGCACAGCAACTGCACAAGATAAACGCACATCAGGACGCTAACGAATCCACCACGCCTGGAGCGCTTCCTGTGTGCGTGCTGTCCAGGTAGCTGAAAAATAAATATTTGACTCCAGGCAGGACAGGAAAACAATTTTATTTTACTATTATTATTATTATTTTGGAAAACGGCCTAAGACACTACTTCTGGGATGCCTGGGTGGCTCAGTGGTTGAGCATCCATCTGCCTTGGGCCCAGGGCGTGACCCCGGGGTCACGGGATCGAGTCCCGCATGGGGCTCCCTGCATGGAGCCTGCCCCTCTCTCTCTCTCTCATGAATAAATAAATATTAATTTAAAACACAAGTCTCCTTCTGGGCGTGAACACAGGCTTGACGTCCCGCTGTTTCCTCGAGGACGTACACAACCCCCCCCCCCAAGAGCCTGGATCGTGGGGCGCCCACCCCGACCCGCCGACCCGGAAGCGCTCCCTCCGGCAGTCCCACTCCGTCGGGCCACGGCTCCCTCACCGCGGACGCGCCCGGGGAGCGTGCCGGCCTTGACGCCCCCGCCGCACAGCTCCTCCGCGTCCACGAACTCCAGGTCTTCATCGTCCTCCGCGTCCTCCCTCACACAGTCCTCGTCCTCGTCCTCCAGGTTCTTGGGTGGCAGCAGAGGTCCCTGCAGCTCGCGCAAGGGCTGCCTCACCAGAGCCATGGCGGCCCCCTCGCGGGTCTCCTCAGATCCCGGAAACCCCGGGCACCGTACGGCTACCATCAGCCAATCAGCTCCGCGGGTTAAGAGGTTCCGGAAACGCCCCCCACGGCGGCTTGAGCGTGCGGAAGGGCGGGGCGGCGGCGAAGCTCCAGCCCAAGTCCCCGCGGGTAGCTCCGCCCTAACTGTACCGCGGGGGCGGGGCTAAGACGCAGCAGCGGCAGTATGGGGGCGGGGCATCGGTGTAGCTCCGCCCTAAATGTACCGCGGGGGCGGGGCTAAGACGCAGCAGAGGCAGGGTGAGGGCATAGCTCCGCCCTGAATGTACTGTGGGGGCGGGGCTAAGACGCAGCAGGGCGGTGTGGGGGCGGGGCATCGGTGTAGCTCCGCCCTAAACGTACCTCGGGGGCGGGGCTAAGACGCAGCCGGGGCCGGGCGAGGGTCCCAGCTGTGCGGGGCCGTAGCCCGCCCTCCGGGCAGCGTCCAATATGGCCCCTGCGGAACCCCTAGCACGTCCAGAGAGAAACATGAGGGAAGGCCACCTCCAGGGAGTCTAAGGAGCCCGGAAAAGCAAGCCCCCCCCAACACCCTGAAACGAAAACAAACCCCCATGCTCCTCCGGAAATGGGCCACCGCCCAAAGCAGCGGATCTGCAGTCGGGAGACCCGCTTAGGCCCCACTGCTTTGCTCTTCCCTTTCCTTAAACCTTTGAGTTTACGACATCGGAGGCTCCTGCGTTCAAGGCCGGGTCTCCGGGCCCGGGTCCACGCGCAGTGTGTGGGGGTCTTTACTGCACGTCCCAGGCTGTCTCCTGTGATGCTCAGCCAGGCTTGCGAACTGCCGGACCGCACGACGTGCAGAGGCTTTTCCGTCCTGTCCTCTGTGACCCCAAGCTGGTCTCCCAAGCTCCCCCAAGCTGGACCACGCCGGCCCCCAGCGGGGCAAAAAACGCATCTGCTTACAGCTGAGAGTATAGACGGAGACTGGGGAAGGGAGGTAGAAGAGAAAGGACCGTGGCTTTAAAAAGTATTCTGGGGGGACACCCGCGTGGCTCAGTGTCTGCCTTCGGCCCAGGGCGTGACCCCGGGGTCCTGGGATCGAGTCCCGCACTGGCCTCCCTGCAGGGAGCCTGCTTCTCCCTCTGCCTGGGTCTCTGCCTCTCTGTGTGTGTCTCTTGTGAATAAAGAAATAAAATTTAAAAAGAAAAAAGTTTTTTTTTTAAGTTACTCTGGAGCCATGGTTCCCATACGTGATGAGGTTACTATGTGAAAGCTTTGTTTCTTTGAGGAACACCGTAAACTATATTACTTCTTCACTATGTGTATACTATGTATTGGACATCCACCAGCCACATTTAAGGAAATTGGAGTATCAAAAAGAGTCATTACACTTCATCGTAACACACTGAATACATAAAAAGTGATGTGGGGCACCTGGGTGGTTCCATCAGTTAAGAGGTTAAGTGTCTGACTCTTTGTTTGGGCTCAGGTCATGATCTCCAGATCCAGAGATGGAGCACACTACCCACTCTCCATGCTCTTCCAGGAGTCTGCTTCTCCTCTCCCTCTGCCCCTACGTCCCTACTTCCCCCATACTCTCGCTCTCTGTCTCTCTCTGAAATAAAAAAATCTTTTTTTTAAAAAAAAGTGATGTGCCCACTAAAAAAGACAAACAAAAACAAAAAATATATATTTTTAAGGGAAAAAATTAAGGAAAAAAAGGGAAAGTAAGAAAAGAATGCCAGGTAAGAAATTTAAAAAGAAATTCTAAAAATATAAAACACCAGGGACACCTGGGTGGCTCAGTGGTTGAGCGTCTCCCTTTGGCTCAGGATGTGATCCTGAGGTCCTGGGATCAGGCCCCAAATCGGGCTCCCCACAGGGAGCCTGGTTCTCCCTTGCCTATGTCTCTGCCTCTCCCTCTCTCTCTCTCTGTGTCTCTCATTAATGAATGAATAAATAAAATCTTTAAAAAACACACACCCACGGACCATTTTGCAATCCCTGGCTCCATAACTGATTCAAGCAAGGGCCACCAAAAGATACTAAAACCATTAAGTGAAAAGTCAATGGGAAACTCTGGCTCAATAGTCTCATAGCTATACCCGATTACAAATAGCAAAGGGGAAAAATGTACTTTTACAATGAAGATATTTGTCAGTCACCCCTCAATCAAGTTATCATTAATGAGACCAACTGATGTTATGTGTCTCATAGTATGATGTACAGAAAATGAACTATGACGTATTCTTGCCAAGAACATTTAACCTGATTTTAATTAAGGCTCTACACCAGCATTGTCCAATAAAAATATAGTATGAACTACATATGTAATTTAAAAATTTCTAGTAGCCACATTACAGAAAGAAACAGGTACCAGTAATTTTAATGATGCATTTTCTTTCATCCAAAATATGATTATATCAACATGATAATCAACATAAAAATCACTAATGAAATATTATACACTTCTTTCCATGCTAAATCTTTAAAATCTGGGGTGTATTTTATCCTGACAGCACATCTTAACTTGCACTAGCCACATTTCAAGTGCCTGCCTGACTACCATATTGGATGGCACATTTCCAGAGCTAATTTCCAACTTGCCAAAAAATCCAAGAAACTGAGGTACGAACTAAATAATACCATGAGAAAAGAGAAAGATCTAGAACAGAAGTCAGAAAACTGTTTTGTAAAGGGCCAGGTAGTAAATATTTTAGGTTTTTGCAGGTCATATGGTCTTTATCACATAATTATCCTACCACTACCTCCTTCTCTTCCTCCTCCCTTTCCTTATTTCTCTTTTTTACAACCCCTTAAAAATATAAAAACTGTTCTTAGCTCCAGTGATGCACAAAAACAGCCCATAATATGTGCAACTTGACCTGGCATGGGTGTCATTCTATAAGACAGCTGACCTGGATTTTCCAGAAAGTCAGTGCCACGGGGGAAAAGGTAGGAAAGAGCAAGAGGGATTCCGGGATGGACATAAGGCCAGTAGCTGAAGTCAAGAGCATAAAGAATAGCTCCAAGATGGGCAAGAGCACTGTACTGAAGCCAGAACCCTCCGGGCTTGGTGAAGCCACAGTAAGGTTAGGGAGAAGCCACAGAAGGTTATAAAAGGCTTAATTAACCATTTTTTTTCCTGAAACCATGGCTATTCATCTCATACTAATCAAGCCCTCATTTCAATGCCCCCTTGAAATCTATCCTAGGGAGTGCTTGTTAAATAAATCAATCTAAATCTTGAAGCAAAGGTTTTTTCAGTATCTCCTTCATATTGCTTCCTGTGTGGAAGTTTTCTTTTTCCCATGTTATACATAAATGTGTCATCTGGTTATTTTGGAAATATGTTTATCTTAGGATGCTTGGATCGTATCAAGGCAGGTAACTGTGAAGTTATCATTGGTAAAGCCTAAGCATTTAATCTGAAGAGCAAGGAGGGCATAAGGTTTAGTGACTTGTTTAATTAACGTGATGAAGGAAAGCATGCAGTTAATGTGAAGTCATGATAATGATGGTTTCGCAATTATACGAAAGCACTTCAGTTTCATCTATCTAGATGAGTGCTTTAAATTAGCATTTTGTCTCTTTCGTCTGCTAAAGTAATGTCTTATCAGGAATGGTAGAGTCAAAACAAGAAATTAGATAAATGATAGGATAACCGAAAAGACTGGTAATTGCATCCGGAGCAGAATGTTCAATTTCATTCAGTCAATGGGCAGGCATGTGTGCGACACCTAGTACTACTGTCATCGGATAACTGGTTCCCCTCTCATGCTAGGCACACAGTAGGACTGTGCTTCCCTACCAAGCTGAAGTTAGTCATGGTCATCTAACCTGCTTTGGCCAATGAAATAAGAGCAACATATCCCTTCAAGGTGGAAGTATTTAATTGCAGGTGCTCAACTCTGTGTCCCTAATTATTCCTTACCTTGATGATTGTGGGAGTGTGAGGAGCAGCAATGAGCCACCATATAACAGACAACTGCCCTGGAGAGTTCTGTAGGCCTACAGTAAACTCTGAGTAAACGAGAATAAATCTTGGTTGTGTTAGTCCACTAAGATTATGGGGTTGTTTGTCTTATCAGCAGAACCTAGCCTATGCTTCCTGACTGATCGTATACTAGATGGTTGTGCTGGTGGGTATAGTGAGAGACATGAGGAGACAATTATAGCCTCTGCCAAAGGGTTCCTGTAAATTATAATTAAGGTATGTAGATTGCGAGTTAATGGGCCAAGGGGCTGGAAAACTGTGCTGGGGGCATGATTCAGAGCAGTTTGGAATGCTGAAACACTGAGATAGCATTGTGCAGTAGGAAAATGGATTTAAGGAAGTATAGAATCCCACCCACAGAGGACTGATACCTAGTTTCATAAAAGTCTTCAACCAGGAATCAGAACTCGGAGTAGTTAAGGAGTGATATACCAAAAAAGGAACAAAAAGGCTGAAGATAAAAGGCTTTGGGGAATGTGTCTAGTTGACTCATATTAATTAATACATAACATATGTCTTAACAATTTTTTAATGATATAAAAATGGGTATCTTAGTGGCTCAGGTCATGATCTCAGGGACTTAGGTTCAAGCCCTGCATTGAGCTCCACACTCAGTAGGGAGTCTGCTTGAGTTTCTGTCTCAAGCAGAAACTTGAGTTTCTCTCCCTCTGTGCCTCCCCCTGCTTGCAAGCTCACACACACACTCTCTCTCTCAAATAAATAAATAAATCTTTTTAAAATGATATATAAAATAAAGAGCTGACATGAAGTTTTAAGATAAAAGATAAAAATAATTCCCCTCTGAGGAGACTGGTTGGGTAATAGTACAAGATCCCATGAAGCCTTCAGGCCCTCTTCTTTGACATGGGTGACTCAAATTCAAATATTGATGTAATTAATTGCCATTGATGTTAAGCCCCTCTCTCTAAATGTCGCAAAGTAATGGCCCCAGTTACCTCAACCACGATTCAATTTCATCTACATTATTATGTAAGTTTTTACTCAAGCTAAAATAATTGGAGGGCTAAATCCATGCCCTTATGTTTCTATTTCAAAATATAAGTTTATAAATTATAGGAGAATATATTGATTTTAAAAAGTATCACTTTCTTAAATATATTTTCTAGAGCTTCCTTTCCTAACAAATATGCCACAATCCAGGTAATCACCAAAGCGAAAGCACATCGACTCTGGTGCCACAGAAGTATGGCTGCAGATTGATCCCTCACTGGCCATCTTGGTCTCTATTTGTTAGGCATTTCATGAAAATTATTGATCGCATTCTGTATAATAAGTGAACAAAAAGCAGCAAAATCTTGGAAAGTACTAGTGATAGGAGCAAATGGTTACAACTCGTATTCAGTCAATACATATTGGAGGACAGTTACTGTTCTGGGCACTAGAGAAGAATAGTGAACAGAACAAGTCCTTGCATATCCTAGTGGACAGAGATAGTCAAAGAGCAAGTAAATATAAATATCAAGTGATGATGAGTATGGGGGGCCAAAATAAGAGATTAAGTGGAAAGAAGATGACCGGACCAGAGATTTGTTATTTCAGAAAATGGGGATTGATGGACATAGAGGCAGAGATATTAAACTGACATTGAGGGCAGCCCCGGTGGCTCAGCGGTTTAGCATCGCCTGCAGCTCAGGGCGTGATCCTGGAGACCGGGGATCGAGTCCCACGTCAGGCTCCCTGCATGGAGCCTGCTTCTCCCTCTGCCTGTGTCTCTGCCTCTCTCTCTCTCTCTCCTCTCTGTGTATTCTCATGAATAAATAAATAAAATCTTTAAAAAAAATAAAATAAAAATAAACTGACATTGATGAGGTAGTGTGTTATATTGGCTCTGGGATGAATTCTTGAACAGAAGAAATGCACACTGAGAAACAAGTGAAAAATGTAATGCTCACGCAATCCAAAGCCAGCAATGAGTGGGGAAGACTGACTTCATGGAAGAGGAATCTGTTTGAGCATTCCACAGGATCAGCCTGATTGCAGAAATCAGACTGCCTTCAGAGTAGCAGGTGTGTTTTCCTAGGCTCATTTTAAATGGCTGGAAAAATCCCCTGCATTTGTGAGCAGATTCTACAAATGACGCATACTTCTGACCAAAGACAGGGGGGAAAAATCATCCAGCTTATGAAGCGTTAGAGAAAAAATAAGATCCAAAGAACTAGGTTGGAATGATAAGAAGCGAAAAGGGAAGGAATGAGTGAAAGAGATAAGTAGCATGTGGGAAGAGAAGTACATTGAAGATAAAGCAATCATAATAAAAAAGAATTTGAAAGTTCTCCTGAAAAAGAAAGAAAAAGCCATAATGCTCTGCCGACAGCTCATTTTACCCAATGGCTTATTTCATTCAGGAATATAAAATCCGTGAAATTCCATTTTTAAGAGAAGAAAACAAATTTGGAGAGGACACAGAAAACGTTTTCATACTCAGAAAAGTAGAACATTTATGTTGTTTTCTTCTCTTTTTATTTATGAACAAGAATAGTAGCTAATTTTGAGTGCTTACGATGTGTCAAGCATGAAGTGCTTTTAATGAATGAACACATCGACTCTTCCCAATAGTCCTATGAAGTACGTACCAATAAAATGTCCATTTTCCTTCTGAGAAGGGTAAATAACTGGCTTAAGGTTGGAAGTGGCCCAGCCAGGGTTCGCACCCAGGGAGTCTGGCTCCCCTGGCCTGTGTTCTTCGCTGCTATGCATTCAGGCACAGCCAGGGCACACTTGGGGGTGCGTGGAGACACATGTTGCTGCAAAATAAAGCTCCTTCTCTGATTTGTTTGAGATTTGTAGAACACACACACATTTCTTTGAGATCCTACAATAGATTTAAAACAATTACAAAGATAAGCACATGACAAAGTCATCAGTAAGTGATAAATAACTCAAATTGTACAGAGGTTTCTTATTTTTCACACAGCTGCTGGATCAACCTGTAAGAACTCCGTACTCAGTGGTTTAGGATTAATAGTCCATGTGGGAGAAATGAGTGTTCTTTACCTCTTTCCTGGCTAGCTCTGTTTTGGAAAGATTATTGTTGGCTGACACCTTCCCCATAATATTTGACCACTACTTCATATTTTGAGAAAAACCTCTTCCTTACAGCTCCCACACTGCTCTTTAAAAAGCTTCACCCTATTATCTCTTTGTTAAATCGTACCATTGTCAAATGATGGGGGTAAGCATAGGGTCTGAGCCGTTTCTGTAGTGAGGAAAAGGGGATTCACCTAAAAAGATGACACTCAGATATCAGAACATCTAATTAATCCCTAAGTTGTGTCTCTTCTTCCTCTTCCTTTAAAATGTCTCTTTGATTGCCCCTTCATTACCACTACGTCACACTCAGGGCCATCCCTAGGGTGTATGGAGCCACGTGCAGATCCTGTCAACAGGGCCCCATCAATGGAAACAATTTTAGCCACCCCAGATCAGCATGCCAGTGCCATTCCGGCTGTCCAATCTCATGTTCACACAATCCCAGAAACAAAAACAAAAGCCAAAAAACCTGCCCTGCCCAGTAGGTTGTTTGGCTTGTCCGGTCACCCTTCTAGAACCGAGACCTAGCCACAGAACCCCAGGATGGCCACATAAGCATGACTCATGGAGCGACTGGGGAGATCTGGCCAAGTCCGCTTATTGGACAGGAAGTGGGAGATGATCCCCCAAAAGAGAACCTGGTACTGACCGAGCCCACGTGGGGCCTCACTTCTGTCTTGATGGGCCCCACCCAGATGGACCCCAATCCCATCTCAGCGGGTCCCAGGTACCAGAAAGGGTCTAAGAGACGTAAGAAAGTCCTTTCAAAGAGTGAGCTCCACTGAGGCCTGGGGCCTTCGTTAGGGGCTCTGGGTTACGAGTCTAAGAGCTACAGCAGCACCTTTTCTGTCCCTTCTCACCCAACTTACTACAACCCCCACTTTCTCTCCTTTTCTGTTCATTATCCTCATTGTGCAAACATACCACACGTCCTCTTGTGTGCCATGTTCCTTCTTGTTGGTTTTTATGAAGCCCTCAGTGGTGGTCCTCATCCGGATTCTGGCCTAGATCCCACCCCCTCTCGTCCACTCAGGAGCAGCGCTCCAGCAATCCTCCCGTCTCTCCCATATCATTCATTTCTCTCTCTCTGATGAGTGATTTCCGTCATCACACAAACATGCCACCTTAAAAACCCTTTCTGCGTCCTCACTTCCCCCACCAGCCACCGACGCATTTACCCATTTCGCAGCTCTCCTGCAGCAAGACCACCTGAAAGGAACCCTTGATTCCTCTGCGCCACTGCTAACTTGTGCTCTGCACAAAGGCATTTGGTAGAGGAGGCAAGCATAGAGGCGGAAATCTAGTTCATTCTTTGTTTACCAAGCAAATGCTTGACACAGGACTTTGTCATTTTTGAGGAACAACATTTGAAATTGATCTGCCTTGAGGCATCATTATTTCCAGTTGGCCAGCCTGAAGATATATATATATATATATATATATATATATATATATATATATATTTTTTTTTTTTTTTTTACTGATTTTGCACAAAGATCCTGCAGGTCCCCTTGGTCTTTGTTAGCCCACTTCAGTCAGACTTTCCCCATTGTCCCCCTGAAACTCCTCTGGCCCAAGGTCACCGTGTGACAGTCACATGGGTAAATCCAATGGTCGGTCTATTTGTCTCCTCTTGCTGCTGTAACAAAGAACCACAGACTTCGTGGCTTCAAACAACCCAGATTGCTTATCGAACGGTTCTGGAGGTCGGAAATTCAAAGCGGGTCAGTGGGACTGCCTTCCTTCTGGAGGCTCTAGGGGACAATGCATCCTTGTCACATCACTCTGCCCTCTGCTTCCACTGCCCCATCTGCTGCTCTGTCTCTGATTCCAAACCTCTTGCCACCACCCCCCTTCTAAGGACACTTGTGATTACATTGATCCCACCCAGACAATCCAGAATAATCTCCCCATTTCCAGATCGTTAGCACAATCACATCTACCAAGCCCCCTTTGCCACGGAAGGGCAAATATGCAGGGGGCACCTGCATATTCACAGGTTCTGGGGACTAGGCCATGAGCATGGTCGAGGGGCCCTGACTCAGCCAGCCAGTTCTCTCTTACGTGACCTGTCAGCTGTATTTGACACACTTGATCTCTCCTTGCGCCTTGATATTTTTTGGGCTCCTGGTTTCTGGGACATCGCAGTATCTTGATTGTCTTGGCCTCTTGTGGCTGCTCCTCCTGAGAAGTCTCCCTTGCTGGTCTCTTGTTCTTCGTCACCACACTCGGTCTTTGGTCTTCTCTCTACACTCTCTTCATTTGGCCTCGTGTCTGTAAATAGCATGGATGTGCCACGATGTGTAAATCTACATAGTACTTGTCTGTTCCTCTCTTTTGAACTACAAACTTGTATTTCCAACTGCCCGCCCAACACCTCTATTTAGATCACTAATACGCATTTAACACTTAATATGGCCACGTATGACTTCCTGACCCTTCCCCCGCAAATCTGCTCCACCTAGAGTCTTCTGCATCAGGATGGACGGCAACGCCACCCTCTTGGTTGCTCTAGCCAAACTCTGGATCCATCCCTGACTCCTCTCTGTCTCCTATATCCCATCACCAATCCATCAGCAGATTCCTCTGACTCTACCTTCAAAATATGGCCCAGAATCCAACAAATCTTACCATCCCCCCCCTGCTTTCCCATAGTCTCATCTCTGTCTGCCTTCCTTTCTGTGCTAGCTTTTTCCAATAGCCTCCTAACTGGTCTCCTGCTTCCAGTGCTCTCCCTACAGAGCATTTCTCAGTGTAAGAACCATAGCGATCCTCTTAAAACAGGTCTTAGTAATACTCCTTTGCTCAAAACTCAGCAAAGATGCCCCATCACACTCATGGTAAAAGCAAAGCCTACATGCTCCGCCCTGCCATCAATCTCACTGACTTTACCTCTTCCTATTCTCTCTTTGTTCGTTCTGCTTTGGCTACCCTGGCCTCTTTCTAATATTCCTTGAATATATCAGTCTCTGGGCCCTCACACCACTTGTTCCCTCTGTCTGGAAAATATCTTGCCCAGGGATCTGGGTGGCTAGCTCCCTCACCATCTCTGAGTCTTCGTTCATCTATTATTTTCTCAGCGGGACCTTCCCTGTTCACTCTGCCAAAGGCCTGGATGGGAATGTGAATTGCTACAACCTTTTGAAAGCAATTGCACAAGGTCTTTGAAAACATATTAACACATCCTTCAATACAGTGATTCCATTTTGGCCAATCTCTCCCAAAGAAATAGAAAGCATAGAAGCACCCTGTGTAAGTTTATAGGGTTATTTATTGTACAGCCTTCTTAAACCGAAAAGACGTAAGCAACAATCTGATTGTTAATCAACACAAAAGTGGTTGAATTAATAATGGCAAATCATATTAAAGAGCATTATGCAGCTATTGGAAAGAATGAAGTTAGATATAGTATAGTTACTAAGGCAAAGAGGATGGTGATGCTGGATACTTAAAGTAGCATGCTGCAGAGTAATGTGCAAAGTATTATTACATTTTTGAAAACCAGAACAAAAATTCACATAATTGTTTTAAGGCCATGAAAAAAGTGCTACTGGATAAACACTAAACTGTTAACTGTTTAGTGTGACTTTTTCTTGAAATATTTCTGTATTGTTTCATTCACTAAAATGTACACATAATGGAGATCCCTGGGTGGCTCAGTAGTTTAGTGCCAGCCTTCAGCCCAGGGTGTGATCCTGGAGACCCAAATCAAGTCCCACATCAGTCTCCCTGCATGGAGCCTGCTTCTCCCCCTGCCTGTGTCTCTGCCTCTCTCTCTCTCTCTCTCTCTCTCTCTCTTTGTGTCTCTCATGAACAAATAAATAAAATCTTTAAAAAAAAATGTACACATAATGATTCAGTAATTACAATTAAAATTTAAGTTTAAACTACAAACATGCCAATAATAGCTTGCTTCCTACACCCTCAATGTTCATTTTCATCCACTTAAGCATTTTGCTGATCACCTACTGTGTTTCAGGCCCTGGACTAGATGCAGAGAAATAGGATGGGGCAAGTATGGCAATGGTGGTGGCAGTGGGGAGACAGCAGGGAGGGTATGGTTATTTTCCACCCAATATGTGGGTTTTTTAGAAGTTATATTATTTGCCCCATTTAAAAATCAGAATATTTTATTTTAAAATTTTAGGCTTCTAAACTTAGAATATGTGGCAACACTGGGCTGCATTCCCTCATAGAAAGAGTCATTTAAATTACATGCTTTGTGCTCCCTTTACGTGAGGCCCGTTGTCTCTAATTGGTCACAGTCCTCAGTGCCCCTTGTTAATGGCCTGTGTCCCATCTCACTTGTTTACCTCCCGTATGCATTTGACTCTCTAACTCCCGACCCTAACCTGCTAAGGCAGGTTTGGGTGGATGCAGAAGGAACAAGGAGTAAAGAGGTGTTAAGGAGATTGATGTGGAGGGCTTGGTGACCAGTGTGCATGTGTGGGAAAGGGATAGGGACAAGGGGACTTGGATGGATAATGACGTCACTATCTAAGACATGGAACACAAGAACCCAGTTTGTAGGAGGCTAATGGAAAAGATAAGTGTCCACTTCGGACTGTTTGAAATGTCTGTGGAGCATCTGGCAAAAGATATCTAGGTAATAGTCGAATATGCGGATCCTACGGAAATGGTCAGAACAAAAGAGAAGGATTTGGGAGGGGAAGAGGTAGTTTTTATAGTGACTAAATCAATGATAGCTGATGAAACTGTGCAAGGCATGGTGGGGCATGAACTCTAAAGAACATTCCTTTTAGACTAGAGAAAGGCACTAGCAAAGGAGGCAGAGGATGGTTATCTGGGAGAGGGAGGAGACCACCCAGGGTGAAGAGCATAGAAGCCAAGGACCTAAGAAAGTCTCCCAGGAGAAAGAGGTCAGTAGCTACACATCACCAGAGCACCATATCTAGTGCTTCGGAACCTAATCTTAGACACAGATGGGAGTCTCAGGTTCGTGTCCGAGTTTGATGTTGGACCTAACGCAAGTCTCTAAAAAAAAAAGGGAGGGGGGCCTCAGAGACCACATCTGTAAGTAAGGAAGTTGGACCAGGTGATGGATCCCTAAGGTCTTTGAAGTCCTAACATCCCAGGATTCTCAGAAGCCTCCTCCTCCAGCCAGTTATCACTGCCACCTATTCATCCCGAAGCCATGCAGCTCTGTGTGTGTGTGTGTGTGTGCGTGTGTGTCTGTGTGTATTTCAGTTGCTTCTATACAGAGAATGATGCCTGAGGCTAGATTTTTTCAGTTCTGCCTGCCTAGAAAGAGGAAGCCAGCATCTGCTCCTTGAGAAAGAATTTCAAGAAACCTCTACTGATAACTTCCCTAATTCCATAGATCAGTTATAACCTAAACATACTCATGAATGTCATTACTCAGAAGTTACTTCTGAAAGTAAATTTTAAAAAAAAATGAAAGTAAAGTCATAGGAATATGAGAACAATGATTTATTCTTTTTTAAGATTTTATTTATTTATTCATGAGACACAGAGAGAGAGACAGAGACATAGGCAGAGGGAGAAGCAGGCTCCCTGCGGGGACCCGATGCAGGCCCTGAAGCAGGACTCGGGGACCCCGGGGTCATGACCTGAGCCCAAGGCAGATGCTCCACCGCTGAGCCCTCCAGGCGTCCCGAGAACAATGATTTATAAAGGAACCAGTTGTTCTCCCTGACCTGGAACAATCACTTCTTATGGGGGTGGGGGAGGTTCCCCTCTGGTTTCTAATGTGCTATTAGCTGCGCTACCACGAGTCCCATAAAGGTGAAGGCTTCCTCCCACCTAGTAGGCCCTCCACGAATGTGCATTGCAACAAACGTGTCTCACATTATTCCACAGTTATGTCTAGCAACTGGATTAAGGATGGACGTCTCTGGGGGATCCCTGGGTGGCGCAGCGGTTTGGCGCCTGCCTTTGGCCCAGGGCGAGATCCTGGAGACCTGGGATCGGGTCCCACGTCGGGCTCCCGATGCATGGAGCCTGCTTCTCCCTCTGCCTGTGTCTCTGCCTCTCTCTCTCTCTGTGTGTGACTATCATAAATAAATAAAAATTTCAAAAAAAAAGGATGGACGTCTCTGCTTAATGAGAGAAAGGCACATGGAAGAAGCATAATTTCAGGAGGTCTCTAAAAAAAATGAGCCTGGGGGAAAGAAACGTCATAGGAAAAATAGGTGGAAAATAGCAGATTCTGGAATGAGAGACCTGGTTGTCACCTGACTTGAAAGATGCCAAAATCAAGGAGGGGGATCACACGTCACAGCTGCCACTGTGTGCAGTTCAACAGCGGTTGCTCAACCTCTGTGCACACAGGATGTCGCCCATGTCCTTTCAGCCGTTCCCATCCGTTGCCTTGGTGGCACAGGCAGTCGTGTCTCCCGCAGCAAGGGGGAGAGGAAGGATCTGTCACCCGCAGGGCCTCCGGTTCCGTCACAGCTCCCTGCTGCAGGGTAGACTGGCGCATCGGCTCAGCTGACCTGTCAGCTAATCCCCTGGGGACATGTGTCCAAGACGATTTCTGTGACTCACCGTCCACTTTCCCCCTTACATTCCTTCTGACAGGTTCCCGATGAGGCCCGGAGCCACTTCTGGAGCATGAGGCTCCGGCGCACAGGCACTTGTTAGAGTTGCCAAGGCAAGCACAGGACACCCAGATCATTCGGCTTCCAGATAAACTATGCAACTTTCTTTTTCTTTCTTTCTTTTTTTTTCCTTTTTTTTTTTAAGATTTTATTCACTTATTCATGAGAGACACAGAGAGAGGCAGAGACACAGGCAGAGGGAGAAGCAGGCTCCTTGCAGGGAGCCTGATGTAGCACTCGAATCCAGGACCCTGGGATCACACCCAGGTAGATGCTCAACATGAGCCACCAGCTGTCCCCAAAACAACTTTCTAATGAAAGTATTCCCAGAGTTTCCTGTGTCTTGTTTTTTTATGTTTATTTATTCTTTTTTTTAATTTTTTGTTTGTTTGTTTGTTTTTTGCCTAACCCTGACAGCCCTGCGCTTTGGATTCCAGGATGTTTCTGTTGGAGAGGTTTCTGATGCGCCCGCCACCCCCCCCTCCCCCCCCCCCCCCCCCCCCCCCCCCCCCCCCCCCCCCCCCCCCCGCCCGCCGCCACCTCCAGGGTGCGCTTGTGCCTCTGCTGCTCTCTAATGGTCACAGCGGGCACTGGCACCCACAGGCGGATCCTGGGGGCCTAAAGAATTCTCAAGGCCTGGGGAGGAAGCCCCTTCAGCAAACATTCAGCGGAATTGCTAGCTAGCAATGCCACATCCTCAAGTCCCAGGCTAAAGGACAAGAGAGATTTGTCCAGAAAGCATACTGGGTTCCAGGTCAGATGTCTCAGAAAAAAAGACATTCTGCTGTAAACATCTATCCCTGACAGGCTCTGTGATAGATTTGGGGTGGGGGGGAGGCTTCTGTTTGTCTCTTTAAAACAGAGTACAGACAGAGGGGAGGAAATAATTACTATGTGAGAAAATGCAGCAGAGTTCATCTAGAGAT
Organism: Vulpes lagopus; assembly: GCF_018345385.1. Taxonomy (NCBI): domain Eukaryota; kingdom Metazoa; phylum Chordata; class Mammalia; order Carnivora; family Canidae; genus Vulpes; species Vulpes lagopus. Next base: position 60,810,102 of record NC_054828.1, read on the forward strand.
AAGAGCTTTGGGAAACTCTCGGCCAGGCAAAGCCAAGACCCAGAGTCGAGCAAGGATGAGAAAAATTAAACACAAGTAAATAAAATTGATAAAACTGCTATAGATAAAATGGGAGAGGGCGTCATCCTTAGAGGACTTCTTTGGGTGATTGCTGATTTGGGAAAGGGGCTGGAGATGAGGGATTGGAGTCTTAAAAGATAGAGAAGAGAGGAGCCAGGTGAAGACCCCTAATATAAATGAGAGCATGTCTACAGCGTGGCCACTGGCCAGGCCAAGGAGGCCGGCCCACCGGCCCAGTAGGAATAAGGAAGAGTCTGATATCTGAGCCTAAAGGTCCTTAATTTGTTTAGGAGTCCTACTTTTATAATGCAAGTTACAGACAACAGTGCAGACTTCATAGGTCCTAGAAATAAGTCTGGGACTAGATAGCCAAATTAGAGTGAAGGGATTGAGGGGGTGCCAGGACATGAGGGGAGGCAAGGAAGTGGCAGTCAGAGAGGATGAGGGACAGGCAGGGGCACTGGTGGTTCTGGATGACAAGGGGCCCTGGAAACATCCTCCTAGATCTAGAAAAACCCAAAAATAGTTGGGTGTTCCCTATATTTCCTACAGTTCACTGAATAGACCCCCGAGATATTTTACTTGTATAGGATCACAGAAGGCTGAAGAATTTTGTGACTCTCAAAGCTCATATAAAATGAGGTTGTTGCTGGGGCGCCTGGGTGGCTCAGTTAGTTGAGCATCTGACTCTTGGTGTCAGCTCAGGTTGTGATCTCAGGGTCATGGGATCAAGCCCAGGGTTCCGCTCCATGCTCAGCAGGGAGTCCACTTCTCCCTCTCCCTCTGGTCCTCTCCCCCCCTCCCCCACAGGCTCATGCTCTCTCTTTCTCTCTCTCAAATAAGTAGATAAATAAAATCTTTTTTTAAAAAATGACATTATTGCTAATCTGTGAGATCCTGTACCGCTCCAGTAGTCTGTGGTTCTTACATGTATTCCAACCAAAAGACAAATGATATACTAAACGAGCACAGAGCAATGGGTGGTGCGTATCAGCTGCTGGGATCACGCAGAGACATCATAATGTGTGTATCGCACCTGGCCTTCCTTCTCTAGCTCCTTCAATGCTACTCTCCTACACCCGAATTGCCCAGGCTAGAACCCGGTATCCTCAACTCCTGGCTCTCTCCACCCTACCTACCCCTGCAATTCCTCATGAAGTCGTATAAATTTTATCCCCTAAAAAAAAAATTATCCCCTAAAACTATGCTTACTGTATCCACTTCTCTGGACCAACCCCGTCCAGGCCACCATTATGTCTGCCTGAACAGCCTCCCAAAAGGACTTGCTGACTCCCTACTTGGGCTTCTCTGATCCATTCTCCACCACATAACCAGAGTCATCCTAGAATGAACCCCATCAATGGCTTCTTGATGCTCATAGCATGAAACATGATTAAAAGGGTCTTTCTGAGCTGGCTTGTGCCCGCTAACTACTGAGATCACTCAGGGGTCCCCTGACTGTACCTTCTCCTCCACCACTGCCCTCTTTCATCCTAAGCTTCAGCCACACTGAATTTTGTGCAGTTCATCCATAGGCTGGGCTCTCTCTTGCTTCAGATCCTTGTAAAAGTCTAGAGACTAGTTTCTAATTCTGTGTGGCCACTTCTCCTAAAGATAATAATGATGATGATAAAGATGATAGTGCCCACTGCCAGCCAGGTGGATCAGGATGATGGCTAGGGCCACACCATTAATTCTGCGACTGGGCTTAAATAAGAATAAAGAAATAAAGCTTTAGAAGATTAGGTCTTTGGCATAAACATATTTGAAGTGAACTAATTAAATACAAATATCCCTCTCAAAAGACATTAAGCTAAAAACGCAGAAGAAACTTTCATATAAATTCAGTGCTCGGAGTTCTTAACATGCAAAATTAAACGCCACATTCTATTGTGCCTTTTGCCCAAACATGAATTTTGACATTACCCATAAAACCAGAAGGAGCTGCAGATCGTAGTAGAGCGCTCCGAGGCTGGTACGACACGGCAAATTTTCAGTTTCCATTAAATAAAACAATAAATGACTTTAAAAATGAAACACAAAGTTACATTTTTCATAAAGAATTGATTCGCACTGTTTTTCTTCAAAAAAAAAATGTAAAGAAAGTGACCCCTAGTGGAATTCCGACGAAGCATTTCTCTGGTGCTTCGTGCTTCTCTATCCGACCTACTGTAGAAGGGCCAAGGGTCTGCGTGCCAGGCCTTGCGCTGGGCTCTGGAGACAAAGACAAGGCCCACGGGAGGTGCAGTGTGCTGGAGAGGCAGCCGTTCATAGGGAAAGCTGATCCGGGCTGTAAGTAATAAGATACTATTCATTATTTATTATTATTAGGGTGGAAGCAGCCAATTTGGCAAGGAGCCGGGGTGGTGGGGGGAGACGGTCAGGGGGAGTTGTGCAGAGGAGGGTAGCCACGGAGACAGGCTATTTGGAACAGGGAGGCTGGAGCAGCATGGTACCTGCTGGAAATTGCCAGTGGTTTCATGCGGTGTGTGCGCACTTAGGGGAGAGTGTATAAGGTAGAAAAGTAGGGGATCCCTGGGTGGCTCAGCGGTTTAACACCTGTCAGGGCGTGATCCCAGAGTCCCAGGATCGAGTCCCACGTCAGGCTCCCTGCAAGGAGGCTGCTTCTCTCCCTCTGCCTGTGTCCTGCCTCTCTCTCTGTCTCTCATGAATAAATAAATCTTAAAAAAAAAGTAGAAAGGTAGGCAGGGACCTGGCCTTTGTCCTATTGCATTGTGTCCTTCACACTGTCCGGAGATGTAACAAATTCTGTAAGTGGAATAGCACTTCAGGAAATTAACAACACGTGAAATACATAAAAGCAGTTTTCTTACACAGAAAACGAAATCATGAAAATGGTGATGTATCATTGCATATGATTTCTATTGTTTGTTTAAATCCCACCAAATAAGACTACAAAAATAATTTTAAGACTTCTTAAATAATGGCAATTATTTTTAAAATTAAAGTAATCCATGTTCATTGCAGGAAAACATTAAAATATAGATAAGGGGATTCCCAGGTGGCTCAGCTGTTTGGCACCTGCCTTTGGCCCAGGGTATGATCCTGGAGTCCAGAGATCGAGACCTGCGTCAGGCTCCCTGCATGGAGCCTGCTTCTCCCTCTGCCTGTGTCTCTGCTTCTCTCTCTCTCTCTCTCTCTCTCTCTCTCTGTGTGTGTGTGTGTGTGTGTGTGTGTCTATCATGAATAAATAAATAAAATATTTTAAATAAAATAAAATATAGATAAGCAGAAAGGAAAGGGGGCATCATTATAATCCCAACTCCCACTTACTTTTAGATATTTTTTATTTTTTCTAGTCCCTTTTTCTACAACTTTGTGTCCAAACACTTTTGCAAGAAGTAGGATCCTGTTTTACATAGTGTTTAGTAACCTGCCTTTTACCGCTAACAACAAGGTAAGACATTCTTGCATAATGTTACTTTAATGACTACATTTAGCTACCATTTTTTTAAAATTTCTGATTGTTGGACATTTAAATTAATTTCAGCTGTCTGTTACTATAAACCATGTAGAAACATACATCCTTCCAGCTATAATTTTTTGCATCTCTCTGATTATTTCCATAGGATAGATTTGTAGATGTCAGTAATGTCTCAAAGTGGGATGCAGAGAAAGGGGAACCCTCTTACGGTTTTGGTGGAGAATGCAAACTGGGGCAGCCACTCTGGAAAACAGTGTGGAGGTTCCTCAAAAGTTAAAAATAGAGCTACCTTATGATTCAGCAATTGCAAACAAAACTAGGTTTTGTTTTAAGATTTTATTTTTAAGTAATCTCTACACCTAACATGGGGCTTGAGCTTACAGCCCCAAGATCACATGCTCCACCGACTGAGCCAGCCAGGCGCCTCTGCACTACTAGCTATTTAACCAAAGAATACAAAATTAGTAGTTCAAAGGGATGCATGCACCCTGATGTTGATAGCAGCATTATCTACAATAGCCAAATTATGGAAAGAACTTAAATGTCCCATAGAGTGATGGATGGATAAAGAAGATGTGGTATATATATATATATATATATATATATATATATATACACACACACACATTGGAATATCACTCAGTCATAAAAAAAGAATGAAACCTTGCCATTTGCAATGATGTGAATGGAGCTACAGAGCATAATGCTAAGTGTAATGAGTCAGTCAGAAAAAGATAAATACCATATGATCTCACTCATGTATGGAATTTAAGAAACAAAACAAACAATCATGGGCGGGGGGGAAGTGAGACAAACTGAGAAACAGACTTAACTACAGAGAAGAAACTGATGGTTCCCAGAGGGGTTGGGGGTGGGGCACTGGGGGACATAGGTGATAGGGATTAAGGGGAGCACTTGTGATGAGCCCTGGGTATTGTGATTAAGTGTTGAATCACTTTATTGTACACCTGAAATTAGTATTACACTGACTGGAATTTTTTTTTTTTATTTTTTATTTTATTTATGACAGTCACACACACAGAGAGAGAGAGAGAAGCAGAGACACAGGCAGAGGGAGAAGCAGGCTCCATGCACCGGGAGCCCGATGTGGGATTCGATCCCGGGTCTCCAGGATCGCGCCCTGGGCCAAAGACAGGCTCTAAACCGCTGCACCACCCAGGGATCCCACACTGACTGGAATTTAAATAAAAACTTAAAAAGAATAATGTCTCAAAGATTACTTTTAAGCCTTTTGAAAAAAATGCTTTTGATCAGGAAAAAAAGGTTAAGGACTAGTCTGCTCATACAACGATTAGCTATTTCCACGTAGAAAAGTATCATAAAAGCACACCAGATTAAAGCAGTAAGACTGAGGTTGGCTCTCTGCCTTGTCCGCCGAGGAATTATAAGACCTCGACTGGTCACTCAACCCTTTCAGGTCTTGTTGGCATTCAAGTTGACAATGGGGTGGCAATACATCAGAGTTTCCTTGGAGAGACTATGTCTCTAATGCAAGAGATGGTTTCAAGCTTCCTTCATTGAGAAATACTTAAGATCAACTAATTGCACTGCACCACATCAGAGTGCCTCGTCTAGAACTTGCCTATAAGGAGATGAAACACTAAGAGGTTGACTTGAGAATTCAATTCTCTGGATAGTTATGCTTTTCATTATAAAATAGAAAATCAGCATGCTTATTTTTATCAACTTCATGAGCTTGATCGCTGCGGATCTGCCATTGAGAGGTACGTCCATTCCAAGGAAACTGCAGATTTCTAGTCCCTAAGGTGGCAAACCTAAGATGAATTCCCAAAAACTTACTGAGGTCAGTGCCACGTTGGAGGAGGTCAGTCTGGGGTATTAGTCAGTTCTACCCCAGACAAGTATGACTCACTTTCTTCAAACTCCAACAAGCAACTAGCCAAATATTAAGTTTTTCATTCATTCAATAGACATCAATGAGTATCCAATTCCATACCCTGGAGGAGATCATAGTCTTAACTCCGAAAAGAGACACAAATAATATGGTCATGATTACAAACAATAAGCAAAATGTAAAAGCGAAATTAGTGAGAGAGAACGGAGGAGAGGAAGTTTGGGAAGGATTCATGGAGGAAGTGATATTTATGCTAGATTATGAATGGTATATAAGGTTGTACCTAGCTGAAGGGGGGGGTGGGGAGAGGAGGGCATTCCAGGCAGTTGGAGCAGCTTGTGCTAAGGCATGGGAATGAGAAAGGACACGGTACGCTTTATTAGGAATCATAACAAATTTAGTGGGACTAGAACAAAAGATACAAAGTCAATGGAAAAAGAGCAGGAAGGAAGTAGTGATGGGATTTAAGGGTAGATAGATAGTTTGGAACCAGTTTATGAAAGTCATTTTGTGCTACTTAAATTGGATTGTATCTTGTATTCAAGATAGAGAAACATATGTTTGAAAATGAGATAAAATCAGTTGATTGGATTTATTCCTAAAGACTTTTTATTTACTGGAAAGACATTAACCTGAAAGAAGATACGTGGTGAAGTGCCTCATGGTTCTAAAGTTGACTTTATCTTGCACTTTTTATCAACAATTTTGTGGATAGATAAAGTAACTTCATCAAACTGACCAATAATGCAAGCCTGGGAAAAAAAAGCTGAAAATTTGGAGACCGAATCAAAAATTTGAAAGACTAGCTAATTCAACTATTCTAAAGATGTTTATTGAACATCTATTATGTTTCAGGTCATTATCTAAGTGCTGGGGATCCAGCAATGAGCATGTCAAAGTCCTTGGTTTCGTGGAGTTTATATTCTAGGGAAGAAGATTGATGATAAACAAATAGGTAAGTGTAACATATAGTGTCATTCGCTGACAAGTGAATTGAAGGAAACTGAAAGATTGCAAAGAGCGAGCGGGAGTAACAGCAGAGAGAGAAATTCTGGGGGGAGTGAGCTCCAGGCAGGGGAAGGGCAGGTGCAAAAGTCCTGAGGTGGGAACCAGGTTGGCACCAAGAGGCCTGGCATGGCTGCAGCTGACGAATGACGGGGAGAGTGATAAGAAATGGAGTTAGACAGGGGCTACCCCAAAATGTAGGATCAGTGATTCAAAACAAACAAGGTGGCCTGGAACCACAGTGTGTATTAAGTCACTTGAAAATAGCTGGACAAAAATAAATAAATAAATAACTGGACAATGTTAGGACAATGATGATATAATAAGCTCTGGGTTTTATTTTGTAATAATCAGTCACACAAGGAAAAGGTGAAGGAGATAGATGCTTCTCAGAAGTTTATGTGAAAAAGATCTCAAGGCCTCGGGTAGATCCTTTAGGTCTGTAAGGGCTGGTAGGAAGCCCTGCCTTTGACACACACACGTACCCACACTTGGGACAAACTTAGACTAAATTAACAGAAATATAATATATCCAAATGAAATAACAGAATAAATTAATCTTCTTTTTACATACAATAAAGTATTACATTTGATTCAGTATGATAAATTTTAAGAGAGCTATTGGTGATTTAAAATCTTTCCCATTATCCAATGGCAAGGATGCTGAGAAAAATTAAAATACCCACTCATATATTTTTTTCAGCTTCTCATCTCATCAGTTCTGAGCTCTGCTTATGTCTGTCTGTCTGTCTGTACTCACTCTGTGTCTAGTGTGGGACTCAAACTCACAACCCCGAGATCGAGAGTCGTAGGCCACACCAGCTGAGCCAGTCCACTCTGCCCCACGAGCTCTGCTCATTTAAAACTCATAGGTCTCAAGTGAGACGTGATCCCACGTGGACACAGGGGTATTACAAACCGGGGCGTCGAGACTGTCAGTTTGGGCTCGTGGTGCCACTGGGCCAAGAAGAAAGACGTAGCTTGCGGTGGTGTGTGGTGGTTCTGGGTATCGATGGCAGCTACAAAGGGGAGAATCAGACTGGGGAGCACAAGGAGGACGGGAAGGTTTGAGACTGGAATCCGGGGAGCTGTGCCCCCTAACAGTTCCACAGCCAGTGATGAAAGCTAGTGTGGGGGCGCCTGGGGGCCTCAGGGGTTGAGCATCTCCCTTGGGCTCAGGGTGTGCCTGGGGTCCTGGGATCAAGTCCTGCAGGGAGCCTGCTTCTCCCTCTGTCTGTGTTTCTGCCTCCCTCTCTGTGTCTCTCATAAACAAATAAATAAAATCTTAAAAAAAAAAAAAAAAAAAAAAGAAAGAAAGAAAAGAAAAAAAACAAGCTAGTGTGCAGTGAGCACTGATGCAGACCGCTGCCGGCTCGCACCCTATAGGGACGGAGGCCTGGCGGGGAGCCTGCACCCTAAATGTGCCAGCCTGGGCCCAGGGCACGTGGAAGGAGAGTGACTTGCAGCAGGCAACAAATTACAGAAACTAAGACTAGCGCCGCCACGCAGATTTCCCGTTTTGTATGTACTTATGTATGTTCACCAATTACTTATTTTCCCCTCTCTCTTCTCCCATGGTATGGAAAGAATATTGGTGATAATTACCTTTATTCTTAGAAAATCTTAGATAGATTAAAATCACCTGGACACAGAGATCGTGACTGATGAGACCCTGTGCCTCCCCTTCTGAAACAGCGACTGCATCTTCAATTATTTAAGGAATATGGTGCCACGTTGTTACTGTCACTGGAAGTTTACGCATGAGGTGCAAAGGTGAGGACAACCGCTGAATGGCCAGAGGGCGGGATTTGTCCATCCTTGCCCTTCGGTGCTTTCCTGTGCAGTTTGGAGAAAACTGTGTCTCCTGGATGCCCCGACAGCTAAGTCCTCACTTCGGAACATAGAAGGGGTGAAGACTTTTGGGGCCCTGGCAGTAAGGTAGGAGCTGCACAGGTGGTGGTCTGGCCCCCATTCCCGCTTTCCTCTGGGGCAGCACTGTTTCCAGAAGCACCAGCAGTGAGCCCTCCGCAGCCTCAGCAGGAAACTGCTCATGGGCATTTACTTGCACGTTTTCTCTTTTTTTCTCCTTTATCCATAACAGTGACAATGGCTTCTTGTAATTGCTCATCTCTGGATAACTTCACATTTTCCTTTTTTCTTCTTCTTTTTTTTTTTTTTTTTCCTCTTGTAGCCTTCACAACCTTTTGATAAGCAATTCCCAACATGAAATTCCATCTGTTTAAAAGAACTGGTATAGGGGTTCTATTTCTCCATGAGGACCAACACTGATACAGGCGAACCCACGGCTCAACCTACGCCAAGAAAAACGTGGAGTGGATGAGGAGGAGAAGCATGGCCATGGACAAGCCAGGAAAAACTGGAGAGATCAGATAATTGGATGTCTTTGGCAAGTGCAGGATGGCCTACAACGATTTCTGATGTGTAGCAGTTTCGAGTAGGAATGGGGTCCAGAGTGTGCCTTGGAAACAGTGGCTGAAGAAAAGTGGGCTGTAGTTTCACTGTGATTGATGAGATCGTTTGACTGTGATGCAGGGATGCTACTTGGTTCACTCAGATGGCCACTGACACAAGGACCAATGATGCTGGGATATGAGGACATGTCAGACTGTGTCTTCTACAACATGGCAATGCATTTTTATTAGAGAAATGCCTTTTTAAAATTTATTTATTTATTTATTTATTTATTTATTTATTTATTTATTTATTTTCAGAAAGAGAGAGAGAGAGCATGTGTTTATGTGTTTGTGTGTGTGTAAAGAAGGAAGGGCAGAGGCAAAGGGAGAGAGATCCTCAAGCAGACTCTCTGGTGAGCGCTGAGCCCAACTCGAGGCTGGATCCCAGGACCCCGAGATCATGACCTGAGCCGAAATCAAGAGTCAGATGCTTAGCTGGCTGAGTTCCCCCAGAACCCCGCCTTAACCTCTGTTGCTGAAATCTTCGCAGTGATGGGGCAGTGGTATTACCTGCCATTTCTCTTCCAGGAAACACAAAAACAGCAGCAACTCATTAATTTGGTATCAAGAGAACAAAACGTGTGGCAGTGTTATGCTCTTAAGAAGCCAGCACTGGGACCCCCGGTGGCTCAGCAGTTGAGCATCTGCCTTCAGCCCAGGGCGTGATCCTGGGGTCCCAGGATCGAGTCCCACATCGGGCTTCCTGCAGAGAGCCTGCTTCTCTCTCTGCCTGTGTCTCTGCCTCTGTGTCTCTCATGAATAAATAAATAAAATCTTTAAAAAAAATTTTTTAAAAGCCTGCACTAATTTATCTTTTAGCTGGATTTGCCTGGGAAGTGTTTTTATCATATTTACGCCCTCCGTAACTTATGCCAACAAACAGTCCCTCCAGATAGAACTCGTTAGAACTGGTATTTCACCCTGGAGTACACTTTTGCTATTTCCCTTTATAATCAATGTATTGTGGGCCCCATTAGCCTAGTTACATAGGCTCCATCTCCACCTGCTAGAGAACAACACTGTATTCGGTCCCATGTTCTCTGCATTGTGACAAGTTGTATTTTCAACTGATAACTACAGCCCCGAGTCTGCTAACGTCAGCAAGTTAAAAATTCTATGTAGGCTAAAAGGGATAGAGGGACACAAGTCTGAGGAATAGATACTTTATGGTTAAAAATCTCTCTCTCCAAAGATCTTGTGATTTTTGTGTGTGTGTGTGTGTGTGTGTGTGTGATTTTTTTTTTAATTTAACTGTAGGCTACCCCTTGAAGTACTGATTTGTAAGTATAAAGTTCAAGGGTAATTTTTAAAGATTTTACCAAAACCAACTAATATTTAATTGTAAGGCATTCTCAACTGTGCACTGTGATCTGTTCTCCACTCTTCTGTATTTCAGCTTGTCTCGTTTTTGCATCTTGGATTGCTTTGCTGTAAGTCCTCTCAAAACTTGTTTTTCAGGGGATACCCGACAGATCCACATGGGAGCTTCCAACCTTCCAACCGCTAAGGTTGGAAGACAAATAATAAAGGGCAATGGAATAGAAGATTACTGGTAGTTGCCAGTTGCTATCAGGGGTGGAAGTATGCAAAAAGCCAGGCCAATGTCGAAATGCATAGGATATTTTTCCAACATAAAAATAGTTTTATTATTTTCTGGTAACAAAAATGATACATACTCATTATAAAATTTCAAATACATAAAAGTCTAAAGTAAAGATCATCTGAATACCATGGCCAGGAAAAAGACGCCTCTCTTGGCAAAGATCTCTGTATGAAACATACAGTATTTTAAAATATCCAGTATTATAAATGGGCCCACATTGAACATATTATTCTATAGCCTGCTTTTTCATTTGATAGTATTTCACGGACAAATTTCCATAGCAATGAATAAGACCTAAATGATTTTTAATGACAGTCGCATATGATTTAATGGTATATATGTGCTGGAATTTATTTAACCCATTTTTTATTAAAGGATATTTAGGCTATTTCCAAAGGCTTTTGTTGTTGTTGTTTTTAAAGATTTATTTATTTATGTGAGGGAGAGAGAGAGAGAAAGAATACAAGCAGGAGTGGCAGAGCCAGAGGGAGAGAGTATCTCAAGCAGATTCCCTAGGATCATGACCTGAGCCAAAATCAAGAGTCTAACACTTAACCAACTGAGCCACCCAGGCACCTCCCAAAGTTTTATAACATAAACACCATCAAGTACTTCTTTGTCCTCATGTTTACATACTTGTGTGAGTTTCTTTCACTGGGATAAATTCTAAACAAATTGCTGGGTAAAAAGTGTATCGTGAATTTTTGACACATATTGCCAAATTTAATACATACCGTCTTCTGGAAAAGCTGCACCAATTTTCACTCTTGCCAAGAGGACCAAGAATACCCCTTTGCTCATATTCTTGTCAATTACTTGAATATTTGCCCATCTGGGTGCATACAATTAATACCAATAAAGTAGGGGCACCTGGGTGGTTCAGTTGGTTGAGCATCTGCCTTTGGCTCAAGTCATGATCCCATGGTCCTGGGATCGAGCCCCACATCATTGGGCTCCTTGCTCTGCAGGGAGCCTGCTTCTCCCTCTCCCTCTGCCTGTTGCTCCCCCTGCTTGTGTTCTCCCCCTCTCTCTGTCAAATAAATAAATAAAATATGTTAAAATAATACAAATGAAATAATAAACACACATATATTTACTTTTTAAAAAATTCTCAAATAGAGGATGCCTTTATTTTTAAAGTTCCCCTTTTTCAGAGCAGGTATTTCCTGATTTGAATGAAGAGTTTTCAGTTTGCATCCCCACTTCAATATTGGTGTGACTCCAGATAAGAGTCAACTTTCCCAGCTCAGTAGGCATTCAAAGCCTAAGTGATGAAGGCATCTACCACATATTAGATACTTCCATGTTAACCAAGTCTGAATCACCCACAAGTAAGCTTTCTACCTGCTTACCCTCCATTGCAATTAATGTTGCTCTGTAAGAAATTTTAAAATTAAGGAGCCAATAAAGAGCTTTGGAACTATCCCCTTGCTCTTTGTAGAGATAACCACAAAGCTTTCAATGAGGCAGATGACATCAGTAAGAAGGCACTGAAGTGAAAGTTTGGTAGGCAATGTAGATCTTTGGAGCAAAAATGTCTCCCAAGAAAATGTCATGTTCAATAGACCATCAAATATATATAAATAATTTGATAGAAAGATGGAAACAAACTATCACAAGTATCAGTTTATCTTCTATCAAGATGTTGGTCTGTGATTACTTAGAAATGGTTTGGGAATATTTTCCACCATGAAGCAAATTTATAAGCAATGTACACAATGTCTAATTCCTCTTTTCAAAGATATCTCAGATATTAATATTTGACATTAATAACTTTTTATCCACAAATAGCAGTATGCAACCATCTAGGCAAATGAATGCCATTAGTATGGATCTTAGAAAGATGGCACTTTGGGAACAATGTAGATGACAATGCTGATATAGTAGGTACCAATGATTTGAAGATGTTTTAAAGGACTATTTGGTTCGTTCACTTTACAAATATGTATTGGGCCACATTACATGCCAGATACCATGCTAGTTGTTAGAGATACAAAAATGAGCAGGATATAGGCCCTGCTCTCAAGGAATTTTCAGTTTTGTAGAGGAGAAGTCAATAACTACATTTTGGAGCGATAGGGAGGTGAGGCATGTGTAGGTGCTTCGGGTCCTTAGAAGAAGCCAGTTGAAGTTGCCATGAGTAGCCAAATAAATATCCTGAAGAAATCATAGGTCAATGGAAGAAGAAGGTCTGTTACGGTGGCCACAAACCATGTCATCCTGCCTAGTGCACACTAATAGCAAAGCAACAAGCCACTGTAGAGACATTAGCTGTACAACAGGATAAGGAGAAGTCTCTGTGAATCCCTAGAAAGAGCTGGTGAAGAAGCCAGAGTCTAAGTCCAGACAACACTCTCTGCGAGATGGCTCAGGGAGGCTGGTCTCCTGGAGAGCCACCAGTGAGCATTAGAATTGAGATGAAAGGGGGTCGGTGAAGGATCTCAAGATGGCTGGGCGAAAACTTGCTCTAAAAACCATTGACTGGGTAGCTTTTGGGGAGATCATACCCCAAAACCAAAAGGCCATTGCCAACTCCCTGAAATCCTGGAATGAGATGCTTACCTCCAGGTTGGCTACTCTTACTGAGAAACCACCTGCTATCGACTGGGCTTACTACAAGGCCCATGTGGCAAAGGCTGGCTTGGTAGATGACTTTGAGAAGAAGTTTAATGCCCTGAAGTTTCCTGTGCCAGAGGATAAATACACTGTCCAGGTGGATGCTGAGGGAAAAAGAAGATGTGAAAAGCTGTGCTGAGTTTTTGTCCCTCTCAACGGCCAGGATTGAAGAATATGAAAAAGAGCTGGAGAAGATGAAGAACATAATTCCATTTGATCAGATGACCATTGAGGACCTGAATGAAGTCTTCCCAGAAACCAAATTAGACAAGAAGAAGTATCCCTATTGGCTTCACAAGCCAATTAAAAATTTATAAACTTGAGTTGAGGAGAAAGCCCCAGCTCTCATATTATAAACATTGGACATTAAAAATGATATGGAAAAAAAAAAAAGAATTGAGACTAAAGGAATGGTGTTTCCTTTCATCCATTCATTCATTCCTTTGAACATAAGCTCCATGAGATCAGGGATCTTTGTTGGGTGTGATCTTCACTGCGTCCCCAGCTCCCCAGAACAGTGCCTGACACAAATGTTGATAAATGTTCATTCAATGAATGAATGGTTGGATCAGTGGATATATTTAACTCACATCTAATGACAATCAAAGTGGATAACTCTTAACAGAGAAGCAGGATAGTGAAAAAAGGCGGAAGACATGTCAAGCCTTGTGTCCTCACTGAAACCTTGTGGATTCAACAAATGACATCTATGCCTTTTCATAAGAGCTTGAATCTGCGGGGGCTTCTCTGTAATGTGCAGTACGAGAAAGGGTGTGGGCCTTGAAACCAGAGAGATGTGCATTCAAATCCGGGCTCTCCCAGATATGGGAGGGCCTCAGGCATGTTCCTTACCCCCCGTAAATAAGTCTTCTCAACTCTAAAATGGGATTCAGACCTTTAGGGTGGCTGCGAAGGCTAAACGGGGAAAAAACACAGAAACCTCTGGACCCAGCTCCCTTGGCCCTTGCCCATCCTTCCAGCCCCAGGGCCTGTGTTGTGTGGAGTTCTGCGAGAGCTCCTGGCCCCCAAACCTCTGGATGTCCATCCTGGGCCCCCTTTTCTATTTCTCTTCCTCCCTCTCTCTCTCCAGCAAGCTTCTCCAAGAAGCCTTCCTTCCTCTCTCATAAGTACACAGTAACCTCCTTACCCTTTTATTTTTAGTTCCATTGGTTTGTGGTTCAAATACCAGATGTTACCAAACTGTTGAGTTGGCTAGTTGCCTTTCCTCCTTCCTCGGTGTCCTAGGAGCCAACACAGTGCTTGATAAATGCTACTCAGGCTAACCCTCATTTCCTAGACTCACCACATCTCAAGTCATAGAAGCTGTTTTACACTGGCTAACATACCATCCCATGAGGCTACACGATAATGCAGCAAGTTTCGGATCATTATAACAATTCTCAAGAAGTCAATAAAAATGATTATGCCAAAGTCCCATACCTGTTTTCAAAGACCACGAAATATTTTCCCTGTGCTTTGGGACGTTATAAAGTGAGACCAAAAAACCTAACAAATAAATAAGATCAGCCTATAAACTAACAAGTAAATAAGATCGGCCTATAAAGTGAGACCAAAAAAACCTAACAAGTAAATAAGATTGCCATGGTGCATTACATAGGTGAAAATGAGTGAAATTCTTTACTAATTGATCTTTGCTGATCAAAGGGAACACTTGGAGGCTCATTCTTGGTTTCTTCATGTACCTGAGTCCCCACATCATGAAGCCATGGAGGTCCTCTCTTATTGACCAGAGCAGTGTGCAAGATTTAATTCCTATGACCTTGTGTTAATGACCCTGTATTAACACACCAGAAGGCAAATCAAGGAGGACTAGATTACTCAATAGAAGATTCTTTTAATTTCCAGCCACAGTGGCATCTGCCTGCCATATCATTGATCAGGTTATTGCCAGATAATCTGACTTGTTCTTTAAGATGTCCAAAGTAGTCATACCCTAGCAAGGTGACCGCATCAGAAAAGATGACTGATTAACAATATTTCTAGAGCTCAAAAAAAAAATATTTCTAGAGCTCCTACTCCAATTAACTAAAATCTTAAGTAAGATGGTAAATATAAAAGAACTTTTAAAAATGATTACTCTCTCAAAAACCATGCACCTAGATGGAAAGGTAGTAGATGGAAAGGTACTGATCTATGACTATTTGAGAACACTCTAAGGCAGAGGTTCTCAAAGAGTGGTCTGAACAGCAGCAGCATGAGCAGCACCTGGGAACTCGCTAGAAAGCCAAATTCCTAACCCCAGAACTACCGCATCAGAAACCGGGTGGGGTCCAGCAATTTGTTTTGTTTTGTTTTGCTTTTTTTCAGTAATTTGTTTTTAACAAGACTTCCGCATCATTTGGATGCACACTGAAATTTGAGAAACACTGCTAAGCAAATTCAAATCAACGTAATCCCAACAGACTACACACGTGCCGAGTAATGGCTCAGGATTGGTGTTCATCACAGCTTCCTTTATGACCTCTCACCCAGGGTACTGGGAGGTCCAGATTCAAGGTGAAAAACAGTTCAACATAAAGTCAATTCTTGATCATCTTGATTACCTCTTTTGAATTACTCGTGGCAACTTCACACAATGCCAGGCTAATTTCCCCAATTCGGCCAAAATAGTTTCAGATTATGTTTCTAAGATAAGCTAAACCCTGATGGTTTACAATATATAAAGCCAAATACCAAAGGCTTTTATGCTTCTTTTCATTAACATGTATAATCAAGAGCTGCCAAACTAGGACAGGTCACAAGAAATCATATAAAGTCTGGTCCAACTGTTTGTCCCTGCTAATTTTGACACATGGGCGATTTGGGAGCATTGTCAACACATGCCATGAACATATGGGCAAGACAGCGAAGGGCAGTCAGGGGACGTGAGGGCCAGCCTGAGCATGACTTCTCTCAACTGTTTACCGGGACCTTTATGTGGACTGCCAATCAGACTAAGGCATATTCTATTTGAACCTCATCATGAGATCCTTTTTCCCAGAATTATAGCTTCATGTTTCTGACCTTGGTCTCTTAACCTGACCCTGATTCCTGATGACTTTCTTCTTTAATCATTTGTTCTTAAATCTGAAATCTGGCCTCCAATCTCACTATGATTAACCTAACTGTACTAACTCACCAAAAATAATAATAATAAAATAAAGGAAGAAAGAAAAGAAGGAAGGAAGGAAGGAAGGAAAGAAAAGAAAAAAATGTGTGAGTCTATAGAAGGCTAGAGGTCTACCCTTTTATTATAAATGTGCTAGAGAAGGAAATTCCATTAATCCTATGGAAATGGTTTTTGTGGAGTATTTCTATCTATCATCATGAAGACAGTCCTTATCCCCACTTTATTCAGCAATGTTTACCATAGCTGAATTTCTTATTATGTGGGTTCTTAGAGATAATTTAATTCAACTTCACTTGTAAGGAAACAACAGCTCTATACAGGCTAATGTGGGCCTTGAAGAGATGACTCCTACACACTCAGGGAATGTGACAGAGTAATGTGTCCTCCCCTCTCCTCCAGCAGGATATCCATGTCCTAATCCCAGAAACCTGTGAATGACTTTACAGGAGAAAAGAGACATTGCAGATGTGATTAAATTAAGGGTCCTGAGATGCAGACATTTCTGTGGATTATCTGAGTGGGTCCAACACAAACACAAGGATCCTTATGAGAAACAGGAGGCCCAAAGTAAGAGAAAGAGGTGATGAAGAAAAGATCAAAGAGAGAAAGAAAGAGAAATCTTCAAAGATGCCACATACTGGCTCTGAGAATGGAGAAAGAGGCCACGAGTCAATGAATGCAGGTAGTCTCTAGAAGCTAGAAAAGGCAAGGGAACAAATTCTCCCCTAGAGTCTCCAGAAAGAATATCAAGGACCTCTGACCTTCAGCACTGTAAAATAACTAAATTATATTGTTTGTTTTTTTTATTTTTTTTTTGTTTTTTTGTTTTTTTAAGTAATCTCTATACCCATTGTAGAGCTCAAACTCACAACCCTAAGATCAGGAGTCAGATGCTCTACCAACTGAGCCAGCCAGGCACCCCAACTTCACTGTTTTAACCCAGTAAGTTTGTTATAATTTGTTATAGCAACAAAAGGAAATTAATACAGGTAGTTTACAAACCAGTCAGAGAGACTGGATGGCACAGGCAACTTTGATATAATTCAGAAAGTAACAAATATAAAATAGAAACACAAAAACAAAGCTGTGGCAATGCTGATGAAGTGAGTACTTCTGGGTGGAGAGATTTAGGAAGCTTCCTGGAAGAGGCACTTCTGCTGAGCCTTGAAGGATGGGTAGGATTTCCACAGGGGGAGATCCAGTAAACAGGAGGTAGAGGCACAGAGTTGGCTGGTACAGAATCAAACAAAAAGCTGACATCGGCCCTTGTGACCAGCGATTTTCTCAGAAATAAAAATTACCTGATTGAAATTTCATACATTCTACTCAAGATATAATAGTTTGCAAAAAAAAAATTGTAACAATAGCCAACAACTATATGATACATGATAAACTATCCTAAGAGTTAAAATACAGAAATACAGATCTTGGGCAAGAATCCCCTCTTTCCACAGAACATGTCATAGTCGGGAGTGAATCTGGCTCATTTTCAGACAGGCAGGCTTGACAGGGATGGACAGAAAAAATACTAAGGGTTAACTGAAGTAAACAAAAGGGCAATTATTTATAAAGGCATCTGCTAACATTTACAAATTAGACACTTGCTACAACCATCTCAAGCAAGCTAACCAGAACAATGGAATCTAACTGAACTGACCGTACATAGCTGACTCGAGGCTCTGAGGGCTCATGTTGATGATGACGAAGACAACAGAATCCAGTCCCTTTTTGGTAGGTTTTGTTTGTCTGAAGTCAAAGGTCATGATCTTAAGTAATTTTGAATGGCTCTAACTTAGCCTAGGTTTAAGCCACTCTGTTTTGGGAATTGGGAAGGAAGGAATAACATCGTCCAGATTGTTGACCTGCATCACCCAAACTCACCATCGATAGTCCTCTTAGCATCACTTAATGGTGACAATGTTTTCCCAAGATGATACCTGTCCTCGGGTGCCTTAGCAATTACTTACTTTCTTCTTTATCTTCTGGTGAAATCGATTCCCTTTTATACTGTTCACATTCATTCCAGGAAAATTCACAGGAACAGCTGGTCTCTACTGGCCTGCTCCTGTAAGAATGGCCTGGAGCTTCTACAGAAGGGTCCACATCCGTACCATAGGCCCCTGGGTCCTGGGATAGAGCTACATGCTTTGGAGACCCACTTTCTTTACAAGAAGAACTGGGCCTGTCGCAGGTATCCTCCTTCCTCTCACTGCCTGTCTTTCGGTCAAAGCCCAGAAACGTAACCTCAGACTGGCTGCATTCGAATGGAACTTTCTGAGTCACTCCAACTTTTCTCAAAGCTTTATCATGAGGCAGTGAATGGTTATTCTGGCTTTCATCATCTTCCACTGGAATACTTGGTACGTTCTCCAAGAAGAGAGGAGAAGGACACCTGAAGGACTTGAGGGAGGTGGGAGGATCTTCAGCAAAATATAAGCTGGCTTGAGTACTTTCAAGAGTAGTTAGGACCTGGTTAACCAAGAAGCACACAAACATGGAGTTAAGCTTGAATAACCTCTCCTTTTACCTTATTTCCATCTACCTGCTAAGCAATGTTCTCGTATTTTCACGAAATAAGTTCAACTATAGAGTTTTGAATGAGAAGGTATTGAAGATTAGCTTAAACCCCTTCAGTTTAATGAGTAAATTAAGAGACTTGAAACCAAATATAAAAGAAACTGCAATGAGGTAAATATCAAGGGACCTGAGTTAAGGCTTAGATTTGCCCCCAACTGCTGTGGGACCTTGGCTGAATCTCTGTCCATTTTTCACTTCAACCTTAATATGTGGAGTACCAGAAAGTGTCAGAGGACGGGGGACCCAATCCGTAGTTCTCAAATGCCAGAGTTAAAGCTGAGGCTCAAAAAAAGATCACTAGCCAGGAAGGAGCAGATCTGTAGCTTGACCTCAGATCTGGCTCCCAACTCCAGGTTTCTTCCAATATATCTCACAGCTCTTTTTGGGCCCAAGATACCAGGCCACATAGCTCTCACTGGTGGTGCCAGGCCTAAAATATAGCTCTCCTGACTCCCAGGCCAGTGCTCTTCATATTCTGATTGTGCTGATCTCTTGTTGAAAACCCTTTCATGGCTCTGCCATAGATT
Organism: Vulpes lagopus; assembly: GCF_018345385.1. Lineage (NCBI taxonomy): Eukaryota > Metazoa > Chordata > Mammalia > Carnivora > Canidae > Vulpes > Vulpes lagopus. The sequence goes on from NC_054828.1 coordinate 60,829,415, forward strand.
CAGGATAAACCCCAAATCCCAGAATGGAATTCACGTCCCTCTATCACCTGGAACTTTCTATGATTTTAAGCACTCCAGCTTTTGCCTCACCACCTCCCACTTCCATGAACTACCTGCAGTATCAGTGCTGGAAAATCCGTTATCTCTGAGCTTTGCAGGTATAGATTCTCTTCGACTAAAATGCCTTTCTATTCTGACTCTATGCTCCCATGTTGACTTGGGCTTCCACCTACCATTATGCTTATCTCTCTGTACTGAAAAGCCACTTGAACTAATCTCTCATTTGAGGCTGAGGGCAACAACTGTATCTTGATTACTGTTGCATCCTCCGTATCCAATACCAAGTCTGGCACATGCAAAGTAAGCACCGGCTACATATTTGTTGAACAAATAAACAACTAAATCAATAGATGATGAAATTGAAGAGTAAATTTTAAAAATCAATAGAGGAAATATGAAATGCATTTTTAATGGACCAAATCTCTTAATGAAGGTCAAATAAAATTCTCTCCAAACTGCTCACTTCAGTCTTTTCATTAAATTTCTTGTGGTGCCCTATTCCCACCCAGCAACAACCTCTACCAGAGTACCAAATAATGTGACTTGTCGACTTGGAAGAACCATTAGGTTAGAACTCTGTGTGAGGAGCTGGATTTGCCTAATTGATAAATAATTCACTTAGACACACAATTTATCCAATTTAGATTTTTCCATGGTTCTGTGGGCTTGGTTTTGAGTAAAACCATGTGTACGCACTTCATCCATTGATGGTCTTAACTTTGCCCGCGAGGTAGCACACTGCCCTGCCAAAGAGAAGAGCTTGGCAGAGAAGTTCCGAGGACAGGGATGCACTTTCTTATCTAGAAATGAAAGACATGAATCGAGGCCTCTCTTCTCCATCAATTCCATAAGGAGATCCCTCTAGAAAGAGAAGAAGACAATTTTATCTTTTAGAACTCTACCCCAAAAATGACCGAGAGATAGGAACACAGATGAAGACAATTCTCACCAGCTGGATATGCTTTGGATTGTCTAACACCACTTTACAGCCTGTTAGAACCTCCATTATTACCTATAAAGAATACAGAGAAAGTCAACTACAAACATATGTAAGATATATACGCAGAATTAGTTGCAGTGATTAACTTTAACAATAGATATCATTCATTCTAATTAATGACTTTATATTTTACTCTTTGATAACACAAAATTAACGTAGAAGACGATGAGTAACAGTCAAAAGCCCTTAAAAAGTTCTTAGAATTTAGAGCATTCCTGGGAATAAGCTTTCCTTCTTTGTTGACTGGTACTTGGTACTTACAATTCCAAAGCTATAGACATCCGTTTTAACGGAAAGTTTGCCCTGTCTGATGTACTCTTCAGGCATGTACCACAGATGTTTACTGCTGCTGCTGGCCACACTTATGGTACAGCTCTGGTGTTCCAGGTGGGGTCGGAAGTGCGCCATGCCAAAATCAGTTAGCTTGGGTTGAAACTGATCATCCAAAAGTATGTTTGCACTAAAATCATGATCGAGGACAAACAAGACAAAAACATCACAATGACATTCCGGTGGGAAAAAAACGACAAACTCACCTTCATATCTGGGTAATGCCAAACACTGACAAAACAAAGCCATGCACGGTTTTCCATGAACTAGAGGGTATTTTCTTATTCTTCTTAAAATATAAATACAAGTAGTATGTAAAACTCTAAAATGAAAACCTGGGTGCCTGGGTGGCTCAGTAAGTTGAGCGACTGACTGTTGATTTCAGCTCAGGTCATGGTCTCAGGGTCCTGAGGTCTCAGCCCCTGTTGGGGCTCCATGCTCAGCAGGCAGTCTGCTTGGGATTCTCTTTCTCCCTCTCTTCTCCCTCTATCTCTCCCCCCATTCATGTGCACACTCCCTAGCTCCCGTGCTGCCTCTCTCTCCCTCAAATAAATAAATCCCTTAAAAAAATGAAATAAAATGGAGACCTGACCTAGGAATAGTGCGCTTTTCAAGTGTATAGATACATATAGGGCGTTGGCAGATAAAGCTGATGCTTTGTCAACAGGAAAAACTAAAGTTAACCAAAGCCACTTTCCTTGCGCCCTTCTGATACGCAGTAAGACCACTAACTGGGTTTTAATCAGCTAACAATCAAGTACCTGTGATGTGCACAGAGCTCAGGAGCTTATCAGCTTATCAGCCTATCAGCAGCGAGCCTTTGGCAGCCCTGTCTTAAGGATAACCCTGGTCTACTGTCCCAGCTCTATGGACTTTCTAGGGACTAATGACAAAAATGTCTTTGAGTCTTTAATTATTTATTTATTTACTTACTTACTTATTATTTTTTAAAGATTTTATTTATTTAGTCATAGAGACACACACACACACACACAGAGAGAGAGAGAGAGAGAGAGAGAGAGAGAGAGAGGCAGAGACACAGGCTCCATGCAGAGTTCCTGATGCAGGACTCGATCCAGGGTCTCCAGGATCACGCCCTGGGGCTTCAGGCAGCGCTAAACCACTGCGCAACTGGGGCTGCCCTTGAGTCTTATTTAAAACATGAAAGGGCACCTGGGTGGCTCAGTAGGTTGGGCATCTGCCTTTGGTTCGGGTCAGGATCCCAGGGTCCTGGGATTGCCTGGCATTGGGCTCCCTGCTCAGCAGGGAGCCTGCTTCTCCCTCTCCATCTGCCATTCCCCTTTCTTGTGCTCTCTGGTTCTATCTCTCTGTCAGATAAATAAAAATATATTTTTTTCAAAAAATTAAAAAAAAAAAACAAGTATCTACAGAGGTAAAGGCAAGGTGCTTAGAGTCAGTTTTGTCTCCTTGTCACAGAAAAATCTTAATAATCACTCAATATCTTGGCTGACAGTAAGGTAAGCATAAGCTTACTTTTACCTTCAAAGCGCCGCCACAGCAGGGATGGGAAAGGTTAAACCCATGCATTTCACATGGCTCACAGCCGGCTTGAGTCCCAGCCTGCCTTTCTCTGGCAATGTGACCACTGGGGGTTACTGTACCCCATACGCCTCAATGTTGTCCTCACATGTGAAATGGGGCAAACAACAGAATTCACAGAACTGAATATAAGCAGCCTACTATCCGGCATAGGATAATGCTCAATAAATGAGAGGGAAGATGAAAATCAGTAACTCATGGTAAGAGAGCAGATGGATATTGATAAAAGAGGTGGGGGGGGGAGCCAAGAGAGGGTGATCTATTTCTCAGTTTTGCTTGGGGCTATTCAGAGCTTGCTTTTTTATTCTCTGAAACCAAAGCTGCTAATACTAGGCCTGCCCATCCAAAATGCCAAGTGGTATATTTGTAGTACTACATATTGTTATCAAAGGTGGTTAAGAGCAAGGTGCCTGGATGGCACCATTGGTCAAGCATCCAACTCTTGATTTCAGGTCAGATCATGATCTCAGGGTCATGAGATTGAGCCCTGCATTGGACTCCACACTCAATGCAAAGTCTGCTTGAGATTCTCTCTCCTTCTCCCTCTGTCCCTCCCACTCATGTCTCTCTCTCTCTCTCTTTTCTCTCTGTAAAATAAATAAATAATTTTTTAATGCAGTAATAGCTACAGGATAAGAATAAGAAATTCTTAATCCTGAACAAATACTGGACCTTACAAAAGTTCCAGAAGTCCTTGCTGTCCCTGTACATGTAGGCTGACAGGAAGAACCTGGCTTCGCGGTCTGAGTTGCAGGTGTTCTAACCATCCAGAGTATTCAGAGTCCTAGTTCTATTTTGAGGATTCAGAGTTGAGGCCATTAAGAATTCTAGTCCGGGCTTTGTCTACAACAAAGTTGACAACAGCATGAAGACATTCCCCAGGACCCTTTACGAAGAACACATTCTAAACTTGATGTCACTCTCTGTCCTTTAAGTGTGGCCAAGAGAATTGCAAAATCCAAAGAGTTCACCTCATTTATCAGTCCTAGGACCTTTATCTATTGTGTGACCCTTGCATTTATGAGAACGTCAGTGAGGGCCTAACCCTTCAGTCTCATATCAGTAATCACAATTCTCAGTCTTCTCCCTCCCTTGTCTTTTCTTCATATATTTGAAACACGGCAGCTTCTAAGGCCAGCCTGGTTCCAACTCATCTATGTCACTCATCATCCATCTCACTTGGAAAATAGTGTTTTGTTTTGTTTTTTTAAAGATTTTATTTATTTACTCATGAGAGACACACAGAGAGAGGCAGAGATACGGGCAGAGGGAGAATCAGGCTTCTTGCAAGAAGGCTGATGGGGGTCTCGATCCTGGTCTAGGACCCCGGGATCATGCCCTGAGCCAAAGGCAGACACTCAACTGCTGGGCCACCCAGGCGTCCGGGAAAATACTGTTGACTATCCTGACAAACCTCTGAACATGAGGAGTCCACTAGAGCCAGCCCCTGCCTTCTCTCCAGCTCCAGATAAGAACATTTAGTTCATAATTACTTCTTCCATAGGTATGTGTGCACTTCAGCTGTTCCCACCAAGGTGGGCCTTCTGGAGACCCCTTGATCATTTTGGAGGGCTGGGGGCTCTAATCCAGGAGCTTGCCAGCTGTGCCAGGAGGTGAGATAGGCAGAGAGGTCCCATTCCCAGGACCCCACCCTCTCCCCCTCCACTTCTGCTGCACTGACCGCCCAGCTCTCTTCTGCATACACCCCCACCCTCTGCATGCACATGCTTGATTTCAGCAGAGAAGGACAGGAAAACCCTGAATGCCAGAGTTTCAGTGTCAAACATCTCGCCCTCTTCTTCCTCAACTCCAGCTCTAAAAAGCTTAGACCCATGAGGATGCAAAAGCTGACTTTGTAAAACACTTAGAATTCCTGAAGAATATATCTTTCCTGGGCACAAAAGAAAAAAAAAAAAAGGCAAGCGTCAAAAACAAAATCCACAATCCGATTCTTTTATTTGACCCTCAGCAAAGCTGGTGGGGAGCTTTGAGCAACTGTTGACTCACGCTTCGGACACACTTAAGGAAAGTGGGGTAACCACAAGGGGTGATGCAATAAAACCCACAGAGGACTGTGGGCCAGTGAGAGGCCATCAGTAAGAATCTAGGGCACTGCATTTACACTTTTAATGAAGATAGTTGGTGAAAAGACAAGTTGTTCACCAGCAGGCTTTAGTGCATAACACGAATTTTGAGTGCAGTGTTCTAAATAAAAGTTCTAAATAAAAGTCAACAGTGGCTGAGGAAGAAGAATGTTCTGTTTAAAGAAAGTAGGAACTGCAAAAGCCCCGTCAACTACGAGCTCTGCCCGGATTCCTTCCCTCGCTGCAGCCCTAAATAGAGCATTCATACACCGCCTTCAGCCATCACACAGGTCAATGGAATACGTTTGTCCCATGGGGGTAAAGACAGACCAGTAAAATAAAGACAACATAAAATAACTACAATCATATAACGATATAGTTGAACAAAAGGGCAGCTCTCTAGCTACCGTGCTTACCAAGGAGAGAGACAAGAAACACGTAATGGCCTACACTGTCAATTTAGGATTTTTACAACCTATTTCTTCTATTCTTTCCCACAAAGCTACTTGCTGAAACACAGACCATCACCTTTCTAGATAATTCTTTTTTTTTTTTAAGATTTTATGTATTTATTCATGAGAGACACACAGAGAGAGAGGCAGAGACACAGGCAGAGGGAGAAGCAGGCTCCCTGTGAGGAGCCCAATGTGGGACTCGATCCCGGGACCCTGGGGTCGCGCCCTGAGCCAAAGGCAGATGCTCAACATCTGAGCCACTCAGGTGTCCCTCTAAATAATTCTTCTAGTAGAAGGATCGGGTGGTACACGGAGGAGACGGGGAAAATCCTACACAAGGTGGTCAGTTTGTATCCTGACTCTGGAGAGTAACATATTTCATCTCTCTCTTGCCAAGGGCCTCCACCACAATTCTCTCTGGGGACTTGAACCTCCCACAGGGTACAAGAATTGCTTTCTTTGCTCTCCAGTCTTTCTCCCGATTTAGCCAAAGCCCAGGGGCCTAAAATGTACATATAAACCATGATGATGCATCTAGATTATAGCGCAGAATTGGAATCTAAATGCATTTTATGCAATTAGATTCCAATTTTATGCAAATCTAAATTACATTTGACATGTAAGCACATGACTGGTTTTTAAAAATATGAATTTTTAAAGGATTTTAGGGGGAGTTATTGGTGCAAAGCAGCCTAGTCCTTGAGTGCCTGGAAAACTCTCTGGAAAAGTCTGGACTCCAACAAATTGGACTCAGAGATAAAGAGGACCCGCTGGCCTCTTCATGACAACCTGAGGCAACAGGACATCTTGCCGTCTGTGTCACTGCTGTTACAACACCAAGACACCCCTCTCCAGATGAGGCAAGATCCAGTGTCTCAAGGAACCTATAGGTGACTGAAAAAGGGCATACACTCCCCACCCCAACCTTCAGCATGCAATATATCTGATGAAGCTGAAGCCTTTTATTCCCCCTTTGGATTGTACAACCTTCTCCCTCTCTTCCATTGAACCCAGACAGGACTCAGGGACAGTAGTAAAGGCTGCTGTTGCTTTACTGATGACTTATGAGACCTACGCTCAGCCATTAAATGGGTATTCCTGCATTAAATGTGAAATTTGGTCTCTAACCAAACTAGCATGACTTCCTTAAGGCTCAGTTTCCTCGTGGGTAAAAAGATCTGAGAATGCTTACCTCTCTGGGTTGTTACGAGGATTAAATGAAAAAAATGTAATCAGAGTTCCTGATACACAGGGAGGGCCTTAGAATATACTCTGAAGGATGTAGGCTGGCCTTTGTCCATCCTACACCTGCCTTAAAATCCCAAGAAAGTTGGTTGGGTATCTGTAGAAGTTCAAGGCACCAATGTGAAGTGACAAAGGTACAAGGGGTTGCAACAATGACCCTGGAGATCTAAGGATCCTTGGGTTAATTAGTTTCAGGGCATCTGCTGAGTTTCAAAATAGTTCCAGAGTTCTGGAAGAACCTGATTTAAAGTATCATTTCCAGATACTCTAAGATCATGGAGAGAAAAAAGGGGTGTTTGGCACATATGCGTGCATGCGTGTATGCATGACTGTGCATAAATAAATGAATGTTGGGGTTTAGAGACACTGATGATAAACAAAAATCAAAGGAAAAATTTAAGTTTATGTACGATTTAACTGCGCTGGCATCTCTTCGGAAAAAATAGACATATTTGGAAATTTAATAAGAAGGGAGACACTTGAGGAAAATAGGAAAATCTGAGGGAAAAGAATTTTTACATCTAAAATGTTTCTGAAAAACAAAAGTGGGTGTTTTTTGGGAGGTGGGGGGAGATGGGAAAGGAGAAGGAGGAGACTCGTAGATTAAACAATGAACCAATCAAACCAACAGACTTTGCATTCCCTGCAGATTTTGCATCCCTACTAGACACGGAGCTGCTTCTTTGCCACACCATCAGGTCTGGGGGGAAAGGCGGAGGGGCAAGGGTGTCACGGTCCTAGGAAGGGGCCACCGCCCTGTGGCCTCCCCGCCTCCCTCCCAGCCACCAGGGTTCTCGTCCCTCACGAAGAAATCCCCTACTTACCCTACTACCACCGGGCGTCTCTGATCAAATTCCCTTTTTAAAAAATTCATTTGTGAGCACATGGCTTTCCCCCTCTTCCCTTTCCTAGACCACCTCCCTCATACGAAAGGCTGTTTCACTTGGCAGGAGACACATGGCAATACGGCTGGAGAACATGATCTTATAGGAAACATTAGAAATGTTCACCGAGATTATCTCGGCTTTGGAAACATTAACAGGAATGAATGCCTGGGCTGAAAAATGCCGAGGATAAAATGCATTTCAATTTAAAATCGTTCATAAATGTGAAAACAATTAAGCTGGCTAAGGGATAGGCTGGAAATAACAAGGAGGTTTACTGCTTTCAGATGCTTTTATGTGATCCTGTAATTCAAAAACATCTTCGTTTCCCAAATAACAGAGACTTTGCCAAGAACAGAGACTTCAACTCTTCAAGATTCTTTTCTTCAAATCCTTTTTCCTCCTTAAATTCCACCATCTGGAAATGAATTTTGTTTTTATAACATTCTCTTTGAAGAGTTCAAATTACTAAGACATTTTTGGGCTAACTAAACCACCAGACTTCTTGAAAATACCTTTGAAATGTGGGCTTGGCTTCCTCCTTGGGTGTTCTGCAGCTGTGTCCTTGACAGTGTCTCCTTAGAAGATATTTATTCTCGCTGCTTGAATGAGACGAAGATTCCGAATGCAGACTTTCAGGCCTACTCTCCCTCTCAAAGCCTCCTGCCTACCACTGCCATTTTCGCTAGGAATCCGACGTCAGCATTTCCAAACTTGCACATCCTAGTTACGGTCTCTTCCCCATCCAATCTCCCGGTCTCTGCCCATGAAACCAGCACGCTCCCAGGAATCCTGGCCAGGAACACTGCATTGCCTCAAAAGACCATGATTGTTGGACCCACACAAACATGGAACTCCGCCTCCTTCCCCATCTACAGACACGGGACAGAGGCAGATGACAAACCTCTGTGACTCTGAGATAAGGCCAATGACGTGCACACTCAGGGCTGCTGGGAGGAGTGAGTTATTCAGTGGGCTTTCAGGTCAGGTGTGAAGTCAGGCTGGCTTTCACAGAGTTCCCTAAGCTGTCTGCAGCCCATCGGCTGCCCCGACTGCAGGAGCACGTACCAGTGCAGGTGGGATAGACGGTGCTTATCACTGTCTGGGCACTTTCCCTTCACCTGCAGAGTACTCTTCTTCCCTCCCTTATTTTCATTCAAATCCCCTATTGCTGCCTACACACCCCTTCCTCCATGAAGTCTGCGCCCCACCACTCTGAATTCCAGTGGCACCCCCTTTCTCAAAGTTCCCACGGTACAGCCTGCACTATACCATGTGGTGCTTGCTCAGAGACCAGCTTCTGTTGTTTACGTAAGCTTAAAGTCGAGCCTACAGAAGACACCAAGCAAACATCTGTCGATATAATCAGTTTGTTAATTAAGAGAATTTGAAACCATAAGTGGACCCAGACCACTCTGCACATGGCAGATTTATGGCCCAAATGCTGCCAAAGCATCTCTTCCTATTTTCTTGGCAGACATCACTAACTGAGTTCAGAATGCACCCACCCCCAGGTTCCCTTTCAACCTTGCAGGTGGGAAGTCAGTACCAATCAATCAGCGGTGGAATGTGAGATGAAACAGATTTGTCATCACTACTAGAGTGTAATCATTTCCTTTTCAGATGAGGTAAATGAGCCCACATGCTCAAAATGACTTGTTTTTTGCAAAATAGCTTGCTAATGGCAGAGCCAGGACTGAAGCCTAACCCTCCTTTCTCTGTTTGCTACTCTTTCAATTTACCACAATGAACTGAAAAAAACACCCTTTTATTCAGCTACTCATAAAAGACTAAGAAACTGTTGATGATTACCAAGCAAAAGTGAAATGAAATTTATCTCTTCTTTTCCTCAGGTACGTACAGATCATTGCAGTGGCAAAATAATGGTTAATGGGTGAGTCACAGGAAGACAGATTTTTAGCTCAAAATAAATGAAGTTGCAATCGTTAGGGTTGCACCCCAATGGAGCATGAACAACACACTGTGCAAGGGTCCAAGGACAGGCTGGATGAGACATGTAGAGACGGTCTCCATGAAGTAGGAGGGATTACAGTTACTGCCAAGCCTTGGCCTGGGCTTTGCATTCATTATCTCACTTCATCCCCACAACTCTGGGAGGAGGTGCAGTAGTCACCAGCCCATTTCCAGACAAACCCTTAAATAAAAATTTTTTAAAAACATGATATCCAAGTAAAAAATAAACCATTATTAAAAAGCCATAGTCTCTCCATCTAAATAAAAACTTGTTATATTTTGATAGGTTTGCATCTTCTGTTTTAAAGTAGGCTCCGTGCCCAGCACAGAGCCCAGTGCAGGGCTTGAACTCATGACCCTGAGATCAAGCCCTGAGCTGAGAGCAAGAGCTGGTGGCTTACCCGGCTGAGCACCTAGGCGCCCCTTAATCTTGTTAAAAAATTCATGAGTTTGTAGTTCTATAATGTTACAACTGTATACTATATACTAGTTCAATTTGGCTTTTTTCACTTAATCTTATTTTATGCACATTGTTCCATGTCATTCCATACTATTAAAAACATTGTTTAGTAAAGTCAAATAATGTATGACAAACTCTCCTGCAATTCATCAGTTTGAGATCCAAATGCAGAAAATAAAGGTAACAGTATCTTCCATTTCATACTCCATCAAAAAAAAAAAAAAAAGGGGGGGCACTGATTTCGTCGTCCTAGAGAAGGTCACTGTTAAACACATTTTGAGATGTCCTTTATCGAGCCAACTATCAGGGCTGTGCAACGGAATGACATTGCTTCTAGAAGCTGCCCTTCCTTACAAAGAATGAGAAAATTGATAGGACACAGGCAGGAGAACAGGAACCTCAGATTTTCCTCAAAGCACCAAGCTGTACAAACAGGGACCAAGAGCCAGGAAGGCCCAAGTTTAGAGCAGAGTGAAGAGCTCATTTAAAAGATTTGGGAGGGTAATCTGGGTCAGCCAATTCACATTTGGTCAAGACGGCTGGAGGCTGAATGTCATTACCGTCAGATGTTCGGTGCCCTGAATGAAATGAATTGGTCTCATTCCAGGGTCTAGAGAACAGGTGCACACAAGGAAGGGGTGGGGAATCTACTGTTAGAGTTGGTACTAATTAACATCCTTGCTGGCAGGCTCAGCGGAGAGGCCAAGAGTTCACTGGCTGGAGAAGGGGCTGCTTTGTTCTGGAACAGACAGGGACACACCGATGAGTCCTCTGAAACCAAAATCTCAGAGAAATGCCCAGAGTCCAGGAACTCCACATCCTGACATGTTCCCCGGGGTGGACATAGTCTACAGATGGTTATGTTTGAGTCCTCGAACCCTTTGGAAGATCCCGAAAGGCAACAATCATCCCCCCTTCACCAACTACAAAAATGAAATACATTGTTAGCACATTTCCAGTTTAAATCCTGCCTCTTCCATGAAATTCTCCATCTCGGACACTCTCTTGGGTCTCATTGGGACCCATTCTCAATCTCTCTTGGTGTTGCGTACCTGTAAAGCTGCTGGGCACTCTGTCCGGCAGGGTTACTGGAATTATTTTATAGTTGGCCACATCCAGACAAGCCCCTGAGATCTAGCCTGGAAGAAATAGCCTCCTTCTAAGTATGAGACACTGTAAGAGACTCCACAATCATTCTGTTCCCACCTATAGTCCCAGAAATGCTCCAGAGTCCCTCATAAGAGCATAGCTTATCCTACCAAGGTCCTCAGGCTGGCTCACCCCTGCCCCCCAACATTCCTCATCCCTCCCAGAAGCCCCTTCCTCATTCTTGTCCCTTTCTCTCCATTCAACCCATCTGTCTCCCTTTCATTATACTCTTGGCAACTCTACTCGACTCTTCCCCTTGAACAAATGATTGCCTCCGCTAGGAATATTCTCTCCTGTTCTTTCAACCAACCTACTGCCTTGGCCCATCCCCATCTGGGCTCGGAACTCTGTCATTAGAACGAGGCTTCTCAGCCCAGGCAGGCATTGGGCATCTTTAGTGGTGCCCTATATATTTTTCTGTGTTTGTATTATTGCTCTGATAACCAGGTTGAACCTTCAAGGACAAGACGATGATCACTGACATCTACCCCATGTGGTCTAATACGATGCTCTGCATACAACAGATGTTCCATAAGTATTTGTAAATTAAAATAAACATGATTTTCAAAATGTTCAATAAACATGTTGATATAGAAGTGATTTTTCTTAAAACAGAGCTTAGTTTGTGGGTCTACTTCTCTCTCTCCTTTTAAAGATTTTATTTATTTGTTTATTTATTTATTTATGTGAGGCACAGAGAGAAAGGTAGAGACACAGGCAGAGAGAGAAGCAGGTTCCCTGTGGGGAGCCCCATGTGGGACTCTATTCCAGTCCCTGTTTGGCCTTGAGCTGAAGGCAGATTCTCCACCACTGAGCCATCCAGGTGCCCCATGTGGGTCTACTTTTCAAACACAATAGATAGATGATAGAGGTAAGTACCATGTATAGAATGTTTGTGTCCCCCTCCAAATTCATATACTGAAACCCTAACCCCCAGGAGGATGGTATGTAGAGGTGAGACCTTTGGGAGGTGATTGGGTCAAGAGGGCAGGGCCCTCACAATTGGCATTAGTACCCATATAAAAGAAGGCCCAGAGAGACCCCTTGCCCCTTCCATCCTATGAGGACACAGAGAAAAGATGGGCATCTATGAATCAGAAAGTGGATCCTCACTAGACACAGAATCAGCTGGTGCCATGGTCTTGGACGTCCAGCCTTCAGAACCATGAGAAATGAAAGCGTGTTGTTTATAAGCCACCCGTTTTCTAGTATTTTGGTTATAGTGTCCCGAATGGAATCAGACAGTGGGTAGAAGAGGGGTAAGTAAAAAAACAGATTGGCCATCATATCTCTTAGCCTTTACCACTGCTATTCCTACCACGTCTTCACTAATTATAAGAGAAGCTACCATTTGATGAGTGCGTGATGAGTGCATACTCTTTGCCAAGCACCATATGTATTTTATTTCATTTAATCCTAAGAGATAGATGCTATTACTCTTATTAGCATCATGCAGGGGGAAAAACTGAGGCTTCCAGAAATTTGCTGAGAACCACGTTAAGCGGAGAGTCAGCTTCTTAAATCAGATGTCTCGGAGACACCAGGAGATAGTGAGCTAAGAGAAAGGGGTGAGAAGAAGGTGGGGAGGAAAGTAGATGAAAAAGAAAAATGATTTGGTCCCGTTTTGCAGAGCACACGGCAGTCAATCTGTCCCTGGGAGGGCAGTGGCCGCAGGGGTGTGGCTCAGATCCCTCTTTCAGGACCCAGGGACACCACAGGTCCCCAGCCAGGGAGGGGTGGCTGTTGACAGCGCACTAACCCCTACCTGGAACCTGTCCTTGGTAGGAGGGAGCTGCCTCGTTCAAGTCATAGTCACAGCCCCACACGCAGGGCTAGTCAGACGCAGGGGTGCAGAAGCCCAAGCGCCTTGCTGCACTTCAGCAAGTCCTCGAAGGGTCACCCAGCACCAGTGCTCCCCATGGCATTGATTAGGCCTCCACTCCAAGACCCCAGCGCAGCTTCTCCAGTTGTCCCAGTCCACCTTGCTCCATCCCTCCCTTACTTCTGTGGTTCCTGGGAGCACTCTAAAAAACCTCCTGCCGGCCAATCTGTCCTCTGAGCCTACTTCTTGGGAACCTGGCCGAAGACACCTATCCACACTAAGAAGGCGGGTATCAGGGCCAGGGCCTGAGCTCTCACCTGATCCCTGGAGAGAGATGCTGCTGGGCAGGCCCACAGCGGTGACGCTGGCTCAGCCACAGGCTGAAGCCGGGTCTGGACCCCTCCACCCTGACGCTCCCTTTGTGCCAGTGGGTGCCATTCTCTGCCCCCATCAAGTACCAGAATCTTGATCTATCATTTCTCACCCCTCTCCCATCAAGCTCTCCTTTCGGGAAAGGATTTGATGAACTCAGTTACCCAAAAGAAAAATGAATAATATTAATGTATTACCGCCTGCGGCTGAAAATAAGCAAGGCTCATTTTAAGTATAAACCAAAGGAAGGACAGGCATACAGGAAAATGCTGGATATTTATTTACGCAGATACGACATACATGAGCATCCACTATGCTGAGCTGGTGGTGAGGTAGGGGGATTGCCTCTGCCCTTTGGAACTGACCCCCCGACACCGTGGCTGTGCATCTGGGTCCCAGATCCCGAGAGGGAGCACCCACTGTGTGCTGATTCTATGGGGCCACCAGAGCTGATGAACTGTCACACCGCCATGGGAGCAGATGGCCCTGGCTTGTTTCTGCACACCCCCAGGACTCAGGAAAAATCTAGAGTCTTTTTATATAGAGTTCATTTCACCAGAAACACAAAGAAGTAAGCAACCAGTCCCTCTTTTGCTCAACTCAAAAGCACACTAAAAGCTTTTTTTCAAGATCCCAGGGGATGGTTCAGAAGAGACAGAAGCCTTTTAAATTCAGTTATCCCTGCTAGGCAGCAAAGGTGTATTTATCTACTTTTGGACTGATTCGAGATGAAGGGCACACCGGAAAAATTCACCAGGGGGATTTTGCTACAGAGTATCTACTCTCTGTCTGAATGATTCTTTAGGTCTAACTGGAGAAAAAAAAAAAAAGAAAGAAAGAAAGAAAAGAAAGAAAAGAAAAGAAAAGAAAAGAAAAGAAAAGAAAAGAAAAGAAAAGAAAAGAAAAGAAAAGAAAAGAAAAGAAAAGAAAGATGGAAGACGTTGCTTCTAATTTTCTCATGTCTCAAAAATGAACAGCAGAGTCCCGGCTTGGCTTGTCACACATGAATAGGTAAAGCTATGAGGCTGCAGGCTCCGTGGAATCAGCAAGGCCCTGGGGACTCAGTGACAAAGAATTTTAATTACCGTCTACTGTCTACTGTTGTTATCTTGCTGGGAATCTCCATAGAAGTCACTTAGCCTTCCCTTAAAACTCACTTATGAAGAAAAAAGGGAGATTAATACAGGTTCATTTCAAAGTTTAGTGTCAGGTATAATTAATAAAATACACAAAACTGTCTATCCTACGTTGTTCGTTAATAATTCCCAAAGATAATATAAACTCTCCCTTTGGCCATATAAATGTAGCTTTTTACATTGGGTAGATACAATTTTCATTAATAAAAAAAACTGACTCTCTATAATGTACACCTGAAACTAATTAGGAGTCATATGCCATTATACTTCACTAAGAAAAAAGTCAGATTTTAAATACTTAGATGAGAATTTTTTTTTCTTTTTAAATTTTATTTATCTTGAGAAAGAGAGAGCGAGCACATACACAGCAGGCGCGGGGGGTGCACGGGGAGAGGGAGAGAGAGAATCCCAAGCAGACTCCACACTGAGCACTCGGAGCCCCACACAGGCTGATCCGTGACCCTGAGACCATCACCTGGAGACCATGACCCAAGCCAAAACCAAGAGTTGGATGCTTAATTGACTGAGTCATCCAGGCACCCCCTCTTAGATGAGAATTCTTAATCTTTATACACACATACCAGGGAAACTGCAGGTAGAAGAAAATAGTGTGAAGTCTGACTCACCTGTGCTGATGAAAGGGGCTTTTGGGTGCAACCTCAAGCTTTGGGATAATTTACCTTGATACACTGCCACAGATGACTGAGCACGGCTCCGTGTTGTGCAAGTACTGAATGGCTCTGGCTGTTCCCAATAAAACACTGATTCGAATGTGCCAAGAGAGTGGGGCCGTGTGACCCTAAAAAGACAACAGTAGTTGGTTTAGGAGTGGAAGGTGTGTACCCACACCTAGAGGTATGCCAAAAGAGAAGCAGATGGTGAGGTGGGGTGAGGTAGGGGAATGAACATTTTGGTTTGCCATAACCTATTTGTAATTTGAGATAACGTTTTCCTCTACTACCAACAGTTCTAGGCCTTTTCGTAGCCAATGGGGATATCCAATAATTTTAATATTAGTTTAATCAAAATATGGCTCGTAAGGTAACTAGGTTTAAATGTTCACTAAATAAGGGGCCGCTAGGCGGCCCAGTTGGGTAAGCATTTGACTCTTGATGTCAGTTCAGGTCTTGATCTCAGGGTCATAAGTTCAAGCTCAACAATGGGATCCACCCTGGGTATGGAGGCTACTTATAATTTTTTTTTTCATTAAATAAGATTTAAAAATTACTTGTGGCATCATAGTGTGGGTAACTGAGAATACTGTTTTTACACTTACCCAACTAAAATTTGACCTATTGAGAATGAATTTTTAAGCTTCTCTTTCAAAAACACGAGAAATCAAGGCATTATTCAACCTTTCTCTTTAAGGAGGCTCTGTCACTTTTATGTCTACCCTTTGTACTGAACGCTACTTGTGCGAAGCTATGTGAGTAAGAAATAAGGGTAGTTAATGTAAACTCATTTGAGATATGGAATCAATCAATAAGGAGTAAGGACTCAGCAAGTCGTTTGGCCACCGTGCTGCACAGCACACAGTCACTCAGGTATTTAGGCAGGCTTTTTTTTTTTTTTTTAGAGTAAAATATTAAATCATGGAAAGTCCTCTACTTCTTTGGGAAACACATTGTTGGCTATCCCTTCATGTGAATCCATAGTGGCCTGCTGGATCCTTCAGGAGGTTTCAGCAGCTTCTCCAGGGCTTCAGGGGGTCAGAGCATCAAGGGGGGGTCAAGGTGTGACTTACTACACACTGCAATCTGTCAGAAAGGGATCCGTTTCTCATATATGGATATACCAAGCAGAACTTCTCATTCTCTGTAAAATAAGCAGCCAACTCCAGTATGTTTGGATGATGAAACCTTGAGAAAAAAGATGTTTAAATCCATCAGATTATTTATTCAAATAGGAAACGAACCACACTGTCATCTGGGGGCGATAGGGTGGGCTGGGGAATGGGTGTAAAGCAGAATATAGATTTGGCCCAGGGGGAAGTAATCTCATTGGACACATGGCACAGATTTATTCCCCAAATTGGTCTAAAGAGTGTAGCTCCGCTGAGCAGAGAGTCTGATACAGGCCTCGATCTCACGATTCTAAGGTCATAACCTAGGCAGAAACCAAGAGTTGGACGCTTGGCCAACTGACCCACACAGACGCCCCAAAACTATTTCTTGAATGGCTGTATCATCACAGTGGAACGCAGGTAACAACTGTGAAATATAAAACGTGAACTTCACCTGTACCACAAACTCAGTTCAATTTAATTATTTATCGAATGCCTACTATGTTCTAGGCATGCTTGGGGATATTAAAATAAAGCTTTTTTTTAAAAAAGATTCTATTTATAAAACCTTATTATTAGTTTCTTCAATGGCAAAACTTTCCTATAAAACACACATATGCACGTCTTCAGATTTCTTTCCTTCCTCCTTCCTTAAAGAAGTATGTCTTGTACGTGTGTGTATGGACCTGCACAGAGACATATTTTACTTTTAAACAGGTCAAAAATGCCTATGGCATAAGACCTCTTATACCTCGTATAATGCAGACTCTCACTACGAAATGAAAAGCAGTGGACTGAAAAAGAATTGAGCTGGCGTATTTGGCTCCCTAAACAACTGATCTATACCACTGCCTGGTCCGTCTTGCACCTTAAAATAATTCAGAGACAGAAATCTTTTTTGGAAAGCAGATAGCAGACCTCATATAGACACAGCCATGGCCTGGTGCTCTGCTCTCCTGCTCACAGAGCAGAAATGACCATTTGCTTATTTTTATTTTTTATTTTTTATTTATTTATTTATTTTTTCATTTGCTTATTTTTAGATATGACCAATCTAGCAGAAAAACGGACATGGTACAAGTCAAGGAGGTGTGGAACGTGGAGCAGCCATAGAGAAAGACTGCTGACTTTGTATCTATGGACCCTTCTCACCTATCCTTTCACTACAAATTTTGAAGTCAACGGGATTTTAGATTATATAGAGCTGAATGTATGCAGATACAGTAATTTTAAAATCAATTCAACAAGTATTTGTTGAGTGCCAGCTGCAGACAAAACTTGCCAGGAACCATGTTGTAGTACATCAACAGACTTGAACGACAGACAAACCTGGTTTGAATCTCTGGTCTTCTTTTTAGCAGCTGTGTGAACTTGGGCAAGTGATTTAATTAATCTCCGTGAGCCTGTTAATCTTTGCTATGGTCTGAATTGTGTCTCTCCCCGACACACCTTCCCCCTCCCTCCACCCAGTTCCCATTTAAAGCCCAAACTCCAATGTAAACGTGTTTGGAGAGGCCTTTGAGAGCCAGTCAGGGTCAGGATTAGATCCCTCACGATGGTATCAGTGCACTTATAAGAAGAAAAACTGGAGAATCTGCTCCTTCTCTCTCTACCACGTCTGGACAGAATTAGAAGACTGTTGTCTGCAAGCCATAAAGAGCACCCTCACCAAGAACCAAATCTGCCCTGATTGTGGACTTCTCAGCCTCCAGAACCACAAGAAAGTAAATTCTGTTGAAGTCACCCTGTCTCTTTTGTGATGGCAGCCCTAACAGATGAATATTCTTCAACTCTAAACAATAATTAAAACATCACTTCCCAGGACGCCTGGGTAGCTCAGTGGTTGAGTATCTGCCTTTGGCTCAGGTGGTAGTCCCAGGGCCCTGGGATCGAATCCTGCATCAGGCTCCCCGCAGGGAACCTGCTTCTCCGTCTGCCCATGTCTTTGCCTCTTTCTGTGTGTCTCTCATGAATAAATAAGTGAAATTTTTAAAATTTTTTAAAAAATAAAACACCACTTCCCAAGTTTCTTATGAAAATTAAATGAAAAGTTAACTACTTAGCCAAATGTCAGGTCCTTAAAAATTATTAGCTCCCTTCCCACCCCTTGGAAAAGGAGAGGAAAAAAAGGAATCAGATGCCACATACCAACAAGTTTACAATCCTGTCTAAGGGACAAGGGTTAAGAAACTCCCTTAATATTGAACTAAAAAAACCTCATCTTCAGGTCTCAGCTTAGACGTGACTTTCTCTTGAGCTCCCCTCTCTCAGTGCTCTATACTTCATCTCACCACTTCACTTACTGAAATTGCCTGTTTACTTATGTACTTCTCTCCTAACCCCACTCCAGGCAGCATGTTCTGGGAGGAGAGGGCTATATCTGATTTATTCATTAATAAATATCTGAGAAGGAGACTGAAGATGATTTAGGAAAGGAGTTGGAGCTTCTCAAAAAGGTAGGATCTGCTTCTGTTTCTGCATCTTCAAAATGAGGATAAGAGTATTTACTTCACAGGACTGTTGTAAGGATTAAAGAATACATGTAAAGTACTTAGAATAAAGCCTAAAACTAAATAAATATTAGCAATATAAATAATAATAGCACACCAAGAATATTCAAGATCATAGAGTGGTTAATTCTCTCTAAAGTCATATACAAATACCTTCCAGAACAAATCTAACTGGATCAAATATATAAATATAGAAAATGAAACCATAAAAGTACTTGAAAAAAACCATGGTAGAATTATTTTATAACTTTTCACTAGAGAAGGTCTTTGAAACTGTGATATAAAATCCACAATCCATAAAAGAAAATATAGATTAAATTCAACTACATTAAAACCATTTCCACAGAGCAAAAACTAGAATAGGCAAAGACAAATGTCAATCTGGTAAAAAAAAAAATATATATATATATATATACATATATATATGTATATATATATTTGTATCTCATAAGATTAAGACTAATTTTCTCTAATATATAAAATGCTCAGGGATCCCTGGGTGGCTCAGTGGTTTAATGCCTGCCTTCAGCCCAGGGCGTGATCCTGGAGTCCCGGGATCGAGTTCTGCATTAGGTTCCTGCACGAGCCTGCTACTCCCTCTGTCTGTGTCTCTGCCTCTCTCTCTCTGTTTCTCTCATGAATAAATAAATAAAATCTTTAAAAAAATAAAATAAAATGCTCCTACAGATCATTAAGAAAAATACCAATAGACTAATATTTTTTTAAGTGGGTAAAGAATAGCATCAGATATTTCACAGAAAAGGAAATATGTCTCCTAATATGTGAAGATTCACTCATAATAGACGAAGAAATTTAAACCATACTGAGAAACCATTTTCACCTAGCACACTGGCAAAAATTAAAAGTTAAGAATAAAGGTTATATTGGCAAAAATATGGGAGCCAGGCACTCGTATGTATGCCTGCTGTAAGTGTAAATTGGTACTTCTTTTGGAGGAGAATTTGGTGTTATGCAACGCATATAACCATTTGACCCTGTAATTATATTTATGGGACCTTAGATATACTCAAACAGGTACAAAATAACATACATACAAGCTTTCCTTGTTGCAGCATCATGACTTTCTAATATTAAAAGATTAGGAAAAAAACCTAAAACTCCATCAATATGAGAATGGGTAATTAAATTACAGGACAGAATACAATGGAATATCAAAATAAGCAAAGTGAACAATGTTATCTCTGCTAACCCTGGTGTGAAAGTAAGAAAACTAAATACATACATGCTCATGCATAAAGTTATCTCTGGGAAGACATACAGAAAACTGGTAACCGTTGCCCTTGGGGAAATCAACTGGGTGGTTACAGATAATAGTGGGGAAAAACAGTCTGTTTTTGGTTTACCCTTTGGCACTTTTGGAATTTTGAAATATTCCGACTTATTATATATGCATTAGCAAATAAATAAAGCTTAAATACAGAAAGCTTCTACTATTATGATTTGGGTTTTAGTTATTTGTTGACTAAATGATATGCAGTAAGTTTTTTATGATTAGACTTCTAATGTTTTGATTTCTGGTCTGGGGCCTAAAAAAAGGATGTAGTACAATGCCTCCCCCACCACCACCCACTTCACATATTGCTTTAGAAAACATCTGAAAAGAACATTTTCTTTTCATAAAGGGTGATGAGTGAGCTCTATAGGGTTAAGGGCCTTCGATGAGCAAGGCTGCACAGCTGCAGATATGAATATATATGAAAATGAAGTCATTTTAGTTTGTCTCTGAGGACTCCCAGGCTCATGAATGAATTTCCAGAAAATAATATGCACATCAAAAGCACTTGATTTCTTTGTCTAAACTCTCTTCCTGAAGAGGGTTATACTGATGAAACAGTTTCTTGACTAAAATGTCTCTAAGGAAGGGGGAAATGGTAAAATATATACAACTCTAATGTTCTAGGAGTTATTTTACATTCAGCCATGTTAGTCGCACATGATTTAACCCACTTCCTGGTGACGGTTTCTTGTTAAAAATGTGTTCAAGTGAATTATGTGAATGGTCTATTTTAAAATATATTCTCAGGAATATGCGAAAGCAGATGTCAAAAACATACCCAATGTTCAAATATCCAACCCACATTTATTGCATGCCAGCCATGCCAAGCACTGTGCTGTAGAATCAAAGATGCAAAAAGATGAAAACCAGGCACAGAGGGAAAACTTGTAGACGAAATATACTCACAGTAGTAAAACTTCAAGCTCAGATAAAAACTGCTTCCATTGTTTCTTACATTGCATTTTTTTCTCCTAAATATCACACAGAAAAATAAGGAAAGAAAAATTAAGCAAAGGATCTGGAATTCTGGAATTCTTAACCCAGGCTCTACAGTCTTCCTGAAACACAGCTGATGTTTTTGATGTAAATGCATATAAACATTTTTCTGGGGAAAGGATCCTTAGCTGTCATCAGATTTGCAAAAATCCATCAACTCCCCAGCCGATTGAGAACCACTGCTCTTGAGTTCGAAGTCTTTCATGCAACGTGTCACGTTGCTATAGTTTACATTCAAACCCTTTTACCATATTCTGTACGCATTTTCATAAATTCAAAAGTTTTATATATGTATTTAAATAAAATCCCATGCTAGAACCTGCCCACTTGATCTCACAGAGAATCCAGTTTGTCTTGGCTGCATTCTGGTTAGAAGTGATTTTACTAATTTGGCATTTACCATTTGGGTCATTTGGATATGACAATTCCAGTTTACCTTCGTATTAATTTTGAAAAAAAAATGGGCTTACTACAACATTGAAAAATGTAACTCCTTACTTCAAAGGAGTTTCAGAAGCTAGCCCAGTGCCTGACACGTAATTTAATAAATATGAATTATTTATTAGTTTATTGAATAAATTAATGAATTCGATGATATTGTATGAGCACCTACTCTCTACCTGGTATTGTTCTTGATGGCTTGCTAACCCTTATGTCCCGGCAGGTCTCTGCATCTCCAGGTCCTAACTTCTACTAAGAAAGAGTTAAATATTCTTAGGCTTCATCAGCTGTAAGTTTCTATCATTTGTAAATTGAAAGACAGGGCATGGTTTTTAGAGCTCTGTTCTCAGGAAGAAAGGGAGAGAAATCCAACAGGAATTCTGGAAGCTATTTTCCAAGTTAATCCAGGAAGTCAGAAACAATAAACTAGGCTAACAAATCATTTTCAAGGACCGTTTTATGAGAATTTATATTTTAAAAACCCATTGTCCTGGGAGCCAGGTGGATTGGGTCTCAGTCCTATTTCTAACACTCAATATTTGTGACTTTGTGTCACTTTATATCCGTGAGGTCATTGTTTTCTTAATCTGAAAAATGAAGGGGTTAGTTTTTGTGTTCATGCTAACCTAGTACTCTTAATGCTCAAGGTTTGGTCTGTGAATGAGGAATCATTTCACTGGGAGCTGGCGAGGAATGCTGAATCTCAGGTCCCTACTAGGTGTGCTGAATCAGAATCAACACTGTAGGAGCTCCAGGTGATCTGTACGCACCTAACTCACGCATCTTGTACATTCCCCCACTTCAGTCCCTTGAAGAAAGGTTACTGGAGTTAATGACCCAATATTACAAAACCACATTTCTTTAAAAAACAAATGCTCTGTGGCTAAGTCTTCATTAAATTATCCCATCTTTCCTGATGAGTGTGTGTGTGTGCACACATGCGTGCACTCAGGACTTTGTACGGTCTCTAAGTCTTTGGTAACTTTGTCAGCTCTTGTCTTTTTACTCCTAGAGATTAGCAACTAAATTCATCAAAAGGACGTACATGCGTCATTCAGTTCACCTAATGAACACTTATTGAGCAACTTCCATGGGCCAGGCTCTGTAAGAAGGCTCTGGGATACAAAGACAAATAAGACTATTCAAAGAAAACCATCTAGTCCATTGGGAGAGGTGGATGAAGAAATCAGTATTAGGAGATAATGCTATAATGCTGTGGCTGCACATTGGAGGGTCACCAAAACCATACCGGAAGGCAATCAAGCAAACGATCATTGTGGGACAGGAATTCTGGGACAGGAAACAAAGGAGATCTAAAGGCAATGACATTCCATTCTGAAACCAGACCCCTGGAAGGAAAAAAACTGAAAACCAAAAATCTCCCCAAAGGGAGTCTGAGTTGGTGGCAGCCATGGAGAGAAGAGGAAAGTAGAAGGCTGGAGCCTTTGGGGAGGGAGCCCTGGGGTTCAACCCTGAAAGAACATACATATGGGGCTGGGACACATGGCCCTAGGAAAGGCTTCAGTTAGACCACCTCCAGAGTAACCACCTTCTTTTTGTTGAATGGTTTTACCAGTAAAAAGTTTCATTTCTTTTTTCTTCTTAATTTTTTTTAAAGTAGGCTTCATGCCCAACACAGGGGCCTGAACTCATGATCCCAAGATCATGACCTGAGCTGAAATCAAGAGTTGGATGCTCGACCAACTGAACCACCGAGGTGCCCAACGGTCTCATCTCTTGTGTCCTCAGGAATCTTGAAGCACCCATATAGAATCAGTGGGGTAAAATGCAATTTAGGGAACTGGAATAATCAGATTAATAATTAAAGAAAAAGGGCAAAAAAAAGAAAGAAAGAAAGAAAGAAAGAAAGAAACAAAAAGGGCAGCCCCGGTGGCACAGCAGTTTAGTGCCGCCTGCAGCCCAGGGTGTGATCCTGGGGTCCCGGGATCGAGTACCACATCCGGTTCCCTGCATGGAGCCTGATTCTCCCTCTGCCTGTGTCTCTGCCTCTCTCTTTCTGTGTCTCTCATGAATAAATAAATAAAATATTAAAAAAATAAAAGAAAATAAAATAATTAAAGAAAAAAAGAGGGGCCCTGTAATCAAAGCCATAGAGAAGGGATGGCTTAGCTCCATCCTCTTCCCTACCTCCCCAGTCCTATCTAACTAACAGTGAGATTTGGTCCATTTCACCTCATTTCTTAGACACACCTTCTCTTGGCCTCTGTCCTGGCTCACAGCAGTGGGTCTCAACACTGGCTGCACACCTGAACCACTTGGGGAGCTTTTTAGAAATGCAGATGCCTGCCACCACCACCACTACTCTGACCTAACCTGATGCTGATGGGAGCATTTCAGAAAAGGTCCCAAGGTGACTCTAACATTAGGGTTGAGGACATTAGTTTAAGCCCCATCCATGTCTTTATCACACATCTTGAAAAATCCCTCTTTTCATCTCCAGTCTGGCCCTTGCCATCTCTCCTCCAATGCCTCTGCCGGCTTCCAGCCCATCATCTAACCTGTAATCAAAGTTCTTCTTCAAAAACACAAGGCTCTCTTTCACTCTCCCACTTAGAAACCAGCCACAGGCATGACCCGTCATTCCAGTATCATCTGCCACTACCTTCCCACCCGCACCCCCACACTCAGCTCTCCTCCACCGAATGATCTGTTACTCTAAAGACCTATGCTATCACACACATACCTCGAGACTGCTGGGCCGGCTATTACTTCCCCCCAGAAAGCACTTCCTGTCCCTCGCTGCCTGCCAAAATTCTACTCATCTTTCAAAATCCAGCTGACAGGTGACTTCCTTTCACCCACTTTTCCATTCGTGTGTTGCAGAAATGTTTATCGGGTAGTCCTTCTGTGCCAGGCACTCTTCTGGGTGCTGGATGTGCCCCTGCTCTGGCTGTCTTGTTTATGCTCCTGTGGCCTCCTTTTACACAAATCTCTGCTCAAGGACTTCTCAGTCTGCAGGTTAATCTTTTCTTTACTTGATTGTTTGCTCCCTAAGACTGAGCTCTCTGAGGACAGAATTCCGCCCTATACATCCTTGCTCAGCACCCAGCCCAGAGAGAGTTTAATAAATGTTTACTGACTGTTGACTAACAATGCAGAACATGAAGAGCAGCTCTTTTGGGTGTTATGTGTGCAACCCGGTCTCCTCCTGACTCCTGAGTTTGACTCCTCAATACCTTTCTGCTTTATTGGCTGCAGCCACTCAGCTTTCTCAGAAACTCCTACTCTGCTCATTTCCTTGCTCTTCCTACTTGATGCCTCCTCTTTCTAGCCCCCCTGAACTGTGATAAATGACAATTTATAAAGTAGCACTTAATATCAGCCTGTGGCTTAGCCGGTAAAGCTGCATGGGGCTGACCTGGGGCTGACCCTGCCCATCCTAAAAAGAGCAAGAAAACTGGAGCAGACTAGCACAAGCAAAGTGCCAAAGGTCCTACAAGGCTTTTCAGAAAAAGTCCTCCTCCTTCGACACATCTGGGGATGGGAAGAATTTCACTTCCACATTCCTGCAAGACAGGCATTCATTTCACAGTCTTTTCTCCCGTCACCTGAGCTCATATATCTTATTTCCATTATGAAACTTTATTTTCAAATATACCTCCTTTCAATGTTGATGAAAAATGACACATTCTAGTATGAAATATGAGCAAATAAATGGAATTGATATCCTGTGATAGTAATTCTTTCCATACCTGTTTAAATAATTTAATAGCATATGTTCGGTTTTGGATCTCCGCTCTGTATACCTCAAAAATCTCCCCTTCTCCAATTAGGAAGTCTTTGTGGAAATTTTTGGTTCCATCTCTGATGTTTTGAAAGCTGATGGAGGATTTAAACAATATTCCTTAGGAAGGAAAGTGGGGAGAAGATAAGTTACTCTTTCTCTTTTTAAGAATCAATGACACCATTATAAAGAACCAGGGCTTCCATATTAGAAATACATCAGAGCTCAGCAGAAAGCCAGCCGTGCAAGACCCAGGAACCAAAACCAAAAGCCCACCATATGCTCTCTGCACTTTTACTTGGGTCTGGCACCCACCATTCCACAGAGCAAATGGCTTTTTAGATTTCTGAACAATAGCCGTGTGGTTCTATCATCCTTCCAAAAGAACGTAGTTAGGGAAACTTTTCCAAGATTCTATTTCTTCATCATTAGATCAATAGGTTGCTTTTAACTCACCAGGAACCTAAAACCATTAAAAACAAAAAACCTCTAAAACTATAGAAGTGGAAATTTTGTTATGACTAAACAATATTCTCCAAGCATGACTGATAGTAACATTTTTCATGAGCCAAATCCTCTAAATTCTGAACTTACTTCCTCAGAGTAAATTAGGAAGATGCTTCAGCTTTTCAAAAAATCATCTAAAGCAGAGATTGGGAGAAAACATTTAAAAAGGTAATCACATACATATCCAAAGGGAAAAGTGTAGCAAAATCCTTCAGAGCCAAATTTTGGCTGTATTTCCACATTTGGTGTTTAATGTAGATCTTATTGTTAAATCTTAAAGGACCAAAACCTTACCCAACTTTTCTAATTCCCTTTTTGAACCAAAAAACATGCAGATCTAGTGGTAAAGCTGAGGCAAAGCAGCCTTAACTAGCCATTAAAGTTTATCAGAATGATTCCCAGGTAGAACTAAATTATTCTCCCTGCTAATAAAGTAATAAAGCAGATATGGAAAATAATAGGATTTTCATAGTGACCTTCAGCATTGCTCTACAGACATCTCTAAAGATCTCCGCAAGGGCTATGAAAATTTCTAAAACTATATAAAACCCAATGTAATTTTTAAATGTTTTCCTATGACACATAAAAATGCAAATTTCACTAATGGAAAATATGAAACCCCTTGGGGAAAAGACCACTATGTTCCATTGGACAATGGGATTTTTTAATATAACCATAATATATCATCCATCAGAGCTCTGTGTCAGTCAAAACTGCCGGTATTTCAATATCCATGAAAATTTGACCCTAAACCTGCATATTTTTTAAACCTGCATATTAATGAACAGCTAATAGGTTTCTTGGATATTCCTCCCTGTAAGTTAACTTAAAGCAAAGCATGATTTAAAGTAAAAAAAAAAGTTTTTTACCTTTTTCATTATGTTTAGGAGTAAGAACATTATCTGTCGTGACATTGGCTGTTTCCTAAGAGAGGAAATACACACTGAAGTAATTCCATTTCATAAGTCTAGAAAGAACAGAACCTTAACAGAAACCCAAAGCTCCCCCTGGACTATACAGTGCAATAGAGTAGAATTTAATTTAGAAGAAAGCTAGTAGAAAGCAAAGTTACTTTATTTAATTCAATAGTATTCATTGTCATATACAGTTAAGTCTTCCATACCACTGCAAAAACTCAATGTCACGGTTATATTCAATTTTAAATGACTTCTACTGCTATAAAAAAATGATCACTGCCAATTTATTTGCTCCAATAAAATCCAACAGTAACATGCAAAATGCCAACTAGAACAGGAAAATTAAAAGCTGAATTAAGACAAATGCATAGCTCACAGCGCTCTTAATAGTTCTAAGCCTCATCTATGACAGATCACTGCGAGGAGAAAGCTCTTCACTCTTTCAAACACTCACAAATCTCTAATTTCCTGAATCCTCAACTAAACAAAGAGTAATGAGAGAGCTAAGGTTTCTCTGGTTTTAGAAAAAGTGCCTGCAAATTCAGCATTTTTCTGTCTGACAATTTCATTCCCCATGCTCAATTATATATGCAACAGAGTTCAAGGTTCATTATCTATGCACATACACTCTACCTTGGGTAATATGTTTGGGAATCCATCTCTCTGATGACTCTGCTCTGAAGGATTCAAGGCTGCTCCTGCAAGAGAAATAGGGGAGTTAGATACAGAAAAATGTTATGTCTTTATTAAGCACGTTTTTTTCTTCCTTAGACTGTGAAAAAAACTACTTTGCTAGGAATGTTAATTTCTAAATCTCAGTTTCATTCTCTGAATGGTTATAAATTTGCGTATGTGAATAGCTTTCTAAGCATCAGGCATTATGCAAACATGCTTAACACACAAATACCTATCTTAAATTACTGTTAGACATCGTTAAAAATATTAAAGTATAAAGCAGAAAATTGAAAGAAAAAAAAGCTTTTTGCCCATATGTTTTAAAGTTTTACAGTCATGGGATTATATCTCCATAAGTTAGTTTTTATTTTTTGTATTTTATTTTTTATCCAATTCTGTGCCATTAGGTATTAGAGGTGTGTATGTGTGTACGTGCAAGTGTTGTCAACCATAAACACCTACTACCCCTTTCTGAATGTACACTGTAACTTCTGTCCTATTTGAATCGAAGTAGTCTATGTAGGTTCCTACAAAAGATGAAAATCCTGAAATATTTTGCTGTCACATCTGACATTTTCATTCAGACCACAGAAATTTAATTTCATCTTCTAGTTTTTCTTAGATTGTATTCTGTTTTTAAAATTATTTTGTTTAGAAAACTGGCAACAAAACATTATCAATTAATAACAGACCTCCTTGAACAAACTATAAACCAAATAGACCTAGCAGACATTCTACAGAACATTCTACCCCAAAACAGAACAATATACACATATTTCACAAGTGTACATTGAATAAGCTCCAGGATAGACCATATCTTGTGCAATAAAATGAGCCTCAATAAATTAGGAAAGATTGAAATCATATAAAGCATATTCTCTGATCACAATGGAACTAAAATAGAAATCAGTAACAGAAGGAAATTTGGGAAATTCACCAATACATGAAAATTAAACAACAAATCCAAAAATAACCAGTGGGTCCAAGAAGAAATCACAAGGGAAATTAGAAAATACTTTGAGATGAAGGAAAACAAAAACACAACATACCAAAACTACAGGACTCAGGAAGAGCAGCGCTGAAAGGGAAATTTATAACTGTAAATGTCTACCTCAAAGAAGAAGAAAGATCTTAAATCAATAACCTGAATTTTCACTTTAAGGAACTACAAAAGAAAGAGTAAACCAAAGGAAGCAGAAGGAAGGAAAGAATTAAGATTATGGAAATAAATCAACTAGATAATATAAAAACAAAAGAGAAAACCAACGCAACCAAAATGGGTTCTTTGAAATAATCACAAAATTGACACTCCCTTAGTTAGACTAGCCAAGAAAGAAAGGAGACTCAAATCACTAAAACCAAAAACAAAAGAGGAGACATAACTACCAACCTTATAGAAATAAAAAGAACTATAAGAGAATATGATGAACATCTGTATGTAAAAAATTAGATAACTGAAATGACATAGACAGATTCCTAGAAAGACACAAACTGCCAAAACTAACTCAAGAAGAAATAATTTGAATGGATGTATTGCAAAGGAAAGAGATTGAATTAATAATCTATGATTTCCCACAAACAAAAGCCCAGGTGAATCCTACCAAACATTTAAACAAGATTTAACATCAGTTCTTTAGAAATTCTTCCAAAATAGAGAAGAGGAAGTAACAACTCCCAAATTGGTCAATGAGACCAATCATATTATCCTAATACCAGTGCCAGATAAAACAACACACGAAAACTAGAGCCCAATATCTCTTATGAATATAGATGCAAAAATATTCCACAACAATAAGAAAAACAACAAATTCCAACAAAATATTAGCAGACTAATATAAGAAGATTATATGATGTGATCAAGCAGGATTCATTCAGGAATCCAAAACTGGCTTGCTACACGAAAATCAATGTAATATAGCACATTGTTCAAATGAAGAACTAAACCCATGAAACCCAGTAACCTGTCATAGAGATCTAAGGGATAGAAGAGAATTTCCTCAATTTGGTTAATGGTATCTGTGAAAAGCCGATAAATAATATCACATATAATTGTGAAAAACTGAATGTTTTGCCCTTTACATCAGGAACAAGAAAAAAAATGCTCTTGCCACTTCTATTCAACATCATACTAGAGGTTCTAGCCAGAGCAATTAGGCAAGAAGAAGAAAAAACGTCACAGATAAGTATTGTGTAGAACAAAATTTGAAGTACAGGCACTAAAAGTCATTGTCCTTTTGTTGCTCATTAAAAGGGAGATGATACTTCATTGTCATGTAAAATAGATGATTCAAAATGGCTTTCCTAAAAAAAAAAAAAAAAAAAAATGGCTTTCCTAAGAAGCCAGCAGAAAGCTATGGATTTCATGTCAAAACTAGAAAATAATTGCTGATCATTGACATTTAAACGCCCCTACCCCTCCACCTGTTCATGCTCTCTCTCTCTCTCAAATAAATAAATAAAATCTTAAAAAAAAAAAAAAAAACTAGAATGTGTTGCTTACTCAGGCAATAAGGAAAGAAAGTGTCCTCAAAAAAGAAAGTAATGAAAGTCTTCAGATAAAGCCTCAGGTCAGGAATCAATGACACAGCATGGCCAGTCAATGTCTCGAATAAAATACAATATTTACATTTATAAGTTATATTGTGAATAAAATGAACTGAGAGCCACATCGTAAGAATCATAAATGTTTACCATAGTTCACAATTAAATGGATAGCTCGATGATGCCCCATCTCCTGGAGAATCTGTAAAAGGTCACCGATGGTCTTGTTTTTCTGTGCCCAGGACCAAAGTAATTCTCTTGTTCCACTTTTACCTTGGTCTACATACTTTTCAATGTGACGAACATCCAGCCAGCTGCTTGAGAGTCTCTCCGCTGTGGAAATTGCAACAGGAAGAACCAAAAAATAATTTACTTTTATTGGAATACTTGTTCGGGGGTGTATGTTTTATTTCATATTATTTATCATTTTTATTTTGAACTAATTTTAGCAATATACTAAAATGTTACCTAGTGTTAACATCTTATGTTAACCTGCCCCCAGTGTTAACATCTTATGTTACCTAGTACAATGACCAGGACCAGTGATGACTAAATGGCAGACCTTATTCTACTTTCACCAGTTTTTCTACAAATGCCCTTTTTTTGGCCTATGATCCTACCCAGTTTTCCACAGTGTGATTGTTGCCACTTTTTAACCTCCAATCTCATGGTCTTCAGTCTTTCCACATCTTTAAGGACAGTGAAATGCTATTGTGTCCTCCTCACTACATAGTATGAAGAGGTTCAAGTATCACTAATGATACTGATTTTGACTGCTTCGTGATGGTGGCATATGCCACCTTAGTAGGTTCCTCTACTATGAAATTACCTTTCCCTGTAAAATAACTGTGTTGGGGGAGATACTTTGAGACTATGGAAATATCCTGCTTTTCCTTAGATTTTGCCCATAAACATTTGCATCCACCAGTGGATTTTGTCTATCAGAACTATGATCGTGGTCTTTGCTTCGTGGTGATCTTCTATTTCCCCTTTCTCCTTCTACATTCATTAACTGTAATTCTTCTGTAAGAAAGTACTATCCATTCTTCCCCATTTAATTAACTTACTTATATCAGTATGGACTCAGGAGTGTTTATCTTATTCTATAGATTAAAATCCAAAATTATTAATCTCTACTTTGTTGCTACAATTATTCCAGCTCTGTCCATCCAGGTGGGTTTCTGTGCTCTTCTGACAAGCCCTATCAGTTTTGGAACATTTCCTTATTTTCTGACCCTATAAGATGCTATGCTCTGGGCTCATTATGTATTTCCTCCCATCCCAGCCCTGGAATCAATTACTTTTCCCAGGAGTCCTGGTTCATTTTATGAGATAATGTATTTAGAAGAGAAGATGTAGGTGCTACACGCACTCATTACCACAGGGCTCCATTGCTTCCAGGCCTTCCGTGCAGACAGAGCTAGGAAATACATATGCATTAACCCACACACCTATAATTTCTCTGTCTGTATACATATTAAAAACCATGTTTTGGGGGGCATCTGGGTGGCTCAGTGATCGAGCATCTGCCTTCCGCTCAGGGCGTGATCCCGGGGTCCTGGGATCAAGTCCTGCATCAGGCTCCCCACAGGGAGCCTGCTTCTCCCTCTGCCTGTGTCTCTGCCTCTCTCTGTGTGTCTGTCATGAATAATTTAAAAAACAAAACAAAATCAAAACCATGTTTTTATATTGATACCTCTGATTCTAAGTCAACACTACATGGTATATTTTAGCCCTTCCTCATTTGTAAATGTATTCCCAAACAGCAAGAAACTTGGTTCTCATTATCTACACTATCTTTACTGTTTTATTCAATAACTACTTTCGGAACTGCTAACCTATACCCCTAGGAGAAACACTTTAACCAAATACCGCATTTATGTACACTTCTTTTTGCCCTCAGCCCAAGAGTATTTAGGTTAGAGCCTATTTCCCAAAGTTCCTAGGTTAGTTCTTCTTCTCCTCTCCCTTCAGTGTGACTACTCATTTGCAATAGTTAGGTTCAGTTGTTGCAGTTTTAATGGAATGCTGTTTTAAATTTTTGTTCAATACTCTCTTGCTGCTGAACATTTTTGAGCAATTAGAAGCTACTATCTGGATAGGATCGGGGAAATATTCTACTGGGATAGTAGGATTTAATTGCTCAAAAACAGTGTATATGGCTAAGTGAAATGAGTCAATTGGAGGAGGACAAACATTATATGTTCTCATTCATTTGGGGAATATAAATAATAGTGAAAGGGAATATAAGGGAAGGGAGAAGAAATGTGTGGGAAATATCAGAAAGGGAGAAAAAACATAAAGACTCCTAACTCTGGGAAATGAACTGGGGGTGGTGGAAGGGGAGGAGGGCGGGGGGTGGGGGTGAATGGGTGACGGGCACTGGGGGGGGCGCTTGACGGGATGAGCACTGGGTTTTATTCTGTATGTTGGCAAATTGAACACCAATAAAAAATAAATTTATTATTTAAAAAAAACAGTGTATATGGCTTATTTAAGCCTGGTATAAATACCTTAAGAGCTGTACTTACTGAAAGTATATGAGTTTTTATGACACCCCAAGCTAATGGGATTCCTTAGGTTAAAAAAAAAAAAGATACTGTCTTTCTGCACAACTTCCAGTTTTTAAGGTATATTTTAAGGCCAGGGAGAGAGAAAGAGACCAAATGACGATCAAAAAGGTGCCTTTCTTGCTCCTGGGACAACACTCCCAGATTAGCCCAGTCATCTTGAACACTAAAATTAGCAATGTGGTTTGGAGTCAGCGATGATGATCGTGGCATCCCCTCATAACTTTATCCGCTGGAAAATCTAAAAAATTCTGGAAGCCAGATACACATCGATAGATAAAATCCAATTATTATCTGAGTGTGGTCATGGGGACCCTCAACATATCACCATAACTGCTTATGGAAAACAGCCTTCTCTTCCTCTGCCACACGTGCATTTGGAAGCTCCTCTCCAGCAGTAACCAAGGTTACCTCTCTCAAGGACTCAATGATATTCTCCAAAGGTCGATGTCCTTTTAAAAGACAAATAGGGGCTCAGATCAGAGAAGTGCAATAGGTCCTCTGTGGAACTATCTGTGGTCAGTCTACTTCAGACTCCAACGTTTTAAAAAATTTTGAAGGGAGCTACTACGCCAGTGATAGTATTTCAATGAAGACATCAGAGAGGCAAACATCTTCTGATCTAATCTGGCATTCCCTTCTCCCCACGTTTTCAGTCCTTCAAGGGTTTGCTGGGCTATTCAATTTCCTTTAACTTTATGTTTTTGCTGAGAGTATAAGTAAATCCTGATAGTTGATGGAGATCACAATATGAAACCAGAACTCTTTCTGTAAACCAAAAATTGACTTAGTAGCTACCAGTGCCTACCAATATAAAATCTTAAAAAAAAAAAAAAAAAGATGAGGGCATCATGGAAGGCTTCCTAAAGGAGTGGTTTCTGGAGCCTGAGCCAAGTTTAAAACTTTAAGTATTTCTAAAGAGAGGCCAATTCTCAAGGAATTATTGATACTATACTGGGGAGGGAAAAAAAATCACTGAAATTTCAGCTGGAAAACAAGATAAAACAATGAACTCTGGGGACGCCTGGGTGGCTCAGCCGCTGAGTGTCTGCCTTTGGCTCAGGGCAGGATCCTGGGTCCTGGGATGGAGTCCCACATTGGGCTCCCTGCGGGGAGCCTGCTTCTCTCTCTGCCTGTGTCTCTGTGTCTCTCATGAATAAATAAAATCTTAAAAAAAAAAAAAAGAAGAAAAGAATGAACTCTGAGCCCCATAGGCTATATTGTCTTCAAAAGAGAAGTCACCAGTCAAGACAGAGGGCCCTTGTGACTCCCTGGACATACGCATGAATATATGAGTTTAGCGGTAGCTCTCTCATTTGACCTATGGTGCAACTCGAGGCAAGCCACTGAGCAGTTTCAAAATTCTCATTAATAAATGTCCTTTGAGGGACACCTGGGTGGCTCAGCAGTTGGATGCCTTTGGCTCAGGGCAGGATTCTGGGATCCAGGATCCAGGATCCAGGATCAAGTCCCACATCAGGCTCCTTGCAGGGAGCCTGCTTCTCCCTCTGCCCGTGTCTCTGCCTCTCTCTGTGTGTCTCTCATGAACAAATAAATAAAAATCTTAAAAAAGGGGCAGCCCGGGTGGCGCAGCGGTTTAGTGCCGCCTTCAGTCCAGGGCCTGATCCTGGAGTCCCAGGATCGAGTCCCGTGTCAGGCTCCCTGCATGGAGACTGCTTTTCCCTCTGCCTGTGTCTCTGCCTCTCTCTCTGTGTCTCTCATGAATGAATAGAAAAAATCTTTTTAAAAAAAATCTTAAAAAAAAAAAAAGCTTGCATATCAACCAATCAATCAAACAGCTCTCTCTCAGGAGCACCTGGATAGCTTGGTCAGAAGAGCGGGCCACTCTTGATCTCAGGGTCATGAGATCAAGCCCCACATTGGGTGTAGAGAGTACTAAAAAAAATAAATAAATAAACTTAAAAAGAAATCAGTTCCCTCTCCACTTTGAATCTTTGAGGTAAGACATGACATGATTCTGGGATAATGTGAAGAGAGAGGATACTCTTGTGGGCTACCACAGTCACAGAGGAGCATGAGGGTGTGATGCTGCCACCATGCAGACCCCAAGACCTGGCCTCCAATGCCCACCTGCTTGTATACTTTGTCTTACATCTTTTCCTAAGCTCTTCTTTCCGGCTTTTCCCTTACTCAGACAAGGGAAGCCCCAAAACCAACCCCAGGTGATGGCTTCTGCCCTAATAAGACCTCCTGCTGCCCCAGACCACACAGACCACTTGAGCTAAACCTGACTTGGGCCCGTGCAGATGGACCATGGAGTGACATCTGGACTGACCTACAATTACTTTTACCTAATTGTAATACTAAAATCTCTGCCCAAGGAGGAGCCTCAGCCTCATTCACATAGCACACAAGGCACGCACAGGCATGTGGCCATAGGCATGTGGCCTCTTGCCCACCTCTCCCTAGGATGGCAAGGTTTCCCTATCTAAATATTCATCCTAACCCTAAACAAAAGGAACCTATTCACTCTTTCTCTGGGAGTCATTCCCCATGATCTCCTTATTTGCTGCAAATATAAGTTTTCTTTGTGGGACAACTGAACCTGGTGGTGTTTCTGACTCATCAAGGCAGGAACTCATTGGTTCAGTTACATTGTCAGCTCACTCTACAGTGGGGGTGGATTGGGACAAGGATTAAGGGCTGAGAGAAAAGTCTGTCAGATGAGGAAGTGCTCCAGAAATGAAGGAAAGGACTGACAGGGCAAAGAGGAGGCCAGTATGCTTAAAACAGAGGATTCATGTTAAAGAAAAGGAGAACAGGCCCCATGGAGTCTCTGTGTTACCTCCGTAGGAATGTACTTGGCACCTGCTAGATGTTCACTACATATCTGCTGAGTGACAGACAGGCCCTGAGCCTTAGCATACAAATTTAAACTCTCTTCTGAAAGTAAATGAGGCCAATGAGGCCAATGGAAGATCTCTGAGAAGGGGATGCAAACACGGAAGCTTTAGTTTTTGGAGGATCCACCTGGTGGCGATGGCAGCAGGAGAGTCCCACAAACAATATTTGTACCTAAAAAGGTAAAAAAACGCTTTAGGGCTCACAATTCTCACAGCAGAGAAGCAATGGTTTATAACTGCAAGGGAGATCTGGAATTAATTTGTCAAGTCAGACTTCCCACCTAATTCTTTTCCCCATTTTCCTTTTCCTTTTTTAAATTTCTGAATTTCCCTCTTAAAAGTGCAACAGACCATGATTCTGTGCTCTTTCATCCTGTGACTTGAGACACCACAGATGCAAAAAGAGCTGAGGTTTTAGTTTCCTAACACTGATCAGGGTCAAGGGGTTCTGAGTTTGCACCAGGCCTACGTAAAGCAAAGGCATTTTGCTAATAGTAATAGTTCACAGAGTAAGACTGACCGGGGCTCCGTTGAAATGGATACTGCGTGCATGGGCTGCTTCCAGGATGAGAAGCCAAATAGGTTTTCTCTTTCTCTAACTGGTGATTCACGGTGTAACCTTAACAGCTTTCCTTCAGTGATGATGCATTTGGCATAGAAACACCACTAAAGAGTATTATTAGCATCCATAAAGTGTGTAATACATTTGCAACAGATTCTAGAAAACAAGAGCTTCATTGTGATGGGACGGGAATGCAGACTCTTGACATGTGAGTCATATCCTTCAATATTCAGAGTTTTCTCTACCCCTTCCCTTGTTTTCTTCCGGAACATAGAACTTTGTTTATCGTAGTACTAAACAAAGAGTAAATTTCTCAGTGACTGTGTTGCTAAGCTTGACCAATCCCCATAAAAAGATAAAGAAAAATATGCCATAGGTAAGCATTGTTTAAAACATTGTTTTTTAGAAGGCAAATCTTTTGTTTGAAAGGCATCTTGGCATTAAGTAAAAGAAGCCAAAACGTCCAGCTGGCAAGTTCAGAGATTTGTCTATCTGAAGATACTGATTGCTTAATAATCATTTGACCGTTCAAAGTTCCTTTTCGGCTTTGTTTTGAGAGCCCAGAACTATCTAGGTAATGCTAACCACTGGGGAATTCAACCGGGGAGATCACTCTTCATATGCAAATATGTCTCTGAAGGGGTTTTTTAGAATATCATAACACACCCCAGTTTGGAATCTTTGTATTTGCATATAACCACATGCCAAAACCCTTAGTAAATGTGTTCTTGCACGGTTTGTTTTGAGATAATATGATGGGAAAAGGAAAAGATGCCTCCCTCCTTTCTTCCTACACAGGATGCAATCAGGCCTTCTTATAAAAGAACATTTAACTGAAGATCTGTTTCATTCCCAGGGAAGTCAAATAAAAAGCCAAACGTGTAAGTTGTTGGCTCAACTCCTCTTACCAGATGATTGCATTAACACCCACCAGCTAATAAATTTTACCAAGAAGTAGTTCTTGTCTATACTTCAGCTTATGTTTACTTTTGCCCATACGGGAGCAGCACTCCTACTCCGTGGCAGGGCAGGGCATGATTTTTGGGGGCACATCCTTCCATGTGCCCTGCTCCCACAATCCCAGACTCTGGTAAGGACATAACATTAACTACCTCTGGGAGAAAACTTAAGAACAGTTCATCCTCAACACCAGCATTTCAGTCTGAAGCTCAGAAGCTGGGTGATTCCATATCCAGGTAATGATTGATGTGGGACACAAAAGGCAGAAGAAAAATTATTAAATTCCCTTACTGCCTACAGCTCATTGATAAATCCTTGAAACAGAGTGACTTTCCTCTAGGGACTCTACTGCCTCGATGTTAATACTTTGCTGAGGACAAAGGCAATCTTAGCCCGACCCCAGGATGCTGTAAGTCTACTTTAACATAAAAAAATTCCTTCAGAAATTTCCTCCATCTCTGAACCCCCCAAGATGCATGTTGGCAATCACTCCTCCCCACCAAGCATATGATCATCAATACACATCTGAAGGTTCTCATGACTAAGGTTTTATTAGATGATAATAAATGACATTTTCCAAACAATAGCTAGCCCCCCTCAAGGTCCTGGAGACCTTGCTTCCAAATTCCTTAGAGACTTATACTATCCCTAACCCCATCCCAACTTGAAAGTATATAATGGGCTGCTCGCTCCTCATCACCCCGGTGCAGCTCTTTCTGCCCAAGGGTCCTGTCCTTCCGCCCCCCCCCCCCCCCCCCCCGCCACCGTGCTTTCATAAAAACCATCTTTTTGCACCAAAGATGTCTCACGAATTCTGTCTTGGCTGTTGGCTCAAACCCTAAGTTCTTTTCTTACATCAATGATCAGTACTATCTCCCCATACTTTCTTCCTTTGTCAAACTTCAATAGGCCTATACAAATTGGCAAAATTAAATTGGGAAATCCCCAGAAGCAGGAACCATCACTTGAATCCAGTACATCGCTTTGTTTAATATCCTGCCTCAAAAGTTTTTGGATGTTTAACGGACCCCTGTTCATTATTCATTCAATCACAGATATTTACTGAACGTCTGCTCTGTACTAGGTGCAATTTTAGATGCTAAAGGAGTAAGCAGGAAACAAGGCAAACAAAACATCTCCTGCCCCCCTGAAGCTTATTTCTAGATGGGCAAAACACAAATAAACAACGATATTTAAAGTGTTGTAAGGGATAATCAGTGACTTGGAGAAAAATAAAGCAGGAAAGGGGCATAAGGAGCACGGCGGTGTCAATTTTATTTTATTTTATTTCATTTTTTGGCAGCGTCAATTTTAAAAGAGTGGTCAGAGTAGATAATAGTTAAAAACACAAAGGAAGTGAAGAAGTAAGCCCTCAGGGTTACCTGCAGGAAAAATGTTCCTTGTGTGTCCAAGGAGGCCAATGCAGCTGGAGTGGAACAAACAAGAAGGAAGTGAGAAAAGCCAGGTAGAACTTTGGGAGGCCACTGAGGGGTTCTGAATGGGGCAATGATACTAGCATCCTTTGCATGTATACTTTAACTCACTGGCCGCTATGCTCAAAAGTGACTTGACAGGGCAAGAGCAGTAGCAGGGAGACCAGTTAGGAGGCTGCTGAAATTATCCAGTGGGATCTGCTGGTGGTTTGGACCAGGATGACTGTGGTAGTGGTGCTAAGAAGCGGTCAGATTATTAGATAGAGCCTGAAGGCAGAGTCAACAATATATACTGAGAGACAGGATGTGGTTTGTGAGAGAAAGCAAGAAGTCACAGAAGACTACTATTTTCAGCCTGAATGAATGAAGGATGATGGGGTTGCCACCAGCCAAGATGCGGAAAAACTCTGGTGGAGGGAAGCATTTCTGGACTGTTACGTCGGAGACATCCATCAAGCAGACAAACAGAAATGGTGCTGATGTTGGGGAGAGAGAGAGAGAGACCCAGGCTAGAAAGGTGCAATTATTAACAGATAGATGGAACTGACAAGATAGTGGGAATAGGAGATAAACAGAAGAGAAGAGGTTTTGCGGACTAATCCCAGGGGTACTCGAGGAGGTCAGAGAGATAAAGACAAACCTGCAAGAAGGGAAGAAAATAAAGAGTGTAAGTTCTAGAAGTAAAGAAAGTGCTTCAAGGAGGAAGGAGTGATCAACCGTATCAAGTAAGAGGAAACTAAAGGGGTGTCTGGGTGGCTCAGTTGGTTAAACATCTGCCTTCGGCTCAGATCATAGTCTCAGGATCCTGGAACTGAGTCCCACATCGGGCTCCCTACTCAGCAGCAAGTTGGCTTCTTCCTCTGTGATCTCTCTCTCACTCTCTCAAATAAATAGGAAAATATATATATATATTTATTTTAAATATATATATTTACTTTAAATATATAAATATATTTAATATAATACATTTAATATATATTTAATATAATATATATTTAATATTTAATATATACTTTATATAAGTAAATATATTTACTTTAAATATATATTTACTTTAAATATATATATTTTAAATATATATAAATTTTAAATATATTTACTTTATTTTTTTTAAAGATTTTATTTATTTATTCATGATAGACACAGAGAGAGAGAGAAAGGAAGAGACACAGGCAGAGGGAGAAGCAGGCTCCATGCAGGGAGCCCGATGTGGCATTCAATTCCAGGACTCCAGCATCACGCCCTGGGCCAAAGGCAGGCGCTAAACCGCTGAGCCACCCAGGGATCCCTATATTTACTTTATATACTTATTTTAAATATATATTTTAAATATATATATTTTATATATATATACACACACACACACACCACACACACATACACACACACACACACACATATCATAGAAGAAATTGAGAACTGATGATTGTATTTAGCCACCTTGACCGTGGATGAGAGGTATTTTAATGGAGTAGTGGGGACTGAGAAAGAGCCTGATTGGAGCAGGTTCAAGGGAGAATGGAGTGATTGTAATATAAATAGCTCCTTTACAGAACTTTATCCTAAGGGGAACAGAGAAATGGGGGGGTGGTAACTTAGATCTAGAGAGAGAACACTGTAAGATGGAGGAAAGTCCATGGTCCTCAAAAGAACAAGAGGCTCTGCTCCACTTTCAGGGAGGGGGAAGCATCACTCTCCATTCCTTAAGTGTGAGCTGCACATAGTGACTTTCTTCCAAAGAGTATGCAGAGAGGGGAGAAGAAAGAAAGAGTATGGGTGTAGAAAACTGACAGACACTACCTCAGCTCTGGTTAACATCAACAGCACTAAGTCAGGTAAATAGGGTGTGCCCTAATATGATGTCATGAGAATGGCACTTTACCTCCGCTGCTGGCCTCTCAAAAATCCATAACCTCACTCTAATCGAGAGTAAAACACCAACCAAATCTCAGTCAAGAGACATTCTACAAAATGGTAGACCAGTACTGACCAGTACTCCTCAAAACTGTCAAGGTCATCAAAAACGAGAACTGTCTGAGAAACTAAAACAGCAAAAAGGGTCCCTAAGAATACAGGATGACTCAGTGTAATCCCTGGATGGGATCCTGGGAGAGAGAAGGGGGGCTTAGGACAAAATGATGGAAATCTTAATAACATATGGACTTTAATAATCATAATAATATATCGATATATCGATATTGTAACAATAATATATCGATATATCGATACTGTAACAAATATACCACACTCATGTAAGACATGAATAACAGGGAAACTGAGTGCAGAGTGTATGTGAAAGGTATAAGAAATGGGAATTTTTTGTACAAGCTTCTCAAGCTTTCTGTAAATTTAAAACTGTTCTAAACAATAGCCTATTTAAACTTTTTTTTAAAAAAAAAGACCATAGGCTCTGGAGTCTGACCATCTGATGAGAATCCTAGTCTGCGCTTCACTAGACTATGACTACAGGTAAGTTACTTAAATTCTCTGAGACTCAGTTTCCCTTCCTATAAAGTGGGACTAGAAAAAGTACCTACCTCACAGAATTTTTGTGATAAATGGCATAATCCACGTGAAGTGCTTAGCACAGTGTCTGGCAAATAGTAAGCACTCGAGAGGTGGCAGCTATTATTATCATTACTATTATTCTGATCCTTTATTGAATATGCAAATATACAGTGAATGTGATTTTATAGTTAGTTTGCTTTAAAGTGATTAATGATAATTTCTATGACAAACTTATCTCATTTTTTGAGAGGAAGCCCAGATGCAGACTCTGTAGAAGTGTTTCTTTCTCAGCGTATCATGACTGTGAAAGGTGTCACAGTGTGAACTGCTCCAAACTTCAATTATTTTTTTTTAAGATTTTACTTATTTATTCATGAGAGACACTGAGAGAGAGAGAGAGACAGAGAGAGAGAGAGAGAGAGAGAGAGAGAGAGAAGCAGGCTCCATGCAAGGAGCCTGATGTGGGACTTGATCCCAGGTCTCCAGGATCATGCCCTGGGCCAAAGGCAGGCGCTAAACTGCTGAGCCACCCAGGGATCCCCAAACTTCAATTCAAATACCACCCCACGGTAATGTAATGAGATGACTTGTCACCAGAGGCTCTGTTAACATCGGTAAGGATATCAAGGTCATCAAAAACGAAAACTGTCTGGGAAACTATAACAGCAAAAAGGGTCCCTAAGAATACAGGATGACTCAGTGTAATCCCCAGATGGGATCCTGGGAGAGAGAAGGGGGGCTTAGGACAAAATGATGGAAATCTTAATAACATATGGACTTTAATAATCATAATATCTTCAGTCTGGGCTCCTCCTTTCATTACAGAGCCATCCAATCATCATCAACCAGAGAGTGTATTACCTTGTGATTATATTACTCTTAACAACAATACGTGATAAAAGTGATTTGAAGAATTTAGACATAGAATATGTATAAAGATTTTTTAAAAATTAAGTGGAGAAGTGAGAGTGTGGTAAAATAACTGGTATATTAAGATGCTACTCCCCCTTTCACCTTCTTTTTTTAAATTTTTTAATTTTTTTAAAAAATTTTTTCCCCCTTTCACCTTCTAAAGTCAAGTGTTCCCTCCATGCACCTCTTCCCATCTTTCTCCTTTCACTGTGCCAACAGGGAAACTCAGCGTATTTAAAATGAGAAGTTGCCCTCAACCAGCCTGAACTGAGCCCGGCTTGCCTTCTGGCCGAGCCAGTAATTCATGAAGCAGCTAGGCTGTCCTCGGTCTCCTTTCAGAGCTATGTAGTCTTGCTATGTGCACAGCAAACTACAGCTGGGGAATCAAGGACTAGAAATTTTAGATTCTTCCCCTATGAAAGGATATACAAAAGAACAATGGCCAGACTATATATAAAAATAGAAATGTGACCCACACCATGCATCAATCCATCCAGGATGCCAATCCACTACATACAGCAACTAGTCCGGAAAGTCATATTAGCATCTGTAGCAACTAGTCCAGGAAGCCAAACAAAAATCCCTGTAGCAATCAGTCCCACATAGTTAGGACTTAATTAACAACTGCCAGCTTCCTTAATTTTTGCCCCTGCTTCCCATTTAGGAGCATCTGGAAAAAGCCAACTCTGCACCCTAAACAATTACACGGAATGCCCCCCTACTAGTTGGCCTGTCCATAGTTTCTTTGCCAACTGCCTCCAATAATGGAAGACCTGAAGCCTTCTCTTTTTTCTACTATAAAGCTTTTCCACTCCTCTGCTTGCCTTTGGGGCTCTGTCAAATGCAAGTGACGGTGGCTGACTCACTTGCTTTGAATAAAAAGCCTTTGCTTGTTCTCATTTCGGGGGTCTTAATTTATTTCCACAGCTAGAAAAAATGGGGCTGCATGTTTGAAACAGC
Source organism: Vulpes lagopus (assembly GCF_018345385.1). NCBI lineage: Eukaryota > Metazoa > Chordata > Mammalia > Carnivora > Canidae > Vulpes > Vulpes lagopus. The sequence continues at coordinate 60,872,127 of NC_054828.1, forward strand.
TCATTGAATTGCTCTTTCATTGGCTGAAATGAATGTACTATAGGCTGGGTGATGTAGCAGAAAGAGAAGAATGGTATTTGTGAACTTGAGGAAGTCATGGTCAGGAAGTGTAGAGTGGCTGCGGGTAAGGGCACAGGCCGTGGACCCAACTGCCATGGTTCAAATTCTGGCTCTGCTATTCCTGAGCTGTGTCCATTTGGGCCAGTATGAATTAATGCACACCACAATTCCCTCATCTGTTAAAATAGTGGTGATGATAACAGCACCCACCCCACAGGGTGGCTGTAGAGGACACAACCCCTGTAAAGCATGAGTATCTGGATTTCCATGCTGAGAGAGACAGAGAGAGTCCAGCAATACTGGACTGGACTTGCTGAATAACAGCAGTGACATGGGACGATGACTAACTGTCCCTTTCAGATGGGACATATGTTCTTCCGTTGTCAGTCTTCAAAACGCTTTAACTCATTTATGAAGCTACCTAGACCCATTCACTACCTGTAATTGTACTGAAAACCTTTTTCTCTTGCGAATGTAGTAATTCCAGGAAACCAATGGATGCTAAAACTGCCTATGTTATCCATTTGAAAAAGACCTGGTGTGGGAGGATCTTAACGCTCAAATGCATCCTGCGAATCTCTATGCTTTCTAGAAGTCAGAGAGTCAAGTATTCTTCTCTGACATTTTTACATAAGGGTCACACTTTAAAATTAGAGTTAAAAAATAAAATAAAATAAAATTAGAGTTTAAAACACATAAACCATCTTTATATAACTAGAAGCCCGATGCCACATTCCAGAAAGTGTGACCATACCGTTCACCAAAAGTAAAACCTTTTTTCTCATAGGTCTTTTGACAGTCTTGTTTAAAAAAAAGGGGGGGGGGCTCTTTCATTAAATTAAGGCTAAGTTGTTTGGACACAATTGTGTTTATTTTCAACTAATATTAAACGTGGCATCATGGAAGATCACATTTAACAAAAAAGTGCCCATACTTAACAAAACAAAGATTTTTTTCCCCCTGAATTACGTCCGGGGATCACACTCAAGACTTCCGAAAGGCAGCTGCTCAACCTCCCAGTGGCTGCCTGCAATGGTTTTAAAGCCAACTTTCTAGATTCAAATAAAAAGACATGCATGCATCGAGCCATCGAGCATCAACCTCCACGCCAGAAACTGTGTCAATAAGCCAGAGACATTTAATTAAGAAACCCGGGAGCCGCATTATTATAAATAAAATAGTGCTTTACGCTAGCCTGTCACCTGAACTGTGATGACGATGGGCACCTGGAGGTGCCCTGCCGGCCCCAAAGCCTGACCGCAGAGACGCGCTGCGCTGCAGCAGGAGCTCTGACCCGGGCCAGTGGGGCCCTGAGGAGGCTTCGAGCGTCCGAACCGCGCGAGGCACAGGGTCGGGGAGCCCAGGTGGCTTCCCCGCAGCGCGGCCCAGGGTCTCCGCGACGGAACCGGGAGCCCCGCCTCGGGGCGCAGGGGGCGGCTGCGGGCTCGCCTCCAGGGCGCGGCGGGGCGGGACTGCGCATGCGCGCCGCGGCCCCCGCCCCAGCCCCCGCCCCGCCCCCGCCCGGGGTCCCCGCGCCCCCGCGCCCCGTGTCCCCGCCGCCGCCGCACTCACCGAGGCCGCGCCAGCCCAGCGCGCCGTCGCAGCTGTCGAGCACCGCGCACAGCTCGCCCAGCAGCGCGGGCGGCAGGTCGAACAGGAGCGTGTGCGCCGACAGCGCGCCGCGGGCCCCGCCGCCCGCCGCCCAGGCCATGGCTCGGCCGCGGGGACGCGGAGCTCCGGCCTCTCGGCGCCCCAGCAGCGCTTACACAACCGCGGAAATCCTGCCCCCCGACGGCGCCCGGGCTGCACGGCTCGCCGAGCCCCACGAGGGGCGGGCCCGCATGACGCACTGCGCCGCCCGGCGAGGTGCCCGGGCCTCGGCCTGCAGCGCCCCGGCTCCCCCGGGCCTCGGTCTGCGGGGCCCCGGCTCCCCCGGGCCTCGGCCTGCAGCGCCCCCGGCTCCCCCGGCCTCTCGCCGAGCCCCACGAGGGGCGGGCCCGCATGACGCACTGCGCCGCCCGGCGAGGTGCCCGGGCCTCGGCCTGCAGCGCCCCGGCTCCCCCGGGCCTCGGTCTGCGGGGCCCCGGCTCCCCCGGGCCTCGGCCTGCAGCGCCCCGGCTCCCCCGGGCCTCTGTCTGCGGGACCCCGGCTCCCCCGGGCCTCGGTCTGCGGGACCCCGGCTCCCCCGGGCCTCGGTCTGCGGGACCCCGGCTCCCCCGGGCCTCGGTCTGCGGGGCCCCGGCTCCCCCGGGCCTCGGCCTGCGGGGCCCCGGCTCCCCCGGGCCTCGGCCTGCAGCGCCCCCGGCTCCCCCGGGCCTCGGCCTGCAGCGCCCCCGGCTCCCCCGGGCCTCGGCCTGCAGCGCCCCCGGCTCCCCCCGGCCTCCGTCTGCAGCGCCCCCGGCTCCCCCGGGCCTCGGTCTGCAGCGCCCCCGGCTCCCCCGGGCCTCGGTCTGCAGCGCCCCGGCTCCCCCGGGCCTCCGTCTGCAGCGCCCCCGGCTCCCCCAGGCCTCAGTCTGCGGGACCCCGGCTCCCCCGGGCCTGGAGCGCGGCTGCAGAGACCTCGCGGAGAGCGGGAGCTGCCGGAGGGCCGGACGGTGGAGGCCAGGCTCCCCTCGGCACGACGACAGGCCATCCTGCAAAATGCATCCGGCTCTACCTTTCTTTTTTTTTTTTTTTTTTTGCCAGAAAGCAGCGCATCTTTACTGAGGAACACTTGGAAAGCCCAGGAAAACTGGAAGAAAACATAATCACTCGGCCAAAGACGACCATACGAAAGGTGTCGGCACCTTTTCCTGCAACTTGTACCGAAGTCGAACAAATGTGCATATATGAAGTGACTGTTGGGAGACGCAAAAAAAAAAAAAAAAAAAGAAAAAGAAAAAACAAAAAACCAGCGACAGGAACACAAAAGAGAGAACAAAGCAGAAGAAAATTGTGCTCATTTTCTCCATAAGGCTGCCCATTCTCCATATGGTTCCTTGGCTTTACTACATTCTTTTCTTCTGTGGGCTTTCTTTCTTTCTTTTTTTCATATTTTATTTATTTATTCCTGAGAGACACAGAGATAGAAAGGTAGACAGTAGGCAGAGGGAGAAGCAGGCCTCATGCAGGGAACCCCATGTGGGCCTGGATCCTGATGCTGCGGATCAGGCCCTGAGCCAGGGGCAGGTGCTCAACTGCTGAGCCACCCAGGCTGCCCCGGGCTTTCTTGGTAAGACGTTGTGTCACTACTTTTAACCTTCAAAGCTTCAAAGCGTTGGACAGAATCGTTTGCTTTCAACATGGAGTTTAAGTACAATTGACGATTGTCTTTACCTATTCTTTGGAGTACGCTGTAAAGCCCACCACGGGCATGATGCAAATGCTACTGACAAAAACAGGAGATGCTTTGAAAGTGGTGAGAAAAGTCCCGACTAGAGGGAAAACAGCCATCGACTAGAGGGAAAACAGCCATCGACTGGAAAATAGCTACCCAATTTGAAAGCCATCAGATTTGTACCCTTTGGCAATGGTGCCCCCTAGAGACCAATATTTGATGATAGCGATCACTTTGTACTCCTACCCTTGTCTGAATTGCCAAGTCGTTCTCTGCACAAAATATACTTGAAAATTGATAAAGACTACACGATTTGGGCAAAGGTTTCTACATCCCTTTGTTCAAATAGCTAAGCTTTATATCGTCCATCTGAAGACCATTAAGAAGCCCTATACCTCTCAAAGGAACCACCTGAATAAACTGAGCAACAGAGGCAGGATACAAGTGTTTGTTAGCTACGGAGTTGCTGAGGTCCTGATCAGGGGATCCAAACTTAAACTCTCCTAGGCACGAGTCACTGTCACTGAGTGAAGCAGTCAACAAGGCCTGCTTTTCCAGATCTTCTGGTTTACAGAGAAGCAAGAATTTTATGGGAAATCCCAGATGATGTGAAATCTATATGGACTACGTGAAATTTCTGGTATTTTTCAATGTTGGCAGTATCAGACCATGCTCCCTCCCAACTCCTTTTTTTTTTTTTAGATTTTATTTATTCATTCATGAGAGACACACACACACACACACACAGAGAAGCAGAGACACAGGCAGAGGGAGAAGCAGGCTCCATGCAGGGAGCCCAACGTGGGCCTCGATCCCGGGTCTCCAGGATCACATCCTGGGCTGAAGGTGGCACTAAACCGCTGAGCCACCCGGGCTGCCCTCCCTCCCAACTCCTTAAAACTGCCTTTGACTTTTGGATTTTAGGTTATCGTGTTATATCACTCATGGCTCTTCACTGGTGCTGTCATTCACTGCTCTCCCCCACCTTAATTCTCTCTCGGTTTTAGACTCTACAGCTCCCACTCACTGCAATTATCTCTAGTACTAATCCTATCTTAATCTTTGGAGGTCTGAAATACTTGCTGAGCAAATTATCTTTCCAAAATCCTGTCTGCCCAGTTCTTTGACTCATTCTCTCCTCTAATAATCATATCTTCCACTCCATTTCAGCCAGTCACTCGCATGATCATTCCCTAGAACTTGTCATTATCAATAACCACCACTTATGTAATTTCTAGTTCATGAATCTACTGTCTGACCACACCACCTGTCTTTGTAGTGCATTCCCTCTGGGTACTCTGACCCCAACAATCCTTCCTCCTCACCAGGATACCAGATCCAAAATCTTGGGGTCTTCTCTGACCCCACCCTCTTGATGTCCTTACTTTTCTCTTGATCCGTAAAGTCCGCACTCAATTTATATAATCCCTCTCTTGGAAAGCATATGCTTTCCATTCTCTTGCTCCTCTCTGCCTTTGTTGAGCTCTCTTAACAAATCTACCATCCTGATTAGATGTAATTTTCTAATTTGGGGCTCTGCATCCATGTACCAGAATGTAGCTGGAAGTGAGGTGGGGAATAAAAACTTGTTGATTGGACTCAATTTAAAATCAAAGCTATGACTCTCAAATGGGTCCTTTATGCTGCCATGCTGCCAGGCTATGTGCCTGGAGTCTACTTTTCTGGTCCCCTTGACAACTGTTTTATGCCTACTCTTTTCTCAATTCCCATTGTCTTTTCCTCCATCCTTATGCTCAGCCGATGATCTTGAGAGTATTTATTAAGAGTACTGGGTGGCTCAGTGGTTGAACATCTGACTTTGGCTCAGGTTGTGATCCTGGGGTCCTGGGATCGAGTCCCTCTGCCTGTGTCTCTGCCTCTCTTTGAGTCTCTCAGGAAAAAATAAATAAAATCTTTTTTTTAAAAAAAGTACTGATGTATCCGAAAAAAAAAAAAATTCCATAGAATCTCAGCATCATCTCAGCATCAATCTACCCACCAGCACCTGAACAAACGTACAGACCTCTCTCTTTTTCCACAGGCCAATTTTGTAGGTTAATCCTTTCCCTTGTGCACTAGATCTGATTGTCTTCCCCTCTCCTACTCAAAGACATCAGGAGCAGTTGTTTTCACTCTCAGCTGCATCTATTTCTCTTTACTGTATCAGTTCCATTGGCAGACAAACACGAGTTTATTTTTTTCCACCTTAAACCAAAAAACTACTACTTGCCATTTACCCCCTTTGATGTCATAATTACTCCTATTTCTTCGTTCCTTTTCATAGTAAAGGGTTGACTATTCTCACGGTCTCCCAACTTTTTTCCTGTTATCTCTTCTTAAATCAACTCTAGAGCCACCCCTCCTACCTTACTCCCCTGAAACAGCTCCCAGGATCATCTATGTCCACATCCATTGCTGAATATAACAGTCAATTTTCAGATCTCATCTAACTTGACCTATCAGTAAGTTTTTGACACAGGTCATCACCACTTCCTTCTTGGACACTTTCTTTGTCTTCCAAATTCTCTTACATTTTAGCTTACTTCACTGGTCAGTCTTCAGCTTCTCTTGCTGTCCCTTCTCTTTTCCCTTAACTTAATGTTGGTGTGCCCCAGGGTTTGGCTCATTGTTCTATGTACACCCATTCCCTTGGTGATCTCAACCAGTTTCGAGGTTTTAAATACCATCTGCCTAGCAGGGACGCCAAATGTATATGGTTAGCCCAGACCTTTCCCTTGAACTTTAAACTCATGTCCAAAACTGAACCCTTAATCATGCCTCCTGAACCTGCTCTTCGACATTCTTTGCCATCCAGGTCACTCTATCCTTCTAGTTGCTTGAACCGAAAACTATAGAGTCATTCTTGATTCTACTATTTCTTCACAGCCCATGTTCAATCCACCAGCAAACCCTGTCCACTCTATCCAAAATATATTCAGAATCATTCTTTTCTCCACTTCCACTACTGCCACCCAGGTTTGAGCCATCATCATATCTTGTCTGGTTTATTATAGTTGGCTTCTAACTAAAGTAGCTTCCACTGTTGCTTTCTATAGACTTCCCTCAACACCACAGCCAGATTCATCCTTTTATTTATTTTTTTAATAAATTAATTTTTATTGGTGTTCAATTTACCAACATACAGAAAAACACCCAGTGCTCATCCCGTCAAGTGTCCCCCTCAGTGCCCGTCACCCATTCCCCCCCACCCCCCGCCCTCCTCCCCTTCCACCACCCCTAGTTCGTTTCCCAGAGTTAGGTTCATCCTTTTAAATCAAATCTGATTATGTCTGTCACCTGTGTAGAAGCCAACAATGGCTTCTAATTTCAGTCAGAATAAAAGTCAAACCCTTTGTATGGTCTGCATTCTCCCCCTCGTCTCCCACTCGAATGTTACCCCTGATTACACTGCCTCCTTTCTGGTCCTTGAACACACCAGGAGGAGTCCCTTGAAGCCTTTGCACTTGCTATTTCCTTGCCTGGTATGCTCTTCCCATCTAGCTATAGTCTACCTTGACCTCCCCATTTAAAATTGCAGTTGTCCAGGCACTCAGACTCAGGCTGGCACATGACTAGAACTGGCAATAAATATGGGTTAGGGGAATCAAATCTCATTCAAATTTCTCCTTCTCTCTGAATCTGAGTAGGAACATGTAGCAGCTCTGGCCATCTCTGGAACCATTTTTGCGACCACATGGATGTATATATTAGAATGAAGTGAGCCCTGGGGATAGTCTCATGAGAAAAAAACAGATCCTTCATAATGGCATTAAGCAGTTCTTTTGTTCTTACCTGGAGAATGTCCTATTTATGGACTGATATCACGCAAATTCCTTACTGAATCAGTTTTTAAACTGGGAATCTTGAAATTTGCAGCCATGTGCATCCTAACGGATACACCGAACAGACATTTGGTGATAGTTCCTGGTTTGTTGATGGCGCATAAACTATGGGAAGGAACCTAACCTCTATCCAAAGCTGGAGTTCAAATGTATGTATACAGCTATATCTCTGAAATGTCAGGCGGTCATGGAAACTGCATTATAGAGAGACAACTGGGCCTTTGGGAGAAGAAAACAAGTGTTAGTAGAAAATGGTTCTGGTAGCATGGATGGAAGCAGTATGAAGTTCTAGATGTGCTTGAGACTGCACTGAAATCCATGCAGACCCAGACCCTGCACCACACCCTACCCACCCTACCTACCTGTACATGCCTCTGGCAAAGACACAGCTGTCCTTAAACCTAAAACTATTTCCCTGTTTTATGCCATGAGATACTCTCTAACTCCACTCTCCCCTACCCTCCCACCCATACACACACACCACACATTTCAGACACTAGGAGAAGAAATAGTTTCCATCCCAGCTGGAAGTAAGAGAGTAATGACCTGCAAAGATTAGTAAATGGAGATGCCAAGGGAACCCTGAAGGCTACAGCACAGATGACACAATGGCACAGATAGACTATCTATCTATCTGTCAGATAGACTATCTACTATCACTGGCAAAGTCCCAGCTAAGCACAGGCATTGAAGCCCCAGAAAAAAATCAGGTGAGTCAGACAACAGCTCTTTGTATACGTGAAAAACTATCTTGGTGGCAACTATTTATTCAGCATCCCTAAGGATGGATGTGCAAAGACACCCAGCCTGTGGGACATATATTTTCTGGTATAGGAAATAGTTTTCAAAACAAAGATCACTAACCTATCCCATCTTTGAGCCTTAGCCCATCTCTGGGCCTTAGAGGGTCCTAGGTACACTCGTGTTCAGGGATGAGGTAAAAATCCGTAATGGGGTGAGAACATTTGCGGTCATATTACTTGATAATTTTAAGAAGTAAAAGTTGGATAGTTTCAGGCTTTCATTAAAATGACCTAATAATATTATTGGTGGGAATGCAAACTGGTACAGCCACTCTGGAGAACAGTGTGGAGGTTCCTCAGAAAGTTAAAATTAGAGCTACCCTACAACCCAGCAATTGCAGTACTAGGTATTTATCCAGACGATACAGACATAATGATTCAAAGGGGCACTTGCGCCCCCAATGTTTATAGCGGCAATATCCACAATAGCCAAAATATGGAAAGAACTCAGATGTCCATTGACAGGTGACTGGATAAAGTTGTGGCATACACATACATGTACACACACGCAAAGGAATACTACTCAGCCATCAAAAAAGAATGAACTCTTGCCATTTGCAATGATGTGGATGGAACTAAAGGGTACTATGCTAAGCGAAATGGCAGAGAAAGACAAATACCGTATGGTTTCACTCATAGGTGGTATTTAAGAAACAAAATAGATGAACATTGGGGAAAGGAAGGAAAATTAGATAAGACAAAAGAGAGAGGGAGGAAAAACATACAAGACTTTTAATTATAGGGATTAAACTGAGGGTTGCTGGAGGGGAGGGGGATGGGGGCATGGGGTAGCTGGGTGATGGGCATTAAGGAGGGCACCTGAAGTAATGAGCACTGGGTGTTGTGGCAACTGATGAATCATGAAATTCTATCTCTGAAACTAATAATGCAGTATATGTTAGTTAATTTTTTTTTCCTGCTTCCAACATATTTATTACTATTTTTTACAGACTCTTAAGTTCACTAATAACCCTGCCACACATACTGGTGTAATACAACAGGCCTGGGTTCCCGCCTCTAGCCAGGCTGAGTACCACTGCCCGGAGGCACTGGTCTCAGGTGAGGCAGCTTTTTAAGGGGTTCCCAGGTGCAGCATCTCAAGACGCCAGAGAGGAGGGGGGTGTGAGGAACACCTGTGTGCACAAGCCCGTGCTGTGCAAGGGATGGGCTGCCACCTTGTAATGGCTTCACACCCTGACTCCGATTTGGAGTCTTAATTAAAAGAAAAAATGATCTAATAATAATAGCATGCAATAATTATTTCTCCAGTTCAGTGTATGTGTATTTTTAAAGATTTATTGATTTGGAGGGGAAGGGCAGAGGGAGAGACTCTCAAGCCGACTCCTTACTGAGCACAGAGCCCAACTCAGTGCTTAATCCCAGGACCCATGAGATCACAATTGGGCCAAAACCAAGAGTTGGATGCTCAACTGAATGAACCACCCAGGTCCCCCTGATGTGTGTCTATTTTTAAAGAACATTAGGCTTGCATATATTATAATTATATTATATTCTAATTCAACCTTTCCCCACTTAAGATATTAAAAACATTGTTTTTGGGATGCCTGGGTGGCTCAGTGGTTGAGCGTCTGCCTTTGGCTCAGGGTGTGATCCTGGAGTCCCGGGATCGAGTCCCACATCAGGTTTCCCTGTGGGGAGCCTGCTTCTCCCTCTGCCTGTCTCTGCCTCTCTCTCTTTGTGACTATCATAAAAATAAATAAATAAATAATAAAAATTAAAAAAAATTAAAGTTAGCATGTTATTGTCTTTATTTGAAAACCATCAGGTGCTTGGGTGGCTCAGTCGGTTAAGCAATGGCCTTTGGCTCAAGTCACGATCTCAGAATTCCAGGATCGAGCCTTGCGTCGGGGTCCCTGCTCAGCAGAGAGCCTACTTCTCCCTCTGCCCCTCGCCTTGCTTGTACTCCCTCTCTCTCTCTCAAATAAATAAAACCTTTAAAAATAATATCCTCACCTATAGAAAATAATTTCTTTCAACATGTTCATGCTTTGTCCTATTTTACTATTTTACTATGTTCTTTTTTTTTTAAGATTTTATTTTCTTTTAAAATCATTTTCATAGTGTTTTTCACCCCAGAGTGTGTTGCTATAATAACTTTTGCCTGGTCACCACTGACTTCTAAAATCTGATTTTTATAATTGAATAGTTTTCAGTCAAGGGCTTTTCATGATCACTTTGATATTAGCTAAGCTTCTATTTTTGAAGCAAATGTTTATTTATCTCTAGAAGCACCCCAAACATGTGAAATAAATCTGAGATTATGGCAGCATTTTTTCTTTTGCAGTCAAGTGTCTACTCAGGCTGTTTGCAATTTGATAATGGAAAATGGTTTAGAGATCCTAATCCAACTACTGCCTTTTATAGATGGCAAAACTGCTGCTGGCTATAAGAACTCTGGATGATGTGTTTGTTGGAGAAATACACACAAAAAAGTCTCATTCAAGGTTTCCAAATTCCCTTGTCAAGTTATAAGCACAAATCTTGTGCATTCTCCCTCTCAAAGATTTGGCTCTCTTTTCTTCATCATTTAGTAAATCCTATATTAGTCTATTCAGGCTGGTATTAAAAATACCACAGACGGCATGGTTGAAGTAAGAGAAATTTATTTATTCACAGCTCAGGTTACAAATCCCAAGATCAAGGTGTCCAAAGGTTTAGTTTCTGGCAAAAGTTCCCCTTCTGGCTTGTGGATGGCCTTTCCTGGGTGTGAGCACACACATATCCAAAGAGAGAATAGAATGAAAGAGAGCAAGCCGTGCACCAACATTCTGGTCTCTTCTAATTAGGACACCGATCCTATCTGATCAGGGCCCCACCCTATGACCTCATTTAACCTTGATTAACTCCTTAGAAGCCCCTTCTCCAAATTCAGGAGTTAAAATGGGAATTAGGGCTTCAGCATATAAATGAGGGACCCACGTTAAGTCCATAACAAACCCTCTGCACAGAAGTTCAGAAAATAATGTCACATCATTAGTGTTCAGAGTGTACCCATTCTAACAACACTTGGTAATTAGTTACTCGCATCTTCTAGTCTTTCATAGTGGTCATAGTTCCTCTGGTTTCATACTGAATTTGTTTCATTGTTCTGATCTTTTTTTTTAAAGATTTTATTTATTTATTCATGAGAGACAGAGAGAGAGAGAGAGAGGCAGAGACACAGACAGAGGGAGAAGCAGGCTCCATGCAGGGAGCCTGATGTGGGACTTGATCCCGGGACTCCAGGATCACGCACTGGACCGAAGGCAGGCACTAAACTGCTGAGCCACCCAGGGATCCCCTGTTCTGATCTTTTGAAAGAAAAGTAAAAGCTTGGATTTCTAATCTGGTGCCTTGGTAATGAAGGCGATAACAAGTTTGTGTATGAAAATATCCAGCAGGGATCCCCGGGTGGCGCAGCGGTTTAGCGCCTGCCTTTGGCCCAGGGCGTGATCCTGGAGACCCGTGATTGAATCCCACGTTGGGCTCCCGGTGCATGGAGCCTGCTTCTCCCTCTGCCTGTGTCTCTGCCTGTCTCTCTCTCTCTGTGTGTGTGACTATCATAAATAAATAAAAATTAAAAAAAAAGGAAATATCCAGCATATTTGGATCTAAAAATATTAGTAACTTCATATCAAATGGCCTTTCCTTAGAGCTCATTCTGGAAGTTTCATAGCATTAGTCCACCATCTTTTGTGAATTTTTGCCTTTTTTGGTCTTTTCTGACGATACTCAGTGTTTTCTACCTCCATTACTGATTGTTTCTTCTGTTTTCCCAACTGACTCTTCCTTTGGCTTGTACTGTGCACCCACAGGCTGAATTCTATTGATCTTTTTATTCCATGTCTTGAAAATTTCATATCCTCTCATTCTTCATCTATTCTGTATGTGGACTGCTCTCATGTTTGTGTCCTCAGCCCTAACCTGACCCACGGGTGCCCTTCGCACTCTCGCCTCCAGTGTTCATTTCTATTTCTATTTCTTCCTTGCATCTCAATTCAGCATGCCCCAAACTGATCATTTCCTAGAAAATCAGCTTCTTTGTGCCAAAAGAATTCTTAGTAATTTTGATTGACTGATTGACAGAGTCAGAAGGAGTCAGAAGGATTTAGTGAGCACCTGCCCATGTCAGGCATTATGCTTGGTGGTGCTTATATCCAATTGTTATTCTTTGGTAATGTCGGTCGTAAGTGTCTGGGTCTTTTCCAATTTTTCTGAACTAGTTATTTCATATTTGGATTTTTTCAGCATCTCCAAACTGATGAATCCCTAATTATCTTTCAAGATCCCATTGAAAAGTCACCACCTAGTGTGATGTAGGTTGACTCGTGGGCACCCATAATATACATTTAAGTCTTAACCACTGATACCTTTGAATGTGACCTCGATTGGAAATATAGGCATACACAGAACATATTACAGATTCGGTTCCCGACGACAGCAATAAAGCGAATATCAAAATAAAGTGAGTCAAATGGATTTTTTGGTTTCCAAAGCATGTAAAGGTTTACACTATGCTTTATTACACAACACTGTACTACACTATACTGTTGTGTAATATCATTAAGTGTGTAATAGCATTATGTCTAGAAAAGAAGTATATCCTTTAAAAAATTGCTAAGAAATGCTATCATCTAAAGCCTTCAGAGGGTTGTACTCACTAATCAGATCACCATAAAAAACACCATAATAATGAAAAAGCTTGAAATATTGTGAAAATTACCAAAATGTGACAGACACATGAGAAGTGAGCAAATGCTGTTGGAAAAATGATGCCAACAGACTTGCCCAATGCAGGGCTGCTATAAACCTTCTATGTGTAAAAAACACAATATCTTCAAAGTGTAATAAAGTGAAGTGCAATAATATGAGGTATGTCTGGAAAGTCTTTGCAGAGGTAATCAAGTTAAGATGAGGCCATGCTGGATTAGGACTGGTGTCTTTTTTTTTTTTTAAGACTTTATTTATTCATGAGAGACACACAGAGACAGAGAGAGAGGGGCAGAGACACAGGCAGCGGGAGAAGGAGGCTCCATGCAGGGAGATGGACCTGGGACTCGATTCCGGGTTTCCAGGATCACACCCTGGGCTGAAGGTGGCGCTAAACCACTGAGCCACCTGGGCTGCCCTAGGACTGGTGTCCTTATAAGAAGAGGGACGTTTGGACACAGAAACACAGGGGAAAGAAGGGGAAAGAAGGCCATGATGATGATGGCAGAGATTGGAGCGATGCAGCCACAAGTCAAGGAAATCCAAGGACTGCCAACCCTAGAAGCCTCTTAGAGAGGCATGGAACAGATTATCCCCAAGAACCTCTAGAAGGAACTAACCCTGCTGACAACTTCATTTCAGACTTGTGGCCTTCAGAACTGTGAATGAAGAAACTTCTGTTGTTTTAAGACATTAGTTTGTGCTAATTTATTACAGCAGTCCCAGCAAACTAAAACACTCTGTGAAACCATTTATAATCTTCCAAAGCCCTTTCTTTTGCAGTCTCTTTACCTGCCATGATTTTTAAAGTTTGCTATTTAATCTCCTTTATGTAGTGGAAAAATATCACTTACCATTATCAGCACGAATTTTTTCATTGATCTTTATTTTGTGCAATGCCACTTTTAAATGCAAACTCATATGTGGATCACCAAAATCACAGAGTTTGTATTTCAGACCCTGTATATGCATATGCATTTCATTCTTAATAGAACTGTGGAAAAGCTGCATACAACGAACTCAAAATATTTTCATTTCATTTCTTGAGATGTGCACATTCTACTAACACTCTTTAGCTTTAGCTTACTGATAAGGATGGACAGGAGAAGAAACTCCGGCTGCCCCTCTTCCCCTTTCCTTCAATTGCTTCATTTTTAGTGCTAGTGGTTGGTTAATCCTGGGAACTGACGCAAGTGAAAAAGGATAGGATTCCTTGGACATTCATGCTTCTTAGAACACCACTGTCTCAAGGGATCCCCAGGTGGCTCAGCGGTTTAGTGTCTGCCTTCGGCCCAGGGTGTGATCCTGGAGTCCCGGGATCTAGTCCCACATTGAGCTCCCTACATGGAGCCTGCTTCTCTCTCTGTGTGTGTCTCTCATGAATAAATAAATAAAATTAAAAAAAAAAAAAGAAAAAGAACACCACTGCCTCATTTCTGCATTCATAGTAAGTTCTGATTGGTAAGGAAAGATTGGTAAAACAGCCCTTGGCACTGTCTGTGCCCTCCCACCCCTTTCCTTTACTAAGTTGTAGGTGTAACACACTTGCCGTGTAATGGTTTTGAGTCTATTCTAACTCCCATGTGTTGTAGGTCCAATAGAATTCTGTGCTCATGGGACACCTTGAATGCTAAATTCCAATGGTTGGCAAAGAAGAATGGACGTTCATATATTGTGTACACCTCTGCTGCTCATGCTCCATTGTGCTTTGACTTATAAAACACAAGTTGGGGGATCTCTGGGTAGCTCGGTGGTTTAGCGCCTGCCTTCGGCCCATGGAGTGATCCTGGAGACCTGGGATCCAGTCCCACATCAGGCTCCTTGCATGGAGCCTGCTTCTCCCTCTGCCTCTGTCTGGGCCTTTCTCTCTCTCTCTCTCTCTCTGTGTCTCTCATGAATAAATAAAGAAAATCTTAAAAAAAAAAAACACAAGTTGAAAGGCAAAATTCTTAAAACACTTCAAAATGGTGACAACTGAGCATTAAACCAAGGGCAAGTTCCTTCTGAGAACAGGGCCCTGTGCAATTGCACAGGTTGCATGTCGATGAATCCAGCTCTAGTTTAAGAGTCCCAGTTAATCCACAATTTTTTTTTTAATATTTGGAATTGTCAACCTCTTAATTTTAGCCATCTACACACTCCTTTTATGATTTTATATTACAATGAGTAATAGGCTTATAAAATGAAAAATCCTAAAAGGTAAGCATTTTTTGGCTCATCTTCATGCAAACGAGTTTAGTCTTTTTTTTTTTTTTTTAAGATTTTATTTATTTATTTATTTATTTATTCATGAAAGGCAGAGACACAGGCAGAGGGAGAAGCAGGCTCCCTGCAAGGAACCCGACACGGGACTAGAACCCGGGACCCCGGGGTCACGCCCTGGGCTGAAGGCAGGTGCTCAACCACTGAGCCCCCGAGGTGTCCCCAGTTTAGTCCTTTGGGCAAAAGCTTCCAATAACATCAAGCTTAAGGATCTAGTTTCAGAATAGACAGTTCCACGGCTATTCTGAGGTCCACTTAGTCTTTTGAACATTATGGTTAAAGCGGGGACCAGGCAACTGTGCGGGGGGGGGGGCGGGGGGTGTCAAAGTGAACTCCTCAGAACCACTCCGAGGGGCCCCGGGATGACATTACTCGGGGCCCATCTCCAGCTCCTCCGAGCCCTGGGCTGGCAGCAGCGCCGCGAGTGTGCGCCCTGACCCCTGGGGCCTGCCAGCGGCGCTTCAGTTAAGTGAAACCGATACTGGGGCGCGGGGGGGGGGGGGGGGGGCTGCACGGTGGGGCGTCTGCCTGGGGCTCAGGGCGTGACCCCGGGGTTGCGGGATCGAGTCCCGCGTTGGGCTCCCTGCGTGGGGCCTGCTTCTCCCTCTGCCTGGGTCTCTGCCTCTCTCTCTAGGTCTCATGCATAAATCAGTAAAATCTTTAAAAAAAAATCATACATATATATATATATATATATCAGTAAAAGTGCCTTTGCAATGTGATTGCTGGAGGACCCTGAAGGAGACGGGCGTGTGCTGAAGGCCGGGCGGATGCGACTGGCTGCACCCTCGAGGGCAGCGGCCCTGCACAGCTCGCCCAGGGCCCAGCGGAGACCCCGCCCCCTCCCCCCGCCCGACGGCGGCGGCGCGGGGAGCGCATCGATGAGCGCGGCCTGCGCTCGGCGGCTCGGCGGCTCGGCGGCTCGGCTAGTGGGGGCTGGAGCGCCCATCCCGGAAGTGCGCTGGCGGCCGTTGCGGCCGCGTCGTTGCCCCCGCCCGGCGGGGTCGCTGGGCTTCTGCCGCCGCCATGGCCGACCCCGACCCCCGCTACCCCTGCGCCTCCATCGAGGACGACTTCAACTATGGCAGCTGCGTGGCCTCCGCCAGTGTGCACATCCGAATGGGTACGCGCCCCGCCCCCGGGCCCCCGCCGGCCTGCCGCGCCGTCCTCCTCCCCGGGCGGCCTGGGCCTCGGGAGCGCCTCCGGGGGCCGCAGGCTTCGGGGGCCGCCCTCCCCCCCCCGCGCCCGCCGCCCCCCCCCCCGCGCCCGCCGCCCCTCCCCCTGCCCCGCGCCTCCCCCGGGACGGCGGCGGACGTGCCCCCGCGGCGCGGCTCGGGACCGCCCGGAGCTCGTCCCACGGCGCCGCCGCCCGCGTCCGGGGCGGAGGAAAACCTCGCCGGCCTTGTTTTGGCACCTGCGTTATTATTATTATTATTATTGTTATTATTATTATTATTATTACCACAGGGATTTTATTTATTTACTCATGAGAGACACCGAAGAGAGGGAGAAGCAGGCCCCACGCAGGGAGCCCGACGCGGGACTCGATCCCGCAACCCCGGGGTCACGCCCTGAGCCCCAGGCAGACGCCCCACCGTGCAGCCCCCCCACCCCGCGCCCCAGTATCGGTTTCACTTAACTGAAGCGCCGCTGGCAGGCCCCAGGGGTCAGGGCGCACACTCGCGGCGCTGCTGCCAGCCCAGGGCTCGGAGGAGCTGGAGATGGGCCCCGAGTAATGTCATCCCGGGGCCCCTCGGAGTGGTTCTGAGGAGTTCACTTTGACACCCCCCGCCCCCCCCCCCCCCGCACAGTTGCCTGGTCCCCGCTTTAACCATAATGTTCAAAAGACTAAGTGGACCTCAGAATAGCCGTGGAACTGTCTATTCTGAAACTAGATCCTTAAGCTTGATGTTATTGGAAGCTTTTGCCCAAAGGACTAAACTGGGGACACCTCGGGGGCTCAGTGGTTGAGCACCTGCCTTCAGCCCAGGGCGTGACCCCGCGCCTCCTGACGTCATTGTGACATACGCCTACATGCAGTTGTGTGCTTGCGCGGTTTTCTTTCTTTTTTTTTCTCCCTTCCCCTTCCCTTCCCTTTCCCCTTCCCTTCCCCTTTCCTTCCCTTCCTTCCTTCCCCTTCCTTCCTTCCTTCCTTCCTTCCCTCCTTCCCTCCTTCCTTCCCTCCCTTTCTTTCTCCCCTCCCCTTCCCCCTCCCCCTCCCCCTTCCCCTTCCCCTTCCCCTTCCCCTGGTGGGATCATTGCTGGATGGTAGGATCTGTGAGGCCAGAGGGACCGCATCTGTTCTTGTTTCACTCTTCAGTGTCTGCAAGACCTGGAACTTAGCACAAGTTTGAGTATTAATTGAGGCAGTTCCTGGAAATGGAGGCTTTAGAGGTCGATCAATATGCAATATTAGTTTTAAGTTCTTTTTTTAAAGATTTTATTCATGAGAGACACAGAGAGAGAGAGAGAGAGGCAGAGACACAGGCAGAGGGAGAAGCAGGCTCCATGCAGGGAGCCGGACGTGGGACTCGATCCTGGGATTCCAGGATCAGGCCCTGGGCCGAAGGCAGGCGCTAAACCGCTGGGCCACTCAGGGTGCCCTAGTTTTAAATTCTTATGCAGTATTTATGGGGCAGAAATAAATTTGAATCTAAAATGCTTAAAAAATTAAAATAGTTCGTTTCACGTTAGTGGAATTCACCGTCTGTTACAGTTCAGCCAATTGCTTACAGAAGTTGCCCCATAGTTTCATCCTGTCCCCGTGGCTGGAACTTGTCCTGGAAAAGGGATTACCAAGATCTGATGGCACTAAGACTCTTTATTTTATTTTTTTTTAAGATTTTATTTATTCATGAGAGACACGGAGAGAGAGAGAGAGGCAGAGTCACAGGTAAAGGGAGAAGCAGGCTCCATGCAGGGAGCCCCACGTGGGACTCGATCCCGGGACCCCAGGATCACACATGGGCTGAAGGCGGCATTAAACCGCTGAGCCACCCGGGCTGCCCAGGCGCTAAGAATCTTGATCCCTAACATCTCTATTTCTGGAATTGGATTTTGGAATGATTTTGACAAAGGAGCATAGTTTTTTAAATTTTTAATCGTGGCAAAACACACGTTAAAAATGTCCCTTATAGGGCATTTAAAATGTCCCACCGTGGCCATCTTAAAGTGTATGTAGAGTTCAGGAGTGTTAAGGTTATTCGCATTGTTGTGCAACCGATCTCCAGGACTTTTTAGTCTTGCAAAACTGAAAGTTTGTACCATTAAAGAACTCCCTGTTTTCCCCTCTTCCAGTGCCTGGCAAAGGCAATTCTACTTTATGAACTTGGCTTCACTAGGATTTGTCATATAAGTGGAATCATACAGTATGTACCTCCTTGTGACTAGTTTATTCCAGTTAGCATGTTTTTTGGTTGTGTCCATTTTTTCTTTCTTAGGGAGGCGGGAGAGGGACAGAGGGAGAAAGAGACTCCATGCCCTCGATCTCACAACCCTGAGATTATGACCTGAGCCAAAAGCAAGAGTCTGACACCTAAGGGACTAGGCCACCCAGGCACCCCAAGGTGTATCTATTTTATAGCATGTGTCAGACTTTCCTTTTTAAGGCCGGACAATTTTCCATTGTGTGACAAAATCACATTTTGTTGATATATTTGTCTACTTGACGCCTGCGTAGCTTTGACTTGGCTGTGAATCATGTCGCTGTAAACGTGTATACAGTACCCCCATGGGATGCAGCTTTCACTTGTTCCATCTGTCTACCCAGAAGTGGCATCGCTGGATCCAGGGTGTTTTAGTGAAAAACTTATTTCTCCCTCCTTACTAGGGAAAAAAAGTTTTTCCTCCTCTGTTTTTCCTTTACTAGTCACACAGAACACTTCAGTTCTGACCCTTCTAGTCCCCCAAAGTGTGGGTTTTTCCCACCGCACCAAGCAGTTCTCCACGACACCAGCTCTGTGTCCTACAATTTAGCTCCATTCTGACACTGTCTCCTAGTGGATAGTACCAGACCCCAAAGGTGAAGGGCTCAGTCCCATAAGACTGCTCCCACTCCACTTCAGATGCCAGTTGCAAGTAACAGGTCCACAGTTACTCATAACTTGTCAGACTCGGCTCTAAATTGAAGGTTCCCATGACTCCCTTCTTGGATTGACCAGAGCAGCGCAAAGAACTCCAGGATACCACGTTCGCCAGTTTATTAAAAAGTAAACGGGGCAGCCCTGGTGGTCCAGCGATTTAGTGCTGCCTTCCGCCCAGGGTGTGATCTTGGAGACCCCGGATCGAGTCCCGTGTCGGGCTCCCTGGGTGGAGCCTGCTTCTCCCTCTGCCTGTGTGTGTCTCTGCCTCTCTCTCGTCTGTCTGTCATGAATAAATAAATAAAATCTTAAAAAAATAAATAAACAGCCGGATGAAAGCAGAGTGGGAGGTCTGGGAGGGTACCAGGCACAGGAGCTTCTGCCCCAGTGGAATTGAGGTGCGTGACCCTTCCAGGATGTGGATATGTTCACCATCCTGGAAGCTCTCCAAACTCCTACTCATCATTTTTATGCATGCTTCCTCACTCAGGCATGATCAATTATTAACTCTATTTTCAGCCTTTTTTGTTCTCTCCACTTTAGCAGGGCTGAAAATTCCAGACTTGTTTATTGCTTGTTCTTTCTCGTGACCAGCCCTCATCTAAGAGATTTACCTCAGTAGAGCAAAAGACATGTCTATCACCCAGGAAATTACAAGGGTTTCAAGAACCTTGTATCAGGAACTGGGGTGAAAGATCAAATATTAGAACAAAAGATGCTCCTAGTGCTCTTATCAGGTAGGAAATTACAATTTCAAGAGCTCTGTGCCAGGAACCTAGGACAAAGGCCAATATGTTTTTTCTATCATCTCACAATACGGTAATTGTATTTTTAGTGTTTTGGAAAACCACCATACTGTTTTACACAGTGACAGCACCATTTTATATTCTAACCAACATTAGGTGTTCCAGTTTTTCTACATTCTCATGCTTGTTTTTCCCCTGTTTCTCTGAAAGTAGCCATCCAGATGGGTATGAGATGGTATCTCATTGTGGTTCTGCTTTGCTTTTCCCTAGTAATTGGTGATATTCAGCATCTTTTCATATACTTGTGGGCCTTTTGTATCTTCTCTGAAGAAATGTTATTTAAATCCTTTTTAAAAAATGGACTTTATTTTTTTTGAAGCAGTTTTAAGGGCAGCCCCGGTGGCTCGGCGGTTTAGCGCCGCCTTTGGCCCGGGGCGTGATCCTGGAGACCTGGGATCGAGTCCCATGTGCTTCTCTCTCTGCCTGTGTCTCTGCCTCTCTCATGAATAAATAAATAAAATCTTTAAAAAAATAAAATAAAATAAAATAAAGCAGTTTTAAGTTCACAGCAAACTGAGTGGGAAGTACAGAGTTACTACGTAACCTGTCCCTACACATACATAAGCTTTCCTACATTAGCATCCTGCACCAGAGTGGTACATTTGTTATAACCTGTGAGTCGAAGTTGACACATCATTATTACCTAAAGTCCATACTTTATATTAGAGTTCACTCTTGGTGTTCTACATCCTGTGGATTTTGACAAATATGTAATGACATAGACCCACTATTGTAGTATCACATGGAATAATTCCATTGCCTTAAAACCCCCCTGGTAACCAGCGATCTTTTTTACGGTCTCCAGAGTTTTACCTTTTCCAGAATGCCATATAGTTGGAATCATACAGTATATAGCCTTTTCAGATTGATTTCTTTTTTTTTTTTTTTTTAATTTTTATTTATTTATGATAGTCACAGAGAGAGAAAGAGAGAGAGGCAGAGAAATAGGCAGAGGGAGAAGCAGGCTCCATGCACCGGGAGCCTGATGTGGGATTCGATCCTGGGTCTCCAGGATCACGCCCTGGGCCAAAGGCAGGCGCCAAACCGCTGCGCCACCCAGGGATCCCCAGATTGATTTCTTTACTTAGTAACGTACGTTTAAGATTCCATCATATTTTTTCATGACTTGATAGCTTCTTTTTAGCACTGAATAATGTTCCATTGTCTGCATTGTACTTCAGTTTACTCATTTGCCTGCTGAAGGACATCTTGGTTGCTTCCAAGTTTTGGTATTTGTGGTTTAAATTACTATATAAACATCCATGTATAGATTTTTTTTTTTTAATTTTTTTTTTTTTAATTTATTTATGATAGGCACACAGTGAGAGAGAGAGAGAGAGAGGCAGAGACATAGGCAGAGGGAGAAGCAGACTCCATGCACCGGGAGCCCGACGTGGGATTCGATCCCGGGTCTCCAGGATCGCGCCCTGGGCTAAAGGCAGGCGCCAAACCGCTGCGCCACCCAGGGATCCCCATGTATAGATTTTTTTGATTTTTTTTTTAAAACTTTATTTTTTAAAGATTTTTATTTATTTATTCATAGAGACACACAGAGAGAGAGAGAGGCAGAGACACAGGCAGAGGGAGAAGCAGGCTCCACGCAGGGAACCCGACGTGGGTCTTGATCCCGGGCCTCCAGGATCACACCCCACGCTGCAGGCCGCGCTAAACCGCTGCGCCTCAGGGGCTGCCCCATGTATAGATTTTCTGTAGTCATAAGTTTTCAGCTCATTTGGATAGATGCCAAGGGGTATAGTTGCTAGATTGTATGGTGAGAGTATGTTTAGTTTTGTAAGACAGTGCTAGAGCACAGTTGCTAGATCATATGATAAGAGTTTGGTTTTGTAAGAAACTGTCTTCCAAAGCGGCTCTACCGGTTTTGCATTCCATCAGCAGTGAATGAGAGTTCCTGTTGCTCGACCTTCTTGTCAGCATTTGGTGGTGTCAGGTTTTGGATTCTGGCCATTCCAATAGGTGTGTAGTGGTATCTCAGTTTCAATTTGCATTTCCCTGATGACATATGACACTGAGCATCTTTCATATGTTAATTTGCTCTATGTTTTGTTCAGTGAGGTGTCTTTGCCTCCTTTTTAATTGAGTTGTTCATTTTCTTTCTGTTGAATTTGAAGAGTTATTTGTGTATTTTGGATAACAGTACTTTTATCAGATGCATCTTTGCAGATATTTTCTGTTAGTCTGTGGCTTCTCGTTCCCTTGACTTTATCCATATTTTAATTGGGTTGTTTATTTTTTTTATTGAATTGTAGGAGTTCCTTATATACTCTAGATATTAACCATATATAGATAAATATGTACATATGTATTTACAAATTTTCTACCATTCTGTAGGTTGTCTTCTCACTATGTTGATTGTGCTCTTTGATGCACAATTTTAAGTTTGGGTGTAGGACAGTTTATCTATTTTTAATTTTGTTGCCTGTGCTTTTAGTTCATATTCGAGAAATCATTGCCAAACTCTGTCTTGCAGCTCTTCCCCTGTGTTTTTTTCCCCCCTGTGTTTTTTTTTTTTTCTAGGAGTTTTTAGAGTTTTAGGTCTTTTTTTCTTTTTTTCTTTCTTTCTTTTTCTTTTCTTTTTTTTTTTTTTTTTTTTTTTTTTGAGTTTTAGGTCTTATGTTTAACCATGAAGTTATTTTGAGTTATTTTTTGTATATGATGTAAGGATTCAACTTCATTCTTTTACATGTGGATATCCAGTTTTCCTAGCAGTATTTGTTGAAGAAACAGTCCTTTCCTTCATTGAATGATGTTGGCATCCTTGTTGAAAATTATTTGATCATATATGCAAGGGTTTACTTCTGGTCTTCTATTCCACTGTTCTGTCTGTGTGTCTTTATGTTAGTAGCACACTATTTAGATTACTCTAGCTTTGTAATAACTTTTTGTTTTTTTGTTTTTTTTTTTTTTTTTGTAATAACTTTTTGAAATCAGAAAGTGTGAGACCCCACTTTGTTGTTCTTTTAAAGTATTTTATTTTTTTTTACTTTTAAAGTATTTTGGCTGTTCAGGGTCCCTTGAAATTCTAAATGAATTTTAGCATGCATTTTTCTATTTCTGCAAAAAAGGCCATTGGGATTTTTTTTTTTTTTTTTTTTTTTTTAACAATCCTGAGGTCTTTTATTTCTTTACAGTTATCATGCCATGAATTCATAGGGAATGGGTTCCAGCAGTTCAGGCTCCTTTCCATTGGTTCTCACAAAGTGTGCTTCTCTGGGTGGGGCAGGCTGGCGCTTCAGTTGGACCCAAGTACGTTTCTCTTTGGCTTCCTTCTTTTTCTGATCATTTTCCTTCACACGCTTCAGGAAGCTATCTCGGCTCTTTGAGTGTTTAATATGCTCAATGCGGACATTAATTCTCTTGGCAAGAATCTTGCCCTTAACTTGTTTGTTTACAACAATGCCAACAGCATGCTGAGTAACATTGTAGACCCTTCCAGTTTTGCCATGGTAACATTTGTGGGGCATTCCTTTTTGAACAGTGCCCATTCCCTTGATGTCCACAATATCACCTTTCTTATAGATTCGCATGTATGTGGCCAAAGGAACAACTCCATGTTTTCTAAAAGGCCTAGAGAACATATAGCGGGTACCTCTCCTCTTTCCCTTTGTGTTGGTCATTTTGGCGAATTACTGGAAGATGGCGGTTCCGGCCGAAAGGAAGCCATTGGGATTTTGATAGTGATTGATGTGGGGTCAGGAATGAATGGTCAAGAAAGAATTCTTGAGATGTTTTCAGTGCAAAGAGTTGCTTTTATTATAGTACAGTGGACAGGATTGGTAGGCAGAAAGAGCTGCACTTTTGTTGTATGAAGCTGGTAGTTATATGTTTACAATTCAAGGGGGAGGGACATGCAGGGAGTATTAGATCATAAATGTCTTATTTGAATTTCTACTTGTAAAACTGCTTTCTCAAGGTTTCCTAGTGATTGTCATTCAGCTCGATATTAACTATCAGTGAGATGTGCAAGCAGTCATGATACCCTTAAAGAATGTAGTAACTAGCACATATCAAAACTATGCAGGCTACAGGTCAGCTTTCTGGGCTAAAGGTGAACATTTTTCTGTTTCTATCCCTCATCAGGGATTGCATTAGATCAGTAGCTCTTTTTGTGTGTAGTAGGGACATTTTAACAATATTAAATCTTTTAATTTGTGGACATCAGATGTCACTTATTTGTGTCTTTCAGCAGTGTCTTGTAGTTTCAGAGTACAAGTCTTTTGCTCTCTTGATTAGATTTATTTCTAAGTATTTCATTCTTTTTGATGCTATTGTAAGTGGAATTTTTTTTCTTAATTGTTTTTCCCTTCTGGCTTGCTCATTGTTGGTGTATTAAAAAATGCATCTGATTTTTTGATTATATAACTTGCAACTTTGTTGAATTCATTTGTTCTTAGAGTTTGTGGAATCTTTATGGTCTTGTATGTGTAAGATCATGTAATGTGTATACAAGTAATTTCACTTTTTTTCCCCTTTCCAATTTGGATTTCTTTTTCTTGCCCACTTGCTCAGGCTAGGACTTGCAGTACCATGTTGAATAGAAGTGGCACAAGCATACATCCTTAACTTGTTCCTGATCTTAGAGGAAAAGGAGTGACGATTTCCTCAAGCTTCTCAGAAGCCCTGTTATTTGAATGGTTTTACCATGGTGCAAAATTGGAAATTTGTGAGGTTTTAACAAAGGATTTTACAATCACATTCTCTCTCTCCTCTTGCATTTTAGTATAAACAGCAAGAGGCCAGCAAGTACCTTTATTACTTTCTGGAAGTCTCCTCAGTCTAATCACCCACTTCATTAGGTACATTTTCTACTTCTGTATTTCCATAGGTGACAGTGTTGCTACATTTTTTCGCCAATACAAAATAAGAATTTTCTTACTTACCTCCAGTTTCCATAAGGTTTTCCTCTCTTCTAGGTTATGACCTACAGCCTCCTCAAAGGCATCATCATTCTAGAAACAGTTTCAGGGCTTTTTGAGCTTTTACCTCAGAGACCCGCTATCTTCCAGCCACTGCCTGGGTCCAAAGCCTTGCTCATATTTCAGGGTTTTGGTACGGCAGCTCCCCACTTTCAGATACCAAAGTCTAAATTCGTTTTCTATCGCTGTGTAACAAATTACCATAAAATGCAGTGGCTTGAATAAACGTTTTTTTCTTTTAATCAGTTTCTCAGAGCCAAGCATCTTACGGATTCTAGATCAGGATTTGTCATAGGTTGTAGTCTAAACGTTGGCTGGGACTGTAGTCATCTGAAGGGCCAACTGGTGCTGAAGGCTATACTTCCAGGAAGGCTCACTCACATCACTATTAGCAAAAGACCTTTTTCTCACTGGCTGCTGGTGAAATAATGTGCATCTTTCCATAGGACCACTCGAATTTCCTCACAACATTGGCAGCTGGCTTCTCCTGTAGCATTTGTTCTCAGTGGGGACAGTACCCTCCCAAGAGGGTAAAAATTGGTTCTTGATGTGGATGGCAAAAAAAAGTCTCAGATTTTACAATGGTTTGTAGCTTTCCAGAAACCCATGATACAAAAACAGATGTATAATATGTTTGTGGCTTTAACAGTTTATTGGAGGACTATTAGGAAAATAATGTCCAGAAAGCTCCTTAGGTGTACAACAATGGAAAAAGGTTGAGAAACAATGCCCTAGAGTGAGTCCTCTAAGCAAGTAGGTAGCTCTGTTACTTTGTATTCTTTAACTGATGTATAAAAAATTGCCTTTTATGATTAGTGTTAGAAATAACACATATTGTCACTTCTGCATATTCTTTTTGTTGAAAGTGAGTCTCTTGAAGGAAGTGTCAAAAGTGTGGATGTTTTATTATT
Organism: Vulpes lagopus; assembly: GCF_018345385.1. Classification (NCBI taxonomy): domain Eukaryota; kingdom Metazoa; phylum Chordata; class Mammalia; order Carnivora; family Canidae; genus Vulpes; species Vulpes lagopus. Next base: position 60,897,850 of record NC_054828.1, read on the forward strand.
TATTTATTTATTTTTAATATTTTATTTATTCATGAGAGACACACACAGAGAGAGGGAGGCAGAGACACAGGCAGAGGGAGAAGCAGGCTCCACGCAGGGAGCCTGACGTGGGACTCCACCGTGGGTCTCCAGGATCACGCCCTGGGCTGAAGGCGGCGCTAAACCGCTGAGCCGCCCAGGTTGCCCAAGTGTGGATGTTTTAGACCACCATTCCATGAAAAGAAAGATAAAGGCATTCCAGGCAGAGGAAACAGCAAGGGCAAAGACCCAGACGTAGGAAGGAGTTAGTATGCTTGGGGAACAGAGAGGTAGCTAGTGTGGGTAAAGCTAGTGAGAAAAAGAAGAGTGGCGTGAGATGAGACTGGAAAAGTACATCAGTTAGGGCCTTGTAGGCCCCATAGAATCTTTTAATTTAATTATAAGTGTTTAAACAGGGAGTCACATGACATAGTTCAGGTTATAAAAGATCACTTCAGTGACAGCTGTGTGGAGGATGGATTGTGACAATAGGTGGGACCAGAGTGTAAGCATGGAGACCAATAAGAGGACCACTATAGTAGTAGGTGAGCGATCATACAGGCTTTGTTTGACTAGAGAGGTAGTAGAGGAGACCAAAAAGGTGGACGTGCTGTACTTGGTGAGCAGAAGCTTCAGTACTTGTGGGTAGATTGGGAGAAGGGAAGCATTGCCCACATTTTTGTTGTGGGGAATGTTGGTGCTGGTCACTGATGAGAAGACTGGGAGAAGGACAGATCTGAGTAGAAATGAAGAGTTGCTGTTTCGGCCATATTAAGTTTGAGTAGAAAGGGAGGAAATAAAAGCAGAAGGGGGAGAAATCAAGATTCAAAAAAAATTGAAAGATACTGCTCTTTAGCTTATATTCTTTTCCCATCAGCTCTTTTATTTTTCTCTGTGAGCTAAGTATACATAGCCTTTGCCACGTTTATATTAGTTACTCAAAATGGGTGTCAACTGTTGCTTTTTCTTTGAATTTATTTAAGCTTTTATTAATTTCAATTTTTTAAAGATTTACTTATTTATTTTAGAGAGTATATGCCCATGCACAAGCGGGGGGAGTATATGCCCATGGCAGAGGGAGAGGAAGACTCTCAAGCAGATTCCACCCTGTGTGCAGAGCCTGACGTGGGGCTTGATCTCACAACTCTGAGATGATGACCTGAGCTGAAATCAAGAGTCAGAAGCTTAACCAACTGAGCCACTCAGGTGCCCATAAGGTCTTTTTTTAAAAGGGTCTAGAAAAGTTATAATCTAGAATATAGGTATAAGGATTATTTTTATGATGAATTTATTGGGTTAGCACAGGTTTCTTTATTTTTTTTTTGAAAAAAGATTTTATTTGTAAGTAATCTCTACACCTAACGTGGGACTCAGACTTACAACCCCGAGATCAAGAATCACATTCTCTAGTGATGGAGCCAGCCAGGCGCCCCCCAACCCCCAGCTTAGCACGTTTCTTTAGAATGGTTTTCCTTTTTACAAAAGTAATAAAGATTTACTGATAATCTATAAAAAACAGATTAGCAAGGAACTGAACATGAGAATCATCCTCAGTCATGTTACTTAGAGAAAACCATCATTAACCCCTTAGTGTATATTCTCCAGTCTTTTATTACATAAGCACTTGTGCGCACACACACACACATATACAAATGAACATGAACTACACTATTTTGAACTATGGAGCAGTTTCACAAAATGGTAAAGATTAATATTAACTTTTCACTGCTTAGTTGAGAAAACAGATGGAATGAGTTTGAGTTATGTGAGGTATATAATAGGATATCAAAATTTAAGAATATGATTTTTTTTGCAGTCTGGAAAATCCCTCGAGGGAATAATAGTTTGGCTTTTAGTTTAGTAATTAAATCTGCAGAAAGATAGCCCAAATAATACTGTCCATGACAGTAATACATGCTTTTCTCTGCTTTTGTGAAAAAGGTGGAAATGACCTTCCACAGCATGCAGACAGACATCAGGGCCATGTTAAGAAAGTACATTATATTGTAGATCAGTTGTGGGGATTAGCATTATTTATCTCCTTTCTGTTTAAGATACATACCTACATTGTAGGCCAGAATACAACTGTTAATCAGTGTCACCGTGAGTCATCTGTTAAATTATAAGTTCAGTAAAATCTGTTCAGGAAAAACTCACTATATATTTTGGAAAAGATACCAACATTAATTAAGATTTAATTTGGGGTCATTTTTAAGGATTAAATCTTTGGTATTTATGAAAATTCCTTTATTCTTAAAGAATATTTATTACTTGATATTTGGCTGACATGCCATCAAAGCACTTCACCCTCACTTAGGAAGCCAGGTCTTTAGTTGGAATCCTTTTCAGAGAGAACACTTCTTGTATGAGCATTGTCATAAGAAGGAAGAGATGATGTTTCATCTTGTTTGTTGGGTAAAAGTCATTCAGCAGTGTTTTTACTGGCTGCCTAAGCACAGTGAGTGCTCTACAAAAGTTATGTGGCTCTGCTGTTGTTTTAGAATAACACAACTGAGTGACAAAATTCACCTTTCATAAATTCCATATAAATTATTTAAAAGCAAATAAAATGTAATGAGTATCATAATAGTGCCATTCACTTGGCTGGGTGTTTGGGGTATAAAAATGAGGGAGATGTGTTCCCTATTATTAGGGAGATTTTTTTAGTCTTTATAGTTTAATGGAAGTGAAGGGCCAGGAAGTGAAGGGCCAGGGCTTATTAATTAGAAAATGAAGTGATTGGAAATACATTTGTATTCCCCTTGGGAACAGAAGGAGTGTTTAATTCACACTGGGGAAATGAGAAATGCTGAATGTTGAAAGATGGTTAGCAGCTAAGAGGGTCAGGAGAGAAGGATGTTATCAGTATGTGTACATAGAGGAGGTGGAAACTCAGAGTTTTTTTTCTGAAACCGGTGGTGAGTTGGGTGTTCACTGTATTTATATCATCTGTATGTCAGATGACTTTACTAATAAGTTTTTTAATCATTAGGCCTTGGAGTTGATTTATGGTTGTTAATGTGCTGAAAGTAAGAATTTCTTACTGTATAGAAACTAGAGGCAGAGGTAGTATAAGTGAGAAATAAAAGCAGGTGAGTAAGTTTATGTATTATTAGCCTTTTAGGGAAAAGTTTTAATTTTGAGGAAACATTTGTACCGCTTGGAAATTAAGATTTCTTTAAAAAACTGTATCTAACCATATGCTTTCTCTTTCTGCTTTTCAGTTTCAAGAAAGATTTGTTGTTTAGAAATACACAATTTTTAATCTTTTGTTGTATGCTGCTGTATACAAATATGTTTCATCCTTTTTATTTTGATGAAAGCATTTTCTTTTCTTCTTTTTTCTTTCTTTCTTTTTTTTTTTTAAATAAGCTCTACATCCAATGTGGTGCTTCAACTCAACTCAACGACCCTGAGATCAAGAATCACTGAGCCAGCCAGGGACCCCATTGCTGAAAACATTTTCATTCTGGGCTATTAATTTTTTTTTAAACTAATGCTTCTTGAAGGATAGTTATCATTTACAATTTGTGTTTCTTTGGGAGTTTTTTTTTGTTTGTTTAAGTTACAGACTGCATTATTTGGACTAAGATCTAAAAATTATACATAAAAAGTCCATGTTTCTAAGTACAGATTTGATTGTGCTGTTCTATGTTAAATGCTTAAGAAAATAATCATATGGAATTATTTTTCTTTTTCAGCCTTTCTAAGAAAAGTCTACAGCATCCTTTCTCTGCAAGTTCTCTTAACTTCAGTGACAGCTTCTTTTTTTTTATACTTTGAGTCTGTACGGACATTTGTACATGAAAGGTAAGGTAAATAGATAGATAGATAGATAGATAGATAGATAAATAAATAAATAAATGTAAGTGCTTAATAAATGTGTGTGTAATTTATCTTAGTGTTGGCTCATGACTAGGGTAATTTCACTGAGAAATTACCCTGAGAAAAGGAGCTTCATATGGTTCATCACATTTGTTTAAGAGCTGACCTCCAAAAAAAAAAACAAAAAAAAACAAAAAAAAAAATAAGAGCTGACCTCCAAAATAATTATTTCCTTGGCAAAAAGTTTTTTAGAGTTTTATATTAAAGGAAAAATAAGGAATGGATATTTTCTTGGAAGTAGACAATTTCTATCATCCCTCCCCCTCCAAAAAAAAAAAAAAAGTTTGTTATTTAGGTAAAGTTCTTTAATTTAAATTACAGTTAATAGTAAATGTATATAAAATTTGTTTGTTGTTTAATAGCTGTTCTTTACTGTATTTCTGTCAAAAACAGTATGCTAATTGTAAAAATTATTCAAATACATAGAAGTTCATGAAAAAGGAAAAGTCTCCCACATTTATTGTGGGCTCTTTTCTTTGTCTTGCTGCTCCTCCCCAGTTCACATTCCTCAAATTCCTTGAATGGAAAAGTAATTTCTTTTGACAGTTTGGTGTAGTTACTTCCAGATTGCCTTTTCTTACTTTCACAAATAAAACATACAAATTTTATTAAATGGGTTAATACTATTTACACTGTTTTTAAACTTAAAAATGCTTTTAATTTTTTTCTTTCAGTCCTGCCTTAATTTTGGTGTTTGCCCTTGGATCTTTGGGTTTGATTTTTGCATTGACTGTAAACAGACATAAGCATCCCCTTAACCTGTACCTGCTTTTTGGATTTGTGAGTATTTTGACAATTTCTGTTACTTTAACATTTATTCCCGTGTTTTAACTTTATTTAATTGAATGCAAATAACATATAATAGTAGCAGAACAAAATTAATGTTTTTAATAAATTAAAATATTTTAGGAAATTACTTGAAATGTTCTAATCTTTTAGAATTTTTAACCTTTGTCAGTTTCAGGGTTTTTTCCTGTGAATATTATGGTACAGCAGAAAAAAAATCATGAATTGGAATCTCATGACCTGGCTTTGCCACTTTCTGGTTATGTGACATTTGGCAGGGTGGTTAATTAACTTTTTGTACCTAAGTCTGCTCATATGTAAGATGAACATATTAAAGTGGATTATCTCTGTGATACTTTGAACATCTAATATTCTGTGATTTTCTTGGGAAAAAATTATAGCTTTAATTTCATAGACCTTAAATTGAAATCTTTCTGATTAACTTCTGTGTTTTGTTTTTTTTTTATCTTAGTACTCTGTTCTTTTAAAGGACCACTTTGCTCAATAGATGTGCTCTACTAACTTGTTTTAAAATGATAAGTAGGGAACTTAACTTTAGGTCATGTTTGTTTGGATGTTTGTGAAAATGAAAACCCAAACTACTACCTATAAAAACCAAGCCTATAGTATGACCAGAGTGAGTTGGCAAGGCTCAAGATAGATATTTTTTTAATTATTTTTCTTGTTCTCTTATCCAGTATGATTTTGGGTTCTAACCTAAAAATTTACTTTAAAACATTTCAAACTAATATTAATAATATTTGTAGTCCAATAAGAGTGAAAATGCTATTTATCAGATTCACTTGCTTTAACCTAAAGTTTGTATTCTGGTAACAAGTTTATATTAATATTATGAAAGAAAACTCACGACTTCAGAAATTTCAATTATAGAAAAGGTTATTCATTTAAATCATAGGTTCTTTTGTTTCCAGGTATCAGTATCCTCACCTAAGTTCTCTCGAGCATGGAGTTTATATAAAAGCTTGGGAACTCACCAAGAAGGGGCCTTAAGAAGACAAGGAACTAGAGGAAGGTTCTAGAAAAATGCCGTTGTAGGATATTTAGTACTCATTTTTGCAGCACATACACTAAAATTGTAGGAAATTCAAAGCAAGCATTGGGGGTCTCCTCTCCCTTCTTCCATTACATTTCTTCTCTGTCTTACAGCTGTCCTTATATATAGTTTTCCTCTTTCATAGCTTTTAGTTTTTAGATGGTTTACTGTGGGCCTTCATATGGTTCATTAACATTTAGCTTCAGCTCCTGCTACCATTGCTTCATTCTTTAAGTTTAGATGCCTAAGTGAGAAAGAATCTGATTGGCATAGTTTATTATTGGCATGGGTCACATTGTGGATTGTTAGCCAATATAAAGCCAAGGGCTGCCAACTCCTACTCCAGTCATCTGTGACCTAGGAGAGAGGTGAGGTGGGGGATTAGGGAGGGGCACAAAAAAGAAAAAACAGCGTCATATTCAGTTCCTCTTAAACTCTGCAAAAAGCTTGCCACCTTTCAGAAAGGCTATGATTGATTTCTATGTGTATGGATTAACTTTTGCCCAGCAGGGAGAGGACCTCCTAGAAAAGTATCCACCAAATGCATATGAACAAGGGGGTCACTTACAGCTACAACTACTGATCATACCCATAGGTAAAAATGGTTTAACATATAAGGAAGCATGGAAAATACATTTCAGATTATTCAGAAACCTCTGATACTAGATTACTTTGTCCTGCTCTACCAAAGTAAGAAAGGAGATGGCTCTAACCGTGTTTTAGGTGTGTGTGTGTGTGTGTGTGTGTGTGTGTGTGTGTGTTCATATACTTAAAAGAGGGTATTATATTAGGGTGGTGTTATATTTTCCTAGTCTTACCTGTTCTCTGTTCATATTATCATGTTTCCTTTGGATGCTTTGAGTATGGGGTAGGATTTCTTAACCTAAAATTATGTCACAAATATCAAGAATGAGGTTTAATCATATTTTTCCAGAAAAAAAATGTCATCTTTTCTACCACTTCTCCAACACTTCCAACAACATTATAACAAAATGTGGCAGTGCCTTTCTTGCCTCTAGATCTATGTACAATTTTAAGGCCATTTTTGCTCTAGTTCTTATAGGTTTCTTGATTTCAGGTGGGGAGAGTTACAGGGAGTGCTTCTACCAAGAGTATGAATATATAGCTACTGACGTTACTTCTCGCTTTACTGTTGTGATGTGGTCTCTGAGGTAGTTGGTAAAATCTAACTCTAGAGTAAGCATTTATTTATTTATTTTTAAAGATCTATTTATTCATTTGACACCCATACACACACACACACACACACACACAAACACACACACAAACACACACACACAGCAAGCAGGGGGAGGTGCAGAGGGAGAGAATCTCAAACGGACTCCATGCTCACTGTGGAGCTCAAAGCAGGGCTGGATCTGCGGACCCTAAGATCACACCTTGAACTGAAATTGAGAGTCAGATACATAACTGACTGAGCCACCCAGGCATCCCTAGAATAAGCATTTAAAATAAAACAAAGGTATGTAGTTAAGGAGAAAGAGAAGCTAGAGGGTAAAACTCAATATCCCTAAATCTTTAATTTAGGATAGGAGTTCAGCTACAGGTGACATGGGTGAAATGAGATGGTTTACTTCTCTTTCATGTAAAAATCTGTGCACTGTTTAGTTAAGTTTTCAGGGACCCAGGTTCCTGCTATGGTTCAAGGACTCCTAAAGTCTTGTATTGGCATGAAATAGCTCCCACCATATCAACATTCCATCCAGTTATTTACAAAAATGAGAAGAGAAAAGGGAGAGCAAGCCCCTTTGCTTTTAGTAGTTGTATACCTGTCTACTCACATTCTGTTGGCTAGAATAAAGCCCCATGACCAGATCTAGCTACAGGGGAGGCTGAGAAATATGTTTAATCTGAACAGCTATGTGTCCAGGTAGAAATTCTGTTACTAGGGAAGAAAGAGAGACTAAATATTGGGAGACAGTTTCAGGACTGCCACAGTAAAGCGCTATGTAAATATTTTATTCTTCCTATGTTTGTGTGTGATGTTGAAGTTTTATGAATATAGATATCATTTGCAATTTCATTTTTACTTTCAGAAGGTGAGAGAAATAGAATCTCCAATATTATTTCTGTATCTTCCTGTTACAGGTATAAAAAAGTCTAGTCAGGGTTTAAAGAGTGATAGGATCACTATTAGAATATAAATATTCTCAGTACGTTGAGGTCTCATTTTCATTATGGTAGGCTTATTATATGTCCCATGTAATTCATGAGGCTGCTCTGAAGCTAAAATGGGATCATATATGGGAAGTCACGTGGAACTCTTAGAAATTAGTACATGTACATGACAATAGTGTAAATTTTATGTGCATTTATGTAATTTTAGTTTCTTTTTTTAGACACTATTCGAAGCTCTGACTGTGGCCTTTGTTGGTAAGCCATAATTGTGCTTCTGTATGTTACAGTAACTTTTAATGTAGATAAATCTTTTGAGTTAAAAGGTGCTTGAGACTAAATTTTAACATCATGAGATGTCATAGTTCAACTATATAGCATAGGATGAGGAATTCCATCACATGAGCTGAACCTCTCAAATTGCTGCACTGAACTGTGCTTTATTATTATATCCTCATACTTTATCAAATGACCCTACAAGAAACTTGTTAATTTCTGTTTTATATTTGGTGTTAAGTATGTGTCTGAAAGGAAGTGTCTGTTAAAATTATTTGATGTACTGTATGTAATGCCTTAAGTAAAAAATTTCGTGATTTATTAACAATAAAAATTCAGATTGTCTCAAAATGATTAACCTGGGGTACAAAATAAGTTGGAATGAACTATTACTGTCAATAATAGTAAATTGTTACTCATTATGTTTAAAATATTTATCTTTTCCTATTTTGTCATTACTGCTTTTAACCTTTCTATGACAGTTTTATTTAATCTATATATTGTTCAGTAATTCACTTCTTCCTTTTGTAAAGGAATCACAATGTAAGTAATAATAACTACTAAAATAAATAGAATTGAAATTTTTAACATAGAGCGGAAGGATTATTATTAATATTTACTTATTAATGTTATATCTATTAATGTTATTATCAAGTCTATCTCTGTCCTCCCTGGCTCCCTCCATTTGTAACAGATTTAGGGAGAGCTCTATTTCATGGTTATTAGAAATACATAGGATGGGGTAATCTGAGAACATTCTTTTCCTCATTGATTGTAATATCCTTTCCACCTAATCTTACGCCAAAGTTGTTGACAAGAAGCACAATAATCTCATATTTTTTCATGTTTGCATTTGCTTTCCTAATCCTATAGTGATAGAGAAACTCCAATAATGTAGTGTTTAGGAATAGATATTAATCCTTGAAAAATAAAAAATGACTTAATGGTTTGGGTTCAAAGCACTTCCTTTAAAGGGGATAAAATTTAGCATTCTGTTAAAATGCTAAGCAACTGTATTACAATTATAATAGTCATAGTCAATCTAGGTGTTCATTCTAAAATTTCAGAAGAGAATTTGGTATGTATTCAGGAAACCCCCAATTATGTATTCGTTGTATACATTTTTGGATATAAAGCAATTAGCGGTTGGTTCCTGGTCTCTGCAGGGTTGGTGAATGGTAGACAGCCCTGGTAGTCTTCTTGCCTCATTTCTTTGTTCGGGCTGATGAACTGGGTATACAGTTAACCAAGCGATTGCTGGAATTGCTGCTACTGCCCAGGAATTCCCAGCCAACCACAGGACCCAGGGTCATCCGTATTGATATTTCAGTTATATAGCACAATCACCACAGATGGTGATAAAACTAAGCTGGGACAGAGATAAGCAAGAGTAATTCTATCATATCAACCAAACTCTAAGCTAGCTAGCTGTGTCCTAGCTCTCTGGTCATTTCTTTGACTTCATAATGATGTGACCACCTTATTTGGTATGAATGACTGTTTATTGCAGTATGGGTGTGGTTTTATTGTACCAATGTTAAAGGCTGAATAAAGAATCTTTTCATAATTATTTTTATTGGCAAGTAGTACAGGAGAAAAATACAGTATTTCTGTTAAATGCCAGGAAAAAAACGGTTTTATATTGAATATGTCTAAATTCATTTTTAATGTGTTTTTTAATTTTACAGTTACTTTCTATGATGTCTATATTATCCTGCAAGCGTTTATACTGACTACTGCTGTATTTCTTGGTTTGACTGTATATACTCTACAATCTAAGAGAGATTTCAGCAAATTCGGAGCAGGGTAAGTTATATATTCATGGCTATGATAGATAAATATCTTTAACATTAGAGATCACCTTAAGAGAAGTGCTATACTGTTAGCTTTGGATATTACCTTTTAATATGAAGGGTGATGAAGGACACTTACGTGGCTCAGTCAGTTAAGGGTGTAAACTCGTGATTTCAGCTCAGGTCATGATCCCTGAGTGAGGCTCTGTGCTCAGCAGTGTCTTTGGGATTCTCTCTCTCTCCCGCACTATCCCTTGTGCACGTGCTCTCTCGCTTGCTCGCTCTTGTACGCACATTCTCTCTTCCAAATAAACAAATAGATCTTTAAAAAAATAAATAAAAATAAAATGGACATCTTTCTGAGTAGTAAAGCCAGGCCTTAACACTTCCAGAACATACAAGGAGACAGAAATCATTTGTTTCCGTTCTATGTTAAAAGGGAAGAGATTGCCAAAAAAAACAAAACAAAACAAAACAAAACAAAACAAAACCCAGTTTGCTAGAGAGGCTCGGCTTGTATGCTCTATGAATGCTATGGAACTTACCTAAATTATTTAGGTCTTTGTCTTAACATACATGTTAACCAAAGCCATCCACTTCTTTGTGGCAGAAACAAGGTAATTGACCCAGGTGTTGGTGATAATCAACATGAACTTCAAAAAATTTTTGACCTATCTTGATAAACCGGTATCCTTCTTCAAACTAATAAATACATGGAATGATATTTTTTATATTAGGATAATGGTACAGTGTTGCCCTCACCTGGTAAGAATGTATATACTCTTTTCTAAGCTCACAATGGCTTCCTGTTGACACATCATCAGCATCTTCTGTTCCTTTTCCTGTTGCAACACTAAAAATTTACAAAAGTCTACTCTTGCAAAACATTCTTTCATCCCCCCTTTTCCCGTGGTAATCCAAATTACTAGAAATTTCTACTGGAATAAAATACAGTTGGTCAGCCAACACTGACAATTGTGCAATATGCTTAACTACTTGTTTTAGAATGGAGTGTGGTTTAGGGAGAGGCAACATTTTTTTCGTTTTCTGCTTTTTGTGTTTTGGAGGGGATACATAAAGATTTGAAAGATTTGCTGTCTGCTTCTTCCCATCCCATCCAACTGTGCCCCTCCCTCCCATCCATTCTAGTGTAATCTCTGGAAGTCCCATTCTGGTAAACATTCTTACCTGTATTTGGCCTCTTCATGATATATTCTTTTTCCTTCCTTATTTCAGTGAAACTTGATTCCTCCTTGAGAACACTGCTCTCTAGCATTTTGTTCTCCCACACCCTATGTAGTTTCAGGTGGGGGAGGGGGAGTTAGTATCGAAAACTGCTTTAGTCCCCTGCTGCTACTTTATTATTTCCTTTGCATGCTGGAAATTCATTGTTTTAAGGTTGTGTTATCTGGCTATACATTTCCTAATCTTCCTCATTATTCCCACTGATTCCCTTTGTTCAAACCTTCCCTTTTTTTTTTTTATAAATTTTAAATACTGTTGGGGTACCTGGATGGCTCAGTCAGTTAGGCTGAGTCAATTAAGCGTCTGCTTTCAGCTCAGATCATGCCCACAGTCCTGGGATTGAACCCCATGTATCAAGCTCCCTGCTCAGTGGGTAGTCTGCTTCTCCCTCTGCCCCTGCTTCTCCCCCCGGCTCATGCTCACTCGCTCTCTGTTTCTCTTTCAAATAAATAAGTAAAATCTTAAAAAAAAAAAAAATTCAAGTAGCTTTTACACTCAAGGTGGGGCTCAAACTCACAGCCCCAAGATAGAGTTGCATGCTCTATTGACTGAGCAAGCCAAGCACCCCAAGCCTTCCTCATTCTTGAAAGACTTCATTCAGCATCGAACTGCATGGTAGGCCCATCTATCACTTTAACTTCTCAGTGTCTCCGGACGGCTTCTTCAGCAACTTTTCATTTCCTTGCCACAGCTACAGTATGGATCTTGTTGCCACCAGAGATTGCTCCCCTGCAGAAATCTTAAATGCCAGTGTCAGACTTTCTTTCTTAAGTCTTCTACTAGCTCTCTCATTTCTTTGTGCCCCCAATACCTATCTGTTGTGCTTGTTCTTTAACAACTGCTGTTGCTGTAATAAACTTCTTTTTCTCAGACCTAGGGGTCTCATGTCTTCTACAGGCATCCATGAAACCATGCTAGACTAATTTATGAGCTTGTGTGTGGGGTAAAATCTCAGATGCTTTATATTCTTAATACCACCTTCCTTACACTCCTTGATGCAGAAGCTTTGTAGTTTTCTTAAGGTTTAAGTATGAAATGTAAGTCCTGAGTCCATTTTAGTTCTGAAGAATCTTATACTCTGGTGGCATGATACTTCATTCTAACTTAGGTATTCCACATGTATCCAGAAAAATTCTGTGGCCATCCCAGCAAGAGAATTGAGAGCTGGAATCTCATCATGCCCTTAGTTCATCGGATTATAATACTATGTATACTTAATTTCGAATTTTATTTTTATTTTTTTGTTGTTATATAGAATATTTTCCATGATTTCAGTCCATAGTGAGATTCATGTTATGATACTTAGTAAATGATCTTTGTGTACTGGAAGAGAATGTATATTTTGCTGCTGTTGGATAAGTCTTTGGTGAATGTCAGTTATGTCAAGTTGGTTGATAGTATTGTTTAAGTGTTATGCACAATTTGTAATATCCGCATGCTCGTTCTATCAAATAATGTCAAAGTTGTATTGAAATCTCCAACTACAATTATGGCTTAGAGTATGATTCTCTTATCATTTCTGTAAGTTTTACTTCATGTTATTTTGAAATTCTATTTTTAGATGCATAAACATTTAGGATTGTTATGTCCTCTTGATGACTCCTTAATCGTTCTGAAGTTGTTATCTCTGGTAATATTTTTGTTCTAAAACCTACTTTATTAATACAGCTACCCTAGCTGTCTTTTGATTGTGTTAACATGGCACATCATTTTCCATCCTTTTATTTTTAGCTTCCTTGTAGCTTTATAGTTAAAATAGTTTTCTTATAGGCAGCATATGGTTGTCTTTTGCTTTTTGTTTTATCCAATCTGACCATCTCTGCCAGTAATTGGAGTGTTTAGTCAATGTGATTATTCATCTGGTTGGGTTTAAGCTTACTACCTTGCCATTTGTTTTCTTTCTGTTTGTCCTGTCTGTTGTTTGTACCTTTTTTCTCTCTTCCTTCCTTTGGATTATTTGATTTATCTCCTTTATTAGTTATTAGCTATAGCTCTTTTAAATAGGGGTTGCTCTAGGTTTTACAATATATATCTTTCTTTCCTTCTTCTTACTCCAGAATTTTTATAAGTTTATGTATTTAAATAATCTCTACAACATAGGGCTCGAACCCATGACCCTGATATCGAGTTGCATGCTCAAAAAAGAAAAAAAAAAAAAAGAATTGCATGCTTTATGGACTGAGCCAACCAGGTGCCCCTACAGTATACATCTTTCAATCATCATAATCTACCTCTAAATAATATACCATTTCCTGGGGCACCTGGGTGGCTCAGTAGTTGAGCATCTGCCTTTGGCTCAGGTTGTGATTCTGGGGTCCTAAGATCGAGTCCCACATTGGGCTCCCTGTAGGGAGCCTGCATTCCCTCTGCCTGTGTCTCTGCCTCCCTCTGTGCGTCTCTCATGAGTAAATAAATTAAATCTAAAATAATAATAATAGTAATATGCCATTTCCTATATAGCATATTACATCTCTTCTCCTCTACCTTTGTGCTATTGTTGCTGTAACTTTTAGTTCCACATGTTATACACCTCATAATTATATTATTATTTTTGTTGTAAATTTTACCCTTCAAAAAAGATTTAAACATAGGTGAAGTGAAGCCTTTTATGTTTACCCACATATTTGTCATTTCTATTCTCCATTTCTTTGTGTCAATCCAAATTTCCATCTTATACTTCCTTCTGAGGAGATATATTGAGAGAGTATATGCCTGCCTGAGAGATTTCCTTTTAATATTTCTTATTTTTAAAAGAATTTATTTATTTATTTATTTATTTATTTATTTATGAGAGAGAAGTGGGGGAGCGTGCATGCGTGCTAACAGGGTGGGGGGGTGGGGAAGCAGAGGAAGAGGGAGACAGAGAACGTTAAGCAGGCTCCATGCCCAGTAAGGAACCTGATGGGGAGCTTGGTCTCACCACCCTGAGATCATCACCTCAGCCAAAATGAAGAGTCAGATGCTTAACTGACTGAACCACCCAGGTGCCCCCTTCCGATATTTCTTATATAGTGCCAGTCTCTTAATCTCCGCTTTTGCATATCTGAAAAGAATCTTTATTTCACCTTTAATATTGAATGTTATTTTTGCTGGATGTAGGATTCTAGATTTGTTGAGGTTTTTTTGTTTTGTTTTTTTCTGTTTTTAGTATTTTAAAGATGCCATTCCATAGTATTCTGGTTTATGTATTTTCTGACAAAAAGTCTTCTGTCTTTATCTTCGTTCATGGGTATATAATGTCTTTTATCCTCCAGCTACCCTTAATATTTTCTCAGGAATTTTCAGTAATTTGATGAACATTTTCAATAATTTGATTATGATATTCCTTGGTGTGTTTTTTTTCATGTTTCTTCAGCTCCTTGGATTGGCAGTTTAAAGTTTTCATCAAGTTTGGAACATTTTCAGTAATTATTTCTTCAATTATTTTTATGTATTCCTGTCTTTCTCTTTATTGAGACTTCAACATATATGTTAGGCTTCTTGATGTTGTCTGACAGTTCATGGATACTCATTTTATTTTTTTCCTCCAATTTTCTCTTTGTGATTCATTTTGGTTAGTTGCTATTGCTGTTTTCATTTTGATAATCTTTTCTTCTTCAGTGTCTATAATCTGCTATAAATTCCAACCAGAATATTTTTTAATTTGACATAAAGTATTTTTTTATTTTTGGAAATGCAGCTTAATTTGTGTCTTTTAAAAATATATATCTTCCATTTCTCATGGTGATGGCTTTCCTTTAAAACCTCCTTGAATATATGGAACATATTGTTTGTAATGCATTGTTTCCTAATTCTCGCATGTCATTTTTTAATTTGTTCGTATTGATTAATTTTTCTCATTGTTATAGGTCATATTTCCTGGTTCTTTTGCAGGTCTTTATAACTTTTTATTAAGATGCTGATCATTGTAAATTTTATATTGTTGGGCGGTGAATCTTTTTGTTTTTCTTTAAATATTTGGTTTCATTCTTCTAGTAAGCTGTTAAGTTCTTTGGCAACTCTCTGAACCTTTTGATGTTTGCTTTTTTAAGTACCTGTTATGTAGGCCCAGAACAGTGGTTAGGTTAGGGCTAATTTGGCCCCACTCTTGAGACAGTACCTTTATAAGAATTCTTCAGAGCCCCATGTCTTAGGAGGTCTTTCCACTTTGGCTGGGGAGAATGTGCAGTATTCCTGGCCCTGTGTGGATTTTGAGGATTGTTTTGGCTGCTTCTCTATTGTGTTTCTTCCTCCGGCCTTTGTCGCTTCTTCACATGTATGCATGATCTGTGCTCAGCTAAAGACTTGAAGGGAATTGTCTGCATATCCCCGGAGCTAGCCAGCTCTCTTCTTGATAGCTCTCTTCTTTCTGGAACTTTGCTCTGCAAATTCTAGCCTCTATGGCCTTTCTGACCATTCAGTTCTCACCACCTCAACTCAGGGAGACCAGAGGGCTCCATATGGATTCTTGTCTCCATGCTGCAGTCTAGAAACACTTTCTTGCTGGGTCAGTTACAAAGCTTACCTCCTTTGTTTCCTTTATCTGGGGTATTACTGTGCCGTGCTGCTTGCTGTTCATTCATATGTTTTGTGTGGTTTTTATTTAAGGAGGGAGGGTAAATTTGACCCCAGTACTTTCTTGTGGCCTGAAACACCAGATATGTATTTAGGTTTTTAAGTTTCATATTTGATAAAAAAGGACTGACTGCTTAGATGTCCTTTGCCATATATTTATACTTTTTAAAATATATTTATACTTTATATTATAATGCATAATTATACATTATATATAATATGTAGGAATGGTAACTCATAAAAGTATAGCAGTGGCAAATTTATTATGTGCATAAATTTCTGTAACACATTAGAATAAAAGAGGGAGTACATTGGGAACTTTAATAGATATGCATGTTCACAGACTAATATGATATTGTTATTTGGTTAAAAAGGCAGTTTTGTTTCATTTGTTCATGTATATATTTTCTAGAAGTTTTATAGGTCTCTGTCCTAAAATCCTTCTAATGATATTTCTGCTTATATCAGTATTTTCTTTGTGTTCCAACTGAACACTTCAGAAGTGATACTTTCAACTAGTTTTGTTCGCTATAAAAACAAATGGTGAATGATGGCTGTTTTTTTCAATTTCTGAGTATTCTACATTATTCATTGTGTATTTATGAACTCTTAAATTTCATTTATTCTTTGGCAAATATCAGGATGGATTTCTTCAGAAAATGTTGCAACAATTTACGTAGTGTTTGGTAAGGAACAATATTCTAATTTACCAATATTTTGTTTTTATAGACTGTTTGCTGTTCTGTGGATTTTGTGCTTGTCAGGAATCTTGAAAGTAAGTTGTTTTAAAATGGTAACTTGAAATATAATTCTGGCCATGTTAATATAAATAATCTCAAGGCTATGAGAGGTACTTTTTATGATAGGACACTTAGTTATAATCTGGAACATTTGTATATAGAAAGATTAAAAAATTATCTTTTAAAAAATCAAGGTCTTATGTTAATATCAATTGAAAGAAAGATGAACATATGACTTAAAGTACATAGAAAGAGGTCCTTACTTGTAATTGCTAAGCTCCCAGTGGCACATATAATTCTGAAAAAGAAATATATTTTTAAATAATTGATATTTAGGATGCTACTATTTGAAGTCAAGTGGGTAGTTTACTAGAAAGGAGGATATCCATTGACTCATCCATTCATCCTTTCATCCAACAGAAAGGAGGATGAACCTTGCCTTTTTCTGCTTTTAACATTTGCATTCCAAGTTGTAAAACATTATTAAATATGTATATAGCATATGTAACTCAAGAGCAAGTAACTTAAGTATTCTTCATACAGTTCTTAAATATAAACTTACTAATTTCTTGCCTATAGTTATTTTTCTATAGTCAAACATTGGAGTTGGTCTTGGCTGCTGTGGGGGCCCTCCTTTTCTGTGGATTCATCATCTATGATACACATTCATTGATGCATAGACTGTCACCTGAAGAATATGTATTAGCTGCCATCAGCCTTTATTTGGATGTCATCAACCTGTTCCTGCACCTGTTGCGGTTTTTGGAAGCAGTTAATAAAAAGTGATTGAAAGCAGTATATGGAAATGGATTCATTAAGTAATAAAGTTTGAGATATAATTATTAAAATTTTTTGTGAGTTTCTTCATATACTGTCTAGACAATATTTCTGAGACGTATCTAGTATAATCTAGTATAATAGTAATATCTGTATTACTGTTGTATAAAAGTGATTATAATAATTGAAATCTGTTTATATGTAATTATTGGGTTATATACTAATAATATAAATCTTATTCCTTATGGTATCTCATTTCTAAGTCCTTAATTTAGAATCTCAGGTAGGAGATATTAAAATTCTGTTTTTCAATTTTTTCAATCCTAAATTTACCATATATAGATTGTTCATCTGCAATTCAAAAGTAATTTCATGACTAGACTATCAGTTTATCTGTGTCTACTGATTTTATCTAAATTTTCCCTTAACTACTCAGTTTATCTGAATCCACGTCCTTATGATTTCCTTCGGCTCTAATTTCTCCTTTCCTTAATGTTAGATTTGATTTTGATTTTACGGTACTTGTGTCCTTACCATTATAAATTTTCTTTCACCAGGAGATTTTAATCTTAATTTAGAAAGGAAAAAATATAAAAGATAAATTCCACAGAATTACTCAGCAGTAATATTAAAATTACATTAAAATGTTAATGAAATTCATTATAAAATTTTAAAAAATGAGATGTCTTCTTGAAAGTCAGATATATTGACATAAAATTTGACATTATTTTTTTAAAGTACAGATCCCATTTAAAAATTCTGGCAGTGTACCTGTGTCCAAGCAAACTTTCATAAATTCCTTCACTGTATTAGTTTGCTGGGGTGTCATAACAAAGTACTACAGACTGGGTGGCTTAAATAGAAATTTACTTCCTTACAGTTCCAGAGGCTAGAAGTCTGAGATCATAGATTGGTTTCTTTTGATATCTCTCTAGGCTGGTAGGTGGTCATCTCCTTGTGGTTTTACACGGTTGTCTCTCTGTACTTGTCTGTGTCCAAATTTCCTCTACAAGGACACAAGTCATATTGGATTGGAGCCTACCCTCATTTTACCTTAATTACCTCTTTAAGTACTCTGTCTCCAAATACGGTCACATTCTGTGGTACTAGGGGTTAGGACCTTGTAATAATCTGAATATTTGAATAATCTGAATATTTGTCGTCCCCCCCCAACCCCCCAGTTCACATGTTGAAACTTTAATGCCTAATGTGATGGTATGAGGAGGTGGGGCTTCCAGGTCATGCTTAGGTCATGAGGACAGAGCTTTCATGAATGGGATTAGTGCTTTTAAGAGGTAACCCCACAGAAATCCCTCACCCTTTGTCGCATGTGAAAGGACACAATCTTTGAACCAGGGAAAGATTGCCTTTAACTAGACACTGAATCTGCCAGCACCTTGATCTTGGACTTTCCAGTCTCTAGTATTTTGTTATGGCAGCCCAAATTGACTACTGCAGACTTCATCATATGAATTTGGGGGGGGGGGGCACAACTCCACCAATAACACTTGCTAAGCATCATTCCCCCTGCTCTTAATTTGAAATAAATAAGATCGCTTTAACCTCTGGTGAGTTTTATATATAAATGTGACTCCATCATTATCAATTAATTGATGAATACTCAATTGAGTGATGCTATATTCAGGTTTAACATAGCACAGTAGGTAAGAGCATTTAAATGGGAATCCTTGCTGTGCAACCGATTATGTGACTTTTGGCAAGTTACTTATCCCTTCCTAATTAGGTCTTTTGCCTCATCTTTATATTGAGAGTCATAATACCTACCGTATTGGACTTTGATAGGATTTAATGAGATGGATATGTCATATAAACTACATGCTTGGTTAATGTCAGCTACTATTATTAATTCTTACTAGCAGTCCAAAGGCAGAATGTGCTGAGTTGTGACTAAAAGATACTAAATAAGCAAGAACAGATTTGATGTTGTTTTTTTTTTAATTTATTTATTCATGAGAGACACAGAGACCTAGACAGGAGGAGAAGCAGGCTCCCTGCGGGAATCCCAATGCGGGACTTTATCCCAGGACCCCAGGATCCTGACCTAAAGCCAAGGCAGATGCTCAACCACTGAGCCACCCAGACGTCCCAGATTTAAAAAATGTAAAACAGTGCCATTCTTTTCAGTAAATTATTTTTTGGTTTGGAAAATAGTTTCTTAATAAAAAATAATGCAGACAGGTAATTCATTTATCTTTTTTAAAGGACTAAAATAAATTTTTAAAAGTTGTTTTAATTTCTGATATGACAAATATAATTTCTGAGAGCGTGAAGAGATCACAAGACCAAGAAGTTTGAAAACCACTGATGCAGACTGTCCTATTTTATCAGTGAACCATAATTATTCATACATTGTTCTGTCGAAGAATTTTATATGGTTCCTTTTTTACTGGCAAAATCAGTGCTGCTATGTATGTCCCAGTGTTCATAGATAGGAGTTTGCCTACATAGGGGAATATACCTAGAAGCAGAATTGCTGGATACAGACAACTTCAGTTTTTTTATAATAAGGTGAAAATATGCAGACTCGAGAAATATTTTAAAAAGTGAAATTATCAGGACTTGGGTAGAGTGGCAACTCCACATGCAAGGTACAAAGTATAGTCAGAGGTAGGAGGAAAACAGGAGTATCTGGGAACTTTATGGCATGTAATTTTGGGAAAGGTTCAGTGGGCTCTATCTGCCTGCCTACATTTTTTTTTTCTGCAGGCCTCCTCACACCTGGCTTTGATCCACTTGATGCACTTTGGCGGCTTGGTGATGTCAGCAGCCAGCTGTGGGCTTTTTTTTTTTTTTTTAAGATTTCATTTATTCATGAGAGACAGAGAGGCAAAGACACAGGCAGAGGGAGAAGCAGGCTTCACACAGGATGCTGTGGGCTTTTCTCGAACAGGTGGGAACTTAGGCTCTTTTTCTTGTTCGTCCTTGTAGAGCTTTGCCTTCAAGTCCCTACCACCTAGGGTCTGGACAACATGGGGTCACCATCTGAATCCCAGAAGCCTTGGTAAAAGCCCTGAGTGAGTATTCAGATTGGGAATTGCATGGGCAAGGCCTGACTGCAGAGGCCGTTGTGGCTGGTGCTTGTTGCATAGCTTGCCTTGCAGGTGGGGAACCAGCCCACTTCCAGGCAGGTATTCAGTCCTGCCCACTGTGCCTCTAGTCCCAGGGGCTTCTTCCAGCTTGGTGAGGGAGCTGAAGCAATGTTCGCTGTGACTTTTGAGCCTCATCCCTCCATCAGGGGCTAACGTGTCCTGGAGCCTGTAGTTCAGTCATCATAGAGCCTATCACAGAGTGCACACTCGAATGTATGAATGAAGAAATGAATTAAGGATTTTTAAATACACTAAGGCCATTTATTTTTAGAACTCCTTTTATACAAATTGATGAACATAAGTATTTTTTATTTTTTTTTAAGATTTTATTCATGAGAGAGAGAGAGAGAGAGAGGCAGAAACACAGGCAGAGGGAGAAGCAGGCTCCATGCAGGGAGCCCGACGTGGGACTCGATCCCGGGAGCTGAAGGCAGGTGCTCAACCGCTGAGCCACCCAGGGTTCCCTGAGGAACATAAGTTTAAAAGTTTTTTTTTTTTTTTTCCAAAATGCAGTTTATGATTCAGTGTTTTCAAGTCTTAGTAATGCAGAATTTTGGCATATATTTAACGCCATGACATTTTCATAATAAGTTTTTTCTGGTGCCAAGTGTCTATTCAAGTCTTGGCCTGGTATGTTAAATGAGATGCAGTTCATTAGGACTATTAGTGAGCTTTCTCTAAAATGCAATGTGAACATTTTTGGGAGGAGCAGCTAAGATCTAATATATGGCTAATTAACACATGGACATTCACTTGCTTTATAAAGGGTTAATCTTAAAGAAAGCAGGTTTCTCATGCATGCTTCTTTTTTATATACCACATTATGAGCTCTTTTTTCGGGTGCTAAAAAACCCCGATGTATTTTGAGTATAGTAATTTCCGTATGACGCAAGGTTTCTTCAAGGACTCAAATTTAAAGAAAAGTACACACAAATTATCTCAGAAGGAACTTTTCCTTTACCAGCAACCAGACAGGAATTTACTGGGCATCATTAAAAAAAAATTTACTGTGTTTTGGTGTGTGTTGTAAATCTCTGGAAAATGCAGCTTAGCAAACAGTAGGGCGCATGTTTGAAATTCTGTAAAAATGAGGAAAGCGACCCCTTGCCGAGTCCTTCTCACGTACCTACGGATGAGGAATCCCGGCTCACCCCGGCTCCGAGATACTTAGGAAGATGCCCCAGGACACCTGCCTGCTCCAAGGCCCACGCTGCCGGCCGGGGGTCGTAGGCAGCTCATGAATCGCTAAATCCTTCCCCGCAAACATAATGCACTGTATGTTAATCGAATTTAAAGAAAACACATTTTAAGACCACAACAAAGCCTACGCAATCAGGGGCATATGTAAAATAATACTAAGAACTGGTGTTTGTGGCCCACGTGCCCACCGCCGGGGACAACGGCCCAGGCTCGGCCTCAGGTCTGCTCTCCCCTGGGTGGCTATCAGGTGCGCGCGGGCCCAGCAGAAGCAGCCTGGCCCTGACTTGGTCTCCGGGTTGGTAAAGGCTTGCTTTCGGGGACAGATGTGAAAGAAGCGTGCGTGCCGGTCGGTCGTGCCTCTTACGGCGCCGCTGGGGAGTTCGGGCGACCAGCACCGGCGTCCGCCGCGGAAGGGGACGTGCCGGTCAGCTCTGAGCCCCCGCCTGCAGCAGCGGGCGGCGTCCAGACCGCCGGGACCCCACGGCGCACGCGCCCAGCGGAAGGAGGAAGTGCGTCAGCGCCAGCCTCCGGGAGACCCCGCCCCTCGGCGCGCCCCGGGGCATCTTGGCTCCCGGCGTGCCCTGCGCCGCCCGGGGCTCCCGGGAGCGTGCGCAGAGAGGCGGCCCGGAAGGCGGAAGTGCGGCGGCTTCCGGTCGGCGTGGCCGTGCGCGCGGTGACCGGCCTCCGAGTGTCCCGGTGAGTCCTGTGCTGCCCGCGCCCGATGGGCTTGGGCCGTGTGGGGGCGTGGCGGGGACCGGCGCCTCCTGCGCTCTCGGTGGTGGCCCTCGGGCTCCGTGCGACGTGGGGGCCCTCATGTGTCGGGCGTCTCGCCCAGGCGAGCCCGGGGCCGCGGCGTGGTTTGCCGCAGCCGTCCCGGCCCTGCCCCGTCGAAGCGCTGCGTCGTTGCCGACGGGGGAGCACACTGAGGGGTCAGCTGGCGTCCCTCGCCTCCCTCCCGGTCCCTCGGTCCAGCGCATGCGCACTGCGTCGGGCGCCTCGCTCCGCGCCTTCAGCTCGTAACGCCTACTTAGAAGGGAGCGGGAGGGTAAGGGTGATGGGGCGGCGGGGCGGGGGCCAGGGAAACCCTCTCCCAGAAGGGAAGGGAGGAGCAGGCGCGACGGACACCGCCGGGCACAGGAGCCTAAGTGCGCAGGCTGTACACTCGTCAATTTTTTTTTCTTTTCTTTTTTTTTTCCAAAATCGCGCCTTAATGTTTTATGTAAGTGCTCGGTTGTGTGTAATGTATTGCATTTTATTTATTTACTTATTTATTTTTAAATGTTTTTGATCCCTCAGAGGGGGAAGAGTTCAGTCTTGATTTGCCTTTCTGAGGAAAAAAAAACTTTGACCATGGCAAGAGCATTCCTGATAATATAAAAAGCCACACTGAGAAAAGCTGAAAGTTCATCTTTGCTTTGTCTTCCAGTTTTGTCCACAGTGAGTGATGCCGTTATGAACTTTACTTTGCCCACCACAACCTCTTCCATGAAACTTTTAAGATTTTATTAAAAAAAAAAAAAAAAAAGATTTTATTTATTTATTCATGAGAGTCACAGAGAGAGGCAGAGACACAGGCAGAGGGAGAAGCAGGCCCCGTGCAAGGAGCCGGATGTGGGACTCCATCCTGGGACTCCAGGATCACCCCTGGGCCGAAGGCAGGCACCAAACCACTGAGCCACTCAGGGATCCCCAAAAGTTCTGATTACATAATTTTTACCCTAACCCTCGAGACAGAGACAGGCAGAGGGAGAAGCAGGCTCCCTGCAGGGAGCCTGACATCGATCTCGGGACCCCAGGATCATACCCTGGGCTGAAGGCAGATGCTAAACCGCTGAGCCACCCAGGCTGCCCCGTAATGTAGTTTTTGACATATGTATACAAAGATCCATCAGCACAATCAAGATAATGTGAATCTCTCCCAAAAGCCTTCCTCCAAACTCTTTATAATCCCTGTAATCCCCTCTTCTCAAATCCCCACTCTGTCCCTAGGTTGTCACTGATTGAACTTTTTTCAGATGTAAATGGTACTTGGGGATGAGATGGAGCTTGGAGCATGTGGTGAGACCGAGTTGAAGAAAGCAGGGCTAGGGCACAGATACCCATAATCATGACTATGAGGTGGGATGTCATTAAAGAATTCCACGAAAGAATGGAAAGTTCTTAAGTTTTTAAAAGTTCACACTAAGGGCACCTGGGTGGCCTAGTTGGTTAAGCATCCGACTCTTGATTTCAGCTCAGGTCATGATCTCAGTATGGAGCCTGTTAAGATTCTCTCTCTCCCTGTGCCCCTCCCCCTGCTGGCGCGCTCAGTCTCTCTTTAAAATATATATATTTTTTAAAGATGTTACTTATTTAATAGAGAAAAAGTAAAAGCAGAAGGGGCAAACAGGCAGGGGGAGAAGCAGACTCCCTGCTGAGGGAGGAAGCCCGATGGGGGCTCGATTCCAAGACGATGGGATCATGACCTGAGCCGAAGGCAGATGCTTAATTGACTAAGCCACCCAGGTGCCCCAGCACAAAAAAATTTTTTTTATAGCTTGGGCTAACCGCCTTTGGAGGATTTAGGGCTGGAGCTAACAGGTGAGGAACAGCAGGATGGAAATAAGACAAGTTTAAAGTAACTAGATTGAACTGAGGGAAGGATAATGAGGAAGATGGGTGGGATGTCCTACAGGCTTGGAGGAAATCGAGTTTAAAAATATTTATTAAAAATACATATATATATGTTTTTAAAAACATGTTGGGGGAGCCTGGGTGGCTCAGTCAGCTAAGTCAGACTCTTGATCTTAGCTCAGGTCTTGATCTCAGAGTCTTGAACTCGAGCCCCCGTGGAGCCTACCTAAAAAAATACAAATAGAACCATTTTGTGATTTGTAAGTTGTTGCATGAATGTAAGGTGATGATGCTCTTTGCATCTGGGGGTAAGTCAGATTCCTTCATCTTGTGTGGAAACCCCAGGAGCTTTCAGAGTTGGCTTGACTTAGAGTTTGCCAGTGACCACAGGGAGTTTGATTTTGTGCTCTCATTATTTACTGGCTGTATAGGCCATGTTGATCCTCACATACTTTGTTCATTATACCATCGTAAATCATAAACAGAGTGAACAGTTTGCCCTTCCATCGGTTTGTGTTTTGTACAGATAACTTTTGACCTGGTTGTCCAAGGATTTGCCCCTTTTTTTTTAATAGTAAATTTTTTGCTTTTGTATATGTATTTCTGCTAGCTTTCCAGGTAACATGGCTAAAAGCTTACGGAGTAAGTGGAAAAGGAAGATGCGTGCGGAAAAGAGAAAAAAGAATGCCCCAAAGGAACTCAGCAGACTAAAGAGTATTCTTAAAATGGATAGTGATGTTTTAATGAAAGATGTTCAAGAGATAGCCACCGTGGTGGTACCCAAACATTGTCAAGAGCAAACTCAGTGTGTAGTACAAGATGAAAAAGGTGAGTTTATGTGCTTCGTTTTAAAAATAATAATTCTATTCATTTCCTTTTGTGACTCTTTTTCCCTTTTTTGACTATCCTCCGTTCTTTCCTGCACATACTTCCTTATGAACCTCCTGCCATGTCCATATAATTCTTTGAAGGCTTAGAGTGCTGCTAGAGATTATGTGCTAAACTATTTATTTACTTATTTATTTAATTTTTTATTTTAAAGATTTCATTTATTTATTCATGAGGGACACAGAGAAGCAGAGACACAGGCAGAGGGAAAAGCAGGCTTCCTGCAGGGAGACCGATGCGGGACTCAATCCCAGGACTCCAGGATGACACCCGGGGTAGAAGGCAAACAGACGCTCAACCACTGAGTCCCCCAGGTGTCCCTGTGCTAAACTATTTTAAAGCGGTTCATGTGAATAGGCATATTCTGGGCTACTCAGAGTGTGCCTTTGGTGCTTATACAATATCCTGAGTGCCTCAGAAATAGATAGTACAACAGGAGTAGACAAATGTAGATGTATCCTCATTGGGAAGGTACACTATTCAGTTAGGGACTAGGCAAGATAGATCTCTCTTCATTGTATCCTTCACAAGATCTAGTTCCCATTCAAAGAATCCTTATATGCCACTAAATTATTTTCCTGAAAAATCAAGGTTTTCCTGAATGTGATTTTGAAAGATTCTAGCTATCTCTGCCATAATCACAGTCTAAAGTTGGAGGCCTGTATGTTACTAGCTTCAGCACAGGAAAAGACTCATTGGTTTTCACATCCTCATAGAACAGTTTGGCAGCAAACTGAAATAAGCATGCGTAAGAATCAGGCTCTTAAAATAAAAGTATATTTGTATGGTGATCAGTGCAAGGAAGAGAGTGGTGATCCTCAGTCTCGCAATCCTAGACACTTTCCCTCTTGCTGATATTCCCTCAAAGGTCAGTTCCTCCCCTTGTGTTCTGAACCTTCTCCATTCCCAGGGGCTGTACTCACGCATCCTGCTTATCGGTCTCTCTTCTCCACTGGGTCATTCAAACAGGATAAATGTGTTCTGGAGTGTCCATTCTCAAAACAAAACAAAAAAAACAACAAAAAAAACCCATGTCTACATGTTTCCCCTTATTTCGTTTCTTTCATGACTACCCAGTTTCTTAAGCTTCAAACCTAGTAGTTACTTTGATCTCTCTTATCTCCCACTTCTAAGCCATTAGCACATCTTGAATATCTCCAAAATACAGCAGGAATCTGTCCATTTTCCTCCTCCTTTCATGTTTTCACTTTTGTTTTCATGTTTTCACTTTAAAATGACCATTATCTCTTGCTCAAACCAAGGTAGTAGCCTTTTTTTTTTTTTTTTTTAAATTTTTATTTACTTATGATAGTCACACAGAGAGAGAGAGAGGCAGAGACACAGGCAGAGGGAGAAGCAGGCTCCATGCACCGGGAGCCCGATGTGGGATTCGATCCTGGGTCTTCAGGATCGCACCCTGGGCCAAAGGCAGGCGCCAAACCGCTGCGCCACCCAGGGATCCCGGTAGTAGCCTTTTTATTTCTCTCTTCCGCTCTTGCTCCCTTTCAGTTAATTTTTGACATACCAACTGGTACAATGTCTTTGGAATATTTGGCAAATTATGTTATTCTCTTACTTAAAACATCTCATTGTCTTTCCGTGTTCTCATCAGAGCCTACCTACCAGGTCCTACTTAACCTGGTTCCATACTTCTTTAAAAAAAGCCACTTAACACAGGCTGCGGGTGTTATGCACCTTTGTTATGCTCCCTTCAACAGAACATTGTAAGCTCCGTGACAGCAAGGAGCACACTTGGACCACTATATCCCCAGAACCTACAACAGTATCTAAAATAATCATTCAGGGATGTCTGGGTGGCTCAGTTGTTGAGCGTCTGCCTTTGGCTCAGGTTGTGATCTCAGGGTCCTGGGATCGAGTCCCACATTGGGCTCCCCACAGGGAGCCTGCTTCTCCCTCTGCCTGTGTCTCTGCCTTTCTCTCTATGTCTCTCATGGATAAATAAATAAAATAAAATATATTTAAAAAAATAAAAATAATCATTCAACAACTAGTTATTCAATGGCTAGTACATAGCAGGCACTATCCTACGTGCTGAGGAAACAATGGTAAATATCAGAGAAATGGCCTCCATGTTGATGGGATTTACATCATATCAGAGGAGACCAAAAGTAACCAGATAAACGAATTAATATAATGTCAAGTCAGGTAGTAGAGATCATGGAAGACTTCTTATACCCTTGTGAGTTACCTGGGAGAGACATTCTGGGCATATCCTTCATAGCCCGGTTGACCGAGCTTCCTTCCAGGTCTTCTATTTAGTGGAGATGGATCTTTGTTATATGGATAATCCAGTGTTACCTGGATAAAGAGTGGCAGCTCAGTGTATATCCGGGTTTTTCTTTCTTTTTAATATATTTCTGTTTTTAAGTAAACTACACCCCCAACGTGGGGTTCAAACCCACGACCCCGAGGTGAAGAATCCCATGATCTACCACCTGAACCAGCCAGGAGCCCCTATATCCAGGTTTTCTTTTCTTTTTCTTTTTTTTTAGTTTTGATTTAAGTAATCTCTACCCCCAGCATGGGGCTTGAACTCAGGATCCTGAGATCAAGAGTCACATGCTTCTCCCACTGAGCCAGCCCAGCACCTCTGTCCAGGTTTTTCTTTCTTTTTTTTTTTTTTTTTTTTTAACTTTAAAGGACCAGATAGTATTTTAGGGTTTGTAGCCCATATGGTCTCTTTTTTTTTTTTTTTTTTTATTTTATTTATTTATGATAGGCACACAGTGAGAGAGAGAGAGAGAGAGGCAGAGACACAGGCAGAGGGAGAAGCAGGCTCCATGCACCGGGAGCCCGACGTGGGATTCGATCCCGGGTCTCCAGGATCGCGCCCTGGGCCAAAGGCAGGCGCTAAACCGCTGCGCCACCCAGGGATCCCTCTGACCAGGTTTTTCATTGTCATCTGCCCATCTCTGCTATCACAAGCTTGTTGCTTACTACTGCACTTCATTAGACGTGGCCAGCCGTTCCTAATAGTTGATTTGCTTCTACGGCCTATCCATTAAAAGTGTGGTTGCACTTAATAGGCTCACCTGTCTTATTTAGCTTAAGAAAACACTTAATCTGAGAAATGTTCTTATAACTCACATGTGCTCACAGCTATACACTCATTCTTCATGCAGTAGCTCGAACCCGTATATCCTAGATGTTTTCTGTTTAACTTTTATTATTCCAAAGATGGACACTCGTGACATTCTTCAGAAAGTTTCTAAGTGGGACACCCAGGTGGCTCAGTGGTTGAGCATCTGCCTTTGGCCCAGGGCGTGATCCTGGGGTCCTGGGATGAGTCCCACATCAGGCTCCCTGTGTGGAGCCTGCTTCTCCCTCTGCCTGTGTCTCTGCCTCTCTCTATGTGTCTCTCAGGAATAAATGAATAAAAATAAAGTTTCTTAGTGACCAAATAGATGACATCTCTAGTTCCTCACAAAACTTCTTATATCTTTCATGGTTTAGGAATACCTGGGAGCGTGTCCATTGAATGTGCTGTGAGTTTTCAGTGTTAGTCAAAGAACATTCTACAGGAAAAGGATTTGTTCCTTTTGTAGTTTCAGACGACTTTCAGTTCTGATGTTCTCATTGCATTAACACGCTTTTTCACAAGATTGTTTCTTCATTCATGAACATTAATAGTTTTCCATCTTTTATTCAGATGACATGAAAATGGAGACTGAAATTAAGAGAAACAAAAAGAGCCTTCTAGACCAGCATGGACAGTACCCCATATGGATGAACCAGAGGCAAAGGAAAAGGCTAAAGGCAAAGCGAGAAAAAGGGAAGGGGAAAAGCAAAGCCAAAGCAGCAAAGGCAGCAAAGGGTTTGGCTTGGTAGACTCTTAAACACCTGAAAAATCCTACGCGGGATTGGTCTTTGATTAGAATGTATACACGGATTTCAACTTCACCAAATGAAAACTTGGTTTCCGTATTTAACTTGGCCTTGCTCTTCAATTCAAACCCAACTTAACTCCTCAAATTTGTTTTGGGAGCTTGAATAAAATATTTTTTTGGTGAATGAAAGCTACACTGATATTTTAACTGGATGCTGTCCATTGTGCAGGGATTCTCAGACATCACTATTCTATCAAGTGCTATTGTGGTTGTAACTGGTCTTAGTCAAGATTTCTTGACATGTTTGAGGTAATTCTGGTTTAGAGAAAACTTTTACACAATTTAAAGTATAAAGTCAGTGGATCTTTTAAACACTACTTGTTTGGAGTTTTGATTTTGTTTAATTGAGAATAAAAGATATTTTGTCTAGATCTTGAAGAGCTTTTTCTTTTATCTATCCTTAAGGCTTTCTAGTAGTAGAGAAGACCACCTTCCTCAATTAAATTGTTAAAAAAAAAATCTTAAGGTTTTTGGTAGAATATTAACGTCTACAAATTAGTATGCTCCATCTTTTTAGGAGTTAGAACATCCTGGGAACTAGTTCAGTGTTCTTTAGTTTTTATCTGATGTAGCCTAACATAACACAGTATTCCCCAGAGTATGTTTCTCAGAATCCGTTTTTCTGAATGCAGGGTGAGAAATACATTTCATACATCAATTTGGGAAATGGTGCATGCTTGAAGATCCACAAAAAGTATTAGCTCAGCATAGTGTTCTAGAGATCTAACAGTTAAAAAACCTATTCAACTTTGACTCTTTCAAACTAGTGTTCTGAAGAACAGAATATACTGTTGGAACTGCTGGTAAGATGCAATGCTTTTCGTTAAGTCCATCTTGCTACAGTTCACTAATTTCACTTTTACTTAAATTTATTTATTTAAAATACTTTATTTATTTGAAAGATAGTGACAAAGCACAATTGGGCAGGAAAGGGAGAAGAAGCAGGCTCCCCACTGAGCAGGGAGCCCAACACAGGGCTCTATCCCAGGACCCCAAGATCATGATGTGAGCCCAAGGCAGATTGATGCTAAGCCAACTGAGCTCCCCTACATTTATTTTTGTTAAGCAATTTAAACTTTGTATTCCCTCTGCAATTCCCTCTGCAATCTCTAGTTCTGTTCTGTTACATGTTCGTCTGTTAACTATCCTTATATGTTCACTGGTCTACATCGGGTCCCTATCGTGTGCTAGGAACTTTTAGTGCACAGGACCTAAGGAAGGAGACTGAGGAGGTTTTGACCTTACGGGCATCTACTCACAAGAGGCTGTTAGCTTCAGAGGAAAATCAAGTTAAAAGTGAAAATCTATTTGAATAAGGTCACTTAGTCATCAAGTCACAGATTTATGGCAGGCACAGTGCTAGGCTGTGACACCATACAGAGAGAAGTAGGAGGACATGACCTCTAAGTCTTTAAGGAGATGTGATTCTGTAAAATTTCATACCAATAAAATATTAAAATTATGTAATAGACTTGTCAGTTTACTCAGTGATTAGTTCACCAAAAGCCTGGTGGATAATTTTTAAATACTTAAAATTGTTTTCTCAAAAGAACCTGACAGAAAATAGTTGGAAAATAAATGTTATCCATGGCCTTTTTTTGCTTTCTGGTCTAGTTATGAACTACAGATAGTTTGTGAGGAAAAAGCAAATACATAAATGTGTATCCGTGAAACAAAGTTGCTAACATGAAGCCAGTGACCATATCAGCCTAAATGTACTAGGTTACTTACTTTTTACTCCATCATAGGAATTGACTGCATTAGTGATGTTGCATAGTTGGTGCTTACCTAAAATGTAGCAGCACTGGCTGGTATTTGGTAGCTGGATTTTCTTTGAGATCAGAGGCCAGTGCCAGGGATATGGTCATGTTCTCTGTGGCTGATAACTTCTAATTTGACACCAATGATGAGCTTTGAGCTTTCATCCAAGGCCTCCATGTTAGGATGCTCATGTAACGTATATCCAGTTATGATACTGGTCTATTCAGGATTTTGCTTAACAAAACACTGTTGAAATGCTTACTTGGGAAACATGCTCTCAAATGTCCGATGGCCTCTCAAAAAGATGGCTTTTTTTTTTTTTTTAAGATTTTATTTATTCATGAGAGACAGAGAGAGAGGCAGAGACACAGGCAGAGGGAGAAGCAGGCTCCATGCAGGAAACCCAACATGGGACTCGATCCCGGGACTCCAGGATCACACCCTGGGCTGAAGGCAGATGCTCAACTGCTGAGCTACCCAGGGATCCCAAAAAAGATGGCTATTAAAGAGAAATTGCCTTGCACTGGTGTAACAGGTCTCTGAGGCCTCCTGAACTATACAGCCAGCAAGATCTTCCCACCTCCAAAGTTTGGCAGGGAATTTAGACTGACATTCCAAAATGAATGCAGGGGTACAGTCACTTCTTTGTTGCTTTATTCTTTAAGGTCATACATTTAGTGTAGCATAGCCTTTTAATCTTTTAAGTGATTCGCTTATCTTTTTGAAATTTGTCATTTACTTAACTCATGTTTCCCAGAGAATCGTAAAACCACCAGATGGAGCTCACGCTAAGCACCAGATCATTTTTGGGATTAAGAGTGGGCTAAAAACAGTAGGAATTGAATATGACATTCTATTTTTGTTTTTTAAGAAATTAAATTTTAAAATAAGGACAATCAAGATCATTTTCATTTATTTGTTATTAAATAGGCCTTGGTCTATATTATTTAATCCTAAACTCTCCAAAGTATAACTCATTTACTCCTTCCAACAATACCTATTTTTGGTTCAATCCATTGTGCAGGCTCAGGATTTATGGACCTTTTCTCAAATTTCAGCCTAACGCAGACATGGAGCTCCGTAGGTGGTTCTCCCGTAGAATGGGCCGACCTAGTTCTAAAGGTGTGGCCCACAGTCCATGGTGCCAGAGCTCCCAACCAGAGAAGTCATGGGAACTGCAACTGAAACTCTAAGGCAGAGTCAAGTTAGTGGTTTTGAGCACATCTTTTTTTTTTTTTTTTCCTGGTGTCACACTGATGTAGATACTCTTTTTTCCTCCACTAGTTCATGTGCTACCTAGAATAAATACGCAGCAGAATATATTTGCTTCTTAGGAAATTTGGGTGTTTTGAACGTGTAGATTTATATGTCTGGGGTATGATTTCCGGGAGTTGGAGAATGAATAACTGGCTCTATATAAACCATTTCTTGGTTTATATATCTGAAACGGGTGGTTTGTGACCATGAGGGTTAGGGATGTATAGGTTAGATCAGTGAAGTGCTGGCCACAAAATAAATGGGAGGAATCCAAAGAGATATCAAGGAATTCTCAAATGTATAAATACTGCAATTGAGAAGCCAATGTTGGGCTGTTGGCTAAGCTTACTAGCTAAGTGACAGGCGTCTAGATACCACATGGCAGAGCGATGGAAATTCGTGCTGGCCACAAGATAGAAACCCTTTTCCCTGGAAGGCCATTGCAGCAGACACATACTAATCTTACAAGGAAATGTTGGTGGGGAGGGGTGTATGTGGAGCGCTGCTAAGCGCTCATGCCAGGTCAAAGGCCACTCTGCTGTTCCAGGGCCCTGTGAGCTAGCAGGAGAACCAGGGCCAGATTTTGTGTCTATTTATTAAAAAGAACCCTAAATTTTGTGGTTCAATGCCAAGTATTGTCACCTGCTTTATTTTTTTAAAGCTCTTATTAATTTATTCATGAGACAGAGAGGCAGAGACACAGGCAGAGGGAGAAGCAGGCTCCATGCAGGGAGCCTGACGTTAGACTAGATCCCCGGACTCCAGGATCAGGCCCTGGGCCGAAGGCAGACGCTCAAACGCTGAGCCACCTGGGTGTCCCATGTTGTCACCTACTTTATTTAGAACGGGAGAAAAACGTGATGTCAAGTAAGACTGATTTGGCAAAGTGATGGTAATGTTAACAGCCAACATTGAGGGAATGTCATGTTAAATGCTTCATTCATATTATTTAATCCTTGATGCTGTGGGATCAATACTCTTCTCCCAAATTTCAGATGAGGAAGGAGCTCTGAAGAGGTGAGGGTGGTTGCTCAAAGCTAGCGCACCTTTGAAGCTGGAGCCAGGCCACCCTCGACTGCAGAACGAGTGCCCCCGATGGGACGCTTCAGAGAGCCGTACCTTGGCTCAATCTAAGGAAGAACCTTCTCACCGAAATGGAACACGGAGCCCCGAGTAGCCTTTGAGGTAACCATCCCGACCAATGGTGACCAGCCACGTGGTTGGAACAGAGCAGAACAGATTCAAACACTGTACCTGGAAATTGAGTTGAAAGCTGCTAAAGTCCTTTTTAGGTAAGCAATGCCTTGCAGGAAGTTGTGTCTGAAATGTGTTGTGCTTATTTCACTCTTTTTGTACTCTTCTGGTGCTACGCGATTACAGACTTACGCCTCTTCTTTGGTGGAAATAACAAAATCTGAAATCTTAAATTTGTTAATGTTGTTAAGTCTGGTATTTATTCCTCTGCGTTCCACTTTAAAGTACGGAAGAACTTTATAAACATTTGCTTTAAACCATGAATGGGGTAAAGTTCTTTGCATTTTAATTTCAAGAATGGCATAGTTTTACAATACATTGTTTATAATATGCAGAATGTATTCAGTTTCCCCGAGCGATGACTTGCCCTGGCATTGTGCTATCTTATGAAACACTTTCTCACTCTCACATTGTGTCTCTATAGTTTTCAATATGAGTGAAACCTTTAAATAGTCTTAGTTGGGTGTTGTGTATCACTGTACAGTAACTGCTAGTACATATGGTATTTCTGATCCGTGTAATAAAGTACATTTGTCATGTATCTTGTGATCTGCATACCTTTCAGCTGTTACTTCATAAATCTGTTCCATCGGAGAACTGCTTTGTACAGCAATGGTTGAAGCTGCTTTTAATAAACTAATATTTTGTGTCTTTTATATGTAATCAACGGGGAGTATTATAGACTTGTGCCTCTGTGGAGAAACATTCCACTAAACTTCTTTTCTCTTGACAATAATGGGGGAAAAAAATAGCTTGGGAAAAGCACAGATGTTCAAGAACACATGTGGTTTGCTCCTAAGAGTCAACTGGAGATCTTCTGTATTGCTCCAAGTTTTTGTTTGTTTGTTTGCTTTGGTTCTTAATGCTGTGGAGAAGAAAGAGTTTGAGATACGTGGTGGCGGCATGGCGGGGCAGCTACACATCTGAGTGAGAGACCAACATGGGGTGCTATTTGTCAAAATCCTAAAATGCCCACACCTCACACAAAGAGGCGATATTCTTGAGCGGAGCTATAGGCAGTTGGCCAGAGATTGGTCATTCCCGCGTGCTTCCCTGCTCAGACATAAACATTTCTGCCCTAGTTTTTGTCTTTGTTCTGCCCCAAACTTCCAACTGACGGTGTCTTCATCAAAGCAGAGGTGTTTAATAATTCAGGTAATCCCCTGGGTACTTGGATAGGCGCTATTGTGTTTCCTTAGCCCTAGAAATTTGCTCAGGGAGTCGGCTCTCCACACCCTAAGCAACGGGTTATCGGTGACTGTATGGGAACATATTCTTGCAGAATGCTAGAGAGAGGGAAGCTACATGCCTTAGGTCAAGTTGGTATGGAGGTTCTGCGTGGAGCCTATGAATCTTTACGAAGAGTTGCCATAAAGAGAATGGGAACCAGCTGTTCCAAATCTCCACTGACGAAACGGGTTTTAACTGTAGCAGAAGGGATTTGGGTTAAATGGAAAGAAGAACTTCCTGAATGTGAGTGTTATTTAAAGCCAAGTATGGATTGCAAAGAAGCTGTTGAGTTGTCTCTGGAGGAGAGAGAGCATGCTAGGGAAAGGAATGGAAGGGGGCTGAGAGTGGGAGCCCTCCCCACCCCTTACTCGAGATGGTTTAAATGTAACTCTGCCCAGTACCTAAGGTATGAGGGCTTTATTCTCTTTTCTCACGCTCACATCTCAGGTTATGAGGCTTAGAAGGTCTGATCTGAAGAACACACTTTAGTCATTGGAACTTAAGATGCCAGAGGACCCCGAGGTCTGGGTGTCCTTTAGGTATAATTCTTAATTGGAAGGAAATGCTAAGGTGTGACCAATGGATGAGGAAGTTGACCCATGGTTAATTTTCCACCCTTGTCATTAAAGACCAGTGTACACACTGAGTTCACGGCGTGCCAGGGAGGAATTTGACACTAAGAAATTCCCAGAAGGACAAGTGGTTGGTAGGCTGAGACCACTGGGCTTGGGATGGGTTGGAGGCCTGGGGAGCAGATACGGCCACCATGTCATGACAGGGCCTGTGCCGGCAGATTTTTTAAGATAGAAGTCTCCAGCAAGACCAGAGCTTTAGACCTAACCTGGCACTTTGACTTCCAGAAAATAGAGACTAAGTTCAGGGAAAATGGGCCTTTTCTTCTTTCCCGCTGGCTGCTACCACCTGCCCCTGCACAGCCCCCCGTTGGCTCCTCCCTTTTCTTTGCATATCCTTGCTTTTAACCTTTTCCTTCAGTCTGTTTTTTTTTTGCAAATGACTTTTTTTAAAAAATGGTTTCATTTAATAAAAGTTTAAAGCTGTGAGTCTGTTTATTTACCTCTTAGGGAACAAAATTCTAAGTTTCATTATAAGTGATTTTTGTTTATAAATGACTCCTGGTATTTTCCTCTGTGGCCCAGTGACAATAGGAGAAATAGATTTCCGGCTTTTGTGCTGTTTCTCTCCATCTCTTGGTCTTTCTCTTTTCCTCTGTTTGCTCTCTCTCTCTCTCTTTTTTTCTTTTTTCTTTCCTATTTCTACACTGTCCTTTTTTGTGTGGGTATTATTCAATCCCTCCTCAGGCTCTAATCACTGTCCTCAGGCTCAAACCACCATCCCTGCTTGGTTCTTTCCTTTCATCCCCATCTTCTTCTTCCTTATGTTTTTCTTCCTCTTTCGTTTCACCCTCCTCTCCTAACCTTAACTGGAGGCATGAATAGAAAATATGCTTTACAAGGCGGGCAAGCAAATGAGCTGCCCATTTGTTTTTATAAATAAAGTTTTATTGGAACATAGCTACTCTGATTCATATATTGTCTATGATGGCTTTCGTGCTACAGAGGCAGAGCTGAATAGTCATGAGACCCTCTTCTGGCCTGCAAAGCCTAAAATATTTACCATCTAGCCTTTCGAGAAGTTAACGGAGTCCTGCTTTCAAATATTTTTGTGTTGGGGATCCCTGGGTGGCGCAGTGGTTTGGCGCCTGCCTTTGGCCCAGGACGTGATCCTGGAGACCTGGGATCGAATCCCACGTCGGGCTCCCAGTGCATGGAGCCTGCTTCTCCCTCTGCCTGTGTCTCTGCCTCTCTCTCTCTCTCTCTCTCTCTCTCTCTCTCTCTGTGTGTGTGACTATCATAAATAAATTTTAAAAATATTTAAAAAAATATTTTTGTGTTAAGTGAACAACAGTTCACAACTCAACAGTTAAGGTTAGGAGAGGAGGGTGAAACGAAAGAGGAAGAAAAACATAAGGAAGAAGAAGACGGGGATGAAAGGAAAGAACCAAGCAGGGATGGTGGTTTGAGCCTGAGGAGAGCCTGAAGAGATGGAGAGAAACAGCACAGAAGGTTTTTGTACTTTATCTGGAAATTCAAGTAATTTGGATTGGTTTTTAGATCTCCCATCCCTACTTAATGAAACTAAATCACCTTTTATATTTGCGTGTTTCCTTAAATTTCTTACTTGAAGGCAATGTATCCAAAGGGGGAAAAAAAAGCTCCTCCTGACTATCAAACAAGGTGGGTAACATCAACGGGTTACTGTTTGTGCTGTGTTTGTGTTGAGATGTGTTTCCTACCTTCCACCTCTGATTGGTCTCCTTTTAGTCTTTGGGGGGAAAAATTCCATTGTAAATATTCTTTAAAAATCTAACAGCTAACTTTTAAGTCTGCACACTGTTTTCGGAAGCATTAGATGCTAGAGAAAAGACTCTGTTTTAATTGAACGTGGTCCCTGGAATACTGGTCCATGGAAAAGCATTCCAACTTGGCTTGATTTGGTGGGTCGTCTGGTTTTTTACACAAATATACTTATAGGTTGGTTTCATTTACCTGAAATCAGTACAGATTAAAATAGCCATAGGATTTAAGGTTGGAAAATGTTTTAGAGATCACCTATTTTAACCCTAAGCTTTTCAACAGGAAATCTGAGGTTCTGATTTTCCCAAGATATCAGGAATTCGCCACAGAGTCCAGGAGCCCAAGTCTCTTCATTTTCAGGTCAGGCTTTTTCTAAACCAGAATGCAGCGACAAGGAGCTGTACAAATGCAACCTTCTGGCTAATGTCAAGCTTAACTCGCTTCCTTTGCCCTTTAAATGAAGCGAAGGTGTGTGACTGGTGGTCTTTTCCACAGGTCTACGTCTGCTGTGGTTGAGAGCCAAGCCCTTCCCATCAGTGGCCACATCTCTTCGCCTCTCAGGCGGTGCCCCATCTTTTAGTTCAAACAAAACCACAACAAACCATCCTCTTCCCCTCTGCCCTCCATAAAAGGCTGTATTTTTAAAAATTTTTTGGTCTCTACTCTTGTCATCCAACCTGTGCGGTCATCAATATTATTTTCTTTTTAGGACTTTCATTATTTTTTAATAACTTCTATGGTTTATTATAAATTTTATTATTTTTCATATACATGAAAGTAACATGTCTCTGTTGTAGAAAATTAGGAAACCCAGGAAAGTCTCGATGAAATACAATCGTTCATAATCCAAACACTCCAATATACATCTGTGTGTCTATTCTCATAATGGTCTTAACTGTATAATTTGATAAGCTGCTTTATTCATATCATGAGGATTTTTCCCGTGCCACTGAAAATTCTTGAAATGTATTCTTCGAAACATTCCCTATTATGTTCTATCTTGTGGGTAAATTGTACATTTTCTTGTTTGCCTGTTTTGGGCGCTAAAATTTTTTTTCAAAAGAAATATTTTGTGATGAAAATATTTCCCAGTAACGTTAATGGTCTTACTAATCCTTCTCTGATTATATTCTTGTAGAAGAATTCTAGAAGAGAGGGGACTTTCTTTTCTTTTCTTTCTTTCATGAATTTTCTTAACAAGACTCTCAATCTATTTTGCCAGACCTAGACCACTCTCCCAAAGGGCTGAAACGTTGAATTCTTCTGGGAGTGTGTGGCTGCCTGTCTGAGGCACCCGTGAAGAGCTGTAAATCAAGCCTTTTAAAACATTCCTTTCAATATGTCACTCTCCAGCTAGGAAACTTCCCATGGCTCCAAGGTCAAATCGAAACTTCTTAGTGAAACTCTTCCATTTCTTC
This sequence comes from Vulpes lagopus, assembly GCF_018345385.1. Classification (NCBI taxonomy): domain Eukaryota; kingdom Metazoa; phylum Chordata; class Mammalia; order Carnivora; family Canidae; genus Vulpes; species Vulpes lagopus. The sequence continues at coordinate 60,936,128 of NC_054828.1, forward strand.
ACTTGCAATTGATTTCTCAACCACTGCAATCTGGCCTCAGTCTCCATCTGTCTCCCTGGAGGCATCAAAGAAACAGCCCTGGGCTGGACAAAGTGTCAGGAAATTAGGGTTCAAACCCCAGCCCTGCCACTTCGTAGTATGTGACCTTGGGCAAATAACTTGATTTCTTCGAGCCCTCTTCCTCAGCGTTAAAATGGAAATAATAAAACAGGCCTTTGATTTGGGGGGCTTCTATGAGATAATATAGGCAAGAAGTGGTTTTCATCTGCCAATGATGAAATTGTGGGGGGTAGTGTTGTGGAGACTACTCTTAGGGGTAATGTGGTAGTTATTGGTGCTGTTCACCAAATATTTCGGATTTCATTTAGGCTTACGGTAGAATTTCACTTCCCCGGCCCGCCTTAATTGGAAGGTGGCCACGTGACTGACTGGCCAACACCCATATAGGTGGAAGTGCCGTGCATGATGTGCATGATGTGCAAACCCTCTCAAGAGCTAGCCCTTAGCCAGTCCCTCTCCCCACCTCTGTCCCATGGCAAAGGGCCACTCTGCAGGTAGTTGCTCCTGAACCTGGACCCTGAACAGATAATGTCAGTGTGGAGAGGAACCCCCAGCCAACCAGCCACGGACATGCATCTTGAGCAAGCTGAGGTTGGGGGTTGCTTGTGATTGTGCTCTCATCAGGTAGGATGAGTCTACTGTTGATCCCTCTTCCTCTGTAGAAGTTGATATTACTGAGGTTCTTTTATTATTGTTATTATTAAAAATTTTATTCACTAATTCATGAGAGACACAGAGAGGCAGAGACACAGTCAGAGGGAGAAGCGGGCTCCATGCAAGGAGCCCAATGTGGGACTTGATCCCAGGACCCCGGGATCACGCCCTGAGGCAAAGGCAGGCACTCAACCACTGAGCCACCCAGGCGCCCCAGATATTACTGAGGATCTTGAAGCACTTTTTTCTTTTGTCTCGGTGCCATTACCTCTCTTGGGGTTTTCCTCTGTCTCTATCATACCCTTGGGCTCCAGTTCATTTTCTTCCTTCATTTTCCACTTAAACATGGATTCATCTCCTTTTGGTATATGCTTACCCCTGCCAACTTTATTTACCCTCACAGCTTTCAATATTATGTCTCTTTTAACCTTGTATGCTTGAAAAAGTTTTTCAGTATGAGGATCACTTGGCCTACTCTTTTTTTTTTTTTAAATGCCTTGAGGGCTGGGACTGTAGACTGGAAACAGATGGCCAGCTGGCTCTTCCACTTAGCTACCTGGGAGAGACTTAACCTCTCTGTGCCTCTGTTTCTGCAGTTATCACAGAGGGATAATTGTAGTTCCTACCTCACGGGTGGTTGTGTGGATTAAATAAAATACATGTAAAACACTTCCGGTGCTTGCCTAGTACAGAGTAAGCTTAGTAAACATGCTGGTGGTTGTTTTGTTGCCCTATCTTATCTCCCCCCTTCACACCTCAAGTCCTACCTCTAGTTTCTGGTGAGATGTCTTTAGAAGTCGAAGCCCTGTAACAAATACCTGTTGCAGGTCTAACATCACATTGATGTCTAACATCCAGAGTGAAAAATGGGCACCCTCGCCCTAAAGATACTTTGCCCAGAGTTTGCTTTGCCTTTTTAGTTGAATTATTGCCTTTAGGTGGGTCAGGCACTTCTAAGTTGTGTTTTGTTTTGTTTTGTTTTTAGGATTTTGTTTATTTACTTGAGACAGCATGAGAGAGAGCACAGAGAGGGGAGAGGCAGACGGAGAGAATCTCAAGTAGACTCCCCACTGAGCAGGGAGACCAATGAGGAGCTTGATCTCAGGACCCTGAGATCATGACCTGAGCTGAAACCAAGAGTCAGAGGCTCAACCACCTGAGCCCCCCAGGCACTGTTAATTTCTTACAGTAATCTTTATTCCCTACTGTTTTATACAGGTAACTGACTGATCTCGGGAGGAAATCTGCCTTCAGCAAACCTGCTCCACTAATACTCACTAATCTTTGCCTTGCATATTCCAGCTCTATCACTGCCAGGGCACCTTGGTTCCCAATGGTTTTTCTCTTGACTATGTATTTAATTTTTTTTTTTTTACTGTGGCAAAATATACATAACATTTAACCATTGTCAAGTGTACAATTCAGTGGTGTTAAGTACATTCACAATGTTCTGCAACCAACACACACTATCAGTTTCCAGAAATTTTTCACCATCTCAAGCAGAAACTTTGTCCCATTAAACAATAACTCCCCATTCGATCCTCCTCTCAGCCTCCAGCAACCATTATTCTGTTTTCTTCCTATGATTTTGCGTGTTCTGAGCATCCCTCACACATGTGGAATTATACCGTATTTGACCTCCTGTGTCTGGCTTCTTTCACTTTGCGTAATGCTTTCAAGGTCCATCCATATTGTGACATGTATCAGAGTATCATTCATTTTAGTGGCTGAATAATATTCTCTTGTATGGATATACCACATCCACATATTGTTTTTGCACTAAGATGTCAGTGGATAGTCCAGTTATTCTACTATCTTGAAGCGCAGTACGGTGCTGGCTCATTCAAGTTCTCCATCTCAGCCAACCTTCCCTTCTTGAAACTCCTTTGTTCGAACCCCTTCGTCTGCCTCAGAGTCATATACTGAGTGATGAAAATAATGGGGAAGGAGATCAGGAAGGAGCAGAGAGTTCACACACTATATAAATGTATTAGTGATAGATTTTTAGTTCTCTTTACAAAAAAAAAGTATGATATTTAAAAAACTACTTGTGGTTAATGATGACAATCCTGCTGTAAGTTTCACATTTTGGGTAGCTGAATATGTAGTTTTTTTCAATCCTTTTTGACTGCTACAGATAGCTTTTTTTGTTGTTTAGAAAGTTGGTGGTGGGAGATACACGAGCCCCTCCAGGCTGTACTTCTACTGACTTGTGATATTTATTTATTTTGCCTGGTGATTTAACTTCTGAATATGGGGGGTTGGATATCTCATGTCTCTGGCACTATGTTTTAAGTTTCTCCAGGGAGGAGGCCATTCTACAGTTTGGCATAGCCAGATAAAGAACATACATCTCTTAAACGACTTGATGCATATTTGGCTCTCCTTAAAACATTTCCTTTTATTTTCTGTTTCTTCCAGCAACATCCAAAACAATAGTACGCAGCTAGTAGGCATGCTCTAGTATACAATTTAACAAATTGGCTAGTCTATTGATTCCAGCTTTTCAGAGTACCTGTTTTTCTTTTTATTTGACACTAGAATATTTGAAATATTCATTCTCCCTGGGGCACCTGGGTGGCTCAGTCAGTTAAGCAGCTGCCTTCTGCTCAGGTCATGATCCCAGGGTTTTGAGATGGAGCCTTGCATCGGGCTCCCTGCTTGGAGAGTTTGCTTCTCCTTCTTCCTCTACTGCTCCTTCTGCTTGTGTGTGTGCGCGCTCTCTCTCTCTGTCAAATAAATAAATACAAAAATCTTTATAAAACATATTCATCCTCCCTTAATGACCACTGACATTCTTATTAGGATACATCCGTACTGATCCTGAGCTGTAATACAAAGTTATCAGTTTATGTCGGTCCTACCAATGGAAAAAAAAAACAAAATTTCAGGGGCAGAGGATGAAGTTTCTCCTTGCTAAATTTTATCTTTCTCTGTGTTAGTTAGCATCCCTGGTTCATGTACTAAAATATTTTAGTGCTTATCAGAGTATCTTAACTCCCTGAGATTTACCAAGGACAAATGTGATGTTAGTATTATATTGTATTTCATTTCACAGGTTTGTTTCATAACCTCAGTAGTTATTTCTATTTGCAATTCTGTTTCCTTTCTAAATGTGTTAATAAAATGCTTGCATTAAGATTGGCTTGACTCCAGAATCTGATACGGTCATTCTTCAAGTAAGTGATAAAACTTGTGACAGTATAGCACTTGGAGATCTTTGGATGCATCCTAACTATACAAGTGGGGAAACGCTTAGTTCCTTACAGAGTTAAATTAAGGTCAGACCTGGTTTCCGACACGAAGTTCAGATGTATTGGCAGATCCCCATGCTTGCATTTATTATACTGTAATTTGGGGCTTAAAGAGTTATATCCAGTCCATCCCCAACATCTGGATAGTGTTTATAACGATCACATTTGATCCTAATGTAATTTTGTTGGGGAATTCACTAGAATTCCTCTGTTGGCTACGTTACAACTGAACATGAGATCTGCTAAAATATTACCAAAAACTAGTGAATATCCACAGAGAATACAAAAATAGATAGATTTCACTCCCTATCCCCTTTCCCCCCCTTCCCCCCTGCATCACGCTCATGTATCTGGGCTTCCTTGTCTCCATTGATAAAAATAGGGGTGACGCTTTAACAGCAGCCAACATTTGTCAAGGGTTTTGAACCTTGAGAAACGGAACAGGCACAAAAATCTTTCAGGGATGATTATTGTACACGTGCAACCACAATGGCAGCATCATAGACTCAACAGATATGGATGACATGAGCTTGATGGGGATTTTTCCTTTCATTTTCATTTTGATTTAGATGCTATTCCTTAGGGTTGGGAAAGCATCACTTGGAAAGTAGAGCCAGAGGATTGGTTTTAACCACCCGGCCCTCCTCCCCCACCCCCATCAATGGAAGGAAGCCCCAAATGAATCAAGCTGGGCCTTGTAAGGGCTGCAAAGGGAGCCTTCAATGATGTGAGGGGGACCTGGGGGAGGGCACGTGGGAAGTTGGGCCCTGCAGTTTCAGGACCTCCCAGCCCTGCCAGCAGGAAGATTATTAGCACATTTCATGTATTTTGTGCATAGCTGTGTACCCTTCCCATGAAATAATTTTAACATTAAAAAAGAGACAGATGGGAAAAGAAAAAGACAGGGAAGGACAGAAACTGTAGCAGTCTTTAGAGAGGGAAGATTATTTCATTACATCCAAACAGCATATGCTTTTCTGATGTATAGCATATGCAAGTCTATGCAAATTATTTAATAGCAGTGCGCTCAGAGTAATTTCCATTTCCTCCCTCGCTTGTGACGGGAATATTCCTTTTAATCAGATTAGATGACATCCTCTGCAAACTTTTGGGGGTTTCAACTTAATTTACCATGCTAAGTAGTTAGGGTAATTTGAAATAAAGCAATCAGTGGGCTGAAATGAAGCCAAACCTCATTTGTGACTTTGAGATGAGGAGCTGGCCGGCTGCGGGAGCCCCACAGGACTTGGTGGGCCCTGCTTTCCTCCCGGGCTCCCCAGCACCCGGGACCCGGCTGAATTTCCAACGGCCGGTTGCCTGGTTTGGATGGCACCCGGGCAGACGCGTTTCTCCCCCGCAGAGCTTCCTCCTCCGGGCGGCCGCGGGTCACGGGGCTGCGGGAGCCGCGATGCAAAGGCGAGCTCGGGCGCCCCAGGCCGCCTGGCCCGCGGAGGTCACGGCCCCTGCAGCCCGCAGCTGGGCTGGAGCACGCGTCCCGCGCAGGGGGCTCTGCGGAGGGGGAGCGCGGCCCGGGGCGCATTCAGGCTCCCTGCATGGAGCCTGCTTCTCCCTCTGCCCGGGTCTCTGCCTCTCTCTCTGTGTGCGTCTCTCAGGAATAAAAAATAGAATCTTAAAAAATAAATAAATAAATAAATAAATAAATAAATAAATAAATAAATAAAAGGCAGATCCTTTAAAAAAAAAAAAAAAAAGGACAGGGCAGCCTGGGTGGCTCAGCGGTTGGGCATCTGCCTTCAGCTCAGGGCGTGACCCCGGGGTTGCAGGATGGAGTCCCCATGGGGCTCCCTGCCGGGAGCCTGCTTCTCCCTCTGCCTGTGTCTCTCTTTATGTGTGTGTGTGTGTCTCTCATGAATAAATCAATAAAATCTTTAAAAAGGAAATATCAAAGGCTGCTGGAGATTTACCAGCTACCAGGACATAACAGGGGGACATTTGATGGCGAAGTTTCCTGCACCAAGACGACTGGTGAAGTTTCCTCCGAACCCACCTTTCCCTCAAGGCAACGGGGTCTTGGTTTTGAGGCTGGGAGCTCCTGGGGCAGAGCCGGTGCTTCTTACTCAAGCTGGGGGCCTCCTTTTGGGTGTGACAGATGGAAGAGAACGGGCTGCAATCCATGAACTCTTGAAAACTTTTATTTTATTTTTTTATTTATTGATTCATGACAGACACACACACACAGAGAGAGAGAGAGAGACAGAGACACAGGCAGAGGGAGAAGCAGGCTCCATGCAGGGAGCCCAACGCGGGACTCGATCCCGGGTCTCCAGGGTCACACTCTGAGCCCAAGGCAGATGCTCAACCCCTGAGCCCTCCAGGTGCCCCAAGTCTTGAAGACTTATGAACGGGGTACCTGGGTGACTCCATCGGTTGGGCGACCGGCTCCTGTAGGAATCCCATGGGGCCTGGGGTAGAGGTCCCACCCCAGGAGGAGTGGGGCTCCTCACTCCGTGGGAGGTCTGCTTGAACATTCTCCCCTTCTTCCCCCCAAATACATAAATCTTAAAAAAAAAAAATTAAAGAACTTGGGAAGGACATCATGTCCCCAAAGCAGGCCCCATCCTAGCCACAGACAGAAAATCGGGGCTGTGGGTCCTGAGCACCTACCGCGTTTGCCCCTCTCAGCTCCCCTTAACCCGAGGCCATCCTTCCCAATAACCATTTGCCCCGCTGGGCAGAGAAGAGGACCTCAGGCAAGTGCAGCAAGTCTCACAGTTAGCAGGTGGATTCGAATCTTAACCTCCGGGGATCCCCGGGTGGCCCAGCGGTCTAGCGCGCCTGCCTTTGACCCAGGGTGTGACCCCGGGGTCCTGGGATCGAGTCCCACCTCGGGCTCCCTGCAGGGAGCCTGCTTCTCCCTATGCCTGTGTCTCTCTCTGAGTGTCTCTCATGAATAAATAAATTAAATCTTTAAACAAACAAACAAAAAACAAATCTTAACTTCCCTGACCCCAGGGCCCAGCCTCATGTCACCAGAGCACCTTAACACATTGACTCCTAAAACTTGGGCCAAAGAGGACTTCTTCCTATGATTGTGCTTTTTTTGTTGAATAGATAAAATATACGCATGATGAATTCGAGTGCACAGCCACAAATAGGTCTCTGTCCTTCCTGCCTCCTCCCACGGCCACACTCCTAGGAGCAAGCACACTGAAGGGGTCCTGTATAGTCTTTCAGACATTTCTTGAGCTTTTATAAACACATCCGTATATATTCTTTCCTCCCCTTACATGGACGTAGTGCACCCTGCACATTGTTACATTGTTTCATCTTTTTTTTTTTTTTTCACTTCATAATGAATCCTGGAGGTAAGCTAAATAATTATTTTTACCAGCTGCAGAGGGAAATACTTCCTCTTGTAGGTACCCACCATAACTTTTATTTAGTGAGAACTGAGCTTGATGGACCTAACAGAAATTGTATTGTCAGATGACGATGCCCCTGTCAAGGTAGCCAGCCTTAGGAAGGTCTTGAGGAACACATGCGTCAAGACAACAAGCATGTGGCCTCCCAGAGTCACTACGCAGCAGGTACATCTGCAAAGAAAGGCTTTCTTTGCATTTTAAAAATATAGCATCTCCTTTGACGGGTGTATCTACGCGCATGCACGCACACACAGACGCACCTCTGGAAGCAGAATGAAAGATTCTCAAAGAAAGATACTCAAGATGTGCAAGAAAGTTATCAGTGCTTGCAGATTCTCATGCCTCTTTCACTGTAGTTGAGCCACAAAACGTAGTCTGTGGTGTCCCACCCTCAATTCTTTCTTTGAGATAGGATGGGCTGGATCAGTAAGGAAAGTGTAGGAATAGATCACCCTCCAGGACAGAAAGAGAAGGAAATAACAAAAGAAGGAATTCTAAAATCTCTAAAGATTAAAGAGGGACATTCCTTTCTAATCCAGGTTAAAAAAAACTTCAATGTCTTTGGCTAGAAAAAAATTCTTTGGGGGCTGATGTAAAATACTGGCCTGCTTTCTATGTTGACACCTTATGAAGATAAATTACGACTTTAAAAGTGCCTGAGGGTTCCCCAAAAGATGGGATTTATCTCCCATTAAATTTGTATGCTCTCTAGAAGTTACAGGGAGCTTATTTTAAAAAAGAAAGAGGGGGGCGCACCTGGGGGGCTCAGGGGTTGAGCATCTGTCTTTGGCTCAGGTCGTGATCCCGGGGTCCTGGGATTGAGTCCTGCATCAGTCTCCCCATAGGGAGCCTGCTTCTCCCTCTGCCAATAAATAAATACAATCTTTAAAAAAATAAAATAAAATAAAAAAGAGAACGAGGGAGAATGAAAAAGAGAGAGATAAAAAACACAGTAGTTTTTTTCTCCAATATCCACCTACGTTCAAGGTCAGGCCCTGTCTGGGAATTTCCAGTGTATCAATGGAATATCTGTGACTGTGAGACTTGCAAATATTCTACATAGTTTCATTCCTCTTCTTAGGGTTTCTGTTCAAATGGCAAATCTACTAAGAATCTGGTAAGTGTTAATACTGATCCAGTGTTTCTGGTGTGGTGCTTTTATCTCCACGTTTGTGCTATTCAAGGAGATTTGCCCTGTTTCCAGGACCCGGTCCAGTCTACTGCAAGCAGCCACTTGCTGCGGAGGTACAGGCATCTGGAGGCTGCTAACGTGGAGACTGACTGACCTCCACGGCTCCTCTCCACACCACCTCCGACCCCATCTCCACATTCAGCTCCCTCATGTCCAGGCTGTGCATTTGCTGGTGGCAAAGGGCCTCAGAAGTAACAGTGCCAAAACGTGACCAACATTGGGCTTAGAGCAGAAGCTGCCAGAATGAAGGAGCCACGTGTGACACAGTGAAGAAATGGAGGAAGGTGGAACATGTAAAATCATGAAGTTTTAGATTTGGAAGAAATCTTAGAGGTCACCTAGTCTAGTGGTTTCTGAGGCTGGTTGTAAGCATCAGCTGAGAGATATTACACACACACACACACACACACACACACACACGCACATACTGGCAGGAGTGAATTTTCACCACATCATGTAGGTGCAAGAAATGTCACACCATTTATCTAAACCAAATGAAGGCAGTTGTGACCAAGGAAGGGAGACTCCCTTTCTCTTTGGGTTGAGTAAACGTTCCCGGGGACGTCGTGTGATTATATTAGTCAGCTATTGCTGCAGTCATGTAGCACAAGCTCAGTGGCTTAGAACAACACGGTGTGTTATGCTCCCGGGGCTGTGAGTTAGATGGGGGCAGAACTGCTAAGGCCGCAGCTCGGGTTCAGGTGGAGAGCAGACCAAGCCTCTGCTGTATTCACACCCACCCGAGTGAGTCGGGCGCCCACGCACAGTGGGAGAGGGGAAGTATCCCCTCCACGGTGGGATGGCGCTACAGGGTCGCATGGCACATGGCTGGCATGTGTGGTCCTATGACAGGGGGTGAAGAGCTGGCCCCAGGATTCCTATCTTCTTTTTTTTTTTTAAGATTTTATTTATTCATGAGAAACACACACACACACACACACACACACACAGGCAGAGGGAGAAGCAGGCTCCATGCAGGGAGCCTGACGTGGGACTCGATCCTGGGACTCCAGGATCATGCCCTGGGCTGAAGGCAGCACTAAACCGCTGAGCCACCCAGGCTGCCCCAGATTCCTATCTTCATCTGGTTGCCAAGACATCGTACTCATGGGTTGTTTTTTGGTTTGGTTTGGTTTGGTGTTTTTTTTGTGTGTGTGTGTGTGTGTTTTTTTGCCTGCTCCACTGGATATTCCTGCTGAGTTTCTTTTGTGGATCCTTCCCTCCCCAAGTATTCAGCACTGCAGATTCCCAGGGCTCATTCCTTTGCCTTCCTTTCTACTTCCTTGTATTCCCTTGTTCATCACACTGTCGGCTCGTGGCTATAAATACCGAGGACATCCACAGTTCCATCGCCACCAACTCCGAGGCCCAAGACACATACATCCTTTTGGATGCCTAACACACGTCTCAAGCTCAGTATGTATGTCCCACTGCTCTACCTACAGCCTTCTCTCTTTCAGCGGTTGGACAGTCCACCTCCCAATCACCCAACCCGACAACGTGGGGTTCATCATTGGGTCTTATCTTTCTCTCACACCATTATCTGACCTCTAGGCATATGCAGTTGGTTCTACCTTCAAAACAGAATCAGGGTCTTATTTCTTACCACCTTCACTGACCGTGCTCTGTCTGAACCAGTCATTTCTCACATGGCCTAACTAAGATAGCCTCCTGACCCACCTCCCTGCTTCTACTTTTTGCCACCTACAATTTATTCATAGTAATCCTTTCCAAATGTAATTCCCATCAAGTTACTCTTCTGCTCCAAATGCCATCGCACCCAAACCAAAAGCCAAATCCTTGCAATGCCCTAGAGTACCCTACATCATCTGCTCCCCACCCTCGTTCCCTCTCCACCCATTCCCTTCCTCTTCAATGTTCCTTGAATGTACCAAGCATACTCCTGCCTTATTAGGGACTTGACTTTCTCTTTCTCAAATACTCCTCCTTCAGATAGCTGCTTTTCTCAGACATCAGCCTCAGACATCTCCCTTACCTCCGTTTAGTCTTTGCTTAAATGTTACATTTCGACGGAACCAACTCTCGTCAATATATTTAATACTGAACCTGATGCCTCTCCCCAATCCTGACTCAGTGCTCCTGATTACTCTTAACTTGGTCTACTTTTTCTTTCTCCATAACTTCTATCACCTTCTAATGGTATTTCATTGATTAATTTGTTATGCTTATTATTTATAGTAGGATAATTTGTCTGACAGATGGAGGTAAGATGTCTTGAGGACAGGACATCTTTTTTGTATTAACACAAGGTTTCCATATTCGCTAGTGGTAATCTTCACTTGGTACAAATTCGTAAATTACTTATAGGATCCACTTCTTTTTCTCATTAGTCCATGATAATAAAAGTAGGACTATTTGGTTTCCAAGCAATTATAAACACTATTGTAAATTTGGACTCCGAAATTTCAAAAACAATTGCTACTATGGACACTCAGTCACTGAATTAAATATGATTATGCTGTAAGATTATATTAATTTTTATTTTAGCTTAAATGAAAACACACAAAACTTGCTTCCGAAAACTCTCTGGGCCTCCCGGAATAGATCTATGGAGCCCTATTTTTGGAATCGCTGCCCTGTGGAATGATAATTTCTTAGCCGATTTTAAGGTCACTCAAAGGAAAGCACTGAGCTTGGAGCTCCTGGGATGTTTCCTACAATGTTACACGTTCACCTTGTGAAGCAAAGTATAAATCATGGTGTTCCTTCCAACCCCCTCTCTCCACCAATAGATCAAGTTGAAAGATTTAGTAAGCAGGTTGAAAAGGAAAAGGAACCAGTATTTACTGAACCCCTAATAAATGCCAAGTGTTTTCATATGTACCATCTTATTTATTGTCCCACTAAAACTACTGAATTATTTCCCCACTTTTACAGAACAAAATACAAACTCAGGGAAGTTTGAAGCCTTGCCCAATGTCACATAGAAAGCGGTTGAATTCTTTTAAAAAATATTCTTTATTTGAAAAATTTCAGGCTTAAAGAGAAGTTGTAAAAACAGTACAAAGAAATCTACATTCTTCACCCAGACACCTCATTTAAAATTTGCCAATTCTCCCAGTTATGACCTTTACAGCAAAGAATCTAATCCAAGGACACATGTTGCACTCAGGTGTGTTTCCAATCTCTTTATTCTGGAACAGATCCTCAGTCTTTTCATGACCTTGACATTGTTGAAGATTATACACCTGTGATTTGTAGAATGTCCCTCAGGTTTTTTTTCTTTCTTTCTGATGCTTCTTCACGATCTTTTTTGTTGCATCTTATCGGGCAGAATGTGTCTATTGGTCCTGTTATTGGTAGTGTTAACTCTGACCTCTTGATTAAGATTGTGGTCTCTGCCTTGTGTCTCTACCATAATGGTATTCTCTCCCTTGTTTTTTTTTTTTTTTTTTTAAGATTTTATTTATTTATTCATGAGAGACACAGAGAGGCAGAGACATAGGCAGAGGGAGAAGCAGGCTCCTTGCAGGGAGCCTACTGCGGACTCGATCCTGGAACTCCGGGATCACACCCTGAACCTCTCTCCCTTGTTATTAACAAATATTTTGGGGGGAGATACTTGGAGACTATAAAATCTCATTCCCTATTCCATGTTCACTCACTACTTTTGCAAGAGTTAATTATTATTACTATGGTAACTGCCACTATGGTGGCCTACAATTCCATCATTCTTTTTGTACTTATTGTCTGGCTTTCTCTTTAAGGAAGAGCTTTCTCTTCATTTCCTTCCTTCCTTCCTTCCTTCCTGCCTTCCTGCCTTCCTGCCTTCCTGCCTTCCTTCCTGTCACATGAATTCCTACTTACCAAGTGGATTAAAATCCATTACTGTCATTATTTTGATGCTCAAATTGTCCCAGATTTGGACAGTGGGAGCCCCTTCAAATTGGTTTCACATCCATGTCTTCTAGATCTGGAGTTTCTTTCATTATGCTCTTTATGTTCTATTAAATAGAGATAGAAAAAAAAAATAAATGCAAAACCAGAAAAGCAATGAAGTAGGAATGGTGCATGGCCCAGGTTAAAATCTTGGTAAAAATCCTAGCCTCGTCTTGTCTTAGTTGAGATACTGTTCTTTGCCTTGCCATGCCCTCATTTACTTATTTGTAAAGTGGAGATGCTAAGATGTGTGTTACCAAGTTACTAGGTTGTAAGAATTACTAAAGATAATGTGTTGTATTAGGAGCTATGACAGTGTTTTTTTTTCTTTTTAAGATTTTTATCTATTCATGAGGGACACACAGAGAGGCAGAGACATAGGCAGAGGGAGAAGCAGGCTCCCTGTGGGGAGCCTGATTTAGGACTCGATCCCAGGACCCTGAGATCACAACCTGAGCCAAAGGCAGATGCTCAACCACTGAGCCACCCAGGTGCCCTTATGACCGTGTTTGATACACAACTGGTATGCAATAAATGGTAATTATAAATAATAATGAGTTATGCTCTTCTCCCCTTTAAAAAATGGGATGGGCCAAAAATCTATCTCACAGAATCATTAAAAAGATACGAAGCATCATACGCAAAACCATCCAGCACATGTAAGTATTAAACCATGTAACCATTAGGATTGATATGATCATTTTCTGAGCTTCCATTTCCTCTTCTTTAAGAGGACAACACTATCCACGTCGCAGAATTTGTTGTAAAGACGACGTGAAGCTACATGCATCAAACTCCCAGACCCAGTGCTGGATCCTCAGAGTACACACCATAAATAAGAAGGGTGGTTATTGCAGAGCAGATTTAAGAACATCTGGAGAAGTGGTAGAAAAGGAAAATACACTTCACCGGAGGAAAATCAAGCATGCTCTTGTGCGTGTGTGCATGTGTGTGTGTGAGAGAGAGAGAGAGAGAGAGAGAGAGGAGGGAGGGAGAGAGAGGGGCAGGGAGGCGGGGAGAGGGGGCAGGGAGGGGGAGAGGGAGGGAGGGATAGGGAGAGAGAGGGGCAGGGAGGGGCAGGGGGGAGAGGGGGAGGGAGAGGGGGAGAAAGGGGGAGAGAGGGGGAGAGAGGGGGAGGGAGAGGGAGGGAGGAGGAGGGAAGGGAGGGAGGGAGGAGAGGGCGAGGGAGGGACAAAGCCAAGCCAGTGGCTACTGCTTAACCACCCTCAGAACCTGGGTCTCTCTTCCCCGCCCCCTCACTCCTCTGGACTGAAGGGGGAGGCACCCCTAGATGCAGTTGGTGGGGTCAAGGGCCGGATCTAGAGATGCACTCACTTCCCTAATCTCATCTTGACTCCTGGCCTATAGTGGGATCCTCATCAGCCTCCCCAGGCCTTGCCTCGCCTCCGCAGGGGAGCAAGGCCCGCCTCAGTTTCCATTTTCCCGTTTCCCTCTGCAGCAGACAGCCAGCAAACCACGTGCAGGCCTGAGGCTGGGTGCAGGACAGGTGGGCCACCTCGGGGGTGGGGGGGGGGGGGGCTGCCCCGCGCACGGACGCGCTACCCACTCCCTCCTGCAAAGACACCCCAAAGGCATTTCGGAATCAAGTATTTTGCACCCACGAAAGTAGTCGGTTCGATGCTTTAGACACAGCCGGCTGCGCTGGAGCTCCAAACAGCTCAACGGTCCAAAGACCGTAGGTGTTCGGTTTTTTTTTTTTTTTTTTTTTTTATTTTTATTTTTTAAATTTATTTATGATAGTCACACACACACACAGAGAGAGGGGCAGAGACACAGGCAGAGGGAGAAGCAGGCTCCATGCACCAGGAGCCCGATGTGGGATTCGATCCCTGGTCTCCAGGATCACGCCCTGGGCCAAAGGCAGGCGCCAAACCGCTGCGCCACCCAGGGATCCCTGTTTTTTTTTTTTTAATGAAAAAATATGGGCAGCCCGGGTGGCTCAGTGGTTTAGCACCGCCTTCGGCCCTGGGCCTGACCCTGGAGACCTGGGATCGAGTCCCACATCGGGCTCCCTGCATGGAGCCTGCTTCTCCCTCTGCCTGTGTCTCTGCCTCTATGTCTCTCATGCAAAAATAAAATGTTTTTAAAAAAATATTACTTTATTGCAAAAAAATAAAAAGTCCCCGCAGCGCAGTGCACGCGTGACCCGGACGCGTCTCACGCTCCGGCAGGTACGGCCTCGGAGACCGAGGTGAAGACGCTGCCCTGAGCTCCCTCCCGGGGCCGCGGCGGGGCGGGTCTCCACGCGGCGGCTCAGCGGTCGGGAGGCCTCGGGGCCCCTGGAGCCGCCCCCGCCTCCGTCCCCGTCCCCCGACGGCCGCGGCCCGGCTCGGACTGCGCCTGCGCGCCCTGCGGGGGCGGGGCCTGCGGCCCACGGCCCCGCCCACCCGCCACCTGCCGGCCCGGCTGCGCGCGCACCTCGCGGCCCCGCCCCGGCCTCCTTGGTCCCGCCGCCGCGACCTGGGGTCGCTGGTGCCCCCAGCTCGGGGCGCGGCCGGGGCAGCTACGTGCAGTCGCCCAGCCTTGCGGAGCCGCGCTTCTGGGGCAGCGGGTGACGACCGCGTAGGTCGCTGCCTGCCCGGGGCTCCGGCCCTTCCGCGGCTTTTCATGCCCCTTGTAACCTGTCCCCGCCCGTCCTCTAGCCTCCTTCCCCTCCTGCTGCCCCTCCGGCGCTCTGCCTCTGTGCTCCCCTCGCCCCTTCCTTCCTCTGCTCCCGCCCTCCCTTCCTATCTCCTGCTCACCACCCCCTGGTCGCTAACCCCCACCCCCTCTCTTTTTGCAGCTCTCTTTTCTGCAAATAGTCTCTTCTCTCTTGCTCTTTCTTTCTTTCTTTCTTTTTTTTTTTTTTAAGATTTTATCTATTTATTCATGAGAGACACACATAGAGAGAGATACATAGACAGAGGCAGAAGGAGAAGCAGGCTCCATGGAGTGGAGGGAGCCGGACGTGGGACTCGATCCTGGGTCTCCAGGATCACACTCCGGGCTGCAGGCGGCGCTAAACTGCTGCGGCACCGGGGCTGCCCTCTCTTGCTCTTTCTTACACTTTTGTCCTTTTAAATTTTATTTATTCATGAGAGAGAGAAAGACAGAGGCAGAAGACAGAGGGAGAAGCAGGCTCCATGCAGGAGCCCGACCTGGGCCTGGATCCCGTGACCCCGGGGTCATGCCCTGGGCCAAAGGCGGGCGCTACACCGCTGAGCCACCCCGGCTGCCTTTTCTTTTTCTCTTTCAACCCATCTTGTTTCCCCTTTGCTACGCAGTTTTGATACAAGTAGTTCCTTGGAAAATACCAGAAGGATTGCTCCGAAGAAACGCAGATGGGGTGATACATACCTTTCAAAAAAGAGGAATGAACGCAGGGTAGTTGGGAGTTTGGGCCCTGCAAATAGTGATCTCAGTTTCTCCGGCTGGTCATCTCCTCATTGTCCTTGCAAATATGATTGAGGCTTTAATTGAACAGGAGCGTGTGTGTTGTGTTGTGGGTGCCTTCCTGGAACAGCCTGGGTTCCTTCCCAGAGTAAAAATGCCATTCACAAATTGATAGGGTCCTGTAGGAAGTTTGACATAGAAGAATGATCCTCAAAAGACCCAGATGGAAACTTGAACCTCTTTTAGGTGGCACATCCAAAATTCGCACATTACACCGGCTGAAGGGATGCAGGCAGTGATGTGTGTATCTTATCTTGTATTCTTTCTCTGTGCTTCACAAACCCATTTTGTGACCCTTTATGTTTATTTAAATTATTAAGGGATTACCCTTTTTTTTTTTTTTTAAAGATTTTATGTATTTATTTGAGAGTGAATGAGAGACAGAGAGAGAGAGCAGAGGTAGGGAGAGGAACTGAGGGAGAGGGAGAAGCAGGCTCCCCGCTGAGCCGGGGGCCCCATGTGGAGCCCACGCAGAGCCTGAGTGTCCTGGGATCACGACCTTAGCGGAAGGCAGACCCTTAACCGCGCGGTACCCAGTGAGCCATCCAGGAGCCCAGGACTTACCCTTTTCTAGAAGACTTCTTATATCGCCCAGATATCTTAGGTAGAAAAACTACTGTTGTGTTTCTTGTCATGGATCCTCCATTGACCCCACTGACATACAAACATCAGTTGGATTTTTAGCAATGTCTTTAGAGTTGAATCATCTTTAAGGAAACAACTGGGTTTTTTTTTCTAGGCCTCTTTTCTGTGCCAACTGAATTGAGACAGGCTTTTTAAAAATAAAACAATGTTTAGGCACAACCTTTATTTTAAAAATCACTCATGCTTCTAAAACCTGTTGTTTACAATATTCGTTGTGGGACAGGACTTTATGCTGTTTGCTGTTGTAAACCCTTAGATCCTTTCAAGGTTTCCGATTCTTATTTCTCAGGAGGCGAAGATAACTGCTAAAATCATCAATAGGCTTCCAATATTATTGCATAAATCGTGCCAGTATTTTTAAAGACATGCAGATAGACCTGTGTTTGATGTGAAGGGATGAAGGAATTGTCTTTGATTCCTAATTTCTGTGAAATTTTTCACCTATGAGCACCTAGGTGGCTCAGCAGTTGAACATCTGCCTTTGGCTCAGATAGTGACCCCAGGGTCCTGGGATAGAGTCCCGCATCGGGCTCCTCACGGGGAACCTGCTTCTCCCTCTGCCTATGTGTCTGCCTCTGTGTGTGTGTGTGTCTTTCATGAATAAATAAACAAAATCTTTAAAAAAAAGAGGGAAATTTTTCACCTAATCTTTTCTTAGAGACCTCAGATAATCATAGCATTTTGAAGAGGCTAGGTTGATATTTGGTTCAAGAGGGACTCTATCCTCCTCTCAGAATCTTGGATTCTAGCCTCAAAATATACATCAGGTTTGGAATTTAATTTAAGTCTTAGAAAATAGTTTCTTCATAGATTTTTTAATAAAAAGGAGATTTCAGAGGTCTGATCAGGTGGTCTCCACACGAGACCCACAGACCACTTCCTGATTTGTACGTGACCTCTGGTGTGCGAGGACCGTGGCTGCGTCACCCGGCTCAACCCACAGCTGGGGTAGCTCTGAAGCCCTCCTGCTGGGGCTCACGTGGGCTCACATTCGAAAGCGTCCGGGCCCACGGGAGCTCCTCACTTAGAGTAGCTCCTCAGGAGGCCGGGCAGGATAATCAATGCGCTCATTAGTGATGTGTAGGATACCCATAGAGGCCTTTTGCACTGAGACAGAGAAAATATCCAAGAGGAGAGCAAGCTTAGCTCTTGGAGGACAGTGGAAGTAGAAAGATACCACAAAAAGAGCATGCATGGGGGGGTGGGGGCGAGGCAACGAAGGAAGAAGACGTTGGGTCTGCTCTCTAGGAATGGCCCTCAGGAGAGAGCTTGCTCAGAAAGTTGGCTGGTGAAGGCGAGCCCTCTCCTGCAGCCTGCTGTAATCTCATGACTTCCGAGGGGGACTGGGCAGGACAGGGGCTGTCAACTCCTGTCTTTGACAGAGGACAGATGACTGGAGCACCAACACCCAATACCTCCATTCGTTCCCTTCCGGGAACATTCTATGCTCCTAAGATGGTATCTCCATAGAGACATAGTTGGCCATGGGTGCCCCCCCCCCCGCACCATCCTGATGCTTAAGCAGAGCAAGACATCTCACTCAGGTGGTTGGCTGTGCTTCCTACTGCACCACGTAGCTTAGGCTTGTTACTATCAGAAGCATCGCTGTTCAAAACGGAGCTGCCTTGTCATTCTGATAACACTCAGCAATCTGGATAAACTTCTATAAAAAAAAAAGAAAATCAACACGAGTGACATATCTTAAAATTGGGTTACCATTGGAGCTATCCATACGTGGTAACATGGAGTTGCTTTGGGCTGAAAACAACTTTCCAAATGCCCCCCTCTTAATCAAGAAGGGTCATGTAACGAACAGCCAGTAGATGGCACCACGAGCATCTGCTATCAATTCCAAGGCTGAGACCATTTATCTTCTCAAAACTCTTCTCAAAATATTAAGCAAAACTTTGACTGAAACGCAACCGTATTTGGACAAGCAGGTTTATTTTACTTTAGTGCTTTGTTATTAGAAACATACATATGTGTGTGTATATATTTTACTATCAAACCCTAAAGTTATGGAAAGTATCCTTGATGGTTAGGATGGACTGTAAACTTTTACAGTATTATTTGCAGGCAGATTTTTCAATTTCTTATTTAAGCTAACTTTTTCCTAATATGAGGTTTAGTGGTTATGTGTCATGCCATTCCCCAGTAAAACTCAGGAGAATATTTTTCGTGATCCAAGCACCCCTGTAAAAGAGCTCATTCATATCGGAAGAAGCAGAAATGCAGTGTAATGCATCGTGTGTGTGTGTGTGTGTGTGTGTGTGTGTCTGTGTGTGTGTGAGTGTGTGTTTAAAGAACCACATAAATAAATGTCTTTATTGCAACAAGCGCCTCTATTTGGAGATGTGTACACAAACACATAACACAGACAGTAGCTCCTGATCAAGATGAACAGATAAGTGACATGGTTATTAGAGTATGCTATCCCTGTTCCATACTCCACTTCCAAACCTGAAGATTTCAGAGTAGGAAACGACTCTTAGAATTCCAGTGTATGTAGAGCATCTGGAAGAGAAGCTATCCCTTAACCAAACAAGCCATGGCCTTGGGTGCAAGTCTGAACAGAACCTTCAACTATCTCTTTGCTGACATTCTTTCTGCTGCGTAAGCAGTCAAACAAGACTTGGTAGAGATTGAGCAAAAAGTATAAGGCAGATTGGAAGGTGAAAGACTGAAGTCTAATGCCACGTCTGTATCTGGAATAGAAACAAAGTCGGGGGTAGCCTGGGTGGCTCAGCGGTTTAGCGCTCCAGGATCTCCAGGGTCTCCAGGATCAAGTCTCATGTCAGGCTCCTTGCATGGAGCCTGCTTCTCCCTCTGCCTGTGTCTCTGCCTCTCTCTCTCTGTGTCTTCCATGAATAAATAAATAAAATCTTAAAAAAAAAGAAACCAAGTCGGGTCAATTATCAGAAGGACATTGATGAGAGACACCAAAGTTCCAGAGGTACATATAGAAGGAGAAGCTGTGGGAACACTCAAGACTCCAAATGAGGGGCCCCTGGGTGGCTCAGTCGGTTAAGCATCTGCCTTTGGCTCAGGTCATGCATGATCCCTGGGGGTCCTGGGATAAAGCCCCGAGTGGGGCTCCCTGTTCAGCAGGGAACCTACTTCTCCCTCTCCCTCTGCCTGCCACTCCCCCTGCTTGTGCTCTCTCTCTCTCTTTCTCTCTCTGTCAAATAAATAAATAAAATCCCCCCCCCCCAAAAAAAGGACTCCAAATGAAAAATGTACATATGTGAGGACTAGCACTTTTTTTTTGAGGACTAGCACTTGTAAGCAGGAGTACAGAGTTAGTTTCCTGGGATGAATGTTGTTTGATTTTAATTTTATTTCATTTGAAGATGCAGGATCTGCCTTCAGGATGCCTCTTTGCCCTTCTTGAGGGCACTCTTTTTTTTGTATGCAGTCATTAGTCAGACTTACTGATCTCTTTTTAATCCCAAATATTGGCTTCTATCATTAATTCCAAGTTTATTCATTTTCTAGCTTTGAATTATGTGTTGTAGAAAATAAAATAATGATTCTTTGAGGTAACCTGGTAGCAAAGGGGAGATGGAGTCTGAGGAATGTCCAGGGAGAGTGAGCTGGTGTTGGGTTCCTGTGGGACTTTCAATCATTTGGGCAGCAACTTGGAGGAAATCCCTCAGGACGTTGGGTGGGAGAAGAGGGTGCAAGAACCACAGGAAGAAATCCAGGTCAATAGTACCCATGCCCAAAGCCTGATTTTAGTGGTCATGAAGTCTCAAGTGTCCCCAGGAGTGCTGCTCTGCCGGGGGGGGGGGGGGGGGGGGGGGGGGGGGAGAATGCTTGTGCACGTGGCATATGGAAGCAGATTCAAATGCAGTCAACTCTGAGGGTCTTCATATTACCCTTCCCTGAGGCAAGTACATTTATGAGCTCGTTGACCTTGACGCACAGGATGAAAATAGTAAAAGAGAGGCCAAGAGCAAAGCCATGTTGACTTCAGTTGAATTCGAAACATGCCGAGAGAGAAATAATGAGAGTTCACCAAATGGAAACAGAGACTAGTCTGTGGGAAAGGCAGTTTTACTTTCAGTCTTCCAAGTAGATATTTCAAGTGGCAAACCATAAAAAGTAATATGAAGACTACTGAGGAATTGCCTGGAACATCCAAAAAGGGACGGGGCCATTGTCCCAGCAAACAGGTAATCACAAGAGCAAAATTGTGATTACGGGAATGTTTCTGACTTTCAAGGGGAGAGAGCACAGATAGCAAATAGACCTAATTGCTTCTAAATGGCCCAAACAAGCTAAGTCTGATGCTTTCTACTTCACAGGGGAGCTAGCGATGTTGGCAAGTCTGGGAGTTTATTCAGTCCATTCAACTAAGGAGTATTATCGTACGGCCTGTACAGTTCCAGTCTTGGTATCAGGTCTCATTTTGAGTCGATGCTCTAGCATGTTCTAATGTGTGATTATCAGCAAGTTTCTTAACTTCTCAGAGTTAAGACAGTCATATCTACTTCAAAGACTAAATGAAAACGTCTTATAATGAATATAGAAATATCATCATTCATGCTGATAAATATTTACTGAATACCTACTATATTCTAAACACAGATGCTCAATAAAAATTTTTCTTTCTTAATTATTAATGCCCTATCTAGGGTTTAGGTTTAGGACTGGTTTAGGACTTTGTATCATGGGGGAGAAGCTGTTTCCACTGAAGACGGAGGGAGTAAGAATGAATCTGCAAGGCCTTCTGAAGACAGAGTTTATTCTTCTCTTAACAAAAATGTGGGAAAGAAAAGGATTACTTCTGTCGTTTTATTTTTTTTTTAAGATTTTATTTATTTATTCTTGAGAGACACAGAGAAAGAGGCAGAGACACAGGCAGAGGGAGAAGTAAGCTCCCTGTGGGGAGCCCAATGAGGTACTTGATTCCGGGATCCCGGGGTCATGCCCTGAGCCCAAGTTCAACCACTGAGCCACTCAGGTGTCCCAATTTCTGTCATTTTAAAGAGAAAGAAACAAAGATGTATTATCCAATTTTCCTGGTGTTCTCTTTGTTATTTTAAGTTTTCTTCTGAACCAATTTCTGCTACATTCTGAAATAAAATGCCTTATAGACACAAAAAGTGGGGACTTTGGCCCAACATCTTACAATAGACCTGCTTCTTTTTTTTTTCTAAAGGATTTTATTTATTTATTTGACAGAGAGAGAGAAAGAGAGGGAGAACACACAGAGGGTGTGGCAGGCAGAGGGGGAGGGAGAAGTAGGTTCCTCGTGGAGTGAGAACCCTGATGCCGGATCCCAGGACAGTGAGATCATGACCTGAGCTGAAGGCAGACAATTTCTTTTTTTTTTTTTTTTTAATTTTTATTTATTTATGATAGTCACACACACAGAGAGAGAGGCAGAGACACAGGCAGAGGGAGAAGCAGGCTCCATGCACTGGGAGCCCGACATGGGATTCGATCCCGGGTCTCCAGTCTCCCGCCCTGGGCCAAAGGCAGGCGCTAAACCGCTGGGCCACCCAGGGATCCCAGAAGGCAGACAATTTCTTCCCATTGTCATGCATAACTGACTGAGCCACCCAGGCGCCCTGATAAATCTGCTTCTTAAAAGCGACTGTGTATTTGGAGGTTTTACATTTGCCAGCTGCTACCTCAAATCACAGGCCAGATCAATATTGTGGGCTTGGCTTTCCACCCTAGTCAACAGAAATAATTCAGTCTTTAAATGAGAGAGAGAGAGAAAGAGAAAGAGAGAGAGAGAGAGAGAGAGAGAGAGAGAGAGAGAAATGCACACTAAAGCAAGCTAAAGTGCTCCTGCTCAACAGAATACATTCCGTATTTGCACATTGGCAGTTCTTCTCTCGTGGACTTGGCTGTGCACCAATTACTAGTGATAGCTAGAGAAATTAAATGAACTCTCCTAACTGCAAGAATTATTGCTGCAGAAGTTGTTGTTTTTAAGACTTTATTTATTTATTAATGAGAGAAACAGAGAGAGGCAGACACAGGCAGAGGGAGAGGCAAGCTCCATGCAGGGAGCCGGACGTGGGACTCCATCCCAGGACCCCAGGATCACGCCCTGAGCTGAAGGCAGACTCTCAACCAATGGGCCCCCCAGGCATTCTGCTGCAGAAATTTGTTAATCCGGAGGAAGCGCAGTACCCTAATCTGTCCTGCATCTGATACAGACAGTTCCTTAGATTTGTCTAACATCTTGATTTTGTGTATTGTTACTATTGGATTCCAGATTTGTAAGGATTTTTATTTGGTTCATTTTCCATCTGCTCTGTCACTTTTTTCTTTTTTTATAGTTTCCAGTTCTCCAATGAAATTTTCAGGCTTTACTTTTCTTCATAAAATGTAAGCATATTTGTTTTGTAGTCTTCATCTGATCATTTCAGTCTCTCCAATGTTCACATGTCTGCTGTTATTTCTCCCCATTGTCACTTGAAGTGTCTTGCTTTCTTGTGTGCCTGATTATTTTTGTCTATGTGTTGGACACTGCATTTAGGACTACTCTGAGGCCTCGAAACCTATCTTCTAAAGCATGTTATTTTGCTTCAACCAGGAGCCCGGGAACACTACCAATCTGGGAATATCTTAATCTCCTTTTAAGGCTTAAAGTTTCCTGAACAAGCCAGATGATGCTAGATGTAAATCCATGTGAAGACTGGGTTATTTTCATTTCATCCTTCTCCTGATCATAAGAACGAATTTACCAGAGTCTTTGCCTTTGGCAAGCCCTAGGCTTTTACCTTCATCCTTTTGATCCTTTGAAGCCCACTCAAAGTACAGCTAAGTTTCAAAATTGTTTCTTACACATCAGCAAATGCCCAATGGGCGGAGTAGCCTTGAATTCTGGGCTTACCTCTCTGGGGTCTTGTCTTCACCTGGATTTTGGCCCAGCAACTCTTTGCGATTTTGTTAGTTCTTTGATGCTTTTAAGAAGATACTTCTGTTAGTTTCCTTCACTGGGAAGCCAATTAGACTTGGTTCCACCATGTTTGAAGGATTGCTAATGCTCTGGTTTATAAATAATGGAGTTCTGAAATGGGCATGAATATGTGCTCCATTCAGAAAATAATATCTGTAAAATGAAAACTAAATACAAATGAAAAGTGATCTAAGTATCACTGCAGAAGGGAGTGTGAAGCCTCATTCTTCTCTTGTATATAGCTTCTCAACAGTAGAGAATTTTAGGTTTATTTTTTAAATAGAATTTAGAAGGACTGTATTTAAAAAATCTAGAAGTCTATCATTTTACTGGGCAATAACCAGTCACAGTACATCAGCAGCTTACAGTGATACGCATGTAACTCTTGCATGGGTCTATGTGTTGTCTAGGGTATAGGTGGAATTCGTGTCTTATTCTAGCATCAGGCTGGAGGAACAGCAGGTAACCGCGGCATGTTCTTCCTATGGAAGAAGTCAGAAGGTCCCAGAGGGAAGAGGATACGAGTGACAACTTTTAAGGCCGATGCTAGGAATCGTTGCCCTGTCACTTCAGCCCACATTCCGCTGACCAAGGCAAATTTTATATCCTAGCCCAACACTGGTGAGATGAAGAAGGAACCCACAAAGTAATCTAATCTAATCTAATCTGCCATAAGTAGATGTTCCAATGAACTGCCAGATGCTATGAAGAAGTGATGCTTACAAATTAGTTAAGTATTTGGTACAGATTTGGTGATGTGAAGTGGTGCTTACAAGTACTAAAGTTCAATGAACTTGGTTCTGTAAGTTCTCTTAAAGCCCTCAATAGTAGGGATCCCTGGGTGGGGGGGGTTAGCGCCTGCCTTGGGCCTAGGGCGTGATCCTGGAGACCCGGGATCGAGTCCCGCATCAGGCTCCCAGCATGGAGCCTGCTTCTCCCTCTGCCTATGTCTCTGCCCCCCACCCCTGTGTCTCTCATGAATAAATAAATAAAATCTTAAAAAAAAGGCCCTTCATAGTAATTTGACATGTAGAGCTTTTCCACATTCTCAACCTACATGCTAACGAGTATCTAAAGATGACTAGATAATTAATAGATATTGTCAATGTATTTCATATTCTAATAGACGTGGCAAACAGTTAACATGATCTTAATGATGTTGAAACATTTTTAAAATGTAACTTGATTCTTTCAATTTAGTTTTTATTTCTGCCATCATATATCTTAATACGCAAGATCTCTTTTTTAGTCTCTGAATATCCTATTCTTTATTAAAAAAGCAAATTCCTACTCCTGTGTCACAAAGGCTTTATCTTAGATATCAGTGACTATCTTTGACATTTCTATCCTGCAGCATAGTCATTTACTCTATTGTTTTTTCCTCTTTGTTGAATTAGACCCTTCTCTTGTACAGGAGAAGATTTCTTCAAATGCCTGGTGATCCTTATTGTTTGCTCATATTTAATGTTTGAGCAGTAAAAAGACGATAGGAACTTTGTGCCAATGGTTGGGGCTTGGAGTATGTGGATTGTGAGCTGGCCAGGTGGTTTCTTTGAGGATTTTCCTCCTAGGCTAATCACATGACCTAGAGAAGACTCTTCCAATTTTCTGCCTGGATATCAGGATTCTGGAAGCTCCATGGGGAAAAAGGCTCAGTGGTCTCAACATAATGAATGTCGTTTCTCATTTAATCATTATGTTTTCAGCATGATACCTTTGTCTTCAACTGAGCCTGGTATCCTCCAGTCGGCATACCCTCTGTTTCCCTCTCTGCGGAGACTGAGCCTCCTGTCTTCTGCTGGGATGGAAGAGGAGTAGTTGAGCAACCACATGGAGTCGGACAGAGGGATCTGGTGAGGAGTTAATTATTTCTCAAGCAGACTTCCAACAGATCCTTCTGTTTCGAGTCCATCTTCACCCTCACAACCAGAGATATTGTACCACAAATATTTGAACCTTTGTGGATTCCCAGTGTGATTCAGGTTGCTTGTCACCCTTTATTATTGGCATAGGATTCAGCTCTTAAGTCTGCTAAATGCATTTCTGTTTGCCCATTAGCTTTTTAGCTTTCAGAGTGTTGTTGTGTTCTCTCTCTTTCTCTTTATACTTGTGAGTATGTGCTTTTAAAATTTTTGTTGCTTTAATTGGGTTTTGGGAGAAAGCAGAGGCTATTGCCATCTTTAACCAGAAGCCTACTTTACTTTTCTAGATGAAGTTTGTTCTACTTCAACCCATTACTTGTTTGATTGGCCATGGATTTGTTCTCATTTAGGAAGCTCCTTTCAAGTTATGTTATTGGGCCGGAATCTTGGTTTTAAGTAAAAACAAAGGGCAGGAATTGGCAGCAGTCTGGGAGCACTCCATCTTTACTGTCACCCTCTGTGGTGCTCAATGCAGTTGTTTTGTATTCATCTCTGCCTCTGTCTTGTTAGCCCAATGCTCTGGCCAGGCTTAGAGATGCTTCTCCCAGTAGAAGGGGGGGGGGGGTCAACCCTCCCCTGACCACAGAATCAGCATCTCTGAGCTATCTCTCTACATAAAGGGATGCTTCCTCTGCTACTTTGTCCTCTGTTCCCCAGTCTCAGGGAAACTCAAACTCCCCTAATGGTTCAACTCCATCACTTTCACCTCAAAAAGGCTACTCAGATTAATCTTCAGTGTGCATAATGTACACAAACTACTACTTATTCCCCATCCTGAGTGAGGGCTGGTGGTAGTAATGATGGGGATGGGTATCAGTGTTCTAAGGTTTATTGATTAGCTTAGAGACTCAATATAGATTTGTCTTTCTAGGATGAGGATGGGCAAAGAGGATGCTCAGGCTACCTATTTTTTTCTTAATTTTTTCCTGTTATACTTTGTTTAGAAACCCTCTGCCTCCCTCTTCCCAGGGACTTCTCCCACTTCTTGCTTATTCCACTGAGTTTTTAATTTACTAAATCCTCTCCTCTGTCTTATCTGGGTTCGAAACACTAACTCTAAGTGAGGAGAGGCCCTCTGAGATTGGGGCCATCCATGGTCCTGTGTGGTTGTAGTCCATTTCTTTCACTGGGTCAGGGAAGAAATGGGAAAATCAATCAATCTGTCGCCAAATGTTAATGAGCTTTCAGTCTCTCACTGCACCACATCACCATCCTCTCCATCACTGTGGTACCGAATCACTTGCTGGCTTTCACTGCAGCTCTGGGGGTTGGGTGTAGGATTAAGCCTCTCTATACTGATGAGAGTTAGAGCAAGTGTGTTGTTGAGGTTCCATTTGAGGGGGCCCTATTCTGCTCATACCCCTACCTCATAGCCTGTTTCTCAGTCCTCCAACCTTGTTGTAGACAGTGCAATCTCATACTCACAGGAGAAAAACAAGGCTGATGACGGTTGTGGGTATTAGTATATTGAACCTTTAATACAATTAAATGTATATGTTTCTTTACATTGGTGATTCTTAATTGGATGAGATAAATCACCTGAGAGACTTATTCAAACCATCTCTTTTCTAATTCTAGCATAACTTCCAAGGGATATAGTCTCCAGATGGAAAAACTGCAATAAAATGTCACTGTTATTGATGAAGTATGTTATATCCCTTAGGTATCTTAGGTTGGAAAAATCTTGAGAACCACTAATTGTAATTGACTCACTTATTGAGATTTGAGGTGATAGTGCCCTTTTAGTCGGGAACAACTTGGTTTTATAAATACATGGAGAAACTTTATTTACTTAAGTTATCATCAAACTTCCAATTAAAATAGCCTTGTAGTACCAATTTAAATTGGTGAGCTATAGAATTTACAAATATGGTATGCAAGTGTATTACAACTGGATAAATTTCTGTGGGGAGTACTAAGTGTTTTTAGGAAACAATATGACGCTGTATCATCAAGAAACTTAGGACGTATTTTCAATATCTGCTGTAATTTTGGAGGTGTTTACTGTGTGCCATATATTATGCTAAATATTTTACATAAATTATTCCATATGATCCTCTCAACAACCCTAAAACAATAGTCATTTTCATCTCCACTCAACAGATAAGAAAGGGAAATTCAGAAAGCCTGGGGGGTATGTATCACATACTAAGTGAGAGAGCTGGCATTTAAACTCAAAGATATCTGATTTCAAATCCCACGTTTTTAACCCTCTTTGCAGAGTTAAACTCTTTGTCCCAGTAATGTTACTCTAGGATATGTAACTCAAGGAAGCAATTCCTAAAAAAAAAAAAAAAAAAAAGAAAAAGAAAAAGAAAAAGAAAAAAACCCAAAGAAACCCCACTACATATGCACAGATGTTTGTTGTAGTGGATTGTACAACAACAAATATTGGAAACCACCTACATTTCTCACAACCACAAGAATGGTTAAGGAAACCATAAGAGATTTACTCCATGGAATACTAGATCATTAGGTTATTTTGTAGAAAGACAGAAAAATATTTATAATTATAGAACTTTAAAAATGAATGCAAAATATTGTTTCCCACCAAGATTTCAACTATGAAAATATATGCATTAGAAACAAGGACCTAGAGTTACAAAAAGAGAGAAGAGTTTTCAGGCCTGGGATTATGTGTATTCCCCCCTCCCCAATCTCTTATTATTGAATTGGAGACAAACCAGTTTTAGTTTTTCTGCCTCAAACAGCAGCAATTCATAAAAATGGAAATGAAGTAAAATAAACTCTTTTTTAGGAAAAATATTTTATTGATTTATTCATAACAGACATACAGAAAGAGGCAGAGACATAGGCAGAGGGAGAAGCAGGCTCCCTGCTAGGAGCCAGATGAGGGACTCGATCCCAGGACCCCGGGATCACGCCCTGAGCTGAAGGCAGATGCTCAACCACTGAGCCACCCAGGTGCCCCTAAATAAACTCTTGTTGATAATTATTGCACAGATGTATTTCTTTGGGAAATATTAAGGCCTGCAAGATTTCACAAGATTGGTAATGGTCTCTTCATATGTATCGCGCCCTCACAAGATCTTGGCTTTTTGTGCAAGGAAAATCGACCTGTGTGGGGGACATCTGTTTCTGTTTCACACCCTCAATGTGTATACCCCCCCTTTCTCGATAACAGCGCCTCCATTCTTACTCCGTGGAGATTGTGGGGAGCTGACTTCATGCCATCAGGGAAGGGCAAGTGGCCCAGGCCTAACCAATCAGAATATTGCATTACTTGGCTCATAGTGATACTGTGATGGGGGGCATGGAACCCAATCAGATCTATACACCTTAGTTTTTAGAATTTTTAGCAAAGCAGCTAAAGAGAAAAATCTCTTAAAGCTGAGAAAAGATGGGGCTGGAGCATTAACAGCCATCCTGCCACCTTAGGGCAGAGTTTGCATGAGACTGAGATAACTGGGGTGGCGTAGGGAGTGCTGGGTGGCTCGGTTGACTCTTGGTTTCAGCTCAGGTCATGATCTCCCCATCAGGAGATTGAGCCCCCACTGTCCATCATGTGGAGTCTGCTTCCCCTCTGCCCCCCAGCCCCTATCCCCACTCATGCTCTCTCTTTCTCTGTCTCTCATAAATAAATAAATCTTCAAAGAAATAGAGATAATCCTGAGGAAAACAGAGTCAAAAGATAGAACAAATCCTAACGATAGTATCAGAGTCCCTCGACTCACGTGTGTCTGGTAACAGAACACTTGACTTTGATGAACCATTTGAATGTCTTGTCTTTTTCTTAAGTTAATTTGAATGAGTTTCTGCCTCTTGCACCTCAGAGTATACCTACAGTATTCTTCACCACATTTTCTTGCAGAAAACGGGGACAGTGCAGGATGAGGAAAGGTGGAGGTTTGAGGTTAGGCTGTAATCCCGAGGTTGGCAAGGTATACTGGGGCCACACTCTGGAGTGGTCTGGGGGTCAAGCTGTGGCTAATGTATCTGGCTTCAAAGGGACAAAGTGATGTCTCAAAGCCTTAGCCTTTGAATCACGTTCACTTGCAAACTAACCCCGGGGGCTATTCTTAGCAAAGCTGTTAAACTAGGAGAGCTCTCTTAGAACTGAAGTTTAATAGGGTGCCAATAGTTTTGGTTCTTTTTGAACTTGCCCTACATTTGAATTAAATGATTAATTAATTAACCACTAATACGATGCCTTCAAAGTCATCCTTACAAGATTCGTAGCTTCATCCGTTTCGCACAGACAGGACAAGCACTGCAACCCATTGCAGCCCAACGTCATCAGAAGCAAAGCAGGAGCATCTGTGGCGCAAAGGCAAGTGTGGAAGAGAATTTCTCCAGGCAGAGAAATTGAAGGTGAAAACTTTCCCCATTCGGGGTACATCCTGTTATACCATTTCCTCAACATTTAGAGAAGTTTCTTTTTCTCTAAGGCAAGGTAGTTTTCCCCTTCTACTCTGTGAAGTTCGTCCTTTTTTGGGATGCAGTGACTGGTTACTACTGGCAACACAGATGCTTAGGTAACAATGGCTCAAGTATTTTATTTTTTATTATTATTATTTTTAAAGATTTTATTTATTCATGAGAGACACACACACACACACACACACAGAGAGAGAGAGAGAGAGAGAGAGAGTCAGAGACACAGGCAGAGGGAAAAGCAGGCTCCATGCAGGAAGCCCGACGTGGGACTCGACCCAGGGTCTCCAGGATCAGGCCCTGAGCCGAAGGCAGGCACCAAACTACTGAGCCATCCCCCCCCCCCCCCCCCCCGCCTTTTTTTGGCTCAAGTATTTTAGAAGGAACTTGAATGCATTCAACATTGTAAGGTAAACCCAAGATTTATTAAATATTTGCCTCAACTCATCTGTAAGGCATGTTCCTTCCTCTGCTCTAACCCCCCAAATCGTATTTCACATGTGTGCCCTATCTGCGGAGTAAAATCCTGGAAGTGAAATTGTTATGTCCAAAAAGAGGTGTAGCAATTCCAGGAGCCGTGGTTTATTTTTACTTTAGTCCTTTAGAAACCTATCTCTCTGATGGGATAAATGAATAATCTGAATTTCACTTTCTCTGTCAGAAACCTTCCTTTTCTAAGAAAGATGTCATTTATATGCAAGGCAGTAATAATAATAATAGCGTGAACACAGACTTTGAAATCCCTTTTCTCTCTAGAGGACCCAAATGGAAACATTACGAAAATATTTTTGGTATTGAAAAAATGGATATTGTTTAAGGACAGTTGATTGGGATTTCAGTGAAATAAATCAGAGAGAATTCTGTTACCATATGTTAGCAGGGAAACAAAGAGGTCGCGAGGGGAGACCTTCCTGCTTTATGCCTCCCCTCTGCAATGCCAGGACTAGGGGGAGGACCCTGTTTATATTAGTGGCCGGATATATGCTTGTGTGGGAAGCAAGAAATGCTTGGGGCATTATTACCAATTTCAGAAGTTTTGTGTTGTTGTTCCTTGCAACTAGAGCATCAATACATGTAGATTCCATAATAAAATCTGTCTTTTCTTCTTTTTTTTTATTTTTAAAAATTTTTTTATTTATTTATGATAGTTACACACAGAGAGAGACAGAGAGGCAGAGACACAGGCAGGGGGAGAAGCAGGCCCCCTGCAGGGAGCCCGACGGGGGACTCAATCCCGGGTCTCCAAGATCACACCCTGGGCTGCAGGCCGCGCTAAACCGCTGCGTCACTAGAGCTGCCGCCTCCTCCTCCTCCTCCTCCTCCTCCTCCTCCTCCTCCTCCTCCTTCTCTTCCTCCCCCTCCTCCTCCTATTTCTTTCTTTCTTTCTTTCTTTCTTTCTTTCTTTCTTTCTTTCTCTTCTTTCTTCTTCTCTTCTCTTCTTCTCTTCTTTCTTTTTCTTCTCTCTCCTTCTTCTTCTCTCTTCTCTTCTCTCCTCCTCTTCTTTCTTCTCTTCTCTTTCTTCTTCTCTCTTCTTTCTTTCTTTCTTTCTTCTTTTCTTTCTTCTTCTTTCTCTCCTCCTTCTTTCTTTCTTCTTCTTCTTCTTCTCTTTCTTCTTTCTTTCTTTCTTTCTTCTTTCTTCTCTCTTCTTCTTCTTCTTCCTCTTCTCTTCTCCCTCCTCTTCTTTCTTTTTTCCTCTCTCTTTTCTTTCTTTCTTTCTTTTCTTTCTTTCTTCTTTCTTTCTTTCTTTCTCTTCTTCTTCTTTTCTTCTTCTCTTTCTTCTTTCTTTCTTTTCTTCTTCTTCTTTCTTTCTTCTTTCTTTCTTCTTTCTTCTTTTCTTTCTTTCTTCTTCTTCTTCTTCTTCTTCTTCTTCTTCTCTCTCTTCTTTCTTCTTTCTTTCCTTTTTCTCTTCTTCTTCTCTTCTTCTTCTTCTTCTTCTTCTTCTTCTTCTTCTTCTTCTTCTTCTTCTTCTTCTTCTTCTTCTTCTTCTTCTTCTTCTTCTTCTTCTTCTTCTTCTTCTTCTTCTTCTTCTTCTTCTTCTTCTTCTTCTTCTTCTTCTTCTTCTTCTTCTTCTTCTTCTTCTTCTTCTTCTTCTTCTTCTTCTTCTTCTTCTTCTTCTTCTTCTTCTTCTTCTTCTTCTTCTTCTTCTTCTTCTTCTTCTTCTTCTTCTTCTTCTTCTTCTTCTTCTTCTTCTTCTTCTTCTTCCTTTCTCCTCCTCCTCCTTCTCCTCCTCTCTCTCTTTCTTTCTTTCTTTCTTTCTTTCTTTCATTTTCTTTTCTCCTCCTCCTCCTCCTCCTCCTCCTTCTATGGAAAGGCTAATTAATGGTTCACATCACTAGATGGAAACAAACCTTAATGATAGGATCGTATTTCTAGTTAGGGAGGCAAGGTTTCCTAAATCTTTGTTTATTTCAGATCTCAATTATGAGGCTAAATTGCAAGTTCGATAATGTCTAATAATTAGTACTCAAGAAGTATTTGTTACAAGAATGAATGGGTATATTAATTACAGAGTGCATTGCAACATATCTTTTCATTAGAAACAATTTGTATCACTTTGAAGAAAATATTCCTTGTCATTGCCTTTGTGTTCTCAATTAGAAAGAGAGTCTACATGAACAAGTGTAGGAAAACATAGAATTTCTGGGCTCAACTTCTTTTTAAAAAAATTAGCAGAAGATACCTCAGCTGCTTTTTGAATGAAATGTTGCTGCTCACCTTCATTTTCAAGCCAGACAAAATATCTTTGGCTTGGCCAAATAAGTGAAGGAAAAGCCCTGATCCAGCAAGGGGAAATTGGGGTGGAATGGATTCCCCCTCCGTCTACCTTTTCCTCATCCTTGGAGCTGATTTGTGGGTCACTTTATTTGCAGAATGGTTTCTTCTTCCTCTTCATTTTTTTTTTTTTACTTCACTTGACTTTTTTCTTTGAGCCCTTTCTACAAATGGAATTTTAACATGTAAACTCAGAGATCAATGTAGGAAAAAAAATGTGACCAAACAACAGAACAACAAACAACTGGGCGTGGAAGCCAGATATGTCTGAGCTTCTTTCATAAGTTGTGTGACTTCAGGCAAATAGGTTTCCTCATCCTAGCAAGGTGTTAATACCAGCTTCACAGGGATGTTAAGAAACTGAAATAAGACTGTTTGCAACAAATAAATCTAATCTTCTCTTTTCATGATCATTGAAGACCTTTGCATGGATCTAGGAAAGGAATGGATTTTCTGTAGTGACACCTCTTGCATTAGAATTTGTAGTTAGCAGATCAACAAAATATAGGTTCAATGAACCAACCCACAGGACTACAGAGTTTGCCTTGTAGCTAGTCTGTTCCTCCACATTTATTTCTTAAACTGGGACTTCAGAAAAATTCTCTTTCAATTTTAATGTTTCTCACCTGTAAAGTGAAGGTGTTGGCCTGAGAGGGGACCTTAAGCTGACCAGTGACTGTCTAAGAGGGAGCTGACAGCTGGCCACGTTTGAACGTTGGTGCAAAACAGATCACAACTTTGGGTCATTTTTCCTCCTGATATTGACCCCTCTTTGGACGACCCTTATTCTATATCTCACCATCTCTTCTCTTGATAAGGCATTCAGTCCGTTGTGTCTTTGGACTATCTATGATCTGGAAGCAGGGGAGCTGCAGAAACGCATCCCTAGAATTTAGAGCTAGTAATTTGCCAAATCATCGGAGAAAGTCACAATATATGCTCCCCGCCAAAAAAAAAAAAAAAAAAAGAAAGAAAAAGAAAAAGAAAAACTA
Organism: Vulpes lagopus; assembly: GCF_018345385.1. Lineage (NCBI taxonomy): Eukaryota > Metazoa > Chordata > Mammalia > Carnivora > Canidae > Vulpes > Vulpes lagopus. Next base: position 60,969,672 of record NC_054828.1, read on the forward strand.
ATTGATTTCATTCAATTTTTAAAAATTGAATTCATCCTTCCCCCTCCTTTTACCTTGGTATAGGAAATGAAATATCAAGACTGCAAGGCTGGGAAAACATTGGGACTTATTTTTAAGGTAAAATACACTGTGGTCTCCTCAAAGGGCAACAAGGAGCTAAAGTCTTCCCCACTGGATGTATAGATGGCACTACTGACAAAGGGAAAGTCTTTGGGCCGAGACAAGCCTAGAGCACAGGGATGGAGATTCCCCACCATGCACCGATTCCTTCCTTCTTCTCTATACCTCGGCTACAGCTGTCTCTAACCAGTTGGCTACTTAACATTCTTTCTTCACCAAATTCCCTGAGGAAGGGATCCTGGGAAATGACTTGTAGCTAAGGTGTTCCCCCGAGAAAAAAGAACCCTGGAAGACAGGCCCAACTGAAGAGTGAATCCTCTTTCCTCAGTCTCCACCCCATGCCTATTTGGGTACAGTCCCTCCTCCACTACTAATCTGAGCTGCTGTGGGGTATGAGGATGGAGAGATCAAGTGCTGGAAACTTCACCTGGACTTGGTAGGATTGAGACTCATGATCCTTCACTATTCCCCTGAGGGGTCGCAACAACACTGTGGGCCTGTGGAGGAGAAAGTAATCAGGGCAGGTCACTCACAGAAGGTGAGCGACACCACACGGAAGGGATAGGTTAGAAGGCTACGGACTGGAATAGGTTAACGAGAACATGGCAACATGGGCAGATCCATTTACCAGATGCTTACCTTGAGACGAGGGCATTTGCTTTAATTCTTATCACAAACCCTGTGAGTAGGTTGCTCCACCCATCTTGCAGAATAAGAAACCGAGCTTTGGAGGTTGGGGATGACCTCGCTAGTAAGTGGTGGAGTCTGGGATGGGTCATCACCCCCTTATGTCATCATCCACACGAGTGCTCCCCCTCTGAACACTCCCTCAGAGATACACGTATCTCCATCTCCATCCCCCTAACACCCCTCATGGTGCCTGGCAGGTGTCGATGAGTGTGTCCACCACTCCCTCCTTCTTAGTTCTACTTGACCATGCAGCCAGCTTCACCACCAGCCTCACCAGATTCTATCTGGAGAGTCGATTTCATGTTGCGCTTGCCGTGGACCTGTCCTCCCTGGCGCCTTCACAATAAATCCCCATCCAGACCCTCCCTCCAAACCCTCACCTGCTGTCTTCTCAGCACACCTGCTAAGATAAACCATAAGCCAGCATCACTGCTCCTGTTTTGTTTTGGTGTTTTGCTGTGTACGATGTATTTCTGGTCACTCACTATTGTTCAGCCCTCCCAAATCCATCTCTTGATGATTCTTTTATCAGATGCTTTATGGAGGCTTTGCTAAATCTCCTCAAACTCAAGTATTTATTATGTTCAGTCCCATTCCTACTTTCCTCTGAGATGTTGCACTTTCAATTTTCTACTGAACCCTTGAAGGTCACCAGTGATAGTCACATGTCATTTTGTTATGTCCAGCCTCGCAGCAGATGGTCTGGTAAATGACCTCTTTTTTTTTTTTTTTTTTTGAGAATTTGACTTTTGCAAACACTCTATACCTTGTCGTTGGTGGCAACAGATCCATCACTGTGTGCATTTTTTTTCCCTCAGGGGCGGTATTGCATTTCCAACTGTAGGCTAGGACTCTTCACCTGGATTCGATGCAAGTCCCTGAACTTAACGTATAAAAACTCATCATTTTCCCATGGAAACCAAGTCCGTCTCCTAATTTCTTTATTTCTGGGGTTTTGTTTATTTGTTTGTTTTGAAATCTAGTTTCCAACCTAGAGATCTCCTTTCATAACCCCATTGAACTTGAAGTTTTGTGCAAAGAGTCTTCTCCATTTCCTCCGACCCCACCTCCCAGCACACCCTATGCACCCTGGTTAGGCCTACATTTACCTTAACCTGGACTCCAGCCTTGAGCCGTATCGTACCGACGTCCTAGCACATCTGTCTCACCTTAATATCTTCCTCACTGAACACAAAGATAAAATCTTTTACTGCCAGCTGTTAGTCACTGGATTAAGTACTATTTTCTCAGGGCTCTCCAAAATAGATTTTTGACCAGCCCTTTCTTTCATTTCCTATTCTTCCCTTACTTATTCCTCTAATTCAAGCAACATCTCTTCATAGTTCCCAGGAATTACTCTATGTTTCCCCACTTAGGAGCCTTTGCTTCCAAGATTCCTTCCCTGTAAAATGTCTCCCACTGACACCTTGACGTATTAGAAAGCTCTTCTTTCTTCAAGGATCACCACAGATATCATTTCTTTATGAAAATCTCTCCTGAACCTTCCAATTTGAGGTGGGTTTTTTTCCCTCTATTTATTTACTTTAAAAATAACCTATGGCCTACAGTGGGAGTCCACCCTTGAGGGTGGGTTTCTCTTATTCATTTTTGTGTACCAGCACATAGGTCATAGTCCCTTAATAAATAGCTCTTGTGAAGAAATGAGTCGGATGGGATGCCTGGGGGGCTCAGCAGGTGAGCATCTGCCTTCGACTCAGGTGGTGATCCCGGGGTCCCGGGATCGAGTCTCGCACTGGGTCCCGCAGGGAACCTGCTTCTCCCTCTGCCTGTGTCTCTGCCTCTGTCTCTGTGTCTCTCATGAATAAATAAAATCTTTAAAAAAAGAAGAACCGAGTTGGATGTACTCTGCTTACCACTACTGCAGGTATGGAGAGGTATCAATCTTAGAGACCTACCGATGAGAAAGGGTATACCCGCTGAGAGCCTGTGATGGGGCCGCATTAGTGCTGCGCCCCGGGGGCACCGAGTACTTAAATCCAGCGACTAACAGCTGGCAGTGAACGATTTTATCTTTGTGTTCAGTGGGGGAAGATACTAAGGAGAGACAGATGCTCTAGGACGTCGGTACGATGCGGCTTAAGGCTGGAGTCCAGGTTAAGGTAAGGGTAGGCCTAACCAGGGTGATCCTTGGTTCAAGATCAGTGTGGGCGGAACGAGTGTTCCTGCTGATAGACTCAGAGGGGGACGTTTCTAGATCTCTCATCTTTACAGTATGTCTCTGAAGACCTACTATACCTAGATGACGTGCCTCTTCTATTTATTTATTTATTTTTAAGATTTTATTGATTTATTCACAGAGAGAGAGGCAGAGACACAGGCAGAGAGAGAAGCAGGCTCCCCGCAGGGACTCGATCCCAGGACCCCGGGGTCCCGCCCTGAGCCCGAGGCAGACGCTCCACCGCTGGGCCCCCCAGGCGCCCTAAGGTGCCTCTTCTAGGCGCATCCCCAGAACCGGATGCACGGCCCCGACGTGCCGTCTCCAGCTCCGGGAGCAGCGCGGCTCTGGTCCTGAGCCGGCGCGCGGCGGGAGCAGCCCGGTAGCAGCGCGTCGCACCCCGGCTCCCAGGACGCTCCTGCCCCTTGCACAGCGTGAGCATCGAACCGAACCCGGGGTCCTCCGCCTGCCTGACGCTCTGGGCGGGGGGCGTGGCCAGAGCGGGGCGTGGCCGAGCTGGGGGCGTGGCCTCCCCCCCCTCGCAGGGCGCGCTGCTTAGAGACGAGGCCAGGTTGAAGCCGCGTGGGGCGGTGGGGGGAGGTTAGGGAGGTGCGGGCCACGTGGCCTGGGCGTGGGGGCGTGGCCTGGGCGTGGGCGTGGCCTGGGCGTGGGGGCGTGGCCTGCCGACCGCGGGGCTTGCAGCTTAGAGACGCGGCAGGGGGAAGCCGCGTGGGGAGGGGGGCAGGTGGGGAGGCCGAGCGCGATCACTCCAGCTGGCCTCCCGCCAGGAGTCCGGAGCCGAACACAACCGCTCTTAGAAAGTCTGCCGTCAGATCTCCGGTGACCACAAATGGTTCGGGCTGCGGTTTTAGGTTTCATGCAAAAGGTAAACAGCGCAGTGCAGCGCGGTGCCCCCAACACCACGCGGGGCACCGATTCACACGGACCCGGAGAGGAGAGGCCACCTACGGACCGAGAAACACCATTTCCTGAAGGACCTTCTTGCTCCTGGGAGGTCCTCATCCTCGCAGGAAGGGCATCCGAGCAGCCCTTCCCGAGCCAGGAGGAACGCACAGGCCCCCGGCACCCAAATTAGGGGCCTGTCAGCTTTCCCGTGTTGTCCAAGATTCCAGCACCAACACAGTAGGGAACTCCCCATACACTTTTTTTTTTTTTTTTTGTGCAAAACATACTCGTTTCTCCTCTCTGTAAAGTTCCTGGATCCCACAGTCCAAGTTAAACACAACTGGAATTTCCCTATAAGTCAAAAACAATATTAATTCAGAGCCCACATATTTTTCTTCTTGTAGGGTATGTACACATTTAAACACGGCACATGTTGCAGACAATCTGCCAGTGGTCCAAGGCTCTGGAGGAAAAAACAAAAGGGAAGAAATGCAAGGGAACATATTTTCACCGAGAGAGCCGGGGAGGAGAGCTGGTGGGGTGTCTGACCCGGCAATGAGAATTTTCCTCTGTGGTCTGTTGAAAGAAGAGCAGAGTCTGGCATCAGGCCGGGTGGGCAGACGGTTGGAGGTTTCTCTCCAATGAGGGTTGCTTGTCGGTGGGAAGCAAAGAGATTCTTGGGGAAGAGGAGTGTGGCACCCAGCTGACCTGTACCGAGTCCCCAACTCGAGCTGTGCAGGAGACACCCAAGTGCCTGTTTATCTGAAGCCTCCAGATCCTCCCCCCCCCGGGGGGGCATCTTTTTCAAATTAAAATGGCAATGTAAAGTTTTGTAAATGTTAGTTCTTCTAATTGACAGTGGTTTGTATAATTAAAATAAAGTCACTAATATTTTCTCTTGTTTTCTTTTTTATCACTGCAAGTTCATTTTTCACCAACTCAGACAAGGTCTTCATTTTTATGAAGACCCACGCTGACCCCTAAAAATCAGATTTTTTTTTTCAGTTAATGTTTGTGCCCATCTGGTTTGAATTTAGCATTCTTATGAGTCATTTCACTGTGATAGGAACACTCTGCTATAGAAAACTTCTGTTAATATTTTAACATTTTAAATCAAACACCACAGAGAGCATTACCTAAGCCCCCTTGCAATTATGGAAAACCATGCCCTCTATTTGTTCACGGTTCCTGCCTTCACGTTTATTTTCTTTAAATTGAACATAGTACATGGTAAATAAGTGCATACCCCATATGTGCGTTCAAATACTTTACCATCTTGGGCCAACATATCCTCTTGCAGCTTAAGACCCTTTTGGAGGCAGCCTTTGCCCGAGGAAGGATGAATAATTTCATAGGAAGTCCGATGGTCTTTGCTTCTCACGGCTGACACTTAACCCATTTAAAAGAGCTTGGTTTATTTTCCGATCAACATTGACTTTATAACTTACATTTTTACTACCCAAATTTCCTGATTTTGAAGCTTGCACTCATTTTCCTTTTACTGCTGGGCAACATTTCTCAAGGTAGTCTTTAAGGCGAAACGAAGGAGGAAAAAAATGCCAGGAATCTCTTTAAGAAAATACAGCAGTGTCTCCTCCACCTTCTTAGGCAAATGGATGGTTCCCAGGGAAGCTAGATTTGGTTGTGTACTTAGTCAGTAAATTGAATCTGCACATGGGGTGGACATAATTTAACTTAAAAAAATAAGAAGAGGATTTTGAAGTATTATTTGTCTATATTAAAAGTGAAGTAAGCATGCCCTAACAAGCCAGGCCATTTTGTCCTTTATTTGTGATATTTAAAATATTTCATTTTAATTCTGGAAGGAAAAAAAACCCCACACACCAGTGGTTTAAATCAAGTGCTTAGTAAGGAACAGGCTGTTTTTTTTAAGGTACGTATGGGTTCCACACTTCAACAAAGATACAAATGAACTCCAGCTCTGAATGAAGAATAGGGTTTCACTCCCCTGTTCCCCCATTAAAGTTTCTCCAGTTTACCTCCTAATCTGCAGGACTAAAGCTTAACAAAACAAAGCGCCTTACCTGGGCTCTGAGCACCCATTTCTTAAGATAACTTCATTCTAATTCTTGTTACATTTTAGCTCACTGAGGGCGCTTGGAGAGGTTTAAATCAAAATAGGAAAAATAATAACCGTTGACTCACAGAGGTGGGGCCCAGTTACTTTGTCTTTGTTCAGGCAAAACATGTGTTGGAGGCTATGAAAGCTTTGCAAAAATCCAAATCTGGGGATTTTAGCAGCCACATGCCATAACTGCAGATCCCAGGCTAGGCATGACGAATACGTTTGTACTTCCCATTAGCCATATTGTTGTGACTGAATAAAAAAATGTAGTCTTTTTCACACAATTTAATTAGAAGTACCAGATGTGGTGTTGTATGACTGATGTCAAAATACGACACTTTTATGTAAACACTTTAACTTAATCAATCAAGTAAATAGCTTTCACGATTCTAAAGTATTTCAAATCTGCTTGGTACAAATACATTATTTTTGGTGTTATGCTAAATAGATCATGGCCAGCTGCAGCATCATTAAGAGATTAGGGGAATAAAGTTAGATTTTACTATATTATTTTTCAAGGGCCGGCCTTTACAATTTCCTCCTCAGGGAAGGACAAAAAGAAGACAGGGGTTAGAAAATCCTTTAATTTTGTGGTGCCAAAGAAAGTTCTCCTTGGAAAAAACAAGCTCTTTCTCCACCCCCATCAGATATTACCATTGAGTGTTGCTGTGCCTTTCCAAGGCTGGTGGGGGCAGAGTGTTTCTTTCTGGTTCCTTCCAAGGTGAACAGCCCATTGCTGGGGCTCTGGGCCTTTACCAGCATAGTGGGTGTCCTCAAAGTTTCGATACTCCTAGGTGGACAGGGTGGGAACTGGGCATTTAAAAGCCACGCCGGGGACACCTGGGTGGCTCAGTGGTTGAGCGTCTGCCTTCGGTTCAGGTCGTGATCCTGGGGTCCCCCTGCAGGGAACCTGCTCCCTCTGCCTACATCTCTCATGAATAAATCAATGAAATCTTAAAAAAAAAAAAAAATCCAAGCCATTAGCTGCCAGGCACCTTCCCTTAGCCTGCCTGGTTTGAAATCTTTGTTAAATTCAAACAGCCTCGATGGCAAAGGCCAGCTGGACTTCATCCGTAAGAGTGGTGCTGCTGGGTGACAAGCACTGAGGGGGGCACTTGATGGGATGAGCACTGGGTGTTATTCTATATGTTGGCAAATTGAACACCAATAAAAAATAAATTTATAAAAAAAAAAAAAGAAAAAGAGTGGTGCTGCCCAGACATGTCCCTCTTGGAAGAGCGAAAGGTCAGGGGACATCAGAAACAGAGGGAGGTGCTCTGGGTCCCAGTCTCGGGGTGAACTGGAGGTACAGGCTTGGACAGTTGTGCGAATCCTTGTGCCACCTTCACAAAGGGTGTGGGGGAGGTGGCTGACACGGCCCTGGGGGAAAGGCCTTGGTCTTAAGAAGATGCACAGAAGGAACGGACTGTAGGCTTCTGCGAGGGCAGCAGTGGCTCAGCAGGTGACATCGTGCATTTCCTAGAGACTTGTTTCTGGCTCTGGCCTGCGTCCCCCGTTCTCTGCCTCCTCCCGTGCACGGGACACTCGTGGCTAAAGGAAGCCTCGCTCTGGAGAGCGGTTGGGAGAAGCCAGGTGCAGATGAAGAGGCCGATAGCCTTCTCGCCAGGGTTCTAGAACATTCTGCGGGCAGAACGTTCTGTGGAACAGCTCTTCGGCCTTGTGCCATTGACACTGTGGTTTACAAAAATTCGGTGCCCCCTGTGGGTGGCCTGCACCGTGCCTTGGCTTTCTGTCTAGTGCAAACTGAGGGGAACCAAAGGAAAATGAGAGCATTACCCTGCAGGTTCTAGCTTCCCCTGCCTTGAGAACTACTGACTTTTTCAGCTCCTCCAGAAAAGAGAGAACTTGACCTCTGTCTTCATCTACAATTTATATATATTCATATGTCTTTGCTTACATACAATACGCATTTTTTACCTTCTTTCAGGTAACACTTATTTCGCTCCCGTCCAAGCTTGTTGTGTGTGGTCAGAACAGTGAGATGGTTCTAGAACTCAAAACAGAGCTAAAGATAAACTCACCCAGGACCTGGGTTGTCCGAAATCACTTTGAAGAAGTCACTCATGAACTGTGGATGACTCTGTGCGCAGAGGTGGGCAGGATTCAACGCCAGCCTGGCCTCCTGAAAAAGGTCTGAGATTGCTGAAAAGGCCAGGTGGGCCGGGAGGCACTGACTCAGTTTCCACAACACGTTGGAGCTGTTTTAGTCCGAGTGGTCTCCAGGGCTTCAAAATTAGGAAAATGCTGAGTAACCCGTGATGCAGCTTTATATTAATTTGGAAACAAACATCAAGTAACGTTGAGCTCTCTGCTACGCTCCCCACACCTCGAGAGTACACTGAAGCACCTGCAGTCTCCGATCCCACTTTTCCTTGGGTCCCAGGAGAAGGGAGGCTCCTCCCCCCACTCTCCGCCCCCGGGGCCCTCCTTCTACCCTCCCTCCCTCCCTCCCGCCGGGCTTCCTGTACTTTATCAAGGGCTCCTTACTTTACTCATCTTACTTGGGTTGCAGGCATTACCCCGAGAAAACACTAAGTGAAAAGACCGAATGAACTTGCAAAGAAGAGGTGTGGGCTTTGTCCTCCTCCTGGATTGATTTTCTGGACCACACACCATGAATGCAATCAGTTGGTGGGTCTGCTTTTTATGCCACCTAAGCTGGGTGACCGGGTTGTTGTGTACTTTGAAAAGCTCCAGGAGTCAGGTTGGCATTCTTTGCTGTCCAATCCCGAAGAGCAAGAAGTCCTAAAGGGATTTATTTTCTTCATTCTCTCCTTTTTCCCCCTTTCTTTCTTTCTTTCTTTCTTTCTTTCTTTCTTTCTTTCTTTCTTCTTTCTTTCTTCTTTTTTTCTTTTTCTTTCTTTCTTTCTTCTTTCTTTCTTCTTTCTAAAGCAGCTTTGTTTACTTTGGCAGATGAATAAGTCTAAGTTAAAGGTGGGTGGAGGCATTCAGGGAAGGAAGTGTGTGGGGGAAGAGGATGGAAATGCGGTGGGGCCAGCTGCCACCCTGTTTTGCTTTGCTTTGCTGGAAGACCTGAATAAGCATTGGATGAATGTTTTGGAAGACTTCTTCTGTAGGAATCTCTCTCTCTCTCTCTCCTGTGCGGATCCCTCATGGTGGGAGATGGGACATGCAGAGCCTGAGAGAGGCCATAGGATCTCCTTGTAGGCTCACGAACGCTTCAGAGGTTGCTCTCAGAGCAGACAGTTTCCAAGAATTTCTTACATCAAGGCCAATGGTGTGTGATTGTTTGGGGTTCGAATACTTTTCTTGGTCTGTCTTGTGATATCCTATTTTCTACTGCTCAATTGACATAGCAGGTTCTAGAAAATACTGCTCTGTGGGCAACCAATGACGTGTTGATTATCTGATGATAAAAATGAATATCCATCCTGCATCCAGCTCTTTCCTGCTCCAAGGTCTCTATATATGCTGTCACAGGCTGTTCTCTCTGCTTGGGGCATTTTTTTTTAACCTATTACTCAATCCCAGCAAGCTTCCATTCATTTTCTGTATTTCCTATGTGTGTCTCAGCTTACATGTCAGTGCTGGGCACTGTCTCCTTCAGGCTGGCAGGTACCACCACTACATCCCTCACGTGTGATGTATCTGTCCCTGATAGCAGGTATCCTGGTTGTGATTTGCTAACTCTTTGGGCAATTATTTGATTAACATTAGGCTCCCCTGCTAGACTTTAAGGTTCTGGGAGGAGGACTGTGTCCGGTTTACCACCATATCCCCAGAGCCCGACGTACGATAGATGATCCGTGCCTATTTGTAGAATGGATGAACAGTGGATGATGCCTCTCGCAGCCCCTCCGTCAGCTCCAATAATAATCACAGTGACTTAGAACAATTAAAAGCCAATTTAAGCATATTCAGAAGAAATTTGATTAAAAAAAAGATAACAAGGGGGAAGGTGTATCATGATCACTGTATGTCCCTGCAGTGTACAATAATACTTCTTCCCAGTTGTGCTCAGCAATCCTAGTGATTTTTAGAGTTTCTCACCCGTTTTTTGGTGTCTTTTCCCTTCAGTTCTAGTTACATATGCATATTTAGTGAGTGTGTGTTGGGAAACTCGACTTCCACTTTGAAATGTTTCACTTCACTGGTCCATTCAAGTGCATACTGGGTATTGATTCCATGAGTCACAATTGCCAGTGGGTGACATTGGGTAAAATACTTAACCTCTGTGCCTCAGGCTAAATAAATAAAATAGGGTTTTTTAGGATTTAATGAGATAATACTCATAGTAAAACTTTGAGCACAAGGCCTGGCATGTGATAAGTTTTTGATGGACGTCAGTGATCATCACTAACAACATTAGTGATTATCATTATTATCATTATTTTGCTATGCAAAATATTTGCTATTTTGCTATGGCGGAAACTGTGTGAAACTGGCCATCCAAGCCTAAAAAAGAGTTCACAGCTTAGGAATAATTGGCACAGAAACACTGGAGAGGATCTTTCCCTTTCTTTCTACGACCAGCCGGGTTGACAAGATGACCACCAAGGGGAGTTTCTCATCGCAGCTCACTGTGTGATGGCCCACAGCTCTTCACAGGTCTTGGCGAAGCTATAGGACGTTGATGGTGCCCCACTGACAGGATCATTCCTACACCCTGCTCCCCACCCCTGTGGGCAAGTGTCCCATGGAGCCCTCTCTTCCATACCCCAGGACTTTTGAGGGGCAGGGAGCATGTTGCGTTGGCCCCTTGCTTGGATTCTATTGAGCCTGGGTGCTGCTGGATACATGGTTGAAGGTTTAGAGAAAATTGTTCACAATCTGTGAAGCATGTGAATTATATTCCTGTGACATTTAAAAAATTCTTGGCAGAGGGAGAAGTGTTGAGTGAAAGGTAATAATCCACTGTTACCTTCCCCTTCATTTGACTGCTGTAATAGCTGTTGGAAAGGCCTTTGAGAAATCTGTTGAGTTAGACTCGTCATTATGCTTCCCGTTCGTTAGATAGCCTCCTCATTCTTCCGTACTATTTCCCACTGGTGAGGTGCAATTAAAAATACTTTTTACGTCGACATGCAACCGATGTTCAGTCCTCAAGAGATTCACTCCTTAACACAAAGTGTTCTAAGTGAAATTGAGAACAAGCTTTGGCCATTACTTTCACAGGTGAAAATGTTTCACAAGTGACTGTTGTTGCTTTAAAAATGCTATCTCAGCCTTGTGGGAAATTGGTGTTTGTTTATGGCGAAGTTTGGACGATAACATAGAAGTTTCCAGTCATATTTCCTGGAGACTTTCACCTGGATGGAAGAGAAAAGAAAAGAAAATTCTCAAACTGAGTGACTTAAAAGCATGAATGCATTTGCACATAATTTCTCCTTTTTCTAAAACAATATTCTCAATGCTCTTTGGCAACTCTTCCTCCTTCTCGATTCGTCCCTCATTTGTAGCTTCACACTGACTGTATTTATGCATTCATAAGTAGTTAATACTTATGGACCATTTACCCTGTGCTAGGTATTGGTCTAAGAACTTTACGTGAATTAACTTTATTGGCACCTTACGACAACCTATGATAGAGTGATGGTATCATCTGCATCCACAGGCAAGGAAACAGAGGCAGAAGGACTAAAATGAGTCACCCAAGGTTAAGCTGGTCAGCAGTCTGGCCCCAGAGTAATGCTAGCCCTTGACTCCTATGCTCCAGTGCTGTTTAAGCCCTGGTCTATGCAGAGGGAACCACTGGGAAGGCCTGCGTAGCTCAAACCCAACCCAACAGCTGTGGAAGTTATGGAAGAAACTTGCAAGGCAACCAGTAGCCTCTGGGTCTCACTGTTGGAGAACCATCAGCCCATGTGCCCCTTTCCTAGAGGCCATTCATCACTTCGCTGCTTCAAGTATGAAACCTCCAAGGATCAATTCAATTTTTATGACAAAAGTTGTTTACAGGATAAAATAATAGGAAAACTTCCTTTTCGGTGATGGTTCCATTGAAGAAAATGATCCTTGGTGGTTTTTAAAACATATAATCTCTTTTTGGGCTTACAAATATGGACCCTGTAAATTAAACCAGACACATGTGTGCTTCTTTCTCCTTTTTTCTGCTTGGTGTTATTTTAAAATAGTATATGTCTTAAAATTTGTTTTTAACATGAAATAGTACCTCTAAGGGGAAACACGAGAATAAAAGTGATTTCTGTGATGAGTCTTAGTCATGCTGAGCCTAGAATTAGCCAGGTCTATCATTTGCCTTTTCCTGTTTGTTTGCCTTCTCATGTTTGTTTTAATGAATTCAATTTCTTATACCTCTGTTTAGTCCAGTGGGATCAAGTGTTAGACACAGACTGAGTTTATTGACTTCAACATCTGTTTTCAGAAATCTCAGCACTTCTCACCTTAAGTTGGAAGCTGCTGAGTTCTACCCCAAGAACGAGGTACACTTTGAGCAGTTAGGGTGAAGAGTTTACCAGGCCCTCTTAAACGTTCATACCTTTTATGCTTTCCTGAACAGAGCTCTGGGGATAGAGCAATGTGGTCTCGGCTATTAAAGATAGTGGCCAGGAACACCTGGTCACAATAAATATAGGCTCCTTCTTTCAGCCTTCTCTGTGGTCTTAAAATGAATCTACAAATTTTAAAATTTGTCATTTCCAGGATTATGATAATCCTAGGTAATGAGACATTTTCACAAGCCCCACATTGTAAATCTGATGCTTACTTATTTAAAAGGCCATATCCAAAGGAGATTGAATTTTGTTAATTGTAAAGTTTCCTGGGTTCAACTCATACCAACACCAGATAGACTTAAAAATCGAGAATATTTACAAGATAGCTAATTATAAAATCATTAAAGCGGATGAATTCATGGAGTGCTATTTTAAGAAACTGTCTACCATGCTCATAGTAGTTGGGCAGATTCCTGTAGCGTAGAAATAAATTTGGGCACAGCCTAAATATCTGTGGGCTTCAGCGAGTCTAAAATCTTTTTTCAAATAATAACATTTATTGGTATGTTTCTAATTATAAAAGTTATTCATGCTTATTTTAGAAAACTTAAAGGGAAAAAAGAAGAAAACAAAGCCATTTTCGATCTTAGTCGTGCCCGAAATCTTGACATCCAAGAAAAAAGCAATTGTGTATTCTACTGAGGATCCTTTTTCAAAGCAATGACATTTTGAACTTACTATGCACTTGAATTTAAAATACCAAAAAATAAAAAATTAAAAAAATAAAATAAAATACCAATAAGAATAAACCTGGTAATAGCTCTGATTATAGTAGCTGTGTACACTATTTTCTAATGGTAGGACACCCCAACTTAAGATACAATTTTCCTCATTTTTTCCAAGATTTTATTTATTTTTTCATGAGAGACAGAGAGAGAGGCAGAGACATAGGAAGAGGGAGAAGCAGGCTCTATGCAGAGAGCCCGATGTGGGACTCGATCCCAAGACCCCAGGATCATGCCCTGAGCCAAAGGCAGATGCTCAACTGCTGAGCCACCCAGGTGTCCCTCCTCATTGTTTTTCCTAAGTTACTTTATCAAATCATGCAAATAGCACATTAATTATGGAAAATTTGGAAGACATAAAAAATATCACTCTGAATTATCCCTCTTTCTTCTCAAAGTAAGCACTGCCATGATATATTTTCACCCCATCCCCAAGCTGTCCTTTCTCAGTTCAGCAGGTGGTTTTTAGGGTGTTTTAGGGATGGATTGGCACAGGCTGTCTTAGAAGACAGGCAAATTTGACCGCGTCAGGCCGCGAACTAGGGTCAGGCAGCCAAGAACTGTGTAAGGGAGGAGTTTCCAACAACTGTGTTCTCTGGGCAGGAATTTGTGGGTGGGGTGTCTAGGAAGGGAAATGAAAATGATCTGTTCCATGCAAGCAAATTCAAATGTATTGGGTGCCGAATGATCTGTCTATCCACAGCTCAGATCTGCTAACAGCGCTTCTTTGGTAGAGAGAAGTGGAGCCAAGTCTTTATTCCAACGTTATGTTCCACAACGACGTGGTTTTTATTTCCCCATCAACTTGTGCGAATAACCAACCCAGCAAATAGAATCGAGCACGTAGTGGGTCCTACAGAAATGCTTATGGAGCACAAGTGATGAAACTGCAACTTATCATCTGGGCTGCAGCCTCAATTACGAATACCAAATTGTTTTCGTGAATGACCTGTGACTGAACTTATTTAAAGGATCTATCTTTTCGGCGAATGTGGACATAATTCAATATGCACCGAATGAGGTGATGATGATGCCAGTGGAAAAGGAGGAAACGTGAAGGCCAAGAAGAATTATCCATTCAGCAAAGCATTATTCTTATCTCAGTGAATATCTATAAATACATATCTCTAAGTGCATACGTACAAATAAAATTTTCTACAAAAATGTCTTGGGAAAAAATGTCTTGGGCTGTGGTGCTGATGGTCCCATTTTTAGAAAAAAAAAAAAAGCAAGAGGAACTGAAAATGTGGGTGAAAATAGACAATGTCAGCTAAGAAGAAATATGCTCAAGAACTAGAAAACCCAAATGAGAAAGATGCTGCATTGATACATTAGCAGGAACCTTAGGTTTTTCTTTCATGAATTTTTTTTTTTGTTTTTCTTTCATGAATTTTAAAGTTGTGTTGGTTTGACTCAATCGATTTCATTAGCTTCTCACTTCGGCTGAAGACTTTAAATGATATGCAAATAATCCATCTGAAATACAGACCAGTAACCCACATGTTTGGAGAATTTTTTTTTTTTTATTCCTTGGAAAATTCCTTTAATGTTGGGAAAGTATCAATTGTGGATACTATCTACTTAGTAGAGAAAATAGAATCAGTGAGGGTTTCTCTGCACGAATAGATGCTCATTATAATCTCTGAGGTCCTGAGACTCAGAGGGTCTGTGCTTCTGAAAGGGTGGCCCAGACACCACCTAGGTCACAATCACCTAGGCGCTGATTAACATGCAGATTCTCGGGCCCCACTCCAGATCTGGTGAAAGAGAATATTTAGCTACAGAGTCCCAGAAATCCAAGTGGTGTTTATGCACACCAAAGTTTGAAAACCTGGGATAGGGCAAATGGTAAAACGCATTTGTTTACAGATATAGGCAAGTCCAGGGAGAAGGGATGGAGTATGCTAGGTTCTTTCACCAACAGGGGTCACTCACTCTTTAATCTTGAATTTGGTTCTAAAGTCTAAGACATAGATGGCCAAGCCCACATGAGAAAGGCCAGCTGGTGTTCAACAGAGAGAACTGGAGGTCTCTTGTCCAATGGATGAATCGATTTTGGGGGCCCTGTAATAGTAATTAATGATGAATGCCATCTTTTGATGATTTCTTTGTGTTCAGCACTTCCACATGCAACTACAGGGGCTCCCATTTGATTCTCCTAGTAACTCCGTGAGATTGGCACATCTTTATTTTATTGCCATGGTCTCCGAGGCTCAGAGAGATTACATTTCTTGGATGGGGTCTTCTTTCTAGTAAGTTGTGGAGATGGTATCTCTGATTCCAGAGATGGGGGGCTTAGCCTCCCAAACCACAGTGTTTCCACAACTTTTATAAGCCTCAGCTTGGACGGCACCTCCCAGGGAGAGAGCTTTAATGGAAGCATTCTCCTCTTCTTTTATGCCTTCCTTGGATCCAGCTTGAGCAGCTGGTGTCACATGTGCCATGTTGGGACCCAGAAGCCCAACAAAAACTACAAGTGGAGAAAACTCAGCACTCCTGCATTCCCTCCTGCTTTCCAGGATCGAGGGCTTACTATTTTTTCAAATCACGATACAGAGTGAGATCTCAATGGCCACTGTGGGTGAAGATATGTTGCCAAGTTAAAACATATCTGCAGGAGGGTCAAGAATGTCCTATTTCTTGATCTGGGTACTTGTTACATGGACAAATCCATTTTGCAGCAAAATGCAGCAAACTCTACACTCATGAACTGCGCCCTTCCCTATTTGTACCTTATACATTGTTAAAAAAATAAAATAAAGCTGTAATCTTCATTGAATTATGTAACCTAACTGCTGAAACTCATCTCCTCTCTGCCATCTTCCACGGGTCCCCCTTCCTTCTTGATTTCCGAATCAACACACCGTTTGTGGGGAGAAAATGGTAAGATAATTGTTCCAACAACTGCATATAGAATTATTTGTTAGACCAAAGACTCGGAGTAGGAGTCCACCCTGGTGAGGGAAATGGTCTGTTTCCTTGTTGAATCCTTTTCATCTCTTGGCTCCAGTAATCTTAAAAGTTTAGCACATTTTCCTATTATGTTAACACGTTGTGCACTGAACAGCAGACCCAAAGCCTCTTGAATGTGCCTTAAAATTTTTGCTTGAGTAACCTCACAAGACTCCCACATTCTTGGGTTCGGCCTGTATGGAGAATCAGCAGTCACTTTTAAGTTTTAATAAGTTTCACATGTCTTGTAGTGAAACTGTGTTTGGTTAATTCCAACCTTTAATTAGTAGCCTCTGGATTGGTGTACACCAGACACGGGGATGTTATTAGTGTGAACTGAAAGCGATGTGTGTTACTCTATAACAGATCAAAACAAACCTTGTGTGCTCTGACAGCATTAAACCCCACTGAGGCCTGACCAGGATATGGTTTTCAGTTGTAAAAGAAAATTGTAATTCACAAGTCCTTGCCAGATGTCGTACCCCAATACCTCAGCTTCATTACATCTGCCCGGGGTAGGTGGTCATAGGAGGTTCAGCCAAAGGGACTTGGTATGGGTATTTTTTTTCCATCGTTTAAAAGTTAGATTTATTCAAAATATGTAAATGGACATATTGGTGCATCTTGGTGTTTTTTTTTTTGGTTTTTTGTTTTTGTTTTTTTTTTGTGTCTAGCTTTTTCGTTTTTAAAGAAACATTCAGGATGTAAATAATACTTTCCAATTTAGGGGGCAGCTTTGACCTCGTCACACGTCACAGAAGTCTGAGTTCTTGGCAATGTTAAATCAAGGAGGAAACTTTCATCTGCGAAATGTAAAAAGATGCTGAGATAAAATCACTGAAGATGAGCACACTTGAATGAAACCACGGATTTAGGAGCTGCTAACTGTTTTCAGGAGTAAACAAATGAGTTCTAAGATTTGCCTTATTATAGATCCCTACAACACGGCGATGCGAACCAAGTGCAAAATCACAAAAAACTTCACTAGGTGGACCAAGAGAGAAAGAGCCAATGTATTTTTTAAAACCAGCTTGATGGGCAGTGGCTTCTGAAGTGTGGAAAGGTGTTAGAGAAAGATCAAACACTGATGCACACGGTATGTTTACAAGTGACTCACATGGTTACACCAGGACAGAGACTCTTCCCATCTCAGAGCTCAACACAGGACTCTGAATTCCTGGACTTTTGGGCAGTTTGCACTCTTTCCCTGATCACTGTGTTATTCGACTTTATCAAAATCCACATTTTGCAACTTAACATCCCTCGTATCCTTTTTTAAACTGTTAGACTTATGAATGTTTTCTTTGGTTAGACAATTGGTCTTATTCTAATACTTACTCAATATAACTTCAATATCATTTCACAGTAATATATAATGCAGATGGTAGGGTATAGTAGTAGCTTTCACCCTACAAGCAAATCATATTTTATCTGGCTATAACTATAAAAAGTTATTCTTGATGGAAGGTTGTAGCAAGATTATTATTTTTTTCAATGAGATTTTACTGTAGGGAAAGGTCACTCTTAAGTTCCGATGATTTAAATTGTAAATTATAATATATAAATATATACATATATATATTTTTTTCTTACAAAGGAATAATGACAGAAAGCAACTTCAAGGTATTCTGGTTATAGACATAATTTGACACTAAGTTCCCTGTTGACCAATTTGGAAGATACCATTATGTTTCTTTGCTTTTAGAAGCCCCTTATTGCCTATCATTGAGGAAAGAGCAACATTTTAAATTGTGGTAGAAGGAAGTTCTTTTAAAGAAATTCCCCTCTCTCTTTTCACACATCTTGAACTTGTGAGGAGCCAAATAATCACATTTTTGAGAAAGAGTGTTTTCTTTCATCAACACCAGGAGCAAAAGATTTTTTTTTTTTTTTTTAAAGCTGGCTTTTAGGATCTCCAGTGCTAATTTGTGTGTGTGAACTAAGCAATAAAACCACACAGGCAAACCTGAACTAGGCTCTGAGGTTGGAGAATAAATTTGAACCTTCTATGGAATTTTTTCCTTTTGGCTTATTTGCCTCTCCAGATACAAACCACAGAAGCGGAATTTGTTGCTCTTCATGCTGTGTATAAATTGTTGTTGGCAGTGACTTTTTGAATGATATTATCCTCTAAACATCCTTCGGAGGGCTAAAGTTCTACTCTTTCCTCTCCATTTTAAAGGTAAAAATTTCAACTCCAAGAACTAACAAGATCCAAAGGTCTCTTGGGTCATCTTTTCAGAGTTTTCATTAACAATTCATTTTGGAAAAATTTCCCCTTTTTCGTGTTAAAACAGATAGATGATGAGTTATTCCTTCTTTTTCTTTTTCTTTCTTTCTTTCTTTCTTTCTTTCTTTCTTTCTTTCTTTCTTTCTTTCTTTCTTTTTTCTTTGGCCTACCACCAAAAGGCTTTACTCATTGTTTCTAATTTTAATAGGTCTCGTCTTTGAAAGGTTGTTAAGTAGATGACCTAAGAAAAATATATCTCATAATTGATAAAACTTTATTTCATGAAGATTGAAAAATATCTGATTCTCTTGACTTGTTTTTTAAAGATTTTAATTTATTTATTTGAGAGAGAGAAAGAGCCTGCATGAGCAGGGAAAGGGCAGAGGGAGAAGTAGGCTCCCGGACAAGCAGGGAGTCCGATGTGGGGCTCGATCCCAGGACCCTGAGATCACGACCTGAGCCCAAGGCAGACATTTAACCGACTGAGCCACCCAGGCACCACCTGATTCTCTTGACCTTTATTATTAGGATTGTTAAAAGTTTTATTGCTACTAAATTTTTGTAAAAAGAATGAACATTGATGTGTTGTAATTTGAATTATCACTTTATTCATACAAAATCATATAAGGAATGCCTCCTTACTTGTTGAGTGTATGTGCATATATGTTTGCACAGAACAAACTTTCTATGCTCTTTCTACCTATTTGGAATGAAAACGGCCATCATACTTATAGCAGAGGACTTAAAGTGGTTTCCATCTTCATTCTGCCTCATACTAGTTGTAAGACTTTAGGTAAGTTCCTTAATTTCATTTTTTAAATTAATTAATTAATTAATTAATTAATTTATGAGAAAGAGTGAGTGCCTGAGAGAGAGGGAGAGAGAGAGAGAGAGCAGGCACATAAGCAGGGGCCGGGCAGAGGGAGAGGGAGAAAGAGAATCTCAAGCAGACACCCCACCAAGTGCAGAGTCCAACTTGAGGTCGGATCACGAGATACCAAGATCAAGACCTGAGCCAAAATCAAGAGTCAGATGCTCAACCAATTGAGCCACCCAGGCGCCTCAAGTTCCTTGATTTCTTTCTTTTTTTTTTTTTTTTAAGATTTTATTTATTTATTCATGAGAGACACACAGAGAGAGGCAGAGACATTGGCAGAGGGAGAAACAAGATTCGATCCTGGGACTCCAGGATCACGCCCTGAGCCGAAGGCAGATGCTCAACTGCTGAGCCACCCAGGCGTCGCCCTTAATTTCTTTGAGCCTCAATTATTCAGCTCTGAAAAGGAGGAATTAATAATACCTGAGTCAAAGACTGTTGTTAGAGAATGTTACCGTATTACCAACCAGGGGTAAGTATCTACTATGAGCAGCTCTCCTAGGAGGAAGTAAATTACCTAAGACAATGAAGAGATCATGGTTAAGAGAGAAGTCTTTGGAGTTCCATAATTCCAGAGTTCAAAACTTAGCTCTATGTGTTATCAGTAGCTTTGACAAACTTTGACCAATTTCTTTATCTTTCTGGCCCTCAGATTCCTCACCTATAAAAAAGGGGTGAGGAAAGGGTTCTTCAAGGGGTTACCAACGGGATTAAATGAGGTGATATATACACTGAGTGCTTAGCATAGTGCCTGGTACTTAGTAATTGCTCAGTACATAGTAATAGAATATCATTATATTTTTGAAATAATATAATTTGTCTTTGCCCATGGTAATCACTCTAAGTTCTCTTTGGATAATTATAATCATTGCTCCTTTTAAAAAAAGATTTATTTATTTATTTTAGAGAGAGAGAAAGAGAGAGAGTACGAGTGGGAGGGTCAGAGGGTGAGGGAGAGAGAGTCCCAAGCAGACTCCCCACTGAGCAGAGCCGGGGCTTGATCTCATGGCCCTGAGGTCATGACCTGAGTGGAAATCAAGAGTCCACCGCTTAACCGACTGCACCACCCAGGCGTCCCTAATTATTACTTCTTTTTTTTTAAAGATGGCATGTCAAGCTTTCAAATCTGAGAGTATCTATACAGATGAAGTAACTCAGTAAAGATTTGCTGAGTGAATATACATGACCTTTGCCAATGTGGAATTTTAAAAACGTAATTAGTATTACCTAGCAAATGCTGAGCCTTTTAACAATATTTTCATAGGATAGTTATCAATCAAGGCCTATCTACATAAGCTTCCAATTATCATCTCACCATAAAACTTCAAACACAGATATCTGTAACTGTTCTTTGTTCAAGGACGTTAGCTTAAGATAGGTCTTTAGCCACAACATAATTATCTTTATACAGTGTTTTCCCTTGCTATCAATGTCAAAACCCTATGCTTGCTATAGGGACTTCTCTTAGGACTCAAGAAATTCAGCAGAAGTTTAGCAGTCCGACGACTTTGGAGACCAGCTAAAAATGTTTTTCACCAAAAAACACTGTAAAAGGACATTTTGACAGTCATGTTGATTTTCTACACATAAAAACAATCTCGATTTTTCTGTGAAATAGATGGAATGGCAAACAGTCCATAGATCAGTCCCAAATCTTACTGCCCATCTTTGTCACCCTAAGACATCACAGTAGCTGTGTGCAGAAGTGTTAACAGAGAGATAGCCCAACGGTAAACAGCTGAAGGCAGAGGTCTTGGAGGCCTGGCTAATGCACATATTAATAAGTGATTATGCCTTGGACTTGGTCTCTATAGGATCCTATTGGGGGAAGAAGCTCTTTTCCTAAAAACTGACAAGTGACACCATGGCCAAGGAGGACCGATGGCTGCTTCCCTGGGATTCCCACTGGTGGAGCTCAAGGCCTTTTCCCACATGCTTGGGAAGTCAGGAGCAGACACTTCCCTTAATTGATGGAGGGAGAAGGGGAGAGGCGAGCCAAGGTAGGGGTGCTGAGACTGTGGGTGTGGGGAGCAGATGCCTGCAGACTTCCTCAGCCAGGCAGCCTGGTGTCTGACTCAGCTCCCCGTGCAAAGCCCCCTGCAGACACTGCCCCACTTCTCAGCCTTCTCGGGAGGTTTTCTTATGATCGCCAGACCCCCCGGGAGACTCCCAAATCATGCCGTTTTGCCTTTGCACATGCTTCTCCTTTTGCCTGGAAAAGTCCTCATCCCCCCTCTTGGGGGACCTGCTGTTGTTTCAGGACGGCTCAAACATCACCTCCCCCATAAAGCAAGCCTGCCTCCCCTCGGCACCCCCAGGCACCCCCCGTGGTGGCTGGGCCCCTCTCTGGGCCGCTCCTCGTATATCGTAGGGATGTCAACCAGCGTCCACCTTCCTGGATTGCAATCACCGCTTTGTGTCCTTCTCCGCCTGTGCCCCTGAGCAGGGCTTCCGTCTGATTCCTTCGTGCTCAGCATACAGCCCAGCACCCGGCAGAAGGAAGGCCCCGACTTCACCTAAAAGCAGGGAGTACAACCGTGACTTAAGCGGCCTCTGTTTGCATTGGAATTATTAATTGCTTTGTAGGGGAGCTTAAGTACAACGCCCTGTTAGGAAGTTCTAAACCTGAGTATTGGCTGGGAGATGAAAAAAAATAATTTTCAAATGTAAAGACTAATTGTAGGGATATTATTAGGTGCCCTGGGAACAACAAAACCTTTCAGGATTCAGCAAGCGAGAGGAATGTGGGATTCAGCAAAATTTAAAATAACTTTTCTTTAAACTCCAAGTTTTATCAGAACCTAGTGTATTGTGTTTTGTTCCCTTACCTAACTTTCACATTCCTTAGGGGAAGCGAGAATATTTTTGTGTCTATTTCCCATAAGGAGCACAGTGCTTGATAGGTAGTTGATGCTCGGGAGACGAACACACACACTCACACACACACTTGATAGGTAGTTGATGCTTGGGAGATGAGCACACACACTCACACACACACTTGATAGGTAGTTGATACTTGGGAGACGAGCACACACTCACACACACACTTGATAGGTAGTTGATGCTCAGGAGATGAGCACAGACACTCACACACACAGACTTGATAGGTAGTTGATGCTCGGGAGATGAGCACAGACACTCACACACACAGACTTGATAGGTAGTTGATGCTCGGGAGATGAGCGCACACACACACACACACACACACATACACACACACACAGACATGAATGCTCTGCATCTTGAAAACAAACGGAAGGCCTGGCACTACATTTGGTTAAGACACATGTACAAAAGACATCAGCTCTTCCCTGGATGCCATCAGATACATAGCTCATTCATGAGTACTACCGTGTCACAGTCTGTGAACCCTTAGGATCCTCCCAAACTCCTGGTGGCCCAGTGGCTACGATTCGAGAAACACAACCTCAAGGGTGTTTTTCCACTATGGAGCTTGCATTTGTTTTTATTTTGCATTTTAGAAATCCTCTAGCTACTACCGTGCCCCAAAGCTGGCGTGAGGTGCATGTGCTTCTGGTTGCAGGAAGGATTTCGGCTGTGAGAACTTCTCCAGACAACCTGTTTTCTCTATCTGCGTGAGGGAGAGAGAGAGAGCAAATACAAGAATTTCTCTTGTGCAGGACTGACTTCCTCTGAGGCCCCAGAGAAGCCATTCGGACACTCTTCCTTAGTCCCTCCAGCTGTAAAATGGAACTAATAATGACTAATAATGTATTTCACAAGGTAACTGTGAGGATTAAGTAGTCAGTGTTTCCTGGTGGTACACCCCGAGTATGAAATACTTCTGTAATGTGAAGCTCTGCTGAACCTATTTTTTTTCCCTGACTTAACATCAATATTTTCTATTAGATTGGTTTTTCAGAGCCCCCGAGTTCATTTAAATGCCCAAATCAAGCGACTTGCAAGCAAGACGGTTTAATTCTATATTAAGAATTCCATTCTGTGGCCAAGACGTTTCTAGAGAACAATGACACTTACCATTAAGATAACCGATGTGAATTCCTATCCCGCTATGATGCAACTCTGGGCAGGTTCTGAAATTTCTTTGCTCCTCTGCTTCCTTTCAGGTCCTAAAGCAAAGT
This sequence comes from Vulpes lagopus, assembly GCF_018345385.1. NCBI lineage: Eukaryota > Metazoa > Chordata > Mammalia > Carnivora > Canidae > Vulpes > Vulpes lagopus. The sequence continues at coordinate 60,993,034 of NC_054828.1, forward strand.
ATCTGTGCCTGACTTGCAGGATTGTGAGGAGACGGGGCAACATATGGTGAAATGGTTTAAGGCCTGTGGCAAAGGTGCCAGAGACCATTATTCTACATGTGAAAACTAAGTCCCAGAGATGCAACTAAGCTTGCCTGAAATCATGTCACAAGTGAGCGTCAGGACCAATACTCCATGCCCTGGATGACAAACGCGTCTTCTGGCCTCATCGCTTTCTGAGGAATCAAGTGCCTGTGGATGGAGAGTTTTCTCTCAGAGGAGCCACTCTTCCCATTTGGATGATGGTTGGCTTTCTTTTACCTGTTGATCTAGCTTTAGCCTCATTCTAAAAATGGAGCACATGATTTGTTGTTGTTGTTGCTTTGTTTTGTTTTGCAGACTTGTCTCTCTTCACCAGCAGGAGAGAAGAAGAGGCTGCTAGAAGCTTGTTGCTAAGGAAAAGAGCCTCGTCAGAACATCCAATTGAAGACTTCTTATTGGCTGCAGCGAACACTGTTATATGGCTTGTAGAAATCAAATAAAGTCTTGAGAGGAGGCCAGAAAGTCAGAGAAATGCTGTTAAATCTCTAGTCCTGTATGATGCAGAATAAGTAAAGTAAAGGGAAAATATAGAGTGTAAATTGAGTTGTAATTCCAACCAAGTCAATGCAGTCAGTTGTGATGGCCAAACAACAGATGCATGAAAGCTAAAGGACCCCAAATGTTACAGACTCTGGCTGCTACCCAAACACCCTTGCAGCTGAAATAAAAGAGTCCTGTATTCTTGCAGACACAAAGCTTTAAAGACAAAGCAGCAGACCCTCTTGACTAAAGGGGTTTGCAATGGATATACTGCTAGTAATCTTAAACCCACTCAGCAGCGACTAGGCAGGCTTGGGAAGCAAACGGGTTTTGTAGAATGACGGGTTTTGTAGAAAGCCTACCATGTTCTTGGCACCCAATGGCCTCATTGTTACTCCTGTGTGTGTTAGTTGCATAGCACAATGGTATATAGACAGAGGGCTACCTGGGTGGGGAAGAAAAGAGACTAGCATGGTGTCTTCAAGTCCTCCCTGCCAGTTCTGCCTCTTTGGGTCTGGGCTGAAAGGAGATGGAAGGAAAGGCCAAAAGTCATAGCTGCCCATTTTTTGATTGCCTCTTAGGCTCCGGGCCCTGTGCTAAGTGTATGCACCATATCTCATTTCACTGACACGATAAATCTGTGAGGTTTATAACCCTCCTTCGTTATGAAGAGAAGACTGGTACAGGTGAAAGGTAGTCATTAGGAACTTGTGCTCTGGAGCCAGAGCACTTGGATCCGAATCCCAGGTCCTCCACCTCCAAGCTGCCTGACCTTGGGCATTGCTGTCTCAACTATTAGGTGGTGTGAAAACCATACCTGCTACCATTGTGATGATCACCTAAATGAATAGACACAAAACATTAAGGGGAGTACTGGGCAGGTAACAGGCACTCCATAAAGTCACTTATTTTTACGACTGCCCAGGGCAATAAGCACAACCATAAACAGGCTTGTGGCGGAGCCAAGCCCAGAACTCAGGTCTTTCTGAAGCTTGGGGTGACTTTTCCCTTAACCCTATCACTCTATGCCAAGATAAGTAGAGAGGATGCAGCCAGAAAAGGCAGAAGCGATGTCCTGAAGCAGTTTCTAGCTGCTTAGCAATTGGAAAGCACCAGAAAGACTTCCTTCCACACTCTACCCCCAGCCACGCTCTTCACCACCAAATGTATTTATTTTTGTCGTTTCCAGTTGCTACCACTGAACAACCAAAAATAAGAGGAACCCGGCAGCTCACGTTTACTTTTGTGGTGTCTCATTAGCATCGTCTACGAGTAGGCCGCCCTCCTCTACGGACTCCTGCATGGCCCTTGCAGCCAGCGCTTCTTGCAAGCGAGCAAAGAGAGATGGTTTTCCCCGAGTTCCTTGTGAACTTAGAATAGCTTTGGGGGAAAATAATCATCAATTCTATTCAGTGTTTAGATGTTGAAAGGGCACTGTCTAACCCGATTTCCTTGACATAACCCTTTGGACTTGGCTTCAATTTTGATGAACCGCACAGGAAAGCTCTCGTCATTGGCTGGACACTCGCTGCTCCCTCCCGGGGCTGCAGGGTTGGCTGCACGAGCAGAGGAGGATGCGTGGCCTTCTCTTGCACTCGCCGCTGCCAGCCCAGCTCCGTGGCAGCCAAGTCCCAGGCACTTGGCTGGTCTCAGCTGGATTTCAAGTCAGGTTCAGACACCTTGGTTGTGACTGAGTGAGTTGCGTAACTCAGGCTAGCCGTTTAGAAGAAGAAGGGGGGAAAAGCAGTTATTAGGGGTTTTATTTTAATAATGATTTTATTTATTTTTTTAAACTGAGAACTGGAAGAAAATGTCCACATGACTGTATGCAGAGGGTTTTCATGTTTCAATCTGGAAAAGTGGAAGCAGTTTGGTCTCGCTGGGAGGCCTTTCTGATCCTCCAATAGGTGAGAAAGAGTGTGGGAGTGCAGCTCCCACAATGGTGTGGGCAAGGGGTGCTCAGCAGCCCCTGGGACGCCCTCTCTGGGGCCTGCATCATCGCCATGTTCTGCTGTAGGTGGGCCTTGCTTTGCCTCGGCCTCCATACAGTAGAGTCCCAGCCGAGATCTCCCCATCATTGGGTGGAACCCAGAGCTTAAGGGGTTGAGTCAATGGGTGCACTGATGCCTCTGTGGGGAGGAACTTGGCCCTGGCCAGCGGACCACAGAGAGCACAAAGAGAAGCTGCAGCATAGCCTCTGGGGGTGTGTAGACACCTTGACCCACCAGCCTGCCGCATAGCAAATGTCCCCTCGAGCTATCACAGAGGAACCTTGTTGAAGTCCTTTTGCGGTGGCTCTAGGTCAGGTGTAGACTCCCCTCTATTCTGGATGGATTTGTTCATTAACAAAGTCAGCGTGTGCTATCCAACATCCAGGGTCCTTCAGCCCAGACTCCTGCCCCACAGGGAACTCCCTTCTATAAACCTGACACTGAATAGGCCCTGGGATATCCTGATTGCAGGGTTTGGCTCAATAGAGGATCCTTAGCCTCCATCAAAAGCTTCTTAAACGAAAAATGATAGACATGTAAGGTTGACCAGCTGTTACTCTGTACTAATATCTGCTTTGCTGTTATGTTGGCTCTGGCTCCTCTTTCTGTTGTTTTTTGTTAGCTCCTCCATGTGGGAGATGGGGGTATGAGAGAATGATGTGTTAATGCTCAGATTTTGTAGTGAGCTTGATCAAAGAAGTTTGCTTGTTTGTTGGAGGGAACTCAAACCTAAATGAAATAATAGAGGCATCTGCGCTTTCGCTGCCCATCTTGCCACGGAGGGGGTGGAGATTGAGGTTACTAGGAAAGCAACTTCTTCCCTTCTCTTTTTTTCTTCTAGAAGTGTGGAAAATCACTTCGTGTGGAGGAAAAATGCCTATTTTTGGCCCCCTGGAGAAGTTCACCAAAGCCTGTTACCTGCTGGATAATCAAGACTTGTCACAGGTAGAGTGGCTTTCTGTACAACATTTTGCTTCATATCAGAGACCTGCGTGCAGACACACTTGTACTCGCTGCCTTCTTACCTCCCTAGGCCTTTTAAGTACTCATCTCAGAGTTAAATATTGTTGATTCCCATGCTGAAAGCAAATGTTTTGAAATGGTTTTTCTTATCAAGTGGTAAGATACATCATGCAGCCCTTTCAGCGGTGGAAACAATGCTGCTAGTCAGAGTTTCTCTTTGTTCCAGGTTTTTCACGTTAACGTGGTTGGTGTAGTAAAATCCTTGCCAGTGGAGGGAGAGCCAGATTTGTGGCACGGCCCATAACACACGTACATTACTGAGACCACACACAGATTAAAAAGATAAAGGCACACATTGCTTTTGAGCAATGACCCGTGTGCCAAAAATGAGGTTTCACCCACAATAGACCCGAAGAATGTAAGAGTTTGGTCTCAGGGTATCAAGAGTTTCCTTTTCTGTTGTAGTCTACCTTTTAAAAGGGTGGTAAGACAACATTTTAAAATTCTTTTGATTATTCTAGTTCCACTATTTATAGCTGAAAAGAAATAAAGACCATGTCCCTTCTACCAGGAACCACTGCAAGGGGAGGAGCAGCACAATGTGGGGTTCAGACCTTTGGCTCTAGAGCCAGACTACTCGGCTTCATTTTAGGATGACCCACTGTGTAACTTTGGGCCTTGGTTTCCTGTAAAACAGAAATAATTACTGTATTGTCATGTGAGTTAGTTGAGATAATACAGGTAGGGTGCTCCGCTAGACCCTGGTAAGTTTTCAGTTGTTTGCTAGGAGGACAGTGAAATCTAGCCCTAATGCCATCAATGTGCTCCAAAAGTCAAGTTCCATAAAATGCAGGTCGATTTACTCCAACATGATCAAATAATGTATTTTCGGTCAATCTATACCATCGCAAAAAGCACAGAGAGGACACGCTAGTACAGCTGACCGCTCATTGAACTGGGAAGGTCCATGAAAAGGACACCTCTTGGATGGATGCATCCTCTTTCAGGAAATTAAAGCTTTTCGTATCCACCTGCCTCTCAGTCCCTTATAGTGTTGGGGTCTAGTACAGGTGTAATCACAGTTTGTGTGAATTGGTGTCACGGGGGAAGGGAAACATTATTGGAGATGTTACATGTTATTATTAGGTTAGCTGTCTGAACTTGCTTTTAGCGTTTTCAATGGATGGTTGTTTGCCTTGAGGCCCACAAGAATCACCTAAGCAGATTTAACAACATACGGATTCCTGGTTCCAGGACAGAGGCAGCAAAATACAGGCTCCCAGACTTCAGATCCTGTGTTCATTATTTTAGCCTATATGACCTTTGACAAGCTATCAGCCTCTCTTTTTCCTAATTTGTGAGATGGGGTTGTCGTAAGAATTACAGATACTGTATTTAAAACTGAGCATAAATCTTGGTGTGTAGCTGGTGATAAATCAATACTATTTGTTAATGACCTATTTTCTCTAAAAATCCCAGGCTGAAGTGTCCTCTATCTTCACTGAACTCAATTAGAGAAATTTTGCCTTGACAAATATAGTCTCGAATAAAAACTGGTGAAGACCTCTCATCTTACAAATGAGAAAACAAAAGCGCAAAAAGCTGCTCAAAGTTACACAGCTATTCATAGGCTAGAACTCAAACCAAGGCTCCTATTTGTCCATGCTTTTTTCCCTATTCCACAGCTCTGAATCACGTGATCTCTGAGGTCTCAAGTTCTAACCTTAGACATCAACTCCAGAGTCACATTTTCCTAGTCCTCGCCTGCCTTTGCTTTGTGGTGCAGCAACACCAAATTGTTACTTCCTGATACTCACGATTGCTGTTTCTCACCTATTTCCTTTGGCTTATGTGATCCTTCTTGCCTGAAACGCTTTTCTTGTCTTCATTTTCTACTAACTACACTAACTCCTGCTTCTGCTGATGAATGATTAACCACCACAGCAATAGCCATCTCACTGTAAACAATTAGAAGTCAGACAAAAGATCAGATATTAGACAAAAAGGCATATCGCCAGGAGTAGGAAAGCAAATGAGGTGAGCCCTGTGACTGCCACAGCTTCCTGCTTGGAGAGAGTTTCCAGGCCACTTGCCATGGTGGGGAACCTGAACAGGGTCTGGTGGTCTCACAGAGTTGAAGAGACCGATATCAAAGTCTGGAAAAGAAGGAGGCTAGCCATTTGCAAGGCATATTGCCAGGAAGGAAGGAGATAAATGAAAAGGGAGCTCTGGAGATCTGCAGAATGTTTGGCTGAGTATTATCATCTGCACATGCATGTGAAGAAACTACCAAGACTGGAGAAAGAACTAACAGAATGCACTGGACTGAATAATACCCAAAGCTCACGCAAGACTGGTGAGAGTTTGCATTTCCACCAGCCTGAATGAAGAAATTTCAAAAATACTTCAGGCGTTGGATAGAGTCCTTAGAAAGGTCATGCCTTAGTAAGCGATTACATTACTTCTAGAATAAAAGCCACTGTAGACCTACCATAAAAAGCTTAGGGGCAAGCCTCTCGTGGATCAAACTGAACTGCCATAAAATCCAATGTTCTTTAAAGGAAGACAATAAAATCCAGAATCCAATGAAATAAAATTCACAATATGTGAAATTCCAAAAGTAATTACTAGACATACGAAGAAGTGTGAAGATATGATTTATAACAAAAGAAAAATTAATCTCTTAGAAATGGATTCAGAAATGACAGAGATAATTAGTAGACCAGTACCTTGATAGTACCATTAAAAGCTTATTCTTATGCTTAAGGATATAAACAAAAACACAAACATGATGAAAGGGGAATGAGAGATGTATATATAAAAAAAGACCCAACTATAACTTGCAGGGATGAAAATTCGAGAAAAAATAGAATAGTTAAGATTACCAGCATATTGAGTGATGCAGAAAAAAGATCACTATGTCTGAAGACACAGTAACAGAAACTATTGAAAATGAAGTGTAGTTTAAAAAAAGACTAAAAACAGATGTACATGAACAGATCCTCAGTAAACTCTAGGATCATATTAAGCCACGTGTGTGATTGGAGTCCTAGAAATGTGTTTCAGGGAAATGAAAATCCTATTTGAAGACATAGTGGCTAAGAGTACCCACATTTTTACGAAAAAATATAAACCCACAGAGCCAAGGAGCTCAACAAACTACACTGAGGAGTAACATAAAGAAAACCACACCAAGACACATCATAATTACACTTCAAAACCAATGCCAAACAGAAAATTTAAATAGCAGCTGGAGGGAAAAAAAGATACATTTTGTATCTTCCTCATGCAGGTCTAAAGACAACACAATGCTATCTTTTAAGTGCTGAAAGAAAAAAAGCAACCTAGAATTCTATACCCAGCAAAGATATTTTTCAAAACAAAAGGCGATATAAAAAACCTTTCATGTCAATAAAAGGTAAGAGAACTTCACTGTAAGAAATGTTAAAAGAAGTTCTTTCAGCAGAAGGAAAATGATACAAAGTAGGGATTTGGATCTACAGAAAAAAGTGCTCTCCAAATGGTAAATATATGGGCTAATATATATTTTTTTTAAATGAGAGGTTTTCTTTCTTTCTTTCTTTCTTTCTTTCTTTTTTTTTTTTTTTTTGGTCGTTTTTCATCTCTTTCACATATATCCATTTCCTGTTTTCCTTTTTTTTTTTTTTTTTTGAGAGAATGAGGCTGAGGGAGAGAGAGAGCGAGAGAGCATGGAGCCTGACATGGGGCTGATGTTAAGACCCTGAGATCATGATCTGAGCTGAATTCAAGAGTTGGACGCTTGGCCAACTGAGCTGCCCAGGTGCCCTGGCACATGTATCCTTTTCTCTAGTAAGAAATTCTATACTTCTTCACCATCCTTCATTGGGCCAAACTCAACCCCCCATACAGTCCAGATTGGTAAGGCAAATGAGTGAAGCCTCTGTGTGATTAGGTCAATAGTGAGGACAGTGGTAAACTTGACCATGACTATTTCATCCAAAAGGAACAGCTATTTCTCAGCTACAGTTAATTGGTTCTGGAAAGAAATTGAGCACAACTCTTCCTTTATTTTAACGTTGTCAATTAATTGGTTAAATCCAAACCAAAAGTCCCTATGTGTATTTTATATCCATGAGCTATATTTGGCTTTTGGGTCATCAGGCTACAACTACTGTTTTAGATATTCTTCACTTGTGCTCCTATAACACTCACTGGGTATCTCTGTTATACTAACTTAAGTGTACTCCAATTTTTTTTGTTCCCAACTAGATTAAAACTAGTGGGGGAGAACTATGTGTTATTTAATTTTATATTCCAAGTAGTTAGTACATAGCCTGACATAGCAAATGCTTCACATATGGTTGTTAGATTGGGGGTCACTGTAAGATATTATTTATGCCAAAGAGCTCATCCTGTGTGCAGGTCAGAGAACTGGGGGAAAGTTTAGGAGTTAAGAACTCGACTAAAATTTTGGTAGAGTACTCTGGGAATGTATCACAGTAACTTAATTTACTTTTTTTTATTCAGTTGATAAATCTATGCTATCCCTATGGTGGAGATGTCTGTAAGAATCGCAAGTATGAGGAGTAAAGCGATGTGGTATCTTGGTAGCTGGAGTTTTACTTTTATGCCTTTGCTTTGGGGGGAAAAAAGAGAAACCACAAAGCTTGTCTTTTATCTTCTCCTGCTACTTGCTCATACTTCTCCAAATGTAATTTCACAGTGATGCATTTGTTCCTGGGCTAGTTTCTACCTAAGCATAATGGAAGTATAGGTGGGATGTCTCCTTTTATTCATCCAGGTTTTCTTTTTTTAGCCTTCCTTCTCTACCTACCCAGCACACCCTTCTACATACATAGATTTCACCTTATTATGCACACCTTGGTCTCACTATTATAAAATGAGGTTGATCATGGGCCTCATTTTTGGGGAAGCTGCTCCAATGTCAGAGCAGTCAAAATACGATATTGAGGGTAGTCAGTGCATTGAGGTCTTATTACATGTTGGGTCAATGAAATCATGTCATTTAATGCTCACAGTAATCCTACGTGGTAGTACTTGATCTCTATTTCTCAGGTCAGAAAACCGAAGCCCAAGATTTCACAGCTCACATATTCAGAAATTAGATTTTTGTGTTCTCACTTTCTGTACCTTGGTTCTTCAAAGCATCATCACATCAATATCTGTTAGAAAGGCAGTCCCACTCCAGACCTACTGAGTCAGAACTTGCATTTTAGCATGATCCCAAGTGATTCATATGCATACTAATGTTTGAGAAACACTGGTCAACGTGATACTACTTTCTGTTGGGGACACACTCTCTGTGGCTGGAAACCCCAGTACACTTCCTAGTGTGTGCAACTGTCTCCTTAGGAGTGATTTAAGCAGCAAAAATGTTGCTAGTCGAATTCCATTGTGCTGACATGAATACTCACCCCAAGATCTCTCCCTTCCTCTCATCCATCATCATATTGCACTTTGCACTTTTGGACACAGCTCAAAGATGTGAACAAGGAGAGCTGGGAGTTTCGAAGAGGAATGTATGAACCATGGGGCTTCTTGTGACACTGGTACCCTAAACAATGTATGGTCCTAACTTCTGATTGACTCTGGAGGGGCACCTGAATAATAATTTCTCCCAGTGGCTGCTTGTGTCACTATACAGTCCACTGGGGAGTCCTCTGGATTAGTAGGGCAGGGAAATCTTCACAGGAAACACCCATCAAACAAGAATCTTGGCAGAAGTGAAGGCATGGAACTGTTGTGGGCACAGAGGTACATGGATTGTAATAACTTTATGAAAGTGTATTTTTACATTGCTACCATCCACAAGCAAATGTCTAACCACTACATACATATTTTAGGGGACCCAAGAGACTGTAGCACTGATTTATTGTAAGTGGGCTCGCAAAATACTGCATGAGGTCAAAGTTGTTGGATTGTCAATGAAAAATAATTTTTCCAGTTAAAGTATCTCATACACATTTGCTTTGACATGGCAGTGATGACAAAGGATGCTTTTTGTGACATTCTTCTAAGGACCATTGTGATGTTAATAAATAAATTATTTATTTCCTTCTCAAGAGCTAGGGTGTCTCCAGGCTTTTTGTTTGCCAGTTCTGTCTTTGGAAATCTTTTGTCTTCATCACCACACATCTGTGGGGGTCTGAGTTGAGCAGAATGGGCTGCTGTGGAGTGACGGGAGGAATTCTTTCCCCCCTGAGATGTGGTTGGGGCACAAAGCGGGACACAGGCCAACTTTCCTGCCAACAGTGTATAGCATGAAACTGTGGCATACTCCTTCATGTTGTGGTAACTTTGTTTTCCACATTAAATGAACAGAAACACACTTTATTGAAATAATGTCGCTCTGCAGAGGTAGCGTGACACTGCTGACCAGAGCCCTATCTCTGGGCATCTCATCCACGTGGGTAGCAAAGGGACATTTTTCACAGGGTTCCAGCATTCACAAGACTAGAAAGGTATGGGAATAACTTTATCACAGAATCAAATTGCTGAATGGGGGTACTGTAAGATCATTTCATATGTTTTCTTTTTCAAAGATAGGCAGACATCCAAATTTTTAGAGATGAGAGGCAGTGAGGTACAGTGAAAAGAATGAGGGTGTAGGCTGATGCAAATGTTGGAAGGAATCTTAATTCTATTATTTATTAACATGACTTTGAGCGAATTGTTCAACCTCTCTGATTTTTAATTTCCCCATATTCAAAAAGGAGGAAATAGGCACTTTTGTACTTTTGATCCTTAAGACATGACTGCAAATTGATTGTAAGATAGTGGAACAATGGATTCAATGGGGAGAGATCCTGTTTCCATGTAAGTTTTGCTTTGTAGACTTTTGAAAACTTTTGAAAACTTCTAGCATCTCACCAATGTTCTTTAATTTTATTTTTCTTTGCACTTAAACCTAGAGTTAGCTTGCTTTTTTTGAGTTTTTAAAAATTTATTATTATTATTTTTTTTGGTGTTAGCTTGCTTAAGTGAGAATCCCACTGAAGTTAAAGACTCATGCACAAATATTGAACTTTGTTTGGGTTGCTTTATCTATGGAAGTTATTATTGGGGTAACTATTATTAGCTGTTGAACTCAGGGGCTTAGTTTATTTCCTTGCTCACACAGAGTCCAAAGGAGCTGATTTTGCCTGGACAGCTCTTCTCCAAGATGGAACTCAGGGGTCCTGGCATCCTTCCTGGTGTCTTTGCCACCCATTAGGGCCTCCCCGGGAGGCCTCTCATGAATCCACTAGCTCCTTGATGAGCAGAGAGAAAGGATGAAGAGAATCTCATGGGTCTTTTTAAGGGCCAGGCCTATAAGTGCATACATCACTTCTGCTCATATTCCATTGGCCATAAATTGGTACAAAATCCCATCTAGATGCAAGAAAACTGAGAGATGTGGTTTTCCTGTTTGCCCAGGAAAGAAACAAAATGGTTTGGTGAACCTATCATATTGCCTTCGCCTGACAGCTTTGCTGACCAAACTGAATTGTAACTGTCAGGCAGCTACCAGGGGGTCTCTCAGAAAATTTGCTCGTCAACTGATGTACAAAAATGTGGTTTGGGTATATAGAAAGCAGTTTATAGCTGTCCACACATGATATATGAAATGTGTGAAAGTTGTATATCTATCTCTCAGAGTTCCATCTACTTCTGAATTGTTACAGAAAGTCAGTAACAATGTGTAGCACACAGTATTGACCAATGGTTCTCCAACTGTGACAACCAGACCAACATCACTGACATCACCTTGGAACTTGTCAGAAATACAAATTCTTGGATTTCACTCCTGATCGACTGAATCGGAAACTTTCGGGGTGGGGCCAACAATCTGTCTTTTAACAAACCCTTCCAGGTGATTCTGACGTAATGAATGATTAGAACTACCAACATAGTCCTTGATTTTCTCCTTTTCTTTCAAGGAAGGGGAACATTCCCTTACAAGAAAATATATTCTTCCACAGTTTCCTTTCGTAAGCTTTCGTAGTGATGAATGGGCTCCAGCTAGTCTGAAATTTCTTACATGTTGACAGAGTTGATTCTTCTACAGTTTCATCATATTCATTTTGAATTGTCCTCATTGAAATAGTAAAACATCTCATCATCACTCTTCCTGTGTTTCTCCATCAATGTCAAGACCATTTGGCCATCTGCAAGTCTTTTTCTTCCGGCTCACTTAAAACTTTATTAATATGTCTACCAGGTTTTACACATGACAACACAGATCAACTGCTATTTTCTTTTATCTTTTTTTCTTAAAAGATTTTATTTATATTTATTTATTTATTTATTTATTTATTTATTTATTTGAAGGGAGAAGAGAGAGTGCAAGTGAGTCAGGGGAACGGCAAGGGGAAGAGAGAAGAAGGGGGTAAGAATCCCAAGCTGTCTCTATGCTGAACACGGAGCCTGATGTGAAGCTTGGCCTCAGGACCCTGAGATCACGACCCGAGCAGAAAACACAAGTCAGACGCTTAAGTGACTGGGCCACCCAGGTGCTCCTCAACTGCTATTTTCTTGTGACACTTTTGTTTGTGAAAAACGGAGCATTATAATCGTTTCATACCTGAGGAAGCTCCCACTGACTTTTATTTCCCATTCAAAAATGGACGTTCAGGAGCACCTGGGTGGCCCAGTCAGGTAAGCATCTGCCTTCAGCCCAGGTCATGATCCCAGGGTCCTGGGATTGAGCCTTGCATCAGGTTCCCTGCTCAGCGGGGAGCCTGCTTCTCCTTCTCCCTCTCCCTCTGCCTCTTCCCCTCATGCCCGCTTGTGCTCTTTCACTACTTCTCATTCTCTCTCAATAAACAAACAAACAAACACACAAATAAATAATAAAAACCTTTTAAAAAATGGAAGTTCATTTCTCCAGTGCTTTTTGTCAAATAAGCATTGTGTATTACATGAGAATACCTTAAGAAAACAAGGATTTTTTTTTACAAAAAATATTAGAATATTAATTGATCTCCATGGCCTACTATTATTTGAAAATTATCAGCCATGCTATGACAACCTTTATTTTCTATAAGAATGTATAAGTAACACTTGCTTTTATGATCATTATTTATATCAGTAAAATTTAAAAAGAAGTGGATGCTAATGAGTTTATAACTTGAAAGGTATTGGATTTGAGTGACAAATAGTAAGTCATACAACAGACCACAGTTATTTAACCAGCTTGAAGACTAGTAGCTTTTCATCTGGACTGACAGTGAGATCTTCTTCCCTTTCTACGTGTGGTGGAGAGAAAAGGAAGAGACAATGATTTCATGGGTGCATCTATAAAAAGGCATTTTAAAAAAAAGGGTAGAATGGAAATGTAATCACAAAAAGATGGCTTGGAACTCTGGTTTGGGTGTTGGGCAGCCTCTCTGAGAAGATCCTACCAAGATGTTTATCTTATCCTTTCCTTTAATTTTGTCTGCATCTCCCACGCAGAACTTTCCAAAACCTACCATCTTCTGAGAACAAGTCAGAATTTGTGCTGGGCCTTCCTACCTGAGGTGCCTGGAAGGATTCAGATCCTTACAAATGTGTAGCCAGCATATTCTGTGGACACTCAAAAATGCAGCAGGAATCATGTTCCCCTGATCTGATTTGAATTTAGAAGGACTGACTTGCTCAATTTTAGACGTATGGTGACCCAGAGACCTGGGGCCATGTTTCCCTGCTTCCTTACTGATCCACTTATCAGTTCACTGCCAGACTGCCTTCTTTTGCTTAGTGGGTTACTGGTTTATTTTCATTTATGAATGTTAAGAATGCCTTTCAGATGAATTACTCACTTACACATTCAAATTAGGATTTCCATTTTCCAGTTTTATCACAGCTGGCATAATTAAGGATGTCAAGTTTTTAAAACTATATTGTGACAACATTTAAACTTGTTATGCTTTTGCCTGTGGATGTAATTAAGACAGTGTGTTTGGTATCAGTTTATTCTTAAAAAGCAAAGTAAAAGCAGATGAGGTGTATTTATAGACTCATCAGCCAATGAATGGATGAAAGAGAAAAAGAAATTAATGGGGCAACGTCAGCCAGGATGGAGGAGGGACCCACTGCGAAGTTCATTTCCAGACCAACTATTTAGAATTTATTCCAAAGACAGCTGTCTCTTGAATTACAGTAGGGAGAAAAAAATGACGTCGTAAGACTATCCAGCTTCAAGTTAAGAAGCAGGCAAAGAGTAACACACTTCAAATAAAACTCTGCAGTTGGGATGGGAGTCCAGGCACAATACTTACAGTCAGAGCCCTACCTTGAGTCGCCCTCCTGCAAAGACTGGGGGGAGGGGGACTTAGGAAAATCTGGGAAAGAAGGAAAATCTCTAGGAAACATAGGGGCTTTGGAACTTGGTCTTGGCCACTTGAAAACTGTTTTGATTTGGAGCCAAAGACCCCATAGGGGAGGGATGGAGTAGATAAAAGGGCAGAAGACAAAACTGAAGTATAAAACTCCAACCCGGGGAGTTCATTTTTCAAAACAGACAAAGAAGAAAAATGAATTGTGAGGCTTAAGGGATACAGATTAATTTCTCTGTTTTCTTGTGAGCCTGGGCAGTACATTCCCTTGATTGTGAAATGAAACGCCAAAGCTGTCAGAGATTCTTGGGCATGTGTCTAACATGAGACACAGGTGAGGCATAACAAATTTGCATTGTCTTGAGCACATAGAAAGAGGCAGCGCAGTGGGAGGAAATATGGTCGTTTTGGTGTCCTATTTTTCACCATCCATATTTCAGAGAAGAGAAGAAATAACCTGGACCTAATGCAAGTCCTATGGTCTGCAGTGTGGAGCTGGGGGTGAGGGGCCAGCAGCAGGGGAAATGGCTTCACCAGTTCTCTGGCCAAAAGAGTCTAAAGGAATGTTCATTAATTTTTTGGCTGTTCACCGGAAACAACCAAGAAGGGGTCTTCAAAAATTCAAATATAAAAAGAAAATCACTTTTCTAGACAATTAAAATACACTAATAAAAAGTGACTTAATTCGGGGAAAAAGCCCTCCAGGGGTTCATGAAGAAATACTTCTTTTGTTGTGGACTCTTCTCTCTGGATTCTACTGTAACTGCATTTCCCATCTGCAGTATCGTTTCTGCATATATCCCTATACTCTTTTTCCTCCTTCCCCACCTCAGGGAATTTTATTGATGTATTTTATTGACATGTGTGACAGGGGCTCTTGGTTTCACCTTTTAAAGAGGGAGAAGAAAATGATACTATCTCTACACAGAAAAGAAGGGAAGGAGGGAGGAAGGAGGGAAGGAAAGAAAAGAATCAAGACATAGCAAATCCTATTGTTTCAATCATTTATTTATTTTTAATTTTAAAAATTTTTTTTTAATTTTATTTATTTATGATAGGCACACAGTGAGAGAGAGAGAGAGAGAGAGGCAGAGACATAGGCAGAGGGAGAAGCAGGCTCCATGCACCGGGAGCCCGACGTGGGATTCGATCCCGGGTCTCCAGGATCGCGCCCTGGGCCAAAGGCAGGCGCCAAACCGCTGCGCCACCCAGGGATCCCTATTTATTTTTAATTTTTAAAAAAGATTTTATTTATTTGAGTGTGAGAGAGACAGGGATAGCAACTGGGAGAGCACAGTGTGGGGGAGAGGGAGAAGCAGGCTCCCCACTGAGCAGGGAGCCCAATGCAGGACTCGATCCCAGAACTCCTGGATCATGAGCTGAGCTGAAGATGACTGAGCCACCCAGGTGCCCCTGTTTCAACCATTTAATCAAACCGTTTCTATTTCTGAATAATCTCTTCAGCTGCAATGTATCTGGAGAGACAGAGGGAATGAGTTCACTGGGTTTCACCCTTTGTTTTTGCCAAGTTATTGTTCTGTTGCATGGATAAGGCCTGAGTCTGTGTTCTAAAAATTATAAATATGTACGAGCACACAGAAATGTATATATTCAATGTCATACTTGTAGCTCCAAAGACCGTTATCCAACTATGCCCATCACGTGGTAGTTGATACTGATGCTTCTCAAACTATGGTGACAAAGGCCTAGTTTTAAAATTTCCAATCAGTCATGACTGATATTTTTGTAAAATAGAACAATAATGAGTTACAAGAAAAATTAAATTTAAAAATACCCTAAATTGTGCAGAAGATAAGCCTTCAATGTTTAAAATTAGATTTCACAGGAAAAAATTGCCTGTGGAATTGCTGTAAAAAGTTTCTAGTGCTTGTTCTCGGTTTCCATACTTAACTCAAGGCAGTGTATGACCGTGCCCTTCCTTTCAAATACCATTTGAGTGGTGCCAGTTTAGATGGTCTCAGTGCTGAGGATCAAAAGGAAAAGGATTATTAAGCTCAGAGCCATTAAAGCACTATGGAAATAGAGACAGTGAGATAAATTCTGGTATTTTTTCAAATAACTTGATTTCATTATATAACTATGTATCATTTTCTTTTGAAAGAAAATATATAATTGCCCGGGCACTGTGGATTTATAAAAAAATCACTAAAGTGTTTGCTTACATAAAATAAACTATATACACAGGATATCTCTGGTATCACATGGGCCCTGCTTGTCCCCAAACACTGGAAGAATGAATCTATTTTAACACTGAAATCGTCTTTAGAATGAAACAATTTCTAAAATGTAAACAAGGGTATGGTATTCTGGAATCCATATACAGCTAACTGACATGACATACACATTCACGTACGCCATGGTATTTTTTTTCAATTGATCTTTCTTTACCCAAGTATAATGAATGAATGTTGACCATTGCCTAATCCACCGTTGACTGAAGTAGTATTAATTCTCACGCTGGGTTGAAATGGCCAGGAAGATGGTGGAGAGCTACAAAGATTCTAAAGTGAATTGTATGTTTTCCTTTTAAACTACGAGGCATTGACCAATTCCCACCGGGCCCAGGTCACCCTAACAAACTTTCCACACATAGGCTAATAGAATTTATGTCCAGAAAAGCAGTAAGTTAAAGAAATGGAGACTTGAGTCACAAAGACCTTCTCTTGCTATAAATTTATTATTTGTGAGGAAGAATTTCTTATTGAACAAAAAATGCAGAGCAGAGCTATTGCTTATCATCCCCACATGGAACAAGTGCTGAAAGGGCTGTGGTGTTGTGGAAGTCATATTTATTGTTAGCGTATGTTTTCTGTAGCTGTGGCTATCAGAGGGAACCTTCTGGGGAGGGTATCATTTACAGTACCCTATTGTTTGACATCCAACTTTATGATTCTGTTTCAGTGGTAGTTTATTACCATCACATCTTTTTTTTTCTTTGTAGATTTAACTTGAGATAAATGTCTCACTCTAGTAATGAGATTTTAAGAATTACTCAGTATTCAAACCATGTGAACTCAGTGGTTTATAAGCTTGGGATCTTAAAAAAAATCACTAAGTAAATTTTGGGTGGTGAGCATGAGAAGCGTTCATACAAATATGAAGTTTAAAAGTGGAACTAAAATCCAATGAGTGGCAACAAACTGACACGAACTGGCTTTGTTGTGGCTCAGAGGAGCTGGCTCTTTTAATGTTGAATTAGAGGGAGGACAGAATGGTGGAGCTTGGGTGGGAGTTTTTGTGGATCCGGGTGCATTAAAGGGGTAGGTGTGACTTTTGATTGTACTTTGAGTGCCTTAGGCTCCTAAAACCTCTTTTTTTTCTCTCTCTCTCTCTATTTAAATTGTAGGGGATCCTTCCAGTGTTCCTGGGTGGCAGGAACCATCTGGAAATCTGAGACATTCTGTGTTCTGAGAAGGGATGCTTCCTGGGCAAATTCTCTTGGTCCCTTGGTTGGATTCATTTTTTATCTCAGCGTGTCATTTGCCATCTTTTTGCCACTTCTGGGTCCCTGTCTTCTGTTTCTGCTCTCACCCTTGTGCTTGTTAAGATACAGCCCTGGCTGGTTGTTCTCTTAGTGACAGTCATGACTGCCATTTCCACAGTGATGACGTTGGCTGCTTTGGTTTTAGAAACTGTCCGAAAGAGCCTCTAACCAAAAGAAAGAGCATAAGGACCAGTCGTGAGTAATTGGTTAAGTGGTGCAGGTTTTGTTGGCTTCATTTTTCTTTGCCCCCTGGGAAACACAGATCAGATGTAGGGAGTGAGTGCTGGGAGTAGGTTGGTGCTCCACCGTAGTGAGAACCGGAAGGACAGTTGTGAATTCCCTTGCTCTGGCACCTTTCTCTTCAGGTGTGTTTTTGGAGGCTTGGGATCAGATTACATACTCTGACTCTGGTCTGTTCTTCAAATGGACAAACAGGGAGACACTGGGGCCCATTATATGTCTTCATAACTTTCTTATAAGGTACAAAGTAACATCGTTTTGGATCATTTTGAAGAATATGGGAAAATTCATTTTTGAAGGCCAGTAGGGTTGGTTACTGTGAGCAGACCTATGTCAGCACATCAGATCTTGCTCTGCCTCTCTGTGCTCTGTGAAGTGTCTGAATGAAAACTTTTCCATAATCAGAGGATAGTTGCCGAGGGAAGAAGGGTCACTAGATCAAGGATCGGATGGTGATGGCAACAATGACCCATCTGTTCATAAAATATTTATAGAACCTCTACCTTGTGATAGGCCCTCTGCCAGGTGCTGGCCAGTGGTACCTCTTTGTTGCATTCTCAGCTTTTTAAGATATTTTTTGTTATTTTACTTTATTACCATTTATAAGTTGAAGTTTAGGGAACTTGCTTAATGAACTCAATAAACCTCGATCTCATGATTCAGTACGTGTGTCCATCTGTCTATCTCTCAATGTTTTTTCTCTCTCTCTCACACTTCCCACACACTCCTCATTCTAAATACTTATTAAGGCTGTGGTGACGGGGACACTGTAATGGCTATCCTATTACTTGAGTGAATTTCAAATGATTATTTGAGAGGCCTCCTCTTCCATTCATGTCCAGATAAGCAGAAATGGTTTCACCCAGATGTGGTTGAAGTAATGTTTCAAGGTGGGAAATAGTGGTTATTCATTTCAGAAGGGGTAATAAGTAACACATTGTGTTTTATTGCTGAGGTGTGTGAGATATAAAATTATAGAAATCCAAAGAAGGAAATATCTTTATGGTAAGCTCTCCATGGAAGCCTATCAAGCTATGAATTTGAAGAGTGCTAAGTGGCTTCTGGTAAAGCCACATCATTGGAAAGGTTTATCACTTAACAACGTTAGCACATGGAATGCTCTAATTCTGTGGTAACTGCAGCCAACAACTCCTAGCTTTTCTGGACAACTACACAAATGTTTTCTTTTAGTGCAGTATTTAATGTATTCTGTCTTAATTCTGAAGGTTTTTCTCATGCCTCCACATCTGAAACAATTCAATGCTGTCTCTATTTGAAGTCCCTCCTGGTTAGTGAGCTGCTGTTGGTGATGTATCACGTACAGTGGTTTCTGTGATGTGGTTTGCAAGATGAATGAAGATCACAGTCACATTAAGTTAAGGACTATGGTCAGACTTAAGCCATTATCCTTGAGGTGTACGGCTGTTGATTTATCAATGTCCTCATTTTTAAGAATGAAATCTTCTCGAGGTTGCCATGCACTCTGTGGATGTATATCAAATGAAGTATAATGTTATATTCTCTCGTAACTTCATAAATAAGAATGTCTTGCTTTGAGGATGGAATGAGAAGTCAAGCTCTATTTGGCATCTACATAGTAGAGAGGTCATAAAGAGATTAATGATTGTTGGCAACTGGTCAAATTTCTTTGATGTCCACTATTGTTTTTTTACTAAAATACTGCATTTGTCACTCCTTGAACAAGTTGCCCACACATTTACGTACATAAATTATGGTGCCTTTATTACATCACTTCCAACCTATCTGGATAAAAGCATGATGGAATTTTTTCCTTGTGTGCAATTTCCATTTTGGTGGCATTTCTGCTTCCTAATAAATTCCAGACAAAATATACACCCAAAGCCTGTTTTTTATGTATTTCAGCTTTCTGTGTTCAGCCACACTTTGTTTGGGAGATGTTCTGCAGGAATTTCCTTAGATTTGTGAATATTTGGAGAGTAATTTGCAGAAATGGGGGTCTGGAGATTCATGTAATCCCATTGTGTATCATATCTTTTTTTAAACCCTATACTTCAATTTTGGATAATTTGGATGTGATACTTAATGTGGTGACTTAATTCAATTGTTTTCTTATAGTTTCAACTTTGATCTGTTTCTAAACTATTATCAGGAAGATGTGAAAAATTCCGAAGTGAACTCTGACACAGATATAGAAGGCACCTCCTTTATTCCTATGGCTTTCTGTCTCCAAAGATAGGTCAACTTCTTAACTTCTACTACTTCACTAGCATGAGATGTAAAGGTGCCTAAATGCTCTCAAGTGGTCTCAGGCTGCACTCACATTCCTGTTCTCGTCCTCATTTCTCTGCCCTCTAGATGTAGAAGTTGGCTTTTTCTGCTGCCTAACCAATGTTTAAAGGACAACAGTTTATATATATTTATTTTGGTTTTCTAATGTTTTGATATCAGCACCACTGAGTAAATGTTTACTGGGAAAAAAATTCAAACACATACTAAATTGATAACATCAATTTATTGGTTTTTCTTAAACAACAAACAGGAAGAGAAACACATTAGAATCTAAAGCTGCAATCTGTGAAGGTAAAAAACATAAACTCGTTAGATTCTTCACATTGATAAGATAGTAATACATTCTATTAGATTTACTGAGAAATCACTCTATCCTTTGCAAAGATGTATGTAACCATATGGTTCAGTTATCCAGCTCAATGGGTCAGGGCCCCAGGTTCATGGGAATCTACAGGAAAATATGACAGCATGATATTTCTGACAATACTTTTTTTAAATGCATATCTATAAATGGTACGGCTGGGGAAGAATTGCTGATTTATTTTTATTTTTATTTTATTTTATTTTATTTTTTTAAAATTTTTATTTATTTATGATAGTCACACACAGAGAGAGAGAGAGAGGCAGAGACACAGGCAGAGGGAGAAGCAGGCTCCATGCACCGGGAGCCCGACGTGGGACACGATCCTGGGTCTCCAGGATCGCGCCCTGGGCCAAAGGCAGGCGCCAAACCAGTGCGCCACCCAGGGATCCCTCTGACAATACTTTTGACTGTCAACCCAGTTTACTCTTTACTTGCCTGAAATTGAGTTGACCGTTGCATTGCTTTCTGGTGGAGATGCTCAGAAGCATAGACAGAGGCTGGGAGTGGGTGGGGTTTGGAGGTGGGTAAGAGTGCAAAAGCCCTAAAATGAACAGGCAATTATCTGAAAACTATGATATATGCAACCAAGTTATTTCCAATGTTAAACTTTCTACTCTAAGAACAATCATTTGACATATTATCTCACACCGTTAGAAAGCCTAGTATCAAAAAGATAAAAGATAGCAAGTGTTGACAAGGATGTGGAGAACAGAGAACACTTATGCATTGTCGGTGGGAATGCAAATTGGTGTGACCACATTGTAGAAAACAATAGAGTCCTCAAAAAACTCAAAATAAAGCTACCATAAGATCCAGCAATTCTACTTCTGGGTGTTTATCTGAAGGAAATGAAATCACTAACTCAAAAAGGTATCTTCACCCCTACATTCATTGCAGCATTTTTACAAAAACTAAGTTGTGGTAACAGCATCAATGTCCATCAGTAGACAAATGGATAAGCAAAATGTAGTATATATATTCAATGGTATATTAGTCAGCCATAAAAAATAAGCAAATCCTGCCATTTGTGATGACATGGATGGATCCTGAGGGCATGATGCCTAGTGAAATAAGTCAGACAGGAAAAAACAAATACTGTGTGGAATTTTTTAAAATGTAGAATTTAAAAATTCCCCCAACCTCATAGATACAGAGAACAGGTTGGTGGTTGCCAGAGATGGGGGATGGAAGGTGGGCAAAGTGAGTGATCACCTGGTCAAAAGATACAAACTTCCACTTCAAGATAAATAACTCCTGGGGGATATAATACACAGTAAGATGACTGTAGTTAACAGTACTCTATTTTATATTTGGAAGTTGCTAAGAGAGTAGATCTTAAAGCTCTCATCATACACATGCACAAATTCGTAGCTATGGTGTGGTGATGGCTGGTAACTAAATTTATTGGATAGCTCATTTTATGATAAATACAGACAGATATCAACTCGTTGTACAGCTAAAACTAATACATTGTATGTCAATTTTATCTCAATTAAAAGAAAAAGAAAATAACTTAATAAAACAACCGCAACAACAAAATAAGCCAGCAACTTAATCCTCAGGATTAAGCAAGAGATGATTATTTGCAGATAGATTTTTTTACATGAAACTCTTTCTCAATTTTTTGTTATTTAAATCAGCAATCTCTATTGCATTGAAAAATAGTTCACTCTCCAAAATATAAAAAGAACTTATACAACTCAAAACCAAAACAACAGAGTCCTATTAAAAAGTGAGCTGAAGACACGAACAGACATTTCTCCAAAGAAGACATCTAGATGGCCAACAGACACATGAAAAGATGCTCAACATCACTTATCACCAGGGAAATGCAAACAAAAACCATACTGAGATATTGCCTCACACTTGTCAGAATGGCTAAAATCCAAAACACAAGAAACAACAAGTGTTGGAGAGGATGTGGAGAAAAGGGAACCCTCTTGTCCTGCTGGGGATGCTGACTAGTGCAGCCACTCTGGAAAACAGTATGGAGGTTCCTCTAACAGTTAAAAATAGAATTACTGTATGATCCAGTAATTCCATGACTGGGTATTTACCCAATGAATATGAAAATACTAACTTGAAATAACGTATGCACCCTTATGTTTACTGCAGATTATTTACAATAGCCAAATTATGGAAACAACCCAAGTGCCCATCAATAGATGAATGGATAAAGAAGATATGGTACACACACACACACACACACACACACACACACACACACACATACACACTGGAAGATTACTTAGCTATAAAAAAGAATGAAATCCATTGGGGGAATGGGGGTGCCTGGGTGACGAGCACTGAGGGGGGCACTTGATGGGATGAGCACTGGGTGTTATTCATATGTTGGCAAATTGAACACCAATAAAAAATAAATTTATAAAAAAAAAAACCAGTACGCCAATAGAATTAAAAAAAAAAAAGAATGAAATCTTGCCATTTGCAACAACATGTTTGGAGCTAGAGAGTATTATGCTAAGTGAAATAAGTCAGTCAGAGAAAGACAAATACCATAGGACTTCACAAATATCTGGAATTTAAGAAACAAAACAAATGAACAAAGTAACAAGGACACAGACCAAAAAACAGACTCTTAACTATAGAGAAGAAAGGGGACGGGGTGGAGGGATGGGTGAATTAGGTAAAGCAGATTAAGAGTACGCTTATCATGATGAGCCCTGAGTAAAGCATAGAATTGCTGAATCACTATATCGTACATCAGAAACTAATATAACACTGTATGTTAACTGTACTGGAGTTAAAATTTTTTAAAATAGTTCACTCAGTAAAGCTGGGGGGAAAAAAAGAAAAGCCAAAAAATAAAATAAAACGAAAAATGAAAAATCTAAAAAATATATATATAGTTCACTTAAAAAGTTAAGTTTTAGAGCAAAGGTTTGCTGGACACACTTTGTGTGTCTCACACAACTCGTGAAATACATACTATAAAATGCTGTTACTACATTTTATAGTAACGTTTTCCCATCCTACCAAGGAAGACACTCTGAGTTTTCTTAGTCCCAAAGATAAAAACAGAGCGTCTTTGGCATGTGGATTGATTTGAACACTGTGCTCGGAGGCAGGAGGAATAAAGAAAGTTTAGCTGCTGAAAGGAATAGTAAGGCGTTTTATAATGGGCTCCACGGAAGGGTTTTTTAGCTTTTCTACTGTGTTGAAATTCATTCAATTAATTCCACAGATATTTCCTGGGTGTCCACTACAAGCCAGGCACTGTTCTAACCACTGTAAGCTCATATGATGAAAAAAAATTTTCCATAATCAGACAATAGTCGTTGGCGGGGGGTGTCACTAGATTATGCGGATGATGGGTGTGATAACAACGACTGTTCAGTTCAAAAAGTAATCACTGAAGGTCTGTTTTGTTAACAGGCTCTCTGCCAAGTGCTGGGCAATAAGTACTACCTTTTCATTGCATTTTGAACTCTTTAAATTATTTTTTATTATTTTATTTTAATAACATTTACAATTGAATATCTAGGGAACTTGGTCAAAAACTCAATAGAGGAGTGCCTGGGAGGCTCGCTCGGTCTGACTCCTGATTTCATCTCAGATCATGATCTCAGGGTGGTGAGATTGAGCCCTGTTTTGGGCTCCATGCCCAGCTTAAGATTCTCTCTCTCCCTGTCCCTCTCTGCCCCTTCCCTCCCCTAAAAAATAAAAAAAGAGAATTCAACAGAACTTTCCCAATGGACATAATCTTGAGCTGACGGATGATCTTTTCTCTCTCTGCTCCCCTCTGTCTTCCCATCTCTCTCTTTTTCTCCCTCTGTCTCTCTCTTCTTTCTCATGCCCACATACTTTCCATTCCATCTGCATTTGGCAGAGTGCAAAACAGCTCATCATCCCTACCCTTGGGGAGCTTACATAACAATGTCAAGATAGACTATACACCAATATAGATATGTCAGATTTCTATTATATTGGTAAGTGATAAGGCTCTGAGGAAAAATCAAGCAGGGAAATGCAATGAGCCATTGGGGAGTTATAATTTTAAAAAGAGGTGGTCCGAGAAAGTCTCACTATGAAGGGACATCTGAGTAGAACCCTGCAGGAGAAAGGGGAGGGAGCTGTGTGGATATCTGGAGAGGGGCACTTCAGGGGCAAGGAGGACACCCCCATGGCTGGGATAAAGTGGGAGCAGAGAGGCAGCAGGAGATGAGTGAGAGGGGAGAGGGAGGTGGGCAGGTGATGGATATCCGTGGAGCCCTGTGCTCAGGCTAATAGCAGAGGCTGGGGGCTGAAAGCGCTTTTCTCACAGTTCCAGAGGCTGGCAGTCCAAGGTCAACATGTTGTCAGGGTTGGTTTCTGGTGAGACTTCTCTGTCTGGTTTGCAGATGGTGGCCTTCCCACTGTAACTTCACATAGCCTTGGGGGGTAAGTGGGAAGGGACAGAGAGAGGGAGAGAGGGAGAGATCTGGTGTCTGTGTCTCTTATAAGGACATCAGTCCTATTGGATCAGAGTCCCCCCCTCCCCACACCTCATTTACCCATAGTTATCTCCTTTAAGGTCCTATCTCCTACTATAGTCACCTCGGGGGCCAGAGCTTCAATATGTGAGTTTGGGTGGTGGGAACGATTCAGTCCACAACCATTTACAACTGCAGACAGTTAGTTGTAAGTCAGAGACAGGTGAGCAGTGGAGAGACATGCTCAGACTTTCTTTCTATAAAAATCACCCTCGTTGCTGAGAAGCTGGGAGGCCAGTTAGGAGGCTGCTACAATAAAATGGAGGAGGGAGATGCTTGGGTGGCTCAGTGGTTGAGCATCTGCCTTTGGCTCAGGGCGTGATCCTGGGGTCCTGGGATCGAGTCCCACAACAGGTTCCCTGCAGGGAGCCTGCTTCTCCCTCTGCCTGTGTCTCTGCCTCTCTCTCTGGGTCTCTCATGAATCAATAAATGAAACCTTAAAAAATAAATACATAAAATGGGGGAGAGATGATGATAATAATCATGAATCACAGAGAGTGTAGGATCTGCTGTGTGAATGAATGTGAGGACAATCTGGATGTGACATTTGTCATGCCACTGAGTTCTATGAATATCTCGATTCCCTTGTATATATCAACCTCTCTGATCTAAGACACTACTGTGACTTCATCTCTTGTGAAATGTGTAGGGAATTCTATATTAATACAAAATAATATTAATATTAATCAAAATATGAAAGCTTACTAGCCAAAGTTTGAAAATCAGAATAAAATATCTTGCTTTTTTCCTAGTAGGATGACACTCTCACTCACTTGCAATTTTGTAAGTGGCCTTGGGTCCACAAGAGAAAGAAGGGTAGAAGAGAAAAACAGGTTAAAGAAAGCAAACTGGGAAAATCTACAGGAGTGTGTTTGGGCTAAATGTTGGCAAATTGAACTCCAATAAAAAAATTTTAAAAAAAAGTGTGTTTGGGTTGAAAAATCTGCTTTCCTCCGATCTTCACTTGGCTGGCTTTTCTTTGGCATTTACATGTCACCTCAAAAGTCTTCTCTGAGAGGCCTTCCTTGACGGCTCAGTCAAAGGTGTTCCCTGCAGTTACTTTCCATCTTAGCATGCTGCTTTATTTTCCACATGGCACCTTTACTCTATGATATTTTCCTATTTGGTTGTTCATTGTGTACTGTCTGTCAGCCCCTCCTAAATTCGGCACTCCAGGGGAACAAGGTCTTTGTCCTGTTCGCCACAGATTCCCAGCATCTAGAACTGTACCCAACGCACAGCAAACACTCAACAAATACTTGCCAAGTGAACGAAAAGACAAAAAGAGAAAGTGTGGAGGTCCGGTCATGTAGCTTCCTAAGACTCACAAACTGTGTGAGGGGAAATAATCCCTTCTGCGTAGTGCAATGTTGAGGTTGACAGGGGACCACACAGTAGACAAAGGGCTGGGCAGATTTCAGGGCTAGAAGCTCTATCTTTTTGAAGGTTTATGTGCAGATCTGGGAGTCAAGAGATTGGGAGTTCACATCTGCTCTATCTCCAACCCACTGTGTGACTACGGGACAAATCATTACCTTCCGCAAGCATTAGTTTCTCCATCTGTGTGGTGTTACTGGCTAGTTTAAACATTTAGAAACCTTCATTGGCATAAATGACTCTATTTATGCTGTTGCTTTCAGGAGGTTGAGTGCTTTGTGGAATGGAGCCCTGTTTTTCCTTTTGGCTTCTGAACTGCACTTCCTTGGCAGGCAAGGTGATTCATTGCCTTGAATTCCTCTTCTCCATTTCCCAGCTTCTCCCAAATAGTGTCCTCATTCAGTGAGGCTGCATGATTGTGGTGGGAAGGACAAGGCCTTGATCACCTTAAGATATGCCTTGGGTTGTCATTCCTTCCCTTGATTCCTCTCTCTTGGCCTACTCTATCTAGATGAATCCTCCAACTTCCCACCACACAGACGTGCATTCCTGGCTCAGCACCCGAGTGATAACATAGCTTTTACTCATCTCCCACCAGATAGAGCACTGAAATTAAGTCTTGTGCTCAGACCCCAAAGGCCATCATGCCTGCATCTCCCATTTACTCTCCCCTGGCAACCAGACATACTGTGCCAAGAGGAGGCCTCGGTTCTATAAACAGCCATTGGGTGACTTCCTTCTTGACTTCACTGCATTTTCAGCTCTGAAGAATCAAGAGCTGATTCTCTCTTATGTTTGGCTCTAGCTTCTATCCTCCGGCCATACCTAACCCCAAAGCAGGTGAGGTACTGGCACAGCAGTAAAGGACATAGCTTTGGATTCAGCCAGACTAGGGTTACAACGCAGCAACACTACTAATTTTGTGAGCTTGGGAAAGTTACCCAATCTCTCCCGGACTCAATTTCTTCATCTGAAAAATGAAGATGAGAAGGGGTATTAAGAATTAAGTGATATGACGTGAGCCAAGAATTGAGCGCAGTGCCTGGCATGTGAGCACATTTGGTAGTTGCTATTCTCAATTGCTGGTGCCCTAGTCACCAAGTCCAGGGAACTGACCTGATGATGTTATGCTCACTCTTCTTTCTTAGTTCCAAGGGTTGTTACTGAGGATTTAAAAGTTTTGGTTTAAAAAAGTTAATCTCCACCTTTTTGAGACCTCTAATTTGAACAATTAGATAAATGATTCTCACTTTTGGTATGATCTACTCACCAGCTTGTCCCTGATAGCTGGGGTTGCTGGGGCTCAGAAATGTCTCACTTCATCTTTTAAGTAGTGATCCTGTAAAAAAGAAAGTGCTCTACCTAACATCTAATGTCTACACAGACAAAACCAGACACAAGTTCATGTAATTTCCTGGAGAACAGGAGCCTACACATGGCTAATGTAGATGATTCCAATTAGGTTGTAACATGTGAATACTTTATGGACTGCTTAACTTTGCTTCAAATGTTTGGTATTAGCAATATTTCTTTTTTTTTGTTTATATTTTTGTTTTTCCAATATTTCTTAAATATCATTTTATTCTGAAAGCAACTTGATCTAATCTTTCGCATGCAGCGGATGGCCTCTTGGCTTCGCATACAGCCCAGGTTGATGACATATTTGCTTGGTGTCATGGATAAGAATTTGTTTCCTCTAGAAAAGGAAATATCTCAATAGGGGCATTTAATATACATTCGCCAACTTATCAAGTGGTGGAGCAGGTTTTCTTGAGTGGCATGTAATGTTACTTTCTGGTTTGAAGTTCTAACTTACACTATAGGGTAGAGAGGTGAAGTGCGGAGCGATCTATTGGTGTTGAGA
This sequence comes from Vulpes lagopus, assembly GCF_018345385.1. Lineage (NCBI taxonomy): Eukaryota > Metazoa > Chordata > Mammalia > Carnivora > Canidae > Vulpes > Vulpes lagopus. The sequence continues at coordinate 61,020,964 of NC_054828.1, forward strand.
AGTCTCAGTGCTAGGAGAAAGAAAGAAAGAAAGAAAGAAAGAAAGAAAGAAAGAAAGAAAGAAAGAAAGACAAAGGAAGCATTGTAAGAAATATTTATAAGTCAAATGTTACAGAGGAAAGACTCCAAACCAAAACTTATTTCAAAAAATGTTGGAGGAAATGGTATATCTTTTTATGTGCTCAAGAAAACAGTTAAAAAGAACTTCACAGCATTGGGTTGATTAAGTACATTTATTCCAGTGATTTCCCAGATATTTCCAAGTTCCATTTAAAACAGAAGTCTCCTATCAAGCAATCCTTTGAAATTATTTACCCTTTTATGGTTGTAAAGTATGGAAACATAATACTTTTAATGGAAACCCTAATAAACGGCATATGCTACAAAGTGTCTACTGATGTGCTTTAAAGGTTAGTATTCTTACATCACAGGGGCTTGCCCGTCTACACTGCTGATCCCAGGAAATGCCCCAGGGATGTGGGCAAGTATAGCTGGAGGGGCAAGGCCAGGCAAGAAGGCCATGGCTCATTCATGCTCCCCGGGAAGGTACGGCTGCCAGAGTCCCACCGGAAAGCAAACTCCACCAGCAGGCAGAAACAGAGTCGTCTGTATTCAGGACTTTGTTCTGCTCCAGGCCTGGTGATTTGGTGGTCACCATAACCTGAAAAAGGTTTTTTTTTTTTTTTCTTTTCCTTATAGTCGATAGGAAGGAATGTTCTGTATAGACCTGGTTGTGAATCCCCAGGATAAAATAGTATGTAATATTTTTAGCACGTATTTAATTGGCAACAGAAAAATTAAAACCACTTGACTCATAATGTTAAAACGGTATTCTGGTTAAAATCAACTCTCAATCAAGAAAATTTAATGTGCTTCGCCGAAAGCGTATTTTCATACAAAGCGAATATATTTTAAAGTTATAGATCCTTAATTTTATGCTGAAATAGTACTAGCAGCTCACAGATGGATTCCCCTCCACCCCCTCCCAGCAAATTATTTTTCATCGAAATGTGTTCAAAGCATTCTCACTTGTGTATGCTTCAAATTAACAATTCGGTACTCTACATTAGATAGTAATTGATTTATTGACATTTGATGGATTCATACTTGCGTTCCTTGTTTTTTTTTTTAAATTTTTATTTATTTATGATAGTCACACACAGAAAGAGAGAGAGAGAGAGAGAGAGAGAGAGGCAGAGACACAGGCAGAGGGAGAAGCAGGCTCCATGCACCGGGAGCCCAACGTGGGATTCGATCCCGGGTCTCCAGGATCGTGCCCTGGGCCAAAGGCAGGTGCTAAACCGCTGCGCCACCCAGGGATCCCCGTTCCTTGGTTTCAAAATATTGTTAAAATGTTGTTAATAATCTGTGGACATACATTTTAAACAACTGTCATTAAATTTAGAATAACTGTCATTAAATAAGGAAAATTAAATTTAATAGACAGTTGCTATATATTTAAATACCAGTGGATGATTAGAAGCAGATTTATTGAGGGTTGGTTTAATCATGGCTGGATAGATTCATGCCTTTCCAGCAAATATATTCATTGTATTTCTTTTGTTTTCTTTTTCTTTTTTTTTTTTACAGTGAATTGTAGGCATGTCAGTTGGTGTCCTATCAACAGCTGAAGCATCAAATAGTTAGTATTCAAAATATAGGATGCACTCTACTCAAGACGCGCTCAAGAGAACTCAAGACTGTATATTAATCCTTGGTGAACCTGGAAAAGTCTTTGCTGAAAGACACAGAGAAGCCCAGAGAACAGCTGTTAAGAATAGAGAATAAATTCACCTGATTTTGTTCCTATTTGCCACTTGGTAAAACAGTTGTCTAACCTCTTTTAAAATGCCTTTGATACTATGGGTAAAATATCAAAGACTGATGCTTTTAACAACGTTGTTCAAAAATGTCAGTTTGATACACTGAGACTATCATGTTTTAGTTTCCTTTTATTTTGAAAGAACAAGACATATCTTCCAAACTATCTGGAGAGGTTGGTTTCTTTTCGCCAGGCTTCAGCCCACCCTATCCCGAGTCTGAAGCATTTTGTTACATGTCTTTGATCTTCTGTTTGACTTCTGCTTCATGGAAAAATGCTCATAAACCTTTAGAGAATGGCTTTCTGTGCTTTTAGATTTATTCAAGAATTATAAACAGTGGACAGATCTATAGCAAAACGATTTTAAGAGCACTTAAGACTCACATGCTAATTTATTTGCTCACCACCAAAAAGGCTTGTTTGGTAAAAAGAAGTTTAAAAAGTTCAACTTTGCTTAGTGAAAAAAAAAAAAACCCTCCACTTTTAAGTGGCTAAAAGTATTGCATTTCAGGTTTCTTCTTCTTCTTCTCCTTCTCCTTCTTCTTCTTCTTTTTTTTTTTTTAATATTAAGACCTCTAAAGCAACAATCCTTTTAAAGATGTTATGCACGAGGATTGGCATGACATTTGAAATGGCTTCAAGGGTCCTGTTACTCTTGACATGCTGGCAAACACTTCACAGATGTGCTTTTTCACTGCAGCCATGTCAAGAGAGAATACAAAATCTGCGACTACAAACAAGTCCCCGCATGTCTTACTACTAGGGCAAGAGGAGGCTCGAAGACGTCAGGGCGAGAGCATTCTATTTCCTCTAATCCATCATTACTCTAACCTAATTGTAGCCTTTCCACAACTTATGGGATCCACCGTTGAGCTCTACATTCTTAGATGTTGACTAACAATTGTGGCTTTAGATGAAACAAACAAACAAACAAAATTAGAAATCTTTGCCATTTGGTATTTTGCAATTTAAAAACATCTTTCAGTATAAAATGTGAAAAAAGATTAAAGATCGTTTATGCTCTTGCTTTTTATTTTTTTTTTTTTAATTTTTAAAAGTCTTTATTTATCCATTCATGAGAGACAGAGAGAGAGAGGCAGAGACACAGGCAGAGGGAGAAGCAGGCTCCATGCAAGGAGCGCTATGCAGGACTCGATCCCGGGACTCCAGGATCACACCCTGACCCCAAGGCAGACGCTCAATTGCTGATCCACCCAGGCATCCCTATGCTCTTGCTTTTAAAAAATGGACTCTTCTAGAGCTCTCCAGGAGTTGCAAACTCATGTCTCCTATGCTGAATCAGTACTATAAGGGGTTTTATTTGGAAAATCACTTAATTTCATGTAAAAATAGAGATTTCGGCTTCTATTGAAAAATCAGTTCTGGCAACTTGCTTTTTCTCCAGCAACACCAACTGGAAACAGTAGTGGCTGCATATTTTTTAGAGACAGTTTAATTTTTTAAATATTTGCTATTCTTCAACCATGACATGGGCTTCCTGACTCATTTACCTATGGCCTTTGCTTGGCATTTGGGCCTGTGACTCCTGTAGTAAGAGTACTCCGAAATACCAACAGTATTACTGGTGTATCCACATGAGGAAGTTTGCAAAATTTAAGCTCTTTTCTCAATAGATGTCCATTGTGCCGAATGAAACCCTTTTCTTCAGCAGGACCCTATGTTGATGCAGAGGTTCTTTGGGAAACCTACACACCATTCTCTCAGGAGATCTAATCCAGTGGCCTTAGTCATTGCTGGCCAAGCTTCAATGGGAGTTCTACTCTGGGCTCAGTGTGAGAAGCATCTCCTGCTATGCAGGTGGCAGGTAATACACAACTCCCCAATAGCATGCCAGTTCCGGGAGGACAGAGATTTTCTTTTCCTTGTTGTCAAAGTCTATGTATCTAGAAGAGTGTTTGGCATATGTCAGGTGCTCAGTAAATATTTCTTGAATGAACTAGATGGGTTATTTATGAAATGCACATGCTTTAGTTTAAGCAGGAAATATTTTTTAAATGGCAATTATTATTACTGTTCATTGAATGTCTTCTGTAGGTTAGGTACTTTACAAATGCCATTTTAGGCACTTCTCACAGGAATTCCCATGGGATAGGTACTATTTACCTGTTATATATAGGGACACTGAGATTCAGAGATTTTTAATTATCTGAAGTCAGATACCTAGAAACAGTAATGATTTTTTACTCAAATCTGCTTCCCTTCCAAAAGATATGTTCTTTCTGCTACTCTCTGTTTCCTTTTAAACATAAGACCATATTTTGAAACATTAAGCAAAGTGATGATGAAAGAGTTCTGTCCAAAAGACACCAAAACATCTGACAAATTGCTGATATTGCCAATTTAGTCAACTGGCTTGGTTTTTTATTCCACAAAATCAGCTGTTTGGATGTTTTCTGGACCTTGCAGGAAAGCTCGGTCAACTGAGCATGCAAGAGTTAATCTGTGGCCCTGGATCAGAAGGGTTACAAAACTGCCCACATTGAATTGGTTATTCAACCTCAGACTCTCTCCTTTCACCTGGCAATGGGTCTCCCTAGCCCAATTGTTTTTCAGCCGGAGAATCTAAAGGGTTGAATTTTCTCAGAGTGTCCCCCTTACCTCTAGTTTATCCCACTGTGGCTTCAAAGGTTGGTCAAACTCCCCAAACTTTTGGCCTTCCTTGCTTCCTTTTGACTGTATCTGCTTTATCTCAGATCTCCATCTTTGTATGTCTACCTCTGGCCTGGTAATCTTGCTCCAAGTCTGATTTCTCCCCTAGCCTGGCAGTTTTGGGTTATGTATTTTTGACTTTGAACAGTAGCCAGATTCAGTTAAGAAACCATAGATGTGTTGCACACAAGACTCAAGGCACTTGACTTTAGTTGGACTGATCTGAACTGGTCAATGTAGCTTGAGTCTGGGAAAGTTTTCTAATTTCTGTGTCTCATGATTACATTTCCCTTGCTTCTTTTTTTTTTTTTTTTTTATGATAGTCACAGAGAGAGAGAGAGAGAGAGGCAGAGACACAGGCAGAGGGAGAAGCAGGCTCCATGCACCGGGAGCCTGATGTGGGATTCGATCCTGGGTCTCCAGGATCGCGCCCTGGGCCAAAGGCAGGCGCCAAACTGCTGCGCCACCCAGGGATCCCTCCCTTGCTTCTTCATAGAATTGTGGGAACAGCTTTAATGGTTCTTATAAAGTTGTTAATTGAAAATGCTCATAAATTCAAGGCAATATATTAATAACATTTTAAACCAAATTTCTGTTAATTTATATCTAAAAATAATTATATAGGGACGCCCAGGTGGCTCAGCACATGAGTGTCTACCTTTGGCTCAGGGCATGATCCCAGGACCCTGCAGGGAGCCTGCTTTCTCCCTCTGCCTCTCTCTCTGTGTCTTTCATGAATAAATAAAACCTTAAAAAATAAAAAAAATAAATAAAAGTAATTATGTAGGTGTAACAAGGAACAGTCTTTACATACAAAAAAATCAAATAATTGTGAAAACCAAAATAGAGAATAAAAATTAAAGCAGATGTAGAAAATGATGACCATTAAGGTGAAATAATTGAACAATTTCTGAAAGTAGGATTCATATTTTTTTTAGATAACACATTTATCTGTATATGTCTCCATATTTTTTGATTAAAAAAGTAGTGTAGTTTAGATATAGTAAAATTTACCCTTTTTAGTATAAAGTTCTATAGTCACAAAACTACCATCATATTAAAAATATAGAACAGGGATGCCTGGATGGCTCAGCAGTTTGGAGCCTGCCTTTGGCCCACAGTGTGATCCTAGAGTCCTGGGATTGAGACCCATGCCAGGCTCCCTGCGCGGAGCCTGCTTCTCCCTCTGCCTGTGTCTCTGCTGCGCTCTCTCTCTCTCTGTCTCTCATGAATAAATAAATAAATAAATCTTAAAAAAATATAGAACAGTTCCATAAAATATTTTCTGTCCTCTTTGTAGTCAAATTCTACACCTGACCCCAGTATCTGACAATTAGTGACAACCAGTATAGAACATTTGGAATGCCTAATCATTTGCAATATTTTCTGGCCCTCTTCATGCTTCCCTGTGGGAACTGGAGTTAGAGTTACCAGCACAAGCAGATACTGATATTCCAGTGATTGTTATTGCTATAAGTAACAACATCCTTTTCTATGACTCAGGGATCTTGTACACTATGCTAACCAGGGCAGCTTACCTTGTTTATTTGCATGTAGGGTAAAATTTCAGACCCCATTTATGATTCTTGACTAGGTTATTCATTCCTTTCCAATCTGTATACATCTTTTTTTTTCTTGCCTTATTGCATTGGCTAGGAATTCTAGTATGATGTTGAAAAGGAGCTATAGGAGGGACATCTTTGACTTGTTCCCAATCTTGGGTGCTGGAGGTGGGGAGGGATATTGAGTTTCTCACCATTAAGTATGACATAAGGTATTAATTTTTGATAGATGCCCTCTGTTGGTTTTAGATGTTCCCTTTTATTCCTAGTTTGCTCAGTTTTTGCTAAAAGATTTATTCATCTTTGTTCAAGATAGATATTAATTTGTACTTTCTTTTTTTTTTTTTTTAATTTGTACTTTTCTTATAACATTTTTTATTTCAGCATCAGAGAAATGCCGACATCATTAAATGAATTGAGAATTTCCCCCCATATTTTATATATACAAACTCTGGAAGAGTTTGTACAAGGTTGTTATTTCTTTCTCAAACATTTGGTAGAACTTGCCATGATGTAATCTGGGCCTGGAATTTTCTTTTTTGAAAGGTTTTTAATGAGAAATTCAATATCTTTAGGATGCCTGGGTGGCTCAGCGGTTGAGTATCTGCCTTCAGCTCAGGGTATGATCCTGGGATCCTGAGGTTGAGTCCCACATCAAGCTCCCTGCATGGAGCTTCTCCTTCTGCCTGTGTCTCTGCCTCTTTCTCTGAGTCTGAGTCTCTCACGAATAAATAAATAAAATCTAAAAAAAAAGAAAAAAGAAATTCAATATATTTAAAAGGTATAGGACTAGTCAGATGATTTATTTCTTCTTGAAGGAGGTTTTTTACAACTTAATGTCACTGGTTGATAGTTCCAACATCTCTGTCTTATTTGATTGTGATTCTGTTGATTACTTTGTCTCTTAATAATGTATTTTTTAATAATGTATTATTTTTATGTGCTGCTTTGTGTGTCTTGCAATTTTTGGATGAAAGCTGTGCGTCTTATGTAGAACAGTACATACTGAGGTAAATAATATTCATGCCTGATAATGGGCATGCCTTTTATTTTTGCTAGGCCTTTAGTGTGTGGGATTGTCAACCCAGACAGTAGGGCGGGGTTTGAGTTATTTTCTTGCTGTGGTTACAATCACTATGCCACAAGCTTCAACCTCTAGCATTATCTTGTGTTTAAGGTAGGGAGACGGTTGCCAGATTTTTCTCAATGTCTGCTTCACTTTAATATTTAGGTTGTCCCACATGGGTTGTGCCTCAGTAAGGACTCTCACCATACTTTTTAAAAAAAATATTTTATTTATTTATTCATGAGAGACATAGACAAAGAGAGAGAGAGAGAGAGAGAGAGACAGAGAGACAGAGAGACAGAGACACAGGCAGAGGAAGAAGCAGGCTCCATGCAGGAAGCCCAATTTGGGACTCGATCCTGGGACTCCAGGATCACACCCTGGGCTGAAGGCAGGTACTAAACTGCTGAGCCACCCAGGGATACTTTTGAAGACCACTGTTTCTTGTTGCTGGTGTTTGCTAGCCTGGTGTTGAGAGTGTATTTTGTTGTCCTGCTTCAGTGCCAATCTTAGATAAGTGCTCCATCCCTGTGTCTTGGAGGTGGAGCCTTCTCAGTGATTCTTCTCATCCACAAGCTGGCAACCTCTAATGATCTGGGCCTAAGTGTATTCCTGCCCTTCCCCAGAGGGTATTTCTGTTCCTTTTCTCATCTGCAAGTGTCTTCACCTGTACCTTGAGGGTACCAGGGTATGATGCCCTTCCTCCAGTGGGATAAGGCTTTTACTCTGTAGGAGACATAGGAGAGACAGATACAGGCAGATCTTCATGCCTTCACCTCAGTGGCTGCTCTTTCCTTCTCCAAGGCTGAACCACAAGTGATGCTTCTCTAGATCATTCTGTCTCTAGTTTTCCCATGCATACTCAGTGAGGTCTGTGAGAAGGGCCTGCAAATGGGTGTGAGTTCCTCTATTTCTGTGGCTCTCAGTAGTTCCATGCTTTCACTTTAAACTCTGTTCCCTATACTCTCACACTGGACCTTTAAGCATTCTTTAACAATTTTAGTCAGTTTTTTTGTTTTGTTTTCTGGCGCCATCATGGCACCTGCTTTTGCTACAACAGGGACCAAAAGATTTGGTGCAAGGACCCCAAGATCCAGGACTCCTACCTGAGACTGTTGGTTAAGCTCTATGGGTTTCTGGCCAAACAAACCAATTCCACCTTCACCCAAGTTCTGTTGAAGAGGTCATTCATGAGTCACACCAACCAGCTGCCTCTATTCCTCTCCAGGATGATCTAGAAGATGAAGCTGCTTGGCCAGAAAGAGAAAACAGCACTGGTTGTAGGGACTATATGTCCCTACAATAATGTGTGTGGTAGGAGATGCCCAAACTGAAGGTGTGTGAGCTGTGTGTGAGCAGCCATGCCTGTAGCCACATCCTCAAAGCTGAGGGCAAGATCCTCATCTTTGACCAGCTGGCTTGGAGTCTCCCAAGGGCTGTGGCACCATCTTCCTCTCTGGTTCATGCAAGAGCTGAGAGGTACAGGTATTTTGGCAAGGCCCTAGGAACCCCACACAGCCACATCAAGCCCTAAGTGCAGTCCAAGGGCTGGACGTTGGAGCAGACGTCCACAAGGTCATCACAAGGCCACAAGGTCATCTTTGGCTACACAAACTAACCCCAGATCCTGCCTTGTTATTAAAAAGATTTTGGTGCTGAGGAAAAACAACAAACAAACAAACAAACAATTGTAGCCATTTTTTTTTTTTTAACCAGATTGTATAGCATCTGGTGTTTGCTGCAGCTAAGCAAGTGCTCTCCTTGGAGGCATCGTTGTTTGCATTTCTTAAGTTAATTGTTTACCCTATGACCACAGCTCTGTAACTGATCCAAGAAAAGTTGTAATTTTATAAATTATCTAGCTCTTTTTTTTTTTTTTTTGGTCGTCAGTATGGAGTGATGTTCTTTCCTGTTTTCTACATCCCATAATGAAGCCAGAAACCCTATTTCTTGACTTATAAGAAAATTTATTTCTAGGTGTTCAAACCATCCACAAGAAAATCTTATTTCATAAACCAAATGTCAGGTAATTTTGGACCTCAAGTAAAAGAAAACCTAATCCCAAATATGTAAACCAAAAGTTTTTACTGCCTTATTTGAAAAGAAAAATGGAAGTATAGGTTTAAATCAAGTTATCAATTTTGTTAGGGTTCTGGGTTCTTTCTCTTTCCCACTCTGCTATCCTCAGGTCATCGTTGTGTCCTTTAGAGTAACTCCCTCCAGTGTCCCAAGGTGGCTGCCAAAGTTCTGGACATCACATCACAGAGGTGAAAACAAACAAGCCACACATAAAAATATAAATTAAATTAATGGCCTTTTGGTGTCATTATTTTTTTAAGAGAAAGAAAAAAATCTCTGAAGGCTTCCCATCAGACTTGCCACATGTCTTATGCAACAGGATTGGGTCACGTGTCCATGGCTCAGTTGTTGACCTGAATAAGAATGGAACTCCCCTATTTGATTTAACATCACGATTCGTTGCTGGCCTGGAAAGGGGACAAATTCCTCTGAAGCACGTGGCCACCTAACAGCTGAGAAAAATCAAGATTTTACTATTGGCAAAGAATATGGGGAATGGCTGTTAAGTGAGCGACTAGTGGTTTCTGGTAGAGTTCATGAGGCATACAGAGGACCAGCTTCACAGTCAGGTGTATCTAGGTTCAAATGCTGGCCCTTTGTGTTTCGGAAAGTACAAAGGGAATAATATTTGATAAATTTTAAATATTTGCTATTTATCTCTTTCCCTCATTAAATCATGTTCCTTGGCATTCATTTTGATATTATAGCTCAGGAAGGGGCCACGAATGCCACCTCCTGTTGGTAGAGATGATTTTAGATACGGTAAATGCTAGGAATATGGTAGCTATTGTTATCATACAAATAAATACATTTAGCTAAATATATATATTCATAATATATATACATTTATACTTTTTAAAAGTTTTATATATATTTTTATATAAAATGCGTTTAGCTAATACTGGCTTTTTTTTCTAAGTAAAGCCCCTTATCATAGCTGCATATTTTGAGAGAAGATAGTGTTTTCTAGCTCATTAGCAGAGTGAGAGGCCTTTAGCTGACCTCACTGTGGCGACAGGACCTTCTATGACCCAGAGCCCATTCTGTGCCCCTGTTATATGCCTGCCTAGCTGAATACATGTATCATTGGCTTTACTCTGAGGACTTGGACACTGAAGCCTAGGCATACGTCTATGTTACAAGAGCACAGAAGCCACAGTTTGAGAAATTCTTCCTGATGTGAGCAGAAAAAGGAAAGGTGATTCAGAGAGGGGAGGATGTTGACTTGGGAGTTAATAGGATCTTTGGGGAGATGCATCTTACCGTGTTAGAATTATGAATCTGAGTTTCTAGAGGGATATTCAAGTTTGGGAGGTAGATGTGGGAGTTATCCCTGCATAGATGGTTGTAAAGACATGGTCAGAAATAAAGAGAACCTCAGTGTCAAAAAAAAATCCCCTGATTCAGGGGAACCCTAGCTGTGGGGTACAGAGGGCCAAAGAGGTACCACTGAAGTAAGAGAAGGCTTCAGGGAATGATGTTGGTCTTCTTGTTCACAGCTATGGGACTCTGCAATGAGTAAGAAAAGAGCAAGCACTGGATAAGAAATGAATAGTTTAAATAAATTTAGAAAGACTCTTACTTGTATTTCACCAGAATGTAAAGAGAAGACACTGTTCAGGTTCAAGAGTAGTGCATTTAGAAGAGAACTAAAAAACAAATGAGCCTTTTTGTATATCACTCACCAAAGAAGTTGTTTTGCTTGAGTTTTTTCTAGAATCTATGCCTAGTATTCTTAATCTCTCAATATATTTATTTCCCCGTGGCCCTCGAACATTTTAATTCCTATGAATCCTAGAATCATCTTTAAATTAAAAGGGTTATAGCCATTCTGTAAAAATAGGACGGACCCCTACCCGTAATTTGGTTTCAGTGTAAGAAACATGCCAAGAGCCTATGAAAATACAGGGTTAGATTCCCGTGAGCCTCTGGTCGCAGCCTATCCGCACATAACCTTGTTTTTTGTGTGTGTCTGTTTAAAGACATCTTATTTATTTATTTAATTATTTTTTTATTATTTATTTTTTTTTAAGAAGACATCTTATTTAATGCATGTTGTTGATTCACTGACAATGAACTCACGGCAACACTGCTATAACTCATGCTCTAACCCATGTGTGGTCAGACTTCTTAAGTTTTGCCCAAAAACGTCATATGGAGTGCTATTTTGCTTCTGTTTCATTTTCATTTTCCTAATTACCAGGGAAGGGGAAAATCTTACTGTGTGGCTATTTGCCATTGGGTTTCCTTTTGCTGTGAATTGCCTGTTCAGATCATTTACTAATTTTTTTTTATGGCCTTTGTTCTATTAATTTACAGATTCTTAAAATGTGCAACCTGTTTACCAGCATTTTCTGGAATGTCCCTCTACGTTCATATATGGTCAGCAGGGGTATTTTTGTTTGTTTGTTTGTTTTTTGCTGTGAGGATAGTCAGTTTTCTCCACCTCACTTATTTGATAGACCTTTCTTTCTCCACTATTTACTCTGCCCCTGCTAAGCCCCCCACCTCCCAGGTACAGAAGTACAACATATACCAAGTTCTCTGGATGTGTATGCCTATGTTACGTTTTTTTTTTTTTTTCTTCTTCCATCAGTTCATCTATAGACCTTCAAACTAATATCACATTGTTTCAGGACCACAGCTTTGCAATAAATCCTGATATTTGGGAGGGCAAGTGTTCCCCTCCTTATTCTTATTTTTCAAAATTGCTCTTGAACCTTTATTCTTCCTATGAATTTTAAGATCAGTTTGTCAACTACAGTCAAAAGCCTTGTTAAAATTTGAATTAGAATGGCAATAAATTTATGGACCAATTTGGGAGAAATTCTCATTCTCACAACATTGAGTATTTATATCTATGAACAGTCTATACTTCTCCATTTATTTGTTTTATGTCCTGAAATACATTTTAATATTTTCAAGTAAGATATTGTACATGAAATTCTCATTCTCACAACATTGAGTATTTATATCTATGAACAGTCTATACTTCTCCATTTATTTGTTTTATGTCCTGAAATACATTTTAATATTTTCAAGTAAGATATTGTACATCTTTTTCTATATTTATTACCTGCCTTAAAACTTTTTGCTGCCATTGTGAATGAGATCTTTTCTTTAATTACATTTTCCGACTGGCTCTTTATTAGGTATAGTGAAGCTACTATTTTATATATTGTTTCTCTACCCAGGAACTTCGATGAGCTCTCATTAATTTTACTAAGTCACTTATGGATTATTTTCAATTATATGTAAATAATCATATCATTGGCTAATATTGACCATACTGTTTTGCTCATTTTTTGAGGTCTCTCTTTTTTTCTGTTTCTGGATATCTCCTGAATAGAAGCAGTACTAGTGAGTATCTTTGCCTTGTCCCTGACTTTCAAGGTAAAACAAACACAGTGTTACATGTCAATTATACCTCAATAAAAAAGGTGATGCTTCAGGCAGCCTGGTGGCTCAGTGGTTTAGCGCCGCCTTCAGCCCAGGGCGTGATCTTGGAGTCCCGAGATCAAGTCTCACCTCGAGCTCCCTGCATGAAGCCTGCTTCTATCTCTGCCTGTGTCTCTGCCTCTCTCTGTGTGTGTCCCTCATGAATAAATAGAATCTTAAAAGGCGATGCTTCTAATGCTTCATGTTTAGTAAGATATTTGCTTTAGGTTGTTGGCAGGTACCTACATCAGTTGAAGAAAATTTCTTTTTGTTCCAATTTACTGCATCTTTCTTTCCTCATTTCATCTTCCTCCCTTCCTCTCTACTCTCTCTGTCTCACTTGCTTTGGTAAAAGATTAATAAATAAACGTTAATTTTACCAAAATTTTGTGCATCTATGTTTGTAACTGTGTTTATCATATAGTTTTTCTCATACTATACTGCCCTTGTGCAATTTTATTTTATTTTATTTTTTGTGGCTTGTGGAATTTTAACATGAAGGCTTTGCTAACTTCACAAAAGGAATTGAGGAGCTACTTCCTTTTTTTAATCTCTAAAACTCTTGTGTAATATAGGAGTTAAATGTTCTTTGAAGATTGGATGGTATCTGATCCAAGACCTTTTATATATGTTAAATCGAACACATATCTAATAAATCTAATATTAATAGTTGTAATTACATTAATAGCATATCATATGACTAATGTTTAATATAATGACTAAATTAATACATTGATAATATAACAATATATAAATTATTAAGTTAATATATTTCATATGTTAGTGAATATAATTTAATATTTAATATTATCTTCTCATCTTACAGTTGAGGCAGCAACTGTATTTCAGCTACTCCAGTAATTGCCCTAGTTATCCATTTTTGGAACCTTTTGAGCTTATCCTCTTTCTCTTGGAATTAAAAAACTCCCAGGTGATCTCAGTGTGTTGAGAAACACAGGCCTAACCTTCTGACTGATTCTCTGAGGAGCTTTCTCCTTGGCATCTCCTGTCTCTCCAACGCTCACTGAGCTGAACTGCAAATTGCCTTCCTGTGGGGTTAAGGCCTTACTACAAATACTGAGAGCAATGGGGCTTTATGTGAAAACAAGCTTTTTAAATTTTAATCCAACCCATTCTCAGTGGTCTCTGAATAAACCTTTTCCATATATAAGATTCAAGGGAAGTTTGTTCTGGTTTTAATAAAGCACTGTCAAGCAATATCATGAGCCATTAATCCATGTTGAAATAAGAAAGTAGAGGAGCTGTCATAGGGTCACTCATGTATCATTTGAGGGCTCCTCCTGGTGTTTGTAGGACACCATAGGCTTCCAATAGAAAAGGCTGCATGGACAAGACACCAGCTTTTCCCTTCCCTTTGTGAGATCTGGAACTAACTATGATATTGCTATGATTCTTGTGTCCCCTTTCCTTCAGCATGGGACTTGAGAACTCCTTTACCCTCTAGGTATGAAGCCAGCATGGACAACACAAGCTCATAATCCTGACATCGGATCTTCTTGCCATCAGTTGGGGAATAATGGGTTTAATCAGGCCATTGAAAAGGTAGGTCACTTGATCCTTCGTTTTCATTTCTGAGTTTCATTTCCCCTTTATTTTCACCTTTACTCCCTGAAATCAGTATTGCCTAGAAATTCTTCCTACCACAATTATGTTGCTTTCCCAGAAACTCTGGAGCCTTCCCAGCCCACACCCAGGCCCCTGCATGCCACCATTCTTACTCACAGCTCCTGCGGGTTTTTCCAAGACAGAGAAGATTCAAAACACACTCTTTGAGGCAAAATGGCCCCAGGAGGGGATTCATGCTAACATAACAGAGTCTGACAAGGAGGATAGCTTATTCCGACCCCTCTCCCATATCAGGATACATATTTGGGAAGAAATGCCAAATATTAAATAAAAAAAGCACACAACTTCATTCTTGTGGTTTTTGTACCCCATTTCAGACAGGCTTGGACAAATTCTACTAATTCTATTGTAAGTGATGGCTCTGAAAGCATTTCCAGCAACTTGAGGGAGAAAGGAGACAGGCAAGGCGGGGGAGAGAGAGGGTGGCTAAGATAAGCCTGATGGGCTCCAGTGGGGCCACCCAATCTGCTGTGGAAAGCTGTTACCACTCACCCTTCAAACTTTTTGAAAATTTGCTCCTATGGAGGTAGAGGTTGGTGGGGGAGAGGAGGCACAAAAGTGAAGAAGGTGTATCTCCCTTCTGGAAAGTGAGGTTGGCTTGGTTCTGCAATCCTGTGTGAAACATGTTGTTCATAGGGATGAGCAATGCCTCCCTGCTGGTTGAACCAAAGGACAAGACTCTGGCTTTGGTGGTTGTCCAGGTACCAGGATTGATCAAAATAGACCTAAGATTGTTAAGTTTCTGGCATTCAAGGCAAAGTCTGGGGCTGGAAACAGGGATGGATCTAAATCATTAGGTCCAAAGCAGATCACAAAGAGTAAAACCAAGTGCTGGAAGAAAAGTGAGTAAGTGGGCCCAGAACAGGTATAGGAGGTGAGGCCTGGAAAAATCCTTCAGAGAATGCCATTTAAGGAGGCATCACAGTAACCCTATGGTGCAGAGAAAGCTGTACAAGGCCCAGCCTGATCAGGGAATTGAATCACAGTTTCATCCACAAGGAATGGACGTACTGCAAGAGGAGACAGCCACCTAGACAGATAAACGGACACTGTATCATAGCTGTAATTGTGTTTGCAATCTCTGTGATGCTAAGTTAAGAGATAGAGGACGCTTAGTGGTTCTGGTTGTGGGGTCAGTGCCATGGAAAATTTGCAGAAGAGACCATGATTAAGTGGGGTTAGGAGTGAGGCTGGCAGATAAGGATGTGGGACATACCAAGAGAACAGCACCTGCAAAGATACAGAGACATGACACAACATGATGCAGAGGGCACCACAGCAGTGAGATCATTCTGGAGGGGAGGAGGCAGGGGTAAGAGTGACAGTCAAGACTGCCAAAGAGGATCTATGGGCTGGTATGATGATGAAGGGCCTCAAATTCCATAATGAGGAACTGGGTTTGTTTGGTTTTCATAATGGGGTGGAGCCACTGATGTGTTAGGACCCAGGCTCAGTCCTGTGTTAGGCAGTTCCAGAACTCCCAAAATCACGGGGATTAATTGAGTAGATTTCTTAAGATAAATAATACTTTTTCCCTGCCTTTTATTCTGACCCACTCCCTGTACCTCCCCTCCCCCAAAGACTTCGGCACATAGTTTAACTCTCCTTTCTGATTTCAGCCAGACAAGTATAAAACTTAGAAAGTTGCATGATTCTCTGAGATTAGATGTGATTAGTGGATAGTGATCCTTTTTTTAAATCCTTTTTTTAAATTGCTACTTTGTCAGTTGGTTTTGAGTTTATCAATTAGTTTTTTTATAGTGGAAAAACTGTGGTTGCGGCCTTCCAGGGACAAGCCAGTGTGGGAAACTGAACCAGATGAATCACCATGAGGCATGTGAGGTTGTGGTTGAGAAACAAATGATATTCGTGATGCAGGCAATTGACTCAGGTTATGACTTGTTGGTCCCAGGATATCTGGTGTCAACCCCTCCGAAACATGGAAGGAGTAGACAAAGTCTCGTTGAGAAGTTGAGCATTTATATTAACACACCTGTCCTAGCTTTCCAATTTGTGAATAAAAACATTGTAAATGTACCCACAAAGAAACACATCTGGACCAAGATATAAGGATCTTTGGGGCCTTTCAAAAGTGGAAATTATGAACATGCCCTCCTAACTTTACCTGCTCAAGAAAAGCTGGATACAGACATAGCAGTGAGTATGACGGTTGCAGAAGAGTTGGATTTTGTTTGTTGCTAGTCCCCTGAAAGAGGAAGAAAAACAGTATATTTATGGTACAATGAATAGGGCTGATGCAAACACATATCCTAGAAGTAGAGACCCCAGTGAAGAGAACAGACCGCATTTTGGCCCCAAGGACCTTGTTATCTGGGTGCTGTGCTCCAGCTCAGGCCCAGACAACTCCAGCAAGAATGGTTCCTTGGTGCTAGCAGGTTTCTTGGAAACAAAGGCAGGATTTCTGAAAAGTGAAAATGATGATCAAAGGCAAGGTCCTTTGCAAGGTTTTTTTCTCTGGCTAAAGGCTATGGCTTGATTCTGGCCTGAAACGTCACCCTGTGTTTTGGAAGTTAAGAATACCCACCTGCTTCAGGAATGCTTCAGCGTCAGAATTAACACTGTGAGGTTATAAGCTCATTTTTATTATTATTACTTAAAATTTGAGTATAGCTGACACACAATGATACATTAGTTTCAGGTGTACAACATGGCGATTCAATACGTTTATACCTTATGCTGTGTTCACCACACATGTAGCTTCCCTCTGTCCCCATTAATTGCCCTGCAATCTCATTGACTGTATTCCCTATGCTGTGCCTTTTATTCCCATGACTTACTCATTCCATAACTGGATATCTGTGTCAGCCACTCCCCTTCACCCATTTTGCTCTTCCTCCCCACACTCTTCCCCTCTGGCAACCATCAGTTTGTTCTCTGGATTTATGAGTCTGATTCTGCTTTTTGTTTGATGAATTCATTTTTATATGAAAAAAGTGATCAAAGAACTTGCCCAAAGAAGTAGGAATGGGAAGTGGATAGGAGGGTAGTTGAGTCTTTTCTCGCTGACTCTACAACAGCCCCGTCTAACGGAAATATAATGCAGGCCGCATATGTTATTTTATTATTTTGTTTTATTTATTGAGGTAAGATTGGTATATAACATTCTATCAGTTCCAGGTGCACAACATTATCATTTGATATTTGCATAGACTACAAAGTGATCATCATAATAAGTCTAGTTACCATCCTCACTATTCAATTGACCCTCTTTACCTTTTTGTCCCATCTCCAAATTTCTTTCCCTCTGATAACCACTAATCTGTTCTCATTATCTATGATTTTGTTTTGTTTGTTCATTTGTTTTGTTTTTTAGATTCTACATAAAAGTGAAATCATATGGTATTTGTCTTTCTCTGGATGATTTCATTTAGCATAATACCCTAAAGGCCCATCCATGGTGTCACAAATGGCAAGGTTTCCTTCTTTTAATGGCTGAGTAGTATTCCGTTCATTGTTTATGTATATACATGTCTATAGATGCACATGTATGTATCACATCGATATCCATTCATCATCGATAGACACTTAGGTTGTTTCTGTATCTTGACTATTGTAACTAAAGCTATGACAAACATAAGGGCACATAAATCTTTTCTAATTAGTGTTTTTGTATTCTTTAGATAAAATACCCACTAATGGAATTCTGGATCATATGGTAATTCTATTTTTGATTCTTTGAGGAATCCCCATACCGTTTTTCTGTGATGGCTGCATCAGCTTACATTCCCATCAACAGTGCATAAAGGTTCTTTTTTTCTGCAACCTTTTTTAACATTTGTTATTACGTATCTCTTTCATTGTAGCCATTCTGACAGGTGTAAGGTGATAGCTCATCGTGGGTTTGATTTCCCTGAGGATGAGTGATATTGAGCATCTTTTCATGTGCCTGTTGGCCATCCTTATGTTTTCTTTAGAAAAAATGTCTATTCAGATCTTCTGCCCATTTTTAATCTAATTGTTTGATTTCTTGTTCTTTGTATATTTGGGTATTAGCCCTTTATCAGATATATGATTTGCAACTATCTTCTTCCATTTAGAAGATTATATTTTTATTTTGTTGATAGTTTCCTTCAGTGTGAGGAAGATTTTAGCTTGATGTAGCTCCATTGTTTTCTTTTTTTTTTTTTTTTTTTTTTGAATTTTTTTGAAGCTCCATTGTTTTCTTTTTGCTTTTATTCACTTTGTCTTTGTAGTCAGATTCAATATATATATATATAAAATATATATATTTATATATATTATATTATATTTTATATATTTATATTTTATATTATATTATATATTATATATATAATTATATTATATATTGATGAATGGATATATATTTTATATATATATACATATATATATAAAATGATGTCAGGGAACTTACCATCTTTGTTTTCTTCCGGAAGTTTTGTAATTTCTGGTCTCACATTCAACTCTGTAAATTATTCCAACTCAATTTCTGTGTATAGGGTAGGATAGTGGTTCAATGTCATTCTTTTGCAGTGGCTATGCATGTCCAGTTTTCACAGTACCATTTATTGAATGGTCTGTCCTTTTCCCATTGCATATTCTTGCCTCCTTTGCCATAAATTAATTGGCCATATATGCATGGGTTTATTTCTTGGCTTTTTATTCTGTTCTATTGATCTATGTGTCTGTTTGTATGCCAATACCATACTGTTTTGGTTAGCATAGCTTTGTAGTACAATTTGAAATCAGAAAGTGTGATACTTTCAGCTTTCTTTTTTTTCTTTCTCAAGATTTCTTTGGTTATTAGAGGTCTTTTGTGGTTGCACATAAATTTTAATATTGTTCTAATTCCATGAATAATGCCATTGGTATTTTGATAGGGATTGCATTGAATTTCTAAATTGCTTTGGGTAGTATGGACATTTTAACAATATTAATTCTTCTGATCCATGAGCACAGAATGTCATTCCATTGTGTTTTCTTTAATTTCTTTCAGTAGTTTTCAGTGTATGGATCTTTCACCTCCTTGGTTAAGTTTATTCCCAGGTGGCAGGGAAAAAAATTATTCCCAAGTATTTTATTCTTGTTGATGTCATTGTAAATAAGATTGTTTTTTTCAATTTCTCTTTGTCTTAATAGAAACATCACAAATTTCTGTATATTGAGTTTGTATCCTGTAACTTTACTGTATTAATTTATTAGTTCTAAGTGCTTTTAGTGGAATCTTTAGGGTATTCTATATGTTGAATTTTATCATCTATAAATAGTGACAGTTTTACTTCTTCCTTTCCTATTCAGATGCCTTTTATTTCTTTTTCTTGCCTAATTGCTTTGGCTACTGCTTCCAGTATTATGACAAATTAAAGTGTTAAGAGTGGGCATCCTTTTCTTGTTCCTGATCTTAGAGGAAAAAGCTTTTAGCTTTTCATAATTGAGTATAGTGTTAACAGTGGGTCTGTCATATATGGCCTTTATTATGTTGAGGTATGTTCCCTTTCTCCCTACTTGGTTAAGAGATTTTTATCATAAATTGATGTTGAATTTTGTCAAATGCTTTTTCTGTGTCTGTTGAGATAATCATATAATTTTTATCCTTCATTTTGTTAATGTGGTATATCATGTTGATTGATTTGTGGATATTGATCATTCTTGAATTAAGTTCACTTTTATCATGGTGTATGATCCTTTAAATATATTGTTGAATTCACTTTTTAATATTTTGTTGAGGATTTTTGCATTGATGTTGCTCAGATATAATTTTCTTTTTCTGGTAGTGTCCTTGTCTGGTTTTGGTATCAGGGTAATGTTGGCCTTGTCAAATCAGTTTGGAAGGGTTCCTTCCTCTCCAATTTTCTGAAGGGATAGGTATTAATTTTTTTTTTTAATGTTTGGTGGAGTTTATCATTGCATCCATCTGGTCCTGGACTTTTGTTTTTTGGGGAGTTTTTGATTGCAGATTGGATCTTTCTACTAGAAATTGGCCTATTCAGATTTTCTATTTCTTCATAACTCAGTCTTGAAAGGAATTTCTTGAAATTCCTTTCAAGGAATTTATCAATTTCTTCTATGGTGTCCAGGTTGTTGGCATATAATTGTTTATAGTAATCTCCTATGATCTTTTTTTTTCTTATGATCTTTTATATAAATTTCTGTGGTGTCAATTGTAAATTCTCTTTCATTTCTGATTTTATTTATTTGAACATTCTCTCTTTTTTTCTTCGCGAGTCTAGGTAAAGTTTTGTTAATTTTGTTTATTCTCTCAAAGAATGAGCTCTTAGTTTTATTGATCCAAGCAATCGAAGGGCGTTCCCTCTGTGGACTGAGGTCGTCCACTGGCTCTAGCTGCTGGAGAGTGTTGAGGAGGGAGAGTGCGTGACTGGTTTGAGCAAGGCCAGCAAACAGTACTGGCCCATGCTTTAGTGACGTTGGAGGAGAGTGTCGGGAGTGGGGCATGCCTTTGGCTCTAATGAGGTTGTGTCCATATGTGCCTGCCTGTGCCAGCAAGGCAGTGAGGGAATGCAAAATTGGCACTCACCCGCAGCTCCACTACTGAGGAGGAGCCCAACTAATTTCTGCCCCCCTAGCAGACAGTTTAAGATTTGCAAATGTGGGCCTCCTGGGTGGCTCAGTGATTGCACATCTGCCTTTGGCTCAGGGCGGGGTTCCCAGTCTGGAGCTCCAGTCCCCCGCATGGGGCTCCCTGCAGGGAGCCTGCTTCTCCCTCTGCCTGTGTCTCTGCCTCTCTGTGTGTCTCTCATGAATAAATAAATTAAATCTTTAAAAAAAGATTAGCAAATGCATCACCTTCACATAGACTCCCCTTCTCTCTTAAACTGCTGCCTTTGCGCTGGTTCCCAGGATGGTCGAGTCCACATGCATGCCTCTCGCAAGAAGTATCTCAGAGCCCCATGGTTCCTAGTTCCCCTGGATGTAAGCTCTGTTGGTTTCCAAAGACAGATGTTTTGAGGGCCTTGTTTGTCTGCTTTGGTTCTAAGGCTTGGGGTAACTGATGTGGAACAAAACCCCTTTACTTCTCAGGGAGAGGCTCTGGGCCTGTGAGAACTCTCCCTATTACAGGTTGCTATACCAGCGGTGGGGTGGGGTGGGGGTTTTGGTAACACTACATCTTTGCCTCTCCTGTCCATCTCGTGTGGCCCTATTATCCCTTGTGGAGGAAACTGTTGAGCTACTTTTCTGTTCTTTCTCAGAGGGAATTATTTCATATGTAGTTATAGATTTGAGGTGTCCATGGGACGAGGTGAGGGCCTACACCACCGTCTGGGATCACCCCTCACCCCAAATATATAATTTTAAAATTTCTTAGAGCCATATTTATTTTTTTAATCTTTTATTTATTTATTCATGACAGACAGAGAGCCAGAGACACAGACAGAGGGAAAAGCAGGCTCCCTGCGGGGAGCCTGATGTGGCCCTCGATCCCGGGACTCCAGGATCACGCCCTGGGTCGGAGGCTGGCACTAAACCATTGAGCCACCCAGGGATTCCTAGAGCCACATTTAAAACGTAAAAAGAAACCAGTGAAGTTAGTTTAATAATATATGATTTCTAACTCAATATTTTAAATTATTGTGATTTTAACATGTTAATCAATATAAAAATCATTAAAGAATATTTTACATTCTTTTTCTTACAAAGTCTTCAAAATATGAGGGGTGTTTTCCCTTTACAAAATGTGTCAGTTTGTACCAGCCACATCCCAGGCGCTCAAGAGTGCCAGGCGACTAAGGGCTACGGAACCAGGTAGGCAGCCCAGAGCTAGAGTCTACCGAACCTTCTAGTTTCTCAGATGCTTCAGATTGTGCGAGGGATTAGGGGGAGTGGAGATGAACACCTGGTGTCACCGCTAACACCCTTAAAATGGAAGAAAGCTAAGGCAAGGCTGCTGCTAGAACGTTTGGTAAATATACACAGATTCGACAAAGTTCTTCTCCCGAGCAGATGTAGCCTGCACCAGCGTGCTTGATTTGGCAAGCAGAGTGCTCGCTAAATTTTAGTTTCCCTTGCCACCTCTGACAGGAACCCTTGTGCAGTGACCAACCTGCAGAGCCGCACATGGCAGTCCAGCTCCTTATCGTTCTTCAGCAAACTCCCTCATCTTCTGGCCCTTAGTGACTAAGATTCATCTGTAGAGCTTCATCAAGCTTTTGTATCCTGAGACACAGCATTTAATATTTACATTCGTCTAAACATTTTTGATAGAAGAAAATGCTTCTAATTAAAAAAAAAAGTCTCTCAACTGATTCCTTGATGAGGCAACAGATTCTCATGAACAGGACTTAGGAACCCTGCAAATGAAACCCTTGTCTCTTAGCTCTATCAACTGAGTAACTGTGTTCCCACATTGGCTAGAGAATCTTTTCACTCACCACAGAAACCCCAGGACCAATCCATTGAGATGAGCATGTTTTAGAGATGGGCCAGATGGAAAGAGTCCATACTCCATCTGTTTATCATATAGATGTGGCCATTGTCCAAATCTTATAAAATCACCAGGAGAGGAAAACAAACACAAGGCGGTGCATTTTGAGGGTGATCACAGCTCTTTGGACTATTTTAAAAGCACTGTCTGTTCCATGTATACGTGTGTGTGTGTGTGTGTGTGTGTGTGTGTGTGTGTGTGTTAAGGGACACCTTCCAAGTCTCTCCATGTACAGGCCGATGTGGGTTTGAACTTCTGGTCTGTTGCTTATCACTCGTATCAGGGCAGGTTAATTCATTTTGCTGTCCGTCAGTGTCTCCATCTATGTTGTTGGTTGGTGTAAGAATGAAGAAGTCCTAGAGGTCATTCATGGGGATCACTTAACACAGAGAGCAGCATATACTAAGTGACTGATAAATGGCAGCTATTATTATTGGCAATAACAATGTGTTATTATTTTAACGTTTATAATATTTCATCGTTTGTAAATCTTCGACTTGCTCACAGCATTTCTCATCAGCTAATGGATTCCAAACATCCCTCATACTTGAGACCCTGGGAAAGAGTTCACAATTTGTTCAACTATTGTGAACAATGGTTCACAAACGTGCTTCTTGCAATATAGCCTTAAGAATAAATTCAAATATTCCAGCCGGAATTTTTTCACTTCAATTCAGCAAATATTCACGGAGTCTTTATTTGGTTTCAGATCCTGGGCTGGGTTGAGTTGCAAAGTTACCTGTGCCAGGATCCCTTACTTAAGGTGCTTTCTAATACAAAGCTTTCTATGTGCACAGTGACTTATATCACACCTTTCTCCACTAGATTCCCAGTGCCTAACCTTCCAGAGAGCCAAAATGATGCCTGGTTTGTAGTTGTACCTCCAGCATCTAGCCTAGTGCCTGATGCAGAATAAGTGCTCAGAAAGATATTTCTCAATGAATAAAAGCAGTAGATGAGGGGCACCTGTGTGGCTCAGTCAGTTAAGCATCTGCCTTCGGCTCAGGTCATGATCTCAGGGTCCTGGGATTGAGGCCTTTGTCAAGGTCCCGCTCAGTGGGAGTCTGCTTCTCTCCCTCCTTCTCCCTCTGCTCTTCCTCTCTGCTTGTGCTTTCTCTTTCTTTCAAACTAAATAAATAAAATCTAAAAAAAAAAAATAATAATAAAACAAAAGCAGCAGAAGATGAGTGCCAATATGAGATATGTGTATCAGTTCTAGATGTCTTTCTCTGAGTCCTACTCTAGCTCTACGTCCATTCCCTTATCATCACATAGCTTTGTGTTCAATGACGTCAAGCTACGTGCATATCACAGTACATGATCACGCTGCTTTGCATGCACTGTTCTCAATCTCTGAATGGCCTTCTTCCTTGTTTGATGAGCTCCTAACTATCCCTGATGGATATCTCCTCAGTGGAACCTTCCTTGGCCTTCGGAAGTTAGTCACACTATTCTTAGTGTTCTCTTGGTGTTTTGAACAAGGCTGCCCCTGACATTTATAGGACCCAGGCAAGAGCCTGAGTGGAGGCCTGCATACCACATGACCAAGTGTTTAAGAACTTATAAATCAAGCTAATCAGTAAGATAAAAATATGCTCTATCTTCCTCCTTTGTCAAATATACCATCGTAATAACAGAATAAAAAATATGAGAAAATATTTTTATTAGGCTGAAAGTTGACAAAATATTGAAGATGACTGAATTTAATGTATCAATTATTATTAAACATTCTTTAATTTATAGGCTGGAAATATTTGGATGAGCAATAACAAAGATATACAGAATTCACACGTTATTAATTATTATGTATATTTTATATAGTTATTCTACAAAATAGATTTTTCTTGACTTCAGCAAAGTCATTTGTTATGTTATGATAAAGATTTCCATTTCACTTGGGAGTTATGATCTAAGGGATTAAACAATAAAATGTAGTATTCAGTGGATATGAAATTGAATATATCTCTTAAGTGTCTATATTACATTAAAAATCAAAATTATTTTTGTGCTTTCAAGAGAGTTATTTCTTCCAAATATTTTTAGTTGTCTGCAAAATTAGAAGGCAAAATGCATATGAAAATGAAGACATATCAAAACATTTTTTAAAAGATTTCATTTATTTATTCATGAGAGACATAGAGAGAGAGAGAGACAGAGAGAGAGAGAGAGAGAGAGGCAGAGACACAGGCAGAGGGAGAAGCAGGCTCCCTGCAGGGAGATCAGTGTAGGACTTGAGCTCAGTACCCTGGGATCATGCCCTGAGCCAAAGGCACACGCTCAGCCGCTGAGCCAACTGCCCAAATGCCCCAAGACATATCAAAACCTTAAATCAAAATTATTAGAATAAAACCAGTCCATCTCCCAAAAATGTTCATACCAACATATTGGTGCTGGGATACCCATGATGGGTTGGCCATGGATAAAGAAATGAAACTGATGACTCTAAAGTTCAAGGCTTGCCTTTGCAGGGTTCTTGCCTTCTCCTCCTAACTTTCATATATTTAAATTTATTATTTTGAAAAGTTAATTAAATAGTATTAAATATTTTTATAAAAGTCAAAGTAGCGAAAAATCTAGTGCTCAATAGGCTTCTAATTACCAGTGTAAATAATCAGTATTCTATTGCATGCACTAATGAGATCTAGGTCCCCATATAGAAACTAAAGAGTGATCTGAATTTTTGAGATGTTGCAAATTGTTTTCTTCAGAAGCAATGCATGACGGCTTTGAATAATGAGCAAATTGAAGACTATCTCCCAGGCCACAAATGAGAGTATCAAGAGAAGTGGGGAAAGTGATAGTACCAGTGGGAAATGATGCTTTTTGTGCAACAGGGAAGACATGACAGCTTCATTTGTCTCTCCCTCCTACCCAAGCACTTGCACTGCTCACATCCTCTTCTCAATGTTTCACAGATGAAAGCAGTGCTTCCTCTCCTGCCCGGGCAGTGGCACACTCTGGATACCTTCAGGACACTCATATGCTTATAGTTCAAGGATATGGAGCCCAGGAGGTGGAGAGAAGGGTGTCCCTGGGAGCCTGCAGGATGTTAGTCTTAAGGGCGATGTTCACAATTACAGACCTGTGCAGGCACTGAGCGCCAGCCCCTAAGTAACAGAGGCCTGAACTTTTTAATAAAATGTGTGTGTGTGTGTGTGTGTGTGTGTGAATATGTGTTGTGATGTGCTGCCATGATTTTTTAAATTTTTTTTTATTTATTTGAGAGAGAGAGAGGGAGAGAGAGAGAGAGCGCGAGCATGAGCAGGAGGAGGGGCAGAGGGAGAGGGAGAGAGAATCTCAAGCAGGCTCCCCACTGAGCACAGAGCACAGAGCCTGGAGCCAGGCAGGGGGCTCCATCTCACCACCTGAGATCACCCCCTGAGCCAGAACCAAGAGTCAGGCACTCAGCCGACTGACTCCCCGGGGGCTCAGGGGGGCCATTAGATTTTACATATCATTACCTAAATGGAACCCTTAGTTCCTCTAGCATGAAGTGTTCAAATCACCCTGGGCTTCTCTCTTTCTCTCACATTTTATATTAAATCCATCTCCTAATCCTATTGGCATTAACCTCAAAGATTATTCTTGAATTTGGCCGTGTAACCAGCTTCCATCACCACCACTGCAGCCCAACCATGGTCACCCTTCTTCCCTGGTTGGTGCACCATGCCTCCTAACTCTTCTGTTTTCCCTTTCTCTCCTTTCTCTCCCCCTAAAGTCCATAACAGTAGGCAGTCATCCTCCAGGAATATAAGAAACATCATGTCAATCCTGTGCTCTTCTTTGTCACATTTAGAATCAACTCTATCTTCGCCACAGTCTACCAAGCTGTTCCTAATTTATGTCCTGTCTCCCCCTCTGTCTTCACCTTCTACCATTGCCTCCTTGCTTTCTGTTCTCCAGTTGCATGGGCCCTTTTGTCTGTCAGGTTCTCTCAGCACCAGCCACCCTCGGAGCTTTAGCATTTGTTATTCCCCATATCCAGAACATTCCTGAGCCCCATTCCCTGCTGGCCTTTTCTAAAAAGCAAACCGTGTCCCCCTCTGTTCCTTTACTTTGCTATGCTTTTATTCAGAAGATTTATCAAGACTTGATATGATTTTACATGTCGATTTTTTTTAACACTATGTGTCTGTCATCTGGATTTGTCACTTCTGAATTGATCTATGTATCAGTAAGAACTGACCTACCCTCCTGGATTTGGAGGTGGACATTTTACCCAGATGTGGGCATTCTTGGCCACAGCAATTGCTTTGGAGTCAGACCAGCAAAGCAAGCAAGTATCTGCCTCACACTGTTACTGAAACATTTTGTAAGTAGAAGTTCTGATTTTGGTGGAGTTGCTAAATTGGAGCCATGAGTGGCCATTCCACCAATCTATGGGAGAGACTGTTTAAAAATAAAGACAACACAGAGAAAAATAGCATTAGAGGAAGAAAAGAGAGATTCTTGAATACATCATTTGAATCCTTGGATTCATTTGAATCCAATGATCCTGTGAATTCATTTTTTCACTCAGGCCAATTTGATTTTCAGTAACCAAAAGACTCTGATGAATATTTTTATACTGCATTACTGCTATATTACTGTATATCTACATTCCACAGGATATACAGGTAAGTCAGATTTTACTGAAGGTTTGGTCCATCTGAAGAGAATTACCAAATGGGGGTGTTGTAGTAATAACATGAAATGATTTATTAATATTATTAGGTTAATAATATAACATACTAATTATATAATAAAGTTATAAAAATCTAAAATTATACATTATGACATTTCCCATAGTCTAAGAGAAACTAATCCAAGAAATTGAGCAACTCACCGGGTGTTCCCTTGTGGATATTCCACACTCAACCTCACACTCCTGTCCTCAGATAGGTGCCTCTCTAAAAAAAGTGCCTCCTCTTTCTAAACTCCCATGAGAAAAGCCCCACCCACCTTATGGAAAATCCTACTGAAGGTGAACATGAAGTGGGGAAGAGTGGTGGGGACCTGTAGCTCTAGCAGGCCAATCTGAGGTGGCCTCTGGCATTCCAAGTGCCTCGGAAGTAGTCCAACATGAGTATGTATATTCCAAATCCAGACTGTTTTTTAATTTTTTTTGGGGGGGTCTTCCAACTAAGATGGCTTGCAGACACCCAGTCCAACAAGTGTTTCCCCTCATCCAGCAATCCATTGATGGATTATTGATGAAGGAATAAATTAGTAAATTAATTCATTAATTAGTAAATTAATTCATTAGTAATTAATTCATTAATTCATTAATTCATTCATTAATTAATTCTACATTGTAGGATCACATACATATCAGCACTAATGATTCTCAAAGACAATGTCATCTAAGCTTATAAGATGGAAATGTTTCCTAAACAAACTCCTGGAGTCTTGCAGCATACTATCAGTTCTTTTCCTTGATCCTACCTCTAACTTTTATCATAAATTATACTCTCTTAGGCATGATCAAATATGAGAGGATCTTAGTATGGTGCCATAATGTAGTTGCTGATTAAATTTATAGCCCAGGGATCATCCTCCTTCTGTGACTTGGACTGGGGAAGTTGAGATGGGGAGTTATATACCAAGGCAAGAGTTTCATTGTCCTACAATATTTTTCTTCCCTACTGGATCTGGAGTGTCTTGAAAAATCTTAGGTCTCTCAACCAAAGTAGTCAATAAATAGATGCTGAATTAACAAATGAAGATTGCCATGGTTGTATTTATGGGCTCATCACTCAAGAGTTTGGTAGTTGACTTGATTTATACTCATTACTAAACAGAAATGGATTTGGGGTCTTTATTTTGGGGCAAGCTCTTTGTCCAGGAGTTGCTGATTAAGACAAAAATTCTGAGATGGGAAAATAAATTAGTCCTTATGGATCCATTAAAAGAGAATTGGTTCCCATATTGGCCAGAAGAGGGCAGGATCCCTGTGGGAATGTGACAGGATAGAAGTATTTCGTCGGAGCATATGGCACTGCCTAGGAAAGGTCGGAGTTGGAGGCCTAGATAGTCTGAAGGGGGTAGGATAAGAGATATTTAAAAACTCCATTTACTTTATCCAAATTCGTCGTTAATTTACTAATTTATTCCTTCATCAAACATTACTAAGTACCTACTATGTGTCAGGCATTGTGCATGGGACTAATAATATAGAGGTGAACACAACAGATGTGGTCTCTGCCCCAGGGAGCTTACAGATTAGTAAGGGTTACAGAAATTAACAAATAAATAGGTGTATAATTAGAGATTTGGGTAAGAACAATGAAAGAAAATAACAGGGTGTTAAGAGGGGAGTTGGAGAGATTTCTCTGATAAGGCAGAAACTGAAGGATGAAGAGTCACATGAAAAGTTAGGAGAAACATGTTATAGGAATAGTCTTATGAAGACCCCCAAATCAGAAGGAGGTTGGAATATTCAAGGAATTATAAGAAGGTCGATGAGGCCACATAGTTTTCCAGAAGCAGTTAAGGGAGTATTTGGTATGAATGGATTTGAAGAAATGCAGGAGGATGATGCAAGGCTTTTAAAGCCATGCTCAAGGGTCTTGATTTTCTTGTCTTGCAAACAAGGGGGAAGCCATTAAAGATTTTTTTTTAAGCAGAAGTGATATTGTCTTGTTCATGTTTTAAAAGATTACTCTGGCTGCTGGGTAGAGAATTAATTGCAGGGGTTCCAGAGGAAGCCAGACAAGAGGAAGCTGCCCCAGTAGTCTAGAGGAGGGATGGTGTTAGCTTGGACTAGATGGTGCCAAAAGATGGAGATAATTGGGTAAACTTGAGTTGCATTTGAAGAGAGACTTGGTAATTGGAAGTTGAGGAAAGGTGTCATGTGTTTTGACTAGTTTCTGCCATGAATAACTGGAGAAGTCTAGGGAAAGGCAGGCTGGTGATGCGAGCATGGAAGGTGAGGAGTAGAAAATCAAGAGTTCAGCGTTGTACATTAAGCTTGAGATAGCCAAAAGGAAATGGTCTGGAGTGGAACTCTGAAGGGAGGGTACGTGAGAGATACAAACTTGTGAATCATCCACCTATGCAAACAGCGTCCAGAGACATGAGTGTGGATGACAATACAAGGGCAAGGAAGAACGAGAGATGAGATGTCCCGGGACTAAATCCTAAGGAGCTGTAACAAAGGCAGGAATCACAATAATTTAATATGAGGCCGTTGTGGGTTGACAGAAAGAAAGCCTTTCAGACATTAATCTAGTTAATGGCCATGCAGTCTTTCCTCTTGTAAGATACTCTTATGTATCATTTTCCTATTGGCACTATAACAAATTGCCATTAACTCAGTGCCTTAAAACAACACAAATTTATTTTCTTCAGTTTCTGGAGCTCAGAAATCCAAAATGGGTCCCACTGGACTAACATCAAGGCACTGACAAGGCTCTGTTCCTTCTGAAGGCTTAGGGGAGAACCTGTTTCCTTGCACTTATCTGGCTTCTAGAAGCTGTCCACATTCCTTGCCTTGTGATCTGTTTCCATCTTCAAAGCCAGAAAAGGACAAGTAAGACTTTCTCATGCTGTCACTCTGACACTGACTCTCCTCTCTCCATCTTTTATTTTTAGAGACCTTTCACGATTACATTGGGCCCACCTACCTAATTGAGAAAACTCTCCCTATCTGAAGATATACAGAGTATACATATAGATATAGATAGATATATATAGATATATAGAGTATAGACATATAGAGTAGCAACCTTAATTCCATCTGCAACCTTAATTCTCCCTTGGCATGGAATACAATATAGTCATAAATTTAGTGGATTAGGATGTGAACATCTTTGTGTGTGGGGATCATTATTCCATCTACTGAATCTTACAAATCTTGCTTATTACCATTTAGAAAAGTATAAAAGAGTGCACACCACACCTCAAGTCCTAGAAAGAAGTCCTCTATGATAGCCCAAAAGAGTGGCACTTGGCATAAGTAGTGAGACTTATGTGTCTGTTCGCGCACTCGCACCCAGTCGGACAAGGAAAAGAAGCCACTAGAGAAGTTTTGGTTTAGGGATTGTTTACACTTCCCCTGTCAACAAGAATAGCTGTTTATTTGAACAGGGATTCCTAGGTTGTCATCATCACTAATGTCTCTGGGTTGGTCCATTTGTTCTGCTATAGCGCAATACGATAGACTGGGAAGCTTATAAATAACACTAATTTATTTCGTACAATTATGCAGGTTGGGAAGTGCAAGATCAAGGTGCTGAAAGCGTTTGTGGTGTCTGATGAGAGCCCACTTTCGGGTTAATGGATGGCCATCTTCTGGCCATGAACTCACACAGTGCATGGGGTGAAGGATCTCTTTGAGATCTCCTTTGTAAGAGCACTCATCCATCCATCCATGAGGGCATCACCTTTGTGACCTAATTATTCCCGAAGGCCCCAACTCCAAATATCATCACACTGGGCTTTAGTATTTCCACATATGAATGTGAGAGGGGACAGAAACATTCCATCTATAGTAGTCTCTTAGTAAAAAAATAATGTCGCTTAACACCTATTATAATGAGGAAAAAAATCCTGAATCAAACCGTAAGATTCCCCACCCCAACAATACCAAGTGCTCGAAGATTTAGAGCAACTGGAACTCTCATGCATTGCTGGTCGGAATGCAAATGGTGCAGCCATTCTGGAAAACAGTCAGACAGCTCCTCCGGAGATTAAACACAGAGCAATCCTTCTTCTAGGTATTTACCCAAGAGAAATGAGGACTCACATGCCCAAAAACCCACATGTGAATGTTACATCGGCTTTCTTTGTAATCATCAAAATCTAGACCAAACCAAATGTCCCTTACCTGGAGAATGGACAAACAAATGGTGGTGCTTTCATAAGGTGGAACAGTACCCAGGAATAAAAAGGAAGGGAGCACAGACACGTGGAACAACATGGATGAATTTCTCATCCACCATGCTGAGAGAAGGAAGCCAGACTCCAAAGGCTTGATACTGTGTGTCACTTTGTGATATTCTGAAAAAAGATGCAGTTACAGTGGGGGGGTGGGGGGGCGGGGAATAGATCAGCAGTTACCAAGGACTGGGAGTAGGGGAAGGCATTGACTGCAAAATGACCCCGGGGCATTTTTTGGGCAGTGGAACTGGTCGAGATCTTGATTGCAGTGATGGTTACATGACTGTAGGTGTTTGTCAAGACTCACAAAGCTACACTAGAAAGAGTAAATTTTTACTCTCTGTGAATTATATATTAATTTTTTTTAAAAAGGATGTGTACAAATTCTACAGGTCTTTTTGATCCCCCCAAAAGGCCCCATCCTCGGTCTATATTTTTATCGGGTATTAGTTCTACTGTCAGAAGACATAGATAAGTGAACGTGCGTCCCACTTAAGCTAATAAAATCAAAGTTCCTTTGGAAGAGGTCTCCAAATGGCATCCCTGTTGAAATACATCATGGGAAAGACGGCCAACAAGGAAGTTGGGAAATCAAGGTTCCAGGAAGACCACATAGCCTCTACCTAGTTTTGTGATTAGACAAAGCACTTAAGCTCTCTAGAGCTTGGCTGCCCCATCTGTAAAATGGGAATGAAGCCTGATCAAAACCACTTAAGGGGGCATTATGGATATCAAAAGACAAATGACTTTTGTTTTATTAGCTTAAGGAGGACACAGGTTCACTTTCTGTACACAGAAGTGCTCGTCAAGATTGAACTTGTAATCATCACAACAATCGTCTGTAGCTGGGACCAGTGTTATGGCAGGTGGCACGGCAGGTGTCATGCCCAGAGTAGGGGACTGAGGTGCTCAGAGGTTGCACACCTGTGCTGAAGTCAGCTAATACCGGGTGAAGTGGAGACACAAATCAGGTCAGCCTGACTGCAGGTCCATGGTCTTTTTCATCCCTTCGTAGAAGGGATGTACTTTCTGGAAGTAAATGCTTATTCACTTCAATACTCTTTTAAAGAAATATTTGAGGCTATACATTTATTTCTAAGAACCATTTTAACTGTCCCCCATAATTCTGATAGGTTGTGCTTTTATGGTTGTTCAGGTTAAAATATTTTGCGATTTCCATTGTCACTTCCTCTTTAGTTCATGAATCGTTTGGAGATGCACTTCGTCAAAATGTGCCATTCTCCCTCTCTGTGCTGTTGATGATAACTCATTTAGTGACAATGTGGTTCAAGTAAAATAATCCCTATGACATCCAATTTTTGAAAACTTTTGAATTATTCTTTGCAAGCCAGTATGCGGTCATTTATGGTAATAAATGTTTTATGTGTGCTTGGATAGGATGTGTATCTTCAATTTGGGGAGTGCAGAGTTTCATACAGCTATAATTAGCATACTGAATCCATGATGCATGGCCTGAAACAAAAATGCAATTTTAAATTTATTCGGTGAGAGTAAACCTCCTCTGTCACTGGATGTAAATTCTGGAAAAAATGTTTTCTGTGAACTCCCAACTAATAGTCCTGTTTTCACTTTGGTCCCCAAATCCCCATCTCTGGGCAGCGTCCTGCAGGAGATGTCAATCAGTGCTCCAGTCTGTGTTCAGATGTGTTGCTTCTCCTTCCAGGCTCAGGTCTGCAGTTGGTGATGCCCAACTGCAGGAGGGAAGCCTCTGGATCCTCTTCCCTCTCCATTCTCCGGCTTCTTCTTCACCTGCTATTCCTTCTTTGGCAGCATGCACCTGCCTAGGTCAGAACCGGGAATTATCCTGGACTCCTCTTCCTACGTCTACTCCTATTTCTAACAAACACCAAGACTCATCAACTCTACTTCCCAAAATATTTCTCACTTTGGTCCGCTTCTATCAACCTCCACTGTCACTGCCTCTGTTCAGGCCACTGTTATCTCTTGCTTGCATCACTGCAATCGCAGGCCGACTGATCCTTATCTGTTTTACCCTCTACTAGCTTCTTTCCACTGTTGTCAGTGATTTTTCTGCAATATAAGTCTGATGACATCATTCACTGTTCAACTCATTCAGTGGCTTTCTATAGATCAAAAAAACAAACTTCAAGCCTCCTAACTTTGCTTACATGACCCTTCAGGATCTAAACCTATTTTTTGAAATTTCTCTCTAGTATCTTCTGTGACTACTTCTCTCTTCCCAAAATGAATCAGCACTCTAGTCATTCTTGCAGGATCTAAAATAGGCTAGGCCCTGTCACCCTGAAACATACTGTGTCGAGCTTTATGTCTCTGAGATTGATGATATTTCTTGAGTTTACATATCTTAACTCCCAAAGAATGGAAGAATGGAAAAAAGATTATACACATGTACTCACACACACACATATATTCATACAAATACATATATGTGTATTTGTATACACACATATTTACATGTTTACATATACTCATGTACAATAAATGCTTGAGATAAATACATGGAAAATGTACATAAATGTATATTATATGATGGAAAGTATGACAATCAACAAATGATTTTAAAAATTATACATGGATGTCCAATTATAGATGATAGATCAACCAACACATTAACTTCCTCCTCTTCTCTAAACCCCATTAGAGTCTTAGTAAGGCCATATAAAAGATATGGATCCATGAGGATTAAAAAGAATGGAATTAGAATCAGTGGCAAATGAGAGATTGCTATACATTTCTGGAGTACAGATTTAGTAAATTTGGCAAAACAGGGGAGGCTGCCTTTTTGACTGCACAGGGAGAGAGAGAGACAGTGAGATAAAAAGAAATTAGATTTTCCCAGAGGACTCTTAGAAGGACCAAGCATTCTGGAATGCCAGGCAAAGTAGCAGGTGATATTCAGACATAGGGCTGAAACAGGGAGATAATATGAGTCAGTTGACTGCCATCCATTTCTTTGGACATAAGATATCAATAGCCTCCTTTCTGTCCTGAGCTGAGAAGTCAGAGGTGACTTCCCAGGAGACCTTAAGAATCTCAAAAAAATATATAATAACCTCCATATACCTGGTATATGAAGAGTTAAAAAGATAAAAATCAAGATATCCCAGATGACACAACAGAATGATAAAGACAGAAAAATATATAAAAGAAAATCCTAGCAGTGTAAAGGATTAATCCAGCAGGATCAGCATCTGACCAGTGAGGTATCAAAAAAAAAAAAAAAAAAGAGAGAAAAATGAAGGTGAAGAAAGTAACAGACGAAGAGGAAATCTGGTAAGATTCGAGTCTTTTCAAATAATCAACTTCTCAGTGAGCTGTTTCCTCACCAACCTCTTTAAACTGCAGCCCCTCTGCCCAGCACTCTTGTGTTCTTCCTTCCTCTTCAGGTCTTCTTCGTTCAACTGTAACCACCTGACATACTACATACTGTACTTCCTTATCTAACCTCTCTCTCTCTTCCCCACTGGAATGTCAGCCTCCCCCAAGGCAAGGAGCTTTGTCAGATTTATTCACGGTGGCTTCCTGTGTGCCCAGCTAGCGCTTGGCCCGGGAGGTCTTCAGCAAGTATTTGTTGAGTGAATACATAGGTCAATGATGCATGAGATCTAGAACCTCACCTGCCATGGAAAGAAGTCAGTGGATAATGCCTCAAATTGGTTCATTCATAAAAAGAGATAGAGCCTATAATTTACAAATATGAGGCAACCACCTGCAGGCACAACTAATGGAGTTAAAGGCATCGAGCTGCATCTGAGGGATGGGACCCATGAGCAGGAGCGGGAGCAGGCCATCACTGTTGGTTTTCATAAGTTGCTGCGAACCATTTGCTTTTTTCATTATGAGCCTGAACTGTTTGTTTTATTTTATTTTTTTTTAAAAGAGTGTATGTCTTAAAAAATTGTTTTTATTTACTGTAAATATGTCATATCAAAGATAATAATAGCTAAAATTTATTGAGCACTTATTACATGCCAGGTATTGTGCTAAGCTTTAAAGGTGGATTACTGGAGAATGTAGTATGTATCTATTGTCATTTTGCAGGATTGAAAACATCTGGATTTGACCTAAAAATAGAAAAAAAAAAACCCCTCAGTCCAAAAATATAAATATTTAGGAACCTAACCTCCGTTGAATGAATTTTGCTTATCAATCCTCATAACAAAGCTATAAATTTGATATGCCTCCTCATGTCCTTAAAATGCAAGACACAAGCATCCCACAAATAGTTTTTAAATAAAGTTTTGATTTCCCGGGAAATCCTTGTAGAACTGCAAATATGCCTGCCAACGGGATCTGCTGCAATGGGAACTGCAGAAAGTGAAGGGAAAATTGTGTGTAAGCTCTTCTGGAAACATCTGTCAATGTCATCTGCTTACTTTCCTGCCACTCTTCTTTCCACTCCATGTTTCTCTTTCGGTCTGTTCATCTGGAGGGTAAGTGACCTTTGTTTCAGGAAATTTATGAGATTTTTCACAACATGAAATGACTTCTGACAGAGACAATATTGGGCCTCAGCAGATCTGCTTCCTCCAGTCCAGGCCTGGAATTTTCTGCTCTGCTGTCATCCACCGGTTGTTCGGGAACACATGGAGCCAGTCACAACTGCAAATCATTCTTCAGTCATTCCAGAGGCGAAATTTAACATCGACAGTTGTTAAAAAAAATTTTTTTTTAGCACAATCCTCTTATTTAGATGCTGTGGATCTGTTGGGAGCTCCCCATCTTTTGCTTTTCCTTTTTGCTTGGCTAAACTCCTTCCGATCTCTCAGGCTTCAGATTCGATGTGTCCCCCCTGCAGGAGCCTTTCTTGACAATGACACAACCTGAATGGGAATCCTGTGCTCCCACAAAGCTTCTGGAGCATCCCTCTGACATTTCACTTTCTATACTGCATTGTCACTACCATTTACTTTTCGTCTCCTCTGCTGGACCTGATGTTCCCCGGGTGCAGAGATTGAACTATTTGTCTTGAGGGCTCCAGTACATGACATTGTGCCCTGGTACAGAGTAGGGGTTCAATAAACATTCACTGGATGGATAAATGGTGGAGTGAACAACTGAGCAAATGAATGAATGAAAGCAACTGTCACTGTAGAGAGTTCCAGCATAGTCTGCATAGACTTGAGTATGGGTCAAAACTAGCAGCCGAAACAACTGCGCGGCTGAGCTTAACAATGACTAAGTCAAAGGCTAATGAGTTAAAAATACTGGCTTCAATCCCAAAGTTAAAGGAAAAAGAGATACAAGGCTGTGCATATTTCCTGTGCTTGGGAGGAAATGAGTATTTCCTGAAACCTTTTTCTCCAGCACTTTCCTAAGGAGATTGAGAATGCACCACATACTTTTATGGTCCCATGAAAGACAAAAGTAAATACTTTCAGAATGCTTTGCTCCTCATGCTGTAACCTGGCCTCTTCTTTACGGTTTGACGAGTAGGTGAGGGAAAGTTGTTATTCCTTTGGAGTCTTTCAATAGTAGTTAATGAAGACCAAGTGGAAAACTGAACTCGCCTCACCACTCACGAGATGGGGTCCTGGGTTATGTGAAGTGAAATGTTTCCAGGGCAGCCCCCTCCCCTGCCCACTCCCCACCCCCTCAGCTGGGACGTGAGATGCCCTGGAAGCTTCATGACTACTTCATGCTGTTTCACTTGCCCTTCATCGGACCAGAGCTAATGTGCACCGAAGGCCCTCACGAATGATGTGAAGATGTTGAAAGAGAACTTTAAAGGTGGTTTTAAAATTTGATCTAAGGCTAGTTGGAAGGATGACTGTTTAAGGGGATGGAGTCTGTGATTACTGCGAAGTCGGGCAGTTTTTTTGTTTTTTACGATTTTATTTATATGACAGAGAGAGAGAATAAGAGAGAGAGAGAGAGAGAAAAAAAACAAGCAGGGGGGAGCTGCAGGCAGAGGAAGAGGGGAAAGGGGAAAGCAGACTCTCTGCTGAGCAGGGAGCCAGATATGGGCCAATCCCAGGACCCTGGGATCATGACCTGAGTCATAGGGAGACGCTTAACCAACTGAGTCACCCAGACACCGGCAAGATTTCTTTCTTTAGTGCAGGTTATGGGACAGGCTAAGGAATAACAAATCAAAGGGAAAACATTTTTTTGAAACTGCCCTCTGGACATGCAAATGAGCAGCAAGAAGAAAGGGAATTATTCTACTTGGCGTATGTGTTGGCTTATGTGTTTTATTTTATTATTTCATTTTTAATCTTTTAAATTTTATTTATTTTATATCTATATCTATCTATCTATCTATCTATCTATCTATCTATCTATCTATCTATATATCTATATCTATATATATATCATCTCCAGCAGCTGTGAAGTAGATAGTCTTTCTCATGAAACTCTAATGCTGACTCTGGGTTGCTATTTTGCTGTTTGTTGGCTTCAAACTCCAGTAGGTTCTATTATCAGTCCAGGAAGTTCCTTGTTTCTCTAACCCGGAAATATAATAGGAAGTTGTGCACACGTGAGATGTGGGAGATCCAAGAAGGCTTCCCTCTATTGAGTACTAGTTCCTGTAGAGGCTTTCTTCCAGATTCTCTCCACTTGGAACTAATCTCTTTGTGTTAGGCTTTGTGGACACCTTCGTATCCACAGAGAATCCACAGGATCTTCGTATCCACAGAATCCTAGACTTTAAACCTAGAAGGAATATTAATGATTGATCCAACCCCTATCCTCAGTCTGTAGGTAAGGAAACGGAAACTCAGAGCTCTGTCCAAGGTCTCTGAGAGCTGTAGAACCAAGATGAGAATGAAGGCCTTCTGAGGGCCAATTCCTGTCTTTTACTATGTTCATTCATCTACTTGTTCTCTAATTTATGGCCTAGTTGGGATTCCTCTGGGTGCAAGTCAGAAAAACCCAACTCTGACACACTTCAAGAAAAGAAGAAACTTTATGAGCCTTTGGGCACAACAGAATCCAGTGGGTCAAGTAATGTCAACACTTGGTCTGTCTCCCAAACTGGTCTCCAGTTTCTTCCATGCTGGCTTCATGGATGGATGACAACATGCCTCCCCCCTTACCACTCTTCCCTCAGAAGTCATAGGCATGGATTCTACTGGCCTTAGTTCTGTCAGAGTGAGAAAGGCTCACTTTCCTAGTTGGTCCCAGAAAAGTGCCAACATTAGGTCTCATGGGTTTACGATGGATTATGTGCCTGTGCCTGGACCAAATAGAAGGTCAAGTGCACTGTTATGTTAGCAAAGGAAAGTAAAATCTATGCTGAGTAGTTTGATGCAACCACAGTTTGCTTCAAGTACCTACTATATCTGAGACACTGTGCTGAGTGACTGTGTAACATCTGTTGTGAATCCATTTTTATTTATTCAGTTGGTTCTTCAAAATGAGCATGTGGGCAGAAAGTTGAACCAACAAAATGGGGCAGAAGAAAGATTATATTCGATGTGTTGAGGGAGGGATGAGGAGGCAACAGGGAGAGAGGTTTGGGGTACAGAGCCCTGTGCAGGAGAGGAAAATTGAGGCCTGAATGAAGGTCTGGGGGGTGCCAGAGACTGGAGATATCTGGACAAAGGCCATGTGATGAGCTGCTGGGAAGAATGTATCCGCTCAGCTCAGGGGTGACTGAGCATGGTTTATTCATTCACATACTTCTGGAGGGGCTACTGTGGCCAGCCACTGTGCCAGGTGCCAGGGATACAGAGATGGCAAGGCAATCCTCACATTGTACCGGGGGTACATTATGCAAAGATCAATGCAGTAATTGCCAGAAGGGAGAAGTCCAGAGTGTTCCAAGGGAAATAAACCCTGGAGGAGCTGGCTGTGTGGAGGTGAGAATACAGCAGTGAGGCAGGCAGAGAAGGTACCGTAGAGAAACATTTAAAAGGAGACTGGAAGGACGAGGAGGAGATTTGGTAGGGTGTGAGAGGGCCAGGACAAGGGAAAGCACTCCGGGCAGAGGGTAGCAGAGCCCCTGGGCAAGTGCTCAGGTTATAGAGAAGAGATTGGTGCATTCCGAGCTCTCCTAGGAAGGTCGGCCAGTGGCAGAGCACAGGGGGAGGAAGGTTGCTAAGAGCTCAGCCTGGAAGAGGAAGGGGGAGCCAGCCCAGGCTACACTATTGGGGCCGCAGGAGAGATGTTGAATTTTATCTGACAGCATTAGATTTGTGTTTTCAGAAAGTCCTCACTTGCAGTGAGTAGAGGAAGAGTTAAATGGGGTGAGACTACCCAGTCAGAGCACCCAAGAATGGCGGTGGCCTGGCTTGCAGGAGTGACAATGGAAATGAAGAGAAAACAGTCACACTCAAGGGGTATTTGGAAATCTTGGTTTTGTAAAGATGACTT
This sequence comes from Vulpes lagopus, assembly GCF_018345385.1. Lineage (NCBI taxonomy): Eukaryota > Metazoa > Chordata > Mammalia > Carnivora > Canidae > Vulpes > Vulpes lagopus. The sequence continues at coordinate 61,060,847 of NC_054828.1, forward strand.
CGGCAGTCATTGGACAGGCAGTACGATAGGACTGCGGATTTGCAAAACTTCCACATTTTCATTAGCTGGTTGAATTGTGGGTTTTATTTTCCATGACAGTATTAAATCAGCTGGGGATACGCTGAACATAATTGTTTTATGGCTAAATGTATCCCATTGTAATAAATAACGGCCATATATCAGCCTGCCACGTGCCTGATTTAAGAGTACAAGACCACAGGGAACTTGGTTGAGTCTACAGATTTGGTGACTAAACTAAAGATAAAGGAATGGGACTTTAAACTCTGGTGGCCCCCAAGAATGTTCTGGGTTCTACAGCCAGCTTGCTTGCTGCAGTTTAGATAATCCCTTAAATCTGTTCGAGCTCACATTTTCCTGCAGCATAGTCTTGGGTTGATAAATGAGACAAGTAGCCACGTTCAGATGCTCCACGGTGGAAGGAAAGAACTCTGGTGGGTGGGGGTGAAGGCTCGGAGACCGCACGTGCTGTAATTACGATGACCCCCTGGGAAGCCGATTTTGCTAAGTCACACTGGAGTCTGGGGAGCCAGAATTAAGTAATGTTCAGGATGTGCACCCAAGAGGTTTACACCAAGGAGCGACTGTGTGATCGCGTAGGGTATTCAAGGGGTATGCATGAGTTCAGAGGAGGGAGCGTGGATCTAGGCAGGTTGGCCTCAGTTTACGTAACCACTCTGCCATTTGCTAGCTCTGTCTCCCCAGGCTGGTCATTTATGCTCTCTGAGCACTGTGGGGGGCATCGGGGGTTCCTAAGACCAGCACTGTAATGGAGGCAACTTGCATTTTGCTGGATTTTCAGGGGTGATTCTTTAGTAAGCAAATCCATTGAGGTCAAATACAGCGCAAACCCCAATGGGAGAAAGGAGTCTGTATTCACATACGGTTTCCGTGCATGGAATGTGCAACCAAAACGGGGCTTGAAAACCCTGAAACCTTTTTGCCTACGAGGTCTAGATATTCCTGTGTGCCAAAGATCCAATAATGATAGACACCAGAGGGAAAAAATGTTAGCTTTAAGAGGCCCCAGAAGCAGGATAAAAGACGTAAACAGCCAACACTATGTAGCATCTTCTATAGGCCAAGTGCTTTTATCATTTCATATGTACAGACTTACTCAATCCTCTAAACAACCCTTTTAGGCAGAGGTTATTATTTCTACTTAAAAATGAACTTACAGACCCCAGGATGGTTGCATGGTTTGCGCCAGGCCCCCCAGCTAGCTAGAGGCAGAGCCAGGATTCACACCTAGGTACTCCGGTTCCACAGTTCACATTTTTTTTTTTTGTATCTACGGTGCATGGGATGCCTTGTCCAGTGTCCCAGGACATCAGTCATCACACGCTTTTGAAAGGTGATTGAACCACCTGAATTTCAGTATTAACTAAAGTTAACTGCCTAACTTGGCGTGTTGTTGCTTAAATGAGAACTCCCTTTCCTTAGGTTCCTCTAAGGTGTGGCTGACATGCCCAGCAGAAGCAAACAACATCCAGTGACACGGCTTGAGAGGACCCCAGAGACCTTCTGAGACCTCAAGTACTCAGGGGAAAGTTGTGGCCATGCTTTACGGAGCTCCCTTCTCCTCCCATCTCTCTAGGGGAGCAGAGGACAGGGCTAGATCTGCGTCTACCATTCCTCTCCCCCGGCACCCCACCCCAGCAAGTTTCTTCCAAAGTTGGCACCCCACCATCCAGGTCCTGGCAAAGGAGCATTTTCAAATGCTGTTCTCACGTATTTCCAGGAATGTATGCCTCAACTACGGTAGGGTAGCCACAGAACAGGTGAAATCCAAACATGAGAAAATAGGTAATGAGATGAGAGGAGAAGAGGACAGGAGACTAGCAGGTCACAGGGGGTCAGTCCCAGTGTTGGCAGAAGTCAAAGGAAGGGGGTAGGGCCCTGGGAAGGCTGCTGGGAGGAAGGCGAGGGCCTAGCCTTCCCAGGGCCCTACCCCCTTCCTTGGACATGGGCCAACACTGGACGAATGGGGTGGAGGTGAGTTATCAAGGTTGTGAATCAGGCTCACAGGCCAAAGGTGAGAACCCAACTACTGTAAACCGGATGCACAGTGGGGCAGTGGTCACTGACCTGAAGTATGTCCCACGGGCTGTACCTGGTATGAGGGCAGAGGCGTGGCTGGCTTAGCATGAGTGGAGTCCCGAATGAAGAGGACGAGGCCACAGGAGCAGAGAGCCAGGCAGAGGGTCATATCCCATACTTCGGGCAGAGCGCAGACCGCCCAGTTTCACAGATGGCTAACCTCAGACTACGGGTGTGGACCTCTGTTGTTGCCTTGGACTGTCTGGACGTTACCCATATGCATTCCATATTTCACAAGTAATTTTGATTCTTTTCAACCTCCCTTCCCCCTTGAGGCCAGGTTTCCTAGATCTGAGGAGTAATCGCTCAAGGGTGACCCTACCTAACTGAGAATCAGTCTCATTCAGTAAGGAGTCATCTGATGTAAATAAAACTTGATTAAGAAGCACGTCCATTTGTCTGCTTCTCCACTCTTGGGCTTCTTATTGCTTTACCTTGCTGAAGTTTCATACACTAATCTGTGGTGTGAGCTTGCATCAACTCGCACCGACTACAGTCATTCATTCTTTAGTTGTTTTTATTACTGCCCATACTTCTAAACCACTTCCCATTCCCGAATTCACCAAAGAGTTGAGTACTCCTAGCCCTGTTGAACCGACCCCGCTCCCCGCATAAGAAATGCTACACTGGCTAAGACTCCGGGATCCCTCTCTGTTGGTGACGCAAGAGCTATTTTGTGAAAGCACCTGCAATTTGTCCCTAGTACTGCCAGAAAGTTCAGGATGCTTCCAGCCACCTTCAGGGTAACTCAGTAAGGTTCTATTTACACAGCTTCCCTTGGGTCCAGCTCCCTTGTGAGGTCTGGATCTTGATGGGCAGGGGTGAAATCTCATTTACCTTTATTACCCCAAACAGTATCTGGTACATACTAGGGGCTCCACTGTGATTCGAATGCATTGGCTGATCTTTTTGGACACCCTCCTTGAACTTAGGTTTAAACTTCAAGTGCTGCTTCACATGGTAACTTTTATATTACTTATTGTGTGTAAGCAATAGTTTTAATTTTTCTAAAGTGAAAAAGAAAACCTAATTCAGAGATCATTTAGTGAGTCCTAACTCTACAGTATGGCAAAAATTTTATCCTCTTCATCTACTTGTTCTATTCTGGACTTAGCACGCCTTTTCTGTTTCTTTTTTTAAGCCAAAGATTCTCCGTTGGTGTATTTTCATTTTCCAGAAGTAATTCCTTCTTGTGTGCTTTTCTATATTAATAAAAATGAAGACTTAATATGGGTTATATTAACTATATTTAGTCTATTAGTAGGCTGAACTAATGATCCACTCCAGCAGGAAATGGCTTTCCCTCCCCTGAATTCTTGCAATTTGTTGCCTAAGCAATATATTTGGTTCTTTGCACACGCTGCCTGGATTTCTGCACCTGCATAATTTTCTCCAAGGAGATGATCTTTTGAAGGACCTCTTGGTCTGGGGCTTTAGCACAAAGTAGGCACTCACAGAATATTGGCTGTGAGAATAAATGAAGGAAGGAGTCAAGTAATAAATTTGACAATAAATTCCCCGACAGGAGATGTTTTAATATGGGTGAGTCCTTCTGAAGAAGCTAAATGAGGAGTTTTAGTGACAGTGGTGAAAGCACAAAGCAGATTGTAGCCTGGGAAAGATCCTGGATTCATTCATAATCAGCAGTTGAGATGTACAGGCGATCTGGAACTTGGTGGAATAGTGTTGACCCTTCCTATGGTTCTTATAAAATAAGGAGACTCCTACCCAGAGAAACTCCGCATCTTTTAATTTCTTACTCTCTTCACCAAACTTCTGGTTGTCTCTGCAAATGCCACTTGAATGGTAACTAGCAGGTCATCAGCTACTTCCCTTAACCAGCATTGTAGATGCCCAGCCTTCAGTGGAAATCCCCTGGCAAAATTTCAGTAGAAATTTTGAACTACAGCCTGCTCTTCCTTTACATTTGTTCTAAGGCCATCTTTGTAGGATTAAATGGCAGACCGTGGAAGGCGGATCTAGGGCAGCTGATTTAAGAAGCACGATACTTTAAAACGGTTATGTCAGTGTACGCAGAGGCGTGGGCACACAACATGCAGGGGGTGCGACAAAATGACTTGCGAATGTCTCGCTCCATGACCTGTTTTGACCAAACTTTATTACTCATTTAGTGGAGTTATGACAAAGAGTAGGAATCAAAACACATGGGGATCACAGAGGCTGTTATGTTTATTGTGTAGAACAGACAGTGATAATCCACTAAAGAAATATTTTCAACAAGCAAGCGATTCAAAGTACAATCATAGACAGCAACTCTACATGAAGAACAAAGAATAAAGTTAGAAGACACTCGGAGGAACAGGGAGAAAGTCAACTGCAGTTCAACGTCTTGATACTTTTCTCCTGCAAACATACCTAACTTGCAGAATGGTAGAAAAGTTAAATGTCCAGTCTTACTTAGCTGAGACCAACAACAGCAAAGAACAGTCCTATAAAATTTATCTCCCACAAAAATAAACTATATATATAAAAATTTTATGATGTTCTTACTGTTCCATTGGCCACAAGCTTTTTTTTTTTTCAGTATGAAAAATGAGGTATACTGGGGCGTAAGAGGTAGTAGTGTGTTTTGATTGTACAACGTATAGGAAATAAGAGAGTAACTTCATCAGAGATGGAAATCGCTCGGTGCTCCGAGTTTGGCCAACATGAGCAACTTTAGTTTTTATGAGCTGGCCAATGAGGTTTCAAAAAGGCCCAACCGAGGATATGGAATGGGACTTTTATTTTTATGAGCCACTGTTTATTTGCTTATTTAATGCACAGTTAACAGTAAGGTTGAGTTTTAATTCTCTCCGTAGCTCCTTTGGTGATTCGCAACAGTGAGCCATCTGCCAGTCTCAGAGAGGTATGTGGCCTCTGAAATGACCTCCCTGAAGTGGCTGGAAGAGAGATGGTTTTGAGTTTCATTTGGCTTCAGTACTGAAAGCCATACTGACACAAGCCGTCATGAGAAACTACCTCCTGGCCCAGTTGATAATACCATGTTAAAAAGTCAGCACACTCACTAGGAGAGAAAGCAATAAAAACTCTACTACATAAGAAGCGCTTAAAATAAATCTGGTTGAGACATATTACAAAAATCACATTTGTGTAAAATACATGAAAATATCTGTCAAGCATTTTCTCATATTCAACTAATCTTAAAGACACATATTGTTGATTGCATCATGCAAAAGCTGAGCTTGTTGCATCACACCTACAAAGCTTCAAGTTTCTTTGAAGGTTGGCTTTTATTTATTTCTTTGCAGAAAGTATGTAAAAATGTGTTCCTTTCTACCAAACGTCTCTTACAAAAATAGGTGGGACTAGGGATAGGGACAGTTTGAACAGTTTCAAACATTGACAAAAATGAATGCTGCAAGTCACAAGTTCATTCCTTTTGAAGTCTGGAGGTAGGTCTTTGCAAGTCAATTAGTCCATTGCCTTAAACAAGTCATTTGAGGTACACACTTGGAGGGTAAGATTTAAACATTACAGTCAAATTTTGTGTGCTGTGTAGTGTGGACTGAGGAAAATTATCCTTAAGAACCTAGGAGCGACTTGGGTAAAAAAAAAAAATTCAAGTTAACGTAGAAATCTAGCAGAGAAGCTGAAACAAGTATTTGTAAAATTTTAATTACAAAAAATAGAAAAATACATAGCCATGCTGAAACACAGTAAGGAGACTGCTTCTTTAACTGTAATGAAGTGTACAAAAAGAACCGCAGATGATCAGCATCACCTACACCCATTACGGTTTTCTTTTTCTTGCATTGCTTGTGTATAGCAGCATGTAATAAGTACTAGACTGTAAATTAATTGTAACATTCAGAGGTAGTATTGAGTAGTGGGGATATATTATTGCATCTCTGGCTAAAAGTGCAGTTTGAATGAAGAGACGGTGAACTGAAGCCAAAGTCAAGCACCTCAGGCAACCATCCTATGTCAAAAAAACGTATTACTTGAAGTAATACATACACTTAATTTGAGGTAAGTGGTATTTAGGTCTTTCACGGAAACTGATACATAATGAAGAGAGGAGAGAGACAGAGAGAGACAGAGAGAAATAGAGATCGCTTTTTTTTTTTGTTTTTTTAAACTGTAGTATAACTATAGCAAAAGAAATTTAGATTTCGCTCCTCTCACCTAATTCAGGTGAGCTCATCATGCATTATTCTGCTGTACCCTCTCATTAAATCACCGAGAGGATCATTTTGCTTGTCTAGGCGCCTTACATGCTTTGAAGGTAACAAGTGTGATTTACTGCGAAATGGCATTTGGCTCTAGAGGAAGTAGGTTCTAAACCCGGATGAGTGTTTTCCAGAAAACGAGGGCCTGTGAGTCCATCGCTTACTCCTGCGGACAGGTGCGACGGCCACAAACACAGGAGTGGGCAATCTCTGTTCGCTTCCTTCCCTTTTACTGACAAGTGAACATAACCTGATCTGGTGTGTGAGCTGGATGAAAGGATACATCAGCATTTCGTCTCATTTAGAAATACAGGTTACCAAAAACAAAACCAAAAACCAAAAAAACCCCCCAAAAAACCAAAAACCAAAAAAAAAAAAAATCAAGTAAGTGTCTACGAGATTATACGAAAAAGAGAGAAGTAGTATATCTAGTCCTATCTTTGGTGTTCTAAACAGAAGCTTCACTAGGGCGAGCGGGTCGGGTGGTGGTTGAGGTGTACACAGTGTTGAACACCGCGCCTTTCCCACGGGAATGCCCCACGTCACGGGCGAGTGTGACACTTCCTGGCCTGTGTGCAGTGCAGTGACTGAGTGAACCCGGCTTGGAGGTCTGTGGGTTTTTTGCTTGTCTTTTTCCTCACCCACCCGCTCCTGCTTATCAGGTCAACAAACTATTAGTAGGTTAAGAAAAAAGAAAACAGTAATTAAAAGTTGCATTGTTAAACTGTGTCCCCTGTGTTTACAGCAGTTTTTCACTAAACCTGGGACTGTGAAGGGATTACAAAGAAGGTGATTAATATAGTCCTTTTTAAGGTTATGTGATTTCTCCCCCACCCCCCAGGCCCCCCGCCCTGCCCCCCCGCCCCCCGGCTCCCCCCCCCACCCCCAGATGAAAGTGGAAAGACCATGGCAATAGAGAGTAAGTGGTCACTGCAGTGTCTTCTCCCTTCAAAAGATCCAACTGCTGCTGAGGTAGAAATCGAACGTGGGCGCCCCCTAATCCTCCTCCGCGGACTCCTGTGAGGATGTCTCTTCAGTCTCCTCCTGGAACACACAGAGGGCACAACCATTACACCGCGTGGGCCGCTCAGGGGGGCCCTCCTTCCACAGCCCGCTCTGCGGCCTCCAGGGGAGGATGCGGGTGACTGGCCAGGCCTCATTCCCAGGCCTTCTCAGACCGTAATTGAGGAATCAAGGTGTTGTTTTTTCCCAGAGCAGTCGTTAGCCACTGTTGACTTAAGGCCTGACGTCATGGCGGCTGGTCAGCAAATTCAATTGTTCGCAGCCCAGCGACTGTCAGGCCAATGTGAGCTTACTCACCAACTAGAGTAAAAAAAGAAATGCATTTCTTTTTTTTTTTTCTTTTCTTCTTTTTTTTGGGGGGGCCTGAGAGCACGCCGGTCACCACCACGGTTAGAACCCCAGCGCACGAGTGCAGCAAGAAAGGGAAATCCTTCCTTAAGCGTCACGCGTGAACCTGTCCCGCGGATGCTGGCAGGAGTCGCTGGCACCTTTGTGACGCTTACGAGATGCTTTTGGGCACCATTTTGTTATTGTTCCCGTTGGATGGACAAAAAATAAAAAAATCAAAAAGGCCAGGCCCAGCAAGCAGTGCCCCCCAGGTCGCGAGGGAGCAGGGCCAGGAGCTGGGCCCGGCCTGGCGGGACCACGACACCACCGCCAGGGCGCACAGGCAGCCCGAGCACAGACGCGCCTGGCAAAGGGCTGCAGGAGCGGACCGCTAGCTTCCTTTCCAAATCCAGTTCCTCATTCTTGCATTTATTAAAACACATTTTAAGACAATGAGCAAAGTCTGGCATCACGGCCGAATGTCAATCCTAAATCCACCTCGACCGAACACCGAGCGGTGGGCAGGCCAAGCGGAGAAAATCTAATATCTAGGTTTTTGCAGGGCCTCCTCTTCCTATAAATCTAATTCTTCCTTCTCTTTCCTTTCTTCTGATTCCTTGCGGCTCTGGAATTTGCTGGGAGTTTCTGCAAGCTGCCTGGGGCCGCACGGTTCTCGTTGCCTTTGCTTATTTAACAAATGTGCAGTACCTTTCAGGACATGGGTGGTAAAGCGGAGACAATAAACATTTCTGATAAAAGTGTCGTTGGTGAGAGGATGATTTTTATCAAATGCTGCACACTGTCTCGTAAGACGGCATGTGAAAAAGATCTAGGGGAAGAGGTAAACATTTACTCCTGCCGCCAACTGAGCCCCCTTTAAGAATGGCCAGCTTAAAACAGCTTATAACAGTCTTCATACTTTAATAGATTTGATTTTCCACATGGCTTCATTTTGTCTGGGTGGCTAACTGACACAATTTATACCTCTCTTCCTTTCCCAGGTCACCACAGTACACCATTCAGTAAAGCATGCCTTCAAGCTTGTCTGCGTTATATGACCAAACTTCCATTCATTAGTGTTTGAAACACTTCAGCTGTGAAGGAGCTCCTAAATGCTACCATGTGTGACGCTTTTGCGTAAGAGCAGCAAACGGGAGGGGAAAAGGCCCACGTGAACGGGCCCTCGCACACGCACAGGAATGCACGCGCATCTGTGCACACACACGCACATGCCCTCGCTCACCCTCTCTACCCTGGGCCTTAACCACAGACCACTGCTTACTGCAAACCCCTTTGCAAAAGGTTCCAAACATTCCCTTGCCCCAAAGACTCAAGAAAGCTGTAAATCCTGGGAATCAACACACATACAAACGAATGGATTACAGCTTAAAAAATAGAACCACAGCAGCACCAAGTCAGGAGATTTCACACCGGTTTTGTTTAGTCTGCTTCGGGTTATGTGGGAAATGTGGAACGTATGCATCGACTGCCCCTCTGCCCCCAACCCTCAAACTGAGGGCTCCACATACTTAAGCAGCAGGTTTATACCTCTTGATAGGCAACAGGCCATGACCCTGAGATTCTCCATGGAGTCCCGGCCACAAAGGAGGATGTAGCATGATCAAAGCCACAGGCAGACGAAAGGGAGACCAGCCAAGGTTCAGCTGCCCCCTGACCCTGTCTTTTCACTTAATATTTAAATTCCAGAAAGTCACTAAGCTGTTCAGCAGATACGCTCTTCACGGGTCCCCAGATGACTCACTTCTCGTTAGGACACGAGGTGTGAACCTAGGGCACTGCTCTGAGACGGACCACAGCACAAAAGCCGCCAGGCCTATTTCACGCCTTCCTCTTACGGGTAACAAACTAACAAAGCTGGAAAACCTTCTGGATTTGGCTGTAATTATTCCAATTCCTACCAGCTCGATTTTTTTCTATACTATCTGGAAACCAAAGTACTTCCAAATCCAGAAGGAAACAGAATTTTCGGGCCATGAACTCGCAGAGGCCTTGTGGTAGATGGAATGCGTTCGGCTTTTCAAAACATTCCCAGAAACTTTGCTTGATTTGAGCTCTTGAAGCTCCCGAGATGTAAGTGGTTTATTTAAATCCCTTCGACACAACTCAGCTGAAGATGATGGTCCCTCATATTGTTTCCTTTACTTAACCGTTCTTAACACGACACGGATAGTTGTTTTACTAATCTATCTTTCCGCTGACCTTGAAATTCTTCTACTAGTAGCCGTCAGTACTGGGTTAAGTAACTAGGCTGTCAGAGGGTGGGGGCCGCAGTCTGTTACCTCTGGGAAGTGATGTGGCTCTCACATGCTCCCAGTGATGGTTTGCTCCAATGTCTAGTCAGTGGAGCATTCCCTCTTCTTGGCATGGCCTCCCCTGGCGACCCTCCAAGGGTCAGCATGGCTGCCAAGCGGATGACGGTGGGGCGTGTGGCACTTCTCACCCCTGCAAACCTCTGTTGTCACCTTTTCAGTGACTTGACTTTTGCTATGTGTGTGGTTGCTGTGACAAAAGCATGGGTATAATTAAGAGAAACCTTCCCTGTCAGGAAAAAAGATGACCTTGGAAACCCCATCCTCAGCTGCCCTGTGCGTCGCAGCTCACCAGACCTCACATAGGCCCTTCTATGCTGCAAAGCGATGGAGGGGCTGAGCAGCTGGGTCTGGCCTCCCCCAGAATCTTGCTTCCACCATAGAGCAGTTGGTTGGGACACCTGAGATGCAGTCCCCTTAGGTGACTTAGGAGACACTGCCACCCGTTCTAGACAATAGCTTGCACTTTGAGATATTTATTTCAATGACTTCACGTTTGCTGCATATGGGCCAAAGGAACTTTGAGCTCGTGTAGGCCCCCCTGGCCCCCCCAAAGAGCAGCTTTGAGGCAATGAGGAGATGGGAATCCCATAGCTAGGAGTTACACACATCTCGTTAGAGTCTGGGCCGCAAGGTGGGAAGGCAAACAGCAGCAGTCTGGTCACGGAGGCCAACTGCTGGAATAGGGCTGCAGGAACGCGGGATAAAAGGACTTTTCAAAGTGGAAGTGCATAGTGACATTTTTATGAGCACCAGCCACCACGACCTCTGAACACCGAGCAGCTCCCAGCCATTCACGCGGCTACTTTACAAAGACCACGGAGGCTGCACCATATCGGGGTGAAGCGTGCAAGTTTTGGGGGAAGAAAACCGAGGAGAAGGAGAGGAAAGCGGGCAGAGCCGGAGAGCTCTATTTTTATTATGACTCCTGGAAAATTGCGCTCATTTCGCCTTAGTTTTTCTTTCGTTCATGAGAAGAAAAAAAAAGGAATTTAATAAATGTAACTCTTTCACTGCTTTGGTTAAGCTTGAAAAAACACGCCACTAAAACCTAGCAATAGAGTTTGCACTTATTTCCATCCTGCATGTGGCATGTACCTTTGGGTATGCTTCCGCTCGTTGATTCAAAAGGAGGAAGAAGACGGCCCAATATCCAATCTTATCCTTTAATGCCTGGTGGAATTTTAAAACATCTTAAGCGTCTAATCACAGATCTTAGCACACAGACTCAAGCGTGGGTGTGTGCTGGGAGGAAAGTTTAGTATTTAATGTGAGAGCCGAAGCTCTGGGTTTAATTTTCAGATGCAGACTAAACAGCAGGTCTGCAGTGGAAGGGAGGCCAGTGAATTCTAAATGGAACCAGGAAACGGAAATACCCTCCTTGCAAAATTTAGGACTTGGGTCCCCAGGATCCCCCTCTCTGTGTGTAGTAAAGAGTGCAAAAGCACAGAAGACCATGTCGGCTTTAATAAATCCTCATTTTTTTTTTTCTCCTTGATTGCAAAGAATTCTGTAACTCTTATTATGGAACGCTGCAGGCTAAAAATACTTTTGTAATTTAAGCTATCTTGCCAATAAACCTACAAATACCTGGTTGTCTAGAAAGAGTCGTTATAGTTTAATGACAAATTCTTTTTGTCATCTGAATATGTCCAACTCCTTAAGGCCTCGGAATGACACATTCAAGAGTTTTTCACGTTCCTGAGTATCTCCAGCCAGTCCCATCAGAGCAGAAATAATGGACTCTGCTTCAGTAGCAACAACCAGAAACCGATTTTTCAAGTTCCATCTGTGGCTAAATGATCCACAAGACCACAGAGCTGAGTTTTTCTGTTTCTCTGTCAGATAGTTTAATTTAAAATGGATTGAGGCTGTTTAACTTAATGGAAAGTGATTATTTCCTCCAACTAGGAAAACTTTACATCAGATTAAAAAAAAAAATATATATATATATGTTAAATGGAACATATATAAACCAGATAATCTGGCAAGTGGAAGGTATTCTGGGTGGAAATGCCAGCAGGGAAATGTATTTTTTACCAGGAGACCCTAAGAAGTTGGGATATTTGAGGCATTTGCACCCCATCCTTTCTTTATTTTGGCTGAATGGGTCTAGAAATATACGAGTGTCGGGACTACCTTGCATGTGTCACCACCAACTTAAAAAAGTCAGTGTTGAGGAATGTTTAAGGGAAAGATGGTTAATCCTAGAGATCGCTGACCACCGACATCAACCGTGGCATTAATGGACTCATGATATATTTTCATTGTGACCCATTTAACCCCCAGCAGGGGGTGAGAAAAAAATGTGACAACCAAATGGGAAATTAAAAAAAAATTAAATTAAATTTGCCAACAGATAGTATAACCCTCAGTGCTCATCACACATGGGAAAATTTTGACAACAGAAAAGAGTAAGACACCCTGTAAGATATAGCATGGAATAATCATTGTTAACTAGTTACTCATTCTATCTTTATTTCTTTACCCGTGATTCAATGATAGACTGCGGAGAAAGGAAACATTAAATAAAAATGAAAAAGAAAACAAAACAAGATTTCATTGATTTCTAAAATGTACTCTTGTTTGTCCCATCTGCACCCCATAACCCCATCAGGGTTATGTCACCGAGAGAACCGCTTACCAAAGGAGCCTCATGGTTGAAAAATAGCTAAAGATGTAGTAAGAGGATTTTGCATGAAGGAAGCATTAAGAAGAAGGAAATTTATTTGAACATCTCCAAAACTGTGGAGGGGTGTTCTTGTTTTCATGCAAAGTAGTTTTTATTTTTATTTGCTTTTTTATTTTATTGTTATTATTTTTTTAGCGAGGGCGAGAGAGGGGCCGAGGGAGAAGGAGAGAGAGACTCTTAAGCAGGCTCCGTGCTCAGCTCCATGCCCATGACCCTGAGATCAAGACCTGAGCCAAAACCAAGAGTCGGACGTTTAACCGACTGTGTCACGCAGGCACCCCCAGCAAAGCAGTTTTAAAAAAAATGATTATGTCAAAGGACGTTTTCTTGCTTTTCTATGTGTATAAGTTTTTGCATATTTGTTGTGTTTGTTGCCAGGGAGGAGACCATTTTCTGGATTTTAATCAAACATTTTTCACTGAACATTTTTCATTACCCTGAGTTAGGGCTTTTGGATAAAATTAGGAAAAGATCAGTCATACTAGTAGGTCAACAAATAATTTCTCAATATACATTTGAGAGTCTAGCAAACACTTTCTGAATGTAAAGGAAGTGTCTTGGACAAAGCAACATTTTACTATTCAAACATTTAGATTTTTTTTTTTTTTTTTTTTTTTTTAGAAAGACGAGGTTCTAAAACTAGTTACAATTGGAGCATCTGGGTAGCTCAGCGGTTGAGCGTCTGCCTTCGGCTCGGGGTATGACCCTGGGGTCCCAGGATCGAGTCCCGCACTGGGTTTCCTGCATGCAGCCTGCTTCTCTCTCTGCCTATGTCTCTGCCTCTCTCTCTGTGTCTCTTATGAATAAAGAGATAAAAGCATTAAAAAAAAAAAAAAAAAAACCTCCTATAGGAAATCTGGCAAGCCCAGAAACTCTAAATTTTGCCTTGGGTAGGTTTACATATTGCCCCAAATTGAGTGATGTTCTTTTACTTCTGTTAGAAGTTTGTCATTTCTCTGAGACATTCCCTGCCAAGACCCAGCTTACTTGACCCTGCCCATATTCCTTTATTACAAGGGTGAGCCAAACTAAGTACTTTGTAGGTTTATGGTTAATAATCATTTTGATAGGTTTCCTTGCTCTACCCCCATGCTATTATATCCTTGAGCCACTTTACTGTAAGGGTTAAACGTTGGCTTCTACTGTGCTCTCTCCTTTTCCCTTGACCTCTGCAATGTCACAGGTCAGGGGTTAAGTCAAAAAGTATTGCATATACAACAAAACAGTGCCACTCTGGCGGGGCTTTGATAGAATTCTTCACGTTTTGCCAGTTGGTACCAAACATTTACTGGCCCACAAAATGTTTTTACCAGCTTGAAGGAGCATAAGTGGGAAAATAAAAAGAAATCAGTACTCTTTATGACTTAGGCAGCATAAATCATGGTGTTCCCTGAGTGAGTAGAAGAGTGACTATTTGCAAGTCTGATTTATTAGGAACTATTTACTGCATTGGCCGAGGTACCATTTAAAAGACGAGAGAGTCTTTTAGATTGAGAACGCTCTCCCCTCTGACTCCCTCCTCCTTTCTCCTTTGTGTGTCTAGACCCAGAGCCCCCAGTAAAAACGCCTTTTGGAAGAACAAGATGCTGACTGCAATCCATCAACTTGCTTGTCCCAAAATGAAATCTCTCATTTTGCTCAAACAATGTTTAGGTTGTCTGAAATATAAACATCCTTAAAACGGCCCTTGAAGTCCCTGTAAAAACATTCAACCTTTCTTCTTCTTCTTCTTTTTTTAAGAAGGGAAAAAATCCCACGATAACTGAGCTTACTGAGAGTTCTTTGCCCAGGTACACACCTCCCACAGAAGATGTTACTCGCAAGTAAAAACTCTACTTTCAAACAGAAAGCGTTGTTTCCACTCTTCCAGCATCAGAGAACTTTCCAAGCCTCTCCCTGGGAAACTGAAAAGGAGCAAGTTTATACCTGTGTTCCTTGCTGGAGGTGGAGCTTGCCAGGGCAGCACAACAATGAGGACTTTGGGTTGAAAGTTAAGGAGAACTATCAGGATTTTTTAAAACCTGTTTTCCCTTTGGGTAGGACTCAGGTGAGAAAAAAAAAGTCCGAATTAAAGAGCAGGAGTCACTTCTGATGTCTGCTTAAGGCCTTAAAAGAAGGAAATCAGGGAACGCGAGAAGATATCTGACGACCCAGCAAAAACTTTTTAGAAGTTTGAGATGGCATGGGGTTTATTCCTATCAAAATAAAAACTTGAGGAACAACACTCCCTCTGTCAATAATAATAACCGGATACTTCTGTGGTGTTATCTTATGAAAATAACAATGACAACAAATCCTACCACTGTTTCCTACTAGAGTTAAGGATGTGATCCATGTGGTTGAGAAGTCAAGGGCTTCACTTTGCTAAAGAACTAACGTATTAGCTAATTTCTATTTATTGCTTGATTCTTCATTTTCAATGAAAATATAGTAGAGCGCCCCCCCACTATGCTTCGTTTTTGCTATTCTTATAATTTAAAAGATTAATGTGAATATTGCTGATTTTTCCCCTCTAGATTTTTAAGAGACCATTAACTTTTCCATTAGGACGTGGGACACACTTGAGGTCTCTAGCTGATGGCACCTGGTGGGCTTCATAAACACAACCCCCTGTGGTAGGGCTTCCCTTACATTTTTATTCTTCAATTGGACACATGTATTTATATACATAAACATATACTGGGATTTTGAGACTTATCATAATTCTAGACTTGTCTCCTCAGAATGAATTTTGCTGCTTTGTATTCCAGTTTCAAGAAGTGGCATTCTTGAAGCTCTGGGGAGCTTTCACAATGTGATGACATTAGGGTATTTTACAATAGAGTCTTTGTAATTCCATATAAATGTGACACACATACAAGAGAAGTGATTCTGACTGTTTTAGTCCTAATGAGAGGATGTAGCCATTACGGTAACATTTCCTCCTTAGTTAAAACAACCTTTTTTTTAAAAAGTACAGTGAAAACACGGGAGGTAAAAAAGATAGTCGCTTTGAGCGAGTGAGAATTCCAGGATTTTTGAGAGTATAAACCTCTGGAAACGAAAAACCCAGCATCCAAAAAATAAGTCACACCATAGCAATACTCCCTGGAACTTATATTTTGAATCTCTCAAAATTTTCTTGGGAGCAAAGGGCTATGTTGTCCTTATCCCAGGGCATGGGTGGATTAATGGGGAACAGAGAGATTAATTCACCCAGTGATGGGGCCAAAAAGCAAAATTTAGGTCTTTTTACACACTGCTGCGCCCTTTTCCTTAGATGCAAAATATTTAATTGTATGAAAATTTCACCACCTCAAAACAGGATCTGAATGTAGCCCCTCAAAGTACTGTCGATGAAGAGAGGATATGAGCCTGAGTTTATCCAGACTGCCACATGGAAAAGCCATCTGGGGGTATTTTGAAATAAACAGATGGAAAAGGAAGAGATCCTTTTGAATGTAGTGTTAAATTTACATTATCCTCCATGAACTTCCACGTAGCCCCCGTGTTTATATAATTCATCACTGTATCCTTAGACAATATAGATTAGGAAGCCCAATGAGCTCATGTTCTTCTTCTTCTTCTTCTTCTTCTTTTTTTTAACTCTAAACTCTCCTTGGGAGGGCGTATCTAGAGCAGGGTCTGTGAGACAGCTAGATGGATCAGTGAAGGCCAACCCAATCCATCTGTGCCTTCTCTGATAGTCTTGATTCTCTTGGGAAAAAAATTTATGCTTTCTTGATGTATTACTGACCAATCTGCAACCAGTTTCGGCCACATGGATCATCTGCACCTATGATTTATTTGTTTCTGCCTTTCTACTTCTGCATATGCCACTCATTTCATTGATAACATCTTCCTTTCTTTCGCTAATTTACATCTCCATTGTCCCCTCTGCCACTAAACAACAAAATCAAAAGGCTTCCAGGGGCGCCTGGGTGGCTCAGTGGGTTGAGCGGCCCACTCTTGATTTCAGCTCAGGTCATGATCTCAGGGTCTTGGGATCCAGCCCCATGTGGGGCTCCGTGCTTAGTGGGGGGTCTGCTTCTCCCTCTCCCTTGCCCCTTTCCCCAGCTCACACACTCGAGTGTACTCTCTCCTTCTCTCTCTCAAATAAATAAATAAATCTTAAAAAAAAAGTCTTCCAGGAATTATGCCCTTAAGTAACACATGGCATTCCACTCATCCATCTGCATCCCCTCTGTTCCTCTTACACACTGATAGTCCGTGGTCATTTGTTCAACAAATGTTCAAATGTCTTCTAATGCATGTTCGCCGAGTATCGTCTTCAGCCCTGGCTGGTTACACATTAGAGTCACTAGGAGAGTTCATAAAAAATACTGACGCTTGGGTCTTCAGACCAAATAGTCAGAATCACAGAAGGGTGGGGTCAGTAGTGTGTAGGTAAACTTGCTCCCCAGGAAAAAGAGGGTTCTGATTTGTAATAGTTGTCAATTTTCATGCCTTAAAGGCCCACACCATAGTGAATTTTAAGCTACCCTACTTGACATCACCGAACACACAATTTGAAAGAGATGCTTACAAGTGGTTCACAAGGGCCGGCTCCTTACATGCTACTGGGCAGGGTTCAGGGGTAATATACAACATGTGATAAATACACATATACACATATATATATATATTTCATATGGATATATATAATAACCACATAAATATATATATGATGATATATATTATATATTATATATGTTTATAATGTCTAGGTTATTCTAATATGCAGTCAAGGTTAAGAACCTCAACTAGGAAAAAAAATTAAAAAAAAAAAAAGAACCTCAACTAGATCATACATTTCCCAGATGCAATCTGGGAATTTGTTTGCCTCATCTTCCCTTACAACGCCAAGAACAGAGACTGAGTCAATGTCATTAGCAGACCACATAAGGTTATTCATCTATTGTTCATAGCCAGGGATGCAACAGTGAACACTGCAGTATCCTTTGACCCAAAGCCACTGACTTTTATTTTTATTTATTTATTTTTTAAAAAGATTTTATTTATTTATTCATGAGAGACACAGAGAGAGAGGCAGAGACACAGGCACGGGGAGAAGCAGGCTCCACACGGGGAGCCCCATGTGGGACTTGATCCTGGGTCTCCAGGATCACACCCTGGGCTGAAGGCAGACGCTCAACTGCTTAGCCACCCAGACGTCCCGGCACTGACTTTTAAATTTACGTTCTCTTGATGTTCTTACTGATGAAAGATGAGAGGCTAAATACATTTGGAATCACCTAGTTAAAATATCATTTTAATTTATATTTTGTTTTGTTTAAATATTGTCTACAACCAGTCAAACACTGGACATTTATTTTTAGTACTCCTTATCACTCTTGGCTTATAGGAATGGGGGCAGCCGTGAGAATTTTTTTTTCACATTAACTCTCTTATTTTACTTAAAACAACATGTAATTATTCAGACACATTTCCCCTATATGCTTGCATGTGGTTATAAGCTTCAATTCCCTTTCAAGCAGCATTCGTAAAGCATAGTAGACACATAGGATTACTTGGATGGTCTTCCCCAGGCAAGCCACCACTGTCCCAAGAGAACAGGGTGGAAAGTACACTTTGTAGAGACCTCTAGGGAAAAGATCCCATCGATATTTTAAATTATATGAAAGAGATCTACTACAACGAACAGAACTCTGTAACCCATGACACTGGGGAACAACTTACTTCAGCAGGTTCTGCGTGAAATACTCAGATCTCCTGGGCATATCTTTTTTATAATTTATTTATTTATTTTAGGGGGGGAGGGGCAGAGGGAGAGAGAATCTCAAGCAGACTCTGTACTGAGTGCGGAGCCCAACACAGGGCTCAATCCCATGACCCTGAGATCACTACCCACGTGGAAACTAAGAGTCAGACGCTCAACTGACTGCCCCACCCAGGAACCCCCTCGTGGGCATCTTTTTAAAACCAGAAGGGGAGAAGAGTGGGACATTCTTATATTTTAATATCAGCTCACATACTTGGCAATCATGGTTAATTTATTCTTCAGACTTTTTTCCTTCAAGATGTATTTCCTCAATAAATATGATTCTTATGTTTTTATGTATCAACTACATTTAGGACAAGGCACATCAGGCATAAAGAATAGAGAAGTAGGGGATTCCTGGGTGGCTCAGCAGTTTAGCGCCTTCCTTTGGCCCAGGGCGTGATCCTGGAGTCCCGGGATCGAGTCCCACATCGGGCTCCCTGACTGGAGCCTGCTTCTCCATCTGTCTGTGTCTCTGTTTCTCTCTCTGTGTGTGTGTGTCTCTGATGAATAAATAAATAAAATCTTAAAAAAAAAAAGAATAAGAGAAGTAAAACTGGTTCCTAATTTTGATGCTGCCAAGACTTCAGAAAATGTGATCCAAGCCAATGAGGGAGGACTTGAGGATTCATCAATCTGCAAAATTGGTGTAACTTAATTTCCCAGTTCCTCTGCCTTCTTTGGGATTATCAAAAGTTATGGAATAATGAAATGAACAGAATATGTCTCCTGTCATGAATCACAATATATTTTTCAGCTAGTAAGCCCTGTTTCAAGTCAGTGTAATATGGATCAATAAAAGGAAAGGACAAAATTTGATGTTTAAGAGTTAACAAAAAACATGATAAAATTACTAAATGTTTGTTTTATATGAGGCACTGAAATAAAGATTTTACTTTTCAAAGTATTTATATTTGCTTTGTACACTTCAAGCTTTGGTATTCTAGGTTTTTTTTTTTTTTTTAAGATTTTTATTTTTAAGTAATCTCTACAACCAACATGGGTACTGACTGAGCCAGCCAGGTGCCCCGCCCCCAGGGTTTTTAGTGACACAATCTATGTATTCTTGGCTTTGTCTAAAGGACACAACAAATGTGTAAGAATACTGTGATACTGACATAACCAAAAGTAGAAAAATACTAAATAAAAATTTAATTTGGGGTCGTATCTTTTTTACTCTACTAAAAAGTAGTAGTAAAATATTAATTGGGAGGAAAAAAATCATAATGATCATCTCTTACCTGAGCAGGCTTCTTCTGAACGACTTGTTGTGGCTGAGAAAGAAACAAACAAAAAGGAACCGTTATATTTTAAAAGGAAATATACATAATAAAAATAACTAAGTATGTATGTTTTAGATATAGACACTTGTCTGCAAAGTAAAGATAAAAAATTGGTTTGAAAATCAGATTCACTTGAGGAGTGGAAGGGTCTAATTTGTTAGCATTTTGTTTAAAAACACTCAGCTTTCTTGAGACACAATTTACATACCATAAAATTCGCCCATAAGGTGTGTAATTCAAAGTTTCTTTAGCGTCTTCAGAGAGTTCTACAATCACCATCAAGATCTAGTTTTATTTTATTTTATTTTTTTAAAAGATTTTATTTATTTATTCATGAGAGACACAGAGAGAGAGAGAGAGAGAGGAGAGACACAGACAGAGGGAGAAGCAGGCTCCATGCAGGGAGCCCGACATGGGACTCGATCCCGGGACTCCAGGATCACGTCCTGGGCCAAAGGCAGGCGTTAAATCCCTGAACCACCCAGGGATCCCCAAGATCCAGTTTTAGAACATTTTCACCTCCTCTCAAAAAAATACCCCATACCCATTATCAACTGCTCCCTATTCCCTCCCGCGGTCCTGGTAACTCTCCCATCCCTAATCAACGTCTCAGCTTTCTGCCTCCACAAACTGGCCTATTCTGGAAACTTTAGGTAAATGGAATTATACAATATATGGTCTTTTGTGTCTGGCTTCTTTTACTCAGCATCATGTTTTCCAGGGTCATCCGTGTGGTAGCACCCAACGGTACTTCATCCCTCTTTACGACTGAGTAACATTCCATCGTATGGACATACCACATTTTGTTTATCACCCTTCAGGGGATGGACATTTGGGATGTCTCCACCATTTGGCTATCACGAACAATGCGACGGACATTCGTACGTAAGTTTTAATGGAGACATGTTTTCATTTTGCTTGGGTAGATAGCTTGGAGTGAAATTTCTGGGTCATACAGGTAAACTCTATGTTAACAACTTCATGAGGAGCCACCAGACAGTTTTTCAAAGCAGCTGCACCATTTTGCATTCCCACCAGCAATGGGTGATGGTCCCAATTCCTTCACATACTTGTCAACATTTGCTATTGCCTGTCTTTTTAATTATAAACATCCTACTGGGTGTGAAGTTCAATGTCACTGTGGTTTTGATTTGATTGTCCCTAATGACAAATGATGTTGAACATCTTTTCATGGGCTTATTGGCAATTTGTAGACCATCTATAGAGAAATACTACTCAAATCTCTTGCCCACGTCAAAGTTTGTCTTTTCATTATTGAGTTGTAAGAGCTCTTTACATGTTCTGGATATGAGGGTCATCAGAATATGATTTGCAAATGTCTTCTCCCATTCTGTGGTTTGTTCACTTTCCTGATGGTTTCATTTCCAGACTAATTTGTTATATTTATATCTATAGCTCCTAAATTATGTATGAAGAGCAGAATTTGTTTTTGAGTAAAACATCTGAGGGAAGCTTTTTTTCTACCCAGACTAAATTAATTTTCCAATAATTAGAGTATTTGAAAGATATTTAAGTTATTCTTTCTTGGTAAAAGTAGCATCTGAATCCTAAGCTTTTTGATTGATTACTCCCAGTACTCACTCTCATGTCTGAATAGAAGCCTTACTTCTTCTATCTACACATCACTAGGATTTACAGACACAACTGAGCCACTCGGATGTGGACAGGGACATGCTTTTGTGGCACGAGTGAAAAAATAAAATAAAATCGCTACCGTTCTCCCGAATTACAGAAGTTAGGGCAAATTCACTAAAACCATGGGGTGTAGAGCTCCCATTCGTTTTCCTTCCTCTCAGAATTTCTGTGATGGTGTGATTGTCCTGTTGCTGGTGTACTAATAAATATGTTAGATGAAAAATCATCAGAGCTCTTTTTTTTTTTTAGAAGAACAAGATAAACATTTTTTTTTTTAATGGCAAAATACTTTGGCTCACCTAAAAGAAAAAAGTTCTCCCCCTCGATCTTCAATCGCAGGAGACATGACATCCTAAAAGCCCTGATCTCAAGAGGATACTTTCTCCAGGTGGAACTCACCCCAGGATGATTGGGACCTCTTAACTCTTGGGGTTCAAAGGGGTGTGCTAAGAGAGCATGCGTCTCAAGAGTCCTCTGCAAGGACAGACCACTTTCTTCCTTCTGTTTCTTCCTGCCGGTTACACCTGTACCCGTGTTGACTCCCAAACCGTTTCCAATCCGCACACATTCTTGCAGGCTGACTGGTTTCGGCTGCTCAGAAGTTCCCCTCCTCTTTTGGCTGAGGATCCCGCATTCATGTGACTCCTGCACACTGCGGGGCTCAATGAAATCCTCTGAAAGGGTTGCCAGCTCACCCGATTTTCCATGAATTAGGTCCTGACACTTCAATGAGGGGAAAGACAATGTCTGAACCTCTGCCAGCCCTGGCTCCCGGCCTAGTCCGTGTCACAGAACTTCCACCAGCTGCCCTTCCACACAGCACTTCATACTTTTCAGGCCACCAAACAAACAGACCCTTGAATGCTCTCAATGCTGCTTGGGGTGACGGCTGCCAGGAAGTTTCCCCGGCCTCTGGCACCCGAGGGCTCCAGGCAGTGCGAGAAAGTTTTCTGTTGTTGTTATTTTGTTTTGTTTTTATTTTTATGAATGGCTCTGGTAGGAAATGCAGACAGAAGCATAATACTGCAGCCATTCATAAAAAAGGGAAAGGAAACAAACTCTAGTCTGGAAATCTTCTGGGACACCAAACTGACTGCAAGGTTCTTATCTTCCTCGAGGCATCTCCTGGCTTAGGACTAAGGCCTGATACCTTGAAACCAGTTGCCCCTTGGGATTCCTGTCATCAAAATACGTGGTTGGCCACTACATCTCTAGAACAAGAGCATATGAATCTAGAACAACTATGCATATGAATCGTCAAGTGTGGATGGCAGTGTATTTTCCTGCACCTGAATACGTGAATACTTTACACATGCATTTCCCATACAGAAGCTAAAATCCTTTCTATTTTTTTTTAAGATTTTATTTATCTATTCATGAGAGACACAGAGAGAGAGAGGCAGAGACACAGGCAGAGGGAGAACCAGGTTCCGTGCGGGGAACTTGATGCGGGACTCGATCCCGGGACCCCAGGATCATGCCCTGAGCCAAAGGCAGATGCTCAACCGCTGAGGCACCCAGGTGTCCCCCCTTTCTATTATTTTAACAGCTGCCCCTTGGTGACCAGGAGGATCCAGGCCTTATTATTTCCATTTTTTCCCCCACAGGGAAACTAAGGCATAGGGAATCAAATTAACTTCCCCTAAGATCATTTTCTAATTCTAAAACAAGCTGAGTCTTCTATTTCTTTTAATCCCCTGTATAAGGCTCTGAGGAAACCTGTTTTCTTCCTTCACCATTCCCCGCCCCCTCCCGCTCAAAAAAGGTCAAATTCAAAGCCAGGTCCAATTCAGGAGGAAAGTGGCCTTGACTTCCACCTCCAGCTTTCTTCTTTGGGATCTCTCAGGACTCCCCACTGCCACCTCGGCCAGAAGGAGCCCATGGCTTCCTCAGCAGGGCCCAGCTCGGGTTTAGGAGGCCGCCGATAACAGGTGAATGCCAGAGGACAGGAGTTAGCCACCCCCCCCCCCCCAATCCAGCTAATCCCCTCCCTCCCACTGGGAGAATCTTCCCTCATTGCCAACCATGGAGGGTAAGAAGTCCCCTTTAAAGGCATGGATTTCATGATGACTGTTCAATTGAACAAGTCGCGAAGTCCTCTAAGTTGCTTATTTAGGTGATTCTGAGGACTCTGTTTCTAATAAGTCTATGCACATGGTGAGTTCCTACACTTTAGGGACCTTGTCAGCTTGGCATGCAAAATCTTAGAGCACTGAAATTTTGAGTTCCTTATGTTAAGAGAGAGTTCAACCTTTCAGAAAGCTTGTCATGCAAATCTCTCATTCAGCTGTAGCATTTAAACATCTCCAACGCAGTAGGTAAAAGCAAGCTTTCCAGCCTTCAACAACAAAGGACTCTGAAGATCAAGTGCTTTGGGTTAATACAATGTTAAAACAAGACAGTGAGAGCTAAAAAGACCCCATTGACAGAACATATCAAAGAAAGACGCAGAAAAGCCCTTTCTAACCACATGGACTTCAAAGTGTGGTTCTCTGCGGGCTCCTCCTTATATTGGACTAACTCCACCAAATTCAAAATACAATCTTTATCCAAATAAATATGGTTAACGTTTGTACATAGCATAGGATACAGCATGCTAAGAAAGTGCAAGGGATACAAAAGAGAAAAACATGCTTCAAGATTTCTGAGATTGTACAGTGAACCAGTATTTTTCCAAAGAAGAGGAAAACAGTTATCAAATGTATAATGTCCGCAGAGTATTTTGGTTTTCAAGATTTTGCAGAATGGCACTCGTGTAGGAAACGGCCTGCTGCACCACCTATTTCAGAATAATTAAGGGGTTCCCCAGCCCTCCTGAGAATCCAAATTATGGTTCCAGGGAGTCTAGGTATTTAAAGGGGATACTTAGACAGCTAATCCACCCTTCTGGTAGGCATTGAAAGAAAATCCTTCATAACAAAGGGCCGAGACATTAGTAGCTCATTTTTAGTACTAAGCTAAACACTAAATGAAATGAGGCTGGAATCGGGCTTACTAACTTAATTTTTTAAAAAATGAGGTACAATGTGCCATAAAGTAAGGATGATCCTTATGTAAAGAGTCTTAAGTTGACCTCTGAAAGAAAATACCCCTTCATTCAGATCTCTGTGGAGATTGGGTCTTTTGGTTTCAGGTAAGCAGCAGATTTTTAATTTAATTATATCTTTTGTTTTTGCCAGTCGCTGGGAGGTAGTTTTGTCCCCTTTGCTTTAAAATCCTAAGACGATTGTTCAATCAAGAGGTACTTCTGTTCCTTAGCACAATCTTTTCTTCAGGTAGATTGTTTCTCATTTCTACAGCAGTATAGAGTAAGACAGATCTCTTTGCTATTTACTAAAAAAGAATTTTAAGACCCTCATTTCTTTTGCAAGGCATGAAAGTCCCCTTCGGTGTAAACTCTCTTGAAATAAGACTTACATCGAAGGGGACTTTAACACGTCCCAAAATAACAGCTCACAGATAAGCTCAGCTATTTACAATTTTAAATTAAATATGGGATCATATTAAAAACACTTGCTGAACAGATATTTGTCTTTAGACTCCCAGGGTCCTTTATGCCTAAGTCAGCTCGTTGAAAAAGTGGGGCTTATGACTGCAATTGTAACCACATGAGAGCAACCACCTTCGTATTTTGCCTGAACTGGCTGATGAATTTATCCCTACCATTTGGAGAAAACTCCATTAAATAAATTGACCTACTGCTCAACTACCTCAACTGCTTTTTGGACTAAATTAATTGGTTATTTGTCATAAAAAGTACCAAACAAATTCAATAAGTAGACACAGCCCAGATTCTACACAAGCCATTGTCCAGTTTCTACATAAACACTTCGAACACAGCCATGAACCACGAAGGCCAGCAGCAGCTTCATGTCATGTGGCGTACATCCTTAGGGGAGGGGTTTTTTCTTTATTTGTGTTTTGAACAACACTCCTTTTTACCCTTTGTCCCAAATAGTTTAAAGGCAAAAAGATGACCTTTCTTTCTGTATATAACCATTTGCCAAGATTCATTTTCATTTATGTGCTGAGAAATATGCTTTTCACTCTCTGAAATTTCACAGTGCTGTTTTGAATGTATTTTTTTGCCTATGACATTAGCTGAACTGGAGGGAGATTCCCAACATCAAGAATGAAAAGTCTTTCCTGCCTTTCATGAAATGATGTAATCAACACACTTGCTCATGATCCTCTGGATTTACAGTTTTAAAACTCCAATATTCCAGAAGTCAAGATTTATATTTGGGTTCCTCTAACAAAATGAACATGCTCTACAGGTTTTGAACCATTTTTTAAAAAGCATAAGAACCTTTCCCTCTCCTTTTCCAAATCAGATGTTAGGTGGAATCCCACAACAAAGTAGGCAAAATTGTACACTTCTGACAGGAATGGCAGTGCCTCATTCACATGACTTCCACTCCAACCCATTCCCTGCCCTCCAAGGATGGCCCTGGGACCCCTCAGAGGAACACCAGAGCTCCAGAGAAGGTTACGTAAAGGTCTCTGATCTATAGGTGCAAATCTTCCATCAGACCCGTATCACCAGGACAGGTGGAGACAGAGCATCATTCCCTTTTACTCAGCAGGACTTGCACTGTTAGGTTGAACCATATGAACTTGGATATGTGTTTGTCAAACCCAGGAAGACAGCAACAATTTCATGTAGTTTAGCCTAATAAAATCAGGGTAAGATGACCATTCACCTTATAATTTTTGTAGTTTGTCATTAGGCTTTGGTAGCCCAGAAGTCCTATGGATTTTTATACTTTCTGTGCACCTAGATCCTGCACTCAGTTTCCCATGCTACTCCACCCTGGCTCCTAACCCTGACACTTATTTTGACAAAGTCCTCCTCACTCTCTGGTGAAAGAAGGGATTTGCTTATACCAGGTGTGATGTTCCAGTTTTCTCATTTATTCTGCAGCTTTTCTTCTAGTACATCATGGTTGTTTTTGTGATCATCTAGCTAACCTCTCATATCCACACAAGCCCTTCTGAACTCCACCTCTTCGCTGAAACTGAACGGCTAGAACAATTTGTCTGTAACAATTCTTGGTGGCTGCCCAGGAGAGCTCTAAATGGAAAAATGTAACTTCTACTGTAAAATGCTCAACTTCCAGTTGTTGACACCACTGTAGGGGAGTGGAATTCAGGGTATTTTCTAATACCAAGTGATCCAAAATTACTTTATTTACCTAAGAATGTTTTTTTTGGAGGGGTAATTAGATAGGAATATGGTGTGTCTAAAGTTGGAAGAATTTATTTCAGATCAAATGCTGATGGGACACTGTGAGGATGAGACACAGCTATAGCTAAACAAATCCCATCTCTATTGCATATACCACTTTTCTTAGGCAGGAAGCCTTCTTGTTTTCATGGCTTCCTCACCTGAGAATGATCGTGTCCCCTAGTGATGGGAGGTCTCGGTAAGGAGAAACCACCTATGGTAACTAGCCAGTGGCAATCTTCCTCCAGCTCAGAAAAAGCTGGAGTCAGGTCATAACTTCTATTTCTTGTGCCTCTTGTGTGCAGTTAGAGATGACTGTGCAATGTGTGTACACATGTAGCCCTGGATGGTTACAATCTGACAGTAACATCTGGCTCTTATAGTGCAAAGGAGATTTTGCAGTTTTCTGTGCAAAGTCTCCTAAGAAGTGATAAATCTATGGAGAGTTTTGGCAAAATCTCTGGAATTTCTGCTTGGTTTTGGGGGGAAAGGGGAGGTGTTCCTTATTTTTTACTCTGCTTGGCTTTACTCTCAGACTTTAATGCAAAAGACAAAAGTAAGCATCATTTCAAAAGTATTTATTGGATTATTATAGCAAAGTATCCTCGCTATGGCTGGGTTCATTTCATCTGCTCAAGGATGAGAAAGTCACAATCGACTCTAGTTGGTGTTTATTAATATCAGCCTGTGTGTGTATATGGCAGCATGCCACAGCAGTTCTCAGAAAACAGATTTGGGGCCAATCCTTTGGAGTCTTAGCCTTCCCTCTGGTGCCTTTCAGACACCTTCAGAATGGAGGGCAAAGATCAACAGGGGATCCTTTAAAAATTTCAGTGTCCTGATTAGTTTCAAAAGCCAACCTTTTATAATCTGATGAAGTTATTCATTGGCTCATCAAATCCTAATTGATATTTCATACACTATAAATCAGAGGGGAACCGTGTGTGCAAAATGAATAAGAAATGTTCCTTGGCCTCAAGAAGCCTAGTGTCTAATGGGGGGCGAACAAGCAAATAGATAGTAGAATACAATGTGTAATTTTAGATTCGTTTTTTCTATGTTCAATGCAATCTCTTATGCTCAATGTAATTTTAAGTGTAGAGAGGCATGGTCATGATTATTTTCCCTCTAATAGGAAAAGACAACATGATTTTTTTCCCCTTCTAGTTAGGGAAAATGAGAAAGTAGGGATAGAAGAAAAAGAGATGTAAGAAGAAATGTGAAGACTTGATGTAGAGGGAAAGTATCACTTCTTTCCTATCACAAAAAAAATATGGATATAGGGGCACCTGGGGGGCTCAGTGGTTGAGTGTCTGCCTTTGGCTCAGGGCGTCATCCTGGGGTCCTGGGATTGAGTCCTGCATCGAGCCTGCTTCTCCCTCTGCCTGTGTCTCCGCCTCTCTCTCTCTCTGTGTCTCTCATGAATAAATAAATAAAATCTTTAAATATATATATAGAGAGAGAGATAGGAAAGAAATTTCCTTGTTTTCACTTAAAGTTATAGTTAAGTTTAAAAGTTAAAACAGGGACGCCTGGGTGGCTCAGTGGTTGAGCGTCTGCCTTTGGCTCAGGGCCTGATTCTGGATTCCTGGGATGGGGCCTGCTTCTCCTCCCTCTGCCTATGTCTCACCTCTCTCTGTCTCTCATGAATGAATAAATAAAATCTTTAAAAACAAAACAAAAACAAAAAAAGATGCAGTATGGGGGTAATGTTGTCAAAACTATGGTTAGTTTTAAAATGCTACTTCCGGGCAACCCGGGTGGCTCAGCGTAAGTTTAGCGCCGCCTTCAGCCCAGGGCCTGATCCTGGAGACCCGGGATCCAGTCCCACGTCAGGCTCCCTGCATGGAGCCTGCTCCTCCCTCTGCCTGTGTCTCTACCTCTCTCTCTCTGTGTGTGTGTCTCTCATGAATAAAGAAATAAAATCTTAAAAAAAAAAAAGCTACTTCCGTGAGCTCCTGAGTTACAGCATTTAAAAAGCATTTTTATTTTATAGAAGATAGCCATGCTTTGGAGGATACAAGGCATTCTGAAGTGAACAGTCATGTGCAGGTGGGGTAAAGGAAGACATGGTCTCATGAATTGACTTTTCATCTCAATTTTTACACTTCTCCAAGATTTGGGACAAAATTCACCTGTAGGCAAAAATTTTACCTAAGTGAAAATGGTGAAATTAATGTTACTTCATAGAAAAAGAATTATTCCGTTTCAGTCCTATTTCCTTATTCTGTAAGTTTTAAAAACAGAAACTACCTATTTTTAAAGGCTTTTTACATATTTCTTTTTTTGCTGCATATAACCATTCACATAGCTAGTTCACTTTGCATATGCACACGTGGTGAACAGCACCAAAGCAAAACGAATAAATGTTTGAAACACCATACTGCTGAGTTTCAGTAAATCAAACATGTATGCATAGATGCTGTGGACTAAGTTCAAACTTCAGCTAATGTCAACTTTAGCCAGGTAGAAAGACTAGTTAATGTTCAATACTAGATGAAGATAGACATCTATGAGATAATGGAAATTAAATTATATATTATTGAAGATGACCAATAGCTAATACTTTAAATTTGTTGGTGATATACCTGAAAGTCCATTTAAGCCATAATGTCTTCTTAACATTTGACTGATTCTTCAGGTAGCTGTTATATGAAGCTCGATTTGGACTTGAACCACACATACCTAATTTTTCACGTAACATTTATATCTTTTCTTGTGTACTGGGACAATTGCTTATGATAGAAATAATGTGATTTTTATAATATATGTATTTACTTGAGAGAGAGTGAGAGAATATAGCAGGGGAAGCGGCAGGGAAAAGGAGAAGCAGGCTTAACAGGGAGCCTGATCCAAAAGCAAACTCTTAACCAACGGTTAAGGAGACACCCAAGGGCCCCAGAAATAATGTATATTTTTAGAGCAGTTCTAATTACTTTTATTTTGATTAAAGGGATTTAGAATCAGACCTAGAAAATTTCTTTGGGACATCAACCTTATGGCGGCATGAGTCATTCTTTTATTCTCTCTTCTTTGATTTACAACTACTCAGAGATCCATTAACAGGCAAAAAAAAAAGGGGGGGGGGCGGGGAGGCGCCCCTGCACAGCACACCAAGACACAGAGATCCCCTGGACTGCAGAGGAAGTGGCAGTGAGGGAAATGGCAGCGGAGCTCACAGGCAGCAGAGACAGTGGTGAGGGTGCAGGCTGGCCAGCAGTGAGCCAGCACAACTGTTTTTACAAAGGAAGTAGAGGGTGAAGGCAGTGAATGAGGGTCTGCTTGGTCCTGCCCTACAGCTAGAGGGACCCCCTGCTCTCTCTGAGGAGAGATGGCAGTGATTGAGTTTGGAGAGGGGAGGGAGAAAAGGAAAGGGAAGAAGGTAAACAAAGAGAACTGAAGGAAAGCTCTCCTGCTGTCTGCCCCAGGAATCAAGAAGACTGCTCATGGACCCCTAGGGACCCTTCCAACTTGAGAACACCCCTTCCAGGCAGTAGGCATACCCAAAGCCTAAGAGCTAAGTACACCTTCTTCTGCTGCCATCCTTTGCTTTTTTTCCCCACCTCCCTTTTTCATGTTTGCTGCCAACCTTAGTGAGAGTCAGCTCTGGGTAAGGGAAACCAAAAACATATGCTATAGCGCCACCTTCTGGAAAACAAAACGAAGGCTCTGAACTACCAGCCTCTTGAACTGTTAAGACACAAAGTAAACAAAACTATGCCTAAATAAGAAAAGTGTTCCCTACTTCATATGCAGAGGCAGAAGCACTTTTGATTAAACCCCATGGAAAACCATGGTAATACATTATCACAAAAACTGACATTTTCCCAGCAGCTAAGCCCCGAGACATGGAATATTGCAACCTAGTTGATAAAGAATTTAAAAGAGCTGTTATAGGGAAATTCAACAAGATACAAGAAAATTCAGAAAGTTAACACAATGATCTCAGAAATAAAGAGGAGTACTTTACCAAAGACCTTCAAATCCTAAAAGAGTACCAAAAATAAATTCTAGAGTTGAAGACTTCAATAAATGATATGAAGAATATATTAGGATGCATTGGATATAGAGCAGATCCTATGAAAGAGAGAATTAGTGAGCTCGAGGATAAAAATATAGAAATTATTCAAGTGGAAGAGGAGAGAGAACAAGGATTTAAAAAGTAAAGAAACCCTATGAGAACTATCTGACTCTACTGGAAGAGCCAACATAAGAACAATGGGTATCCCAGAAGGAGAAGAGAGGTAGGAACCAGAGAGCATATTTAAAGAAATAATAGCTGAGAAGATCCCAAACCTGGGAAAAGAACTGGGTATACAAGTCCACGAAGCTAATAAAACACCTTGCTATCTCAATGCAGAACAAAACAAAACAAGAACCCATCTCCAAGACATGCTATATTAGAAGTGTCAAAAGGCAACAATAAAGCAATAGTTTTAAAAGCAGTCAGGAGAAAAAAAGATATTAACTTACAAAGGTACTCCCATTAGGCTACTGCAGATTTCTCAGCAGAAACTCTTTGGGCCAGAAGAGCATGGAATGACCTATTCAAAATATTAAAAGATAAAAGCTGCCAGCCAAGAATATTCTACTGGGTAAAGTTATTCTTCAGATATGAAGGAAGAATAAAGGCTTTCCCAGAGAAACAAAAGCTGAAAGAGTTCACCATTAGATCTCTGCCTTAAAAGAATTTTTGAAAAGAGGTGTTCAAGATGAAAAGGCAAAGGTCTACAAAACTCTGATAAGGTGATAGTTAGAATTAAAACTGTAATGGTTTTTTAGAATGGTATGTTAAACTCTTAATTATAGCATAAAGGTTCAAGGAAAAGAGGATGAAAAATAACTATACTACACCTTGGCAACAAAATCGCAGCATAAAGAGAGATAATTTGTGACTTCAAAAAATATAAAAGGGGAAGAGTAAAAAGATGGACGCTTTATAGGCAAAAGAAGATAAATTTCTATTAGCAGAAAATGGACTATTTTATCCAATAGATGTTTTGTGCAAACCTCTTGGTAATCACAAAGCAAAAATCTAGAGTAGTGACGTGAAACAAAAAATGGGGAGACTGGGATCCCTGAGTGGCGCAGCAGTTTGGCGCCTGCCTTTGGCCCAGGGCGCAATCCTGGAGGCCCAGGATCGAATCCCACATCAGGCTCCCGGTGCATGGAGCCTGCTTCTCCCTCTGCCTATGTCTCTGCCTCTCTCTCTCTCTCTCTGTGACTATCATAAATAAAAGTTTAAAAAAAAATAAAAAAAAAAAAGTTTCCTGAATGGTATGATCTGATACTTTCTACTTGCTTCCTAATATAAAAATTAAAAAAAAAAATGGGGAGACTGAACAAATCAACATGGAAAGGCACAAACTTATAAAGGTAGACAAAAACAGAAAGAAAAAGGGAGAGACAAAATAACCAGAAGGTCAAAGATAAAATGGCAGTAGTAAATCCTTACATATCAATAATCACCCTAAGTGTAAATGGATTGAATTCACCAATCCAAAGGCCAGAGTGGTTGGATGGATAAAAAACCAAGACCCAATTATATGCTGCCTACAGGAGACTCATTTTAGCTCTAAGGAAACACACAGGCTCAAAATGAAAGGATGGGGGATGACAGTCCAAGCAAATGGAAAAAAAAAAAAAAAAAGTGAGCACAGCCACAGTTTTATCTGGCAAAACAGACTTCAAGCCAAAAAGGGCAACAAGAGACAAAGATGGCCAATATAAAATGATAAAGGGGTCAACTTCAAGAAGATATAGCAATAAAAAAAAAAAAGAACATATAGCAATATAAATATTTATGCTCCCAAACCTGAACCCTGAAATACATTAAGCAATTAATAACAGATCTTAAGGGAGAAACAGAAAATTCACTACAATAATTGTAGGAGACTTCAGTACCCCATTATCAGCAATGGACAGATTGTCCAGACAGAAAATCAACAAGGAAATGTTGGAATTGAACCATGCTTTAGAACAAATGAGCTTACTAGACATATACAGAACATACTATACAACAGCAGCAAAATACACATTCTTCTCAAATGCACATGGAACACTCTCCAGGATCGATCATGTGCTAGGCCACAAAACAAACCTTAGCAAATTTAAGAAAACTGAAATCATACCAACTATATTCTTTGACCACAATAGTATGAAACTAGAAATCAACAAGAGGAAAGTGAGATGATCTACAAATATGTGGGAACGAAACAACAAACTTCTGAACAATCTTTGGGTCAAAAAAGAACTCAGAAAGGAATTAAGAGCTATCTTGAAACAAAAATGAAAACACAACGTATTGAATATTTTTATAGGATGCAGCAAAAGTGGTTTTCAGAGGAAAGTTTATAGCTATAAACGCATATTATTAAGGAATTAGAAGGCTCTCAAATAACCTGCTTTACCCCTTAAAGAACTGGAAAAAGAAGAAGAAATTAAACACAGAGTTAGCAAACGAAGGGAATAATAAGCATCTCCCAGAGTGGAAAAAAAATGAAATTGAAATAACAAAATAGAAAAAAATCAATAAAACTAAGCTGGTTCTTTGCAAAAATAAACAAAATGGACAAACTTTTAGCTAGACTAAGGGCAAAAGGGAGAAAACTCAAATAAGTAAAATTAGAAATGAAACAGAAGACATTACACATGATATACTACAGATATACCTAGAATTGTGAAACTAACAACAATTACGTGCCAACAAATTACATAACCTAGACAAAGTTGATACATTTCCGGAAACACATTACCCACCAAGACTGAATCAGGAAGAAAAAGAAAATCTGAACAGACCAATAACTAGTAGAGACTAAACCAGTAATCAAAAAACTCTCAACAAAGAAAACTCCAGGACCAGATCGCTTCCAGAGAATTCTATGAAACATTTAAAGAACAATTAACATCAATCTTCCTCAAATTCTTCTAAAATATTGAGAACGAACACTTCCAAACTTGTTCTACAAGGCCAGCATTACTTTTACACCAAAACCAGATAGAAAACCACAAGAAAAGAGAATCATAGAGCAGTGTCCCTGACGAATATAGATGCAAAAATTATCAACAAAATATTAATAATGCAAATCGAAGAATACATTAGAAGGATTATATACATCATGACCAAGAGGAATTTGCTCCTGGAATCATCACAAGGATGATTCAACATATACAGATCAATAAATGTAATACATCACATGATCATTTCACTAGAGAGAGAAAAGCACTTGACAAACTGCAACTCCCTTCATGATAAAGACCCTTAATGGAAAGGGCACAGCAGGAAATACCTCAACATAATCAAGACCATATATGACAAACCCACAGCTAACATTATATTCAATCAAGAGAAATTGAATGTTTCCCCTAGGATCAGGAACAAGGCATAGATACCCACTCTTATCACTTCTATTTAACATAGTACTGGAAGTCCTAGCTAGAGCAATTAGGCAAGACAAACAAATTAAAGGCACTCAAATTAGAAAGGAGGAAGTAAAATTCGTTATTTGCTGATGATAGGATCCTATTTACAGAAGATCCCAAAGAATCAGTCAAAAACCTGTTAGAATTAGTCAACAATTTCAGTAAAGTGGCAGGACATAAAATTAACATACAGAAATCAGTTGTCTTCCTTTACATTAATGCTGAAGCACTTGAAAAAGAAATAAAGAAAACCACCCCTTTCACAACAGAATAAAAAAAGTACAATAAAATACTTAGGAATAAATTTAACCAAGGGAATGAAAGATCTGTAACAGCAAAACTACAAAACTTTGCTGAAAGAAACTGAAAAAGACAAACAAATGGAAACTCCTCCCATGTTCATGGATGTGAAAAATTAATATAGTTAAAATGGCCATACTATAGATTCAATGCAATCCTCGTCAAAATACTAAAAGGAATTCTTCATAAAAATAGAAGAAACAGTTCTAACACTCGTGTGGAACCACGAAAGAATCCCAATAGCCAGAGTAATCCTGAGAAAAAAAGAACAAAGCTGGAGGTATTATGCTTCCGAATTTCGATCTAGTAATAGATCGAAAGCCATAGTAATAAATACAGTATGATACAGGCACACACACCCAAAAATAGACACATCAACAAATGGAGCAGAAATAGAGTCCATAATTAAATCCCAGTATATAGGGACAATTATTATTATTATTTTAGATTTTATTTATTTATTCATGAGAGACACATAGAAGCAGAGACTCAGGCAGAGGGAGAAGCAGGCTCCCTGCAGGGAGCCTGATGTGGGACTGGATCCTAGGACTCCAGGATCACGCCCTGGGCGGAAGGCAGGCGCTAAACTGCTGAGCCACCCAGGGATCCCTAGAGGGTCAATTAATATTCAAAAATACCCAATGGGGAAAAGATAGTCTCTCCAACAAATGGTGCTAGGAAAACAGGAGAACCAGGGAGAATGACGAAATGAATGGAATTGGATCCCTTTCTCACACCACTCACAAATATTGACTCAAATGGATCAAAGAAGTAAACATAAGACCTGATACCATAAAACTCCTGGAAGAAAATATAAGGAAGAAGCTCATGAATACTGGCCTCGGCAATTATTTTTGGGATATGATGCCAAAAGCACAAACAACAAAAGAAGCAAATCAATAAGTGAGACTACATCAGACCCAAAGGCTTCCATATAGCAAAAGAAACAACAGTGAAAAAACAACCTACAGAATGGGAGAAATTTTTTTACAGACCATGTATTGGCCTGTAAAATATACAACAACAACAACAACAGCCAACCTGATTTAAAAATGGGCAGAAGAACCAAGTAGACATTTCTCCAAAAAGGACATCAACATGGCCAACAGACACATGAAGAAATGCTCAACATCACTAACCATCAAGGAAACGTAGATTAAAACCACAGGAAGATATCTCCTCACACCTGGTAGAGGCTGTCGTCAGGCAGACAAGAGACAAGGGGTGCTGGCAAGGACAGGGTGAAAAGGCAACCCCTGTACACTGCTGGTGGGGATGTAAATTGGTGCAATCACTATAGAAAACAATATGAAGGTTTCCCCCCAAATTACAATTACATCTATCATATGATCCAGCAAGTCGACTTCTGGGTACATACCCAAAGGAAATGAAAAAAAAAAGATTTTGATAGAATATATATGCCTCCCATGTTTATTACAGCATTATTCACAATAGTCAAAATATGGAAACAATCCAAATGCCCATCAACAAGTGAATGGATAAAAAAATGTAATACATATACACCATGGAGTATTGTTTAGCCACGAGAAAGGAAGTTCTCCTTCCATTTATGACAATCAGGATGGATCCCGAGCACATTAGGCTAAGTGAGATAAGTCAGACAGAGAAAGGTTAGTCCTGTATAATATCACTTATATATCAACCTAAAAAAAGTGAAACCCGAAAAAAAAAAAAGAGTAAAATGGTGGCTACGAGGGGATGGGGTGGTAGAGGGGTAAGAGAGACGGTTTAAGGGTTCAAACTTGTAATGAGTAGTAAATAAGCCAGAGATCAACATGCAGTATAATGAACAGAGACACTAATACTGTACTACACTCATGGAATAGCTATAAAATGTGATAAATGTTGCTATATCAGCAATCATCATACAATATTTAAATATATCAAAGTAAGACGCTCAACACCTTACACCTACACAATGTTACACATCGAATTTATCCAATCTGAAAAAAAAAATGTCTTCGGTTCTAAGAACATCTGTCTGGATCTTAGACTAAAACATTTAAATGCAGTTTTATAAAATGATTTGAGTATTGAGTAGTTCCCAGCAGCTATAATAGTTACACATGGAAATTGAATTTAAAAAGCTGAATCATGATTTTAGGCATTTCCTTTCCTTAAGGAAAGAGTCAGTAAATTTATTTGTAACCTCTTAGGTTCTCAAGGACTACAAAGGGAGAGTTTCTGGGTTGTGAGCGCTGTGATACTTCACGGAGTCATAGCTCTCCTAGAACCCTAATTTAGCAGCATTTTCTTGGCACCAGCTTAGGGCTGACATTAGCAGTTGAGTTGTTTTCCTTGGAGGAAGTTTAATATTCAATCCGAGAAATGTTAACTATTCCCGAACATTAGCTTATACACTTTAATTTTTTAAACAGTTGTAGGAGGGAGTTCTCTTTCTTCCACATTCTCACACTTCCAGGGCACACGCAGCACCCTGGTCTTTCCAGAAAATACCTTGGGCCTGGACCTACCCTCAAGGTTTCCTCTGGATTAATGTCCCTTTCTTCAGAATCCATTAAGTCCAAATGTCTCATTCCTTCTTCAGAAAACCAAACACTTCATTTAGCTTGTCTCCAAAATCTCTATTTCAAACTCAAGCTGGAGCTTCGGGCAGCCCCTGAACGACCTAACTTGGGGTGACTTCTGAGATCGATATGCTGTGAGTTTAAACACTACGTGTCTTTGTTTATGCTATTCCAGAAACGTCTCTCTGAACTGCACTTCCTGGTCGGTCACATCCAGCAAGTCAAACATTTTACATGTTTTAAAGATTTTATTTATTTATTTGAGAGAGAGAGAGAGAGAGAAGCAGACTCAGTGCATGGAGCTGACCCGGAGCTGGATCTCATGACCCTGAGATCATGACCTGAGCTGAAATTAAGAGTTGAACGCTTAACTGACGGAGCCACCCAAGTGCCCCCCAAAACATTTTATAAATTACAATTCAGGATTAGATCAAATGACTTCATTTTATATCACTCGTATGATGATACAGCAACATAAACTTTACAAAGTGACTTAGCGTGTCCTGTCTAGTTGACCTCCCCATGACCACCTGAAGGAAGTGTTTGGATTTACACTAGAAGCGGGGTCCTAAAGCAGCAAGCGACTTGCAAAAAATATGACAGGGTCCATATATAATAGAGCTACCACTTGAACTCACATCGTACAGCATTAGCTTCTTCTGTGCCTGTTTTCTTATGAAAAATCAGTGCTGTGTGCAACCATCTTCTCTCATTCATAAAAACAGGATGTTTTTTTAAAAAAAATAATAATAAAGATCTAGCTTTCTAGGTTTTCTATGATTTCCCTAAAAAACAAAACAAAACAAAACAAAGAAACAACTAATAAGAAAAACTGCATGTTAGTGACATAGCTTTAAAGATCTTAGTTCAAAAGAATGTTTCTAATATATTTAAAGGACAAATCAGTATTAGAACATTGCATAGTAACAGCTCGGAAAAGAGTTTTCTCATCAAAAAGTTCAAAATGTCTCAGAAATATAAATAGCCATCTTGTTTCTCACTAGATCTCTATAAAAGTAGGAATCCCATCCTGCTATTCTTATACACACACACACACACACACACACACACACATATATATATATATATTATATGCTTCCCTCCATCCTTTTCTTGTATTCCCTTCAAAAAGTCTGTGGGAAAAAAATGCAGTGAAGACTGTGAAGGCTAAGATTTCTGAGATAACTGCTAATGGATTCTTCGGTTTGTTCCTTTCCCTCTTGTTCATCATCTGTTCTAATACGTGATCATGCTTAAAATATTAGCTCTAAATCCCACGGTGTCTACGACATAGGAAATACACGGTCACAGCTCCTGTATCTGTGGTGTTTATGATCTAACGTAGGACAAATTGTTAACTGTGACCAATATGTGAGGAAGAATAAAGACGCCTTGCTTCCCACCCAGAGGCCACAGAGGTTCTTCCCATACAGGTTCCTCATGTGCATGGTCAGACACCTCCCCTCTTCTTTCCTTGTGGCTTTCTACTCAAGAAATCGGTACATCTCCTGCCTTTAATTCCTCGTTCTGTATGGTCTCTCCATTCACTAGCTGGTGCTTTTGTGAGTGTGTTCATTTCTTTGGAATGTGACCACCCGTGACACTTATTTTTTACTCATGATATATATAAATACACATTGCCATACAGAGGGAATCATTTAAAACACTCCATTTAAAGCCAGGATATATGTGTATAATATTTATATATATTTACATTAAGGCACAATTACTAGTCAGAGCTCCGGACGCTGACCACTTCGTGCTCCACTCTCCGAGAAGCTGTGCAGACCACACCAACAATGGAAAATTCTCAGAGATTCCTCACACACACAGGGAAATTGCCCACCCACCTGGCTTAGCTGCTAACACATTTCCTGTCTTCTGCATGGGGTAAATACTCAGAAAAGGTTTCTGACTGAGTTCTAAACCCTAAATTGCCTGGAGGAAGTCCTCTGTTTGAAGTGGTAGTGATACCTTTCATAAATCTCATAAAAGGTGCCGGTTAGAAATGATGACTCCTGGGGGTGCCCGGGTGGCTCAGCGGTTGAGCGAATGCCTTTGGCTGGGGTCATGACCCCGGGGTCCTGGGATTGAGTCCCACATCGTGCTCCCTGCAGGAAGCCTGCTTCTCTCCCTCTGCCTGTGGCTCCTGTGACTCCTGTCTACACTCCTAGCTTCAGCAGGAACTCAGGGACCGCCGGTCCTTTGGGTGGTGCTCTGAGAAGCCATCATGGCACGACAACTTTCGCACAACTACAATTCTTCCTTCCAGCAAAGCTGTCATTGGCCCGAGAGAGCTGCCTCCGTGCAGATCCGAAAGTGGGCGAGGAACATGGATCTATTTCTAAATCATGAGAGGACATGGTAAATTCCGCTTGATCTCCCCATACTTCCTGTCCATCAGTGAACGGGGGGGGGGGGGGGGGGGGGGAAGAGTGATGGAAATCGAGTAATTTCTACAAATGCAGATAACGAATTCTGATGTATCCCATCAAAGAAAATTCCTCTAGTACGCTTCTGGGTGCAACAGGGGACCCCCCCACACACTGACTTGGTAAAGATATTATCTGATGTGAACAAAAGGCCTGGACAAAACTGCACCTCCAGGGTTGGTGAGCTGAGCAGTTGACATCAACAGGTTGACTCTCGGGGGCTTCTGA
Source organism: Vulpes lagopus (assembly GCF_018345385.1). Classification (NCBI taxonomy): domain Eukaryota; kingdom Metazoa; phylum Chordata; class Mammalia; order Carnivora; family Canidae; genus Vulpes; species Vulpes lagopus. The sequence goes on from NC_054828.1 coordinate 61,100,388, forward strand.
TGCTTCCTATCCTCCTGCTCTGCCATCTTAGATTTGTTCTGGGTCCATGTCCCTCGGAACCCCAAAATGGGAAGGGCCGTTCCTGGTGGACGGTCTCTTCCTCTGGGCCTCGGCAGGCTGTGCTGCAGCGGAAGGGCCCTCGCGTTGGGCTCTCACCCACCAGCCTCACCTCTGGGCTCGGGACAGGGCCCCCTTCCGTGAACAAGGGAAGAGGGCCAATGGCTACAGGGGAGCGACGGGCATGGCTCTGCGCAGTCCACCACCATCCCGGCTTTGAGGCCTGTGGTTTCCAAGGGCCCTCTGGACTCACATCAGCTGCACGAGGGTCTTCTCTGCACTGTTCGTCCTGGGCGAGGCCATAAACTTGTTTTTTGGTCTTTGCCAAGCGTTTCAGGAGAGGTAGGGGGTGGGGGTGGGGGGTAGGCCTCTGTAGAATGCCCACATTTTGGTTTTACAGTTATTACGGAGATGGTGGCTGCGATTTTTGCTTCCCTGGTCTGTTTGGAATTTCCTCTGCTAAATCCAGATCTGCCTTCACCTCGCCGTGGACCGAGGGGTGTAACTGCTCCGACAGCTAGTGAGTGAGTGTGCCATGTGGCCTAAAAAGCAGCTGTAACTCATTGGTCATGTCCAACAGGAGGGCAGAGGAAGGGGTAGCAGGCCACCGCCACGAACACCTGCCCACAACTGGACGGTGACTGAACGGCTCCCGGCTTTCCCTGGGAGTCCACGGGAGTCCTGCCTGGCTAAGGGAGGAAGGGCAGGGCCGGCGGGTGTGCGGGGCGCCCTCCTTGTTGTACCCTGCTCCCGACTTGGTCACTGCCCGGGAGTGTCCTCGCCCTGTGAGGGGGTGACTACTGAGAAGGGGCGCTTGTCTCTCTATAGATGCCGTGGGCTTCAAGTCCTGGCTCTAGATAATACACGTTTTGGTATGTCTGGGCTTTTTGCCAGATGTGGGTAAGTATCTCCGATCCCAGAAGGGACCGGTGGTGGTGGGAGGGTGGGGTGTTTTTTTTTTTTTTTAAAGTTTTATTTATTTATTTATGAGAGAGAGAGAGAGAGAGAGAGAGAGAGAGGCGCAGAGACACAGGAGGAGGGAGAAGCAGGTTCCATGCCGGGAGCCCGACGTGGGACTCGATCCCGGGTCTCCAGGATCGCGCCCTGGGCCAAAGGCAGGCGCTAAACTGCTGAGCCACCTAGGGATCCCCTCTTTCTTTCCTTTCTTATTTTCTTTTTCTTTCTTTCTTTGGCTTTTCTCTCTCTTTCCTTTCTTATTTTCTCTTTTTCTTTCTTTCTTTGGCTTTTCTCTCTCTTTCCTTTCTTATTTTCTCTTTTTCTTTCTTTCTTTGGCTTTTCTTTCTCTTTCTTATTTTCTTTCTTTCTTTGGCTTTTCTCTCTCTTTCTTTCCTTTATTTTCTCTTTTTCTTTCTTTCTTTCTTTGGCTTTTCTTTCTTATTTTCTTTCTTCCTTTTTTCTTTGGCTTTTCTTTCTCTTTCTTTCTTTCCTTTCTTATTTTCTTTTCCTTCCTCCCTCCCTCCCTCCCTCCCTTTATATACATACATATTTATACAGGGATTTCTTTTGAAAGGAGCCTATATTTTATCAAATATAATTAACGATGACCAATCAGATCACAATACGTAGATGTATGTATATAAAGGGAGGGAATATGTATATATATTTATATTTATATAAAAGAAGGATGTTTATAAGGTACTACCTTTGACTGTAGTTGCTATTTCCAGGATATGGAAGCTGCCTTGGAGTACTACAGTAGCAGCGTTCGGCCTTGGGGAAATTGTCCCCCAAGGAGCTCTCGGTTCAGTTTGTAAGGGTTCGGAGGGGACATCTTGGTACCTGCAGAGTTCCAGTCACACACAGGGAAAAGAAGTCCAAGAGGGTGGCGACAAACACGGCTCTGGAGCCAGGAAGGCCACAGAAATCAGGTCTGGGATCAACTACGCCCAAGCTATGTGACTTGGTGGCAATGCAAACCCCGATCTACTGATCTGTATAATGCGGATAGCTCACTGGTCTGCCGGGCTGATTAACAACGACTGACGTCTCGCAAGTACAGGGCACAGCTGCTGGCTGTTTGAACTTCATCCACATTATGTGAAAGCACCAGGGAAGGTGGCAGTGGTGATGGGACAGTAGCAAGAGTGGCACTAGAGGCACTAGAGACAGCACTTCTGGCTGTGGTGACATGGGAAGAAGGACCAAGGAAAGAAAAGACAGTCTGGCAACCACTCGGGTCAGAAGCTGTCCTTCTGTGGTGGTCACGATCGTCCTCACAACAGTGATACCAGGAGTGATAGCAAGAGCAGCGACATTCCTCATTGTTTAGGGATTTACATTGTTCGATATGAGAGAATTAGGTATCCTTCTGGTGCACGATCACTAGACGCTCTGCAACATAAATTCCAAACCCACCCTCTCATCTGCCAACATGTCACGGAAGCCGTGCCATTTCGATGGCCTTCCAGATTCCGGTTTCGGTTGCACGGGACTACACATGGCAACCAGAACAGGATTTTTTATGTGCTTTGTTCACCTAACTTGCACAGGACAATGGCAATTTCCTTTGTATTGTGTGATGCCGAATTCATAGGCATACATTTTACAAAGATGTTATCTAGCCTGATTTCCTTCATTCAGCTCTAGCCTGGCTATTTAAAGCCCTTGATTTGTGGCTAGGGATGTCCTCCCCCACATTCTTGTAAAGCTAAAAAGAAAAAAAAAAAAGAATGGAACAAAAGATTTACAAAGAGAGCAAAGAACACACACATTCATAATATTAACAAGGAACTATTACTTAATGGTAAAAGTAAAACAACTTAATAATGGTGGCTTGCAAACCGCATCTGACCCACAGATCCCATTTATTGAATGGATCCAGCCATGTGAACATTAAAGCTCTATATGTGTTAGGCATGTTTGAGAATTCCCTGTAGCTTTTTTTCATAATATTACTGTAATATGATGCTGCATCAAGAATGCAGCGCCCAAAGCACTTAACTGCAACCCTGCAAGACTTTACAGCTTAAAGTACTTCTCTTGTTCTTCTAGCTTCAAAACACCCTGGGCTGCTGGGAAAGAGAGCCTGGCTTTAAAATGTACTATGGTCGGGGATTTCTTTTGAAAGGAGCCTATATTTTATCAAATATAATCAATGATGACCAATCAGATCACAAGATGTAAAGAAAACAAACAAGCGAAAACGAAACTCTTTGTTTTCTTCCAAAACTACCTCTGTCCAAAAATGACTTTCAGCAAGTTACAAAATTAGAATTTCAATAAAAGCAAATTTAATTCTCCCTCTTCAAAGTTAGGTGCTGCTTGCAAACTAGCTCTAGGACGTGTGGGCTGTTAAAAGAGTCCAGAGATCTACTTTTTAAGAGATTAACAGCGGTAAATATTCACGTTGTGTCTGCAAGTGTTACACAGACAGGGAAAAAAACCCACCCCAATTCAAACAGATGCCTTTAGGCTATAACGAGCATGTATAACACACTGCAATTATGCAGATATTTCTGTCAAAAACATTTCACGTATTCAACAAATTTTCGAGTAGCTACTTTGTGCCGCAATGACTACCAGACTCTTCTCCAGCAACCGTTGAGCAGCCTCTAATAGATGACATTTCACTCTAAGTTTACCTCCTTAGCCACACTTCCAATGTTTTAATAACCGATAATGCTCCCGTTGTAAACATAACCTTAAAATTCAGCTACATTTCCAACCTATTATAGTTTAATAGCCAAGAGAATGCAGAGCTAATTGTGAAAGAGCCTGACTATTCCAAAAATCTAATTTTCCTGATGCTTTCCTCCAAAGACTCAACAAATATTGTATCATCAGTCTGCTAAGCCACACATACTCTGTATGATCCCTTCTCCTGGGAGGCACTAGAGACAGCACTTCTGGCTGTGGTGACATGGGAAGAAGGACCAAGGAAAGAAAAGACAGTCTGGCGACCGCTCGGGTCAGAAGCTGTCCTTCTGTCACTGCGGGAACCTATGACTTGCTCTCCTGCTTTCGCTGCTCTGACCACCGGAATGAAAATCCACTCCTTCCTTCTCTTGCTCTCAAGATCCCTTCAGGTTCTGCAGGGTAGTACCTGCTTGGCTGCCAAAAACTGACCAAGGAGGTCAGGTCTTTCTTTTTAAAGAAAAAAAAAAGATTTTATTTATTCATGAGAGACACAGAGAAAGAGGCAGAGACACAGGCAGAGGGAGAAGCAGGCTCCCTGCAGGGAGCCCAATGTGGGACTTGATCCTGGGACTCCAGGGTCAGGCCCTGAGCCCAAGGCAGGTGCTTAACCACTGAGCCCCTCAGATGCCCCAAATCAGTCTCCTAATGCCTTTACCAATGCAATGGCCCATTCAGGGTCTTTAAGGAGAAGATGAAGAAACAGACAACGGTTTGAAGAATGCCGGCCCCTGAGTTGAGTGCTTGCCCCTCCAATCCCTCAGCCTTCTTGTAGAGCATGATCAACTGCTGAGCTTCATTCATATAAACAAAGGTGTGCACCAGAACAAAAGTCCCTCAGTTCCACTCATGACTAAGAGATGGCATTAGAGGGTGCTCCAAAAACTAGTAGCTCTTGTAGAGAAAATGGAAGCACGAAGAACCCAATACGGCATAGAGGCTGAGTCTCTCATGAAGGCAAATCCTGCACCCTTCAGTATAGCCTCCACACATTAGGTAGTAAGAGCACAGGTGCACCGATGCACGAGGGGCCTAGGGCTTACAACGAACCGTTCCACATCACGAATTCCAGTATCCTTTCCATGAAAAGCCAGGAGACTGAAGCATAAAAAGATGCTAATATTATTCAAGTATAATATTTTTCCATTGCTTGCTTACAACTGGGGAAAGTGAACACAGGAAAAAATGCCACTGTATCCATGCAATACTGATTTATCTACCTTTATTTTACCAATGTTAGAAAGTACCACTGTTGAAAGTCTGTATAAATTTTCAATTACTCAAACTGTGGGGAGTAATACCTCAACAATGTGCCCTTTAAATGTGACTTAGGGCCCTGACACCATATTTTATTTAGGTGGCCGCGTTGTTGTTTTAAAGATTTTTATTTATTTATTTGAGAGAGAGAGAGAGAGAGAGGGAAAGTGCACATGTGCAAGCAGGGGGAAGAAAGAGAGGAGGAATCTCAAGCAGACTCCCTGCTGAGCACAGAGCCCATGTCGGGGCTCAACCCCAGGACCCTGATATCATGACCTGAGCCAAAATCAAGAGTCAGATGCTCAACTGACTGAGCCACCCAGGAGCCTCTAGGTGTTTTTTTTTTTTTTTTTAAGGTAGATGTAAGAATTCCCTTATTTCTGAGGGCTACTGTCATGTGACTACATAACTAAATCTAAACATCTTCTCAGGAATTCAGATGGCTGACAGAGACTTACTTAACTTCCACAAGAGAGACAATGCTGTGGCAAAGTGAGGCCCAAAAGGAGATAAGGTATGGCTGACACAGGTGTTTACAAAAGATTTCTGTGGCTGCTTCTGAGAACTGCTTTCCTCACAGGCCCTAGTCCCAGAACAGTTTTATGCTGCTGATATCATGGGTCCGTGCTGGCGCTACTTTCCACATTCTCTTCTGATGTTAGAGATTCATCGTCTCCGTGGGTTTAAGCAACTTAGAGACAGGCTGAATCTTCTTAGAGATGGCAACCAAAACCTTAGTGATTAGAAAACCTCTTCGCTTTGGCTTATTGCTTACAGAAAGCCAGCTGATGCTAAAAAAGATAAAGCTACATTTGGTGGATGGTTCCATCCATCTTTTATACTTGTTCTTTCCATGAAGAACCATTTCAGAACAGACTTACCTACAGAAGGCCTCTTGAGGAAGCAAGGTATAATTCTGTGAATATTTCTTTGTGATCTTTTTATCCCTTAGGATCAATCACCTCTGATTCACTGTACAGATCATTCAACATAGGAAATATTAATACAAATCAGATTTCATGAGAAATTTAATCTGTTTTCCAGATTCTATAGAGATTGTTTAGACGGGATGAGTGAATGGGGAACTTGCACCATTGCTTATGCACAGAGGACACATAATGAAGGAAAGACAAAAAAAAAAAAAAACACAAACAAAAAACCCTCCTAGCTTGGTGTGATATGTCTGGTCAGGTGTATGCAATCTTCTGATAAAGGCAGCAGTAATACAAGCAATAAGCTTTTCTGGAGCTCTGCAAAAATCTTTTCTATAGATCTCCATGTTTACAAAGACAGAGGAGTGGACTGAAGCTCCCCAAGGCTACTCACGCAGCTGATGGGCAGCTAATGTTGGATGCACCAGATATTCGAACCTTCATTTGTCTATCTCCAAAGGCCACACTTTCCCTCCACGTTATGCTGAACAGGAGTATCATGATGATAAAGTATTTGTATGAATGCAACCCATCCCCCAAAGTATCCTAGCCCTAATTCTCAAAGTGGTGAGCAATGCTGCTCTGTCGCAGTCCAAGAACAAATTTAGTGTATGTAGAACAGAGTCCTGGTGAGCAAAAGTGGCAAGCTGGTGTCTGTGATATGTGCCAAAAATGCCAAAATGGCAGCAGCAAGGAAAAGTCCACTGACTGTTGTTGTTAGGATACTTGTGTTTGTGTGTATGTTTGTGTGTGTGTGTGTGGGGGGGGTTAGATTTATTTGAGAGCGAAGGAGTGGGAGACAGTGTCCCATGCAGACTCCACACTGAACATGGAGCCATGTAGGGCCTGATCTCGGACTGTAGGGTCATGCCCTGAGCTGAAGCCAGGAGTCGGATGCTTAACCGACCGCGCTACCCAGACAGCCCTAGGATACTTGTTTTTAGGGAGAGAGAAAACCCTGTGAAGCGGTGGTTGCTTTAGCTTTTGACTTGAACACATATCTAGCAGATAGTAGCCTTGTTGCAATGTCCAGAGAGTCCTACAGCGCATAGGTTTCTTCCAATTTCAGAGAAAGTGGTCAATGATAAGAAAGGTACTCCCGTGTTCTGAGTACTTTTCAAGGAGGGACGGGGGCCACTGGCCTGGGGATGAACACATTTGTTCCTGTGGTCCACATAATTTGTGACCCAATTGCTCTGTCTATAGTCTCAGCTACCACTGTGCCTGGAACTACACCCAGAATCGTTGAACTCAATCTACCCTCATAACTACCCTTTTTACTTATTTTTCCCTCATTTCTTCATTTCTTCTACATACACTTACTTATTCAGTGCCTCTGCATGCCAAGGATGGAGGGGGGCTTCCTAGTTCCTCTCATACAGTGAGCATTCAAGAAATGAGAAAGGAAGAAAAAAATGAAGGAATATGATATTTGCCACTTGACAAGTCTAGCGATGCTTATGCTAATGACCAAATATCATCAAGAAACCCATAGAATTATATTCAGTGCATTGATAAATGTAGTCAGACACACATGTCACCTATACATTAGCCAGATTTTCATATACAATCACATTATCAAAATTTAAAGTTAAAAATCAAAGATGTTAACATTCAATCACCTGGAAAATCAGTACTTTCAGAAAGTCCAAGATAAGCTGAACTTTTACATTATCCAGTTTTGATCCCAGCTCTTACTCCCTTTTATTTTTTTGGTGGGGGGGGGGCAATGAAAATGAATGCAAGTATTCTTGCTTTATACTTTTCAGGATGAAAATGTAGATTGCTTGCACTTGAAAATCTCGATCTTGAAGCCAAGTTGTGCCACAAAACAATTAAAGAATGAGGATAGCTATTTAAATTAGCCACATTTAATAGTTTAAACATGAGGAGTTTCTTGCATTTGGTAAATATTTTAGTCCTCTATTGGTTGTGGCAATTTGGGCCCTGGCAACTAATAGGTCCACACACTTCAGAATTTTTAGAGAAAAAAGGACTAGATGCTTAATCAGCAATTCATATACTAAAAATACCATGAATATTTGGACACATAAATCTTTGGATATGTATCAATACATATGTGCGCGAGCACACGCACACGTAGCCATAAACTTTGTTAGCTCCTGGGCTCCGTTCTTATTGCCCCCGATAAACAGAGGAGTTATAATCACATAAAGGATATTTATAGTTGTGAGAATCTCTTAAGTCTTTCAACATTGGATCGCTTTACGTGGTTGTGAGATGATGGTTTTGGGAGGAGGAAAGAAGGAAATTCCAAAATGTGAATGGTATTTAAACCTCTTAAATTTTTTCTTCAAAGGAAGAGAAAAAGAATAAAATTATGTTTTCCTTATTCAACAAGATGGCACGCAGAAGGGCTGTTGGGCAGTAAAGTAACTAAAAAGAATATAAAGATCCAGTGACTTGAGTCCCTTTCATGAAATATGCGAGTTTAAAAAAATCCAATAACCATAAAACAACTTTTTCTTTGATGCTGAACAAAAAACAAGCTTGAAATTTAGTGCTGCTGAGCAAATGAATGAAAAATACAGATGTTTTTACCTCCAGCTCAACTTAGATTTGCCATGTGAACAGTCCCATGCTTAACTCTTTGTACGACGGACTAAATGTATCAACGCATTAAGTCAAAAGCAAAGGTTTAATGTAAAACTTTAAAGAAACACGTATTTTCCCTTCTTAAAAAAAAATCTCTTAATGAATTGGGAAGCTTAGCTGTGCCATATCCTTTTTCTTGTCCTCCATGAATTCAAACTTTAAAATAAATTTGAAACAAACTTTAAATAAGTAACATGTTGAAAACCAAATACGCTGTGTCTTCTCCGGGTACAGTATTCCAGTTTGATTTTTTTTCTTTTCAGATTAACTAAGATTTTGGTTGTTTTCTTGAAAAATGTAGGACATTGATGTTATTTTCATTTTCTAAATTATCGGCTCAGAATCCCAATTTTCCTAAAGCTTAAAAACAATATATTAAGGAAATACCACCTGCTACTTAGAGCTTCCACAGGAAATTTGCCTTTCCACTTTGTAATGTATTATTTGGGGGGAGGAAATGACAACCTACTTCATTATCCAAAGCACAGTATCCCAAGAGCTGCAAAGCAGCAGACACAAAGAAAGAAGGCCAGTGTCCCCTTGCCCACTGACATTTCATGGAAATTAGAAATTCAGCAGGAGAAAGCAAAAAGCACATGCTGAAAGAGGCCAACTTCACCCAAACTTTTTCTTCCATTTCCACTAAAGCTCAGTTTGCCTGCCAGCCCGCCTGAGGGGGGCTAGTTCCACAGAGGGGCGGGCATGGGCCCTGGGCACATTTTTCAACCTTCTGCAAACAACCGCGGAAGGAATAAGGTGGTGGTCATGGCCATGCCCTTTAACCCGTCTCCAAGAGTGAGGGAGAACACATGGAGCCTGGCTCTCCAAAGCTCAAAGACTTTTTCTCCAGGGTTATTTACAAACCAAACAAGGTCGAAGATAGATTGCTTCCTACTGTCCAGCTCACAGGAAAGAAGCATTTTGTTCAGGTACAGTATACACTTAGGAAACAGAGGAGGTGCTGAAAGCATCTCTTACAAGCATTCAGCTCCCCCGGGGTTTACAATAGATTTTACTCTGAAAACAGTCCCTGTTAATTTGGTTTTTCTCGAGTGTTTCATCTCCTTCTTTTTTCCTCTCATCCATTTCCAACTTTCATGGTTTCCCTCTCTCCACAGTTCTTTTTTTTTTTTTTAAGATTGTATTTATTTATTCATGAGAGACATACAGAGAGAGGCAGAGACACAGGCAGAGGGAGAAGCAGGCTCCATGCAGGGAGCCCAATGTGGGACTCGATCCCGGGACCCCAGGGTCACGCCCTGAGCCGAGGGCAGAGGCTCAACCCCTGAGCCTCCCAGGCCTCCTTCTCCTAGTTCTTATCACCATAGGAGAACAATCTGCTACTCCCTATCATACCCTGCACTTGATGTGTATGAGAATTAGAGCACCCCACATCTTGGTACATTAGAAAAATTTGTTCAATAATCAATCCGCACTTTCATCTGGGTAAGGACAAACAACTAGTTTAATCAACCGTGGGTTTTCTCCTCATTGAGTTGACCAACAATCTTCTTTAAAGTACAGTTATTTTCAGTTGGGTTTAGTTTAAAATGGAGTGGGCATGGGTATTCATTGAAGTACTTAATGTAAGGTTTTTGAAGAACTGATGTAGAGCTTACTCTGTCATCCACCATGTGAACTGGCTGCTTAAATATGCACGTCTTCAGGAAAGATCAAGTTGGTAAGGTTTTTTTGTTTTTTTTGTTTTTGTTTGTTTGATTTTAAAAACAAGGGTGAGTTAAAACAGGTCTTCCACCATAGCAACAGTTTCCTTTCATCTTCGGAGATGAAAATTATTTTAATTTTGTGGTCACAATGCACAACAGCTAGCAAAACAAAACCCTGCTTAAAAACATCAAATGTGTTCGTGATATGACCCTGAAATAGAAGAATGGAAAACATGAGGTAGTTTCGCTCTTGAGAGAAATGGTTCAAGGAACTGGCCAAAGAACACCCAGTCTTTATCTGGGCAGCAGTTGTGAGAGCAGAGAAATGTAGGACTTGTCTACACAATATCCAAATACCTGTACAGAAACTTGGCCAATTCCCAATGGAATTGGGATTCCATTGGAATACTGTAGTCCAGATTCTAAACGTCTACTGGGCACAGACCACATCAACATGGTGGGAAAATTAGAAAATGGAAATCTCACCGTAAATGAAGAACTGGATTGTTGGGTTTGAAGAAGGGGAGAATGCTGGTGACTTCAGAGCTGTCTTGAGGATAAATACGTAAAACAGGGCTGAACAACAACTCTTTACCCTCGGTGAGGGCACTTCAGGAACCATTCGTACTGACTTAGTCAAGGTGTCTGGATGGCCGAAAGCACGATGCACGGACTCGCTGTGACACCTCGGCAAAGTCTCCTGAACTCCCTAGGTTTCCACATCTCCATCTCTGAAGGGGAGTGACTGTCAAATTGTGCAATTCTACGACACATAAAGAACTGCGTGTGTCCTTGTCTTCTTCCAAACGGAAACAATCACCAATTTTGTCTAGAACCTGGCCACTTCAAAGGGAAGGATGGTCTCCTCCAGTGTGGCTGAAACACTGGGCAGCGCAAACAAACACCCAACAGAGGCAAAATAAGAAAATCAAAAGGCAAATAGTCTGCGGGCAAGGAGCAATTCCTCTCCAGAAAGTTCTCATCCTTTCTTGGAGGCTGGTGTAACAGTTGGTGGCTCCCAGAATTAAATTTCAGAAAACACTCTTGGTTTCCCTACCACCAAAGGGATACACGCAGGTCCCACCAGTGTAGCCACGAATAGGCACCTGGGGCCATCCACCCCGCTCTGAGGAAGAAAAGGGCCATTTTGTGAAAACAATCCCGGGCTCGAACTCAGGCTGGTTTGAAAATCGTGTTAAGTCGTACTTTTAAATCGAATGATTAAACCCCCCTGTGTGGAGAGAAGGCCATAAAAGTCCTCCTCCCTTGATAGAGAGGGACGTCCAGGCCTCTCTCCTGCGGTCATGCCCTCCCCACGATGCTACACCCCTGCTGACTTCACAGATAACAGTGGTGAATGTGGCCACACTTCACAGATAACAGTGGTGAATGTGGCCACGCAGGAGATTAAATGCAAGGCTACTGGGGGTTTTTTGGTTTTGTTTTTGGGGTCCCCCCCCTTTCCTTGAACCAACACAGGGCTGCTTCTGGAATTAAAAGTTGCATTTTTCTCACCCCATGCCTCCCTCGGAGCAGAGTGCGTGTTGCAAGACAGCTGAAGGAGCGTCTTGCTGACTGTCCCATGTGACAATAGGGGCGTTGCAGGGCTTCCTGCTGCTGCTGGTGATCCTGCTAACCCTTCCTTTGTGATCTTAGCAGTTAACGAGACTGTAAACCAGCATCCAAGCTGATTGAATGCAGGTTTAAAGGGCGAAAGAAAAAAAAAACAGTGGTTGTTTAATGATTAAACTACTTTTTTTTATTACTAAACACTGATGTTGTTTTAGTTTAATGTGTAAATCAATGTACAGGCAGGATGCAAACCGCCTTCAGGTTGAAACGCAGCCTCAGAGCACAGTTGTGCTTGGAGGGGAGCGGGTGGGGGGGAACACGGGGACATTGCTGCTGTGACTTCAAAAACTCAAATTTGTAAACCGGCCTGGAAAGCCGAGGGGAGGCCTCTGGCCTCCCAGGAATTAATTCTATAGAGAAGAAGTTAAACACATAATTTGTAAAACCATTGAGTGGTAAACTTCTGGTTCCACAGTAACCCGGGTAGTTGCCAAAAGCAGATAAATCTTCACCCAGAGGAGGAAGCCCCACGTTGTTTGGAAAACAATTCCTAGGCTTTGCCACCACTGGAGCAGATTCTGTGCACAGGCCAGAGGCTCCGCTGTTCTTGTCGCACTTACTGCTTTTTTTTTTTTTCTTTTAAAGGTTTTTATTTATTTATTCATGAGACACACACACACACACACACACACACACAGAGAGAGAGAGAGAGAGAGAGGCAGAGGGAGAGGCAGGCCCCATGCAGGGAGCCCAACGCGGGCCTCTATCCCAGGAACCCAGGATCAGGCCCTGGGCCTAGGGCGACGCTCAACCGCTGAGCCACTCGGGCTGCCCTGCTTTTAAGGGCAACGGTGACACTTTGCCAAACTCAGTGGCCTCCCTCCCGGAGATTCAGATGGTCCCTGAGAACAGAGGTCCGGTTTCCTTTGCTCTGAGCAGGTGTACAGTGAGCCTAAGCGGCGGGGTCCACAAAAGGTCTCTGGGACTTGGCGGCATATTATCCTGTAATTCCTTCCCAAAATAGACTTAATGGAAAGAGGATGCACAATACACCCCTCCTCAGAGGAAGCGCGCCCCGACACAACCGAAGCAGTCATTCTAAAAACAGCCCGATGGCTCTGTAGTCAATAGCTCTATTTTCTCCCCTTTCCACTTCCTTCCTTCTCCTGGGGAAGAACGTGTGTGGGACACACACACACACACACACACACACACGCATTCACATCTCGGTGCACACAACTGAAAAGGCCTCCCCCCTCCCACGACCCGCATCCTTCCCCTCCCCGAAACCCCATTTAACTTTATAAGACTTCTCACTTGAGGTCAGTTTTACTCCCAAACTGATGGGGGAAGGCCCATTAATCAGCCTTGGGTGGAATTTGGTTCAAGGAGCCAGGAGAAGCGCCCCACCAGGAAGCCCTGCAGCAGACAGAGACCAACAGGAGCAGTGGTCACAAAATACCAGGAGCCCCCAGCAGAATAGCTCCCTAGGGGCAGAGAATCAGCATTCTGGCCTCCAGATGGCTGAGCAGCATCAGTCCCAATCACACCCCTCAACTGCTGGTCACACTCCTTCCCAGGGTCTCAAAAAACCCCCTGAAATTTCCTTGCTATCCCTCCGATGTTTTCCTTAGCTCTGTTTCACAAGCTAGAACATTTCCTCCGGCTCAAGGCCAACCGAATCCTTCTTAGAATAGAAGCAGTCCAGAAAGAAGTTGAGTTGGGTGTCATTTTTTTAAATGCGGAAGATGCTTTGCCTTGAGTGATACAAGGTACCAAAAAAAAAAAAAAAATTGGCGGTGAGAGTCTCAGGCAGGTGACAAAAGCCTAGATCACCTCCAACGTAGCACGTGCGCAATAGAAATGTTAGAGGACAAAAAAATTACTTTTGGGCTCCTTATAATTAATTAAAAGATCTAAACAAACGTTTGTAACAAATATCTTCCAAATTCATCTTGGAATTTGACATTTGAGGAATACCAGGGTTTAATAAAAGACAGTGAATGGAAATTTTTAAGAAGGGTCTGAATGGGAGCTTCTGGGCATTTTCAAGGGCTGGAGATTAATGGCATTCTTTCTTTATTCTATTAAATTTTACCTCAAAACATATGGTTCCTCTCTTCTCTGATACGTGTATTGCCAGGGCCACTCTAGCCGTATGACAAAATGGTGGAAGGGGCATGTGAGAAAATGGGAAGGCGTGTTCTGACGAGCTGGGAAGAGTCAAAAGAGTGAAGCAAAGGGAAGGTAAATAGGATATTTGTAGGAAAATATGTGTGAGGCCACTATCTTGAGAACATACAGAGGCAGGAAAAATCTCTGAGCCACCCAGCACCCCCTCTAGCCTCAGCACAGTTACTGCTAGCTAGAGGGATTTCTGACGCGTTGAGTGTGGGGCTTGGGGGTGGTGGGGTGGGGAGGCTGAGGCAAGAGAGGGCATGCGGGATTTGGAACCTCAAGGCATTTACGAAATTCAAGTGCTCGCCCTGTTTCCAATTTATAGCCCAGAAATCAACGCATTGGAGAAGTTCGAGATCATGCTCAGACACCACAAAAAGAAGAATGGAATTCCAAGCAAGTCAGAGGGAAGTAGAGTAAAACAGTTTTGTACTCTGCTTTGCAGTGGGGTCGTTTAAAAAGTAGCTTTAATAGCATGACAGTAGGGTAGGAAGTAGGTAAAGCTTCCGCTGTCCGGAGTCGACCAAGGCAAAAGAGACGTTCATTGCAGCAAGAGGTTTTGAAGTTAGCCCTAGGTAGTAACCTTCCCAAGGCAGGCTGGGGTAGAGGTTGGGGAAGGCTTTCCTGGGGATACGAAAGTCTGGCATCTCTCATCAGCCAAACTCTAGAGTTCCATCTGAAGCCACAAAATGGCACTTGGATTGAACGCACACCGTGCCAGGTTCTCCTCACTGAGCACTGGAAGCTCCAGGAGCTAAAGGGATTCGCTGAGGGAGTCAGGGAGCTGCTTGATCCTCAGCAGCACGAACACGTTCTGCTGACTGGGCCAGGCCCCAGCTGGCAAGCGGAGTCCACCACCAACCTGCGTGGTCCTTCCAAGCCTGCAACCTGACAGTGACCTGTGTGTCATACAGGTAAGCCCAGAGCGGGTGATGAGCATCCTTCATCGAAGAACCCTCCTGCTTCCCCTTCCTCCCACACATGCAGTCTTGAGAACATCAACTTATATAAATGATAAAAACAGAGCTACTCTGGTTTGGGAGGGGGGAAGGCACCCAGAACCCTTGGTCCTTCAGGAACCTTCTTTATAAGGACAGCCATAGGATTTTGTGCTGCTCTTTTACTTGGCAGATTTACCATAGTCACCAATCACATCATTCAGAGGAGCAAGCTACCCTTCTTTGGGGCACATCAGTTAGGAGGGAGGAGTACTTTCACCTCGTTTCCAATTTTGTGATACCCAAGAAATGGTCAGATCTTCCCCAGGTCCAAGGGGTTAGCAGTAGGAGACCTGGATCTCAAACACAGCTCTTAAACAAATCTTTTACATTTTCCTTGTCCTTTTCCCGTTCTCTATAATTTCCTATTATATTTTAGTAGACTCTTGTTTTTCAGGAATTGGCAAATTCCCCAAATTCACAGTCTCTAAATTTGGGAATCCAGGAAATATTTTGCTCAGGGTTGGAGATGTCTCTTGAAACTGTATTACTATCTAGAGGCAAGGGTTTCCTGTGCATATCCTCATACCAAAGGCTGGCTGCCTCTCCGACTTTTACCAAGGATTCATCTCTCATTTGGCTGTTTTCACAAACGAAAACAAAAGCAAACCCCAGAACAAAACAAAAAAACAAATCACCATATGTTTAGTCTCTTAAAGGAAATTACCATGTCTGCTCAAATTAGGAAGAAAGCAGGTCCCATCTGGATGTGACTATTGGCTACGTGCTGGCTCACCTTATTCACCAATTGAATGATGTTTCTCCCAAACGTCTAGGAGCAAGAATTCAATTTTGTGCCGAGAAAAGTGGCAAACCACTCAATGTCACAGACCTCTGCGTCCATCTTTGGTCACTGAAAACTCAGGTTGCCTCAGATTACACGGCCTTGAATCCTTTTTGGATCGAGGTAAACCAGGATCCTATTCAATAGGGCCACAAACAGAACAGGTCTAAACACTACTTGAAGTTTTTTTGCTATACTGTCATTTAAATGTATATATATATAAACACCTATTTGATTCCATGATGAGCTTGTTTCAGTGACGTTGATAGGTTCCCTGACATTTTAATTCTCATCAACTTAATGGCAATAGGACATGTCACACATTTCCACGTTGTTCTCTATTGTTCCAGAAATGGGAAAATAGAAGATTTACATAGAATCTTTCAGAATAGTTGGATTAGCCATAATAATGCTAATAATAATGCTTAGTGTCGGCTTCTGAGATGCTATTTCACCTGCAGAGATCTGCGCTGGGAACACCTGCCTTGCTAACTAAAGCTTCACCTAGGTTATAAGTGTCTCTTGATTCTAACACCTAGAATTAGCCGATGATAGGTACCTGCCTTCTGTGATCATGTTTGAGGCTCCTCTACTATCACCCGTTCTTATGAAAGTCAGACAAAAGTGGAAGTAGAAAAAGACATTAAAAAAAAATTGAGTACCACTACCATCTTGCCATGAGCTATCTTGCCTAATGTACTTTAGCTTTCCTTTAAGCCCAGAGCTCATGGGCTACTGCTGTGTCTTCTTCAGTGACACTGTCTTTCTTTTCTCTTTTTTTTTTCAGGACATTGTCTTATGTATCATGTAATAAGCACACAGAATGCCTAATGTATACATCAGTATGAAGAATGAAGACTTGCCATTGTCCCTCCCAGGGAGCCAGTCTCTATTTTTAAAGGGCTTTCTCTCTGAAACGTTAGGGATTTAGCAAGTCTATGCTGTGTAATGTTCCCAGAGAGATGCGGCTGTGGCATCTGGGAGGTCTGATAAATGTTCTTGTCTGATATACGTCCATTCTCTGTGGGAAAGTTCTATCAGATGAATCAAGACTGTCTAGACCTCTCTTCTCTTTTCCATCCCGCTGCTTCATCAGAATTGGACCACTTCCCTTCTGCAGACACATGTTTTCTCATCTAGAAGCGCTTTGAAAGTCCTAGTCAACCCACTGGTATCTCTTGCTTTTCGGTGTCACTGACATCACTCCTTAAAATAGGCACTGTTGCCCGGAAATGGATGGAACAACCCTTATATAGTTAATGAAAATAGGTAACATTGGTGCCTCTTCAACAGTCTCTTCCTTGCCCTCTTTGGAGCGTTTGTGTAGAACATTATAAAGTTACACACTCCCAAAATGCCATGGGCCATTTCGTTTCCAGCCTCCCAATACCTGTCAACGTGGCCATCTTGATCTTCCTCAAAAGGGGAATTTTACGTCTTTGCTTAAAAGCTCGAGAAAAATGTGCTCAGGTGTTTTTAAATTAGAAAAAGGTGAAAATTACTACTTTGATGCTTTCAAAGTCATTTTTCTTATTCAGATCATTACTGCATACAAATCGGTTGAAAAGAAAATGGTTGAAATTTTCCAGGTGTCCCGCATTCATTGAAGGAGAGCTTGCAGACTAAGCACTGAAGCATTTCCCAGGTTCAGAATTAATTAGCTGCCTCCACCCCATTCTCTCACCGTCCCTGCTTATTAGCTTTCCTACGTGCACACCCCACTTTACTACACAAGTCTGACCTTTCTTTGACCTTTCTTTCTTTGTCCCTACCACACACGTAAAGGGACATCTGATTTCCCCTCTCGGTCCACACTACCTTTAATTCATCTGCGAATACTTACAGGTATTCTTATGAAAATGAAACAAAAATGAAGGAAGGGAAGAGAAAGGAGCATGTTTCGAATCTTCCAGGCACATTACTTCATGTGGCTGAAATTAGGAAGGATGTCCTTCCTAATTATCAACGTGGCTAGACACTCTTCTAGAGGTAGGGCTTTGGGTAAATTGTTTAGAAAAGCAAAGTTAAGAGCCTCCTCTGAGTGGAGAAGGGATTATTTGACTTTGACTTATCAGAAACTGGGTGCTTTCTGTGACTAGATTTCTAGAGAATTATGTATTTTTAAAAATTACTGAAAACTTGCCTCTCTTTCTTTACCCCTGTGCGTAAGGATAGAGTGAACGTCTGTATTAGGCACTTAAGAGATACGCAAAAGTAGTTCTTGTCTTTGCCAAGAAGCCCAAAGTTCTATCAGAGAGTCAAGATAAACATCTGAAAAACAGGTAGAGATACACACAAGTTGAAGTCCAAACCCATAAATTTAGGCTGTTTACTTCTGACTCCACACTCCAGGAAAGCCCTGGCCTTCATGACTCTCTCCTCCTGTTTCTCCCACCGACTCCATCTGCGACTTCTTTCCTGAACTCCCTTCCTCCTCCCTGCTGCCTGTTTTAACCTGATAGGCCTACAGCGACATTTAAAGACACTGCCGAGTACTATCACGACCTTATACTTACCAGTTACTTCCTATGCTATTACCCTCTTGTTTATAGGGAAAATCTGGGGTCACCTGGAACTGCCAGCTTGATGAATGCTGTCTCACAAAGCTCGGTGTTCCCAACGTGGAGCCCCGGTTTTGCCCAGCTCTCTGCAGTCCCTGGTTTGTGTTTGTCGCTTCTCTGAGAGCCATCAGACAAATACCAGGCTCTTTGCTGAACTTCTCAGCAGCTGCCCAGTCCCAGGGATCTGGCCTTTCACAAGGTGACAGGATGCCCTGCCTTGTGGCCTCAGTGGCATGTGGCCTCTCTGCTTGCTTTTTCTTTGCCTTCTCTCACTTCCCGGGGTGTGTTATCACTTAGGGTCCCTTGGCCTCAGCTTGGGGTTCCTTGCTCTTCTCTTCCTTCTCTATTCACTCCCTTGGTGCACCCATGTGGATTCAAGTGGCACCTATGTTCAGGTGAGCCCCAGGTCCCCATCTCCAGCCAGACCTTCATACCCTCTCTTCAGCCCCCTATTTCTCAACGTCTACAAAATACGTCAAGTAGATATTTCACTGCCCTCTACGACAAACATGTCAAAATCAGATTTTCCTATCTCTCCTCCCAACACTGCCTCTGCTGGCTGCCTCCCCATTAGTGGAACAAACTGGTATCCCCAACTCCCAGGTCCATCCTCCACCAGCCTTCCTGTCCCCCCCCACAGTCCCCTCTGCCCTGTCCCCCTCTCCAGTCTGCCATAAGCCCTACTCAGGCCTTCTCCCTGCGATTTCCTCAGACCCCGATCTTTCATCACCATTTCCCCCGCCAAAAAACTCTTCCAGATATTACCTCTCTCCAAGTAAAAATATACATACATATTAATACACTCAAGGAAGTAA
Organism: Vulpes lagopus; assembly: GCF_018345385.1. NCBI lineage: Eukaryota > Metazoa > Chordata > Mammalia > Carnivora > Canidae > Vulpes > Vulpes lagopus. The sequence continues at coordinate 61,119,479 of NC_054828.1, forward strand.
TAAGTAGGAAAGCTTTATCGGGGCATCCTGCACATGCTCGAGCAGATCAGGAATGGTTCCCATCATGTTTGCTAGTGATTTATAAAGCATCAAAGAAATGCTTCAAGCTGGTGTTAGATGAATATTTATTAGGTTTTTCTATTTACTTAACTCAATAGTTGTTTAATTGTTATGCTCCCAGGGAGGTAATGGCTTAACAGGCACATGAGAAATGGGCTGAACAAAATGGACACTCGGAATAATGGCATTCCGTGCATCGCCAGCAGAACAATCTCCCAGAGTCAACACGTCAGGCTGTCTGGAAATTCTGCTTCTCGTTTTATCTTCCAGTTTCTCATTCCTTAATTTATATTCCTATTTATTTATTTATTTATTCATTCATTTATTCATTTATTTTGCATTACATTATTCTTCTACCCCATTGAGATGAATTTAAGAATAACTATCAAGGGATCACCTGGGTGGCCCAGTGGTTAAGTGTTTGCCTTCGGCCCAGGGCATGACCCTGGGGTCCAAGGATCCAGTCCCACATCAGGGTCCCTACAGGGAGCCTGCTTCTCCCTCTGCCTGGGTCTCTGCTTCTCTCTGTGTGTCTCTCGTGAATAAATAAATAAAATCTTAAGAAAAAAAAAAAGAATGAGTATCAATTCCTGGATAGGAGCACAAGCTGATGGAGACCTGTTCTCCAGGACTCACTTGGCTGCCTCTGGAAAACTTAACTGTCCACCGCACTCCTTTACTATTCAATGTGGGACTTGTCCCCAGCTGTGACCTTAGTGTAAAAGGCTCTTCCTTCCCTGGTAAGGAAGACAGCATTCAACTCCTCTCAGAACCATGGGACTCTCACTTCCTGGGAAAGTTCTCAGTGGGTGGCTTCTCCAAATCTCCTGGCAACCTCCGTGCAGGCCACTTAGATGCTCATTACAGTCATCTCTAAAGTCGTCCCCAGAGGAAAAGGAGTGAAGAGGGAAAGCAACACTGAAATAAATCAGCTATCTGGATTTTGCCAATTTGCTGCTGATAAGAATCTGTTAATAGAATGTTGGGAGTTTTCAGGAAAACCTGTCGGGCTTAACCCCAAAGTGCACAGAGTTTACACGTAAAGAGTAACTCCACAAATGTAAATCAACCCAGATATTCAAAAGTGCATAGAAGGAAACCGCTAGGCCCAGTATAAGTGATGAGAGTACACGTGAAGCAGGGAACGAAATGTCATTTACAGGCTGTAGAGAGGGAGCGGAGACAGGCAAAGGGGAAGGCCAGGGGAACAGGGGAAGGTTCCTCTCAGATGATACTGGAGAGACAAAGGCAGTGAAGTACTTTTTGAGCATCAGTTTTATGAAATTAAACCCTCCTGGAGCCAACATCGTGGTTTCTACAAAAAGGTTTAATCCTGTGCAAGGATGCCTGAAGCTCAGTCCACCCCCCTACCCCCCCAACTCTCACCCTACCCCACTACCCTGCCAGGCAGAGCCTTGGGCCTGCTGAGAACAGGTAACTTTTTCTGATTTCCACAAAGTGCACCGTGGGGCAGCAAACTGCATCCCCGGCCTCATCCAGACCCGAGGTGGCAACCTACGAATGAGTGACTGGGTGTGTTGAAGTGATCTCAAGGACGTGTGACATGTCCCCCTACTGGGGAGAGCCACTGATGCGAAGTAGCCTGAGAAGCCCCGCAAGGTGGAAATGAGGTCAAGAGTTCCCCCAGCCTCCTCCAATGCCAATTAAGTGACTCCTCTTGATGTTGTTTCCTCAGGATGGTCTCTTCTTAGAGCTGGCTCTTGGAAGTAGCTAGCTCCTGAGGACACAACATCAGACCGCACATGGCAATGGCACCTCAAAAGGGACCTGGTGAGGGAACAGTGTGATGGGGGGGAAGGGGAAAGCATGGTTTCAGGAATGGGTAGGCAGGATTATTGCAAATTCCTAACACTGTGTTCAATCCTACGCTCCATAACTAGAAGGGAAGAGCAACCTGATGTAGTGGAGATGCACTAAGAGAGGGAGAGGGGAAGGGAGCTAACATTTATCAGAGCACTGATTATATACCGGGGATGTCCCACACATCATCAGTTCTGACAAGGACCGTGAGAGATGGGTCCCATTAAGCCCACCTGACAGATGAGGAAACTGTAGTTCACTCACAGGAGTCAGGCGCTCTGGCTGGGGTCAAACAGCTAGCGAGTCACATGGCCCAGATGTCAACCCAGGTCTAACTACAAAGCCCATATTCTTTCAATTACACCATGCTGCTTATTAAAAGGCCGAACAGTACGCCTGACGAGTAAAAGTTAAAGGAAGTTCCATAACTCATGCCTGACAAAAAAAAAAGAGACTGAAAAGTGATATAACGTTTTTGAAGTAACGTCTAGAAAGGACAAGCCTAAAGGATGGCAACCAGCTGTTTTCAAACTTGTTCTGAAGAAATAAGAATAGGAAATGGCCTTCAAGTGCAACATGAAGGAAAGCTTCCTCACCAGAAGGATTGTGTGGAGCCGAGCTGAGGCTAAGGAACACTGTGAAATCTTCTTCCTGTGCAGAAGTCAAGACAACCAACTCCGGTGAGGAGATGAAAGGTGGAGGAATTTGTTTTAAATGGATGAAACTGCTGAAGGAGCTGACTAGAGAGGAGGAGGAGAAGGAGCACTGCCACAGACTGGCATGCTACGGAACAGCACAAAATGGCAGAAGGAATGGCAGAAAGAAATAGAAGAAACGCCTGATGGGGAAAAAGAAAGCAAGAGAATCATGATTATTAATAATGAAGACATTTCTGTTTGCACAATGTCAAGTGTGACCCTCTTCGTGGAGCAAAGTCCTACAGCATCTCTTTCTCTGAGGGTATTTTTCAAGCAATATAGGTTTTAATCTGAAAGGAAGAATGTAAGTGTGGTCTTGCCTCAGAGCAGGAATACTTAAGAGCCAAATGACCACTCTAGGGGCTTTTGCAATCCTCAAAGCAGCTTATTCCTTGACTTTATATTTATGTAGATTTAATAGTGATCTCATTTTTAAAAAGAGCATGCCCCATTTAATTCTCATATTCCCCTATGTACTAGGCATTATCATCCTGTGACAATTTACATTTCACAGTTACAAAAACTGTGGCCCAGAGAGGCTACAGAACTTACCTACTTAATAACTGACAGAGCTAAGACTTGACATTAAGTCCTTGAAAGGATCCCAAATCCAGGATTCTTTCCAGGAACTTAACCTGCATCTTCAAACACACACGAAGGGTTGACTAACTGTCAACCATACCACTTCATGTTGTTCCCTTAACTGCATTTGTAAACTCTAGAGACTGATGGCAAGGGCAGAAGAGGAACAGCAAAAACAACAACAACAACAACAACAAAAACCCAAGTGATATATTCAGAGTAATAGAACAATAAAAAGGACCTACGTGGACACCCGTAGCCCTCTACAGACACGTTGGAGATTTGTTTCATAATGGCTCTAGATGTGGGAAGCAACGTCTAAAAGCTTTTGGTCTTTATGTTGCTGGAGCCTACCATGAAGACTGCACCCAGAAAACATGTTTTCCTTCATTTGTTTATTCTTTCATATGTTCAACTTTGAAACAGATAAGGTCACAATTTTTAATGTATTTCTGCAGTACTGAAACACTTTCAAGTGATGTATCCTATGGAGAAAGAAGTGACATGATATAAAAAACATATCAAGCTCACTTTAACATTTTAAAAGGTTTTAATTGCTTTGCTCGCTAAAATAATATACAGAAATGTAAAGAAATTTTAAAATACTGATCATGTACCTTAAGAGTCTTAAATGTGGTAAGGACGGCAACCATAGTGTGTTTGGGGATGTACGGAGAACATGAACAGAAAAACCAATGGGAAGAAAGTATAGTTACAAATAATACGTTTTAAGGTACCTACAGTGTCTAAATCAGGGAATGTTCCATGTAATCTATTATCTGTAAGTACAGATATGCCCAGACCCACAGCGTGCAGCATTTAGTACAGAGATGCATTCACAGTAGTCTCGTTCCTGCCAGACCCTGCATGTGAAACAATTTCAAGCACGGAATCGTTGATAAACATACAACCGAATGCAGTGAATCCCACATCGTGGATACTCAATACTCAACCTTCACCATGGTACGGTATTATTTCCACATGGATGCTCTCATGTCTAAGGGATGAGGGGAGGCTACGGTGTGAAGTAACCCGTCATCACAAGGAGGACAAGGAAATGGAATTGAAATTGTTTGACATGATGGAAATTCAAATGCCCAAGTGCTCATTAGGAGGCTTGGCTTTGGGGAGAAGCCGTGTTAGTGGAATCGACCATAGGCAATAGGAAAAATAGACAAACTTCGAGCACATGACCCAGCCCTGCTGCCTGCATCCTAATCTGTCATCACACAGCTTTCCTTAGAGCTCTGCCAAGCATTGTGCCTGCAGAGAAGCTGCTCTGTTGAGCAGAGGATGCAGACCCTAACTAACTACCCTGTCATCTGCTTCCAGGGAAGGCCGAAAGCATATTAAGGTCTTCAAGAGGCTCGTCCTCCCAACAACCAGTTCAGCTCCATTATTAAGCTATCTTCTTATTGGTAACTGACTTTATTATTATTATCATCATTTTAGAGGGGAGAGGGAGTGCAAATGAAGGGCTTGATCTCATGACCCTGGGATTATGACCCAAGCCCAAATCAAGAGTCAGATGCTTAACCGACTGAGCCACCCAGGTGCCCTAAAACTAACTTCAAAGTCAAATGATACAGATAGGGTGTCTGCTATGCCAATCTTTGAATATTTGTTTTTCTTACAAAACCTGCTTCTTTCACAGACCCGACCCTTGAGCACAGTGCCATCTTCTCAACTTGCTTGTGCCTTAAGCTTGCTAATATAAGTCATCAAAGCATTCCAAATAGTTTGGATTTATACAAACAGAAATGAGAAAAGAGCTGAGTTTAAAGAGCTGTGTTGAAATAAAGAGCTGAGTTTCCACTAGATACACATCATTTTGAGGATTAGAAAATGTCCATCCTTCTCCTCATTACTTATTACTTAATGCTGTTATTCTCAAGGGTGTTGATCACTGTTGCAGTCTGTGGGGCTCCATGGTTGAAAGAACTAACTGAATGGGGGTTAGGATCCAGGGAAGGTTAAAAACCAGGCCTCTTGAGTGATATTAGGTGACTTCTAATTGCTATGGCTTAGTAAATCCAGTTCAAAAACACAAAGAGTTCAATTTGGGTCCTTGAATTCAGTCAACCCTTGGACAAAGGTACTTAGCCTTTAGTTAGAAAAAGGCAGCGTGTAAAAAAACAAAAGAAAACCATGGAGGTGTGCATTGCAGTTTAAGTTGGACAATGCTCCAAGAACTACTAAGGAGCTATTTTAAAAAGGGGAGGGGGACAAAGAGGAAACTAGAAAAAGTGGCCAGGATCCCACATCCAAAGTACTTCTCTGAAGATATCCATAATAAATCAGAGAACGGGGGGCAGACAGAAAGGCCCGTAGAAGCAAAGGGAAGGTGATGAGGTCTTCTGTAGCATTATCAATGACGGGTGTTTACACGTGTGGCTAAAGGTATATGACGTCTCGCTCAGTGATCTCCAAAATTGAAATGATCCTATCGATTTTGTAGAAGTGAGGATTGACCAAGATGTGGAGACTTTTAAGCAGCAAATAAGAGACTTAAGACAGTGCTTCAATAAGTGGTAACCACTGTTCATGACTATAATATCTGTTCTCTAGAGAATATTTGTATTATTGCACAAAAAACTAAAAAGACTTGGAGAAAGTATTCACTCCTGGTGATGAGGACCTGTATTATGAGAATGGTAAGACAATGAGCGAATTAAAAGATCGAGGAGAGGCCCCTGTTTCCAGCTGGGGAACAGGAAAGGAGCCTTTTGTCAGCTGTGGTGTCCCACGGGTGAGTGTTCAAGGCCAGGCCATGGCCTGAGAACGACTGGATGTAAGAATTATCTGGAGCACGAAGAAAGGAGCCAGACAGAGGCTGACTTATATTGCTTTGGTCTTAGGTCTTTAGTCCTCTTCCCTCATTTCTTCCCTCTGTCTCTCTCTCCTTCCTTCCTCTCCAACTCTTTTCAATACATCTTTTGTACTGTTAACTTTAGTCTACCTCTTTTTTTTGGTCCTAGTGAAAGTGTTTACACATCTGACACCCCAGGCGATACATATGCAGCCATCTCATATCTGGGACCCACCTGGGCCACAGAGGCTGTCCACAGGGCATCGGGGCATCAGTGACCTCAGTCACCGCGGGTGTGCCTGCGTGCAGAAGGAGGATCCCTCCATTTAAATAACTGGGTTTCTCCTTCATGTTGAAAGTCTACTATCTTCCTCTTTTAAGCAGGGTATGAAACTGTGTTCATTGGATTTATGAATATGAGGTTTATGTCTCCATATTCCTGCCCGCAGATGTTCTACTTCTGCATTCATGTCTATATAGGCAAAACAGGGGTGCCTGGGTGGCTCAGCTGGTTAAGCATCTGCCTTCAGCTCAGGTCATGATCCCAGGGTCCTGGGATCGAGCCCCACGTCAGGCTCTCTGCTCAGTGAGACCCCTGCTTCTCCCTCTGACCTCTGCCTGCTGCTACCCCTGCTTGTGTGCTCTCTTTCTCTCTCTGTGTCAAATAAATAAATAAAATATTAATATATATATATATATATGGCAAAAAGAGGACTGACATTAGGCTTGAAGCATAATGACTTAGTTACATTAGGTTAAAGGCCCCCATTTTTTCCACCATTCTCTTTTCTGATCTGTTTCTAAGTAGACTTATTCAAATAGCACCTCTTTCCAACCTTAACCATAGTCAAGTCAGCTTTAATATCACTAGCTTTAGATATTTTTCATTGTCAAGTTAGCTTAAGAGAATTACGGGCCTTTCTGTCCTATTTCTTGAACTTGTCTTCCATATATGAATGCAAAATTCAAAATATGCCTCTAAAAAGATTAAACAGAAATTAGGGATGCTGAATATCCCATATTACAGGAACAAACCAGAGTTAAAAGAAAAAAACCCAAAAAGGCAATCCATAGTTTAAATTTCCTGCCTGCAGGGCATGCTACACCTTACATCCTCTTAAATTCCACAGGTAATATAATTTATATTAAATGGGACAGGTCCCAGCAGAAATTTGTACTGGCGCCAGGCAAAACAATTACTTTGATGTGCTCTTTTCAAAGTATTGCAGCTCCCAGGTACAGAGTTTACATACAGACAAATGGCAGAAGATTTAGATGTCCTGGCTGCTATTAAAATTATTAAATTGCTAACATGTAATCGTTGAGTAAAATGCACAAACAAAGCTAATCTATTTACTTGGTTTTTTTTTTTTAATTAATCAACGGTTTAAAAGCAAGAAAAATTAAAGTAAGAAGTCTAATAGTTTGCTAAGCTACAGTTTCCTAGAAAAGAAAGCAAAACACACCCTCTGCCAGCGGATGTGTTCAGAACTAAACCTTTTTAAGATGATGGCAGGATATATATTTGTAAAGGCAATTACAGTGGAATTCAGGTGGGGCCAAAGTACATCAAGATTACAGTTTGGCAACAAAAAGCCTTTTGCTATATTTTGACCACGTTTCAGGAAGTCCTCAACCTACACTGGAGGTAAGTTCCAAAAGTCTGTTTGTAAATTGACTATTTGGAAAGTAGAATAAACATTCTGATTGAAATGATGACCACCAGAAATATGCCCATTAGATGCCAGGTCACTAAAGAGGAAGGCCCCTTCAAGGCAGGGACAGACGCAGAATCAAGTAAGGATAAGTTCTCCGTGTTAGAAGACAGACGCTGTGCATGAGCCTGGAGAATATGTAGCTCTGGGTCCCTAAACCCACCAGGGACAGGTTTAACTCTCACCAAGAATGGAAAGAATAAAGAGAAGAGACAAAGGAAAAGAAGAAAGGCCGGGGGTGGGGGGAGAAAAATAGGGAGGAGACAAGTGAACAAGACTTCACTGAGATGGGGCAGAGATGTTGGAAAGGGTGAGTACGAAATGGCAAAGAACAGTAGAACAAAGTAAAGAACCGCCATGTGCGTGTGAGATATGCCGAGTTGAGGGCACCCACTCGAGGCTCATGCCAACGGCAACCTGAGCGGGAAGAGGAAGCCCAGGCCATGGAGAGGCTCCCACTTGTACATAACATGTTTCAAAATCAGACATGGGGAATCCCACGGGGAATCCCAAGTCTCAGGCAAATTCTTGGGGCACTTTGATTTTTTTTTCCTCCGCAAGGAGAGAATTTAGTTTCCTTTAATGCTTAATTGGCAGACTCTATAGATACCACTTTGGCCTGTGTCTCCCCCAAAGTCATATGTTGAAATCCTAGCCCCCAGAGTGACGGTAAGAGGAAACAGGGCCTCAGGGGTGGATCGGGTCATGAATGGGATTGGTGCTTTTATCAAAGAGGCTCCAGGGAGCCTGCTTTCCCCTTCTACCATGTCAAGACACAACGATAAGTCTGCAACCCACAAGACAGAGCTCACCAGGCTGTCCTGATCTTGGAACTTCCGGCCTCTGAAACCATGAGAAACAAATTTCTGTGGTTTCGAAGCTTCCCTGTTTGTAGTATTGTTTTATAGCAGCACAAACCGACAAAGACAGGTATGGTATTAGTTTTATTTAAAGGAGTAAAAAAATTGAGAAATTCAGTGAAAAGAGGCAGTCAAGCTACATTTGTAAAGACTGGCAAGCAGCGGTAGAAGCTGAAATGGGCTGCTAAAATGGGACTCAGATCACAGTAGTAGTTGATACCACCCAGGAGCAGTAGAAGGACTGGAAATGATGTTGGAAACCCAATGACATCATTACTATCCAGTGCAGCTGCTTAATCCCATGTCTACCACGTCCCAGAACCACTCAGCCACAACAAGATTGTTACCTAGAAACATCCTTACTGGAAAAATTAAGCACTGGTCCCATAATTTCCTGTTAATGACCAATTTCCCTAAATGTTGGCCTGTGTGCCTCCTAAGTGGCCACTCCATCTTTCTGCTCCCCAATCCCCGATTCACTGTCATTTATGAAGCGCTCCCCCAAGAGCAGACCTTCCAGATGGGCATGTCCAGAGGGGCATAGCCTCCTTTTGAAATTCCTCCATCTTTTCCCCCTCATGCTCATTTTAATCGTGAATGATCTCCTCACTTCAGACAAAATGTTGGGAGGCCAAGGGGACTCCCAGCACGGGACCCCACCAAAGCCTGTGCCCCTTTTTATTGACGCTAATAGTTCCCATGTTTGGTTTTCACTCATCTTCCACTACACGGACTGGGCCCCCTTCGCTTCTGGAACAAGGTGCTAACCTTATGTAGGTCCTGGCACACAGTTCATGATCAGCAATTCTGAATGAAACCCAGTTTAACAAGGCACTGATGTTTTTAATGTTTGTAGCACTTATGACACTCCCTTTGATGCTGAGCCACTGGAAAGCCTATCAAGACTCTAAAAGTCAGCATCTAAACTAGTAATACCTTCCCAGCATGGTTTTCTGCCCTCAAAGAACTTACTATCTAAACAAAGAAGGAGAAAGCTTAAAATTCGTACTCTATAGAACTTCATGTTCATCATGATTTGTTATTATTTTTAAAGTATTTTATTTATTTGAGAGAGAGAGAGAGAGAGAGAGAGAGAGAGACTCCCCACAGAGCAGGGAGCTCGATCCCAGGACCCTAGGATCATGACCTGAGCCTAAGGCAGATGCTTAACCAACTGAGCCACGCAGGCAGCCTTCGATTTGTTCTTTTTAACCTCTTCCATTTCGATCCTCTTCTCCAACACCTTTTTCTCTTTCCACCCCTCCAAACAGTATCGCGGAAAAGCATTCTGTGAGCTGAACCAACTCACAGTCCAAATTCTAAGTGTTGTTGGTGGGCAAGACAATAGAGTGGCCTTCTTGTTCAAGATTGGGTGCAAAACCACATGCCACTGAGACTTCTGTTTAAACTTTTCCCCTCTCAAGCCACAAAGCCCACTAATAAACACAAAAATGGATATAAGTGCTTATTAATGAATGTCGCGGGGCTACTGCACACCCACCCACTCTGTAGGAATCAACCTTGGAGGACTCAAGTTAAAGGGCATCAAACCCGCAGGCCTGTAAGACGCTATCACCGGAGGCACTGACAGTGCCCCAGCCCCTGCCCTAGCCCCCCCAAGGGACCCCTCACAGTCCCGCCCACCTCTCTGACAAGGCTTCCAGAGGAACTCCCCTCTGGCCATTGTTACATGTGACCTCATGGCAACTTCCCCACAAGAGTTTAGCTGCAGGCTGATGTCGAAAAGTTCAGGCACTATAAAAACTGGTTTATTGGATGCAAAAGAGAATTAGGACTTCAAAGACTCTTACTCTGTCAAAGTAAATTAACATATGGAACAGCAACTAAGCTATGATTGGTATTCATAGCATCAGCTCTTTGGTAAGGCTCTGACTGGTTTTTAATGCAGCTTGTTCACTGTTTTAAGTGAACTATTGCTGATGTATTCTGGTCACTTAGGAGAATACTTAATGATGTGGCAAATGCTTAGAGTATACTATAAAGTGTAAAAAAACCAAATTGTATGTGAAGTATAATCCAGATTCTCTAAATAAGACAGGCTCTGTATTATACTTAGTCTAACAAAAAATTCTTTACTTTATATAAGAAAGAATTGTACCAAAATATTAATGCAGACTTCCTTTGGATAGTAGGATCAAGAGAACAATTTTATTTTATTTCTTGTATTTTTATGAATTATTCAAATTTTTAAAAGAAGGGCATATTACTTTAATAATCAGAAAAAAGAATATGCGCTTTTAAAGAAAATGCATTTTTGAAGAAAAATATGCCTCATGTAAGAAGAAACGTGCAACAAATAGTACGCAAAAGAGAGGCAAGCATTTACATGCACACGCTCGGCTTGTGTGGCTAGTTTCAGAACAAGTGTAGTCGAGTGCTTATATGCCTGTGTGATACACCCAAGTGTCCACACACAGGACAGGTTTTGACATGAAGGATTTCATTTACCTTTCTCTTTATTCTTCTTTCTATTCCTCAACCTAGAAAACTGTAATAATGAAAAGAATAATAGAAGAGTGGTAAGACCTTTCTCTCTCTGTTTTTGTTTTTTTTTTTTTTTTCCTGGAAGAGCAAGTAGTTTTAAAATACAGTGCAATGTAGCTGAAGAAGCTTGATAAAGATCTAAACGAAATCAGGTGGGGACCTGGGGCCTAAGAAATAAATAATATTCAATCGTTTTGTCTTACAAAAACAGCAATTTCATTTGGCTTAAGGCAATATATCAATATCACTAATTATATATAATAAATACCCATTTTGGTATTTATCCTTATTATCCTATCATATACCTACATGTGTATTTAAGTGTAAAGCAATTTACTAGAACCTACATCCCTCAAGATCAGAAAGCCAGACCTGTAAGAGAAAGACATTAAGACATGTATTTCAAAATCTGATATAAGTGATTTTTTTAATGTTATCTTCAAGTTTTTTATTTTTCTTTTTTCTTTTTTTTAAGTTTTTTTAGTTTTTGACTTTTCAAAATGCTGTTTCACTCCACGAGTCACCTACACAAAAGCTAATTTGGCTAGAGAGTTATACATATACAAGTTGCTTAAAAGATAGCTTCAAATTAGCAGGCAATTTCATCCCCCAAATATCAGAATAATTGTTTGAATCCATTAACGGCATTATGCAGAATCATCAGACCAACCAGTTGGGCATACCCGAACCATGCTTTGTGCACCCTGCTTTCTTTATTTGTGAAATAGTAATATTTTACCTGTTTCAATTGCAACAAAAAATTGGTTAAAGAACAATTGCTAAGCAATTGGAGGATAGGGGTCGCTTGCACTGTTATCTTGATTCTGGACGCTTTCCACTGTAGAAAAACAGGATATGCCACAATCATATGTTGAAAGAGATTAACTGATAATTGTACAATGCTTGATATTAGAAGTAATTTAAAATGAATTGCTATGCAACTTGCAATTGTTACAGGAGTTTATAATCTAGAAGCAGATATAGTGAGTGCAATGCTTTGATCACTCAGCAGACTGCTTGAGCCAAAAGACAGCACTGGGAGGAAGCAGTAAATCCAGACTCTAGGCCCAGCCTCTCAACCCATGAGTTCTATGACCTTGGAAAAATCTCCCAAACCTCCCTAGCTTGAGGTCCTCTGGAAGACCAAACTCATGATTTATCCATCACATGAGGTGCTGCTTTGCAAATTACTCTCCAAATTAAATGTACTGTAATTACCATTCATGATAATCACTTGGTGATGTGTTTCGGTTTGGTTATTTACTATTTCTGGCGAATAGAACTCCATCTCCCCCAAATGAAACATTTCCTTTTTGTTTCCACCAGGAAATCAAGCTGCTCTAGGCAGTTATCGTGAATGTAAATTTGTCAGCGTTGAGTCCTGTTCCATTCCGGGGACAAAAATGAACGTTATCTGTTATCTGCTAATTACGCACAGAAGCCCGTATCTCACCAACCAAGAAGCCAGAAGACCCGACGTAGCTATGGGTGCAGATATTCTGTGATTTAATCCATATTCATTTTCAAGATGAAGGAATCCTGCCCTTGGAACACAAACAGCCTCTCCAAGCCCACTGATGCAGTGTTTGACAGGGCTGTCAGAAACATTTTGCTAACATTTGACCTAAATAAATATTCACTGTGACACCTCAAACCTTTTACATTCGATGCTTTTTACAGTGGCTCCCTTAAGCCAGGGACCCTTGCTCTGCCCCCATCAGACGATGTCTCCGTCTGCTTGGCCGGCTTTTGTGACTGCGGTCTTTCCAGCTTTCCCCAGAAGGTATTTTTCTCTCCTTAGATCATTTTACTGTGCGCTTCGGCATTCCTCCAAAATTTTCTCAATAAATTGCAATTTATATTGCTTTAAACTGTTGACTTAAAATAAACCAATTAATTAAAAAAAGAAGGAGAAGAAAAACTTACACTTCTCTTCATTCCTAGGGTAAATTGACCTTGTGTCTATTTAACTTTGCAGGTTTTGGGGCCACTACTTTAGTGAAGTGTCCCAAGTTTCAGGCGTTTTCACCAGCAAAGCCACCAGTTCCAAATTGTGTGTTTTTTGGAAAATATATAAATACCTAAGTCCTAAATCAATATACAACAAAATACAAAGCAACTAAAGGGAGGTGGCATTTCCTGTGACACCTCAGATCTTGGCACTTGTTCTTTTGTTTGTGTTCTTCGAAATATACATATATCCTCGGACTAATATTTTTATTTATGAGCAATGTATTCTCTCTTCCTTCTTGCATATCGCACTTCGCCTTGCTTCACTTTCTCTCTAATCAGACTATCCGGTCTCTACGACCACTTCACTCTACACAGTGGAGATAGAAAATTTGGGATTAGTGGTGGTAAGAAGCACGCTGGGACAAGAGTGAAGAAGTTAGAATCCCATTAGGGCCACACTGTGAGTTTAATAATTAAATCTATGGCTTGAAAAAAAAATCCTATGGCTTGAGCACGTTAAAGATTTGGTTGTATCAGAGGTGACCAACGAGATCAGAATATTGTTCTACTTTCCTCTGAATGTAGAATATACCAGAGCATCCAGTCCTCCTCCCTTATTTCTGAGTGGCTGTTTTCTCATAGCGTGCTACCTACTACTGAAACAGATCTGGGCATCCAGAAGTCACTGCGTCTTGTTCTCGAACTTGCTGAAAAGCATTTCTCCAAGCTCAGTGTGTGAATGGTCATGATAGACAAAAGAATACAAATTTGGGGTCTTTTTTTAAGGGCTCTTGGGGTTGAGTCTTTTTAGGAAAGACAGAATTTTTGAATCAGAAAGAGCTGACTTCCATTCCCATCTCCATCATTCACTACCAGTATCACCTTTAATGTTATGTAAAAGGTCTCATTTTTGTGTAAATGGAGATATTAGAACCCAGCTCACAAGGTTCTTTAGGAGATTAGTTGTGAGGAATGTGCCTGGTACAGAATGTAGCACATAACAGATGTTCAGCATTGTTGGTTTCCATTCCATGGTAAACAGATTATCATCAGCCTTAGCAAACTCCTACCAATCCTCCTTAAGACACTGAGATTGGCCCTTTAATTTTACTATTTTTTTGGAATGGAAAAAAAAGTCTTTAAAGTGGGATGATCCATATTGTGAACAAACATTTGAACTTGACTTTAAGAAGAGGACTCAAATCTTATCTCTGTGTGGAGCCACAGACAAAGACTGGCACATGGCTGGTTCTCAAAAAAACGAATTAAGATAAAAAACAAAGGTAATCAATGCCATCAATTTTTATTATACTTGAAGCACAATTCTGTGTGCCTAACATAAAAAAGACTTAGTTTCCTGATCTGCTTCTGTGTATTTCAGATTTAAGTTCTTTGATTAGATTTTCAAAGATCAAGTGGGTTAGTAGTGGTGGCTTTTCTTTCTTAGGCATGTGTGTGTGTGTGTGTGTGTGTGTGTGTGTGTGTGACTTTTCACTCTGTTTGAAAAGTTCTGCTGGTGTCCTTGGAATAACAAGGACCTAAAAATAGGACTCAACAGGAATTGGTGGAGAATTTATGAATTCAGGTCATAAAGCTTCCATTGTTATCTGGTAAATGATTAACACCTGGCTCTCCAGGAGGAAAAAAAAAGTGTGCCATGTATACACTTACATAAGTTTATTATAAATTTTGTGACATAAAGAATGTCCATCGAACAATCTCAAATATAATAAAATACACAATACTCTATTTGTGCATTCCCAACACCTGTAACTTCAAGTTTGAAATGCTTTCTTGCAAAATTCACTATCAGTTTTTATCATTCTATTTTCAAATATAGGGTCATAAAATCAGACTATAAATCAATGTTTAATTACTTTTCCATTCAGTAAAGAAATGTCCATGTAATAAACTAAGTGCAATGCCAACATCAACACAAGTTGGTATTTTTGTTTATGTGAATGAGTAAAACCAAAGTGAAACAAGTCAGAACTTCACTCATTCATCAGTGATGTGACTGACTTCTTTGCTGAATGGGATAAATAGTTTTTGAACACTCAACAGTTATTTCCTCAAGTATTTTTGTGTGTGCTATTCACAATGTAAAGGCTACAGACACAACACTCTTAAGTTTAACTTGCATTGTTAAAATGTTCTTGATAAGTTTTTTAAGTCTGGACAAGCATCAAAATGATATGGTTAGCCTTATTTGTAGCATTTGCCAATTTCTGTGACATAAATGCTCCCAACATGGACAATTCCAGGCTACCCAGCTCTGTTCATCATGGAACACTGAGTTGGAAGAGATGCACAGTGGCACACATTATGTACTTTCTTCTCCACATAGATACAATAAGCATAAATAACCTCAAGAGCACCAGGAAGAGGGGCACCTGGGTGGCTCAGCGGATGGAGTCCCACATTGGGCTCCCCACAGGGAGCCTGCTTCTCCCTCTGCCTGTGTCTCTGCCTTTCTATGTCTCTCATGAATAAATAAAATCATTAGATTAAAAAAAAAGAGCATCAGGAAGAGTAAAATTTAGTAAAATAATTTGGAACTTGTGAGCTTTGCGTATTATCTTTGTTTTTAATATCATTTATTTAAATTTATATACTTCAATTTTCAATAATTGTTATGTTTAACCAGCAGCTCACAAAATTCCCGAAAATGTAAATCTGCTCTGGGTTGGCTCCTGCACACCCCCAAATCTCCCCTAATACCTCTGGCTAGTTCACGTCTAGCTGGCTTTATCCACAAACAGGTGAATTTAGTACGTCTTTAGAAAAAACTAGAGCGTCTATTGCATAAATTGGGCTAATTTTGTTTAGTTGTCTTTTTGAGGACAGGAAACCATAAAATTGTTACTGTGGTCTCTGTACTCAGTTCTGTTCATTTATTACAGTTCACAGAGTTGGTCAGTTTCCTTTGACTCAGTTGGTCCTTGACCAGCGGCTAATGTGAACCTGCTGTGGGTACTCAGAGGAAAAGTTAATGCCCCTTGTCTGATTCCTACCTGAATCCCACACAAGATTTCAGTCTGATAAGCTCTGATCTCTGGTACTCACTCAGCTGCGCTCCCAACTAGGAACAGATCCTACATGGCTTGCTAACACCCTGGAAAGGAATCCTGGGGAGAAGAGCCTGACCATGCCCTGGGGAGTGGGAACAAAATGAGTTCTCGGAATAGCAGTGTGGGAAATGCTAAAAGATCTAGTACTTTCATAACAAAGTCTCATCACATGCAAATTGAGAGCAGTAAGCCTGTCCTAGAGGATGGAGAAAGTGATCATTACTGTCCTTTCTCTCCGAGAGAGACAGAGTAATGACTGAGATACTCCAAGGGGATCTCAATTCAGACAAATCGTTTTCACTGTCAACATTGCAAACAGGACCTCATCTGCTACTAGCACTGAGCAAAGCGATCTAAACTGCATATACTAAATAGCCTAAAATAATGAAGTAATTATCCTATAAGTCAGGGTTTTGGAAAACAAAATATTCAGATGCCTGAGACAAACCCTTTGGGTTTGTTTTATTTATTTGGGTTTTTTTTAAAAAAAATTTTTTATTTATTTGGGTTTTATTTATTTATTTATTTATTTATTTATTTATTTATTTTATTAAAGTCCTCACACAGCTGTCCCAACGTCTGACTTTATGAGAAGTTGAAAAACCCTAGTTTCAAAGAACTAATTACATAGGTGGCAAAAGTGTCAACAGGGAAAATGTGATAGTGCAGTTCAAGATGGAACTAAAAATATCCGTGTTCCTAGGATGTGGTGGGACGTTCATAAATTAAAATGGAAACTATCCAGAGATGAAAAGTCTTCAAATCTCATCATCAAAATAACGTTAATTGTGGAAAATAATCACTTTCTTCCTTAGCACATGACAATCAAAGGGTACAGACCACAGCAAAATGTCTACAATGTAGAGAATATTCTGGAGTGAATAGGCTTTTCTTCAATAAGCTTTCAGAAATTTGGTCAGAGCATTTCCGTGAAATTCCCTAGGCCAGAATTCTTCTCACCCAAAGATAAAATTTGACTCAAGCCTTCATCTTCCTCTACTCAAACCTTCTGCAATTCAGAAAGTGTCGTGCGATGACCCCAAAGGCAGATTTGAAAGTGTCCCTGTCCTACAATGATGAGCAAGAAAGCCAGTGAAGTGGTGGACTGAGTTCTGAAGCAGGGAATGCAGGATCTGAAGCCACTATGGGAGGGTGGCAGGAGTTAAACACAGGTACTAGAGAATAAGTCAACACTGAAAAGGACTTGTTCCCAAACGTGCCATAAACTACAAGCCATGAAATATAAGGCTATTTGGAAACACTTGCATATTTGACTTAAACCTTTAAGTTTGCATCTGTTTGGGAGCATTAGTTATAATTGGACAAGGAGCAAAATGGGAAGCTCACAGCCACTGCAGTTTGCCAGATGTGGCTGCAGTCTGGCTCCACTACCCTCTAATACCAGAGCCTTCCTGGGCCCCAGTTTCCCCACCTGGAAGATGGGAACAATTGTCACGCGACCCTCCTGAGGTTGCTAAGAGGATTCAGGATAATGGGAATCAAGTGCACGACCTAGCTGGTGCTTAACCCACATGGCTATTGTTGGGATCATAAGAGATATAAATAAAATTGAAGCCCTTGAAGGATGTCGAATATATTCAGCAACTATGATGAAACATCAGAAATATTGAATAACATAGATATTTAGAAACTCATGAAGCTTTCTTAATGGGGAAAAAAAAAGATGTCTAGTTAGCACGTTTTCAGGACTGACAAAACTGACGGAATGAGGCTCTGCAGGAAACACCAGCCGCTGCAGGTTTCCGTTGGGACCTGGGAGCTCCACTTGCAAGAGTGGCAAGAGTCACTGAAAAGATCTGAACACGGCTTCATGATTTACAATGGAGGATAAGGAACTGATTATAACAAACAGCATTAATCAAAACAACAAAACCTGAAGGAAAATGAATAAAACACTGTTCTAACCGAACAGAATGATTTTTCTACCCTGTTGAACTTTTCCCCCGCCTCACCTACACTGCCCATGTATTTAGAAATGTACTGACACAGGGATCTTTGGGAGACTGTTATGCACATCTTCGCTGGAAAACAGCCTGGCATCATGCTTGTTACCCAAAGGGACTGAAGGTCACCCTGAGCCGCCCCAATCCCCCCCCCAAACCACGTCACAGCAGAATTAAAATGAAGAATTAAGTAACATCAATGGCTTGTAGAAGCAAAACCATTGTGTTATCCTTTCCCATGGATGACTCATTTATCTTTCCTATTTCTCTAAGAGAAATGGTTAACATCCCTCCTTCCTCGCAGTCACTCTCCCTAACATCCCTTTTGAATTTAAAAACACTGATCGGCATGTCTCCTCATTCTGTGTTCCCCCATCAATCTGTTTTTGTCCTTTCTCCTGGCCCCCAAACACCCCCCACCCTGGGGCGATCATCAGTAAATGCATTGGATATCAGTAAACTATCTCAGGTTAGCATGCCTGAAAGCCTACTTGTTCCCAAGGAAGATTTCCACGGAAGATAAGAATGTTTTTCCTTTATCTTCTTGGACGCATCAAAGGAGGTAGATAACACAACTGCAAGTTTTCTAGCTCACAACGTGGTGCCTTTTCAGCAAAAACTAGCACTCTGTCACCGAAGATAACTCCACACCCTCCTTTTTACTTCTTTGCTATTGCAGGGATCAGGAGATGGCTCATCGATTCTATGGAAACAATACCCACCAGGAAGGAAGCTGCCCTCTGAAGTCGGACACTGACAACATTGCTCAAGATGTTCCAGGCAGGGCAGTCCCACGAAGTCAGATTCTTATGTTAAGTGTTTGTTCCCACGGACTCATTCATCACAACCAGCAGATATTTTCAGTAATTAAATGCCAGCATGTGAGAAAGATCTCTAAACCAGATTCTTCATGCAGTGTTCCTCCAATGTTTAATCAATTAGAAAAACACAGACCTCCCCGCAGGCTGTGGAGCTACTGGAGATCCGTTTATAGAATCATCTGAGGTCCAAGAAAGGCCTGCAATTGGCCATTGACTTATGAGCAGCAGCAAAGGTCAGAAGATGTGCTCCAAGAAATGGCCATGGTGCGCGCACACACACAGAAAACGTACATTCATAAAAAGAAAGGAGAGGAAAAGACCAAAGGGGAAAGAGGGGGGAAAAAAACCAGAAGGGGAAAGAGAGAGAGAGAGAGAGAGAAAGCACCACACCTCTGACAACAGCAGCTTTGTGACCCCTCTGGTAATGTTACCCAGTTTTGTTTATCATGAAAAGATCCCATTAATGCCTCAGCCCCATCAAACAGCAGACCAAGTCCATGAATGGCACCTATCAGAGCCCAGGGTAAATCCAATGATTAGAGGGAATTCGCCAAAGGGCCTTTGTAGCTGAGAAAAATGCCTACTCCAGAGAGGAATGCAGAAAATTTCTGGGAGCACAGGCCCTCCTTTGTTGGCAGTCTGGCGGTATTTTGGAGCAAATAAAAGGACAAAAATGGGATCTTAGATGCAATGAACATTTGAAGAAAATGTTTTTCAAAGACTTCCTTGAAACATTTCTTTTGAAAAAACCAAAAAAACTCAAAAAAAAAAAAAAAAACACAAAAAAAACACCCAACCCAATTACTCTGATAAAGATGAGTTACAGAGTTTGGACCCAAACCACCATTTTACAGTGGTGCACAACCCTGGAGATTCTCAACGGGAATAGAGTTTCAGTTAGCTCTCCTTTGTCCTGCTGAGTTTCCTGGTTAAACAGTAAGCCAAAGTTAAAACTTTACAGATAAGGAAATACGCGTGCACACACACACTCGTTCACTCACTCCCCCTCAGACTCATGGACAGAACAAACTGAGACTTAGCATCACACAAAGGCATCGGGCAAGGAGAGGGGAGAGCATCTAGTAGTGAACGGAGCGTATTAACCAAACTCAGACCAGAACAAAAGCATAAAGAATATGCTGAGCTATCACCGTTATCAAAACACGCCTACAACCAACCAGCAAGAAAATCCACCAGGCGGACTCGAGAGGACTTGGAGAGACGGGAAGTCGAGGCCTAAGGACCCTGGGCCTTGGGAGGTTTGGCTTGCGTGCCTTCTGTACCCAAGCACAATATTCACTTACTAAAATCCCCTAACTAAAGAATGGCAAGAAGAAGACGCCCTATGTCCTTTTAAGCATTCAACAGCCTCGTCTACTAGAGCACGCCAGAGGAATGTGAGGCCCACTAGACTTCTTTTAGCGCAGCTTTCCTGGGGCAGACAGCATCCTTCAGGTTTGCCTGGTGAGAGGAAGCTGCCAAAATAGAAAAATGAATCGGAACGTCGAGGTACAGGGGTGTTTTAAACCTTAAACCTTAGGTAGTCATCAGGAAGGCACTGGGGACATCTGAATTTCTCATTTTTCTAAAAAAGTTTCTCCCCCCACCACCGCCAAGGCCCAAACAATTTTAATGACTTTTCTGCACAATGTGCCCCTAAGTGTAATACCTTTCCTCATAAATCTTGTTATAGACTTATTTTATGTTCCATTTTAATGTTTGCTGGGTTGAGGGAGGAGCAAAGTAATAATCATGTAATTCTACTTGAAGGTTTTCCTCCCCTTTCTCCTGGGCTGAAATCTAATAAAATATTATTTATTTGCATCTTTGGATAGCTATTCACTAACATTTTCAAAACTGTAGTAAAGTGGTTGCAAAGGTGGTGTCTTTATTGCTTTGCAAATGTTGTTCGTTTTATTATTTGTTTTAAATGCCATTTTACTGGTACCAGTGGATTTACATTATAAAACTGTAGAGGGATGCTATTTGGGGTATACACAACAAACACGAACCTTTGGTTTGTGCTTCTCGGGACTCACTTCTGTTTGCCCATGTAACCATATAAAACCATATTAAGTCTCCCAGACTTCCCTTCCAAATAATTGAGCATGCATAATTGTGGAGTTATTGCATCACTGTTTATGACCAACCTTGCCCTTTCTAAGAGTTACTCCAATAAGTCTCTACCTTGGGGTGTACTCCCATAAAGTTTATACATCTGTGCACCAAAAGGGAGAGGTCAATTTCACTTTTGCATCATTAAATATACAGTTTTGCAAGCACTAATGAATACAATACTTTCTCAACATACCCGATGGCTTGAAACACAACTGGCATACTTTCCTGATGCATTTTGCAAATTTCCTCCTATGTCTGGACTGAAAAAGCTTTATTATTAGAGTTCTTATGAATAAAGTGGTTAGTTTTGCCAATGTAAAAAAAAAAAAAAAGATCCATTTGGAAGAAATGTCCAGAGCAGAAATAAATTTAAGCACAGGACAAAATAAATGCTCTCAGTGACTCTGATGCAGGATTCCCTATAAATGGAGTGCACCTCTCTACCACTACAGAGTTCTCTGAAATCTAGCCAAATGCATAAATCCTGGAAATATCTCCTAAAAGATAAGAATGAGCTTGGAAAATAGATCATCAAAGAAATATGCAGTGCCTATAAAACAAACCACACACACACACACACACACACACACACACACGTGCAGGCACACACACAATTTTCATTTACAAGATCCTCTTTCACTAATCTAGCAGATGCCAAAAGTTTCAAATGAAGTTTTTCAAACTGCAATCTGATTTTCTATTTAAACCAGAATTCTCAGCATGATTAAAAAAAAAAAATACACACACACACAGTGGCTATAATACAATCACTGGAGTCATATGACATGCTTGTGTTATGTTGGCCATGGAAGAGAAGAAAAATTAGTAAGAACTATGAATTCAAAAACATGACACTAATGGTGAGGAACATAAATTTTTCCCTCCTCTGTATCAGCTTTTTATAGTACTATAATCTTTATAAAAAGGGGTGAATTTAAAAATACCATACAAGCTTTGTAATTCAGCTGGTGACATTCTTGGGTCCTCAGAGCAAAAACAAACCCAACGATAAGCAACAGCCATCCTGTGCAGGCTGGACTCCCAACAGAGTCAGAGAGCCAGACCTAATTCTTGCTCTTCCTCCTCTTAGGAGACCCAAGCCACTCTGATATCTTCCCCCTTTTAATTCTCATCCCCAAAACTCAACCAAAACTTAAACTTTTGGTCAGTTAGTTGCTTAACTCTTGGAACCCTAGCTCTGATTTAGCTCTTTGTCATTAGGGACGGTAAGGCCACGTATAAAAACCACGGAGCTGAAGGCCAAATCAGAGAAGGTGCTGACCAGCCCTGGCTCTGGGACCCTACAATGTGCACTACAGAGGAACATCCCGTACAAGGAGGTGGTTTCCAAACCAAGCTCTGCTCTGTCTCCATTTACAAACGCAAATAAAACCTCCAAGTGGACTCAACGCTTCCCCCTCTACCTCCACTTTTTAAAACTTTATTTGATCTATTTATTTTTCTAAAGGTTTTACTTATTTATTCACAGAGAGAGAGGCAGAGACACAGGCAGAGGGAGAAGCAGGCTCCATGCAGGGAGCCCGATGCGGGGCTCGATCCCGGGACCCGGGGATCACGACACCCAGGCGTCCCACTTTTCAACATTTTAAACTCGAGCTTTCTGGAAGAAAAAGGGACCTTGCTGTTGAAGAGAGAAAAACCATAACAAAAGAGGTGATTTGTTCTTTTGGAGCGTGTCTGTTGGGCCTGTACGCACACAGTGGCGAATCCTGGGGTGCCCTGTCTCGGCCCGTCCTGTTGCGAGGCTAAGTGCCCTGCATCTCAGCTGTAACCGCACCGACTGTGAAGACACAGGAGATGCTGTGAACAGAATAGGTCTCGCTGCGGCCCTCGAAGGTCCTCCTGTGCTAACGGCAATTAGAGACGGAGCTGTAATTCCAACCCTTCTTCACGCAGGACCTTGTCTCCCCTTCTACAGGAAATGGGGGCTGAGTTAGTGGGGCATGACTATAATAGGAATCTGTGAGTGTGGAGCAGTGTAGCCATCAGTATAAATCTGTCATAGACACACTCGCAGAGGAAGAGGGACTTCCATACACTGCAGCCTTTACACTTTTTGATGCAGATACAGATTTATGGCACACGGGAAGCAGAGCGCCTTTGAGCCAAAGGGGCCCCGTGAATCAAGGCCATTTTGTAGGTTTCCGCCGCTCGAAAGAGCTACACATTTATAATTGTGCTTGAAGTCAGCCCCCTTCCAGCCCCAGGAGGCAGCACCATTTGGTTGAAATAAAACGGAGGACTTTTCCCAACAGCTGGCCAGCTCTAGTTTAAGTTTTAACAACAGGATGAATGGATTGAGGACTGCTAAAGGGATCAAAAAGCATTATGCCAGACTCTTAGAGACCCTCTCCCTGGCTACACTGTCTCCGTGCATCAGACTCATTCAGAGATGATGAACTCCGCTTTGAAAAGTTGCCTTGCATGGTTCGGCCGCCACAGAGGACTCTTTCACCAAGATACTCAAAAATGATCCAACGGAGACCTTGAGGAAATGTCTCGAGAAAGCTTCAGACAAGAGAAGGGAAAAAAAGAAAAAAAGAAAAAAAAAGAAAAAAAAAAAGGAGCCAAGCTAGGAGTCCATGAAAAAACAGCCCGGAGTTGGTGTTAATTAATTAAAAACACAATTTCAAAGCATCCTTAATAGAAGACTTCCTCCATGCAGCCAGTATCTGATTCAGGGAGTGACTCAAGCAATAAAATCACAGTTGGGACGACTCTTGCGGGGCTGGCAGGCCAAGTTCAATATTTTCCCTATGAGGCATGCCTGTACTATAAAAAGAATGTGATGTTTGAAAATGAGTGTCTCTGCTCCCTGTGCACTGGCATGAAAAGCCTCCCCTGGCCCTCCTGCCACATTTCAAGAGTACAGTATGAATCACAATCATGTGGCGAGGCCTCCCTGCCAGAGGCTTTCACGCCGCCCTCGGTGCCTCCCCCAGGCCCCAGCTGCTGTCCACCGGCCAAGGCCCCGGGCGCAGAGGGCGGCCCTCGGCCCACGGTCACCGGCCACCAGCCCGGGAGGCACGTTCCCGGAAAACCCCGGATTGCCGCACTGGGCCGCAGGCCGGCCAAAGGGCTCGGACTCCTTTTCCTTTTCTTTTCTTTTCTTTTTTCTTTCGTTTCAATGTATTTAAACTCCAGCTGGCGGGGCCACACAGTGCGCTACTGGTTTCTGGAGTAGAACTCGGGGCTTCGTGGGATTAGGTGCTTTAAATCCGTGCTCTTGGTTGGTACTTCTGAGAAACGATCACGGATACCGAGGAAACTGAGGCCCACGGGCAGGGGGGAAGCGGCCCGCTGGGTCCCACAGCAAAGGGCAGCCGAGCTCATGTCTCTGCTGCTGTCTGTCCTTCTGTCTGTCCGGCCTCCTCTGATTCTGGAGCTAGGGTTCGGAGAAGCCACAGAGTGCTCTTTGCATCTTGATCTTTGTAACACTGAAGCCTCTCTCTCTCTCTCTCTCTCTCTTTTTTTAAAGATTTATTTATTTATGATAGACATAGAGAGAGAGAGAGGCAGAGACACAGGAGGAGGGAGAAGCAGGCTCCATGCTGGGAGCCTGACGTGGGACTGGATCCCGGGACTCCAGGATCACACCCTGGGCCAAAGGAAGGCGCTAAACTGCTGAGCCACCCAGGGATCCCCCCCCCCTCTCTCTTTTTAAAAGATTTTATTTATTTATTCACGAGAGACACAGAGAGATGCAGAGACACAGACAGAGGGAGAAGCAGGCTCCCTGAGGGCAGCCCGATGTGGTACTCGATCCCAGGACCCCGGGATCAAGTCCTGAGCTGAAGGCAGATGCTCAACCGCTGAGCCACCCAGGGATCCCCTGAAGCCACTCTCTTAGCTACCGCTGTCCCCTCAGTGCACACAATGCCACTGTCAGCAATATACGTTTAGTAAAATATTTGCCAGCCAGAATGGGACACCTGGGTGGCCCAGTGGTTGAGCACCTGCCTTCGGCTCAGGTTGTGATCCTGGGGTCCCAGGATCAAGTCCCACATCGGGCTCCCTGCATGGAGCCTGCTTCTCCCTCTGCCTGTGTCTTTGCCTCTCTCTCTCATGAATCAATAAATAAAATATTTAAAGAAGAAGAGAACTGGGCAGCCCAGGTGGCTCAGCAGTTTAGCACCTGCCTTCAGCCCAGGGCCTGATCATAGAGAACAGGGATCGAGTCCTACATTGGGCTCCCTGATGGAGCCTGCTTCTTCCTCTGCCTGTGTCTCTGCCTCTCTCTCTATCTCTCTCTCTCTGTATGTCTTTCATGAATAAATAAATAAAATCTTTAAAAAAAAATAGTTGCCAGGTAGATTAACATCCATAGACCCATCTTCCACAGCCATGGGCGAGGAACCCACCCCAAACCTAACAGTTATCCCCGAATGCTGTTCCAACGTCATAAAGGGAGCTGGGAGGGTGTATGGATGGAAATATGACTGTAGTTCAACATCATGAATCACTACTGATGGAACCACTCAAAGTTTATCCCCTACTTCCATCTGCATTTCCTTTGTGTTCATTTATTGCTGTGGTTAACTACACATTAATCGACTTGCCAGTTTTCTGGCTCAGTCTCTCGTAAGCCTAGCATTGTCCGGCCCCTATGAGGCAGAAATGGATCATGAAACCAGGAAGCTCCCCGGAGTTACAATGCTTGTTTATCCCTGTCTGCTAAGCGGCCTGTTAAGGTATGAGGGTTTTAGACTCAAAAGCAGTATTGGAGGGGCTGAGTTTCTCTGTTTTACACCGAAAAGACAATTTGCTTCAACGGCTGGGAAGATACAGAAAGGGAGGTGCAGGAAGGAGTGGAAGGGTCAGTTCACATGCGAGAGTGTCAGAAGAAGCAGTAAAGTGGTCTTCCTAATCTCCACCTAATCCCAAAAGGAGTTAGCCCTTCACGGAGTTCTGGTCTACCTGAAAGGCAGGGTGGAGATGGGGGTCGAGGATGTTGGTTTTCAAGGCACACGTAAGCTAGCTGAGTCAGTACTGTAATGTGGCTGCAAATAAATACATGCATACATAACTGAAACAAAGAGAAAGATTTACATCGTAGGCAGCATTATAGCAACACATGATTTAGAATAATAATACTAGGTGCCAATCCCGCTTTTCTTTGCATTGATCAAATCCCAGGAATCTACTAATGAAAGATTAAGTGGGGTTTTGAAAGGACTCAAAACTAAGACCTATTACTATATTCAGTCCTTCATTCATTTAACAATTATACCTCGTGCTAACAGCTGGACATATGGAGATCCTTACAACATGGTCTCTGCCCCACTGGAGTGGACTATAATGAGACAGTACAGTGTCCTAAGTGCTATAGTGGCCTGTACTTAGTCATCACTAACTTTGTGGTATAATGAGTTTTGAGATCTGGGCAACTCTCACCTTGCTTAGTGGTTTTGCTGATATAATTAGCCCGGAGGAATTTATCAGATCCTGTGCTAGTGAAGTACTCTGGGAATTGGTGATGTTGTTGTGCAAATCCATAATTGTGGCAATTACAGAAAAAAAATAAAGTGGGTAAGAATGCGTGGGGAGACAGTCTGGATATTCTTTGGTGCTGAAGACAGAAGGATCTTTCAGAATGCTCCACCATATACGTGGGCTTAGGGTGTCGAAACAAATAGGGAGTCACGTAGGACAGCTCTGAAGCCAACCTGCCCTGTCTGGCTCTATCATTTACTCCTTAGCTGCTGAATTCTCTAGCAAATTGCTTCACCCATCTGTGCCCTGGTTTCTTCATCAGTAAAATGGGGATGATACTAGCACTACTTTATTGAGTATTCTGAGAAAGAAATGAGACAATCCTTACAACAGACCTGATAAGTGTACTTTGCTATGGCCTAAGGCACTTCAAAACTAAGATTTGTCAGCAACTCCCCACCTACCTCTTTAGAGTCATACCTCAATTCATTCACCATTCTACAAAACCAGAATATAGTGTCCTACACCTTGTTGGTCTCATACACCGGGTTTCCCGTTCGCATTCCTGGAATGGAAACTGTTTACAGTACTCACTCGTTTTTACCTGTGTGTGTATATAGTTATTTACTACATATGTATTTATTACATATTTACTATGGCAGGTGACCTGGACATCTACTGTATCTCTGAGCACCCTTGATCCAGTGCTAAGGTCATTCTGTTGGGAAACTGAAGGAACAAATACCAGATGACACCGGCAACTCACAGTGCACTCAGAACATTTGAATTATAGAAAAAAGCCTTCTTTGTTGCTGGGACATGAGGAAAAAAAAAATGATGGTGTTACTGTATTACTCACAAGGATCAGTCTTATCAAATCCAAATGAAAGAAGTCTTCAATATGTAGTTGGACTCTAGAGGTTATGTGACAAAGTCATAAAGAAAACTTTAGTAGATTAAATCAGGGCCCAATTCTTATTTCTTTTAAAAGATGCTTAATACTTCTGGTATTTTGGAATAGATGGGAGTAGGGTGAGTAACATCAAAAGTATAATCAGAAATGCTGTCGAGCTTGTAGTGCTCCTCGCTAGCACACACGTGGAGGGCAGTTCACTGCTGGTAGAAAGGACACAGGGTCGAAGCCAAAGGAGCTGAATAGGAGCGCATCTCTAGGGCAGCCTGGGTGGCTCAGCGGTTGAGCGCTTGCCTTTGGCCCAGGGGCGTGATCCTGGGGTCCCGGGATCGAGTCCCATGTCGAGCTCCCTGCATGGAGCCTGCTTCTCCCTCTACATGTGTCTCTGCCTCTCTCTCTCTGTGTGTCTTTCATAAATATATAAATAAAATCTTAAAAAAAAAAAAAGAAGTGCATCTCTAAAAAGGGATGCTGGTCCCCCGGCTCCTGGGTCATCTGTGTTATAAGAGTTACAGGAGGTAATCTGATCAAAATGCCTAGCACACTGGAAGCACGCTGTACATATTGGTGAGTGAATCCATGAATCACAGGTGTAAACAAAGCTTTACTCGAAGGTTTCTTTTTAAGAAAGTATCTGTGCCTCCCTAACTCGCAAACTACATCCTGTGCCCCTAATCCACGATGGAAAAGGGCACTAATAATCTCATAGAAACAAAGTGCTATTTCCTACAGCCTTTGTCAAGGTGTCTGTGTGCTTCTTTGTAAGCGAGACAGAGCAAGGGGAAACTAAACTTAAATGGGTGATCTAAAAAGACACATAACATCTTAGGATCAAAGGGAAGGAAGGCATGATTCGAATAATAAACCCAGAAGTTGTTTTGTTAGGTTTTAAAGCTTATCTGTAACAGGCTGTATAGACTGCAGAGCTTACTCTCAAGGACCTAGTGATCAAAATGCAAGGGATTTTTACTGTTTAATTATTTTAATTATGAAAGTTAAGATCTATCATTCTCTAAGATTTTAGGACTTCACAGATCCTAAGCATAAAGTATTTTTCATAATATTCTCCCATACGATGATTCACTGGAATGCCCAACTTTAAAAAGAATAGTGAAGATAAGACTTTCATTGCTTTCATCAAATGGGCCTTCGAGCAAGTCACGGAACTTCCGTCTTTGAAATTCCCCGTTAAAATAACACTGATTGTACCGGGGCCAGTTGTGTAATGAGCTCTTTATAGAAAAGGCATCGCTTAAATTGCCAAATAAATAGAGTGAGGTAATTGGCCTTCTACAATTCTGGGCCACGAAGAACACACACTACTTTCCAAATGAGCTCAAAGTCATTAAAAATCCCAAGAATTTCATAATCCAACCTATAGTTCAAGAGAGTCTTGCTTACTTATTAAGGGGTGCTGGAGGAAGGTAATGAATAAAACAGGAAATGAGACATTCAATAGACTGTGCCTTCAAATAGCAAGAGTGTGTTCAAGATAAGGCCGAGAGCAAAAGTGACCACTGCCAGTTGGCTCTCGGCTGGGAAATTAAGAAGCTCTGTCTGGAAATTTCTCTTGAATTCAACGGTACGCCGCCCTGGGTGGATTTTTGCCTCCCTCCCCAAACACCACTGTGTTGTCTTTTAGTCAAGGTCCACGTCAGGAATCCCTCGCAAGAATGATAGATCAAAAGAAGCTCCTCACCAGGAAGAGGAAACGAGTCCATGGGTGCTAGAGAATCTTTAACCTAAGTGAACTCTCAGCTTGAAAGCAGTTTGAGAACAGTCCAACTTGAATTCCTCTCAGCGGCCCAACCTCTTAATACTGTGCACTCTTTATGTAGTCAAACGTTTTTAAAGAATGGTGACAACAGAGGAGCAAAGATATACATACGTAAGCCAAGTTCCAGAAGTCTGAGCTTTTTTATGCAGTAGTTTACTTAAAAAAAAAAAAAAAAAAAAAAAAAGACATTTCCGTGGCATAGATATTTGGTCCTATCAAATCAAATTTTACTTTTATTTTTTAATTTTATTTATGTATTTGTGTATTTATGAGAGAGAGAGAGAGAGAGAGAGAGAGAGAGAGAGAGAATGTATGCACCACGGAGGGAAGAGGGGGACTTTGAGGGACAAGTGGACTCGGTGATGAGCCCCGATCCCCAAGCAGGGCTCCATCTCATGACCCTGAGATCATGACCTAAGTGGAAACCAGAAGTCAGATGCTCAACCAACTGAGCCACCCATGTGCCCATCAAATCAAATTTTTAAATAATTTTGAAATTTTCCCTCTCAAATTACGTTACAAAATTTTTTCATATCATTGTTGTGATTGTTACCATTTGAACCAAGAAGTATGGGTGAGGTGTCCTGCCTTGAAATCATCTTTAAGAAGGAAATTGGTTTGAGATACCTAGAGTGTGCTGTAAGGTGCATGAATGATCCTGCGCCTCAAAGCAAACTATTTTCCGGCATGTTATTTATTCCCAGGGATTGCACACATTCCAGATGACATCACCAGGGCTGCTAGTGCACGAGAAAATAAGCAAATGAGACACACATTGGCTCATGTGGCAAATCATTGGATTTGCCAAATGGAAAAGAACAAAAACGGGGAGGGAAAACATTTTGTTTTCAATCTACAAGGATATTAATAAAAGTCAAACCCAGCATTCTGTGGCTACATTTCCCAGGAAGAAGAGCCTCTTCTGGCCAAAAGAACATAACAACAAACGTTTGTATCTAGAAATATGTATCTCGTGATGTCATTTAAAAACCCACTATTTATCATAACTAGGGATGGAAACATGTTTCTCTGAAATTTGGACACCAAGAGAGAAGTTGAGGACAAATTCCACCTCAAATAATCTATAGTTCAGAGTAAATCTACTCAGTGAGGGTAAATTGATCCATTATATGTCACAGCTTAAAATCAAAAGCTTCTCTAGATAAAATCCTCAAGAAAAAATAAACAGCAAGTCACCAGCAAAAGACAGGAATAAAGGAAGAGAACGGAAAAATTTCTTTTATAAAAAAGGGAAGGCTTCCTATGCAAATGTCATTTATAGACACCAGAGAGAAATGAAAGAAGCAAACTGCGAGTCGCTGGCTACCAACTAAAAGTAATCAGCTGGAAGGTTTATTATGATTTATTTTTTTAAAGATTTTATTTATTTATTCATGAGAGACACAGAGAGAGAGAGGCAGAGACACAGGCAGAGGGAGAAGCAGGCCCCACGCAGGGTCCCCACTGCAGGACTCGATCCCGAGACTCCAGAATCATGCCCTGGGCCAAAGGCAGGCGCTAAACCACTGAGCCACCCAGGGATCCCCGGTTTATTATGATTTAAAACTTACAGGACACTAGTGTAAGACAATTCCAGTTTGAAAGGCATCGGTGATTAACGACATGAGTTAACACTTACAAAGCACTTACTACACACCAAGCGCAGCCTTTTATATAATTAACTCATTTAACGCTCTCAACAACCCAGTGTATTAATACAATGATCCCCTGACGGGCCTCATTCTGGAGCTGAGGCAGCGAAGGCCCAGAGAGGTTAAAACCTTGTCCAAATTCATGCAGGCGCAGACTATCAGAGCATGTTAATTTAGATGAGGCTAACTGACATAAAAACTTAAAGATGCTAATAAATGTGGAGGATTTGGAAGCCTGATTCCACGAAAACATGAAAAATTTTGAAAGAGAAATTTCACTTAGTTAAAGCAATAATGCTGAACTATGCAGACCTCTTACTTTGAGGATACAGATCACACATGCACACGCCCAACAACCTTCCTTAGAAATAGCGTAAGGGGGGGATCCCTGGGTGGCTCAGCGGTTTAGGGCCTGCCTTCAGCCCAGGGCCTGATCCTGGAGTCCTGGGATCGAGTCTCGCATTAGGCTCCTGCATGGAGCCTGCTTCTGCCTCTGCCTGTGTCTCTGCCCCCACCCCTGTCTCTCATGAATAAATAAAATCTTTAAAAAAAAAAAAAAAAAAAGAAATAGCGTAAGAGCCAACGTAAAGTGTGAATTTTGCCCTTGACAGCAAAAGGAAGATCTCCACGTGCGCTGATACTGATCAGTCTTACCAACTGGGCAGCCACGAGTTGGCAACCGTGGCAGTTTTCCCCCGAGGGCCACTGGACAGCACACGTATGAAAACATTACACGAAATTATTTTTCGGGGTTGAAAGGGGCTTTTAACCCCTTCCCGAATTCTCCAATTTGACTGATACGTGCAGATGAGAAAAACAAGCGGTCCCCTGATTTTAATAGAGTAGGATTTATTGGGAAAGCAAGGACTGGTTATTGTAAACTGTGCCTCTTTCTGGAAACGTTTAGAATTTTGAAAGAAGTCACCTCGGCAATATAATGTGGTCCAGCCTTCAGTTTCCAGTGGGGAGAACTACGCGCCAAGGACATGAAAGTCAGGTTAGCATCAGCCTTCCGAGGGAGGCAGGCCATAGCCCAGTGGTTCCAAGCACAGGTGCGCTTCTTAGCTGAGGGGCTTGGCAAGTTCTTTTACTTTTTTGAGGCCTCACTGTTCTCAGTGCAAAAGGTGGAACACGAGGGGGGTGGTTGTGGATATTAAGCGAGGTCCCAAATACAGAGCAACCTGTGCAACACCTGACACCCAGGAAGCACTCAGTAAGCGGCCACTGCTGCTGTCCCGTCTTCTTTACTCTGACCGGTTAGTGTCAGAACTGGGTGCAAAGCACTTTTGCACCCAGCACTTTTTTTTTTCATTATAAATAGTCTAATTCATTGCCCCTTTCGTGTACCCTGGGACTCCAGAGGGAAGATCCCGTATCCCTCGTGTTTCCCCCAAACCTCTGCTTTCCTTCCACCCTAGGATAATCCTCCAGCCTGCTGGCCAGGGTTTTCCATCCGAATGGAACTTGAAGGGTGCACATCCTAAACTCTGGGTCAGGAAGGCTCCCGATGCGCTTTCACAAAGGGGATAAACATAGGTTCAGGAAGTCTGAGGCGCAGAGATTCCGTGGCTCACATGCCCCGCTTCCTCATGATTCAAGCCGGGCTCTTCCTGGAAGGGGGGGTGGGGCGGGGGGACAGCTTGCCATTGGTGAAACTTTCCGATAACATCAGAACTGAACAAAATCCTACAACCAACCCGATGTGAACTCCGGGGCGCTCGCCCCTCCTTGTGCAAAGCAGCCCTGTTTTCACAAACCCTCGGCCTAGGGGTCAGGAGATTCCGATCCATCGATCCATGCATCCATCGGCTCCGGATCTTTGCTGCTCTCCTCGCCCTCAAGTCCTCCCTCCAGGCCCCGCGCCGAGCGCTCTGCTGCTGAAGTCTCACCACCCCATCCCCATTTTACAGACGAGCAAACCAGCAAACCGAGGCTGCCCGGGCGACGCAGGGAAGCCCCCGGGCCGGGGTTCCAGCCCCCGCACCAGGTGGACGGACGCACCTCGGCCGGGCGCGGTGCTTGGGGTGCGCAGTCCCGGGGGCTCCCCGGAGGAGGCGGCCTGCCGCGAAGCCCACGCTGCGCGCGTGTGGTTGTCCGTGGGTCCCTGTGCGTCCCGACTCCCCGACGCCCCGCCCCGTGCGTGCGGTGCCAGGGGCAGCCCCGGGCGCAGCGGGACCCGGAGCAGGGCAGAGCCCGGAAACACGGGAGCCCTCGGGGAGCCCGGCTTGGCCACGGCCTCCGCGGGCCTCAGTTTCCCGGCCTGGGGCGGCCGCCGCGGCCACTGGGGTTCCCTTGCTGCCTGACGGCGCGGCCGCGAGAAGGCGTGGGGCAAGGGCGCCCGCAGCCTCTGCCCGGGCGCAGGCAGGTGTGGAAGGCAGCGGCCCCGCCCCCCACGACCCCCCACGACCCGCCACGCGGCGGGGCAGGCTGCTCTCATTAGCCGCCCACGGAGGGAGCCCACGGAGGGAGCCCACGGAGGGAGCCCGAGCAGAGCTCTGCCCTCCTGCCGTGCTCCCCCTCCCCCTCTCCCCCTCCATCTCCCTCCCTCCCTCTCCCCCCCACCCCACCCTTGGTCTCTCCCGCCCTTTGTCCCCCCTCCCCCTGCCTCTCCCCTTCTGTCTCTCCCTCCCGCCATCCCTCTGATCTCTCTCTCTCCCCCCTCCCTCCCTGTCTCTCCCACCCTCTGTCTCTCCCCCCTCCCTGTCTCTCCCTCCCTCCCCCCTCCCCCCTCCCTGTCTCTCCCTCCCTCCCCCCTCCCTGTCTCTCCCTCCCTCCCCCCTCCCTGTCTCTCCCTCCCTCCCCCCTCCCTGTCTCTCCCTCCCCCCTCCCTGTCTCTCCCTCCCTCCCCCCTCCCTGTCTCTCCCTCCCTCCCCCTCCCCCTCCCTGTCTCTCCCTCCCCCCCTCCCCCCTCCCTGTCTCTCCCTCTGCCTCCCCCTCCCCCCCAGGGCGCTGCAGGAGCCGGTCCTCAAAACCCCCCCCCCCCCCCCCCCCCCCCCCCCCCCGCTGTCCTGCTGCTGCCAAGCAGCCCGGCTTCATAATCCTGCAAGTGGTTTGTCGTGACTCCTGTTTCCGCCCCGGACCAGCGAGCCGGGCTTCACCCGAGGCTGTCACCCGAGGCTGTCACCGGGAAGGCGGCGCCGCATCTGGGAAACAGAATCTGATGCGGGTTCACGGAGGGCCCACCCGGGAGGACCCACCCGGGAACGCGAGCTGTCACCGGACAAGGGCGTGGGGCCCACAGAACCGACCCCGCAGCCCCCGAGGACCCGAGGACCCGAGGACGGGCAGCTGCAGGAGCTCTCCACGCGTCTGACCTCGTGACCCGGATAAATAGACAACAAGTAGGATTATTCTCCTTCCTTAAAAATATACCTGAGGGTCCACCGGCAGCTTAAATGGATCCTGACTTTATCAGTGAGTTCTTTAAAAAAGCAAAAGGAACCTCCGCCCTCCAAGACCTAGGCTCCTGGAATAAGGATCTCTTCACCAACGAGAAAGCCTCCAACACTCATACACAATTGCCAGGAGATCTCCAGAAGGTTCTGAGCAGCTTCCGTCTGATTCTCAGGCAAAACACACACTGCAACCGGAACAGAGACCTATCACCGAGTCTTACTCTTCTCTGCTGCTAGCTATGCAAGTTTAGGCAGGTCACTGAGCTCCGAGTATGTATTGTATTCGCTTTCTTAAAAGATTTTATTTATCTATTTACATATTTATTTATTTATTTATTTACTTACTTACTTATTTATTTATTTGAGAGAGCAAGCAAGCACAAGCGGGGGGTGGGGGGCGGTGAGGGAGAGGGACAAGCCAACCGGAGGCTCAACCTCAGGACCCCGACATCACAACCTGAGCTGAAATCAAGAGTCAAGTCGCTGAACTGACTGAGCCACCCGGGCGTCCCTGTATTTTATTATCTTCCTATGAAGGGACTGTGCTAAGGATTCCTAATTTCCCATGTAGTTCCAAAGTGAAATATTTGTTTAATGAAAGAATCGATTGACCTCGTCTGTGGCAGTTTTGTAGCTTAATCCTCAAACACAAGGAGCGATCAATAGGTGCAGCACGTAGCACAGAAATAAAGCTCCTTGCCGCAGCCTCGGAAAGAAATATTTTTACCAAGTTTTTCTTGCTCTTCTTGTAAAACACACACACACACACACACACACACACACACACACACAAAACCACGTCATCAGGCTCTATGATTGAGGAGATGCCAGTGATAGATGGTGGGGGAGGAGGGTTTATTTATTCGCTTTGAACTGGAATGTTTCGAAAGTGCTAGGCTTTTCCTCGAGGAAGATGCTCTCGTGTCCTCTGTTATCTCCAGTGATCGAGAGGTGAGTGTCAAAGGCTTGTGAATGGATTTCAGAATGTGCAAGGGACACCTCCCATCGTTAGCTGTCTACGTTTTTTTTTTTTTTTCTAACCACTTGCATACTTTTGGTCAACCACTGTAAAATAAACAGCCCTTCCCAAATGTTTTTGTTTTCTTTGACAGCACAGCAATAATTCACTTGGAATGCTGTAGACTAGAAGAGCACTCCAGTGCTGTCCGGAAGGCTAGCTTTCTATCATTTCTATTTGCCGGGTTGCTTTTAAAAGTTAGACGATGCCAGACTGAAAGGAACATAAAACACAGTGGAAGATGCATTTATGCTTGTATCTTGTTTTCCTACCCCCTCAAAATATATACAACATGAGTGTCTAGCCACACTTGTGCCCGTGCATCAACGTGTGTTTATGCATCCTCTAAACGTATATTAAAAACAAGACTCCCCCCTTAAGTGTTTGCTGCTTTTGTGCTTGTACTTCTGTTTGATATGTGAGAAGCAGAGCATCTAAATTAAGACACGGTTTAGAGGTCATGCAAGAGAGGATGGAAACGAATATATATTCCTGCCTGGAAAGTTAGTTGCAGAAAAGCTGTCCTAATACACACGCGGCTTAGTTGAAAATGCTCTTCCCTGATTAAAAATGCTCTTTTCTCCAGTCAGTCACCTACTAAGGAAGTTTAGGGAAAAAATGCATATAAAAGTTGGTCTAAAGGGCTTTATTTCCTTCCCTATCGTGGGTGGGGATCTTTGTCTCCGATGTGTAGAACAGAATTAAGTGTGTATCTGGGTGTCAAAAGCGGAAGGCCAGCAGCTGACCTGGGGAACAGTCCAGCCTCTGTGCATTGCGGCTGGGAGAGCTTTCTAGAGGACAGCATTTGAAGGAGGAAAATCATGGAGTTTGGAAGTGCTCCGTTTTCATCTCAACCAGCCTCCTCTCTG
The DNA here is from genome assembly GCF_018345385.1 of Vulpes lagopus. Classification (NCBI taxonomy): domain Eukaryota; kingdom Metazoa; phylum Chordata; class Mammalia; order Carnivora; family Canidae; genus Vulpes; species Vulpes lagopus. Next base: position 61,155,534 of record NC_054828.1, read on the forward strand.
AGAAACCTGTCTCTAGCGTATACAACCAAGCGTGAATGCGTCCTGTCAACACAGGGTTTCATTTCAGAGGCTGGGAGTCGATCAGCTGAGCCACCTCACCTGCGTTCCTTGCAAGTGGCTGGAGCCCTAGGAGCCTGGCTTAGCTTTGGGCTTCTCCAGCAGAGAGCAGTGAAACACTGTCAATAAACTTAATTCTGGAAACCAGAGTAGCTTCCAAGCTAAGAAAATGGCCAAGGCAGACCTGGCAGGCTCATCAGAGTTGCAAACAAACTGGGGAAACTGGGCTTGGCGATTTGAAAAGCTGGATAGGTGCTGGAAGTTGGGAGGTCGCTACTGATAGGAGTGCGTATCCCGAGACACTGAAATGTTAGTCCCAGCAGCACCGTGGAGCAAGACAGACGACACAAAAGAGAAAGCATATGCTTTCCCAAGGTAGTTTCTCATTTTCACCACACTCTTATTGAATTCTTAGACATTTCCGAGGCCACCTTCCCTTGCACTCTGCACTGTCACAATGTCAACTCCTGAATCTCAATGTCAGGCCACCTACCTCGGCAGTTCTTCAAGCACCCCTCGTTTGCAGCGGAGGAGCTGCTTGGTAGATCAAGTGCAAGGAGCAGTTTGCACATATGCATCCTATAGGAGACGTGGCTGCCTAGAGCCAATTTTGAGAAACTTGAAAACAGCCTTCTGTGGCTCGAGTTCAAGATGAGGTTTGTAGTGGGGATGTGTGAATGGCGCTTCCAGGTGAAGTGATTTACGACATTACACATGACCTTGTTAACAGAACGACACAAAAATGCAGAAACTCCCCAACACCCAGCCCTTGGCTGGGGTGTGAATGGGTTCTTCTCCTTCCAATGCACAAAAGCTGATGACAGAGAATACGGGGGAATGGACTATGTTCGTGCTAAGCTGCTCTCAAAGAGAAATATATATTTCCACAAAGGAAGTAGGAGCGTTTGCAATCCCGCGACATGGATTGTGTATGATCTGGCCTGTGACTTTTCTTGCATCAAAAGGAGTTTAATCAACTATTATTGTTTTTAACCAAAGAGATTTCAGAGAAACTATTCTGAAGCCATCTAATCCGAACCCAACCAAAGCAAGCGAAGTGCTCACTCGCCTTGCTGAACTCGGGGGGATGCCCTCTGTATCCCTCACACCAACTTTTTACTAGTGGCTCGATGAGCTCCCATTCGGAGACTTCTTACCGCCTTCAAGTGCGGGGCTCGGATGCCAGGTCCCCTGTGTGGGCTGCCAAGATGCTAAGCGAGGCAGAGAGCACTGCACATCAAAGGGGAGAGGGAGATGGCACCCTGCCCGACAGGCACGCTGTGCAAAGGGCGAACTTCGAAGAGACGGGCTCACATCAAAAGCCACCGTGTGTTTTACATTCCCCCAGTGACCAGGCTCACTTTACCTCCCCCTGGAGCCTCCTTTCAGCCACTCGGTCTCTCCCTTCTCAAAGGACAACTCCCTTCTTCTGTACTCCTCTCAAAGCTCCTCTCCGCAGCACCATCTCGACAAAAAGAAACACTCTCCAACCAGAAAACGACTTCCACAGGCCCCGCAGAACGGCTCCCCGAGCACCCAAGGGCCAAGCTTCCCAGCAACTCAAGTAGGTGCCCGGCTCAGAGGCTGCATTGCTTGGAAAGTGCAGCCGCTGGTCCACGGCCACATCACCCCCCTTGGCCTTCCCCAAGGTCTCAGTGGGAACATCTTTCTTTTCCCTTCTCTTTCTTTTCTTTTTTCTTTTCTTTTCTTTCTTTCCCCTTCCTTTTTTTCTTTCCCTTTCCTTTTCTCTTTCTTTCTTTTCTTTTCTTTCTTTCTTTCTTTTTTCTTTTTTTCCTTTCTTTCTCTTTTCTTTCTTATCATTTCAAACAAAAACAATGAATTCCTCAAGCCCACAAGAATGTGACAAGGTGTCAACAAAGCCAACCAAGAAGGTGATGTATGGTCCGCAGGCTGCAGCCCCCAAAAATCACTTCACAGGCCAGAGCTGCAAAGAATGAGCCCTGCAAACCTGGAGCCCGGAGTGCCAGCTCCTCATACCCTCAAGTATGCACCCTCCCTCCGTCCCCCCACAGCCATCCTCCTCCGGCCCCCTTGCCCAAGCCCACCTGCTCAAGAGTGAAGTTCTTTTCTTTCTGTGGCAAATAGTGCTCATACCCGGTGGAGCCCTATGTAATGGAACACGCTTTAGGGACTGGTGTTGATGTAGCTTTATTGAAGGCTATCTGGAAACATCTGCCTAAAATCCTAATTTCAAAGGTTTATAAATGGCAAAGTATTTGTTCTTTGATTGAGGAGGTTTAGGCTTTGGTGGTGAAATGATGTTAAGGTTTTCAAAAATGGGGTGCCAGAAACTGTTTTGCCTGCCTCACATGTGATACAAAGAGAAACAGAACTACCAATCTAGAAGTCCTTTCTGGGTTCTTACTTAGTATGTGGCTTTCTTCAAAGAAACACCGGATGTTTAGGGTACATACTAAAATTAGGAGGCAATTGGGGGTATTTAACACTGCCTTAGGCAAAGTAATTTACAGACAAGTATAGGACCACCAAATAAGATATTCTCTGTCAGTGTTTTAATGTATTTGATTTATACCTTAAGCCACAATTTGGGAGTGAGTACTCACTGTAAGCTGTGAATGCAAAAAATCTCTAGAAAACTTTTAAATACAAATGACTAATTTTGCAGTAACTTAGACCCTATCCTGTGAAAAGCATAATACGGAACTACTATTTTTGAAAAAGTGCCCTAAACACATACTTATAACAGACCAGAACAGCTAAGCAAATCATTTGTAAGGAAGTGTTCATATGACAGACTGATTTAAAGCTGCTACAGTCTTATACACCAAGTTTAAGAGAAAAGGAACTTGCAAAGAAATGGTTTTGTTGAAAATGAGAGGCAACAACAAAAAGAGAATCATCTCACTAGTGCCCATGCTAATGGAGACCAGAGTCAGCAGGGCTGAATGTAAGCTCGTTTCTTCCCTCCAACCACCCCCCCCCCTTTTTTTTTTTAAATCAAAGATTCTAAAAATAGCTGGAGCACCAGAGATGAACTTATTCTCAGCTGACAACTCTGCTCTCTGATGACAGTAAAATTAATCCAAAGAAGCAGGCAAATTCTTAAAAAGAAAGTAACATACACGAAAATTGGTAGCTCAAACTCATACGAAGTTGACTTAGAGTTGATGTAAATATTGGCACTAAAGACCATCTGAATCTATGAGAGTTCAGATAAGGGATTCTTTGCAGTACAGTATGATCTCTGAAAGAATATGCTAAGGTTATTATGAGTGACGAGTTCTTCTACTGTGTGTAAAACGGCCAACTCTGAATAATATCATTTACTCATTCAAGAGCACAGCTATTCAAGTAAATGAAGTACATCTGGAATTACTGCCAATAAGACAACCAAAGAAAGTATGTACTGAGTCACTGTCAGTGTCTCTTCTCAGATGAGAATAGACAAAAAAAGAAGTTCAATTTGGGGACACCTGGGTGGCTCAGCGGTTGAGCATCTCCTTTGGGCTCAGGGCATGATCCCCAGGTCCTGGGATCAAGTCCTACATCGGGCTCCCTGCAGGGAGCCCGCTTCTCCCTCTACCTGTGTCTCTGCCTCTCTCTCTCTCTCTCTGTCTCTCATGAACAAATATGATCTTTTTTAAAAAAATTCAATAGGGCACTACTTTGGAAGAATTATCTGTTCCATTAACTCTCTTTAGACATAAACATTTCTTTTTATTTTTACACATGCATGATTTTGGAATACAACAAAATAAAACTCCCTACGGCCACAGTATCAAGCTATATAGTAATTATATAATAATTAGCTAGTAAACACTAACAAAATAGTGTTACCTGGGGAATACAGACTTTCTGGCTGAATTAAAAAAACTGAAAAGATAGGGTAAGTACATGCAGATCTGTGAAATCTGCATGGTATAGAAAGCGCTATACCTGCCTCAAAATGTGACTCTATTTTCCTGAGATGGAACTCCAAATTGGAAAAAGCCAAAAGAAGAGGACACTGGGGATGACCATTTAAGATCTTATAAAGGTTTAAAGTGTACTTATGAACATATTAACTAACCTTCATGTATAGACTCAGAAAAACAGACGAATTAGAACCACGAACATCTACTCTTTTGTTAAAAAGAGAAATAGCTTGCTAAACCTTTAGGGATTTCCATGGGTAAATCTGGGCAGCCTGATGCAAGTTATGAATTGGCCCACAGAACAAGTGTTCATAGGTCACCTGTACTCCACTCCCAACAGAGCCTGCGAGGCCTCTGGAATCACTCAACTTCTAGAAAAAATTCTATAAGAACCGTTAGTGGGAACCACATCTTCAGATGGTTTCTTTCCTACTGGAAACATAGGCTTTGTTGTATGGAAGCAATTTGTCCCCACTGAAATGAAGATGTTCAAAGTTGCCTCAGGGGTACCTGGGTGGCTCAGCCTGTCGGCTCAGGTCATGATCGCAGGGTCCTGGTATGGAGCCCCGCATCAGGTGACCTGCTCAGAGGGGGAGTCTGCTTTTCCCTCTCCTCCTCTGCCCCACTCCTACTCATGCTCTCTCTCGCTGACTCCCTCTCTAAAATAAATAAATGAAATGAAATGAAAAATTCCGAGTATTTACCCATGTCATTAAAGACTTTTATCTACATTTTTACCCAATGTGTCTCAGCAAAACTGACAAAGCTTTCAACTAAGTAGCAGACTTTACGTAACTGTATTGTGTTCCTATTTACATATTTATTACTTACATATTTTATGTGCATTGATTATTTAAATTACATATTTATTAATTTCGATTTTAAATTTGCAAAATAAAAGTGTGCTTTATCTTCATAGGTAATAAATGAGATCTATGAAAGTATCAAGGATCAATTCTTACTCTTATTCACAACTAGTGTGTGTCAATAAACATAGACCAAGACCCAACTCCAGTTTAATGCATATGGGGAAGGAAAAGCAACGTAAAAATCCTTGCAAATTGGCTCTGTCCCACTGTCATGTCATTCGCAGAGCAAATACCTGTGTGTGTGCAGAGAGAGCTTTAGTAGGGTATAGAGAGATACAAAATGGAAGCTCACTTGCCTTTTGTAACTGACCTACCTCAAACTGCCCTATCTTGTTATGTACATTGGCTTCTTTTTATGTGTGGGATTTTGAATTCTACAAGGCAGGAACTATATGGTAAACCCCATGTGTGTACTCTTCAGTCCTATGTCTTTATTATTGGATTTATAGTAATTTTCTGTGGATAAATGTAATTAAATATACTCAGACTAATGTGATAATGGTTATATATGTGTGTGTGTATATATATATATATATATATATATATATATATATATATACGCTTCAAATTACACCTATATATTCTTTTTTTTAAAAAGGTTTTATTTAGTCATCTGAGAGAGAGACAGAGTGAGTGAGAGCACATGCAGAGGTAGGAAGGGAGAGGGAGAAGCACACTCCCTGCGGAGCAAGGAGGCCAATGCTGGGCTCAACCTCAGGACCCTGGGATCATGATCTGATCATGATCAGACACTTAAGGGTCAAAGACAGACACTTAACCAACTAAGCCACCCAGGTACCCTTATATACATTCTTTATATGGCTAGCAACACACTAACTTTCTACCAAGCTGTCTTCGTATTATGGGAAATCTCTAATACATGTGACTCACTAATAGTGACATTGGAAGTCTCTCCTCTTCCATTCTGTTCTATCAATAAATACTATGCCTCATTTTGTGACTGACTATATATAGCTACATATACTTAGCCTTGATTCAATATAAGTAAAATAGTGAGAGAAGGAAATAAACCTCTTCCACTGCCGGCTGCCCTGTTGGGTTTCACCATTCATTTCTAACATGCCTGGAAACAGAATCTAGAGGGATCACGGTGTAGGTAGACACACAGCTTGGGCATGGTCATTCCTTAGCTATGCTTTATAAGATCGATACTGTGCTGTGCACTGAAAATACAAGGAGGGAGGAGACGTAGTCCACTGTGCATTAGACACGCAAGCAAACAAGTACAACGCGCTGTAAATGTCCTCTCTTGAAGGTGTTTTCAAACTCCCACGATGGCAAAGACAAGATGGTAATTAGTTTCGGGAGAGGAATACTATATTTGAATTGGGGCTTGGGAGAGGCATTGAGATTTGTCCAGATGGAGACAAAGATAAAGAAGAGGACCATCAGAGGGGTAGCCTGGTGGCTCAGTCAGTTAAGCTTCTGACTCTTGGTTTTGGCTCAGGTCATGATCTCAGGGTCATGAGCTCAAGCCCCATGTTGGGCTCCATGCCAGGTACAGAGTCTGCTTGAGATTCTCTGTCTCCCCCTCCCTTGGCCCCTCCCCTGCTCATGCTATAAATAAATAAATAAATACCAAAAAAAAAAAAAAAAGGATAGGACAATCAGAGAATCAGAGCAGAGGTGGGAAATAACCAATGTAGCTTTCAGGGGGGAAAAAAAAGGTCTTTCTGTACTAATGAAGTGCAAACCACAACTGGGGTGGATGGTAGGAGGCAAAATGAGAAACTACAGCTCATGCTATAATCCCCATAAGAAATGAGGGCTTCGTCCCTTGAGTGAATGGTAGTCGCTGAAGACTTCTGGCAGGAGAGTGATGAGCTTTCTGTCTCGAAGACAGCACCCCCAGTAATATAGCGGGTGGGCTGGAGGAGAGGTCGAGAAACTAGAAGGAGACTGGTACAAAGAGCTCAAGTGAGGGATGATGAGCCCGTTCAGAGAAACAGCAGTGGAACGGAGGAAAAGAAAACTCAAAACATATGGAGCAATAAATGACAGGACTCGGTGAGTGCTGAAAACGGAGAAAGAAGGGAATTCGGGATGACCGGGTGAACCAGAGCACTCTCAAGTGAGCGGAGAGGACAGTCAGTGAAAGGTGGGAGGAAGCCCAGATGTCATCGGGCATACTCAGAAGGGATATGTGGAATGAAAAATCAAGAGGGCCTCCGTTCTCCCCTCCGAGATGAGCAACATGTGATGGGCAGGTAGAAAGAGAAGAGCCTACCAGATACAAGGAGCTTCCAGAGCAGAGAAGCAACATCAGGAAAACAGCTTCACTCTGGGATCCAAAGAGGGAGAGCTGGAAACAGAGAGGCTTGGCCATTGCATCCACTACTTCAGAACAGCCGTGGGGATGAAGACTGGGGAGCACCCCTTGGATTTCGCAGTTAGGTGGTCATCGGTGACCTTATTATGAATACGGTCCATGCGATGAAGGGGGTGGAAGGCAGATCACATTGCACTCGGGTGGGAATGAAAGACGTGGAGCCGAGTGGGGGGTAGGAGGCCGGGAGTCCTTTTCACTTCCCATCCTCTTCCCTCCCTGCCATTTCAGAATAGCTGCAGGCTCTAAAAGACAGGTCCTCTTGCTATGCCCAAAGACCTTTTTAAAAAATTTTTTAAAAGATTTTATTTATTTATTCATGAGAGACACAGAGAGGCAGAGACACAGGCAGAGGGAGAAGCAGGCTCCCTGTGGAGAGCCCGATGTGGGACTCGATCCTGGAACCCCAGGATCACACCCCGAGCAGAAGGCAGATGCTCAAACACTGAGCCACCCTGGCGTCCCATATGCCTAAAGACCTTTCAACCCAAGAAAGCGAGATCACGTTGCAAAACCCAGAGCTGCAGTGCACAGAAGGCACATGGAGGGAAGGGTGATGTTAACACATCAGAGAGGTTAAATATATGGTTTACAGTCAAGGTTACTGAACTATTCTGAGCCTTTCTGGGAAAAACTACCTGGATGAGACATGGGCGGAATCCAAACTGGAAAGGAGTCTTAAGAGATCCTAAGACCCTCATCGGGCATCATTCTGTGGAGCTGATAGCCTGCGTGTGAACTAAAAGGAATGCAGCGCTCTAACCTAAAGAGCAAACGTCCTTTCAGGATTCCTTTTAGGAAAAGGATACAGTCACGGAGAAAACTTGTTCTACCTTAGTCTTTAGCTTGCAGCATCTAGATACAGAACATTCAAGAGAATGGTCAAGAGAAGGGGAAAAAATAACATCTTGTGGTAAAGCTAAGGCTTTCTTGTTTCTAGAACTTAAATTCATTTTCCATTTGCACACTCAAGGAAGAAACTCATATAAATGGATTGAGAGGGCCAGAAAGACACACTCAAGCAATGGTCAGCAAACTTTTTGTGTAAAGAGCCAGGTAGTAAATATTTTAGGCTTTGTGGGCTAGGTGGTCTCTGTGGCGACTACGCAACACGGCCACTGAAGCAGCCACAGGCAGTACGTGGACCAATAAGCATGGCTGTGTCCCAGAAACACTTTATTTATGGATGCTGAAATCTGCATCTCGTAATTTTCACATGTCACAAAATACAACCATTCTTTTTCATTTTTTTTCGACCATTTACAAAGGCGTACACCGCTCTTGGATTAGAGGGTCATCCAAAAGCAGGCAGTGGGCTGGATTTGGCCTGCGGTCCGGTTTGCTACTCCTACACTAGAAGAACCTCATCTAGTTCAACCTCCTCCATCAGCCCGGGTTTAGCGAATTAGGATTTCTGGGCATGGAGCACACTGATCTGGGGAGACAGTGGAATTGATATATTTGGCAATCTAGAGAGAGCCGGTTCTTGGCAGTGTCACAGCCCTTCTGCCGGTGACCCTGAGCTGGTCACTCACCCTGATGCTGAGAGTGGGAGGGAGTTACAGTTGACCTAGGGGCTATCCATCCAATTCTTCATTCATTCACTAATCATTCACTGAATGACAATGGCTTCTCCAGCACTAGGGGAAATAGTAAAGAAAGCAAAAAAAAAATGGGCTCCGTATCTTCCAGATGTCTATACCCATTTGAGACAATTAGACTTATGCACTGGAATAATGGCACAATTTCAATGTAATTTCATAAAATTAAAGGGAAAGTTCTCAGGCGGCTAATATTTAGACCTGATTGCCAGAAGGAGGTAAATGTTTTCCCTTTCAAGTTAATCAAAGCATATGTTGATTACCAGCTCCTGGCATTAGGAAAGTATAAAAATCATCTCAGAAAGTACTAATCAGGGGCAGCCCGGGTGGCTCAGTGGTTTAGCATCTGCCTTCGGCCCAGGGTGTGATCCTGGGGTCCCAGGATCGAATCCCACATCAGCTCCCCACAGCGAGCCTGCTTCTCCCTCTGCCTGTGTCTCTGCCTCTCTGTCTCTCATGAATAAATAAAATCTTAAAAAAAAAAAAAAAAAGAAAGTACTAATCACCTGTATTATAAGTACCTATATCAAAACTGATGTTGTGAAGAATAGTATTGTAATAAATGATCCTAATTCATTCGTCATGATAGAGGCCTCTGACTAACCCTACATTTTTTTTCTAAATCAAATCAAATCTGATCGTTCTCTTACTCGGAAATCCTTAGTAGCTTCTCGTTTCCTAGGATGCCCGATCTCAGACATGCCATGCATGGCCTGCATGACCTGTTAGCACTAACTATTTAGACTCATTGTCTGTGGCTACCTCTGACCCATGCGATGGCCCTAATTTGCACTATCCAACCAACACTAGCTGAATACACCCTCACCTTCCTGCCACCATTAATTTCTTCCTACTTTTCATGCATCTGGAAGGGTCTTCCAGGAATTTTTCTTCCAGTTTTTCTAAAATCCTATTCGTTCTTAAGGGCTCCGCTGAAGTGCCATTCATCTTTACCTCGTTGGAAGGAAGGAAGGCCTCATAGATCTTTATGATTTACATCTTGGCAAAACTATCTAAAATACCAACCTTCTAAGGCTCTTTTCAGGATTAAATAATAAAGTAAAATAAAGTTTATAATGCACCTAGCATAACTCATGACACGTAGTTGGAGTTCAAAGTAAACAGAAGTGCCACATGTATGCATATCTACCCTTAGATTATAAGTTCTTAAAGCTAAGAACCATATTTTATTACTTACACACAAACCTATTATGCGAAGTGCTCAGTATTTATTAAATATAATTGGAATATGGAGCACTACATGTTCACAAAGCATAATCAGTGCTTTTAATCCTAAAGCTGGGATCCCTGGGTGGCGCAGTGGTTTGGCGCTTGCCTTTGGCCCAGGGCGCGATCCTGGAGACCCGGGATCGAATCCCACATCAGGCTCCCGGTGCATGGAGCCTGCTTCTCCCTCTGCCTATGTCTCTGCCTCTCTCTCTCTCTCTCTCTCTGTGACTATCATAAATAAATAAAAATTTAAAAAAAAAATTTTAAAAAAAATTAAAATCCTAAAGCTAAGTGTGAGAAGGACTGAAACACTGTAAGGTCTCTGTAATATTTCTAATTGGGTTGATCACATGGCGCAGAGAAATCATGGCTTTTGGAGTGGGTTCCAGACTCAGTTTTATTACTAACAGTGTATCTGTGCAAGTTACTTACATTTTCTTAGACTTGGTTTCTTTATATATAAAACTATTTCAATCAAATGTGCTTTGAAGGTTTATCTCTACAACAGTGTCTGGTATTTGGCAGGTGTCTAATAAGTACTGATTATGAATATTAAGCAGGGCTGTGGTTAGATGCCTCATGTACATTACCTACATTGATGAAATAATACTAGACTGAAATGTGAATTGTACTTCTTGACCATTCTTTCTTAAATATGTAAAGAGAGCAGCAATCTCCAGCCTTCTTTGTGTGGAAGAGCTGGTGCAAAGGAAGGTAGTTTACTAGCAGTTTCCTATGATCCCTGACGAGTTACCCTATTGATAGCACCCTCTTTGACTTCTCCCCAATGACCTCAACAGATAACAAGAGGGCACCGTGGACCACAATGTCAGATTAGACACGAGGGTCCATCAACCTATCAGGTGGTACTTTAAGAGCCATGATCATTTTTATCATCTGCTGGGGAGGGTCCCTAAAATGCAACCTTCATTTCCTAGTCATTGCTGTCACCATATATATATTCCTTCTGTGGTATTGCTTTGATTTAAGTACATATTTGATGATGGCAGCAGTAGAAGCCTATTTCAAAAGATGTATATCCAAAGTAAATTGGCCTAAGGAACCCTGAGCAAGAATGAATCAAAGTCTATCTGGTATTGAGTTGAGGGAGTCAGATCCTTAGAAAACAGTTCCCGGACTTAATTTAGCTAACTATTCCATCAGCTGAAATTTTTGCAAAGGTTTGTGTATCTTTGACCAAGAGGTATAGCAACTTACCGAGGCCAATCCCTTAAAATATATGATATGGGAAATCAGTGATAATCTATTGGACTCACTTGTACAGGATGTATTAGCAGTTTGGGGCAACATGAGTATTTTCGACACTACAGTGTCTATAATTGGGGTTTGGGCCCAAATTCTTAATTTACTTTTCAATGTCAAAATGCCAGGATTCCATTATTCTATCAAGAGTAACCAATAAAAACCACTGATCACCTAGTTGATGACTTATTAAAATTGGTGCTAGCATTTCCATAGGGTCTAATGAGGATTGTGATAAAAGAAGGGAGAACAAGCAGCTGGATTTTGCTGTCCTATCACCATTCCACGAACCTTCATTTCAGATGTACTGAGCTGGACGAGAACCATGGGAGAAAACAGCAAAGAAACTCTGGCTTCGATTTTTCTCCATATTCAAGGTAAATGGTGCCGTGGGTCCAAATGAGGTGACTCATGGCCTCAGTTCTCTCTTTCCTGTCTCATGTTCAAATGCAGCCAAGACTGGAAAGTAATCCGACCCCTCCCCGCTCGTAGTGGACTGCTTCCAGGATGACATTTAGTTTTCATTCTCCGAGCGCTCTGTAAAACCACCTACTGCTCAGAGAAGCTCTTTGACATGTTCTAAACCCTAAGAACAAATGAAAATGGCATTTAGGGGGGAAAAAAAGAAGGAAATGAAGCCAGAACAAAGACGTCAGAAACATGATACTGCAAGATCAGGCACTTATCTGCACCGTAAGTGAAAAAAAAAAAAACACTTCAGATGCAAAGAACTTAGCCATTTAACTACTAGTTTCCTCCTGAGACTTGACTGTCACAAGAGATCCTTCCATTTCCAGTGGCGGTCAACAGGTTCTCCCCTTTCACCGAGGCCAGCTGCAGGAGCTTACTGGATACTCGTTCCTTCTGGGACGCAGAGATTGTTTTGTGAGCCACGGTGGAGGGAGAAGGAGCTCGAAAGGGAGAGGACATCAGAAGACAAAGGGACAGGTGGGCAGGCGCCTGTGACCTCCGTCTGCATTCTGCGCTGTGGCTGGTGGAGGAGTGGGAGTCATCGGTTTAGCAACATGGCGCCCAAGGCCTGTGGCGCAGGCCTTGGCAAATATGGCTGCGGGGTGACAGGACTTCAGGGAGTGTGTCAGGCAGAGAAGCTCCATCCTTGCCCTCCGGCTGCCTTCAGTCTTGCTCAGGTAACATGTTTTACACGTACGGATTCAGAGCTTTTCCTCACTTCCTTCAAAACCCCTCCCTGTGGGAGGCGGCCTTACGGTCCTGACCAGTGGCTCCCGCCTCAACTCCGGGTGCCCCACCAGACTCATATCCTCCACTTTTACACATTCGGAACTTGGCAGACGCACTCCTTAGTGGATTCCTGTGTGCTCAGTCCAACTGATTTGTCAGTATCATGAGGAGAGGGTTTGGGTTTTCTCTTTCCTTTGTGTCCTTTCACAGAAATTAGTTCTTTGCTTACACAGAATGCTCACTCACTCAGGCAGGGCCCGTTGGCCAATTCCGACGCCTCCTGCTCAGACGCCACTCCAACTGTGCGGGGTCCTGGCTCTCCCCAGCACAGATTACGTTCCTGGGGGTTCCCCTTCTTGACAAGGTCTCCAGATTTTCATGCTGCCTTTGTGTCCAAAAGCAAAGCTCTTCTCAACAGAGTGAAAGTGAGAATTCAGTGCCTCGGTGGCCTAGACTTGTGCCCGTCACGGAAAAAGGGGCAAGTGCCTGTGTCACACAGGCCATGCCATGAACTACCTTCAGGAGCACCAGGTAACAGGGGCAGGCCCTCCCCTCAGCGCGTCAGCGTTTTCAGTTATTACGTGAGACAGTAACTTAACCCACAACTAAGGAGTCTCATGCACCTACTTCTACCTCTTTCCTTAGAAATTCTCTGCTTTCTCCTCTACTCTGTTCTTCTGCAGCATTTAGAGACCAGAAAACTGGAACTGATTTCTCCTCCTCCATCCCTCCCCTCCTCCGCCCTCCATTTCTACAGAGAAAGCAGCAGCAGAAGGAACAACTGGACTCAGATGGGTCAAGAGGGCACAAGGCCAAGCAGTGTTGATACACGTTGGCTACGTCTCAGCTAAGTGATTTTTCTCCCCTGAGTTAGCACTACTAAAAAGGACGACTACTTTCATTAATGGCTGCTTTCTTAACTAAAGAATAAAAGGTGGGCTAAGGTGGGAGAGGTAATATTCATTTCCCCTTGAGGCCTACACGTAGTCACACAGGTATCACAAGAAGAGATATAATGAACGCTCTTGCCTTTTAGTTGCCTCTCCTGATACTTGGAACACATCCTTGGCTGTTCTGCTTTGTCAGGTTTTTCAGAACCCAGGGGATAAAAATAAAGTCGAATGCTCCCTTCGCCTCTCCTAACCCCCTCCTCCCATCTGCTCTAGATGCTGGCCAACAGATCTACCAGCTGCAAGGCTGGCTCCTTCTTGTCATTCCCAACTGTAAATTCAACTCTTCCATGACGCCTACCCAAACAGTCCGATCGAAGGCAGCCTCCCCTGTTCCAATACTCTCCATTACGTTAGCTTGGTTCGCTTTTACTCATGACTCTTAACCACTGTTGGAAATCGCCACCTTTACCTTTGAGTTACTAGATGGTTGTTCACAATACCTCTCTAGAATGTACGATCCGTGAGAGCAGGGGCTTTGAACTGCTTACCAGTGTATCTCAGTACCTAGCACGGTGCCCACCCACCCAGCAGTAGTACAGACGAGATGCACATCAGCGAGTGAGTGACGACACAAGTCTCCTCAGGGGCAAGTCTCAGTTTCCATTCTTTCTCCTACATTTGTAAACTGTTTTCCTCTCCAACAGAGGGGCCTATCCAGGCCTATCCTCCTTGGACACAGAGGAATTGTAGAGTTGGTGTGATCCCTGGAGTTCATGAGTTTTGATCCTGCATCATTTCAGCCAGCAATGAAAGCTTCCATATTGGTGACAAATAGACAAGGACACGGAGACTAAGAACGAATGTCTTCCCATTTTGGTAACAGAGAAATGGAAAAAAAAAAATCCCCCTCTAGCACATGCCAAATGTAGTTCCATTCAAATTTGAAAACTCAGGAAAAAAAATTTTTTTTAATTCTGAAAGAAATTGAAAACTCTAGAAAGCCTGAGGACTAATTTAGGTTTAAATTTAATATAATAATAATTACCTTAAAACAACAGCTGTAATATTTTTAGGGCATATAGATTTAAATATTAGAGAGTGCTCTCATATCCACCTGTAAAACCTATAATATAAAAAGTTCACCCTTGTGAAATCAAACAAAAATACACTAATGTGCAAAAGAGCAGATGTGAATAAAAATGGGTCATGATATTTCTAGTTGCAATTAACTAAACCACGAAATACAGGCCACTGACAATTTTAGTCTGGTGTTCAAGCGACCATTGCATGTGCACACTAAAAGAAAATCTGCTGTTTGTTTAAGGTAAACACTATAGAATCATTTGTAGTGTATCCTCTAGAAAGAAAGAGGATATGTTTAATAGTACCATATTAATGTTACTGTCATTAATTTAGATAATTTTTCCAGCATGCTAAATAGTTCCTTGTGTTAAAAAAAACTATGAACACTAGCAGCAAATCCAGCAATCTCTTCCAGAGGTAAGGTTAATGGGTGCCACCCTATAAAACAGCCAACAATGGAGCCAATAACATAATAGAAGATTTCAAAGAGGTGCAAGAAAAATGCTATTATTTTCTTAGTAATCATAATTCTGCTTCTGAATATGTAATTTTGCCTTTAGAACACTCTTCAATTAAATTAGCAGGTGAGTTAAAAATTATCATCGTGGCTGCTAAAATCCCTTGCTCGAGTTTGCTTTTCTGAAAAGCACTTACCCACCTATCCGGGGTGTTATATGAATTAGGATTCCTGGAGCCCATGGGGTCTAAGCAATGGCCAGCAGATTGGAAGCTAATAAGCACAATGGAAATGGGCCCTACTTAGTTACTATGGATACCGCAGATATAAAGGATTCCTATTTATGGTACTCATCAGCAACTACTAACGCAAAATCCCACATGCCGCTTGGACCTAAATATGGTCATAAATGTTTACTGCACATACATAATATTCATACAACTGTTCTAAGGCTGCAGAGCCACAACACAGGAAACAATATGTTCTTTCCTTCAGTGTATTTGCGTATCCCATTTTCCATCTGGAGAAGTTAAAGTTTTGTTTTGTGATTAGCTTTACAGAATAGAGGTTGGGTTTTTTTGTTTTTGTTTTTTTGTTTTTTTTGTCCTTGGGTTATTAAAACTGCTTGGCCAAAAGCGGGTGCAAGGACAAACCCTGTGCAGAGTCACTGGCTTACCCAGAAACACCGGCCCCTTCAAAAAGGGTCAAGTACTGCTTGATGTGGAGGTTGCAACTACTGTAGCCTAACAACAGAGTCCTCTAGCAGGTAGGTCAGAGACACAGCTGGCCACAGAGCCTGGCTGGTCCTGACTCTTACCATCCTATTCGGGTGAAAACATTCTAGATCTTTCCTGGTTAAAGAATCCCAAATTACAACTCAATTTCTCATCATCTGCTCCATGCGAAGGATATCGTCTTGCTTTATTTTTTGTCTCTGAAACCTAATAATCCTCGAAGGTAAGGCTGTCTGCACAAACACACTGGGGTCATTTCACTCTTCTGTACGGATGTGGACTTCACATCCTCAGAAAGGAAGGTGCAGTCATTGGCTGGCACCAGGACTTGCACTTGTGCCCTCTTTGGCTAAACGGTTTCGGGAAACCCACAGAAAGACTTCATTTCTGTAAAGCTAATTGCACAACAAAAACCTTAACTTTCCAGATGGAAAAGGATGTGTCACAGATGGGAGTTCATGATCTGACCCCCAAAGGATTCTCTTTGGTTTCATTCCCCTGCTTTCTCTGAGTTGCTGAAAGCATTGCGAGGATTTGGGGTTGACAGATGTCCACAGTGTGCCTCCATGGTGAGCTTAGTCCCGTGAGCCAACAGAGGAACAAGGAACATGCCAATTCTCATGAGCTGAGCATGGATGAAGAGGGGCAAGGAATCACAC
This sequence comes from Vulpes lagopus, assembly GCF_018345385.1. Taxonomy (NCBI): domain Eukaryota; kingdom Metazoa; phylum Chordata; class Mammalia; order Carnivora; family Canidae; genus Vulpes; species Vulpes lagopus. Next base: position 61,171,823 of record NC_054828.1, read on the forward strand.
CGGGTTCTGAGTCTACTGGGACGCCCGCAGAAGCATGCAGTGAGGACCACTGGTCCACATGCCATCGCTGTTAGCTGACAACCTATTTTATCTCCTTTGTGTGCAGTGGTCCCCAGATTCCCTTCCTTCTCTGCTTTCTGGATCACTTTTCTTTTTCCACATTCTCTCGAGATCATTATCCACGACCAAGGCTTCAATTACTACCACCAGTGGCCCCATATCTTTATCTGCAGCTCAGCTCCCCCTCCCAAACTTCACACATACACAATAAAGAACGTGAGTGCTTCATCTCCACTTGGAACTCTAAACCCATTCTTCTCCTTCCTGGGGTTTTCCCTTAGGTGGGGGACCAGCAGGGTGGGGGGCATACTTGTAGTCCCTGACACTTCCCACGTTTTAAATGTCTGGAGTACAAGAGACTAACAACTGGTTTCCATTTTGTACAACCAAGCAGATTGATTGCTCTAAAACAGTATTTTAAATATACTTTCAGAGACACTGAGCTCTTCCTCAATTCCTGTTTAATTAAAAAATGTAAAAGTGCTTAAAATATTTAAGCCTGTTGGTTGTCGCGGTGGGAAGCAGGGAGGTAGAGAAAGAGCCATTTTCTGTTGTTGGAGGTTGTGTGGTGTGTGTGTGTTTTGGTAGATCTGTTGCAGGATTCTGAGAAAAAAAGTAAACATATCCAATGCTTATTCTTTTGTTTTCAGCCTTTAAATGTTAAAGTCACACTGTGGAGTGAGGCACATGTTCATGCATAAATCAATTTTTGCAAACACATATGGTGCTATATTAAATTTTAAAGTGTAGTCTATTTAGAAAACAGCTGCAATATTCCTTTACCGAATTTCTGTTAAGAGTTTATCATTTTGTTCACCACAGACATACATGATATTGAAATTAAACATATAAAGTCAATTAAACATATAAAGTCGTTAACAATTTAAGAGAAGTTGACCTAACCTGAAAAGAGATGAAGCCACCAATGCAATATCTAGAAAAAGAAAACCAGTTTCTTTTCTGAACTCAGTCTTCCACAGTGACGCACGTAAATTAAAAGAAGATTAAAAAATGAAAAACACATTCATGTAACAGTTTTGCCCCCGAAGGAACTCTGTTTTGTCCATTTTAATTAGCAAGCGCTGCTTCCCTAAGTGGTCTTTAAAAAAAAAATCAATCACAGACATGTATTTTGGTTTTTTATTTGGAGGAAATTTCTCCAAAATAGGCACAACCCTTTCCAATTGTGGAAAGAACGTGCCACCATGTTGTCAACACCAGCCTGGCAGCTTTGTCTTAGACTGTGTCCCTGAAGTAATCCTTTTTTTAGATTTTTTTTATTTTTCTATTTTTAAGTAACCTGTACACCCAACACGGGGCTCGAACTTATAACCCCGAGATCAAGAGTTGCACATTCTACCGACTGAACCAGCCAGGGACCCCTAGCAAGAATCCTAGCAAGACTTTCTACATTTGGTATCTTTGTTTTTTTTTTTTTTTTTTTTTAATTTTTTATTTATTTATGATAGTCACAGAGAGAGAGAGAGAGGCAGAGACACAGGCGGAGGGAGAAGCAGGCTCCATGCACCGGGAGCCTGATGTGGGATTCGATCCCGGGTCTCCAGGATCGCGCCCTGGGCCAAAGGCAGGCGCCAAACCGCTGCGCCACCCAGGGATCCCTGCATTTGGTATCTTTGAAGGTATTTTTCCAACATCTACTTCTAAGTGTACTTTCTTTTTTTGTAATCTCATTGAACGCAGTAGCAGTGCTAATGTCACTTATATTTATGTCTCTAAGTATTGGATCCAAGAGATTAGCAGCCACGGTAACTCTTCAGGGTACAGTAATTAATGACATAATACTGTGCAAATGCTTTTTTTTTGGCCTGCAATTATGTAGTTTTAAGAAATCATCTTGTGGGAATGACCTATGTAGCCTAATCATATGCTTTTTTCCCTTCATTCAACAAACGTATATTAAGCAACTACTGTATACCACTGTCCTCAATTTTGAAGGAAATGCAAAACACATAGGTATCTCTTCTCAAGGAGCTTACAAAACTGGTAAACAAAGATACAAAGTGTTGAGAAATTACCAGGACAAGAGAAAATGGATGATGCTGCGGGCAAGGCACTAATAATACGTGTTCATGTTCCAGGGGTGAGCCAGCCTGCATCTGACTCAGGGAGTTGGGAGCTACTTACTACGTAAAAAGAGCTGGTGTCAAAACCAGACTTGGAAGGTCAAAGAAGATGTTATGTAGTTGAAAGTGGGAGAAAGAAACTGTAGGGAAAAGCAAAGGTATGAAAATGTCCAGTTGATGGGGTGGGAAGTTTACTTGCTTGGCTACATGTGTGTGAGGAAAATGGTAAACAGAGAGCTAGTCCTATCTATGTGACCCGGAAAATTTGTAACTTACTCGGTCACTAATTGAGGAGCCACTGGCAGTTTATGAACAGAGGAATGACCAGAGAGAGAAATGACCTGAAAGAATAATCTAGAAGTGGCCAAAGAACACAAATGTAACAAGATTAGGGGAAGTACAAGGTGTGTGTGTGAGACCACAAGGCCGAGTGTAAGCAGGGTAATCACAGAATTTGCCCTCCCCAAATAAGGCACTCTGGGGAGTGAAAGAGGGTGCTACTGGTAGTTACACTGGAGCACAGGCATAAGCTGGGACTGTCCTCAAAAAACATGACATCTGATCATCTTCATCATGGGGCACTAGTGTGACATTTTGAGAGGTAATCGGTTTATACTATATGAAGCACCTTATTTAAAAATGGTTTGAAAGTTAACCCCTTTAGAAATAAAATCACGTATTTTTTCATAACACCTCCCATCTCAAAACCATAAAAAAAATCCCACATAGGACTTGCTCAGGGCTATTGCTGAACCACAAATTGCTCACTGGCACACAGAAAACTCAGGCTCCTTCTATTCTATAAGCTCTTTGAGGACAAGCAATATGTTTTCTTCATCTCGCAACTTGCTCCAGGTCCAAGCACAGCCTTCCGTATAAGAGCTAGTTGATTTTTGCCATATTGTATTAGGTGAGAGACCAAAGGCAGCATATGGAAACTTCTGAGTTGAAAGCCATTAAGGTCTCCTCCAGGGGCAAGTGGCAATTAGAATGGAATCACACAAGGTACTTAACAGTAAAAAGGACAGAGAGGAGGGAAGGCAGGGACACAATGGATTCAAAGATGACTGTGCTACCCAGGACAGTAGCCAGTAGCCACACTTAGCTATTTAAGCTCAAATTCATTAAGGTGAAATAAAGCCAAATATTCAGCTCCTCAAACACCCTAGACACCCTTCAAGTATTCAAGTAAACACATGGGGCTGGTGGCTACCATATTGGGTGGCACAAATCCAGAACATTTCCATCGTCTCAGAAAGTTCTTTTCGACAGTTGCTCTAGAAGAACTAGAAGAATCCTGGCCCCTTCAACAGCAGAGAAAGAAAGCTGACAGGTAGGTAGGTCTGAGAGGCAAAGGCACATCTAAGCTCTTCGTGGATGTCAAAAGCCGAGGAGAGGGAAAGGCCGAGGCAGGCTGGGGGACACCTGAAGACCTCAGACAAAGCAGGAAAGTCTGACTGCAAACACGTTCACACAAGTGAACACCTGCTTGAAGCTCTAAGTGAATCTGATGAAGGAGGAGAGAAGTGAGACAAGAACATGAGACTGGAAAAGTAAGACTTCTTAGCTTGACTCCTATTTCTTTAGGTACAGATCTGTGTTCTATAATTTTTAAAACATTTTATTTATTTATTCATGAGAGACAGAGAGAGAGAGAGGCAGAGACACAGGCAGAGGGAGAAGCAGACTCTTCGCAGGGAGCCCGATGTGGGACTTGATCCCAGGACCCCAGGGTCACGACCTGAGCCGAAGGCAGATGCTCAACCACTGAGCCACCCGGGCGTCCTGTGTCCTATAATTTTTCAAACCCTCCAACAACTATGGCCTATATCTGAACGCTGGTAAACATGGGGTCACTAACTGGTATTATAGATAAAAAGGGCCCACGGGCATCATGCCTGGGTGATACAGTCTACATTTCCTCCCACGGTCAAGGATGGCAATATTCCAGGATTGTCAAGATTTGCCTTTTGTGACTTTTAAGACTGTTTCTACATAATTTGTGTTAACAATTTAGATAAAAACAATAGAACAGAGGCACTTGGGTGGCTCAGTGGTTGAGCGCCTGCCTTCAGCTCAGGGCGTGATCCCCAGGTCCAGGGATCGAGTCCCACATCGGGTTCCCTGCAGGGAGCCTGCTTCTCCCTCTGCCTGTGTCTCTACCTCTCTCTCTGTGTCTCTCATGAATAAATAAATAAAATCTTAAAAAACAAAACAAAACACAATAGAACAGGCTAGGTGATTAATATTGGAAGCAGAAATGCAAAAGGACTATTCTCTTAAAAATCACAAAGGAACATAATGGGCAACGTTTTGACACTTTGGCTTCATGTCTGGGACTTTTGTGCGCATGTGTGTTTTGTGTCAAAGGGTTCCCCATTATTGCAATATTTAATATATATAACACACCCCACTGAAATGTTGAATAACTAAGCTGTGTATTGGTCTTTCATGGATTTAATATGTAAAAGTGTAAATGTAAGGCTGCCTGTTATGTAAGTGACAGAGAAAAATCAAAGAAGTGCAGCAAAATTATGAGAGGGTTAAAAACAATATTCTTGGGGCACTTTATCCTAACAGAAGAGTTATTATCACAAAAATGGGAAATAAACTCTTTTTTCACTTCAGAACACACATGAAACCTGAATATCATTTGAAGTTGATAACAGAAACTGGTGTTTCCAACTATGTCATTGAGTACAACGCTTTTAAGCCTTGGGCCAACGTAGGAATTACTGAATCAGATTTTTGTTTTTTTGAGTGGTAAAGGTCAAGAACTGTAAAGTCAGTCATAAAACATATGGAATACTGAGGGATGATTCAAACAATCTGACTTACTATTGTATGTATACACATTCATTTTTTCGAATTAGTACATACCATTGGAAACTGCATCAACCCATAAAAATAACTCATACGCCTATTATGTTTTTCCATTTTAAGCTTGTAATAGCAATAACGATCTTAGCAAAAGACATTTCCTTGGAATTAATGGCTGGCTGGGAGGCAGAGCCAAGGGCCACTGGTTCCTCCCAGCTGGTCATTAATCCTCAGGAAATGCCTGCACCTCCATCATTATTGCTAAAGCACCATTACAGAAAATTCTCACAGTTCCAATATATGGAAATTTGAGGCTATTTTGCAAGCCCACAGTATTCATGTTAGTTAATAGGCCACCACTGAGCACAGAGGACGTAATTATCAAAACGACAGAAGGGAAAATATTGTTCTCCTAGGTCTGTAAGATTATAGGAAATGGGGACTAGCCTTATGGGAAGAAGTATATTTGAAGCTAAAAGACATTAATTTAAAAGGATATTTGGAATCACGTACATAAAAGTTAATAAAAGACACGACATCCATTCCCATTACTTGGGTAAAAAATATATTTTTAAAAAAGGTACAAATTAAGGTTATATGGACATTTATTTCCTCCCAAGCTGATCAAAGAGAATGAGGTCAAGAAGCCCATTTCTGAAAGCAAATAATTATATTCGACTAGTGAAGTGTAGGCAAATGCATGCAGTTGAGGATAGGATTTCTTTCTTTTTAAGTTTCAACTTGAAAACTGTACACATACCATTAAATATTACACAGCAAACATTTGTTCTAGACTCCATTACCACAATAGTTTTTTTTTAATTTCTTTTTTTTTATCTTGGCTAGAGGCTTAAGCACATGCAAACAAGCATCTAATAACCGATGATCAAAATGATAAATACAGCACTGGGTGTTCTGTGATCTAGTTTTCGATTCTAAACAAAACAAAACAAAACCAAAAAACAAAACAAAACAAAACCCAAAAAACAAACCCTACAGATGTACTGGCTTCCAGTCTGAGATGAAAATGAAAATTAGGTGTTTTCAGGTCTATTCATTCCCTCCTTTAAATAAACAGAGCCTAACAAATGGTTTCAAAGTAGGGAATTAATCCAAAAATCACACCCAAAACAGTCTATAAATCTTTTCAATGTGTTATTGTAACAAACTACAAATGTTGGATATGATGCTTTTACATGTAATGAAATTCACTGCAGGTTCTCATTGTGTGTTACGAATACCTGCCTGGTTCTAAAAATGATTTGAGAATTAAGGGCCTCCTCCACGCTCCCGCCCCCAAATGCTGAAGTCCTAACCCCTGTGTATCTATGAATGTGGCCTTATTTGGAAATAGGGTCTTTGCAGCTACAACTGAGTTAAGATGAGGTCGTTCGGGTAGGCCCTCATCCATTATGACTGGAGTCCTTTTTACAGAAGAGGAGACATCCAGACACACAGGAAGAGTATCATCTGATGACAGAGGGAGAGATTAGAGTGATTGCAAGCCAAGAAACATCAAGAACTACTAGCAGCCCCAGAAGCCAAGGAAGAGGGATGGAACAGATTCTCCTCAAGCCTTCAGAGAGAGCACGTCCCTGCCAACACCTTGATTTCAGACTTCTGGTTTCCAGAACCGTTAGAGGATAAATTTCTGTCGGGTTAAGGCACCCAAGTTTATGGTACTTGGTTACAGCAGCCCCAGGAAGCAATTCCAGCTTCTGAAGGAAGAGGTTCATCAGAAGAACTGTCAACATCACAAATGAAAAACCAAGAAAGACTGGTAGGGTGACAGGGAAACTGCTCCCGAGAGTGGAAAAGCCATGGACTAGGAGTCAGGAAACCTGGGTCTTGTAGCTGATGAGGTTGTGTGACCTTGAACTGGACACCTAAGTGTTCTCGACTTTCATTTTGTCACCTGCAGAATATGAGGGAATTCAACTGCATAATCTCCCATCTGGGCCCAGGGTTACTATTGGGCACAGAAAGCCCCAAATAGGCCAACATTTTCAGACCTACAAAAAAATCACTATTTTGGCCGAGCTTGGACAAGGCATCAGTGGCAGACGACAGGACAGGCTTTCATTTGCCACGTCCACGGCCACACTGGCAGCTTGACCACATTTATTTGGATCAAGTAAGGCCCAAGGGAAGTTTGCCATGGAACTCAGAGCCGCCTGTCCTGATATTCTTCTACAATTTTTTTAATATATAGTTTTTCTGAGCTTCCCGGATTCTCGAAATGTCTCCAGCTGATTTAAAAGTAATTTTATGAGGAATCCCTGTGTGGCTCACTGGTTTAGTGCCTGCCTTCAGCCCAAGGCAGTGATCCTGGAGTCCTGGGATCAAGTCCTGCATCGAGCTCCCTCCCAGAGGGTGCCTGTTCCTCCCTCTGCCTGTGTCTCTGCCTCTCTCTCTGTGTCTCTCATGAATAAATAAATAAAATCTTAAAAAAAATAAAAGTAATTTCAGTTTAAATAATTGTTACCATCAGAAATAAAGAGTGTTACTTGTGAATCATGAAGTTTTGAAGTGCCAATAGGGGAAGTCTTAGTCCAAAGAGGAAAAGAAGTGCTTTAAATGCCAAAGCAGAGTTGGGATTTAGGATTCAACAGAACAGTGGTAACAAATATGTGATACCTGTTCTCCAGAAGGATCCAGGGCGATCAGATTTACAGCTTGTAGCTCACTGGGTATTATGCTCAAACATCATCATCATCACCACCATCATCATCATCCTCAGAACGTGACCATCCAATCAAACACTCAGATTCCAGGAGTGACTAGTAGAATGCAGTGGACCTTTGTCATTCTCAAATTTTAATATTTATAGCTTGAACTATTTGTAAATCCAGTGTTTCTCAGACTGGAGTACATGACTGAGATACTCGACTGGTGAGGCAGCTTAGCCATCTGTCAGTGTTTGCACCTCAGCACAACTTTGTGTGTGTGTGTGTGTGTGTGTGTGTGTGTGTGTGTGAGTGGCAATTTTTTATTTTTAAGTTGGGGAACCTAATGGTATTGCGGCATTCTCAAACGTGGATATTCCTATAGGTCTCAGGATAACAGGATTCTACTGCAGTTCATTCTAGAGACTGGGCCAGAGAGCCAAAGCACAATTAACAGGACATTTCCCCAATGAAGATCTGTTCTCATGGACATTCAAAGTCTGTGTGAAATGGATTTCTAGAGGGAGAAAAGTATTTATCCACAACTTCAGGACTCTGGAGACATGTTTCAATATATCCCAGGAGGACAAACAGGTACTCAGATCAGCCTGTTGTTGTATGTGGCCTCAGGAAAAGCAGGTGTGTTACCCTACGAGGCCAACTCTTTGCTTCCTGGCCTCTGAAATTGGCAGACCTCTTCACATAGTACAAAAGCATAAGTTACTCCAGGCAAATAGTTAGCTGTGTGCCAAGCCCACCTATGATTTTGGCTGGGCCAGCAGTCCTTTCTAATGAGGGAATGTCAAAGAGTAACTACACAGCCACAGACAGGAACCAGGGGCCAGATTTCCACTCTCCACCTTCCTACAGCCACAAAAAGGTTGTGCGTGCTTAGAAGAGAAGATGTGTAATGTCTGTCATCACAGGATGTGTCGAACGCTCTCAAGTAACCTACAGTCTTAGAAGAGAACAGGTCTGGTGGTCACACGTGAATCCACACAGGGGGTAAAACTGTATAGAACTTGATACACACACACACACACACACACACACACACGAGTACACACACACGAGTACACACAAACAGGAATAGGGGAGGATGAGAGGTGGACTGTGTTCACGCAATATCCTAGTTGAGACTCTAGATTTTCTACTACAGCTTTACAAAATACCACCACTGAGGGGAAATTGGGCAAAGCATAAGAGGGACTGTTCTGTATAACTTCTAAATTCCTTCTATAAATTCCTGCAAAGGAATTTATAATTATAGGAATTGGAAAGAAAGATGAGGCTATATTTGCTGGAGCTGGGAGTAAAGAAGAGAGGAAGAAAGTAAGGGAGTCAAATTTTTCTCTCTACCAGGGAAAGGGCAAGAAACAAACGTTTTTATTTAAAAAAAAAAATATGGCTGTGGAAGGTTATCAAAAGGTTCTTTTCTAGTTTGATGTTTTCCCTATTTAGGAATTTGGAAACAATGTGGAAGGCCTTCCTTCTGATCTTTTTTCACGGGGGATGAAGGGAAGTCAATAAAGTCCAAACAATGTTGGGAGAACGCAAAGTATCTCTAACACATGTACCCCCATTGGCTGTTTTTCATACTGAACACTTTCGAACGTCACAATATTACACACAGTTTACCAATTTTGCATGAAGTTAAAAGTCATTAACCCCGTAAGAGATTTTATTATGATTCATGAGCATGGGAAGCCTAGCCACAAACCAGCGTAATCATCTTTTGTAGATTAACTGGAGTCTGGAACTGCATTCCCACACATCTGCCTCAGCTCTCACTATGGATTTTAATTGGGGAACCTAATGCCATGGTGGTGTTCTCAAATTTGGATATTCCTATTTGAGGTCCAGAGAGAGACAGGAAAAGCAACTAAATTTATTGAGCACTCACTATGTGCCAAGCACTGTGTATTGAGCTGCCTAGACCAGGAAGGGTGGGACCTGTGTGTGGTGAGGGTACAGGCTCATGCCCCAGACATGACATCACACTACCACTCTGCCCACTCAGAATCACTGACTTAGGAGGCCAAAAACGATTACATGATTCAGTGGCTAAGGTCACAGACAGCCATGGAGGAAAGGGCCCTAGGAAAGCAGCATCTACAAATCCCAAATGGACAGCTGGATCACTGTGGCTAATTTTACTGGAATATAGAAACACGTAACATAATCAACAGGAATGGTTCACCAAAATCCATTCTCTACCACCCAAACTTGAGTTCTTTCATCCCCGTAATTAAACATAAAACCAAGCCAAACTGACGCCACAAAACTAAAATCAGTATGATACAAATATGGAGGAAAGCTTCTTCTATAAATGCTAACTGGATATTCAATAGATTTTTTTTTAAGAAAACAACACATAAATATTCATTTAAATATTACTATGTCCACTCTACTTTCTTTCCTCTCAATTTTAACACTCTTGGACGGTCCTCATGGCTTGTGCCCTCACAGCTGAGGTGCTTGGCGTTCCTAATGGTTTCCCCCAACACCACATCCTCAACTCCCCACAGGTCAGTCTACCAGATAACCTCCCTCCTTAGATTGGATCTCTGCAGAAATGGATTGTCCTCTACGGCCCAAGCTCACTGTAAGCTCCAAGGTCACTTCCACCGTGAGCAATCCTCCAGGTCCCAAAGTTCCCTTTGGGAACTTTCTGCTGTTCTTCTGTTTGGAACCTGGCGGTGACATGGGTCTATAATCCTCTCCTTTAATGTCCATCACTTGAGACATCTTTCCTGTGCATCTCCTCCGGGGATGCTTCACCCCTTTATTCACACTTTGATCACCCGGTCCCCTCTTCACCTTACCCAACACTGCTCATTGGCTCACTTTCTCTGCACACAAGTTTAATTGTTTACTGTCTGAACTGCTTTAACTTGTGTCATTATACATCTGAAGGTTGCCCGCTTTAGCCTTCCCACCGTAAGAGCAGATGAAAATGGAAATAAAAAAAGAGCAAATGCCTCCTAATTGCTATGTAGGACAAGGGTGAGGCTAAAGATGGTGACCTAAGTTTTAAAAGTTCTATGAACAACAAACAATTTCATTCACCCTATTATGAAGTATTACATTTAACTGCTGATTATATTTACTGCTATCACCTTATGACTGCATGGTGCTTTGTGACCATAAACTACTTCCTTACGTTATCCTAACTGAAACCCAGAGAAGAAGCCACAGGACTTCCGATACTTGTCATTTCCATCTTACATATGCGCAAACAGGCTCACGGGTGTTAAGTGACTTATCCAAGGACATACAGTTACAAATTCATTAACTCAGAAAACAGGTCAGCTGGACCTTCCATTGCAAACCTAGCGTTCCATCTACGATACCATCTGAAGTTTTGTATAGAACCAAGATTACTAGATTAGAAAAGCAGGAAAAAGTCGGAAATACCTGGGAATGTTACCATGGGGAAAAGAAAAAGCTGACTCCATGAATTCTCGCAGATTTTGACACTAATGATACAAGATACCATATTTTGAGCATTTACTAGGAACTGGGCACTATAGCTAAAACTGCAAGGGAAAGATTATCAGCTGTGTTTCACCAAAGAAGACTCTGAGACTCAGGCAATGATGGCTTAAGGCTGGTTACCAGACTCAAACCCGGGTCTGCTCGGACCCGAAGTGTGTATGCTTTACATCGCCCCAAGAAAGAAGAATTATTCTGAAGAGGGACATACCAGATGTTTTCTGTCACCACTAAGAACAACACACGAGAAGGACTGAAGACTTCAGCCATGAAAGTGAGGAAGGAGACAGTCACAGGAGACATAAGCACAAAAAAATCTAAGAGAAGCAAAGAAGGAAAAGAAGCAGGCAGTGAGCCTGCCCCTGAACAGGAGAGCACCAAAGCTGCACATGCTGAATAGGCATGGCTATGGCCTGTTGTGTATGTTAGGGCCAGAAATGTACCATAAATCTTGTTATTTTTCTGGATAATGTTTAAGAAATTTACTTTTAATCTTGTTCTGTTAGTGTGAAAAGTTAACTTTTTTCTCAAAATAAAAGTGTGAATTTTTCATGTTAAGTTAAAAATCTTTGTCTTGTAATATTTAAAAAAATAAAGACAGGGGCGCCTGAGTGGCTCAGTGGTTGAGCGTCTGCCTTTGGCTCAGAGCATGATCCCAGGATCCAGGATCAAGTCCCACATCAGGTTCCTTGCAAGGAGGCTGCTTCTCCCTCTGCCTATGTCTCTGCCTCTCTCTCCGTGTGTCTTTCATGAATAAATAAATAAAATCTTAAAAAATAATAATAAATAAATAAACCTAAACTTAAAAAAAAGACAGCAATGACTTTATATCCAAATATATATATATATATGGAGATATATGTTGAATATAAGACCCTCCTGTGACAGGCAGGGTGTTTAAATTTGCACACCACTACCAAGGGTACTCATGACATCTTTCTAGACACCTTTTCCTCATACATAAAGAGAGTTTCTACCAAAGATAGTTTTGAGATTGAGAGTAAATAAATACAAACATTTTCTCCGTCTCAAAAATTCTAGAGAAAGATAAAACCACAAAATAAGACACCTAAATTTTCGAAGTCGCGTTTGCCTCAAGGGGAGAGAACATCAGCTTCTCAATTTGGGGGCACTGAAGTTTTATTATAACATAATTACTTAAAATAATAGAAAATATCAATAATGGATACATATCACGTCATAACAATCCTGGGCAGAAAACTCCTTTTGAACCAAAGGAAAAAAAAAAAATCAATGGCAAGGGAATTCTTCATACTTGTGATTACATATGGCCAAAGTTTCTCAAACTACATAATCTAGGTACATTGGACATCCTATTAATCCCATAATGTACATACTGAACATAAAAGCTCACTGGCTTCATCATAGCAGGAAACTATGTGATACTTACTTACTGCAGGGCATGAATCAGTTCTCTGTGAATACTTAGGAACCCCTAGGAGGTTTTGACAATGCAAGTTAGATAATAGAGCAGTTTTGTTCCCATAGGTGTTAACAACTGAAAAGAGTCCTAGTTGATATGAAGTGAGATTGGTGCCAAAAATTTGGCAAAGCAGATTAAGACTGTGTATTAGACCAAGTCACCGTTTTATTGTTTAGAAAATTAAAGATTTTTTTTTGAAAATTAAAGATTTTATAAAGAAGATGTGGTTTATGTATACAATGGAATATTCCTCAGCCATTAGAAACGACAAATACCCACCACTTGCTTCAATGTGGATGGTACTGGAGGGTATTAAGCTGAGTGAAGTAAGTCAATCGGAGAAGGACAAACATTATATGTTCTCATTCATTTGGGGAATATAAATAATAGTGAAAGGGAATAGAAGGGAAGGGAGAAGAAATGTGTGGGAAATATCAGAAAGGGAGACAGACCATAAAGACTCCTAACTCTGGGAAACGAACTAGGGGTGGTGGAAGGGGAAGGAGGGCAGGGGGTGGGGGGTGAATGGGTGACGGGCACTGAGGGGGGGCACTTGACGGATGAGCACTGGGTGTTATTCTGTATGTTGGTAAATTGAACACCAATAAAAAAATAAATTTATTTTTAAAAAAAAGAAAAAGAAAATTAAAGATTTTTAAACGGCTTTTGTGTAGCTCATCAAGGTAAAGGTAAAGCAACACACAAAATCCTAAGCCTGACTGGGTCGTGGATAAATTTTAATGTCCACAAAAAAGTCAGCTACCCCTGGAAGAAGAGCATTACTTACAAAACAAAACAGAACAAAAACAAAAAAACACCACAAGATGCACCACTGCCTTGGTTTGGTAGCCTGGAGACAAGCATGCTGTATATGGCAAATCCAAACAGAACGTCATTAAACTCTATCCCATTGCTATGCAAGGAATTCAAAGGGGGCGTTTTAGGGCTGGGAATGAGTTCACTTTCACCCAACACATAAAGGAAATATATGGTCCAAAGATAAGAAAGGGGAATAAAGGATAAAACGTCAAACTTTATTTACTCCTGAGCAAAAAATTTGAAATGGACTAAGAGCACAGGAGAATGAAAATGTTCCAGGATGGGCAGTATTATGGCACATGGCCCATCCAATTATTGCCAACCAAGTCCTAAGGAGCACACGAACGCCAGCCTTGGGAGCAGGGGCCAGGGGCTGGGGAGGAGCACAGAGATGGTCACACGCACCCCCTCCACGCCATCAACTGACAGCCAGGCTTCATCCATTTCCATTAGGACGTTAAAGGACACTGAGGTTGGGCCATCTACGAGAATAAAGGCAAGAAAGAAAATGTAGGCCCTGAGATCCTGTAAGAAGGGAATTATCTTGTAGAATCAGCTTCTGACACCCACCGGTACACGTCTCCTCGGACATCAGCATCACTTGGAACAGTGAATAAAATAAAAGACTGCAAGGCAAAGGGTACTTTAGAGAACACGATCGACTAGCACCTTAGGATTCCCTGTTCCTCCGCACAGGTTCCCTCAAGGGGAAGGTGCTCCCTCAAGATTGGAAATATTTGGATTGTCTGGAAACTCGGCAGGCCTGCACTTCCTTTTTTTTTTAAAAGATCTTTATTTTTTTTTTTAATTTTTATTTATTTATGATAGTCACACAGAGAGAGAGAGAGAGAGGCAGAGACACAGGCAGAGAGCCATGCACCGGGAGCCCGACGTGGGATTCGATCCCGGGTCTCCAGGATCGCACCCTGGGCCAAAGGCAGGCGCCAAACCGCTGCGCCACCCAGGGATCCCCTGCACTTCCTATATTGGTAATGTTAATGCTTAAACTTCTAAGTTATGCGACATTGCTACCTTTGTTATTCCGACTGTGGGGTCCTTACCCCTAGTGATGTGAAACCAGGGTATTAGATCCCCGGCAACCCCACCCACCAATGAATCCTTAGCTGTAAACCCCTCAGCTTTCTGTGGGGTACTTCAAAACGCCCCTTCAGAATGCCCCCTGGAAAGAAGTGCTTCAAAATGCCGCCAAAAGAAGTCAAAGAAACAAACAGTTATGAACTGATTTTCCTCTTTTGCTTACTTTCACATCAACACTAAAAGTTAGGAGCAAAGGACATGGGACACAGGCGATTAAAGTTAAGTTTATGTAGAAAAAAAAAATTAGAAGCCACCTGAGAAAATTATTCTGTGAGGTTTTGCCAACAAAGCTTTCTTCTGTTTTTCTTTCTTTCTCTCCTTTTTTTTTTTCCTTCTGTTTTTCTGATGATCCAAAGCTGGGACAGAAATTCTTTAAGGTACGGGACTAGAGTCTATTTTGGAAAGTCGAATGCTGTTTCCAGGAGTGAGGAAATGGAAAGATTAATATAGGGCAAGGCATTCAACGTCTGTATCGGCCTGGGTGATAGAGACTCACGGTTCACTTCTTCAGTGGGAAGGCATAACCTGGAATTTGAAATTAGTACAAACACTGCTTTGACGCCTCTGGTTTGTACTGTTAATCCCTTTGTAGCTTCTTTGAAAATACGAATCGTCAGATAAAAAAAGACAAAGAATGCAATTCAAATCCACATTCATACTGGAAAACAAACATTCAAAACCCGTGGTTTATACGCAGTAAAGAAATACCATCATCCCATTGGGTCGACATTTATGATTAAGTCTTGCTATGGGCCTGACATGGTACTAACACCAACAACTGTGAGCTACTGAATGCCTACCACATAGTGAACAAAGGTTTTTGATGGCTTCTCATTGAATTCTTACAAAATACTCCTGTGAAGTGAAAACTACGACTGCCCTCTGTTTTACACACAAGAAACTGGTGACAGTGGGTCACCTGCCTTGATACCTTGATTCAGCTGCTACCTGAATGCAGGCAGTCTGAGCTTTTAATCACTCCGCTGAATTCCCTCCTAGGTCCCAGGTGCTAAGGGTAAAAGGATAAATATGATATGCTTTCCACTTTCAAGAGCTCGTTTTTAAATACAGAGAGTAGCAAGATCCAGAAATATTAAAATATACAATTAATCGCTTTGATACCAAGTGATTTGAAAGTTGCTTGATACACGTAAATCATCAGCACAAAGAGTAAAAATTAGAGCAATGTATGTTGACGTGGTGGCCCAATAGAATTATCCTGATCTTTCTGGTTCCTTCTCCTCTCCTTCTTGAGAACATGGAATCAGAAATCTGATTTCTGACAATTTAGTACCTATCTTTTTAAACCTATACTAACCAGATAAAATAGGACCCACTATTTTGAGAAATCAAATATGTGTTCATTCGATATTAGCTTGGATAGTTCCTGTGCTGATAAGGAGAGAATGTCACCCCGGGCCCACTGGTACCATTAATTCAGAGATGATATGTAAAGATATCTTCAAATAATGAAATAGAGTGACATTAGGATTTGGAAAGCAACATAATCTCTTCTATGGAAGGACTGTTAGATCCTGAAGAGCTCCAAATACTTGAAAACGAGAATTTAATTTAGCCTCACAGCATCCAAAGCACAGAGTAGGAATCGAAAGGGCTAGCATTGGGTTTTCCTCTTTCGTTCCCCAGACTGTAAGTAGCAGCAGCTCCCATCTATATTGTTGGTCTTGACAACCCCAGGACCTACCACAGGGCTTGATCCATGACACTGTCAGAAGATTTTAGGAAAATATTGAGATACATGGAAAATTAAAGAATCAAAGCATCTTGCCATTGGAGCCTTGGGGTTTAAGTGGTTTGGTCAAGTAACAGAGAAGTAACCAAACAAGTTAAGTCAACAAAACAGTGTCCAAAACAGTCAGTGTCTCACTCTTGATTTTTGGCTCATGATCACTCTTGATTTTTGGTCATAATCTCAGGGTGGTAAGATCAGGCTCTGAGCTGAGTGTGGAACCTGCTTATGACTCTGTCTTCCTCTCCTTCTGCCCCTCCTGCCCACTCATGCAGGCATGCACACATTCTCTCTCTCTCTCTCTTTCTCAAAAACAAAACCAAAAACAGAGGGTCCAAGCAATTTCTTGCATGTCTGTGTTGTTCATCTTACATGCTTAGCCTCCTGGAGGACACTATGTTCAAGGAGACACTCAAAGTGCATTTTCTGGGTTAATGCATTGGAACCACAGCACAGAGTAATGACAGGCTGCCCTTGGCCATAGGGCGCGGGTTAGCTTTTTGATCTTCTCACATACAGGCAGGACTCTTTGAGCATCATAGAGCAATCTCCCTCTCCCTGAATGTTAGAACCCTCATTCCACCACCTTAGTCTAATATAAGAGTAGATTTAATGCAATTCTTCTGAATCCGAACAGGGGGCAAAGGCCTGATTTGCAGCCACTCACTGATACTGAGGAAATATTTAAGAAGAGACTTTGGCTTCCCACAACATCCTAAAAAAAGATATCATGCTTCCAAAATCACATTTATTACGAGAATAAATAATGAGTGCAAAGCAAATTTCAGTGTCGTGGCTACGTTGGATTACCCCTGAGGATGGAGTTTGGGTAGCCTGGATCTATCAAATCGACAGATAATCTGAACACCTTATGGCTGCCATTACTCCCTGCCTCTTTCCCAACCAAGTCTTTTACCGGCGCTGACCCCCTTTCTGGCCCTGCCCCCCATCTGGTGGAGGTGCTAATGAGTAGTGAAATGAGTAGTGAAATGGCCAAAGGGCAGGCAGCAGGGGGTGCAAGAAAAATAAAGCAAAGGAGACAGGAGGCTGGATCATCTACAAACTCAATAATCAGTCCCTGGGTAACAGAGTTGGCTGCAGCAATAAAGGTTCTTGTGTTTTACAACCCTAAATGCTAGAAAGCCATTAGTTACAGATAGAGTGTTCCTGTCATGCACTTAAACAGGAGAAAAAGCAGGGGTAAACCAAGCAACCTGCCCAAAGGTATTCAGCTCATCAAAACACAGAAGTCCTTAATTTCAGCCCAAAGTAGAGACAGTAGGCTTGATTAAATCCCATCAAATTGAAATTCTGCCCAAAGTGGTTAAATAGTTGTGTCAAATATTAAGAGTTTAGACTAAGGAAGCCCTGGATTAAAAAAAAAAATCTTGAAGGCAGATACCACCGTTAAAAACAGAACAAACATGTTTTCTTGAAGTGTGGACTAGTTTCACCCATGCTGACTAGTAAAAAAATGTATGCACACATGCACACACACAGAGACATATATAACATATTGATTTTATTTATATACATCGTGAGAATTTCTAATATTTTAGAAATATATACTGCCATCCGTAAGCACTCAATTTTGGGGAGGCATAGGTAAATATACATACATGGTGGTATGGATAAAGTCTTAAATACCCCCCCTTTTTAAAATAAGATTTTATTTATTTATTCAGGAGAGACACAGAAAGGCAGAGACATAGGCAGAGGGAGAAGCAAGGCTCTCTGCGGAGACCCCGATGCAGGACTCGATCCCATTAAATACCTTTACTGTCATATAATTTCATATTCTGTGAATTCCATAACACCTGACACTTGCTTAGAGTGGAACTGGGATAACTGCCTTAGACAGGATTTTATTGAGCTGATTATTTTGTGTAGAGAAACAGGACATTTATCTGAACTATCTCCTGTCTTTAATTTGTCCCTCAATCACAAGTAGGACAAAAATATGTTCTTCCTTGATTATGTTTGATAAGACCACATGGTTTTTGTGTGGTGGCATCACCTGAGCGGTAGACCTGGGGGCCAATGACTGTCTGGTCCTGAACAGTCAGGATCTGATGGAGGAGGTTAGCCTTGCCCAACTGAACCGAAGGACAAAAGAGGGCAGGTGATCGACCTCTTTTTTGAAAGACGTCATTTAACAGAATAATTAAGAATAGCATTTCAATACTCAAAAAAGGAGGTCCATCTTGAATCAAAGTATTAACGATCAAATCCAATTCTTGCCTTCAGAGCGTGATTTATTTCTTAGTACTTTTATATTTAATCTTGCATTTTTTAAAGAGTCATTTTAGCAAATTTTGCAGTAAGCAATTAAAAGAGAAAATAAAGCTTAAGTCACTTTTCTCCCACAGAATTCTACTAGAGTTTTGCAAAGCACTCCATTTTTATCAGAAAATATGGCAAAGGAGACCATTTCAGAAAACACGGCTTACCAATTTTAAATACATTACATGCATTGGAAGACGCATATTTAAATTACGGAGCACATATCAAAGTACCATGTGCTTTCAGGGGGAACACCTCCACTTTTTAGTGCATGTTATTACTACAAGTTTCTAAGGGAAAATGGTTTTGCCTCCACACACTCCATTAGCAGTTCTTGATGTTATATCAAAGTCATTTCTTCCCCTCCGACTCCCATAAAAAGTTACAATTATCTGCAATATGCATTATTGGATATTTCTTTCTAAACATCAAAGTTCTACTTCAGTTTAAACAAAGCAAGTGTTAAATTACAAATGGCTAAAAGTTTAAAAAAAAAAAAAAGGAACAAACATCTGGAGGGGAAAAGTAATGGAAATGAAAACCTAATGTTTGAGCTTCAACATCAGATTTCCAGGTTCCTCAATGCATTAATGCTTGGGATCTTTAGAAGAAATCCAAAGAGTTTTAATCAGTCTAGTTCGTAATAGGTTTTATGCTGATTTAATTTCCTGTACTTGATCTTCATATCATCACTTAAGTTTCTAGATTTCTTCAAACTTGAAAAAACAAAAAGCCTTTGTTGCCTATCTAGAATGCTCACATGTCTGACCAACAGCTGAAATTACATCACTTTCCTGTGCATCACAAGCTCTTAAAAGACAACTGCCTCCTCAAAAAAGATGGAAATGCATATTTAAAAATTTTTAAATCTGTGTACTGCACACAACCCGTTACCAAATAAAGAGAATGAGCAATCCCTGTCCCCCCCCCCCCAAAAAAAACAACCCAAGTTAAGCTTCTGCAACTAGTCGTTGGTTCAGTTTCTAGGTCAATCTCAGTATCTCCAGAGGGTTTTTTTTTCTCTCTTTACAAACCATTAATTCATATTGGGGGTATACTTCCCTTCTTCTGTTGCCAATTTCTTTTCTCATAAAGATATTCTGAAAACAAAACCCCGACAAACATCTTTGTTCCCACTGCTTTATTCTTTATTATTATTATGTCTTTGCTTCTTTTCCTCCAGAAGCACTAGGTGCTTCCCTAAGTAACACCTGGATGGAGCCTTTCGTCCTCCAGGTTCACATCTTCTGGAGCCTTCACTCCATTGTCTAGACCTTTATCCAACTATTTTCCATCACTACGTCTGTTACGTGATGAGCTCCCTTCCTAGGCAAAAACTGAGAAAGGCAAATACTAAATGCCTTGTTTCAACTAGCAGGACTGACTAATGGGATTCTATGGAGGTTCCAAGAAACCAGCACATCTCTGTATGTGCATTGTGAGACACACACGAGGAATCATACTTTTCAAACTGATGGACAACGCATGACACCAAATCTCTACAATTAGAAGAAAGGCTTATAAGCTGCTATGTAAAATTTCCTCCTTAACTGAAAATAGATTTCAAATGTACCTTAGTATTATTTATCAGCAGTTCTTAAACTTGATGATATTGAGCACAAGTACGTTAAAGACATGATACCACAAGGGTTCTTGGGCAGTTTGATGCATGACTGTGACCTCCCTCCATGTGTGTGATACTGGATAAGTAAGTAGGGTTTAGGCAGTCGGTAGTAACTACATGAAAATGTACAGTGGAATTCATCATAGTACCTAACATTTATTGAACGTTTGCACGGGCTGTGCCTTTTATTAAGCCCTTTGTATGCATGATCTTCTTTTTTTTTAAGATTTTATTTATTTATTTAGGAGAGACACACACATAGGCAGAGGAAGAAGCAGACTCCCCAAGGGAGCCCGATGCGGGACTCCATCCCAGGACCCAGGGATCACAACCTGAGCCGAAGGCTGAGCTACCCAGGCGTCCCACATGCATGATACTTCTCTGTATGAGAAATGTATGTCTCTAACAACTGTGAAAAATGTGCCTCTCTTACTATCTTTTTAGAGATGAGGAAACTGGAAATGTAATTGGCACAAGATTCCACAGTTATTCAAGCAATGGGCCAGAATTTGAATCCAAGTCATCTGAATCCAGATCTTGAGCTCCCACCTATAAAACTCTAAGGAGAAAGTTTAGGTCCCACTTCTTTCTCCTTCCTTTATACCTCTAGCCTCCTCCACCCAAAATACGTTTAAAAGGAGAATAAAGGAAACAACAGAAGTAAGTGCTTTTAATCAAAATCCAGTTAATATACTCACTGGATTAGCCGATGGTCCATTCTCTCACCAAAGCAAGACTGATGCAAGTTTCTCCCCCACATCTACATATGTACTTTTGGTTAATCAACTCTTGAGTAACCTACCAACTGCTGGTTCCAGTCACATCAGATGAGACAGTTACACAGTAGAGATTTTTTTCCAGGTCTGTTACATGACACTAAGATTTATAAGACATCTTTTTAAAAGTGAAAAGAACTTTAAAAATGAAACAGCTCAGAAGAATAAAGGGGGAGAAATTTGGCTTTTAGGCCACATACCTAGTAAATCTAGTCAGTTCAAAAATATATCTCTAATACAAAGAAATCGGTGAACGAGAACGTTGGAAAGAATTGAACTTACGATGAAGTACAAGCCCATTTCCTATGGAAAATGCAATAATTTATTTCCTTAGCACGGGCTTTCCAGCAAAGAATGCCACTGTACTGAATGCCTCGCTGTGACTGGCTGCAGACTTACCCAACAGAATATATACAAGGAAAGAGGAAACGCACTGTCTAGAAAAAATACACAATTTCCTTTTATTTCCTCTACTAAGTAGAACAACTTTTCTTTGGGGACCAAATCAGGGAGTTGTAACATTCACTACACAATATTTTCCATTCTCACAGCCAGTAAAAATTAGAAATCACGATAGTCAATGAGGATGACCCAGTTAGTCCCAGAAAGCAAGTTCTTATGGTGGATGCCTCACACGGGATTCTTATTCAGCAAAATGATCCAATGCCTGGAATCCATATCTCCCTTAAACAAGTAAGAACCATTGGAAAAAACAAACAACAACACATAGGTCCTTGGCTGAAACATGGGCTGTGTAAAGATGAGTGGTGGGAAATAAACCCATAAAGATAGGTGAGTGTGAACCGTGGGGACCTTAAAGAGCTAGGGCAGTGTGTAATTAATTCAGTGTTAGCTGTGCAGCCACAGAGAGTTTCTAAGAGCAGTGACATGACTATAATCTACAGATGTGACTAGTGAACATTATAGGGTACCCTAAAGGTAGAACAGATAAAAGGTAGAAAGACCAGCTAAGAGGCAAGCCATGGAAACAATCTTAGTGTCCACCTACAGATGAGTGTTTAAGAAGATGTGGTCTGTGTGTGTGTCATATCGCTCAACCGTGAGAAAGAATATTGGATGGTATTGCTCAACCAAGAAAGAAGAAAATGCCACCACTGGCTTGGACGGAACTTGAGGGCATCACACTAAGGGAAATAAGTTAGACAGAGAAAAACAAATACTGTATGATATCACTTATAGGTGGAATCTAAAAAAACCCTAAACTTACAGAAACAGAGAGTGAATGGTGGTTGCCAGGAGTGGAGGGTGGGGGAAGTAAGGAAATGTTGGTCAAAGGACACAAGCTCTCAGTTATAAAGTCTGGGGATCCAACATGCTGATTATAGTTAACAACAGTGTGTAATGCTTGAAAGTTTGTTAGGAGAGATCTCAAATGGTCTCACCACACACACAAAAAGAAATGGTAATGATGTGAGGTGATGGGGGCTTAACAAATGTTGCCACAGTAATCATCTTGGAATGCATAAGTACCAAACCAAGGGTTTGTATTCCCTCGGGCTACGCAATGTGATATGTCAGTTATCTCTCAATGAAGCTGGGGGACCAAAGAAAGGCCTCTCTTGATGGAAGCTGTTGTGCCCATTTACTCTCATTGTCTTTGCTTACGATTTATTTCATTTTAGCAACATTAATCTCATGACTGCAAAGAACTTACCATTTTCTATTACATTGCATTTTAGAAAGTTTATACAGGTCTTTCTGAATGGTTAGCTCAGGGGGATAGGCTGTCCTCTCAAAGCTCTGATGTTTAGACCTTGGTAGACCTGGATCTGACACGCATACCAATGCCAACTTAGTCAACAGCATGTTCACTAGCGTAGAATGCAGGCGGCACTTTTTGACTTAAGCAGCTTTATCTTCACTTGCCAGAACACTCCGGGAGCCTTGAGTGTATGTCAGAAGGCTGACTATCTACCCTGAGACCACAAACTGGAAAGGCCACGAGGGGCAGGGGGTACTCCAGTGGACACTCCCCGATGCATCCAGACTTCCAGCCCATCTTGCAAAAGCTCCAGGTCCATGAGTGGAGAAGCCTACAGACTGTAGACTCCTAGTACTAGAATCACCTCCAGCTGCTTGAGTCCCCTCACTGAAGCCCCCAGACAACCAGAAGCAGGGACAAGCCTTTCTGCTGTGCTCTGTCCATATTCCTGACCCAAAGAATCCATGAGCATAATAAAAATGGTTTTTTTTTCTTTAAACAGTATTAAGTTTTGGGGTGGTTGATCAATCACTCAGAGATAACTGGAACCATTTGTACAACAAGAAAGGTGATAAACCCACCAATTGCAGAGCCCACATGATACTCAGATCTGGGTGACATATTTCAAAAGATTAAAAAACAAACATCCTCAGAAGAGAATAACAAGAATGTTCCTTTCGGGAGAAAAAAAGTGAAAGGACTGAAGACATCCAGACTACAAAAGACAACAAATGATATGTGTTAATCGTCTTCAAATATTTGAAAGACTATCATGAGTAAAAAGTGAAAACAATTACTCTGAATACTCCCAGGAAGGAGGCCGAGGGACAGTGAGCAGAAGCTACAGGAAAGCAGATAGATGGATTTTCTGATGCTCAGAGCTTTCCAAGGAAGACCAGGCAGCCTTAAGAGGTAGTGAGTTCCCTAACACTAAGGAACTCAAGCAGTCCAGATGATGACCACCTGGTGGGGAGGTTTGGAGAGAACCCACGTATTGACCAGAAGGTTGAATGAAGTGCTCCTACTTTAAGGTTACACTGCAATGCTGAGGTGTTTTTAATCTAAAGATCATCTCCATTTCCTTGTGCTAAGAAATTTAATCCCAACACATGTTGAGCAGAGGAAAAAAAAATACAAGATGAATAAATTAAATGAAAGGCAATACCACAGTATAAATAGAAAGTGATGTCAAATTCTAGAGAAAGGAATGGCATACCAACAGGAATATATAATCCAGCAGAGTAGCAAAGACACTTCAAAAAAGATTAAGCATACAGAATAAATGGGGGAGAGCGAAAAGGAGAGCCAAAGATCCCATTGTGGATGATACCTCGTGTAGAGGAAGCCTTTATCTTTCTCGAGAAATGGCCTTATTCACTTTTAAGACTTTGCTCCTCCATCAGTGGGAAAGAAAGATCAGAAGAACATAAGTGTACATGTAGCAGCAACGGGAGCAAAGTTGGAAGTGGAAAAATTAACGAAGCTCTTCAGTGATCACTGGCTTTCTGGCCTCAAGGAGCCACAGTGTGTGCCTGTGGCATCAAGAGCACTTGCGTAGAAGCCAAGAAGCCACTATTCCGGCTAACGTCAGTACGCAGGAATGACCCACTAAGGGGAGCAAACACATCTGGAAACTTAAAACCTGGTTTCCTAAAAAGCCAGTATAAAAAGGAAAACACAAGCCACCTTGAAAATGAGATGTGTCCAAAGCAAAGCCATGAAGGAGACAAAACAAAAACAACAGAAAAAAAAGGAGAAGAAGAAGAAAAGAAAGAAAACGTTACAAAGTTATCTCATACACATTTCATCTGCGTTTTATCACCATTTGTAATCAACTTCCAAGGTTTCATAATACCCTTTAACCTTAGTCACTAACCCACTGAACAAGTCATCTCATTGTTATCCCTGCTTGAAGGAAGAGTGGAGACTCTTTTCATGTTGATAAGAGATAGAAAGAGGAGTCACTCCCAGGAAAGAAAAGCATTGTGAGTAAACTCCTGGAGCCTAATGGCAAAAGGGCGGTGATAAATCATTCCTTGCCTTAACCCTTTCAAGGACTCATTGAACCAGAAGTCCAAAATACATGTGATTGATCAAATAAAAGTAATTTTCACTTAAAATACAGAAAATTGTCACCACAAAAAAGAGAGAGAGAGAGAAAGAGAGAGAGAGAGAGAGAGCCCAGGAATTACTTCTGATTACTCACCCATTTCCTAGGTCTGCCTCTTGGCCGTTTTTCTCCAGTGGCTTCTGCTTTCTGCAAAATGAAAAAGGAAGTCATATTGTTTCCTACCTGACATTATTGATTAAGTGCTGCACCAAGGGACACATGCCAAGTGGGAGTGTCCTGGTCTACGACGAGGTATCGAGATTGCTTTAACAATCCCCTTCTCCACGAAGGCTCATCTTCTCCATGTTTGAGTAGATCCTCCTTCCAGGTTTTTCATTACATGAAGCACAGAGATATCTACCCATCTCTCACCCTCAAACACTCCCCTGGGATGCTCTCCTCTGAAATGCATGAAAATCCTTTTGATAAGCCATTTTGCTTTTAGTTCTAGCCATAATTTTAAAAAATACACCCACTTACCCATAATCATAGTTTTAGCAAAGGAAGGTCTTTTAAATGATTTTCTTTCCACCTCACAACTAAAGTTACTAAAATTAATATTGTTATGTTGTTTTACAATGTACAAAGCGCTTTTACCCACATTGCTAATGAAATGGAAGTCAAAAGTAAGTAAGAATACACAGGCTTCTATTTCAAAAAACCAAACGTTTGCACACTTCTGCATAGTTAACTTCCTAGGCCTTGCCCAAAACCATCACATGTCAATCAGTTCATTGAAAGCAGAGGGGAAAAAAAGTTAGCAGAAATCATCAATGTTTGTCCCTGTGGCGAAAACTAAGGGTGCCAAAGATAATGATTAATAAAAACGTATATTACTATCAAGAAGCTCCCACTCAACACAAGCATGACATGAATATATTTTTAACCACCTTGAGCGTTTGTTTTGTTTCATAGAAGATTTCTCTGGTATCAAAGTTGGTTTTTGCCCTTTGAATCAAATTTTAACATAATCTATAAAGTAATTTCCCTATGTTTACCGACCCTACTCCACTCCCCAAATACACCAAAACACACATACACACACAAGACACACATCCTCCTATAAAAACATATGTTTATACTTTTCAGGGTAAAGAATAGTACGTGCTCTTGCATATATGAGAATCGTCCCAAGGCTACATAAACACAAAAATACAAGTAACCTGAGCCAGGATAACTTGTTTTGCATTTTGCTTTTGTTACCTAAGCTAGCAGCCAATAGGTACTTGGTACAGTGATACTAAAATTACCTGTTATGACTGTCTACACTGCCAAGTAGACTTTCTCTCTTCAATCTGTCTTATAAAAATAGATGGAAATAGATGATAGGTAGATAGATGATAGATAGATAGATAGATAGATAGATAGATAGATAGATAGATAGACACACACAAAATAAGCCACAAGATTTCTCACAAATAGTACCTCCTTGACCTGGCATTACTCTCCAACGGGTCCTAGGAATTCACCAAAAATCTGTATAACTTTAATACTGTTAGGTCACATTTCTTGAGCACATGTGTTAATCTTTAATCTTTACAACAACCTTATAAGGTAGGTATTATTATTTCTCTCATTTTGCAGATGAGTGACTGAGTCTTATATAGTTGAGGAAAGGCACACCCAAAGGCGATAAATGGCTCACCTGGGATTTGAACCCAGTTCTTTTTTTTTTTTTTTTTTTGAACCCAGTTCTGTTGGCCTCTAAAGACTGGGTTCCTCCCCTCCTAACAATAGTACCCCCCCCCCTTAGCCTACATACATGCGCTACCTTATAGAGATATTTGAGTCAACTAAAATTGGTCGCTGACTCAGCTCAGTCCCCCAATAGAAGGAAACTGGGTAGCTTTTAGGAAGTCAGTGTAACCGTCAGCTTTGGGCACGGTGAATGGCTCCACAAAAGAATCACTTACTGTCAGGGGTTAGTGGCACTGTCCTCCCTTGAGCTATAAGGGCGTGCATGAGGTTAAGGAAAGCCAGGGGTGCCCAGGGAACCACAAGCCGCCTCCTGACTGTTGTCTCCCCAAGAGGGAGTTGTCTTCACAGGAACACAGACTCTACTTTGGAAAGCTTCGATTCAAACCCCTGCTCGGACTCTGGGCAGGTCCCTGAAAACCTTAATCCGGTTTCATGTGTGAAAAGGAGATAACGCCTCCCGGGAGGAGCCAAGGGCCCACCCTACAGGAGGTGCTGGCTACAAGTTCCTTGACTCCCAACAAGATGGAAGTCTTCAAGGGAAGGTTTTCCTTCAAGTTAGTCCAATCTCAAAGAAGGGTCAGTCAATGCAAATATTCCACTACACACCCATCTGTCACCTTTAGGATGAAGTTTTCAAGAGACCCCCTGGCTAGTACATAGGGAGTTCCAGGAGTACAAAATTCCCCAATACAGAGGCAGTGTCTGATTTAATCTTTGGGATCAACGGGGAGACTGCACGGTTTATCCAGTAGTACATGACCCAAATGTGGAAGATAGAAGTCCCTTAGTGGGCACAGGGATGGTGGGTGGGTTTAAGAGGAGGAGGCTATCGACCCTGGAGGCCAGCAGAGCCACACCAGGCTCTCTCCACACAGTTGTCCTGTTTCAGGTGTGCTCTGGGCGTATCTAAAATCTGCTGAAGAGGAGGTTGTTTTCTAAAAGGGTTTCACTGCATTTCCAAGTCAGAGAAAGCAAATCTCTCAGAGGGAGAGAAAGCCCTGCAAATAAGAGGACTTGAAAACGAGCATCGCACTCACAAAAAGCCTATTCAAAAATAAAATTCGCACCATTAACTAAAGGGCAAAATATCACAATTATCACTTGGACTTGTTAAAAGCAAACTTGCTCCTTGGTCTTCAGGCCAGTGTGACATGTAAACTGAAACCCTCTTCTGAGTCCACATCTACAAGAAACACATTAGCTGTGCTGTGTGGCGTCGATCTGGGAGGTTTTCATTGTTCTTTAAAACCCACATTATTTAATCATTCTGATCAAACTTCACAAAGGCTGCAAAACAAGTTAGGATTTTAGTTTGTAAACCAGCAGAGATCCAGGGTTTTTACACAGAGGAAAACACTGGCTTTAACTTTTTTTCCCCCTGTGTTTAATGCTCTTCGGAATATTATTTTTCAATAGAAGACAAAACATTTCAGAGGCTTGTTTTGTTTTTAATACATCAACATATACAATACTGTGGGGTTATATATTTGGTTTTCCTTCACCAGAGTGGAATGTCGTTCTATACTACAAACCCGTGTAAAATTGAGACAGTAACTTGTTCTAAGTATTTACAGCTTATGGGAGTGGCAGGGTGAGGGGTGGGGGAAAGAGGCTGGGAATTGTGCATTTGTAAGAACTGAAATTTCAGACTATGGACACATGATTATACGAATATTTGCAACTACCACATATCTTGTTAGAAGTGTTATTTATTCCTTGCTTTTCATATTTTTGCCTCTTTTTAAAAAAAAGTTTCGATTCAGAACTGTATATGTAGTTTTATGATATGCTTAGAAGCAAGTTCACGAGGGTTGGGAAGAATGTTAACTGGGAAATGTAATTTTTTCCCCTTTTTTTCTAAGAAGTCTGGTACCCCAGGCTCTCAGATGTACTCCACATTAAAAAGAAAAATTAATTGAAAAAGGAAATCCACCTAACAAATAGAACTCTTAAGCTTGGAAACAGTGCTTACATCAGGGCCTGGTACGTAAGATGTGCTCACACATTTATTGGATGAAGAAGGAAGGAAAGAAACACTGGTGTTTACAGCACGTGTGTCTTATTTCCCTCTTGCCATCAGAATTCTGTAGCTTGGCAGGAACTTCAGAAAGCAATTCATCTAGACCCTTCATTGAACAAATAAGAAAACTGGATGTGTTCTGACCTCCAAAGACATGGCCCTGTGGGTTCTGGGGGCCAGAAGTCTGGGGGTATTGGCTGCAGGAAGTACCCATTTCCAATCTCTTTATAAGCTTGTAGAGAACTTCTCTCCAAAGGGTTTCCTGACACCTGACTTCTAACCTGCATTTGACATTCCTGGAGATAACATAAACTACACTGTCACAATAAGAGGACTTATTGTAAAAATGTATATGCATTTTACAACATATCCGACAGCACATAGTAGTAGAAAGATCAGAAGCTTTAGAGTGAGATCTGAATTCAGGCCCAGGTGCCACCGTTTTCTAGAGGTGAACGTTAGATATGTCACAGTTTACATCTTGGGATCAGTTTTCTCACTGGTGAAATGAAGACCATTCTATCTATCTACATCAGAGGATGAAGGAGCTAATATTTATGTAAAGTGCCGGACAAAAGCTCCAGCACATGGTAGGTGCTCAAACCTAATTTTTTTTCTCCCTCCATATTTTATATAGGACAGCTATTACTTGCCCCGTTTCACAAAATGTGAGATTAAGCCAACTGCCCACATTCACAAGCAGTGAAACTGAGGCCCAATGTGATTTCAAGGCCAATAAAGGGTCTGTTCTTCTGGGAGAGATTTCATATAAAATAAAAGAGCCATGGGCAAATTTAAAAAAGAAAAAAAAAAAAAGAAAGAAAAGAAAAACTTCTAGGGTGAAAATCAAATGAGTCGTTGAAAGTAAAACATTTCTAAGCCTCCTGTAAGGACATGGACAATTGCTGAGAATGGAAACCAGGAGAATTATCCAATGCTGACTTTTGGGTCAAATTTGGATAGCTATTAAATTTTGTTACTTTAAATGCTCTCATCACATTTTATATGTACTGTGATAACGCTTGAAAGCACAAACTCTCTCACCCCAAATCAATCAGCACCTCTGCACACAGATCAAAAATAATCATAATAATAATAACCTAAAAAAAAGCTATAAAAACATTTGGGCATAGTCACTTGTTTTGTTTTCATGTACCTTGGCATATACATTTGTAGACTAAGGTCTGCAGAGCTCAGAGCATATGGAGCAAGCCACCCAAGTCCAGAAAGCCACATTTTATTTCTTCCAGTTGTTCGTTTAAATATATAAACAGTGCAAATCAATGTGCATGAGAGTCAAAAATCAACTGGACTGAGCAATTAGACTAAGTACTGAGGATTTCTCATTTTACCTTTCTGACAATCCAGTTCTGTGGATTTCCAAATTTCAAGTACAATCATTTTTAGTCTTTAAAAGGGGTTGCCATCACTGCATATTTTACAATAGGAAATATAAGCAAATCCTATCGTCCACTGTAGTTCATGCTCATTTTACCCAAGGAAGCCCTTTATTGTCGACTCTCATGTCATTATTTACACATGCCTGTCTTCACCTATACAAACACTAAACCAAAGCCAAGGCCAAAATGACAGGAAGAGCTATTTTCAAAGTTTAAGATTCTCCTCCTTTAAACCATCACTCTACTTTTTTTTTGGAATCAGAAAAAAAACAATAGCTCCGATACAAGAGTTCACAGGGGTTATCTTCTGAGCAAACTGCCCCCTATGTCACCCTGGAGAAAATAAAGTGACTGCACCATTCCTCTCTAAATCGATCAGAAGATGCCATTCAAAACTGTCCAGTGTCTTAAAAACAACAGAGAACAGAGGAGAACAAAACAGGAGCCTAAAACATCATCACTTTTCAATCTTTTTCTCCTGAGGAGAAGAACAAAAATTCGTAACTGAGAGTTTCAGAGTCTAGGAGAGTGAGATTCACTGTGCCAAGGGGGTTCCAAGGTGAGCTCTGAAAACTGCAGAGGGTGAGCTGACAAGAGAGGTCTGACTTAAGTGACATAAAATGCTCTTCAGTCTCCACCCATTCTAAAGAAAGAACTGAAACACAACATAATCCCAATTGGGGATGCTCTATCTCCTTTGCAGAATGATTAGTTGGGACTTTGAGATAAAAATGAGCCAGTGTGGCTGGGTCAGTCAAAGCAATGAGGAGCTCTGGATGGTAAGTTCAGAAGAATGACAGCTTCCAGAAAAATCAAACTAGGGGTCCCTTGATATAAAGTTACTTCATAAAAGAATTCAAACACTTTTGAATCATCCATATTTGGATCATAATCTATGATGATTCAAAGGCATTACCAGATAGAATTTACTGATGCACGCATTCAAGGCTTGGTCCTCCGTGGCAAAGTGAAGTGGGGAAGAAAAAGAAAAG
This sequence comes from Vulpes lagopus, assembly GCF_018345385.1. NCBI lineage: Eukaryota > Metazoa > Chordata > Mammalia > Carnivora > Canidae > Vulpes > Vulpes lagopus. Next base: position 61,202,685 of record NC_054828.1, read on the forward strand.
TCAATTATTCAGGTAAATCAGCATAAAAGATCAAGATAATGGAGATAACACTTAGGTTTTCCTTAACTCCATCTGTCTGGATACATGTGAATGCTCAGATAGTGCCCTGAATCCCAGTGGAAATTGCCTGCCATTCAAACACACAGGAATCAAAGGAAATAATACTAAAACCATAGGCTGGAACTGTATGGTAACTTTGCAATGCTCATCTTTCCCTGACTTACCTAATAATGATGCCTCTGGTTACTCTTTCAGTTGGGCCTATTATATTCTGGAAAAAAAAAATCTTATCCTCACTCAGCATCTACGCTCTAACATTTCTGAAATGATGAATAAAACCTACATTTTCTTATCATAAAATACCTGTGCTTGGCATTAGTCATCATTTATGAAAAAAAATCAACCACGTTTCTAAGAATGCAATTAGAAAAAAGCACAAATCTGCCTTTATAGTGTCCAATCAATACCAGGCCTTTTTTGTACAAGCAAATGGAAGATGCAGATTAAATATTCACCTGAAGAGATTACTTGAAGTACACATACTTTACCTACACGGTATTTTTGTTCTGCACCTTGCTCTCTAGCTCTGGTCATTACACCTAAAGTCAAAAGGAAGTTCAAGCAAATCTATGACCCTATGAAGTAGGGCCATCTTACACCTGAGATCCTTTTATATGCAATTTCCTTCTATTAAAATTTAATTCAATCTCAGAAAAAAAGAGGTGTTTTTTTTTTTTTTTTCTTTCCTTGAAAGTACCTGAATAAGAATTAGCTTGAGGCTTACAGCTGAACTGGACTTGTGACCTTATACATAAAGTGGAGTATGAGTGACAGCCCCTCCAGGATTCTCTCATGATTATAAAGCCACAATAAAAACCCTACACAACCAGGAGATTACATCTTTCTCTTCTCTAAACGGGCAGAATGCAAAAATACAAAGTATTTCCAACCAGCACAAACATGAGAGGAAAACAAAGCAAAACAAAAATGAAATTGAGAGACCACTGGTCATAGGTATATCTCAATCTAAAACATAAATTAAAAGGTCAAGACATAGGCACACATGCATATACACATGCACACACACACACACAAATTATTTATTCAGGAAAATAGTAACTTCTGGTTTTTTTTTTCTATTAAGATAGCAATATGAAGTTGGTTCAGGGACAGATTTTGAGCACTCAGAGATTGGGTTTCTCAGCAATGATTAGAATCACCACATAATGGTCATCCGTGGGAATCTGTTGGATTATATTATTGGAATATAAGCAGATTGAAGAACCATTACCTTTCTCCTCCAAAAGTTCCAAGCACAACAAATTGTGCTTCCATAAATGTTTGTTTTATATATTACACAAGTCAATTTTATATTGACTATGGCCTGAAATTAAAGTGATTGCTAATTCACTAGTCCTCCACTTGGTCTTGCAACATGCAGCGTGCATTGTCAAGTTTCACATTGCTAATTTTCCAACAAGCATTTTTGTTTTCAAATGCCCCAAGGCCAGTTACTGAGTCCAAACACAAACTCTGTAAGCAAAGAAACTCCAAGGAGCAAGAAATTTTAAACACACAATATCATCAGGATTCCAGTGTCCACTGCATCTCTTCTAATTTTAGAGCTCTGTTCTCCTATATACTTACCAGTTTTGTTTTATATTTTTCATCTGGATGAGTCTCAGTTTGCACGAGAATATCCAATTTATTAATCATAGGAGACTTCTCATATCTACTCTGGTCAGTCTAGCAGGGTATGTTGATCTTACATGTTATGAACAATATAACCTTTCGTAAAAAAGATTGCTTCTCAAAAATCCTAACAACCATGTTTTGTCAGAATACAATATGTTTGATAAACAAATATGTTTGATAATCATGTTTACATAGAGTAGTAGCAAACTTAATAAATACTGATTTGAAAGTGAAAATACCTTAAGTTTACACATGCCATGAACAATTCATCAATGTCATTCATTATTTTGCAAAGTATTATCTTCTCCAAATGAAGCGTAATCTATAAAACTGAAGAAATGTAACAGTCGTGTTATGGCAAATATATTTACTCATTTTTATTAGAAGGCACTTTTATAACAGAATTGTGTGAAATAATTTTGTCTGGAGGAATGAAAGACCTCAGGGAAAGATTTCTGTGGGAAAAAGAAAATCTATCTCTGCTTTAGAAATTGTAATAATGTACATATCTACATGAAGAATTATCAGAAAGATGAGTAGCCTAGTAGAATCACTTGTAAACGCCTATTACTAAAGCAACTAAAAATAAATCAAACCTTCCTTGGGAGGAGACCAATTTTTTTTTTTTTTTTTTTTTTTTTTTTGCTATTTTGCTTTAGGTAGTAAATTGGACACAAGTCTCAGTTTTCCTTTTATCAATAAAGATTTTGTTAGCCAGTAGTAAATTTTTCAAAATGAAGAGAAAGAAGGTGATGGAAGCATCAATTTACTCATTCAAAAAAATGCAATACAGTGAAATCTGAAAGATAAGATTCATTTTTCTTTTCTTTTTGTCTTAAATTTTAAATAAATTATTTATGATGGGATATACAGATTTCTTCCTGGGAGATGTTGTGATGATGCATTTTTTCAGAGCAGTTACATCAGAGTTTCAATGTCTGTTAGCTACCTACCAAGATATTCCTTTGCCATTTCACTAGAGTAAAATTAAGTTAGGTAAACCCCACAAACTTGTGCAACATTTAAAACCTCCTTTGTTAAATTAGCCCCCTTCAGCTAATTTCATAAAGCAGGCAAAAATGTAACAAATGGGAAATATTCATATTAGAAATACCAGATTATATACAGTCAGCTCTAAATGACAAGGTCACTTAGAGCTACTTGAAAGTTTATTGATTAAATGTGGGTCACAATTAAATCTTCCCTGTGTGAAGCAGCTGTATTTAAAGACATGAGGAATCTGCTCCTTCACTTCAGCTCTGTTCAGGATTATTAAAATAGAACAGACAAGAACTCATAGTTACTCCCTAAACAACTTTATATGTATCACTGGTTGCTATGGCAGTTTACAACACTGAAAACTATCACGTCTAACATGGTTAGTGCCCACAGTCACAGAGAAAACCACACAAAACATCAGTCCCCAAAGATGATCTTATAACCCTTTCTAACAAATACTGTACGTGATGTACTCACGCCTACTAAAAGGGTATACATAAAATTTACCAAAATTCACTGCTCAATCTTGAACTCTGTTTTCAACTAATATACAGCCCTGCAAATAAGATACAGAAACTTCTTTGGATTACGTTATAGAGCCAAAAGAAGTGAGTTTTATATTCACCTTCGCTTCTCTGAACATGCCTTGACCCTGAGATATTTCCTCTTTGCTAGCTCAAATACAAGCAACATGAAGTTGCTTCAAATTGCATTTTAAAATTTATACATAAAACCACGAGAACTTATAATGGACTGGATTCTATCCTGCCCCAAAATACACAATAAACTAAATCCAATACTTGTTTAAAAAGCTTCTCACCCCATTTTAGAGCACTGCTGTATCACCTGATGGAAAGGCATTTTGAAAGATTATGTTATATTGCATGTTTACTGTAAACAAACAACATACTTTATCATCACATTTAAATCTGTAGAATTCATGAAATTTTTCTTCTCCAGCATCCCATAATTGGATTTACTTCTAATTATCATTTGGCAAAGTACTTAACCTTATGGAAGGATTTGGGTTTACATATAATCATGTACATCAGCACAAAGCAAATCAATCTTTATTATTTTTGAAGGAAATTGCAAACATCACCATCAAGCAAATCCTATAGTTTTGACTTACTTTTAACTCTTTCACAACTGGCCCAGATCTTAACTGCGTCTTTCTCCATTCCTCCCACCCCTGGTTTTGAGTTTCATATTATTTGGTGATTGTTTGTTTAAGAACAACACTGGAAGCATCTTCATTAAGCTAGCAACTGCTTAGAAATCTTACTTCGCTCAGACACAGCAGAGGTAGGAAATGAGTCTTGGGTTACCCAGTTGGGACAAATCCTTAGGTTTGGATCTAGAATGGGAAATTACAGGGACGGAAGTTCCTGTGGTCATAGAGAAAGTTGAGGGGGGGACGACTTAGCTTGAGAAATCTCACCTTTTGAGCTGCTTTGGAGGGACTCTTGTTTTTGCTGCCTTTGGGTCTTCCCCTGGGTCTCTTAGGAGAGGGCTCACCGGTTGGCTCCTAAGTGTGGGGGGAAAAAATGCTGTTGTGGAAGAGTGTCTGAAAGAAATGGACCCTGACTCTACAGTTATATTTTCTGCATGTGCTGCTCAAAAGAACTGTTGGAACACATTCAGGAAGAGCATACATGGAATGATGATGGTACTGAGTTTACAGAAAGAGGAGATAACTATACTTTTAATCCAAGGATTCCAATAGGAAATTCTAGTTTGCATTTGAAAACTAGATTCTTGTTTCAACTCCACAAAGGTAACAAAGGCTGACAAGGCTGCAGGTTCTAGAAGGAATTACACATTTTAAAGGTATAAAATTTGAGTGGTTATGCATTTGGCGACTTATAAATACTTTAGAGGAATGCTACTACTCATTGTACTAGCATTTCAAACAACAGAAATATGAAGCTAACATCATAAATATTTCAACAATCTTCCCTATTGAAAAGATAGTTTTTAATCATCTCTGTGTATCTGCATTGTAAGTCAATTATGACTCGATCAACACATTGTGTGAAGTATTGGAGCAATTATCCAAGATCTTCAATTCAAAATAACTCCGTTCTCCCTAAAATTTCCAAATAATTATGATAAATCTGTTGTGGGAGGTTTTGCTTGAATTATCTAGATAATTGCTTCAGTTCTCCACTTCCTTTTGGAGTTGGAGGCATGGTCTCTAGCCTACATTTAAATGCCTTTTGATAAAAACAAGCATTTCCTCCAAAACCTGCTTTTGAGAAAACTCTTCTGGAAGGGGGTAGATTGGAGAAAACTAACAGGGGAGGGGGGCGGGGAAGGAGGCAGAATGGAAGTGTCTGGGAAGGAGAAATTGAAACTATCAATAGGTTTAGCAAGACTTTAAATGACTTCTATGCCAAGTAGTAAATACTCAAGTGGTTAAGAGAATGCGATGATTAATATTCCAGATCTTAAATATTTATGCGGTGAATCACCAATTTACGTTTCCTTCGGATTCGGTGATTAAATGAGACTAACTAACTTAAAACGCATGGAAGTCTTCGATGAAAATTCGCATCCTCATATTTAGAGAACCTGAGGAAGACTCCCTGCAAGCTTCTCTGGGACCACCAAGCGCCAGTGGGCACATCCGGGGCAAACACACCGGAGACACATTTTTCTTTCTTTGTGAACTCTGCGTTCACTCCAAGGTAAAACCTCCAATCACCTCCAGCTCCCACTGCAATTTCTTTTGCATTCTTTTTTTTTGGGGGGGGGGAGGTGGGGAGGGGGACAATTTAGAGTTAGTGTGGGCTGGGGGGGACGGGTGGGAAACAGGTCTTGGTGGGGAGTGGGGGGTGGGGGGGGCGCAGAGCCTTCCTGGGAGGTGGAAGACTGGCTCCCAGCGCGGTTTAAAGTGTCGCTGGGGCAGAGCGGGAAAACTCCGGGGCCTCCAGATTGGCTTGTTTCCTTTGATGATTTCAAAAAAGGTACAACCCTTTCAGTTTTTCTAAAACGCTCTGGCCAAGCAAACGTTGCTCGATTCCCCCCCCACACCCCCCTCCACCTTGCTCTCGGGCAGCTCGGAGAGGGGGGGAGGGGGCTCCAGGATTATTTTCTAATCGGCCTATTTGCCGTGGAGGAAGCGCTCCAAGGCTCGGGCTCGCAGGGGAAGTCTTAAAGCCCGCGGAAGCGGAGTTTAAATGCTCTCCGCGGACGAGTCCCGCTGCAGCCCGGCCCGCCGAGGCTTGGAACTCGCGGCGAACAAAACCCGCGGCCCGGGCGCTGCGCGCAGCTCTGCAAGCGCCCGCTGCAGCTTAACTGGCTGCATCCACAGACAAAACCGTGCACTCCGCGGGGTCCCGGGCGCCCCGCGATCGTCGCCTCCCAGCCCCCAGCCGCTCGCCCCGGGGAAGCCCGTCGCACGTCCCCCGCTCAGGGGCCCCGGGGGGCCGAGGCAGCGACCCCGCTACCGTGCGCTCGCTCTCGGGCGCTGCTTGCCGCCGCGCCCCCGGCCGAGCCGGCGAGTCCCGTCCCGCCGGGACCCCGGCCCCCCGCAGCGCCCTCCCGGGGACCCCGCGGCGGCCGCCGCGCCGCGTTTAAAGAGCCCGAAGGGCACCGGGCGGGCCCACGAGGTCTTTGTCGCGAGGGCGCGAGTCTCGGGCCACCGGGAGCTCGGGGAGGGCGCCAAGGGGGCGGCGGCGGCGGCGGCGCGCCAGTCTGCAGCCCGCCGGCCGCCCCGCTTGGCGGGAGAATCGGCCCCGCGCCCCCAGCCCCGCGCGGCCCGCGCCCCCCCACCCCCGCACCGCCCGCACCTCCCTCCCACCCCCGCGGGACCCCGCGCGCTCCGGAGGTGCCCGGCGAGCCCCGGGTCGTGCGCCCCCGGCCGCCGGGTCTCGTGCACAATAGCGAAAGTCCCCGGACGCGCTCCGCCCGCCCCCGCCTCCCCGCCGCGAGCCGCGCGGGCGCCCCGGGGCTCCGCCGCGCGCCGGCGCCGAGGACTCCGCAGCCCGCGCCCGGGGAGCCGAGCCGGCTGCCGCCGCCGGCCCGCCCGCGTACTGACTTGCTGCTGCTTCCTGGGGCGGCCGCGTCCTCTCTTCGGCGGCGCCGGGGCGGCAGGTTGTCCCTGCGCTGAAGTGGACGGCTGCCCGGCGCCCTCGCCGCGTGCGCTCATCCTGCCTCCGCTTCGCCGCCGCCGCCGCCCCGAGCGGGCCCCGCACCTTTCGGGAGATCGGGCGCGAGGGCTGCAGGAGGAGGGCGAGGCGGGCGGGCGAGAGCCGGCGCGCTGCGAGGGCTGCTGCTGCTCAGGCTGCCGCCGCTGCCACCATCCACACCGGACGTCCAGCGGCTGCCAGAGAGAAGAGGGGAGGAGGAGGAGGAGGAGGAGGAGGAGGAGGAGGAGAGGAGAGGAGAGGAGAGGAGAGGAGAGGAGGCGCTGCTGCAGGCGGCGGGTGGGTGCGGAGGTGGAGGTGGCGGTGGAGGTAGCGAGAGGAGGGGGAAGCGAGCGCGCGAAGGAGGCTCTGCAGCCGGGAGGCTCCCCTCTCGGCGTGGGATCCGGAGTTGCGGTCACCGGTAGCAACTTCGGAAGCGGCTTGCAAGTGGAAGAGACTTGGAGGGGATCGCGTCCCTTGAAATGTTAGGCGGGGAGAGAATGCCTCCTCCTCTTCCCCCGCGCTCGGCGCTCGCAGAGCAAGAAAGAGAAAGAGCGAGAGAGCGAGAGAGAAAGCAAAGAGCGCGTAGGGCAGTCAGAAGGCAAGAGGAGGATGGGGAGGTCCTGCCGGGATCGGGATCGGGATCGGGATCGGGATGGGGATGGGGACGCGGCTGGCGCGGCGGCGGAGGACGGAGCGCGGGGGGCAGCGCGCGTCCTCGGGGGCGGGAGCGGGCGGCGGCGGCGGCGGCGGCGGCGGCGGCGGCGGCGGCGCACGGGCGGAGGGCACGGCTGCTCGCTCCTGCGTCCTGCACCGAGCGCGCGCTGCCCGGGCTGGAAGTTTTCTGAGTTCCTGCCCCAGGATGCAAGCGGGATGAGTGAGTGAGTGAGTGAGTGAGTGTGTGTGTGTGTGCGCGCGCGCGCGCTTGGGGAGGGGGCGGCGGGGTTGGCGTGCAGGGGAGGGAGTGCCCACCTCTAATCGTGGGCGGAAAAAGGGGAGGGGGCTGCGCAGGAGGGAAAGGAGGAGGAGGAGGGAGGCCCGGCGGACCGCCGAGCCCAGGCGCCTGGCCGCGGGCCAGAGGCAGCGTTCGAAATGCAACTGCTCGGCGGCGGCGGCGCCCGGGTGCCACCCGAAGCCCCGCTCACGTGCTCCCGCCCGGCGGCGGGGTTAAAGGGACAGGCCGGGCATCCCGGGGCGGCCCGCCGCCGCCCGCGGTCCCCGCCGGCTGCCCGAGGTCGCCCCTGGGCGGCGGTCCCAGGAAGGCACCGCAAGGAGGCCGCCCCGGAGCCGCGTTTCGGGGCTTGGCCTTTACCTGCTCCTCCACACTGCGGGGAGCGGCGGAGGTCGCGGTCCCGGGGAGCCGTAGCAACCGGCCCCCGGCAGCCAGCCGTGCTCGGCCGGCGAGAGAGCCCTCATCACACACCGCACGACCCAGCCGTGCAACTCCGTCCACACTCGCACAGCCGCACGCATGCATAAGCACACGCGCGCTTGCACGCAGCTACGCACGCACCTTCGCAGACATGCACACGTGCAAACAATGTGCACACATGCACACGGAGCGCGCCGGCTCCTTTCGGTGAGGTTTGTTGGTCCCGGTCCCTCCTGCCCGCCCTCCCCCGCCGCCGCCCGGGAAACCCTAGAGGCGACGCCAAGTCTCCCCGACTCCGGGCTGGCGCTCCAACGCAGGGCAGACGGGTCGCCCCCCGCGAGAACCCCGCCGCTCCCCTGCCCCCCAAAACTGCGCCAAGTGCCCACCTCTCCCTGCGCTTTACCTAGCTTTAACCTCTTCCCTAGGAACTCCCTCTCTGCCAAGTCCTAATTTTATTGCTTGGGCTGTTTCTGAGTTATGTGAGCACTGTAATGACCACAGTCCGGTTTTTTTTTTTTTTTATTAAAAAAAAAAAAAAAAGGTGGAGTGCATTTTAAAAAGGGACCTCTTTTCATCCTTGAATAAGAAAGGGGGGGGGGAGAGAAAAAAACGCCCGAAAAAATGAGGTTCGGGTTTTCACACATCACGCCCCAAATTATTTTGGAGCGATTCCAGAATGAAAACGTTCACCCGAGGAAGAAAGGTCCCCCGCCCCCCGAATACAGACCACCGTGGAATACAAACGCCTGCTTTACAGCCCCGCGCGGGGAGCGGGGCGCAGCCGGGGGCGCCGCGCCTGTGCAGGAGGCGCGTGTAAATGTGTGCCGGGCGCGGCGGCGCTGATTGGTCCGCGTTGCCATTTTAAATCGGTTTCCAGCTGCCCCGTGCAGCGCCGGGACCCTTCCCTGCACGTTGAGTGCCCCGCGGGAACCCGGAGCTTCTCCCGGGTCTGGGAACGCTTAGCCGCGCTGCACGGGGAGCGCCTCCCTCCCTCCGGATGGAGCCCCGCAGTTGCCCGGGGGCGGGAGGCAGGGAGGGCTCTAACGGGCCCGGCCGGGAGACGGTATCTGCACCAAAGGGATCGAAACTCCATGTACCAAGCACCGCGGTGACACCTCCTAACTGCAGAGTTTGCACTTAAAAAAAAAAAAAAAATGTGCTCCCAGTCGCGCTGTGCCGTGCGCGTGGTCCTTACACACACACACGAGACGGGCCTCTCGCTCTGTTTTTGTTTGCTTGCTTTTTTGCAAAGACTCGAGAGAAAGTGCTGAGGATGGATGTAGGAGGAGAAATCCCCGAGGGCTCCAGCCCGCCAGGTTCAAGAGTGGTGGGTACGTTGCATCCTCGGGTATTTCTTGCACGTGCACAGAGGCTGGCAGGAAGGCGATGCCAAAAAAAAATGTGAGATTTGCATTGATCCTTGGCCGTAAGCAAAGCACACACACGAAATATTGGGGAGTGGGAGGGAACGTGCGGCCGCTTGCTTTCAGGCCACGGCCCCTTTGCCATCAGGTTGTTCGACCCCTGTGGAATTTATCACAAGGCTATAAAACAAATGTTGCATCAAATTTCAATCTAAATCAGTTTTATAGATTTTAATTCCGGGAAGCTATATTTAATTTTTTTCTTCAAGTTTTTTTTTTTGTTGTTGTTGTTGTTGTTTATTTCCTGTAGGAGAGATGTTGCAATGTGTTTTCATCTTTGAAAATATGCAAGACTTTAAAAAACTGTGTGCTATACTGTTTATTAAGTTTTTTTTTTTTTTTTTTTTTTAAAGATTGGGCATAAGCTGGGTTGGGTGAAAGTCTTGGAGGAGAGAGTCCTTGTCTCCCTTGTTTTTTGTTTTGTTTTTTTTGTGTGTGTGTGTCTGTGTTTTAAAGATTTATTTATTTATTCATGAAAGAGAGAGGCAGACACACAGGCAGAGGGAGAAGCAGGCGCCATGCAGGGAGCCCACTCGGGACTCGATTCCGGGACTCCAGGATCATGCCCTGGGCCAAAGGCAGGCACTAAACCGCTGAGCCACCCAGGGATCCCTATTAAGTTAAATGGTTATATTTTGAAGAAGAGGTTTTTTTACATCCACATGGGGGGGGTCCCCGCCCCTCAGTTTAAGTTGCTCAATTGTTTACTTCTTTTTTTGTTTTATTGTTTACTTCTTTATCTCACCATGTATTACCCATCCATTGGAGGGTAATGAATTAGAAATAAGAAACTCTTATTTCTAATTTGAAACCTTCCCAAGGTGGTTTCTATCCCAGTGAGGCTATTTCATTTCTTCTGCCCCTCCGATCAAACTGAACAATTAACACTTTCCTCTTACATGTTAACAAGGGTTCTAATTATCTGTGTGATACGTGATTCAGTGTTTGGATCAGGTCAGCTCATGAGTGGGTAGTAAAATCTATTCAGTGGATTCACAGGTCATTTTTTAAAAAGAATACAATAAATAATTTCACAGGTACAAGTTCTGTTTTAGTTGCATAGGACATGCATGTAAAAGTTGTATTCAGATGCTTTTTTTCCCCACTACCTCTTCAATATTTTAGAAATTGGTGTTTCTCTTAGTGTTCAGGCTCTCTTGGCACCGCCTTATCACATCTTAGCCAGTATCTTTTCTATTTTAGTGGTATATGTAATATAGATCAGTGAAATATATGCACTAAAGTCTCTCTCTTACTGTGGGCTGCAGTGTAACCTATTTAAATGCCACTGGCTAGAGAGTTAGGAGAGCTGGACTCCTTTACAACTGATGTCTTGTTCTCTAATTGTGTTTTGTTTATATGTAAATGATATGTAGATTTATGGAGACAGGTAGTATTTCTTTTTTTTTTTTTTTTCAGGTAGTATTTCTAACACCTCTTTTTAGCACCAGTTAAGTGTAGGTAGAGTTCAGTTCATAATATAGACTTTTGGTACTTGCTAATTTATTGCTATGACAAAGTTACTCTTTTTTTTTTTTTAAGATTTTATTTATTCATTCATGAGAGACACACAGAGAGAGAGGCAGAGACACAGGCAGAGGGAAAAGCAGGCTCTATGCAGGGAGCCGATGTGAGACTCGATCCCGGGTCTCCAGGATCACACCCTGGGCTGAAGGCAGATGCCCAACCGCTGAGCCACCCAGGCATCCCCAAAGTTACTCTTAATGAGATTACATGTAATCTACACAAGCATTACGTGTATTAAAATATCTGAATAATTCTTTTGACAATAAAGAAGATGCGTCTGTGATGAAGAGACTGAGGTTCTCACACTGCACTTTAACACATCGTGTTTGTGCTTTAGTGTAGCCATAAATTACAGAATAATTTAAGGATTTTCTCAGATTAGAACAGATTGACTTAGTCATGGGTGTATTCTGTATGTAATTAAGCAGATTTATTATAACCAGATATTTTGGAAGTCAATTTGGGATCACAGGAAAACATTATAACTAATACTTAGTGAACAGAATGTATAGTATAGGGATCCCTGGGTGGCGCAGTGGTTTGGCGCCTGCCTTTGGCCCAGGGCGCGATCCTGGAGACCCGGGATCGAATCCCACGTCGGTCTCCCGGTGCAGGGGGGCCTGCTTCTCCCTCTGCCTGTGTCTCTGCCTCTCTCTCTCTCACTGTGTGCTTATCATAAATAAATTTTTTAAAAAAGGAATGCATAGTATACACATATACGTATATAGTATATTGAAGCCCATGATAGTGCTAGGTAAACACATATTTTTGAAAAATATTTCTAAGGTTTTGATATGGACTCATTTGTACTGCTTACACTCACATTTCAGAAATTATGTCTTTTAAAAGATGCTTTGAAAAATTAAAAAATTTTTTAAAAATAAAAAAAACATGCTTAGTGTTCATGAAATGTAGGAAAAACAATCTCTAAAAATCTCTAAAAAGTTTCCCTACATGATCACCAAGAAAGAATATATATTTATTCATTCACCCGGCAGCCCTGGTGGCTCAGCGGTTTAGCGCCGCCTTCAGCCCAGGGCGTGATCCTGGAGACCCGGGATGGGGTCCCACATCAGGCTCCCTACATGGAGCCTGTTTCTCCCTCTCCCTCTGCCTGTGTCTCTGTGCCTCTATTTCTCATGAATAAATAAAATTTTTTAAAAAAAGAAAGAATATATGCTGCGAGTTAACATTTTATTGATGGGGGTCAGACAGGCTTTCTAGTCCCATAAACAAAGATCACCAAACAAAATGAATTTGTCTACTCATTCGGTCAATCAACAAACATGAGTTGGTTTTACACTAATCTCACCTATTGTCCTCTTAGGACTCAGGAAGGTAATTCATATTGGACTTGGAGAAAATCTCTTTTGAAACAACTGCTCATTTAAAATCTTATTTACCTACTATGTTAAGCCTTTCACTTACCCTTACAAATATTTATTCTCCTTTATCTGATCCGTAGTTCATTCAACAAATACTTATTAAGTACCTAATATGTGCCAGGATTCACAGGATATTCGTTTTGACAAAAGTCGTGGAAGCAGAACAGAAATGGAATTGTTTTATTTCCATCCCTCATTCATTGACATTATACTGTCATCTTGGTCTAGGTATGCTATCAAGTAGCTTTGGATAACTGGAAGAATATGAACTTTTAAATCAGCTTTAAGACTACAAAGCGTGGCCTGCAGAATGTTAAAAATGACTCCCTCAAGACTTCTTGTGCTCCTGGTGTACGCACCGTGCATAATCTATGATGGAGTTTACTCCTATGGTAACATAATGTTAGATAGTACAGTTTACCTGAAGATAAATTATCCAGGTGAGCCTGACCTAATCATGTGTGTGCTTTTAAAGCAGAACGTTATCTCTAGCTGATTTTAGGAGAGGAAGTTAGAGATTTCGAGCTCAAGAAGGATCTGACTTGCCATTGTTGGTTTGAACACAGCGAGGAATGTGGGTAGCCTCTATTTGGTGAGGGCAGCCCCAGGCTACCAGCCTGCCAGGAAACGGGGACCTCTTGAGTAGAACCACAAGGAACTGAATTCCGCTAAAGAGAATGAGCTTGGAAGTAGGATCTTGCCTAACACCTCCCAAGGAGAACTCAGGTGATCACCTTGATCTCAGCCTTGTGATACCCCCAGCAGAGAGGGTTTTGACCTACAAAACTGTAACCTAATAAATGGGTGTTTTAATGACGTTGAAAGTCATTAAGTCTGTGCAACAATAGAGAACTGATGTAAGAGGGATCTGGTCAGATAAACCTCCCCTCTTTTTTCTATCCTATGGACAACTCCCAAAACACAATGACTCATGTAGTTTGTTTGGAAATGTCTCCACAACCACCAACCCACCTGCTATGTCTCTTTGGGCTTATAGTGAAGCAAAGGCAGCCATGGAAACACATCATCTTGCATTGCTTTCCATCCTCCTCAATCTCTCTCTTCTCTCCCTCTCCCTCTCTGCCTTCCTTCCTCCATCTTTCTCATTCTCCTCTTTGTCTCCGTATCTTAGAACTCCTAAAGCCCTCATACTGGAGGGACATGGGAAGAGGTTACATAATTAGATAATTCCAGGTCCACCCAACCCATCCCAAAATGAGGTAAATAGATCAGGGAGGAGAGATCCCTGCTGGGCCCTGCCCCACTTGCAGATTTATGAATAAAATAAATACTGTGTTTTGTTCTCAAGGCATAATTTTTGGGTGCTTTGTTGCATAACAATAGAAGCTGACCCATCTTGTTTTCCCTAAAACTAGCCTTATCCCAATTAATAATCTTAAAGAAGCGATTTACTTAGCTAGAAATCACTCTTAGCCAGGAATCACTCTTAACTCCTCTTTCTCTTTCCACTTCAAGTGATCACCAAGCGCCTCCAGTTCTGCCTTCTAAATATTTCTTGAATCTGTCAACTCTCCACCTCCAGTGTCACTACCTTGGTTAGAGCTCTCTCCAGTTCTCATTTGGATAACTCCAACGTCTTTTCTCTCTGCTCTCTTAGCCTTAAGTCTTACACATTCTTCACAATGCTTCTAGAAGAATCTATGTCTTCTTATCAGTTATCCTTTTTTTCTTATCACAAATACAATAGTCCTTCTAGACCTTTTTTTTTTTTTAAGATTTGTTTATTCATTTTAGAGAGAGGGGGGGTGGGGAGAAGTGGCAGAAGGAGAGAATTTTCAAGCAGACTCCCTTACTGAGCATGGAATCTGACATGGGGCTCCATCCCACAACCCATGAGATCATGACCTGAGCCAAAACCAAGAGTCGGATGGATGCTTAACTGACTGAGCCACCCAGGCAACCCCTTCTAGATTTTAAATGAACTAATATAGGTTCATGCTGCACACTCTGGTCCAGAGTCAATTTTCATGCAAATAATATGTCATGAATATTTTTATGTTGATGAATGTTGTTCAATAACAGCAATTCAAATGGCTTTCTCTTATTCTGCAGTAAATATAAACATCTGTACTTATGTATACGATAAAATAGAACACCTAGAAATAAGTAAGCATTTGATTAAAATTTTTATGACATCCTTGTGAAAAACATAAAGAAATATGGATTGAATGTTATGCATTTTTTTGGGCTGGCATCAACTTCAAAGGTAGTCTCTTTACCAGCATCCTGGCATAAATTTTAAATGTTCATATATCCTAAAGCTAGAAGGGAGAGCTAACTATTGATGCCCAGATTAAGATTCAAAAAGATCACAACAAGCCATAATACAATTTCAGAAGATGAATATGAAGTATGCAATCAGTTTCAAAAGGGCAAAAAATATACCTGTACAGGGTAGAAAAAGTGACTTAAAAGCAATTTCTAGGGTTGCATACAAGACTAAAAAATTAGTCTTAAGCTAGCAACCTAATATTGCTAGGTTCTAGCTCATATCCATTTTGCCCTTCTAGTTTGATAAAAGAACACCCACAGTGTTGAGTAGCAATATCCCTAACAGTAAAACTGCATTTCACAATCTCCCTTTTAGATTAGTCAATGAAATATAATCGCAAATCTTTAGGATGTAGTTCTGGGACAGTGCTTTAAATGGGACTGACTCAGCTGAGAGTCTTCTCCGTCTGTGTGTGGATGACCAGTTGTTCTAATACCATTTACTGAAAATACTGGCTTTGCTCCATTGTATTTCCTTTTCTCCTTTGTCGAAGATCAGTTGACTGTATTTGTGTGGGTCTATTTCTGTGTTCATTACTCTGATTAATCTATTTATCAATCTTTTTGTAAATAACGCACTGTCTTGATTTATAGCATTATAAGTAAAGCTTGGAGTTGAGCAGTGTCAGTTGTACTTCTTCAAAATTGAGTTGACTATTCTGGTTCTTTTACCTATTCATATGAACTTTAAAATCAGTTTATTGATATCCACAAGGGATTTGATGGGATTTTGATAGGGATTGTGCTGAATCTATTAGGCCAAATGTCAAACTGGCATCTTGACTATATTGAGTCTTCTTATTCATGAACATGGAATATCTCTACATTTATTTAGTTCTTCTTTGATATACTTCATCAGAGTTTTGTAGCTTTGAGTTTATGTAGATCTTCTACATATTTTGTTAGCTTTATAACTAAGAATTTCATATTGGGGGGTGCCAATGTAAATACTAAAGTGAGTTTAATTCCAAATTCCATTTGTTCATTACAGTGCATAGGAAAACAACTGACTTTTATATATTAACTTTGTATCTACAATCTTGTTATAATCACTTATTAGTTACAGGATTTTTTTTTTTTTTTGGTTAAATGTTTGCAATTTTCTTTGTGAACAAAAACAGTTTTATTATTTCCTCCCCAACCCACATACTTTTTATTTCCTTTTCTTGTCTTATTGCATTGGCAATTCTTCAATTACAGTGCAGTTTTCCCTACCCTAGTACTGGCTCCACAGTGATTTCTGCTCTGGGAAGTTGTGATTCTCTATATTCATTTGTCTCTTCAATTTTTGAGGCAGTGATATATCCTGTACTCCCACTTCTCTTATGCATCTAAGAATTGTTTTTTCAGTTTGTTCAGTTTTTTGCCTGGTGGACAGATGGGTAATTTATAAGTTTCTTATATCCCAGATTAGAACCCAAAAGTCCCCACAAGTGGCTCTTAAATACCTAGAGAAGGTTATAATATCACTATACTTTGCCCTTGTCAATGTGCATCAGGAAAATTATTTACAATTCTAGGCATCATGTTTTAAGAGGGATTTTGACAAAAAAAAAAAAAAACACAAAAACAAAAAACCATGTGATCCAAGTGGGATTTCCAAATATGTCAAATGAAGATAATTTGAAGCAAATGGTTTTTAGCCCAAAGAGAGACTTGTGGCACTATGATCACCATCTTAAAGAACTGCCATTTTGATGAAGTAAATTTAGACATATTCTTTATTGTTTCAAGCGGAGAATAATGGGTAGGCATATTTCAATCAGATCTGAGGTAAAACTTTTTAAACGTAGGGGCATTTGAAAACATATTGTATAATCTTATTGCATAGTAAGTGGATTTCCAGTTAGTAGAGATGTTTAAGCAGAGACTTTGTGACAAAAGAGAGGAACACTGTGGTTAATGTCTGGAGCAGGAGGGCAGATTAGGCCAGAACCCTTTCTTCAAGTGGAAGTCATTCTGAAGATGTCTCAATCTATCCCCACTCCCAGAAAGAATTGCCAGAACTTGCCAGAATAGAGCTTTAAAAGACTGGATTACAAGATAGGTTGAGGATTCTGACTCCAACTCATAATGTTAGGTAGCCTTAGTTACAGATCAACATTTGCCCATACATGATTTTTTTTCTTTGATCTCCAAGAAAAGTATTGAGAAAAGATCCAGTTTATCACCTGAAAACTTCTAAATAAAAATAAAATTCCCTATTATATTTGTATCATAGGTATATGATTATTGCATATTTAAAATGTAGCTACTACATTATTGCTAAAGGGAGATTTTAGTCTGCACCTTCATTTTCATAATTTTGGTAAAGTATACATTGTAATATATTAGTAAGTGTCACCTGTTATAACAGTAATAAGAAGCAATAACAAATCATAATAAGAATGAATGAGAAAGCATTTGGTATCAAGTCTTGTTTCAGGTACTTTTGAGGAGGGAGGTAAAGTTCAGGGAGAAACATAAAGGAAAGAGAGAAAAATAAAAACAAATCAGACCTAGGTGTGGGTTCAGACTTCAAAGAATCTAAAAAAATGGCCAGAGTTACATGTATATAAGTCACTATAATTTAAAGCAGAAAAAGATAATCACTCTCAAGTGTGTGCTGAGTGAGTTCAAGGAAAGAAGAGATTTCCATGGTGTGGGGATTTAAGGGGGGTACTTGGGAGCACTGCTGCTTGAGAGAGCCTTGAAGGACAGCTAGACCCAGAAATGAGAGGAAAGGAATTTCAAGTAAAGGGAGGATTATGAGAAACGATACTGAAACGCAAACCTGAAATGCTTATGCTAAGAGAGGTTTTTACTGCATTAGTTAAATGCCAGCTGGAAACAATTCACCGCAGATGGTTTTGTGAAGACACTTAACCATAGGATCACATAGAGAGCTTGGGCAGAGTCAGAAGTACAAACAAGGCATGCTGAGGCACCCATGTACTAGCAATACTGAGGAACCTTTACCACCCTAGGCCTAAAGGAGTAAACAAAGAAGTGGTATTAAAGACCCTAGTGAGGGCACCTGGGTGGCTCAGTGGTTGAGCATCTGCCTTTGGCTCAGGTTGTGATCCAGGGATCCTGGGATTGAGTCCCGCATCCAGATCCTGGCAGGGAGCCTGCTTCTCCCTCTGCCTGTGTCTCCCCCCCCCCCCCCAATTCTCATGAATAAATAAATAAATCCAAATTAAAAACATAATAAAAATAAAGACCCTAGTGAGAGTTGGAGTCCTGGAGCGTGGGCTATATGCTAGGAGCTAAGGTCAAGAAGCTGTTACTACTGCCAGAGAAATGCTTGGCCTCTTTCTCCTCCTGCTCTGCTTCCTTATGCCAAACTCCCCAGCAAGATAGGCTGGGGGACATAGGCCACCAGTATCGCCTCCAGCCAGGGCACAGAACAGGGTTGAGAGAGACAAAAACTACATCTAGGGTGGGTAGTTGGTTGAGGGAACAAAGAATAATCATGAGATGGAAGATTAGATGTTTAGAGAAGATGCTAGAACATCTTTTTTAAAAAAGATTTATTTATTTACTCAGAGAGAGAGAGAGAGAGAGAGGCAGAGACAGAGGCAAAGGTAGAAGCAGGCTCCCCTGTAGGGAGTCTGATCGGGGACTTTGATCCAGGGACCCTGGGATCACGACCTGAGCCAAAGGCAGACACTCAACCACTGAGCCACCTAGGTGCCCCAGACTCTAGAATCTTAATTACCACTTTAAAAAGTTTCTCAATCATTTGGTAGTTAATGTAGAGATACTGATGCCAGCAACACAGTGAGATAACAAAAATCCCAGAACTGGCCAGGCCAGGTAGGGAGAACTCCAGGATGGTATCAGTGTCCCATGTTCCTTCTTCCACCCTGCACTCCAATCCTTAGCACATGGCTTTCATCTGTATGGTCTCCTTTGCCTCTAGTCTCACACCCATATCCTAGACAACAAAATGATGAAGAAAATGACAAATAAACCAAACTTTTCCTGAAGCAGATTTTCACCACAGGGTTAACCTCAGCTGTAAATGAAGGAAGCTGGGAATTCATTGCTACTCTGAATAAAGTCAGTTGGGTTTTGCTGGTTTTGTCTTTTAAGAAAGAAGAGGAGGAAAAATACTAGAAAGAAAAAGAAAAAAGAAAAGAAAACTTGATGGGAGAAGGTCTCTCTAATCCTTAATTATTTGATCATCTAGTAATTCCGAATTTGGGTGCTATTGCCCAAATGGAGAAGTTGGGAGAGTTGAAGAAGAGGGTGTCTGAGATTTGAGATACATGGAATTTTGAGCAACAGCGACATGTAACCCATCATGGGTAAGAACGCATAATGGGTTAGAAATCAGGAAAGGGGTTAAGCACTGGAGACAGGGAATTGAACGGTAAAGTAGATTGCATTATTGTTCCCAACTCTCTACTTCCATACTTAATAAAATTATACACTCGTGCCCTTTGCCACTGCAGGCCAAGTTTGCTTGCCAGCTCCACTGAAGTTGGGTTTGGCAACATGAATTTTTTTGAACAATGACTTGAGAGCAGAAGTGAAGCATCATTTTTAGGTTACAGAATATTTCTGCTTGCTGCTTGAGATTCTAAGCTCCTGTATGACAAGAGCACTCCCCGGCCCTAGGATAAATATTCATGGCATATATCAGAATGAATGCCCAGCCAAGCCCTGCAGAGCCAGAGTCAACATGCAAACCCATAAGGGAGAAATAGGTGCTTGTGGTTCAAGTCATCACTGAAGTGCGAGATTGTTTTTATCATGCAGGACTACTGTAGCCGAAGTCTAATATAAGGGGTCATTCTCTGAGACACAAGAACATATGGAAAAGACTTCACCCTCATTGGGATGACTATGATCAAAAAGACAGATAAAACAAATTTGGACACAGATATGGAGAAATCGGGACACTTAGACATTGCTGGTGTGCGTGTAAAGTGGAACAGCTTTCTTAGAAAACTGTCAGCGATTCCTCAAAATATTAAAGGTAGAGTGACGGTATGACCCAGCAATCCTACTCTAGATGTCTTGCTGAGACCAATGAAAACACAGGTCCACACCGAAGCTTGTGTGTGAATGTGGATAGCAGCATTGTTCACAATAGCCGAAACCTGAAAGCAGCACAAATGTCCATCAACTGACGAATGGATAGACAAAATGTGGAATATTACTCGGTGATAAAAAGAAATGATGTCCTGTCACATGCTACAACTTGGATGACCCTTGGAAACATCATGTTACCCGAAGGAAGCCAGACCAAGGATCCCATGTTGTATGATTCTGTTTAAATGAAATGTCCAGAATAGGGAAATCTGTAAAAATAAAAAAAAAAAAAAAGAATAGATCTGTGGTTTGTGGAAGATGGGGAGAGGTATGAATGATCACTAAGGCATAAGAGATTCCCCTTGGAGGTGATGAACACTTGCTAAAACTTGATTGTGGTGATGGTTTCATAACTTTGTGAATATACTCAACACTAGGGAATTGTGTGACTGTCGATGGATGAATTGTATGGTGTGGTTTCCCACAGTGAACAGAGGACAAAGACACAAACCTGCAAATAAGACATAGGCCAGGAGCTGGGAGCAATAAACCCCCTCTCACTTGATCGGACTGTGACAAATGGCACATGTGGTTGTGGAGGTGGGCTGGCCTTTATCGGGGCAATCTTCATCTGACAAACGGAGATTATCTGTATGTGGCACTACCTTGCCCAGCGGTTTTCAAACTCTGTAAAAAAAATCTTTCCTTTGATAATATACACAAGCGATTCTTGTCTTTTTATAGTATGATTATAACACAGCTTGATTTTTTTTCCTTTATTGAACAATATTAAATTGTCCTCCATTTACCACTATTACAAAACAATGATAAAGGACATCTTCAGGCAGGTGTGTAAGTATTGCTGCAGGACAGTTTCTAAAAGTTACATTTCTGAGTGGAAGAGAAGGAGCATTTTAAATTTGAAGTGACTTACTTATTTTTTTGGCCGCACAACATCAGAATCCTCTACCCATGCTTTGGGAATTCCCTCTTAATACTTAATGGGACACATCTTGCTTCTCAGGATAAAAGCTAAGATGCCAGATACTCTGAACTGGCCAAACTCTCCTTTAAAAAATAAAACAAACAAATAAAAAGCCCCTATCTGCCAAAATTAGCCTAGGATGGTTTTTCTTATTTGCAATTCAGTAGAGATACATGAGTACACATAGGCATACATATGCATACATGTATACACATATAGGTGAAGATATAAACTTTTAACAAGAGTTGAATCATAAAAATGTTTTAGATTCTGAGTCTTTCCTTTTTTAAGAGCCACTTATTTATTTTTATGTCCATTTTTTTTATCATCGTTAGCGTCCACTGTTATAAAGATTTCCTTCGTGCTCCCTTTCTAATGGTTGCTTCAGTTTCTCACCAGTCTAGGAGTAATCTAGAATTGGCTTTAAAAAAATCAGTAAGTCCACATTTCTCAGAACTGGGATTGGTTCATAGGCTGATCACAAGACCAAATCTCACAAATCAGGGCAACAAATTCTGGGCCTTTTGTCTACACTGCCCCCCACCTTTTCCTGCCCTCAACCCCCAATTAAACAGGAAATGTGTACTTAGCTCCAAGTTGTAGACAGTCATCTTGAGGCCAGGAGGGGGCTGCCTGCTAGGGCCTGGGGTCAAGAGAGTGGCGGTACAGCAAAAAATGGAGAGGAATACATGTTTTTGAGCCCTGGGTAAAGCCTTGCCTGAAGGACTATTAATTTGTATGACCCAACATATTTCCATTTATCATGATGTTGGGACGCCTGGGTGGCTCAGTGGTTGAGCGTCTGCCTTTGGCTCCAGTCATGATCCCGGGGGCCCTGGGGTGGAGTCCTGCATCAGGTTCCCCGCAGGGAGCCTGCATCTCCCTCTGCCTGTGTCTCTGCCTCTCTGTGTGTCTCTCTCGTGAATAAATAAATAAATAAATAAATACATAAATAAAAATCCTTTTAAAACAAAAAGATTTATCATGAGGTTAAATTATCTAATATATGTAAAATGCTTAGTACTGCACTTACACCTGGCATTTACTAGATTATGGTAGAAATAAGAGGCGTAACACAGCATGCAAGATACAAAAATCTTACAATTGCCTTCTTTGTCTCTGGTGCTCAAGCAGCTCTTAATCCGTTGCCCATGTCTTTGTGATTCTAAACAATCCTGAGGACCCCCACTCCTGCCTCATCCCACTTTCTTCCCATTTGTTCGTCCTCTCCCCATTCATTTCATCATCTTCACCTTCATTCCCTTTGCAAAGCTTGGAGTGGCATGCTGATGCAGAGTTTAGAGACTGGGAGAGAAACTCTGGAAGGTGAGGACGATATGCTTCGTGCCTATTTAAAGGAGATCTTCTGTTTGTCTTGTACTAATTTATCTCTCTTCCTTTTTGCTACTAATACTCCAAGGCCTGTGTCTATTGGTAATGAACAAATGATAATCAACAGTTAAAAATCATGTCTTAGCACACTGTGAAAGCATACAGTTGGTCACACACACACCTCCTCCCCCAAACAGGCACCCAGTGGAAACGCAAATTGCTCTTCCTTTTGAGTCAATCATTTGATTTAAGGGCTCTGTATTATTTTCCACTTTTCTCAGTATTTTCTTTCCCAGTGAAATCTTTCAATCAAATATTTATGTGTAAGTATCTTTTATGTTCAGATGAGCAATTGTGTAGCACAAGGAAGAAATTCTATTGAGGTGTTTGGAAGCTTCACAGTATGGACTCTGAATTTTCCCACCTAGCTGCAGGATAGAATTTCTTTTGTGGTGCAGTCCTAGCCTAAAATGTGCACTTCTCTAAACTGTCATTACTAGGAGACAGCGTAAAAATTATATTACTGTTGATATGATAAAATATTTTATGAATACAATACAGTCTTGATTACTAATCTTACTTCCCTTGGAACCTATAGGATACATAGAGGTTTACTGGGAATTTTCCAGCTTAAATCTTAATATTGAGTTAAAAAAGGGATCGCTGGGTGGCTCAGCAGTTTAGCACCTGCCTTTGGCCCAGGGCGTGATTCTGGGTCCTGGGATCAAGTCCCGTGTCGGGATCCCTGCATGGAGCCTGCTTCTCCCTCTGCCTGTGTCCCTGCTTCTCTCTCTCTCTCTGTCTCATGAATAAATGAATAAAATCTTAAAATAATATTGAGTTAAAAAGGAGAATGATTCAGAAGACAGTATTTTTCTCATGAAACACTAACTTACACGTGATTCAAATTTATCTTTCCCTGTTTATGTCTTCCCAAATCATGACTTACATAATTTAATGTTGACCTTCTGGCTTTTAATCTACTTGTTATTTATTTGCTCCTGTATGCAGTCAACAAAGAGCTCTAGAGTGCCTACCATGTGCAAAGCACTGTTCTAGGTATTGATAAGGGGGAGAGAGGGAAAGAAAAGTGGATTGTCTTTCCCTATGGAGCCTCCAGTTGATTAGGAGCAAGACCCAATGCACAAATACCTCTAAAACATAATGGAAAAGTACTCAGTAGACAGCAAGGAGAGAGAAGTAGAGGTCCAACAAGAAATGGCTCATCCAAGAGAGAAGTGGCAAAGCATGGGGCATATGTGGGACTGAAATGATCCCATTTAGAAGGATGTATGAAAGGGAGCAGTGAGAAATAAAGGCAGAGAAGTAGGCTGGGCTGGACCATGGAGGGTCTCGAAGGCCAATCTACACACTTCATGGTTGACAAAAGTGGAAGGTTATTTGTAGTGACTTGAGAGATCAAATCAAGGTTTTAGGGGTTTCAGGCTGTCAGAATCCTACAGAATGGAATGCAAATATGGTTACAGAATGGAGGCATTATAATGAATGACATTGTGCCAAATATTTAATTTTCCTCAGGCAGACACAGTTTCACTAACATTTGTGTCACAAAATGACATTTTTACTGACATCAATTTTGGGGTGGACAGAGAATGAAGAGATGAAGGAGGAAGCCCAAGTCAACTGCTGAAAATCTAGCTGTTGAGTAAACACCAAGGTTTCTGAAACGTCTGCTGAGACTGCTTATGATGATGGGTCTACGAGGAACAAGGTTTCCCCCACTCCTGGGACATTCATCGTGGATGGAGAGGCCAAATTAGACCCACCATTCTTTTAATCTCATCACGCTGCACCATATGTTTGTAAATAGTGTTTTTGTTGTGAGTCTAACTGAGGGCGATTTAGTGCTGTAACTGGCCTATTTCTGACTCACTGTTGTCTAAGATCTTGCATTCTTTTGAAAGTTGAAGCAGAAAACTAGAGTAAATTACACATATCTGCTGCCTACAGGATTTATGTTTTCCTTTTGTTTGTTCTTAAATACCATCATTGTACTCATCTGCTGACTGTTCCATTGCAGGACATGGTGGCATGGGGCCAGATAGCCTGGCCTGGGGTTCCCCTCCCCATAAGAGCTCTGAAACTAAGAGGGAAGGGAGAGGGTTGTGTGGAAGAAGAAGCTTTCTCTTCCATTTTAGGAAAGACCTCACCCAAAAATAAAAGAAAAATGTGAGCATAAATACCACCACAAACAAGATTTCTGATTAGCCAGAAGCTTTTGGTGTTGTAGCTTAGGCTGGTTCTCTTGCTCTCCTCAATGAGAGATGTAGGCTGTGGGGATTTCAACAGTACATGGAAGGGCTTTGTCATGGCACTAAATCTCCACCCAAGGTGCTGCTGGAGGGGGCCCACCTATGTCTTGGTACCCCGGGAGGGGTGGGAGTTAAACGCCTGAGGACTGGCGGCTGCCCCCCCCCCAGTGCTGTCCATCTTGTGTTTGGCAACTGAGCCCATTCCCCTGGTAGTCAGCTGAGAAGATAGACAAGCTCTGACTTAACCCTGTATTCCAAGCTATCTGATTTTCATACTAGATTCCACGTTCCATCTATCAACGGGGCTCTTTCTCCTTCCTCCTTTCTTCCTTCTGTCTCAGTCTTCCTTCTCTTTCCTCCCTCACCTCATGCTTGGCGCCCTCTCTCCCTACCACTCTTTCCTCCTTCCTTCCTTCCTTTCTTCCATCCTTTCTTCATTTTCTCAAGGGGAGGTAAGTCATTTTACTTTATGCATGCCAAGAGAAATGGAAAGAGGAATCATAGTGTGATCGGGAAACAACACACTGCCTTCAGTTAATGGTAGGTATTGCCATCGTTGTCATCTGACTTACGTTGTCACAGGACACAGGGGTTCCTCTTGAGTCAGGTTTATAACTGTAGGTAGTTGGTGTTGGCTTTTGTGATCAGGGAAATCTGTACTCCGTAGGCAGAGGAAAAATCATTTTTTCTGGAGGCCAGAAGGCTGAAATCAAGATGTTGGCAAAGCTGGATTCTTCCAGAGGCTCTGAGAGAGAAGCTGTTCTCTGTCTCCCATCTTCTGGTGACTGCTGCAATCCTTGGCCTGTAGACTCATGGCCCTATAATCTTTGCCACCCATCTTCACATGACTTTCCCTTCCATGTGTCTGGGTCTCAAATCTCTTCTCCTTTCCCTTATAAAGACAATCGTCATTGTATTTAGGGCCCCCCATGAATCCAGGATGGTCTTATTTTGAGATCCTAACTTAATTATATCTACAAGGACCCCATTTGCAGATCAAGTCACATGGATAGGTACCAGCAGTTAGGACTTGGACATATCTTTTTATTTATTTTTTAAAAGATTTTATTTATTTATTCATGAGAAACACAGAGAGGCAGAGACACAGGCAGAGGCAGAAGCAGGCTCCTTGCGGGGAGCCCAGTCCGGGACTTGATACCAGGAATCTGGGATCAGGACCTGAGCCAAAGGCAGACGCTCAAACACTGAGCCACTCAGGCATCCCTTGGACATATCCTTTTAGGGGACATGGTCCAACCCAATGAAACAAACAAAGAAACAAACAAACAAACAAAATCAAAGATTAAACTCTGTAAAGCCACTGCAAAACTAAATCAACATTAAGCCAGTGGGAATGGAACTTTGAGCTTCAGGATTAATCTGAGACTTGTCATTAAACCAAAGAGAAAACAAACCCATTTTGTCCACAAATTTTTTGTCTAGAATAGTTTCTGTTGAGTTTTGTAAAAGGTGCTCTCCTTAAACACTAGTAATAATCATTGTTTACAATCATTTCAGAAACCCAGTAGAGGAAAATAATGCCACTGAGTTGCTTCCAAATGTTTTACTTAAGAAATTAGAAATGACTGCAAGGAGAAAAGCCATGTGGATGGCTTCATTAAAGATTACCTTGGGGTTAAGTACCGTGCTCTATTAGCTCAGGCTTGATCTCTCAGGAGACACAATTCAGAGAAAAGTCAAAAGTTGTATTGATTAAATCAGTTTAGCAGTTTTAATACATAAAAGTCAAGCGGTCAGTTTGAAAAAAGAAAACTGTCAACTTCACTCTTTTGGTCTTAAACTAAAATCAAATGATAGCTTTCATTGAATCATCAGAAAGCCTTTGATAGACCATAAATTTCTCTTGCTTCTAATATTATGATTGTTATACCCCTGCCTCAGAGTGGGGACAAGTATAAGCCAGTGGCTCTAATAGATTAACCTTTTCTGTGAGCAGACTGGCCCGCACACTTTTATGATTGCTGACAACTCTGTCTTTGGGGACGCCTCTGTTTTGTTAACACTTCTGCACACCCACTCAAGGGAATGCATTTGATACTTTCAAGTGAAAACCCACATCTACTTCCCTATATGTTTTTTTGATATCTCAAATACTGACTTTGTAGATGGAGAAGTCCTTTGAAAAGGAAATATGCCAGGAAGATGGCTCTGTGGGCATATTTTGTCCTCAGCCCGAAGGGTGGAGACAGTGAGTAACTAACTCAAGATCCTGAGGCAAATAGGATTGATAGGACTGTACCTTGAAATTTAATTCTTAGAATACACCTTCAAATATGACTGCAACAATGCATGCCACTGAAGTGGTTTTCACATCATGTGCCGTTTGGGATGACGTATGTCTCTGAGATCGTCCAGCAGTGTGAGTCAACAAGAGTTGACTTTACCAAAAAATAAAAACTAAAAAAATAAAAAAAAGAGTTGACTTTACCGTTGTGCTTATCTCCAGAAACAGCTCTACCTGCAGCCATAGGCCAGAAAATGGTTAACTTTGATGCTTATAATGTCAATTCCCATGAAAAGATGACTTGTAAGACTACACAACACTCAGATTTTGGACTGGAAAAACTGGCAGCATTTTGACAAGAACATATAGTAGTTTGGCATTATGTTGACATGACCTCAACAACAACAACAAAAAAACGTGTCAGCTACAACTGTTGGCTAGGTAGACGTTTGGAGTTAAATGTATGCACTATCAGAAACACGAATGGGACTCTATACAGCTATGTGACTCGAGTATATTTGTGGATCAAACCACTAACACCTGTAAAAATACATATGAAATATAAATCTTAATTGAAATATGTTCATCATGCTTAATTGAAACACACTCCCAGAAAAGCAGAGGAGGTTTTGCCTATGTAAAACATTGCAGAATAGAGCCCAAAGGTAACACAATATTCTTCTATTGGTGGGGTTTTTTTATTTAATGAAACTGTAAGACAAATATCTCATGTGCTTGGCTCATTAACAATACTTATTTTTTTATCAGAATTAATATTCTTTCATATTTTCTTTGGAAATGGCACTATTGATGTTTATATGAAATGCAAACAAATGATGCAATGTTTCACATTTTCCAGTTTTTCACTGTGATATATTCATTTTCTAAAATTTCACATTAGCACAACCGAAAACAAAGTGCCTCCACAGTTCATTTCAAGATAATATATTGCTCCATAATAGCAAATGCAGTGCAACTTGGGCTTTAGAATTGGAAGCTAAAGCAGTCTTTGTACATGCATTCATTATATCCTGAACAAGGCTCTTTTGGTAGGTCTTAGGCCACTGATGAGTTATTAAAAGACAAAATTTCCATGTGAGTGGCAAGACTTTTCAAATACATAGATGCAGATGAAGATATAGACTTAGATATATTTCATTGCACTAACTTACAATGTTCTGGAAGGAATATCCTTGGCAGGAAAGAGAACATTAGAAACATAGAATTCTAAAAAAAAAAAAATGAGACGAAGTTTACAAGAAAAAGAAAAGTTGACTCTATAATTTAGTGGTTCAGTGAATGACAGACCTCAGTCAGCAAAATCACCTATCTCTAACCTCCACCTGTTTACTTTGTCACTAGAGCATATTAATACGTGTTTTTATATGTAATTATCCGTATAATGTTTCATAAATATTAGAAGTTTTTAAAAAGGTAAGCTCAGTTTGAAATCTCTTTATCAATCAATTTCTTTGAAACTTATGGTAGAAAAAGCTGAGCATAGGTATCAAATTATGAGTAGTTGAATTGAAATAGACAACATTACTCTGTACTACGTCCTTAAATTTTATTGACTTCTTGGTGTATGCCAAGTATACACATATAAGCTTATGAATCCTCATGGAAATCCTTAGAAATAGGTATCTTCCAAATTTCAAACACACAACCCTGAAACTCAAGACAAGTTGGATTTCCCAACATCACATCCTGAGTTAATGGTGGAATCTATACTCTTAACCACAGCCTTTTAAAGATGATTCAAATTACACATCATATATTTCCTAAAGAAATCACTTGCATACTATAAACTTTATTTTCTGTGTTAAATTAAGCATGAATAATTTTCTCTCTTGTTTAAATAGAAAATGTAGTGAAAAAAATGGGAATTTTAGGTTGTTAAACTATTTGAGCAATGTACAGTAAAGCCAAGTATTAAATAGCAAGGATGACATTATACATATTTTCATAGGAATAAGATCTTTCCAGAAGATCATAAATATTTAAGCATGAACATACCATAAAGTGGCAACCAGGACAATTCTTGATTCAATGTGGAATCCTCTTTGTTTTGGAATGTGCAGATCTTTTTTTTTTGGAATGTGTAGATCTTTAAGCTAGATATTAACTTTCAAGGTATTTAACCTCCAAGCCCCCAAGAAGACCCTGTGAAAGTAAAATACAAAAGGAAATAGTCCAGGATCATCAATTTTTATGTTCTTCCTTCATCCAATTCAAATAACTCAGTCTTTGCCAAGTCTCTCCTACTTATTTTCTTTCTTTCTTTTTTTTTTTTGCAATTGCTATAACTTTACTATTTTATTTTATTTACCAATCACATGTGTGGCTTCAAGGGTTAGCTTCACCTAAAATATCCATTTTCCCCTTCTTCGTCAAAAAGGGAAGTCCTGAGTCTTAGCTGGATGCATGGCTTTCCAGAATAAAGGAATTTTTTTACATTTCTTAGCTTCCCTTGCAGCCAGGTAAATTCTAGCCCATGGAAATGTAAATGCAAGTAAGGAGTCCATGCAGACCCCTACTTTGTGTTCTCTTATAAAGTCTGAAGCTTTAGCAGCCACCTCTAAACAAGTGATCTTGGAACAGAGGCTTCAAAACAAGGCAATCACTTAGAAGGAGGTGGTCCCTGCCACCCAGGAATGCTATTCCAACCAAGATCAACTGCCTTCAGATTTTTGAACATAAGAGAAACATTTCTAGCTTGCTAATCCGTGTTTTTAAAAATAATTTGCAGCCAACCAATATATCGAAAACAACATATAATTTACTATCACATTTGATCTTTGTTGCTTATAGGATGCCACAGCAAAGAGCAGTACAGGTTAGTTTTAGAGCTCTGGTAACAGGCATAAACAAACAGCGTGGGTGATCGGAACACTGCTGAGTTTCCATCGCCTATGGATTTGCTGGCTGCTTTGCCTTCCTTTTGTACATGGTAAAAAATGATTTGTGGTTGTTGTTGTGATGACTAATATCTAACACTGTCCAGTTCAACAGATACTTGTGGGTGAAATGCTCTTTGAAAGAGTTAAATACCTGTGTCTGCTCACCTTATAAAATTTTCTGAAAGGACACTTGTGTGAACCACTGGGAATTAATTTGCATGCTCAAGTCTAGTACTTTGCATTCTCAGGTTAGGTAGGTAAGTGGGGTGGAGATGTTTCCTCGGTCAGTCTTAAAGTGGCCAGGAGATGTTGGTGTCTGAGGTTCTAAGCAGCTGCTGAGCTTACCTCAAGGAAAACATCTCTTAGTAGAGGTAGGTTACTAAAAGCACAGAGACAAATACTGAAGGGACAGTTTTGCCTGCTTTGTCACAGCCTTTAATGACATCTGAACAGGGGAGCCTGTGATGCTTTATCTTGAATCCATGACTGGTTATGTAGATAAAACACTGCGAATCAGACTCGACTCAAATGTTTAGTCAAGTTCAATCCAACTGCAGCTCTATAAAACCAGTCCTGTTTTTAGCCCAGATCTGAATATAGTAAGCAGTTCATTGAACTTTGTAAAATTCCAGATGAATTTTGTATCTAATTTCTCATATGATATAGCAAAAGGAGTAATTGAGTACTACCCAACTTTACATAAAATTCTAAGTACTTAAAAGTTTGAGTTTTGAGGTATTTAGACTTAAAAGCCTTTGAAAAAAGTGGTTGAATAACTATTTCCTTCTTGGATGGAAAAACAAATTTTCCTTTAACTTAAAAAAAAAAAAAAATCACATTTGGGAGGCAGCCACCAGGGACAGTTTCACTTGGAAAGAGACTTTTTGAGAAAGTTCCAAGTGACTGAGAAAAGAGAATTATAATGGAATTTGCTCCACAACTTTTATTCTGACAGAGGGGCTATTCATCCTATGGAATTCTTGTAAAATCACTGACCTGAACAATATGCTTCTGAGAATGTTTTCCTGCTTAGCTTATAAAGATATTATTATGTATCTATGATATAATCACTAGAAAATGCTCCCCCTGGGGCATTTGTTGTTTCTCTAATTATCATAGTTGATTGTGTAACTGATATCTCTGATGTGCGTAAAGGTATAACAGGAAAGGAGAGTCAATCTTTTATGCAAACTGCACTTTCTGTCTTTGTTTTAGTGTTATATATAACAATTCTGTCAATTAAAAGACATCCTATAGACAGATTATTTTAATAATTTAATTTAAAAGGGATAAAAATTATTGTAACAAGGTTACAATGGTTCCTATAGTATTTGTGATTTTGATGCCAAGACAAATCTATTTTCCACCATAAGCTCTGATACAAGTTACTTCTCTGAGCCTTAGTTTTCTTTCTGTGGAGCAGAGTTAGAAATACCTCTCATCTCACAGGACTGTTTTGGGGATCAAGACAGATGATACCTGGAAAGAGTCTAATATGGACTTCTTGCTGTCTATTATCAGCATTATCTTAGAATCTGTGCAATGCCAAAGCCCAAAGCCACAAATGATAGAAATACGTATTATTTGATACTGATTTTCATTGTGAATGGAAGAAAAGTAACTCAAGAAAGTTAACCAACTATGAAGAAATTGTACTCTTTGACTGTCAGTTAGGTCTTCTCAATTATTCAAAGTATTTGGGAAGATCAGAGATTAGGTTAATGTAAAACAGCCATGAAACTAAAAATTCTTTGCAATTGGCTTTGGAATGTGTTTGGTTCTTACATTTGAAAATTGGGTGTCTGGTGGTCTAAATATTCACTTCAGAGAAAATGATGAAGACATACTGAGGACACATGGTTCAGGCAAAGAGAAAGATGCCTGGTTTCCCCATCCAGTTTCTCCATCCAGCTCTTCTCTTAACACAATGATAGAAAATGTCTGCTTTCTCTTAACTAAAAAAAAAAAAAAAAAAAGAATCTTTGCTCTCTCAAAGCCTCCTTAAAGTAGGGAGGTAGCTAAGTATTTGATCTTCAAAGGGCTTGTCTTCATGCAAACTAAGTAGAGGAAATTGAAATGTCTAAAAAGCTATAATTAAGCAGATTCCACACTAACTGCATTGAACTTGAAAGCAAGTTTATTATGGATAACCTAAAGTTCTGATAAACCACCCAAGGACAATACTAATTAACCTCAGCGTGCTTTGAATATGATGAGGCATAGATCTCTATATGTCTTTAAAACAAAGCCTGCATTACTGATTTTATCTTTTATTTAGAAGTATTGATTTATTATTAAGTGAGCATCTAAAAAACTGGCATAAATTAAGCAAATTTTTTTGAGAAAAAACTCACTTCTAGGAATTTCTCAAATTATTTTATTTTAGATAAAATATTGAATAAATGATTTGAATCTGACAGAAAATAAATAAGGCCCATTGAAATGCATTTCAATAATAAATACTGCAAAGTGTTTTTAAAGCCATGCACGAATCTATGGTTAATGAAAGTGAAGTAAACTATTCTTAACAATGAAGAGAAGGTGGCATTTAGCAAAGCAAGGATGTTAAATCTTGACTTCAGAAAAATCCAGAGGTAATATTATGACAGTGGGTTTGTTTGTTTTTGAGAATTAATTGTAGATGATATGTGAAATTTAAGAAACAAAGCAAATGAGCACAGGGAAAAAAGAGAGAGACAAACCAAGAAACAGACTCTTAACTACAGAGAACAAACTGATGGACACCAGAGGGGAGTTGGGTGGGGGATGGGAGAAGTAGGTGATGGGGATTAAGGAGTGTACCTGTCCTGATGAGCACCCAGTAATGTATGGAAGTGTTGAATCACTATATTGTACACCTAAGGGCTAATATAGCACTGCATGTTAACTATACTGGAACTAAAATTAAAAAATAAATTTAAAAAAAGGAATCAGGGCGCAGCCCGGGTGGCTCAGCAGTTTAGCACTGCCTTCCGCCCAGGGCATGATGCTGGAGACCCAGGATCGAGTCCCACATCAGGCTCCCTGCATGGAGCCTGCTTCTCCCTCTGCCTGTGTCTCTGCCTCTCTCTCTCTCTCTCTCTCTGTCTCTCATGAATAAATAAATAAAATCTAAAAAAATAAATAAATAACTTTTAAAAATTAAAAAAGGAATCAATTGTAGAACAATTTAAAAAGAAAACTGTTGTTTCTAAAGATTTAAGACAGAGCTTTAGAGAAACTTGATAACATTGTACAGTGATTTTTAACATTCTAACAAGAGTGTGGGCTGTCGTGTTAATGAATATTATGTGGATGAATGTCCTGGGTCAGACATTGGATTATACAATGTTAAACAGGTTTAGTCTTCATTACTTATCTATTGCTACATGATAAGTTTTTCCAAAATTCAGCAGCTTCACTGGGTGGTTCTGGCTCAAAGTAGTTCATACGCTACAGTTAGGACGCAGTCATCTAAAGGCTTGACAGGGGCTGGAGGACTTGTTTCCAAGAAGGTTGTTGGAGGGAGATCTTTGTTCTTTGCTACTTGGGCTTCTTTGACAGATAGTGACTAGCTTTTCCCAGAGCGAGTGACCTGAGAGAGAGAGAGAGAGGAAGGAAGAGGCTGCATTTCCTTTCATTTCCTATCTATTTCTAGAAGAAACACATAGTAGAGCTCCCAGGTTTAGCTCTTAGCCCACTGGAGTATTATGCTAGCAGACACACTTACAGGACAGAAAAGAAGATTGCAAATAGCCCTGACTCAGGGGACTAGAGGAAAATGTCACAGTGGAGGTGACCTCAGAGCCAGGCCTTCAAGGGTAGCCAGCCTCAGGACCCAGTGTCGTCAAAGACACCGTCCTCTTCCTGAACTGTGGGTTTAGAGAAGGCCAGTGTGAGTATACAACACCGTGATTGCTAGAAGGTTCTGGGAGATGAAGCTGGAGACCTAATGGCCATTACCTGGGAGGTAAAAATCAGAACTGCAGTGTTATCTAGCTCACATCTGAAAATGTTTAATATTAATATTCACCTTTGCAAAGAGAGATTCACAGAGCCAAGAAGAGCTGTCTGAGATGGCCTGGAATACGGGGTGTGGTAGACACTGCGATGCACCACCCAGAACCCCTTCCAGGGATGAAAGACTTCCTCTCCCAGCTGCCGGGAGTGCTGCCAGCAGAGAGCCCTCAGAGGTCAGCTTTTCCTGGGACACGGCATCCAATGACTGGTCAGTGTTGGCGTACAAAGACCCAACTCTCTCCGCTCAACTCAAGAAAGCACGGAGGGCCATCCCGGCTTTGGAGGGCCCCGCAGAGGATACCTGGGCACCGCCTCCCTCAGTGATAGAATTTAATTGCCCGTCTGGTTGAGGCTGCCTCACAGTTTGACTTCTCCCTCTGCCTTCATCTCTCCTCTTCTACGGGAAGTGATCCCAAGAGATCCTATAATAAAACTCTTGAGCTTGAACTCCATCTCTGAGTCTCCCTCAAGGAGCACCCAACCGGTGTCAGTTAGTGTCAGGACTGGTTGAGAAATTGGATGCTGGAATGGAGTTTTGGAGTTCTTGGCTGGCAATCTGAATTCCATCGCTGGGGTGGGGGTGCTCAGGTATCCTCTGGTACAAGGTAGTAGTGCAATTGTGTTCACCACCCTTGCCAGTGGTGGACTGGGCTGCCATAACGGTGTCCAGTGGAACAGAAATCAC
This sequence comes from Vulpes lagopus, assembly GCF_018345385.1. Taxonomy (NCBI): domain Eukaryota; kingdom Metazoa; phylum Chordata; class Mammalia; order Carnivora; family Canidae; genus Vulpes; species Vulpes lagopus. Next base: position 61,236,950 of record NC_054828.1, read on the forward strand.
TGATTGGTGCAGTGTAGTAGGAGTTAGAGAAATGTGTGGGAAACAGTAACTCTGAGGGTGGTGGGACTGGTTGGCTATACCCACACTCGATTGACACTGAAAAAGCCAATTATGACAAAGAACCAAGAGTGACTGAAGTTGAAAACGTAAGCATGAAAGCCAGAGACAGCCTCCTTGATTTTTTCAAAGATCTTATTTATTTATTCATGAGACACAGAGAGAGAGAGAGAGAGAGAGGCAGAGAGAAGCAGGCTCTATGCAGGGAGCCCAATGTGGGACTCGATCCCAGGTCTCCAGGATCACGCCCTGGGCCCAAGGCAGGCACTCAACCCCTGAGCCACCCAGGCGTCCCAAGAGACAGCCTCCTTGGTAGCATGAAGAGCCTCTCATCTCCAAGAAGGAGAGCAGAGAAAGCTGAAGGACAGACAGGAGTTAATCATAACAGTAGCAGAGCTCAAAAGGTTAAGCTCCCAAACAAGACAGATCTGTTATGCCAATCCAGGGCCCTGGAAGGAGGGGGGTGGGGGCAGGGGGAGACTAAACCCAGCACATGGAGAGGACATCTGGATTGATGTGCATGAGAATCATGAATTCCCAGACTCCTTTGAACCCACTGAGCCTGCACAAGGGGCCCACTCTTCCTGTAAGGCCCAGCGTTTTCCCTCGCTTGCTAGGAGGTCAATACAGCTCAGATTCAGTCTCGGTATAACCCAGCCAAGGCCATAAATGGGCCCAGTAAGGGGAGAAAGGTTCCTGTCCCCAAAGAGCTGGCAAATGGGCAGGGAAAGATTAAGGGGCTCTGGCCTGGATTGGGTGAGTGGTTGATGAAGGACGGTGGAATGGAAGGCTGGATAACGCTCAGTCTCTCCAGACAGGATCTAACTACCCTGGCAGGGACCCTGGGACCCAGCGCAAGCACACTACCAAGATGCTCCTAGAAAAGCGCTTGAGAACACTCAGTGAGGCAATGATGCCAGGGTGGCCGCAACGGACAGCGAGAGGCTTTAAAGCTGAGCGAAATGGGCATGTGGCCGCGGATACCTGTGCTGAAGGGGGATCAACACCAGAGGTCCTTCTGCTCAAACAAGGGAGGAGCATCATTCGCCTGCGACAGGGATACGCCGCTAAGAGGGGCACCTGCATCTTTAGGTTCAGGGTAGCTGTCCTCTGTAAGCCATGGCTGGTGGAGGGGAGGCCACCCCTGGTAGCAGTGGGAGGGAGAAGACCCTCCCCGCGCTGGCGGGGGGACCTAATTGTGGTAACAGGAGGCAAAGGCATGAAGGCAGACAGAGGGGGTCTATGCTCAGAGAACTATAGACGTTGTTAGTAGAACAGGGTCCCTAAGGCCAAAATAGATGGACAGCCAGGGAGGGTATGACTTAATCCATTAAACCAAAAGAGATTAAGGATGGATAACTAGGAGGCTGAGCCAATTGTTGGACCTGTAACCCAGTGGCTAAAGAAGAGGCCCGGCCCCCAGGAAAAGACCCTGCAATCGCGCAGCAAGTGAACCCAGTGATGATTCCGCCGCCCTTCCCTAACTTATGGCCATTTTACTAGGGAAAAGGGACAATGACACCCAGAGGCTCAAAGCATTGCCTTGGTGACCTATACACATGTGATCACGTGGGTGCCAAATAATACGTGGAATCCTGGCTTGTGTGTGGCTCCCAGTGAGCCCGCTGGGACTGTGGACAAACCCGGTGGTCATTTCCCTGGCCCCCAAATGTGTAACTGAAATAGCTACACCTTGTCGCTGGTTGACCCCTCCATCGGCCTCTGGGCCTAAGGAGGTCAGAGTTATCAAAGGGACCAGGAATAGCCAAGCAGATGTCTCTGAAACTGCCCCCTCTCTTCAGCCAAAGTAGCAAGTCAACAATATTGCTTCCCAGAGATGGACATCTCGTTTATAGCTCATCTCCGAGGCCTCCAAACTGAAAAAATAACTTCTAGTGAAGATTTCATGATAGCCATTATTATTCAGTTCTGTGATGATGAAACTATTTGAAAAATCCACAAAAACTTCTAAAACAAGATTTTGCCTATATGTGTTATCTCAGGTACTCTCAAAAACACATTCTTTTTTTTTTTTAATTTTATTTATTTATTCATGAGAGACACAGAGAGAGGCAGAGACACCGGCAGAGGGAGAAGTGGGCTCTCTGTGGGGAGCCCAATGTGGGACTCGATCCCGGAACCCCGGGGTCATGCCCTGAGCTGAAGGCAGACGCTCACCGCTGAGCCACCCAGGTGCCCCTAAAAACACGTTCAAAGAGTGCTAATACTGTTTGCTAGGTTAAAAAAAAAAAAAAAAAAAAAAAAAAGCTTTTCATTAAAAAAAAAACTATTTTTGTTTCAGACAGAAGTCAGGCTAGAGGGTGGCAGCCAGGGACCTGCTCTGCTGGTCAGGGGGCTATGGTCAGTGGACCTGGATGGCCTGGCTGTGCTGACCTATGCCAGATTTGCTGCTCCCCCCCGCCCCACAAGGTGCACATGATCACCAAGCCCTGGCGGGGCCTTCTGGAGCCATGCCTGTCCTTCAGCCCGCTCGAGGAGAGGTCATCGTGGTACCTGCCACAAAGGACCATCACCCACCTTTGAAAAGACAAGTACAACACTGTTTATGATCTGTCAGCCAGGCCAGGGGCAGACACCTCGGCCTTCACCTCTCTGCTGGAGGAGCAGCTACTCCCTGTGCTGACACATACTACTCGGATTGACACCGGGAACCAGGTAGACGTGACCCGGAAGTGGTATGCAGAGGCTCTTTGCCTTTGGCTACTTGGTTTTGGAGATGCTCCCACTTCTCTGGACACTTTTGCCTTTGGCTACTTGGCCTACTGCTGCAGGTAAAGCTGCCCAATGGGAAGCTGCAGGCCCACCTTCAAGAGTCACACGACCTCTGTGTCTACTGCTCACACATCTTCAATGTCTACTTCCCCTGAGATGGAGCTGAAATGCCACCTCCATGCCAGACACCAGTGGGCCCAGAGACTGACAAGGAACCATCCCGGTGCTGGAACCAGATCCGATCCATGCCGGGGGTGCTGTCAGCCACGGTGGGCTGCGCCTTGCTCAGTAGCATGGTCTCCATCCGGTGAGCAATGACTGCTCGGGGCTTGGCTGAGGATGATGAAGAGGAATGATTCGTCCTCATGCTCCCAGGACTGATTTTTCTACCATCATACATTCCAAAGGTCCCCGTGTTTCCCTGCTGTTGGTCCAGCTGGAGATGGGATTCCGCTCCCAGAATAAACTCGTCCACACTGTATGTGTGCACATGTGTAGATGCTAGAATGGCTCTATTAATTTTTTGACCCATAAGGACCTCAGTTCCTAAAATAGGAAATCCAAGGCTGACCTTACAGAAAATAGTAAAATACATACATTAGCCCTTTGTCCTTCCCTTCCTCTTCCTCATCTCTTCAGTCTTTTCTCAACCAAATGCTCCTCCAGTAACTTTATGTGAATGTGTTAAGCACTATTTTGGAAAATCCAGAAAACAAGAGCAGATTATAGTGTTCTGCGTTTGATACGTTATCCTTTTCAGAGAGAATTTACTTTGTGTGGTTTAAAAAAAGAGTTTAAAATGGGTAAAATTTAGGGAGAACATGACCTAATGGGACACTTCAGTCACCATTGGAGGAACATTTGTTGATATTTCAGTGGAACAGCCTTCATAGGTCTTTTCTTTTCTTTTTTGACAATTTTATTTATTTATTTATTTATTTGAGAGAGTGAGAGAGAGAACGCGAGCAGTCGGGATGGAGGGGGTGGAGGGGGTGGTGCTGGGAGAAGGAGAAGGAGCCCCAGCTGGGACTTGATCTCAGGACCCCAGGATTATGACCTGAGCCAAAGGCAACCGCTTAGCCGACTGAGCCACCCAGGTGCCCCGCTTCATAGGTCTTTTCTCAAAGAGTGAACTTGGTTCTTTAGAGTTTTTGCTTCAGACTACAAAATGCAATAGTGCGTTACAAAGATTCTCAGAAATTACAGATTGTATCTTTCTCATATCCCTGCATACTTCCCACAACTCATGCATTGTTTGGCAAGAGGCAGTGAAAAGCACAGGGCTCTGGCAGTTAATAAATAGTTCCGATTTCTGAAGTATTTCCATAAATGTTCATGAGTTCTCCATATTCACCTTAGCAGGGTAGACAAGACCCTGCCCTAATTGACCTAGTCTCCATTCTGAGTGCCTTCTCAAATAGTTGAAGATATAAAAGGAACCGAGAACAGTTGTTTAGAATTATTTACATGTCCACTATTTTTGTTCTTCAAACACAAAAACAGAATGCTGTGAAATTCGACCCTTCTTGTTGTTAATGTGATACTATATTTAAGTTTGATTTAAAATGGTTAATAGGGCAGCCCGGGTGGCTCAGCAGTTTAGCATCGCCTTTGGCCCAGGGCCTGATCCTGGAGACCCGGGATCGAGTCCCACATCGGGCTCTCTGCATGGGGCCTGCTTCTCTCTCTGCCTGTGTCTCTGCCTCTCTCTTTCTCTGTGTCTCTCGTGAATAAATAAATGAAGACTTTAAAAAAATAATAAAATGGTTAATATATGTGAATCACTTAGTTCCAGATGCTACTAAAGACCTCTAAAAAAATCTGAATGATACTGAATTATTACCATCGTCGCTATTACTATCACCAAAAAGATATTTCGATCACATAGTCCGGATCATAGAGCATCCATGTTTCACTTGGTCAACACAGTGTTTTCAACTTCTAAAATAGCTGATAATGAGGGCACCTGGGTGGGTCAGTCAGAGAAGCATTGACTCTTGATTCAGGCTCAGGTCATGATCTCAGCGTGTGAGATCGAGCCCTGCGTCTGGTTTTACGCTGGGCATGGAGCCTGCTTAAGGTTCTCTCTGTGAGAGAATCTCCCTCTCCCCAACACTCTCTCTCCATCTCTTAAAAAATAATAATACAAAAATAAAATTAGTTGGTAACATTTTAAAATCAGGGCATTCCAAAGCTTGAATGTTTTGTCTGCTGGATCCATTTTCTCGTATGGCGTAGTCATCAGGCACCAGCTTGGGCTAGCGTCCCTTCACCACATGCCTCCCCCATGTCCTAATCTCCTACTGTTCCTCACACTGATGCAGGGTGTCAGTAGCTATTTACTGTAGTATTTGCGCTGTAGCCTGTTTTCATAACTGCCTGCTTTTCTTCTTGTTGTTCTTCCTCAATGTTTCGAGCCCCCATGGGCATTTCATTTTGAATATCTGTCAAAAAGTATAATATGTGTGAGTTGAAAGGGACCTCACAGTGAGGTTATATCACTTTTTCACCACCCTCTTCTTGCTTCTGTCATTGCAACAATTGTTACTACCGACCTGTGTCCTTTCGATAAAGTGGTCCATCCGAGGGGAGGCTTTACCTTGGTAACACATCCCTCCTGGGAAGAGAGTGTGTGGCCTCAGTGCCCAGTAATCTGCAAGGATTTTCTGGGCTTGGTCCTTGTTGCAAGTATAGTTTTCTTTCTGCTAGTGAGGCTATTTCATGGACCCTGGGAGCTTTTACACTTGTTCCCAGCCCATCCCCCAGAACAACTCCCTCCACTCTATAATTACATTTACATTCATGAAATTGAGTGAGTATAAGTGACAATTCCTTTTAGCAAGAATTCTATGGCTGTGCATTCTGTTCAGTTCCAAACAACAACAGCAAAATAACTTCAGCAACCCAGAAGGAATCAGCTGGTTGTCTAGGGTTCTGTAACTGAAAATAATTAGGTATTTTAATGTTCTTTTTTTAATTCCTTAGTATGTTAGCATTAAAGAGACTATAGTACATTATAGCCACTCTGACTTTTATAAGTCAGCTGGCTTTTTCCTGTTCTCTTCTGGGGACAAAGATTTACCCATTAGAATTGAGAATGACAAGCTTGGCTCTCAACTCTTTGTGGAGTACTTCAAAATTTAATTCCCAAAGAGGCTGTAAGCTTTTTATTGTTATTTGTCCTCAGAAAGGCCTCATATCAAACAAATGTGACTTCATTCTTCTAAGTAGCAATTGGTCGGAATATTGGAGATCTGAACGTATTCAGAAAATCTTCCAAAAAAACATTTGTAATTGGTTGACTGACTGACTGCACATCAATGGGTTATAAGGAGAAACCAAACTTCTAGCTTTGTTCTTCCACTGCTCTTCAAATTTGACTTCTGGAACCCTTCCCTCCTCATCCCTCCCCAGGATGAAATATTATCTAGCTATTTCACTGCTCTTGGATAATAAACAAATAGTCCTTCATTTTGGCATTTAAAAAGACTCAGTCTATAATCCTATGCCTACTAGCCTAGTGTACTGTAAAAATCATTTTAATCCAATTTAAAGCTTTCTATGTAGACTTTAGTTGGGCATGGGTACTCCTGGTTTTACACCTTTTTCCTCACTTACTTTCTTCCCTCTCGCTGCTGTTTCTGACCTTTGTAAGGTTGGATCGGGGGATAGAGAAGAGGACAGGAAGAGCTTCGAGAAGGCATTGCTGGTCCAGGAAGATAGATGCTCCAAGCTGATTCTTTCTCTCAGTCAAGGCTATCGTGGGCTCCTCAGTTATCCTTCACCAGGGACCTCTGACTGCTTTCACCTTGACATAGACAGTTGTCTGAGTAACACTGCCCCCTTGGAGGGCACCTACTCCTCTGTTAGGGTCACATCACCCCTCTAGGTCATCATGTGCTTATTGAGTAAGATCCCCTCTAAGGCAACCCCAAGCTGGCTTCCTTTTACACTGTCCACATCTGAGCTCCAAAACCCCTCACTTTTCCCTACCATCAGTGGAAGTAAAGTTTGGTCTATTATAGTCCTCCTTACTCTGTGATCAGACACAGTGGTGTGGCCACAACCACAGCCCTTACACTTACTGTTCTTTGTGGGTGTCAGATACGAGTCCTTATGTTTCCAAACTTCGGGGGATGGGTGCTCGTAAGCTCCCCTGAGACATCCCCTTGAAGTCCTTGTTGTGTGCATTGAAGTGCAATCCAACAACTTTTTTCAAGGAAATTCTCTCCCCACCTCTTCCAGCCCATCTAGAAGGAGGTAATGCTGGCCAACTTGGGTTCGGCCCATTTGCAAGTCCCACCATGGGTGGTCTACTAACTCATATTTTAACATGGGGTACTTGGAACCAATTGCCTTATTCTTTGACTTTGTACTTCCACCAAAACTGAAACAGAACGATGCTAATTGTATCATCTAGTAACATAGTCAATCTCTTGACTTAGTCTCAGTGGTATGCTGGAGCTGATTGTTAGCCATGGTCATTATTAAAATTTAAATGACATGAACCTACAATTAAATAAATGAGATATTTTTCAAAGGTAACAAACACTCAATGGTCATTACTTTCTAATTATTTCACTTCTTTTTATTATCTCTGCTTTTGAGATTATTTGTCTATTGTTTCTATATAGTAAAAATAACATACGATGGCGTGCCACTGCCCAATTCTTCCCAACTCTGCATTCAGTGATCACTGTGATAGCCAGAAATCAGCTATGGTGGGAGTATTTACACCAAGGAAATTGGCAAATGTAACAAATCAGGTGACCCCCTCCCCCCCACCCTCCCATCCCCATTTTGTTGTTAAACATTTACCAAGACACCACTGCTGAAGATGTTAAAAACCAGCAAGATAGCAGGTGCAGTCCAAGCTAAGAGAGCTCATTTCAATATAAAAGGGCTACTCTGTAAGTGCTAACACTTCCCAGGATCAATAGATTCAGCATGTTCAAACAAAGCATGAGTCTCTCTCGCCAATGCTTGCAGTTCTTGGGAGATCAAATTGGTTCCTCTTCACAGGTATCCACCCTTAATACATTTTCAAGTAAAAGTCTGAGATTAGACAAAGAAGCTCCTGCAGCTGCACATTCCTTGGCAGCCCACACCATAAATGCTTTTGCAAAAATGCCTCACCCAATTTTTTAAACTGTTCTGGGCTACATTTAATAGATGATGAAAATAATGACTTTTAAATATGCCACTGCACAATTAGGCCACTAAAGCAACTGAGACACTTTGAGAAGCTAAAGCCTAGGAAATAAGACAAAAATACCTGCAGGAAAAAAACCAAAATACCTACAAGCAAAAGATAGAACTTGGAGGTCAAAATTTGCATCTACGCAGTCAAACTGAATAAATGTGAATGACACCATAAAAGAAACAACCTCTCATTTCTCATTCAATAGTATACATTTGAGCATTGAATAATCTTCATTTCACTTTGCTTGGGCAGACCAGGGGAAGAGCTAACGACACCATTGTTTCTGAGAAGTTGGTGAGAGAAGAGAAGGAGCGCTCATTCTCTAAAAGTGGGATCTTTTTCATAGATTTTAGAAGGAACTTGTTGACATGATAGTTGTTGACTTTAAAGAAGATAATGTGAAAGCAAAGTTATGAGACCTACAGAAGAGGATTGTTGCTGAATGGAAGGACCTCCTTTATGGACTTGACCTCCTCCTGCCTGACACTGTTCTGAGCTCCCACATGTTGATAGTCAAAGCTAGAAATACCTTTTCCATCTGCCCTATACGGAGTATTTCCCGGGGGTACTATGACTTATGGCCACTCTCCCTTCGGATTGGTTGTTCTCCTCCAGGGGACTCGGTGTTAAATATTGCCTTTGAATACCACCTTTCGAAAATCACCTTTGGATAGTACTTTATATCCGACAGAGAGGACACTCATGTTCACCATTTCAGATAAGCTTCATAGCCACTCTTTCAAGTAGGAAAGACAAGTATTATCGGCTCTTCTTTATTTTATTTTACTTTTTTCATCATGATAAGTTCCCTCCTTAATCGTCATCTCCCCCACCCGCCTCTCCTCTGGTCACCATCAGTTTGTTCTCTGTAGTTAAGAGTCTGTATTTTGTTTTCTCTCTCTCCCTCTTTTTTTTTTCTTTTGCTGGTTTGTTTTATTTCTTAAATTCCATATTTGAGTGAGATCATATGGTATTTGTCTTTCTCTGACTGACTTATTTTGTGTAGCATTATACTCCCTAGGTCCATCTATGTTGTTGTAAATGGCAAGATTTCATTCTTTTTTATGGCAGAATTATATATATGTGTGTGTGTGTGTATATATGTATACATATATAAAATTATACATATGATACATATTATAATATGTATATGTATGTATACATATGATATGTATGACATAAGATATGTCACATCTTTATCCATTCATCTATCATTGGACCCTTGGCCGTTTCTATAAGCTGGCTATTGTAAATAATGTTGCAATAAACAGGGATGCATCTATCTCTTTGAATTGTGTTTTATTGGCTCCTCTTTAAAAATGAATTGGCTCAGGGATGCCTGGGTGGCTCATCGGTTGAGCGACTGCCTTTGGATCAGAGCGTGATCCCAGAGTCCTGGGATCGAGTCCCACATCGGACTCCCCACAGGGAACCTACTTCTCTCTCTGCCTCTCTCTCTCTCTCTCTCTCTCTCTGTGTGTGTGTGTCTTTCATGAATAAATAAATAAAATCTTAAAAAAAAAAATAAAAGAATTGGCCCAGTCCTCTGGGCTAATAGTGGATAGAACAGCAAGTAGAGTCTGATGCTCCTATCTCTTGACTCTGGGTCCAGCAAAATCTAACAGAGAGAGTATGTATTCGTTTTCCATGCTGTGTAACAAATTCCCACAAATATCAGCTTAAACCAATGCTCATTTGTTGTCCCACAGTTTCTGCAGGTCAGAAGTCCCGATGATGTGACAAATCTGGATTCTCTGCTTCCTGCTGCAAGGCTGAGGTCAAGATCCGGGCCATACTGTGGTTCTCATCTAGAGCTCAAGATCCTCTTCCGAGCTCATTCAGATTGTTGACAGAATTCAGTGCCTTGAGGTTGTAAGACCGAGATCCCTGTTTCTTCCCAGATGTTGCCTCAAGCAACTAAAGACTGCCTTGGCTGCCTCACTCAGGTGACCCACTCACAACACTATAGCTTACTTCTTCAAAGTCAGCAGCCAATTCTTTCTGACTTCTGCCAAGATAGAGTCTCCAACAACAGAATTGCCATCAGCAGAATGGCTACACCAGCCTATCCACATGTTCCATCCATACTTGAGGGGGGGATCCCTTAAAACGCAGAACCTCAGAGAAGTGGGAATCTTGGCGTCCATCTTGGAATTCTGTTACCATGTGGCATGAATCCCTGATGGACAAAGAGAACACCCCCTTTCAACCCTGCACCTGCTAGCTTTTTAAATTACCTACTTTGGGCCTTGTGTTCCTCAAAAGTAGAGGGCAACCCTACTCGTGGAATTACTGTGAGAAAAAGAAGTGCTAGCATCTGGACAATGTTTGGCACAGGAAACTCATTCAAGAAATACTTTCTCCAGCCCTTCCACTGCACGCTAATGTGTGTCCTGTTGCATGCAGGTGTGCCAGGTTAGCTCAGGATTTCTTATAATAGTTACAAAGCAGCACATTGCAAACAAGGATATTTGACTTCGGAACACAGAAAGTTGAAGCAGATTTTTAGCTCATCATCCTTATCACATCCTACTGAGGATCTCCTGTATGAGATGTTTCTCGTGTTATCTCATTAAACCCTAAGAACCCTGTGCAGTAGATGCCACTATCCCTATTTAACAGGCTAGGAAACTGAGGCCCAACACACACTGGGAATAAGTGACAGAGTTCGTGCCTGTGGATCTCAGCCTGGAACAGGGTATCCCACAAAAGAGCCACTAAGAAACCAAGACGTGTGTGTGTGTGTGTGTGTGTGTGTGTGTGTGCGCGCGCGCGCGCGCGCACCCGCGTGCGTGTGTGTCTGATTCATCAGGAAGGAATGCAAAGAATTTCCCCTCCCCTCAGGGAGAAGGCTGGGCCCCTTTACCCTCAACAGAGAGTGCACTGATTTTAAAATGTTGCAAAGGCGCATCAATTCCTATTGTGGGAGAAGAGGAACTGAAAGACTATTTTGTGAATTAAGGACTCAAGAGAGGGGGACTGGAATTACCAATCGTGATCTGTTTCTGTCTCTATTTAGTGCTCTTTTTAAGGTTCCAAAGATTCTTTTTGTTGTCATTGATGTAATGCCATTATTTCCATGTCTTTTAAAACTTTCAAATATGAAGATCAGTGACACAATTATTTTACTCTCAGCTAAAAAAACCCACAAAAACCCAAGAATATGAAAACAAAACAAAACAAGAAAAAACCTTGCTCAAGAAATATTCCTACCCAGAGGATGATGATTTCTAATTGAAAAGAAGATATACATTTAGAAAGATGACTCCAAAGCTCTCAAAAAGGAGGGGAGACTTGACTATTGACCAGGCATAATTTATGCTGCAAAAATAATTCTTACTGCAGTTTAAAGATTTTCTGAACAAGGGGAATATGAACGTAGCAGTATTAAAATGGATGCAGGTAATACTCTGATGACGTGGCCACTTATCTTAAGAAAATGAAAGAAAGGGAACATGAACTAGCAACGTTTTCTTTGAAATAAAAGCTACATCTTTCTAGGAATGAAAAGTATCTGTAAAGAGAAAAAGCAAAGTGTTCAAAAATATGTCAAAGTATAGAATAAGGGATGGAAATCTTTGAAGCTGAAGGCATCAGAGAAAAGTATTTGGGGATAGATTATTACCATTTCTTCATCATTTCACCAACTGGTATAAAGTTAGAAAGAGCTTTTCAGCAGCTGGCTCTCTTAAATTTTATTTATAGAGGATTTAGCTCTGAAGAATAAGGAGTATGTTGGAGCTAAAGAGATTTTCAAAACCATTAAAAAAGAAAAAGCTGTTTATAGGCTGAAATGAGGACTTTCTAATAAGATAAAGGTTACAGTCCTTTGCTTGGGTACAAATATCTAACTCTGTAAGTATGAGACAGAGGTCACATACGTGAGTTAGCCATAATATGCTGTAGGCAGAGGTTGTCTTGCCTACCCATTTCCATTTTCCCTTCTTTCTTTGTTTAATTAAAAAAAAATTTATCGAAGTATAGTGAACACACAATATTAGATTAGTTTCACTTCCCTTCTTTATTAATAATAAAATCTGGATTTTATTTGGAACAGCAATGCGCTGAGCTAAGACTATATTTTTTAGCCTCTGGTAAAGAAAGGTTTGGCCATTGAGATATAAATGGAATCCTGGCAAATAGTTTTAAGAGACCTATTTAAAGGGTATTGATTCATGAGGAGGGGTAGCTCTTTTTTATCTTGCCCTTCCCCTTCTCCTTCCTGGAACATTGATGTAATAGCTGGAGCTCTAGCGGCCACACTGTGTCATTGATGACGGACATGAGTAAGGTTGGCAGAGAAGAAAATCAAGGGGACACTGTGCCGCCGATGACTCATGGAGCCTCTAAACCATCTTGGAATTGTTCTACTTGGGGCCTCCTTTATGTGAGAAAATAAACTCTTAACTAGCTTTCCCTCTAGTGAGGTATCCATTACGAGCAGAGGAATCCAATCCTGATACTGGTCAGCAATACAGTGTGATTGCGAGAATGGTTCAGATTATTGGAGACGGCATTCATAAATATTTTGTACGCGGGCAAGTAAGATTACACAAAACAAGACAACACAGACGGGACAGTAACAAAAACTGAATGATGCCAGAGTTTTCTTCCACCACGAGCTTCCAAAAAGAGGCAAAAATTAATTTCCTCAAGGGCCCTGCAGGAGTATGATCCTGGACTGATTGATGCAGAGTTCAGGAAATCAAAAGATACGCGTGAAGGGTAAAGGTAGAAATGCCTGGCCCTGGGGAGGGTAGGTTCTGCAAGCCAGGAAGAGGGTAGAGGGGACCTTGCAGTACCCTGAGGAGTTAACAGTCATAGAAACAAATGTCTGCACAGGGCACCAAGGACAGCTGGGCACCAGGCCTCAAAGCCTTCAATCCAGTTTTGGCAAAGACCCTAATGCCCGTGCCTGGTGTGCAAGGAGGACAGCCTCCTGTCTTTACATGGACCACAAACAGACTTGGATAATGAAACTCTGCTGGGGGCCCCTGATGCCCTGAAGATGAACTGCAGATTCCTCAATCTCCAGGACCCAGGTGATACCTTCTCAATCCTGCCCTTACGTGACGCTACAGAGACAATAATGCATAAATAGTGATGGTGAGGAGTGATTTTTTCACCGGAATGGTAAGGGAAGGCTCAAATTTGATTTAGAAAAGCAAAAGGAGGGATCCCTGGGTGGCGCAGCGGTTTAGCACCTGCCTTTGGCCCAGGGCACGATCCTGGAGACTCTGGATCGAGTCCCACGTCGGGCTCTCGGTGCATGGAGCCTGCTTCTCCCTCTGCCTATGTCTCTGCCTCTCTCTCTCTCTCTGTGTGACTATTATAAATAAAAATTTATTTAAAAAAAAAGAAAAGCAAAAGGACTTGAATGTGTGTGTGATGAAATCAAATCCCTATTTTTACGGTGTGTCATTAAAAAAAAAAAAAAAAAAGGAGCAGTGATAGTTCTGCTCAGCTTTGGCCACAACATTTGAAGAGTGACGATGTCCTAAGTACAGCTGGCTATCCCCAGATTTTGTTACCCCTTCTTCTAAAGCAACTGTGCCTCCAAATTTTAGCAGGCATATGGCTCCCCAGAATCATCGCATTCCCCAGTCTCTCTTCCTTACAGGTGCAGGCACCTAACTAAGTCTGAGTCAATGAGATATAAGGAGAAGTGACAGTTTCTGGGCACCTTTCCTCAGGGACAGTGCGCATGCACACACAGGTCCTCCTGCCCCCTTGCCCTGTCCTGCTGCTTCACACTTGGTGCTGCCACTCAGGTCTTGAAATGGAAGCCATGTCCAGAAGGTCAACAAGCCAGGTGGAGCCTGGCTCCGTGGTGTTCTGGAAGCCCCTCCTAGATCACTCACCCGCAATCTTTTTAGACAGGGAAATAGACTCGGGCCTAGTTTAAACCATTACCGGTTAGGTTTCCAGTGACTTCGCAGCAGAACCTAAGTACTGCAGAGGCTTGGGGAACTGCAATCACGTCACAGTGCTAAAGGGGCCGGGTCTCCTTAGCCTGGAAGAGATAGCCCTCGGAGGAACAGGTGACTGTTTTAAAAACCTGAAATTTATGGCAGAAGAGAGATAAGCCTTATTCCATGTGGCTCTAAGGAAGAAATTCTAGGAAGACAAATAATGGATAAAATATAGGACCAACTATGTGCATCGCTTTGGGTGGTAGTTAGTGTCTGGCCTGGACACTGTCACTGGCTCTGTGATCTGATGGGACTTATTAACTGAATCAAACCATTCCTCAGACTATGAGCTAAGTGGGGGGAGGACCCCTCATATCCCACCCAACCACTGTACACACAGACTTAACACAGTCCTGGCCTCCAGCAGGTCCTGGATAAAAATGTGGTATGTGGGTAAAAGGACAAAGCAGAGCTCGAAGGGGGAATGAGCTGTGTTTGCAGGACCAGAGGCCTGAGCTTTGAGGACAGAGCTGCACCCAGTAGCAAGCACAATCTCATTGCTTTTTAAATTCGGTCCCTTTTCTTGTTTGGTTAAGTCAAAGCAAAATCCGCTTTCAACAGCGAATGCTGGCAAAAGTGACCATTATCACATAACAGAAGAATGTATGGGACAGTAATGATCCTAGGGAAGAGCCAGGGAAATTCTCCATTTGCTTTCTCCAATGTGTGTGTATGGATGTGGAAATCTTTAAGGAGGAATACACCAGGAAATATGGTATCAGGCCTTCCTCACTAGGCTTTCAGATATGGAGACATTTACCATATTTCTCTTATTCCCTTCAGCCCCATTTCAAGCCCTGCCATCTTGATCCCATTCAGAAAATTTGAGCTTTGCAAGTAAAACTATATCAGATGTTGTGCTCACAATTTTCTTTGTATTCCTTTTATCCCCAAAACTAATTCAGGTGTGCCCTACTTTAAGAAGTCACATGTAGTATACCAGCACCCGAACTTGCAACGGATACATTAAAGGGTGAGAATTCACATCACAAGAAGACTCGAGCTGTGACTTCTTGGGAGAAAGACAAACATTGAAACTAAAGCCACTTCATTAGTATGAAATCAAAACGTCTCTGAAATTATGAGGCAGACCAATAAGAAAATACTATTTTAAGGACACAAAAGCACTTGAGACGGCCTGTGATTAGGTTGTTCATGACAAATAGAAGTGGTTAGATAGCTCTGGCGTCTGGGAATAAACAAAAATCTATGACAGAAGTATTGTACAGAGAGAGTTGTACAGAGAGAGTTCACCCTCCGTTATGTTGGAGGGAAAATGTTATTTTAAATAAAATGCACTTACAGAAAATAATCACAGCACAGCATTTTCTATGATGCTTTTGATACAAGAGCCCCTTGGATCAGATATTTGGTACTAGATCACTCATTCATCCATTCATTTAGTAAGCATCACTTAAAGCCCACTGCCCTCCATGCTGGACTAGCTGCCGAGCATCCAAAACATAAGTCACGGAGGAACCTACAAGCTGTTCATTCACAGGTGAGGAATCAGGATACTTATGGTGTGTGGAAAAAAACTATTACCAACCTGGAAATAAGCTTTCCAAAGAGCAGTTGTGGCTTAGACCACCTCCTTTGCCTTGAGAGTAGAGTGAATTGATGCCTGGTCCTCAGCACTGCTTCCTACCAGGGTACGCGAGGGTGGGCAGGTGGGACTCGGAAGACTGATCCCCGTCCCTAAGGGTTTTCACTGTGTTCTCCAGCAGCCCTGTTGACTGTTGACTTTGGGAGAGCTATTACCTTTGGATTATGCTTGGCTTCCATAGAGGCTCTGGAAAGGAATAAGAAGGAGCAGCTTTTTTTTTTGTTTTTACTTAGGATGCATGATTTCTACAGACAGAAGAGGAGGATCTTATCCCAAAGTTGGAAGAAGTTATGGAATTGAAAATGGCTACCTTTGTACAGTTTCTCCGAGAGAAACTTCCTTTACTTTTCTTATACTGGATTAGAGATAGCAACTGGAAACCAATATTTCTTGATTACCTCCTATGTGTTGGGCATTGTACTGGGAAAACCGACAAGAAATGTTCCACAAGGTAGCCATGATACGAATAACACTGCTTCCTTATGGATAAATAAAACAAATCTTAGATCAAACCATGTGCCAAAGTCTCAGAGTAAGAAAATGGTAGAACCAGATTAGGAACTCTGTGTTCCAGATTAGGAACTGAAAATAAAGTTTCTACTTCCAAAACTATAGAAAAAAGACTGCTTTCTCCTCCGTAATTCTAGAAGTTGGAGCTGGCTGGAGGGACACCACATGTCTTCTCATATGTTCCTAATCCAAGGAGTATTTCTCTAGAGTGAGATCTTTAGGTGAGACCTGACTGATGCAAAGGGTATAGAGATGAATGGGCAGAGTTGGAAGAGATAAAGCCTTTGTCCAGGAAAGACTGGGAAAGAAAGTTGGAGCATCTGCTACTCCAACAGAATGCCACCCTGGACTGAGCTTCCTGCCCAGAGCAGGAGCTGAGCCTGTGGGCGATATTGTCCAGCAATGCAGCAGGGTAAGCCGGGGAGACCCACCTCGGCCTAGGAGGAGTGTGAACAGGACGGAGGGTACTTCAGTCTGACTGATGAGTTTGGAAGGAAAAGCTGGGCATGCGTTGACCAACCTTTCCTCTTCCTTTTATTTTGAGGTTCTACCGATCTGTGAGAAGACAGCTGATTGCTTCTTCACATCACAGGTTTGACAGGAGCAGGTCCCCTCCTGGGGGAGGAGTTATGGTTGCCAAATGACAGCTGCGATTGGGTTGGTAGATCTGTCTTCATTCTGGAAGCCAACGATGGCGATGCAGAAAACAGTCACCATTACCTGCTTCATCAGTAAGAATGTAATTTGTCTTCTTGTCTGCCTCACCCTTTCATCCAGAATTCGACGAGGGAAAGCAGGTATATTATTAACTGGACCTCCTCAAATTTCAACCAGGTAAATAGAACGAAGAAGCAGAGCCCAGGGGATAAAAGTAGGTACCGTCGTCCACAGGAAGAATCAGACCCTCACAACTGAGCTGAGATGCTACAAAGAGACTGTTCAGTGGGAGGAGTGGAGAGGTGTGCAGACTGTATCATCCCAAACTTCTCTTTTGGAGACAGAGTGTTTCTGCAGGTAGGACCACCCCAACTTCAGCCAAGTAGCAATCAGGCTCAGCCTAAGCAAAAAGGAAGGAGGGGGCTTTTGGAGTAGCTGAGTTTGGCTCTAAGTTTAAGGAGATCCGTTTTTTTTTTTTTTTCCTTTTTAAATTCATTTTAAATAAAATCTTTTAAAAAAAAATAAATAAATAAATAAATAAATTCATGTTATTCTGCTACAAGAAGACCAAGAAGAAGAAAATTCTCTTTGTTTTAGCTAGAAAACACAGAATCTGTCCGCGTCACGCAGGGGCCAGTTCTCCAAAGCTGACCATGACAAAGGGATTTGATATCCCAGCACGCTACTGACCAAATATTTGGCACAGTCTCTGTGTATAAAACGAGGTGACAGAAAGGAGCGTGGCTGGTCTAGGAATTCAGGATCTTGTTCTCCCTTCTTTGGGTAGGTGGACCAGTGGAGCAAAAAAAAAAAAAAAAAAAAACAGAATACCTGCCTCAGGTTTAGAGTAAATGTTTTTCTCACAATCACCTTCAAGTATATATATACACACACATCCATACACATATTGCTTTTTCAAATTATACGAATTGTGTACGCTCATTATAGAAAAATGGTAAGTTGAATGAAGAATGAAAAAAATTTTAAGCCCTCTAAGTATCTGTTAGGATCATTTTTGGCTGCAATAATGAGAGATCCAGATGAAGCCGTTTGAAGATAGCACAGCAGCTGTATGATCCCTTCAGGAATCAGGCTCTTTTCTGTCTTTCCCTTTTACCATACTTACATGAAAGCCTTTGCCTCGTGTCTGGTGCCTCATGGCTACAAGACGGCTGCTGTAGCACTAGGCCTCACACTCTTCTAAGGCAGGGCTGTACCTATATCAGAAAAGTAAAAGCTGCTTTGTTTTGTTTTATTTTTAGAAACCCTCACTTCAGATTTCATTGGCCAGCATTTTTTACCTGGACTCCTAACTACAAGGAAATTCAAGAAAGTGAGTATTTTTGGCTGGGCCCATGACTCCTCCAAATGAAATCAGGATTTTGTTGGTAAGGCAGAGGAAGAAATAGCTACTGGATAGGAAAGTTGGCGTTTCTTCCAGGCCTGGCTCAGCCCATGTCCTGCCTCATTTCCTTTCCTAGGTCCCGTGGCATCCGTAACCCAGGCCATCCTCTTAGTAACCCCTGTGCTGTTCCATCATAAGTGTTGGCACACCAAGGCTTCCTCCAATTTTACATCTGGCTGACAAAATGAGAATCTCCTCCTTTTCTAGTTATGTATCCAGTTGAGACTAGCACATCTTTGCAAAGCATGTGTATAAGTATGCCACACCATTTCATAAACTGTTCTTTTCTCTTAGGATCATTTATTACCAGTAGCTCAGCAGCAGAAGAAATTAACTGGGTCTCAGCAGCCCAGCCTGCTCCCTTGATTCATTCTACAAATACATGCCAAGCAGTATTGAAGATGCTGGGGAGAGTGAACAAAACACACCAAGTCTCAGCATTGGTAGAGCCGATAAATCTGGTAGGGGAAGGCGGTGAACAAACGTGTGAGTAAATACACAACATATCAGATGGTGAAAAGCATGCAGGAGAAACATAAAGTGGAGTGAATGAGTTAGGAAGTGTCAGGAATGAAAGGAGTCCTATGTTATACACACAATAGTCAGAAAGATTTCACCCATATGCAGAGGCCTGAAATAAGAAAGAGAGCAAGTTGTGTGGAGTTTTGGAAATTTTCCAGGCAGAGAGAATAGCACGTGCAAAGGCCCTGACGTGGGAACTATGTGGTACGTGTGAAGCACACTTCCAGGACTTTTGTTAATCGACCAGCATTAGCGAGGGGAGCATATTCAGAGACAAGGGAGGGAGAGTACTGACATAGTCAGGAGAGCATATTTTTATTAGTCACACAGTATTAAATCACTTTGTTACACACTCAAGTTATTTCCAATTTTTCATATTTGTAATTGAGTTGTTTACGAGTCCTGAGCCACTGACAAAAATTTGTGGACAGCTACATTAAAATAATAATTGACAAGTTTTGTTTTTTGAAACAAAGTTCTAAGCCCATCTCACCTTTTCTAACGCAATGAACAAGGGGGGAAATAATACTAAAATGCCACTTCGTTTGCAAACAAAATAATCATAAAAGTGTGCCTAAGGATCTTAGTGAAATGGATATGAGAGAAGAGCAAGGAATAGAGAGAGTTAAGGAAAAAATAGGAAGAAGGCAGTAGGGAAACATAGAAGGGCAAGAGTGAGGGCCCCCGAAGTAGAAAGGGAGCCTCTAGTTCTTTCTCTTTTTGCATGACAAACCACCTTCAATTGGGGATGTGAAACTACAGGGTTTTATGAAGCTCGTGAGTCTGTGGATCAAGAGGAGCTTGGGCTTCCACACAACATGACACTCCTAGCGTAGTTGCTCCCCCGTGCCTCACTCTAAGAGGCCAGGGTGGGAGTCCTTTGACAGGCTAGGCCTGGAACTAGGATAGCATTACTCTTCCCACACTCGGTGGTTAGAGCAGTTAGAAGCCAGCCCAGAACCAAAGGCAAAGGAAATAGGCCCGGTCTCTCAATGGAAGGAGTGTCAAAGAATTTGAAGCCGTTTTTTTGTTTGTTTTTTGTTTTTTGTTTTATGATAGTCTCACACACAGAGAGAGAGAGAGAGAGAGAGAGGCAGAGACACAGGCAGAGGGAGAAGCAGGCTCCATGCACCGGGAGCCCAATGTGAGATTCGATCCCGGGTCTCCAGGATCGCGCCCTGGGCCAAAGGCAGGCGCCAAACTGCTGCGCCACCCAGGGAACCCTGAAGCCGTTTATAACTTACCGTAATATCCAAGAAGAAATAGCCAGATTCCTTAGCATTGGCTCGTGTGAGGCCTGTGGCCATGATCTCATAGCCACGTAACAAAGAAGGCCACACTTGGGGTCATTGTGGCGTACGGTCCTGAGATGTCTGTGTGAACTCCTCAGCTCCATCTTGTAGATGGTTTATCCTTCTCTAGGTCTTGAAAAGCTGCCCTTAGTAAAGAATACATTACAGATTTCCTCTATCGTCTTTAGAAAAACACCATCCTGCAAAACATTTTTGTTTGTGTTTTGAGCTCTCTTGTTGATATGTCGACTTTTTGTATCTTGGAGTAAGCTCATGTGTATGGCCTTATAAATGGTAACGTGTCCAAGGTAACGATGCGTGCCAGGAGAGCCAGAGAGGATGTTGATTGTATGTTTTACTACCTGTGTACTTCCTGAAAGGAGAGTGGTTTGGTAAAATATTATTGTGAAGCTGCTCTGTTTCGGGCCCTTATTTGCAAAGCTGCATTAGCTAATTCCCTCCAGACTTGAGGATTCATGTCATCTGGACCCACTGATTTGTGTATGTTCAGATTTTTCAAGTATTTCTTTACCTGCATTGACAGAGCTTATATTTGACAGAATAATATTAAAAAATATAAGATGGCAAGCAGATGGTCAGAATCTTGACTAGAAAGAGATCTTATTGAAAATGGTTTGTGAATGCAGACCATGCTTTTGTTTATGGGAATGTTCTTTTAAATATTTTGGTTTGATCACCAATGGAGTTCTTGAAAGAGCCCAATGCCTGCAGAAATATGCCAGCTGATATCCTCTACCTGAAGCAATGGCTCCCTTAAGAAAGGGGGAACAAAACGAATGAAGAATTTTTCTATACCTCCTTGCTGCCAGATGTCTGTATTGCTACCTATATTGTGGAGGTGAAAAAACCTTTTCCTGATCCACTATGCCTCATGCAGCCCCTTTTTCAAGGAAAGAAAGAATTAATTCAATTCAGTGAAAACATGAGGAGGTAAAAGAAAAAAGAAATGGAAAGACAAAGACTCCCACCAAGAAGAACTTCCGAGGATTTCAAGTTAGTTGCTTTGTGTTGGGAAGGCAGATTGGTGAGGAATCTACGCTCTGCAATACTTAAACTAAGTATCAATACTTAAACTAAGAGAGCTAACACTTTAATATTTAAAGAATGTAAAGCTCCATTTAAAACCCTGGACACCTGGTACAAGATGCAAAAGGAAACTTGGTAGAGCAATAGTGGAGATTTTTCTCCCTACAGACTTTTCTTCACAGATGCTAGGGTCCTATTAACAGAAAAGAATGTAGATCGATGTTCTGGCGATGATGTCTAGTACCTTCCATTATTCAGATAGTCAATTCTAGTGCACTGTTGCCACCTGCCTCTGGTTGTTGCCACTGAAAACGCTGTTGAAGTAGAGTTGGCCCAGTGGCTGGAATGTCAGAACCTACATTTGGCCTTATAGTCTTCAGATCCCCATTTCAGTTGCTAAGGTATCTGGGTAGGGTGAGGGCAACAAAGCAAGCCTGGCAATTGCTTCTAGCTATTATCACGTATTTGCTGCTGAATATTTTAGGATGGTTGAGTGTTATGGGAGGGTGGGCCTTCTGTCTTTAACACACATGATGTTCTTGGTCTCATACCAGGATAAACACCCACATACACAGAAGCACCATCAAACTTTAGCAGCCATGTGCCATTTTACAACCTTGGGCATATTTCTTCTGTCCCTGTGGCCTTAAGCTATTTGTCTCATTTCCCTACATATACCCTTCTTCTCTCTTCCTTCTTGTTCTACATAGCGCCGTTCCCTCTTTTTTACCTCCTACTAGGAGTTATGAGCTCTTTTAGGGATTGAAATGAAACCTTGGGATGCCTGGGTGGCTCAGTCAGATAAGCAGCTGATCCTTGATTTCAGTGCAGATTGCGATCTGGGGGCCTAGGATCGAGCCCCACATCTGATCTTGGGGGTCTTGGGATCCAGCCCCACACTGGGCTCTACACTCAGTGGGGAGACTTCTTCTCCCTTTCCCTCTGCTCCCCTCCCCAACTCATGCTTTTTCTCTCTCTATCTCAGGTAAATAAATAAATCTTACAATAAAATGAAGCCTTATTATTAATGCTATCGCATTAAAATGTTTAATAACTGAAAAGATTCCTTACATTCTCTAAAAAGACTCTTTAAGGGGCCCTTGGGTGGCTCAGTCAGGTAAGGATCTGCCTTCAGCTCAGGTCATGATCTCAGGGTTCTGGGATGAAGCCCTGCTTTAGGCTCCCTGCTCAGCCTGAAGTCGGCTTCTCCCTCTCCTTCTCTCTCCCCCACTCATTCTCTCTCTCTCAAAAAAAAAATGAATAAAATCTTGGGGAAAAAAAGACACTTTAAAAGATTTTTCCCTTTATATAGGGCGTGACAATCTATTACTTTAAAGCTATCGGGCTGAACAATATGTCAGAAGCTTAATCCACCTGCTTCTAGATGAAATGGTTGTCAGCAATCCATACAAGAGGGTTTCTCTTGGGACAAGGAAGAGATTTTACAAGAAGTAGACCAGTGTGGAAAATCAGCCAAATGATAAGACATTGAGTACTAATTTGTTAAAGAACCAATTTGCCCAAAGACCAATTTTT
This sequence comes from Vulpes lagopus, assembly GCF_018345385.1. Classification (NCBI taxonomy): domain Eukaryota; kingdom Metazoa; phylum Chordata; class Mammalia; order Carnivora; family Canidae; genus Vulpes; species Vulpes lagopus. The sequence goes on from NC_054828.1 coordinate 61,259,490, forward strand.
CAATATTATTGTTTCCCTAAAGCCTTGCTGTTTTATAGTTATTAACACAATTGCTTGAAAAGAATTCCAAGCTTAAAACTATTGGACATGAGCATGTTTGCATCTTCACACTCTCATTATATCACATGCACACAAAGTCCTCCCGCCGTCCATGCAAAAAAAAAAAAAAAAAATCCCAGTTAATTGCTTATAATCCAATTCCTTCCTTTCTCATCGAGAAAGAAAATCTATAAATTATGAGAAGTAGGAAAGGAGTAGACTGGGTTGAAAATATATTGGAAGATTAAAAACCATACCACTTAAAAATCCTGGAGACTGGTGACATGCCTAATACCAAAATGGTTAAAAGTCCAAGAAATGATCTCTCTCCAAAGAAAGCTGTATATTGAGTAGACTGACTAAAACACAAAGTCCTGTTACTTTATTACTTGTCAAAAAAATTATGAATCATTAAATGGGCAAAGCAGTCATTGGGAGAATTGATTTATTGACAAATTATTCTGTGAAATAAACAGTAATGGATTCATCTAGAACCATTGCATAAATACTCTTTTAAACAATTCTAGAACTTACAAATTTCCTCCCCAGAATTTTCTTGCCCGTAAGTCTAAATTCATTTTTTTTTTATTTTCAGAAAACAAACTGATGAGCTAATTAAAACAGAGAAGTCATTCATCAATAAATACTTTTTAAGTACCTAACAAAAAATATTTTATTAGATGCTCATAGATCAGGTAACGAAAGGAAATACGATATAAATAGGTGCTGAAAATTCTGCTCCTTACTGACTCAGAAGAGAAAACATTCATACATTGGCCAACTTGAGAACAATTATGAAACACACTATCAGTGAGTTCACAATGGCACTCTGCGAGCGTCCTGTGCACACAGCTCCGACCTCCTGGTGGGTCATACTCACAGTCCGTTCCCTGTGTCCACACATGAAAAGAAATCTCTTCTCCTCTGGCATCATGTCTTTTTTTCCTTCCAAGGTAAGGTCTCTTTCCAATTTTCAAATCATTAGATATTTATCTCCCTTTGCAAATCATTCTACACTCTACAGGAGTTTTTACACTTCTTATTATTTTACTCATACTTTGATTTTTTAACTCAACCAGAAAACAATTGAATCCAGTCTTTATATCTCCTAGGCTAGGTGCTTGAAAATATACCAAGATAATATTTTTAAAATATTTGCACATGATGATTTTAAGCAATACAGGGATCAGATGCCTGTAAACATCTACTTTCGACATCCTTCTTGTATTCAGAGAAAGTCTGGCCCAAGTTAAAAGACCAGGTGACTAACCAGTGAGCCAAATGAAGATCTGCAGGGAATTTCGGAGGCTTAAAAATACTGTAATTTCAGTGAACTAACTGGAATTAAAATAAAGACTTAAAAATACTGTAATTTCAAAGGATGGGTTTTCTAACTAAAATGCAAACCAAAGTTCCCACAGATGCAAAAAAGGAAACTAGTTGGCATTAGATGCCAAGGATTTGGGACTCTGACATTGTACATAATTTTTTCAGACATGCATGTTAATTACTGGGAAATAGGTTAAAAAATAAGCAGAACACTATAACAGTTCCCGAGGCAAAGGAAGAGCGTCCAAGAACCAAGTGGCACCATCTTCCAAGACGGAGACCACATTTCCTCTATTGTTCTATGCGGCGGTCACGTAAGGTTGATGGTCAATCAATACATTAATAAAACGTTCACATAATTACAAGCTTCCATGACTGGAGGGAGTTTTCATTGAAGATATGAATAATATTTTATAAACCCCGACAAGCAAAATGGTACAATTATGTAGACAGACTTCTCTCAGGTACTTGTTGATGTCAATATAATCAGATATGGCTCACTTCCATGCATTCAGCCTTAATGGTCTTTAGAGACTATTCGAGATTTCACTAACATGTTGGATACATAGTTTGCTATAGTTGAGCAACAGCATAGCAGGAATTAGCAAAACAGAAGGGCCTATTTTTAACATAACCACTGTATTCCAAGTCCACATCTGCTATCTTGGTCCATCTATCTATCTATCTATCTATCTATCTATCTATCTATCACTGATTTTTTAAAACCTTGAAGTGCATGGTTGCAAGTGTCTTTAAAGATGTTGCATGCAGTCCAGCCATCCAAGTCCAAATTCCTCCACATTCTAGTCTAGACACAGAGATTCATTGCTGGACTGAAACATCCATACGTTTTTGTTTTTTTGTTTTGTTTTTTTGTTTGTTTGTTTGTTTTTGCTCTGCCTAAAGCAGGGGTTGGCAAAGTGTTTCTGTAAAGGGTCAGAAAGTACATATTTTTAGATTTTTGTGGGCCATACAGGCTCTGTTGCAATTATTTCACTCTGGCTTTGTAGTGTGAAAATAGCCACAGATGATCTGTAAATGAGCAGGCTTGGTTGGTGTGCCATTAAAACTCTATTCACAAAAATAGGCAGTGGGTCAGATTTGGTCGAGCCCTGGACTAAATAATGTGTTATGGGGCCTGGAGATGAAAAAAAAAAAAGCCAAGATAATATGAATGAAATGCTCATAACGGTACTAAAAGCTATCCTCAATGACTCAAAAATTTAAAGTCGGTCCAGATGACTCAAAATTTCTAAAGCAATTGGTTTTCTTACTAAACACTTCTGTTGGGCACTGTTAAGTAGAGATCACCTCCTCCCACCCCACCCCCCACTTCCCATCTTGGCAACTCAAGGTGGAGGTAAAAAAGAGAAGCTATCAGACATGCATTTGCCATCATCTTTCTATATCCCAGGTATTCTTAAGGGTGACAGTATTTTAAAACAAAATGAGCTAAGGTTGATACAGCAAGGATGTTATAACCTGGTCCTGAGAGGATGTTCCCCAACCACAGGCAGATGAAAGGGGTGATGCAGGAACACAGGACGAAGAAGTACAGACAGAGCTAAACTCCAAGTGGAAGATGATGCAGTGAAGTTGATTTTGAAAAGGAGGGGGAGCATGGCCTGGTTTTACAGGCTTTGAACTCAGAACAATATGAATGTGAATGACCTCTGAAGCTTTAGTAATTCTGAAACACTGGGTATGTATCTTCATTTTTTTTTTTTGAGCCTCTGGTGCCTCATCCATAAAATGGGAATAATAGTATTTTATTTTCAGGATAGTTATAGGGTTACATTAGGTACGGCCTGTGAAGTTTCTAGCACAGTCTCTGGCATACAAGAAGCACTGACATTCTATACCAAGGGAATAATGAATGCTCTCTTATAAAACTTTATCAACTGACCACCATTTAGGAAAATCTGCAAACTCTGGGACAAAGCCTAAACTTAAAGCATTTGGCTTCCATATTTTGAGGGGAAAGTGTCAATGGCTTGCACTTACTAAACAACAGTACGATCAACATTATATATATAACACACACACACATATATATAAAAGAGTTTATAGGAAGGCATCAAACTTGGCAGGAAAGTTACTGGTTTCTCCCAGTTTTATTTTCCTGACAGGTTGTTGGTTATTCAATCAAGTTTTGGGGCCAGGTTTAGGCACTTCGGTTTCTCCTCATGTGTGAACTCAGGGACTCAAGAAATAAAGATTCCAGAGTACAGTGTAGTTGTATGCTAACCAGGTCCCCGGATGATTAGCAAGGAGAGAAAAGTCCAACTTGTTTCCCTTTTAACACAGCCCTAAGACCACCCAAGAGCCTGAGATGCTCAAGAAAGCAGCGGCATGTTTATGTAGGAATGTGAGCTGTATGGAACATGGAACACCTGTGCCCTGTGGTCTTCCCAGCCCCAATTAGCTTCTGGAAAGAATTCGGGGTAGAAATCCTTAATGGGATGCCTCAGAAAGTGCGTCAATTCTGAACATTGAAATTATTTCTTCAGTTCTGCTGGCTAACTATGTGTAAGACATATTCATTAACAACTATTTAGTTACCCAAGTGAGTACCATTAAAGACTCCTTGACATTCAGAAAAAAAGAATGTATTTATAACAAGACCTTATAGTGTTGGTACAGGAAACTGCCTTGGGGCTTAATATGACAAAAGAATTTTGAAATCTAGAACCGTTCAAACAAGGAATGGGTTGTCCTTCGGGATAGCAAATCTCCATGGTGAGAAGAGACGACCAATTAGTAGTATTGTGGGGAGCTTTCCTCTAAAGAGAGGAAAGAAGGTTTGACTCCATTGTTTTAATCCTACATGTTTACTTAGCAAGCATTCTGGAGCACCTAATATTAATTGGGACTTTTTAAGTTCTGGAATGCTGATAAAAGTAAAGAACATAAAGATAAATATGAGGACATTTTGCCACTAAAGGACTTAAGGAGGAGAATGATTATGAGAGTACAAGTGCTACGACAGAGAAATGTGCAAAGGTGGGGGCACCTATCTTTGCAAATAATAATGGGGAGGTGTTCCTAGAGCAGGTGCCACCGAGACTCAAATGGTTAATTAATATAAGTCAGATGGAAGGAGGTAAGAAGCCATTCCAGGCAGAAGGGACAGCATCAGCAAAGGCAAAGGACCACAGAAATGAGCCTCAGCCAATCGAGAAGGTTGTCATAACGGTGGGTCACCGGGCTTCTCATCAACCCTATTCCACTCATTGTACTGAATGTTGTGTATGAAGGCCCTCTAAGCAAAGTTGTGAATAATGTGAGGCTGAGCTGATACATTACACAATTGCAAAACTAAGACCCGCAAATAGAACACAGTAGGAATTCAATAAATAATTGTTGAATCAGGAATTTGACAGTGTGCTTATATGGGAGCACAAATACTCTATGGGGGAGACCTAGGAAAAGAAAAGCATGTATAAAGAAGAGGTAAACAAGGCAAACTAACATCTATTGCTGGTGGTCATGAGTTTGTGGGTCTCTGCTTTGTATTTGCTACATCTTTAAATATTTCATGATTATAAAAGAGACTTAAGATTTTGGTATCTATAGGGGCACCTGGGTGGCTCAGCGGTTGAACATCTGCCTTTGGCTCAGGTCGTGATCCCAGGGTTCTGGGATCGAGTCCCACATCAGGCTCCCTGCAAGGAACTTATTTCTCCCTCTGCCTGTGTCTCTGCCTCTCTCTGTGTGTGTCTCTCATGAATAAATAAGATTTTGGTAACTATGATTCACCAGTGATATCATCCCATATACGTGTTTAAGGGACAGAAGTTCAATTACATGAGCTCTGTAAAAATAATCACATTTTTAAAGGAAGTAATATGATCTAAATAGTGCTGGCTCCTGCAGCTATTCCAGTTAATGGGCATATGTGTGGCTCCAAATGAGCAGGAGACAGGGTGTGAATCTCCCATCTCAGTACCAGAGCATAAACATCTCCCCAGTCCGACTGTAACCCTAGCCTTGAAAAATACATGGATTTTAAAAATCCACATACCTCTTATATTTGAGCCAACTACTTTTTTTGGTTCTCAACCGAAGTGATTAGTTCTGACACTGGAGGGAATACTGGCTGAGGAATCATAGGCTAATGATTTTTGAGGTGCTTTCCGGAGGAACTTTCAAGACTGACTTTGGCCATATGTAGTTGTGGCCTCATGTTGGCTTTAGAACCAAACCTCCTGTAAAGGATGCAACTTCACAATAAAACCAAAAAGTTAAAGTTGCAGCAAGAAGGCTCTAGTAGCCACTTTTTTAGGAAGTTAAGGGGGCTTCCCATGGCATCAAAGATGTTTATGCAGAAACCAGACAATAAATTTTCAAGTACACTGCACATGGGGCTCAGAAATTCAACGAGAGTGGTGATTTAGACCAAGTCTAATTGGCCTCATATAATCTTGAGGTTCTGGAATTCTGTGATACAAAGACCAGATTCATTCCAAGTCCATGATTTAACTCATGTCACCTTCTACTAGCCCATCCATCTTTCTTTCTTGAAATTCCTTTTTGATTTTTTTTTTTTTTGAGACCAACAATCTCCGTCAAGAAGCATTTCCCAGGTCATCTCTACTCAGAAGCAGTGGGTGGTGAATCAGGAATGGCAACCATCGCTGTTTTATTAATGATAGCTGCATTTGTTCTTACACTTTTTTTTCTTAGTCCATGGTACTCATTTTACATGGAACTTCCACTTTTTCCTGAGGCTAAATCTTAGGGACTCAAGATCCTGGCTTAGATGGTTTCATTGTATGTGGATGTTTATATGTGTGATATTTATAGGACCAACAGCAAACTCCCAATGGGAGGGGAAAGTTCATGGTTGGAGTGATCTATTGGTACATAAGAAAACACCCCAGACTTAGTGGCTTAAAACAACAATCATCTTTTTTATTTGCTCACAAACCTACAATTTGGGTGGGAGTCAGCAAGGAGCAACTGCTCCACAAAGCGTAAGCTGGGATAGCTCAAATGCTGGGGATGACTACTGCAAGCTGGAATCATCTGAAGGCTCCTTCATGTACACAACTGGTGAGTGGTGTCATCTGACAGGTGGGACCACAGCCGGGTTGTCAGCTACAACACCCACATGCGGCTCTCTGTGGCTCCTTGGCTTCTTCAAAGCACAGGGGCAGGTTCCAAGAGCAGTGTTTCAAGAGAATCAGGGAGAAACTGGATCCCCTGTAGAAGTCACACCGTGTCACTTCTATCATGGTCACAGGCCCTCTCATGTTGGAAAGGAGTGGACACATACTGTACCTCTCTGTCGGAGGAGTGTCAACCTCAGGTCATAAGAAGCGAAGTTGTCATGGGCGGCCTCACTGCAGCCATCTTGGAAAGTACAACCTGCCATGAAGTGGACGATTCATTTAAAAACAAGAAGACTAAAAATAAATAAATAAATAAATAAATAAATAAATAAATAAATAAATAAAGACTCAAAACCTGCTCAGTTTGATTTTCCCCATTGTCTAGTATATTAGAAAAAAATTCATATGCTTCATCTCTTCCCGCTGATGTGACCCTTGAATGTATAGTTTCAAAAATCTGTGGGGTTGGTTTTTTTTTTTTTTTTTGAGATGACAAGTCTGCTTTATTAAATAGATGCAAGGAAGGCAAATAGGTACCTGAATTTAAGGAAAGGTATATGCAGACATAAATTTGATGGACAGTTTGCTGCATCTACATTAAATGATAACATTGCTGTCAACACCAGTCTTGTAAAAAAATACCTCTTCTCTCCCACGAGTGGAGACAGTCGGGCATATGCTGATGCTCTGTGCTCATCCTCAGTAGAGCAAATGTGCCACCATCTTTCATGTCAATCAGTACAGGGGATTCCAGAAAGGAAGATCCTGACCCAGTTTGTTCCCACCTCTTCTTGTCCCCTAAAGACCTGTTACTTAGCCTTCTACCCCTGGGACCAGCATTTCTAGTCATTGCATTGCTTTCACTGCTGCATCCTAAGTTCCCCAGCCAACGGAATGAGAAAACCAAACCAAGAACATAACATCTATTTACAACATCAAAACATTGTGTTGAATCCCATCATAGTTTTGAACAATGACTGGGTTGGTTGCAGTGACTGTAAGGAGGGAAAACAGGAGGGAAGGGGAGAACGAAGGGAAATGGGAGAGCACCCCAGGTATTTTGACAGTGAATTCTCCGGATATGAACACACCGCACCTGTTTATTCTCGGTGTTTCTTTGCATAAAAGTCATGACATGACTTGAAGTCAATTCATGAAAGTCAATTTCATGACATGAGTATGATTCTGCAGCATCACAAATGTCAATAAAACTAACACATGATATGTTCATATAACTTTTTCTCTGAAAACTATCCTCGATTCTTTAAGACTGTAGAAGCCAACAACTTTTTTTTTTTTTTATAAGCAAGAAGTATATAATTCTGATTGCTTCTTCAAAAACTAGAGAAATAAGCCAAATAAAACCATTAGGGCTAGAAGAGCATCTCTAATATAGAAGTCAGGCTAGTAGGCTCTTCTAGAACTGCTTCTCTGTCTCTCTCTCCTCCTTTCCTCAAGAGGATAAAATACTTATTGATGTCTCTGTACCCCCTATGCCCATCTTTTGGCCACCTTTGGTGAGTTTCTGTCATAACGGATCATCGGTGGCCTGTTCAGTGGGCGTGACAATGGGGTAGAGGAGGCCAGTTCATCCCGTCTATACCTGAGTTCAGTCAACTCACTGCATGAATCACCCAGGTCAAGAAATATTGATTTAAAATTCCCTAATAATACAATGTAAATCATTCCAAATTTCTAAGAGGGCCCGCACTCCCTTTCAGGGTTCAAAGGTTCAAGGGAGGTTTGTGGATGATAAGAGAGTGTTAAGTTTCCGCTTAGAAATGTTTGGGAATTTAGACTCTTTTTTCAGGCTCAGACTGAGGATCAGGAATATGCATAAATTTAGGATAAAAAGAGAGGGAGTTTCCCTCAGGATAGGGTCATGGCTCAGAATCCCAGTGGTCAGCTGGAGTCAGACCAAACACACATCTTGGGAAATAGGGACATTAATCTGTCTGGCTTGCGGGTGTGAGATGATTCTTTGGAGGCCAAGGGACAATGAGGTAACCAGGAACGAGGAGGAATGAAGGGGGATTTGTGAACAGAGGGAAAATCGATAAAATGAGTAAGAATTATGGGTTTCTGCCTACTGAGAATAAACAAGGGGTTTCTGGTGAGATGGATTCAGGCATGGACAAACCTGAAAGATCAGGTGACATATAGGGCCAGATAGGGAAGGCTGCACTTACCTTTGTTATAATATAAGGATTTGTTTTATAAGGTGCGAGGTCTGATACTGGAGAGTTGATGGAATTCTCAACAAGACATTCCAACGTGGGCTGTATCTGTCTAGCGGGAGTTGCTATCAGGACCAGCAAGTATCGCCCCCCCCCCAATAAATATAACCCAGGGTGGTCTCTGGGCACCCGCCCCCTTCTCCCTCCTGAGAGTTGGGGGCTTCTGATAGCTGGCAGGCCTCCCAGCCAAGAGTCATGTGTCCCTGCCACCCTGGCAAATTTACAAGTGAGCTGTGGCAAATTTACAAATTTACAAGAGTGCTGCAGAGCCGGGAAAACACTGGCCTAGTGGGGTGGCTGAAAGTTCTCCTGTTTCTTCACTAGAGAGGGAGCATGTCTTTTCTCTTTAAGAGTGTTCCCTTATTTTTCAGTTCTGCTCAGATATTCAAAGCAGCCCCCCTCCCCCGTCCCCCACTCTGGTCAAAGCTGGCCGGTTTTAGCAAAAACTCATTTTTCAAAATAAAATTGTGGTACAAATTCAGAAAATGAGCTTCTTTGACAGTTGTTTCTCATTAAAATTCTTACCTG